>NC_071396.1:70467088-75267088 GCF_022682495.2 Desmodus rotundus | reverse complement strand
TGGGTCAGACAAGTCACCTGGTGTGAAGCAAACCAAGTTTCTAACTTCCTTAAGAACATCACTGTGGGGAAAGTTGGATTTGGAAATAGCTAGTTTGCTGGCCCTGAATTTTTTTTTTTTTTTTGACAAGATGGATTCAGGAAAAATAAATTAATCTGTGCATCAGGGTCAGTTGCGGAATTGTGAAAGAATGCTGGCCTTCATTGCAGGAAGGGAAAGTGCTCAAAAGCTGCCTCAATGAGGGCTTGGGGCTCCAGGAAACTCTGCGCCTTGGCCTCTGCCCCACCCCCTTCCAGTGTGTCGTTAAACCGGGAGTGGGTGGTAAGGAGGCCCATCTGCTTTCTTCTTCTGTACTGCCCTGGATAGTGAATACTCTTGCTTACTCTTGCAGAGAAATCTTGGTCCTATTTTAGCACAGAAAGAATTAAGATTAGAGATATTTTGTTTCAGAACTGAGTCCAGATACATACTGGGAAATTCTAAAATTCAGGTTGGAAAAAAATAGATTAGAATTAGACTTAATTAAAGCAAGAAAATTAAAACAAAAAATAATAATAACTTAGCTCCCCATGAACTAGCTCCCTTCTCTTTTCACCCTGAGAAAGAGCCAAGACAAAGTTCATGTTTAACCAATGTATTTCTCTACGTTAGAATAGTATTTTCAGTCATTTAGTACTGGGTTCCCAACACTTGGTGTATTCAAACCCTGCACCAGAAAACAGGAAACATATTCAAAGAAAAACAAATCAGTGGCTTGTTCTGGAATCAAGACGTCTCCAGAAACATCTACTAAGCACTACAGCCAAAGCAGCTGTGGGCAGGGTGGGCATGTTCTCACAGCAAAACTCAGGACCAGCGTCTGACAGGGGGACAGAAGAGTGAAACAGTAAGTAATTCTCCTACCAGTTACAGCTGCATGTTTCTCTGGAATCTTCAGTAGAGACCAGAAACCCCAGAGAAAAGAAAGGAAACCCAAAAAAGAACAATGAGTTCTAAACTAAGAGCTTGGAGAAGCTCATTCATTTCCTTTGGAAAAGTCATTAGTATGGGAAAGAAAGTGCAATCCCTAAAATGCATCTGAATTACTAATTTAATGGGGCTAAAGGGAAAAAATGACCCATTAATTTGTCATTCAAATTTAATGATGACCCATTAGATTATTCAACAGTCTCCCAAACCTGGAGGAGGAAGGGTTGAGTGGATACAAAGTTGGACAGGAATATGTGGGCTCCCCTTGACAGGTGCTCTCAGATGACTAAATGTGCTCCTGCCCCAGGGAAGGAGAGGACTGGAAAGTGCAGCGACCCCACACCCCAACATTGTCCCCACGACTCTACAACAGCTCAATGGGAGTGACAGACAAAGGAGGGACTGACAAGAAGCTGAAACTGCACAGACACATCTCATTGGTCTTACGTCTAAACAAGATATTTCTTTAATGAGATAAAATTTACGTACATTAAGATTTGTCCTTCTCAGTGTACATTTCTGTGACTTTTGCTAAGTGTGTAACCACTTAGTCATGTAACCACTCTCACAATCAAAACACAGAACAGTTCCATCAACCCAGAATACTTCCCCAGACCCCTTTGTAGTCAGCCACTCATCCTTCCGCCAGCCCCTGGCAACCACTCATTTGTTTTCTGTCCATGCAGTTTTACCTTTTCCAGAAAGTGATAAAAATGGAATCATAGAGTGCCTAGCTTTTACAGCTTGGCTTTTCTCATTTAGCATAATGCACTTGAGATTCATCATGTTGTTGTTGCATATGTCAGGAGTTCGTTTCTATTTCTTACTGAGTAGAATTCCATGGAGTGGATGTACCACATTCTGAATAACCATTCACCAGCTGAAGAGCATTTGGGGTTTGTTTGTTTGTTTGTTCTTTCCATTTTAGGGCAAATCACAAATCAAGCTGTTACAAACTTAATACAGGTTTTTGTGTGAATGAGTTTTCACTTTACATGGGTAATACCTAGAAGTGTGACTGCTAGGTTTTATGGTAAATATGTCTTACTTTATGAGAAACTGCATGACTGTTTTTTAGTGTCTACACTGTTTTGCAACTCCCCAGCAATGTATGAAATTTCCAGGTTTTTTTAAAATTTTAACCATTCTAATAGGTGTGATATCTCTTTGTGGTTTTAATTTCCATTTTCTTAATAACTAATGCTGATAAACATCTTTTCATGTGTTATTCAGCATCATATATCTTCTTTAGTAAAGTGTCTATTCAAAGCTTTTGCCCATTTTTCAATGGTTTGTTTGTTTTCTTATCATTGAGCTTTGAGACTCTGTCAAAAATTCTGGATGCAAGTTCTTTCTCTGACATGTGGTTTGTAAATATTTTTTCCCAGTCTGTAACTCACCTTTTCATTCTCTTAACTGTTTTAAACAGGGATCATTTTACTTCAAACTGCACTATGTTATGATTTGGGGCGAACAGTTAGTCATATGAGGGTGTGTGGTTGGGGTTTGCTCTACTGTGTTCACAATGAAGACTAGCAGAGTCAGTCAACATGAATGATTATGGCAAGTTATGCTCTTCTGTTAGGGCACCTTCTCACACCCATCACATCCTAGAATCCAGCACAGCCCCTGGTACATAGTGGACACAATAAAAAGTTATTGAATGAATTAATGAAGTATGGGGCCAATAGAAGGAGTGCAATGAGAGATACAGGTGGAGAGGGAGGCAGGAGCCAAAGCTACCAGGCTGAGAATTTTAACCTTGATCCTGTAAGCAGTTGGAGGCCCTGAAGGGTTTCAATCAAGGAAGCAATGGAACAGAATTTGCATTTTTAAAATTATACTGGAAGTAGCATAGGAAATAAGAGGAGGAATGACACTAGTCATAAGACTAATGAGAAGACCATTGAAATTTTCCAAGCACGAGATGATGAATTGCTACAATACAGGTATAACAGCAGGAACAGAAAACCAGGGGCATTAATGAATCAACAGAATATTGTTTTGGCCCAATATCATGTGATTTTGAAAACCTCTGACCAATATATATCATTATAAGAAAGAATAGAGCAAGTTATTGGGGATCCAATATCCATTATATAATTCTTTCTTCCATACCCTTTGCAAACTTCCACACACCTTTTTCTGATTATCCCCCTCACTAGTCTTCACAGCTAAGTATTTTTTCTAAAACAAAATCCACTTGCTTTTTTACTACCTCATTTCCATTTTTATGCCTCTTGACATGATGTGTGACTAAATCACAATTTACCTTGAATCAGAAGCCCAAGTACATTCTATTAGGAAAACAATATTACTGAATTAAGTAGGTAATATAATGATCTATGGACTAGATTTGACACAAATATATGAAACAAGCAATCTCCTCTTTTTGTGCTGCCTAATCAGATCCTCTAAGTCTTTTTCCCCTGCCCTTCTCTGCTCACTCATCAATTTTCCAACTACACACAGACATTGATGTTTGAAGTGTCAGGACTCAGGGCATACATAGTGAGGATGTTGTCTTGTCCACATCAACTTTCAAAGGACTCTCCAAGAAAGCAACAGAAAGTGTCAGGAAGCAGGTATTGCCCATAAAATACCATATGCCAGGACAGGAGGAAATCTTAAAGGAGACAATTATTATATTTCCAATTTAAGTGCCTTTGAGACAATGCCTTTGGCACTAGTCTTTTTCTGCCAGCTATTATTGGCAGCCTGGTTCACTATCAAGATAACAACAGCTAAGAGATTCTAGTTAGGGCTCTGCTATTCATAACTCTAAGTTACTTAATCCCTCCAGGCCCGGAATCTTCATCCACAAATGAGTTCGGTCTAGAACTAGATCATCTTTAAGGTTCCTGATTAAATGAGATCCTGGTTATAAACCTAACTTTGGAGGAAACATCCTAATTTAAAACCATTGATCTTAGTGAATTAGGGCAATAAACCTCTTTCTAGAGATTTGAAAGAGTGAGTGCTCCTTTATTGTGCGAGTGGGGCAAATCAATACTTGTGTTGATACATTGACAACTAATCTTCCAGAACAAAGAAAAAAATTCTACTGTCTGTTAACAGAGTCACCTTTTTAAAAGAAACATCCAAATGTATATTTGTATGTCAGCCACAGCTAAATATTTTGCTACCTAAAAGCCAAACAGAAAAATTCTAACTACTCTGAAATTCTCTTCAGCCATCATACCCTCTCTATCACTTACTGAAGTAAATGTCCAAAACCTCCTCTAAAAGAAACTTCAACACAAACACACATGTATATAAAGGTTTTAGAACTCAGAGTAGAATGAACTAAGTAAATGTTTCTCCTCACAATAATCTCAATAAAGGACTATATTATAGTGTCTGTTCAATTTCTAGACTGTAGAGATGTGATTTCAAGAGACATAATCATGAGCACAAAATCCTATTACAACTACATCAGATATAGTTATATAGATATATATAGTTAGGTATAGTTATACATGGATATAGTTGGGTAGATTTCATATTAATAAGATTTCATCATTCCTCATCAGATAAAATCCAGGACCTAAACATTTATTTGACCTTAAGATGACACACAGAGAAAAATTTAGTTATTTGTGTCATATGGAGACATAAAACATTTAAAATTTTTATAGATTCAAGTCTGTCCATGTTTTTTCCCTTTATTATTTCCAGGTTTCCAAAATTTCCTTAAAAATTTTTCTCAACTCTGAAATTATATAATTATTCTTCTAATTTTTTTATTTTTTTACATCATTGTATCTGGAGCTCATTTCTGTATAAGACATGAGAAAGGAATAGAACTTTTTGTCCCATATGGAAATTGTTAGTTATACCAGCATTATTTAATAAATAAATCACCTTTTCCCCACTGAATTGAAATATTACTTTTGTGATATATCAAGTTGCTATATATCCTTTGCACTATTTCTGGATTCCATCCATTGTAACTGATCCAAGGATATTTATTGCAGTATTGTTTATATTTATAAAAAGTGAGAAAAAACTAACATGTCTATTGATAGAATTGATAAGTAAATTATGGAACATCCATATCACAGAATATGATTTACCCAGGAAAGAGAATGAATTAATTTATAAACATTGGTCTGGATGAATAGCTATGAATATTATATTTTATTTTTTTAAGTTTAGAATAATGAGTTGAGAGATAGAACCTTTTATAAGTGAATATTTGGAGGAGAAAAGTGTTTATATAAATTTTTTCAGAGCATGATGATGGGGAAGGGGAAGAATATTAACTTTATAGGTGTCTGAATTACTTAATTTGTTGAAATAAGCAAATGTGAACTTTTCACATATACATAGACATCATAAATTAAAATGTTGCATATTTTATTTTAAATATATGTTAGAGTAAAAATTTATATTTCAACCATCTCTGACGAAATGGACAGCAATAGCCCCATGTTAGAACAATAATATAGAGACAGCACAAGTGTCCTGCTGGAGTGAGGTACTGATATGAAGAGATCAGGACTGACCCCATGGCTGGGATACTACCAATTAAGGAAATTGGCTTCTACCAGTGCTGCTTACTTCTAAGAATTAAAAGAAGAATTCTTAAAGCAGAATTGCCTGGTGTAGATTATTCCTGAAAAAGGAATGATCAACCAGTGGCTTTATGGTGCCTGGATCTCTCTGCCCTAGAGCTAAGTGTTCCCCTCTCCCTAATACTATCATAGAGGAACTTGGCCCAAAGTCTGTCCTTCATTCTTTTCCTCCAAACACATTACCAGAAAGACCATCTATTCTCAGGTGAACATGAACTCACAAGCATAAATACTATCTCTGAGGAGAACTTCCTTAATTGATGAACAGTAAGCTAAACAATATATACCACATAAAGCAGAATTGAAACATATGGATTAAGAATTTAAAATATGCATTATACCTATAAATAGGGAAATAGTAGTTTATATTAGAACCAAAAAGTAAGAATTAAATATGATTAAAAAGTAGAAAAATTGAATATGAAATATATAAAAGCTGAAATAAGGAAAACGATAGATAGAAAAAAAATAACAGAAGAAAGAATTAGCAAATTATATAGAGGAACTTTCCCAATAGGAAAGGATGTGTGTTATGTGCCATTGAGTGAGCTCCTACTCCTGTTGACACTATGAATGAGTGATTCCTGTCCTCAACAGCCCTGCTCTGTTCCTGTAAATTAGTGCCTATGGCTTTTTTTATGGTGTCAACTCACCTCACATTTGATCTTTCTCTTTTCCTGTTGTTTCCTATTTTTCTCAGGATTATTGTCATTTCTGAAGAGCCCTGCATTCTCATGATGTAGCCAAAAAGAACAACTTCAGTTTTGTCATTTTTGCCTCCAGCAATATTTCAGGCTTAATTTTATCCAGGACCCACTTATTCTTTTTTCTAGTGGTCTAAGGCTTCCTTGGAGCTCCACTTCAATACTATATTTCAAATGAATACATTTTCTTTCTTTTTAGCCTTCTTCACTGTCCTCCTACTTTTGCATCTGTGCATAGTAATTGGTATACAAGGGTATGGATGATCTTAACTTTGGTCTCTAATAATACATCTTTGCTCTTCATTTTTTTCCAATTCTTCCATTTCTGTATTTCCAAGACTCTTGCTTTTTTGGCTACAGTCTTCATTTGAATTAATTACTGAGCCAAGGTGAGCAAAATAACTTCAGTCTTCATTGTCTTTGTTAAAGTTGTATATTTTTTCTGGAGTAATGATTTTTGTCTTCTTTATATTCCAGTGAAGCTCTGTTTGGCACTTTCTTCTTTTACTTTCATCAGAAGTTGTTTCAAATCATTGCTACTTTCTGCCAATAAAATGGTGTCATCCGCATAAAGATTCATTAAAAGAAAAGTTAACAGATTTGAAGGATAAAAAACATAACCATGTATAGTAAGAATCCCAGAAGGAGAAGCATTGTTTTAAATAAAAAGTAGGATGAGAAGAAATGATAAAGGTGAATATACTGGAATCTTCTAAAAAAATAAACTAACAAATTAAAAGATAGAGACTTTAAGATTAGATTTTAAAAATAAGATAAAAATATATGTTGGCTACAAGAGAGACTTAAAACAGACAGAAATATTTTTAAAAATTAAAAATGGATAAACACATACTAAGTAAATATGAACTAAGAAAAAACTTATGTAGCCATGTTAACATTGAAAAAATACAGTTTAAGGGGGAAAGTATCAAAAGAGAAAAAGAAGGGTCATATAAACTGAAAAGAGGAAAAATGATGATGTAATTATGAAAAACATATGTGCATTTACCAATACAATCTCAAACTGCATAAGGCAATAACTGACAGAAATATAAAGAAAAATACATAAATTAACCATCATTGCTGGAAATTTTAACTACTAACAGAAACTAATAGATTAAACAAAAAGAAAATAAGAAGAGATATTGAAGAGGAGAACAATACAGTTAATAACCTCAAACTATTGGCTATATACTTATATATAAGACCCCACATTCAACAAAGAGAAAAACACATTCTTTTCATGTAGATGTGGAACATATACAAAAAAGAACCATTTATTAGACCATAAAGGTAGCCTCAATAAATTCTATGTCTCCAATCATAATATGATAGAATTATAAATTGAAAATAATATATTTTCTTAAAAATACTATATGTATTGAATCTAAAAGCATTTTATAAAATACTACTATTTTTGCAACTAAATGAAAATTTAAATAACAGTTGATTTAAAAGAAAATTAATATATTTATAATTAAATAGTAATGAAGCAATGTGTGTTAAATTTTGGAGGACAATGCTAGAACAGTTCTAAAAAGAAATTTATATTTTTAAATACATTTATCACATTTGGAGAAAGTATAACAGAACAAATTCAAACTTATTTGAAGAAATGATAACTGAAAAATTCCCTAACGTAGTGAAGGAAAAAGCCACACAGCCCAGAAAGTGTAGAAAGTCCCAAACAATATGAATCCAAAGAGAACTACACCAAGGCACATCATAATTAAAATGGGAAATGTTAAAGACAAAGAGAAAATCTTTAAAGCATCAAGAGAAAGACAGTTACCTTCAGGGAAGCTCCCATAAGACTGTCAGCTGACTTCTCAACAGAAACATATCAGGCCACAAAGTATTGGCATGAAATAGTCAAAGGGATGAAAAGCAAGGATCTATAACCAAGACTACTTTACCCAGCAAGACTATCATTTAAATTTGAAGGAGAAATGAAGAGCTTCCCACACAAGAAAAAGTTATGGTAGTTCATTATCAGCAAATCAGTATTCCAGGAAAAGTTAAAAGGCCTGCTTGAAGAAGGAGAAGAAGAAGGAGGAGGAAGAGGGGGAAGAGGAGGGAAAGAAGAAGGAGGAGGAGGCAAAGGGGAAGAAGAAGAAGAGGAACAAAAAGGAGGAGAAGAAGAAGAAGAAAGAGGAGGAGGAGAAGCAGGATGAAGAGGGGAAGAAAACAAGAGGAACATCGTTAAGTGTAAAGTTAGATTGTTTATTTGAGAGTTTTCTTCTTACTTGAAGTAGGCCTGTAATGCTACGAATTTCCCTCTCAGGACTGCTTTCTCTGTGTCCCATAGACTTTGGGTTGTTCTATTCTCATTTACATTTATTTCAAGGTACATTTTTATTTCTTCCTTGATCTTATTTTTTACCCATGCACTGTTTAGTAACATCTTATTTAGCCTCCATATCTTTGTGTATTTTACAGTTTTTTTCTTGGGATTTATTTCTAGTTTTATATTATGGTGGTCAGAAAACATGCCTGATATGATTTCAATCTTCTTAAATTTATTCAGACTTGTTTTGTGTACTAACATTTGGTCTAATCTAGACAGTGTTCCATGTACACTTGAAAAGAATGTATATGCTGCTGCTTTGGAGTGAAATGCTCTGTAGATATCAATTAAATCCATTTGGTCTACTGTGTCATTGAAAGGCACTTGAAAAAGAACAACAAAAAAAGTCCAAAGTGAATAGATTAAAGGAATAATAAATGAAATAGTCTAAAAAACAATAAAAAGATAGTGAAACAAGGAGCTGCTTCTTTCAAAAGATAGACAAGATTGTCAAACCTTTAAACCAGACTCATCAAGAAAAAAAGAGAGAGAATCCAAATAACTAAAACCAGAAATGAAAGAAAAGAAGTAACTGACTCCACAGAAATACAAAGGATTGTAAGAAAATATTATAAGCAACTATATGCCACAAAATTGGACAATCTGGATGAAATGGATAAATTCCTAGAAACATAAATCTGAATAGACAGATTACAACTAATAAAATTAAAGAAGTAATCAAAAAACTCCCAACAAACAAAAGTCCTGGGACAAATGGCTTCACAGGAGAATTTTACCAAACATTCAAAGAAAAACTAACATCAACCCTTCTCAAATTATTCCAAAAAATTCTAGAGGAATAAAGACTCTCAAGCTCATTTTACAAGATTGGTATTATCCTAATTTCAAAACCCAATAAAGGCAATACAAAGAAAGAAATGTATAGGCCAATATCCCTGATGAACATAGATGCTAAAATCTTCAACAAAATATTAGCAAACTGAATATAGCAATACATTAAAAAAGGTCATACACCATGATCAAGTGGGATTTATTCCAGGGACAATTTTCACAAATCAATAAATGGTATACATCACATAAACAAAACGAAGGATAAAAATCACATGATCATATCAATAGATGCAGAAAAAGCAATTGATAAAATCCAACACCCATTTATAATAAAAACTTTCAGCAAAGTATAAATAGAGAGAAAATGCCTCAACCCAGTAAAGGCCATATATGACAAACCCACAGCCAACATCATACTCGATGGGCAAAAACTAGAAGCATTTCCCTTAAGATTGGGACAAAACAGAAATGTCTGCTTTCACCACTTTCATTCAGTGTAGTACTAGAAGTTCTAGCCACAGCAATCAGACAGAAAGATATAAAAGGCATTCAAATTGGAAAGGAAGAAGTAATCTGTTATTATTTGCAGATGACATGATACCATATAGAGAGAACCCTACAGATTCCACCAAAAAACTATTATAACTGGTTAATGAATTCTGTAAAGTAGCAGGATACAAAATAAACATCCAGAAATTAGTTGCATTTTTATACACCAATAATAAACTATCAAAAAAGGAAACTAAGAAAACAATCCCTTCAATAATTGCAACAAAATATATGAGAATATATGAGAATAAATTTAACCAAGGATGTAAAACACCTATACTCAGAAAATTATAAGACATTGAAGAAAGAAATTAAATAAGATACTAATAAATGAAAGCATATGCCATGTTCATAAATAGGAAAAATTAATATCATTGAAATGTCCACAGTACCCAAAGCAATCTATAGATTCAATGCAATTCCGATCAAGATACCAATGGTATATTTCACAAAAGTAGATCAAATATTTCAAGAAATTTGTATGGAACCACAAAAGACCTTGAATAGCCACAGCAATCTTGAGAAAGAAGAACAAAGTGGGAGGAATCACACTACCTGATATCAAACTATACTACAAAGCCATAGTAATCAATACAGCATGGTAATGACATAAAAACAGACGTATAGATCAATGGAACAAAACAGAGAGCCCAGAAATAAACTCATGCTGTTATGGTCAATTAGTATTTGACAAATGAGGCAAGAACATACAATGGAGTAAAGATAGTCTATTCAATAAGTGGTGTTGGGAATATTGGATAGATACATGCAAAAAAATAAAACTAGACCACTTTCTTTTTTTTTCTTTTTTATTATTATTCAATTACAGTTGTGTGCCTTTTCTCCCCATCCCTCCACCCCACCCCAGCCAACCCCCCTCCCTCCCCCACCTCCAACCTCCCCCTTGATTTGGTCCATGTGTCCTTTATAGTAGTTCCCGTAATCCCCTCTCCACACTGTCTCCTCCCCACTCCCCCCTGCCCATTGTTAGATTGTTCTTAACTTCAATGTCTCTGGTTATATTTTGTTTCCTTTTTTCTTCTATTTATTATGTTCCAGTTAAAGGTCCACTTTCTTAAACACAAGAATAATAAAATCAAAATGGATTAAAGACTTAAATGTTAGACTCAAAACCATTAAAATCCTAGAAGAAAACATGGGCAGTAAAATCTTGTTTTGTAGCAATATTTTTTCTGATATATCATCTCAGGCAAGGGAAACAAAAGAAAAAATAATCAAATTGGACTAATCAAACTAAGTTTTGCACATCAAAGGGAGCCATCACAAAATGAAAAAACAACCCACTGAATGGGAGAACATATTTACCAATGATACTTCTGATAAAGGGTTAATATCCAAAATTTATAAAGAACTTACAAAACTCAACACCAAGAAAAACAAACAACCCAATTTAAACATGGGTAAAGAACCTGAATAGACACTTCTCCAAAGGAGACACACAGATGGCCAATAGACTTATGAAAAGACACTCAATGTCACTAATCACCAGAGAAATGTAGATTAAAACCACAATGAGATATTACTTTACCTGTCAGAATGGCTATCATCAATAAATCAACAAATAGGTGCTGGCAAGAATGTGGAGAAAGGGGAAATCTTTTGCAATGTTGGTTGGAATGCAGACTGGTGCAGCCACTGTGGAAGACAGTATGGAGTTACCTCAAAAAATTAAAAATGGAACTGCCTTATGACCCATCAATTCCGTTTTGGAGAATATATCCAAAAAAACCCCAAAACACTAATTTGCAAGAATATATGCTCTCCTGTGTTCTTTGCAGCATTATTTACAATAGCCAAGATTTGGAAGCAGCCTGAATGTCCACTGGTAGATGACTGGATAAATTATCTGTGATACATTGACACAATGGAATACTAGTTGGCAGGAAAAAAGGAGGGAAATATTATCCTTTGCAACAGCATGGATGGAACTGGAGAATAAACCAGTCAGAGCAGACATAGAAAGACAAATACCATATGATTTCACCTATCTGTGGAATTTGATTAACAAAATAAACTGACAAACAAAATAGAAACAGACACATAGATACAGGAACAGATTGATAGCTGTCAGAGGGGAGGTGATATGGGGACTGAGTGAAGAAAGAGAAAGGACTAAGCAAAAAAACCCCGCAAAACTTTATAGACAACAGAATGATGGTTACCAGAGGGAAAGGAGGCTGTGAAAGGTAGGAGAGGGTAACAGGGTGATAAATAATGATGGAAGGAAATGACTTGGGGTTTGGGGTGATGAACACACATACAATATATAGAGGATGTATTACAGAATTGTAGCCCTGAAACTTACATAACTTATTACCATTGTCACCCCAATAAACTCAGTAAAAAAGAACAAAATAAAAAAAATCAAGAAGGCAGTGTAACCTAAATTATATCAGATAAGGACATGATAAGGGAAGATCATTATAGGTCTCTTTCACTTATGAATAAAGGTGTACAATTTTAAATATAACAATAGCTAATTGAATTCTGATCAAATAAGGTTTATTCGAAAAATGCAAGGATAGTCCAATATATTGAAATATATTAGATTAATTCACCTCACTAGTAGGCCACAGGATGTAATTTGTATTATTTCAAATGACGAAGAAACAGCTTCTGATAAAATTCACCACTTACGTTATTTTTAAAGCCCTAGCAAACTAGGAACAGAAGGAAACTGTCTTAGCTTTGTAAAGGTTATATACCAAAGCCTTCGGTACACATATACTTAAAGAGAAACTTGAGATACATTCCCTTTAAGACATGAACAAGTTAACAACACCCACTATCACTGTATCTATTGAATATTATAGTGGGGGTCCTGTCTAACCCTATAAGAAAAAAAATTATAAGAGGGATAAGAATGAAAAGGGAAGACATAAAAATGGTATTATGTGCAGATCATATGATCATTTATGTTTTAAAAAACCTAACAAAATAATCAGCAAAACTATTAGAACTAATAAGAGGCCTCAGCCAAATTAATAGATTAAAAGAGTAACTTCTATAAAGCAATAACCTTGTTTTACACCAGGAATTAGGAAACTAAGACCCTGTGGGCCAAATCCCCTCTACAGCTGTATTTGTAATGCTCTACCAGCTAAGAATGATTTTTACATTTTAAAAGTATTAAAAAAAAGAACCAAGAAGCATATTCAACAGAGGCCTTATATGGCTACAAAGCCTAAAATATTTACTATCTAGCCTTTTACAAAAAAAGGATGCCTATCTCTGGCCTAAAGCAAGGATAATCAACTAGAAAATGTAACATTTAAAAACAGTATAATTCAAAACAGCAACAGCAATTATAAAATATCTGAGAAGTAACTAAATCAAGACTTTAGAAATCTGTGGAAAAACATTTAACTTTAATAAAAGATGTACTAAGTAATCTGAATTAATGGGGAGATAGCCTATGCTCTTGATAGATGTCTAAACTCTCCTTCAAATTAATCTACAAATTAGTGGAATTCCAATAGGACTTTTTCAGGAATTAAATTAACTTATTCAGTGTCTTCTTCTAAAGAGATGTAACTTAAGACAATGAACAAATCTTATCAAAGAATCTTGTAGCATTTGGTCATCATCTGATACAAAAAGTTCATGAGCTTCCTCCCCCATTCCTCACCCAGAATAAATCTCTTTTTCCTGGGGCTTGCACCTGAAAGTCACCTTTTTCTACCTTTCCTTGCAGCCCATGCCCAGTATTTCCTTGACTTCTCAGCTTCTGCCTCCCTTGACACCTCTTCCACCCTCACATACCTCCTCTGTAAGAACTTGATTTTGCTTCTTTTCCCTTCTGTGCCTCCAATAGTACTGCATTATGAGTTGCAATAAGCAGAAAATTCTCTGTATAGAGCCTGACCCCCTGTGGTGGAGAAGAGGTGTGTTCACAAGTATTTTTTTAAGCATTGTTTTAATTAAGTATTAAATAAACAATTAATTTTATCACTAAAACACTCATGTGTAATGGTCAACATACATCAGAGATGTCAGAATGTCTCAGAATTCAGGAAAAGTCTGCATGTAGCTTGCTAGAAAATAACTCTCCTTAGGTGGTCAAGTAGAATTATCAGAAAGGATGGAGATATGAAGATGTCAGAACTCAATGATGAGCTACGCAAATGGCCAACAAGCATATGAAAAGATGCTCAACATCATTAGCCCTTAAGGAAATGCAAATCAAAACCACAACAAGGTATTGTCTTAGTCATCTTATACCAGCATAACAAAATACCGCAGACTAAGTGGCCTATCAACAACAAATATTTATTTCATACAGTTCTGGAGACTGGAAGTTCAAGATCAGGGTGCCAGCAATCAGGTTCTGGTGAGGGTCCCTTTCTGATTGCAGATGGCTGCCTTCATCACGTGGTGGAACGACGGACAGTGAGCTAGCTCTCTGGCCTCTCCTTGTAAGAGCACTAAACCATTTCGTGAGGCCTCCACCCTTATGACCTGATTACCTTTAAGGCCCCACCTCCAAATATCATCACATTGGAATTAGGGTTTCAACATATGAATTTGGGGGTGGGGAAGACAGAGTCCCTAACAGGCATCACCTCACATTATTAGGATGGCTACCATTTAAAAAATCAGAAAATAATAAATGTTGATGAGGATGTGGAGAAACTGGAGCTCTTGTGCACTGTTGGTAAACATGTGAAGTGGTACAGTCACTACATAAAACAACACGATGGTTCCTTTAAACAGTAAAAGTAGAACTAAAATACAATACAGCAGTCCCACCTCTGGGTACCCAAAAGAATTGAAAACAGGGTGTGGACCAGATATTTGTGCACCCATGGTCATAGCAGCATTATTCACAGCAGCTAAAACATGGAATCAACACAAATGTCCGTGATGGACGATTAGATAAACAAAAGCTGGCATATACACAGAATGCAGTATTATTCAGTCTTAAGAATGAAGAGCTTCTCACATGCTACAACATGGATGAGCCTTGAAGACATTTTCTAAGTGAAATAAGCTGGTCACAGGGGGATAAATATCTGCACGATTCCTCATATATACGAGGTATCTAAAATAGTCAAACTCACAGAAACAGAGAATAGAATAGTGGCCACCATGGGCTGGGTAGGGGGAATAGAGAGCTGTCGTTTGGTGGGTATAGAGTTTCAGGTTTGCAAAATGAAAACATTCTGGAGATTGATTGCACAACAGTGTGATATACTTAACACTACTGAACTGTACACTTAAAAATGGTTAAGACTGTCAATGGTATGTTATCACAATTTAAAACAAAAATAAAACAGCAATGGTGCTTTTTGGACTAGAAGGGTGGGGGAAGCTTTCTTAACCTCTATTCTCTCATTCTACCTTGACATTAATAAACAAAAAATATAGTAAATGAGGCAGTGAGATACCCTATGTGCAAACTCTGGGCTACATTAGGTCTCAGCATAAAGCAGTTAGAAAGCTCACAGAGTACAAAAGCTCTTTTGAGCAGGGGCTATTTTCCATGCTTATTTTATGCTCCCTGCAGCTCTGATTGTTTATACACAATTATGGGTGAATAAAAATAACATGGATTATTTTGCTTTTTTCTCTTTCAATAGTAGAGAAAAAAACTCATAGAAAGAGGGACTATGTCAAACACATTTGGTTAGAAATCTGTTATTAAAATAAAAGACTAACGCAAATACCTTTTTTGTTATAATGATTCCACAATATTAAAAGAACACAAAGTTAAAAACATACAATGGCTTATTGCTGCACCTAAAGCAAGGGTAGTGCTGTTCATTGATTTATTAAATAAGCAATTATGATAACCTACAATATTAAAGGTGGTGATGTGTCTGTGAGGCCTAACGTATTATTCTTAGGGGACCTGCCTGAGAGGACCGCCCTCAACTCATTTCTGCCAGCCCACATGGATTTAACTACACAGATGAGCTTGTCCACAAGTACCATATTTAACAAAGGAACAACATGTATTTATTCCCAAAGTTTTGTTAAGAAAAAAAATAAAACAAATACCTTTGCTTTTCCATCCTACCAGGGAATAGAGTTTTAATGAACACACGGAGCAACTAGGTGACATCTTTATCAGCCCTCATAAACCTTGATTGAACCACAGTGATAAGGCCTGTATAAACTGTCCTCCTCCTGATAACAGGCCTGGAGTCTGCCCAGCCCTAGCAACCAGCCTGGAAAAGAGGCCTCCTCAAAACCTAGAATGCAGGCCCGCTAGGTGGGCAGCTGGTTCATTGGGGTGGTGGGTAGGTGGGTGTGGGCCTTTCCCTCTGGTTTTCTTGGAAGGAGACTTTTTTTCAAAAGCAGCTTTGGTACCTGGGGGTGAGGAAGAAGCTGGTGCTAAAGCGTGATTTCAGCCCATAACCTTTTAGCATTTATATCTACAAACACAGAGAACTCCAGAGGGGCAGTTTTAAAGGATCTGGGAATGGCTAGCTCTGGTTTTCTTTCCACCAGCATCATAAATGAGTGAAAGGTACAGACATCTACAAAGAAAAGGGAGCCATGGATTTTTCTAGTAAATCTGAAGTCTGATTTTTAGAGCCCTTTCTTTTGACCCTCTGGCACTTGCTATCACTACTTGCTTCTTCAAATCCCTTCCCCTTGTCATTCAGCCTTCCCAGCCCAGAGCCTGCAGCAACCCCTGCGGGTTGCAGCAGCCAGTGCCGTTGGGTGGGGGAGGCTCTCACTCTGAGAAAGAGGAGGGCTGGTCGCAGCAGCCACAACCAGCGAAGGAAGACAATCACCCATGGAGGCATGCTGAAGATCCAGCTCACATGCAATCCTGGAAAATGCTCTGAGCTGAGACTCATGGCCTCTAATTGTAGTCCCAGCCTTCTCTGATGAACTGGTGGTCCTCGGACACAGCTTGTAATTCTCCTCGGTCTCACTTTCTTCGATCACAAGAGAGGCAGTTGGACTGAAAGATCTTTTAGATGTCTTTCGGGTCTAAAATTAAATGATCCTCTTTAGAAAGCATTTTTCCATATTCCCCTATTCTCCCTTTCCCCCAATTTTTCAATAGCATTTAATTACCACAATAGGTTATCTTATAGGTCAGGATGAAGTATCCCACAGGTTATTTCCTTCGTCACTGAGATACCAGTTTTCACAATAACCTCCACACATGGATGACAATAAAATGTCCCCTCACTTCCCCCCACCCCACCCATAATTGGACATGCCTCCAATATAGCCAAAGTCAGACCCCTAAATTGCCTTCCTGAAGGTCAGTAACCTAGATCTTTGCCAAAACAGTAGTGAAGGGAAGTTTTACAGCTGGGAAATTCCACTGATTTTTGGAAAACACCTGGCCTCTGTGATGTTCAGGGGCTTGGATCTTCAGATGAGTTTGCAAAAGAACTCAAGCTCTTTCCACCCAGGAGGTAAATAGAAAGCAAGGTCGTCTCTAGGGAGACTAGGCTTTAGAATAATAAGCTGCCTTTTGAGCTATAACCAGCACATGCTCCACACCAGCAATTTCCCTTGAACATTTACATGGACTTTTATATTTGGAAAGTGGTTTCCCATCAAGTGGCCATAAGTCTACATCCCCACAACAACATGAGGGTTAATATTATTTGTGACTTTCTTTAAGGAAAGGATTTTAAGCACAATGAGAGAGAGAAAGTGAAGTGACAAAACTAATAAATTCTGAGGCAAGGATTCTGGTTTTATTGATACTAATCTTACCCATATCAGTTCAATACAAATACTTCCCAAACCGAAAACTAGTACACGAGACGGGATAAATAGATGGATGTGGCAGAATAGCTGGAACCCCAAGTACCTGAGGTCACCAAACTTATAGGAGTCCCTGCAAAGCTCCATCCTGGGATTCGTTCTGCAGAGCAGAGACCCAGGGGCAGTCATCATACTCAAGTAATGAACCATCATAATATTCACACATTAAAAATGGTCAAGATGATGATGTAGGTAAATGCAGTATTCACATGCTCACACTACCACATCAAAATTACAACTAACTACAGAGGAACCATCATTGAGAACTGCCTGAGATCTAGCTGAATAGAAGTCCTACAACTAAGGATAGAAAGAAGCCACGTTGAGACTGGTAGGAGGGGTAGAGACTCAATAGGGTCTAATACCACATACACATGTGTCAGATAAAAATTGGGAGGGATATCTCAGGTGTGAACCCTCCTGAGGAGCAAGTGGTCCCAGCTCACACCAGGCCCTCCAACCCAGGGTTCCAATGCCAGGAAGAGAAGTTCCCATAACTTCTGGCTGTAAAAATCAGCAGGGATTTTGGCTGGGTAAGACAGAGTCTTCTGTAGTCCCAGGCATTCCTCTTAAAGGGCCTGCATATGAGCTTATTCAGACTCAGTTACTCTGATTTCCAGCACTGGGGCAACAGTTCAAATGGCACAGGGACATATGGGAAGGAACTGAATTATCTGGCATCAGGGGGAGAATTGGGTGGACATCTTTCTCCCAGACAGAAGTTCTACCAGAGGCCAATATTTCTTTGCTGAGCCCTCCCTTCCACCAGAGCTGACAGGTGGGCACCATATCTGAGTCTCCATCAACCTGGCTATCACTATTCACCATGCCCAAGTATTCCCTGAGGCCCTACTCAACTTGTAGCCCCACCCAAGCTGCTCCCAGTGGCTTTTCCATATGAATGTCCTGTCTTGGCTCATGCTTCAGATGCCTAAAATTTCTAAAACAAGCAGCATCTGGTCTCAGTGTGCCCCATACTTCTTGCTAAGTGGTTCCAAGCCCAGCACTAGTGGCAGCCAGCCTTGATTCAAAGCTTGGCTTCTTTTGGGACCCTCCAAGCCCAGAACAAGCAGCCATCTGCAGATTGCTCTGTAGTTCATGCCGGGTGGCAGCAACTGACGTTGGCTTGTACCTTCCAGAAGGTCCACAGCCAGTGTACCCCATGGACAGCTCAGACCACATGGAAGCACCATGCAACAACCTCCACAAGTGACACACTCAAGGGGTGGCTCAGTAGACACCAGAGTTCTGCTGAAGTAAGTCCTATTCTTTGGGGTGGGGCCCTGCACAGCTGATCCTCCACAGTGGTCACAGCCAACCCTTGCATTCAATCAGACTGGGTGTAAATCCCTCCCATTGACAGGACAACAGCAATCAAGGTTCAACTAAAACAGGAGGGTGTACACAGGCCACACAGTGCAGGGGATGGGGGGATGGACCTGGAGTGTTCAGCTTGGGTGAAAGGGAAGACTGTGCCACTGAACCTTACACCAATAAGCCCATACATAGGCCCATTCTACAGAACCCAGAAGGGATAGCACCTCTACCTAATACATAGAAAAAAAACACAGGGAGGCTGCTAAAATTAGGAACAAAGAAACATGTCCCAAATGAAAGAACAGAACAAAATTCCAGAAAAATAACTAAATGAAATTAAGGTAAGCAGTGTACTAGGTGCTGAGTTCAAAACACTGGTTATAAGGATGCTCAATACACTTAGGTGAAAAGTAGATGAACTTAGTGAGATCTTCAACAAAGAGATAGAAAACATAAAAACAACTAGAAAACATAAAATATAACCAGTCAGAAATGAAGATTACATTAACTGAAATGAAGGACACATTAAAGGGAATTAACAATGAAGTAGATGAAGCAGAGGATGAAATCAGGGATTTGGAAGATAAGGAAGCAAAAAACACCAATCAGAACAGAAAAAAGAATAAAAAAAATAAGGATAATATACCAAGTCTCTGGGACAACTCAAGCATACCAACATTCGCATTATGGGGGTGCCAGAAGGAGAAGAGAGAGAGCAAGGAATTAAAAACCTATGTGAAAAAATAATGACAGAAAACCTCCCTAACTTGGGGAAGGAAATAGACATGCAAATCCAGGAAGTTCAGAGAACCCCCCCAAAGGATGAACACATACATAGACACCCATACCAAGACACATTATAATTAAAATGCCAAAGCTTAAAGACAAATAGATTCTTAAAAGCTATGAGAGAAATACTGTTAGTTACACACAAGGGAGCTCGCGTAAGACTGTCAGCTGATTTCCCAACAGAAACTTTGCAGTCCAGAAGGAATTGGCAAGAAATATTCAAAGTGATGAGTCCTGGCTGGTGTGGTTCAGTGGATTAAGCACCAGCCTGCAAATCAAAAGGTTACCAGTTTGATTCCCGGTCGGGGCATACCCCTGGGTTGTGGACCGTGTCCCCAATTAGGGGCAACTGATCAATGTTTCTCTCCCTCTCTTTCTTCTTCCCTTTCCCACTCTCTAAAAATAAATAAATAAAATCTTTAAAAAAAAGAAAAGAAATGTTTAAAGTGTTAAAAAGCAAGGACCTACAACCAAGACTACTCTACCCAGAAAAGCTATCATTTAGAATGGAAGGGCAGATAAAGAGTTTCTGAGACAAGAAAAACAAAAAGAGTTCATCATCACTGAACCAGTATTATATGAAATGTTAACGGGCCTTCTTAAAGAAAAGAAGAAAATAAAAAGATCAAAAGTACAAATAATAAAATAGCAATAAATACATATCTATCAACAATTGAATATTAAAAAACAAATAAATAAACAAGCAGAAGAGTTGACAGTTGCCAGATGGGTGGGGGCTAGGGGATGGGTGAAAAAGGTAAAGGGATTAAAAATTACAACTATGTTGTTCCAGAATAGTCATGAAGATACAAATTACAGCACAGGGAATACAGTCAGTAGTATTCTAATAACTATATGTGATGTCAAATGTGTACAAGATTTATCAGGATGATCGCTTGGTAAGTTATATAATATCTAATCACTGAATTGTACAGCTGAAACTACCATAATATTGTATGTCAACTCTAATTGAAAAATAAAAAATTATTTAAAGTCAAAAATAGGGAAAAGCAAACTCAAGTAAGTATCAGTTCATCTAATGCTATTTCCTTATTTCCACTTTGAACTGAGAGAGCCTGACACCATTTCTAGACTTAGGATACTGACATAATTTTGATATAATTTTCATCCAAATAGGAAATTTGAAAAGAGGATCCTATTAATAATTACAATATTATTTGTCAACTACGACTGCCCTGCCCCAAGCAAATGGGACATCTGGTCACCCTATCTACATGCCTTGAGGACCCCAGGACACTCATTCCTATCCCTTAGAAGTCATACTTCACACAACTCAATCTAGATTATTTTCCAGATTTTCCTCTTCTCTATGAAAATTCAGTAGGTCCAGCTCTGGAGTATTATAATTTGTATTCATTGCTTCCTTTAGCTAATATTTATTGGTCCCCTACTATGTAGCAGGTAGTGTGGTATCTGCTAGACCCTTCAAGGCACTTATAGTGTAATGATGCATCAACTGGGATTAAAATCCTGGCTTTGCCTTAAGCACAGCCTCTACCTTCTCTAAGCCTCAAGTTTCCTGATCTATCAGGTGGGGACAATCAAATAACTACCACTGAGGATCACTGTGAGAATTAAATGCAAAATACATGTAAAATATTCAGCACAGAGGAAGTACTTTGTAAGTGTTACTGTAATCAATGAGAGTTGTCTGTTTCTGACTTAACGATTTCATTCATAGTGATTTTTCTCCCAAAAGATGTAGCTTACTCATTCTTTCAGCTCACTGAGTGACCACTGGATGCATAACACTGGGGATGACACAAGACAGCATGAACAATGTCAATCTCTGCCTCTTAGGAATTTTCCAGTGAACAGAGGAGGGAAGATGATCAAAATTGGAAATGAAAACCACCACATGAGACTTCCAGCCAAGATGGAGGCATAGGTAGATACACTGTGCCTCCTTGCACAACCAAAAGGACAAAAACAAATTTAAAAACAAAAAACAACAAAAACTGACAGAAAAATCAAACTGTATGGAAGTCCGAAAACCAAAGAGTTAAAGAAGAAACATTCATCCAGACCCATTGGAAGGGCGGAGACTGGCAGTGGGGGGGAGGGGGGTGGGGGGGACTCACGGCAAAGTGGCACCTGGAGGACTGGGGTGGGCGAGGTGGCAGCTGGTGGAGCAGGTGGTCCCACATTCCCATGCAGATAAACTGGGAGGAGCAACTGGGGAGCAGGATGGACCACACAACCCAAGGTTCCAGTGCAGTAAAATAAAGCCTCAAAACCTCTGACTGAAAAAACCTGTGGGGGTTGAGGCAGCAGGAGAAACTCCCAGCCTCATAGGAGAGTTCATTGGAAAGACCCACAGGATCCTAGAATGCACACAAACCCACCCACCCAGGAGTCATCACCAGAAGGGCTCAATTTGCTTGTAGGTAGTGAAGGAAGTGACTGAAAGCCAGCAGAGAGCAGAGCAAGCGGCATTATTCCCTCTCAGACTCCACCCCCACAGAAAGCGCCACAATGCAGCGACTTGGGTTGCCCCACCCTGGTGAACACCTAAGGCTCCAACCCTTACTATGTAATGGGTGTATCCAAACAAACAAACAAAAAAAAAACAAGGCCCAAATGAAAGAACAGATCAGAGCTCCAGAAAAAATACAACTAAGTGATGAAGAGATAACCAACCTATCAGAAGCACAGTTCAAAACCCTGGTAATCAGGATGCTCAAAAAAATGGTTGAGTATGGTCACAAAATGAAGGAAAAAGTGAAATAAAGGGAACCAACAGTGATGGGGAGGAAACCAGGACTCAAATCAATGATTTGGACCAGAAGAAAGAAATAAACATTCAACCAGAACATAATGAAGAAACAAGAATTCAAAAAAAAATGAGGAGAGGCTCCAGGACAACTTTAAACATTAAAACATCTGAATCGTAGGGGTGCCAGAAGGAGAATAGGAAGACAAAGAAATTGGAAACTTAGCTGAAAAAATAATGAAGGAGAACTTCCCCAATCTGGCAAAGGAAATAGACTTCCAGGAAGTCCAGAAAGCACAGAGAGTCCCAAAGAAGTTGGACCCAAGGAAGCACACACTAAGGCAAATCAAAATTACTTTACCCAAGATGAAACATAAGGAGAGAATCTTAAAAGCAGCAAGAGAAAAGGGGACAGTTATTTACAAAGGAGTTTCCATAAGACTATCAGCTGATTTCTCAAAAGAAACCTTGCAGGCAAGAAGGGGCTGGAAAGAAGTATTCCAAGTCATGAAAGGCAAGGACCTACATCCAAGATGACTGTATCCAGCAAAGCTATCATTTAGAATGGAAGGACAGATAAAGTGCTTCCCAGATAAGGTCAATTTAAAGGAGTTCATCATCACCAAGCCCTTACTATATGAAATGTTAAAGAAACTTATCTAAGAAAAAGAAGATCAAAAATATGAACAGAAACTGACACCAAACTCACAACTATCAACAACAAAACCTAAAAACAAAACAAACTAAGCAAACAACTAGAACAGGAACAGAATCACAGAAATAGAAATCATATGGAGGGTTGTCAGTGGGGAGGGGGGAATGGGGAAAAACGTATAGGGAATAAGAAGCATAAATGGTAGGTACAAAATAGACAGGGGGAGGTTAAGAATAGTATGGGAAATTGAGAAGCCAAAGAACTTATATGTATGACCCATGGACATGAACTAAGGGGGGTGGGAATGCAGGTGGAAAGGGGTATGCAGGGCAGAGGGGAATAAAGGGGGAGAATGGGACAACTATAATAGCATAATCAATAAAATATATTTTAAAAGAACAACCATGTGAGTATTTTAAAAAATCAGTGCTTAGTAATTCTGACTATATATTAGAATTACATGAAGAGATTTTTTTTTTAAGGCAGCTACTTACCATTTACCAACCAAATTAGACTTCTAAAGATAAAGCAAATAACACGGAATCTTGATAAATGAAGTGTTTCACCTTTCAGTAATAGGACATGAATAAACTATGAATCCTTTGCAATACTCACTAAAGAGTAGCAGACTGGATTTTTTCTATTTTATTTTTTTATTATATTTTTCTGGTCAGTTACCATTTATTCCCCCATACCCTCTTCCACCTCCACCCACTCCCTTCCCTCCTCCCACCCCAACAATCACAACAGTGTTTTTCATGTCCATGAGTTTTTTCTCTCTCTCTCTCTTTTTTTTTTTTTTTTGGCTTGATCTCTCCACCTCCAGAGCTTCAACCTGCTCTCTTTCTATGAGTCTGTCTCTATTTTGCTTGTTCAGTTTGTTCATTAGCTTCCACATGTGAATGAAATCATTTGGTATTTTTCTTTCTCTGACTGGTTTATTTCCCTTAGCATAATGTTCTCTATGTCCATCCATGTTGTCACAAAGGGTAAAACTTTTTCTTTTTTATGGCCAGGTAGTATGCCATTGTGTACCATAGTTGTTTTATCCGATCATCTACTGATGGACACTTGGACTACTTCCAAATCTCAGCTATTGCAAATAATGCTGCAGTGAACATAGGAGTGCATAGATTGGATTTTTTTGAGTGTTTATTATGTCCCAGGCTTTGTATCAAGAGCTCCATGAGTTAGTTTGGTCCAAGATGGCTTCAAGGGGGAGAAGTTGAACCAGGACTGTGAAGGATGCTGGGATTCAGATCAAGAGAAAGATGCCGGGGCTTTCCCTGAAGCAAAGGCGAGCCTTTCAGTACTGGAGGTGGAATGTGCGTTTTTATATTTGGGACAAATAAAAGAATGAACAAATTTAATTTTAGTATATGTGCTACTGAAGCAATCAGTGAACAAATTTAAAAGTAAAGCAAATATTTTTTATTTCATGTGTAGTTCATATGTCCTTTGTAGCCTGTAGGTATTACTGAAACAGAACATTCTTCCCTCCAAAAGGAAAATTTTTATCTTAAACTGAAAAATGTGTGGCTTCCTAGGCATAAACAAGCAGGCTGACCTACATTCTCATTTCATGGGGCTTTGTGTAACGGACTATGTTCATAACACAAGCAATAGTGAAACTTCATGGAAAATAAAACAAGCGTAGATCTGAGTAAATTCCTTCCACTTTGCCCTTCCTATCTCCTGGCCTCTGCTGTATTTCCTACAAAACCAACAGCAGGTTCTCAGGGATCAGCCTGGAGGCAGCACTTTGGAATCCTCAATTTGACTTTTGGGTGAAGAAGAACAAAAGAACAACAATCAGAGAGAGACAGAGAGAGAGAGAGATTATTAGATTTTAGTTACAAAAATAAAATTAAAACATGGCCTCATGCAATCCAGACTCTCCCAAAGAGAGAATTGAACTGGGGTGTTAGTTAGAAATGGAACAACTCTGAGAAAGCCAAGATTAAACAGGCAGGAAATAAACCCATCACGTCACACCATAGGATTTTTAAGATAAAAATTCTTCATTTAGCCTTACTCCAGGGAAACCCAAATCTCCCTCCTCACCCTTCACACAAGGCTGGATTAGACAGGTAGGCATTCCTTGATTTATTAGACAACTATTTTCCAGGCTTCTACAATGTGTGAGACGCTACTCAAGGCGAGGGGTGAACAGGGGGAGACCAACATATATCCCCTGTGAGACATTCTTTCGATCAGGGATTTGAATTTCTTCCACCATCTTCTGTTGCCGTCTGCATTTCTTTTATCACCTCACTTTGATTAAAGTACTCAGGGTAACCCACTGGTACAATCCTCATCTATTGCATAAAGTCAGTGCTAATTCATAGATCACCCCTATTAATAACTAATGCTGGAGCTTCACATCACAGACTACAGTGTCTCTATATGATTCTCCAGCAACTTTATAAATGAACCATCATCATCATCCCCATTTTACCTACAGGAAGACTGAGGGTCAAGGAGGTTAAAATAGGTGACTGAAGGCCTCTGGTCAATTTGGCACAAAGTTCCAGTGCTAAATACCATTTCTTTCTAATTAACTATTTTTTCTGCCTCTTTGGGTAAGTATCTCACTCACATTGAGGTAAGCAGGATAGAGAAAGACATCACATCTCAGAAAGTTCCTTTTGTTGCCATCTGTTGGCTTCAACTGACATCTCTGACACCAGTACTGACAACTTAAGGCGCCTAAAAACTTTCTTCCACGCATCCACCCTCCCCCGTGCTCGTGTGGAGGGTTGTGTGGGCTCTGCTTGCTAATCTGCAGCACTCAAGCTCCCCGGGGTGGACCCTGCAGAGGTGATCCCTCGCCTCTCCCTACACAATGATGAATTGTCCCAGAAGTGTGATGGACCAATTACAGGAGCCAAAAGAACAAAACTCCAGAGAACTTAGTAATTCTGCAACAACAACAAAAAAGCAAAGTCCAAGTATTATCAAGGGCCAGGCCCAAGCATGGAGACACTCCAGACTCTTTTGTGTGTTGGGATTCCCATTGGGACCTTCAGCCGTCCTCGCTGGGTTTTCAGTCTGTAATGTCTTACAGATTTCAGGGCTGGCGCCTGACAGCTCTGACATATCTGAACTAAGGCTAACCTCAGCTCGTTTCTGGAAAGCCTGATAAGTTATACTGTACCTGTCAAAGCCTCTCTCCACTGAGATTCGCTTTCCTTCCCCAATGGGGCGGGAACAACAACAACAAAAAGAAGAAGAGGAAGAGGAAGGAGAAGGAGAAGAAGAAGAAGAAGAAGAATCATCATTGCATCTGACTGGCATAACCTCCTCTGCAGTTTGTAATTACTGTTATATTACTTCAAATCCTAAATCATAACCAAAAGAAAATATAGACTGCTTAGTTGAGGGGAAAACAAATCAACTCAATTTTCTGCAACTTTGTGAGTTGTTGGCCTCTCCCGAAATACAAATTCTGGGCCTGAGTTGGGTAGAACAAGGAAGAAGCCATGTCTACACTGTCAAGAAATGAGACACACCAACTTGCCCCTTCAAAAATTCAACAGGTTCTCTCTAATATTCCCCACAGTGGAAGCCATTTCTGCATACTGTCACCCTCTGTCACCCATGAGAGGTAACTGCAAAGAGTCACGCCTGTCCCTCACCTCATCCCCGTGGTGCTGTGCCTTGCTAGCCCCTGAGTCAGCATCCAGTAAGGGACCCAGAAAAGATCACAGGGAACTTTCAGGAAGGTCCCGGAAGAGAGGAAGACCACTTCTCCACTCATCTGTCCCCCATCCTGACTAGAGAAGAGATTTTACTTGATTATGGGGCATTTAGGAAATATAGACTTGCTCAAATCCAGTCTGGCTTTATAACAATTATTCATTAGTCAGATCAGTAAAGACTTCAGGAAAAGGAATACATCCTGAAAAAACTGAAATCATAAATAATTTCTACTTTTTACTATTTGCTGTTATAAGACTTTGACATGATATTTTTCAACTTTCTGCCACAATTCTTTACCTATAAAAAAACGGGAAGGCTACACCTTTCTTTCAAGAGTACCAAAACAGGAAGTAATTTTCAATTGTTATCATAACATAAGAATTGCATAAATGTCAAATCATAAATAATACTGCAAATGATTTATTCTTTGGCAAATAAAATTACCCCAGCTAGACAAATACAATTACAAAAGAAACTTGTAAAAAGTACTTTCGGGTTAGGTCGGCACAAATGTATTGATGTGCTTGGGACATGGGCCCGCAGAAAACCTCTAGCTACAGCTGACCCCTGAACAAAATGGGTTTGAACTGTGCGGGCCACATACATGTGGATATTTTTTTCAATAAATACTGTCAATGCATTTTTCTCTTATGATTTTCTTAATAACATTTTCTTGTCTCTAGCTTACTTCAGGTAAGAATCCAGTATATATAATACATATAACATTACAAAATATGTGTTAATAGACTATGTTATCGGTAAGGCTTCTGGTCAACAGTAGGCTATTAGTTAAGTTTGGGGGAGTCAAAGTTATGTGCCAATTTTCAGCTGCCCTGGGAAGTCGACGCCCCAACCCCCCTGTTGTTCAGGGTCAACTGCTCTTCCCTTTCATAAGGATTCTTTTCAAATTTCTTACATGAATATGTTTTCATTTTTAAATTTAAACAAAAAAGTTTTTTCAAAGCACCCCCTGTTGCTCCTCCCCCTCCTCTTCCCCATCAGCCCCACCTGTCCCCCAAAAGTAACTTCTGTTAGCTACTTGCTGTGTGTCCTGCTGGGACATGTTTAGGCCGATTATTTGCATGTGTGTACGTAGTATCTGACTTTTAGATACACAATTTCTTACTCAAGGATTAAGGTATTTGACGTGAGGTACTTCAACATTAATGTGAACCCCTGGATAGAAGTTCATCTCTGCAGCTGGCTTGTGCCTTTTATACTGTAGAAGCGAAATCCAGGGTAATCACAAAAGACATCAGTGTTCCTGTGAACCCTCACCTGGAGGCGGGGGAGGGGGGCCGCGGGGGGAGGGGGGGTTGTCTACCAGTCTGCGAACCTGAGCCTCTGCCTCTGCAACCCTCCGCAGGTCCCGCGTTTGCACGTTTCACCTCTCATCAGCACCTCACCCAGAAAGTAAACTAGTTACATTTAAAAGGCTTCCAATATAATTGTTACTTGTTACCTCCTTCATGGGTGCAAGAGAATTTGGATTTTTTTCTCTGATGGTCTAAAGTAAAAGGCGTTTATCTGCAAATTCTACTTACTCACGCCCCACAGCACCTTCCTACACTGCCCACAAACACCAAGACAATCAAGATTTGGCTTCAGTTGAGATTTGTAGGGGAACATAGCTGGATTTCCCTCTCTACCCTTCTCTGCTAATGTCCAATTGGCTGGCGTTCAGGGCAAAGGGCCAGGCCTCTATTTTGGGGAAGAATCATCCAGAGAGATAGGGGCAGATGCGGTTTGGCAACTGTGTGAGATCTGGCATGTGATTTTACGTGCTGTGGTGTTATGTTTCTTAAATGAGTACACATACTTAGGAGGCTGTTTATCATCATCACAGAATTTCCAGGCAGCACCTACTTGGCACCAGAGGCATTCTGGAGGTCTTGTTAAAATAATATCTTAGTGAGAGGCCCAGGAAATGCTTAAGAGAGTGGCACTGCGTGGTACTAATATGTTATGCTGATACTGGCATTTCATGGGAAATTAGGACATTTTCCTGTTTCTGACACTCAGAAAGAATTCTGGAAAGACCAAAGATACATTGTGTAGTTGTTTTTCATTTTTCAGTGAAAACAATGGCAAGCGCATATTTTGAAATAAAACATTATTTCTCGGGCTAATAAAACGAAGGCGCACAAAGAGATTAATATTAAAACTTCGTCTTCCTTCTGCCTTTCTTGCTTTCTTACATAAGTCACAAATGAGGAAGAAAAACAGTTTTTATTGCTCTTCTGAACAAAGCTGTCTTGCATGCTGCTTTCACATTTTTCAGGGCTGCTTTCCACCCCAGGTTGAGATTTTGGATGTGTGATGATAGGTTCTGGCAGAAGGGCTTTGGAAGAGGCGTCTCCAGACTGCACAGCAAAACCCCAGCACTTCCCTTAGCCAAGTACGCTATTATTTTCCTGTCATCAGAACAGATGCCCCTGTATCACTCAAGAATAATGGTGTCCCAGATATTTTTTAAAGGAGCCAAGTAAAACACCTGGGGTCAGTTTGTCAGGAAGAAGTCAGCAAAAACAGGGCAAGCGTGACCCCCTGTCCCATCAAGTAGCTTCCAAAGTTCAAGGTAGGTTGATGAAGTATACGGGTCAGCTTCTGGTTTGGGACGAGGAGTTTGGTTACGTGAGTAAGGCCGTCCCATCAGGAGATTGCCTTCCTGAGGGCTGAGTTTCCTTCTGTGTCAAAAGAAGAGCGAAGGCCAATGAACTCAGAGGCCCCCCTTCCGCTCAAGAGTTCTCAGGCTGCCAGCGGGGTTTTCCCTACGTAGCCTTTTCCCCAGTAATAAAGTTACTAGAAGATCAGGAAGGGAGAAAGGCGAGTGAACCAAGAGTCAGCATATTTTCAAGGGGATCATTCACTTTACCTGATGTCCCGTCCTCACGCAAGGCCAGCCTAGCTCATAGAAGCTGCTTTGGGGAAACGGACACAAGGCTGACACCAAATCATGTTTATTTAAAAATGACAGTCAGTCCAAGTATGTGGGTTTGTAGTGTTTTAACCAACAGTGACTCTTTTTCCCTCTTCTTCATCAATACCTAACTTACTGAGAAAATAATTTCTTTGAGCAAAAATAATAAATACTAATAAGTTTCTCCTACATTGTTGTTGTGGAGATTAAATGAGATAATAATGTATGGTGAACCCCAGTGACTGGCTATAGTAAGCAATCCATAAATGTTAGTTAGCAACTGTTGTATTGATGACAACTCGCTTTTATACATTCCCTTTAATTTGTGAAGCAATTTCACATGTTATTTCACTTAATCCAATCTTTCATGTAATGAATTTCTACTAAGGGTGCCAGGTACCGTTCTGAGCACTGAAAACCCAATAGTGAATGGGAGGCAGAGACCCTGCCCTCACAGAACATCCACTCTGCTTGGGGGAGAAAAACAGTCAACAAGAAAATAGGGTAGGAAAGGGGACCAGGGAAGAATTTCTGTTGTACGTGGAGTTATTAGGGAAGGTCTTTCTAGTAAGGATGGCATCTGAGCGGGTCCCTGAAAGAAGTGAGGGAGTGAGCCTGTGGCTATCCGTGGGGAGGGGCCCCAGGTGGAGGCCACAGCACATGCAAAGGCCCTGAGGTAGGAAGGTGCCTGGCCTGTGTGCTATAGCCAGGCTTGGGGGAGGGGGAATTGTGAGAGACTGGGGAGGAAAGACATGGGGCTAGAGATTGGAAGGACTCTGTTTGTTTTTCTCTGAGAGAGATGCAAAGTCTTAGAATGCTCCTAAGCACAGGAGACAATCTGATTTCACATTAACTTGACCACTCTACTAGTAATATGAGGGGCAGACTGACACGGGGCATGGGCAGAGGCCAGACAACTATAGGGGCCATTGTCCTGATCCAGGCAAGAGAGGGTGTCTTGGTCCTGGTTACCAGGGACAAGCAGTCAGATTCTAGATCAATCTTCAACGTAGAGCCAACAGGAATTGCTGACAGGTGGCAGCTGAGGAAGGAGAAATAGAGAAATCAAAGGTGATTGACAGCAAGCTTTTGGGTCTGGCAATGGGAATGTAGCGTTGCTTTTTACCGAGATGGAGAGACGTTTACTGGACACTCCCTGTAAGCAGGTATCACAAATATGACCATTTTACAGATGAGGAAGCTGAGACACAGAGAGGTTGTCTGACTAGCCCCAGATAAAAGGATCCTCATTGACTTAAGACATAGAAAAGAATCCAGCAAATGGCAGAACCTCATAAGCTCAGATCTTAAGTTAGCAGAGTAAAAGATTTTTTTAATTTTTATAAAAATTGGCTAATGTCACTTATCTGTGAAGGCTACTCATTGGTATTAATCACCCACACTTGTGCCAGAAAGAACGAGAACTTCTTGGAAGTTGAGACACTCACTTCTCCCGCTGGTCCACTCTTCCATCGTGGAACACCCGCTAAAAACAGCACACCTGCCGCTGGACCCCCATACAAACCCCGTCACTGGGATAAGAAATGTGAACAGCTCTGGACCTAGGGGTAGAGGAAATGCAGAGAGTACTGGGGTTTGTCTGGGTGAGGAAACTACAGGGACATTTGGGGGAGACAGAGATGAGCACCAGCACCAACAGAGAACAAACTCATCAGCTAAATCCCACAGGCGCCCAGAGTCTTCACACGTGCAAATCCCACAGTAAACCCTGCCCCCCAACCACCCATTCCCCCAAAGCCATGAGTTCTGTTACTGTTCCCATTTCCAGGGAAGAAAGCAGGCCTGGGGGAGGGGAGGGGACTTTGCCAAAGGCTCCCACAGCCTATGAAGGCAGAGCCAGCACTGAAGCCAGTGGTGGGGTGTGGGCAGGACAGGAGAGACTGGAGTCTACTTTTTATGCTGCCTCCCAGGACAGAAACAAGACAAGTGAAGGTCAGATGGTCCAGCACACGGCGTGACAGTTTGCATTAGGGGACACTGAGTTTGCACTTGCTGCAAGTGCCCTGAAACCTCACTACCTCACAAAGTAAGAAATTTGAGGTAGGGGTGGGGACATCTGTAACTAGATTTGGACTATCATCTTGTTAAAAATCAAAGCTTCTGACCAGTTTTGCTTCAAAGTTGCTTCAAATATGAGCTGCAACAAAGTATCCAAGAGCCCACGGGTTAGGGGCATTCCATTAGGATTTCTTCAAGATGTAACTCTACCTTTTCCACCCAGTTAGAACGTCTCCAGTCTACTTAGGAGGAAGCCGCCAAAAGGTTTGGTCCTCAGAGAGGAGACAGAATTGCATCAATCAAATAGGTATTTATTCAGTGCTGACATGCCCGGGACTGTGTGATAGGCCAGCAAGAAATGTTGGTCCCTGTCACCAATTTGTTTATAATCTGGCTAAACAGAGATGGATGCACATAAGATGCTTTGTAAGCAATCCACTCAGATTTCACCGAAGGCTAGCCCACAATGGGTACTTCACAAATATTTGTTGCAGGAATTGTTTGTTAAAACTTGCAGTTCACATAGAGGAGAGGTCCGAGGCCTTGGTGTTGCTGGGAAAGGCCTGTGGCCCAGGGTCAGAATGTGGACGGAGAAGGTTTTAGGCTAAGGCAGAAGTATGAGCAAAGCTTTTACCACCACTGAGTCCTAGGAAAAGTAGGTAACTGACCCAAGACGGCTGTGTGTTCTTAAGTCTCAGTTGAACGCTCACTGTTGTGCTATAGATCCCTGATCTTTCTTACTGATGCAATGACCCATGGCCCCAAAATAAATAAATAAAAGCAGTTTGCCCAAAGCAGAAACTTCTTTCGGGGGTGTCAAGAAACCCTGTGATTTGCCTGCCTCCCTCGGGAGAGGTCCTGTCTCTAGACAGAGACTAGGACCTTTGTGGCAGCAGGCTACGATCATTCCTTTGCTGTGTGCTTTGAGATGACAGTAAGGCAGTGGTGTGAGTTAGTTCTCTAGGGATCTTAACTGGGGGATTTACCTTAAAGCTAAAGAAGTTTAAGCTGAGCTACCACCACCCCATCCTTCACTAGACAGGCTGGTCCTTAGGCCACTCGTTGTTTGTAAAACAGGCAAGACAATATAGTTTTTTGTCAATCGGTCGAGACCACTTCCTGTTTGCACTCCCATTTTTTTGCTTCTCTGTGTCAGGTGGCAATGTGGGTGGAGGGCAGACCTGCATTTGTGAGATGAGGCAGATGAGGATATATTTAGATACATTTATTTGGGATTTAGTTGCATAGATTGATGTGGCTTAGAGTTCCTTCTGTGCAAGTTAAGGTATTGTTAAGCCATCCTGGTACAGAAATGGCTTCTAGGAACACTCTCATATCTCTCTCTGCCTCATGTTTTGAGGGGAAGGGGTAGGGCCAAAGGGGAAATTGCAATATGCTGTATCAAAAGGTGCCTGGCACCTGAAGGAGAAAAAAAGATTTGAAATCAATGAAGTCAGAAGCTGGCTTGTGAAAAATTCTTCCAGTCATCAGACATGTAAATGTAAGCCAAAGACTACGTTCTCATTAATGTGCAGTCAAAATGGACCTTCTCGCCTGTCAAGATGGGGGGGGGGTGGACATTAGTTATGCAGGAAGTTTCTTAATAAAAATATGCTTTTTTCCCTGGACTTGGAGATGTTTGTCCTCTTTAATTGTGATTTGTTGTGATTTATTTTCTCTTTCTAAATAAAAATTTACTTTGTGTCTACATTGTATTTGTAATTTTCCATTGTTTGCCTAAATTATATAAACTCCAAACCCCACAAAATCTTAATCCATCTCTTGACTGTCCAGAGTACCTGATATATCTGAAAAATCACTCTTGCCAGAACCATGGAAGACACTGATTTCTGTTTTAATGGTAGAGAGGAAGCATGTTGCGAGGTTCAGAAGCAGGGACCATGGGGCCAGACTGCCAGGGTTCAAGGCATGAACCATGGTGCCTTAGAAGGCACTTCATTAAGTGTTCAAAATATTATTATTGCTCTAGACATGTTGTCCTTGTTCTAAATACTTATTCAGATATAATAATTGCTAGATATAGAATTTTAACAGTTAATCTGTAACCATGCTTCATGTACAGCAACATTTAACTAAAATATCACTTTAAAAGGAGAGAATGAATTGAGACTTGGAGCTCATTCCATTTGTTCTGCTGCACATGGTAATGTGAGGATGGAATGCAAATGCCAGATGAATTTAGCTTGAATAAAGCAGCCTGAGAGAGAGAGAAAGAACACGCGAAGGTCAGAGGTCTGTTCACTAATAGAATTATCCTCCCTGCCCCAATGCTAAGGCAGTTGTTGTTGTGGTAGTAATAGGTCTTTAGTTCACTAAGAGGGTTTTACTGACCCCTTGTGGAAGACAGAGGTTGGTGCACTCAGTGAAGGTCCGTTTCGGGAACTCTTCAGTGAAAAATTCAAGGAGCGGAAAGTGAGGTAGATAACTACCACCTGCCCAGGTTTTTTCCCATTCAACTCGAAACACACACAGTTACCTGTCACACCAACTTTCTCCCTGACGCACATCAGAGCTCTCATCACAGGCAGGTGTGTGATGGCGGGATTATGGCCTTTGCTTGTCCTTAAAAAGGAAAGGAGGGAAGCAGCGGAGAGGAAACTAAAGAAAACCGATTTGGGATCCTAGCACAGCTACTAACTAAATGAAAGACTATGAGCAACTTGTTGAAGCTCTCCAAGCCCCCCCATCCTCATGGGTAAACGAAACTCGTGGTGTTCGTGACTGAATTGGACGATGTCTATAAATTGCCTGTGCGTGCCACATAGCAAGGGCTACATAAGCGTTTCCGTTGCTCTAATTAAACAGTGATGCCATATTTACTCATGACCCCGATGCTCATCTGACACTTGCTTCATACCCCTGCATCAAACGTCTTTGAAAGAGAGAGAGAAACTTCTCCCGACTGAGCCATGGCCTCAGTGGAGGCCGGGGTGGGCAGTCTCTGACCACGCACACAGGGAGAGAACAGTTCTTGGTGAAGAAGCTGGTTTTCCTGGAGCGCGCAGAGTTGTGGGGAGGGAGGGGGCGGAGTGCGACCACCACCTCCCCTCCCAGGGGCGCCGGCAGGATGGTTGGGGGCTCCGGTGTCTCCGGTTATCGTACCGTAAGGCAGGCCTGAGGTCCCACTAAGAAGTGAATGCTCTTTGCTGTGACTGGAAGGAGACAATCGTTTTCCCAGCCTGCAGTTGGAGGTTCCTAATGTTTTGGAATAAGAAGCCCTCAGCATTCCTGGGAGGATGGGCAGTACGGCAGTAAGGTGGAGAGAAGGGGCATTTCAAACGCATTTGATGTCCTGTGACTTGGTCTTTCAGCGAGTCTGTCCCTAAGCGGACACCTTCACAAGCGCTTCTCAAGTATTTGTCCCCTTAGATGAGACAGGAAGGCTACAGGGGGCTGGAGTTAGGTACCGGCCTTCCCCACCTAGAAGTGTGGGCTGGAGTTGGGTATTGTCAGGCTCTGGCAGAAGTTTCCCTGAGGGGCAGGCCTTGTTGAAGCGAACCGAATGCTCTGGGTGTGTCAAAACGGCCGCTTTCCACTCCCGACGCCAGCAGCACAGGAGACTTTTCTCCCATCTTCACTGTGAGAACCTGATGGGCCTCCGAGCAGTAAGATGCAGTGTGGGGGCCCTCTGGGGGCCCTGAGAGTTTTACCTCTCAGGTTTGTCCACACTGAGCCTCCAGCAATCGGGCAGTTAGTTTAGGGTTTCCTGCCCTAGTGCTGGTTCCAGCATGAGTTTCAGCTCCTGGGTTCCGGCCCCAGGAAGCTGTGACTCCCCACACCTGCATGCCTGCGTCCACAATTTCTGAAGCAGAGGCTGGCCCTGTGACCTGGATTCTCTGATCAAATCAGAGTTGTTGATTGTCGGTTCGTTCAGCTTTCTTTCTTGTGTCGAGGATAAAGGGTGTCAACTTCCAATTTCCTCACATAAACACACCGGAAACCTGAAAATCGAACTTGTTTTTAAAGGACAGTAACTATTGAGTTTCATACAGAGGCAAGATTGAGGCAGGAAGGGGCTGTCATAGTGAGACCAGGTAGAACGCTTCTGAAATTATCCAGGAGGAGTTGGAGGGGAGTGGAGGTGAAGACTAGATTTAAGAGGCATTTCCAAAGCAGCAATAACAGGGTCTAGCAAATAATTAGCTATGATAAAAAGTAGTCAAATATGTCAGGAACATGTATAAAGGACACATGGACAAGACCAAAGTGGGGTAGGCTCAAGGGTAAGAAGTGGGGATGGCTGGGGTGGGGGGTAGTGGTGGAGGGAAAATGGAGACAACTGTACTTGAACAGCAATAAAAAAAATTTAATAAAAAAAGTTAAATATGACTTTCTACTACAAGAAACTGGATAATAATAGGATTAATACAAGTATATTGGGAATGGTCTATTTAAGATCAGGACATACTAGGTTTGAGAGGCCTACATATCTGTTCAAATATGCCCAAAGGGAGTTGGAAATAAGAACCTCAGGATGTAGAATCAGGAATCTTCCAAACATATAGGTAACTGAGCCACAGTAATTGTGAGATCATCAACATAAAAAATGAAGATGAATAAGGAACAGCTTGTAACATACCAGCATTTATAAACCATGATATCATTAACACTTTCCTCTAGATCACTCAAAATTTTAAGCGAATTATTTTGAGATTCACCCCACATTCATCGATGAGGAACTGCCTACGTGCTACTTCTGCTAATGGTGGTGGATTTCACTGACCTCTCAATGAAATCATACCAGTTCTTGACATCTACTGTTGAGACCATTTACTCTCCCTATAGCATATTTGGTAATACAGGCCCCAATTCCCATTTATCCCTGTGGTGGGCAGAATAATGCCTCTCCCCCCAAAATGTGGCCATGATTTAATCCCTGGAAAATGTTACATTGTTATATTATGTTGTGTTATGTTATTAATACATTATGGCAATAGGGAATAAAGTTTGTGGGAATTAAGGTTACTTATCAACTAAAATTGAAATGAAGAGATTACCCTGGATTATCCAGTGGACCCAATGCTATAACAAGGGTCCTGAAAAGTGGAGGCAGCAGAAGAAACAATGGCAGTGATGCAGTGTGGGATTCAACCTCCCAATGCTGGCATTGAAGATGGAAGGAAGCCAAGGAATGTGGGCCACCTCCACAAACTAGAAAGAGCAAAGTGGGTTCTCCCCCAGAGCATCCAGAAGGAAACAGCCCTGACAACACCTTGACTTTAGCTCAAGGAGAGTCACAGCAGACTTCCGACCTCCAGAACAATAAGATCATAAATTCCTGGTTTTTTAGGCCACTATGTTCAATGGCAATTTGTTATAGCAGCAATACAAAATACTAGGTTGGCCAAAAAGGTTTCCTATTTTCCCTAAGATGGCTCTAGTAGCATTTAACTCCATTCGAAACAATTTTGTTAGGTTGTATTGTGACAGCTGTCATATCAGCATGCATTAAAAAAAAAAAACATCAAAATTTGTGAATTTTTGTGTAGCCATTTTAATATTGAAGAAGATGCAAGAAAATGTGCAACATTTTTAGCATATTATTTCAAGAAAGGTACAAATGCAACTGAAACACAAACACGAAGTTGTGCAGTGTATGGAGAAGGTGCTGTGATTGGTGGAACATGTCAGAAGTGGTTTGCGAAGTTTTGTGCTGGAGATTTCTCACTGGACGATGCTCCACGGTTGGGTAGACCAGCTGAAGTTGACAGCGATCAAATCAAGACATTGAGAACAATCAATGTTATACTACATGGGAGATAGCCGACATACTCAAATTAGCTAAATCAATAAAGTTATTGGTGAAAATGAAAAATGTGTCTTTTTATGGAAAAAAACTAAAGACTTTTTGGTCAACCCAATGGAATACTCTTGTACTAAAATATGCATTAAGAGCATATAATCTTAAACACCACTCTCTTCAGCATGGTTTGGTCACAGTCAGTAATCAAAGGCTCTCTGATTTGATTGTTTTTCCTATTAAATCAAAGTTATCTTCACCTACAGAAGTTTTTCCCAAACTTTATATAGTGCTCCACTCAAGACATTAAGTGGTTTTATGGAAATAAGACGAGAGGAAAGAAGAGAGATTAATATTCTTAAATACATTAGAAATAATGAATATTTATATTGACTTGAAAATCTGCCTCTCAGAAAGCTGCCACGTCTGAGACCGCAAAAACCTGGTATAAAAAGCATGCCGTTTTTTTAAATCCTCACCCGAAAATCTGTTCACTGATTTTAGAGAGGGGATGGGAGGGAGAGGGAGAGAAACACTGATGTGAAACAGAAACATCAATCAGTTGTCTCTCCCATGGGCCCTGACCAGGGATTGAACCCACAACCCAGGATGTGCCCTGACTGAGGATCGAACCTGCCAACTTTTTTGTGTACAGGACAAGACTCCAACCTACTGAGCCACCACCCTGCCAGGGCTAAAGCATGACATTTGATCAGAGCAGAGACTTCCAACCTTTTTCACCTCACAGCACAAATAAAACTAATTACTAAAATTCTGTAGCACACCAAAAAAATACATTTTTGCCTCTGACAAAAAAAAAGGTTATAATTTTGATTCATTCCCATCAGGTGGCTATTGTGTTGGCTGTTCTCATTTTTTTTATTTGACAAGCTAAGGGAAAAGAGGTCAGTGCCCCCGACCAAATAGTCACGTTCTAAAAATCCCTGCAGCACACCAGCTAAAAACCGCTGGATTAGAGCATCAGTACAAGGGTGGCACGGCCTAACCGTCTCATCGACAGGTCCTCGTCCTGCTGATCTCTGTTCCTGGCCTTCTTATACTTACAGGTTTATCATCTCTTTTATCCCTACCAAAACAAGAATGAATTTATCAACTAGCTTTGTTATAAAGGGGAAAACTAGTATTACAGAACTGTACACCTGAAACCTATGTAATTTTATTAACCAATGTCACCCCCAAAAATTCAATAAAAACTAAAATAAAGGGGAAAACTTTTAGCCAAATAATTAGCCTTCTGCAATGAATTTATCTAAGATCATTTTTGGTATTCTTCTCTAACCCATGCATTCTCGTACTATATTACAAATGCCTATCACTACTCTGCAATACACCATTTAAAAGTTTTCTTTGTAAGTTTGGGACATTCTAAACTATGACTATTTTAACTTCTGTGAAGGATGAATACTTGTTAATTATAAAAAATATATAAATCAGATTTTCTAAAATGGTTTTATTTTTAAAACCTATACAGAGTTTCAATTTAATAAAATATTGCCACAAATCTAATTATACAGCAACAGAAAAAGAAAAAATACAGTTAGAGGTTATCCAAAAAGAAATTCACAATTTTGAAGTTGAAATACATGTTTTCTCAAATAAACAATTTAAGAAAATTGTTTCAGATGGTTTTCCTCTTAAACATCCAAGATACACAGTCTTTTGAACTCAACTAGACAACCTCTTAGTACCTTCACAAGTAAGAGCTTCTATTAACTTGAAAATAATGTAATCATCAAAGCATTCAATTACTAATTTAGTGACAAAATTTATTTGCCTAACAAAGCCAAATAAATCACTGTTTTAAAATGTGCTCATGAAAATGAAGTCTACACCTGAGTTGTGAAGAACAATCTTTATATTAAAAAAGTTGACTCTTCCTGATTTATTTTCTTTCAAATTTTTCCTATTTAGACTACTTTCACAATATATTTTAATCCTGAAACAGTGTGAGGTGTCAAAATACGAAAATCTTCTTTGGCCCATTGGACAAGAGGTACCTTAAATGTAAACAATTGTTAATTTTGGCCTTCCAGATGTGGGCACCTGCATCTTATTGAACTAGATATGTATATCCTTGTTTCTGAAAGACATGAAAATTTCTTTCCTAGTAATAAAAGATTTGATATGCTGAGAATTGTTTTCAAATGCCTTAAGAATCAAAATTCATGTGTTTGTCTATAAAGAATAATTTCGAAAGATGAGAAGAAAGCATTGCACAATGATATTACATCATAGGTTTTATTAATGGTAAATGTTTGCATTTATTTTTTAAAAGCTGAGCTCTTGCTAAGCACCTTCAAAAAAAAAAAAAAAGCTAGCAAGCAAGAATCATTTGCCATACAAAAACTATACTCACAAACAAGACTTTAAATTTAATCAACTGAAAGCTAAAAGCCACTGGAAAAAGTACAAAGCAAAATATAACACTGCTGAGTCGATTAAATTGCTTTCTATTACTGAATATACTGCATTTAGAATGACACAAGTATACAGAACTTAAAAACAATTTTGTGGATTCAATCTAAGACTAGCAGTAGTACTAGCAAAAGAGTAACATGCAATTCGTAATTTCCATCCCCACCCCTCAAATTTCTTTAAAACCGAATCACTTGAACAAAAGATCTCTTTTTCATCTGAGAGGAGGACCATCTGGGTTAACCAAACAGATCCTTATTTCATATTAAAATGGCAAACTGAACCCTATCTCCTTTTCTGAGATGCTACTTATACATGACTTTGCATAATGACTTAACATAGAATTACTTTTCTGGTAAGCGTCATGGCCACAAATAATCAGTTAAAAAACTATCAAGGGCAACTCTAGAAAACTTCCTTTAAAGAATTACCCAAACCCAGCACACGTACAGTATCGCTATTACGCAAGCTTAAGCAATACAACTTAAAAACACGTGCATACCTGCACCCTATGCCTTCTAAAAAGTTTTATTAGTGTTGCCAAGTTAATAATTCTTTCAAGGCACTGAAGAATTATGTAGATGAACCTTCTGAAATATAACTATCAACTGCTTAAACTGTTAAAAAGCCCTGAGTCAGAACTTTCAAACTTCCTGAAATTATAGATTTCAGCCAAAATGGCGTATTTGTTTATTTTATAGAAAATTACAAGATAATTTAGCTTTTTGGAGGGAAAAAAGTCATGTCTATGAAAAAAATCAAAGAGACTGTACAGAAAGAGTAAAATATTCAGCAATACCATCTTTCTTACACATTTATATATGTCAATTACAGACTGTAGTTATGGATTTAGGCACCAAATTGATGTGGCAAGTCACCTTTCCTGAACCTGCTGCTTAAGTCCTCAACGAAATAAAATTTCAGTTTTAACCTTGGGTTTCTTTCCATCTCCTCCTTAGTCACAAACATGAATAAATGCTGGAAAAAATAATACTCTAATAGGAAAGGAGGTAGAAATGCTAATGTAGCAACTTACAATTTTAATTCATCAGCTCCACTACCTAGTTTATATTTTAATACTCCAGTTTCACCCACTACTAACCACTGAGGCTCAATCTAAAGGATTTCCCCCTCACTGTAGCAAAGCAATGTACACATGAGACAGCGCTGAATAATTTTCCTCAAATTTAATGTTTTAAAGAAGTACAGCTGTAATTATTAATACGATTATAGTTTTTATATATATATGTGAAAGTTCCAAGGCTATAGATGATTATCAAGTAATATCAGTAAGCATTCCTATCATAATAGTCAAGCAAATAAAATTAGGTTGCTTTTTGAGAGAAAAAAATTTTTGAAACAGTTACATGTAAACTTAAAGAAAACTGACATTTTCAACAAGGCACACATAATTTGTGATAATCTTTTACCTTCCCAATTTAGTACAAATTCAAAGCTAAACTAATTCTAATGTTTAAAATGTGTTTCTTCCCTCTGGTTCAAAATGAACTCACAAACCCTTCCAATTAACAGACATTTAATTGTAAGGGCAAGGGGGAGAAACTGTCACCCTCCAAATTTCAGGAACTTGATGTTTACCATGACTTTGGACTTCACAAACGCAAACAAACTGTTAAGATAATTCAGGTGTTCCTTTTTATATTTAACCAAAACTTGATCCCACTGGGAAGGGACGGGTAGGAGCTTGTTGTTTAATGGATATCAAGTTTCAACTTTTCAAGATCTGATGTTTCACAACAACGTGAATTTACTTAACACTACTGAACTGTACACTAAAATTGGTTAAGATGGTAAATTTCAGGTTATGTGTTCTTCCCACCATAAAAAATGCAAAATATTCTATTCCAAAATTCAATTTTTATACAATTATTATAAAATATTTGAGACACTTTGAGAAGCTTAAGTGCTTTTCCTTATGGATTTTTTTTAAAGCAAGTGGTATTAAAGTCTATAATTTGCAAAGTAATTGTCAATTAAACTACATCAAAAACTGATTGAAAGACCCTTTCTATTATTCAATGAAATACACTTTCTCTACTTACTGCTTTGATGAAATCTACACAATCCCCCTTGTCCCCACTAACTTAAACATTAATATTTTTTTCTTACTTGCTGCAACCTGCTACTCTCCTTTCTATTCTACCCCATCACTAACTCTCTTAGTTCATAAATTTAATTCCTAGTCCAAAAGGATCCACAATTCATAATAAACAAAAAACAGCAATTGGGCAACATAACTAAACATTATACTTCTACCATGTAAAAATGAAGCAAGCTTTGAAATTGGAATTGGACTAGTCTTAAGCAACATGCATTTCAATATGCTAAAAATGGTCGTAGAGGCTAAAACCATTAGATATAAATTTAAGAAAGTTATTTTCAACATTATCAATTAATTTTGTGCCTCTGTAGCTAGCAATGTTTAAAATTTCAAAAAGCATAATTCAGCCAGCTAAACCAAACACTTGCCTAATATAATATTCCTATACTAATACAAAATGATTTTTTCTTGAATAACTTTCTTGCTCCCAACAAAATTAAATGCATATAAAGAAAAACAATTAGAATAGCACCACCATTTGTTAAGTTGTATGTTTTACGTAACAAAATTGACAATCTTAGAAGAATAAAGAAGAAAATGTGGTAGGAGTGAGAGAGGAGAAAGAAGGAGTCCAAATGCTACTTAATGATCACTCTCACAAAACCTTAAGAAGAAATGTCATCAGTACTTTCGGGTCCCTTCTTTCTGTCCACAGGTTATTTCAAACACACGACTGCACGATAAATTCTCTATGTGTTGAGACGCTGAACTTTTTTCTTCAATGTCATGTATCTAGCCCCTGAAGGCCAAAATGTTTTTTGATGAATGCATGTCAGTTCTGTTTTTCTAACTGATTCTAGGAAAAGTAAAAGCTCTTTGAGGCACAAGATAAAGAGATGACGATGAGAAGGAAACATCCCTATTTGGGAAAGCACTGCTGAGAGACATATATATAATAAGAGGTAGCATTTTTACAGAGTTAGAGGAAAGTCACCTAAGCAATTAAGTTCTTACTCTTATTCTCTCTCACAATCCCAAAATATATTTTAAAAAATTTTCAGGTGCTTCAAAAGGTGAGTAGAGAAACATTTTCTATTCATTAAGTAAATTTCAAAGTGGTACAAATACAGAAAATCCACCAGTGCATAATACTATAATTATAGTGACTGTAACTTTTGTAGGCTTTTAAGTTATTGTTTCCTTAATATGGTGGAAATAAACAAGTCTGGAAAATGAAATAGCCTTTTAGGAATATAAGTTTTAGCAATGCAGCTCAGAAGACAAATAAAAAGGTTTTAGGTAGAGATCCAGACCATAAAATTCTCTGGTTGGCCAAACTATGCCGGCTGCTCCCTGCTTACCAGCAGATCTACAGAACAGAGGTGAGTGACCTAGGGCATGGAAGAAAAGGAAAATCTGGACTAACACTGTTTTCAAACCTGAAAGAAAATAGTTCATTTGTCTCTTTATGTGAATACAGTCAGTCAGATATTCTTTTCATAACTTCAAAATATGCCTTAAAAATAGCCTCCATGGCCCTTTATTAGATAACTGAGTGGAGTCAATATAAATTTTCAACTGTAAATTTATAAACATTTTATCATGCTAAACGATGTGACTCCACTGAACACAGATATGGAATTACCAAGACCATGAAATCAGCCAGCAAAGTTCACCACTGTTTTCACCAGGACCTCTAATGGCAGCAGCCATTCAACATCAGAAATATGATGTTATGAGGACTAGAGACCTTGTACTTTCAGAGTTAAGTTGTTGTAACAGAAAAACTGACTTAAGAATCAGATTCAAAGGGGGAAAAAAGCTGTAACATAACTACTCTTAAGAGTACATTTATACATAGTACATAGTAGACACTATTGTAAATAGCTGAGAATCTTAATAATCTAGCAGCAATGAACCCCAAAACACTTACTTATGTGTATATTCATCCTAGATAAGATTATTTAAAGGAGAGAAAATGATTAGATGCTTTCAAGTCAAAGTTTAAGTTACAAAAATTTACAGGTAATTGGACATACTTCTCTAGATGTCCTAGTCACTCTTTCTAAAGTAAGTATTCATTCTTAGGTTATTTACTATGTCTTGGATATTGTTGGCAGTTTCAATCATGTCCTTGCCTATATATAGAGAGAGACTGTTTTCTTTATAGTAAGCCTTACCATCTGACAGAGAATGGAAGCAAGGCCTAGAAGCAGAATCGCTGTCAGAATTAGGAGATACGGAGAAGAAAGGACTGCAGACGTTGGACAGCGCATCCTCCTCCTCAGATCACTGGGGTACCACTATTAGTATATTAGAAAAGCTGAATCGAACCTCAGGGGCCAATTAGGGGATTATCATTTCACCGGGCAGATCAAGTCTGGATAAGTAAACACAGGAAAAACTTAGGTACACTTTTCACAGGCATTTTTTTTAAAGGCTGGCTGCACAAAACAGTGTATACATTAAGAAAGGCAACTATTAATAGTCATTTAACAGGTACTCTGTGACTGAATAATTTTTCTCCCTTCAGTTCCTCATTATATTTTATTTTTCCTTTTCATGTTTACCAATCATTTTGAAACTGGCAACTGGAATCAAGTTTCCTTTGCCCTTTAAATCTAGAAAAATAGGATTAATGCAAAGTCACTGTTCTCTCATGCTATGCTTCCATTTACTCTAAGAATTCGGAGACAATCATTTGGGTAACTTTATGTTTACCTCAGAAAGAAGTCTCTCTGCAGTATTTCCTTGATCTATGTGACAATGGTTTGACTTGCCCCTTTCATTTAGTGCCTCAGTGGCTCTAACTTTTCTGAGTACCTGTGTTAACGGACTGTATCAAAAGTCTTAATAAATTTGTAACAGATTTTTAAAGGATTTTCCCCCTTAAGAAATTTTCCCCTTAGCCAATAGTAAATTACCTATGGAATACATGGATTTCATATTCCAAATTAAAACAAAACAAAAAAAAAACATGACTTCAACCACTGTTTGTATTAGTTTTTTGTTCTGGTACATTTACAGTCTCATAATACTCTAGTAAAGAAACTATAACATTAAAAATTAATTCATTACAACTTCCAACTAGCTTAAAAGCTTACTAAGATCTCATAACCAAACACCTTAGCTAACAAAACACACAGTTTCTTGTTAATACAAAAGAATCCGTCGTTCAATAGCCTTGCGACAAATAGGACATTCACTCATTCGGTCTCCACAGAGCTGGCACGTTCCATGGCCACAGAGGAAAATCATATTCTTTAGACGATCCAAGCACACAGGGCACATTGTCTGGAATGGGAGATAAAAAAATAAAATAATAAATGCTGAGACATTTTATATTTTGAAAGCATAACATGAGACAATTATATAACATCATTTTCTTTTGTTGTTTTAGTCAAATAATCTTTTGTTGCTTAAATTTAAAAAAAATTTTAAATAGTTAAAATATCACCTGTATAAAATATAAATATTGGTTGTACTGTCAGGACAGTATAAAAGGCACTACAGAAAACAAATAATGTATAAAAACACCATGTAAAACAAAACACGGAAATGCCAAAATCAAATAGGGAATGAATGTAAACAGCTCCATTCAGTCTGATTCAGATTCTGTAACTCTAGGAACCAGGCTGTTCTTGTATGACAATAACACAATGCATCAGGCCTCTTGGGAAAGGAGGAAGTATATAGATGTCTCTAAGAACATATGCCAAGCACTATGATATGGTAGAATATCAGTTCTATTATCACTGCCACTTTAAAAAAGGGGAAACGGAGGTTTAGTGGGGTTAAAAACTTTCCCAGAGTAAGCCATAATATGAACGCGAGTCACGTGGGCCGAGCGCTCTTGATTTTAAACATTATGCTGCACTGCATTACTATCAATGTATATCCCCTTAGGGGAAAACAATCAGTCTTCGCTACGTATCAACAAATCTGACTTCACAAACTTAGAAGAATTTAGATGTATGACAGATATACTTCTGTGAAACACTCTAGGAAATCACATTCTCATTTACAAAACACGTTTTACACTTTATATTTATAAAAACATATTTTACTTAAACATACAGGGAGGGGCAAAACTAGGCTTACAGTTTTATGTGAAACACAAGAGTGTATTCCTGTATTACTATTATTGTATTATTTTCCATACAAAGAACTGTATCTATTTTTGTCCACCCCTGTATTATGTTTATTCTGAATTACACTTTTCCCAAATAATATATAAATGAAATACTTAAATGAGACCATCTAGATTAATAAGTAAGACCTGAAGCCTACATGAAAATGTAGCTAACAACTTTGGCAATACCAGAAATCATTGCAGAAAAACAAAACACACAAAAAATGGGATCATGTTTCAGGATGGTGCTGGAACAGGTGGAAGCTACACTCACCTCCTCCCAGGACCAAAATGGAATTACAACTAAATTTAAGAAGAATCATCCTGAATAATCAACTGAAGACTAGCTAAAGAGGAATCTTAAAACCAAAATTTTCAGAAGGCACAGCAAGACCGGCAGGAAGGGCAGAGATGTGCAAAGGGCTGGGCCCACTCCTAAGGGCAGCAGCTGAGGTTCCAGAGGGATATCTCAGCTACAGGGTAGTTCCCTGAAAAGCATTGGGCCTAAACCTCAAACTGGGCTCCCTGACCCAGAGCACCAGAGCCAGGAAGAGGAGCCCACATGACATCTGGCTGTGAAACACAGACGGGTTTCCGTCCACCAAAGAGACAGGAGTCCACTAGGGACATATGCACCATCTTAAAGGGCTACTACACAAAATTTCCTTCATAGCCACTCACTCTGGTCTCTGATGGAGGGAGGGCAGAGTGGACTGCAGTGACATGACTCATACATATTTTTTACACAGCAAAGGAAACCATCAACAAAGTGAAAAGACAACCCACTGAATGGGAGAACATATTCACCAATACACCTGATAAGGGCTTAATATCCAAAATTTATAAGGAACTTACAAACTTATAACACTCAACACCAAAAACAAATCCAATTAAGAAATGGACAAAGGACCTGAATAGACACTTCTCCAAAGAAGACACACAGATGGCCAATAGACATATGAAAAGATACTCAATGTTACTAATCATCAGAGAAATGCAAATTAAAACCACAGTGAGGTATCACTTCACACCTGTCAGAATGGCTATCATTGATAAATCAACAAATAACTGTTAGCGATAAATCAACAAATAACTGTCAGCAACGATGGGGAGAAGGGGGAACCCTTGTGTACTGTTAACGGGAATGTAGATTGGTGCAAACACTGTGGAAAGCAGTATGGAGTTACCTCAAAAATTAAAAATGGAACTGCCATATGACTCAGCAATTCCACTTTTGGGAATAAATACAAGGAAACCAGAAATACTTAATTCAAAAGACTATATGCACTCCTATGTTCATTGTGTATTATTTACAATAGCAAAGATTTGGAAGCAGCCCAAGTGCTGATCAGTAGATGAGTAGATAAAAAAAGCTATGGTACGTTTACACAATGGAATAGTACTTGGCTGTAAAAAAGGAAGGAGATTTACTTTTTGCGACACCATGGATAAGCCTGGCGAGTATTATGCTAAGGAAAATAAGTCAGAAAAAGACAAGTACCATATGATTTCAATTATAGGTGGAGTCTAATGAGTAAAATAAACAAACAAAATAGAAACAGACTCAGAACAAACTAACAATTGTTAGAGGGAAAAAGGGTTAGGGTCTAGGTGAAAAAGTTGAAGGGATTAAGCAAAGAAAAATAAAAAACTCATAGACACACAAACAGTATGGTGATTACCAGAGGGAAAGGGAGGTAGAACATGGTAAAAGAAGAATAAATAGTGATGGAAGGGGACCTGACTGGGGCTGATGAACACATAATACAATATACATATGATGTATTACAGAACTGTATGCATGAAACCTATAATTTACTAACCAATGTTACCCAATACATTGTAAGATCACATGCAATTATTATCTATTGAAGAGACATTAGAATAATAGAAAGATTAGAGATTTGAAAAAAAAGGAGAGAGAGTTTTTCAAATGCTTTCTCTTTGTAACTTTAAGGGGTCCCTGCAAGAAATCCCATCATTGCACAGAAAATGAATTTTGTTTTAAGTGTTTAAATACTTTATTGATGAAATATGGTAATAAAGATAATTTAAGGAAGAATAAACTTCTCTGAATAGTAAACGTTAGATAAAAGTAGATCTGAATTATTCTTTTAGGATCCATATAAGGTGTCATTATTTATTACAAAAACAATGTGAATTCAGAATTAAGAGATATAATACTTTGCACAAAGTGTGTTCAAAAATCAGTTTTAGCTTTCTATAAAGTGTCTATGGAAAAGGAACTGAGGTTCTAAATAGCTTCAAAATTTTAGAAACATTTTATTTTATACTAGAATGAGCTATATATGTTTCTATTTTAATATTCCTAATAATGTAAATTCATATTTATCTTTACTTATTTACTATATAACAAGTATTACTACATGCTGGATTTCAGGAGAAAAACTGGCCCAATCACAGACTTTTCATCTTTTCAGATGGGTGTTTAAATTTCTAATAAATATATACATTTAACTCTAAATTAGTTGTCACAAGGGTCATTAGTTATCCTACATCACTATCTATTGACTATGTTCCATTCTTACAAATTCAGACAGAAAGACAAGTGTTGACTCTAACACTGCAAGGCAACACTGATGTAACTGCCTACGAAAGAAATAACACCCTTTGCAGCTCAATCCTCTGAATTAAATCAGATACAATTTCTGGGTCAAATAGTGAGGTTGGCGGGGGGGGGAAGCTTTTCTTACCATATGACTACTTTTAGCTAAATTTATTTTATTGTTGTTTTTATTAAATATTGAGTAGACAGAGGACCATTTCGTTAGTATGTATAAAATATAAAGAACAATATGACCACCACCCAGCTTAAAATCGGAACACAGCCTTTTCTTTTAAAGCCCCTCCCAATCCTTTCCATCCGCTCCTCACTGATAACTACTATTCTGAATTTTGCATTTATCTTCCCTTTATGGTGTGTTTTTGTGTGTATGGTTTTAAAGTATCATTATCTATACAGAAATATGCACAAATCATAAGTGTACCATTCAATAAAAGTTTCCAAACTGATAACATGAATGTAATTGATGGTTATATCAAGAAATGGAGTATCAGTACTATAGAAACTTCTTTCTCTTAATGCCTCCTCCCCAGACATCTCAGCCAAGAAAACCACTACTCTTGATTTTAAATGCCATCTGTATGACATTTTCCCTAAGTTTGCATTCCCAAACAATGTCCTGTTCAGTTTTATTAAATGACAAATTTTTCCAATGTGTTTTTTCCTAACTTACATTCCTGCCAGCATTGTGAGTTATGGCAGCTACAGTTTCTGCCTAACCACTTATTAACACTAACAGTTTTTAACACTGAGCTTTTCATGTAGGCTGGTAGGTAGCAAAAGGTACTTCATAGTGGTTTTATTTTTGATTTCTTGATTACCAATGTGGTTGAGTATTTTTTCATGTTTATTGGTCACTTGAGTGTTTCCTATTTTGGAAAGTACCAGAGTAAATCTTTTAATCAGATTTTACCTAATTGCAAATATTCAAATACTACAAGTGATACATTAATATGAACCATGTCTATTATAGAAAACACCAGTAGTTTTATAAAATTATATGAAATGCCACTCTCAGAATCATTTTTACCATGAAGACATCATTATTACCTGCTCTTTAATGTCCTGTAACTGTTGTTGCAACTTCTGCACATCTGCGTTGACATTGGTATTATCCTTGTCCTTTTGTAACACCGGGATATTTCCACTTGCTATAATATAGATACAACAATGATTTTTCTTATTTCTAAAATTACTGCTGTTTTATTAAAAACAAGAGACTATTATTAGAATCTTCTTTAAATATTGGTTTTACATGTGGACAACAGTACTGACATTGATGTTATACTCATTCATTTATAATCTTCAAAAAGAAATCGGTTCACACATTAATTATATTTAACACAGATAGACAACACTCTACACCCAGACCTTCAGGTTTTCCAAGGCTCTACTTGCTTCCTTTGGCAAATACATTTTATGCTTATTTTCCCTGTGCCTGCACTGCACAAATCCAAGAAGCTGCACAGCATTTTAACTAATTGTGGCAGCAAGCCTCCTTCCTTTATTCCCAGCTCTTCTTGTTGCTAGTGACCTGAAATGAGCGACTCCATGGAAGACAGCCCATGATCAGTGGTCTACTAAATGAAGGGAAATTTTTATTTCACGTTTCCTACTCTCTAGGTTCTTGGTCTTTTACTCTAGTTTATCTATCCCTGGGACTTTTTTCTGCTCTGTTGATGATAAAGACAAAAAGCCCTGGGTAGAAGTAGATACACTCATGTTTTCCTCATCTGGACACAGACTAAAGGAATCAAAGATACCATCCAGCTTATATGTAGTGCAAAGATAAAAAATATTTTTACACAGTTATACTACTGAAAAGGTTAAAGGTAAATAATTCACTTTTCATCTTTCCTCTTGTTCACTCTTATACTTCGGTTTATCTACAGTTAGTTACTCTGTCCCAAATTACATTATTCCATAAAATACTCAAATGCTCTAGGTAAACCTGCTAGATACAGGAAGCAGGTTAAGTTAATACCTGTATAAACTGAAAAAATAATTTGTAATATGATGTTATGATGTTCACCCAAGATTCACTGAATTTTTTCTTAAAAGTAGACAGCAAATTCTTTAAGCAAGAATACAATAATATTTTTTGTATCGCAAATGGAGGTATCTTAAAAAACTAATGTTTAAATTTCTATAATCATATCATGAACTAAAAAAATATTTCCCGTTTCTTGTAATGTAACAAGAGCAAAACCCTACCTGCTCCTCTGCCAATTCGAGTCATACTCCTTATGTTTTACAAGAGCGCAGTATACAGTACATGAGAAGAGATGTTCAGGAAAGTTCCCCCAGAAGGAAATGCTTAAAAAAGCCCACTTACAGATATCATCAGTGGCATCTTCTGAACTTTTCCCTCCACAACACATGATGAAAGGCACTCTTCGTTCAACGACTGCCCGACACTGCACGCACTTTTTCATCAGGCTAGCACAGTCTAGGGTAACAACAACAGGGCGCTTCTTACAAAAGAGAACATGAGTAAGAAGAGGGGTGTCTTTCTCTGCTCATTCTTACAACTTACATTTAACACTGAGATAAACTACATTCTGCAGGCCAAACCCTAACCAGTAGCCTATTTTCTGTAAAGAAAGTTCTAATGAAAAATAGCCCAACCTATTCATTTACATAGTCTACAGTTCTTTTGGTACTAAAATGGCAGAGCTGAGCAGCTGGAAAGAGTTAAGGAGTTACTACAGAAACTACAGGGCCCACAAAACTGTAAATAATTATTAGTCAACCCTTCACAGAAAAAATTTGTTAACCCTTGCACTATGAAAATTTAAATAACCTGCACTCTTCAAACTTGAAACAGAATTCTCTTTCTACATGCAGCCAGCCAGTTGACTATAGGCATCACACCAGTCTTTGGTAAACAGAAACAATTACTTGTAGCAGGATGATAAAGTAGAAAACCTTGAGCCTTTCTTTAGTTGACCAGATGGCTATAAGAATGAAAAAAGGCTAAAGTAGATCTCGACTGGTAAGATTTATCTATCATACAATTTGTATGTTAGTCAGATATATTAAAAATTAATACTTATTGACTGATTTTATAATAGGAGACACAGTGCTTTTACCTTGGGTCCATTTAAATAGGTATAACTTATTAAACTTGTTTAAATCCTTCCAAGACAAATGTAAAAAGTAAAGGAAGAGCAGAATATTAATACTGAACAACATATAAACTTACAAAGAACAAGGGGGATATGTAATTTTTTTAAAATGTTTATTGATTTTAGAGAGAAAGGGAAGGAGAGAGAAAGAGAACAATCGATGTGAAAGAGAAACATCTGTTGGCTGCCTCCCATACATGCCCCGACCAGGGACAGGACCCACAACCTGGGTATGTGCCCTGACCAGGAATCAAAACCCCAACCTCTTGGTGTATGGACAACGCTCCACCCAGCTGGGCCACCCAGCCAGAGCTAGAAGCAAATTTTAAAATATCTCTTGAACTTTAACCATCCTCACAAAGAATAGATTTCTATACACTCTCTTGACAAGAGATTAAATTAAGAACGGTTAAGAAAACTAAAAATTTTAACCCCAAATTATTGCTGTGGGTGGTTCAGTAGTGAGGAAATTATGTAAGAGAAGCAGCGATATTAAGGTAAAAACAAGTGAAGATGAGCTATTTTATGTGAAAAATGGCTAGACAAAACCTTTCAACATTCATTTTTAGAAATAAATTTCTATTGTGTGTGAGAAGAAATCATTTTGTGCTTAAACAAATGAAATCAAAATTCAACCTAGTGGAACGCAGCATATTCGGTCTTCTCTAGGGCTCAGGAGCCAGAAAAAAATAGGTGACAATTCTAGTAAAGAGAAAGAAACAAAAGGTCCTAGAGGCCCACCAACATTTTTGTTCATGAGTTATCAAAAAATTATTTTGTTTCACTTTCTATTTTTATAATAATACTGAGGAAGTTTTTTATAGGCTACTTACTTTCACAAGCACACATGTGTCCACATGGTTGAAAAAGAACAGCTGCTTTCTTGTCTGAGCATACCACACATTCTTCAATCTACAAAAAGAGAAGTTACACAGCATAGGCATGAGCATCGACAGATAAAACCCTGTTTCCTTTCTATCCAAGTGCACTTCTTTCCTCTACAAGGAAACACTCCAGGCATGAGAAATTTAATACATACGTCTCTGTTCTCTACTCTCTTGGCTACTCATTTTCCCTGCTTAAATAGGTTCCATCTCCACTTTAGTCTCCCTACCCATCCTAAAGAAAAACACGGAAAAACTGCATTTCCTCTGAGGTCAGGAAGACCAGACTAGACTCCAACTTTCTTTTTTTCAAAAATTACTTTTGAGAGAAAAACTAAAACAAATGATTAATATTAAGATAGATTTTTAATATTAATGAAAATCACCCAGATTAGCCAGACTGCTAAAACCCACGGGGGATTTTTCTGTTTATCCATATCTAAGAAACTCTACCTAACATCACCCTCTTCTAAGAGTTGGTCAATTATCCAACACTGGTGGGAACCCGATGTTTTGGCCTATTATTTCTCCCTGATCTCTAAAGTCATCCACAAGCTACTCATAACTTCCCTCAATTTTACCTCTTCTTCATCAGTTAATCTGACTTTTGAGTGTGTAACTATTTCTTAACCTTGGCTGGCTTCTCTTACCCCCACCCACCCCACTTAGCTTCACATCCATCTTTTGCCTATTCTTCTCCCTTCTGAAACAAACTCACATTTACCCACATTTTGTGTCATTTAATATTACTGGCCAAAATGATGAATACCACTTACCTATAACTTCACCTAAACAACCAAATACTGCATGCATGCTCTCTCCATGGCCTTTCCAACTTACACCGTTATGTGCAGAGAATTAATATGGTAATATTAATGGTATATGGTAATAATATGGTAATAGTGGAAAGCTGTAAGACATGGTTGATGAGGGTATTTATATTCCTGGATTCGAATTCTAGCTCCAGGACTAACAAATTACCTAACATTGTTGAGCCACAGCTTTCTTTTTTAAAACCTGAATGCTAATGAACAATTCTTCTTCACAGAGTACTAAAGAGTAAATTAGAATATAGGGAGATGAGTTAGGTGTCCCTTTTTCAAGTGTACCCTTGAACAATTCTAAATACGAGACAGTGAGAGCATAACTGAACTAAAACATAGCAGTAGGGAAGAGTAGAAAGAGTTTTGAGAACTATTTAAGAAGATTTAGTAATTAATAAAATGTGGGGAATGAATGGTGAAAAAAAAGTCTAGCATATCTGCTAAGTTTCTGACTTGACTCATTGATTCCAAACAGCTGAAAGAAACAAATTTCAGTCTCCTACACCACAGTTCATAGGACTAAGACCGGGGAGCTCTTTCCAGCTCTAGGGTTACATATCCAGGCTTTAGTCCTACGCAAGGCCCGACTACAATGAAAGGAATGGTTACCCTCAGTATAGCAATCTAACCCCCAAAATGCAAACACTAAGCAGTACACCACCAGAATTGCACGGCGAGGAGCAGAAATAGGAAAACCCTAGATTTGTCTGGCTAAGGGATCCATAGTCTGAGCTAAGTACATTAATTTTTCACAACTCCCAACAAAGGTTTTCCTCTCTCCTAAGACTGGCTAAGGCTGAGGACCATGACTAAGTTTCAAAGGTGTACCAGTCAGCCATCTACCTGACTGGCTAGTAAACTACACAGAAAAGTCGGCAGAGTCTGCGTAAAAGAAGAAATGAAAACCCCAGGTGTTAGCCACTGGAGACACGGACAAAAGTTCCAAGAGCAAGGATGGGAGAAGGGTGATACTCTTGACTGATCCAGCCATTTGTATGGAAGGAGCACTTCCTGTAAATATTTTAGGAACTGCAGTGCTAAGTGCTGATAAAAGATTAAAATGTGACAATGAAAAAAATTAAATGTCATGTGTAATGTGTTTAATTCAATGTCTAATATAAAATCTGTGTCCAACATGTGAGAAATCTCTTCTCCCTCTATATAATGGTGTCCTGGTTTTTTAAATGGTTCCTAATGCAATTGTCTGCATATGACATTATGCATGTATATGAATTGTTTAAAAACAGTTTAAAATAATCTAACGATATGATCTAATAATAATTTAGTTACCCAATCCCCTATTACTGAAAAAAAAAAAAACCTTTATAAACATAACTTTTACTCTCTTCTGGAAGTTTTCCTCAGATTATAGTCCCAGGAATGTAATTACTATATTAAAACATGTTTACTATAAAAGTTTGTGTATACACTGGGTCCGGCACAAATAACACCCTGTTTTTATTACAAAATCATAAGCATGTAATTCTGTAACATAACAATATCACACTGAAGCACACCAGATGACATTTTAGGTGAAATGTTCAAATTGAAACTGTAAATTATTACACCCATATTATTACCCTACCAACCACCCTCAAGCTGGTGTTAGCTCTGCTGGACTCTGTATATTGTCAGGATGGTCTCTCAAAAACATGAAGCTGTTTATTCAGTCTCCAGCAGTATTAAGAAAGTGTCTATTTCCCACCTTCCTAGATAGAAGTTTTTTAAATTTATTTTTATTAATTTGACAAGAATGCTTAATAATAACTCAGAATTTTTAATTTTGTATTTCTTTAATTGCTGAAGAGACTAAATTTGTTTATTCTCCCTTCTTCTAAACGCTAGTTTTATAATTTATCTTCACTGAAGATGTGCATTATCCTTTAACCACTTGGGGTCACTCTTTCTTTATCTTTAAAGGTTCTGAAACCAATCTAGCAAATTGACTTGGTGGGGTATGTTAGTTTTTGTATTTTTCTACAGGTTTGAAAATTCCATAGTTTAAAAACCAAACTGAAAGCTTATTAATTCTTGGAATTCAGAACTCCTCTAAAAAAGAAATGACAGCATATTCCTTCCATTCCCCCTCCCTGTTCTATCAATCTTCCTTTGCAGACACTGTCTTTCATTTTGTCTGTGTATCGTAACACAAAAGACCAGAGACTTAAGAGTCAAGAGAACTGCACTAAGATCCAACTGTTCATACTTTTGGAACTTCAGTTTTTCCCAACACAAATGCTAGAGTTGAACTAGAAGACGATCCTTGTCTGAGACTCTGCTTTTGACATCCTGGGGCTCTGAACTCACTTTCCATCTGTCATAAAGCACCTTCAACATCCTACATGGCAAAGTAACTTTTAACTTAAGTCATAGTTTGCTAAGAGATTACAAATTTTTAGAAAGAAATTACTATATACATCTATGTCTTGCCTACAAAACAAGTGCTCAATAAAGATTTGTTGAAATAGGGCTTAATGTAACAAAAAGTTTCCAGCACAATAGCAGAATACATAGACCAATCTAAAAACAAGAGAATAGCTTAGGTTTTTATTCTTTCAGATTCTTTCCCAAACTATTAGTTTGTAAGCAGGAAATTAAATCAAATAATAAATTCCAAGTAGAACAATCCAAATTTATTTATTAAGCAAGGTTCATAGGTAATGCATATAAAATGCCAACACAGTGCCCAGCATACGATCAGTGCTGTTAGTTCATCCTCCTCACCTGCACTAACAGATTAAGCAGCTATACACGTACTCCAGTATTTTCTATCCAAAATAACTTCCTTGTACTTTTTCCTATACCAAAAGTTTTACCAAAGATATGTTCATTTGGATCATAAAACACATTCAGTCTTAGAAGGTTCCATATATGAAAATGTGAGAAGCACTGGTAAGATAACACCTTTTAAGTCACTGCCAGCTAATTTGTTAGGAGATTTAGTGCCAGCTCCTCTCTAATTGATAAAGGTTAATAGGTAGGTTAGGAAGCATCAAGAGAAAAATGAAAAGAATAAAAAGTGGAATGGGAAAAAAAGAGTATAACCTTCATAAATGAAATCAAAGAAAACCAATACATCTTTTGGTTTAAGCTACTCACCGTGAAAGAAATCACTTGTTAAGACATTTAAATCTCACTTTACACGCGCGCACACACAAACACACAGAAAAACTAAGAAAATTATTTCAGTAAACCAAAATGAGTTATAACTGTACCAAAAAGATGGTACAGTTATAACGCACTAAGTCACATGGGAAAAGAATGAAACCAGTAACCCAGGAAAGAATAATACTTTTCAAAAAGCAAAAGAGTCAGACAAGATGGAAAGTTCACAGTGAATAAGAATTTGGCCGTCTAATCGCACGATATTCAAACTTTACTTGCCTCGTGGGAAACTAAACAAAATGGGTAGCATCATATGTGAACTTTTCTTGCCAAAAATGTTTAAGCTGACCCTAATCAAGCCATTAGATCACCTTCCAGTTTACAGGAAATACAGTGGATAGAGAAACGAATTAGTGCCATGATAAAACAGTCAAATAAATCCAGAATGTGTAACCTTCTACAAAAAGAAAAAAAAAAAACCTGACCAATCTTTTACAAAGATAAATGCAATGCAAAATAGTCCATGCACTCAAAAAAGGGCAATTTACAAGTAATTAGAATACAAAGTGGAATTAAATACAACATTAGGTTATAAGGGGTTTGGAAAGCAAAATAGTAGATTACTTTTATTTGTAACTACTATAGTTTACATATAAAGAAAGTAACATAAATGGTCTGAATATATAAATTACATACTCCTGTATTTAGAACAGGAAGAACAAAATTAAATAGACACATAGCATCATATAATCTTTTATTTCATGAATTGTACCCTCAGAGATCTTCATAAAATGATAAAATAACTATATTAAAAATATATTACCTTTGTCCTGGATTGAACTTGTTCTTTACAGATAAGGCATTTCTTGACTCGTGGAGAACATAAAGAACAGGTAGCAATATGTCCACATGGGCCAAAAAGAGTATCTCTCTTCATATCTGAGCACACCATACACTCTTCTAAGGTTTCAGAATCATTACTAATCATAGAAGGACTTCGAGAACCCACTTGACCACTAAATAATAAAAGAAAATAAGCCTATCAGAAAATTTATATTACAAATACAATAATTAAGATGTTTTTAAAAACATCTAGAGCATCACTAGTATATATAAAAACAGCTTTAGTTATATTAAAAAATTAAGTTTAACATCTGTATATGAAATAATGCATAATGTATTTTTCTATTTATGTACTGCTCTGCATCTTTATGTATTTATAGTACTATTCAAATTACAAATTGAACAAGTCCTCACCCAGTGGAAAAGGGTGAATCAGCAAAAAATCAAAAACACTAGTTAAAAATTTTGACAAAAACAGTTTCACACAGAACTTTTTTACCTATATAGAACCAGTTGAAAAAGTCATAGGAATAAAAAACAAATCCTCACTAGAGTCCATGTCAGTTACCCTAACTACGGACAGGGTAAAATGAAGCATCATCAGAGCCCACAACTGACAGGGCCCTTTGGAAAACATGTCATTGCAGCTGCTGTTCTGACATTTATTTAAGGGTATCCTTCGGGAGCTAAAATTCTATTATAGGAAGACAGAATGCATCCATAAAGAGACAAGACACAGAAATACATATATATGACCAACTATAGCTATAGGAAAGGGATACCATTTCTACTACAATCTTCAGAAAACTCCAGAACATGTGCGTGGACATTCACGTGTGTGCACACACACACACATACAAAGTAGTTGCATCTTAGACCCCAGCATTAAAGTTATCACTATAGTAAACTAACTTTATACATCTTATATCTCTATATATTTTAGATGCATCCTGTCATTTTGTAATAGAATTTCATGCTCCTTAAGGATACACTTAAAGAAATGTATGTAACTCGTTATATACCCCTATAACACAGCTCTATGCATGGATTCCAAAGACATGTCTCTTCACCACTACACAAATTATGAGAGGGGCAAGAGAGCATAAAGGTCAAGGCACAACTCCTGAAACGTTCAATGACAGAACCAGGTACAAAGGCAATTAGAGTTGTACAGCCTCATTTGGGTGAAATACTAAGGAGATGTACCTTTTAGGTGTCTATAATTTCCTAATAAGAAATTCAGTTATATCATAAATAATTTAAACCACTGTCACATTTTACTTTTAGAAAAGAAGGCATGTATGAAATGATTACTTTTAGAAAAAAAACTCCCAATCAGGAATTGGTTCATACATGTGTTCACTTTTTCAATTCTTCCTTGGTATTTACTGAGTGCCTACCAGGCACTGTTCAAGCTGCTCAACTATTAAGAGTTTATGTGAGTTATACCCTGTTGGAGAGCAAGTTAAGTGCCTTTTTTTGGAAGTCTAATAAAGTTTTAAATACACATAACATTAATCACAGCAATCTCACCACTGAGACCTTTACTTATAGATAAATCCCTCTAACACATAGGAGTACTAGAAGATCAGACTGGTGTAGAAAAGTTTCTTAGAACTTATTGTAAATAAAGCAGTATATTTAATAATGTAGAGAATACAACATGAAGTGAGACATGCTCTCTATATGAAAATGTTTAAGAAAGAAAGGGTCAACAAAAACAGAGGAAGAGCATGAGATATTATAGAATTTACACTTGAAACCTACATAATTTTATTAACCAATGTCACCCCAATAAATTTAATTTTAAAAAATAAAAAGGAAAAAATGACAGAGGAAGAGCAAAGCCATTTTCAAGTATTCAAGTACTCCATTTTGAAACCACATGATACTTTATGTATAGAATATTAAGTTTTATGATGGTAAATAATACAAACCTGACTTTTTCTTTGTGACACTTCGCCAGTGCTTTGCAGAGACTTGGATCAGGACAGAGATCAAGCGGTGACTGACCCTTCTTATTTCGAATGCTGAGATCAGCACCATTAGCAGCCAAGAAACAGGCAATAGATGCTGCACTCTTCTTCTCTGCCCCTTGGGTACCAAGTCCCATTATTAACTGAAATCAAGTGAAAAAGAGTCATTATTTCCCTTTTAGGAATCTATCAATTCGTACCACCAAATACACAGTAGGGCAAAAATAAGTTTAGAGTTGTGAGTACGTGAAACACACAGTTTATTCTTGTATTAATGATTGTATTATTTTCCACATGAACTGTAAACCTACTTTGCCCCATCTTGTATATATACATATATGACATATATGTGTGTATGTATGTATGTATGATATATAAAAATGCATGTCTGGTAAGGACTTACAATCTACATAGTTACGGTGGACTGTTATAAATTGCGGTCCTTCTATCCATTCCCCCTTCCTCTGTAGCCCTAATGTACTCAGGCATATAGTTTGAGGATTGGTATACCCCACTTTTAGAGGTGAATCAATGATGGCTCAAACCAGTCAGATATCAGCCTGTATGATTAGTTCAGGGATGACACATAACCTAAATCGGGACAATTAAGGTCAATAAAACTCAAGAACAGGGCTTCTGATCGAGGTATTAATGAAACAGTACTTTCCCTTCTACTCAGTTTGGTTCCCAAGCTGCTAGGAACCAACTCAAAACAATGAGGGGAGATAAGTGAGAAAAAGCCAATACCTAGGAGTTGAACCAAGAAATGGAGAATGAGACAAATCAGGTTCTGATAGGATCTGAACTATCGATTCAAAAACATTATCTGAAAATGGTCATAATAATTGTTAACATTCATGGAGTGTCTACTATAAACCAAGAACTATTTCAAGCACTTTCCCCATGAATAAATTAATGTAATCTTTACAATCTTACAAAGGTAGTTACTCCCTTCCCCTCATTTTAAATTGAGAGAAAATAATGCAAACAGGAGTTAGAGAATTTACCCATGATCCTATAAAAAGGCAGCAATTCTTAGACACTTTGGTTTCAGAATCCCTTTATATTCTTAAAAACAATTCTAAAATTCGTACGAAAGGTGAAGGACTTAGACAAACAACTCTGGAGAAGAAGAAAGTTAGAGGATTTGTACTATCTGAATTCAACATTTATTATACAGCTACAATAATCAAGACAGCGGCTTGGCATCACATACCTAAAGATACAGATCAATAACTCAAGACAGATCGACAGAACAGAATATCAGATCCACAAAGGCTTCACAACTATGGATAAATGATTTCGGATAAACGTAAAACAGGTGATTGAGTACAAAAAGACAGTCTTTTCCACAAACAGTGCTGGAATTACTGGATATCCACAAGCAGAAAAAAATGAACTTTGATCCATATATACATATATATATATAAATATACATATGGATATATATATATATTTAACTCAAAATGAATCATAGACCTAAAAATAACAGCTAAAACATTTATAGACTTTTTAAATACAAAACAGAAAAAAACCTTAGTAATTTTGAGTTTGGCAAAGACTTCTCAGATTGAACACAAGAAGCCAAGAAACATTCTTCTGAATGAAAAAATAGTACCTCAAATGTTAAAGTTTCTGCTCTTAAATAATGAAAAGACAAGCCACAGGCTGTGAGAAAACATGTGCATCATATCCCATATCTGATAAAGAACTTGCATTCAGATTTTATAACAACTCTCAAAACTCAATATACTAAGAAAACACTCAACAAAATAATGAATACTGGTATAAACAATCAATCACCAAACAGATGTAGGTGGCAAAAAAGCCCATGAAAAGATGTCCAATATCACTGGTCACTAGGGAAATGCAAATTAAAGCACAACAAATACCACAGTACATCTATTTGAAGAGCTAAAGTTAAAAAAGAAGAACCAACCAACTTCTAGGAAGAATGTGAAGCAATATAGTTAGCACTGACTAGTTTTTAATGCATAAATTAAATTTCTACATATGTAGCTCTGATAAAATATTTTATCAGATACAGGTTAAACCAGCCATAAACATAAGATCTTGCATTAAATGAGGTTCCATATCAGTAGTCAATAGGGAAATGATTTGCAGTGGTACTGAATTAAAGATTATCTTTACTCACTGTGTTTTTGGATGGCTCCCAGGCAGCATCAACCTTTCCCACATCTTGCATATCTTGCAGCTGACGTAGCTGAGACAAGGTATGATGCCGCAGAGCTTCATGCAAAGGAGTATCCCCATCCTTATCCTGAATATCTAATTTAGCACCTGCTCGGACCAAAAGCTAAAAGAGAAAGACATCTCATTTTGCTAAAGTATCCTCACCCACAAGAAATAACAACATATGTAAAATAACTCAGAGAGCCTACCTACCTGAAGAGGCTGCCACTAAAGCTAATAATCCCTAAGTATTTGCTTGCTACTACTCTACAGCCCTGTGGCTCCTTACAAATAGTGATGACTTCTAGTTATTCAAATATACTGAATTAAAGAAAATAGAAAGAAGTGAGAACCAATACATTGTTAAATTCATCAACTCTAAGATCAAGGTAACTGGGAAATTTAAGATTTTTTTCCTATTAATTTCAAATATGTGAGGTAGAATATTTTAAGTACTTCCAAAAGGACCAACTCATAATGTTTAAAATTCTTCTATTATTTAAACAAACAAGGAGAAGTTATTTTTTATTCCATTCTCTTTGCTCAATGTTGTCCAAGTGTATGTTCATAAGGGAAGTCCAAATATCATAGATAAATCAAGAATTTTTAGCAAGAGGGATTTTAAATAACAATAAATGTGAAGTTTGCTAAACTACAACATAAAATACAGAGTTGATGTATTTCAATAGGTATTTTAAGTAGTAAATATAACTTTATTTAAGATGTTGCTTATGGTGCTTTTTTTCTTTTTAATTCTCATCCAAGGACATTTTTCCATTGCTTTTTAGAGAGAGAGGAAGGGAGAGAGAGAAACATTGATGTGAGAAACATTGACTGGTTGCCTCCCATACATTCCCCAACCAGAGATGAAGCCCGCACGCAACCTAGGTATGTGCCCTCACTGGGAATCGAACCTGCAATATTTCAGTGTATGGGACAATGCTCCAAGCAACCGAGCCACACTGGCCAGGGCAACACTTTGCTTATGGTGCTTTAACAGTTTTCTTAATCCTTTCTACAAGTGCTATCAGAGCACATAGAACCAATCTCAGACATACAGTCTTAACTGTTTTGGTAAATCATTATTTGTTTACTTGGTTTTACTTTGTTACAAAAAGGTGACATAGAATTTCATTCCAGGGCAGTGTTTCTCAAATTTGAATGTGTATCAAAGTTACCTGGAAGGCTTGTTAAATCAGATTGCTGTTAGTTCCCAACCCTGGAAGTTCAGATTTGGTTGGTCTGAGGTGAGGCCCAAGAATTTACTTTTCTACTAAGGTCACAAGGGATGCTGATGCTGTGGGTTCAGGGGCCAAATTTTAAGAATCACTACTCTGTCAAAAAATTTAAACAGGTAATCTTTCAAATATTTTGTCTGGAATCACCAGATTAGTAAAATACATATATTTCAGCTTCTTTGGAATCTGTCAGCCAATGTCCAGCCAAAGCTTTTAATTATACTTCAGTCTCAATTATATAAATTAAGAGGTAATGTACTTTTTTTTAAATCCTCACCCAAGGTCATGCTTATTGATTTTAGAGAGAGGGGAAGGGAGGGAGAGAGAGAAAAACATTGATGTGAGAGAGAAACATTGATCAGGTTGCTTTTCAGACGCATCCCAACCAAGGACCAAACCCACAACCTTGGCATGTGCCCTGACCAGGAACTGAACTCACGACCTTTCAGTTTATGGAACAATGCTCCAACTACCTGAGCCACACCGGCCAGGACAAGAGGGAGTACCCTTTTTAAAAACTAACTTATATGTTATTTTGAAATTCTCTGATTTAATATTCTGGGAATTCACAAATCTGGCAACAAAAGTATAAAAATTTTGAATATTAGAGTTTTAAGATTTTCCCTACTATAAATTAAACTGATGTAAAAGGGCCTAAAATCATATTATTTACATACAACTACACCTCTTGAGAAATCTAATAATACATTTCTTTAATTTACAAAACATTCTATAAATCTGATTAAAATACAATACCACTGTAAACTAAGATTCATGTGAGTAAACACTTTACCCTAACAATCTGGGTATGTTGTCGTTCAACAGCAAGATGTAGGGCCGACTGTTGGTTCACATTCTGGATATCTAGGTTTGCATTACCCTAAAAAAAACAACAAAGTTTACAAATTTAAAATTTGACAAAAGTGAAAAACACTAAAAACTGTAATTAAGATTTTATTTATTTTTTAAATATGCTTTATTGATTATGCTATTAGACTTGTCCTATTTCCCCCACTTTATTCCCCTCCACCTTGCACACCCCCTCCCATCTGCATTCCGCCCCTTTAGTTCATGTCCATGGGTCATACATGTAAGTTCTCTGGCTTCTACATTTCCTATACTATTCTTAACCTCCCCCTCTTCTACCTACCATTTATGCTATTTATTCTCTATACCTTTTCCCCCTCTCTCCCCATCTACTTCCCCTGCTGATAACCCTCCATGTGATCTCCATTTCTGTGATTCTGTTCCTGTTCTAGTTGTTTGCTTAGTTTGTTTTTGTTTTTTTCCATTCAGTTGTTGATAGTTGTGTTTGTTGTCATTCTACTGTTCACAGTTTTGATCTTTTTGTTAGATAATATCCCTTTAATATTTCACATCAGGGCTTGGTGATGCTGAACTCCTTTAACTTGACCTTATCTGGGAAGCACTTTATCTGTCTTTCCATTCTAATTGATAGCTTTGCTGGATAGAGTAATCTTGGATGTAGGTCCTTGCCTTTCATGACTTCGAATACTTTCCAGCCCCTTCTGGCCTCTAAGGTTTCTTTTGAAAAATCAGCTGACAGTCTTATGGGAACTCCTTTGTAGGTAACTGTGTCCTCTTCTCTTGCTGCTTCTAAGATTCTCTCCTTCTGCTTAATCTTAGGTAATGTAATTATGATGTGCCTTGGTGTGTTCCTCCTTGGGTCCAACTTCTTTGGGTCTCTCTGAGCTTCCTGGACTTCCTGGAGGTCTATTTCCTTTTCCAGATTGGGGAAGTTGTCCTTCATTATTTTTTCAAATTAAGTTTTCAACTTCTTGGTCTTCCTCTTCTCCTCTGGCACCTCTATGCTTCGGATATTGGAATGTTTAAAGATGTCCTGGAGGTTCCTAAGCCTCTCCTCATTTTTTAAAATTCTTGTTTCTTCATTCTGTTCTGGTTGAATGTTTCTTTCTTCCTGCTGGTACACACTATTGATTTGAGTCCCGGTTTCCTTCCCGTCACTGTTGATTCCCTGTACATTTTCCTTTATTTCACTTAGCATAGCCTTCATTTTTTCCTCTAATTTGCATATTCAACCAATTCTGTGAGCATCCTGATTACCAGGGTTTTGAACTGTGCATCTGATAGGTTGGATATCTCTTCTTCACTTGTTATATTTTTTCTGGAGCTGTGATCTGTTCTTTCATTTGGGCCATTTTTTTTGGTCTCCGCACGCCTGTTACTTAGTAAGGGGCGGAGCCTTAGGTGTTCACCAGAGCAGGGCAACCCACTCGCTGCTTTGTGGCGCTGTCTGTGGGGGAGGGAACAATGCTGATTGCTCTGCTCTCTGCCGGTTTTCAGTCACTTCCCCCACTGCCCACAATCAAATTGGGCCCTTCTGGTGCTGAGTCCCGGGTAGGTGGGCTTGTGTACATTCTAGGCCCTTGTGGGTCTCTCCAAGGAACCCTCCTGTGAGGCTGGGGGTTTCTCCCGCTCCTGCCTCAACCCCCACTAGTGTTTTCAATCAGAAGTTTGAGGCTTTGTTTCCCCACGCTGGAACCCTAGGTTGTGCAGTCTATCTCGCTCCCCAGTTGTTCCTCCTGGTTTATCTGCACAGGAATGTGGGACCATCTGGTCCACAATCCACCACCTCTCTGGTCCACCAGCCCACCGCCTTTCCACGAGTCCTCTCTGCCAGGTTGCCCGGCTCCTCCCTTCCTACCGGTCTGGATGAATGTTTCTTCTTTAACTCTTTGGTTGTCGGACTTCCATACAGTTCAATTTTCTGTCAGTTCTGGTTGTTTTTTGTTTTTAAATTTGTTGTTGTCCTTCTTTTGGTTGCGAGGAGGCACAGCGTGTCTACCTACGCTTCCATCGTGGCAGAAGTCTAAAACTGTAACTCTTTAGGAGTAGGAAATAACACTGGATTCTGCTGACCACTTTCTACTCCTCTAGCTGCTGGGATATCGTTCTCATATGGTAACAGTTGCAGGTAATACAGGAAGAATTAAAAGAGCAGCAAACTCTCTGAAGTAAAACAGCAAGTTTGAAATATAAACACAGATCCTTTTCAATCTCCATTACAAACAAAGCAATGGAGATAATCAGTGCTTTTTAACTGTAAATATTTCCTGAAAAGTTTTATTAATGAGTCTTCATATAGGATTTGGACATACTTTAATGACCTAACAAGATCACTTCCTCTTGATGCATAACTGAGCTTTTCCACTTTCAGTGAAAAGGAATTTTGCTTGAGGGTGAGAAGACAACACTTAATTAGTATATAAAACTACACACAAAGAAAGAGCAGAATGTCCCACCTGAGTCCTGGGATAGCTAAAGGACTAAGGACTGTATGAGAACAGCTGAAGCCAAGGATAGAGGAGAGGGACTGAGAAGCAAAAGCAATGAAATTGGCATCAGGAAACCTACATTCAAGTGTTACTTACAAGCTTTGTGAAATGAACTTAAGCAAGCATTATAACATTTTATGCCTATTTTCTCAGCTCCGAAATGGTAATAGTACAACCTATTTCACAGAGTTAATGTGAAGATTTAAAAAAGTTAACATACAAACCTGCCTAACACAATGTCTAGCATAATAAATTAAAAAAAAAAAAAGAAATTAAGAAAAAGGCTACAGGTTCAGAAATAAACTTTATCATTCGGTTTATGTCTTAGAACCATTCATGCTCTCTAATTACAACTCTGATACCCGACTGTACCCTTTCTTGGGGCATCAGATAGAGCTGAAACTCCAGTAATGCTATGACATTTTCTGGAAAATGGTATTTCTGGTCTTTTATTGTTTATGTTTCTTTGAGTGAATGATGAGGTACCTAATCTCAACTTGTTTTCTTATCATGTCTGTTCTCATATAAATGCAGAAAGTAAGGAACTTCTTTTTCAAGTTTCCTGAACTTTTCCATCATTTAGATTTTCCAAAGTAATATGCATTATATGGATGTACCACAATTTGTTTATCCAGACACTAGCTGATGAACATTTGGCTTGCTCCCCATTTGGGACTATTATAAATAAAACTGCTACAACTATTTAGCATAATGAGTATCTGTGTGGGTGTATATCTCTTGGGTACATACCCAGAGTGGGATTGCTGGGTTGTATAGTGAATATACGTTTAACTTTATAAGAAACTGCCAAATTGATTTTCACAATGGCTGCTTTGAAAAAACACTAGCAATGTTTGTTTGCATATTCTAATTGTGCCACATCCTAATCAACACTTGGTTTTTCTGGCCTTTCAAATTTAATCATTGTAATTGATGATTAGTAATATCTCAATGTGATTATCTAATTTGTTTCCCTAATGACCAACTGTAATTTAAGCAATGTCACAGGATATATGGTCAATACACTAAAAATAATTATATTTTACACACTAACAATAAACAATTATACACTGAAATTTTAAAACAATACAATTTACAATACCATCAAAACTTAGATAGATCTAATATGTGCAAGAACAATCAAACTCCCAAAAGACTTTTTAATAGAAACTAACAATCTGATTCTAAAATACAAATGGGTAATCAAAAGATCTAGAATATTAAAACAATTCTGAGAAAGAACAACAAAGTTGGAGGACTTACTCTAACTGCTTTCAAGTCTTACTATAAAGCAACAATAACCAAGACAGTGCAGTATTGGCTTAAGGGCTGTCATTTAGATCAGAATGAAAAAGAATGTATCATAACTTACATTACTTCTAAGAGAATTAATTATAATAATAAAGGCTTAAATGTCAGAGGGAAGGTAGTTTAACTTTTGAACTATTTATCTAAACTTGCGTAGTTTATGGAGGGTATATTTTATGATCTGGGGCTTAATTACACATAAAGTATCATCTCCTAAATTTTTCTGCTGTTTCATCTTCTTAACTGTAAATTCCTTGAAGTCAGGGATCAAAGATAACTCTTTGATAACTTCCATGCTTCTATATGGCATATACTTGATTGAAGCATTTTAAAAATTTGCTGAATATACTAAAACATCATTAAACTGCCAATAAATAGGTTCTGAAAAAAAATTCAGCCATAAAAACTTATTTCTAAGATGAATGAAATGACTAAAGTGAGCATGTGCTACTATCCAGCCATGGGTTCCAGGGGTCCAGCAGTAATCAACTGAATCCCCAGATCCTGGCTTCAACCTGGTGTTACTTGATAAGGGAACTGGCCATACCAGCTTAGATATCAATGTGATGGTTCCTGTTCCTGTGGCTTATTGATACTTCCACAACAGTGGCTGAGATTCCGGGAAATCCCTTTTAGCTGATGCTCATTTCATTGGACCAATCCAGGAAGATGGTGCAGAGGGAATACTAGGGACAGAGAGGTACAAAGACACCCTTTCCTCCATTTAACATGAGTGTTATGCAAAGACTGAATGTTCACTATTTCTGAATTTGTAGCATCATGGGATTTTACTGTAATATACTAAGAGGTAGTTGATGAACTAATAAATAAATGGATGGCAATGATCTTTTAATTGGTTTTCCTACCTGATGTACCAACAATTCAGCTACTTCCACATGATTATTAAGGGCAGCCAGATGCAAGGCAGTATAACCATCATCTTTCTTCTCATCCACAATCCATGGTCTTGGTAATTTAGAGAGTAAAACACGCATTGCACTGAAAATCAAATTTATGTTATTTTGATATTTACATAATTTGATATTTATTTAATTTTGGAGAAAATATTTTTAACAACTTTTGAAGTCAAATGAAAATAATCCGTTGTAGAGAGAATTATACATATAGACAAACAAAAATTCAACTTTTCTAAGTCTCAAGTAAACACTTTTTGATAATTTAAGAGGTAAACAAACTGTCACTGATTGGAGAAGAGAATCAAGATAGAATTTAAAGAATCATACTACCTAAAATGAAGCTATACTATAAGACCATGGTAATCAAAACAGTATGGTATTGGCATAAAAACAGACATAGAGATCAATGGCACAGAATAGAGAGACCAGAAATAAACTCACACCTTTATAGTCAAGTTAATATTTGACAGAGGAAGCAAGCATATATAATGGGCTACAGATAGTTTTTTCAATAAATGGTGTTGGGAAAATTGAACAGATGTGTGCAGAAAAATGGAAATAGGACACTTTCTTACACCACACACAAGAATAAATTCAAAATGGATCAAAGACAAATGTTAGATCCAAAACCATAAAAATCCTAGAAGAAAACATAGACAGCAAAATCTTGGACGCTGCTTGTAGCAATGTATTATTGGACATATCTCCCTAAGCAAGGGAAACAAAAGAAAAAATAAATGGGACTTCATCAAACTAAAAAGATTTTGCACAGTAAAGGAAAACATCAATAAAATAAAAAATTAACCCACAGAATGGGAGAATATACACTCTAATACATATAATAAAGGGTTAATATCCAAAATTTATAAAGAACTTAGAAAACTCAATGCCAAAAACACAAGCAACCCAATTAAAAAATGGGCAAAGGGCCTAAATAGACAATTCCCCAAAAAGGACATATAAATGGCCAATACACATATATAAAGATGCTCAACATCACTGATCATCAGAGAGATGCAAATTAAAGCCACAATGAGATACCACCTCCTACCTGTCAGAATGGCTATCATCAATAAATCAACAAACAACAGCTGGCAAGGATGTGAAAAAAGGGGAACTCTTTTGCACTGTTGATGGGAATGCAGACTAGTGCAGTCACTGTGGAAAGCACTATAGAGATACCTCAAAATCAAAATGTTAAAAATGGAAATGCCTTATGACCCAGCCATCCCACTTCTGGGAATATATCCAAAGGAACCCAAAACATTAATCGAAAGAGCAAAAGCAACCCTATGTTCATTGCAGCGTTATTTACAATAGCCAAGATAGGGAAGCACCCCAAGTGTCCATCAACAGATGAGTGGATAAAACAACTATGGGACATTTACACAATGGAATACTACTTAGCCATAAAAAAGAAGAAAATTTTACCATTTGGGACAGTATGGATGGACCTGAGAACATTATGCAAAGTGAAATAAGCCAGTCAGAGAAAGACAAATACCATATGATTTCACTCATATGTGGAGTCTTAATGAACAAACTGAACTAATAAGCAAAATAGAGACAGACTCATACATAGGGAGCAGGCTGACAGTTGATGGGTGGAAGGTTAGGGGGTGGAGGGATTTCACAAAAAGGAAAAAGGACTCATGGACATGGACAACAGTGTGATGATTGTGGGGGTGGTGAGGGGTATAAATGGTAATGGAAAAAAATACAATAAAAAATAAGTAAATAATAAAATAGAATGGGAATACTACAAAGAAAAAGCATGAGAGGTAAAAAATATCAAAGGTTATGAAATATAAACAAGGATAAAAATTTGAGTTGTGTAATCTCTTAAGGTTCAATTTGAATAGTATATATTAATGAAAGAGTTAAGAAAGAACAACCTGGTAACAAAAATAATAATATCAAAAAATAGTACTAATTAAGACAAATTTTATGTAGCTGGTAGATTATCGTGAACTCTGTACAGTTAAAAATCTATGTCATTCAGTAGTGCTAAATCCAGTTGATGTCAACACACACAAAATGGATCATTATAATCTAGTATTTAAAATTTAAGAATCAGTTAACAAAGTATTTCTAAAATAAAAAAGACAAAGTTATCCTAGAGAGCACCAAAAATTAAACTATAAAAGAGCAGGAAAACTAATTATCAAGAAATGATGCTTCTTAAAGAAAAAGCTAGCCTATCCCCCCAAAAGGAAAGTAAAATTAGAAGCAATTTTTCTTATCATGCATCAGCAACTTTTCTTAACCGAAATGTTTTATTAAGATATATATATTTTTTTTATCCTCACCCAAGGACATGCTTATTGATTTTAGAGAGAGGGTAAGGGAGGGAGAGAAAAATCGATACCTCTCTCACACAGGCACCCATAGGAGACCAAACTCACAACCTAGGCACGTGTGCTGACCAAAACCCAACCTGCAACCCTTCAGTTTACAAAATGACACTGCAACCAATGGAGCCACATCAGCCAGGACAACAGAAATGTTTTATGTGGAAAAATTATAATATGATTTGGGAAAAAATCTCCCTTAACATATTTATCCACTAATTTTCTTAACAAAGTACTCTAAGATAACTGCCCCACACATAAAAAAAGTCAGTAAATGCAGGAAACAAAAGCTTTTGAAATTGTTCCAATAGAATATAAAAGGTAAATAAATAATAGTAAGATGCTTATTACCTACGGTGATATATCTGAGATAAAAATTTGAAATACAGAAGTGCTATGAATGTTGAGAGAAACAGTCTCAAGATCCAGAGTAAGAATATGTGCAAATAAAACTACGTCTAAGGATGAGACTAAGGCCTAACAGGACCCAAAACGTGTTTCCTCAATGGCAGCGAACCATGAATCCCACACAGAAAGTCCACGAAGTCTGAGAACAGGCTTTGGAGGATCCAAACACCTTGAAAATTGTACTCAAATTTGAAAGTTTATAGCCTTTATCAGATTTTTAAACAGGTTTTTGATAGAAGGTATATTGAGAATCACAGCTTAAAGACGCCCTTCAGTGGTTGTTGTTGAAGCTACAATCATTGTGTAGGTGTGACAGACTTCTTTAGAAATCTATGGAAAGCTATGGACTCTCCACCACCCCCCCCCAGAGAAATACTCATAAAAATCCTAACCTATAATTTTAAGTCTACAAACCCCTAAATCACATTCACAGACCTTACAAAAGCTAAGGTTTCTTGCTTTAGATCATTTTCAGTAATTATGAGGATTCTAATCTTCCTCATTCAATGGATTAAAACAAAATACTAGATATTCTATAGAATTTGATCCAGATTTTTATTTAAATCCTCACCTGAGGATATGTTTATTGATTTGAGAAAGAGGGAGAGAGAGAGGGAGAGAGAAACATCGATCACTTGTCTCCTGTACACACCCAGACAGGATATTGAACCTGCAACCTAGGTAATGTGCCCTGACCCAGAACTGAACCCACAACCTTTTTAGTGTACAGGACAACACTCCAACCAACTGAGCCACTCAGCCAGGGCTCACCTAGATTTTTAATGGGGAAAAGTACTCATACAACATTATACTTCTAAACATTTGGACTTGACGTAATCATGATGCTAATGCCATACATTATCTATTATACATCTGGCCATGCAATACATAGAATTTATAGGAGTTTTATGATTCTTTGACAGTTTTAAAGATGAAAGTATTAAATCATGTGAAAAGTTTCATTAAGGATAAAATGTACTTTTAAAAAATAATGTAAACACATTATTAAAGAAAAATTGAAACCTAAGAAAAATTGTGATATAAATTAAGAAATTGCAGAATAAGTTGTAGACTATTGGTAGAGGGACAGAGATAAAAAGGAATAAGGCAGAAGACAGTTCTCATTCATTATAACCTTTGTGGTAGTATTGACTTAAATACATGCATACTAATTTTATCAAAAAATTTAAGTTAAAACACTAAGATAATATTTAGACTTACTGTATTGAAAATCTCTTAATTTGCAACTTTACCCTTGTAGGCAAGATATACGTTACAAGTTTTAAATTATAAAGTGTGGTTCATGTTAATTCCATCAAGTTTTTTATTAGTCACATTATTAAACATTCCCTGTATTTCTGAAAAGCTGATTCTTATGGAACCACATTTCCTACCATCTCCCATTCCAGTTTCAGAAGTACATTCCCATATTACACTACAAATAACTCAGGAGCGACTCCTCCTTTGAGTACAAGGTGCCTGCTGAGTTGGGGCGAGCCATCACTTACTTGTTCCGGTCTTGCATTTCCTAAGTGAACAAGCTAGGGAAAGCTGAACCCCTCAGAAAGAAGAGCCAATGGGCCAGAAAGTTATTAACACATTTAAACAAAAATATATTTGTATTCTTATAAGCCTATTGCCTCTCTGCACTCTCATTTACTTCACTGTCTTTTTACTTTTAACTCTTTTTGTACAATATGTGTAATTAAACTGTCAGAACAGGGAACCGTAGCAATTCCAGGCTACTGTTGGAAGTGACAAAAACAATCCTAGTCACATTCTACAAGTAAATTAAATTCTAATGTTAAAATGCAAAATTCACATTTTTAGAGAGCAAGATTTTATTGCAGAATAAATCTGTTAGTCCCATTTACATACATGTTGTAAATTATATGATAGAATAACCATATGAAAATAACTGTGTTCCTCTCAAGCAATCATGAGATTAAGGAAATATATCATAAAAATAAAAATTGAAAGAAATTTGGCATTAGTTAATCTAAATGCCTCATTTTAAACTTATCACATAAATTTATTATAATACTAGCAAGGTTATTTTAGAGAGAAATGATAATTTCGGATTTCCCATAGAAGCAGTGTTATATTGGCAAATGAGTGAATACATCAGATTAGATAATAGTTAATTAAGTAAATACAATATACAGATAACAACTAGAGAAAAGGAGACTGTAGAAGGAGAGAGCCAGAAGTCCAATTGGAATAAAAATAATTTTTTTTACAATAGAAAAGATTAAAATATGTCTTTTTCTAAAAAAAAAAAAAAAAGCAATGACTGGTTTTGAAAAGTGAAGAAATGGTTTCTATGAAGCCTGGAGAAAAAAGTGAGAAAAAGAATTTGTTGTGTACAGGCAGCATTATTCAACAGAGAAAGTTCCTGGACAAGCAACCTTTGTATTCCAAGTTGCCCTCCAGCAGAATCAGAAAAATGCTGTGTTTAGTGTATTACCATATGGAAGTTATCACAGGTTGATGATAGCATCCATTAAGATCATCCAACCAACTGTCTTGCTCACCAATCAATTTCCAATTTTAATTTAGCTTTTCAAAGATTTACTTTTCCCCCAGCAGGGGGGAAAAAAGGTACTGATCAGATGCTATGAATACTACCATCCACTTAATAAGAATATTTCTTTCTGTAAATAGCGTTGGCATGTTAACTTATACATCACTGTCTTACAAGTTAATTAGTATTATTCTAATCACTCTGAAGTCTAATTACTCTGGATCTTCAAAGCTGAGGTCCACACCCTGGCCCTGTGAAGCCTCAACTACACCCTCACACCCATAACCTGTTTCATATCTCCAACTGCAACAAATGGTCATGATTCATATCTGATACCAAAACTTCCACAGACATCTCCATAAAATATCATACGGTTGCTGTGAGAATTAAACAAGATAATGTAGGTAAAATCTTTAGTACTCTTCAATGTAATAATTATGACAACTCTAAGATTATAAACCTGTACCTTACAGAGTAAAAACAAACTCCCCCCTTTTTTTCCTCTTCCCAATGTTCCTCCTATATTCTTGATTTTGGTTCATCTTATTACCATTTACAGCTACCAAGTCACAAGCCAGGAATCATTCTAGACCTTTTCCTCCCTTATTAGTACTACATTCAATTTGTCCTATGGATTTTCCCTTTTAAAACTAAAATAATTCTTCCTCATCAGACCAAATATACTTTAGACAGGCTTTCACTGCTTTTCCTCTAAACATTTATAACAGCCCCCTTCTAAAACCTATGCTCTGTAACATCCCCACACAAATCTGGACATTTCACAATTGTCACAAATTCAAAATTATCAGCATTCAAATTTTTAAAAGCTTCCTTTTAAATAACTAAATATTCTTAAGACTGGTCCTGGTAAAAATTATCTAAAATACAGTTTCTCACCCTAAAATACTTGTAGAAGTACATGAGACTAAACTTAGTATTTTGTTGATAACTCAGCAAAATCAACTCCTGACTAACTGGTTTAAGAGGAGGAGAAGCACTGCAGATAGTCCCAAATCAAAATGAATGCCAAAGTCAACTGTCAACTAGCCAGGAGTGGGCAGACTAATGTTTGTGGTTGCTGTTTTTAAATGAACTTTTTATTTTAGAATCATTTTATATTTGCAGAAAATTGTGGAGATAATACAGTGTTCCTCACCCCTACTGTTAACATTTTACATTAGTATGGTACACTTGTTATAATTAATAAACCAACCATGAGTATTATTAACTAAAATCCATTTAATGTACATTTTCTGCTCCAGGATACCACATTACTGTCTTGTCTCCTTAGGCTCCCCTTGGCTGTGACAGTTTCTTAGACCTTCCTTGTTTTTGATGACTTTGGCAGTTAAGGAGTACTGATCAGATATTTGGCAGAATGTCCTCAGTTGGAATTCATTGGATGTTTTTCACATTATTACTCTGGGGTTATATGTTTTGGGAAGGAAGGTCACAAAGGTAAAGTGCCATTTCATCACATCACATCAAGGATGTATATTATCAACACAATTTATCGCTGCTGACGTTCACCTTGACAACCCAGCTGAGGCAGTGTTTGTCAGGTTTCTCCACTGTATAGCAATCCTTTTTCCCTCCTTCTGTACTACAGAATACTAGACTATACTATATACTTATTGGGAAGAAGTCACTATGCACAGCCTACAGTTAAGGAGTGGAAAGTTATGCTCCATTTCCTTCAGGATGGAGTATCAACATAAATTAAGTTGGAATTATTCTACAATAGAGATTTGGGGTATACTGATTTTAATAGAAACCTATAACCCTCTAAACTTAATTAGAAAGCTGCTAATTAATATTAATTCCTGACCTTCCTACCACCTACCCTGCAAAAACCAGACAAACAAAAACAAATAATACAAAACTTCAAGAAAAGGCCGATCTTACAAAGCTGCAAGGTGAGCTAAGGGAAAGTGGTACCCACACCCTCACGTTAAGAACAGCTATAAGTGGCTTGTTTCCTTTTTGTCCATGGGGTAAACAATCATGAGAATCCACAATATAACCATGAAGATCCAGCTGCAAGCTGTTCCCTGCAGCCCCTGAAGTTATTAAGAGACTGGTGTTATGCTGCAAACACTGAGGTCCATAGAATTGCCAGGATGAGAGTGGTACCAGCTTGATAAATCAGTAATTTTATTAAGCCAACAGACTCTCACCTGTGGAGCATAGTATATGAAATATTGAGATATTTTTCCCTAATGCTCACTCTTTTTTATTTCTCAATCTGGTTGTTTTCCCAAGAGGTTAAGGACATGGATGGTTTTAAGATAAGATCTTACTACCAGTTAAGCAGGCATTTGTGAACAGTGCCAAAGAAGCATTAAGTTCCAGAACAACTAATAGTGGAGCCTAGCATAATCCCTGGCACATGGCAATACTCAAACGTCTGCTGAATGATGAACAAATGAGTTCTAAGAAGCAGAGGGGACAAGCAGCTGTCTGCAGTGGTATGTGATAGTCAAATGGCTCTGGGTCCATTTTTAGGGCCTGCCATTCTTTGCAATCTATCTTGAGAAACAGGCAACATTTTTCCAAATAAACCATAGGAGTTAAACTGTAAAGGCCTTACATATTAGTATTACTTAATACGAAAGACATTAGAATAGCACTATAGCACATATAAGGTATTCAATAAATGCTTGCTAAGTTAATGAACAATCCGCCAAACAATAGTTAAAGCATGTTAGTCCAGAATCCATAAAGGAACTTATTCACAAAGTTGATCAATCCCAAGCATAAGTTCTGCTGGGCATGTTAAAAGCAGGTTAGCATGTAACAACCTCAACACATTTTTGTTCAATGCATACCAGTCTGAATGGATGCAGACAAGTCTAGGAGGATATACACCAAAATGCTATCCATAGTAATCATTTTAATAAATGAATATACATGGTTTTTGTTAAATAGATGAAAGAACTAAAGGGAATAGGCATTACTTAAATGTGTTTTTTTCCTTTTATTGATTGTAGAGAGAGGGGAAAGAAGGGAGAAAGAGAGGAGAAAAATATCAATGTGAGAGGGAAACATTGATGGGTTGCCTGTCCTACACACCCCGACCAGGGACCTGGCCTGCAACCTAGGCATATGCCCTGACCAGGAAACAAACTGGTGACCTTTGGTTTGCAGGATGATGACCAACCAACTGAGCCACACCAGCCAGGGTTACTTAAATGTATTTTTTTAATTGTTTTTGCTGTGCTTTTTTTTATTCACAATTCTTTCTTGACAGATACTATAATTAAAAAGTTTATTAATTTAGCTTAAATGTATTAACTAGGAAGTTGGTAGTATAGTAGAATTTAATTCAAAATGAGAAAGAGAGATAGATATGTAATAACAATAGAGACTGCAGAAGAGTTGTACAGATGAGTAACTTGATCATTCTTAAACTAAAGACAACTAAAATTATCTCTTAAATGACCAGTAAATCCTATTTCTCCTTCTTTGCTATAAAGCAGGGAACCTCATTTTACTTATCTTTATATCCCCTTTGTAAACCTAGTATAAGGAGCTGAAAGTTTCATTGAATAGAACAAATAAACAGTCAAATAAACAATCATCTTTCTGAATATACTGCAGGAGGGATATTAGCAACATTGTATTTCTGATGTATGCTCCAGTCCCAAAGAATGGTGATCATTGATTACCACTGATTTCATTATTACAAACCAGGCAGCAGCAAGGCATAGTGGTGAGGAGCTAGGAAGTCTGCAGCCAAATCACCTGGGCTCAAATTCTGGCACTAGCAAACTGAATGGCTGGTGACCTAAGTAGCTAATACGTAACTTCTATGCCTCAGTTTCCTCATCTATAAAATGTTAGAAGAATCACAAATACTATCTCATAGGGTTGTTATGAAAATTAAAAAGGGCTCAGAAGAGTACCTTTTAATACATTAAAAGAGTACCATTTAATACATTATATAAGTGTTTGCTGGAATAAATAGGGGGGGCGAGGGGGAAGCCCTCACTGGTGTGGCTCAGTAGGGTGGGCATCGTACTACAAACTGAAAAGTTACTGGTTTGATTCCCAGTCAGGGCCCATGCCTGGGTTGTGGGCCAGGTCCCACATTTGGGAGCATGCAAGAGGCAACCAATAGAGGTCTCTCTCTCTCGCACATCAATGTTTCTCTCCCTCATATGGGGTAATTTAGAAACCTGAAAATTAATTTATACTCTGAGACATGTGTCATCATCTCACAATAGGTGTAAAATTATCTCAATATCTAGGAAAAGCTGAGTCTTTAAAATTACCAAGTACTTACAAATGCTGTATGTCATTGTTTTAAAAGAGCCATCCAAAATAATTAAACTGTTACGGTATTAAATGTTAAAGACAAAAATAGCGTGAAGGACAAACTACCCTTGTAAGAAAATGAGCTTAGGCCCTGGTTAGTGTGGCTCAGTGGATTGAGTGCCAGCCTCTGAACCAAAGGGTCGCTGGTTCAATTCCCGGTCTGGGTTGTGGACCAGGTTCCCAGTGGGGGGCACGTGAGAGACAATCACACATTGATGTTTCTCTCCCTCTCTCTCTCTTTCCCTTCCCCTCTCTAAAAATAAATAAAATCTTAAAAAAGAAAATGAGCTTAAGACTATATTGATAATGGTTTTTCTTGATTCTTAATACTTAAGAGAATATATTTGAATTAAGAACAAGGTATAGTTGGTTCCTCTTGGACATTTTTAGGTTCATAAGATCTTAAATTTTATCTCCACAGGTTTGTTGGATTTGATGTCATAGTATTTTTTCTCCTTGATTAAAATAAATAAATTTTAATGTTAAATTACTGTGAATGTGCTATTAAAATTTAGAGCAAAAGCAGTTTTCCTTTGAGACATACACTATGTGTCAAAGTTATAGATAGGTTAATATCTATTTTAGTCTGCAATAAAATGTGAAGTGATCATGCCTAAATGCTATTTCAAAAAATTAAAGAGAAATGGCAATGTAGAAGGGAGAAAAACAGCACTTCACACTTGAAAATGAAATAGAATTTAATTAATAATAAAATGCATGTTAATGTTATATATGTATATATAGTTTCAATATAGAAGTGCACAATAACTCAAAAGCATTCCTGACCCTGTTTTTCACTTAAGCACTATAAAAAAAATAACTAAAATTGACACTGAATTAAATTTTAAGCAGTATTTCAAAGATTTCATTTACATACTACTCCCCTTCTTCCTTAATGATCTATCTCCACCTTCCATATACAGGTTCTATTAACCATTTCTATATATTTTCCATTCAAATATTATTCATTAAATTTAAAAAGCATGGATAGCAACAACTAGCTCTAAAGATAACATTACAAAATCCCTTCAGGCCTCTAGCTACATAAAATGTCATTATCCCTAATATTTTTAACCAACAAAAAATCAGGTTATGAAATATAATTTAACAGCAGAGATATTCTACCTATTTCCATATCTGTCTAAAGACTGTCTTGCTACTAGCCGGGGTAATATTTTTCCTCTTTCCTATTTTCTCTGCAGTGCTTCTAAGTATAAAGACAGCCGCATCAGGCTTTCCTGGTCTCAGCGCAACCTCAGTGAGAATCTGAGAAATGTACGGTAAGTGGAAAAATGAGAGATCACTTTATTTGGCAGTGCTTTAAAAAAAAAAAGGCAGGACAAATGGCAAAGCAGTGTTTGGACCACAGGATGAACAATCAATAGGCAGAAAGCAAGATAGAGGCTTCCTCAGCTTTTGGATCGACAATCGACAGCTGAGAGACTATTTTTTGCTATGGTTGACTAAATATGGTCAGGGAAGAGAGAGGCACAAGAGAGCCTGTTTGCCTGGGAGTGCATGTTTCAAATGCTTAGCTGCCTATAAAGCTGTAACAGTTTAGCCTGTGTTCACTGAAGGAAGAATTTAAGTTAACCTCTGTAGTGACCATGTGGAAATCCTGACCTTGCTTGCAGACTTGACCTCTGGATATGACAAGGTAGCTTCAATATAGATTTACCATTTAATCCTGGAAACTAAAAACAAACAAAAAAATTTCACAGCAAGAAAGATGCAGAATTATTTCCTGAGACTCAGAAGAATCCAATGTATTCTGGTGGGCAAAGGAAAATAGTGTGAATGTTTATAGTTACTTGGGAGGAATAAGGTGTGTGTTGTTTTTTGGTTTTTCATCTTTTTTAGATTATAAATTAACTTGCTCTGCAACTTTTCCCCCTCTTCTGAAGCATTTCATCTGAGAAATAAGCGAGGTAGCAATCTTCCTTGTTTGCTTAACTTTCTGTACAGCAGATACAAGGTACTCGTATCTGTGTAATACTGGTAATATAACATTCCAAATCAAAAAGCCAATGTTGATTCAATTTTACTTTTTTTTTTTTCTTTGTAAGGGTTAAGGGTAGGGAGAGGTAAAAGCTGGCTGATTTATTTTTGTTCATTTGTTTTTCATATTTATCTTAAAAGGAGGGATTCTGCCTTCACTGACTTCCTCTTACTTCACCTCACCGGCTCAGGAAAAGAAGTGCTGAATCAGCGGAAAGAGTAAAGGAACAATCAAGAAGAGATGGCTGCTGCTGATGTGACTCTCTAGGTCATTATCTCTCTTCCTGCTGCAAACGCTGTATGACACTAAGTTTTCAGGTAACAGAGCACCCATACAGCCTGTACTTTTACAGATGCTTACGAATGCTTTCCTATTATTGATTCAATATATGCTTTTACTGTTAAGTTAAATTCTATCTGGTCATAGTCTAATTTCACAGTTGAAGTATCGAGCTTATGTAGTATAAAAGGGGATGTTGTTCAAATATGGCAGATTACTCTTGATCTCAAAATTGTACAAATCCATTAATGTCATTTACATCATTAAAGATTGAGTCTTTACTGTTTGAGATTACATGACCTTGCATTCCTAGTAAATTACACCTCGCTTACAAAGTATGCTATCTTTAAAGAACATTAACTTTTTGAAGGTTTAATCAACCAAGAAAAACTTGACAGAACACAAAATACTTTTTAATACTTACTCTGAGTTGGCCACAGAAATAAACCGGAACGTGCCCGGTGAAGTTCTAATGCTGCAATGCTGACACTGCTGTAGTACTGGGCTCTCTCCTGCCACATTCTAATTTGCTTTCTATGAGCCACACTAGCTATTTATCATAGACTGCAAAAATTCTTTCCCTGCCTTTTTTCTCCCTTCCCACATCTGAAAATTTCTTACAGTTTTCTTTTAAATTAACTGTTTACTACCACAATAATTAAAAGCAACTCACCAACTATTATTTCTTTCAATGAGAAATGATCAAGCTAAAACCTAGTGCTAATACCTTTCAGATCTTTTAAGTAAGACTTTGGAAAAGTTACCTGTTCTAGTAGTTATCTTTTATATAAAAAAAAAGAGATCAAATGAGTTCAACTCACCAAAATTCAGTATTTATATACATCTGTTTGAATTTGTGTTTAACCCAAAGAGAAGCACCAAAATATAAAATTCAGATTAGCAACTAATGAAGACAAAGGAATGACAGAGGTTTTCAAATGATCATGAGTTCTTATCTGTAACCTTTAAAAAAACTAACAAAAAATTCATCATCTTTGAAAATTCAGTTTACTCATACTCTAAAAAGGCCTGGTTTTTCTCCTTGTCATTTCAACTTTAGGGACAGTATCAAAAGAAGTCCTAACTGGTTAATACTTTAAGTTTTTAATAAGGTATCTAGTCTGTAAAAAGAATCTGTACCAAATTAATTACTATCTACTTGTAGGATCTAGAAGCAAACTACAAAGTAAGAAGAAATTCATCCTGAAAACTCTGAAGAAACACTAGGTTGATCTTACCAATTTCTGAAATACACCCTGTAAAACTTCACTGATTCTATGAATCTCTTGCAAAAAGGACCAAATCGGGACAGAGTTCAACAGATAACTGGTCAGTGTTTAGAAGTGTATGTCCACCAACAAGGAACCATAAATAGCATTAATGCAATGCTTCAGGTAAATTTTTTATGAAGTTTAGTCTTTCATAGTCTCTGCAAATGATCTACCATTGCTCTACATCAGTAAGCTGAATGTTTTACTAACAAATGGGAAAAAAGAACATTTCATGTCTTTACAGCTAACAACTTAGTAATACCTACTCAGAGTACATACTTCTTTATGTACCCATATGAACATACAATGCTATGGAATGTAAAGAAGTATGTATTTTTGGTAGGCAATAAACCACCAAGAGAGAAATAAGCTGCAGCTAAAAGAAGCCCTGGCTTCTTTTTATGTGAATGACCTTCATATGGTATGTTAACCTAGAATCAAACAGATGACCTTTGGAAATAATAACATCATAAAAATGCACCTACTTCTTATAGATGAAAACTAAATGTCACTAAGATGTATATTATGTGAAGGAAAAAAGCTCTACTGAAATAGATTTACAATTATCATAAAACTCCTTTTAAATCTTTTACATTTAAAACATAAGACATTTTACATTTTTAAATTGAGTACTCACATGATTAAAATCTGAATTCCAAAAAAACCCAGTATTACTAGCACAAAAGAATGACAGACACACATGACCTAGTTTCTGTTTCCAACAATTTGATCTTAATTTAAGTATATCACAGTAGGGTTGTCTGATTTATTAAGAAAAACAAGATACAACAAAAGCTGATTTCACTTACATTTTAACAGCTATTCTTCATATTTTGATAAATTTATAATTTAGTAATATTAAAGGAATTCCTGAAGCAAGTTTTGTTGTTTTAGGTTTTCATTTACGAAAGCTATAGACATAGTCATAATTTTAAAAGACTATATTTTAAGTAAAATTCTACTCTCAAAAAAAAAACAAAAACGTGGTCCTTGTCTTTCTCAAGTTTATCAGGTCCCTACACTAAGTTAGTACTTAGAATAAGCTAAAATGTAAGATTTATGCAAGAAAAACGACAAAATCCTGGGCCACAGTTCAAAGTCAGCAGGGCATATTGGTAACACATTGCCAAATACCTAAAAAAAATTAATTTATTATCTATGTCAAACTTTGAATTTGTTTCATCCAAAGGGGGCACACAAATGAAAGCACTATAGTCAAGAAAACAATGTACACGGAAAGGACAACCTTCTTTAAAGGGCACAATGCAATTACAACTCCATTTTTTATAATTGTGATGGACTCATTTTATTTACTGTATGTTAGAGATATCAAAACAAGTCTGAGTTTTACTCAAAATTTCTTTTGCATTATGTTTATATATTAATAAAAGTTAAGTTCAACAAATTCTAAGCAGTATCCATTTTAGCTATTATGATAGACTTACATTAAAAGAAATACTAATACTAGTATTCTAATCATTTCTTACTAGAAGTATTCTTTCAACTGGAATATTGAGACAAGTATAAAAAGCATAATAATATTTTAAAATTTCTGTGTCTCACAAGTGAAACAAATGGCTATAAAGTTAACTATAGTTAATTTTCTGTTTAAGATAACTAGACAGTTAATTGTTAATAAGTGATTTTCATTTTATCAGATTATAAAAATGAGAGATGACTATTAGATATGATAGCATATAAGTTACTGCATGCTTACTGGAAATTATAAAAATTTCATAATTTTAAAATTCTATATTTCAAAGAAAAAATAGTTCAAAGTTTAACACATAAGCATAGCCCTTCTTTCTGATCATCCACAAAAAGAATGGCAATGTGTCATATTCCATTTAAGTTTAACTACACATGCCCCAAATACCAAAAACTGAAAATATATACCTCAAAAGTAGAGGTTCCTCTATGAAACTATTCAAAGGGTATTACTATACCCATGTTTCGTAATGAAAAATTACATTCATTACTCTATAGGCATAAAAGTTTTTAATTTAAAATATCTCAGCAACTAAGAATCTTGTGGTTATAATATTAAGAGTATATATAATCCTTAGAAAATAAAATGACAGCACCTGTTATTCATTTTAAAAAGTAAAATTACATACTAATTCTAGTGCTTACAAGTTTAACATAGCATATCTAAGAGTATTTTCAATCACTCTAAAATGTCACATTCATCACTTAGGTCAGCTGTTCATTTTTAACTTAGTACATATTAAACTCTGGGCATCTGCTGACACTGGTGTAACTCAAACATTTCAACTGTCTCTCTGACAGGGATAACAGATGCTGACATTATCAAATGCTGTACTATTTTTTTTTCCATGGCCTCTCCTTGCCCCGATATGGCCAGTATATGAAACTGAACTGCCATCCAAAAGCACACTTGAGCAACTGGATCTGCTAAACAGCTCCCATATAACTAGTAAAAATAGAAGCCAGTTTTGCTGCTATCTTCAGCACTTAAGTCCAGGCAATTTAACACCTGTTTCATTTCCATTCTAATAAAAGATGGAGAAATTGTAGTTACATTAAGTTCACCAGCAGCATGATACTTACTAACCAACAGATGCAGAATAAACTTAATATGAGAATTATTTGAATACTGCCTGAATTAGTGTTGACCTTTTCCCAGTTTAGTCCAAAACAGTAACTCTTTCTTTACTCTTTTTATTTCACTGACAGCACTTACTTTCACAGGCAAACTATAATTTCTCAAACTTTTATTTTAACCAAATATATTTCAGATTTCCCTTCCTGATATTGAAATGCAACACTGATATTATAACAAAAATCTGCTATACAGAGTTTTTAATGGTAGATTTTAATACTCAAACTCATGGACTATAGCTAGCCCACCATAACTCAATGTATTATTAAATTGATAATGAGGAGTAACTAGGCAATCTGTACAGAGAATTCAGTCAAGGAAATAGACTTTTAAAAAGGTTAAATTACTAACCTATGATTAGTAATACTACATAAGTAAAAGCAAAGAAAAACAAGCTGGCATGCATGGTAGTTCCTTTCAACACAAGTCCAAGTAATACACTGAATACACATGCAATCTCTTTATAAACCAAAGGGCAGAGCTACTTTCTTAAAGCCACTCGTATTCCTCCATCCCGTCAGCAACTTCCTGTTAGTCCTCAAGCATAATACTAAAAAAAGCAGGGGCAGGAGAAAAGTATGACTAGCAATATTCTTTTCCTAACCTGTTAGCTTACTTACTTGGTTTACAGCCTAGAGATAAGTATAAAAAATTTTACTCTGAAATGCGTCAATATCTATTTGTTCTTTTAAATGTTGTTGGCTTTCAAATAGGTTATTGTCTACATTTAAGAATTAAGTAAAGGTGTTAAAAAAACAAAGATGACATTGATGATGCCTTAATGTATTAACAACATGTTAAAGGGTAAAGACTTATGCACTTTTAGAGCAGGAAATAGTAGGAAAAGTGCTTTCAGAATAGAAAATTCTACATTCAATGACTGAAGTACTGATATGAGAATCTAACATTTGTGGAAGGTCCATAACCATAATTTTACAAATAAAAAACATTTTAACTGCTTTGGAACCCAAACTAGCAGCACCGCAATGCTTTGCTAGAGCTGGTAAAATGGAACCAAATCGCCTCTTCAATGGATTTGGTCCCCTTCAACCAGCTGTAGCTATGCATTGATTGCTACAAGAGAGCCAGTGTTTTCATCTATGAGTGTCAGACATGTCAACTAACTCCAACTCATTTAAATTATTCAGATTTTGCTTTAAATTAAAAAAATATTGTTACTGTTAATTCTTGTTAAGAGTTACAGTGGTTTAACAGTGTTTATAAAAAGCTTTATTGAAAATGTGTGGGTGACAAGGATTACAAATAAAATAATTTTACTTATTTATGGTCTCTTGGTATTAAATTTCTTAACCTTTGGAAAAGAAATAGTAATGAAATGTAGACTATATTGAATAATAATAATAATAATAATAATAATAATAATAATAAAAAACTTCCTTCAGAGGAAGAAAATATCTGGGAAGGTCACCTAAAACCTTCCTGAAACCATAACAAGAATGCCATACTGTGGTTAACATGCACATATTTTAAATTAAAGAAAAATATAACACTACATAAAATAACACTGGAAATGTTGGGGTCACTATCTTCTACAGAATTAGCATTTAATTTTACCACTATTTACCTGAATATTAATAGGTAAGGTAAAAAAGATGGTGATATTGCAGAATATCTTGTGAAGAGACAAATAGTATCTAATTCTTCCAATCCTGAACCAAAAGTCCTTAATCCTCAAAAAAGAAAGAAAATGGCTAAGCATTGCTTCCGTTCACTTGTGTATACATTCATCCCTCCGTACTTGTTTCCTCCGTTATAAAATGAAGAACTCTTCTAGTAATAACATTCTATGACTCTCCTCACTATTTCTGACTTCTTTGTCCTTCACAATAAAATATACACAACAAACCTCTCTCAATGGAAAGAAAATGAAGGAAGAAGAAAATGACAAGTGATCCAATATCACTCTAATTTTCTTATTGACAGCAATAAAACTGTAGACAATGTAATGTTCTTTAATAAATAAAGACAAATATATCAGCAATCAATGAAGGTTTACTGATGGCAAGTAGTGGTTTAAAAACTAAATGTTCATACAATCCTCAACTCCTGATCACTCCTCCATTTCAAAGTAAAGATCATCCCCTACAAGAATGTGGGCAAAGAAAGATATATATATCAATAAATAAATCTTTATCACTTCACTCAAGTTAATAATAGACCTTCCTGCTTGTATTAAATACACCTGTCAGTCACGTTCAATATATTTATGTATTACCAGGAATATGGTGTTTGACAGTAGATGCATGGACACATACGAGAGAAAATAGACATTCTATCATTTGATAGTCTCTCAGCTACTTTTTATATACAGTACTCAGCATGTTTAGAGTTTATAAGAAAAGAAAACCATTAACACCCAGGATATGGTCCAGATCATCAAATCTTTCTATACTCAACAGTCTGATTTACAGTCTCAGAATTTTAAAAGTTAAATAAAGGTATCATAATATATTCTACAGGGAAAATATGAGTTGTTCACATATTCAGTAAGATTTAGTACATGTCTTTGTGGGAATAAGTAGGTAAGTAAATAAGAAATGCCTGTGAAGTTATCTTAGCGCTAATCTGAAAATATATCACATCATGTAGTTCACTCATATTTTGCTGTTACTTTTCATATTCAATTCATATTAGAGAAAAATTTATAAATAACACTATCTAAAGTAAATTTATAATATTGTTATCAGTGCCTCCAACATACCTACCGATTGGTTTTTGAAAGCTCTGCAGAGAATACTACTAATTTATTTTCATGTCTCTGAGACAGCTCTAAAAACTTAAAAGCAGCTAAAAATGCAACATCCTTACAGAAAATACCTAAGTAATGTGCTGATTAATGTTACTAATCCAAAGAAATTTAGTTTTCACTTTTAACAGCAGGAATGCTTTCTATTCTTCATTTAAATCTGAAATTTTACCTGTACATAAAAAGAAAAATTAATAAGGCTAACTCTAGGGAAAACAATTCTATAGCATCAAATACTGGAATATATAAACAGCACTGTCCGTGGCTAAGATTGCTTAAAACAAAATTTAAAAAAAATACTGTAACTGCATTCTGAAATGCTCCAAACTTTACAAAGCATGACCACTGAAAGTATTCAGTGTTTCATAGCAAAATCATGTTCTTTTCCACAATTCTGAAGAAAAGAATGCTTTATAACTCTTTCTCTTAATGTCTTTCAGTAAATGTCATATTATGAGGAAACACCAAAATCTGTTTTGAAATCTGGAATCTCTATTGATCTGTACCTTTAAAATGTAGATTTCAAAGTATATTCTTCAATAACATCAGACATTTAGACATATTTTTGATGACCAGGAAAATACATTTTCTTTTAGAAAAGCACATCCATTAAATAAGTCTACTCTGTTACTGTGTTATTGATTATGTTATTGACTTATTGCTGAAAAATTATTATTAACTAAAAGCAAAATTAGGGAACAGAATGCTACTTATATTCCAGATGTGTACACATGCACATACAAATCTTGGAAACTTTTCTACATTACTAACCATAATAAATTAAAACAATTATAAGTAAATATTCATGCTGGTATTAAATTATACTCAAAATGATGTAAATAATTTATTGTAGAAAAAATACATGCATTCTAACAAAAGAAAAAACTTAAAAATAACTAAGAATTATACTAACTAAAGTGCCACAATTGTAATTAAAACTGTCTACACATGAAGTCTAATAGGTAAGCCAAGTATACTAAAGAAGTATAACTGCAATTTAATAAAAAATGACAAATAACAGATTAAAATGTTTTGATTCAAGGTACAAGATTCACTAGGTTATATAAATCATAAAGTACTTATAAAGAGAAAATGTTAGCATATTTGTTCATCATATTTAATATTTTATTCAAAAATGCTAAGGTATGAGGTTCTGGAAATAATAACATACCATAACAGGTTTTCCCAAATAAGTGTTAGGGCCAAAGACTTTTTTAAAAAATTCTGAGTACGCCAAAAATGGTTCCTTCTGTTTTATGACATCATTGGCCAATACAAGAAAAGAAAGATGAATTTTAAGAATAAGAAATTTGATATGAAGAAACAACTCAAAACAACCCAATTTGCAATTACAACTGATATATGTTTTCTGTATCATTTCTGTATCATTTTCTGATACTTTTCAGTGGCTAATTAAAATCACATTCTTTATCTTGCAACCTATAGTCACACCCACATAAAATGCCTTAAGGAAACAAGAATAAAGAAGACACATTACTTTAATTGAAGCACCACTTTGTTGTAAAATGAAAGTGGGCTTCCTTCCCTTTTTTTAAAAAATGGTACCTGACACCAATTGTCTGTCTGGAGCTGACAGATAAATGATTAAGGGAATTCTCAAGAATCAAAGAAATAGGAGTAGTATATTTTCTCCTCTGTATACAGGCTTAGCATTATTAAATATACTATGCTTACTTCCAATAAGGTGAAAATAATTCAAAATATTTCAGTTATTCATTTCCTAAACTCTTAAGTTTTCAGTTTATCTTAAACTTTATAATTTAATATTTAATCTAAATCCCCTTAGTAAAACCTTTTTGCCCATTCTAATCTGAAGTAATTGCTCTGTTTAAAGTCCTAACAGTTTCTCTCCAGAATTTATTTTGTATTTAACCACATATACTTTAGTGATATCTAACACTGTCCTGACCGTAAAATTAAGAACAACATTTACAGAGTCCCTGTTACAGCCAAGGCATTGTGGGAACCAGACAGATGAATATGAGTGCCCACAACTTGAACACAGAGGAACATAAAAACGCACATACTAAGGGAGAGCACAAAGAAGATTTTAAGTACAGTAAAGAAAAAACACAGAGAAAGGAAGTATAGGGCAAACAGAAAGTAATTTCAATGATGAGATCAAGGAGTACTGGAAGAAAGATGGTTAAGATGAAACAGAGGGATAAGGGCATTCTCATGAAAGAAAGTGCTTAAGTATGAAGGAAAAAAGCAGACAATCTTAAGAAAGGAATGTAGTATAATGTAGCTGAAGGTCAAGGTGGGCATCAGACTTTTATTTAGTGAAAGAGAGTTAGAAAGACTTCAGGACACACAGGAAATGGGTTTGAATGCCAAGTCAAGGTGAAGAGATTTTATTCTATGTACAATAGAGAGCAAATAAAGATTTTGGAACAGAAGAGGGGAGCCATTAGATCTACATTTTTAAAATGGCAATTTGGTAGTTATATGAAAGTTAAGTCAGAGATAAAACTGAAATCAGGGAGAAAAATTAGAAAGATACTGTAATAGTCTAGGTAAAAAGTGTCAAAACTTAATTAGGTCAGCAACAATGAAAATGGAAGGAATGGAATGAATCAGAAAGATCTGTAGAATAAATACGACTTTAGAACTGGAAGTTCAGAATTAGTGAGAGAGTAGTCAAATTAACCCTAATCAAAGAGGCAGCAATGGGATTCAACATTATTAATACATTTCAGTTAAATGATTTACTGCCCCTATGTTTGTCTTACCTCACATATAGCTCATAATACAGAAAATGTAATATAAAATGGTAAAGAGCTGAGTCCAAAGTCAGACAGACCTTGCTCAAGTTCTAGCTGCTCCACTAGTCAGTCCATGATCTTGAATAAGTAAATTCATCTCTTTATAAGCCTTATATTCATCCTCCATAAAATGAGGATTTTAACACCTGCTTCAAAAGGCTGTTCAAAGAATTAAAATGAGACCTGGCTGGTGTGGCTCACTGGATTGAGTGCCAGCCCACGGACTGAAAGGTCACCAGTAAGATTCCCAGTCAGGGCACATGCCTGGGTTGAGGGTCAGGTCCCCAGGTGGGCCCTGCAAGAGGCAACTGGTAAGATGTATATCTTGTACATCCAATGTTTCTCTCTCTTTCTCCCTTCCTTCCCCCCATGTCTCTGAAAATAAATCAATAAAATCTTTTGAAGGATTAAAATGAGATAATGCATGTAACCACTTAGTAAAGGCCTGACATTTGGTGATATCATCATCTTCTATCTGAATGGCAGGGAACATACAATACTATTTTGTCTCCTTCAGAATGCCAAAAGATGAAGTGTTTGAGTATTTGTAATTTGAAAAAAAAATAAATGAAGACATAATCTAAAATACAGTCATTTATTTCATCCTACATTATATACCTCTTGTTATGGGTATCAACAAGCAATACAAAAAAAATCCTTTTGTTCTGTGTGCTCACCCTCTAGAGGTGATCCTTAATAAGCTAAAAAAAACCATGATTTAAAATACTAAAATAAGCCAAAATTATTGTCTTATCAGTATGAGAAAAAGAGAACCAGCAACAAAAAAATATTTTTAAGTTGCACATAAAATGATGACAGGCGGCATCTTTACCTGGGATTTCCTCTTAGTGCAGCATGGTGTAGAGCATTAAATCCATTATTGTTTGTAATGGTAACATCTGCTCCAGCTTCCAGAAGAACTGCCAGGATATCATCACGTTTCTTACTTATTGCATCATGAAGTGGGGTGTCACCTTCAGAATCCTTTTTTTTAAGTTTAGAAAGATTTTCATTAGTTCTTTTTCAATCAGTCATCACATGTAATTATTATTTTTAAAGATTTTATTTATTTTTAGACAGAGGGGAAGGGAGGGAGAAAGAGAGGGGGCATCAGTGTGTGGCTGCCTCTCATGCGCTCCCTAGTGGGGGCCTGGCTTGCAACCCAGCCAGGCACGTGCCCTGACTGGAAATTGAACCAGCTACCCTTTGATTCACAAGCTGGTGATCAATGTACTGAACCACACCAGCCAGGGCAATGCATGTAATTATTAATATTTATAGTAAACTACTAAACAAAGAAACAAAAACAGAGGCCATATCTAACAACCATCAATAAAACATATCTGTGTGTTAAACTTAAGAAATGCAGGCAAGAAACAGCATTATAGTAAATAAACTTATACTCAATCTAGATGTTAGACACAATAAACATGCTGTAGCTTTCCAAAGAAGAGGGCAAATAAAATCAAAAAAATCAAATACCCTCAAAATAATTAAGTAAATAAAATTAAATGAGGTGGAAAAGTGGCCAAAAAATTTATTAGTTTAAAATGGCCCGCTATACCATATTCCTACCATTAACTGTTGTACCCTGGAACTCCATACGAAACCTATACCAGTCTCCAGGCTCCATAGCAATGAATTTTTAAGTCAGTGGTTCTCAACTCTGGCTGAACTTTAGAATCTGCTAGGAAGCTCTTGAAATATTGATACCCAAGCTGTTCTTCAACTAACCCAGAATCTCTGGGGGTGGGACCCTGGCATCAGCAGGTTTTCAGAGCTCTCCAGCTAAATATACTGTGCAGTCACAGTTGAGAATCATTACTCTGAACATTTTCAAAGGGCAGGGAAGAGACTAGTTAACTCAATGTGAACACAAATGTAAAAGAAAACTCGGCAGTCTCAGTCTACCTTTTTTTCAAGCTGACTATTTTCTTCATTAATCAACTGCTTTAGCAATAAATTGTTATTCATTGCCAGCCATCTCCATAAATGGGTAATTTAGACTGCATTCATTTCACAGTTTCATAAATACTATTTTCAATAAAGCCACGTGTAGCTTAACCTATGGCATATATCACACTTGCTAAATCCAGCCTGCCCCCTATTTTTATAAACAGTTTTATTTACACAGCCACACACGTTCATTTACATACCATCTATGGCTACTTTCACACTCCTATGGCAGCATGGGATAATTAACGAACTATAGAAATGATCCCTGAAAGTATAGTCTTAGCATGGGATAATTATAACAGAAATCATATGAAAGCTAAAAATATTACCTGGCCTTTCAGTGACAGTTTGCCAATCCCAGGCATATATTCATCCACCCACATAAGAAATTCCTAAAACAAATTCAGTCCAAACAATCCACCTTCTATCCTCCTATGGCTCTAAAAAGTCATGGTCTCCAACTTGAGATGGGCTCTTAACCTGGCTGGAATAAACTTCTACAGGTGCTCATCTGTTACACCTCTTGGTCCCTACAGTAGCTATCCCAAACCTTTATCCAAAATCTTCTCAATTACCCTTGCTATACTGACCACTACCCACTCACTCTCAACAAATAATTTTGCCTTCCATTTCAGACAAAAAAAGTCAACAGGTATAAATTCGCATTCCTTCAACAGATTAACACCTCCCAATGCCTCCAGTATCTTCTAATCCTGCCTTCCACTTAGAAAGTGTCAGTTCTAAAATGGCTGTATCTTGTAAATATTAGTCTGTAAAAACCATCTAGCTGAACACAATCTCTGATTCTTTCAGTTCTTCTCAAACCCATGGTTCCATTACTCCTGTTCTTTGCTGCTTCTCTAAGACCAATCCAATTTGGTCTTAGAATTTTAATTCATCTGGTTGCTAAAATTTTGGATGGGGATAATCGTTTCTTAGGTGATCCTTGCTTCAAAAATTAGGTCCTAATATAATAAATAAACCCTAAAATGTTATAGATTTCCCAAAACAAAAAATCTTCTAAGACTAGATTAATGACTACTAATGACCAAAACACTTAAATAAGGCTACAACTAAAATAATTTAGATAGCTATAAAGTAACTATTAAGAAATGCAGCCTATTGCACTTCTTTAAGCTGTTGAAGTCCAGTGTCATAATCAAAAAGTTAAATCCAATTAACTCAATTCAAAACCTGGTAGTTTTACAAGGAAATCCCTATTCTTACCCCTCAATATAAAACCACTCTACTTGACACTTTCCTTAAAAAGTGTTTTTCAAAGAAAGAACAGCTGCCAACTTTATTACATTCTGTACCTTTGGTATCACTTACTATGACTGATCATATAAAAATCACTGTAACAAAGGAATGATTACCACTGAAGCTAGTACTTCCCTTTACTTAGATCCTAGCAGTAACTATAGAATATATTTCTTTAAAGGTGTTACCTGAAGACTGGGATGACAGCCAAAATCCAATAAAGTCTTCACAACTTGAAGGTGACCTTTATTGACAGCAATATGAAGTGGTGTCTGTCTGCGTTTGTTGCGAGCATTCAAATCAGCACTGCCTCGATGCAGTACTTCTATAACAGCACCTTCATCTCCAAAAGCTGCATGGTGAACAGCTCTATCGCCATCTTTGTCCTAAACATCAGCAATAAAATCTGAATTAGTGAATATTTTAGATAAAAATAAAACCCAAAGCAATAATAATTCATCAAGAACCAAAATAATGGGAGAAAACACAGAATGGAGCCAATAAAATAACTACAAATTCACTTGATTAGTGAGTAACTCCAAAAATAAATGATGAATCCTGGATCAACACAAGGGTGGATAAAAGTAGGTTTACAGTTGTATGTGAAACTGTATTATTATTTATTAATTATTGTATTATTTGTGTTACAACTGTAAACCTACTTTTGCCTACCCATGTATATTATATCAGACATATACTGGACCAACAGCATATCAAAAGGAGTTTGATTCTTCATTACTCAAATTATAAGCCATGATAGTAAGCCAGTATTAGGAAAATGGTGACTTATAACACAACTATATAAACTTTTTTTCCATTTAAAAATTTTACAAAAATTTTTAAGGACATAAAAATTACACTAAAATTAGTTGAGTGATTTTAAAAAGAAGAAAGAATACCAAAAACTGTTATCTCAATTAGCTTTAAGGGGAGAAATATATCAACTTGTTAACACTGGTTATCTGTAGCTGGTGAGCATATACTTTTCTGTATACTCAAGAAGAGAAAAAAATTGAGTACCACTTTAAAAGATAAAAATGAAACACAAGCCAGAATAACTTCATACATCAAAAATTCCAAAACAATATCAGAACAATCTAGCAGGTATGGCTCACCTTCTGTAAAAGGCATATTTTTCTTTTTTCTTTTTTTTTTTTAAGATTTTGTTTATTTTTAGAGCAGGAAAGGGAGGGAGAAAGACAGGGAGAGAAACATCAATGTGTGTTTGCCTCTCCTGTGCCCCACACCAGGGACCTGGCCCGCAACCCAGGCATGTGTCCTGACTAGAAATCAAACCGGTAACCCTTTGGTTCACAGGCCAGCACTCAATCCACTGAGCCACACCAGCCAGGGCAATAACAAGCATATTTCTGAGGAGATGAGAGGTAGTCAAAGACCCAATTGCTTAATTTCTTTTTTCAAATGTAACAACTTTTTAAAGAGAAAAAATGCCTACCCTACCCCATGAAAATTACACACACACACAACCCATACCAAAAAGAAGTCTCATTACACTACCAGATACAGATGGAGAAGAGTATTATAAGGGTACTTACTGTCTTTATTCCATACTCAAATTTTAACACCAAGTAAGTAGTTCTAAGTCTTTCTGTAGTTGTTCCCAACCCATGATTCTGGCCTCTGGTGGACTAATTTTTGCAAGTCATTTGAAAATCTATTACTTGGACTACTTTTCAAAGTTAACACAGGTAAGTACTGTAGTGATTAAATACATTTAAAACAAATAGTTCATTCAACACAGTTGCTGATTTCAAAAGTTTGTGGTCTTTGCATATTTTCTCAAGCAGATATTTTATTAAAAATAAAACTGCTCATGTAGAAGTACACAAAGATTTGACAACCGTTCTTGGAAAGGTAGTAAACCACAACTCAGGAGTACTTCTACTTTACACATCCCAGCTAAACTAGATTAGGAGTTTTTGTGACCTGTCTACTTTGAGCATAAAGAATTTATCAAATGTATCATTGGCTTTCCCATTTAGTGCACTGTCTGTTTTGTTGATGGTTTCCTTTGCTATGTAAAAAAAGTTTTTAGTTTGATGTAGTCCCATTTGTTTATTTTTTCCTTTATTTCCCTTGCCCAAAGAGATATATCAAATATATATATATATACTGCTTAGAGAAATGACAGAGATTTTACTGCCTAAGTCTTCTTTAGGAATGTTATGGTTCTGAGTTTTACATTTACATCTTTACTCCATTTTGAGTTTACTTTTTATATAAGATGATTTAGTGTCATTTTCTTGCATGTATCTGTCCAATATTCCCAATACCACTTACTGAATAGACTTTCTTTACCCAATTATATACATATATTCTTACCTCCTTTGTCAAATATTAGTTGACCACATAGGCATGGATTTATTTCTGGGCTATCCATTCAAGAACAAACTTCTTTTAAAGCCTATTTCTGTGGGCTGTTGCAAACTCATCTGATGCCTTGGTTCCCTTGGCTATAAAATTCCACTTACCTACTTATTTGACCCCACATGTTCATAAGCTGCTGCAAGACTTCAATGTTTACTTATCACCTCATTGGCTTGAGAACAGGCACCCTTTAAAACAGCTCAGGCAACTCCTCTCCTATGAAACTTCCCATGAATCTGACAAAAATAATTTATCTCCCCTATTATTTCTCATTTCCCACACAATAGTATAATTATTTGCTCCCAACTTTGTCATTTTTACTTGATTGTGAGCTTCTTGTGGAGGCTATGACTGTGTCTTCAATATCTTTAATCCTAGGATGTACCACAGTGCCAAGAACCAAAATGGGTGCTGAACTGAATCTTTAATATGCCTTAATAACAATCAGGTTTTTAAATAATATTTTTTATTTTGGTATGATACAAATAACAGAAAATTTGCCATGTTAACCATTTCTAAGTCTACAGTTCAATGATACTAAGCACATTCATGTTGTTGTACAACCATCACCACCATCCATCTCTGGAGCTCTCTTCATGTTGCAAAACTAAAACTCTATACATAAGCTATAACCCCATACCCTGGAAACCATCATGCTACATTCTTTTTCTGACTGCTGACTACTCTAGGTTCTTCATATAAGTAAAATGATATGGTATTTGTCTTTTTGTGACTGGCTTATTTCACATAGCATAATTCCTTAAGGTTCTCCATATTGTACCATGTGTCAGAATTTCCTTCCTTTTTAAGGTTGAATGATATTCTATTGTATATGCCACATTTTGTTTAGCTATTCATATATCAATGAACAATTGAATTGTTTGCAATTTTTAGCTATTGTGAATAATATTGCTACAAATATGAATGTCAGAGTATCTCTTTGGACTCCATTTTCAATTCTTTGGGGTTATATACACAGAAATGGAATTGCAGAATCATATGGTAATTCTATTTTTATTTTTTTCACAAACCACCACCCTGCTTTCCACAGCAGCTTTACCATTTTACATTCCCACCAACAGTACACAGGGGTTTTGAACCCACATCCTAACCAACACATAGTCAGGTTTTTTTATAATAACCATCTTAATGGGTATGAGGTAGTATCTCATTGTGGTTTTGATTTGCATGTACCTAATTATTTGCGATGTTTATCATCTTTTTATGTGCTTCCGTGCCATCTACATATCTTTATCATATTTTTATTTTTTAAATAATTTTACTGATTATGCTATTATAGTTACACCAATTTTTCTCCTTTTCCCCTCCTCCACCCGGTACCCCATTGTCTCCATCAATCCCCCCTTAATTCATGTCCCTGGGTCATGCATGTAAGTTCTTTGGCTACTCCATTTCCTATATTATTCTTAACATCCCTCTATTTTGTACCTACCAGTTTGTGCTTCATAATCCCTGTACCCTTTCCTCCATTCTCCCCTTCTCTCTCCCAAATGATAACCCTCCAAATGATCTCCATATGTATGATTCTGTTCCTGTTCTCCCTGTTTGCTTAGTGTGTTATTTGGATTCAATTATTGATAGCTATGAATTTATTGCCATTTTAATGTTAATCATTTTGATCTTCTGCTTTTTCTTATATGATTCCCTTTAACATTTCATATAATAATGGTTTGGTGATGATGAACTCCTTTAACTTGACCTTGTCTGGAAAGTACTTCACCTGCCCTTCCATTCTAAAGGATAGCTTTGCTGGGTAGAGCAATCCTGGCTGTAGGTCCTTTTCATCACTTTGAACATTTCTTGCCAGTCCCTTCTAGCCTGCAAAGTTTCTTTTGAGAAATAAGCTGACAGTCATATGGGAACTCCCCTAGAAGTAACTGACTGCTTTTTGCTTGCTGCTTTTAAGATTTTCTCTTTATCTTTAACCTTTGGCATTTTAATTTCAATGTGTCTTGTTGTGGTCCTCTTTGCATCCATCTTGTTTGGCATTCTCTGTACTTCCTGGACTTGTATCTCTATTTCCTTTACCAAATTAGGGAAGTTTTCTTTCATTATTTTTTCAACTATGTTTTCAATTTCTTGTTCTTCCTCTTCTCCTTCTGGCACCCCTGATTCGGATGTTGGTGTATTTAAAGATGTCCCAGGGGTTCCTTAGCCTATCCTCATTTTTTAAAATTCTTTTTCCTTCCTGCTGCTCTAACTGAACTCTTTTTTTCCTCCTTGTGTTCCAAATCATTGATTTGATTCTCAGCTTCATCCCCTCCATTGTTGGTTTCCTGTGGATTTTTCTTTATTTCACTTTCATTTCTGCCTGGGTCTTTTATATGCTATTGAAGTACCCAGTGAGTTCCCGGAGCATCCGGATAACCAGTGCTTTGAACTGTGTATCTGATAAGTTGGTTATCTCCATTTTGTTTAGTTCTGTTTCTGGAGATTTGTTCTGTTCTTTCATTTGGGCCATATTTCTTTGCCTCCTCATTTTTGGCAGCCTCCCTGTGTTTGTTTCTGTGTATTAAGTAGAGCTGCTTTGACTCCCTGTCTTAGTAGCATGGTCTACTACAGAAAAGTGCCCCTGTAAGTTGTATTGGGTGAAGCTTCAGGTAATCACTACTCTGTTGCTCTGGGGTAGGATGGGGCTCGGAGAGGGGACAAGGCCACTGGCCTCTGGAGTTTTGCCTGGGAAGAAGCTGTCTCCTGGCACTCGCCCTGCTGCGAATCGCTTCACTTTCTCCCGTGTCACTGGTGCCCTTGCAGCTCTTGCCTTGGTGCTGAATCCCTGAGAGGATGGGTCTGTAATGTGTCCTAAGTCCATTGAGAGTCCTTCCAGGAGAGTCTCTTGAGAATCCCACAGTTTCTTCTGCTACCCCACCCACCTCTGGTTTTTATAGCCAGAAGTTATGGGGACTTATTTTCCTGGCACTGGAACCCTGGGCTGGGTGATCTGGTCTGGGGCTGGGATCCCTCACTCCCAAGTTGTCCCTCCTGGTTTTTGTCTACCACACAGGGAAGTGGGACCACCCACATTTCCGCCATTCTGTGCCTCTCTACCTCTCCATGCCTCTCCACCTCTCCAAGCCTCCTCACGCAGCTCTGCATCTCTGTCGCTCCTACCCATCTGGATAAATGTGGCTTCTCTAAATCCTTGGCTGTTGGACTTCCATACAGCTCAATTTCTGACAAGTCTGGGTAATATTTGTTTTGTAGTCTAGTTGTATTTTTTTCCTATAGGTGTGCAAAGAGGCAAGGTGTGTTTACCTACACCCCCATCTTGACTGGAAGTCACCATCTACATATCTTCTTTGGAAAAATGTCCATTCGAAACCTTTGATATTTGAATCAGGTTATTCATCGGGAGGAATTTTTGTTTTAGTCTTAGGTGATAAACTGTGTTTATATTTTAACCTATTTTTTAAATACAGTTTTTCTTTTACCAATTGGTAAGTTATATTATTAATTTAACCTGATGTGTAAATATTCCTTTTTCACACTATTTCTAGCAGTTACATATGCCTACAATGGTTTTTAGAATAGAAAGTGCACAGAATGGAAATCCAAATGAGGAGGTATGGTAGGAGTCCACATGTATTTCCCTGTTCTCGTCACCGACATAGTTTTCAAACTGAAAGATAAATTATTTACAATCACCTAGCCTACTATGCCTCATTCCAACTCCAACATTACCACGTTTATAGTATTAACTAATCATTTGTTTTGTATTTGAGTTTAATTAAGGCAAAAAGAAGCCTACTCTTGAAAAACAGTGTCAACTTTGTTCCCAACCCCACAGCTGCAGCACCCCTATTGTGAACAGCCAGCCTCTCATGTGAACAAGAAATATTTAGAAACACAAATTTATGGATAGTCTCTATGTATCCAGGTTTACTAATTAAATTTAATTTCTGAATTAGAAAGCATACTTTTTCAAAGGTAGGCAAAAAGAAATTTGGTTTTTCAGCTTCTTGCCTTACTAGCTATAATCAAAAGGGCTTTGATTTTTAGTAGTTGTTACTATTGTAGTTTCTAAATTCATTAAATTAAAGAATGGATACTCCACAGGCCAAACTAAAACAAAGTAACAAAATTAAGTAACTGCCTATCACTTACAAAATGCTAAATTTAAATTAAGTCTTTCCTGCATTTCCAAAAAACCCTGTAATACATACTGGGTTCCTAAATTCACAACCAAGAATGATGTGACTTAAAAATTACTACTGTAAAAACAAAATCAAATTATATCTCATTCATAAAGACATCATATAGCTTATAGACATCTAATACGCTAATTTAAAAATTCAAACTCTTTCTAGGCAAAAGAAAATCCCAGCTTGAAAGATGGTTTATTTATACCCACAACATCAATGACTTTTTAATAGCCATCCAGCAACTTGAAATACATAAAATTAGAGAAAAGAAGCAAAAATAATGTAAGACTTCTCTTCTTAAATGTTTATCTTTAAAATTTTTTAATTAGTAAAATCAGTGGTACACCAATTTAGCCATCAGAAATTCAAGTCCTTATTAAGATGGGAATTTCATTTGAACAAAACTGCAACATTCTGCCTAGTGTAACTTTGAAAGAATTTGACTTATTCCCAAATAATATTGCACTAGACTGAAAGAAATGTAATTCTAGTATCACTTTTAGGAATGAGGTCATAGTTAATTACAACAAAGGAAACCATCTTTCATATATGACCCATACAGATTCTCAACTGAAATTCCAATGATAGTTAGAAATTTTTATTTTCCATTAATGAGAATATACTCTAAATTAAATTAAGCATAAATAAGCATATAGAATGATAAACATGCACTGCAAAATCTTCAAGTATACACATTAAGGTCAAGAAACAATAAAACTAAACAAAATTCTAATATAGGTTCACTTATAAGGAAAAAGAACATAATAAAGATCTCTGAGTGTCAGTCAGGAAAAATCTTGATCCACATGATTTATAGCCTCCTGCCATCAACTTCCCAGTACAATTCTTGAGTGGAACATAACTGGGCCTCCAACAGCAGTTGGGACTACTGCCAAGAGTATTGAGGGGGTCACAGAAAAACTAGAAATGCTCTAAGGTGTTTTTTGTCAATTTTTTTTCAATGAGAAGCGCCTTAGGCCAATATTAAATTTCAAGAATCAAAACAATCTATCTTATGCTATAGAAGTACCATTTCTAGGACATTTTTCCTTAAAATATTTTTCAAGCTTAGTTTAATTACCTCTGCTTCTACATCCACATTCTGTTTCAAAAGTAATTTCAAAATGTCAACATGTCCATTCTGACTAGCAGCTTGCATAGCTGTGTGGCCAGCACATTGTCCATTTACCTAAATTTAAAAAAAAAGGATGAAGAAATGTCATAAATCAGAAAGAGCCAATATATACATGTAGTGAGGTTTTAAATTTGGCACACTGTATGACTCTATGAAAATAATTTAATTGGTGTTCCATATATCTTAGAACCAATCACCAGATACTGTTTTCTCTGATGAAGAGAAGGAATGGAGACACTTTTTTAAATGAAAGTTCCATTGTTCACAGAGCTATAAAAGAACTGTTTAGCAATCTACAAACTTGAAAAAGACAGGGGGGATGAAGAGAAGTTAGTTCATTAGTTTTGTATATTTGCTTCTATTTGAATTAATAAAACTCAGAGCCTATTTCAATGAAAATAGCAATGAGATGAACAGAAAATTTTTAGAAAAAATAGTCTACTACAGTGTAAATATTGTTATTTCAACAACCAAATACCAATTATAAGCAAACTACCATGAGGATATACATAAATGAGTTTCCAGGGTAGCTATATATAGCTATCCTACCATAAGCAGTAATTTCCAACCTTGTCTATACTTCAGATGGTGTGTAAATACATTACTTACCCATGAACAAAACTAATTGCAATGCCTTAATCCTACCTCATGTATTCCCATCCATAAAACCATGAAAAACAATTAAAGATGATATCCCGACCACATATGTTTATATCCTGTCCCTTCTGAGACCACACTAAAAAGACAATAAAGTAATTTAAAACACAAAAAGCCATAAAGACAGGGGGAAAGGGAGAGCTAACATCAAAAAACGAGAAAAAACAACACATTTTTGAAAAAGAGAAAGCAGATGGAAAAGTTTTAATTGACTTTACATAGAAGAGGAAGATAAGGCTTGAGAGCCCCAGACAAATTCAAAGTGTGCAAATGCAAGCACATGAGAGCGCTAACAACAGGAACTCCAAGTACACATGTGATGTGCAATGGCCACACTCCAGGCAGGCCCATTCCTCTCACCCAAGGACAGCGCATTAGCAGCCACACATCTAGGCCACTGACAGGAAAAAGGAGGTTTCTTTTCTCAACTTAATAACCTTAGGAAACAGACCCCTATAGGGGGGCATTTGGAGATCAAAAAAATTCTGTATACACACAATCACCATAATGCAAAGTCAGTCACCAAGTCCTATCCAAGTAAAGAGGGCTACCAGTCAGCTTTTCAACATCAGATATGAATGCAAACTAAGGATCAGAGATTTGAGGAAGACCTCAAATACAAAAAAAGGACAAAATAAAATAATTCAAAAAAAATAAAAGAAAAAAGAAAAGAAGTGACGGGAAGACTGACTCGGCAATCCAGATACACAATTTATTGCAAGGACAGTGTACCAACAGCAAAGAACGACATTTCAGATGAAGTAAACTGGCATTCAAGAGAAAGTCTCTTGGCTTTCAGGTTCAAGATGGCAGAGTAGGAAGACCCTGAGCTCACCACCTCTCACTGACACCAAAACTACAACTACATATATAACAACTATCTCTGAGAATGTCATGAAAGACTTTTCTGCAGCTACCCTGAAAAAGCCACCCTGAGACAGGTAGGAGGAGTAGAGACTAAGTTGAGTTAGCACCCACACAGGGAACTGTTCCACGCGTGGGAAATGCAGCCCAGCTCCCACTCAGCAAAGCCAGTGGGAGCGAGGTCCAGCAGCCTGCATGGTACCTAGGCTGCTATGAGACTTGCTTTTGCTACAACTCCCTCACCCTGGATTGAGGCAGCAAATGTTTACTGATTATCTTTAACTTCCTAAAGTCTGTGCTAAACCTCCCAAGTATAGAGTGTGAGCAGTTCAACCACTTTCCCTCCTTGACCTGTAACATCCTTCTCTTTGAAGTAATTAGCAGCATTCTGTCCTTTATTGTCTGTAAAAGGTAATCACCTACAGTGAACCTGTGCATAGTAAATGAGGACCATCCTCATGTAATGTGCCCAGAAAAGCAATAAAAGCCTGTCTAGGCAGGGGTCGGGCTCTCTTGGGCTCTCTCTGGCCCTCTGGCCCTCTCTCTCACATAGAGAGTGGCCATGCCGTCCCTTTTCCTTCACAGGATTTCTGTAGTCTGTGTCTATTTGTCCACTGCTGCCACAACATATGGATCCCGCAGGCCGGGATCCGCATCACACCCACCAAACAACCACTTCTTGTGCTGGCCCACAAGTAGTAGAGGTATCACAACCAAAGAGGTCCCCTGCAAAGAGCAAAGGGTCTGAGCCCCAGCCCATGGAACCTGTACCAGAAGAGGAGCCCCTGTAACATCTGGCTTTGAAAACCAGCAGGGCTTACGTTTGGAGAGCCAAAGGCCTGTAGGAAATCAAAACTGTGCTCCAAGTCCCAGCACAAAAGCAGCAGTTTTTTAAAAAACACCTGGGTCATTCATAAAGGTGATACATTGACTAATTTTAGGGCATGTGCTGGAGGGTCACGGAACTGTTGGAACTTTATCCAGTATAAAAAGTGGTGGTAGGCATTATATTTTCCCCCTTTCTTTACTCTCCTTCCACCTAGCTGATCAGACACTGGCAGGCACCATTTTTGACACTCTCCATTAAGACATTTTAACACTGCTAAACCCACCCTAATGTTTACCTGAGGAATCACCCAGACTGGCACCCTTCCAAACCAGCTCCTGTTCAGCCATACCCAGTGGGCAGCCTCAACTGGCACCAACAAACAAGAGTGTGTCTGCAATTCAAGGCTAAGACTTGTAGCCAGTCACACCAAAGGCCTGCCTGCACAGCAGCACACTGCAACAGTCACAGCCAGGCTTCAGCCATCCAGGCCAGGGTCAAGCCTCATCTATCAGTGTGACCACAGCACAACAAGACGCCCAACTAATCTACACGGGAACACCTCTGGAGCACCTGGCTCTCACGGAAAAGAAGGATTTCATCCCAGGGCACCTTCTAAATAAGCCACTTTTTCCAGACCAGGAGACACAGCTGATCTCCCTAATACATAAAAACATACAGGCAAAATAAGGAGACAAAAGAATAGGTTCCAAACAAAACTACACAAGACAAAAGTCCCTGACAAAAGTACTAAATGAAGAGATAAGCTGTCTACTAGATAAATATTTCAAAGTAATAGTCAAAAAGGTGCTTAAAAAACTCTGCAGGAGTGGATAAAATCAGTAAAAATTTCAACAAACATAAGAATTGTGAAAAAGAACCTATCAGAACTAAAGAAAAACACAACTGAAATGAAAAAAATATACTAGAGGGAAACAAAAGCAGATCAGATGATACAAAAGAATAAATCAGCAATCAGAAAGACAGGATAGTGGAAATCACCCAACTGGAAGACAAAAAAGAAAAAAGAATTCTAAAGATTGAGGATAACATAAGGGACCTCTGGAACAACATCAAGAGTACTGACATCGAATTATGGGGTCCCAGAAAGAAAAGAGAGGGAGAGGAATAGAAACCCTATTTGAAGAAATAAGGGCCAAAAACTTCCCAAACCTGGCAAAGGAAACAGACATCAAAGTCCAGGAAGGCCAGACTCCCAAACAAGATGAACAAAGAGACCCACACCCAAGACACATTATAATTAAATTGTTAAAAATTAAAGAAAGAATCTTAAAAACAGCAAGAAAAAAACAACTAGTTATACACAAGGGAATGTCCATAAGTCACTACAAACCGATTTTTCAACAGAAACTTTGAAGGACCTAAGGGGGTGGCACATATATTCAACATGATGAAAGGGAAAAAAACCAACAACCAACAATACTCTACCTGGAAAGGTTATCTCATTCAGAACTGAAGGAGATGGTTTCCCAGATAAGTAAAAGCTAAAGAAGTTCATCACCAATAAACAGGCATTATAAGAAATGATAGGCTTCTGGCCAAGATGAAGGGGTAGGTAGATACACTGCACCTCCTCGCACAACCAAAAGAAGGACAACAACATTTTAAAAACAAAGAACAACCAGAAATGACAGAAAATCAAACTGTATGGAAGTCTGACAACCAAAGAGATAAAGAAGAAACATTCATCCAGACCAGTAGGAGGGACAGGGACGGGCAGCCAGGGTGGAGAGGACTCGCGGCAAGGCAGCGGCTGGCAGACCCAGTGGGTGGCGGATTGTGGAGCAGGTTGGGCAAAGCTACAGCTAGCAGACCCCACGGCCCCACATTCACACATAGGTAAACTGGGAGGAACAGCGGGGCGGCAAAACAGACCGCACAACCAAGGGCTCCAGCAGGGGGAAATAAAGCCTGAAACCTCTGATTGAAAACACCCGTGGGGGTTGAGACGGCAGCAGGATAAACTGCCAGCCTCACAGGAGAGTTCGTTGGAGAGACCCGCAGGGGCCTAGAGTGTGCACAAGCCCACGCACTCGGGAATCAGCACTAGAGGGGCCCAGTTTGATTGTGGGTATCGGAGGGAGTGACTGAAATCCGGCAGAGAGTGGAGTATACACCGTTACTCTCTCTCGGCCCCTCCCCCACATCACAGCACAGCGACCAGCATTATCCCTCCCTGGTGAACACCTAAGGCTCCACCCCTTTACATAACAGGCACACCAAGACAAAAAAAATGGCCCAAATGAAAGAACAGATCAAAGCCCAGAAAAAATACAACTAAGCAATGAAAAGATAGCCAACCTATCAGATGCACAGTTCAAAACACTGGTAATCAGGAAGCTCACAGAATTTGTTGAATTTGTTTGAAAAGTACATGAAAAAATGAAGGCTATGCTAAGAGAAACAAAGGAAAATGTACAGGGAACCAATAGTGATGCTAAGGAAACTGGGACTCAAATCAACGGTGTGGACCAGAAGGAAGAAAGAAACATCCAACCAGAAAAGAATGAAGCAACAAGACTTCAAAAAAATGAGGAGAGGCTTAGGAACCTCCAGGACATCTTGAAACATTCCAACATCCGAATTATACGGGTGCCAGAAGGAGAAGAAGAACAAAAAATTTAAAACTTATTTGAACAAATAATGAGAACTTCCCTAATTGGCAAAGGAAATAGACTTCCAGGAAGTCCAGGAAGCTCAGAGTCCCAAGGAAGCTGAACCCAAGGAGGAACACACCAAGGCACATCATAATTCCATTCCCCAAGATGAAACAGAAGGAGAGAATCTTAGAAGCAGCAAGAGAAAAGGAGACAGTTACCTACAAAGGAGTTCCCATAAGACTGTCAGCTGATTTCTCAAAAGAGACCTTACAGGCAAGAAGGGGCTGGCAAGAAGTATTCGAAGTCATGAAAGGCAAGGACCTACATCCAAGATGACTGTATCCAGCAAAGCTTTCATGTAGAATGGAAGGGCAGATAAAGTGCTTCTCAGATAAGGTCAAGTTAAAGGAGTTCATCATCACCAAGCCCTTATTATATGAAATGTTAAAGGGATTTATCTAAGGAAAAGAAGATAAAAAATATGAACAGTAAAATTGACAGCAAACTCACGGTTATTAACAACCACACCTAAAACAAAAACAAAAACAAACTAAGCAAACAACTAGAACAGGAACAGAATCACAGAAATGGAGATCACACGGAGAGTTATCAACAGGGGAGTGGGAGGGGGGAGAGGGGGAAAAGGTAGAGAGAATAAGTAGCATAAATGGTAGGTAGAAAATAGACAGGGGGGAGGGTAAGAATAGTATAGGAAATGTAGAAGCCAAAGACCTTATAAGTATGACCCATGGACATGAACTATAGGGGGGGAATGTGGGAGGGAGAGCGTGGGCAGGACGGAGTGGAGTAAAGGGGGAATGAGACAACTGTAATAGCATAATCAATAAATATATTAAAAATAAATAAATAAATAATTTTTTTAAAAAAGAAATGATAAAGTGAGTACTTTAGTGGAAAAAAAGAAAAGGCCGAAAGTAGAAATAGGAAAACATATGAAAGAATAAAAATCTCACTGGCAAAGGCAAACATACAGTAAAGGTAGTAGACCAATCACTTATAAACAAATGAAACAAATAAAATGGCAATATACATTTCTATCAATAATTACTTCAAATGTACATGGACTAAGTGTTCCATTCAAAAGACACAGGGTGCAGAACAATTTTTTTAAAAAAGACCCTTATATATGCTCCCTACATGAGACTCACTTCAGGTCGAAAGACACACCAACTAAAACTAAAGGATTATAAAAAGATATATCATTGTAAAAGAAAAAGAAAAAAAAAGCTGGTGTAGCAATACTTATACTAGACAAAGCAGACTATAAAACAAAAGCTACAGGACTTTTCCAAAATCTCTCAAGGGTTCACAAACCCCAAACAAGCAGTGTCTTGCTTTGGTGTTCCCCATACCTCAGCTAGGTGGACCCAGGCCTGGCACTAGTGGCAGCCAGCTTCAGTTTGCACTTTGGCCTCTCACGGGTACCACCTCCAAGCCCAGCACAAGAAACAGCCATCTGTAGACTGCTCTGTAACTCATGACAGTTGTCTCTAGGCAGGGCACAAGTGGCCGATGATTTCAGCCTGCACATCTGGGAAGGCCCTAGAGCCAACACACCCAGTGGACAGCTTCAGACCACATCAGAGCACCACTCAATCACTTCTAGGAGAAACACACTCAAAGGGCAGACTCATGGTGCACCAAAGCCCTGCTGAAGCAAGTCTGCTCCATGCATGGGGTCAGCTCCTTCACAGAAGCTCCTCCTCTATAGTCGAAATCGTGGTCAGTCCTTGCAGCTGATTGGCTTGAGTGTAAATTCCTCCCACTGAGGTGCCAACAGCATTCAAGGGGCCACAAGGCCCTACAGGACACCTATGACATTAGGCTACTCTACCAAGATTGGGAGACATCCCAACAGCAGCTCCACCTAATATATAGAAACAAACACAGGGAGGCAGCCAAAATAAGAAGACAAAGAACCATGTCCCAAATGACAGAACAGAACAAAACTCCAGATAAAGAACTAAACAAAATGGTAGAGAGTCACTAGCCACTGTTAAGGGTGGGGCCAAGTACTGTACACAGAACTCTTCTGTAAGTATTTACATGCCAAATGCTGAAAAACCCAGGCCCTCTTCCCTTAATCAATATTCCTAAGGTTGGCAGCCAGGTTTATATCCAGCAGGAGAATCAAGGTATCTTTCTAAAGACAGACCAGCCCAAGGAAAACGACCTAATGATCAATACTGAGGAATAACCCAAGGAAACATCCAACTAGACCACCCTATAGTGAAGTCCAGAGTTGACAAACCCAGACACACAAAAAAACTTCCAAATAAACCTTTTACTGACCACTATTATAGATAAATGGACAACCAAGGATCACCAGACATCTGAAGACTGGCCCTCTGACATGAAAAGCTTGCATGGAAGGGGTTATAAACGTGAAAATAGTTGCCTCTGAAGAATAGGACAATAAGGCTGAGAAGGAGATGCCATTTTTCCTAACAAACTTTGTAGAACTATTTGTTTCTCTAAATTTTTAGAATGTATGGCATTGTTAAAAAATAACTAAGATAAATAATTCAAAAATTAAATATAACAACATGTAAATCTGCCTGAGCGAATATAAAAGAAGTCTGACTATATTTTAAACACAAAAACATTGGTATTTTAATACTAGAAACAAATTATTTGTGACATACCTTACAACCAATCAAGAAACCACTTTGTTGTGCTGCTGCAATTGATGTCTCTCAAACAAACCTAGAATGCTCCATGAGCTTACAGGAGTAAGATGTTTATACCTTACATTTATAGATCTTCTTTAAACTCTCTAGCATATTCATATACAGAGGTATGGCGACAAAAGCCCTCGTAACACAGGGGCTGCCACTCCACTTACAACCTTGGCAGGCACTAAACATCGTATTGGTGTGTGGCAAAGCCAATGCATGACTGGGAACCAAAATGGCCCATTTAAATTATGGCTTATGTGAACAGCAAGATTATAACATAAACTATTAAGATTTACAAAGTACATGACCTCCAATTCATCTGCCTTACAAACTGTAAAACAGTTAACTTTCACAGGGAGGAGAGGGTAAAAAGTTTAGATTAAATGTTTTAAAAACGACAGAAAATTGCTTATAATATTTACTAAAATCTAGTTAAATCACATAATAACATTTACATGGAAAAAACTCACTGAATTTCCCAAAAGGATGCTAAGCACTTAAAAACCTAAGTGTAAATTCTGTCAATCATAAAATAAAAAAGGTCATAGTGTTAAAATAAGAAAACTTCAGTATCTTTTTGAAATGCACACTGAAAAATGACTGCTGTCTTCTTTAAAACACCTTAGAAAAACAAAGAACTAAAGTACCTGTGGCAAAGTCTTAATAATTATTTAAGTAATGTGGCAAAATCTAAATAATTATTAAAGTATAAAGTTCATTATACTATTCTATATTAGTATGTTTCAAAAAAATTTTTTAAATGCTCACATCCACATCTGGTCTTTTTAGCAAATCTTCCACTTTAGCAACATCTCCATTGGCAGCAGCCTTAACTAATTCTTCATTGAGGTCACCAGATTCTTGGGTTTCAAATAATTTCTTCAAGAGTTGGGAGAGTCTTTCTGTAAAGCATCAAATAAAGCTGCTAATATAGGAAGGTTTCAAACTTTAACTACTAACAGACAAGCATTAACCACATGCCTACAATATATACTCTTCCTCTTTTATTATTTCAATCATTGATGTTATTTTTCTACTATGCAAGTTATAATTACTACTACATATATAAATATATACCATATTTTGCCATGCATAACGCACTCCAATGTATAATGTGCACTCATGTTTTGGGCCCAAACTTTCAGGAAAAAAAATCTTTCATTTTAATTTTTTATTTATTTATATTTAGTTGCTTGTTTTTTATATTATAAAGGAATTTTAGCATTTATTTTTGAACATATTATGGTACAAGAAATTTTATGTAACAAATAATTACAAAACACAAGAACAGATACAAGGTATTTCAGGTACTACCCATGTAAAATGTGCATCCTTATTTTTCCCTAAAAAATTTGGGCAAAAAAGTGCACATTATACATGGCAAAATACGATATATAAAGATGTATTACATTTGACCTCGTAAGTATTCCCAGTTTTCTCCAATTCATGTATCTCAATTTAAAATTTCAGAAAAAGTATACTTACAGTAATAACTCAAGAGGTGGAAATCATACCAAAGATATTAGAAATGAACACATCACAACAGGTCTACCATAATGATACAAACCTCCTTTCGGGTGTTAAGAATACCACCACACAGACTCTGAGCTCAATGCTACAAACCGTAGAATAAATCAACATCAATGATTATTATTCAAAAGAAATGTAATCTCTATAATATCAGGGGAAATATTTTAGGGACAAACCAATTTTCAGTTGAAAATGGACATCTATCTAATTGTTAACAACATTACTTCAAAGGTGCCAGTTGATTAGTTTAGACTAAAACAAGAAAGAACTAGAGATTTACAGATTCTTTCCTGAAATATTTTTTTCTAAATAGCATTAGTCAGTAGAGAACCTGCCCCATTCTATTACTTAATTCTTGGATCTCCTTACTAGAAAGCAAAGAAATCACATAGTGGGGCAGCATACCAGCACGAAGTCCACATTTCTTGGGAGAAGGATATTAACGACCCTCCACGCTTTTAATCTGTGTGTAGCCAGCCTATTGTGATGCCATCTAACCTCATGATAAACATAAACACGACCTGATTTAAACTTTAAGCACACGAGCCAAATTACAGCAGGTAAGAAGAGACAGAAGCAGAGGAAGGAGAATGCAGTACAAAATAAAATCGGAGGTCACTATATGTTTTCCTTTACTTTCTTACCATTTAGTGTTACGGTCCTATCTTCCTTTCTGGATAACAACAATATACATCGGTAACTTATAATTTGTTGTAGAATGAACTGAGTGTGTGCACATAAAGCTGGAGAATAGGAAGGAAAGACTGGGCTTCAGTCTACTCAGCATCCAGCATATTCACATCTCAACATGGTTTCCTACTCATTGTGACATGTATAGTAACTCTCACTGAATAGTAAAAGAAAAAAATATGGCTGAGATGTAAAAATATCCAGAAAGAAAGCCATCTGCTAGCAATAATGTTGAAAATGAAAACAGTCTCCAGAAAGTGATGGTTCTTTGGCAGAAAACAAAAGTTCTGACTAAAGAGGAGAATGCTGAGTTTTAGATATCTTAGATTTGAGATGGAGAAGCTCTCAATATATCCAAGAAAAAGCACATACATATGGAACTTTTCCAATGCATACCTCAGCCAGAACAAAGGTCGTTCATTGTATGAAAAAGGAAAAAGAGTTTTGAAAAAGTTTAAAAGGTAGTTAACATTCAAGCAAAGTTATGTGATCTGAAAACATACAACATTACCAGTACATCAGAAATGAGGAATTAGCAAAAGTTCTAATGTAAAGCATATTACTTTTAAAGAAACAAGAAACAAAACATACCACCAGATGCATTGCTAATGGCTGATCCTGCAGATGCCACTTTGGAAACCGCTGCTGGATTATATGTCCAAGACGTACCACAAACTTCCACCTTTAAATCACTGTCTGAATAAATCTGTTGTACTCGGCCAACTTTACCTAAAGTCTTTTTAAAAATTAGATTAATGTTTCCAAGTCCAAAGTATATAACATAAAAATCAATCACCAGTTTTTACATGTTCAAAGAATTCATTTTTCTTTGTTCCTATAGAAAAACTTTTAAGGGATAATCATATTCAAATGGGTTATTCATTAGTTACAAACATTAAAAATTGTCTTTAAAAATATTTTAATAAAATAAAACTATTATACTGCCACAAAAACATAAGAAAATAATAACATGAATATCTTTATTTTATGAATTTTATGAATATCTTATTCATAAGAGTTCACAAAATTTTGCTTTTGGATATTCAACCCATTTTTTTAACCCAAAAGATACATCTTGAGAACTTACAGCTCAAGTAGTACAAAATCCATCATCAATCTAGCCTAAAATTATAAAGTCTGATTTCTAATTAAAAAATTAAATCAAAAAGGGCTCAAAGTTTAAACTATGTTTAAATCCCTTTTAGAATCATGCCTGATTCAAAAACTTACGTGTGTAGAAATAACATGCCTATGAAATGTAATATAAAAAGGGCAATTAGGTATAGAACACAATCGGCAACAGCAGTTCTTACCATGTGGCAAATGCTGTTCTAATGTTCTTTTCTTTAAAGGATTTTTTTTTACTCACCAGAGGACACACTTATTGGTTTTAGAGAGAGAGGTAGGGGGGGAGAAAAAGAGGGAGAGAAACATCAGTGTGAGAGAAAAACATTGACTGGTTGCCTCTCATATTCACCCTGACTGACCAGAGACCAAACCTGCAACCTAGGCATGTGCCCTGACCAGGAATCAAACCGGCAACCTTCAGTTTACGGGACAACTTCCAACTGACAGCCACACCAGGCAGGGCTGTTCTAATGTTCTAAAACAGTGATTTTCAACCTTTTTCATTTCATGGCACATATTAACTAATTATTAAAATTCTGCAGCACACCAAAAACTATGTTCTATTTTTCACTGATCTGACAAAAAAAAAAAGGTGTAATTGTGATTGATTTAGAAAAAATAATAATTACCTACCCTTTTTGTTCCAAAGTGACATTTTAAAAAATCAGGTGCCTATACTTCTAAATAAAAATTTCTGGTACCAATAACTAACCAATCAGACGCAACATTATTATGCGACATGACCCATAAGATGCAACTCTATTATATGATTTATATATTTATGGTTCAAGACAAGGCATTCGCACTGAACAGTTATTGTGGTGTTGGCTGTTGTCATTTTTTTTTATTTGACAATCTAAGGGAAAAATGGTCAGTGCCCCTCTAAATAGTCAGAAATTGAATGTTTTAAAAATTCTTCTGGCATACTGGTATGCCGTTTAGCACAGTGGTTCTAAGAACTTTGTATTGACCTACCTAATACCATAACCCTGAAAGTAAGTGCTAGTATTTACCCCATTTCAAACTCAGTTTCAATATTCATTCCCTTAAACACAATAGAACAGCAAATAACAATACCAGAAAACTGAATAGTAATATTATCTGACCACTTCCTAACACAGAGAAGAAACTGCCCTTGACTTTTCTTTTTTGACCTCTCTATAGCATCTGACCCCAACTTCGTGAAACTGTTCCCTTAAATTTCTGGATGACAGTCTAATCTGTCTGTTTCTCCCCTTTCTACACTCACGGGCTCCTTTTCCTTCTTCAGATCTCTAAATCTGTTCATTCTCCCAAAATTTATTCTTTTGTTTTTTTACTCTTCTTTCTTGAATCTTTAATCCCCATTGACAAATATCATCTTATCTCAAAAGACTTGAAAATATACTTCTCTAGCCATGCCTTGAAGTTCACCCCCCAGCACCCCAATTTTAACTTCTCATTAGACGTTTTCACTTCTCGTCAGGAATTTTCCACCACCATCTCAAACTCTATGAAGCTGCATTCTATTTTTTCCTCCTTAATTGAAGCTGCATTCTTTCTTTTCCTCCTTAATTGATCATTATGGAAAATCTCAAACACAGAAAAGTAGACAATAGTATATTGACTCTTTATGTACTCATCAACCAGATTTAACAATTATCAGCTCGTGGCCAATCTCGTTTTCCCCTACCCATTCTCTCCTATATTATTTCATTATGTAAACTCTTTTAAAATACATAACCCAGTACTATTATCAACCCACTCAAAATTATCAATAATACATAAAATACCAGTCAATGTTCAAATTCCCAATTGCTTCATAAATAATTACTTTTAGTTTGTTTCAATCAAACTCCAAATAAAATGTATACAGTTCTTTTTTCCTTTGGAAATTATTTGTTAAAGAAAAAGGATAATTTGTCCTGTAATTTCTTATAATATGAATTTTTCTAATTGATACAGTTTAATAGTTTCATCTGTCTCTGTAAGACATCCTTCAAGTTGGCTGCCTGATTACTTCTAACATGATCTAGAAATATCTGGTAACTTCCTTGCTAACTGATATCAGGCTTATCTTGTTCATTTCCTAACAAAGAGCTAGAATTAGCCATTTCTCCAAAGATCTCTAGTTCTTTACAGAAGGAAAAGATATTCCAGGACCATAATCTGGGCAATAATGTTGGTTGTTGTTACTGGAATGGTCACTATTTCTAGGCCTTGTCATATACAAAGCTGGGGGGGGGGGGGGGTTTACTTTGTTTTAAAAGACAAAACAGCCCTAACCAGTGTGGCTCAGTTGGTTGGACACTGTCCTACAAAGCAAAAGGCTACCAGTTCGATTCCCAGTCAGGGTACATGCCTAGGTTATGGGTTCAGTCCCCAGTCCAGTCGGGGCATGTACAAGAGGCACAGTTCAATGTTTCTCTCCTTCTCTATCTCCCTCCCATCCCCTCTCTCTAAAAAATAAATAAATAAAATCTTTAAAAGATAAACATAAATGCAAGTATAGGGTTTTTACATAATCTCTCATATATTACATTTGTATCTCCTTTTTCAACTCTGATCATTCTGGTTCTTAAGATCAGTGGGGATAAAAGAATCAGAATTATCTGTAACTACTCATTTTTTGTCATATTAAATAAACAATAATCTCAAAATCATAGCAACACTATCACAAACAACTAGATTTCTGAAAACTGTTAAATATTTCTTTTTCTATGTAGTTCTATAGGCTATATTTCTCTTATAAGGATACAAAGACAAATTAGTGGGCTTAAAAATCAGTTGGAACTTCCTTTCTGTATGGCTACGTCAACAGGAAACACATTTTGGTTTGTTTCATTTTTACACTTTTAGAAGTTTCATTTTTAATTTTGTTTTAAAATTGTATAAAATACATGGTTTTACATCAAATCTATAAAACAAGACATATTCAAATATGTCTCCCTTCTACCTCTGTTCCCTACATCATATTCCCTTTTTTATATACAAACACTTATTCTTTTTTAACTTTATGGTAAATCTATAGTTTTTCTCTTTTAAATATGAAGTTTATAGAAAAGCTTTATATTAAACCACAATATATTTTCCGAATAGATATATTTACATGAATACCCTTACATACATACCCATATCCTCTCCTTTAAAAAATATAAATATATTGTCTATTGGTTCCCTACGATGTACAATATTGAAATTTGTCATTCTGGTGTTCTTCCTTTTACCCTCTTTCTTCACTAATATTTTGATTTTCAATAATAGTATTTAGTCCCAATTAATGACTTAACCCTACTTTACATGCTCCACTAATAGCTCTATCAAAAAATATTTACTGTAGCTTTTTTTGGACCTTCCCTGGCTTATTTAATCAAATTAAAAAATAAAACACATAAGTATGCCTGGCCACCAATGAAAAGCACAATGATTATGCTAATTTAGTTTATAAAATTAAAGTACTTAAAAAAACTAGTGCTTACAGCTCTTTTTGAATTTGTCTGGTAGGTCCTCCTGTCTTTACTGGAAGACCCACCAAAAAAACAAACAAACAAAAAAAAAACCCTACGTAAGCATGGTATAATTACTAGTCCGAAACTATTTTATATATACTTACTGGGAGCATAGCTTCAGCCCATTCTCCATGTCCTCTTTGCAGAAGTTTAATTCTTTCCAGATCATAACAAACTTGTACAAGATCACCCACTTGAAACTGTGAGGTGCCTCCTTCCGCACCCTGAGCAGCATCTCCACTTCGGACAATGTTTGCTTTAGTGAGAACGGCAGGATTGAAAGTCCACCTAAGGATCAGAGCCACAACTCAAAATGGGTAAGTTTAATTTTAACATAACATATTTTGTTAAGCACTGCAAGGGAAAAAAGTTTTATAATACATCAAAAAAGTAAAGCAATCATTTTCAATTACATCCTGAATTGTTTATTATTTCCTTTCATAATTTTAAAATACAAATTTAGAAAAAGAATCATCATAATCTCACTACCCTACTATGATATACTTCTGTGTAGATTTATTATCCTCTGCTTTTTAAAAAATTGTTATAGCCCTAGCCAGGTGGCTCAGTTGGTTTCAGTGTCATCCCATACACCAAAAGGTTGCGGGTTCGATTCCTGGTCAGGGCGCATGCAGGAGGCAACCAACAGATGTTTCTCTCTCACACTGATGTGTGCGTGTCTCTCTCTCCCTCTTTCCCCACCTTTCTCTCTCTCTAAAATCAATAAACGCATCCTCAGGTAAGGGTTAAAAAAATAAAAATTAAAAATGATATACACTCACTGTTAAAAATTAAAACATTTCAGAAACATGTAAAGTATGTGAACTTTGAGAAGCAATGTACCTGCCAAGAAAGACTCCTCAGGGTTAACTGGGCCCAAGTCTAGCAGCCATTGCTGAGAGCAGCCTCTCGCTCACTCTGCATTTGAAGGAAAATCTACAAAAAAAGGGGCCAGTCTCCTGTACTGTGTTCCTGAATCTTGAGTCAATTCTTAAAAGAGAGATCCTGGTATCATTTTTTGACCATTGGACTGAGACCTGCCACACCCAATCAGAATTGTGCAGCTATATAATTTGCATCTACACTGACCACTCAGAGCTGTCCCATAATGACCAATCAGAATAAACAATTCTCCTGGCTGGTGTAGCTCAGTGGATTGAGCTTGGGCTGAGAACCAAAGAGTTGCCAGTTTGATTCCTAGTCAGGGCATATGCCTAGGTTGCAGACCAGGTCCCCAGTGGGGGCCATGTGAGAGGCAACCACACATTGATGTTTCTCTTCCTCTCTTTCTCCCTCCCTTCTCCTCTCTCTAAAAATAAATTTTAAAAAAATAAATAAATAAACAATTCTGACCAATCAGGACAATGTCATGTGGCCTAATCAGAACTTTGCAATTTGGATTCCTCATCTGCATAAAAATTCACAGAAAACAGGGCAGGAACTTTCTCTATAAAAACAGCACATTTGGTTTCCACTAGAAACTGCATTTCCTAGGTTTGCAAACTATTCACCTGAATAATAACTTTCTCCTCTTTCTGCACCTCAGACTGGGAATTTTTATTCACAAATGACAGTTCTATTTCTCACAAACACACCTGAATTACCATTCCCCACCCCACTAGAAACCACTGTTAATATTCCATTGTGTATCCTTGGAGATCTTCTGTCAATACGCTGAACAACAGTTATAATGTAGAAAGAGTTGCTTTCTTTTCCATAAATGTAATTATTATATAACTCTGTGGCTTCTTTCTTTCTCAGAGAATGAATCTTGGAATATTTATTTTTCAATGTCACGGACATGGATCTACTTGTTTCAGTTTAACAGCTACAGAGTATTCTATAGCATGGATATACACTAATGTACTTAACCATTGTATTGACTACTATTTAAATAAACTATTTCCAAATTTTCACTGTTAAGAACAATACTAAAAAGAACTTTATGTACATCTTTATGTACCTTAGGTATCACTTTATGAATATCTTGGTGCACATGGGGTCAGTATTTTATTACAGAATCCTGGAAGAATTACCTAACCAAAGTATGCATTTGTTTACAATTCTGATAGAGCCAAACTGATCTACAAAGAGTATACCACTTCCCCATGCCATTGCCAATCTCATGCATAAAAATAGTATTTAGATTTAATTTGTCATGCATGGTTATTTTATATGATTGTAATCACTGTAGTAAAGCAAATTTGGATTCTGATTTCTTCTTTTCTACATGTAAGCATTTATCTATGCTGTTACCATTTTCATAACCGCCATTTTATTGACTACTTATTACACATATTTCATCAAATAGTTGTACCACAATACATGTAACACATTTCTCCTAGTCCCACATGGCACTCTAAGGAAAAAAAATTTCCCTAGTCAAATAAGCTTTTACAATATGGTCATTAGCATATAAAAGATTATGAGTGGTCACAACATATAAAAACTTTTTTTTACTAAATTCCTTGTAACCATTACATTTTGCTTTGTAAAAAAACCATAAAGAGAAAGAAGTGCTTCTGACCAATTAAGAATAAAAATCAGATACACAAAGTTTTCTTTTTGGCCTTATCAATCACAGTACCCTTTATCTCATTCAATATCACAAAACTTCCTAGATCTATTACAGTGCCTGAACACAGCAATATTTATTTAAGTTTTTCCCTCTGCCTACAGTGATTCCCTATCTTGGTGAAAACTGAGTCAATCTTCCAAACATTCACAATGTAATTTTCTCTCTTAAGTGTTTCTATGATTTGCCCAGCTGAAATTATCACTCCTATTTTGTAACTTCAAAATACCCTGAATACTCAGCTATCATAATGACTTAAAATATTCTAATACTTATTTTTGGTTTTGTCTATCCAAACTAAAAGGGATAACCCCTCCAAAGCAGGGGACCATGTCTTAATTGTCTTTGAATCCTACCACTAATCCCAAGACCTAACACAGTATTAATAAATTTTTGTGGAATAAAGAGATTATTTTCTAAAACTTAAATGTCATTAATATTGTTAACAGCACTGACCAAGAAAGAATTTTCACCAAGAAAGAATTCTTCAATAACCCTAATTTGTGTTAACCTAACATTTCTAAACAAGAAAATATTTAATATAAATGTGTTAATACCTGCTAATCTGAACTTAAGAATTTTTCCTTCTTTTTTTTTTATTAACAGCATTATCGACGTGTAATTCACATACCATACTCATTTAAAGTGTATAATTTGGTGATTTTTAGTATATCCACAGAGTTGTACAATCAAGTACCACTATCTAAATTCATTTCCATTACTGCAAAAAGATACCCCATAATGATTATCTGTCACTCCACATTCACCAGCCCCCATCCTCTAACTACTAGTAATATACTTTGTTTTGATGAATTTGCTTATTCTGGACATTTTACATAAATAAATTAATATAATATGTGACCTGTTGTAACAGGCTTCTTTCACTCAGCATGATGTTTTCAAGATTTATCTATGTAGTAATGTATGTCAGTATTCCATTCCTCTTTATGGCCAAATACAATATCCCATTATATGAATATAGCACATTTTGTTTATCCATTCACCAGCTGACAGACATTTGGGTTATTTTCCCATTTAGGCTGTTATGAATAATGTTTCCACAAACATCCATGACAAGTTTCTGGGTATACACCCAGGAGTGGACCTGCTGGATCATATGGTAACTCTACATATCACATTTTGAGGAACTACCAAACTGCTTTCCACAGCATCGAGCATTCCTAGCTGTCACATTCCCAGCATCAATGTATGAGGGTTGATGCTAATTTCTCTACAACCTCACCAACACTTGTCATTATCTGACTTTTTAATTCTAACCATTTTAGCATGTGAAATGGTTATCTCATTTGTGGTTCTGAATTGCATCCCCCTAATGAAAATGTGGATCATCTTTTCACGGGTATAGAATGAATTGTCCCTCCAAAATTCGTATGTTGAGCTCTAATTCCTAATGTGACCGTATTTGGAGACAGGACCTTTAAGGAGATAATTAAGGTTAAATGAGGTATGATTTATTATTGCTTTAAAAAAAAGGGCTAAATGAGTTCATAAAAGTGAGGCTCTAATCTGACGGGACTGGAGACCTCACAAGAAGAGGAGTGACAGACAGCGGCGCTGCATCTCACACACAAAGAAAAGGCCACGTGAGGACATACTGAGAAGGCAACTGTCTACAAGCCACGTAGTCTCACCAGAGCCCTTCCCTGTCACACCTTGATCTTATATCTTATACTTCCAGTCTCCAGAGCTGTAAAAAAAATACATTTCTGTTGTTTAAGCCACCCGGTCAGTGGGATTTTACTACGGCAGCCGTGGCAGATAATACAGTGAGCTTACTGGTCATACCTATATATTCTTTGGAAAAATGTCTATTCCAATCCTTTGCCCATTTTTTAATTGGGTTATTTGGTTTTTATATGATACAAGTCCCTAATCACCCATATGATTTGAAAACATTTTCTCCCATTCCATAGGCTGTCTTTTCGCTCTCTTTTGACAGTGTCCTTTGAAACACAAAAGTTTTTAATTTTGGTGAAGTACAATTTATTCACTTTTTCTTTGGTTGTTCCGGCTTTGAGAAGCGTATCTAAGAAACCACTGTCTAATCCAATGTCACGAAGATGTACACATGTGGTTTGTTCTATGAGTGTTATAGTTTTAGCTCTTACATTTAGATCTGTGACTCATATTTCTACACGGTGTGTAGCAAAGGTCCAGTTTCATTCTTTTGTATGCCGATACCTGGTTAACTCAGCACTGTTTACTCTTTATTGTCACTCTATTTATATTTTTCTAAACTGATGTATAATTGACATTAAACATTATATTTGTTTCAAGTGTACAATAAAATGATTTGTTATTTGTATATATACTGTCAGCATCATTTGTTGAACAGACTATTCTTTCCTCACTGAACTGTGTTGCACCCTTATCAAAAATCAACTGACCTTCAATGCAAGGGCTTATTTCTGAACTCTCAATTCTAGTCCATCAATCTCCACATCTATCTTTATGTCAGTAATATACTGTTTGACTACTATAGTTTTGTGGTGAATTTTGGAATCAAAAAGTGTGAGTCCTCCAAACTTTATTCTTTTCTTCCAAATTGTTTTGGCTATTCTGGAACCCTTGAATTTCCATATGAATTTTAGAATCCACCTGCCAATTTCTGTAAAAAGGTCACTAGGATTTTGACAGGGATTGCACTGACTCTGTTCATTGGTTTGGGGAATACTGCCGTCTGTTATACATTGAATTATGCCCCCCCAAAAGATATGCTAACATCCTAATCCCTGATGTTTCCTAAAAGTGACCGTATTTAGAAATAGGATATTACAGATGTAATCAAGTTAAAATGAGGCCATACTAAATTAGGGTGGTCCCTACATCCAATGACTACTGTCCTTATAAGAAGTCATGTAAAAATAACTTTTGATTATTTTCTATGTAAAAAACTTTAGAATTTCTAGGAGCTCAATTAATTTCCTTCTATGTTTTCTCAAGACTCTCTCCTCATAGATGCTTAAGCTATAAATGTTTGCTTAAGGAAAATAAAATAGTGGGCTGAAGGATTATTTATGTGGCTCTCAGTATCAAATGATTTCCCTACTTCAAATGCATACGAAAATAAAATTTGTACCCAGGGGAAAAAAGGTCATGTGAAGACACTGTGACATATCAACTCACAGGGGAGAAGGCCAGTGAAGACAGAGGCAGAGAAATAAGCGATGAGTCTACAAAAGCCAAAGAATACTAAGACTGCTAGCAACCACCAGAAGGTAAGCAAAAGGCATGGAACAGATTCTCCCTCCCAGTCCCCCAAAAGAGCCTAATCTTGCCAACACCTTGACTTTGGACTTCTCATCTCCTGAATTGTGAAAAAATAAGTTTCTGTTGTTTTAAGCCACCCAGTTTGTGGAAATTTGTTATGGTAACCCTAAGAAACTAATATACCATCTAAACAATATTAACTTCCAATCTATAAACATAAGATGTCTTTCACTTTTTTAGGTCTTCTTTTATTCCTTCAGCGTTTTGTTGTTTTCAGTGTACAAGTCTTGTATTTTTTCAGGCTAAATTTATTCTTAAGTATTTTATTTTTTGTGATGCTATTATAAATGGATTGTTTCCTTAATTTCATTTTCAGACTCTTCATTGCTAATGTACAGAAACACAAATTATTTTTCTCTATTAATCTTATATTCTACAACTTTGCTAAACTCATTTATTAGTTCTAATAGTTTGTGGATTCCTTAGGTTTTTCTATGAACGAGATCATATCATCTGTAAATAGAGATGATTTCACTTCTTCCTTTCTCATCTTCCTTTATTTCCTTTTCCTGCCTAACTGTCCCAGCTGAACTCTCTGGGACAATTCTGAGTAGAAGCGGGGAAAAGAGACAATCTTGTTTTGTTCCTGATCTCAAGGGAAAAGCACTTAGTCTTTCACCATTGAGTATGATGTCACCTGTGGGGTTTTCATAGATGCCCTTTATCAGGCTAAAGAAGTTCCCTTCTGTTCCTAGTTACTAGAGTTTTTATCATAAAAGGGTGTTAGATTTTGTCAAATGCTTTTTCTGCATCTCTTGACATGATCATGTGTATAAGATTTAAACACAGAGCTAATTCTGTATTTTGGTAAACAACTAAATGTTAATTTTTCTTGTTCTCTATATGACCCCTTCCCCTAAAGAACCTCAGGATTAACTGGATGAAAATGGTGAAGAGATTAAGAAGTACAGATTGGTAGTTACAAAATAGTCACAGGGATGTAAAGTACAGCATAGGAAATATAGTCAATAATACTGTAATAACTGTGTATGATGCCAGATGGCTACTGGAAATATCAGGGGGAACACTTTGGAACGTATATGATTGTCTAACCACTATGCTGTATATCTACAACTAATACAAAATTATATTGAATGTGAACTGTAATTGAAAAAAAAATTTTAAAGGAATAAAAGAAACAGTTTCTTTATGTACATGTCAGTAATAAAGTTGGATTATTATTCAATTTAAATACTGCTTTTTCTTTAAAATACCATAAACATGCAAGTATATTAGACATATTTTGGTCCTTAAGAGCAAATAGGTAAAAGACACAGGAACTGGACCAATATGGCTCAGCTAGTTGGGTGTCGTCCCGCAAAGTGGAAGATCACCAGTTCAATTCTTGGTCAGGGCATGTGCCTGGTTGTCGGTTCAGTCCTAGTCAGGGCTTGTATGAGAGGCAACCAATCGATGTTTCTCTCTCACATCAATGTTTCTCTCCCTGTCTTTCTCCCTCTCTCCCCCTCTAAAAATAAATAAATAAATAAATGGCACAGGCCCAATCTCTAACACACTCACAACCTAGAAATCAAATCAATGAACATTTTAATAATGAATAATGTGTGCACACACGAGAAGGGCAGAAGAAGAGAGAGGTTCCCAAACTATATGAACTCAGTATTTATAGGATGCAGATGAGTTAGCCCAGAAAAAGAGGAGGTAAAGGACGAAAGGGTACTCTGCATGAAGGGAATGGTATGTGCAAAGGAAAAGAAGTGTGGAAATACATACAATTCTACGTTGCTGATAAGGATTAGTGTGTGTGTATGTGTCTATGGCAGGAAGAGCTGTGTTACCAGAATAACCCTGGCGCTATGGGCCAGAAGAGTTTTAATTTTATCCTCCTCATTAAGGATAGACTGATACAGTCAATTATGAACACAGAATTTTTTGCTAAACTTGGACCTACTGATGATATATTCTGCTCTCTGAAGGAAAAAAGTCACAGAACATTGCAACATAAAGATATTCATATAAATTCTCACACACGCGCACACACACACACACACTTCTTGCCATCTGTTCCTCTCCACCTTACCAACATATTCTGGATTTTTACCCACTGAGAGCTACCTTTAACAGTCTTTTGGTTGTATCGGCTCTTTTCTCTAGTTTTATTTGCCATTACTGAAAATTAAGAAATAGCACCAACCTATTGCCACTTGGATACTGTACTACAATATCATGATCTTCATCAATGCCACAAACAGTTCCAGTTGTAGTTAAAGTCTCAAACATGCCATCAGTCCATCCTCCGTGACCGTGTTGCAGAGACTGTACAATTTCTAGGTCAAGATCTATATTTACCAGGTCACCAATCTGTAACCCACCAGGATTCCTGTTGCCATTCTGCTCACCTGTAATTGCAGAGGGAATTGACAATGGTAAAGGAAAGTCACAGCAACAATATGCAACTACATTATTTTTAAACAAGAACAAGCTCTATATTTTTAGTTTCAGTTAACATATAATCTAAAATGTTTTGAGAATATAATGTATCAAATTCTAGACCTAAAGAGCTTTAAAAAAATAAATAGCAAACACCAGGCTCAAAGACTAAAATAATGAGAGGATTTATAATAATGACTGAACAGGAGTAAAATCTATAAAAGACTATGCAACCATGTATCAGAATGCAAAGTTCTAGATGTTGAAAATATTCACTTTTCTGCCTGGATAACTTGCTATCACTGCATCAGAGCCATGATAACTAACTAAAGCTTAGGAAAAAGAGCCCTGGAACTACTTTCTTCTCTGAAGTGCTTTGTACTACTTTTTAGCCATCGTTTTTGTGATACTTGCCTTAAGAGCATTTTGAAAGATTTCAAAGCCCATTCCCTACATCATTTTCAAAGGTTGTTCTGGGATAAAGGATTCATGACCATGAAACACTACAACGAGGGATCCAAATGTGTATGTTGATTCTATCTTTTTCTGGTGAAGGCAAGACACAAAACAAGGAAGTTTCTGATACTAAGAAAAATGGATGCTCTCAGCAAAAACATAGTATTTCTTCTACATTCTCCTTTTGTAATAAAATAAGGTATCATATGCAAGAGAAGAGCACTTTTTGACTGAAAGAGCACTTTTTAGCAAAAAGACAAATCCAATGATTTGGAAAAGAAGAACACAGAGTTCATATGAGAAAGAAAAGCATTCGGAGACTAAAGGCTTAATCAGAAGAATATGGTAAATGTTCATAATGGCAACGATAAAGAATCTATAAAGTGAAGATAGTTTTGGTTTTCTTGTTCCTTTTTAACAGTATATGAAATTTTATTCATTACATTACCTTAATCTTGGGGCTGTTCTTGTATTCGTAAGGCATTTTTACAGAAATTCTAAGGATTTCATAAGCTTAAATTGTCAGATCCTTATTCTCAATGATGTAAGAGATGTAACATCTAACACAAAATTTGTCAATCACATAAGTTTACAGTTAACAGACAAAAGTTTCAAATATATTATGACATAAATGGCATGTCAAATCAAAAGCTATGAAAACTTGGTGTCTACGTAAATCATTTAAAAAAGAACAAATTCTTTAAAAGCAAAATAAAACCAAAACAGTATCTCTTCAAATAGCTTTAATGGTAACTAATTTTTTAAAAGTTAAACATTTTGTGATTCCTTGAACTCTGACCCCATTATTCAGTAATTTGCTTGAGTCTGCTAACTCACCCAGCACAGGGCAGTGATCTCTGTAGAAAGAACCTCCTTTGGCATCCTGAACACACTTCAGATCAGACTAAGAAGGAAAAAAATGAAAATCACCCTTGAAAACATCAAGTATAGCTTAATACCTAAAATAGGCAAAAGTGTTCATTCAGAACATACCCTCAAAAGAAGTCAAGAGTAGGTCTAGGTTAACATGGCTTTCAACAGCACCCCTCAAAAACTGTAAACCTGATCTTTATAATATTTTCAGAAACACATGCTAAAAAAGGAACTGTAACAAATACCTAGTATTCAAAATGAACATAACACCTTCAATTTTAAGGATACTTTTACTAAAAAAAGAACTCAACTCATTTGATCATTGTACAATTTTTTGATACAGAACCAAAAACAGTCTTTTGATTCCATGTCCAGTTAATTTTCCCGCTGACATCAATTTTAGTCCTTACTTCACCATGACTTAGTTAACTTTGTTTGTATAAGAAAACAAATTATTTAAGTATCTGAATGAGAAGACAGTGGTCATATCATGAAAAAGTAGAGAAAATGTGAACTGAGAAGAGCAACCTTGGAGGCTACTGTGAAAATTTAGAAGTAGATTTCATTAAAAGTACCTAATAATACCTGACATTAATAGGTGATTAGTATGTATTTACTCTATTAAGGAAAGGATCTCCTTTACACACACAAATACACATGAAAGAGAGAGGAAGACAACCCAACTCTTTTATAGCGCCTCTGTCATTAGAGCATCACATTAGGTAAATCCTAGCCAAAAACACTCAGGGGTCAAATTGTTTTAGTGTAATATTCAAACCCAGCAAATTTACTTTTAGTAATATATCCTAAGGAAATGCACATGCAGACACATGTACAAGGATACGTGCTGAAACACTGCTTGCAAGAAAAAAAGACAACTATCAACAGAAATCTCAATATATAAATAATTGCATAACCATGCAAAGGAGTACTACTCAGCCTTAAAAAAGAGTATGAGTGTGTGTATATATATATATGTATATATATTATACATACATCCATAAAACTTATTAAGTACTCGAGTGCATATAGCACATAAAGCTTCATTTGAAGCAAGTTAATAATAAGTAGGAATCCTACAAAAATCCACAATTTAAAAATGGACAGGCATGAAGCTAATGAAAAACTGATCTTCAGTGCTATATACAATTATAAATACTGGCAAGTAAAAGTATGTATTTAGTGTCACATGGCTGGCTTTTATACGTAAATAAAATAAATCAAGACAAAGGAACAATGGAATATTTTCCTCTCCTAATGAGGGGCATAAAACAGTTGGGAGAAAAATGAAATTTAAAGAATTCTTTGAATGAGAAATATATTCAAGATGGAAAGGATAAAAAAGACATATGTTGGCATTAATACAATATTTAATTATACTCTATCAATTACATAGCTGACGTCAATATTTGAACAATGATTCATGAATGCAGAAATATAGGGCAATCCAATCGAATACACTACCATTATTCTCCTAAGTATTTTAGTATAAGTGTTTCTAGGTCAATCATTTTCAATTGTCAACACTACACTTTCGAAATAGTGAAAAAAAATCTCCTTCAAAATAAGGTGAATCAGGGGACTGGGCCAAAAAGGTGAAGGGATTGAGAAGTACAGATTAGTAGTTACAAAATAGTCATGGGAACCGTAAAGCAAAGCATCGGAAATATGGTCAATAAAACTGTAATTTAAAAAAAGAAAGAAGAGGCAGTTGTTCTATATTTTAGAAACATGAAATGGGTACCTGAGTATATGTATTAATTATACAATTACTATTATGCTTTATTATTAAAACAAACTTTAGAGTAACCTTCAAAAACAAAATAATTTTTCAAAAACAAAAAAATAATTTTAACACCTACTGTAACTTATACTTTCATCAGCCACCAAAGCCTAGACTACAAATATACCATAAAAATCTCATAGTAATACTATTTTCCATGTCCATGCCAAGGAGCAGCCTTATAGATGGTTCTATATCTTAGATTCTTAGATTGACTATTAACCAGTTCAAACAAATGTAGTAAAAATGTAAAATTTATTAGATTTTCAATTTATAGATTCCTCTCCTATTGCATATTCATGATGATTCAGAGGGATGTATTTTGACAAAAAGAGATGACAAGGGGAAAAAAAATAGAAGAATACGATTATTTCCTTTCTTTCATCTACCCAATATTTTCTTTTGTGGTTCTTACTACTTACCATGCCCTCAAAACCAACTCTGTAAAGGTTCTTAGCACCATTATCCCAGAGAACGTATGCTGCACTATGTGGGCTTGACGCACTCCAGTCTTGGATTTCTGTTACCTAAGGGAATTTTTTGAGAAGAGAATTTTTTTAAAAGGGGAGGGATGGGGTTAGTTCTTTAGCTTAAATTTAAGTCTTAATAATCATTTAAGTTATCTTACATAAAAAGATAAAAGCACTTATTTGCCAAATGTCACTTCTAATAAATAACTAAATTGTTTTAAATTGGAAGGCTTAGTGATTACAATAATAATTTTCAGGAAATATATAACTCAATACAAAATTTTAAATTTTTACTCTTAAAGTGCTCCTTTCAAGATGAGTATTTTCTTTTAAACCCACTATTTAATACACAATACAAAATATTTGACCAACTACCCAGGATGATTCAAGATTAACCTGCTCTCTGGTCAGCTAAAATATGACAAGCACAAGGCTCAATGGCAATGTTCAAGAAGATCTGAGTGATTTTGTTTCCCCAGAAGTTTCCTCAGTTGCCCCCAAAAGCACACCACCTAAGCTAAATCACCATGGAAACCCAGACACAATTTCAAGGCCCCACATGGCACCAGACTGATTCATAACCTTATTTGATATTAGAAATTACTGGGGTTACTATTGCTTAAGGGACAAGAGTCAACTACACAAAAATGATACAGAATGAGCACTAAACTTGGGTATCCTTAAGTAAACCAGTCTACAGCTAAGAATGGGAAATTGCACTTGTTCAACTTACTCTTTTTCTCCATCTTGACACTTATAATCAGCCATTTTTCATATTAGAATGCAGGATAAATATAAATTTTTTAGGAATGACCTTAAAAACAAACTATTTCAAATAAGATATATAATAACCCTTTCATTTTTGCCCTGTATTAGAGATATTGTTTTGTAAGCTACACATTTTATGACGTTGTTGTACCGGCAAAATTATGTTTAAGATTTTATCAAACATTTGAGAAATACTTCAAATTGTTACTAAGTAAGTCCACTTATTCTTTTAATTGTGAAATAAATTACACATTATAAAAATATATGTAAAGTTTAAGGAACAAAAAATTAAATTAACACCAGCTTAAGCAAAAGAATATTGCCAATACTTTTCAAATGTCCAGGATGCCTCCCATCAATCCCATCCTCCTGCTTCCCAACAGAGGTAACTCCCACCCCGAATTTAGAGTCCATCACTGCCTTCCTGTGCTTTATGGTTTTCACAACTAACCACTATAAAACCTTACAAAGCAACAGTTTCTAATACTCTAAGGTGAAACAGTCAACCTTTAGTAAAAAATTCCTTCTGGTTCTAATACAGTCACACTCCACTTCATTTGGTTGAAACAATGCAATGGAAATTAAGTTTTTATAAGGAGAACAAAAAAGCATTTGACTAAAATGCAAAGGCTACAAATTTTGTTTAAATCAAATGTACCCTAACTTTCAAATTACCTGGGCTAAACACAAGTTCATTAGTCAAACTAATGAAGGAATAAAGAAAATTCCTTCATTTGATAATAAGATTTGATTACTGAGGAGGAAATAATGTGGAAGATATAAGGAAATAACTACCATCAATTTTATGCTTTGAATTTGGGTTAAGAAATGTGTGCAGAGTTGTTGCTCTAACCATTATGTAAAATGTTCCTGAGAAACTCTATAAACAATCAAATTGACAACAGCTGCATCCATTGATCACCTTAAATCTTAATATCATTAATAACAGGATAATCAGACTTTATATGATTCCTGATGTGATGCAATATAAAATACACAGCACCACTTATGAGGTACTCTTGCCAAAATAAAACTGAACCTGAATCTAAACAAGTGTACATCTAACAACGAGTTTATAAGAATACAAGGGTTAGAAGAATAAGTTTAAAAATAATATAAAGAATCAATCAGCCAATCCAAAGAACCTGGTTTCTTAAAAAACAAATGGCATTTTTTAAATGTTGATAATTTTTAAATTTATTTTATTTTTAAATTTACATTATTGTATTTTTTCCATTCACATTTGTCCCCCTTACACCCCCCACCCTCCTCCACAATCACCACACTGTTGTGCCTGTCCATGAGTCTTCCTTTCTGCTCCATCAGGGGATAGGTGCATGGGAATTCATCATACTGTTTTTTCCTACTCTGGTGTATGTTTGAAATTTTCCATAATAAAGTTTTTTTGAAAAGAAATATATCTACTGTACCTACATGAAACACTTGACACATGTTCAAAAGCATTTGTAAAATGAGTAAAAGTCTTAAAATACTAACGTAGGTGGTGGTAACTTAAGAAACCCTTTAAGAACACTACACACTTACATGATGTCTTTACAATATGTTTGTCAAAGCCCACACTTAACATGGTCATTTTTGTGTGTGAACAGTTATCACCATGCAAATCATGGTACAAGTAAATGGTGAGCCATAGTTTGTGTGAGTATTGCAACAACAGCCTGGGTTGGTATATATCATATTTTTCCGTGTATAATGTGCTCCCATGTATAATGCACACCCACGTTTTTCTATGCATTACATACCATATTGTTATACCCATCATTATACCCATGGTATGTAATCATTATACCTATGTATAATGCACATTCTTATTTTTCCCTTAAAACTTTGGGGAAAAACTTCACATTATACACAGAAAAATACAGTACCTCTTAATATAGCTCATACTAGCCTTATTGTTGAGCACATGTAGGAATGAGGGTAGGATGGGAAACTTGAATCTCAAAAAAAGAAAAAAAAGGAGAGAAAATACACTATTCACACTGGTTACACCAAGGGATTGGGACACAGGAGCCGGCATTGAAGGGAAAGGGGGGACTTAAAAACTTTCTTCATTCACATGCACATCCAAAAAAGTCAGACAATTAAAACTATGCTTGATCTCATAATGTGCTTAAAAATACAAGGTCTACCCAGAAGAATTCCAGCCCTTCTTAATGTAAAAAGAACAATTTGCGCAACACTGATGTAACCTGGCTGCCAAGGAGAGTGGACTGGAATGTGCGTGCAAGAACAATGATGACTTCACCATACTAGTCCATGAGGGCAGTAAATGCTGTTGCATGAGCCTGTGTACTGTGTGGCTATCACATTCAAAATAACTGAGTAAAGCAACAAATCTGCATCAAATGTTGCATTATGCTTGAACATTCCTCCACAGAAACTATTTGGATGATTCAGAAGGCCACAGCTACAGGCAACTGGTGACTGGCAGATTCATCACAACACACCCACTCACGCATCACGTCTCGTGCAGAGTTTTTCTGCGAAACATCAAATCACCCAGGTGACTCAGCCCCCACCACAGCCCAGATTTGGTGCCCTGCAACTTCTGGCTTTTCCCAAAACTAAAATCACTTTTGAAAGGGAAGAGATTTCAGATCATGGATGAGATTCAGGAAAATACGAAAGGGCAGCTGACAGTGATTGGGAAAACTATATGAGGTCCCAAGGTGCCTACTTTGAAGGGGACTGAGGCGTCATTGTCCTATGTACAGTGTTTCCTGTATCTTGTATCTTCTTCAATAAATGTCTCTATTTTCATATTACATGGCTAGGTACCTTCTGGACAGACCTTGTATATTACCCTGAAGATTTACTATTATATTGTATTAAATTCCCTCACCCAGAGTCATGTGTGCAAGATTATTTATTTTTACTCATTTTCTTCTTAAAATGCAATATGTACTAAATTGTAACAAACCAAAGATGTAATACTGATGACTCAAAGATTCAAGAATGCCTACTTTTTATCTCCCAAAAGAAAGCCAATATAACAAAAAACCCAGAAAGTTCCATGTATGTGGCTTCAGACTTTAAAAAGCTGCTTTCAAAGACTGATGAAAAATTTCAACCCTCTGACCATATAATTTAAGTGTGGGAAAAATATAAAGTTAAAAATTTTTTAGAATGAGAATATTAAAAATTTACTTCTCATGCACTCTTTCAAAATAAGTTACTAAATTGTGTTCTCTACCAAAGGTAAGAGATAAGCTAAGATTATGTAATAGGATACAAAAACATGAGATCCAGCCAGGAAAGAGACAAAGGCATCCAAAACAGGGAGTTTCCAGGATGACTCCTGGTTCACCAGGCATCAAAAGTGATCTGTCCAAACCGCAGCCATGTGATTTACAGGCCAGACATGTTGAAGGCTCTTATCAGCAAGGTCCCCACTGTCATTGTTCCATTTCAATGACCTGAGGACACTGCTCAGTGAACCTGTCCCAAATTCTCAAGTATACTTGGCTTGTTGGACTACCTCATTGGTGAAGTTCCTACTCTCCTCTCTATCCCCCCTCCCATGCCCTGCCCCCTAAGATCAGCTGAGGTCGCTCGACTCACCCCACAGAATATTCTGCTCCTAAAACTTTGATGTAGACCATGGTCAGCCTACAAGCAAAAAAATACATAGTGACCCATCCCCTCTGACCATATTCCTGCCCAAAGCCGAGCATTTGGGTCATATTTCTGCCTTGCCTGATGTCCTGTGGTGAGTCCTGCATTTCCCAGGACTCAGTAATGACCCTGCCCACTGACTAGCCCAGAAGGACCCTCAATTTCCAAGAATGAAAGGGGAACAGAGGCCACTGTCCCTTTTCTGAGCCCTCCCCCGAAAGTCATAGTTCCAACAGGCAGGTGCGTATCTCAGACTCCATCAATCTGGCTAACACTGTTTGCCCCACAGTGGAGATCCCCTGAGACTCCCTCCCACACAACTTATGGGCCCACCCAAGCTGCTTTTCCATATGAATGGCTGGTCTTGGCTCATGTTTCACAACTTCCTCAATCCTTTCAAATGAGCAATAGCTGGCCTCAGTGAGCCCTTAGCCCCCATACCTCTTGCTAAGTGGCCCCAAACCCAATACTAGCAGAAGCCAGCCTACATTCACAGCTAGGCTTTGTGTAGGAATCTCCAAGTCCAGAACAAGTAGCAGCCATCTCAGATTGCCTTATAGCTCAGGTAGGGTGGCCCTGGAAAAACACAGGTGGCGGCTGATCTTGGCCTGCACCACCCAGGAAACCCCAGAGCCTAGGCACCCAGTGAAGAGCCACAGACCACATCAGAGCAACACCACTCTGCTCCTGTACAGCTGACGCTCCAAGGAGGTTGGAGGTTGGTGGTCATTGGCCACAGCCCATCCTTGTAGCTGACTGGCTTGGGTAAATCCTTCCCACTGACCTGCCGAAAGCAATCAAGACTCAACTACAAGTGGAGAGTATACGGAGGCCACACAAGGGGTGCACCTCAAGTACCCACTGTGTGATAGTGAAGGCTGTGCCACTGGACCCTACAAGACACCTACTACATTAGGCCATGAAACCAAGACAGGGAGTCCTGGCAGCTCTACCTAATACATAGAAAAAAACACAGGGAGGCTGCCAAAATGAAAAGAAAGAAACATGGCCCAAATGAAAAAACAGATCAAAACTCCAGAAACAGAGCTAAACGAAATGGAGATAAGCAATCTGTCAGATGCAGAGTTCAAAACACTGTTTATACAGCTGCTCAAGGAACTTAGTGAGGACATCAGCAGCATAAAAAAAATCCAGTCAGAAATGAAGGATACACTAATTGAAATAAAGAACAATATAGAGGGAAACAACCGTAGAGTGGATGAAGCTGATAATCAGATCAATGATTTAAAACATATGGAAGCAAAAACCAAACAGAACAACAAGAAAAAAGAATTCAAAACGAGACAGTGAAAGCAGCCTCTGGGACAACTTTAAGAGGTCCAACGTTCACCTCATAGGGCTGCCAGGAGGAGAAGAGGAGGAGCAAGAAATTGGAAATCCACTTGAAAAAATAATGAAAGGAAACGTCCCTGAAATGGTCAAGGAAATAGACATGTAAGTCCAGGAAGCACAGAGTCCCAAACAAGATGGATGCAAAGAGGTCCACTCCAAGATACATCATAATTAAAATGCCAAAGGTTAAAGATAAAGAGAGAATCTTAAAAGCAGCAACAGAAAAGAAGTTAGTTACCTACAGGAGAGTTCCCATAAGACTGTCAGCTGATTTCTCAAAAGAAACTTTGCAGGCTAGAAGGGATTGGCAAGAAATACTCAAAGTCAGGAAAAGCAGGGATTTATAGCCAAGATTGCTCTACCCAGCAATGTTGTCATTGTGAATCAAAGGGCAGATAAAGAGCTTCCCAGACAAGAAAAAACTAAAGGAGTTCACCATCACCAAACCATTGTTATATTGTTATATGAAATGTTAAAGGGAGTTATTTGAGGAAAAAATCAAAAATATGAACAGTAATAATGGCAATAAATACATACCTATCAACAATTGAATCTAAAAAGCAAACTAAACAAACAAGAAGAACAGAGACAGAATCATAGATACAGAGAGTGTTCTGAATATTGCCAGATGGGATGGGGGCATAGGGTAATGAGTGAAGGGTTAAGGGGATAAAGAAGTACAAATAGGTGGTTATAGAATAGCCATGGGGTTGTAAGGTACAGTAAAGGAAATGGAGTAGCCAAAACTTACACACATGACCCATGGACATGAACAACGGTGTGGGGATTGCCTAAGGGAGTGGGGTGTTGTTGGAAGGAGGCAAAGGGGCAAAAATCGAAACAACTCTTAATAGAATAATCAATAAAATATAATTAAGAAATAAAAACTACACTAACAATGATTTTAGAGTTCACAGTATCTCTCAGATACACTTTACTATTGAATATGATACACCCTTACAAAACACATGTTATAACTGACAGCTTAAACGTATGGCTTGACATTAGTTTCATACAAACGCACAGCTATTCATGACCTTGAACCTCTGCACCCAATATATGTAAAAATATTTAAGAAAAGAGTGTGTATATTTCAGATCAGCCACAAACTCCGCAGTGTAAAGGGCCCACAGAATTCTGCACGCACAAAGAACTACTCAGACTCACTCACTCTAATAAGCTCCAGTGCTGGGGAAGCAGCTCAAATGGCACAGGGACATATGGCTAGAAACTGAATTGTCTGACATCACAGCAAGGGCTGGAGTGGTAGCTTTCTCCCCAAAAGAAGCTCTGGCAGATGCCATTCCTCCTTTGCTAAGCCTTCCCCACACAGAGCTGGCTGGCAGGTGCCTTACCTGAGTCTCCATCAACCTAGCTAACACTGTTCACCCTGCCCTGGTGATTCCCTGGGTCCCTGCCCCACCCAACTGCGGGCCCACCCAAGCATTTCTAGTGGCTTTCCCATACAAAGGGCCTGTCTTTGCTCATGCTTTAGACTTGCCTAAAACCTCTCAAACAAGTAGGATCGGCCTCAGCTTGCCCTATACTGCTGACTAAGTGGCCCCAGGCCTGACACCAGTGGCAATCACCCTTGTTTCACAGCTTGGCCTCTCCTGGGTACCTCCAAGCCCAGCACAAGTAGCAGCCATCTGCAGATCACTTTGCAGATTGTGCTCGTTGGCCCCGCACTGAACACAGGTAGCAGCTGACCTTGGGCTGCCCCTCAGGAGGCCCCCAGTGCTCCCAGTGGACGGACCACATCAAAGCAACACCCAACCACCTCCACAAGCAACACACTCAAGGGGCAGACTCAGTGGGTACCAGAGCCCCACTGAAGTAAGTTCTGCTCCATGGATCAACCCCTGCAAAGGTGATTCTCAATGGTGGCCACAGTGAGTCCCTGCAGCTGACCAGCCTAAGGGTAAATCCCTCCCACTGAGGTGCCAACAAGGCTCAAGTACAACAGAAAGATGTACACAACCCACGTGGGGGTGGAGGGCACACTTGGAGTGCCCAGCTGAGGTGACCAGGGAAGCTGTGCCACTGGACCCTACAGAGACACCAGTATGTAATATAACTCTACCAAGCCCTGGAGACATAACAGCTCCACCTAATACATAGAAAGAAACATAGAAAGGCTGACAAAATGAGGGGACAAAGAAACATGTCCCAAATGACTCCACCTGATACATAGAAAGAAACACAGAGAGGCTGACAAAATGAGGGGACAAAGAAACATGTCCCAAATGAAAGAACAGAAAACTCTAGAGAAAGAACTAAACAAAATGGAGACAACCAATCCATTAGATGAAGAGTTCAAAACATTGGTTGTTAAGGAAGCTCAGTTAACTCAGGGGAAGAGTAGATGAACTTAGTGAAAACGTCTACATAGAGATATAAAACATAAAAATGAAACTAGAAAACAAAAAAGAACCAGTCAAAAATGAAGAATACATTAAGTGAATTGAAAAATAATTCACAGGAAATCAACAATACAGTACATGACACCGAGAAGCAAAAAGCAGCCTATCAGAACAGCAAAAAGAACCCAACATAATGAGGATAGTGTCAAGAGCCTCTGGGACAAGTTCAAGCATACCAATGTTTGCATCATGGCAGTGCCAGAAGAAGAAGAGAGCAAGCAAGAAATTGAAAACCTACTTTAAAAAAATGACAGAAAACTTCCTTAACCTAGTGAAGAAGTAGAGAGTCCCAAACAAGATTACCTGAAAGAGAACCACACCAAGGCACATCATAATTAAAATGTAAAAGGTTAAATACAAAGAGAGAATATTAAAAGCAGCAAGAGAAAGGAAAAGCAGTTAGTTTCCTACAAGGGAGCTTCCATACGACCATCAGCTGATTTCTCAATAGAAACTTTGCAGGCCAGAAGGGACTGGCAAGAAATATTCAAAGTGATAAAAATCAAGGACTATGACCAAGATCACTCTACCCAGCAAACTTATCCTTTAGAATCAAAAGACAGAAAAATAACTTCCCAGACAAGAAAATGCTAAAGGAGTTTATCACCACCAAACCAATATTACAAGAAATGTCAAAGGATCTTTCTTTACAAAAGGAAAAAATGGTCTAAAATATAGACAATAAAATGGCAATAAATACATCTCTATCAACAATTACTTTAGATGCAAACAGATTAAATGTTCCAATCAAAAGACATACAGTGGCTGAATGGATTACAAAACAAGACCCTTAAATACACTGTCTACAAGAGACTGACTTCAGGTCGAAACACACACACAGAGACTAAAAACAAAGGGATGGAAAAAGGTATTTTATGGGAATGGAAACAAATACACAGAAACTACAGTAGCAAAACTTACACCAGACAAAATAGACTTTAAACTAAAAGCTATATAACAAGAGATAGCCCTGGCTGGTGTGGCTCAGTGGATTGAGCACCAGCCTGCAAACCAAAGGATGGCCAGTTTGATTCCCAGTCCGGGAACATGCTTGGGCTGCAGGCCAGGTCCCTGGTGCGGGTCGTGCAAGAGGCAACTACACACTGATGTTTCTCTCCCCTTCTCCCTCCCTTCCCCTCTGTCTAAAAATAAATAAATACAATCTTAAAAAAAAAAGAGAGAGTGGTACATATATATAATGGAATATGACTCAACCATAAAAAAGAATGAAATCTTGCCATGTGCAACAACATAGATGAATACAGAGGTGTTATGCTGAGTGAAATAAGTCAGACAGAGGTAGACAAATTCACTTATATGTGGAATCTAAAAAGCAAAGTAGTCCTGGCCAGGTGGCTCGGTTTGTTGGAGCATCATCCCATGCACCAAAAAAGGTTGTGGGTTGGATCCCCAGGAGGGGCCCCTATGGGAGGCAATCGATCAATGACCCTCTCTCACATCAACGTTTCTCTCTCTCTGCCCCTTCCTCTCTCTCTAAAAATCAATGAACATACCCTTGGGTGAGGATTAAAAAAAAAAATTAAAGAGCAAAATAAACGAACAAGCAAAAGAGATACAGAGAACATTTTAACGGTTGCCAGATGGGAGGGGGTTGGGGAAATGGGTGTAAAAGGTGAAGGGATTAAGAAGCACAAACTTGAAGTTACAGAATAGTCATGGGGATGTAAAATACAGCATAGAGAATATAGTACATAATATTGTAATAACTATGTATGGTGTTAGAGGGATAGTAGATTTATACGGATGATCACTCAGTAAGTTATACAATGTCTAATCACTGGAGTATACGCCTGAAATTAATATAATATTGTATGTCAACTGTAATTGAAAAATAAAATCATTTTTTAAACTAAAAAAAAATCATCATTCCTCAATGCTAAAAAGTCTCAAATGTGAAATATTACTCATTTCGTTACATCTAGCACTTAGCATAACACAGATTATACACAATTCAATACATATTTATTTACTGATCAGCAAAAGCAACATAAAATCCAAAATAAATAAATCCAACAGTCCACTTAGCCAAGTATCTCTGGCTATCCAGTCCATTGAAACAGACTGTACATAATTCCCTTCAGGATAACTGTTAAAATTAACCCTAAAAAGCTCTATACACTACCTGAGAAGAGTAACAGTTAAGTAGACTAGATAACAAAGTAGCTGTTTATTACCCCTAAGACACAGGTCTTTGAGAAATGGAATATAAAACAAGTAAATCCAAATGAAATTTTAATAGTAAGAAAGTTAAGAGCATTAGACAAAGCTCAGGGTGGACTGGCCCAAATAGAAAGGCATTCTGGGCAACAAAAAGGTAAAAAGGTAAAATCTACCCAACAACTTTCTCAAGAAATGCCAATATTTATACAGAACAGGAATAATCCCTTTTTTTTTCAGGAAAAAAAGGAAGATTTTAAAAATTGTTCTAGGCATAGGAAAAAATGGGCAAAGAAATTCAAATATAGTAGTAATAAAAATCTCGCTGTATATTCTAGAATAACATGACGAACCAAGAAAAATATTTTAGCCCTGGCTGGTGTGGCTTAGTGGACTGAGTGCTGGCCGGTGGACCGAAAGGTCACCAGTTCAATTCTCAGTCAGGGCACTTGCCTGGGTTTTGGGCCAGGTCCCTAGCTGGGGACATGTGAAAGGCAACCAATTGCTGTATCTCTCACACATTGACCTTTCTCTCCCTCTCTCGCTCCCTCCTCCCTTCCCCTCTCTAAAAATAAATAAATAAAATCTTTTTAAAAAAATAAAAATGTTTTACCTTTCCCCTACGTCCATTTCCTCCATCTTGATCTTCCCATTGCCAGTCTACTCCTCGTACCACTCTGGCACCTGCAAAGATCCCTCTCGCTGTAATCTTCTTAGATTTTCTACGAGACTCTAACAGAACCCTAAAAATAAAATTATTTGCTTTCAAATTTATATAAAAATAAGTGATAGTAATTTACTTTTTAAAATGAGATTATATAAAAGGTTATTTTGAAAATATGAAAGATTTTTCTTTGTACTGGTTTATACCATTGCAATATGATACAGGAATACCTTCTACAATCCACAGGCAATGACAATGACAGTGGTAGTTGAAATAATAAAAACAGCCGCCCTGGTTGGTGTGGCTCAGTGGATTGAGTGCCGGCCTGAGAACCAAAGGGTGGCCGGTTCAATTCCCAGTCAGGGCACATGCCTGGGTTGCGGGCCAGGCCCCCAGTGGGGGGCACATGAGAGGAAACTACAAATTGATGTTTCTCTCCCTCTCTTTCTCCCTCCCTTCCCCTCTCTCTAAAAATAAATATAATCTTTTAAAAAAAACAGTAATAAAAACAGCTAATATTTACTGAGCTTTTGCTATACATAAAAGTACTTACAGAAGTATAAAGTTTGTTGCACTCCTTAGGAGGAGGGTATATTTACATTTTCTATTTTACAAAGAAGAAACCTGAGTCTCAAAGAGTTAAGTAACTTGCCCAAGGTCACAAATGTTAAATAGTAGTGGAATCTACACATGAACCCAATCTAACTACTTCAGAGTATCACTAAACTCTTCACTATTTTAGAGATGACAAACTTAAATCAATTACAACTGTTAAGCAAGTAATAAAAATGAGGGCCTAAGAAAAATAGCATCACAGACATGACACATGTCAAGTAGCAGTTGACCTCAGGCTTATTTAGGAAGACAATAGGGAGTGGTAGGGACTTTGGTGAACTCAAACACCTTATTTGTCTACAGGGTGCAGGTTCTCCTGTGCTTCAGCCAACCTTGATATTAACAAATGGAGGCACAGGGTTGAGTCTTCTGGGTATGGGGGTGTGTGTGTGTATGTTCAAAGAAGTCATACACTTAGTTTTTGTATAAAATCATCTGATTTCAAAAGGCTATCAACCGTTGAAAATTTTGGAGCATGGTATATACCAAGTAAAATACATCTGTGCCCTGGATTTTGCCTACACTAAACTGTCTCCGAAGTATTCCATACCTCCCGAAGACTGTGGACTTGAAAAAGATTCTAAACTCATTATCTGGACCAACTGGGTTCTTCAAGGTCATCTATCTCTTATTCTCCTACATCCTTCTCATTCATAAAATCAAAAAGATTTGGGGTTTTTTTGTTTTGTTTTTCTACTTTCATCTCATTATTCTATTCATTTTTAGAATTTCTTTATTATACTCTAACTTTAAAAATTGTAATCAAAAGACAAAAATAAGTAATTTGTTTCAAATTACTTAGTTAATAAATGGCAGAACCATGACTTGAACTGGAATACCATGATACCAAAATCCATCTTTCTATTACTTTTGCTGCCTCCCTATGACTAGCTAGATTCTTGCTTCTATGCATTATCCATATCTATGTGAAAAGAATAAATTACCTGAAACTACACCCATTCACAATTAAGACTCCTCTCTCTTACTTCTAAGACACTTAATACATATCTCTACGTAGAGTATAAAACATCACATGATAACCACTGTTGATCAAATAATACCTTAACTTGTAAACTCTTTAATACTGTGCTTTATTTATCTTCAAATTTACACAAGCATAGTAGCTGCCTCAAAGTCTTAATAAGTGCTTTTTGATTCAATCAATGGGCCCTAGGGGTTGCAATTAACAGAATAGAAGGCATGGCAAGAAGAAAATAATCAGCCTCTCTTGTCCTGCCCTTGCATTTCCAAATATTGAGTAGTGTCAGGTCTCTATACAAGAGACAAAAAAACAGCCCAGATTATCTTGGAAAAATACAGCTTCATCTTCACAGAGGCAGGCCTGGTCCACATCTAGCCTGTTATCTGCATCCTGACTAAACTAGCTGTCAGAAGTTTTCCTAAACCTATTTTTAAGGCTGAACAGTATAGAATTTTAATATAAACAAGGAATTGCAACTGAAGAAAAAATTGATTCCCATACCGCTCACTTCCTGGTGTAGTGATTCTATAGAAGCGATGCCTTAAGTGATGTTTATCTCCATGATAACAAACTGTGCACAAATCATAATTTGTACACTCTGCACACTTCCATCGAATGCCAATGATTGGTTGCTGGCGGCAGGTATCACACATGGTTCCATCATGCTTAATGCCTATTAAAACAAGGATACATGCTTACATTAATTACAGGTATTATTTACTTAAAGGGAAAATAAGAACACAGCATTTTACAAAGTATTTCAATAAAGTCTGAAATATTTCAAATGTACCATATATAGTTTCAAGATAACATATTACAAATATTTTTTAATCAGCACAAATTATAGACTAAATAGTTTCTATCCCATCTCTTCTTCCTTCATAAAAATATTTCTCAAGACCACTTCCCTTGTTCTCATCCACAAAATGAACTCAGGTTTAATCAAGAGAAAGAAAGAAGAATCCTTTCCCTACAAGGAGATGTTTCAGACTTCAAAACTCAGGGATCTTTTGAGGAATTTAAGCTTATCCTCCAGGTAAATAGTTATTCCAAAAGAAAAGACTATTTTATCTTCAAGATATCATAGAAACAAACTATCAAGTAACTTAAGAATTTTTCTCTAGGTATTAACTTTGTCCCCACAAACAATAAATTCAGAAAATGATTAGCAAACAAGTTTCCCAGTTAAAAGGGTAACAATATACTATAGCTAAGTTTGTTGTATTTTTTTTCTTAAGGAATAATAATAAAATCTAGAAAAAGAAAATAAGAAAGCCCTTGGTAATATAACCTTCACTAAAAAATGTTCACACGCGTGAATGAGACAGACATTAGAACTATAAAAGTTGCCACTAAAAGTAATAAAAATAACTGAGTAATAGGACTAAGGATAATGTTCATCTATTATTGTATTATTACACTACTAAGATCACTTGTTCGATAAATCAAAAATAGAAGGTTTTTAAACAACGTGTAGTCTCAATGTTGAAGTATGTGGTCAGCTTTGACTCTGAACTATGAGGAAGAGCTGTGTTGTCTGTAAGACAGTGACACACTCCTGAATTCCAGTTCCGGTTCTATCAATAGCTATCTTTGGACCCTTGAAAAAGTTATTTTAATGGAAGTATTTACATATAAAACAGTATTTCTTTCAAAATAACTGGGAGGGGACAGAGGGGACTATTCATGTTGAAGCTGGGTAACAGGTACATGGAAGTTCATTACATTTTTTGTAAGTTTAGAAATTTTCCATAAATAAAAGAAAGAAGTTGTTTCAGTTCCCAAAACCTCAGTTCCCTTTGGAAGAAGCAATACATTCTTTAAAGGTAAAGGATATTCTAGAAATCAAGTAATATGTTGCACATGCAAGGACTAGAGTACAAAAGTACTAAACGCTACAAAAACTAATGCACTATTACTACTTCCTCATAAGAAAAACTCTATGTAATTCATTTTCTCTATCTAGATTTAGAATCCCAACAAGTAAAGTAACCAGATTCTACATAAAGAGCCAAACATAAAAATAAATCTGTGAGCAGAGGTGGTTAAGAATCAAAGGGGGCATGGGGAGGAATGAACATCAGGAAAAAGTTGGGATGCCCAGTGAACTTCTAAAGAGCATGACACATAAATCAGAAAGTTTTGTGTGCAATCCTCTTGCAGCCTCCTTCCACACAAATGCTTGACTGTAGGTACAAAGAAGATGAAGGACATCAGTAACTTCTGATTCATTCAGTAATTCCTTACTGCTACTGTAGCCAGTCCCTCTGGCTACACTCTTTCAAGTATCACTCTTGCTGTGGTGTGGAGAACAGAAGGGGAAAAAGTACAAGTGGCTAGAGAAAGGGAATCAAGTCCTAAGTTTATACAGTGGTCCGGACGAGATAATGGTAATTTAAGTCAGGGTGATACCAGTATGAGTACAAGTGGAAAGAAATAGAGTCAAGAGAGATTTAGGACTTGGTGGCTATGGGTTACAAAACAATAGATATTGAAGATAACAAAAAAAAGTACTAATTAAATCATTCAACAGAACACAAATAGATATGTTAGAGATATTTAGAAACAGTTCTCTTTAAAACAGAAAGGGAGCCACCGAACAAAATAAAAACTAAATAAGCACACACTAATTCAAAAATGCAAGCCCAGGCCTCTGATAGAAATGCATCTAAGACACTAAATGAAGAAAAGAACCAGAAAAGTTTTACAGAAATAGTGGATGAGTAGACCTTTCAAAGGAAGAAAGAAAAAAATCTCAGAAAAGCACAGAATCTGTTCACTGAACCAAGAGAAGCTTTGTTTGTTTGGCAGGAATATGAAATATAGCCAGAGATTTAAAGATAAATTTTAGAGTCATGCTGAGAAATAACAAGATAAAATAATTTCTGACCTGTATATTTAAATTGTTGCATTAAATGATAAAAACAAGGGTATGTGATTAAGACTAGTTATATATAACTTACTAGCAAGCTAATGTTTACAATCAGCTTAACCTACTCTGGGACTGAAAGTGTTTTCCCAAAACTGGGAGGTAAATGAGGTAATGAGAATAAGCTCCATGATGGAATTAGTCTCCTTATAAGAAGAAAAAAAGAGACCAGGTTTCTCTCTATTTACCATATGAGGACACATAAGAAAGCGGCTATCTGCAAGCCAGGAAATCACTGTGGCTAGCACCTTGGTCTTGAACTTCCAACTGTGATAAATAAATTCCTGTTGTTTAAACCACCCAGTCTATGGTAGTTTGTTATGGCAGCTCAAACAGACTAAGACAACATGGAAAACGACATCGTGAAGCTAACATCATAATACAGGTAAATATACTTTGAAAGGCTTTAAGGCAAAATATAAAGGATTATACTGAACTTAATTTATAAAGAATTATACTGCACTTAATTTCACCTTAACATAGATTTATTAAATGTACTATTCATCTATTTAAATAATTTAGTGGTCAAAATCATCATATTTCCCAGGAAAATTCAGCAATACTTACAATCAAAGAACTGAATTAATTTCTCTATTTCCCAGAGACTGCATAGAGAGAATATTCAATTACTCATGTGTGAATTATCCCCACTTTTAGCAAATTACCCACCTGATCTCTATGGCCCTTCTCTCATTGTATCTTCAGTCTCAGGTTTTCCCCCAAAAAGCTTATAGCTTCCCTGAGGCTACACCTGTCTTCTCAGTTTCTTTAACTGGTTTCACTCCAGAATTGCAACAGTGGACAGCACTGCCATGCAAGATAGTCCTACATACCAGCAGGTCATCCACCACTTCTCATCGTTGATAATGATGGAATCTATCCTGTGGTTAATTAAGTCCGATTACATCAATCGTGAAAATTATCATCAGTCAGAGGCCCAAAAGAAATATTCTAAACAGAATGCACACTTAAATTAAAAATCCTAGACTTATAGCTACACAACTCAAAGCTATCAGCATTCACTAGTATTACATGCTTCAGTCTTTCAGAATATAAATCAAAAGGCTCAATGCAACTTTCATCTATTCTTCCTTACTAGGTATATAAATTGAATACAAAGAGAATGTTTTTTCTAATCACATAAAAATTTTTTTTAAAGTAACATAATCCATAAACTGCCTAATCATCCCTTGGGTTGCTAAGAATTTGCTATATCTTATGTTAAATCAATATGTAAAAGTCTGTAATTACTCCTACAATTTTTATCTCCCAACACAAATAACAGTTTATGATGCTATGAAATTATTCTAGCTCACAAAAAATATATATTTTTAACATAAATTCTAAAACGTTATCAGCAGATAAAGGTTTTTAAAGAACTATCATATTTGTCTGATGCAGGGGTATTAAGCTGAATTATAAATTTTCATAAAACTGCAATTAATGAGAAATGGCAAGAATCACAATGGGTTTTTTAATTGATTTTAGAGAGAGAGAGAAAGGGGAGAGAGGGTTTCTTAATTGATTTTAGAGAGAGAGAGGGGGGAAGGGGAGAGGGAGGAAGGAGGGGGAGAGAGGGAGAGAGAGAAACATCAATTTGTTGTTTTACTTATCTATGGATTCTTTTATGTGCCCTGACAGGGGACTGAACTGCAACCTTGGCATATTGGGACGACACTAACCAGCTGAGTATTCATCCAGGGCCACAATATAAGTTTTTAAAAATGCAAATTTTAATATTGAAATACAGGTACATTCCTACTTCATACATGCAATTTACACCAGTTACATTCCTGGAAAACTGCCTATATTTATAATGGAGGAGCCTTGGCTGGTGTGGCTCAGTGGATTGAGCACTGGCCTATGAACCGAAGGTCACCAGTTTGATTCTCAGGCAGGGAACATGCCTGGATTGCAGACCAGGTCCCCAGCTGGGGACGTGGGAGAGGCAACCAATTGATGTTTCTCTCCCTCTTTCTCCCCCGCTTCCCCTGTCTCTGAAAATAAATAAATAAAATCTTTAAAAAATAAATAAAATGGAGGAAAGGTGTGGCAGATTGTATTTTCCAAAGAGGGCGTCACCAATCTATACCCATCCCAAGTTCTCTTCTGACAATGTGGCAATGACACGTGACCATGGAGTGACAGGTCTATCGCCCCTCCCACACCCACACCCACACTGGACCTGAGTAGACATCTGCAACTGCCATGGTCAGCAGGTGGTGATGAAAGTGGCACTATATGACTTCTGAGACTGGGCCATAAAAGACAATGCAAGTGCCACTTGTCTTTCTCCTTACCTCAGGTTTTATGCCCTGCATGCCTTAGGAAATCTGTCGTAGTAATCTGGCTACTATGAAGCTGCCATACAGAAGATACCACATGGAGCAGCCACAAAGAGGTACAAGAGATGCCCTAAAAAGCCTGGTTCTGCTAGTCCCTCTACTCTTTGACACTGCCAGCTGAGGTCCTAGATATCGTGGAGCAGAAAAGAAACAAGCCATTCCCCAGTAAGCCGCATCCAAATCCCTGACCCGTGGAAGCCATGAGCATACAAATTGTTTCATGGCACTAAGTTTGGGGTAATTTGCTACACAACCTTTATGACTGAAACAAAGCTTTTAAGTTGCAATCTTTGTTAAATTATAGTTCTTTAAATATATACCAAAAATAAAGATGAATAAAAGAACATGAAAAAAGAAAACCGTAACAGTGCTAGGAAAAAAGATGAACAGTACATTTTACAATTTTTAGTAAAGTTTTTCTAAGAATGACACGAAACCTGCAAGTCACATACAGGCATGCCCATGTGAGCACACATATACATGTGTGTTAAGCAGAGAAAATATGAAAGCCCACTCCAAAACTGGTGGCAGTGATTGGGAGTGCACAGATGGGGAAAAAGAGGGCAGTTTCACCTTCTGTTCTATATACTTTTGAATTGTTTAATTATAAGCATATTATTAATTTCATAATTTTAGAAAACACAAAACAATACCAATTTTATCCTCTCAAATTGGCACAGATTAAAATTAACATGTCAGTACATGTGAAGATGGTGTCGAGAGCCACTCAGATACTGCTGAAAGGTAAAAATAAAATTGATACCACCTCTATGGAGGGTACGTGCAAAAATATTTCAAATACCTTAAAAAACCTTGACCCTGCCTTCAAATTTTTTAAAAGGTACATCCAAAATAGTAAATTGTTTGTAGGAGATAGAAACAAAAATTTAACATAACTGATGTCAAAAATATGGGGTTATTTATATATAATCTATGGTAATTCATACAGGGAAATTCAATTATTAAGCCATGTAGAACAAATGTTGCTGACATTGTAAATGATATTATTATTTTATAAAGTACTTTGCAAAGAATTATAGTATAACATTTTGGTAAATAAATTACATAATACATATTATCCATGCACACAAAAAAAACAGGAAAAACAATTCACAAAATGTGCTGATGGGATTACCCTTGATAGTTTTTCAAGTTTTCTACGCTGAGTGTGTATTAATTCTAGGAAGCAGCTGGGTGACTAGGGGAATTTAATATGCAATATAAGCATATAATTAAAATAAAAGCTAAAACAAGCAAAAACATGACAGGCTCTAAGCAAATATTTGTAGAAACCAATTTTCAAATAGTTACTTTAGCAATGGGGTATATAACTGCTACTTAGAAGTTTTGTTTCTTTCAACCCTTAGACTACTGAGCTATTCCACGTGTATAAAAAGAAAATGTTCATATATGCCTTATTTAAGCGCACTTCTCATTGCCACATACCTGAAGTTAGAGTCTAATCCGTCTTACTATAGGAAAGCACCTTGACCAAAAACATAACATTAAATAGCATAAAGTAAATGTCTCCACAATGGTTAAGTTTCTGTACAAGGTCTAAAATAGGTCTTCTATGTCATTACAAAAAGTAAAATGCACTGAACAACTGGTATCCCTATGTATTTAGGCTTTATTCTAAACTATCTGTGCAGTTCTTCAAATGAGTTAGTTGATAAGAAGCATAGGGAAAATGTATCCGAACTGACCAAAAAAAGAAAAAGTCCAATCTTTAACTATTTACATATTTTTATTTCTCTGTTCATTTTCCACAAAGTACAATGATAACATTCATGAGCTCATAATCTAAGTACAGGCTTTCTTTAAAAGAAACCATTTAAACACACAATGATAGCTGGTTTTAAAAAAGGGTGGCCCTTCTACAATTCATGGTTTTAAAGAATACTTCAGGAAAACCATTTATGCACACAAAAGCACATCCAAATCCTTTCTTGGTTCCCACAGTTCAAATGCCAACAAAGTTACTGAACAGCTGTGAAACAGACTAATGCTGAGAACTGGAAAAAGTAAACAAAGCAACCCCTTCCACTACCAAAATGAGCACTACAGAATTTTAAAGGAGAATGCAATTAACTGGATTTAATTCAATTCAATTTAATTTATGTTTAAAGAAAACATTAAACAGGAGAGGGGCCTTGTATTCACATAGCTAAAATTTAACTTATCTCTCACATTGGTAGCTTTTTTGTTTCCTCTACTACATCCACCCAATTTATTCTCATCTAAAACCATGTCCTCCCAGTCTAAACCTCCTTTGCCCTGGCAAGTGTTATTTCTTAAAATTTTCATTTCATAAAACTTAATTTTCTAACTAAACCTATCAACGCTTTTTCTCCTTCCTACAGAATACTGTGTTACCCTTAAGAGTTAATACCCTTTTCCTTTGCGAAGCTTTAGGAAGACATCTGCCACTGTTAAATGAACCACCTAATGATAGCTTTTCATTCATTCTACTACTACTCAAATGACCATCTGCTCTGTTTTAATGGCCTCTCGCCTAAATGCAGGAACTTAGAGAATTTACATAGCTCAAGTCTCTTTGTTGGAAAATTTTATGAGAACAGTAAAACATGCCAGTCAAGATCAATAACCACAAGTTAAAAGAGACTATGAAAACAGCTCAAATGTGCAAAGCACTGATCCATACAAGTAAAATGTTGTATTTCTAGACAGAAAAGATGGTTCAAAGAGAGAACTAATGTCCTCACTACAAGCAGTCCACTACATGAAGCACTTCAACATGGAACAAGAATACCTAAATTATCACTTTGTATAACAGCAAAAGTAAAATATAATCGTTCAGTGACGAGAGTGGAAACCTGTATTAGGTATACAATGGAGTACTTAAAATGAACATTCAACAGCCACATGATTCAACATGGATGAATTCTTCAATTGTAAGGCTGAATTGTTTTTTAAGCATTCAATACAAAATGTTGCAAATAAAGCAGTATAATGTAAACAAACCTATGGGAATAACTAATTTCTAGATAGTGGTTACCTTAGGAGAGGAAGGAAGGGAATGAAATTGGGAAGAAGTAAACAGTGTCTCAAATGTATTAACAATGCTTTGCTTCTAGATGGGTTTGCCAGTATTTATTAATCATTTATATACTTGGATATTTAAATATTTTGTAATAAATATTTTAACTTTTTAAAATAAAAAACAAGCACCCCTAATAGACTAATACAATGCCTAGTTAATCCTCTAAATTTTTGCCCTAATTAAAAGATTTCACCTAACATTAAAAAATGATTTATAAGTTATTAACCAGGATTTAGATGTAATTACCTATTGGGACATAATTGCTGATGTCATTCAACCAACCAAGAAATCCTATTTCCGATTTATGGATTCATTCAATTTTAACTCCATATCAATGTAACAAAATGTTTAGAGATTAAAAGAGGATTAACCAACTTGAGTAGCATCTTATTTTCCCTGAAATTCCTGATAAGGATGAGGCCTTGGTGACTTACCAGTTGGTATATTCTATATTCCATATTCCTGAGAAACACTAAGTTAAAGAAAACACAATTGTTATTATTAATAATACTAGCCACTATTTATTAGTAACAAGCTCGGTGCTTCATATATACTTTATTTAACCTTCCCAACAATACTAAAAGGTCATTATTATTCCCATTTATAGATAAGGAAATTGAGGCTCAGATTAAGTAACCTGCCTGAAGCCATACAACGTAAGTAAGCAGAAGGCTCAAATTCAAACCCAGTTGTGTCTGATCACAAAGTTTGGCCTCTTATGCTGTTCACTCTGCCAGGAATTTTTTCTACCTAGCTCTGATCCTACCTGAAAAATAATCACATTATCTAAAGTTCATGTCCTCCATACAATATACTAGATTCAAAATATGTGCTATTAAATCCTATTCTAGTGTTCAAATAAATCTTAAAGAGATACATTTTAAAAACTGAAAAGATCATGTGGTAGAATGAAACACCATCTACTTCCAACCAACTCTTGTTATGCATTAAGTAAATGACTTTGAGAACAATCTGACAGTAACCAGAGGGGAGGTGTGAGGGAATAATGGGGGGAAAAGGGGGAAGGCTTTTCAAGAACAACTATAAAGGACACATGGACAAAACCAAGATGGGGGTGGAATCAGGGGAGGGAGGTGAGGATGGCTGGTGGGGGGAGTGGTGGGAGGAAGATGCAGACAACTGTACTTGAACAATAAAATATTTTAAAAAAATAAAAAGAAAATGACTTTGAAGGCATCTCACCCAAAAAATCTACAACTCCATCATAACTTTTCTGTTGAACAAGTTATTCTCTCATCTATTTTTGTAGCCACTGCTACTCTATTATAAACTTGCAAAATAAAATTATAAGCATGACTCCATACAGAATAAACAAAAGAAACAAGTTGTCAAATTAGGTATGCAATTAACAATTTTATTAACATATTTGTTATTTTTAGCACTTGTTATATAGAAGTAGAAAATGAGGTCAAACAAAATTAAGAATTTTATCCACTTTAATTTTTTTTCCCTGTTACTGGTAAAAACTCATTATTTCACTTCAGAAGCAAAATACCTGTCTGTGTACCTTGACCTACTCCAACTACATTTTACAGGTGAAGAATTAAGGCTCAAAGAGACTAATGTTATAAAGTGGGCAAGAAGAAAAAAAAAAGACTGACAAATCTGGATTTGCATCTCCATCATCAACTTACTACTTGTAAAATCTTGAAGAAGTTAGTTCATTTTAGATGGCCTGTTTAATTATCAGTAAAATGAAAGCTATCAAGTAACATTTTTAGGAGGATTAAATGAAGTAAGAACATAAAACACTTAGCATAGTGCCTGACACATGCCTGGAGCTTAGGAAATGTTAGTCCATTCCCCTAGTTGACAGACACACTTGATAAAATCTAGAATGAATAAATGCCTTGCTTCCTCTGTTAAACTCCTGCATTATCCACTATTCCATGAAAAGAGACTAGGGCAAAAGAGTGAGCAAGACACCATAACATAAAATATTACCACTCCAAGCTTTTATGGTTTATTATCATTAGCCCTTCAAAACTCCCAAAATTCAATAATGATTTTTTAAGTTTCCACCCCATTTCTTTTTGTTTTTTTAATACTCACATAAGGATATGTTTATTGATTTTAGAGAGAGAGGGAGACAAAGAAACATCAAGCAGTTGCCTCCTGCAGGCCCCCGACCAGGGATCAAACCGGCAACCTAGGTATATGCCATGACCAGGAATCGAAACCGCAACCTTTTTTTGGTATATGGCAGGACATTCCAACCAACTGGATCACCCAACCATGGCCCCATTTCTTAGTTTTTTAGGAACGAAATTATTGCCAAGTGGATAAATCCACCCCTGAAGGAAAATCAAATACTCACGGGTGTGCTTAGAGAACATAAACACTAATTCTAACTAAAGTAAATGTGCTTTAAAAAGTATTCCAAAGCCAAAAATGAGTATCTATCTGCTGTGATACATTACCTCCTCTGCTAATTTAAACCCCACCTTGTGCATTCTACAAGTTGATTTATAAGCCAGTTGTTTAGAACTCAGAACACATTTTTCTCCAGAAACAAAGTTTTAAAGATAACTTAGGTATCAGACTATTGTATAAAAACCTATTTACACAGAACTACAAAGATAAAAATTGTTGCTGTGTTCCTAGGTCCATATGAGATGCTTTAATCACTACAATCCAGATGTGATGGTAAAAGAGGCAAACTAATGGTGTGGGGACATAAGAAAGTATGTGAGTAATGAAATCATTTTAAGAGAATGAGGAGGAATATTCTAAAAAAGCTCTTTTTCCTACAGATATTTAAAATGTAGAAGCTCCTGCTTGGTGACTTAGAGCAGCAATTTTCAACCAGTGTGCCACAAGAATTTTTAAAACATGAAACACCTATTTAGTCAGGGGCACGGACTTCTTTTCCCTTATCTTGTCAAATTAAAAAAAATGACAATTCTCCTGGCTGGTGTAGCTCAGTGGATTGACCACAGGCTGTGAACCAAAGGGTCACCAGTTTGATTCCCAGTCAGGGCACATGCCTGGGTTGCAGACCAGGCCTCCAGTGAGAGCCATGTGTGAGGCAACCACACATTATGTTTCTTTCCCTCTCTTTTCCTTCCCTTCCCCTCTCTCTAAAAATAAATATAACCTTAAAAAAAAAAGACTATGTTTTTTAAAAAAATGACTACAGCCAACACAAGCCATCTGGCATGAATAAATCAAGATTACACCTTTTGTCAGATCTGCAAAAAATGTATGTTTTGGTATGCCACAGGATTTTAGTGATTAGTTTATGTGTATCATGAGATGAAAAAGGCTGAAAATGGCTGACTTAGAGTAATGGTTTCCAGGAGACACTGAAGATGATCCTTTGAAATGCAAGAGAAAATATAAACCCACAATCTCCTATCTGTAATTTCAAAATCCAAAACTCTTAAGTTTTTTAAAATAAATTAGCAGCAAACTTACCTAGGTAAACCCTGATCTGACCGAACAAGATGCTATATATAGTATGTAGTCTTTACTGCCTTAGTATAATTATTCATATGCTTCACAGTAGAAATTATTAATGTACAGTATCTGATAGCAAAGTGCTGCTGTGTACCTCAAAGTGGGTGTTAAGTAATATGGGGCAAACATACTATATTATGGTTCTAAAATCCAAAGTTTATAAACTCGATCCTGAGCATTCCGAATTAAGGCTTGTGAACTTGCATTAAAACTTTTATTTTCATATTCACATTTTTTCCTAAAAAATCTAACAAGGAAATTAGGTTTTACTTCTGTAAATTAGTCAGTTGACACTAGCACCCTCAATGGGTCACTAAAAAAAAATGACATGTCACATATGGAACTCAAGGTGTACTCATGGTGAGCGGGAGTTTGAGAGCATGAGGGCCTAATACTGCTGTTCACCTCTGACATGAAGACATGCTGCAGACTTCTGGTGCCCAGTTAACCAGATCTGTGTAGTGCGTCCTAATGATACAAAAAGTACACATTGTTGAGTATCTTGAGACACAGTACCTAAGAGTCAAAATTATAAGTTCCATATATTTTTAACAAATAATATGTTTTCCAAAACTGCATACCTTTTTTGAGATGAAAAGTAGTTGTTAGTGGTATGTGTCTTAAATTTTTTTTTTAATTATACCTCTTTAATCTGTCCCTTCTAGGTAAAGATGATGTCTGACAATAAATGGGAAAATAAATGCTGTCCAAAAGAAAACAGAGTAAACAATGAGAATTGATATTTAAGAGATCATTGTATGGTCTTTCATTATATAGTTTCTATCATTATATGGTCTTTAACACTGAAATGTTATGTATCACTAATAAACTCATATCTGCATCCTTAAAAAATAATTTTTACTTCATTTTAAATTCAGTGGATTTTGAGTTCATTGATTCAAAATGTAAATGTGAAGGATTTCCCAATTCATTTATAAGAAACAATCAGCATCAGAAAAGATGGAAAATTACCAGCTGAATTTCAATAACAGTTTTTACTTAACTGGTAAATAGGATAGAAAAATAAGATCGAGATTTGGTAAACACATTGTATTAGCGACCAGTCAGGAAACAGATACCACACCAATCCAACGCCTCTAGAAATGGGGAAAAGAAATTTTAAAAAAGGAATTACTAAATGGTAAGGGGCCTAAAGAAGGGGTCCTATAGGGCAGGACCCCAGACCTTCAAAGAGGGGATGTGACTGGCTGGTGATGGGGTCATTGAGACATGGGCATATCAAGGCTGTTTCTGAAAATATGCAATCTGGAATCAAATAGGGATACTGAAATCCTGCTGGATGAGATGATACCAACAGGAAGAGCAAGCAAAACGAGAAAGAGCAAGTCCCTTCTTCCCCTGCAGCCTTCCTGTCTCCTCTAGTGTCCCCTAAGGTGGGCAAAGCCAACAAGTATTCAGCTGGCAAAGGAGAAATGTTGTGTGGCAAAGTCCCAGCCCAGCCGCACAGTGCATAGCTAGAGAAAAATTTATACTTAAATTGATCTAATCCATTCTGATAAAGGAAAAAGACACATAAGGGAAAATTTTCGTCCACACTAGATAATAAAATGATCTATGGTACCTCTCACAAACCACACATACAAATATAAATATTAATAGGCTAATTTTTCTCATAAAACAAGAGATCTATAAACAAGGTAATTTTTCAGTGATTAGAATATTGGGTAAGATCTGATAGTTTTGTAGATATGACAGTGCCAAGGACACAGGATGGCTTCAAAGGTGTAGGATGACTGGCACTTTAGCTGTTAGGAACAATAAAAATGTAAAAGATTAAGAACCCCAACTAAAGTAAAAGTATAATACCATAATAGTAAAGGCTGACCAGCTGGAGAATCTGACAGCCTCATGTGCAGCTCAATTACTCGTTTTGACAGCATAACCTCTCTTTCACAGGAATGATGTTTTCTTACAGGAGGCTTAATGCAATTATATAAAATAAAATACTTGTTGTTACACACACACACACAGACACAGAAAAACAATGTCTAACAATAGTGTTACATCAAATAACCATACTCCAGATTAGCATAAATTATTTAAATTTCCTTATCAATTTTCCCTCAGGAAAAATAATACAAATGGTGATCATTTCTGTGCTATACTATAAATGGGCCCTGGCTGGTATGGCTCAATGGACTGAGCACTGGCCTGTGAACCAAAAGGTTGCCAGTTCGATTCCCAGTCAGGGCATGTGTCTGTGTTGCGGGCCAGGTCCCCACTAGGGGGCTCGTGAGTGGCAATCACACATTGATGTTTCTCTACCTCTGTATTTCCCTCCCTTCCCCTCTCTAAAAATAAAATAAAATCTTTAAAAAAAGAAAAAGAATATCAAAGAAGAAAAAAGTACTCAATAGTGCCAAATTCAAAAAAAAAAAAGTTCTAGCAAGTGCGACAAGTCCCCTACAAGCACCAAGTACTGAAACATTTTTTTATCCATTCATCACTGGTGTACATTGGGGTTGCTTCCACTTTTTGGCGGTTACAAACAAAGCTGCTGTAAACATTTGTGTACAGGTTTTTGTGGGGGCACATGTTTTCATTTCTCTTGGGACTACACCTAGAGTGGAATTGTTGGGTCATGTGATACTAACACCTGAGGAGTTTGTTAGAAGCACCCGAAAAAAAGCACTCTTTGCTAGGTGTAGAAGAAAAGTACAAAGAATCACCCCCAAAACTTCCTGGACCAACAATACCAGGCAGTTTTTGAATGAACCTAATCATCTACACCCTTAACTTTTTGTTATGCATACCCACGAGGGTAGAAATAACCTTAACAGGAAACCCAAATTCATTTTCTCCACTCTTTTTCTGGCAATACTGTAGTCAAGTGACCACAAAACCACTATTAAGTAAAAACACATTTCTCCCTAAATCCTATAAAATCAGTACCTAAATGATAAAAGGTCAACTATACTTTATTACTTATACTTTATTACAGACTTCCCACAGTTAACTCCAAACTAATTCAGTAAGAACATATATTTGTACCATCTTCTTGCTCACTACAAATTAGCCAAATATATTTGGATACAAGATAGAAGTTATATCATTCAAATATACACTATATTCTTCTTCTCAAGGTTTGACTATCCTATACCATAAAGCTTATTTGCCAAAAATATCACAGACCCCCCATACAATCCTAACACAGTCTCCAATATGCAATAAGGAAATATAAGATTCACAATGACTCAACCACTCTTGAATCCTTAATTCTCAGAAAAGTGTCACAATATTTTATTTTAAAGGTAACCGTGTCTTAATTTCCAAACATACTGTAATAAATTTTATGTTCATATGTGTGCATAAATAGGGAACAAAGAATGAATAATCAAAGACAATCTCACAAGACTTTTAAAAATTAATTATGAAATATGTCAAGCACAAAAAAGGCATAAAAATATAGCAAACACCTATGCGCCCACCACCAAGTTTAAGACATAAAACATTACCGAAATACTTACAGCCCGAGTACTACCATTAACTGCACTCCACTGCCGTCAACATACAGATATCCACTCCCTGGAATTTAGCCCTTATTTTCACTTTTTTGGTATGCTTTTACCACCCACACACATATTCCTAAACCAACAAGTCTCAATCATATTCCTAAACCAATGAGGATCAGGGACAATTTTGTTCCCCATGAGACACTTGGTAATGTCTGGAAATATTTGGGATTATCATGACTACAACCAGTAGGTAGAGGCCAGGGAAACTGGCCTACTGCACAGAACAGCACCCTACTACGAAGAATTATCTAATCAGTCCAATACAGCAATAGTGCCAAAGCTAAGCAACCTTGCTCTACACAATAAACAATATTGTTTTGCACTTTAACACACCATAGGTTCTCTTTCCCTAGAAGCTTTATTTTCTTAACATTAATTTTCTCTTCTGTATAGAACTTCACTGTATAAATTCACAGTTTGTTTACTCATTCTTCTATTGATGCTCCTTTAAGTTTTTCCCAATTTTTTGCTTTTACATAAAATATTACTGTGAGCGTTCTCATACAAGCCTCTTCATGCTCAATGAGAGATTCTGTCTAGGGCAGTGATTTTCAAAGTGTGGTTCTTGAACTCCTAGGGTAGTCCCCAAGACCCTTTCAGGGGCTTCATGAGGTCAAAAGTCATTTTCATAGCAATACCAAGATTGTATTTGTCTTTGTTCATGTTGACATTGCAATAGTGGGTAAAAATGCTGGTGATTTAGCCAAGTTAAAACAAAACACTCAAATGAAACTTATGGGTAGCCTGTACCTGCTGATATAATGCACTTCTTAGTGCAAAACACCAGTCTATGGTATTCATACCTAAAATACATAATCTGAATTTAATCATGAGAAACCATTCGACAAACCCAATTTAAGAGATGGTCTATACAATTATTGGTTAAGGTCAAGGGCATGAAAGATAAAGAAAGACTGAGTAACTGGCCCAGTCTGGATGAGACAATGACAACTAAATGCAATGTGTGATCCTGGATTGGATCATGTGGAATGATTTTTCATCTAAATTGTTTCATTTTATATCATTATACCAATAGAGGGGAAAACAGTCTAAGCTGCTGAATCATTTCTTTGTGTTAAATATTTTTTCCAAGTGGAAGATAAGTATAGGGAACACCTGATATATTTTTGTTAACATCTCATTTCACATGTAAGGTTTTATCAGAGATTTATCCATTAACACAGCAATGAGTCAGTGTCTTTGATTCATACAATTTCAGGGATCTGTTTGTTATTGATTCTAGAATTTTTATATAATATGATGAAGTGAAGGTTTGCTCTCACAAAACAAACATCTAATTTATTTTAATAAAATTCATAAAATTAATTTATCCTTAATACTATATTCAGTAGTCCTGACCCGTGTTGGTTGGGCATCACCCAGCAAAGCAAAAGGTTGCTATTTCGACTCCTGGTGAGGGCACATGCCTGGGTTGCAGGTTGGGTCCTGGGTGGGGCACATAGGAGAGGTAAAATTTGATTATTTCTAGAACGTACAAATAAGCTATTCTGACAAGCCTAACATCCTGAAATAGGTACATAGTTATTGTTAGCAGCAATAAAAAGGGATATGAATACAAATCAACCGAGTTTTTGAGCAGATAATTCCTAAAATTGTGTTTCTTAGCTGGCTTTTTAAACATTGAAAAAGATGTATGTGCAGGACCAAAAGAAAAGATTTCAACAGTACAAAAAGGGGCAGCCACTGTTAGAAGTTTCTTGTGTATTCTTACACAATACTCTATTCGTTGCAAGTATATATATTAATATACTGTAAATCCGCTACTCTTTTAAAGCACAAATGGTAATACACAATATTATCGTCTACACTCCTGCTTTGTAACTTAGTAATATATACTGGTGATTGTTCCACGTTAGCACCTTATTCTTTCATAGTGCCCAGTATTCCAGTGACTGGATACAGTTTTTTATTTAACCAGTACTTTTTTGATGGGCATTTATATTGCTTCAGGTCTTCTTATTTACAAAGATGCAGTGAAAAAAGTCTTTGTATGTGTATCGTTATGCATTTGTGCTGAGTATATCTGAACTGGAATGGCATCCAAAGACACACATATTTAACATTTTGATAGATACTAATCGCCCTCCAAAGACATTTTACCAATTTACACTCCTGGCAACACTGTATGAGGCATACCTGTATAAGGCAAACACTGTTTCTGTACATTCTTAAACTTTTAATCATGCTAGCTCAAGCTAAAGTTTGACCACAACTCAAAAAGTTGGAGGCATCTTGGGATCAGTAATGGTAGGTTTATAGGAAAATTTACATATCTTTCTAGGGTAAAGGTAACGTGTAACAAATCCTGTACTACAGAGATTTGTTAAAGGGATATTAGTGTTGTGTAGTATGGAGTATATCCATCCTATAGTTTCATTATCTTACATAAAGCAGGTGTTTTTCACAGATAATTGTTTTAAGATGTTCGTTTAATTTATAAGATTATTCCACACATTATTTAAATTGTTGGGTATAGCAATTCATCTTGTTCAACTGATTCTTTTACTAAATATTATAAAAGCACCCCTAGATGCAGAACAGGTAGACTTCTTATGAAAAGCTGGAACAAATCACAACTTTTGTCCTGGTTTGGCACCAGGACTATACTACTACTTTCCATGTTTTTTTTTTCCCCCTTCAAAATACTTAATAAGAGATATCCATTGGCATTATATCACACTTTGAAGATTTAATAAGTACTTGATGTTTATTTACATAATAGTTTAAGAAATTTAACCTTTTTTCTGAAATTTCAGGCCTACAAAAAAAAATTACAAAACTAATAAAAACAGTACCTTTGGCCCTGCAGCCATATTCTTCAAGTATTAACGTCTTACAATAAAGTACAATTATTGAGACCAGAAAAATAACAGTAATACATTATTAACTAATCTGCAGACCTTATTGAGATTTCACCAGCTGTCCCACTAACGTCCTTTTTCTGGCCCAGGATCACACATTGCACTTAGTTGTCATTCAGTCTCTTCCAATCTGGGCCAGTTACTCCAAGTCTGGGGGGAGGAGGGCGAGACAGACATCTCAAAAAAATCTGAGGTAGCAAGGGCCCCTCGGCAATTGTAACCGGTCAACTAAACACCAGATGGCAAGGCAAGCCTCCCTTCGGACAGTTACCACTTGGAGCCTTGATTAATTTCAATGGCTTATTAGACAGACCTTTCCGGATCCCTTCCCTAGAGAAGGAGGAAGGGAACCGTCTGTTGTCTTCCCAGTGCTTTGTGCCTTCCAGGCTTGAAAGCATCTTGGTGATGGTGCTGACCATCACTTCCCTTGGTGATGGGCGGCAGGGGATAGGGGTTCTTTCCTGCAAGTTTATGTTTATTAGATATTGAACCTAAAATTCCCTTCGGCTCTTTTCCCTTCCCGCTCACTCCGGCCGGGCGCTGCGGGAGAGGTGTTCTACCAAGGCCTTCCTCCCAGGCCCGCCGCCCGACGCCCACCCAGCCTTGGCACCCCCACCAGCGCGCAGGCCCCGAGCCAGGGGCAGCGGCTTACCCGTGGGCGCGCTGTCCAGGATGCGCAGGTCGTAGGCCCCTGAGCAGCGGTAGTTGGCGGCGGTGCCGTTGTCCCACACCACCACCACCTCCTCGGGACTCTCGAAGCTCCGGACTGTGCCCACATGGCCCTCGCCGCCGTCCTGCTTCCCCCACTTCCAGTCCGGGCCGCGGACTACCCGGGCCCCGACCCCTTCCACCATCACCCGGTTATTCCGGGAGTTACTCATCGGGGCCCGAGCAGTGGGCTCCGCCGCCGCTGCCGCCGCCGGGGGGCCCGTGAGGCAGTTGGGCCGAGGCCGGACTCTCGGCGCCGGCGGGGGCGGCAGCGAGCCCCAGGGGACGTGGGAGTAACTCACGGGGACGGCGGCACGGTCCCCGCCGAACACACAGCCGTTCCCCAGCCGTGGCCGCCGCTGCTCCCGCCTAAGACACTGGAGTTCTGACCACTGCGACTCGCAGGCGGCCGCGGCCGGAGAACCAGGGGGAGGGGACCGTGGGCGGGGACTCGTTCGCTTCCTCCGCGCTCCGCAGCCAGGCTACGGCGACAGCAGCCAGGAAACCACACTCACCCCCGGCCCGGGTCGCGGGGAGCCGAGGGAGGCTGCGCGGAGGGGGACGTGGGAGGGCGGCGGCGCGCAAGCTTAACTGCTAGCCCTGTTTCTCCCCTGACCTCTCGCTCTGGGGTATGCGCCGGGGCCGGGGGCCGGGGCCGCCTCCACCCCTGTGGGCAGCGATGGTACCTCCCGGCGTCCGGCGAGCGCCGGGCCCGGGAGCTCCCTCCTCTCAGCCCCCAAGCACGCCGCCGCGGCGCGCCGCCCAGACACACAGTCCTCTACGGGCGAAAGCTGCTCTACATCCGAATACTGACCCACCCGAGGCCAGAGCGTCACGTTCTCGGAGTGACTAGGGGGGATCCTGAAAAAGAGTAGGCTAGGAAGGGTTTTGGAGAGTCGCGCCACCCAGAAGAGAAAAGAGAAAAACCGACCCCTAAGCGTCAGTCCAGGGCCCAGTATGAGTGCGCATGCGCGGGGCCCATAAAAAATAAAAATAAAAATAAGTTGAGGGTAGACGCCCAGTTTCAGCCCCGCGAGGTGGAGGGGCGGCTCCCTACCATTGCTAACATTTGGTGCTGTGCATCTCATTATCTGTGAAGAAAGGGTTGGGGCGTGTAACTCCGGTTGTCGGGCCTGGAAGTGGGGCTGGAGGAAGAAAGGGTAGGGATGCTACCAGGGCTGCAGAAACTGGGTAACTATGATGAGGTCAGCCTTTAAGTTCTAGAGTTCTAGTGTACCTGGGTGTACTAAGTGTGAATTTGGGATTACATGTTGTTTTAGCCTTTTTTAATGGGACCGGGAATAGGACAGTTTATGGCACAGACTAAAGGCAACCTGTACTTTCGTATGCGTAAATTTTTTAATTATATTTTATTGGTTATACTTTATAGATGTCCCATTTTTACCTCCCCTTTATCCCCCTGTACCCCCCTACCAGCCTTCCTCCACTTAGCTCATGTCCATGGGTCATACGTATAAGTGCTTTGGCTTCTCCATTTCCCATACTATTCTTAACCTCCTCCTGTCTATTTTATAACTACCAATTATGCTTCTTATTCCCTGTACCTTTTTCCCCATTCTCCACCATCCCCCTCCCCCCAATAATCCTCCATGTGATTTCTGTGATTCTGTTCCTGTTCTAGTTGTTTGCTTAGTATGTTTTTTTTTTCCCATTCAGTTGTTGATAGTTGTGAGTTTGTTGTCATTTTACTGTTCATAGTTTTGATCTTTTTCTTAGATCAGATCCCTTTAACATTTCATATCTGGGCTTGGTGATGCTGAACTCCTTTAACTTGACCTTATCTGGGAAGCATTTTATCTGCCCTTCCATTCTAAATGATAGCTTTGCTGGGTAGGATAATCTTGGGTATAGGTCCTTGCCTTTCATGACTTCGAATACTTCTTTGTAGCCCCTTCTTGCCTGTAAGGTTTCTTTTGAGAAATCAGCCGATAGTCTCCTTTTCTCTTACTGCTTTTAAGATTCTCTCCTGATCTTTAATCTTGGCTAATGTCATTGTGATGTGCCTTGGTGTGTTCCTCCTTGGGTCCAGCTTCTTTGGGACTCTCTGAGCTTCCTGGACTTTCTGGAAGTCTATTTCCTTTGCCAGATTGGGGAAGTTCTCCTTCATTATTTGTTCATATCAGTTTTCAATTTGTTGCTCTTCCTATTCTCCTTCTGGCACACCTATGATTCATATGTTGGAATGTTTAAAGTTGTCTCGGAGGTTACTAAGCCTCTCCTCATTTTTCTGAATTCTTGTTTCTTCATTCTGTTCTGATTGAATGTTTATTTCTTCCTTACTGGTCCAAACTGTTGATTTGAGTCCCAGTTTCCTTCCCTTCACTGTTGGCTCCCTGTATATTTTTCTTTATTTCACTTTGCATAGCCTTCACTTCTTCCTCTATATTGCATCTTTACTCAATCATTTCTGTGAGCATCCTGATTACCAGTGTTTTGAATTGTGCATCTGATAGGATGGCTATGTCTTCATCGCTTAGTTGCTTTTTTGGAGTTTTGATCTGTTCTCTCATTTGGGCCATATTTCTTTGTCTTAGTGTACCTATTACGTAGTAAGGATCAGAGACTTAGGTATTCACCAGGGTGAGACAACCCACAATGCTGTGTTTGGCGCTGTATGTGGGGGAGAGGTCAGAGAGGGAACGAACAGTGCCACTTGCTGGGCTCTTGCCCCACTTTGTTACTTCCCCCACTGCCCAGAAGCAAATTGGGCCCTTGTGGTGCTGATTCCTGGGTGGGTGGGTTTGTGCACATTCTAGGACCCCATGGGTCTCTCCAGTGAACTCTCCTATGAGGCTCGGACTCCCAGCCTCTGCAACCCCCATAGGTTTTTACAGCCAGAGGTTTTAACGCTTTAGTTTCCTGCACTGGAACCCTGGGTTGTGTGGTCTGTCTTGCTCCAAAGTTATTCCTCCCAGCTCATCCTGCAAATGTGGAACTGCCTGGTCCACCAGCTGCTGCTTTGCATGCCCGGTCTGCTGCCTTGCTGCATGTCCTCTCCACCCTGGCTACCCGTCTCCACCACTCCTACTGGTCTGGATGAATGTTTCTTCTTTAACTCCTTGGTCGTCGGACTTCCATACAGTTTGATTTTCTAGCAGTTCTAGGGGTTTTTTTGTTTTGTTTTAAATTTGTTGTTGTCCTTCTTTTGGTTGTGCGAGGAAGCACAGTGTATCTACTGACACGTCCATCTTGGCCAGAAGTCTGTATGTGTAAATTGACAACATTTCCAATGAGAGTGAGTGGTTTGAACAGAATGACAGTGAATGATGTGTGTCTCTGACAAATAACAGAAGTAGTCTACCCTGCTGGGTACTCAGTACCATTCTCGCCATTCTACCAAACTTAAACTTCTACATAAAGAAATAACATCATGCATTTGCCAAATAGAATGCAACTATTTTAATTAAAATGAAGATATGTTCCCCTCTCTTCCTAAAAGGAGAGAGCATCTCACTACCAGAGTTAGAGTTTTTCTGATTGTATGGATCAAAAAATGACTTAAATAAGGTGCCCATCACTTTAAGTCACTGTGATTGTTAGCCACCACTAAAGATCTATGAGTTAAGACATTCTGACTGCCACCGTGGTCCTAGCACCCATTTTAGCAACTGCATTTACCTAGTTGCAGGTGGCTAAGCACTGACACCTGCCCTGTGTACTCTGGCTAGAAATCAAGGAATCTATTTCAATGGTGAAATCTCCAACCATCACCCCTGACCTGCAGATGGCAGCCATCAATGAGCTTGTTAAAGATTCTGGTGTTTCACCCTGTCCCAGTGACTCAGTTGGTTGGAGCATCATTCCCTACACCAAAAGGTTGTGGGTTTGATTCCCTATCAGGGTGCATACCGAGGCTGTGGGTTTAATCCCTGATTAGGAGGTGTACAAGAGGCAACCAGTCAATATTTCTCTCTCACATCAATGTTTCTCTCTCTCTTTTCCTCTCTCTCTAAAAAATCAATTAAAAATATATATATATCGTCAGGTGAAGATTTTTTTAAAAAGGATTTTAGTGGTCCCCTCATCAATGCATTTCTCAATGTCTTAGTGAAAAGTATTCTCTGGGGCAACTTTTCCTGCTCCCAAAGCTTTGGGTTTCCTTCCTTGAAATTATACCAAGGAAGTTTTGGTGTTTGAACCTACTGAAAGTAAACCACCATTAAGTCCCTTTTTCAGTCAACTGACCTGCTTCTTTGTGGGGGAGCTTTGTCCAGCAGAGCTCCCCTGGCCACAGTGGATGAGAGTACATCTACCAAGACATGATCTGCTTGAGCAGGGAAGGCTGACTAGTCTCTCAGAGGAGAAAGGTCTTGAGCCTCTCTTTCAATGTACTTTTATTGAGTTTATCTTGATAGGGATGCATATCAAAGAAAGAAGGTATGGTTTACACATAACATTTCTGGGATCACGGGGGTCCTTTAGAGTCAGGGTCTGGTAGACAGGGTGATGTCAATTGGCTATAAAACCTTGGGAAAGAAACTTATTTTGTGCTTGGACCCTTAACATTTAAGTTGACGGCATTCTTAACAAAGCAGGTTTCACAGGACTTTATGCATTCTTTCTTAGGCCTGATAGCCCCCTGCCAGGAACCGCCCATTCTGGCACAGGGCTGCACCTCCCTTCGGCATTGTTTCAGGCCTGAATCAGGCAGGGGAAGCAAGACAGCCAAGAGATTAGGAGACTTTTTACAGATAGAATGAGGACTCAGGCTATGATAAAGCCAAGGGGTGAGGGTCTTTTCTCCCTCCTCCACAATCCCCTAAATCCTTCCATGATGGCCCCTTTGCAACTGTGCCTGTCTTAGGTTGCTCATTCCTTGAGGAATCTTACCCGTCATTGACTACCCAGCCATCCTCCAGGGGCCAAGTAGGGTGAAGTAAAGGGGGCAGAGGCTGTGCCCCTGCCAGGAGGATAAGTTTTCTCTCCAAGTGGCTTATGGTTCCAAGGTCCCCTAGCCATGGGGCCTTTTCACCTGTTGATGAGGTTTCAGCTTCTGAAACCAGGCAGGATGGTTCCCAACGCTTCCTGAGCTAAGCACTATATCTAGAAAACTCTGGTAAGTGCTTCCATGTTGATAAGTTCAGTCCAGTCCTATGTTAAGTTCTGTGCTTTTTGGGTTTTTCTGGCACTTGTAGAATCCATTCCTACACATATTCTTAGGTCTCTGACAGTATAAATTTGCCATATTTGTGATTGCAGGGGGTGGGGGGCAAGGGCATAATCTAGCTTCTCCCAGGTCAAACAAGGAACTACCTCAGATGAATTTGCTACAGAGTCTTCAGTCAAGGGAAGTCTGGTGTCCTTAGATACCAGGAAAAGGAATGTTCTGGTTGGCAAAGAAACATCAGAGGAGTGAAATACTACTCTTCAATAAAAAATAAAAAAAAAACTTAATGCACCTAACAAGTTGGCTGGGTCTCAAGTGCATTATCTCAAAGGAATTACATACTATATAATTCCATGTATGTAACATTTTGAAGTTACAAAATTATAGTGATAGAGAACAACAGATCAGTAGTTGCCAGACGTTAGACTTGGGGGAAGGTATGATGACTGTTAAGGGGTAACACAAGACTTTGTGGTCCTGACTGGTGTGACTCAGTGGATTGGAAGTTGTTCTGCAAACCAAAAGGTCACAGGTTTGATTCCTAGTCAGGGTACATCCCTGGGTTGCAGGCCAGGTCCTGGGTTGGTGATATTCTTGATTGATGTTTCAGGCACCCAATCAATATTTCACCCATTGATGTTTCTCTCCCACTCTCTCTCCCTCCCCCTCTCTAAAAAAATAAATAAATGAAATATTTTTTTAAAGAGTTTCTTTGTGGTAAAGGAACAATTCTGAATCCTGATTGTGGTGATAGTTATATAATCCACACATATGATAAAATTTCATAAAACTACACACCCGCAAAAAAGGAGTGCATGTAAACTGGCAAAATCTGAATACAATCTGTACCTAAGTTAATAACATTAACCAATGTTTCCTAGTTTGTATAAGATACTATGGTTACGTAAGATCTTATCATTGGAGGAAACTACGCAAAGGGTACATGAAGTAAAAGAAATGAGTAAAAAAGAGAAAGAAGACTGTAAGGGGAACACAGGGGTTCAAGTTTCCCAGATTTGTCTTAATCCACCAAAATGTCTTCATTCTAAGTCTCAGGGTCCCACTTCTCCCCAATCCATGCCTGACATTTACTTAGAAGGGATTCTGGCTCCTCAGTGATATCCTTGTACTGATGAGTTAACCAGCCCTGGTATTTCCTTGCTTCTCTGCTTCTAGACTTCTTTCATATGAGATTATAGATGTCCTTCATGTTTACATTGTTTTTATATTCTTGTTCAGTTGTTTTTATAACTTGAAGCTGAATGCAATCCTAACCAATTTATATTCTGCATAATTAGTATGTTAGTTAAATTTACTCTCTAGTGACTTCCATCCTCTTCCTTTCTGAAATTATTTTTTCTAAACAAAACAATTTTATATTAGCTGGAAACTTTTTACTTCAAAAAACAGAAAATTCAATTCAAATTGGCTTAACCAAAAGAAAAAATCTATTATATAAATGAAAAACAAAAAAAAACCACCCAAAACAGAAGCTCTAGGATAGTGTGTACACTGACTTAGGAGCTCAAACAACATCTTCAGGATTCAGTTTTTCTCGAGTTCTCATTTCTGCCATTCCTTTTCTTGGCTTCCTTTGTAGTCACCAAGTGGCCTCAAGCTCCTGGCTTCACTCACCCTTACTACTAGAAGTTCCAACAGGAAAGATGTTCTCCCCAACCCCCACTCTCCCAACAGTCCCAGCAAATGTCTTCTCTGACACAATGACTCTGAATGGATCATGTACCTATCCTTGAATCAAACTGTGAGGTTATTATGGTTTATATCACTTTGTCATTTGGGTGTGGTGTCAGCATTGCTCAAAGCTCTTGGTCCAAGAGTGGAAGCAAGGAAATCAGTGTCAATGAAAGTAGAATAAATGCTCAAGAAAAAATGTTTTGGAAAATAAATACTAATGATTATATTGGGACATACTTTGCCATGCTTAAACTGAAATTTTTTTAATTCTGAAACAGATTTGGAGGAAATATTCTGCCATTTTAGACTGTCAGCCTTTTGAATAGAAACAATGTGGTAGAAAAAAATGAGCACTGAAGTCAGGAAACTTTGGTTCTAACTTAACTCTGAGGCTTAACTCTGTGAGCTTCAGCGAATCACCTAGCTTCTCTGGTCTTGGTTGCCTCACATGTAAAATGAAGTAGTTAAAAACATTTGTTCATATAGTGGGTTTTGATTCATTTTCTTAATATACCATAGTATGCTTGTGTTTGATAAGTGCTTGTGTTTGACAAGGGTTTGGTGTCGGATGAGTCACAATGAACATTTCTATGACCAAACTTGTTAGAAGTGTAAGCATATGGGGGCCATAATTTTTTACCTTTGTGCCAAGTTGCCTCTTGAAGGCACTCTGCTCATAAGCAGGGACCATTATCAGCCTCTCACACACCTGTGCCTGTCAGAATCTGTCTTTGTGAGCTGAGGCGTTCCTGCATCATCCCCACAAATTACGAACACCTCAAATCCCCACCAACAAGTAGCAGTTCTTTTCCTTTGCCTTCCCAAGTTATATACACCAATAGTGAGAGCTGGATAAATGCAACAAGACTCTTGTGAAATCTTAGATTTGTTTTGTTTTCTTTCCCCCAGGAAGACTTTATAGAGTAGTTTTTCCCTTCCTGTTGGCATGTGATCAGACACTCAACAAGTAAATTCCAGCAATTCAAAAGGGTTACCATGAACCCTTTTGAATGTTCTTAGGCATTCCATCGCAGAAAACATGCAAATAGGCAGTGAGTCCAATTATAATTCTTAGTGCCACCGTACAAACTTCATTTTTTGTTTGTGTGCTTGTTTTTTATTTATTTATTGAATGTACAGCTTACATTCCATATTATTTTGTATTAGTTTCAGGTACACAGCACAGTGGTTAAACAGTCATGTACTTTACAAAGTGTCCCCTCCCCCATATTCCCAGTACCCTCCTGGCATCATATGAAGCTATGACAAATATTATTGACTATCTTCCCTATGCTGTACTTTATATGCTGTATATCCCCATGACCATTTTGTAACTACCAATCTGTACTTCTCAATCCCTTCAGCTTTTTTGCCCTGTTCCCCTCCTGCCTGTCCTATGGCAACCATTAGTCTGTTCTCTGTATCTATGAGTATGTTTCTGTTTTATTTGTTCATTTATATTATTCTTTTGATCCCATATATAAGTGAAATTATATGAATATTTGTATAATTTCACTGACTGATTTATTTAACTTATCATAATACCCTCTAGGTCCAAATAGTAAGTTTTTGTTCTTTTTCATGGCCAAGTAATATTCCACATCATATATGTACGGCCACTTTTTTGTCCACTCATCTATTGATGGGTTCTTGAAATGCTTCCATAGCTTGGGTATTGTAAATAATGATGCAAGGAACTTAGGGGTACATATATTCTTTTGAATTAGTTTTGGGTGTCTTTGGATATATACCCAGAAGTGAAATCACTGGGTCATAAGGAATTTCTGCTTTTAATTTTTTTAGGAAATTCCATACTGTTTTCCATAGTAGCTACACCAATCTGCATTCCCAACAACAGTGCAACAGTGTTCCCATTCCACCATAACCTCGCTAACACTCATCATTTGTGAATTTATTGATGGTGGCCATTCTGACGGGTGTGAGGTGATATCTCATTGTGGTTTTAATTTGCATTGCTGTGATGATTAGTGAGATTGAGCATATTTTTATTTATTTTTAGAGAGAGGGGAAGGGAGTGAGAGAGGGAGAGAAATATCAATGTGTGAGAGATACATCCATGGGTTGCCTCTCACATGCCCCCAACTGGGGATCTGTCCCACACCCCAGGCAAGTGCCCTGACCAGGAATCAAACTAGCAACCTTTCAGTTCACAGGCCAGCACTCCATCCACTGAGCCACACCAGCCAAGGTGAGCATCTTATTTAATGCCTATTAGCCATCTGTATTTCCTCTTTGAAGAAGTTTCTATTCAGGTCCTTTGCCCATTTTTTAATTGGATTTGTATGTTTGTGTGTGTGTTGAGTTGTATGAGTTCCTTATAAATTTTGGATACTAACCCCTTATCAGATGTATCATTAGCCAATATGCTTTCTCATTCAGTGGGTTGTCTTTTCATTTTATTGATGTTTTCTTTGCTGTGCAAAAACTTTTTAGTTTGATGTAAACTCATTTGGGTTTTTTTTTCTTTTGTTTCCCCTGTGCAGGGAGATGTGTCAGAAAAAATATTACTAAGAAAATGTCCAGATATTACTGCCTATGTTTTCTTTTAGTAGCATTATGGTTTTGAGTCTTACACTTAAGTCTGTAATCCATTTTGAGTTTACTCTTGTATATAGTGTATATAAAATTGGATATACCTTGTATATGTCTTGTATCTTATATATTTTGTATACAGTGCAATCTCGGTTCTCAAACTTAATTCGTTCCAGAATGCTGTTGAAGAAAAGATTTGCTCAAAAACCAAATCATTTTTTCCCAGTAGAAGTAATATAAATTAGCACTGGTTGGTGTGTCTCAGTAGATTGAGCACTGACCTATGAACCAAAAGATCACCGGTTTGATTCCCGCTCTGGGTATATGCCTGGGTTGCAGGCCAGGTCACCGGTTGGGGGCGTGTGAGAGACAATCAATCAATGTCTCTCTCCCTCTCTCTCTCCCTTCCTTCCCCTCTCTCTAAAAAATAAATAAATAAAATATATAAAAAAGAAATAATGTAAATTGAATTAATCCATTCCAGACCCCCAAATGATTCCCTGTTAACCTTTCTTATATACATTCCATGTCTCATGTGCTGTTTAATCTATAAAGAAACACTTTAAAAACAAAAAGGACATGAAATATAAATGAAAATTTAACAAAAAGGAAATGAAACATGGTAAAAAATGAAAATTTACGTACACACTTGAACTTACCTTTAATATTGAGAGCTATTGATGACTGAATATGGAGAGGAAGAATAGATGGATCTATTGTTTGGAAGGGGAGTCCCCTTCCATAAAAACACTGGGTAGGTGTTCTGGGGTTCTTTCTCTCTTTTGTCTCTTTAATCCACTAGAATGTGCTTCAGGCTCACTGGGCTTATATGTCATTAAAAACCTAACCAATGTTGGGGTGGGGTTTTTTTAACTGCATATTAGGGCTTGCCTCAAGAAAAACACTACATGGTCATTGAAAAATGTTGCATGGTTTCCTACTTCTTTGTTAGGGTGATATTTCTCAATAAAAGTTTGCACTTCTCCCCATTTACCAAGTATTTCCTCCATTAGTAAATTAGAAATAGCCTCCTTTCCCTCCTCCTCTGAAGAACGCCCCTCAGCTGCTGTCTGTTGCTACTCCCTTTGAAGGTCTAGGAGTTTCTCGGTGGTTAGCTAAGTGTTGTGAGCTTCCACCAACTCCTCCTCCACATCATCACCATCCACCTCCAAGCTCATGGACTTGCCCAGAGACACAATATCCTCCACAACAGTCACAGACTAGGCCACAGTTTCTTCCAGGCTGATTGCATGGTCCTGGAAGACACTTCCCCCATCCCCATGCTTCATCTTTGAGCCTCAGCCAAATGAGGATATTATCATGTTTCTTCTAGAACACCCTGAGGGTTACATTATTTTCAGAGGTCACTTCAAAACATCTCTGAAACAGTGACTTTGTGTAGAGTTTCTTAAAATTAGAAATGACCTGCTGCTCCGTGGGCTAGAAGAGAGGAGTTGTGTTAGGTGGCAAGTACCTAACAGTGATGAAGCTGTACCCCTCCACCAACTTGGCCTCCAAGCCTGGAGGGTGGGCAGGAGCATTGTCCTTTACAGGAAGTGCTATGAGTGACAATTGTCTTTCCCGGAGGTATTTCTTCACACTTACACAAACACTTCATGGATCCACTCAATAAAAAATTGCTTGGTTACCCAAGCTTTGCTACTAGTCCTCCAAATCACATTCAATTTGTTTTTCTTAACATTATTTTTTCTTGAAAACTTGTAGGTTTTAAGAATGGGAGACAAGTAGAGGCTTCAATTTAAGTCCCCTCTCACAATCCCACACAACAATAACATCAGCCTGTCCTTCACTGGCTTGTGTGCTGGCAATGACTTCTCCTGTGTGGTGTAGGTCCTCCTTAGTATTTTCATCCAAAACATGCCTTTCTCATCACAATTGACACTTATTGGGGAACAAATCCCTCAGCCTCTATGTATTCTTGAAATTCCGTCATGAAATTATTATCATCAGGTACTTTGTTAGAACAGGCAGCCTCCCCATGGTTCACTACACTATGAATGCCACTTCTTTTTTTATTATATTTTATTGATTTTGCTGTTACAGTTGTCCCGATTTTTCCCTTTGCCCCCCCTCCACCCAGCACCCCCACTCCCTCAGGCAATCCCTACACCATTGTTCATGTCCATGGGTCATATTTATAAGTTCTTTGATTACTCCATTTCCTATACTGTACTTTATATCCCCATGGCTATTATGTAGCTTCCTATTTGTACTTTTTAATCCCCTTACCCCTTCACTTATTCCCCCACATCCTCTGCCCATCTGGCAACCATCAAAACACTCTCCATACCCATGATTCTGTCTCTGTTCTTCTTGTTTGCTTAGTTTGTTTTTTAGATACAATTGTTGATAGGTATATATTTATTGCTATTTTTATTGTTCATAGTTTTACTCTTGTTTAGCTTCTTTTACTCAAATAACTCCCTTTAACACTTCATATAACAGTGGTTGGGTGGTGATGAACTCCTTTAGTTTTTTCTTATCTGGGAAGCTCTTTATCTGCCCTTCCATTCTAAATGATAGCTGTGCTGGCTAGAGCAATCTTGGCTGTAGGTCCCTACTTTACATGATTTTGAATATTTCTTACCAGTCCCTTCAAGCCTGCAAAGTTTCTTTTGAGAAGTCAGGTGACAGTCTTATGGGAACTCCCCTGTAGGTAACAGACTGCTTTTCTCTTGCTGCTTTTAAGATTCTCTCTTTATCTTTAAACTGTGGCATTTTATTTTATTTTGTTTTGTTTTGTTTTATTGATTATGCTATTACAGTTATCCCATTTCCCCCCTTTTATTCCCCTCTGCCCTGCACACCCCCTCCCACCTGCATTCCCCCCTTTAGTTCATGTCCATGGGTCATATATATGTTCTTTGGCTTCTGCATTTCCTATACTATTCTTAACCTCCCCCTGTCTATCTTCTACCTACCATTCTCTGTACCTTTTCCTCCTCTCTCCCCACCCACTTCCCCACTGATAACCCTCCATGTGATCTCCATTTCTGTGATTCTGTTTCTGTTCTAGTTGTTGGCTTAGTTTGTTTTTGTTTTTGTATTTGTTTTAGGTTTGGTTGTTAATAACTGTGAGTTTGTTGTAATTTTACTGTTAATCTTTTTTATCTTCTTTTTCTTAGATAAGTCCCTTTAACATTTCATATAATAATGGCTTGGTGGTGATGAACTCCTTTAACTTGACCTTATCTGGGAAGTACTTTATCTGCCCTTCCATTCTAAATGATAGCTTTGCTGGATAGAATAATCTTGGATGTAGGTCCTTGACTTTCATGACTTGGAACACTTCTTTGCAGCCCCTTCTTGCCTGCAAGGTTTCTTTTGAGAAATCAGCTGACAGTCTTATGGGTACTCCTTTGTAGGTAATTGTCTCCTTTTCTCTTACTGCTTTGAAGATTCTCTCCTTATCTTTAATCTTGGCAAATGTAATTATGATGTGCCTTGGTGTGTTCCTCCTTGGGTCCAACTTCTTTGGGATTCTCTGAGCTTCCTGGATTTCCTGGAGGTCTATTTCCTTTGCCAGATTGGGGAAGTTCTCTGTCATTATTTTTTCAAATAAGTTTTCAATTTCTTGCTCTTCCTCTTCTCCTTCTTGTACCCCTATGAGTCAGATGTTGGAACATTTCAAGTTGTCTCAGAGGTTCCTAAGTCTCTCTTCATGTTTTTGAATTCTTGTTTCTTCATTCTGTTCCAGTTGGGTGTTTATTTCTTCCTTTTTTTCCAAATCATTGATTTGAGTCCCGGTTTCTTTCCCATCACTGTTGGTTCCCTGTATGTTTTCCTTTATTTCACTTAACCTTCATTTTTTTCACCTAATTTGCAACCATATTCAGCCAATTCTGTGAGCATCCTGATTACCAGTATGTTGAACTGTGCATCTGATAGGTTGGCTATCTCTTCATCGCTTAGTTGTATTTTTTCTGGAGCTTTGATCCGTTCTTTCATTTTGGCCATTTTTTTTTGTCTTGGCACATTTGTTACATATAAGGTGTTCACCAGGGTTGGGCAACCCACGTCACTGTGTTGTGATGCTGTATGTGGGGGAGGGTTGGAGAGGGAACAATGCCGCTTGCTCTGCTCTCTGCCGGTTTTCAGTCACTTCCTCTGCTACCCACAATCAAATTAGTCCTTTCTGGTGCTGATTCCCAGTGGGTGGGCTTGTGTACATTCTAGGACCCTGTGGGTCTCTCCAAAGAACTCTCCTGTGAGGCTGAGAGTTTCTCCTGCTGCTGCCTCAACCCCCATGGGTGTTTTCAATCAGTGGTTTGAGGTTTTATTTCCCCTCACTTGAACTCTGGGTTGCTCAGTCTGTCTTGCTCCCCAGTTGATCCTCCTGGTTTATCTGCACGGGAATGTGGGACCACCCTGTCTGCAAGCCACCGTCTCATTCAGTCCGCCAGCCGCCACCTTACCGAGAATCCTCTCTGCCTGGCTGCCCATCTCCTCTTCTCCTACCGGTCTGAATGAATGTTTCTTCTTTAACTCTTTGGTTGTCAGACTTCCATACAGTTCGATTTTCTGTCAGTTCTGGTTGTTTTTTGTTTTTAAATTTGTTGTTGTCTTGTTTTGGTTGTGTGAAGAGGCAGAGTGTGTCTACCTACACCTCCATCTTGGCTGGAAGTTGTCTAAACTTTGGCATTTTAATTATGATGTGTCTTGGAGTGGGCCTCTTTGTATCCATCTTGCTTGGGACTCTGTATGCTTCTTGGACTTGCATGTGTATTTCCTTCACCATCTTAGAGTTTTCTTTCATTATGTTTTCAAATAGATTTACAATTTCTTGCTCTTTCTCTTCTCCTTCTGGGACCCATATGATGTGAACGTTGGAATGCTTGAAGTTGTCACAGAAGCTACTTAGACTGTCCTCTTTTTTGGAATCTTTTTTCTTCTTCTTGTTCTGATTGATTGTTGTTGGGGTTTGGGGGTTTTTCTTTTTTTTTTTTTCTTTTTCTTTTTTTTTTTGTTTTGCTTTCTTATGTCCCAAATCATTGATTTGATTATCAGCTTCTTCATTCACTCTACTGTTGTTTCTCTGTATATTGTTATTTATTTCATTTAGTGTACCCTTCATTTCTGACTGAGTCTCTTTTATGTTGCTAAGGTCCTCACTAAGTTCTTGAACATCCATGTAACCAGTGTTTTGAACGCTGCGTTTGATAGACTGCTTATCTCCATTTTGTTTAGTTCTTTTTCTGGAGTTTTGATCTGTTTTTTCATTTGGGCCATGTTTCTTTGTCTCTTCATTTTGGCTGCCACCTGTGTTTGTTTCTATGTATTAGATAGAGCTGCTTTGACTCCATATCTTGGTAGTATGGCCTCATGCAATAGGTGTCCTGTAGAGTCAGTGCCACAGCCTCCTCTACCACCCAGGCTGGGTACTCAGGGTGCACTCTTTGTGTGGTCTGAGTAATCAAAACAGTCTGGTATTGGCATAACAGCAGACACATAGATCAATGGAACGGAATAGATAGCCAAGAAATAAACCCACTCCTTTATGGTCAATTAATATTTAATAAAGAAGGCAAGAGCATACAATGGAGTAAAGAAAGTCTCTTCAATAAATGGTGTTGGGAGAACTGGACTATACTTGCAATAAAATGAAAATAGATCACCAGCTTACACCATCCACAAGAATAAACTCCAAATGGATAAAAGACAAATATAAGTTGCTATGCCATAAAAATCCTGAGACCCCACCCCATCCAGCTTTTGGGCCCACCCAAGATGTTTCCAGTGCCTTTTCCACAGTAATGGCCTGTCTTCACTCATGTTTCAGACTTTCCTAAAATCTCTCATACAAGCAGCATCTGCCCTCAGTGTACCCTTGACTCATATCTCTTGCTAAGTGACCCCAGGTGAAGTACTAGCAGCAGCCAGCCTTGATTCACAGCCTGGCCTCTCCTGGGCATCTCCAAATCCGGTGCAAGTAACAGCCATCTGCAGAACACTCTGTAACTCATGCCAGGTGGCCCTGGGCAGAACACAGGTGGTGGCTGACCTTGGTCTGTACCTCCCAGAGCTAGGCCCCAGAGCTAGCACACCTGGTGGACAAATTCAGACCACTTCACAGCAACTCCACAAGTGACATACTCAAGGGGAAGGCTCTGCAGGCACCACAGCCCAGCTTAAGTAAGTCCTGTTCCATGGGGTCAGCCCATGCACAGCTGGTCCTCCAAGGTGGTTGCAGCCAGTCCTTGCAGCCAATCAGCCTGGGGGTAAATCCCTTTCGTTGACAATGCCAACGGCAATCAAGGCTCAACTACAACAGGAGGGTGTAGACAGCCCAGTTGTGTGAGGCTTCAACCTGGAGTGCACAGTTTGGGTGAACATGGAGGCTGTGCCACTAAACCCTATATAGGCCACCTACTACATCAGGCCATTCTACTAAGCCTGGGAGACATAGCAGTTATACCTAATACATAAAAACACAGGGATGCTGCCCGAATGAGGAGACAAAGAAACATGTTCCAAATGAAAGAACAATAAAACTCCAGAAAAAGAACTAAACCAAATGGAGGCAAGTTATCTACCAGATGCAGAGTTCAAAACTCTGGTTTTAAGGATGTTCAATAAATTTAGGGGAAGAGTAGATAAACTTAGAACTTCAACAGCATAAAAAGGACATGGAAACCATAAAAAAGAACCAATCAGAAATGAAGGGTACACTAATTGTAATGAAGAATAATTAACAGGGAATCAAGAGTAGAGTAAATGAAGCTGAGAATCAAGACAGTGATTTGTGATATAGGAAGCAAAAAACATCCAATCAAAGCAGCAAAATGAAAATAGAATCCAAAATAAATGAGGAGAGTGTAAGGAGCCTCTGAGACAACTTCAGGCATGCCAACAATCACATCATAGGATTGCCAGATGGAAAAGAGAGAGAGCAAGAAATTGAAAATCTATTTGAGCCCTGGCTGGTGTGGCTTAGTTGTTTGGAGCATCAAACCATAACCAAAAGGTTGAGGGTTCGATCCCCAGTCCTGGTGTGTACAGGAAGCAACCAATTGATGCTTCTCTCTCACATCAATATTTCTCTCTCTCCCTTCCTGTTTCCCTCCCTCTCTCTCTAAAGGCAATGAAAAGTTGTTCTCAGGTGAAGATAAAATTTAACTTAATTTTTAAAAAAGAAAACCTATTTGAAAAATAATGACAGAAAATTCCCCTAACCTGGTGAAGGAAATAGACATAGAAGTCCAGGAAGTTCATATAATCCTAAACAAGATGATCCCAAAGAGGCCCAAACCAAGACACATAATAATTAAAATGGCAAAGATTAAAGACAGAGAATCTTAAAAGCAGCAAGAGGAAAGCAGTTAGCTACCTACAAGGGCACTTTCACAACAGAAACATTGCTGTCCAGAAGGGATTGGCAAGAAATATTCAAAGTGATGAAAAGCACAGACCTACAACTAAGATTATTCTACTCAGAAAAGCTATCATATTAAATTGAATATTATATAAAAGCTGCCCAGACAATTAAAAGCTAAAGGAGTTCATCACTACCAAACTAGTATTACATGAAATGTCAAAGTGTCTTTTCCAGGAAGAAAAAAAAATAAAGAATATGATCAATAAATGGCAATAAATACATATCTACCAACAATTAACCATAAAAAATAATATAAGCAAATAGAAACAGACTCATAGATATAGAAAACATTTCTTTAAAGATTTTACTTAACCGATCAGGGGTGGATCTTCTGTTTATTTAAGCCAGCTCCCCTGTAGCCTTGAGAGCTCACTTTTCCTTTCCACTGAAGGCTGAGCTGAAAAACCAACAATGTCTCTAAGGACAGAGTGGAGCAGACCAGTGCATACAAGAGCAGACTGGCACAGAACAGAGAAGACCAGAGCAGTGGAGCAGACCAGCACAGCACAAAGCAAGCCTCTATGGAGTAGAGCAGAACAGACCACAGCTGACCATAAAGCAGTACAGCAAGCTTCCTTCTTCACTGCATTAAAAAAAAAAAGATTTTATTTATTTATTTTTAGAGAGAGGGCAAAGGAGTGAGGGAGAGAAACATCAATGTGAGAGATAAACACCAATCAGATGCCTCTCATACATGCCCCAACCAGGGGCCGAACCTGCAACTTTTCAATTTGCGGGATGATGCCCAACTGAGTCACACTGGTCAGGATGATACAGAAAACATTTTTTAATGATTGTCATATATGAGGGTGTTTGGAGGGATGGGTGAAAAAGGTGAAGGAATTAAGAAGTACCAATTGATAGTTACAGAATAGTCATGGAGATGTAATGTTCAGCATAGGGAACATAGTCAGTATTCTAATAACTGTGTTGTCAGATGGGTACCAAATGTATTGGGATGATCATTTAGTAAGTGATCTACTTTCCATTTTTTTAAATGTATGAGTTGCTGTGCTTAAGAACTGATTTTATCACATTCTTGCAGTGTTTCACATGACCAATCCACACTTTTCTACAGTGGTACATTTATTTGTAAACAAGCTATTTGAGAATTAACGAGACAGGGTGTTTTCACAATTGTCGAGGTGGCCAAAAATATTTCTCTTTTCAACTAAATATGGTCAGAAAGCTGCACCTTTGCATGAACGGGTATTATATTGAAGTTCTATTAAGATAATTTTCATCTCAACCATTTTAGTTGTAATACATATGACAGCCTTTCTTTCTTTCTTTCTTTCTTTCTTTCTTTCTTTCTTTCTTTCTTTCTTTCTTTCTTTCCTTCCTTCCTTCCTTCCTTCCTTCCTTCCTTCCTTCCTTCCTTCTTTCTTTTGTCATTCTATCTTACACAAAGTATGACTTTGACTTTTCCATGGGAAATGAGGAAGAGGAAGCATCAACTTTATGTTGGGTTACAGCCTGTAATTAATCCTCTCCACAGGAAGGTATTCCCAAATGACTCCAGTTACCTTGGAGGAAGCAGGCTAATTTATCTCCCTATTATGGATACTACTTGTCTGACATATCCCAAATCTAATAAACACAAATAAACTGTGAGAAAAGCTTTAAGCAGATTTTTGTTTAAGACTTCAGTGATAAGTCTAAACAGTACAAATTCAAAACGAGGTCTGGGGACCACAGACTCACCTGTCCCCCTTGACCACTTCCTATGCCTCCAAGGAGTTCACCTTGCTTCTTCCCTAGGTCTTCATGCAGGGATCCCACATGCACATTCCTCTGTTCCAACATGACTTTTTATTTGTCACTTGAGCTCTTCCTTATTTACAGGCCCTGAGGCCTTAGTTCTCAGGGTACAATGCTCCTCCTCAAAAGCAATCAATCAGTTAGAAATCAGATTGTTAGTGCTAAGGTTGGGCTCTGTTAGTGTTAGGAATTGTTAGTGCTAAAAATAGGGCTACCTAGTGCAGTAATAAGTATTAGAACTGAAGAGATTGGGGTCACAGTGTTTTATTAATAAATAATTTGGTGACATCTGCAAGTTTTTATAACAATCCATATAGAACTACAATATTTTTCTTAATTGAATATAACCTAAAAAGTTTTTGTTTCATTAAGTATATGACATGATTTTTCAGTTCTGGCATTCTCTGTAAATACAATATAACCCATTCTGTCCTCTGCCTGATTTCTGTTGCTGATTTGCCATGGAATTGAGGAGGTTAAAATATGGGTGTTATCCACCCTGGCTGGTGTGACTCAGTGGATTGAGCACAAGCCTACAAACCAAAGGGTCACTGATTTGATTCCCAGTCAGGGCACATGCCTGGGTTGCAGACCATGTCCCCAGTTGCTGGGATGCAAGAGGCAACCACACATTGATGTTTCTCTCCCTCACTTTTCCCCTCTCTTCCTCTTCCTCTAAAAATAAATAATTAAAATCTTAACAAAAAATACAGGTGTTTTCCAATAGAGTTAGAATTTTGCTTTATCCGTAAAATAAAAAAAAAACCAAAACGGAAACATTGATAATTAAGAGGTTTTTAGGAGAATTAATCTTTCTCCTAAAAGTCTTTAGGGAGTCCACATAAAAGAGTTATATAATCTGAAGTCATCTTTAGTGTAAATACGAATGGATACATATAGAAACAACTATCTATCTACATAGCTAGCTAGCTATCTGGGTTAGTATACGTAGATATATTACCTAGTTCTGTCAGCTGAGAGAACCTAAAGACAATGACACCCCTGTACTGATGACCACACCCAGTGCCCACATCTTGGTTTCTAAATATCATTATTACCCCATAAAAGGAACCAAGGAATATTACATGAATTCTGTGAAGATGTGTTCCTATTTTAAACTTTTGTCATTACATCTTAGAATGTTTTAGCCTTTCTTATTTTTAGCTATAAATCTTTTCATGTGATTATTCCTTTACAATTAGTTTTGTGATTTTTTAAAAAATAACTTTTTTAGCCCTGGCTGGCTAAAGCTCCGTGGATTGAGCACCAGCCTGCAAACCAAAGGGTCACCGGTTCGATTCCCAGTCAGGGCACATGCCTGGGTTGTGGGCCAGGTCCCCAGTAGGGGGTACATGAGAGACAACCACGCATTTCTGTTTCTCTCCCTTTCTTTCTCCCTCCTTCCCCTCTAAAAATAAATAAAATCTTTAAAAAATATTTTTAAAATTTGTTTAAAAAATAACTTTTTAAAGCCCTGGCTAGTGTGGCTCAGTTGGTTGGAGTGTTGTCCCATAAACCAAAATATCGTAGGCTTGATTCCTGGTCAGGGCACATGCCTAGGTTGCTGGTTCAGTTCCAGTCACAGTGCATATGAGAGGCAGCCAATTGATGTTTCTCTCTCACATCGATGTTTCTCTGCCTCCCTTCCCTTCTCTGTAAAGTCAGGCATGTCCTCAGATGAGGATTAAAAAAATAACTTTTTCCGGTTTAAAAAGTAATAAATGTTCATTGTGATTATTTTAAAAAGTGATACATAAAGTAAATCTCCCAATGAGTTTCTCAATTTTGTGTATTGATTGAAAGTGCTGAGGATCCAAGATGGCAGTAGAGCAGGTGGAAGGTACACTAACCTCCTCCCATGACCAAACTGGAATTACAAATAAATTACAGAAAAATCATCCTGAACAACCAACTGGACACTAGCTGGAGAGAAGCCTTACAACCGAGGACTTAGGGAAGAAACCGCACCAGCACATTGAGACTGACACTTGAGTTGTGGGTCTGAGGGCTCCACTTTTTGCCGGTTGTCCACTAGAGGCCACCACTAGTTATCTACTATGTGGCCCTGTCCATGGGCAATTCATATGGCTGTTTGCTCCCTCAAGATGGGCAGGAGAGGCTTTAGCTCCAGTGTACTAAGCTAGAGTCATATAACATAATGTAATACAGGAGCGGTGACATCCCATTACTTTTTTGATACTCTGTTGGTTAGAACTAAGTCACAGGTCCTATCTGTACTCAAGGGTAAGGGATTACACAAAGGCATGGACACCCAGGAAGAGATCATTGGGGGTCATATTACAGTGAACTCATTTCCTGGTCTAAATTGGAAGTAACAATTATTGTCTTAAGGAAGATTTGGAATGTTCTAACAGGAAAAAATTTGGATATCTTCCATCTCAACCATTTATTTCATAGACAAGAAAATGAGGTTCCAAAAGAGTAAATGATTTGCCTAAGTTTGGTGGATGAGTTCAGAGTGGTTTACTTCCCAGTCAGCATGATTTCTATACACTGTGATGCCTATGAAGAATCTTAGCTTATTTTATGATACTATCACTTTAAATTAAAGTGAAATGAAATATACATGTATACAGGTGGGCAGGGTGGAAGGCAGGTGCAGGCGTTATAAACAACATCACATGTAAATCGTCAAGCATGGCAACCACCATGTGCATTTGTGTTTTCTGGGTGCAGTTGGGTACAAGACGCAGTGAGTGAAAGAATTACAGTATTTATATTCAAGGGAAGGCTAGCACATACATTATACTTCTTTTAATCATGCCAATAACTATAAAATACAAATTATTATTTTATGGATTAAAAAACAGGCTCAGTAGAAGTAGCTGAATTATTCTGGGTACTGGCAACCATCAAGTTGCAATGACTAAATCAAGACCAAATAAATTGCTCCCTTCTGGTCCATCCATTTCTCCATCACTAATTTATATCATTAATTTACAATCCTGTGAAATTTTTCATTTTGTACAGCCCTTACCTTTTTCCTTTTACATGTTTAAGTCTTGCCACTCTTGGTATCTCTGGAGTGGGAGGAGGAGCTCATAATAACAGATTGTTAAATCTTTTAACACAGATGCCTAGGAGAACCTACTTCATAAATGGTTTCTTGTCTGCAGATTAAGTAACCGTGAATTTCTGTTCCTCCTAAGTTCAAAACATTAATGAATCACAAGTAGGCTTTAAAAATTTTTTGAATCCCAGTTCATATTCTTGATCTTTTCATTTATTTTTGTGAACCACTTCTCATTTAAGGCACACTAAAGAATTCACGGAGATTTAAAATCAAGTATGAATGTCTTCATTGTTGAATGTTTATAGAATGTTTTTCTTTTGATAGTCTTGGAGACAACACAGCTTCCTAGGGATGTAGGATTTTTTTACTACGTAGTGAGTGCATTATCCTAACATGTCCTTGGCATTAACTCCCCAGATATTTGAATCAACGCACACTTCTCGGGCACCCTAAACTGCTAGTATACAGGAAGGATTAATCGAAACCCACTACCTTTCGGAATAATTCAAGGTCACTGGAGCAGGTGCGCTGCCAGGCTCATTTCCTTCTCCGAAGTCGGCACCCGCCCTCTTCCCACCCTGGGAGTTCGCTCATACTGACTGCGACCTGGCCTGGAGACCCCCGTTAGCCCTCTGGGTGGTGGGGCTCGGAACCCCGCCTCTCGGAGGCTGCTGAGTGGCTGGTGGTGGGGGCGGTTCTAGGGAAGCCCGGGCGGAGCCTGGGGCCAAGCGGGCAGGGCTACGCCTCCCGGGACAGCTCGGACGAACCGCTCGGCGGAAGCTGTGCTTTTTCCGGCAGGACACACTCCGCTCCAGGTTCCTTGGCGGCCCAGTGTTTGCTCGCCCCTCTCTCAGCCTGGCTGGCCTCCCACCGCCGGACTAGTGCTTGGGGCTCCCAGGGCCATGCAGCGCTTAGCCATGGACCTGCGGATGCTCTCCCGGGAGCTATCCCTCTACCTGGAGCACCAAGTCCGGGTTGGGTTCTTCGGTTCGGGAGTGGGCTTATCCCTGATCCTGGGCTTCAGCGTCGCTTACGCCTGCTACTACCTGAGCAGCATTGCCAAGGTGAGCCGAGGGGTGGCGCGGGTGCAGAGGCGCTGGGCCACTGGCAGCTTTGCCGGGAGCTACAGCATCCGCGTAGCCGGAGGCTTGTCGCTGGCTGGAGCGAGTGACTGGGACCGTGCTAGGGGTGAGCAAACTGCTCCTTAGAGTTGTCCTTTCCCGGGCATCTGATGAACGCCCTTGGAGCGCTTGCGGGAAAGCCAGCCAGCCTCTACCCGCCTGCATGTGGTCCAGCCCGAGTCCTCCGACCGCTGCCCAGACCTTCTGACTCCGCGCGCGGAGCTACCGTGTCACTAATATCTATCCAACCCGGCAAAGCTGCTCGGCAAGGCTGTAGCACTTTTTAGAATGACTTATTTCAACTCTCGCCTTTCACTGGAGGGGGTTTAATAAGCCATTCTTTGAGTTCGTTGTGACTGTGAACTCTTTGCGCCAGACTTCCAGTAATCCGGTGGATCGCGCGTGAGGGACAAGTCTGGTCGGTTATAGATTACAGTTGGCAGAAACTTTCTGGTCTGGACCCCGTACTGAGACTGGCTTTCCCCACAGAAGCCCCAGTTAGTGACGGGTGGTGAGAGTTTCAGCCGCTTTCTTCGGGACCACTGCCCCGTGGTGACAGAGACGTACTACCCAACGGTCTGGTGCTGGGAGAGTCGAGGGCAGACACTGCTGAGACCTTTCATCACTTCCAAACCCCCGGTGCAGTACAGGAAGTAAGTAAACTTACACTTCACTCTTGTCTTCAAAACCACAGTTTTATTACTTTTATTTTTTTGCATACTGCCAGTTCTTGGTTAATAGAACCTCTGGTTTAGTAAGTATAGAGAAAAAGGAAGAATGAAAATGGAAAGTATGGCCCTCCCCCACACTCAGCTGCAAGAAAGTGTTCAGGTATTGCCTTTCACATTTTGTGTGTGTATGTGTGTGTGTCCTGATGTAAATGGCTTATTTCTAGTATGCAAGAAGTGTTTGGAGTTTGCTGTTTTCCAAATTCATCATGCATCTGCCCCTGAGGGCATAGATACTTTGATGATCCCAGTTCACTGATGCTGGGATAAGGGTGGGAGTGAGAGGATTAATTAATTTGCATTTTGTGTGAAGAAGCCCTGTAAAAGAACTCCATATTGATAAGCAAATGGGTTCTTGATGATAATGTCCTTGAGGTGTTGCAGATATGATCCAGGATATATCAGTAAGAAGAGATATAATGGGCCTATTATTAATTTCCCTGAGTCATCTAGTGATGCTGGAGTTCTTTTGTCACCTGGAACTTGCACTGTTTGTCTGGGAAAATTCTGTACGTGTATAGATACTATGTGAGAAGTACTTTAAAATATGTAAGAAGCAAATTCCGTAATAGACTCTGTGGAGAGACTTTGTTATTGAGTCAAACAGCCAGAGCTGTGATCAGATCAGCATTTTACTTATTCATAACTCCCTGTTGACTTATTTGGGTGATCTCAATCAAATAGGGATTAAATGCTGGGTATTTTAGAGAAATGAGGAAGTGATTAAGATACATACTTGAAATACTTTGAAGTTCATTTTTATTTACTACCTTTTACTGGCATTGCTGGAAATATTTAATGGTATGAATTTCATAACATTCTTGTAATGAAAGAAAGCGATGTGTGTGTGTTAGTGAGTGCTGAAAAAAGTTATTTTGAGATATCCAAATTATATCATATATTTATAGAATTAAGACACTAATATTAAGATACAAATTGAAACAATGAGTTTCTTTGAATTATTTCTTTTAGTGAACTTATTAAAACTGCAGATGGAGGGCAGATTTCACTGGACTGGTTTGACAACGATCACAGTAAGAGTTACATGGATGCCAGCACCAGGCCTACAATCTTACTGTTGCCCGGCCTCACCGGAACAAGCAAGGAATCATATATCCTCCACATGATCCATCTTAGTGAAGAATTGGGATACAGGTACCAGTGAAAGGGTTTTTTTCATTTTTTCACTTAATTCATTCTAAATGAAGCACAAATATATCTTCATGTTTGTTTCAGAAATACTTGCTATTTCTTGCAAGCAAGAATTAAGCAACCCCCTAAGTTATTATTTTCTCTGCTTTTTCTTTCCCTTCTTTTTTCAGGAAGATGCATAACTGAATCATTGCACGGGAAATAGCACTTGGCATAGTAGGAACCCAGCAGATTTTGGTTGAATGAATAAATGAAATTAGAATCACTTAGGAAATGACACAGGACCTAGGTCTGAGAAGTATTAGGTCACACTGAAGGGAGTGCTATACAGAATAGCAATTACAGACCCCTGAGAGAATACACAGTGGCCCTCATGTCACACTCCACGTTTAGGCCCTGGATCCAGTTATCTTGTCTCATTGGCTCAGATCCCAAGTGTAAAAAATATTCAGAATCAGCTTGCAGGTGTCCTTATTTTTCCAAAGGTGATCTGTGCCTCTTCTCTCCACCTGACTTTGCATGTGGTCAGTTAATGATGCCACACCATTTTTGAGTAACCATTATTCAACTCAGCCACCAGATACAGTTGACTTAGCAACTTTAAGTTTCAGGTTCAGCTCAATCTTAGAGTCATTTCGAAAGGTCCTGCTTTTCTGTGCCTGAGTCTTTTTCAGCTGCTAGTAATTATTGTAATGGAACACTCTGAGTTGCATTTAGGGCTGTATCTTTTGTTGAACTCGAAACACTTGTTTGTGTGAAAAACTGAGGCTGAGTTTATAGTAATAAAAATATTTTGATATAAAGGGGGAAATGCCATAAGAGTTATTTCAATTTTGACCAGTTAACTCTGATCTTTTACAGATAAAGCCTGTTTTGTCCATAAAGTGACAGTCTCTCAGAAGCTTTGATATGGTGTTTCAAAATTATGGTTCCAATGAAATTTACACTAAGCAAAAGCACAAATTTATCATCATTTGATGTTGAAGTAGTATGCAGTTAGATGTGAGGCTTGATTCCAATTTTTTACTAAAACTTAGACATGCTCAAAAAGTTCAGATCATAAAGCCTTTTGTACATATTTAAGTTGATTCTATACTTAGTCTGAGCTATCTGTCAAGACTTAGAACGTGCTTTTAAAAACAACATAGTTGCAACTCAGGGACTGAATTACATGAGCCCCGGAGTTGCCAGTATGCATGACTTTCTTCCATCACTTGTAAAAGTTGCCAAATTGTATTTCCATGCCATCTTTACACTGTATTTCAGAGCTGTTGGGAGGTTCTAGCTTCCCTAAGGGTTAAAATCTCTTCTATTGCTTTAGAAATTTTACTGAGAATATATGATACAAGGAAGGTTTTGTACTGTGTACTATGAGGAAATACAAAGAGTAGAGAGAAGTTGTTCTTGCCTCAAGAAGCCTATGACAGGGGAAGGCTGAACCAGGTCACTGTCAGCTGCTTGAAGACCCAGCTTGTTTGGATTCAGGGAACTCAAACACTAAATCAGACGGAGCTTGAAGGCAGCAATGGTTAATAAACTTTTCGATAGTCTTTGGACCTATCTCCACTTATTATTAACGGCAAGGAATCTCTGAATCTAGGTTGGAGAGAGTGTATTAGTTAGCTTTCTCTGTATAATAAACTACCTAATATTTCATGGCTAAACAATAAGCATTCTGCTCACAATTCTGTGGGTCAGCAATTTGGACTGAGCTCAGCTGGATAGTTCTTCTGGTCTTGGCTGGAATCATCTGTGCATTTGTGGTCAGCAGCCAGGATGGCTCTGTGTTTGGGGACCTTCTGCAAGGATGGTGCCTCTCAGCTCCACATAGTCTCTCACCCTCATCAAGCTCACCCTGAACTTGTTCATTGGGTGGCAAAGGGTTCCAAGAAATACAAAAGTGAAAGCCACAAGCCTTCCTAGGCCCAAGCCGAGAACTCTCACAATGTTGCTTCTATTGCATTCTGGTAAAAGAAAGTCACATTCTAGTCAAAGCAAGTCAGTCCAGAGTCAGACTAGGGAAAGACAATGGGGGAGGTTCCCCCCAAAAAACCCAGAATTTTCTTCTGCTGGGTGAGCCCCTTGTAGTACAGGCTTCCCCCACTAAGTGAGTGTTCTGGGAGCCCATCTGTATCACTGTACGAGCTGGCATTGTTGTGAGAGGCTGCATTCAGCTTCAGTGAATTTTTTTTTGAAGACTCAACATGTTTGCCCATTTCGTGATGGGTGATTTACAACTGCACCTGCCTACACCATGCTGAGTGTTCAGCAGTTTATGACCAAAAACGACATGACCCCTATGCCCCACCCTCCCTATTCAGCAGATATCACCCCAAGTGACTTTTTTTGTTTCCCTGGATGAGAAAAGTCCTCAAAGGGAAATGTTTTCCTGATGTGGAAAAGGTGAAACAAAAAAGTCAGAAGCACTAAAAGGCATCAAAATTAATCAGTGCAAAAACTGTTTTGAGCAGTGGAAGAAACATCTCAATTGGTGTATTGCATCAATTGGAGAGTACTTGGAAGGTGACTGAAGTTTAAACCTATAAATATACAATATTTTGTAAGTAAATTTTGGTTTATTGAATGTCCCCTCTCATAGGCTCCACCTCTTTACAGGAAGAGTTACAAAATATCTTTGCAATCTATCAAAGACAGCCAGGTTAGTTGCAAAGACCACCCAGGTAAAAAATGCATCTGGAACTTTGGCACAAGGCTGGGTTGAGTCCTTAGGTGGCAAAACAGATCTAAGTCATTAATACTGTAACATGGGGTTTGGTAGGTTAAGCTGTGTAATGTGGGAGAATGTACATGGGCCTTAGAGCCAGGCTTGGATTCAAATGTTGGAACTGCCACTTACTTAGTGATCCTGAGCAATTAATTTTTAACTTTGCCAATCACAGTTTCTCACTAGAGAGAGGTTAATGAATCAGAATGTACAAAGTGCTTGGTTTTATGCCCAGAAGAAAGTGGGTATTTAGAAATGTTCATGTCTTCCTTCCCAGATCTTCTCTTTCCTGATCAAAGTAGAACCCTTTTTATAATTTAAAGAACAAGAACAAGCAAACCTACCTCTTGGAAATATAAACATCTAGTTTCTTTGCAGGACTGCTTGGATATTGTTATAATGTCTGTTATACAGTAGAGTTTCATAGGAAGTATGAACACCCCAAAATGACAGGCATGCACATGCTTTCAGCCCCAGCTACTACCTTGTAGTAACAAGGCTGAGTGTGTAGGGAGTGCAAAGGCTGAGTGTAAAGGTTGAGTGTGTAGGGAGGGTCACAAATTCTGTCAGGTCGCCAGGGAACTGCTGATGCTTTACTGGTCAGATAGTGATTGAGACATTGGAGAGCACCTGTCTCCTGGCATGTAGACAAATGAAACATAACGGTTACTGTTGTTGTTAAAGAAATGTTGTTTACCTGTACCTGAATACTAACAAAGGCACAAAACTTTTCTGTCGAGGCCTACTAATACAAAATTAATAATGCGTGGGGTGAGAACTCAGCTAAGGTTTATTTAAGATAATTGTGAGCAAAGGCTCTACAAAGACATCAAAGATAAGTAAAACTAAATGGAGAAACACTTGGCTTGCCTGCAGGTTGTCCATTTTCATTGACAGGGTGTAGGATGTACTCCCTGTATAAACTTGTCTTTCCAAGGAGAAGAGAATTGCTGAGCCGGACAGCCCTACTCATTCTTTCTAATTTTATCCATCAGATAAGTCCTCCATCTCCTTGAGAGCAAGAAAAGTAAGAATGACCAGAAATCCAAGAGTGTGTCACAGAGGAGCCTCATAGAAGCCAGAAGAAAAAGTGGAGAAAAAGTTGTTCCCTCTAATAAGCTATACCCATTTGATTGATGAAGTAGTTAGAAAACTTACCCACTCATTCAAGATTTCTTTCTTTTTTTTTTTTTAAAGAAATCTCAATAACACAGCCTACTGGGTATTATTTTGCATTATCTGGATAATATCCTGTTCTCTGAAACCTTTTCCCAAACATCCTCTGAATTAATTTCTAGCACTACAACTAAAAACACAAAGAAAAGCAGTAACTCTGAGAACATCCAAATCATCTTTTCTTTGACCTCTTTTATTGAGAGCCTTCATCTCCCATTTTATTCTATCCCCAAGTAATTTAAAATGAGTGACCCATCCAGAATTATGTTATAATAAGTTCATTGAAATCTAGGTCAGTCATTAAGTATTTTGGTAATATAAAGTACAGTATCAGAACCTATATTCCCAAAGAGCATACAGTTTGATGGAAGTGACAAAGACTGTGCAGTAGTAGAGAAGAAATATATCAGAGAGCTCCAGAATTGGCTGCAAGTGACAGAAACTCAAAATAATGGTGACTTAAACTAGATACAAGTTTATTTCTCATGTAATCATCCCAGACGGTGAACTGGGACTTGTATGGTGCTCTATAGTGTCAGGAAACTAAGTTTCTTACATCACATTTCTTTATAACTTAGGGCTGCTTCAGCTCCAGCTATCATATCTGCATTCCAACACGCAAGAAAGACAAAAACAGAAAATAGAGAATGCACCAACGTCCTTTAAGGGTGCTTCCCAGCAACTGTGCACACCACTTTTACTGATACCACTCTGGGCTGCTGTTTCTTAGCTTCAAGGGAGGCTTTAAAGTGAAGCCTTCATTTGGGGCAGCCATCTACCAAACTGAATCGAAGGATTCTGTTACTGAAGAAGAAGGGGAGGGTAAATATTGGGAGATAACTGGCAGCCCTGAGCACTGAGTAGTCAGAGTATTACACATGCCGAGATTCTAGGATATCAGAAAAACCAAGCAAGCCATTTTATAGAGGGAAGGAATAAATCGCTCATGTCAGATGCGACTGAAAGGGCAAGAGGAACAAAGACGGATAAAGCAAAATTTGACAAGATTCAGTATAGCCATGAGAAAGGAAGCCCAACTAATTGCTGGAAGTTAGATGAGCTCAGGAGACAAGAGCAGGAGTGGATCACCCACTTGACAACTTTTAAACATTTCTTTACTTTCCAGTTTGGGGTTTGGGCCTACACAATGTTGATTTAAGGGAAGTAGCACTAGTGGATACTAAGCTTTAGGTGATATATTCAGCTGCATTTCCTACAGCATTAGAAGTGCACTGGCAGGTCTTCTGCAGATTCCTCCTGAGTGCGGGAGGAAGGAAGGGGAGGCTGAACTAAGAAAAATGATGTGGTAAAACAGAAGGGCGAGTTCTGATGTCCCCATGCTGAAAGCAGTATCTTAGATACAAAGTCATTTTTAATTAACATTTGAATGTTTTCGTCTAAAATTATTTTTATCAATTTTTGTTGTTAAAATAATTTGGTTTTTAAAAGTTTGAGAATGAGTGAGCTAATGATTATTCATGAGACTGGCTAGATGAACTAATGCATATTAGAAAGCATTGAATAAAGGTGTCTCTGGAAAACATGATAGTGGATGTTGACAAGTGGTATCATTCTCAAGGGCCCTGACAATATCTGCCTGTTAGATATTCCACTATAAAAGGATACTTCAATTAACAAACTTTCAGGGACAAAGCTCTTTTTATCAGAGCTGGCATGCACTCAAAGAGTACTCTGTGTTCAGGGCACCCATCTTCTTTAGAAAAAGGAACTTTAATGCCACTAGCTTAGATAGCACAGGGGATCATACTGAGGTTGTTACGTGGACTCTTGAGTCAGAGCTGCCTGGACTCAGATCTCAGCTTTGTCACACACTACCTGTGTATCTGTAGACCAGTTACTGGATCTGTACCTCAGTTTTTTACCTGTAAAGATACCTGTCCTTCATAGGGTTTCAAGGATTGCATCTGCAGATATGAAGAGCATTGACTAGTACTTGGCCTATGAAGTAGGGAGTAAAGGGATTGAGCAAAAAGGAAAAAGGACTCCTGGACATTGTGGGTTGGGGATGGGGTGTACAAGGGGACTAAATGGTAATGTAAAAAAAAATAAACTTTCAGGAAAAAAAAATGTAGTATAAGCCTTGAAATGTAAAGGAGTAAATCAAGCCATTGTCTGGTTTAGTGAAGAGCCTTACTCTTTTAGTCTGTTCAGATGCAAATGAGGTAATTACTGGCTGTGCACTATTTCCAGGCAAGACACCATCCCAGGAGGGCCCAGGGACAGCACTAGGCCTTGCAGGCCATGGTGCAGAGAGAGAAGGAAGGTAATGCCTTTCTAAGGTGGATGGGCTGCTGAATCTACACCATATATTACACACATTTCTCTGGCTCAGTTTGGGGCAATAAAGTTTCCAGCAGTGACCTGTGACACTGGAATAATTCTTATTAGTTCAGAGCACTGTGACTGGAGAGCACCTTTGATATTAGTGTTTTCTGTAGGCTAATTCAAGTAAGTCTTTAGCTGACACAATCTATAAAAATACCAAGGAGATCCAGCTAGAATTCGAAGGAGTAAGATAAAACATGAGAATATCAGAAAGAAGCTAAGTCAATGTGAGGGAAAATGTTAGAGGTAATGGGGGGAAAAAGATTCCAAAAAGATGTTTTAAGAGATCACTGAAAGAGAATTGTCGATGCTAGTTATCTAAGGTTTTCAGCTTCCTCACGTTAAGATTAACTTTGATTCATTTCTTCCTCTCTCCTTCTGGGACCACAATTTTGCGTATGTTAGATCTTATGATATTGTCCCATAAATCACTGAAATTCTATTCAATTTTTTCTCTCTCACCTTTAGATTGGAACTGCAGTTTGCAAATACACCAAATTTTTATTTCAGATATTGCATTTTTTATAAAGATTTTATTTATTTATTTTTAGAGAGGGGAAGGGATGGAGAAAGAGAGGGAGAGAAACATCAATGTGTGGTTGCCTCTTGCCCATCCCCCCACCGGGGACCTGGCCCACAACTCAGGCATGTGCCCTAGACTAGGAATCAAACCAGGTTCTCAGGCTGGCACTCAATCCACAGAGCCACACCAGCCAGGGCCAGATATTGTACTTAACTGTCCTATAATTTCAACTGTTTAATAGATTTCATTCCTCTGCTGAGATATCCTTTTTTATTCATTATAAGCTTATTTTTCATTATGCCCTTGAGCATAGTTTTAATAGCTGCTTTAAATCTTCATCTGTTAATTCTGACATCTAGATCATCTCTGGGTCAGTTACATTGATTTTCTTAGCTCTTTAGTGTGGGTCATGTTTTCCTGTTTCTTCATGGTCTAGTAACTTTGTGTTCCAGACAGTTTGATCCATTGTAGAGGCTTTAGATTCTATTATATTTTTCCAAAGAGTACTGGTTTTTGTTTGTTTTAACAGGCAGATAACTTGTCTAAACTCAAACTTCAAACTCTGTCTCCTCTGCAGTAGACAGAAGCTGAAATCTCTGTTCAGTTTTTTATCCTTAATTGAACCACTTGGAGTCTACTTCACATATGTGTAGAAGAAGAGTCAGCCAGAGCTTTGGGACAAGTTTTTATGGCGTCTCCCTCTGTGTTTCTTTTCTGAGATTTTCCTCTCATTTTCTAACTGCTCTTGTGTACCGAACTCTGTTTTCTGGCTCCTCAAGCCCAAAATACCAAGCATTTCTGACTTTTATCCTCCATTGAGTAATACCAACCAGTGCCTGCCTTCAGGCAAAAGCTGTAAAAACAGGAGGTTCACCCAAATGCCATTTTTTTTTCCAAGTGTCAACTTACATTCAGTTTCTGCTTGCTTTTGGTTGTTTTCTATTGCCTTTATAATTTGTCAAGAGTTTATAGTTAACTGTTCTATGGTAGGATTGGCCCAATAGGATCTACTCTGACATGTCTGGAAGCAAAACCTCCTTGTCATGTTTTCTTAATCTGGCATTCAGAACCCTATGCCTATTTTGGCCCTAACCTATTTTTCCATCTTTATTTTTTACTATTACTCTCTAGGTAGCATTTTTCAACTAAGATGATCTACTTTCTCATCCCTTGAAAATTTTATACACCTTTTGTCTTTGCTCACATTGCTCCCTTCAACCAATATTAAATCTCATATTTTTCTTCTGCCGAAATCTTTACCATTTTTCAAGTCTCAGCATAAGATCTATCTCCCTTTCTCATGAATCATTTACTAATCAATTTGCCCATCCTGACCTCATAAGGCATTATTATCTATAACACTCATTGAACACTGAATCATGTACTACCTTGTGATAATTACTTTTGTGTAGTAGTCACTCAACTGAAAATATGGTGCATTTCTTTTCAGCCTAACTAGATTCTACTCTCCTTGAGAGCAGGACCTTATTTTTTGTTTCATTTCCTCCTATAATCTCTAATTCAAACTCAAAATTAGTTCAGTAAATATTCTGTTTAATAAGTTTTTGAATGAGTGTGTCATTCCCATATTAATATTTATGTAAAGTGCTTAGTACATAATCTGGGACATAACAAACACTAATAAATATCTGTTGCTATTATTATTATCTGCAATCTGAATATTCATTTCTCTCTACCCTTTGCTGATGATTATTTCTGTTTTTTTAGTTTTATTTTTTATTAAATTCATTGGGGTAACATTGGTTAGTAAGATCATGTAAGTTTCAAGTGTACATTTCTATGATACCTGATCTGTATATTGCACTGTGTTATTTCTATCCTTAGAATCAAAGACCTGTGGAATCTTAGACATGGAAAATATTTAAGGTTATCTGATAACATCCCTTTGTTCTGGTAGATCACTAGGCTTGAGCATGTTTGAGGCTATCTGGTCCATTTCACTGTAACAGAGGTTCTCGAACAAGCAGACTATAGATAGTCCCCACCGTAAAGAATACTTTGGTTCATTATGTCCGTAGTGCTAAAGGCTGAGAAATCCTGTGCTGTAGGTAAGTCTCTGCTTTTTATTTAACCTTCATCAAAAGGGACTCATCTGCTTCCCTGATTGAAGTGTCCCATTGTCACAGAAAACTCTTAATACCAGATTTATTCTTTATTTGGTATTTCTTCTCTTTATAGTTTTCCTGTTTTGAGAAGAAAGTTTAAATAGTTAAAATAGGCAGGAAACTAAGTTTTGCAGAACAATTTTCTCATATGTTAAATACATACCCTTTAAAGTTGTTTGGGAGAAATTATAAAAATTATTTGGAGAGAGCTATTATGAAGTTAACAGGCTTATTGAATGCCTTAGGAATAGTAGTTGTTTCTGTTATACAAAAATTTTAACCTTAAAAAGACTGAACGCCTTTTTTAAAAGAAAGGGTTTATTAGGCCATTGCTGGTAAAAAAAAAAAAAAAAAAAAAAAAAGGATTGGTTTTTGGGCACGGAGTCTAAACCACCAGCAGCATCACTAAGTATAAAAGACAAACGTGCCTTTATGGTGCTTTTATGCATCAACTAGGGGGGAGAAAGAAGTAAAGTGTTCTTTAAAAATTCATATTAGCTATAGACAAAGGGATGGGAGATTAGTTCTGGGATGGGCCAGCAGAGTCTATAAAGCTCTCGTGTAAACTGGAAGCAGAGACTCCTGGGGGTCCACTGCACCTGGCTATTCCATCTTTTTAAATAGTTTAATGATTCCAATTTACATTAAGGAGTGTGAGTAGTCTTTTGGTGGTTTTTGCCCTGCAGTTTTTACCTGATGAAGCCCTGGTGTCTCTTCCTTTTTAATTTAGAACATCTCAGAATTTTTTTCTTGTCATTTCACAACCACCTCTTTCAGCTTCATATGTAAAGTGTTCCCTGATGACTGTGAGAGCAGAAGAGGGCTTAAGTGAACGAAGAAGCTAGAGTGGGAGAAAGGGACAAAATGGCAGCCCTCATTCCGCCTTTCTCTACAGCTGCTTTGCTCCTTCACTCTTCATCTCTCTGCCCCACTTCCAAGACTGGAAGTGTACGCAGTGATCACTGCTACTGACTGAACATGGTCAGGAACCAAGGCCTATGGAGAGGTCAGTAAAATTCCTCCTCTACCAAGAGATAGCAGAGCTGTGATCTACTTTTCAAAGTTGCCTGAAGAAAAGTGCAAATATCCCAGTCTGCAGTCTGAAAGAAAGTCCCTGGTGTATAGGCGGCTTTTTCATGAGTTTGCAGATCATCGTTTTCTTTCCCCTCACAAGTTCTGTTCTCCTCCCTCAGTGGCAGTCACATGGTGATGATATCTTGCCCCCGAAGCCATTTTTATCCTTATGTAGTGTTTGCACTGTAAAAGTGGTTCTTTTCTGAATGACTGGAGCTTCAAGGTTCAAGGTCACAATTAACTGTAGCCCCAATTCCTGTGTGACTTAGGTGCTTATGCAAGTAAATACAAGTGGCTAACGTAAATTTTGTTTATGTCTAGTCTGTGCTACCATTTCTTTTTAGCAAGAAGTGATTAAAGACTAACGGACTCTATGCTAATTTTTCTGCATGTTTTTGTTCTATATTTAAGATTGTTCTTTGACTAGTCAATCGAATGTAATATTTCTAGCTTTTTCTTAGATTAGGTTTCTGAGATTTAAACATTTTTTTTCTTTCAGTTGGGCCTAATAAAATTCTCTGTATGACCTTTCAGATGCCAGAAAGAATTCCTTTGCAGAAACATATCTTGAATACCACATTGAAATGTAACCTCCCTGAGAAGAGAGTCAGATTTGTTGAATCTTTTGTAAGGCAGTCAGGTACCAGTGCTTAGAACCCAAGCAATGATCAGCAGCACTCTGAAGGAAGGGAATTAGAACCTTAAATTGCCTTAATTGATTGGACAAGTAAACAGTAAAAAATAAAATGATTTTTTTTTAAAGAGAGGAAGGGAGGGAGAAAGAGAGGGAGGGAAATATCAACGTGTGGTTGTCTCTCACATGGCTCCCACTGGGGACCTGGCCTGCAACCCAGGCATGTGTCCTGGCTGGGAATCAAACTGGTGACCCTTTGGTTCACAGGCTGTGCTCAATCCACTGAGCTACACCAGCCAGGGCAAAATAAAATGAATTTTAATCCACACAAATATAGATTAAGTCAAAGAGAACCCGTGCAGATGCAAGTCAGGATTTTGTTTGAGGATAGCACAAAATACATATCTGGGGTTATGGTTGGCTGAAAGTTCAATGAGAGTTCAATATTTTAAATGCAGAATGACTGTTAAAGCCAGCATGGCACAATAAATCATTGCTACCAATAGCTAACTGTCGTATACTTACCATGACCCGACACTACTCTGAGCCCTTCTCTTGTGAACCACTGACCTAGGTGAGGCAAACAGGATTATAGGAAATACAGGAAGTGTTTCCTCCCCTAAGTAGCGCAGTGGGAGCCCATCTTACCAGCGCAGGTGGCAGGCTCCTTCCAGCTCCACCTGTGATAACGTTTTCACCTCAAGAAAAATTCTACTATCATTGTTTGCTGAGCCTTGATGGCACAAGAGCTATTTCTTAGGATGGAATAGATACTTATCAATGCTACATATAGAATAGGTAGAGGACTTTTTAAACTTGAACCAAAAACAATTAAATTTGACTTGCATTTAGAATTGTTTTAATAACATTTGTTGGAGCCCTACACATATGCATAGCTTTCACTTCTTCCTGTATTTCGCAACCATACTTAGCCATTTCTGTGGGCATCCTGATTACCAGTGTTTTGAACTCTGCATCTGATAGGTTGGCTCTCTCTTCATCACTTAGTTCAATTTCTGGAGCTTTGATCTGTTCTTTCATTTGGGCCATATTTTTTTCTTTCCGCACAGCTGTTACATTGTAAGGGGCAGAGCCTTAGGTGTTCGCAAGGGTGGGACAACCCACTTTGCTGTGTTGCGGCACTGTATGTGGGGGAGGGGTCCAAGAGGGAACTATGCCACTTCTCAGTTCTCAGCTAGCTTTCAGTTACTTCCCCTGCTACCCTCAAGCAAATTGGGCCCTTGTGGTGCTTATTCCTGTGTAGGAGAGTTTGTGTATGTTCTAGGGCCCTGTGGGTCTCTCCAAGGAACTCTTCTGTGAGGCTGGGAGTTTCTCCTGCTGCCACAACGCCCACGGGTTTGTATAGTCAAAGGTTTGAGGCTTTATTTCCCTGTTTGGGAACTCTGGGTTGCAAGATCTGTCATGCTCCCCAGTTGTTCCTCCCAGTTTATCCACACACAAATGTGGGAACACCTGGTCCTACAGCTGCCACTTTCTGGGAGTCCTCTCCACCCTGGCTGCCCATCTCCAGCCCTCCTATCAGTCTGTATGAATATTTCTTCCTTAACTCCGTGGTTGCTGGACTTCCATACAGTATGATTTTCTGGCAGTTCTGGTTATTTTTTGTTTTTAAGTTTGTTTGTTGACCTTCTTTTGGTTGTGCAAGGAGGCAAAGTGTATCTACCTATGCCTCCATCTTGGCCGAAGGTCATCCAATATACAGTTTTCTGATTTAAACCCATATATTGAATTTAGAGAACTGGAAATATATTTTCAGGCATTTAGATGAAATTGTGAAGGTTCTCATGTGTTTGGAACAGATTTTTAAAAATCTTTTAGTACTCTGAAACAGTGCTAGTAAGATGATTTTGATAATATATTGTGAGCTAGAATTATGTGTAAAAATAACAAGAAATTTTTTCCTGGTTTTTAGATGTGTGGTTTTTAACAACAGAGGAGTGGCAGGGGAGAATCTCTTGGTAAGTAAATTTAAATTAATAACAGCTTAATTTTTTAAATAATAATTTTTAGTTTTATAACTTAACTTGTGTACTTATGTATTTAACATCAACAGATATTTATCTACATCATTTTTAATGCAAAACATATTGTCTTTAAAAATCTAGTAGTACAAAACCAATGAACTGGAACAGTGTTACCTTTTTTGTTGTTGTTGTTGTCATGATAGAAGTTTTTGCATCTCCTAGAAAATCGACGATCTATCTGATGTTAAACCTGTAAGTTGGAATGAGAAATGTTACACTCACTGAAATTTTCTGAAAGCTTTTCAACTATTAGTCCCTCACTGCTTCAACAGGTCAAAGGCAATTCTTTCAGAATTGAAAGAAACTTTTTGAGTCATTGATAGATGTTATTAAGACTATAAATAAGTTAGTCATGCTAAAGATAAAAAATTACAATCATATTACAAATGCTGGTACTTCATGAGAACACAGTGGGGCAGGGAGCTGGGGCAAGAGCTCTCTCTGCTTTAAAGTAACTTAAGCCTTGGAGGGAATCAAGATCATGTGATTTTAAAAGCTAACATTATGAAGTGTATATGGTCTTCATCAAGTGCCTCATAACAAGTAGTTTGATGTGAAGGATCCCACTTCCTTATTTTTGCAGCCCTTTAGGATTCTTCTAGACAGATGGTAGCCACTCTAAAGGGAAAGATTTGAATTTGCCATTGTGAACTGGACCAAGCAAATTGTTTGTGAGCAGCTCTTGTCAGCTATGTATCTTTCTATGTACTTCAAGAATACAAAGATGGGAAGACATGGTCTGAGGCCCTCAAGGAAGTAATATGCTACAAAGTAAACTCCATTAGGTCCCATAAAGTGAAGGACAAAGATCTGTTCATTCAGCAAAGCTATGTTGTATGCCTATTAAATCAGGCACTGTACAAGGCAGTAGAATGAGGAGTGTACATATTATTAGACATGACCCTTAGCAGCTTTAAATTAATTAACAGGAGACAGTCAGATACAGAAAAATATGCGCAATACAGTGCTAAGTGTAACTGGGAAGATTTATTAAGGCTACAGAGCATAAAGGGGAGGTCAGAGAACATTGTAGTGGAAGTAAATTTCAGTAGGATCTTGAAGGCTATGGTACTGAAACTGGAGAGGATATAGAGAAGCAAAAAGAACAAAGTACTAAAGTACATGGAGGAAAAAATACAATAAAAATTTTTCTTTTAAAAAGCATGGAATAGCAAGTACTTACTTGTGAAAGGATAATGATGATGATAATTTTATCTGATATTTATTGAGTCCTTAGTATGTATGTCTTTTTGTACTTAGTGTTCAGCAAGAGAAACAACCCAATGATTTAGCCACCATCATCCTCATTTTCCAGAGGAAGAAAATGAGACACAAATATGTTAGTAAGTTGCCCTGTCTATGAAATTCAGAGCCAGGATTCAGACCCAGGTAGTCCGATGTGTGTATGTTCTTGACCGTTATGCTATACTCCCTCTTGTTATTCAGGAAGTGATGGGAATCCTTTTAAAAGACGTAAGACCAAATTTTGAAGAGTCATGTGTAGTATTCCCTGGATCCTAGTACTGAACCATAGACATTTTTTAAAATTTAGTTTTATTGAGATATAATTGACATATGAAATAATTTGGTCATGGTCATGTCTTAGAAAGAGATCTTAAAGCAGTGTGTAGAAAAGAGATAGAAGCCCTGGCTGGTGTGGCTCAGTGGATTGAGTGCCAGCCTGAGAACCAAAGAGTCACCGGTTCGATTCCCAGGCAGGGCACATGCCTGGGTTGTGGACCAGGTCCCTAGTAGGGAGTGTGCGAGAAGCAACCACACATTGATGTTTCTCTCCCTCTCTTTCTCCCTCCCTTCCCCTCTCTCTAAAAATAAATAAATAAAATCTTTAAAAAAAGAAAAGAGATGGAGGAGTAGAGAGGCTTGAAAGCCAGTTAGAAAAAAGTTTCTATAGGCCTACCCAGACTTTGAAATCAGAGGTAGGAGGCCAGAAGGGGAAAGAACAAAAATGAGAGGTATTCATGGGTCAGGAAACATTAGTAATTATGTGAGAGTCAAGGTTAAGGTTAACATTTCTAGCTTGGTGGACTAGTAAAAGACACTGGTATTTTCTGAAATAGGGAACTTAGCAGAATTTATGAGATTTTAGTATAATAAAAATAAATTCAGTTTTAGATGTTTATGGTGCTTTTAGATCATCCAGGTGGAAATTTCTAGTAAACAGTTGGATATGCTAGATTGGCTCTCAGGAAAGTTGTACAGGCTACAGAGAGAAACAGACTGTCAGTGTGCAGATGGAATTGGAACTCGGGAGTGACTGAGATAACTTAGGGACAGTTTGTAGAGCCAAGGGGAAAGATCAGATAGCATCTTAGAACACCAGGAGTAGGAATGAGGAAGCTTGAGAAAGCTTCTACCCTCAGCATTTGAAGTCCGTTGGAAGTTAACTTTGAAAGATGACAGCAACCCAGTGATGTTTATCCATAAACTTTAATTGGATTTTTGAAAAATCTCCAAGAATACTTGGAGTTCTTACAAAGGGATAGGATAAATTGTAAAGAATTCACTGAGTTCTAAGTAAGGGGATAAGGGCAATGTGGTCTCTGGATTCTCATATAGTGCACTGGGGTGAGTTCTGATAAACTAGTACCCCCAGCAAATATCTGTATCAAAGAGACTAATGTAATCTAATTTAAGAAAGAATAAGAATGTAAAATGACCAAAGTATACCTACATTTTTTTAAAAAACTGCTTTAAATGAAATTTGAGGGAATTAATTTAATATATACTTCTTATATCCTCATGGATCACATAATTGATTATTAGAGCTAGCTTTGATATTTAGGTCCCTTGATAACCCTTCTTTCTTCTGCCTTAGAACTACGAACAATTACTGTTTCAGACTAGAGGAACCCTATGTTTATTTATACCTCACCTTGTTCCAGAAAGGATTCAATGTAGCTCAGACTCAGAATAAGTAAGACTGTAGTTTAGGCATAAAAAATAACAATTAAAAAAAAAAAAGATGAAAATCGGCAAAGATCAAACAGGGAGGAACTGACTAACTGAAATGAACCCAAAAGAGCTAGAAAAGGTAAAATGGAATTTAGAGTAAGCAGTTCTCCTAGAAGTAGAAGAAATGCAGAAGTAAAAGGTTTGCTGAAATATATTGGTGACATACTTAGAATTTATAGGGATTACTATGGCTCCTGCAAAGCAGTAAAGTAGAAATTTTCCACCACTATATTGTCCTCATTTCCAATTAGTCATTGCAGCGTTGAGCAAAAGCCAAAAGCCAAAAGCCTTGCTCACTAGGATGAGAAGCCTGCACGTTGGTCCCCCTGGGGCTGTTAGCTGTAGGAGACAGTTCTTGTCTCCGTACGCTTCTCCTCAGATATTTCTTCAGGGTTCTTGGAGTCCTTGGAATAGTCAGTATCTTTTTTGTTCTCTGCAGATTGATTTTCAAGGATACGGATCCAGAAAGTAATTCACAATTACTCTGTGGACTGTCGTGTTTCCAGTTTACTTTAGGAACCATAATTTACAAAGAATTCAGCCCAAATTGAGTTTATTGAAAGCCACATAGGGGCCCCTTCCTTTTGGCTATAAGGTCATACAGACTTCTGTGTGCCTAGGCCCAGCAAGAAAAAGCCTTCTAGCCACTTTGGAAAATAGTATGGCAGCAGGAAGATACAAGATTTGCTGTGTGTGTGGCGGGGGGGGGGGGGGGGGGGGGGGGGGAACCAGCGCAGGATCACTATGTAGGTTATATAAATGTCTAACCATTATGCTAATATAATATTGAATGTCAACTGTAGTTGAGAAATTTTTAATTAAAAAAATAAAATAGTCTGGCAGTTTCTCAAAAAGTTAAACATGGAGTTACTGTATTACCCACAAGTAGGTATATACCCAAGAGAAATGAAAATATATATTCATGTAATAACTTGTATACACATATTTATAGGAGCATTATTCATATTAATCAAAAGGTAGAGCCCTGGCTGGTATGGCTCACTTGTTTGGAGTGTCACTCCCGTAAACCAAAAGGTCGAAGGTTTGGTCCCCAGTAGGGGCGTATAAAGATGCAACCAAACAGTACTTCTCTCTCACATCAATGTTTCTCTCCCTCTCTCCTTCCCTTCCCCTCCCTCTAAAATCAATAAGCATGTCCTTAGGTGAGGATTTGAAAAAAAGGTAGAAAGAACCCAGATGCTTGTCAATGGACAAATGGATAAATAAATGTGGCATGTCCATATCATGGAATATTATAGAGCATTAGAAAAGGAATGAAGTACTGATACATGCTACAACATGGATGAGCCTGGAAAACATGCTAAGTGAAGGAAACCAAGGAAGGAATGTAAGACCATATGATTCCACATGTATGAAATGTTAAGAATAGGATATCTGTAGGTACTGAGAGGAAGTAGATTAGTGGTTGCCTAAGGATAGGGAAGGAGGGTGGCTGTCAATGGTAGGGGTTTTCTTTTGGGGGTGATGAAAATATTCTAAAATTGTAGTTGAGGTTGAACACCTCTGAATATACTAAAAGCCATGAATTGTACCTTTTAAATGGGTGGATTTTCTGGTATGTGAATCATGACTCATAAAGCTGTTTTTAGAAAAGCCTCCTTCAGGCACTTTCCACTTCCAGTAAGAGCTGGTTCAGCAGGTAAGGGGGTGCCAGCACTGGACCAGATGCTGGAACATACTGTAAAGCAGTGTTGCTTCAGGTGTGCGTTGTAGAGCAACTCCACTTCTCAGACTATCTGACTTACCAGTTCCTGACAAGAGGAGGGGCTGCAGTTAGATATAAGTGAACTTCATCTCCAAGCACACTATTTTAGTGATGTGATTTTTTTCTTTTTTCATAGCAATACTCTCCTGGTGAGAGAAGCAGCATGCTTGCTTATGCTGTGAGACCACCTAGTAGCTCTGCTTCAGAGATCCTCTACTCCTAAAACCTCATTTTACAGAGGAGGATGCCTCTGGAGAGGGAGGGTGGCAGGCTTGAGGTCGTAAAGCTGATGAGTGGTCTTAGGGCAGGCACTCAAACTGACCAGTGGAATGTGCACCTTTCAGCACTGGTTATAAGTCAAGTCAAATGAAAATCTCAGGGTGGAAATAATGAAGGTTTTCAACTAGGTAGAATAACGAAGGTTTTAGTGGTTGATTAAGGACTCAGATCTAGAGAAATCTGCTCTTGTTTTCCACTGAGCTTTTCAACCTTAGTTTTTTCATGGAAGTTAATGGGGTAGCCTGGTGTAGAGCTCTTCCCTGTCATGGGCCCTGTTTTCTGAAGGAGACATTCAGAAGGGATTAAGGACTATCATGGGCCCTGTTTTCTGAAGGAGACATTCTGAAGGCATTAAGGACTTCTGTCCCACCTTATGGAACCAGAGAAGTAGGCATTCGTGCTGCCTGTCACTACCGGAACCAATAAGTAGAGACAAGGATTGAATCTTTATGGGTGCTTTATTCTGGTGCCAGTTACCTGAAAGGCTATGTACCCTTGAAAACCGTGTTAACATAGGGAGAAGGAAAGGGTAGGCAAGTAGTTTGGGAAAAGGTTAATCAGATAAGAGTTGCAGTCCTGCTGCAATTTTCCTAGTACTTCTTTATCTGCTGGTGAACAATTCTTTATCTGCGTCACTGAGCCATTGTGTTCCAGGGAGGGAACACAATGGCTCAGATACCATCTCAATCAATCTTACAGACCTCCTGAGCCACAAAAGTTGAATTGCTCGTGGACCTGCTGGAGTCACATACGTCATGCATTCTAGTTCCTGGAATAACAGCTTTCCACATGCATTAATCACTTAAGCCTATCGCCTGTAACTGAAGAATCTTGAGTTCCCCTATCACTTATGGTCTGAGGGAGGAGGAATGTATAGGACTGGGTCGGGCAGGGCACAATTCAGGAGTCCCACTAGTACCTTCTAGCGCTCTCTTTCCCACACCAAAAACCTTCCTACTAAACACCATTTTATCCCACCCAAGTCTGCCCTTTCCTAAATGCTCCCAAAATAACCTCTCCCTCATCCCTCCACTCTGTCAGAACAACCCAGGAAGGTAGAGTTCGGTCAGATGTGGGTATGAATGCATTGAATCCTTTAGAATTTTCTCTTCACATTGATAGATCCAGTTAAGTAGTATCAACAATTGTGGTGGTTGATACATGAAGGATTTTACAATTCTCTATATTTAAATAATTTTCAAATAAAAGAAATGTTTAAATAATCAAAGAATTTCAGGAAGAAAAAAGCAATACTTCAATAGCTAGCTGCCACTTATTGAATGCTTAATATGTGCCAGGTGATCCTGTAAGTGTGAGATATTTGGCAGTATATCAGTTCCTCCAATAACATCATTCCATTCAACGCCATTTTGTTATAATGTACATGAGATGCCATAGCAACTTAACTCTTGTTTATATTAATTAGCTGGTGGTAAAACTGGTTGCATTATATGTCCTTTTGCTTAAAGTTGCAGAACCTATTGACGGTGTTATCTGAGGACTGGCTGTATTTCCTCGTGCACTGCAAAGAATCCCTGTAGAACTACATTTCCCTCTTCCCAAGTCTCTACAATGTTAGGGAGCCAGGGTGGCTGAGAAAGGCCCAGGAGCCAAAAAAGTCCAATTAAGGTCTTTTATTCAAGTCAAGACACTGTGATCAGGTGGGCTGAGTCCAAGCAGACTGAAGCAGCAAGGGAAAGGGTAGAAGGGTTGTTATGGGCCTGCAGCAGAAGACCCCTGGGGGGGGGGTCACCCTGCTGACCTGCACCAGGTGTCCTGGGTATAGGTGTTTGCAAGCCAATGTCCTCTAATCAAGGATGGCTGACTCTGCAACAGAAAGTCTGGGAGATTTATGGCCTTTTCCTCTGGGAAACGCTAGAGGGAGAGGGGAGGGGCAGTGAGGATTGAACCGGTTTCCAACAGGGTGCCTGCAGCTATGCCTCAGTTTCTTCTGATAATAGGAAATCTCGAGGTCAGGTAGGTAGCTAGTGACACATACCTTCTTTGTTCCAGGGTATGTGGTGGCTTAGGTCCTCCATGACCCAGTTTATTCTAACATTATATAGGTTTCATCATTCTTGTCATTGCAGCGTCCTCCTCTCTTTGGCTGACCTCTCACCCCATTTCTTTATTCTCTTCAAGCACCTGGATTTCAACCCTGGCTACACATTAGAATCTCTGGGAAGCTTTAAAAATACTGATCCCTGGGTCCCCTCTCCAGAAATTCTGATTCATTTGGTCTGGGGCAGCAGTGAGTCAAGGTGTCTGTAATTTGTCTGAACAGTCTCCAGTGAGTCTAATATACATACAGGCAGGGCTAAAAACCAAGGTGGTGGGTAGTTCTAGATGTGGCAGCTTTCCTTAGAACCCTGGTCCTGATGTGCCACCTCTGGACCCAAATCCAGCCAGGGCAGAACATGAGATTTGTTTCTTAGGAGTGTGGACCAAGGATGACTCCTCTCTTTTTGGTTGACCTGCTCTAAGCCACTAACACAACTGTGCTTCTTTATTGCTGTAACTGTGCAGCGTGAGTGCATAAGCATGTACCGTGACCGTGTCAGACACTGGTGGGAACATGGCACAAAGGCTGTCTTAGCCTCAGAGTCAGCCGGGATGTCTCCTGGGGTCCTTTGCTTTGTTGCTAGTTATTTTAAGAAATTATTAAAATCTCAGGCAAATTTTGGCACTTGGTCATTTTATATGTCTATCAGTAACTAGGTGAAGTGGTTCTTCATTAAAGTCCTGATTTTAATTATATATGCATGCTTTTATTTTCTATGACTCCCTATTTAACAACCTCATCTTCCAAAAATAAAATCAATTTGCCTAAGGACAATTTGGGCAAATCACTATGTATAGAACCAGGGGTGGGTAGAAAAAAACAAAAAACAACAACAATAAAAACACACTGTACATGTCAATTAAACAGCATCATTAGTCCTATTGTAAAAGGATTTATCCTTTTTTCTTTCTTTTTTTTGAATGGGTGCTATATCTCCATGAGTTTATTTAAGCAACATCTTATCACATAGAGTACAGATCTTTAAATACTTAAGGGAGGAAAACTGTAAAATGAAATATTGTAAACACCTGGTGATTATCAGACATTGTGATGACATAAATGTATATTTTAAATGATTTTTTAAAATTTTAAGTGCATTTTCAAGTTGTCATTTTACTGGACAGAAAACCGAAATCCTCGCTGGCCTGGCTCAATATTGAATATGTGGCAACCCCCTCATTGAGAGAAGGGTTCTGGGTTATGACTTCTGCAGATTAGCAAATGAATCTCTTCCCAGAATCACTAGGGAAAGTCAGGCTACCTGATAAACAGGGTGAATTTAAATTTCTTTCTACACACACAAAAAAAAATTGGCAAAATTTGCATTGTTAAACAAATGACTTCTAAACCAGGACAAGAAAATTCTCTTTCAAGCTGCCAAGAGCCAAGCAAGCAGCACTGTTCCCTCTTGGAGCCCTCCCCGATGTATAGCGCCACAACACAGCAAGTGGGGTTGCCCCCACCCTGGCGAATACCTAAGACTCCACCCCTTACAGCGTAACAGGTATGCGGAAGGAAAAAAAATATGGCCCAAAATAAAGCAGATCAAAGCAGCCAATCTATCAGATGCACAGTTCAAAACACTGGTAATCAGGATGCTCACAGAAATGGTTGAGGATAGTCACAAAATACAGGTAGAAGTGAAGGCTATGCAAAGTGAAACATACACAGAACCAACAGTGAAGGGAAGGAAACTGGGACTCAAATCAGTGATTTGGACCAGGAGGAAGAAATAAACATTCAACCAGATCAGAATGAAGCAAAAGAATTTAAAAAAATGAGGAGATGCTTAGGATCCTCCAGGACAATTTTAAATATTCTGACATCTGAGTCATAGGGGTGCCAGAAGGAGAAAAGGAAGAGCAAGAAATGGAAAACTTATTTGAACAAATAATGAAGGAGAACTTCCCCCTTCAATCTGGCAACGGAAATAGTCTTCCAGGAAGTCCAGGAGGCTCAGAAAGTCCCAAAGAAGTTGGACCCAAGGAAGCACACACCAAGGCACATCATAATTACATCACCCAAGATGAAAGAGAAGAAGAGAATCTTAAAAGCAGCAAGAGAAAAGGAGACAAAGGAGTTCCCATAAGACTATCAGCTGATTTCTCAAAAGAAACCTTATAGGCAAGAAGGAGCTAAAAAAAAAAAGTATTCCTCATGAAAGGCAAGGACCTACATCCAAGATTACTCTATCCAGCAAAGCTATCATTTAGAATGGAAGGGCAGACAGAGTGCTTCCCAGATAAGGTCAAGTTAAAGGAGTTCATCATCACCAAGCCCTTATTATATGAAATGTTAAAGGGACTTATCTAAGAAAAAGAAGATGATCAAAAATATGAACAGGAAAATGACAACAAACACAACCATCAACAACTGAACCTAAACAAAACAAAAACAAAAACAAACTAAGCAAACTACAACAGGAACAGAATCACAGAAATGGAGATCACATGGAGGGTTATCAGAGGGGAGGGACCAGGGTCTGGAGAATGGGGGAAAAGGCACAGGGAATAAGAAGCATAAATGGTAGGTACAAAATAGACAGGGGGAGGTTAAGATAGTAAAAGAAATGGAGAAGCCAAAGAACTTGTATGTATAACCCATGGACATGAACTAAGAGTGGGGAATGCTGGTGGGAGGGGGGCAGTGCAAGGCGGAGAGGAATAGAAGGGAGAAAAAAAATGGGTCAACTGTAATAGCATAATCAATGATATATTTTTTTTAAAAAAGAAAATTCTCTTTTAGTTTAGGGAGAAATCATTTTGTCTACTTTTTGGAAGTTGATTAAAAAGATAAATTAGATATTATCTGTAGATAAATATAAAATATATACTTTATTATTTTCCCATCCATTATGTATGAATAATTAAGAATTTATTTTTTTCCTTATTCTCTTCAATGCTTTGTAAAAAACTAACCTCTAATAGTCATGAAACAAAATACAGTTTTTTTCTCTCTGATCATAGTTGCAGTTGAACAATTTGAATAATCTTGGTTTGTAATTATGTCAAATTATTCTGTCTAACTTACAAAATATTTATGCCCAAACATCTGCTGGAAGGCTATCTGTCATTTAGATTTTCTGCATTTTTCCAGATTTTCCATTTTCACCCCTCTCTAAAAGTAGTTTTCACCACCCAGCTGAATCCTGCCAAGTCTCTCTTTATCCTGGTCCTGATTCAGTCTGACTCTGGAAATATGGGGAAAGACAGGAATTACTGCAATAAGATAGTGGCTTGTTGCATTAGTAGCCCTAGCAACTGAGAATTAACTAACATTTTTTGCCTAAAAATTTACTAGTTTGATTCTCAGACCTGAAGATAATTTCTGCCAGGTCTACCAATTCAATGTGTTGCCTCCATAAGTATCTTTGCTGTGTGTCCTGAATGAATCCTTTCTTCAATGAGACTCAAGTCCTGTGAAGAAAGGAGGCATATGATGTGCTCTGTTGGAGCCCATCAAGTAGCAAGAAGTTGTGTGATATAACCACATAGTTTTGCCTATCAGATGTTACTAATCTGGTGTTTTCATTTTCAGTTCATGTGTTTCAGTTCTATTTGACAAATATTTATTGACGGTCAGAGATGGAGGAACAGTAATAGAGAGAGACTCACATATGATAAGTCAAGGAGCAGACTGGCCAGGACAGTTAGGGGTAGAACTGGAAAAACCTGTGAGGTCTTGGAGACCAAGACCGAAGTCTTACCTTTTGCCTGACATTTATTCAAAACATGAGTTCAATAGGCAGAGTTGACAGTGAAGGACGCTTCAAGGGGATTAAGAACTCTAAAATCAAAAGAACAGCACTGTCCCACTGACATGAATCTGTACATATGGAGAAATAGTAAAATACAGAGGTGCAAAAGATTGACGTCACTGTCAGATTAAGGAGGTACAATTTGAGATGGTTATCAGTAAAGGCTGGGAGTTAGCCAGTTACGAAGTTATTGGGGCAGTCCAGGTGAGCGAGGAAAAAGCCTGGGAAAGCCAGGTAACACAGTTGGTACCATACTTTTGCCACCATCTTACCTTCTGGCACTTACTATACCTATGCACGCCTACCTATTGCTTCCAAGTGCAAGCACTCCATCTCTTTGACCAGGAGCCTTCTCTACTTACTGGAGTCTTCTGAACCTGTGCTTGGGGCAGACCAGAAGTGCCAAGGAGTTAAATTCCTCCAGGAACAGCCTTCAAGAAATGGCTGAAGGGAGCTGCTACTTGGTTGGGGTAATTTTGAACCATATTCAACACAGCCTCCCAAAGTGCCCCAGGAGGATTGAGTCTCAGTTGCCCACAGCCACAAACTGCTTGGTAACATATTCTTTATTGACTTGCCACCCTTCCTGACTCACTTCACCACCCCCTTAGTGATGCTTCCTGGTATCACCTTCCAAATGAGCTGCTTGCACTCACATCCTATACCAAAGGCCATTCTGAGAGAATCTAATATACCAAGCCTTTACTAGAGTTGAAAGAAGGGGTCTCCTATGTTTGCTGCAAGAGATACTGAGAAGAAAGAAGCCACAGGACTTGACAGTTTTTTGGCTATGAGGGTCAGGGAAAAGGAGAAGGCACTGTCACCTGCAGTTTTAACTAGGAAAATATAGGAGTCACAGAAAAATGGGAAGTTAGGAGAAGCATTGAGTCTTTGTGAAGAGAAAAAGGTTTACTTTTGAGCATTTTGCGTTTAAAGTACTGAAACAACATTACAGTGAAGTTGGCTGCTAGCACTTGGAAATTGGGATCTGGAGCTCAGGATGAAGAAAAGAGAGTGAAGATTTCAGTTTAGTCATTGCATGGAGGTGGTTTGATGGTAGGTAAGACCTTCAGGAATTGGGTATTAACAAGAGAAGCAGATGCAGGCCTAAGACACAACTTTTGGAAATGAATAACCACATTCAGGGTTGTATGAATAATGACGGGGACTGGGCAGGAAATGGAAAGCCAGCAGCAAAGGAAAGCAGGATAGTGCCATCAGGGAAGCTGAGGCAGCCGCGGGCAGGAAGTGCATCATGCTGGAAAGGCTTTGGGTTTGCTGAGTTTCAGCACTCTGGCAACTTCTACCAACACCAGTATTATCAGTTTCAGTCTCAATGTAATCCATTTGGAGGAAAACATTTAGGGAAAAATAAGTTCCTATATCTGAGGGTTCTAGATATTAATTTGTTTACTAAGTACCTCATGAAATCCCAGTGCTTTGTAAGAATGTTTATTTTTTACAAGCATGTAACCCAGGCTCTGCTGCTTTGTGACATTTGGCAAATTACTTAATTATGCTGAGCCACAATTTTATTATGTGTAAATAAGGAATCAGGTGCTATCTATGGTCCTTTCTGGAACTAAGATTTTCTGATTCTAATAATTTTTCACAGACCATTTTTCTTGTACCCTAACTCTGTGTGGTCATATGTATGTGTGTGTATGTGTGTACATACATGGGTGTACATATGTCACTTAAAACCTGCATAACAAGAGTACACTTTGGTGACTTGTTCATAAATAATTCAGACATTTTAAAGCTATTCAGTGTAAAGAGATTCACATGTAATAAAAACGCCAGGTAAGAATGAGATTTCCATGTAAATTCTTGTGACAAATCCTGCAGTCACTATGAACGAGCATAGTAGTAGATCTTGTCCTATTTAGACTTCGCACTGAATTTGTGTCCCTCAAATGCATTTAATCACAAAGTATTTTTTAAAGTATCTCAGCTTAGTCAGCTGTTCAGGTGTTACAGGAGTTATATAACCTCTTTTAAACTCAGTTTCCTGTTTATAAAATAAATGTGATGATAGGATCTCCCTTATGGTTTTGTGGACACAAATTTAGTATTCAATAAATGTTATCCATTGTAAATGCTGTCAGGTTAACATTTATCTTTTGGAGAACTCCATATTTGCAGATCTCAAAAAGATGACAGTAGGCAATAGGTAGTGTTTTGGTCTTGAGTTTAATTGGAAGGATCACTGAAAATTGTGATTTTCTTAGACTACTCGTTAGTGATTGAATGGTGGGTGATACACCTTTCACATTGTGGTCACGGTTTATTGTGATTGTGATTTACTGGAATACTGCAGTTGGGATGGTGCAGATAACTGGTTTCAGTATTTGTTTTAGAGTAATGCCAGAGTCCTCTTCTTGTTATTAAATTTTATCTCACATAAACTTTATTCATACACACATTTGCGCATATTCTACAGACAACATTGCCTACTCCTCCCACATCTCAAATAATGCATCTGTGAAACTTTTCTGCTAGAAACAGAGTCTTTGTTGATGAAGTTGAGAACATGAAAATCATTTGTTTAAATGTATTGTGTGTTGAAGTATAATCAGCTTTACGTATTTTAACATTTTAAGTGTCTGTTTCAGTGTGATGCAGCTGGGGCTATGGGTACATATTATTGTAAAAGCATATATTTAATTAATAGATCAGACTGGATATTGCCTATCTAGACTGAAGGCAGTGCCAGGAAACCACATTCCTTCACTGGTAAACAGCACTTATAATAGAAGATAGTTCTCCAATTAGAAATGAGCTGCAAATTAAAATTTTTTGTGGCATTATTGGAAAGCCTTTTCTATTTGCTTACTTGTTTGTTTTTTTTAAATAAAGAATTACTCTGTCGGGGATAAGGGGTTGTTTTCTATAAAAAAAAAAGTGTAATTCTCCATGTTTTCTTCCTAAATTGACTCCGTCCTTGTTTAGTCAGAAGCACATCTGAGTAGGGTACCGTGTATCTGTTTCATTTAAGGTATTTGTATTGGTCTTTCCCATGTCCGTCAAGCCTTCCTTGCACAACATGAGTCTTTTCATTAGTGCCAACTTGACCAGCATTGACTTTAAATCACACATGTGCACTGCAAGATAGGGAGATCATAAATTTTTATTAGTCATAGTATGTGCAAGCAAAGGTTATTTCCCCATATTTATGACGTCTTGCTATTTCAGCATTTCTGCATTATACAAATCATGAGCATCATGGTTTTAAATCTTGTGCTTTACCTGTCGCTGCTTACAGACACCAAGGACTTACTGTTGTGCTAACACGGAAGATTTGGAGACAGTTATTCACCACGTACACAGTCTGTACCCCTCGGCTCCTTTCCTGGCAGCAGGGGTTTCGATGGGAGGGTAAGGTTTTTCCTTTCTAAAATGTCTGAGGGAAGTGGTCTTACTGACTGCTACACAGACACTAAAATACATGTTTGGTTATTTTTATCAAATTCTACCACATGAGATTGAATGAATGAAGAACTTAATTCAGGTGAATTTTAATATTTTCCTTGCCGTCTGGTCTCTGCAGTGAAAAGGACACAAGTATCTCCTTGGGGTATTGGGTGTTTTGTGAGCATGAAGGCTTGTCTGAACCCCATGAAGTTGATTTCCATTACTCGGTAGCTTCCATGTTAACCTTCAGATTCCCTGATGTACTCCCAGCTGGCCCTGTGCCTGTGTTCTCCTGGACCACCCAGGAAGCTGAATTTGTAGCGTGACTTTTATCACTCCAATCATAGAAGTAATCAGTTATTGCTCTCTCCAACTGAAGAAGGCTTAAAAAACCTCTTTTTTCTGGTGGTGGTTTTGTTTGTTGGTTGGTCTGGGTTTGGTTATTGGGTAGATAGACCTACCCTGCAATGCTCTCCTAGAAACTATAAAATTTTGTTAGCTCCCTAATCCAGCTGATATTTTAACCACATGAATATTATTGTAAGTTGTGCTGCTTACAATTACATTGGGGCTTTTGGGGGAACTCTTATGCCATGCATATATTTAAGTTCATCTCTACTAGTAGTGTTTCTATTTTTTGTTCTAGTGATACTTAATAAAATCCAAACTTTCTGTTATCTGGCATTTTAGATTCCCTATACCATTGTCCAAAAATATTCTTTAAAATCAACACATGAGATACAAAATATTTTTTCTTAATTTTATAATTGAATTAACTGTCAATTTTTCAGATAATCTTAAGAGCATATTTATTTGAAAATGAACAGCTTTTACAAACAATAGACTCTTAAGAAATAGGCTTTAACCACCTTTTTAGATTCTGATAAACATAAACTAAGAAGAAAAGAATACGTTTCTTACATTAGCATGGAAGGTCTGACTTGACCTACTAAAGGACAAAATCTGAATCAATGCAGAAAACCTAGGCAGAATCTCTGAATGGTGCTTAATGGACAGGATTTCACTTTTGTTTCCTTTGTCCTATAATGTGAACCTAAAAGGACAGGGTGCCAGCTGAACTTTTTTCCCTTAATCTTATAAATTCTTGACTTTTTTAAGGCCAGACCTTATATAAACAGGCCCAGATTCTCTATTCAGAAGCTCCTGGGAAATGCCTATTCATGTCACATTGAATCCTCAGTGCCCAAAGGCAGAACTTGACCATTAGCCTTTGCAGCTGGTTGAATGTTAATGTCTTGTAAATTGTTTGAAGGAAGCACCCTTTCTAGTTGCCTAGCACTGAGACACGTTCCCAAGTCAGTTTACCACTTGGGGATGTGTTTTATACAGCGTGACACATTTTTTCTTTTGGAGTGCAGCAGACAAAAGCATCTGTCCAAAATCCTTATGCCCAGTGCCCGCTCTCCCCAACCCTCAGACTGGGGTAATCCTCAAGCCTGTGATGCCGGGAGTCAAGTAGGAGCTTTGAACCAGAACTGAGTCTAACCAAGGAGCTAAGGCTGCTATAGACCCAGACTGATTCTAGTCTCTCAGTAAATTGGTAAATTCGCAGTAAGTAACTCTAAAACTCAGACATTCAATATCACTGTCATACCTGAACAAAACTAACAATAATTCCTAAATATTATCAAATATTTAGTCAGTGGCACATTTCCCCAATTGTCAGTTGGTTGGTTGGCTGATTTGTAGAGTTTCAGTCGGGAGCCAGATAAAATACATACATTGGGATTGATATGTCTTTTAAGTCTCTTAATCAATGGATTCTTTATCTTACTCTCTCCCTCTTTGTAACTTTTTGGGGGGTGAAAAAATTGAGTCCTTTTTCTGTTTAATAAGATGATGCTTTTTGGGTTAACATCTTGGCATTATTTTGTACCTGAGAAATAACTAAGAAGTTCTCTAGCCACCTACTTGACCATAGCTACTCCTGATACTACTCATGATGGCTTTCCTTCCGCCCTTCCCAATTTGCCCATTATTCAGCCTCCCAGAAATCTCTGACCTTCAACCAAAGAATAGGGCCACCAAAACTAGGACCATAGAATGAACCCTTTGCAGAAGCGTAAGCATTAACCCTTTAAATGACTTAGTGAACCACATACTATATACAAAGAGTCATTATAGTTTTCCAAAATGAAATCTCCATTTTTTTAAATCCAAAACCTCATCACATTCACTCAGTAAGCCATTTGGGATGGAAAAAAATGAATGAGAGTTTTTACCCATTTCTCGTATTTCAGAACCTAGGCAATTGGAGAAAAAAAGAATGAAAAATACTAGAATGAGAAGCAGAGTTCAGGACATCATCATTTCTCTTAGATAGCAATGTTAAATTTAGATTTCTAACATTGGTATTATGATAAACTCCATACTTGTCTCGTTAACCAAAATAGGTTAGAACAGGGTAGAATCAGGAAAATTGGTAGAACAAAGAGGAAACTATGTGATAGGAGGTAAGGATAAATAACAGGAAGGAGAAAACTAGTTACTTACTTTACCGGCCAATCTCTCTGCCTTGACTCTGAAAATCTAACTAGACTAGGGAGGCCTTTAGAGACTTTCTATCTGGTACAAGTATGCGGAGGCAATCAGAATGGCCCCCCAGCACGACCCTGCAAAATCTTTGAGGGTGAGACCCAGACAGCTATAATAGTTTTAAAAACTCCCCAGGTGATTCCAGTGTGCAGCCACATTTGAATACCTCCCGTTCTCTGTGGTTTTCATCTATGCCGAAGGTTGAAAAACCACAGCATGCAGGCCAGGTCTGACCAGCTGTCTGTTTTTGTGCAGTCCAGGATCTAATAACGATTATTATATTTTTAAATAATTGAAAAAATAAAAGAAGAATAATATTTCATGACGTGAAAGTTATATGAAATTCGAATTTCAATGTAGATGTAAGTTGTTTTATTGGATCATGGCCACGCCCATGTATTTATGTATTGGCTGTGGACAGCTGTTTCTGAACTGCACTTGCAGAGTTAAGTGGTTGCAGCAGAGATTACAGGCCCCACCACCCCAGCCCAAAACATTTACTCTATAGCCCTTGATGGAAAAAGTTTGCCTGAAATACCCCTCACACACTAAATTAAATATTCAACTGGGGGCTGGGGTGCAGGGATTTGCAAAATTTTAATAAATCCCCAATATCATTTTGAAAAAAAAAAAAAAACACTCGTACAGTGGAGTTTTCATGTTTTGCTTTATAGAAGGATGCATATATAAGCCATCACTGTATGCTTTGTCCCACTCACAATACAGTCGACTGCAAGAGAAACAAGTATATGACTAAATGTAAGAAGAGAATGAAGATACCTGCATGCTTTCCCAAGATAAAGTACTTTAAACACTAGTTTATGTTTTTCTTCTCCATAGTTTGTACGGTCCATAGTTAGAAAATGGGATGTCTTGAGAGAAATAACAAATTCATCACTGAGTTTCCTGTTTCTCCTCATTTTAGAATGCTGCTTCTAAATTACCTGGGCAAAATTGGGCGAAAAACTCCTTTGAAGGCAGCTGCAACTTTTTCAGTTGGTTGGAATACTTTTGCTTGCTCGGAGTCATTGGAGAAACCACTGAACTGGCTGCTTTTTAACTATTATTTGACAACTTGCCTCCAGTCTTCAGTTAATAAGTGAGTCATCTCTAAAACCAGCTATCTCCAAAATTTTTGGATTACAAGCCCCAACAATAAAAAGTTTTAAAGCATAGCACTGTTATATATGTATATTTATGTTACATTACATGCATTACTACTCCACCAAATATTCTTTATATTAGAAATGTATACAAAAGTAAAAAGATTTGAGATATAAACTGAAAATATAGATAAAAGTTCTAAGGCTTTCTTTCTGTGCCCCGATGGATTGCCTGCACAACCCCTAGGGTGTGCGCCCCACTGTGAAGATCATTGTTCTGTCACTGTTCTGAATCATTCTAAAAGACTGAAAACATTGGTATCGAGTGTGTTGAATAACATGAGCTGTTTCCCGGGGGTTTGCTAATACTATCAGTACCTAAGTTCCTCCTAAGTAGTAAGTCATATATTGTGTTTTCCGTGCTAAATAATATGGCTCCTTAAGTATGTGCTTACAATATTTAAGGAACCATGTTACTTCAGTATGTTTTAGAGACTTAGAAGATTTCAGTTCACTTGGATATTCTCAGTCCCCCAAGTTCTTAACATTATCAAAAGACCATCTTTGCATTAGTTTTTCTGGAACCATCTGTGTATTTTCTAACAGTTAAACAGTAACGGTAGCAAAAAACCATACTGTTTCTGTAAATGGAATATGTTCCCATTTATTTTTTGATGACTGTCACCACACATATTTAAGTGAATTGATAAATATAAACTCTAAATAAAATTAGTTAATTTGTACATGACTTATTGGAAACCATAGTTACTCAAAGTTGACATTCAGCATTGGATTAAATTTAAACTATTTGTTGAATTACAGATGTTGATTATAAAATATTGCTACAATACTAAAGAATTATCAATTACTGTTGATCACCAGAATGGGAGACAGTAGCAAGAAAAGTGAAAAGAATGATTTAAGTTAAAATATGGGTTACAAATAAAAATGATGTTTATAAAATAAGTATATAAAATACAAATTCTAATTTTCATTATAGCAATTTTTAAAATCATATATTCAGATAATTAATCCAACTGAAAGCTCTGGCTTTCCATAAGGCTTTTTTGGCCAGACTGGTGTAATATGGCAGCAGAGTGTAGGTCTAATTTGTTATGAAACAATACTTACATTTATTATTATAGAACTGGTTCATCCTTTCTCACTTAAGAAAAAAGTATTGTACTTTAAAAAATGTCTTTGGGACAAATATCGGTGTACTCCTGCTATGTCTGATTAAGTAAATAATTATTGGATACCAGCTTGGTGCCCTGTGCTGGGCTCACTACTGCATATTTTAGGTGTGTTTGAGATGAGCATGACCTTACTTTTTCACTTCTGAAATTCTTTTGTTCCAGGCACCGGCACATGTTTGTAAAACAGATTGACATGGATCACGTCATGAAGGTGGGAGAACTCTCTGTGATACTTTTATTTTCTCTTCTGACCCGGAGAATGGTTCCAACCTGTTTTTGCTTTTCAGGCTAAATCCATCAGAGAGTTTGATAAGCGGTTCACTTCAGTCATGTTTGGGTACCGAACAATTGATGATTATTATACTGATGCCAGTCCGAATCGTAGACTAAAATCAGTAGGGATTCCGGTGTTGTGTCTGAATTCTGTGGATGACGTTTTTTCACCCAGTCATGGTAAGATTAATATCTTTAGATACATTTTGAAATGAGTTAACTGTTTTTAAAATATTGTTTTTTGAAATAAAATACAGTAATAAGAAGTAAAATGTCAGTCTTATAATGTTTCCCACTGCATTAAACAAAAAAATAGATACTCATAATTTAGTATCTAAATTTACCAGATTACTTCAAATGTTGTCATAGACAACATTATCTAGTCTACTATGAGAACAAACTATGACTCTTAATATCTTGCTTGTTCTCATTTTTATAACCTTTCCTTCTCATCAAATACACTGTTCTTTGGACAATGTATATTACAGTATCTTTGCCTCAGAAGTACATTGTCATCACTTTCCTCTTCTTCCTGAAGTTCCTTCCTATACAGAAAGAAGCCTTTAGAATATTTCTCCCCTTTTAACCTGGAAGACAACTTGAGAATGTATAACGTGGTATCTTTGAATATCTTAATGAGTGTAGCACATTCAGACTCTAAAGTCGTATTTGAAGGAAGCAGTCTTTGTTTTCCCTCTGGATACCGTATAAAAGAAAATTATGCCCAAATTAACTTCCTTGCTCTTAATTCAAGAAATATGGAATTTGGTAACAAAGATATATATATATGTTCATAAATATATGCATGTGTTCATACATTGAAGCAATATGATGATTAGAAGTAATCATACTATCTTAAGAAGCATCAGTAAACTTGACCTCTAGTTTTTTTTTCAAGGAAACATCACAAAGATTTATATAAAACTTTTTCTCCCTATTTCCCCCTAAATACTTTAAAACATTTCCCCCAACTACTCCATAAAAAAAATTATTCTGACTGCAAACATAACTCATATGTATTGTCTAGTTTTCAGAAAATCCCCCAAAGTATGTAAGAAAAAATCACCTATCATCTCTCTAGGGGATATTATTTTGTTGTGGGATTTATGATTAATCATAGATAACATTAGATGACTGGAACTTTTGGCCTTTGACCACAAATCAGAAAATGAAACTGTAAACTTTAATATCAACTGAATTTCGTGGTGATTGTTTAGCCTATCTGTTGACTTATGTGAGTCTAGTATTTCTCCATCTATTTTTAAATTTCACTGACCCTTCTCATACCAACAAGAATTTCCCAGCATTTAGCCTGACCTACTTGGTTGAAGTTTAAACTCACTATTTCGTATTCTTTCCCAAGCCCTTAAAATAGTCTTGCAACACTGAAATAGTGGACAGTTGTCTGCATTCTGAGAGGGAAGGCAGCCAGCATCTTTCACATGACTCAGTGTGGACAGCCTTTTGTTCTCCTGATGTGACTGTAACTTTCAATGTTAGAAACTGCAGAGTGTATTCAGAGTGTACAGTTGGGGCTCTTAATAATTCCATTCCAGGTAAATGTAGCACTCTAAATCTAAGCCTTAATTGGAGGTGAAAAAGAAAAGCAAAAACAGTGTCAGTCATATCCCCTGCCCCTCCCACATCTGATCCCAAGGCAGATGTTCATTGTTAGGTGTGGCTGGCTAAGGACGTGAGTTCAGGACCCCTTTTCGACAAGAACTTGACTTGTTGGGCCTTCATATAGGGAGTATTATGAGGGGTCAAATTTGGAGCACCAACTAAACAGATAACTTAGGCACAGCAGCAGCTCTGTCTTAGAAGTAGCTCAGTTCTTGTTACAGTGTATTAGCTTCTTTTCCTTGTTTAGAAGGGCATGGGGTAGGGAGATCTGATCTATAGTTAACTCACTTACCTCTGAGACTCCGCCCAAGATTTGAAAGTCTAATTATTGCATCAGCCATGTTATCTTAATTAGGGAGATGAGATTTAACCTATCTGAAATCAAAACACTATTCATGCCAGGTTGGGATCCATTATAGATCTTAAATCCAAACATTTTCACTGTTTGAACTCTAATTCATATCCTTTAGAGTAAAGTTTTTACTTGGGATAGATTTTGTAGGGCATATAAAAAGATGCTCATTATGGGTGAATTATTTAAAAACAGCCACTATAATTTCAAAATAAAGTTTTCCTTTTTCCTGGCTATAAATAGAAATTCAGAGAAGGAATATAAAAAAAATAATCACCAATTTTTTTTTAAATCTATATGACTTTGGGTATGGTGATACTTCTATTGATTGATTGATTGATTGATTGTATCCTCACCCAAGGCCATGCTTACTGATTTTACAGAGAGTGAAAGGGAGGGAGAGAAATATTAATGTGAGAAACATCAATTGGTTGCCCCAACTGGGGACCCAACCTGCAACCTAAGCATGTGCCCTGACCAGGAATCGAGCCTACAGACTTTCAGTTTACAGGATGATGCTCCAACCAACTGAGCCACACCAGCCAGAGCATCACCTGTGTTTTTCACAACCCAAAGATAATCACTGTGACCACTTAGACTAGTATTTCATTCCATTCTTTTTTTTGCTATCTAAATATATTTGTGCTATATAAATGAGGTATATAATTTTGAATTCTTGATACAGCCACTATTTGGCCCCGGGAGTCTAACTTCACATAAAGTTAACTAAAGTCATACATAATAAATTTGTAACTCTCACAAAAGTAATAAGATTAGTTGTCTTTCTTTCTTGGTATTACATCTAAGTGGGAATTTGAGAGAGTAACATTCCTTGAAATATCTCATTATAATTTCTCATAACAAGACTGAGCTTGTTCTTTTGTGTTATGATTAACCACTTGGATTGATTCTTTCAGGATTTTGGTCCAGCACATAATTGTAAACAGGAACTATTATAAGAATATAGATGGTTGATATAAATTAGTCAAATTTATTCTATTAGCCATAATCATTACAAATATTTACTTGTCTAATGGTATTTTGTTTATAATGGTTGGAAATGATAATAACATGTGCTCTTATTTCCTTATTATCCAAAAATTGGTAATAATTATATATTTTTCTCTCTCCTTTCCTCTTATCCCTCCTGACCCTCCCCACCCCCAACCCCAAGCTATTCCAATAGAAACTGCTAAGCAAAATCCTAATGTTGCTTTGGTCCTTACTTCTTATGGAGGCCATATTGGTTTTCTGGAGGGTATCTGGCCAAGGCAGTCCACTTACATGGATCGAGTCTTCAAGCAGTTTGTGCAGGCCATGGTTGAGCATGGCCATGAACTCTCTAACATGTAGTTCTTCAGGTGCATTTTGTCTGAACCACCATATAAAGCAACTCAGCTTAGTGTGCACAAATCTTAACTACTGTATGTAAAACAAATAAGCCAGCAGGGGGTGAAGAGGTCTCGAATGACATGCAAAAACTACTTTTTTGGGAAACAAAACAACTTTGTAGCAAGAAATAAAATGTAGATTTAGATTGTAATTTATGTAGATTTTATTTTTACTATGCCTTACCAAGTATGACCTTAAATAAAGTAGTACAAACATGGAATTGCACTTAACCAAAACCATTGTGTAAAAATATTTTAATTCCTCAGGGTTTTAATTTAGGCTAGTTTTTTTTTTTTTTAGATTACTCATTTTACGTGATTTAATGGTACTTTAATAACTGTTAAGAGATTTGGGCTATTTGAATGTAAGTTGTAAGTTGGCACATTCCTAAGAGTATTTATACCTAATGATGATAACATGTAAACTGAAATAAGATAAAATACAACATGCTAATATTTTATGTATTCTAACTTGAAAAGTCAAATGCAACAATGTTAGACTGACTTCTCTATACATGCTCTTTTATTCTGATAATATTAAATTAAGGCTGATTTATGTTTTATAATGACTATAGTTTACATGCTTATTTTTAAAATAGTATATATATGCATACATATATATCATTATATTAAAATAAATTCTACCACTTTAATTGTTTCTTTGTGAGTTTTTGTCTACAAAAAAGTTATCCCTAGAAAGCAATTTATGATAAATTCATGAATTGCATTAGTAAGAAATACTAAAATTATTTTATTCATTGTTTCCAGAATATTGGATTCACACCATGTGTACCAATTAAAAATACTTTCAGCTACAAGAAACCTGTCTAACAGTGAATTTAGAATAATGATATATCGATATAATCATCTTACATCACAAGAAGGCTCCAAGGCCAGGGCTGGTGAGGGAGTTTAGCAGTGTCATCAAAGACTCAGGCTCTTTCTGTTTCATCTCCATCCCTTAGCTGGAGATACATCTGCTCTTAAGGGAAAGTGACAACTTTTCCAGAAGATTTGCCCTTATATCCTTTGGCCAGAACTATGTCACATGGTCCCCCTGGCTGAGTAACAGGCTGGGAAATCAAGTCTGCGAACTTCCCTGATTGTGGAGGCAGGCCAGGCAGAGGGGATTGGCAATGATTGTTGGGCTAGCCAGCCTATAGAAATATCTTTCACACCATTCAGCATCTTTCCCCTCATATTTTACTATTTCAACCTGCTCATAAAATATGTATATTTTTGCCCCAGGTATCACACACATTAAGAGGACCAGATAGAAAAAAATCATATTAACAACATTGTTTATTAAATATGCCACCAGTTAGAGAGTTTCTAATAGCATTCCTGGTAATACTTGTAAACTCCCCTATAATTATGTCTGGGATGACAGCACTGATAATACCAATGCTTTTCGGTCTGTTCAGCATATATTCTGATTCAGTAGTAAGAATCACTTTCAGTTTGTGTAGTCCAGGTGGGGCTGAACTTGATAGATTTTGAAGAAATTTTATCAGGAAAATTGTTTACCCACTGGTCACGGCCAGAATGGGGGAAGTGCCTCCTCACCTCCCTCTACTGCAAAAATTAATTCCAGCTAGATTTTAGATAGGTATAGGGATAAATAAATAATACATAAAAAGTATTAGCTGAAAGGTTATTTTTCATTGTGAAAGGTTATCTTTACAATTCTAGAGCAGATAATTCCTTCTTAAGCAAAATATAAAAAATGAGAAGCTATAAAGAAAAGAAGTGGCAGATATGATCATATGAAGAGGAAAAACTTCAGTTCTACAGAACCACAATAAACAAAATTAAATACAAATGACCGAGAAAAATATTTACGATATATACAAGGCAAGTATTACAAAGGACACTCACGGAATGATAGCCAATAAGTACAAGATCCAGCACAAATAATGCCCCTTTTTTATTACATAAAAATCTTTTATCACATAATCATAAGCATGTAATTCTGTAACATAACAATATCACTCTCAGTCAAGCACATCATATGACAGTTTAGGTGAAATGTTAAAATTGCTGTCCATCGCATGCGAGACATTCATGTACCTTACCAACCACACTCAGTGGTGTTACCTCTGCTGGGTCCTGTATATTAAAAGGTGGACAATTTCACTAGTAATTTAGGAAATACAAAATTTAAGAACAAAAATTTTTGTGACCATCAAATTGCAAGTTTAATAACATGCAGAACTGATATTATACAGCCTCCGCTGGTGTAGCTCAGTGGAGCGTGGGCCTGTGAGCCAAAGGGTCGCTGATTGGATTCTCAGTCAGCACATGCCTGGTTTGGGGGCCAGGTCCCCAGTAAGGGGCATGTGGGAGGCAACCACACATTGATGTTTCTCCCCCTCTCTTCCTCCCTTCCCCTCTCTCTAAAAATAAATAAATAAATGCAATCTTTAAAAACAAAAAGAATTGATATTATACAATGTTGGTAATAGTGTAGGGAAATAATTATTCAAATTGGTGCAATTATTTTTTGGAAGGCAAAAATACTTGACAGTTTTAAAATACAAGAGCAACTATATTTAGCAATCCCATTTTGGTTCTTTTTTAAAAAAATATTTTTTACAGGAACTACTATAAAGGACACATGGACAAAATCAAGGGGAAGGGTGGAGGTGGGGGAGGGGGGGTTTGGCTGGGGTGGGGTGGAGGGACGGGGAGAAAAGGCATACAACTGTAATTGAATAACAATAAAAATTAAAATTAAAAAATATATGTATATTTTTTATTGGTCCTGGCTGGTGTGGCTTAGTGGATTGAGTGCTGACCTATGAACCTAAAAGTCACCGGTTTGATTCCCAGGGAAGTGTACATGCCTGGATTGCGGGCCAGGTCCCCAGTTGGGGGTAATTGATGTATTTCTCACACATCGATGTTTCCCTCTCTTTCTCCTCCCCTCTCTAAAAAATAAATTTAAAGAATCTTAAATGTTTTTAAATGAAATAAAATATTTTATTTCTTTTTAGAGAGGGGGGGTGGGAGAAAGGGAGAAAAACATCAATGTGTGAGAGAAACTTCGAACCGGCACCTTTTGGTCAGGTCCACAGGCTGGTGCTCAATCCACTGAGCCACACCAGCCAGCCTAGAAATCCCATTTTGAAGAATCTGTGCTATAGAAAAGCTAGCAAGGGTTTATAAAAATAGAGGCTCATTGTAGCCTTGGACATTTAGAATAACAACCTATTTAGTAGGGGAATGGGTAGATTATAATACATTCACATTATGTAACCATCAAAAAGAATGAGGAAGCACTATACTGATTTATAAAGGTATTTCTGACAGATTATTTAATGAAAATATTTACTGATTCATATATATGATCTCATTATTATAAACAAATAAATTACAGCTATACATGCATGTGGTTGTTTATATGTGTTTGTTATAAGGAGGTGAACGTTTTTAAGTGTTGATTCTTTTACATGGAGGATAGACTTTTCCCCAGCTGTTTCTCCACACTGTAGCAAGCTCTGAGAAAGATGGGCTGTGTTTAAAGTGTTTCTCCATCCCAAGCACTTAGCACATTGCCTGGAACAGGGTAGGTCCTTAGTCCACGTTAGCTGAATAATAGTGGTTTGTGCACAAAAATTCTACTTTGTAAGCCAGCTTTCTGTTTTGAAAAGTTAATTTTATATGTACATCCTGGAGTTTTCTATCTCCTCATGTTTCTCTTTGTTATTGTCATCATTAATCATGTATCCAAAGCCTTCTTACAGAGCCTTGTATTTGCAATAGGGATACAAATAGATACTGTGATTTTCTTCTCTTTCTTTCCTTCTTGAGAGTTCCACATTTTTTTTTTTTAGATCTTGAACCCAGTAAATACACACACACAAACACATACACACAAGTTTTCTGGAACAATACTCTTTTTTTGTGTGTGCAATACACTGTCATATTTTTTAGCCCATCCTGTTCTAGTCTGTTGTATTTTATTCTTTAAGATGTCCTGTTTTTTTAAAGACTTTATTTATTTATTTTTAGAGAGAGGGAAAGGGAGGGAGAAAGAGAGGGAGAGAAACATGGATGTGAGAGAGAGACATATTGATTGCTTGCCTTTCACATGCTCCCAAACTGGGACCTGGCCTGCAAAAGCTTATTGATTCTTAAATTTGAGCGATGGGGGTTCATCACATTATTCTCTCTACATTTGTGCGTACATTTTTAAATTAATTTTTAAATATTGCTCTAAAAATTCACTTTTGAGAGCCTCTAAGGGGTTGCAACCTGCAGTGTGAAAAACACTGGAATTCTAGAAGTTACTAGAAGTTAAAGAAGTCACTATTGTCAGTGGCAGTTGTCACACTTGGTAGTAATAGTTTCTTTACTTACCTGCTTTTCTCCAACCAACTGCAAACACAGTGAAGACAGGAACCATATCTTCATTGCTCTCCATTTCATCCCAAGGCCAGGACAGTATCTACCTCATATTAGCTTTATTATTAATTAATAATGCTTAATAAGAGTTGAACCTTCCACCCTGACCCTGAGAGAATGATAAAACTTAACATACAAATTAGGAGTGGGAAGAGGAGGGACTTCTACAACCTCTTTCCAAGAGAACATCTGTTAAAGTAGCCTGTTTTCCGTGCAGACTTCTGAGTCAAAGGGTTACTCTGAACCTAACAGCACTTGTCATTAGGCAAGCTCTCAACTTTTTGTAACTTAATTTGAAGTCAAGGTAGACAATTGGCAAGGTCAGCTGATAAAGAATGCTTAGGAAATGTGGTATTATAACTCCAGTTCTCATTTGTAATGACAGTGCTTTGGCCCTAACTTTTTCTATTGTACAAACCAGTCAAACTACAGAATATAACCAGGTGTTACTTCTACAATATAATGTTGGTGTCAGCATTGAGACCTAGCTCAGTAAAAATTGCTATATGTAATTGATTTTATTCTTTCACATTTAAATTTTATTGCTAAGCAAAGACATTGGTTTTTGTATATTCATGGGCTTTGTGATGATAAAGATGTTTCTACTTCTGTCATATGCATTATAAAGCTGTGAATTATTCAATAGTGCTCATTATTCCTATCTCAATAGTGAAATTAAGAGACACTTTTCCTGGCTCTATCCTTCAACCACCTAAATGTGGGAATTACTTTGAAAATAATGAAAGGCAAGAATTTGACAAGAATAATTTATACCTCTGAATATCTCTTTTAGAGAAAGATAATAACTTTGATCAAATAAGTAAGACATTACTATCAGTTAAGACCATGATGCAATATTAAATTATTATAGGACAGTTGTGTATTTGCACCTCTATAAAGGGTTATCTTCCCCCAGAGTTAGATACTGGTACCCAAATTTTGCAAGCAGTACAATGATCTTTTCCATCTGTCCTTCAGGTTTACTGTTGACCCTATTACCAAGGACTCGATATCAGCTTGATATGAATAGACAGGCTAGCAGTATAATAACAGATCTGAATGATCATAAAAGAGCATTATTTTGTTTTAACTGTCAACTTACTATTTGGTACCTGTAAATTTTAACTACTTCATTTATCTGCTTTACCTTACCTATGACCAGACACAAGCAGTTCGTTCTTTTTCTATTTTCCAAGCTCAAAATGAAGCATGCATAATACTTAATTTTTGGACCCTGAATATAGTTTATTTCTCCTAAAGCCATATAGACATGTTCCTTTGAAACCCATGGGCCTTTGAAACCCCTAGGTTTTCTTACCTTTGAGAAATATAATGTAGAATAAACTACTATATATTAATATTTGCATGATACATTCTGAAATATATGCTATATTTTATATCTATTATATATTTATATTATATATGTATATGTAAAATGCCTAATATTCTCTTCATTTACCTAGAGCTCTTTATAATCATCAATTATAATTCCTAGTACTTTTAAGATCATTTATTGAAAAAGAAATTTGAACTTGAATTCAGAGTACTTCAGTTTGATTTTGAGCTCTGCTATTAATCTACCATTTGACCTGAGGCAAATCATTTACCCTGCCTAAACTTCAGTTTCTTCAACTATAAAAAGCATATGGTAATATCAATATCACAGTGTTAGCATGAGGATTAAAGAGACAATATATATGTGAAAATGCTTTGTGAACCATTAAGTGCTATAGAAATGTAAAAAGATATTATGAGGTGTCTACTTTTATAAACCAAATCAAAACCAAATGACGTTTTTATTACTAAAGTAGCTTTCTCTATCAAAAACACATTGGGTTCAGGGGAGGGGGCAAAGTACATGTTAATGTGTATGGTGACATTAACCTTGAACCTTTGGCCAAGGTGCTCCTGCCAGGATTTGCCACCATAAACTTACTAATTTTCCCTTTGTAATTACTTAATGTTTGGTTGGGGGGGCGGAGAGAGATACTTTGAAACTATGCAAATATCCCATGTAGTTCTGTTTAAACTTCGGCCCATTCATTGGTAAATGTTACTGCAGCAATACTGTGGTGTTCTGCTGGTTATCTTCTATTTCAACAAGTATGTCACAAGAATTTTTATTTTATTTTTTTCCACTTAAATTAATATTTATTCTTTTTTTTTCAATTTCTAAATTATTTTATTATTGTTAAATTACAGTTGCATTTTCTCCCCACCCCTCCACCCCACCCCAGCCAAACCCACCTCCCTCCCCTGCTTCCACCCTCCCCCTTGGTTTTGTCCATGTGTCCTCTATAGTAAGTAGTTCCTGAAAACCCTTCTCCCCACTACGCCTTCCCCCCTCCCCTCTGGCTATTGTTAGATTGTTCTTAACTTCAATGTCTCTGGTTATATTTTGTTTGCTTTTTTTCTTCTCTTGAGTATGTTCCTGTTAAAGGTGAGATCACATGGTATTTGTCCCTCACCACCTGGCTTATTTAACTTACCATAATGCTCTCCAGTTCCATCCATGCTTTGGCAAAGGGTATAAGCTCCTTCTTTCTCTCTGCTGCATAGAATTCCATTGTGTAAATGTACCATAGTTTTTGGATCCACTCATTTGCTGATGGGCACTTAGGTTGCTTCCAGTACTTGGCTATTTTAAGTTGTGCTGCTATGAACATTGGGGTGCATAGGTTCTTTTGGATTGGTGTTTCAGGGTTCTTAGGGTATAATCCCAGCAGCAGAATTGCTGGGTCAAAGGGCAGTTCCATTTTTAGTTTTCTGAGGAAATTCCATACTGTTTTCCACAGTGGCTGCACCAGTCTGCATTCCCACCAACAGTGCACTAGGGTTCCCTTTTCTCCGCATCCTCTCCAACATTTGTTCATTGATCTGTTTATGTTGGCCACTCTGATCAGTGTGAGATGGTACCTCATTGTGGTTTTAATTTGCATCTCTCTGATGGATAGTGATGCTGAGCATTTTTCATATGTCTCTGGGCCTTCTGTATGTCCTCCTTGGAGAAGTGTCTATTCAAGTCTTTTGCCCATTTTTTAATTGGGTTTTTTGTCTTCCTGGAGTGGAGTAATATGAGTTCTTTATATATTTTGGAGATCAAGCCCTTGTCCGAGGTATCATTGGCAAATATGTTTTCCCAAATAGTTGGTTCTCTTTTCATTTTAATGCTGTTTTCTTTAGCCATGCAGAAGTTTTTTAATTTGATGAGGTCCCACTTGTTTATTCTTTCCTTCATGTCCCTTACTTTAGGGGACATATCAGTGAAGATATTGCTGTGTGGAATGTCTGAGATTTTCCTGCCAATGTTTCCCTCTAGGACTTTTATGGTGTTACGACTCACATTTAAGTCTTTTATCCATCTTGAATTTATTTTTGTGTAAGGTGTAAGTTGGTGATCGAGTTTCATTTTTTTGCATGTAGCTATCCAGATCTCCCAACACCATTTGTTGAAGAGGCTATTTTTGCTCCATTTTATGCTCCTACCTCCTTTGTTAAATATTAATTAACTATAGAGACTTGGGTTTATTTCTGGGCTCTCCGTTCTGTTCCATTGGTCTATGTGCCTGTTTTTATGCCAGTACCAGGCTGTTTTGATTACGGTGGCCTTGTAATACAGTTTGATATCAGGTATTGTGATCCCTCCTGCTTTGTTCTTCTTTCTCAAAATTGCTGCAGCTATTCAGGGTCGTTTATGGTTCCATAACAATTTCTGAAATGTTTATTCTATATCTGTGAAATATGTCATGGGTACTTTAATAGGGATTGCATCGAATCTATAAATTGCTTTGGGTAGTATGGCCATTTTGATGATGTTAATTCTTCCAATCCATGAGCATGGTAAATGCTTCCATTTGTTTGTGTCTTCCTCAATTTCTTTCTTCAGTGTTGTATAGTTTTCTGAGTACAGGTCTTTTACCTCCTTGGTTAGGTTTATTCCTAGGTACTTGATTTTTCTTGTTGCTATATCAAATGGGATTTTTTTCCTGATTTCTGTTTCTGATGTGTTATTGTTTGTGTACAAAAATGCCTTTGATTTCTGAGTATTGACTTGGTATCCAGCTGTCTTGCCAAATTCATTTATTAGGTCGAGTAGTTTTTTGGTGGAGTCTATAGGATTTTCTATGTACACTATCATGTCATCTGCAAACAATGACAGTGTTGTCTCCTTTCCAATTTGGATGCCTTTTATTTCTTTTTCTTGTCTGATTGCTGTGGCTAGGACTTCCAATACTATGCTGAATAGGAATGGTAAAAGCGGGCATCCTTGTCTTATTCCTGATCTTAGTGGGAAAGCTCTAAGTTTCTGCCCATTGAGTATGATGTTGGCTTTAGGTCTCTCATATATAGCCTTTATTGTGTTGAGGAATGATCCCTCTATTCCCATTTTGCTGAGTGTTTTTATCATAAATGGGTTCTGTACCTTATCAAATGCTGTTTCTGCATCTATTGATATGATCATGTGGTTTTTGTGTTTGCTTCTGTTTATGTGGTATATTATATTTATTGATTTGCGAATATTGTACTATCCTTGCATCCCTGGGGTAATCCCACTTGATCGTGGTGTATGATCCTTTTAACATATTGCTGGATGTGGTTTGCCAATATTTTGTTGAGGATTTAAACATATATGTTCATCAGTGATATTTGCCTGAAGTTTTCTTTCTTTCTCATGTCTTTATCTGGTTTGGGGATTCGGATGATTTTGGCTTCATAAAACAAGTTTGGAGTCTTCCATCTTCTTGAATTTTTTGAAATAATATGTGGAGGATGGGGATTAGCTCTCCCTTAAATGATCTGTAGAATTCTCCTGTGAAACCGTCTGGTCCAGGGCTTTTGTGTGTTGGAAGCTTTTTGATTACTGTTTCAATTTCATCAGGTGTTATTGGTCTGTTCAGGCTTTCTGCTTCTTCTTCATTGAGTTTTGGAAGGCCATATTTTTCTAGAAATTTGTCCATTTCATCTAGGTTTTCACATTTCTTGGCATATAGTTTTTCGTAGTAATTTCTTACAATCCTTTGTATTTCTGTGGTGTCAGTTGTAGACTCTCCTCTTTCATTTCTGATTGTGTTTATTTGGGTCCTCTTTTTTTCTTGATGAGCCTGCTTAATGGCTTGTCAATTTTGTTTATCTTTTCAAAGAACCAGATCCTGGATTCATTGATCCTTAAAATCGTGCTTTTAGTCTTTATGTCATTTAATTCTGCTCTGATCTTGGTTATTTCCTTCCTTGTACTTGCTCTAGGTTGTCTTTGTTGTTGTTCCTCGAGTTCTTATAGGTGTATGGTTAGGTTGTTTATTTGAAATGTTTCCATTCTTTTTAGGTAGGCCTGTATCACTATGAACTTCCCTCTCAGGACTGCCTTTGCTGTGTCCCATAGGTTTTGGATTGTTGTAAGTTCATTTTTGTTTGTTTCCAGAAACTTTTTGATTTCTTCCCTAATCTCATTCTTCACCCATTCATTGTTTAATAGCATGCTATTCAATCTCCATGTTTTTTAGTGTTCTGGGGTTTTTTCCTTGAGATTTGTTTCTAGTTTCAGTACCTTGTGGTCAGAGAAAATGCTTGATATGATTTCAATTTTCTTGAACTTGTTGAGGCTTGTTTTGTGTCCTATCATGTGGTCTATCTTTGAAAATGTTCCATGTGCATTTGAAAAGAATGTGTATTTTGCTTCTTTGGGATGAAAGGCTCTGTATATATCACTTTAGTCCATTTCATCTAGGACATTGTTTAATGACACAATATCTTTGTTGACATTTTGTTTGGAAGATCTGTCCATCTTTGACAGTGGGGTGTTATGTTGGGAACCGCCCTGCCTGGTTTCAGAAGCTGCAACCCCCATGGCTAAGGCTGAGTCAGAGACCTTGGGACCATAAGCCACTAAGGAGACAAAGCTTATCTCCCTGGCAGGAGTGCCATCTCTGCCCACTTTACTTTACTCTGCTTGGCCCTGAGCTTGACCAGTTAGCCAATGACGGGTAAGATTCCTCAAGGGAGGAATGACCTAAGACAGGCATGGTCACGAAAAAGGCCCACAGGGAAGGACTTGGGGGGCTATAGAAAAAGGGGGTGATGGACCCTGGCCCCTCAGCTTTGACATAGCCTGAGTCCTCTTTCTGTCTGCAAGAAGTCTCCTAATCTCTTGGCTGCCTTACTTCCCCTGCCTGATTTAAGCCTGAAACAATGACAGAGGGCGGTGCAGTCCTGTGCTGGAAAGGGTGGACTCCCAGGTGAGATCAGGCCTAAGAAAGAATGCATAAAATCCTGTGAAACCTGCTTTGTTTATACCCTCAGCTTAAATGATAAGGGTCCAAGCCTGAAATGAGTTTGTTTCCCAAAGTCTTATAGCCCTTTAACTAACTGACCCTAACTCAGAATAAGCCCTCAAAGTTCTTTATATGTTATCTATTGTTTGACCCTTACTGCCTGACAATGATTGATGAGCTTTACCTCTATTCCTGTGAAAAATGAACCTAATAAAAGCCCATGGAGGAAAAGGCTCTTGGCCCTTCTCCTTTGAGAGATCAGCCACCTCTCCTCCCCAAGCAGATCATGTCTTGGTAGATTTATTTTCATCCGTGGCGGACAGGGGGCTCTGCGGTAAAGCTCCCCCACAGTGTTAAAATCCCCTACTATAATTGTGTTCCTGTCAATATCTTTCTTGAAGTCCTCCAAGATTTCCTTTATGTATTTGGGTGCTCCTATGTTGGGAGCATATATATTTACAATGTTTTATGTCTTCTTGGTGGATTCTTCCTTTGTGTATTATGAAGTGACCTCCTGGGTCTCTCTTTATGGCTCTTCTTTTGTAGTCTATTTTGTCTGATAAGAGTATTGCTACCCCGGCTTTTTTTCCCTGTTTGCTTGGAAAATTTGTTTCCAGCCCTTCACTTTCAGTCTGTATAGGTCTTTTGTCCTGAGGTGGGTCTCTTGTAGGCAGCATATGTGTGGGTCATGCTTTCTTATCCATTCAGCTATTCTATATCTTTTGATTGGAGCACTTAATCCATTTACATTTAAGGTGATTATTGATAGGTACTTATTCATTGCTGTTTTTTTGTACCTGTGTTCCTCTCTCTCTCTTTTCCTTCCTTTCCTTAAAGCAGTCCATTTAGCACCTCTTGCAGAGCTGGTTTGGTGGAGGTGTATTCTTTTAGACTTCTTTTGTCTGGGAAACTCCTTATTTAGCCTTCTATCTTGATTGAGAGCCTTGCTGGGTTAAGTAGTCTTGGTTGCAGGCCTCTGTTTCTCATTACTTGGAATATTTTTTGCCATTCTCTTCTGGCTTGGAGCGTTTCCATTGAGAAGTCAGCTGCCAACCTTATTGGGGTTCCCTTGTATGTTACTTCCTGTTTCTCCCTTGCTACATTTAAGATCCTCTCTTTGTCTTGGAATTTTGCCATTTTAATTATGATGTGTCTTGCGGTGGGCCTCTTTGGGTTCCTCTTGATTGGGACTCTCTGTGATTCCTGGATTTGTGTGACTTTTTCTCTCATCAAACTAGGGAAATTTTCCATCATTACTTTTTCAAACAGGTTTTCTATACCTTACTCTTCCTCTTCTCCTTCTGGTATCCCTATTATATGGATATTATTATGTTTCATGTTGTCCTGAATTTCCCTTAACCCCTCTTCATTCTTTCTGAGCCTCTTTTCCTTTTCTTGCTCATTCTGGGTGTTTTTTTCTACTTTGTCCTCCAGCTCGCTGATCCGATCCTCTGCTTCATTGAGCCTGCTTTTGATTCCTTCTACTGTGTTCTTCAGTTCCGAAATTGTATTCTTCATTTCCTCTTGGCCCTTGTTGATAGTTTCTATTTCCTTTTTCATGTTGATATAGTTTGCAGTGAGTTCACTGTAGTTTCCCTGTAGTTTTTGGTAATTCTGTGTGAGCTCATTAAGCTTCCTTATAACCAATTCTTTGAACTCATTATCTAATAGTTGACTTGCCTCTTTGTCATTTAGCATTGTTTCTGAGACTTGTCCCTATCCTTTCATTTGGGGATTGTTTCTTTGTCTTCCCATTGTTTGTGAGACTCTTCCTGATAGCTTCTGCCTCTTAAGTTGTAAGTTGCTCTGTTCTGACTCCCTGGTTTTATGTTGTAAACTTCTGTGGTAGAATACCTGTGAGATTCAGTGGTACAGACTCCTTGATCTCCCGATCTTACTGATCTTGAGCTGTGGCTCATTTGGCTCTGTGTATGTCTTTGGTTTTTGGTTCTTGTTGGGTCTTTCTTTGGTGGGTCCTTCCCACCAGCTGGTTATCTGAGGGTCAGTCTGTCCCCCACCTCTTGTTTTCTGTTGTGCAAGTGTTGCCAGGTTATGTTGGAGCTGGTTTTTCCATGTGTACAAGGTTTTGAGGCTTTTCTCTTGCTCTTGTTCAGTTGTTTGTTCTGAGTAATCTCCACTATTTAGTTGTATTTCCAGATAGGTCCTGGGTTAAGTTAGTGTGTCTTCCACTCCCTCCTTCACCTTCTTCTGTTCTTATCTGTTGGTGGTCCCTTTGTTGGTGGGTTTCCTATTCCAGTAGGTATCCTGGTGTTCACAGCTTCTACCTAGTCCTCCTCCAGGCTATGGGTGTGTGCATGGGGCCTTCTGTGGTGCACACTCTCCCTGGTGCCTGTGGTCTCAGGCCCCCCGAGGTGTATACTCTCCCCAGTGCTTTGGATTTGGGCTCGATGCCCCCCACACCCCCACAGGAGTGTCAGGCTGTTGGGTGGAGAGGAGACTGAAGCTGATGCTGCAGCAGAATTCCCCAAAGTGCCCCCAAGGGTCTTTTTCTTTTTGAGAAAATCCTTCTGCTCAATCCTGCTGCTCCATACAAGGAAGGGCCTGTCCTCTCACACAGCCCACCTCTCCAGCTAGACCAGGGACTGTCCGTGTCAGCGCCCCACACAGCCCAACTCTCAACTCCCCCCAGCCGGCAGCCACAGTCTCCGTGTGTTTAACACCTCGTCTCTATTCCCCTCCCTGCAACTTCAAGCAACCAGGTCTCTCTCAGTGCTATTCAAGCCTTGTTTAGCATGGGAGGGAGCCATTAACTCGGCTCTCTCTCAGGAGTCCTGCGGCAGGCCTCATGTGGGCGACAGCCTGGAGCTGCAGTTGCCCTGGTCCCAGGGACCTTTTTGCCCTGAAGCAATCCCCTTACTGTCTGTTTTTTCAGTGTCCTCTATACTTTTTGGTCTCCTATCTTCATAAACACTGGGGTACTGTTGGCTCTTCACTTTGTTCCTCAGTAGATCAGCTAGGTGTTTCACCCATGTGCAGAGGAAGTGGACTCCACTCCCACCTATCTTGCCTCCATCTTGAGAATCCCCCAAGTATGTCACAAGAATTTTTAAAACATGGAATACCTGACTATTTCAGTCAGAGATACTTACCTCTTTTCTCTTAGATTGTCAAATAAAAAAATAATAACAGCCAACACAACAATAGCTGTCTAGTGTGAATGCCCTGTCTTGAACCATAAATATATAGGTCTTATAATAAATTTGCATCTTATTGGTCATGTTGCATAATAAGTTTGTATCTGATTGGTCAATTCTTGGTGCCAGAAATCCTTATATATAGACACCTGATTTTTTAAAGTCAATTTTGAGGCTATTATTATTTTTTTTTCTACATCTGTCAAAATTATACCTATTTTTTGTCAGACTGGTAAAAAATATATTATTTTATGTATGCCTCAGTATTTTAGTAATTAGTTTTATATGCCATGAGATGAAAAAGGTTGAAAATCACTGGCATAGACTTGTGAACTTTCTCTTGTCTTTGAGTTATAATTCAACACTATCATTATTTTGTTGTTGAAGTTGTTTCTTTTTGTTTTTTTTACCTATTATGTTTTACTTCTTTCTCAGACCAGCAAAAAAAAATTAAGCATTTAGAAGCTCAAAATCTTCTTGATAAAAGTACAATATACCTAGGAAAGAGATTGGTTCTGGAAGCAAAGCAATCCAGTATTCCAAGTAGAAAAGAAATGTCCAAATTGTCCATTTCTTTTCATTTTAAATACTTTAAAGTTTTAATTTTACACATTACCATTTCAAATTCTATTTAAATTTGGTCTTTGAGGCTGCACAGTCTGTCCTGAAATACAATTTTTTTTCTCCATTCTTGACTAGTAGAATCAGACAGAGTCAAAACAAGTTTTTATCAGACACTCATCTCTCTCAGTGATGTTAAAAGCAGAGACGGTGGATTCATGCCAAGATAACAGTGTACAAGTCTGAGGCATAGGTAAGGTATTTTTGAAATGCTTTGTTCTGATGAAGTTGTTGTGTAGCCTTGTGGAATGTCACTCAACATCTGGATGTCCTCGTTAATCAACAGAATAGGTCAACAGGCAAGTTATTTCAACTTGGGAATTCTCTCTGGTTGGTTTCTATGTCCCTTTGATATGTTCCTCCCATACTCCCCTGCCCCTGCTGCGCCTAAGCCCTCTGGCACCACTGTATTTTCCCTATTTCAGGCTTGGAATCAATTGGTTCTTTAAGAAGCCCTGGTTCCTTTTATTAAATAACGGCATTTAAAAACTAAAACCTGGCTGCTAGATATGATCATTGCTACTGGCATCCTACTACTTACTGCGCCCCTCAGTGGAGTTAGGAAAAAATTATGTATGTAATGCACAGACATCTATATTATCTATAAATACACATGAGTCAATAATGACACCTCTGACTCCAATTTAGCAACACAAAATGATTTCTAACCTCCCCCTTTCCTTATTTGTAATTTCTCCCAGTGAGAAACCCGGTTCTGATTATAATATATTTATTTATTTGTTGAACAACATAAATGAAACTAGATTACAAATAAAGTAGTTTCCAAATTCCTAAACTACACCCTTGTGAAAAACAAATTTACTAACTACAGTACTTCTTTTTGTATACTATTCTTTTAGTCTTTAGACTCACAATATTCAGTCAAAACAGTTTTTCAAAGTTACTCACCTCCTTTCTTTGTGGTACATGACTCATCTGTGTGTAATACAGTTTAGATTGATTGTCGCCAGCTGTGTTCCATCCTCCTCTCCACAACCTGGTGGATTTTTAAAATTTATATAAAGTTCACTCTTTGTGGCAAACAGTTCTATGGGATTAACAAATGCATGGAGTTGTGTGTCTACAACCACAGTTTCATATGCAATCTTTTTATCACCTGCATAATTATCCCATATTTACAGAAAACCATCCCCTCCACCCCCACAAACCCTGGCAACCATGAATCTGTTTTCCTCCATACAGTTTTGCCTTTTCCAGAGTGTTATATAAATTATATTATTCATTGTTTAAGCCTTTTGAGTCTGGCTTCTTTCTCTAAATAGCAAAATGCATTTAAAATTCAACTATATTCATATAATTCATATAAAATTCACATATGCCCTGAAAATTCATATATATATTCACTGGTTCATTCCTTTTTATTTCTGAGTACTATTCCATTGCATGGATGTACTGTAATTTGCTTATTCATTCACTGGTTGAAGGACATCTGTGTTAGTTTTAATTTTCAGTGACTATGAATAAAGCCACTGTAAACATCTGCATATAGGATTTTGTGTAAACATAAGTTTTCATTTGTGTTGGGAAGATACCTAGGACTGGGATTGCTAGATAATACGGTAAGTGTACATTTCACTGGATAAGGAACTGACAAACTGCCCTGGCTGGTGTGGCTCAGTGGATTGAGTGCCAGCCTGCAAACTAAAAGATCACCAGTTTGATTCCCAGTCAGGGCACATGCCTGGGTTGTGGGCCAGGGCCCCAGTGGGGGTGTTCGAGAGGCAACCACACATTGATGTTTCTTTCCCAATCTTTCTCCTTCCCTTCCCCTCTCTAAAAATAAATAAATAAGTATTTTTTTAAAAAAGAAAGAAAACTATTGCAAACTAAGGGAAACTATAACAAACTATTTTCTAAATGGTCTGTATCATATGTATTCCCACCAAGAATTTATGAAGGTTCTAGTCACTCTGCATCCTCAGAGCATTTGGTAAGAATTTTTAAAAGAACTTTTAGACATTCTAGTAGGTGTTAAACAGGTAGATATTAAAACTAAATAAGTCAGCTCAAGATATTTCAAACTATGGACTGGCTGGGGTGGGGTGGAGGGAAGGGAAGAAAATGCAGACAATTGTAACTGAATAAAAATAAATAAATAAATAAAGATATTCAAACTATGTAGATCTGTGAATTTGCCATTATTTCAAGTGTATGAAAGAAAGTGTGAAAATATCTTTAAAATATCAGAAACTGAGGCAGAAGGTGGCAATGAAATAGTTAATTTAAGGTATTTTTATACTCTTATTTTCTTTTGTTTTTTTATATTCAAGCTGCTGGAAAGATAAATGATATCTTTATATTTACCATAGTTTACCATGTAGAATGAATGTGCTCCCATGTACAATGCACCCCCACATTTTTGGCCCAAAATTTTAGGAAAAAAATGTTTCATTTTAAGTTTTTAATTCAATTATTTATTTAATTATATTTAAAAACAAAACTGATTATCATATTCCAGGGTATTATTTTGCATATAGATATCATTATTGCTTTATAGAGTTACACTTTTAATGCATAAGCATAAATAAAAGAATTTAAAACATTTAATAGAGATACAGAATTAGTACTACCCATGTCTAATGCATAACCTTATTTTTCCCTCAAAAATTTGGGCAAAAAAGTGTGCATTATGCACAGCAAAATATGGTAAATAATAGGCAAGTCACTCTATAAAAAATAAGAAAATTGAGTTAAAGGTTCAAATATCTGAAGCATTCAGTAATAGCAGGAAGATAGATTTAAGCCCATTTTCTATTTTCCCTAATTTCTCACACCAATCATTGGACTTTGCCTACATAAGATAAGCAACCCCCCTTCTGGGGGTAGGGGGATGTGGGGGAGAGCTTCCATAAATGCAGTCCCTATGTTACAATAAAAGTGGAAATAGCCAAACTGCTAATAAAAGTGGTATACCACTCTCAACAACAGGCTAACATAAGGTATGCTGTTGGGAATCAGCATAGTGCTTACTCTTCTTGAAAGAATAGTGACTGGGAGGGGCACATGGGAGCCTCTGGGTTGCTGTTAATGATGTCTCTTGATCTGATTACATATGGTCCATATATGGTTTGTGTACTTTCCCATATGTTTACATCAGACTATATCTAAATTCCTGACACTTAAGAATGGTAGGCTCTGCCCTGGCTGGTGTGGCTCAGTGGATTGAGTGCTGGCCTGTGAACCAAGGAGTCGCAGTTTTGATTCCCAGTCAGAGCACACACCTGGTTGTGGGCCAGATTCCCAGTTGGGGATGTGCAAAAGCATCCATACATTGATGTTTCTCTCCTTCTCTTTCTCTCCCCTTTCCCCTCTCTCTAAAAATAAATAAAAACTTTATAAAAATAGGAGAAAATCAAAAATAAAAATTTAAAAAAGAATGGTAGGCTCTTCCAGTCAAGATGGTAGAGTCTCCTCCCACAACATCAAAATTGCAACTAAAATATAGAAAGCCATCACTCAAAACCATCAGAAATCAAGTTGAGTATAAGTCTGACCCTACAGAATTAAAGAAACCACATCCATCCAGACTGGCAGGAGAGGCGCAGATGTGGAATGGACTGGTCCCATATACAAGTGTGGTGGATAAAAATTCAGAAGGGATATCTTGGGAGTGAGGAGTCCCAGACCCACACCAGGCCCCCAGCCCAGGGTTCCAGTGCCAGGAAGATTAAGTCCCCACAACTTCTGGCTGCAAAAATCCAGTGGGGATTGAGTTGGTGGAAGAAACTTTTGAAGCTCCAAGCAGATCCTCTTAAAAAAACCAACATGGCATCTACGCAGACTCACTCCCTCTGAGCTCCATCACCAGGGTAGCAGCTTGGCATATAGGGAGATATTGAAGTGTCTAGCATCAAGGCAAGCAGAGGCCATTGTCCATTTTCTAAACCCCTCACCCCATAGAGCCAGCAAGTTGGTACCATATCTGAGACTCCATCAACCTGGCTAACTCTGTTTGTCTGTCCCAGAGATACCCTGAGGCTGAACCCCACACAACGTAGATGCCCACCCAAGCTGCTTTTCCATATGAATGGCTGGTCTTGGCTCATGCTTCACCACTAGCTAAATCCTCTCAAACGAGCAACAGCTGGCCTGAATGAGACCCAGGCCCAGCACTAGCAGCAGCCAGCCTAGATTCACAGCTTGGCTTCACCTGGGAATCTCCAAGCCCAGCACAAGTAGCAGCCATCTCAGATTGCTTTATAGCTCAGGCATGATGGCCCCAGACAAAACACAGGTAGGGGCTGACCTTGCCAGGAATTCACTACCAGTGGACAACTACAGATCACATCAGAGGACCACCACACTGCCCCTGCACAGCTGATCCTCCATGGAGGGAAGAGGTTGGTGGTCAGTGGTCACAGTCAGTCCTTTCAGCTGACTGGCCTGGGTAAATCCCTCACATTGACCTGCTGACAGCAATCAAGGCTCAACTACAAGTGGTGGGTGTACTCAGCCCACATGAAGAGCATGCCTCAAGTACCCAGCTTGGGTGATAGGGGTGGCTATGCCGCTGGACCCTACAGGATGCCTATTGCATGAGGCCACACTACCAAGACATGGAGTCAAAGCAGCTCTACCTAATACATAGAAACAAACAGGGAGGCTGCCAAAATGAGGAAACAAAGAAACGTGGCCCAAATGAAAAAACAGATCGAAACTCCAGAAAAAAGAGTTAAATGAAATGGAGATAAGCACGCTATCAGATGCAGAGTTCAAAACACTGTTATAAGGATGTTTAAGGAACTCAGTCAGAACCTCAACAGCATAAAAAAGATCCAGTCAGAAACAAACAATACACTAATGAAATAAAGAACGATTTACAGGGAAAACAAGAGTAGAGTGGGTGAAGCCAAGAATAAAATCAATAATTTGGAACATCAGGAAGCAAAAAACAACCACACAGAGCAACAAGAAGAAAAAAGAATCCAAAAAGAAAAAAATTAGGATAGAATAAGTAGTCTCTGGGACAACTTCAAGAGGTCCAACATTCACATCATAGGGATGCCAGAAGGAAAAGAGAAAGAACAAGAAATTGGAAATCTGTTTGAAAAAATAATGAAAGAAACTTCCCTAATTTGATGAAGAAAATAGTCATGCAAGTCCAGGAAGCAGAGAGTCCCAAACAAGATGGATGCAAAGAGGCCGACTCCAAGACACAACATAATTAAAATGCCAGAGGTTAAAGATAGAGTCCTAAAAACAATAAGAGAAAAGAAGTTAGTTACCTAAAGGGGAGTACCCATAAGACTGTCAGCTGATTTCTCAAAAGAAACTTTGCAAACTATAAGGGACTGGCAAGAAATATTTGAAGTCATGAAAAAACAAGGACCTACAGCAAAGATTGATTTGCCCGGCAAAGCTATCATTTGGAATCAAAGGGCAGATAAAGAGCTTCCCAGACAGGAAAAAACTAAAGGAGTTCATCATCACCAAACCATTATTATATGAAATGTTAAAGGAACTTATTTGAGAAAAAGAAGAAGATAAAAACTATGAACAATAAAATGCCAATAAATACATATCGACATTTGCATCTATAAAACAAACTAAGCAAACAAGAAGGACAGGCAAAATCATGGATACGGAGAGCATTTTCATGGTTGCCAGATGGGCGGAGGGGGTGGGGAAATGGGTGAAGAGGTGAGGGATTTAAGAAGTACATAGGTAGTCTCACAGAATAGCCATGGGGATGTGAAATACAATATAGGAAATGGAGTAGCCGAAGAACTTACATGCATGACCCACGGAAATGAACAATGGTGTGGGGATTGCAAGTGAGTGGAGGGTGCTGGGTGGAGGGGAGCGTATGGGGAAAAATCAGGGCAACTGTAATAGCATAATCAACAAAATATAATTTTTAAAAATAAATGAAATAAGGCAAGTCATATGAAAAAAAATAAGGAATGGTAGGCTGATCAAAAATTTTTGCCAAAGGCTTGATCTTCCTTTCTACTACATGCTGCCTTCTATTTCATCTTTGGTTTCATCCAAGAATTAAATTAAAAGGAAAGTTAAATTCTCTTATGATTTAAGTACTTTTTTATTGGTGTTCAGCTAGACTGAGAAAATAAGTGTTAAATGGAATGATTTATTGTGAAGAAACTTATAAAACTTTCTAAGAAATAGATAAAAAGACTTTAATCAACCAAGAAATATGTTTCAGCATGGCAAAAAATGAATGTTTTAAATTATTTCCAAATTAGTTTATAAACTTGATGAAATCCCAACTAAAATCCAAATAGGATTTCTTTAAAAATCAATAAAGCAATTCTAAAGGCCATTTACAAGAAGAAACAGAAAGAATAATCAAAAGCATTTTTAAAAGGAGGGTAATATTGTTGTACAGATATTGAAAGGTGAATTAGTTGCAATATCTTTAAACAGGTACTGGTGCAAAATTTGTTAGTTCACTCAAACAGAACGAAGAACCAGAGCGAGACCCTAATTCACTTAGAATTTAAGTAACCAAAAGCACAGTGAGAAAAATGGGCAAAAGACATGGACAAAGAGTTCACACGCACATATACAACAATACAATAAGAATGTTTAACCTCATTAATGAATAGTAAGTAAAACTATGAAATATTTTTAATCTATCAGATTGGCAAAGACTAAAAAGAAATTTGACTTTGATAACACTATGTATTAGTGACAATGTAAAGAACCAGTCATTCATGGATACTGATGGAAAATGTACATATTGGTAGAACCCCTCCAACATTTTCATTCAGCATTCCATTTCTAGCAATTTAGCCTATAGAAACACTGGCATATGTAAAACAACAAGAGCATAAGTTATTTACTAAAGCATTGTTTGTGATATAAAAGTTCAAACATAAATTAAATTATGATTCATTCTCACAATAAAATAATACTTAGCTTTAAGTTAAAAAGACTCTTGTGTACTAATATGAGATAGTTTAGTAGGGGAAAAGAGGTTGAAGAAGCTGGTACAGAGAGGATTAAAGATGGATTTAAGTCTCTGAAGAGGTGGAAGAGAATATAATCCAGAGCAAAAATGCAAGATTTGGCCAGAGAAAGAAGGAAGGGGGCATCCTTTTCATTGAAGAGAGATTAGAGATACAGATAGAGAGATAGAGAGAGAGAGAGATAGAGAGGGGGGGTGAGAGAGAGAGAAAGAGACAGAATATGGAGAGCAAGTAGTAGAGCTTATTTTTCTTTTCTAAAACTTTTTCTCTGTCCCCAAATCTTCTCTACTTCAGTTCAATTAATCCAGATGTCCCGTTTTCCCTTCTCTTTCTGACATTCCCATTTTTCTAAACACTCCTAAGCCTCTAAAGCTTTTTATTGACATGTCCAGTCTCATGCTATTCAAGAAGATGCAAGATTAGCAATCATTCTAATTAAGTATGCATTTATTGACTTTCACATATGTATAGGATATTGTATTACGCCGTGAGAGATTCTGAGACCATAACGTGATAAAATTAGACACATGTATACATTTCCAAGATAGATTTTTTTTACAAGATAGATTTTTTCTCTTTATTTTTTATTGGTGACACCTTTGCAGATGTCCCCATTTCCCCCTCTTTACCCCCTTCCTCTCACCCCACTGGAATACTATGGAGCCATGAAAAGGAAGGAAATCTTACCTTTCGCAACAGTAGGATGGACCTGGAAATTATTATGCTAATTGAAATAAGCCAGTCAGAGAAATACAAACATCATATGATCTCACTTATATGTGGAATCTAATGAACAAAATAGAAACAGAGGCATAGATACCTGGAAGTGACTGACAGCTGTGAGAGGGGAGGGAGAAAGGGGGAATGGATGACATAAGGTGAAAGGATTAGCCAAAGAACATGTATGTATAACCCATGGACACAGACAACACTGTGGTCATGGCTGCAAGGTAGATGTTGATAAATATTATAACAGATAATAAAAGTGCTTTGAGGATATAGGGCAGAAAAAATATAATTATATATGAGCAAGGGTTACGAGGGGCTTCACTGAGAAGGTAATATTTAAATGAAACCTAAAGGAAAGATAATACTTCAATATGTTTTGATGGGTACAGATGGAAGCAAAAGGATTCACAAAGGAATGTGTAAGCTATATTATAAGAAAGTGGGAGAAAGCAAATTAAAGACAAATTTAAGTCATTTTCCTTCCATAGTAATTTTATTCTCCCAACTCCTTTTTGTTAATTAACTATTCACACAACTTGACTTTTGAAGAGAGGATATTTCAGCCTCATCCTCATGTCTCAGTGAGCTCTGGGTGATTTTCTGCAGCTTCTTGTATGAAGGAGAGCAGTATAAATGAAATTCTAGCTCCTTAGGGTAACAGGAGGGTGAATACTTTTAGAGAACCAAGAGCACAAGATTTAGCAAATCTCTCTGGAGGTAGAAATTCATTTGTTGTAGTTTCTCATTTGTTCCCTATCTGCCCTTCCTCTTACTCTACTGCTAAAAATAAAAAAAAGAACAACCTACATTGAAAGTTGGAAGAGGTTGATATCAGGCCTGAGACATAACCAGGGCAAATTTTAAACACCATTTAAAAATTAATGTGTATTTTCTCCTAAACCTAATCCAAGCCATGTAAGCAGAAACAAGACAAACACTACTTGTTGGACATGAATTTATCAGGTATGTTTAATATACCGACAATTCCCTGTTCCACTGGTTATCTGTAATCACAGTTTTCATCAGTACTATCACTGGAGAGAACCCATCACCAGGATGTGAGGGCAGGATAAAACACTTGGTTGATTCATAAACTCATAAATATGCTTTTTAGGTTTATTACATTATAAATGATATCTTTTGCCCAAATCAGAATATTTAGAATCTATGCATTTGCTTGAACCAAAGGCAAATTACTGAAGTAAAGGGAGTTAGTTCTTAACTGGAATGTTAGAATATTTTTCAGTTATATGTTTTGAGCCACTTATAAGGCCTCTGGCAAATGGAGCTGGAAAGCCTGGCTTTTAGAAAGCCTCTTCTTCATCCCCAAAACTTAAGCTGAAAGCATTGTGAAGTGATGTTAAATAATTTATATTCATTCACACTTAGGTTTTTTTTGTCCTTGATAGACTTCCCACTCCATTTCTCCTTTAATTAAATCATTGTTCTTGCAAGAGATCTGAGTGCTTATTTAAACCCTATTTCTACATAGACAGAAACAGTGCATATCTATTGTACACGTCATTTATTGGGAAATATTTCCATCACATTTCACCTTACCTGACTCTTTGGGAAGGGGGTAGAGAACAGTGAACTATTATGGTTCTAAAACTTCTGCTTGCATTCCCAAAGTCCTCCAAAGAAAGCTCAGAGTAGCTGACACACAACCTTCTCTCAGAGTAGAAAGGTTAAAGCATCTGCTCAGAATTTGAAGTAACTCACTTAGAGGTGAGAGCTGGTTGAAACAGCCATATTTACCAGGCATTTTAGGGGGGCTGGTTGTTTTGGAGAGGGGTCATATAATTCTATAGTTCCTGAAAACTCTCCATCATGACCAAATATGTAGCAAAATGGCCCATCAATTAATTACTGGAATCAATCTATTAGAATAGCATATTGTTTTCCTCTGAACAGTATGACAGTGTTGAAAAAAGCATCCTGAACTGGGAATGGGAAACCAGATAGACTTGTCCCTTTCACTTATAAAATGTGAGACCTAGGAAAAGACATTTAAACTCTCTGAAGTTTACTTTTGTCTTCTGAAAATAGGCATAATATGCCATGTTATCACTGAGAATTATTATGAGAAGCAAATTATATGAAGTACATGAAAATCTTTATTTTTTAAAGATTTTATTTATTTACTCTTAGAGAAAGGGGAAGGGAGAGAGATGGAGAGGGAGAGAAACATCAATTGATTGCCTCTCACAGGTGCCCCAACCAGGGACCGACCCCACAACCCAGACACATGCCCTGACCAGGAATTGAACTGGTGAACTTTTGCTCTGTGGGATGAAGCCCAACCAACTGAGCTACATCAATCAGGCTGAAAGTGTTTACTAACCAACAAAGTGCTATGAAAAATGTAAGATATTATAACTTAAAATTATTGGGACTAAGTATTAATACTCCAAAAATTAATATTTACTAGCCTTAATTTCTGAGGGTCAATTTTTTAAAAAAGGAATTCATAATAATTTTTATTCATGTCTCACTTTGTGCCAAGCAATATTGAAAGCCCTTTAGATGTATATGTTATTTTATTTTTTTGGTATTTCATTTTATCTTTTAAAGTATATTTTATTGATTTTTTAAAGTATATTTTATTGATTATGCTATTACAATTGTCACATATTTTTCTCCCCCTTATTCCCCTCTGCCCTGCACCCCCCTCCCACCAGCAATCCCCCACCTTAGTTCATGTCCATGGGTCGTACATGTAAATTCTTTGGCTTCTACATTTCGTATACTATTCTTACCCTCCTCCTGTCTATTTTGTACCTACCATTTATGCTTCTTATTCCCTGTGCTTTTTCCCCCATTCTCACCCCTCCCCGCTGATAACCCTCCATGTGATCTCCATTTCAGTGATTCTGTTCCTGTTCTAGTTGTTTGCTTAGTTTGTTTTTGTTTTTGTTTTTGTTTAGGTTCAGTTGTTGATAGCTGTGCATTTGTCATCATTTTACTGTTCATAGTTTTTGATCTTCTTTTTCTTAGAGAACTCCCTTTAACCTTTCATAATAAGGGTTTGGTGATGATGAACTCCTTTAACTTGACCTTGTCTTGGAAGCACTTTTTCTGCCCTTCCATTCTAAATGATGGCTTTGCTGGATAGAATAATCTTGGATGTAAGTCTTTGCCTTTCATGACTTGGAATACTTCTTTGCAGACCTTCTTGCCTGCAAGGTTTCTTTTGAGAAATCAGCTGATAGTCTTATGGGAACTCCTTTGTAGGTAACTGTCTCCTCTTCTCTTGCTGCTTTTAAGATTCTCTCCTCTTTCATCTTGGGTAATGTAATTATGATGTGCCTTGGTGTGTTCCTCCTTGGGTCCAACTTCTTTGGGACTCTCTGAGCTTCCTGGGCTTTCTGGAAGTCTATTTCCTTTGCCAAATTGAAGGGGGAAGTTCTCCTTCATTATTTTTTGATATAAGTTTTCCATTTCTTGCTCTTCCTCCTCTCCTTCTGGTATCCCTATGATCTGGATGTTGGAATGTTTAAAATTGTCCTGGAAGTTCCTCGGCCTCTCCTCATTTTTTTGAAATCTTTTTTCTTCATTCTGTTCTGGTTGAATGTTTATTTCTTCCTTCAGCTCCAAACTGTTGATTTGAGTCCCAGTTTCCTTCCCTTCACTGTTGGTTCCGTGTATATTTTTCTTTATTTCACTATGCATAGCACTTTTTCCTCTATAGTGTGACCATGCTCAACCATTTCTGTGAGCATGCTGATTACCAGTGTTTTGAACTCTGCATCTGATAGGTTCGCTATCTCCCTGTCACTTAGTTGTTTTTCTGGAGTTTTGATCTGTTCTTTCATTTGGGTTGTCTCAGTGCTCCTGTTATGTTGTAAGGGGTAGAGCCTTAAGTACTCACCAGGGCAGGGCAACCCACATTGTGGCTCTGTATGTGTGGGAGGGGTCAGAGAGGGAACAATGCTACTTGTTCAGCTCTCAGCTGGCTTTCAGTCACTTGACCTTACCCACAAGCAAATTGGGCCCTTGTGGTGCTGATTCCCAGGTGGGTGGGTTTGTGTACATTCTAGGACCCTGTGGGTCTCTCCAACGAACTCTCCTGTGAGGCTGGGAGTCTCTCCCACACCCTCAACCCCCACAGTTGTTTTCAGTCAGAGGTTTTGAGGCTTTATTTCCCTGCACCAGAACTGTGGGTTGCGCAGTCTGTCTTGCTCCCCAGTTGTTCTCCCGGTTTAGCCACACACAAATGTGGGACCACTGGGTCCTCCAGCCCCCACCTTGCCATGGGTCCTCTCCACCCCAGCTGGCTGCCTCTGCCCCTCCTACCAGTCTAGATGAATGTTTCTTCTTTAACTCTTTGGTTGTTGGACTTCCATACAGTTCAATTTTCTGTCAGTTCTGGTTGTTTTTCATTTTTAAATTGGTTGATGTCTTTCTTTTGGTTGTATGAAGAGGCAAAGTGTATCTACCTACACCTCCATCCTGGCCAGAAATCTCCTGTATATGTTATTTTAAATCCTCCTTATACATCTATTATGTTTGATGAATGAGGAAAGTGAGCCACAGCAAGTTTAGATAACTTTCCCAAGATTGCTCGAAGAGTGAAGGGTAGAACCAGTATTCACACTCTAGCTCTAGGACTCCCCTTTTCAACCACTATGCTTAAGAAGCTGTAAAGAAAAAAAAAAAAAAAGCTGTAAACAACACAAGAATGAGAATGAATATGAATGCCACCTACAAAATACTTTTGACAAAGAAATTAACTTGAAATAGATTGATCCAATTTGATTGAACCTCCAATTTACAGGAAATTCAGGGGACAAAGAAACAATGTTAAAAGTTCACATATGGGTGCAATTAGCAAAATGAAGAAGTAAGGAAACTTTACAAATTGCAAGGAAAAAATAAAAAAGGAGTAAAAAAGCAAATCAATTGCATAAATGTCATTTATAAAACAATTAGAGAAATTTAAACATTGCTTGGGTATTTGATAGTACACTTGTGCATGAGAATGACATTGTGGTTACATTTTTAAAAACAGCCATTATGCTTCGGAAATACATACTGAAACGTTTATAGAGGAAATATCTCAGAGTTGCTTCACTGTAATCCAGTGAATCATGGTGTGGGAGGGTGTAAGAGTAAGGAGATGGGTGGCAGTATAGATGAAACAAGCTTGGTCATAAGTTGGTAATAGTTGAAGGTGGGTAGTAACTATATGGGGGCTCAGTGTGCCATTCTATAGTACATGTATTGGAAAGGTTCAATCATAATGGAAGTGGTATATAATTCCTCTAGGAGATAACTCTTCTAAACCAAAAAAATTATCACCATCTACAAACTACTGCAAAATCTTGCTGAGAGCAGTCAGTGCAGCAATAAGTGAAATAAGTCAGACAAAGACAAATGCTCTGTAATCTCACTTATTTATAGAATGTATAAGAACAAAACAGAAAACTAAGTCATAGATGCAGAGAACAGATTTGGGGTTGCCAGAGGCAGGGGATGGTGAGTGGGCAAAGTGGGTGATTGGAGTCAAAAGGTAGAAACTTCCACTTATAAAATAAGTAAGTCATGGGAGCTAATGCACAGCATGGTGACTATAGTCAGTAATACTGTATTGCATATTTGAAAATTGCTTGGAGAGTAAATCTTAAAAGCTCTTATCACAAGGAAAAATATTCTCTATGGTGATAGATGTTAACTAGACTTGTGATGATCATTTCACAATTATATGTACAAATATCGATTCATTATGTTGTACAACTGCAGTGAATATAATGTATGTTTATTATACTTCAATTAAAAATTAAAAAGTAAAAGGTCCAACTAAGGTGAGTCTGTCCCTTTTTAACTGCATATAGTACCTTTTTCAGAAGACCTCATGAGAGGCTTCCGTTTACATATCACTGATTACATAAAAGGTTCCCACTAAGTACAAGGTGGGCAGGAAAACAAAGCTTTTGAAGTTAGACACATTTTGATTCCCCCCTACATTGGGATGAATTAGTAAGTGCAGACATAGAACAGATATTGGGTGGGTAACTCACAATGTATGTTACAGAACCCATTTCACATGAGATCTCCAAAATTTCAGATTTCTAATTTTCTGGCCCATGGTTGATTGCAATCCATTTTCAAATAAAGCAAGGATGAGCAGACAGGTAGATGTATGTATGCATGTATGTGATAAATATACATATGAAATTTGTGACCAAACTCATTCACCAGGAATTGATCTGTATCTATATTGTGATGCTTTGGGGTTTCAAAAGTGCCAATTAACCATACCTTACCTCTGGTTTTGAATCAAATTGAGAAGACAGATGGAGTGAGATTACCTGCTTTGTTAGTGGTAAGGGTCGTGTAAAAGAACAGTTTACACACTGTGTGGATCCCACACAGAACAGAGAACCACCTAGGTGGAAGACCTCCATGTCTTCCTTTCAGCAGATGCCCAAAGGGAACGCCAACAGAAAACAGGCCCCTTCGGGAGTGAGGTAAAGAAAATGACAAAGCCTCTTTGACCTTCAATATTTTATGGGCTCTATTCAATTTTATGGGTTGAGGCAGGCATGTGGAAAGAGGAAGAGACCTGTGCTTAATTTTTAGGTTAAAATTGTCTTGGATATTCCCTGAGAATTGTCATTTTATGAGAACATGTAGTTAAAAGTTGGGAACCTATTATAAAAATATGACTAGGAAGCTCAAGCACATTATTTCTTACTAAAATATATCTACAACAAATCTGACATAAAAAAAATGATCGAAAGAGAACTTGGCTTAAGTAAACATGCTTCTCATTAAAGTACAATATTTTTAATGGAATGTTTCTTTTTTCTAAGTTGGATGCCAACTTATGCATACAGAGGTTGTCGACATTGCACAAAAAAGTGTAAGAAGGTAAGATACATTCTGAAATGGAAGATTGCGGTTTAGTGGGAGGGAGAAATCGGATTTGAGACGAAGGTGACTAGTGGTGAAGAGTAAATATGTGAGTGAGGAAATGATCAAGATAGATGCAAAGAATTGGTCCCTGTGATGGTTAATTTTATGTCAACTTGACTGGGTCATTGGGTGCTCAGATATTTGGTTAACCATTATATCTGGGTGTGTCTGTGAAGATGATTCTGCATGAGATTAGCATTTGAGTTGCGTAGATCCTGTAAAGCAGATTGCCCTGCCCAATGAAGGTGGGCTTCAACCAATTCATTGAAGGTCTGAATAGAAAAAGGTGAGGAAGACAGAATTTTTCTTCTTCTTTTTTAAAGTAACACTTTTTTTCTCTCTCTTTTTAAAATATTTTATTTATTTACTTTTAGAGAGAGAGGAAGGGAGGGAGAAAGAGAGGGAGAGAAACATCAATAGGTTGCTTCTCTCATTCCCCCAACTGGGTACCTGGCCCACAACCCAGCCATGTGCGCTGACTGGGAATTGAACTGGCAACCTCTGACTTCGCAGGCCAGTGCTCAGTCCACTGAACTGTACCAGCCAGGACAGAATTTGCTTTTTCTGGCTGACCATCAGTCTTCTCCAGCCCTCAGGCTGGAATTTGCATCACCATCAGCTCTCCCAGTTCTCAGGTCTTTGGACTTTGACTTACACCATTGGTTCTCAAATCTTTGGACTCAGACTGACTACACAACTGGCTTTCTTGAGTCTACAGCTTGCAGATGGCAAATTAAGGGACTTCTTTGTCTCCATAAGTATGAACCAGTTCATTATAGAAAATCATATATATATATATAATCACATATATATTCATATATATATGCCCAGAAAAAGTCCAACCATTGTTAATATAGTAAGAATGGTTTGTGCAACATTGATGTACCCTGGCAGCAAAGGAGAGTGGGTTGGAATGCACATGTGTGAGTAATAATGACCTCATTATACAAGTCAGTAGGGGCAGTAGATGTTGTTGAGTGAGCATTTGTACTGTGTGGCTATCTCACTCAATGATTCAGTGAGTAGAGCAACAAATCTGCATCAAATTGTGTGTTAACCTTGAACATTCCTCCGCAGAAAATTACTCACATGATTGATGCAGAAGGCTGCAGCTATGGGCAACTGTGATTGGCAGCTTCATCACGACAGCAAGGTGCCCACTCATGTATCAAGTCTTGTGCAGAGATTTTTCAGAAACATCAAATCACCTAGGTGACTCAGCCCCTCTACAGACCAGGTTTGGTAGTCTGTGACTTCTGGCTTTTCCCAAAACTAAAATCATCTTTGGAAAGGAAGAGATTTTGGACTGTTGATGAGATTCTGGAAAACATGAAGGGGCAGATGATGGCAATGAGCTGATGGAGAACTGTGTGAGGTCCCAAGGTGTCTACTTTGAAGGGGACTGAAGCATCATTGCCCTATGTACAATGTTTCCTGTATCTTGTATCTTCTTCAATAAATGTCTCTATTTTTCATATTACATAAATGGGTACTTTATGGACAGGCACATATATATCCTATAGGTTCTATTTAAGTTTATTATGTTCCTTAGTCTATCAGTAATTAACATTCATATTAGCCAAATCCCTCAATGATGTACACTATTTCCAGCAGGAAGAAACAAAAAACAATTGCCAAATGCTTTATCTGTGCACAGTTAGGGGGAAATACCCAATAAAAACAAATGTCAGCCCCCTGGCTCAATTCTTAAAACTGCAGCACAGAACCTAGAGTTAGACTGTGAAGAGCTATATATCAGTCTGTGTCAAGCAGATGTGGAAGTGACTCTTGTTTAATTGGAAACATCCTCTGGAGCCTAAATCTCCTGATTTAGAAAGGTCTTACTGGAGAAAAGGAAGCCGCTGAATGACCATTAAATTCCTCACAGATCAAGACAGAAAATTGAAGCTCTAGTCTTGGAACTTATCAGTTGCTTTTTCATATCTTTTGGCTTCTAGAATGAAAATGATTCCTTGTTGTGGAAAGAAAGGCTGCTTTTTCCAAATGCATCAAATCAATCCAAGATGTTCCCCAGAGCAGAAGACTTAGGGACAGCTCTGTCCTCAAATGGACAGCTCTACCACTATGAAGGCTGTCTATAATGACGACAGAACCATCGTGGCTGCCTAGCAGTTCCCACCATCTGGGACCTACTTCTTCCCTGCAGCCAGTCAACAGGGGACAATTATTGTGAGCTTATGGCAGTGATTTGGAACAAGGGTTGATAGGGAGGTTTTGTTTCCAGAAGCATACAGCTTGTTAGAATCCTAGTTCAGTCTTCAAGATGTTGGATGGCTTCTCACCTTCTCACCCAGGGACAGGCTGACCCTGTGTGGTGTGTTCCTCACTAGTAGTCCTGGGGTAGATGTAGATAAAAATCTATGTTTAATTTTCCTAAGCCTCACTCTTTGCAGGTGGAAATGCTGTCTTATAGTGATTTTAATATAATTGTCATGTTTTAAGTTTTAGCAATATTCTTGGAGAAAAAAAATTGCCATTCAAACCCAGAAAGTACAATGTTTAGTCTCTTTAATTTGGCACATGGATATTGCATTTCCTCTTATGGCAACACAGGATAAGAATATTCAAATGTCAGATAATTAAGTGTTGGTGAGGAAGTGGAAATTGGAACCCTTTACATTTTATACATTGTTGGTGGGAATGTCAAATGGTGCAGCCACTTGAGAAAACAGTCTAGCAGTTCCTCAAAGTGTTAAACATAGTTACCATTCAATCCAGTAATTTTATTCCTAGTGTATATACAAGAAAATTTAAAATATATTTACAGAAGTTCTTATACAAATATTCACTCTCATAGCCCAAATTGGAAATAATCCAAATGTCCACCATCTGACGAATGGATAAATAACATGTGGTATATTCATACCACAGAATATTATTAGCAATAAAAATGAATGAAGTGCTGACACATGCTACAACTTGGATAAACCTTGAAAACATACTAAATCAAAGGAGGTCAATCCCAAAGGACCTTCCATTATAACTCCATTTATATGAAATGTCCAGAACAGGCACATTTATAAAGACAGATAGTAGATTAAGGGTTGCCTAGGGTTATAGGGGGACAAGGGGAAATTATGGGGTGATGGCTAAAGGTGATGGGATTTCTTATTTTTGGATAACAAAATGGTCTAAAATTGATTGTGGCAATACATGCACAACTCTGTGAATATATTAAAAGCCAGTGAGTTGCATACTTTAAATGGGGAAACTGTATGGTGTGAATTACATTTCAGAAAGATGTTTTTAAAAATCCAATCTCAATACAAATTCAAGTATATTCACAGACTTGAAAAATCAGGAAAAATGCCTTAAAATCTGGAGGAAAATATTGTAATAAAATTACTTTGAATAATCTATTCTGGTATATTAACTTGAACTACAAAGCGTCTCCCAACACTGATAAATACAATTCTCTATACCAAGTCAACTAAGTTATCAGTTGCAACATGTTATCACAAAGTATTCACCAGAAAGAAACACTACTTAAAGGTCTACATTCCATGGGAGTTTGTCATTCACCCATGGTTCCACAGTGCCTATTCTCAAATGGCCAGTTTCCCTACATTCTTCAGGAATGTGACTCCCAGCACTTAATAAAAAAAATAACCATATTCAAACAAAAGTTCATAATACTGTGTAAGCACACAGCTTTCTTGTCATCCTGTGTTTCTGCAGACATGTCAATATAAACCTTAGTACACTTATAAGTGAAGATATCATCTTTTGCTTCTCTGTCACTAAAACAGGCAGCCAGAGGTAGCAGAGAGGGCAAAATTTAGGACTGTAGAAGCATTAAGAGGATGAGAACATAGGTTGCCCTTCGGCAGTTAGTCTTCAGGAAATTTGGCCCAGGAAGTCAAGAATTGAACGGGGCCAGAAAGCCTACACATGTTGGTTTCAGGACCCATCACTGTAACTCTCCCAACCGGTATCAACCAACCACCCCAAGCCTATCTCCAATTCTGCAGCTTCATCCTGTCATGACAATAGCAAAAGAGATCTAGTTTACCAAACCATATGTAAACACAGAGCTGTTTATCCTTCAAGCAAGAATTTTTTCTTCCCCCCAGGGGAGGTGGAGAGATGATCATGGTGTGCATTACCTGTGTACGAGGCCAATTCTCAAAATTCTAGAAAGGTTGAGCTGGTTAACAACCGCATGTTGGTTGTTTGAAATTGCCTTGATAGAGAAGTCAGCAACTGCTACAAATTGTTAAACATTTACCAGTGTACCACAGACTGACAGTGGATGGGCTCTGAAACGTTTCTAGCAAGCTTGACATTTTATTAAATATAAATATAGCAAACGTCCACCTCCTGTGCCCACTCACCAATGTCATTTTCAGAGATAATGTAGCTGAAGTGATAATACTTAGATTAATATTTATTTTCCTTTAGTCAAATATTCAAGTATAGCTTCAAAAATTATGTAATACTTTATATAAAAATGTCAAGCTATATGTATTCTTCTACTTGATTTGCTCAACATTGAGACATCCATGTTGATACATGCAGCTCTAGATAATTTTTGTTATTTTACTGTATAAGCAACTCATTTCCTGTTGAATATTGTAGGTAGTTAGGGTTTTTTTTTTTTTTTTAAGCTTTTATAAAGGCTACTTACTGCAAAATTCATGTCCCAATGGGCAGGCAAATTTTTAACTTTGCATTCCCCCATTTTAGGGACATTAGGCATCTTTCCCCCACATTTTATTGGACTTCCTTCTCGTGTAAATTGACTGTTTATATCCTTTTAGTTTTGCTTATGCTATTAGTTGTCCCATTTTCCCCCTTACCCTCCTCCACCCAGCCTGCCCCCCACATCCATAGTTAATCCCCATACCATTGTCCATGTCCATGGGTCTTTCATGTATGTTCTTTGACCAATCCCTTCATCTTCTTTCAATTAGTCCCCACCTAGCCCCTCCCTTCTTACAGCTGTCAGTCTATTCCATGATTTCATGCCTCTGGTTCTATTTTGCTGATTAGTTTATTTTGTTCATTAGATTCCTCTTATAAGTGAGGTCATATATTTGTCTTTCACTGACCGACTTCTTTCACTTTGCATAATAGTCTCCAGTTCCATCCATGCTGTTGCCAAGAGGCAGGAATTCCTTGTTTGTTCTGCTGCATAGTATTCCATTGTATAAAGGTACCACAGCTTTTTAATCCATTCATCTACTGATGGGCACTTAGGCTGTTTCCAAATCTTGGCTATTGTGAATAATGCTGCTATCTATGAACATAGGAGTGGATAAATCCTTTTCAATTGGTGTTTTGGGATTCTTAGGGTAGCTGGGTTAGAAAGAAGTTCCATTAACTTCTTGTGGAAATTCCTTGATGTTTTCCACATTGGCTGCACCAGTCTGCATTCCCACCAACAGTTCACTAGGGTTCCCTTTTCGCCACATGCTTACCAGCACCTGTTGATTTATTAATGATAGCCATCTTGGCAGGCATGAGGTGATTTTATCTCATTATGGTTTTAATTTGCAGCTCTTTGACGGCTAGTGGTGTTGAGCATCTTTTCATGTCTATGGGCCATCTGTCTGTCCTCCTGGGAAAAGTGTCTATTTAGGTCTTTTGCCTATTTTTTAATGGGATTGTTTGTATTCCTGGTACTGTTGTCATGTGAATTCTTTATATATTTTGGTGATTAAACCTTTGTCCAATGTAGTGTTGCCAAATATGTTGTCCCAGACAGTCATTTACCTTTTCATTTTGATGGTTTCTTTAGCTGTGCAGCTTATTAATCTGATACATTAACATTTATTTTTTTTATTTCCATTGCCCTAGGAGATATATTGGCAAAAATATTGCTATGTGAAATATCTGAAATTTTACTGCCTATGTTTTCCACTAGGATTTTTGTGGTATCATGACTTACATTTAAGTCTTTTACCCACTTTGAGTTTATTCTGATGTAAGTTGGTGGTCTTATTTCTATTGGATCTCTTAATAATTTAAAGGAGTATACCTTACAGATACTGCAAATTGGTTCCAGACCACCACAATAAAATCAGTTGTAATCTTTTTTTCAGTGGAGGTTCTTGCCTTCATTTTGTAAAAAACATAGCATCTGTGAAATGCAATAAAGGAAAGCACAATGAGGTTATTCTGTATTTTATGTTTTGGATATTGATCTTTGTCTTATGCTCTTTTCTCAGCCAGCAGACTGTCAAAACTTTTTTTTTTTTTAACAATGGCATTAGAGTTATCTCAGTGGCTACCAAAATATGGCCTGTGAGCCAAATCTAGCCTTCTGCCCATTTTTTGTAGTTTTGCTGATATACCCATTGGTTTAACTGTTGTCTACAGATGATTTAAGCAAAAGCTGAATAATTGAGAGATACCATAGGCACAGGTGGCAAACACAAGGCCCGAAGGCTGAATCTGGCCTGGCACCTTGTTTCTACCCAGAAGCAGCGCCAAGCTCTCACTTAACTGTTAAGGAGCAGTTACATTTATACAGTCCTAAAATTACATTTGGCCCTTTGAAGGCAACTGCAAGGCTGACGTGGCCCCTGGTGAAAATGAATTTGACACCCCTGCCCTATGGCCTACAACAGCAATTTTCAACCTTTTTCATTTCATTGTACACATGAATTACTGAAATTCTGTGGCACACTAAAAATATGTATTTCCTGCCAGCCTGACAAAAAATATACATATTAAAAGATTTTACTTTTAGAGGAGAAAGGAGGTAGAAAGAGATAATCAATGTGTGGTTGCCCCCCACCGGGGACCTGGCCCACAACCCAGGCATACGTCCTGACTGGAAATCAAACCAGCAACCCTTTGGTTTGCAGGCCGCCACTCAATCCACTGAGCCACACCAGCCAGGGCAAAATAGGTTTATTTTTGATTCACTCACACAGGATGGCTATTGTGTGGGCTGTTATTTTTTTAACTTGACAATTTAAGGGAAATGAGGTCAGTGTCCCTCACTAGTCAGGTATTGCATGCTTTAAAAATTCTTGGGGCACACTGGTTGAAAATTACCACCCTACTCCTGTAAATACTATCTGGCTTTTTAGGATGAGCTTGGTGACTTCTAATCTACTGTGTAATTTATTTAACCATTCCTCACACAGGGTGGTTTCCCTTTCCATTAAGAAATGTTCAATAGATTCTAATAGGAGTGAAATCATACAGTATTTGCCTTTCTGACTGGCTTATTCCACCTAGTATAATATTCTCCAGTTCCATCCACATGGCCAAGTAGTATTCCATTGCATAAACCTCCCATGGTTGTTTGGTACCCATTCATTTACTGACAGACACTTGGGCTGCTTCCATTATCTTGATGATTGTAAATAATGCTGCAGTGAACACAGATGCTTGTTTTTTTCGAATTAGTGTTTTGTGGTAGCTGTGGGGGTGGTGGGGGAGATTAGGGGAGAGATTGAGCAAAAAGGAAAAAGGACTCATTGATATGTAAAACAGTGTGGTGACTGCTGGGGGGAGAGGAGTATAAGGGGATTAAATAATAATGGAAAAATACAAAAATGTTTTAAAATTTTAAAAAATCACTTAAAAATCATTTAATCATTTTTTAAAATTAAAAAAAAATCATCAAAGTCAAAAAAATTTGACTTTTTCCTCCTGAACTCTCAAATGAAATCCTGAATCAAAGCACAGAAAAAAACATGTTAAGGCTTTTGAGATATCCTGACAAATTACTTAATGTTTTTAACTTCAGCTTCCCATCAACCTAACTAACTCCAAACTGTCTACCTACATAGGAATAAACACTATCTATTTAAGTTACTAGATCAAAAATGAACTGTATGAAAACTGCAGGAGTATAATCTCCTCTGCCTTTAATACCTTACAATGTTTGTTATCTCATAAGGTAAGTTCTCCCACTTTTTTTCTTTTCTAAAAAACTGATAAATCTCCTACAGCCTCTTCATTCTTCAGAATGAACATTAAAGCCAATTTACCAGTTTAAGAACACAGGGTTCTTGGGCATACACCTGCCTCTAAATTCCAGCTCTGCCAATTAAAAAGTGTGGGACTTTGGCAGTTACCTAACCTCTCTGGGCATGTTTTCTTTCTGAAAACAGAAAACACCATCTGCTACACAAAATTTTTCTGAGGGTTAAAAGAAATAACATGTAAAGGGCTTATAGAACCTGGCTCAGAGTAAAATAAACACTTCACCCAATGTTTGTCAAATAGGGTAGTTAATACTGTCAACTAAAGAATCTTTTTGGCAACTGCATTTATCTATAATCAGAAAAACCGGGCAGTGTAAACATTAAATTCAAGAAATTACTGAAAAATTCACCAAGCTAATGGTGTTAAATCTATCAATTGGGAGGATTCATTTATCTACCAGTGATTTTCAACCTTTTTCATCTCATGGCACACATAATTACTAAAATTCTTCAACACACCAAAAATATAGTAGTTTTCCAATCTGACAAAAAATAGGTGTAATTTTGGTTCGTTCATACCAGATGGCCATTGTTGTGTTGGCTGTTGTCATTTTTTGACAATCTAAGAGAAGAGAGGTCAGTGCCCCTGACTAAATAGTCAGGTATTGCATATTTTAAAAATTCTTATGACATATTGGTTGAAAATTGCTGATCTACATTGCTCAGTCTTCCCACCCTGGAATACGGTACCTATTATTGACTTTGACTCAAGAATGCTTTTAAAAGCTAGAATTAATTTTGCTGTGGTTCCGTAAGTGCTTAGTGAGGGAAAAATTACAAAGATCTGGAAAACATGAAAAATCTTTCCTCTTCTTACAGATTCACAACACGTATTTTAAATCCTTACCCAAGGATTTTTTTTTGTTGTTGATTTTAGAAAGGAAGGGAGAAACATTGATTAGTTGCCTCCTGCACGTGCCCTGACTGGAGATTGAACCAGTAACCTAGGTGTACCCTCACCTGGAATTGAACATTTTGGTCTAGGGATGATGCTTCAACTAATTGAGCCACTTGGCCAGGGCTTTATTATCTTTTAGATAAAACAGCTATAGTTACTCAGGTGTAACTCTTAATAGCTAATCACACTAAATATCAGCAGTTCATCAAATCTAAGACATCAGTTTTTAGATGCACTTATTATTTTATGTACTAAGAAGCTGTTTGATTTGATATCAATCTAAATTTATCCCCTTTATGATGCAACTTAATTTCAGAGACATTGAAACACATTGAAGAAATCCACCTTAGTATCCCTTCACTATAGTTAACAAAATATATAAAATACTTTGGTATAATCTTACCAAAATGTTATGTATGGTCAATCCTCATTATTCAGGAAATCTGTATTTGGAAAGTGATCTACGTGCTACATTTGTAACTCCAATGTAACATCAATACTCATGGTGCCTTCATGGTCATGCATGGATATCCACACATAGTGCAGCAAATTCTGTCACCTGACATGCATGTTCCCAGCCGAGACGGAAATCCTGCCTTGCTTCAATTCTCATACTGTAAACAAATGTTCTTTTCCTGGTCTGTTTAGTGCCACATTTTAAATATTTTTGTTTGTGATTTTGTTGTTTAAGATGGCCCATAACCATAGAGATTAAGCATGCACATGACTATCATGTGCCTTTTGGAGAAACACATGTGTTAGAAAAGCTTCATTCATGCATGATTTATAGTGCTGTTGGTCACGAATTATCTGTAAGTAAAAACAATATATATTAAATAGTGCATCTTTAAACAAAAACATAAAACAAGTTGATGAAAATGTGACCAGAGACTCATAGGTATCTAACCCTGTATTTTCCCTGGGAACGCTGGTTCAGTATTCACTAACTCAGGGTTTGCAGCAACTTTACACAACATAACTACTATGAATAACAAGAATCTACTGCATTTGACATCTAAAGCCTTTGCTATTATTCTTTTCTAAATTGAATCTCATATATATATAACCTTACCCAACATATAAAACATACACTGGAACATTTTATTGAGAGAAAAAGTTGGTTCAGACAAATGTAACATTACCATGTTCCTACACAATAATAGTAAATATTGCAAATTTCACTTCCTTTTCAAAAGTATGCCCCCTTTACTTTTTGGAACCACAAGAATTTTCACATTAAATAACCGATATCAGACATATCAGACCAATATCAGACCAATATCAGACATACTTTTTTGTTGTTGTTTTAATTGTATGTCTCTAGGAAATATCTGCTATTTAGATGGTTTTTCTTCGTCATGTTAAGGAAGTATCTTCCAGTTTAGTTTTAGAAATAAGCACTGTATCTAACTGTCATTACAACAGTATAATCGTGTAAATTTTGTTTGACTGCTGATTATATTAATACATTTCAAAATACTAAGCCATCTTTGTATAATGAACATAATTATAATAGAAATCTGATTTTCTATTATTTCACTTATGGTTTTCTTCCCAAATACGTAATAAATTTCTTTAGAAAAACTAAATTTCACAAAATCTTAAGCTTTAAAAGATATCACGTGTACAAAATGCAGCAGGACTAAGATCCTTACATACTTTTTGAGGGGGAGGAATCGAGGCAAGCGAAGCATATTAAAGCCTGGTATGTTTTCTATGCAGTGCTTCCTTTATAGCTAATAATGGCTATGAGTTCAAACAACTTTTTCTTCATATAATTTCTTTTCAAATAAAAATGAAATAACATCTAGTGGAATAAGCTCAATCGAGTAACCTCTATGGTTTAATTGTACATTTAAACTATGTTACTAGACTGGTTTCACACTGTAAATATCTAGACATTAAAACTCACAAAATAAATCAGTTAAATACCTTTGACATTATGTTGGTATATGACTTAAAATCAAAATGAGAAGCCAATACAGACTGCTTTTAAAACAGACAATATTAAGTACTCTTCACCAGAGTTGCTGCAATTTGCAGTTTATGTATCAAAGTTTATTTAATTTTACTTCCCTTTTAGCCTGTAAGGTCTACAATGGCAGGAATCAACTTATGTTCGTTCACCTGTGCCAGGTCTTTTGTTTGTTTTCTTTATATCTTCTCTCAATCTTGCTGATTCACTGGGCTCCCTTGCCCTATGCTTAAATTCAAATAATAGGAACACCAATAGATCAGTGGGTGGGAAAGACCGAAACACACATACTCATATCACACACAAATGCTCTTGCTATCTTTCAATTTACAGGGCCTCAAACCTTTTTGGTCTTCGCAGGAAATTTCCTCATTTAAAACACAAAACTCCACAGCATCATTTAAGTGAATATACAGACTTAATTCTTCCCAATCCTCAAAGTTAGCTTTTTTCCCTTAGCATATAAACTAGTGGTAGTAAGCTTTACAAGGAACTGTATAAATTGAGAAGTGCTGTTCTCTAATCTTAACTAATTAAAACAATTTTAAAAAATCCTTATTAATTACTAGAAAGAAACCAGTTTCGCCATCACAAAAAATAGGCCTTTTTCCTTTTGTTCTTAAATGACTTCTAAAAGTACTTGATAAAGGAGCCACTGACAGGTCCATGCCACATTGACACATTTCAACTTAGGGAATGTTATCTGAAGTTTCAACTCAGGAGAATGTAAAAGTATATTCTATTGAAAAACTATTGAAAAAAATAAAAACCAGAAAAAATTCATCACAACAAAACCAATGAAAATGACTATCACCTTTTACTAAGTACCCAAGTCTCCATGGAGTAAAACTCAGGAAAGGAGAATTAATTTTAAACCCCATTCCACAGGACTTCAGCTTCTGAATTAACAAACAAACAAAACTCATTTTACCTGTTAGGTTTAATAAAGTGAAGTCAAAGTAAAGCAAACAAAATAATTATTGTGGGATCACCATGTAATAATACTCAGTATTACTGTGTTAATGTCATGAACATATATGAAGTATTAAAACTACACTTGATATAGTCACTAGACAGCTGGCCTACATTTATGTTTATTAAAAACTGACAAACAAAACCTTTACAAATAATATCTCACTGCACATATCACTTTGAAACAGTAATCTTGAGAGACATTATCTCCTAGGACCCCCTCTTCCTCGGCCCCGGCCACGTCCTCTTCCTCTTCCTCGGCCCCGGCCTCTTCCTGCAACTGAGGAAAGAGAAAAAATAAGGCAAGGTAAATTCTTTTCTGTGCTATTACCTGGCCACCTCAAACAGTATCTGCAATTAAAAAAACTAACCTGGCTTCTCTCAAATGTAACCTCACAGTCACCCTTCCCAACACATTATCATGCAGAACGAAGAACTGCTGGCCTACAAAGACACTTTATTATAATATTTGTTTGTCTGAACATATTTAAGAAATTCATCCAGTTTCAAAATACTTTTCTTTGTGGCATGTCTCAAATTCACAACAAAATGAAATGCAAATTACTTCAATCTCATAAAGATGGAAGAGATATTGTATCAGTGGAACAGAACATGAATACCATGTGCCAGACGTTTTGTTACTGATTAGAATTGAAGCAAGTTAGTTCAAAGCCAAGAAGTCTAAAAACATACTATATCAAGTAACAACCTCATGACTCTTCAAAATCTTAAGTCATTTGATCCAATCATAACCTAGTACTTTAATCCATATAGCATTATCCCTGTCACACCTGGCCATCCTAACTCTACTTGATTTATCAGTGACAGAAAACTCATGTCCAAATAAACTTAATTTCATGTTGGATAGCTATAAATGTTTGAAAAATTGTGACATGGAGTCAAGTCAGTCAGATTCTACATTTCTAGCTATTATTTTCAGTTTTACTATTCAAATAAATACAAAGAAGTCAAGGGGTTCTGTTGAAACAAGGAAGATTAACCACACATCTTTAATTCCTTCTGAAACATTATTCATAATAGAAATGGAATAAAAATGGTAAATACCTATAAAGACAAAAAAAGGACAAAATATAAAAAATTAAATAAAGCGGAGAAAATACAGTAGTTGAAAGATTTCAACAAATTTTTAAGTAAGAAAGTAGTGTAAGAACAGTATATATTCAGTAAAGGAATAACAACTTCCAAGAGACCTTGGGACATTGGGAACCAAGGGGAAGATACAATGACACTGGGCTGAAAACAGGAAAAAAATGGTTGACAATTCTTATGTGGAGCCGTAGACTGTTCAGTCCTCCTCCCCATCTTGCAAAACTAATGATTATTTCCCTAACAAGCAGGTAGGGGAAAAAAGGTGAAATGAACCTACAGACACCGAAACAAAAAGGCTTCATATTTGAAAACACTTGCAAGCTGGATAGCAGCAAGAGGCATAGAGCTGATGAGAATGGAGAGGGGTATTAAGTTAGTGTTTTTTAAGTTATAGGTTGTAACCTGAAATTTTTCTTAACTTAAAGAAAATAGGTTAGGAACCTTAAGGGAATTTGCATGTATTAAAGCTAATCATTCTTCCCCAAACTTTTGTTTTAGTAATTTGTATAATGGGTTATGATGCCAGGTATTATTTTTCAGTGTGAGCAGTCTCAAAATCATTACATTTAGTGATTGTCTACAAAATACCCAGTCCCTTTCTCCTTCCTGTTCTTATAATGCTGGCTGTCAGTTATGTGTCTCCCATGGTAGGTGACTGGAATCTTTTTGTGAGAAAACCAGCTCCAAAAAAGACTTTCATATATTGAAATTTGGGTGTCTTCAGTGAAGAGGCCAACTCACTTTTGAACCACCCTACTATAATATCCACCAGCTGAGGAGTCCAGACTCCCTTCCTACCCAGAACTTCTCTTTTTGGTTCCTCGCCAAATAACAGATGGCCAAAGAGCAAGTAAGGCCTTTATTGTAAAGACCAAAAACAAAGAGACCAAATAAAAAGAGAAAATAAACAATGCCAAATACAGAATTAACTTAAAAACACACCCCTAAAACATAGTATGAAAAGTTATCAGAGAACAAGGAGGCTTAAAAATTAAGTATATTGGAAAATGAAGTCAAGGAAATTTCTCAGGAAACAGAACCAAGAGAAAAATAAGAAAATAAATCCATACTGAAATGGCCCACCAAGTACCCAAAACAACAAAATGAAGGAAAAAAAAAGGAGAACAAGGAAAGATTCTATGCCAAGTCATTAAGAAATTTCAGAATACTAGAAATAAAGAGGCAATATCCAAATCTTCCAAAGTATGTATGAGGTGGGAAACAAGGCCACTGACAAATGTACCAGAAGAACAGCATCCGTGTTTTTAATAACACCAGTAATAATAACAAATACTATATGCATTCATGGCAAGTACAGGCAATTAAAGACAAAAACAAAAAAACCTGAGTTGTTTGCAAATGTTTACAGTTTGAATAGTGGACTAGAGTACAAATAAATTCACAAAAACGTTTATAATCCTTCAAACTTACCAGCTTCTCTTTTCTTAGATTTCACCTTTGGTTCAACATCCACAAGTAGTGTATCCAAAGGTAAGCTGTCTGGCAGAATAAAATATCGAATGTTATTTCCTCGAATACTCAGCGTTTCCAGCTGTACAGGTTCTCGATTCTTCAGGGTCATTTTCACAGCTTTAAGATGAGTATTCATGCTGACATCTACACCTAAAGGGAAAAAAAAAGAGCAATTATTAGCACCATGAGGAAGAAAACCAATTAATATATCAAGTCATAGTGTAAACCATATTACAAAAGTACTTTTCTGCTACAGTGCAAGTATCTGCAATATAATTATGTCAGCTGGTAAACAGGGGATACTGTTAGAACAAATCAAAAGTCTTTCCTCTATAGAAATGTTCACTACCATGTTAGAATTGTTTACAGAAGTGAATGCAGTAAGCAATGGAGAAACCCTGGCACAGGTCTATTCCCATTGTCCCCATGTATACTTAGACCCTCAGGCAACGCTTATCGCATGGTTCTCCTATTGTCTCCACAACTTCCTTACATCTTGTTCTACTGAGCTACCTTCATTTTTGCTTTAAGAATGAAGTCCTATGTGCAGAGTATTATTTTTTATTATTACAAGAAATTTAACATGTCTTTTAAAGTGTTTTTCAAAATGAGCATTACCGTTTTTTGTTAACACTTTGATGCCCAAAGTTGCACAGGTTTTGAGTGGAATACCTCAAACTATTTTTCCGTTAGTCATTTTTAGTACGAGATTTTGCAATATAAAAAGCAAGGTTTTCTAGGACAACTATATAGCAGGACAGCAGGAATATTCAATTATTGGAGCCCTTACCAATACATCTGAACAAATAGGATAACTAAAGATCCAGTAAACTTCTGTCCCTGGAAAGTTAAGGTCAAAAACCGTAAATTCTCTCAACTTTCCTAATATCCATCTCAAATTTACTAATTATTACTAATATTTTCCTCCCTCATTGCATTCATAGAAAAGGTCCTCTCTTTTCCCAAATTAACATACTTTTGATATATTCCATCTCCTTGGGGACCTTGATCCTTCAACAGAAAGCGGGGGGGGGGGGGGGGGGGGGGGAAGACTTACAAGCTCTATGTTCCAGGAATTGCACGCTAAGACATTTTAATTTAATCCTCAAAATCCCTATCGATAGTCTGATTATCCCTACTATGAAAACTAAAATATATATTCTTGTAAAGGATACAAGATTGTAATGGTGGTTGTCAGTGGAAGCGGGAATTAGATCTTTTACATTTTGCTCCAAATCACTTTAGCCCCTCCCAACATTGCTTATTAAGTGCCTACTATGTTAAACAAAGCTTGCACTACATTACGTTTTTTATGTATGTGCTATCATTAAATCTAGTCCCTAAAAAAACCAGAACTCAGGAAAAAGCAGACAAAACCATATATTGTATTGACGATTTCCTTTCACAGCAACTGGCATTGCAAAGTTCTAGTATATTCACAAATAATATGTTTAATCTAGTATATTTTCTTGGTTTACTCAGATGCTTGATCTATGCATTGTATTAAAATTTTATTGATTATGCTATTATAGTTGCCCAGAATTTTCCCTCTTTGCCCTCCTCTACCCAGCACCCCCTACTCCCTCAGGCCAATCCTCCGCACCACTGTTCATGCCCATGGGTCATTCGTCCAAGTGTTTTGGCTACTCCATTTCCTATATTGTACTTTATATCCCCATGGCTATTCTGTAACTACCTATTTGTACTTCTTAATTCCCTCACCTCTTCACCCATTCCCAACTGACAACCATCAAAATTCTTTTTGTATCTATGATTCTATCTCTGTTCTTCTTGTTTGCTTAGTTTTTTAGATGCAGCTGTTGATATGTATTTATTGCCATTTTAATGTTCATAGTTTTGATCTTCCTTTTCTTAATAAGTCCCTTTAACATTTCATGTAATAATGGTTTCGTGATGATGAACTCCTTTAGTTTTTTTCTTGTCTGGGAAGCTCTTTATCTGCTCTCCAATTTTAAATAATATCTTTGTCAGGTAAAGCACTCTTGGCCATAGGTCCCTGCTTTTCATGACTTTGAGTATTTCTCACCAGTCCCTTCAAGCCTGCAAAGTTTCTTTTGCGATGGAATCAGCCGACAGTCTTATGGGAACTCCCCTGTAGGGCACTAACTGCTTTTCTCTTGCTGCTTTTAAGATTCTTTTTACCTTTAACTTCTGGCATTTTAATTATGATGTGTCTTGGAGAGGGCCTCTTTGCATCCATCAAAATTGGGACTCGGTGCTTTCTGGACTTCCACATCTGTTACCTTCACCAAACTAGGGAAGTTATCTTTATCCTTTCAGATAGTTCAATTTCTTGCTTTCTCTTCTCCTTTTGGTACCTCTAAAATGCAAATGTTGGAATGCTTGAAGTTGTCCCAGAAGCTGCTTATACTTACCTCATTTTTTTTTTTGGATTCTTTTTCCTTCTTGTTCTGATTGGTTGTTTTCTAATTCCTTATGTTCCAAATCATTGTTTTGATTCTTGGCTTTATTCACTGTACTGTTGTTTCCCTCCACATTGTTCTTTATTTTATTAGTATATGCTTCATTTCTGACTGAATCTTTTTTATGCTGTTGAGGTCCTCATTAAGTTCCTTGAGCATCCTTACAACCAGTGTTCTGAATCTGAATCTGATATATTGCTTATCTCCATTTCATTTAGATCTTTTTCTGGAGTTTTGATGTTTTTCATTTGGGCCATGTTTCTTTGTCTCCTCATTTTGGCAGCCTCTCTGTGTTTGTTTCTAAGTATTAGGTAGGGCTGCTTTGACTTCATTTCTTGGCAGTGTGGCCAATTGTAGTAGGTGTCCTGTAGGGTCCAGTGGGACAGCCTCCCCTACCACCCAAGCTGGGTACTCGAGGTGCACCCTTTGTGTGGGCCTAGTATACCCTTCTCTTGTAGTAGAGCCTTGGTTATCGTTGGCAGATCAATGGGAGGGATTTACCCAGGCCACTCCGCTGCAAGGACTGGCTGTGACCACTGACCACGGACCTCCACCGTCAGGATCAGCTGTGTAGGGGCAGGGTGGTGGTGCTCCGACATGTCCTGTACCTGTCCACTGGCCCTGGAGTTTCCCCAGTAGAGCAGGCCAAGGTCAGCCCCCACCTGTGTTTTGCCCAGGGCACCCTGCCTGAGCTGTAAAGCAATCTCAGATGTGCCTGGAGATTCCCAGGTGAAGCCAAGCTGTGAATCTAAGCTGGCTGCTGCTAGGACTCACTGAAGCCAACTGCTGCTTGTTTGATAAAATTTAGGAGCAAAGACCAGCCACTCTTAAGGAAAAGTGGGGTGGGTGGTAGAGAGCCTCTGGGGATCTCCAAGGCAGGTCAAAGAGTGTTAGCCAGGTTGATGGAGTCTTAGATATGGCAGCAGCTTACAGGCTCTGTGTGGGGAGGGTTTAGAAAAGGGACAATGGCCTCTGCTAGCCTTGATGCCAGACATTTCGGTTTCTCCCTGTATATTACTGGTGCCTTTCAAGCTGCTACCCCGGTGCTGGAGCCGAGGGAGTGAGTCTTAGTTGGTGAGCCTGTGTGTGGGTTATGACCAACTGCTTGGGACTCCAAAAGTTTCTCCCCCAACTCAATCCCCTCTGGTTTTTGCAACCAGAAGTTGTGGGGACTTATCTTCCTGGCACTGGAACCCTGGGCTGGGGGGCGTGGTGTGTGTTTGAGATTCCTTGCTCCCGAGATATCCCTCCTGAATTTTATCCAGCACACTTGTGTGTGGGACCAGCCTATTGCGAATCTGGGCCAGATTCTACCAGTCTGGATGGATGTGGTTTCTTTAATTCCGTAGTTGTCAGACTTCCATTCAGCTTTATTTCTGATGTTCCTCAGTGATGGTTGTTCTATGTTTTAGTTGTAATTTTGATGTGGTTATGACAAGAGGAGAGCCATGTCTGCCTACGCTGCCATCTCGACCAGAAGTGATCTGTATGTTTTATAATTCTTTACTGCCCACTCTCCATCTCCCACTGGAATATGCCCATTATCTTGGGTAAGAATATACCCAAGATAATCAGACATGGAAGCCCACTCTCTATCTTCAAAATCTTTACAATCTATCAAGGGACACAAAATCCTAATAAAAGTAACAAAATGTATTTTGGGAGTTGCAACATTCCAGGCACACATGGCATGAAAGGCAGAAAAGCAGGAAACGAGTCACACATAGGACAATCTGGGGAACCCAGTTTGGTCTTAGCACAATTACTTAAGGTGAGACTTAAGTAAGAAAGTCAATGAAATAATCCAGACAAAAAGAATGAGATTCCTACTACAAAAATGTTCATCAAGCAATCAGATCAGAATTCTGGCCTGTAGATAGAAGAGACAGGGGGGGAAAGTGTTATAAAGTAGCCCAACCTCCATACCTGTGATTGTTCCATGGACCTGTGTTCCATTCTTTAATTCAATGGTTACAGTTTCATGACTCAATTTCATCAAAAATCTATAAAGACAGCAGGAATGATAATTTTTTACCTTTAAAGCTTTAAAATCATGTTTATTAAGTCAAAGGGTAAAATTTCTAATTATTGAAGATCTGCTTAGACATCTATATCAATTCCTGTTGGCAATCTGCATAAGTTTCAGGTTTCCCTGAATTAAAACCTTAACATTTGTGAAGGGGCCTAATAATAACTGACATTCGTTGGACATTTCTGATTCTCAAAACCATTGTACAGCATCCATGCATACAAATCCTAAAGTCATTATAAGCCACAAAATTGAAATCAAGACAAATTATATGAAGGTGGTCAAAAGGTACAAACTCCCTATTATATGCTGAGTATAGTTAACACTGCTATGTGGTATATTTGAAAGTTTCTACGAGAGTAGATCTTAAAAGTTCTCATCACAAAGGAAGAAGCCTTTTTTGGGGAAGTGGGTATCTATAAAGATGATGAATGTTAACTAAACTTACTGTGGCAATCATTCTGAAATAGATGTCAAGTCACTATGCCATACACCTTAAACTTACACCATTATATGTCAACTTTATCTCAAGCCCTGGCTGGCGTGGCTCAGTGGATTGAGTGCTGGCCTGCAAACCAAAGGGTTACCGGTTCAATTTCCAGTCAGGGCACATGCCTGGGTTGCAGGCCAGGTCCCCAGTAGGGGGTACATGAGAGGCAACCGCACTTTGCTGTTTCTCTCTGTTTCTTTCTCTCTCCCTTCCCCCTCTCTAAAAATAAACTTTAAAAATCTTTTTAAAAAATTATATCTCAATAGTGAATGAAAAATAATTAAATTGTAATTGGTAGTAAAAGATTATAGTTATTGTATATATATGTATATATAATAATAAAGTAAAAGTCTCCCTTTATAACTCCCTCGACGTTTGTGAGAATATTCTTCTAGACCATTTTATACGCATTTATAAACATATAAAATTTTTAACATAATTGGCCATATTTTAATGACTTCTCTAAATTGTAGTTCCCATTTAGCAGTTTGTATTAGAGACATTTTCATGTCTATTATATATTGCCATCACAAATCCATTTATGCAAATCCTTACTAACACTGTTACCAATCTTCTGAATTTTGTCAATTTAAAAGAAAAAAAAGGCAATCTGCCGGTTTTTTTATTGTTGTTCAATTACAGTTCCCCCTATTCCCCCCATTACTCTCCCCTGTTCTACCCACTGATTATTTTCTATTAGATGTGAGTTTGAATATCTTTTCATAAATATTGCAAATTTGTTTCTTTTGTGAATTACCTATTCATATTCTTCACACATTTTCAATTAAATTTTTATTTTGTTTTCTACAGTTTGCTACAGCTATTCAAGTTTGTTTGTGGTTTTCTTTAGTCATACAAATTTCCCCCCACTTTATACTGTTAGTTTTGTGAATCCTTCTTAGGTATGTAATTTGTTTACGAAGATGTTTCCCATCCCAAATTGTCTTTTTTCATCTGGTTTTATATTTAGTACACTTCATCTAATCTTGTTTGTCCCCAACTTTTATTATGAAATATTGCAAAGGAAGAAAAGTTGAAGGGTTGAACACTTATTGAAATGTTGCCATTTGTGTGTGTCCTTCTTACACTCCAAACTTACACTTTCACCAAATCATCTTAAAATAAATTGCAGACACTTCAGTATACATTTTCTAATGAGGACATTCTCCCACATAACCATAATACCACAATCACCATCTAGAAAAATGGACAATCATCCCACAATGTGATCTAATACACATTTCACCTTCACAGTATCTTGTACATGTAGGGTTACATCTTTTTCTCCTATTCTAGACTGCTGCTGAGGGTAAGGTTTATGACCTTTAATCTAATCCTGGATTGTGAAAAGCACTGAATAACAGTTGGCTGAATTTTTCAATTAAAAGGAAGGCATCCTTAAAATACCACTTTTTTACTGGTACGGCCAGCCATTAAAAAAGGGGAAACAATTGGCCTGGGATATATCAAGTCCTAAACTTTTTTTCCTTTTAAATTTATTTTAGGAGAGAGAGGAAGGAAGAGAGAAAAAAACATCAATTTGTTGGTCCACTTATTTATGTGTTCATTGGTTGATTCTTGTATGTGCCCTAACAGGGGATCGAACCCACAACCTTGCCATATTGGGATGATGCTCTAAGAAACTGATCTAACCCTGCCAGGGTCCAAACTTTAAGCAGTTCATATGTCCTCATATAAAGACTGATGTGTTGAATCTCCCACCCCTTTTTTTGTTTCCTGTCAAGAAAAGTCTGTCAATGAATTGATAATCACCAGACAAGGATTCTTTAACTGAGCTCTAAATTTAATAATCATTTATAAGTATATTAGCCTAGATTTTCAACTATTAGTTTACTTCCATTATCAGGTTTTGGGGTTAAAAAAAAAAAAAACCCTTATTTTAACTGACCCACTCAATAATTACTTTTATAAAAATTCTTTCAAATTATTTTTGCAAGTAAAACTAGTCTCCATACAAGCTCAAATTCTAGTAGAAAGGACACAAAAGATTTTTAAAAAGAAACTAAATTAGAAAACCAATGGAGATATGCACAGACTTTTACCAGGCAAATAATGTAGCAAGGGTAGGAGGGAATCAAATCTTAGTGGACTTGTAGCAAGGTGTCTGAAAGGTTGGAAATATGCAGCAAAAAGAGCAAAGATATGGTAATAAGAAATAGCGCAACACTGAGAAATTCCAGGTACTATTGATGGAATATTAGGTCCAAGAAAATGAATAGGAAGTTAGGCAGGCACCTATCATGGAGAGCCCAATCTCTGTTATATTCACACTGAAAGACAAATTAGGTGGCTAGAGCAGTATACAGGTTAAAGTTACAGTAATCAAGACAGAGGAATTAACAAACTGATCAATGAAATAAAACAGAGTCCAGAAATAGACCCCCATTTATATAGTCTACTTTCTACAAAGGTGCTTATGGGACTGCTAAAACAGTCTGATGGGCAAAGAAAAACCTTTTCAACAAATAATGAAATGGATCATAATAGAGATTTATATTCAGCAATACAGAATAACTGGAAGTCCATATAGAAAAAAAATGAACCTGGATTGCTAACTTACACCACCTACCAAAATTAACTGAAGGTAGATCACAAACCTAAACCTAAGAGTTAAAATTATAAAGCTTTTAGAGCAAAACAGAATAACTTCATGGTTTGAAGGCAGACAAAACTTTGACAGTGTAGAGAGAACAATAACCATAAAAGAAAAAGCTAGTAAGTTAAGGCTTCCTCAAAATAAACTTCTGGTCACCAAAGACATTAGGAAATGAACAAGCAAGCCACAAGAGAGAAATTATTTCTGACAAAGGACTAGTATGCATAATATATAAAGAATTCTTATTATTCAATAATTAAAAGAACACAAAAAAACTAAACTCTTCACACATATATGTGAATGGCCGATAGATGAGAAAGTGCTCAACATCATTAGCTATTAGGAGAATGAAGACTGAAGCCATAATGGGACACTACTATCACTAAATAGCTAAAATTAAACTGACAGCAACAGATGCTGAGGAGGGTTATGAAGCAACTGGAATTCTAATCTACTGTTGGTGGGAGTGTAAAATGGTACAACCACTATACTATGGAAAGTGGTCTGACAGCTTCTTATAAAACTAAATGTGTATCAATGCCATGATCCAGTAACTCCACTCCTAATTACCCAAAAGGGGGGAGGAGACCTTGCACAATAAAGTTCAAAGCAATTTTAGATACATAACTTTAAAACACACAATGGACTGATTACTAATAATAAACAAAATACTGATACAAACCATAATGTAGATGAATCTTAAAAATATGCGGAGTAAAACAAATTTTACACAAAAAGAATGCATACTCCATGACTCCAAATATAGGAAATTCTAGCACAAGCAAAATCAAGCTATGGTGGAAGAAACTGGTTGCCTCTGTAGGTACAGGGCCAAAGATTGACAGGAAAGGGCTTGAGGAAACTAAGCCTTTGGTAATGTTCCATATCTTAACAGTGGCTTGGGTTACACAGGTGTATACATTTTTGAAAATCAGGAAATGCACACTAAATTTCATTGTATGAAATATTTACCTCAAGAGGTTATTATGTCTTGGAAAAAAACCAGGGGTGAAAAATGGAGCCTGAACAGTTCAGTGGTGACATTTAGAATGGTAGGGGACAGGAGAAACAGACATAATAATCCAAGCCTGGAAACCAAATAGATTGGAATTATTTTCTGATGAATCCTTTACTATCTGAGTTCTTTTTCCCTTCTGAAACTTCGATATTCAAATAACATGGTATCTATCCTTCAGGATACAAACCCATACTAAGTTCAAAAAGCAAAGAGAATTCAACAGTCAGAGATACTACTGTAAGGTAGATAAAAATGCCAAATTTTTCAGGCATCAGGATTATCGAGAGAGAAAGAGGTCAAGACTCTCAGGTTTTTGTTTAGGGTGACAATAAGATAAGAAAGATTCTGCCACCAACTAAGGTATAGAAATAAGTCTACTGAGGGGTGGGGTGGAGGGATGGGGAGAAAATGCACACAACTGTAATTGAATAACAATAAAAGCTTTTTAAAAAGAGAAAGAAGTCTACTGAAATGCAAATCAGTTAGACAAATATCTACTCTTAGTACAAAATACATTCTCCAATTAGAAGAAATTTTGTTTCTATATTCTAAGGCACAGAATAGGATTCAAGAGTCATTAAAATTTACATGAAAATAGTCACAACATGGAAATCTTTAAATGAGACAAACTGATTTCAAACAGTAACACATAAAATTTAACTAAAAAGTTCACACTGCTAGCTATTGAGAAAATGCAATATACTTTAAATTCTGAAACGGCTTTATCCAGAGTTATAGCTCAAATAAAAAGGGACTAAAAGTTAACCTTAAATGCCTTCTCTACAAACTCCAACCTGAAGGGTTAAAAGTTATTTCAAACACACCACAAATTATCTACTTGTCTGTCTTCCCCCCAAAACAGAAACCTCCAACAAGGCAGGACTCTACTTTAAAAAAAAAAAAAAGTCCATTTTCAGCACACAGAGTTAACAGGTGCCCAATTACTGTTTGGTCGGCACTGACAATCCTTGACTCAACAGCTAAATATGTATAACTGCTGGCTTATTTATTAGAAACCTTTAGGTTACTCAAACAAGTCTTCAGTGGGTTTAATCAACCAGGTTTAAGAAATAAAAAGGAAGAAATACCGATTATCCGTGTGGTCAGTCACATATACGAAAAGTGATTCTGTCCCAAGTTGGGCGATTATTTCCTAAATGAAAGGCCTACTTTAAAGGGGACTGTAGGTTAAATAATCTTAAGTCTAGAAACTATAAAGAATGAACTAAAAAAGAACAAAAAATTAAGTCAAATTTAAAACACTTCGGAAACTGACTTCATTATTTCCCAGATAAACCCCAGCAGCTTCTAAGTATTCTTTTAAAAGCGCATTTAAACTACTTTCGCAGGGCATGCAATTTTTATGTCTCCCACGATCTGAGGGAGCGTGCGGATTCCTGACGGCTGAGGTGGGCCCGAGATGTAGAAACTAGAAAAACTAAACTAGAAAATCCTCAGTAACCGAAACCACAACTTTGTAAGCCCGAAGCTGTACCTTTAAGGCCTAAGACAGTGGGTGAGAAGAAAGGGCTCGGTCTTTACGTCAACCTCCCGAAAGACACGAGTTTATCCCCTCGCGACTCAGCCTGAACGCCTGGCCCGAAGGCCCGCGGCGGCGCGGCCGGCACGGGGCGGGAGTGGCGGGCGCCGCAGGCAGTTAGCAACCGGCGCACGCGGCTTTCGCGCCTCCTGCAAATGGGATAGCCCAGCCTCTCGCTACCCGCCCCAACTGTCCCTTCAAGGCCCCCGACTGGTTTGGTCACCTCCTCACCTCACAAGCTTCATCCTTACGGAGTCGTCACGTTTTCAGCGCGAGAGTGCACAAAAAAGAACTGAGGGCCACGCACTGGACTATGAATGGCCGGAAACGCCTACTCGTAGGCCTCGGGTGTAAAGAACGCGCGCAGTGCAGCGAACGCTCACCGGAAACGCAGAGGCGGCGTTGGGTCGCACTCCCTTCCGGCCGCGAGGCGCGCTACTGCGGCCCCTGGCGGCTGGAGGTGTGCCTTGCGACCGCTAAGATCGTCTAGGGCTAGTCTGGGAGGAAATTGTCTGTCAAAGGGAGGTTTGATATTAAATTCAATTACTAGGCACTTCGACACGGCAGTCCACCTCGTAGCGCGCGGCACCAAAACATACCCGTGAGCGAAAGGAAATACTGAGAGAAGCCCAAAGGATTACCTAAATTCTGCTACAAAGCCAGGAATTTCAGCAGTACTTAATGTAGTTAAAGAAAACCACGCAATTCAGTTAATTCTTTCTTACTTTAAATTCTGGACGCAAACTTTTAAAGGCCGCTACAGTACCCAGAGATCGTGTTATACTTCTCTAATGAGCTCGAAAACGATTTCATACCTTCTTTCTTCTGTCCCTCTCCAACATTTTACAATCCAAGTCCTTTTCCAAATCACTCTCTGTTAATGTTACGGAAGCCATCCTGCTTTCCTTGCTGTTACAGGGGCAGAAGTATTATTGCTCCTTTCCAAGGCAAACTCCTCTGTTGTTGTATGGATCCTATCTCCCATTTTCTCAAAAATTCCACTCCTTCACTTAGCCTCACCTAACCTGAATCATCACTTTCTCCCTCTCTACTGGATTTTTTCCATCAGCATACAAATTTATATTACAAACAAAACAAAGTTCTTTTCTGATGCAGCTCCAGCTACTGACAGAATTCTTTCACAGAAAATTTTTTGAATGAGATGTCTATATTTGTTTTTATCACCCCCAACTCACTCTTCAAACTACACTGAAATTGCTTTTTTAAAGGTTATCAAAAACCTCCAAGACAAACTTCTGTCCTCATCCTACTCAACATCTCAGCAGCATTCAACACAGATACTCCCCTCTTGTAATACCCTCCTTGCTTGGCTTCCAGAATAGTAAGCATACCTGGTTTTATTCCTATCCCACTAGCTACTCTTTTTAGGTCTCAGCTGCCTCATCCGCTACTGAGCCATTACATGCTGGTGTGCTTCAGGGCTTACATTAGATGTAGTCTCCTCATGGGTACTTTCTCTTTAGCCTAGGCGATCTCCAAAGCCTTGGCTTTAATTTGTATCTTCAGCCTAGATTTTATCCTTTACCATTGAAAACTCTTGGATTTTGTAAAGCAGTGCTCATCAAATTTTAATGTACATAGGACTCACCTGGATGAAACTTTAGAATGAAAATTCTGATGGGGAGAAAAGGCATACCACTGTAATTGAATAACAATAAAAATTTTAAAAAAAGAAAAAGAAAATTCTGATTCAGTTGGTGTGGGGTCTGACATTCTGCATTTCTAATGTTAAAGAAAAATAACCACAGGCCCAAAATGGAGTCACATGTGTTAACAGCCTATAATATCAAACCTAGATTTAATACCTGATTTAACTGCAGTTTCAATCTCTCCCAGAAACATAATCTTAATTATCCAGTTTGGAATTTTCTGGTCAAGGATCAGCAGTCTGTCCTGTCACCTAGGCTATCTCTATTCTCCCTGGAAAGAACAGGCAATTTACATGTTAACAAGCCTCCCACTTCTCTTCCCTCAAAGATGTCCTGGCTTCTTTTCTTTCACTAATAGCTTCCTTGCCCCACCCTGCTTCCATTTTGTACAGTGTCCTTCTAGTTGCTAAATGGGATGCTGCCCAATTCATGAATCACTTAACCCTGTGGAGGTTGCAGTCAAAAAAATTACAGCACAGGTTGCACGTTCCTGGGAGATACATTCATTACCACTAAGTGGTAAAATGAGAAAAAAAAATTTAAACACTGCCAATTGGCATTTACTATATTAATATAATAAAATACACGATTTTTAAAATTTATTTTCAGTTACAACCTAGAAATTATTAAAAACTAAAAACATAAAGAATAAAAAATTTTCTTTTCAAATAACAGAAATATGGATATTGCTGAAAAACACAACCAAAAAAAGTCTTTAACATTAGCGATCAGAATTTTCAACAGTTGGTTTTGAAAAACCGTTTGTTATAGTCATCCCCAAAAATATCGAGTATTTATGTTCAAGGCATAAAGACTTTTCACAACACTTGCAAAAATATTTTGATAAATGACTCCAGTAGCAATCATTCGCTAAAGGTCCTCAACATGTCTTGGATTATCAAATCAATGTATTTTTCCAGCCATTTTCAACACTAAATGAAAAAAAACAAACAAACCCTACAACACTGACTTCGAAGTTCAAAAAAAAAAAAAAACAACTACACCAACACTGACCTCGGACTTCACGGTTTCTCTCAGATGCAATTTACTATTGAATATCACACGCCCTTATGAAACTTTGTTATAACTAAACTGACGGCCAACATTAGTCACATACAAGTGCGCAGCTAGTCATAACCTTGAACCTATGCACCCAATATATGTAATAATATTTAAGAAAAGAGTTTGTTTCTATCTCTCAGATCAGTTGTAACCTTTGCATGGTGAATAAAGCCAATTCAAACCTTAAATTTACTTGGTTCAATTTTTTTAAACACTAACAAGCCTTCAGTTGATGAAGATGCCCCTAGTCCATGGACCATAATTGATTAGCAAAACTGTAATGCACGTTTGTGTACTGCCTTCTCAACACCTATCCCCTTTTCTTTCCAACAGTTTCCAATAACCTCCTGGTGATTCATGAGGTCCTACGGATGCTGACTCTACCTTATGTTAATAATCACATTCCATTACTCGTCCACAGTGGGCTTGCAGTATAAGCTGATCAATCAGACCTTTGCAGAGAATACTCTTTCCTTTTGGATGTGAGTGGAGAGGTAGTTTTTGGAAACTCTAGAAGAACAGGTCTTAAGAGTTGTAAAAAAACAAAGCCCATGATGAGTCCCTTGATTAAACATAGTGCCTAAATGTGGTTATTTAAATGAAAATTAAGTAAAATTAAAAATTCAGTTCCTCAGTTACAATAATCACACTTCAATCACTCCATAACCATCTGGGGATGTAAAAGGGTGCAACCAAGAGGGGGGGCCCAAATAGGGATTTGTAATGGGGTCCAGAACTCAAGGTGTCCAGGAAATATTAGAAAAATATATATAGGATGTCCTCACCCCCACAAGCCTGAGCTGGGGGAAGGGATACATGGAGCAGGGCCATTCAGAGCTGTTTTGCATAGCAACAGCTGTGCAGCTAACCTCTGGCATCGTCGTTTAACATATCTATAACCTTTTACTGGTTTCATGAATATGTTAAATAGCTGTGGCCCTGCTTTGAGCCAGGGAGATGAGAGTGACTTCCACCCAAGATGTAACTGGGAAGCAACTCCCTCTGGTTACAGCGCCTGCGTGAGAGGTCGGAGAAGATTGGCTCCATGCCATGGGGCCACACTTGCCCAGACTTACTAGGGCAGCCCAGTAAAGCTGGAAGGATACGGGAATGCTGGCAGGTGTAACTGATTGTGGGAGGAGTCGGAAATGGGGCTGCAGAGGAAGACTGGTGCTGGGATTTAAACACAGGTGGGGCAGCCAAACGGGAGAGAAGACCACATGGTTTTGGGGGAGAAGGGGGAGAGAGGACCATGCAGTTTTGGTGGAGTGGGGATCCCGTGGCGGTGACACAGCTAATGGTGCCGGGAGCCTGAATCACAGACTTCTACTTCTTTTCCTAAGATATGGTACCCCAAACTGGGCGAGGGAGAAGGAAGGACTGTGTGCATCTCTGGGTATTCTAAAGGACTAGTATTTTAATGAAGACATTAGTCATTACTCTAAGTCTGTATAACTTAAATAAATAATTTCTTTCTTTTTCACCAGTCTCTGGCATTGAGAGACATCTTTCTCTGGCGGCGGGCAAGGCAAACCTAGTAAGTCGGGGGGGACCTCCAGAGAGAAAGGGGGGTCCTTTTGGTGATAGTATATTGTTCACCACCACTCCTGTCTGTTCTGTAACAGGGATATGGTTACCCTTATGGACAGTGCAGATACAGGTCATTTCCATCCTGAGAAAGTATGATTAGACAGTGCTGCTCTGTTAATCACCATATTTATTCCCTTCTTTGTACTTAACTATTTACTTATCTGTTGTCTGATATGAAAACGTAAACTGCATGAAGGCAGGGAATTATATCTGTTCTGTTCACTTCTACATTCCCATCATTTAGAATAGTGCCTGGCACCCAGTGGGACCTGAAATATTTTTGAAATAACTCAATGTTTCCCTCATTCGAATGCATGCTGCAAGTGTGTACTGTTCGTTGCAGTATTCCTAGTATTGAGCACAGGGTACTTCTCCCTATTATCCTTAAGGCCCTTCCTACTTTGAGCTCTACCTACCTCTTAATCCCTTTTCCCTTCAATAGAATTGGAATGTTTGAGTTCTAGCAGCTCACTAAGCTTACTGTCCTCTCTAGACTTTTGTACATTCAGTTCCTTAACCTGGCTAACACTTTTGCCCTCTCAAGTATGTGAGGCCAACATTATTACTTGTATGTGTTAATGGTGGGTCTCCAGGAAGATGGCAAAATGAAATGTCACTGTCAGGTGATTTATACCAAATTGGTATAATTTTTCTGTTTTTATTTTCTACCTTGAATTCTTTTTTTTAGAATTTTTACTCTCATTTTATAAAACTGTTAAGAGTCCTGAAATAAAGTCAACAAGAGTGGAGCAACAAAGAAAAAGTCTTTGCTGCTAGCAGGAGTGTCAGTCTGAAAGTAAGCCTACCTTGTCTTCTGGGAGTTAGCAGAGGTTTTATATATTACAGACATTATAGATTTTTCACAAGAAAGAAAAGGAACAAGAGGATGTTATGTGTGGGAGAATGCAACTAATCCATTATTAGATTTTATAAGTAGATATTCTAATGATAAGTGTAGAAAAGTACATTATGCAGTTTGGAGTCAGGAAGGAAAACAAACACTTTAAATCCAGGATATGACATTTTCAATTTTGAGTTTAGCAAGAGAAACTTCAAGTGAGGACTTTCGGTTCTTTGTGTAGGGATTGCAAAAAAAGAGACCATTGCAGTTCAAATACTACAATTTACAGAACCATATGTTAAGCACCAAGGTACATCATCTGCACCACAGCATTTGTTTTTGCCATGAGCACATGGCAAACTGAACCAATCAGAGTTCTCCCTAAGGACTTTCTCAGGAGCTCTGAGGAAGGGAGGCCTTTCTTTTTATTGGGATCAGTTCACTGAGAGCTTATATAATTTTTGAAAGTTCAGTCAGGCAAAATTATTCAGTTGGTCATGATTATCTTTGAGTAGACAACCAAATCAAATAAACCAAATTCTAGAGTTCATAGACAGCTCTAAAAGAAAACCAGTGATGGAAGGCAAAACAAATTTTGTCAAATATGATATCACAGAATTAAGATTTAATCAAACTATAAATTGAGACCTTTGGTGTTAATGAATCAGAAGTGAAAAATGTCTTTTAAAATGATAAAGAATAATACTTGAGTTACTTTTTCCATAAAAGCAAAATGTTTTTAAAATGTATTTTTATCGAGATATAACTGACATTTAAAATGTATAATTTTAAGGTACACAACATGTTGATTTGATACAATTATATATTGCAATATGATTAACACAGTAACCAACACATCCATCATGCCATATAATTATTTCTTTTTTGTGATAGGAACAATTAACATCTGGTATCTTAGCAACTTAGCAAATTTATAACATGGTATTGTAAAAGCAAACTATTTTATAATTTTACAGCATGTTTAAGAAGCTGATTGTAGTTTTAGAAAAGAAAATCCAAGAATAAATTGAAGATATGAATTATACATCAAATATGATGTGTCAAAAATAAGTACAGCTCTGGCTGGTGTGGCTCAGTAGATTGAGCACTGGCCTGCAAACCGAAAGGTTGCTGGTTCGATTCCTAGTCAGGGCACATGTCTGGGTTGCCGGCCAGGTCCCCAGTTGGGGACAGGTGAGAGGCAACCTATAGATGTTTCTGTCATACATCAATGTTTCTTTCCCTCTCTCTTTCCCGCCCTTCTCCTCTCTCTAAAAGTGAGTAAATAAAATCTTTAAAAAAATTAAAAACAAAAAAAGTACATGTGATTTCCTATGGTCTGACATTTGTATCCTATGCTCCTTATTGTGGACAGTACAACAAATAATGTGGAGTAGATCACTCAGAAGCAGAGGCCTATTTTGTGGGAAGGTAAATGTGTAAATATGGTTTGTGTGTCTGTATGGCAGAATTTGAGTTATGAAAGATAAAGTGGTTTAAGAGGAAAAGAATCCCCACCAGTTGTCTGACAGCCTAAAGGTAAAGGCAAATATAGGCCAGAGTCTGGTAGATAACCAGCTTTAACCAGATCAGCAATCTATTACTGCGCTTTTTCTCCCATTTTAAGCCATTTGGCATAGGCCATCAAAGTATATGTATCAGGGACTGAGGAGTGGGAGTGGGGAGACTAGGCAGGTTTTTGACAAGTAACAATGTATGGTTATGTGGGCAATGACCTCACCCATAAAACCAATTTTTTAAAAATTTGATTGATTGATTGGGGAAGGGAAGGAAAAGAGGGAGAGAAGGCATGTGCCCTGACTAGGGAATCAAACCAGCAACCCTTTGGGTTTTAGGCCAGTGCTCAATCCACTGAGCTACACCAGCCAGGTCCCAATCTTTGTTTTTTATTTTTAAGCCATAGACTCTCGCCAGACTAAACTTAAAGCACATTTTGGTTGTACTGGGTTTCAAAATAGGTCAGGAAGGGAAAAACTCACCTATGACCCTCTTCAGATTCTTAAAGGCAAGAGTACCATCTATCCATCTTACAGTTCTGCAAATAGAGAGTAGCATAGAAAACAATGTTCAAAGGCAGTGTAGGAGCCACGAATCCTAGTGGTAGAACCCTAGATTCTATCTTTGAGACTTCGAAGAACCAAAACTTTAAACACCCGCCATGACTACACCTAGTGGAATATTCTACAATTTCTTACAGATTCTTGTGCTCTCGTTCAGAAGGACGATAGTGTAAATTTGGAGTCGGTGGAGTGCAATGCAGGAGAAGGAGAGAAGGGTCAATTGCCTCCCCTTTTCTTTACATTGGCCCATTTAGAATATCAGAGGTATTTGAATTAGAGGTGGCAGAGAACAGTACCTGCAACTGGCCTAGGAACCTGCGGCAACGTTTTTCCAAGACAAACCACCACCGCTGGGGGCGCGGGCGGCTTTATTCCAAGAAATGACCCCGTGAAGGGCAAGCGGTCACCGCCAGGGGGCGTAACCATCTCCCCGCAAGGTGCCCACCCGCGGTGCGCGCACGCGAGGCCTCCCACCGCGCCTGCGCCTAGGATGGACGCTGGCTCGCCTTTCCCCGACGCCCCCGCCGTCCCCAGCCGGGGTGAAAAACTGCGTGACACGCAGCGAGCGTGGCGGCCATCTTTTTCAGGGTACGTCAGTCGAACCTGTTAGGGTTGAAGAAGAGTGTTGCGCAAGCGCGCCCAAGACAGTCGCAGGTAACTCCCATCTGACGGGCGAGGAGGCGTCGCCGTCATCGCCGGAAGTTTGGCGTTTCTGCGCCGCGGGGGAGGTGGTTGTCGCGGCAGAAGCAGCTGAGTGTCTCCTGATACCCGGATGTGAGGCGGACTGCCGGCTCCCGAAGACCCTCGGCCAGGCGTGAGGAAGGTACGCCAGCGTCCCGACTGTCTTGCTGTCTGCTGTTGGGCCCCCTGCGTGCTCATTTCCGTTCTGCCTGCTCCTCTAAAGAGCCGGACCGCTTTCCCTTTTCCTTTCTCACCCTCGTGTCGTGTCGCCCCGCACACCTCTTCCTATTTCTCTTGTCCCAGTTCCTGGCGCCTTTGGGAGGCAGCGGGCAGCTCCCACACACTGCCGTCGCTAGAGGTAAGCAAACAACCTGCCCGTCTCGGCTGCCCAGTTGCCGCATCACCTGCTGCTGCTGCTCGCTGGGCGGTCAGCAGTAAAAGGGGCTGTGACCGAGACCGCATCTGGCTGGGGCTCCCTCGGTGGCCGCTAGGGCGCGAGAACCCCGAGGTGGCGCGCGTCTATTGAGTGAGACCACGGTGGCGTCTGCAGTGGCCCGCAGGTAGCCTCGGGCCTTGTTCCCGCCCCCGGCGGCTTTGCTTCTCGACATTTCCTCTGAGCCCTCCCGGAGCTGCGGTTCCAGCTGCTGGCTGCCCTACCCACATCGCCACCCCCTGACCCGGCCTGAACCCCGAGGCCTCTGCAGTCTGCGGGGGGCGGGGACCTGGGGATCTTGGTTTCCCAGTCTTTGTAGCCTGGGACCGGACCGGGAGGCTTGAGTCCAAGGTCATAGAGTAATTCGGGTTGGATATGAGAGGGTCTGGGCACAGGTAGAGTCCCCCTAGAGTAGATACAGATGCATTGAAAGCCATAACGAGGTCTACACGAGCAGAAGGGAATTGGTTTCTCGATTTTTTGCGTTATTCGTTAAGACGATTTGACAGCTGGCGTTTGTTTTACTCGGGCAGAATGGGATAGCAAGTCCAATTTCCTTGTCCAGTCCCTCATCTCCCCTACTACCACCTCTAAATGTGGAGTTCTGAAAACCCAGCACTTACAGTATTTTTCTGGGCGGGGAATGGGGAGGGTGGGTGGAGGGTGCGGCGGGGAAGGAGGAAGGAGTTAAATCATTGAGATTTGAGAAGTACTTGTTTTCTGTAGCACTTAAATCACTGAAATGGGATACTTCTAGCAGGAAGTAGTTCCAGCACACAGTATTTAAATACTGTTATCAAATGATATTTTAATAAATAATTGGTTTTTGCCGGTAAAAGAATACTACTTAGTGGAATAGTAGAATGTGAGTTTTGTTTTCCCCACGTAAACATTACTTTTTAAAAAACTGGGTAAAACACTGGTTTCAGTTTAGAACATTCTGGTTGCAGTGAACTTGGCTGTATTCATCTTTTTTTCTGATTTGGTACTTAGATTCTGCTTTACACAGGGCCCTAACACCAATGGAACTTCTTTTAATTTGAAAAACTTGAAAATTCTCACCACGGAATTAGATATGAGAATAGGAAAAAAAGTGCTTAAAAATGCTTAATTTGGAAGTTGCAAATTCAGGCCTTACAGCATGTGAGGAAATAAAACTAACAGATACTTCCTCCTTTTAGGTAGAATGCCGTTTATACCTCCTAAGATCAGATGTGTGACTTTGGAAGTGCTTTTTTAGAACAAAACTTGCCTTGGCTTATAAGCTTCTGCCCACCTTAATCATTTCTGGCATATACTGTCATTCCTCATTGATAATTCTGTAGTGAACAATAACTTTTTTAATACCAGTCCTATACAAGGTTTTGTGCTAGGTATTTAAATCAATAAATTATGCCTCCAGAAGAACTGAAAAAGGACCCTAATTAATGAATGCCATTAACTCCCTTTGCTGGATGGCACTTTGTAGCTTGGTAATTTATTACAGGACAAAGCGTATATTGTATTTATTCTAATAATAAAGATGACTAGCATTGCACAATTCAAAATAGTAGATTTTTAAATAAAAATTTTTTCATGACTTTCATTTGCAGATTTACATTTCACAGAGTTTTTTGAATAACCTCTGCTGAAGGTGATAAGTTAATTTTTTTATTTTATTTATTTTTAGAGAAAGGGGAAGGGAAGGAGACAGAGAGAGAGAGAAACATCAATGTGTGGTTGCCTCTTGCATGCCCCCTACTGGGGACCTGGCCTTCAACCCAGGCATGTGCCCTGTCCAGGAACTGAACCAGTGACCCCTTGCTTTGCAGGCTGGTCTTCAATTCACTAAGCCACACCAGCCAGGGGTGAAGGTGATAAGAAGTTTAGATGGTTAGAAAGCAACTCCAGTAAAATTGTTACCATAGATAATTCACTTAAGGACCATATTAACCCTTTGAAGCCCAGACGGTTTTCTGTGTACTACTACTTTTTTTTTTTGGCACAGTGAAAGTTCATTGGTCTCTTTGTGTGTAAATTCTGTATTCTAGTTACATTATATTACTGTAGTTACTCTTGGCAAATATATCATTCTGTTAACCTAATCATCCTGTCTTTCCTTTTTTTTGAGGGGCTACATCTTATGCTTAATTGGATTACAGTACATCTGAAAATAAGATTTATGTTCTGTACTCTTTTCAGCTTACTTTAAACATTTATGGTTGCATATGTGAGAATCAACAGAAATAACTCAGGATATAAATAAAAATGGGGTATTGAATATTATTTTAATGCAGTGGTTCTTAAACTATTTAGTCAGGATCCCTTTACACTCTTAAAAATTACGTAGGACTCCAAATAGCTTTTGTTTATATGGGTTATATTTGTTGATAGTTATTGTATTTGAAATAAAACATTAATTTACTAAAGAATAACTAGTAAACTAATTACAGGTTAATATAAATAACATTTTTAAATGAAAAACAACTACTTTCCAAAACAAAAAAAATTAAAGAATGTCAACTGTTTTACATTGTTGTGAATTTCTTTAATATCAGTTTCTTCATTTAACCTGTTATATGTTGTTCTGGTCGAAATATATGAAGAAAATCTAGCATCACTGTTGGGAGGAATACTTTAATGACTATTTAGATATTTGTGATAGTCTTTGATTCCACAACAAAATTCAACAAATTGTAATTTTTTTAAATATTAGCTGTAGTGTGGAATCTGAAACCATATCTATACACGTTTCTTACAATATTGCATTAAAATTCACTGATCTGTTTTGCACTTCTTATTGATTTTTTACCTGTGTATGATTTTGATCTAAGGAACCCCTGAAAGGGTCTCTGGAAACCTCAGGGTCTTTTACCACATTTAGAAAACTAGTGCTTAAATGGAAGTAATTATATAGTGTAGAATTAATGCAATTATTGAAGCTGAAAAGGGTAATGATAATATGACAATGAAGTTGTCAGGTAAAGTGAAAGTAGGAGTAAGGTAAATATTTTCTTATGTTCTCTTTTCATCAAAAATGTTACTGTATCAGCAATATCACTATAGCTTATTATTATAGTTTGTACTGAATAGGTGTTTGTGTTGTGCCAGGAACTGTTTTAAGGACTTACTGTTTGGAAATGTTTCTACTGTGTCATCTTCAGTGATGGTTAAGAGAAAGATAAATATAATTTAACTTATTTTTTTCCCGTACATACATTATTCTTTGTAACACAGATACAGTTCCATAGACTGAAGGCTTTCCCTCTAAGATCAACAACAAGACAAGGATATCTATTCTTGCCACTTACATTCAACATTGTGCTGGAGGTTCTACCCAGGACAATTAGGCAAGAAAAAGAAATAAAGACATCTAGGTTAGAAAGTAATAAAAAAACTATTTCTACTTGCAGATAACTTGATCTTATATGATGAAAATCCTAAAGAATCCGCAAAAAACTTACAGAATTAATAAATGAATTCAACAAGGTTATAGAATACAAAGTCAACGTACAAAAATCAGTTGTATTTCTGCATACTACCCATGAACCATCCAAAAAGGAAATTAAGAAAAGAATTCCTTTTACAATAGAATAAAAAAATAATAAAGTACAGTAGGTCCGTGATAATGTCTTTTAAGAAATTGTAACATTTCTTAAAATGTTAGTGGATGCCGTAGGAACTTAACTCTTTTTTATATCAATTAGCCTATGTCTGTGATAAATTGGTTTCATTTATATTGTTTCCCTTAACGTTGCAGAACCTAATGGCAATGTTAAGTTACTGTACTTACAAGCAAACTTAACAAAAGTAGTCTAAGGCTTGACACTAAACATTATGAAACATTGCTTACAAAATTAGAGATAATCTAAATGAAAAGATATCCGTGTGTAAGGATTAGAAGATTTACCATTAAGATGCTAATATTCCACATTGATCTATAGATTCACTGCAATCCCTGCCAAAATCCTAGCTGACTTGCAGAAATTGAGAAGCTGGTCCTAAAATTCATACAGAATAGCTAAAACAATTTTGAAAAACAGTAACAATGTTGAGGGACTCACACTTCCTCATTAAAAAACTTACTGCAAAATGAGCCAAGAACCTTTCCCAGGTAGCTCAGTTGGTTAGAGTGTTGTCCCAGTGCACCAAGGTTGTAGGTTTGATCCTGGTTGGGGCACATAAAAGAATCAATCAATGAATGTATAAATAAGTGAAACAACAAATCAGGCAGTCAGTCAGTCAATCTGTCTTCCCCGACCCCCTCCTTCCCCCCTGCTTCCCCTTCTCCCTTCCTCTCTCTATCAAATCAATAAATAAAATTAAAAAAGAAAAAGAAGCCAAGAATATACAATGGGGAAAAGGACAGTGTCTCCAGTAAATGGTGTTGTGAACACTGGAAAGCCACATGCAAAGGAATGAAACTGGACCCCTGTCTTACCCCATACATAAAAATTAAAATGAATTAAAAACTTGAATGTAAGACCTGAAATCATAAAATTAGAAGAAAATGTAGGTGGTAAGCTCCTTGATACCAGTTTTGGTGATGATTTTTTGAACCTGACACCAAAAGCAAAAACAACAAAAGCAAAAATAAACAAGTGGGGACTATGTCAAACTAAACAGCTTCTGCAAAGCAAAGGAAACCAACAAGATGTAAAGGTAACCTGCTGAATGGGAGAAAATATTTGTAAATGATACATCTGATAAGGGGTTAATATCCAAAACATATAAAGAACTCATAGAACTCAGCAACAAAACAAAACAAAATCCGATTAAAAAATGGGCAGAAGATCTGACTAGATATTTTTCCAAAGAAGACATATAATAGATGGCCAACAGGAATATGACAAGATGTTCAAAATCACTAATCATCAGAGAAATGCAAATTAAAACTACAGTGAGATATCCCCTCACATCTGTTAGAATGGCTGTTATTCAAAAGACAGGAAATACATGTTGGTGAGGAAGTGAAGGAAAGGGAACCCTTGTGTACTGTTGATGGGAATGTTAATTGGTACAGCCACTTTGGAAAATAGTACCGAGGTTTCTCAGGAAATTAAAAATAGAGTTACTGTATGATCCATCAATTCCACTTTTGCATAGTTATCCAAAGAAAATGAAAAGCACTAAGTCAAAATGTTAGTATGCACCCCCTCATTCATTGCAATTCATTGCATCATTATTTACAATAGCCAAGATGTGGAAACAAGTATCTATCGTTGGATGAATGGATAAAGATGTGGTACTTATATACAGTGGAATATTATTCAGCCATAAAGAGAATGAAGCCATAACATAAATGTACCTCTAGGGCATTATGCTAAGTGAAACAAGTTAGACAAAGACAAATGCTGTATTAATTAGGTTCTTGAATCCAGTTTCTGTACGTGTGCCTCTGTCTGTGTGTGTGTGTGTGTGTGTGTGTGTGTGTGTGTGTGTGTGTGTGTGTTGGGGAGATTCCTGTACAATAACAAGTAATTTCAGACACCACCAGGGTATTCTACAGTTCAACACAATTCTGACATTGTCTACCTGGAGATAGTGTCAGATCCTACAGGTTAAGGATTCAGTCTTAACTTCTCCCCTCCCCCCCAAACACACACTTCAGATGTCAGTCACAAGCCCAGGTTATTACCTGTGCTTCTGAATGACCAGCTACTGGCTGAACTGGAGGTTCCAGTGACCTTTGACTCAATGCCAGTTGCAAAGTCCAAGTTGTTACCTGTACTTCTATAAATCAGAAGTTCCCACAACCTCTTCCTTGGGTTAAATTAATTTGCTAGAGCAGGTCATAGATTTCTGGGATCCACTGTAACTTAAACAGCCAGGTGGGGGAGTTGCATTTGGGCAAGGTATGGGGAAGGGGTGTGGAGCTTCCATTGCTCTCTTGAGCACCTCATTCTCCTCAAATCTCCACTTTATTAACCAACCCAGAAGCTTTCTAAACCCTGTCCTTTAGGATTTTTGTTCAGGCTTTATTACATATGCATGTTTGATTAAATGTTTGCCATTGGTGATTAATTGAACCTTTAACCCCTGTTCCCTCCCTGGAGGTCCAGGGAGTGAGACTGAAAGTTCTAACCCTTTAATCACTTGGTTGGCTCTAGTGGCAACTAGCTCCTATCCTTATGTGCTTTCCAAAAGTCACCTGATTTAACAAAAGACATCATTATTACTCTCAACACTTAGGAAATTCCAGGAGTTTTGAGAGCTATGAAGAAGAGGATGAAGACCAATAAATACAGGGTGGGGCAAAAGTAGATTTGCAGTTGTTCATTTGGAAAATAATACAATAATTAATAAATAATAATGCAAGAATAAACACTGTTTTGAGTACTCATAAGTGTAAACCTATTTTTGCCTAACCCTGAATTTTTTTTTTAAATAACAATGCCATACCATTGATCTCATATGATCTCACTTACATGTGGAATCTAAAAAACAACCTATAAAAAACAACAACAAAACAAGCCTGTAAATAGAAATAGATTGCGGGCCAGTCAGATGCAGGTGGGTGAAATGGATCAAGGGGGTCAAAAGCTACAAACTTTCAGTTATAAAATAAGTCATGGGGATGTAATGTACAGCATGGTGACTATAGTTAATATCGTATTGCATATTTGAAAGTTGCTAAGAATAGATCTTAGATGTTCCCATCACAAGAAAAATATTTTCGTAACCATATAAGATGACAGATGTTAACCAGACTTATTCTGGTGATCATTTCACAGTGAAAATGTCAAGTTGTGTTGTACAATGTGCTTCAATTAAAAAAAATTACTACAAAGCTACAGTAATCAAGACTTTGTGGTACTGGCATAAGATCATAAAGATCAGTGGAACAGAATTGTGAGTACAGGCATAATCCCATATGTTTATGGGCAAATGATTTTCTTTTGTTTTTTTAAATTAATTAATTAATTTTTATTTTATTTATTTTGAGAGAGAAGGGAAGGGAGGGAGAGAAATATCAATGTGTGGTTGTCTCTTGAGTGCCCTCAACTGGGGACCTGGCCCACAACCCAGGCATGTGCCCTGACTGGGAATTGAACTGGTGACCCTTTGGTTTGCAGGCCAGCACTCAATCCACTGAGTTACACCAGCCAGGGTTCTTTTGTGTTTTGTTTTGTTTTTTTAAGATTTTTAAAATTTATTTTTAGCGAGAGAAAAACATGTGCGAGAGATACAAGGGTCTGTCATCTTCCGCATGCTTCCAACTGAGGACCTGGCTTGCAATCCAACCCAGGCATGTGCCACTGAGCCACACCTGCCAGGGCAACAAATGATTTTCTACAAGAGTGCCAAGACAATCAGTGGTTAAGAATGGTCTTCTTTCCTTTCATTCTTTTTTAATCCTCATCTGAGGACATTTTTTTCATTGTTTCTAGAAAGAGGAAAGGAGAGAGAAACATTGAGTGAGAGAGACATTGATTGTTGCCTCCCAATGCACCTGGACTGGGGATTGTACTTGCCTGGACAGGGGATCAAACCTGCAACCTAAGCCTGTGCCCCATAATGGGAATTGAATCTGCAATCTTTTGGTTATGGGATGATGCTCCAACTAACTGAGCTATACTGGCTGGGGCAAGAATGGTTTTCTTAACACGCTGTTACCCACTTTAAAAAAAATGAAGATTTTTACCCCACCTCATACCATGTACAAAGTGAACTCAAGATAAATTAAAGGTCTAAATGTAAGCTAAAACTACATAAATGTACATCTTCATGGTCTTGGATTAGCTAATAGTTTCTTAGGTATGACACCTAAATCACAAGCAACTAGAGAAAAAAGATTAATTGGATTTTATGAAAATTAAAATTATCTGTGTATCGAAGGACTCTATATCAAGAAAGTGAAAACTGATGTATTGGAGAAAGTATTTGTAAATCATACATCTGATGAAAGTGTAATATCCAGGTAAAGAGCTCTTACATCTTAATAATAAAAAGGAAAATGACTAAATTTTAAAAATGAGGAAAGGATTCTAATAGAAATTTCTCCAGAGAAGAAATATAATTGACCAATAAATATATGAAAAGATACTCAATGTAACTAGTGATTAGGAAAATGCAAATTAAAACTATAACGCAATACACTTTACACCCAAAAGGATGACTAAAATGTAGAATAATAACAAATGCTGACAAGGTTGTAGAGAAATTGCAACCTTCATATAAAGCTGGTGGAAATTTAAGATGATGCAGCTGGTTTGGGAAACAGTCCCTCAAAAATTAAACATAAAGTTATCATCTGACCCAGCCATTATAGTTTTATATATATATATATGTCCGAGAGACCTAAAACACACACAAAAACTCATTCAGGATTGTTCATAGCAGCATTATTCATGGGAGGCAAAAGGTAGAAACAGTTCATCAAACAGTCCATCATTTCATGAATAGATAAACAAAAGTGGCATGTTCATATGATGGGATAGTATTCAGCATAAAACACAAGGTATTTCTAACACATGCTACAACATTACTTGAACCTTGAAAATGTTATGCTAAGTGAATGCCAAGCACAAAAGGCTGAACATTTTATGATTCCATTTGTATGAAACATCTAAAATAGCCAAATCTGTAGAGATAGAAAGTAGATTTGTAGTTGCAAGGGTCTGGAAGAAGTGGGAAATGGGGAATGACTGCTAATGGGTACGGGGTTTCTTTTAGAAGTAATAAAAATATTCTGGAGATTGGGTACACTCAGGGTGGTATTGTAACTGAGCAAACCTGGCCCCATCCAGTGTGGCACCTTGATATATAACCAACCCAACAACTAGTGTTGAAACAGGTTTTTATTTACAGGATTTCAACCTTGAAGGAAGGGCTGAGAGCACTCCTGCTCAGAGCCCTCCTGCTCAGAGCCCTGTCCTCCCATGAAACCCAGCACTTCCATTATTCCCCACCACGCTATAAACCAAAAACATGCCCCAGAGTTCCCCATATCCTTATCTGTTCTTAAGCCAGCTGCACAAACAGTTCTCCATTTGCTCTGGATGGCACACTCATGGCTTTCAGAGTTGCCATCCTTTTGCAAGAGCTCTCTCCTTCAGGATCTGGGGTATTTGTCCTCAGCTTCTGTGTACTAGTCCAGGAAAACATGCTGTGTTATTGTGGATCACAGTGAAGTCCAGGAAGGCACATGTCCCAAGAAAGTGGCTTCTCTATACATCCTTTAGAGAAGCAAAAGTCAACAGTGTGAGCATTCCCCGCCAAACTTCAGTCTTCCAGGCATCTCCCATGAATCTGTGCTTGGTTAGGCAGGTCCCTGCTATTCCCAGCTCCATCAGCTTTGCCGGTGTCTTCTTCAGACAGGCTTCCCAGTGGGTGTCCTCTTTCTCACCCCAGCTCCTGCTCACTACAGACGGGCATGCCTGCTTCCTACTCTACAGCCTGCATGGCTGCACCTCCTCGTAGCTGCCTTTTCCTTGCTACACCCAGCTGTATGGTAGAATCCTGACTGTTGGCCAGTATGGCGGCTTCCTGCTTCCTCATTTACCATGGTGGACCCACCCTTATTTTAAATGACCAGGAGCTTCCTACATGACCTCATATCTGGCTCACCCTACAATGTGCTTTTGCCACTTCTCCCATATGTTTTACATTTTTTCGGCTGCCATCTTTAGTCAGGACAAGAGTGACTCACTACACAGGGGTCTCTGCCTACCCTGAGTATATCGTGAGTCCCTGAGTGCTCTTAAAGTCATGTAGTCCTTTTGCCAGGGCTGGTAGCACAACTATTAATTAGCCATCAACTTGCCACAGATAGGCAAAGTATCCTAAGTGGTTTCATCCCCTTCTCCCCTTCCTCCAACCATGGGCAGTGGGAAATTTCTCCTATACTTTGAAGACCCCTCTGTACCCTGTCACAGCATGGCCTGACACTCTGGAGAGAGCTTATGCAAATATTCTGGAGTTAGATTATGGCAATTGTACAATTCCAAATATACTAAGGACCACTAAATTGTACACTATGAAGAGGTGAATTTTATGGTATAGGAATTATATTTCAATTATAAAATGTTTTTCAAAAACTCACTTTAAAATTAAAATGTATAATGTAAATATTTTGATTAAAATTCAATTACATTTTATTATAAAGCACAGTGGGAAATTAGATGTATCTTAAATTCTTGGGTACTTTCTAACATGTATATTGTAAATATCTTTGTATAGTAAAATAAAAATGTTATTGTGGGTTTTCTAAAGTAGTCATTTCATGTAAAGTTTGATTATTGGTTTTTGGTCCCAATATTGATTTTATTAGGATTATATTAATAGGTTAGCTATGGTTGGGGGGGATGTCTTCTCAATTTGTTAGCAGGTTAGAGAATGCATTTTGGCCCTTGACTGCAAGGTTTATTTAATAGAAAGGGGGTTATTAACTTTTATAATGCTAGATTCATAATGACTTAGCATGTAGTGCAAACTAAAGTGAAATTAACCGTAGCATACCTGAACAGGTGATTGACAATTACTGTAGATTTGTGTATGAATTTACCTCTTTTCCAAGGTAGGTGCCAACTGCCAAATGTATTAAATATTTAAAATTGAGAGGAAAAGAAGTACAATGATGTAATTTATCATTTTAAAAATTAGGATTCTTAGTGCTAAAGTAATAAAAGAAATTAAATAAAATTTGTTTTTTCAAGTTACTGTACTGCAGAGGCTTAATGTTCGCTATTGTAAGTTTGGAGCAACCCAGAAAATAAAAATTAACTGCAATGTGTAAATTAACAGGTATTGCTGTATGCGAAGCTATCCTAGAACTCCATGGCTTAAAACAGCAATTTAGTAATCTTGCTTATACATTTGTAGAGGGGGTTAGGTGACCTTAGGTTAGGCTTGGCGGGGCATCTGTGGGTGTGGGTGGGCTTCTCATTGTAGGTTGGGCTTGGCACCTTATTTGGGGTTTGGCTTAGTTCTACTCCTTGTGTTTATTCTGGGTCCTAGGCTGAAGGGGCAGTCTCTACCTTGTGAAGCTTTTTTCTTGGTGATGGCAGAGATACGAGAGGGCAAGCCCAACCACACAAAGACATTGCAAATCTTTGCATCATTTCTGCTGACGTCCAATTAGCCAAAACAAGTCAGATGGCCAAGGCTTTGGAGGCAGGGAAATACACTTTTGCCCACCTTGAGGCCAAACTAAGGTATGTGGCCAAGCTCAGCATTAGTTAGGAAGGAAAATACACTCCCACATAGGTGGGGTTTGGGGTAGGATGTAGTAATTATTTTGGAAGAAAGCCCACATCTTAAATATGAGATGATGCCCATGTTGCAGTTGTGTGATGTTTTGTATATAATTGTGAAAATTGTCGTTAAGCCATTCTTTACTTAGTCTTGCTTAGTCTAAGTTGTTTTATTATATCATTTAATAGATAATACTGTTTTTGTATTCTCGTGTTTTTTAATAAATTGTTTTATCTTAGCTATAGAATTTTCGTTTAAAGATTAATTCCCAAATAACACGGGAAGTTACTAGAAGCATCATTCATTAGAAGCATCGTCAGTCAACTTAAAGAAAAAAGAGATATGTGATTTCTATTTCCATCAGGTAAGTGACTTATACTTTCATAATTTGGTGCCTTACAAGATGATTAGTCAGTGTGCCAAATATACTTTATATTTTCAGAGAGAAATATAACTAGTATTTTAAGTTTTTGCCAAGATTACATGTCTACATAATAAACCTTTAAGTGGATATATAGTGAAAAGTAAGCTTTTTTCACAGTTGTGACACTTGGTCCCGCAGTTCTTTTATATTTATATTATTCTGTTATCACAGTAGGTATTTGTGGTTTCTTTCTTTGAATATAGTATATATTAGCTTTTGCTATTTATTGACAATATTTTTTGCCAGTTTTGTCCCACAAACTTGGCTTCTGAATTTTGTGACAAGGCTTGAAAGCTTTCCCTCTCTGAGAATAAATATTAAAATTCTCACACTATTTTAATGGTTTAATTTGTAATGATTAATTTTTTCCTGGATATCATCTCACTCTGAAACCAAGATTACCCAGATGATTACCTGGTTGTCTTAACACCAATTATTGAATAATCTTTTCTTCATGAATTTGAAATTAATGAAATTAATACCACCTTTATAAATATGTACTAAGTTTCTTTATGCATTCGGGCCTGTTTTAGAGTCTCTCTTACCATATCGATATGTTGAAACTAAATTGTTAATTATTACAACTGAATGTATTTTAATATCAGCAAGCACAAGTCTACACCCCATTATATTTTTTTGATTTATGTATGTGGGTAGTATTGAAACTAGTATATGATATTGTCTTCTGTTATGTATTTCAGTTGATAGTTGTTTATTTAAAGCTTTTGGGTTTTTTTTAACCTATTTACCACGTAAACCTACTAAACTCATGTACTAATAGTTTTTCTATTGATTGTCTTGGATTTTTTCCTGCAAATAATTTTCTTTCAAATTTTTGTTTATTATTCTCCTTGTTTAATTGTATTACCTCTGTAACACTTTTAAAGATACTTGCTGAATTAGTAGAAGACTTCTTGTGTTACTCCAAAGAGTATGATTCATGCTTTTTTGGTTTGTGCACTCCAAAAGTTTATGGTACTAAGAAAGAAATATTTGCAGATATCCTCAATACTTCAATTGCCAAGTCATTCCTTTTATTGGCATGAGTAGAGAATCAACAGTGGGCATATAAGCGTATTTGTATTATCAGTAGCAGTTCTTTTTATAAAATCTTTTAAATTAATTTATTCATATGAAATTCAGTAAGGGCACGTATGTTATCTTTTTGTTTGTTTATTTCTGAACTATTTTCTCCTTTTTCTATGATTCATTTTAATACATTCATTTTTTGCTGCACTTTTCTTGTAACTCCTAGAATACATATGGGAAGTAAATTCTTTGAAACCCTGCATGTTTAAGAGTGTCCTTATTTGAGGCTCACACTTAATTATTTGGACATTGAATTTCACTTTGACCATAATTTTCTTTCTGCATTTTGAAGGATTTTCCCCTTACCTCTGTTCCTCTTGGTATTGAGAAATCTGTGTAATTCTGATCCTTAATCTAATATGTATAATTGAGCGTTTTTTTCTCCCTCTAGAAACTTGAGGGTTATCTTACGTTTCTCATAATATGCTTTTTAAAATCTTGTTCTCATTGTGCTAGATGCTTTTGGCCATTGTAATCTGGAAACTTGTGTCTTTTAGTTGTAGGAAAATTTCTTGCACTCTTGTTTTTTTTAGTGCTTTTTCTCTTTTTTTTCTAACCCTAGTTACTAGGTTATTGGATGTTCATCGATGTTCTTTAATTTTCTTATCTTTTGTCTCCTGTTTTCCATCTGAGTCTTTTTGTTTTTCTTTATAGAGATCTCCTTACCTTTATCTTGTAATGCTTCTATTAACTTTTAAATTTCTTTTGTACTATTTTTAATTTTAAAGATACCCTTTTTGTGCTGTGAATGTTTTTGTGTATTTCATGGATGAATTAAAAAAACTTTTTTAAAGTTTTTGTTACTGCATAGTTTGTTTCTTCCAAGCTACTCGTTTCCTCTTTTCCTTTTCCTTTTCCATTTTAAGATTTTCTTTGTGTATGTGGAAATTCTTGTTTATTTGCTCAATGGTTACAATTGAGATACCAAAAACTGATTGTATTGAAATGGTGGGTGGGCTGGTAGTCTGATTATAGGGTGTGAGTGAGTGTGTATGTTGCCTTTTTTTTTTTTTTTTTTGGCTTTCAGTAATTTTATTTTCCAGTTGCAATTGGTATACAATATTATATTAGTTTCTGGTGTACAACCTAGAGATTATACATTATATGACTTACTAAGTGATCATCCTGGTAAATCTAGTCCCCATCTAACACCTTACATAGTTATTACGGTATTATTGACTCGTTCCCTTTGCTGTACTTACATCCCCATGACTTCTGTAACTACCAAATTATACTTCTTAATCCCTTCACCTTTATCACCCATTCCCCAATCCCCTTCCCATCTGGTAAAATGTTCTCCATGAGTTTCTGTTCCATCTTCTTTGTTTTGTTTTTTGAGAGTCCACATAAAGGTGACATCATATGGCATTTTTCTTCCTCTGTCTGACTTATTTCATTTAGCAGGATACCCTCTGCATCCATCTATGTTGTTGTAGATTACAAGGTTTCATCATTTAAGTTGTTGATGGATATATATATTTATTGCCATTTTATTCTTATTTGTCTCTTTTTTAAGATTTTATTTATTTATTTTTAGAGAAAGGAGAAGGGAGGGAGAAAGAGAGAGAGAGAGAAACATCAATGTGTGGTTGCCTCTTGCATGCCCCCTACTGGGGACCTGGCCTACAACCCAGGCATGTGCCCTGACTGGGGATCAAACCTGCGACCCTTTGCTTTACAGGCCCACATTCAATCCATTGAGCTATGCCAGCGAGGGCTTATTTATCTTCTTAAAGAAGACCCTTTAATATTTGCTGAATACTGGTTTGGTGGTGATGAACTTCTTCAGCTTTTTTTCTTGCCTGTGCAGCTCTTTATATAGAGTAATTTTGATTGTAGGTCCTTACTTTTCATCACTTTGAATATTTCTTGCCAGTCCCTTTTGCCCTGCAAAGCTTCTGTTGAGAAATCAGCTGGTAGTCTTATGGGAGCTCCCTTGTAGATAACTAACTGCTTTTCTCTTCCTGCTTTTAAGATTCTCTCTTTTTAACCTTTCATGTTTTCATTGTGATGTGTTTTAGTGTGGGCCTCTTTGGGATCACCTTGTTTGGGACTATCTATGCTTCCTTAACTTGTATGTCTGTTTCCTTCACCAGTTTAGAGAAGTTTCCATCATTATTATTTATTTTAGTTAATTAGTTTATTTATTTTTAATTACTTTATTATTGTTCAATTACAGTTGTCTGCATTTTCCCTCACCACACCCCCCACCCCAGCCAATCCCACCTCCCTCCCTTGCTTCCACCTTCCTTTTGTCCATGTGTCCTTTATAGTAGTTCCTGTAATCCCCTCTCCTCACTGTCCCCTCCCCACTCCCCTCTGGCTGTTGTTAGATTGTTCTTAATTTCAATGTCTCTGGTTATATTTTGTTTGCTTTTTTCTTTTTTGATTAGGTTCCAGTTAAAGGTGAGATCATCTGGTATTTGTCCCTCACTGCCTGGTTTATTCACTTAGCATAATGCTCTCCAGTTCCATCCATGCTGTTGCAAAGGGTAGGAGCTCCTTCTTTCTCTTTGCTGCATAGAATTCCATTGTGTAAATGTACCATAGTTTTGTTTTGTTTTGGTTTTTTTTGAATTGATTCTTTTATTATTCTGTCAAAGGAAAAAATGCAAGTCCTCACATTAGTAAGGAGAGACTATGTTACAGGGATTCTTGCAATAATAGGAGGAAGGAGATTATTGCAATAAGACCTCATTCTCCACCCTAAAAGCTAGTTTTATAGTACCTATCCTTTAACACTGTCTAATTTCCAATTTCTTCAAAATGAATGTCTTGGCCACAATAGCTCAAAGCTTGTTTAATCTGAGCCAGTGGTGTTTTGTAGCAACCCTGCATAGATTGGCAATACTTGATTATAAATTTTCTGGAATTTTCATCAATTTCACACTAGCAGTTTAAAATTAGCCATGCTGGGAGTATTTCACACCACAGAAATTAGCAAACACTACAAATCTACTGCAATTGGCAGTGGATTTGGATCCTGAATTATCTTCTGATTTGCAGACTTTTGGTAGCCATGACATCCCAACTTGACAAAATCATATTTTGTGGCAGAGAGATATTTTTTACTGACTCATAAGAGTTTTCCTCAGTGCCTTTTTCATAGTAACAATTCAATAACTGTTTTTGTGAGAGCAATGTATCCTTCAGATTCCTCTTCCACAGAGAATTCAGGGAGAAAAACACCAAGCAAATGATGGTCATGGGTTTTTATTTTTAAAATAGGTATTTTATTCTCTAAATTATTTAGCCCCCATATTTTCCTTTTTTATAATTTTAATTTTTTATTGTTATTCAATTACAGTTGTGTGCCTTTTCACCCAATCCCTCCACCCTACCCCAGCTGAACCCCCCTCCCTCCCCCACCTCCACCCTCCCCCTTGATTTGGTCCATGTGTCCTTTATAGTAGTTCCTGTAATGCCCTCTCCTCACTGTCCCCTCCCCACTCCCCCCTGACCATTGTTAGATTGTTCTTAACTTCAATGTCTGTTATATTTTGTTTCCTTTTTTCTTCTATTTATTATGTTCCAGTTAAAGGTGAGATCATATGGTATTTGTCCCTCACCATCTGGCTTATTTCACTTAGCATAATGCTCTCCAGTTCCATCCATGCTCTTGCAAAGTGTATAAGCTCCTTCTTTCTCTCTGCTGCATAGAATTCCATTGTGTAAATATACCATAGTTTTTGTATCCACTCATTTGCTGATGGGCACTTAGGTTGCTTCCAGTACTTGGCTATTGTAAATTGTGCTGCTATGAACATTGGGGTGCATAGGTTCTTCTGGATTGGTGTTTCAGGGTTCTTAGGGTATAATCCCAGCAGAGGAATTGCTGGGTCAAAGGGCAGTTCCATTTTTAGTTTTCTGAGGAAATTCCATACTGTTTTCCACAGTGGCTGCATTCCCACCAACAATGTACTAGGGTTCCCTTTTCTCCACATTCTGTCCAACACTCATTTGGTGATTTGTTTATGATGGCCATTCTGAACTCTGTGAAGTGGTATCTCATTTCATCATTATTTTTTTCACATAGGTTTTCATTCTCCCTCTCTCTTCTGGCATCCCCATGATGTGAATGTTGGTATGCTTGTTTTTGTCCCAGAGGCTTCTTATACTATCCTTATTTTTTTCTTTTTTGCTGTTCTAGTTGGGTGCTTTCTACTTTTTTATCTTTCAAATCTCTGATTTGATTCTCTGCTTTAGCTACACTACTGTTGATTTCCTGTAGTGTGTTCTTCATTTCTGACTGGTTCTTTTTTGTTTTCTAGTTTCTTTTTGTTTCTTATTTTTTTGTTGAAGTTCTCATTATGTTCATCTACTCTTTCCCTAAGCTCATTGAGCATCTTATAACTAGTGTTTGAGCTTTGCATCTGTAAGATTGCTTGTTTCTATTTTGTTTCGTTCTTTTTCTGGAGTTTGTTCTGTGCTTTAATTTGGGATATGTTTCTTTGTCACCTCATTTTAGCAGCCTCGCTGTATTTGTTTCATTGAATTAGGTAGAGCTGCTTCATCTCCCAGGCTTGGTAGAGTGGCCTTTTATAGTAGGTGTTAAGTGTCCTGTAGCATCTAGTGTCATAGCCTCACCATTCAGCAGACCTGGGCACTCCAGGTGTGCCCCCTGTGTGGGCTGTAATTGTTCCTTAATTGCTGTTGGCACCTCAGTTGGAGGAATTTACCCCCAGGCCAGTTGGCTGCAAGGACTGGCTGACTACCTTGAAGGATCAGTTGTGCAGGACTCACAAACAGGACTGACTTTAGTGGGGCTCTGCTCTGGTACCCACTGTGTTTGCCAGTTGAGTGTGTCACTTGTGTAGGTGGTTGGGTGGTGCTTTGACGTGCTCTGAAGCTGTCTCTGGAACCTCCTGGGAGGTGCAGGCTAAAGGTCACCTGGCATGAACTACAAAACAATCTGTAGATGGCTGCTAGTTGTGCTAGGCTTTTAGATGCACAGGAAAGGCCAAGCTGTAAACCAGGGTTGGCCGTTGCAAGTGCCAGGCCTGGGGCCATTTAGCAGGAAGTATAAGGCATATACCAAGGCCAGATGCTACTTGTTTGAGAGATTTTAGGAAAGTCAGAAGCATGAGCCAGGATAGGCTGTTTGTATTGAAAAGTCACTGGAAATGGCTTAGGTTGGGCCTGCAAGTTGGGTGGGGTGGGGTCTCAGGGAAATCACCAGGGCAGGCTTGTCAGCCCTAGCCAGGATGATGGAAACTGAGATCTGGCACCTGCCTGCTTTGTGCTGGGAGCCTCAGAAAAGGAACAAAGTCCTCTGCCAGCACTCTGGGAGAAAGCTGCCCCTCCAGCCTTTGTCCTAATGTCAGGCAATTCACTTCCTCCCTGCCTGTTCCTGATGCCTTTCAAGCTGCTGCCCCAGCACTAGAGCTTAGAGCAAGTGAGTCCAAGTAAGTCCATGCACAGCCCTTTAAGAGGAATGCCTGAGTCTCCAGCCACTCACCAACTCACTCAGCCACAAACTCCACTGGTTTTTGCAACCAGAAGTTATGAGGACTTTTCTTCCTGGCCTGGAATCAAGGACTAGGGGGCCTAGTATGGGTATGGGACCCCCTTACTCCTCACAGGGGACCTCTGCCAGCCCAGATATCCCTCCTGATTTATATCTGCCACTCCTGAATGTGGGACCAGCTTGTTTGGTGTCTCCAACCCTCCTACCAGTCTTGATGTGGCTTCTTCTTTATATCCTTAGTTCTAGGACTGAACATTGGGCTAGTTTTCAGGTGGTTCTGAATGATGGTTGTGTAGTTTAGTTGTAATTTTTATGTGGTTGTGTGAGGATTCTAGTACTGCATTTACCTATACCACCATCTTGACTGGTGTGTGTGTGTATCTGTTTTTACTGACTATGGAACTTATCAGTATTTTTTAGGTCTTTTCTCTAGGCTTGTCAAATTCACTAGAAAATATTGTAATCATTCAGTTTTCTTTGTAGAAGGCATAGGCTTGGCTCCTGTCTTCCAGGAGTCTCTGAGTAGACAAAGAAGGTTTTGGGTGAAGGGAGTGGGTTTCAGCAATCAGTTTATGTACTCCTACTTAGTCCTCTGTTGTCATTTTAATACTTCTTGCCTGAGTTGTGACTGTTGAGCCCCCAGATGAAAGGACTTTTTTTTTTTTGCTTATTCCAGAGATTCATACTTCCAGTCTTCAGGTAGTGATGCAGTCAGTCTTCTGGGTGCTAGTAATTGGAAAGGCAGTCTGGGAGCCTTTCCTTTTTTTTTTTTTTTTTTTTTTTTTTTTTTTTTTTTTTTGAGTCCTCATTTTTATCCCCATCTCTTATGGAGCCTGGTATTACCACTTCCTGGGTCCTGGAGGATTCTGTGCTTTATGGGGAAAACTGAGCTGAGCTGCCTCTCAGTTTTCCCCATTTCCAGCTTGGGATTCAGGTTTTCTTGAGTCTGAGATAAATTATTATTTGTCCTCCTTCATAGCTTCCATACTTTTTATTTTATTATTTTCTCTTTTGTCCTTTTCCTTTAGATTTATGGTTTTGTCTTACTTTATCTTCTTTTTAAAGATTTTATTTATTTATTTTTAGAGAGAGGGGAAGGGAGGGAGAAAGAGAGGGAGAGTAACATCATTTTGTGGTTGCCTCTTGTGCACCCCCTACTGGGGACCTGGCTTGCAACCCAGGCATGTACCCTAACTGGGAATCAAACCAGTGACCCTTTGCTTTGCAGTCTGGCACTTAATCAACTGAGCCACACTAGCAAGGGCTTGGATTTATGGTTCTGTCTTATTTTAATGCATCATATATTTTTAGTAGATTTTACAGGAGAATAGAGGTTAATGTATGTGTTTAAATTTGCCTTTTTAACTGTCAGTGTTTTTCTATGTGTAGAGTTATTTATGTAGCACTGATTTTCCTCAAAATAGGATTTTACTTTACCAGTTTAACATATATGCACATATAACAAACTTTTTTTCTGTATTTTAAGACTTTATTTTTTAGAACATAGAGTGATTGCATGCTATTCTGTTGGGTGCATGTAATATCAGTTAACTTCATGTTAGAAATACTGAAATTATACTGTATGTAAAGTGAGCTCTGATATGGAGTGTAATATTTAATGAGAGGTGAATCATTGATTACATTTTTCTTGTATACCTTTTAAACTTTAAAAATACTTTTTCTTTTAGGTGCCATATAATGTGTTGAGCTATAATAAGGAATGATTTTGTCAAATTTTCATGAGTTATGGTGGCTGAAAGATCAATTCTGTCTTGTGGGAAAAGAACTGTAAGTAATCTCAAGTAATAGACCGATTTTCAACATCTGTGCTTAAATAAGACACATTATTGATTTATTCATAGGAATGTACTTGGGATACTTTATTCTGTTAGCTTTAATTATACAAACTAATTCAAAAGGAGAAGTTAGATTTTATATAAAAAGATTATTTCTTTATAGTATTAGTATTGCCATGTTTCTTCAAGTGTACAAAATTTAATTTTTATCTTTTTTAATTTTTCAGAAATGGCAGCACAAAAGGAAATTTATAATAACAAAATATTTTATTAAACGAAAGAGGTTATATAAGAACTTTGAACCAGCAGACTCAGCAAACGAGGGAAGAAACGTGTTAGCTGTAAGACATGTTTCAAATGAATCAAAGTTCAATATCTGTAGACTCCAGAAGACAAAAGTTTTCAAAAACTTTGTCGAAACAGACAGGTCAGTGATAAATAACTTCTCCAGTAATAAGGCTAGGCCTGAAATCCAATATTAATCGACAAATTAACAAAACAGATCGAACTAAATTTTTTTCATAAAAAGTTCTAAAAATATCAAATTAGAATTAAATTTTCTTCAAATTTATATTGCTTTTCCCAAAGCAAAGTAGATATCTTTCAGTCTTGATGCCAGCTTTTCTCTTATCCTGGGGATGACAGAAACCTTACTTGAAGCAAACTAGTATTTTGTTGAAAATGTGTGTCAGCATCAAAGTCAATTTTTAAGACCTGCTTCTCAGTAATAATACTGGACATTCAGCATTCTCACCTATCAGGACACAAGAATCCTCTCAGAAGCTATTCAGAACAGGAGGACGTGACTCAGGAACGATGTCCATTCAGGAGAAATCAAAAGGAAATCCCTCCAGTGTTATTAAAAAAAGTGATGATAAGAATTTAGAAGCACAAATTCAAGGTTCTCAGAAGAATCTAGCAAAAAAATTGAATCCAAAGGAAGCTATAAAATCACTAGTTAAATCTTCCAGTGAAAGTAAAATAAATCAGCCTGAATTAGGCATATGTATGAGTACAAGGTCAGCAACAGCAGCATTCAATGATGAAAAAGCTAATAAGGCCATTAATAAAAATATGGCGACTGTGAAGAGACGTTCACAACAAGAATCTACAAAAAAGAAGAAATCTCAGAAAAAATCAATGCATGAGACCCCAAAGTCAAATGAACAGCTTAACCGGAGATCACAAAGACTGCAGCAGCTAACAGAGGTTTCAACAAGATCTCTGCGTAGTAGAGAAATTCAGGGTCAAGTTCAAGTAGTTAAACAGAGTTTGCCACCAACAAGAAAAGAGCACTGTAGCAATACTCAAAGTAAATCTAATAAAGTTAAAACAACTCAAAAACATGTAAAAAGAAAAGTACTGGAAATAAAGTCTGATTCTAGAGTGGATGAAAATCCAGTCATTAATAATGAAGTAGTAAATTCCCCGAAGGGAAAAAAACGCAAAGTAGAGCATCAGACAGCTTATGCTTGTAGTTCTCAGTACCTAAAAGGATCTGAAAACTGTCTTCAGAAGAATACTAGAAAAGAGGAAATAAAATCTGTGCCTGTAACTTCTGAGATAAAAAGATCAAAAATGGTTACTATAGTGGTCTCTAAAAAGAATGAGATGAAGAAGTCAGTTCATTCACAAGTGAATACTAGTTCAAAACCTCAAAAAAGTCTACAGCCATCAGTGCCTGAACAAAGTGTAGATAATGAGCAAGGAGGAAAGAGCAAACGAGGTAGCATTCTCCAGCTCTGTGAAGAAATTGCTGGTGAAATCGAGTCAGATACTGTAGAAGTAAAAAAGGAATCTTCACAAACAGAAAGTGTAAAGGATGAAAAGCCTACAGAAATAAAATTAGAACAGACTGATATTGAAAGACAAATACTTTATCAGAAGGAAACAAATCAGGATGTTCAATGTAATCGTTTCTTCCCCAGTAGAAAAACAAAGCCTGTGAAATGTATACTAAATGGAATAAACAGCTCAACTAAAAAGAACTCCAACTGGACTAAAATTAAACTCTCAAAATGTAACTCTGTGCAACAAAATAAGTTGGACTCTCAAGTTTCCCCTAAATCGGGCTTATTACGAACTAGTTTTACACTACCAGCATTAGAAATGCCTCATCCAGTGACTCAAAGTACATTTTTAGGGACGAAACCACATGATAATAAAAACATAGCTTGCCAGCAGGAAGAAATGAAGGAAATGAATTCTGAAGAAGTTAAAATTAGTGATACTACAGTTGAAATTAATAAAACTACAAAAAGGGCTCCTGAAATTTGTCATTTGGATAATCAGATGAAACCACCTCCTGACTCACTGTTGGATAGCCAGATGAAAGATTATTTTGAATCAACACCAGATAAGGTAATCTATTTTTATTATACACAATAAAGGTATCTGAGTACTTTCTAATAAGAAATAAGTGTTTACAACATACTTTACCTTAGGAATCATAAAAGACTAAAGAGTCATTTGTTAATGTATCCTATATGATGTTAGCAAGAGTTTTATTGATCCAGTCTACATAGAGTGATAGAACTTACTGAGTTCTTTAGATGTCTCACATTTACGTGAATGCTTCTCATTGTTTCCTCATTTTCATCCTCAATTTTAACTTTATTTGAAGTGTAAAACTGTTGAATTCTAGCTTTTCTTTTTCAGTTAACAGTGATATGTTTCATTTTTCTATTAATTGTAATCATAGTGACAAAAATGTAGGGCTTAAATTCTGATCAAGCTGTTAAAATTTTAGCTGGCCACAAATCAACCTATTTTCCCTACCTGATAAAATTTAAAAATTTAACATTTCTATTGGTAGAGATGCCTCTGGTTTGCCATTTTGAACAGTTGGCTAAGAGTATGTTTGAAAGATGTAAATAATTCAATCTTCAGTCTAAGAATAAAATTATAGTGTCTTAGAATTTTTTTAATGGAAAAATAAATGAAAAACAGTCTGATAAAAAAGAAACTTTAATGAATTATCTAAGGCAGTATTTTTGAAACTTTATAAAAGCAGCTAAGACGATTCTTTTTTTAAAACTTTATCATTGACACTATTACTAGTATCTTTTTTTTCTCTCCCTTTGCCCGTCTCCACCCAGCCCTTGTGCACTCTTCCCTCTAGCCATCACCACACTGTTGTCTGTGCCTCCTGGTTATGCTTGCTTGTTCTTGGGCTAATCCCTTCACCTTCCTTCATCTAGTCTCCCCTTCCCCCTCCCTTCACTCTCGCCTCTCCCCTCTAGTAGCTGTAAGTCTGTCCCATGTATCCATGCCTCTGTTTCTCTCTTGTCCGTTTATTTAGTTTATTTTCTTCATTAGATTCCACATATTAAGTGAGATCATATGCTATTTATCTTTCTCTAACTGCAGCTAAGCCCATTTCTTTCCAAATTAAATCATAGGTAAAATATCAATATATAAAACCAATGAGCAGAAATTTTGTAGGCCTAGAGCCATGGAGCTCTTCAGTATGACTTTTAAAAACTCCACTAATTTGTTTCCATTATTTAAATTTATAATGAGAAAACTGGGAGCAATAGAGGAATGTGATTAGGTAACATGTTTGGTGGCACAAATAGGATTAACATCCAGGTGTCAGCCCAGAATTCTTTGAATAGCAACATGCTTTGAGCATTAGAAGATGCTTTTAGAAAAAAACTATCATGAGTAGAGAAAAAAGTCATGTCATTTAAAAATTTTGAGAGTGATTTAAAGTTCTCTTTAGAGGCATTTTGACCTAGGAGCAAATTTGAATGAGGAGTCTGGGCTTTATGCCAGAAGTCATGAAAATACAGATCATTGCCTATTCTCATGGACTAAATCAAAGTGAATTTAAAGGGAACAGACACCATATAGTAAGTAAGCTTAGATTTCATTTTCTGTACAAACAGTAATGAAATCATCAATTAGAAGATAATTATTTAGTGATAGTAATTAGAAGTAAGTTGTAGACATGAGGTCGCTTTCTACTCAGCGTGTTTTGTCCGCAAATTTACAGCTTATATATTCCAGGTATTGCTGGAGAGTATTGTCTAACTCCTTGCATAAATACCTGTCAAAACTCAAAAGGCAGACAGTTTGTATAGAATATATTGAAGAATAAGAAATGTAGTTCATTTCTTTGAACTGTACTAGAATACAGATGCTTACTTAGACCACATTATTTTAACCTATATTACTGCTTTTACTAAAATGTGCTTTGGATTTATACAGTACCTCTATCTTGAGGAACATTATGAGAAACAGTCCCATGAAACTTTGTTAAAAATTTTATTTACACTTGAAAATTACATTTCGAATTTTCCACAGTACTACAGAGATTAACATTACACTCATTTCTGCCATCCAGATTTGACAAAAATTAACATTTTATTGAATATGGGTCTTTTAAAGTAAGAAAAGTACATTACAGATAGAGTTAAAGACCATACCTTCTCCTTCCCATTCACCTCTCTTCCCAGAGTTAAACATGTCCTTAAAGTGGTGTGCATTTTTCTGTTTTTATTTTTATGACTTTACTGTGTATTTGTTTATAGTCAGCATTGTGTGTGTATTTTAAATGTTTACATAAATGCTAACAGTTTGCATGTGTAGGAGAATGTAAAAACAAACCTTACATCATTTGAAAACTTTTTCTATGGCTGTCTATAATTTCGTTCTTTTAATTATACAGTATCTATCATAGCTATTCTCAGAAATGATGATTGATAAGGCTAAGCATCTCATCTGATGGGCCTTCTGTGAATTCTTTGGGCTGAATTTAAATTATTTGGACTGTATGGCTTATAAAGCTCAATTATTTTTTAACTTGTTTTTTAAACCAGTAACTTACTAGCTTCCTTTTAATGGAGATTAGTTAGTAACATGCTGCTGCTGTTTTTAATTTTTCTTCTTTTTCAATAAAAAGTTCATCTTTTTCAAAAAATAAAATGTTCAAAAATAATGTTACACATTCATTGTAATGATCTCAATACAGATATATAATGTACATATGAAAAGTTAATTATTTTCCTTATTTCCATTTTTTTGAGATAGCCAATGTTGATAGAGATTGGAGATCATTTTCTTTTGGAAGTTACTGAGTGTCTGTTTTGACTAGATTCTGAGTTAGGGACCCTTAGGCATAGAGAGATAAATATAGTAATGGTCTTTGTTCTTAAGAGTTATACGAAATGAATCAAAAAGAAATAACTGATTCAAAATAGGAATGATAATGTCACTGGACAGGTACTGGGCCTGGAGTGTGTCTGCTTAAGGCAGGCCTGTTGTGTGTAGGTTCTTGACTTTGTGCAGGAAAGATTTCACCATATGAGTCCAGGTGATTTTGAGAGTAAGTTTATTAAAGCTGGGGACAGTGAAACAGAGGAAGGGCTTAGTTAGAAGAAGCAACAGGAGAGAGCATAGGTGGCAGTCTGCTTTGGCTCCCTAGGAATGTTATAGGAAAGAAGTGAACCAAGGTGGGGCTACTATTAGGTCACTGGGAAGTGAAAGTCACAGTGACAGAAGTGAGCCAGAGTGGGGCTGCTTTTGTAAAAAAGCTCACTGGAAAGTCAGAGAAAAACAGCCTTGGAGACAGGATTGGGGGTAAACCTGAGGCTAACTGCTGCTCCCCACTGCCCCCCTGGTTGCAAGTCTCATGGGGCCCTTAGAGTTTAGGAGGAAGTAAAAAAGTTCATGCTCATGAAGGTGCAGGGGCATGCTCTAGAGTGAGCCCACACTGGTACCCTTTATCTTGAGGGTTTTATCTCCTGTGGGGGAGAATCTTAGGGGATGGTTTCAGCAGAATATTCATCAGCTTTCCAAGTGCATTTTTAATACACTGATACATCACAATGAGTGTATAGGGAGTTTGGGATTATTCTTTGATCTTCTTTACTGTTTTACTTTTATCTTGGGTCCGTCTGGCTCTAATTGAGTTTTTCTGATTTGTTCCCCTGACTTCATCCATCCTTGGGTTTGTCTGGCACAAATGGCATTAATTGGGTCTCTGTCCTCTGTCTCCCTGACCAGGATGGTTTAAGATGTATATTCTCTGGTTAGGAGGAGAGGTATAAACCATTTGCTCTCAAGTGTCCTTGGTTTGGGCAGATAAAGTCTTGTGATTGACTAGTTGGCTGTAAGTTGTTCAAATTGTTTGGCCTCGTTTAATTATCTTGTCTCAGTTTCCCCATTCCACTTGCCCAGGATTTTTCCTCTCTTCTTATCCTGCCTCAATACGGGCCTGAAAGAGGTAGATATGAAGTAGATGGAGAATGATTAGAAATATTGGGAACAGGGATGGGGAGGCTTGGAAAAGGCTTTATGGAAGAGGTTAATATTTAAATAATGAGTTGAGTTTATACAGGGAGAAAGGTGTTCCAGATCAGCACTATCCAGTTAGAAATATAATGTGAACCACGTATGTCATTTAAAATTTTCTGATAGCCACTTTAAAAAAGAAAAAAGAAACTGGCAGAGTTAGTATATTTTATTAATTCTGTCACATGAATACACTGTTGTTTAAACATGTAATCAATTTTTTAAATTGTGACTTTTTACCTTTATTTTTTAGTACTAAGTCTTAAAGATCCAGTGCATAATTTACATTTACAAGGTCTCAAATCAATCTACTAACCATATTTTAAGTGCTCAGTAGTCAGACGTGGCAGTGGCTACTATGTTGGGTAGCACAGGTCTAGATGGGTAAAACTCAGAAAAAGTATGTAGAGCCAAACAACAGGAATATAGTATGGGAGAGGTAAGTTTTTCATTTTAGCATGGAGGGGAATAATGGGAGCTGATGCTGAAATGATAGCTTGTGGGGAGATCATGAAGAGACTTTTAAGGCATATCTAGGTGAATTACTTCAAATGAAAAGAATTATCTTAAATTTTCTTAGTATGCTGAAATTCACTGAAAGTGTACTAGGGTAATACCCAAAGATTGATGTAAAAGCAAATATTAACATTTTGAATTATGTGTTCAGAATTTCAGCCTATGTTTGGAATCTAAGCTGGAAAACAATCCAGTGGAAAATAACATTACTGTTTCAACTCTGCTCAGTCAAGCAAAAACTGATACAGGGGAGAGTAAATTTCCAGGTAACAACATTTTGAAAATATTATTTGGATTTCACAGTGTTCAGAGATATGTTTTTCAGTATAACAGGAAACCATATGGGCTACCAGATTGGCCTATTAAATCCTTTTCAACCATTGCTTATGTTTTTCAAATGTGTGATTATCACTGTTATTTGAGGGAGAATTGTTTCTGTTGATTGGCTTGTTTAAAGAACTTAAGTATAATTCTTTGACTACCTCCCAAAAGTTCAGCCTTTATTTTAAATCTTTTATTTGTGACTTACTCTCTGGAGAAGTACTTACGTAATGAATTACTTAAGTTAGTGGTAGAAATGTATTTCTCAAATATAAATGCACTTTACTATTTCACGTTTTTATCTTCAACCCTTTTTCAGTTTTCCATTTTAGTGATTCTATCTTTGAATTTGATTCAATAAATGCTACATTTTTTCACTTATACTATATAAAAATTTATTTTTGTAACCTTGTGGAAAATTTTTGACAATATATTATTTGAAGTTTGCTGGGGATTGATGGGGATTTGCTCACCTATGTCAGATGAAGCACCGGGGGATATAGAAAAGAAATTCCTAATTCATGTTGTTTCTCTCTGCTAAAAGAAAGGTATACTTGGAGCAAAATATTGAGGTCAGATAATTTCTTCCATTGGATGTCATTTAACCCTTTCTTTTAGTGGGGAAGGGGCAGTATATATACTATGAACTCGAGAAATGTGTTTATGCATTACAAAATAAAATGAATCAATTATTGCATTATTTGTTAATGTGATTAAAACTACAGAGACTGCAGTTTTTTAAATAAAGAATTTTTTTTTCCCTTACCAAAGTACATTTTTTTTACTGTTTTTTTAGAGAGAGGAGGAAGGGAGAGAGAGAAATTGATGCGAGAGAGAAGCATCGATTGGTTGCTTCCCGTCCATACTCAGACCTGGAATTGAACTCTCTACCCAGGCATGTGCCCTGATGGGGAATTGAACCCTGAACCTTTGGTTACAGGACAATGCTCCAACTAACTGAGCCACACCAGCCAGGGCAGAAAAGTTTTTATTTATTTTCATTTAGAAGTTACAGATTTATGCAGGCATTTAAATAATTTCCTTTATTGTTCAGTGCTAGTAAATATTGGTGAAACTAGAGGCATACTGTTAATCTACCATTAGATCTCTGCGGCTCTGTGGAGACTTTTCTGCCTCTTTTCTGAAGAGTAATTTCTAGGAAGGGGCTCTAATTTTACCATGTGATCTTCAATAAAAATAAAGCATTTAATGTATTGTGCTTTTTTTCTTCTGTAAAATGATTTTGAACTATTAAATGGAGAGCTAGTACAAAGCTTAATGCATAACCCATCTTGATTAAATTACAGGTTCACCTCCCAAACAGCACAGTGTACTCAATAACCAAACATCTAAGACCAGTGATAACAGGTAAGGTATTTGTTTAATATACGAGGGGGGTTTCAAAAAACCCTAGAACTTATTTATAAAAAGTTATGTATTTATTTTTACACGTTTAAACTTCAGTCACCTTTGAACTATTTTCCATTTGATGCCAAGTATTTTCTGGTTTATAATAGGTGTTTTTTCCTATCGAGACGTATTTTCCACTGCTCAGAATAGTTTTTGAACTTGTCTATTTTGATGCCTTTTAGTGCCTTTGCCATTTTTTGTTTCACCTCTTCCACATCGACAAAATCTTTCCCTTTGAGGACTTTTCTCATCCTGGGAAACAAAAAGAAGTTGCCTGGGGTGAGATTGGGTGAATAGGGAGGGTGGGGAACGGGGGTCATGCAGGTTTTTGGTGAAAAACTGCTGAACACTCAGTGCGGTGTGGGAAGGTGTGTTCATAAATTACCCATCATGAAATGGGCAAATGTATTCAGTCTTAAAAAAAAATTCACTGAACCGAATGCAGCCTCTCACAACAACACCATCTGGTACACTGATACAGAAGGGTTCCTAGAACAGTCATCTAGAAGGAAAGACTATACTACAAGGGGCCTGCCCTCCAGAAAATAATTTCAGGTTTCTTTGGGTCCCCCTTCATAAGTGTAAATATGACAACAGCTAAATATAAAGTGAGGCATATAAAAATTTTAAGTTTATTTGAGCACTTTGAGTTGAGCAACATTCAATCTAGCAGATAAAAAGGAGCTTTGAGGAACTGTCCAAAATGACAGACAATCCTCAGAAGAGAGTGGGCAAAAAAAGTGGATTGGTTACTTTCTTTAGGGAATGGCAGGGGTCTGTTAGGCAGATCATATGATTCTTGATTGGTTTAATATTCTGTTTCTGGGAGAGCCAAAACTGTTTTGATGACTTGGGGCTAAGCCTAAGCCACTGAATTTTTGGTCTGCCTTCCTGTTTTTATAGAATTTAAGGATTTTAACCTGCAAGTCTGAGTTTGAGAGATTTTTTTCCCCTAAAAAGTTGTGCTTGTAACCTTCGGTTTTTCACATAGACAGTTATATTCACAGAATCTCTTTTTCATTGTATATATTTTTTCTATGCCTGTATATACTGTTTTGTAGCTTTTGTTTTTTTTCTTAATGTATTATGGGCATCTTTTTTTTTTTTTTTTTACCATTTTACCTCATTCTTTTTAAATCTGCATTAGATTTCATTCCTTAACAGTTCACATTATGGACATTTTGGTGGTTTCTACTTTATTCCTGCAAAAAAAAAAAAAAAAGGTCCTATAAGAAGTATACTTGAAAAAAAAAAAGTCCTGTAGGAAATACATCTTTACCCACTTATGTGATTTACATCTAGGATAAAGTCTACATCTAGGATATAGTTTTCATAGCTATAGGACTTAACCTGCATTGCCAAATTTCCCTCCCAAGTGGTTGTATCTTCTTATTCTTGGAGCAGGTGTTTGAGAAAGCTCCTTTACTCAAACCCGTTGAAATTCTGTGTTTTAAGTAGCTCAGAAGCTTTTTGTTTTACCTGTAATGTCAGAACTAAATTAAGTCTGACTTATTTTACTTTACAGATTACTGGAAACAGTGTTTAGGACAAACTGTAGTTACTCAGGTGGCTAAAACTTGATAAAACTTTCTCAAATTATTGTAAGTGCTGCACTTTTTGTTTATTTTTGAGCCTTAGTAGTGTTCTTGGATTTTTCATCCCTGATTTTTAAAAGGTTAGTTTTTCACCCTTGGAGTTAAAATTTGTCAGTGTTAGGTAGAAAATAAGCTATTTTTTTCCCCTCCAGTAATCTGAAGTGATACAGATCTGTAACATTTAATAGTTTCTTTGTGTTTTGTTTTCTTAAAGAGAAACACCACCAAATCATTCTTGGCCTAAGTGTAATTCCCATTTGGAAATAACAATCCCAAAAGACTTGAAATTAAAAGAAGCAGAGAAAGCTGATGAAAAACAGTTGATCATAGTAAGTATACAGCTTGACCTTTTTGGTGAAGTGTTGTCATAAGTATTCTATTTATGCATTATTAAAGAATGAATTCATATCTTTTTTTCTTTTTGACAAAATAAATCTTCACTATAGCAATATTCCTGATAATCATATCAAATTTCCCCCCAACTCCCAAGTAGTGAGTCTATCATAACAAATAATAAAAATTCAAATTGAAATACTTAGTTTTATTTATAACATTGATTACTTTATATTTGTTACTTTAAGTATGTCATTTGATCTGTCTTTTAGTAGTTGGTTTAAATATTAAAATAACATGGATCTTAAAATGATTTTAAATATCTATTTTAATAGACATTATAATTTTAAAACTACATTTTACGGTAAGATAAATCAGTAGTTAATTTGAAATAGAACAGAGGTACTTTACAATTTGGTTACAAGGTGGAAAATAGAGGAAGATGTTTTCATTGATTAAAAATCTAACTTGAATGAGTGAACACAATATGAAAAAAATGAAGAAACCCAAAATAATAGGGACATTTAATGTAGTTTCTGTCAACATAATAGGATTTTGGGGGACAGGATGATTGATTCTAAGTTTAATGTGGGAGAACAACCTTGCAAGAATTGTCTAGAAATTTTTGAGAAGGATTACTGAGGGAAAGACTTGTTTTATCCAATTTAATAATGTTTCTGTTGTCAACTTAGTATGATAGTGAAAAAGGATTAGACAAGTAGAACTAGGACTGCACTGTCCAATGTAGTAGCCACATCTGGCCTTGAGAATTTGAAATGTAGCTCATCAGAATTGGAATATGTTGTAAGTATAAATATAAATACTGCATTTCAAAGATGGGTAAAAAGAAAGAATGTAAAGTAAATCACTAATAAGTTTTAAAAATATTTAATACATAATAAAATTATAATATTTGGAATATGTTTTGTTAAAAACATAAAATTAATTTTACTTTCCTTTTGCATCCTTTAATGGGGCTACTAGAAGATTTAAAATTACATTTGTGGATCACATTTCTATTGGGTAGTGCAGGTCAGGAGATGATGATGGTGGTAGTGGTGATGATGATAATGATAACAGCTAAGGCTTTTTAAATATATTTTTCATTGTACTCCACTCATATTAAGTTAAGCCACATTTTGAAAGCATGAGATTAATACTACTATTATATCCCATTGATCAACGAGGAAATTGGGGCAGAAGTGCTTACTCACTACTGTGAAAACTAAGTGGATGAGTGAATTAAGTGGATGAGTGAATAAACAAAATGCAGGTTATACACATGACAGAATATTATTCAGCCTTAGGGAGGAAGGAAATTCTGACACATGGTACAACACGGTTGAACCTCGAGGATAATTAGTGAAATAAGCCAGTCACAAAGACAAAGACTGTGTGATTCCACTTCTGTGAGGTACCTGGAGTAGTCAAATTCATAGAGACAGAAAGACCAGAACACATTCACTGAATGCAGGGGGAGGATAGCCGACAGGGCAAGTTTGTGCGGAACTGTGCATGTCAGAGGCCTTGGAGCGCTTTCACTGGGGACACTCCTTTTCGTTGTCTTTCTGAGGGAGGTCTTCAAGGACCAGGTGGTTACCTGGAGCTGGGTAGGAATGGGGATTGGGGAACTATTTAATGGGTATGGAGTTTCAGTTTTGCAAAATGAAAAGAATTTTGGAGATTGGTTGTACAACACTGTAAATATACTTAACATTACTGAACTGTACACTTAAAAAAGTGGTGACATGGTAAATGTTATGTTGTATGTGTATCTTAACCACAATTACAAATTGTTTTTTCTGCCTGAAATAATTTTGCAGGTAACTAATTTTTTAAATAGTTCGAGTCATTTAGAATTAACTTCCTTTTAGTTTTATACACAGTGTTTTATTTACCATTTGATTCTCTTTGCTACTTGACCCTAGTTCTAAGGCACTGGAGATACTATTATCTTAGATTCTATTTTATTTTTTTCAGTAATTAGTTCAAATAGCACCACAGTTTCAGAGCAGAAGATAAAAAGGATTTTTAAAAAATTTTATTCTTAAAGTTAGATCATTTTGCTGAAATTTTCTTGTTGAATAAGGCCAAGAATAGAAAACATTTTGTGAACACTTACTGTTCCACAGTGCAAGCATGAATTAATGGAGAATAGGTGATTGTAGTCAGTCTGTGGTGTGTATTTAATATAAAGATTTAATTTTAACTTTTCTCAAGATTTTCAGGTGACATCAAAATACTGTTTTTAATATCTAAAAAATGAGAATAAAATCATTAAAGAGAACAGATTTTTAAGGTATTAAAAAGTGTGTACAACACTGTTTTCTCTAAACTTTAGCAATATAAATATTGAAGAAAAAAATACTCATTTGTAGAGTATTTTGCTATTTGGGGGATTTAGGACTAAGATTGTAGTTTGTGTTAAAGATACTTCTCAGTTCCTTTTAGTTGTTATTAAATGCCGTGCAGTGAGTGATCAGATTACTAAAGTGGAAACAGTTCGTGATAAAATTGCACACAGATTTCAAAGATTAACATTTCATTTTTGTAATCAACATTGTATGTTATTTCTTATAGATTAAATACTTCTCACTTTATTTTTACACCATAGCTTTAGAGGCTAATGTCCTAGAATTATTCTTTTCGGAGAAAAAAGCCCCTTCTGTTTGTTTTTTATAAATAGGATGCGGGACAGAAAAGATTTGGAGCAGTTTCCTGTAATGTTTGTGGCATGCTTTATACAGCTTCAAATCCAGAAGACGAAACACAGCATCTGCTCTTCCACAACCAGTTTATAAGTGCTGTAAAATATGTGGTAAGTGCAATTCATGATTTCTAAAATGCAAGATTTTAAAGAGATGAACTGCCAAATTTAAGTCATTGAATTATGTCTGTTTTTAGGAAATGGCAATATTATACAAACCCCTTATATATTTGGGGCTTATTTTAAAACAAAGCTAAATATAAAAACCAGCTAATTTATTCTGTCTGGTTTATGTTGTGGGATTTTTTATTTAAGTTATATTTTTAAGGTAGTTAATGTATCTCTTCTAACAAGTCATGCTATTCAACTTGAGGATTTTTTTAAGTTTCTTTTGATTTTAATAATTATTAGCTATTAATCTGTTTATTATTATATGACTTGACACAACTTTTTATTTGGGGATTGATAGTGCTATATATTATACCAAATAGATGATTTGGGGATTTCCTTTACCTTCTCTTTTTTGCTATCATGAGAGGCTTTCTTTATAAAATTTAAAAAGAAGGTTAAGACCTCAGAATTTACAGTATACTAAAAAAAAAAATCCCACAAAGTAAATATGTTCTAGTATATATTTTTAATGTATGTACACTTGAGGCATAATAGTAATTACTTACTTTTTTTTCAGTAGATAGCTGTTTTAAACAATTTGGATCATTTTAGATATTTTATGAAAATAGTATTTAATGTAATTGCTGTTTACCTGTATCTGAAATGGAATCTATTTTTATTCCATACGTGTTACCTTCAGTACTGTACACTCACATTAATAAGACCTCCAGGATATCTGAACTGAGAACACCAATTCATTTCATGTAGGCCTTTTTATATGTGTATAGGCACCAGATGTTGGATTATTTAAAGATCTTTATTGACTTCAGTTAAATTTGTATCCTTACCTTTGGTTGAAGGATTCATATTCATTGTTTCATTTATCCAGATACTTTTTCCCAAGATAGGTGGGGTTTTCTTTTTATGGTTCCTTACTGTGGTGATCCTTTATATTCCTTATTCCATCTACCTTTTCCACACACACTCCTTCCTACCACTTAACTAAATAAAATATAAGGTGTGCGAACGTAGAATGTTTATAGCTTAGATATGGATTTATTATTTGAAATTTATATTTTTCCAATTTGTCTATATTAATATCCTTACAACTTGAAAAGAAAAATATTTCTGTCAGGTAGCTAAATTATAGAATACTTCAGGTATAAAAACTATTTCAGTTTTGTTTTGGTTTTTTTTTGCATATGTGAATCTGCTAGAACTTATTTTAAATGAGTTTTGCTTAATTTACATTATTTGATTCTTGTCATCAGTTTCCTAAAATTATAAAAGATTATGCTTAAAAGGCTTATTCTTCATCGTAAGGGAATTTCTTGATTTCTAACAGAAACATTAAAGAAATCAAGTAGGAAATATGTACTCTGCCCTCCACAATACCAAGGGAAATTGGTTTATGGAACAAGGTGAAGTCATCTCCTTCTAAACAAATTCTAGGTCTTGTAAACTATGAAGCGATGTAGCAATTTAGGGAAAACTGATTTGTGCCCCACTTTTCCCCCTCCTCCCCCTTCTCCCTTGATGGGACAGAGCTATAGGTTATTTTATTTATTTTTGAAATAAGCTCAAGAGAAGGAATTGAGTTTAGCCATTGGACATCCTTTGCTACCATCAGGGTCATTCTTTTCACTTTTTTCAAATGTAGGTATACACAGAGTCTAAGGTAGAAACTCCTCCAAAACAGTGTAGCATTCTTTCTTAGTGTATGGAAAGAGAATAAAAACATACTCATATTAAAGATGTTCTGCTGTGATCACAGCTCTGGATTTTAGGTTGTGACATTAAATATTTATTGGGTACCTAGTATTGTGTTTTAGCATTGTGTCTTTTCCTCCCTTTTTTGTTAAGGTATAATTGAATATTAAGCACTCTTAAGTGTTTGACAAACTAAATTTTTTTAATGCCAGTTGTATTTTATGTTTGTTTTTTGGAGAGTAGCACATAGAAAATAAGTCATTTGGTGCTCTGGCTTTAATTCATTTCAACTGGAGTGTTCAGGGACCTGAAATGAAGTTTTGTTCTACTTAAGACTATATAAAAAGAGACTAAATTAGAACAAATAGTTTTACTTTTAAAGTTATAATCAAACATCCTTTAGAAAATAAGTTAAGTAGCTTTTCCTTAGGGTAAAAATTTTCCCTTACATATGGTAAATGTTTATGACAGGTAAAAATGGCTAAAGACCTGTTTTCAAAAGATTAAAATAATATTTAAATTATATAGTATTAGTAGAAATTAATATCCAGGAAACCCATTTTTGGTTGACTAAAATATATTTTTCTTTTCCTTATCCTTTTTGGTCTGGGATAAGGGAGGCTCTTTCTCTCTTCTTCGTTGTATTCCATTTGCCTCATTGACATAATTTCCTCACCCGAGGATATTTTTTCATTACTTTTTAGAGAGAGAGAAAGGGGGAGAGAGAGAGAGAAACATCTATTGGGTTGCCTTCTCCTACCCTCACCAGGGATTAAACCTGAAACCTGGGTATATGCCATGTCTGGGAACCCAGCCCCGGACCCTTCTGTCTACAAAATGATTCTCCAACTAACTGAGCCATACCTGCTAGGGCTTTTCCAGAAATACATTTTATTTGAATTACTAGAAACTGTTTAGGAAGGAGCCTCTTAATACTTCAGGGGGACCTGGACTCTGGTTTATACCTGAGAACACATCAGTTTCCCTTTATGAACTAAGGTGCTGTTTCCTAAAGGTGCGAAGAGAAAGCAGAAGAAATTCCCCTTAGATCATTGAATTATACTGCCAGGCCAGGAACTTATCCAGAACTCAGCTTTATTTTGAGCTTTTAGTAATACAGAAGAGGAATAATGTTTGGGTTCTTTGCAGAGAAACTCCTAACTTAATCCTTTTTTCTCTGTTCTTATCTTTTTTGAATTAACATCTAACTGATGCTCTGTGGAGGTGGAGGCCCCTACTCTTACGGTATATGATATGCCCTTGCCTTCAAGTTTAGGAACAAAGCCTGAAAGAAATGAGAAGTTAACAATAAAATACTTAAGAAACTATTAAAGCAATAAGTCAGTATTAACTATTTAGATAAAATGTAAATTAGCTTTGCAATTTAGAAGTGATAATTACTTTGCTAGAACAGTGATGAGAGGGGAGCTTTTTTCCATGGCTAAAGAGGAATTAAGATTTGATTTCTTTTTTAAGTTGTTTATAAGGAGGTCATCTATGGTTAGTAGCATAGTATAACTAATGAGAAAGCTTAACATCATTGTTAGGAATAATGAGTAGATCTTTTTTACTGAATTACAGATTTTTGTAGGTTATAACACTAGAAAATTGCATCAAATCAGATTGTGATATTTTTATTTTGAATGCCAGGTGGACTTTATTCTTTCTGTTCTTTTAGATGTTGAGGGATTTTGAGCATTGTGAATCAGACAGTTAACTTTAAATAATGTTGAAATAATATTTTGGTGTTGTGTAGGGAGGAAAATGTTTCAGTGGTATATAGGGAGAGTAGTACAAACTGTGTGTAGTGCTGAATTATGGCATTGGTGGAAATGGGGAAAAATTTATAACAAGGAAAACTTTGAAGAAAGATTTGATAGATCCCTGATGGCCCACAGAGCTGTACTATCCAGTACAGTGGCACTAAGCCTAAAATTAAAAATGCTATTCCTCAGTTACACTAGCCAGTGCTCAGGCTACCCTATTAGCATAGATGTAGAACATTTGTTTTGTCACAGAGAGTTCTGTTGGACAGTGCTGCTGCAGAAAGCTGAGTCAAGGAAACCATGACCAGTAACACCTGCTTAAACCTTTAATTTCTCTCATGTGAAATTTGAATACATGTAAATTTACTTCTGAATACTTTTTCTGTCTTCCTTTGGAAGATGATTAGCAAAAAGAGAAAACTGGGTATTAGAGAAAAGCAAAGTAAATAGTAGAGCAGCAATAGAAATTTTAATGTGTTGGAAATGGGAACGAATCTAAAGCAAAATAGCCCTGGCCCTTAGAACTGTACTTTGTTATCACTGGGGAATAGGGAGCAGGTAGGAGGACTCAGAGCCAGGTTAGAGAATTTGGTCTGAGTTTCCCTGCTTAAAGGCAAGGCTATGATACCCCGTTGAAAATAGAGAAATAGTCTTTAGAAATGGGTAGGAATTACATAAAATTACCAAATATTTTATGTCTCGTTTGTGTTTCTGTCTTCCCTGACTCTGATTTTTCATTTCTCTAATTCATTGTGTCTTAGAGACTTAGAATATTATGATATATAAATATAGGATGGGACCAGCACTTTAAATCTTAGAAAGTAATTTTGCTTTGGAGTGGGAGGGTATATAGTGGAGGAAAAATGCCTTTAGAATAAATGTTACTTGCAGCAAAGTTTTACATTTTTAAAAAGACTTCACAAACTCTGGGGAAGGAAAATCTGTAACATATCTAGTGGCAAATAAAAACTTCTGTCTGTTCTTTCTCTACTTCCCTATACTCAATACCTCAAGCTGGAAACTTCAGAATAATCTTTTAGTTTTCTCTTTACATGTTCCTTATACTCATTACATTAGTCAAACTCACCTTCAAAGTGGAATTCAAGTCCTCCCATTTTTGTCATGTTCACTGCTACTACTCTGAGCCAAACTGCCATCATTTCTTACCTGGACTACTCATGTAATGCTTTCCTAACTGGTCTCCCAGCGTCCCTGTTTCCCTGCAGTCCTTCTCCATAGTATCCACAGCAGTCTTAAAAACTTAAATTAGATTATGTCCTTTACTTAAAATTCTCCAGTGAACTCTCATCATACACAGGTTAAAATCCTGGGTATTTATTTACTGTGGCATCCACCTTCATGTACTTCACCTTCTCTAATCTCATCTTCTTACACTCTTCGTACTTAATATACTCCATTAATATAGCTTTTGCTTCTGTTCTTAAACCACTCCAACCACATGCCATTTTTAGTGTATTTGTACTTAACTTTACCTTTTCCTGGGGTGTTCTCTCAGATCTTCACACCCTTGCTCTCTGTATTCAGATGGATCTTACTGTCGTAGAGATTCCCTCCTTCACTGCCCAGTACTACTCATTCCCACCCCCACATCCCTACTTACTGTGTTAGTTTTATTTTTCTATATCATTTATCACACTCTGGAAATTTGTTGTATGTACAATATTTCCCACTAAAGTAGAAGCGTTGTTGAAGCAGAGTTGTTTTGTTTTGTTTTAATCTGTTTCGCACGTTAAAGAGCTCCTGCCAGTGAGCAGTAGGGGCTCAACAAGTACATTGAATCATTTCTTATTTAAAATTTTACTATTTTCAGAGAGAGGAGAAGGGAGGGAGACAGAGAGGGAGAAAAACATCTATTGGTTGCCTCTCGCATGCAACTACAAACCTGGCACACAACCCAGGCATGTGCCCCAACTGGAAATTGAACTGGCAACCTTTGGATTGTTCTTCATTTAGAAAAATAGAAAATAACTCTTTCTAAGATGTAAGAGGTTTATTATATGTCATTTTATACTAGTAGTTTTTCTTTAGTTTGTATTTAACATTTTCTGTAAGATACCGTTTCCTTTGTATATGAAAGTAATGTTTCTAATCCTGGTACAGGATGTTCAGCTTCATGAGTTTTAGTTTCTCTACTGAAATCCTTGTTTTTACCTAGTATGATCATCTTGTCCTTTAAATCTTTTATACACATTTATAATAGAAATTGTAAAGCTTTCCTGCTACTTAAACATCTGAGTGATCGTGGGACCTGTTTCTGTTAACTTGTTTCCTCTTGATTTTTGGATCGTAATAATCCTGTTTCTGTCCATGGTTTCATTGAAGTTCTTTTTTTTAATAGACATTATATTTTAGAGCAGTTTTAGGTTTATAGTGAAAAGTACAGAGTTCCCATAAACCCCTGGTCCCCATATATATGCTCAATGTCTTGCACTAGAGTGGTGCATTTGTTACAGCTGATCAACCTACATTATTATATCATTGTTACTCAAATGTCCATAGCTTATATTAGTGTTTACTCATGGTGTTGTACATTCCATGTATATAATTCCATAGGTTTTGAGAAATGTGTCATGTAAAATAGTTTCATTGCCCTAAAAATCCTCTTTTCCATCTTTTCATCCTTGCCTCTTCCCAGCTTCTGGCACCATTGATCTTTTGCTGTCTCCATAGTTTTGCTTTTTCCGGAATGTCATAAAGTAGGAATTACACAGTATGTAGTCGTTTCGGATTGATATCTTTCACTTAATAGTGCATTTAAAGTTACTCCTTGTCTTTTTATGGCTTGATAGCTCTTTTTTTAAGGCTAATTAATATTTCATTGCCTGGATATATCAAAGTCTATTAATCTAGTCACCTACTGAAGAACATTGTGGTTGTGTCCAAGTTTTGGCAATTATGAATAAAGCTGCTATAAATATCCACATGCGAGTTTTTGTGTGGACATGTTTTTAACTCGGGTGCCCAGCCTGGGCTGCATGAGGCCTAGGATGGCTATGAATGCAGCCCAACACAAAATCGTAAATTTACTTAAAACATTACTTAGTTTTATTACTAAGTTTTATAACTTAGATATGTACATTTTCTATATTAGTGATCACAAACTTGAGACCTGCTTGACAATTTTAAAAGATTATCAAAAGGGCTGCTGCATAATGAGGGTTATTATGTGAGGATAATTTTGCTTATCTGTTGTGGCAGGTATCACAAAAATTAATGCATGGATCTTTTTTTTCTCATCAGTTTCATTACTGTTTGTGTGTTTAATGTGTGGCCTAAAACAACTTCTTCCACTGTGGCCCAGAGATGCCAAAAGATTGGACACCTCTGTTTTAATTACTTTTTGTAAATGCCAAGGAGTGTGATTAAAGGAACGTATGTTAGTTTTGTATGTATGCCAACGAGTGTGATTGCTTTAGTTTTGTAAGAAACTGACAAACTTTTTCCAAAGTGGCTGTATCCTTTTGCATTCCCTTTAGCAATGAATGAAATTTCTTGCTGTTCCATATCTTTGTCAGCATTTGGTGTTGTCATTGTTCTGGGTTTTGGTCATTCTAAGAGGTGTGTAGTGCTATCTTGTTGTTTTAATTTGCAGTTCCCTGGTGATGTGTCATGGAGCATCTTTTTATTTATTTATTTATTTATTTATTTACTTTCATTGTATTTTATTGATTATGCTATTACAGTTGTCCTGATTTTCCCCCCTTTGCTCCCCTCCCCCTAGCACCTACCACTACCTCAGGCAATCTCCCTACCATTGTACATGTTCAGGGGTCATGCCTGTAAGTGTTTTGACTACTCTATTTCCTGTACTGTAATTTACATCCCCGTGGTTATTCAGTAACTACCTATTTGCATTTCTTAATCCTCTCACCTTTTCACCCATTATTCTCCTCTCCCTCCCATCTGGCAACCTTCTGTCACCTCTTTTCTCTTGCTTTTAAGAGTCTCTCTTTATCTTTAACCTTAGACCTTTTAATAATGGCATGTCTTGGAGTGGGCCTCTTTGCATCCATCATAATTGGGGCTCTGTGCTCTCTGGACTTGCTTGTCTATTTGTTTCACCAAATTAGGGAAGTTTTCTTTCACTGTTTTTTTCAGATAGAGTTCCAGTTTCTTGCTATATCTCTTCTCCTTTTGGCACCCCTATGACGCGAATGTTGGACCTCTTGAAGTCGTCCCAGAGGCTGCTGCTATATTATCCTTACATTTTTTGGCTTCTTTTTTCTGCTTCTTGTTCTGATTGATTGTTTTTTGCTTCCTGATGTTCCAAATCATTGGTTTGATTCTCAGCTTCATCCATTCTGTTTTTTCCCTGTCAATTGTTCTTTATTTCAATTAGTGTATTCTTTATTTCTTACTGGGTCTTTTTTATGCTGCTGACATCCTCACTAAGTTCCTTGAGAAGCTATAGAAACAGTGTTTTGAACTCCACATCTGACAGATCGCTTATCTCCATTTCATTTAGCTCTGTTTCTGGAGTTTTGATCTGTTTTTCAATTGGGCCATGTTTCTTTCTCTCCTCATTTTGGCAGCCTCCCTGTGTTTGTTTCTACGTATTAGGTAGAGCTGCTTTGACTCTGTGTCCAGTAGTATGGCCTTATGCAGTAGGTGTCTTGTGGGGTCCACTGGCACAGCCTCGCCTATCACTCAAGCTACGTACTTCAGGTGCGCCATTTGTGTGGGCTGAATACACCCTTCTCTTGTAGTTGAGCCTTGTTTGGCTGTTGGCAGATCAGTGGGAGGGATTTACCCAGGCCACTCAGCTGCAAGGACTGGCTGTGACCACTGACCACCAGTCTCCACCGTCTGTGAAGGATCTGCTGTGTAGGGGCCGGTTGGTGGTGCTCCAGTGTGGTCTGTGTGGTCCACCGAGTGTCTTGGCCCTGGGGTTTCCGTGGTGGTACTGGCCAAAGTTAGCTCCGACCTGTGTTTTTCCCAGGGCCATTGTGCCTGAGCTGTAAAGCAATCTGAGATGGCTGCTGCTTGTGCTGGGCTTGGAGATACCCAGGTGAAGCCAAGCTATGAATCTAGGCTGGCTGCTGCTAGGGCTTAGTGAAGCCAACTGTTCCTTGTTTTGATAGGATTTAGGAGCCAAGACTAGCCATTCTTATGGAAAAACAGCTTGGGTGGGCCCATAAGTTAGGTGGGTGGAACCTCTAGATCTCCAAGGTGGGTCACACAATGTTAGCTAGGTTGATGGAGTCTCAGATGTGGCACCAGCCTACTGGCTCTGTGGTGGGGAGGGCTCAGAAAAGGGACAATGGCCTCTGCTGTCCCTAATGCTAGACACTTCAGTCTTCCCTGTGTACCACTGGTGCCCTTCAAGCTGCCACCATGTTGCTTGAGCTCAGTGGGAGCGAGTCTGAGTAGGTGAGTCTGTGTGTGGGTTCCCTAAGAGAAACTGCTTAGGGCTCCAGCAGCCTCCTCCACCAGCTCAACCCCCACTGGTTTTCACAGCTAGAAGTTGTGGGCACTTACCTTCCTGGCACTGGAATCCTGGACTAGGGAGCCTGGTGTGGGTCTAGGAGTCCTCACTCCGGAGATACTTCTCTCAAATTTTTATCCATGTGGGTGTGAGGCCAGTCCATTCCATGTCCGTGTTCCACCTACCAGTCTGGTTGGATGTGGTTTCTTCAATTCTGTAGTTGTCAGACCTCCATTCAAATCGATTTCTGACGTTCCTGAGTGATGGTTGTTCTTTATTGTAGTTGTAATTTTGATGTGGTTGTGCAAAGAGGCGAGCCATGTCTGCCTGCGTTGCCATCTTGACTGGAAGCTTATGTGGAGCATCTTTTAACATGCTTATTTGCCAATTGTATATCATTTTTTGAGAGGTGTACGTTTGGGTTTTGGGGTCATTTTTTTAATGGGCTGATTGTTAATTTTTCTGTTGTTGAATTTTCAGAATTCTTTGTATATTTGGGGGTAACAACCATTGATCTGATATGTCTTTGTAAATATTTCCTCCCAGTCTGTGGTTTGTCTCCTCATGCTCTTGACATTGACTTATGCAGAGCAGAAGTTCTTAATTTTAATGAAGTCCAGCTTATCAATTCTTTCTTTCATGGATTGTACCTTGGTATTGAATCTAACAAGTCATCATACCCAAGGTCATCTGGATTTTCTCCTTTGTTATTCTAGGAATTTTATACTCTTGCATTTTACATTTAGGTCTGTGATTCATTTTGAGTTAAATTTTTGAAGAATGTAGGTTCTTTGTTTAGATCCTTTTTTTTTTTTTCCTGCACTTGGATGTTTCGTTGTTATAGCACCATTTTTTCAAAAATGTTGTCTCCACTGTATTGCTGTTGCTTCTTTTTCAAAGATCAGTTGACTGTATTTATGTGGGTCTGTTTCTGGGCTTTCTGTTCTATTGTTGATTGATTTGTTTCTTCTTTTTACCAATATCACATCATCTCAGTTACTGTAGCTTTATAGTAAGTCTTAATGTGAGATAGTGTCAGTCCTGTGACGTTGTTGTTCTCCTTCAATATTGTACTGACTATCCATCTCCTTTGCCTCTCCATATAAACTTTAGAATCAAATCTCTTGATAGCCACAAAATAACTTGTTATGAAATTGACTGGGATTGCATGGAATCTGCAGGTCAAATTGGGAAGAACTGACCTCTTGACGGTATTGTGTCACCCTATCTGATCTCATAAGTTTTTATTGGACTCAGGACTTTGTGTGTAGTAAAAGGACAGTAAAAACTGAAGTAGATAATCTCTTTCCCTCCCCCCAACAGTGTTTGTTTCCTTTTTCTGTTATCAGCTGTGGTAAGGGGCTGATCTCTTAGATCTAGGTAGGAATTGAGTTGGGTTGAAATTTTAGTTTTCCTATCCATCTTGTTTTTTTTTTATTGATTCTTTTTAAAAAAAAAATTATTTATTTTTTAGAGAGAGAGGAAGGGAAGGAAAGAAATATTGATGTGCGAGAGAAACATTGATTGGTTGCCTCTCACAGTCCCCCAAACAGGGGACCTTGCCCGCAACCCAGGCATGTACCCTGACTGGAATGGATCTGGCGGGCGACCTTTCAGTTTGCAGGCTGGCACTCAACCCACTGAACCATGCCAGGCAGGGCCATCTGGGTTTTTAATGTCTTGAGTTTGGGATCAAGCACCTCTTTTCAGTAGGAATTGAGGAACTAAAACTTCACAGGATGCAAATATCTCTCTACCTTCCAGCCCAACTTGGCAGATATCCCATGGTCGAGTGAATTGGTGGAGGATTACCTCTGTGTTTGGAGAAAACTGCCATGCCTGCTCATTTATGACCATTAGGAATTCGATTAGTTTTCCCTTGTACCAGAATAGGAGACTCCTCCTTGGTCTCTACCTATAGCATTACTGCTTTTTGCCCATGGTCCCAGATTTGGTCAGTGTATCTGCTCACCTAGGAATGGCGAGTTTATCTCTGGAAATCAGTCCATAGCTCTTGAGTGCCTTGAAAGTAAACAAGCCTTTCAATTTGTTGGTGGTTTCCTTGCTACAATAGGAACAGTGATCTTTTGTGATAGTCTTTATCCAAACTGGGAGTAGAACCCCCAAAGATGTTCTTTTTGAGAACATTTTTCAGTAATAGATTTGGAGGCTCTTTGGATATAGAGGTGGAGTGGAGTTTGGACCATGAGTTTTTTAAAATCATGAGCAATTTTGATGAGGTCAGTAGATTTGCTCACTATGCCCCAAATGACCTTGAGATGAGATTTACATCAAATAAAAATTTTTTATATACTAGGAAATTACTGCTACAAGTTGAAAAGTGCTTAATTGATGCATCCTAATACAGAGATATTTAGGTTTCCTTAGTATTTGAGAATGACAGGAGAGAAAAGAATCTCATAATTCCTCTTGTTTGACATTTTAGTAGGTTTGATCCAATATATCTTATGTGATATATTATTCCTATAGTAATAAATTTTGAAGTAATTACAGTAGTTCTCTTAACTGACACAATTGGGAGAGTGGCATCAATTAACTTTAAAAAACTGATTCAAGTGGAAACCCTATCAGAATACCCAACTAATGGTGGCTTTAAATCATAAGGCTATGTTTTCTTAACAAGAAGTATGTTGGTATGTAGTCTTAGTTAGGGTTGTTCTGTGCTGCCATTCAACTGTATTATTATGAAGCTGGCTATTTCTTATTCAGTGCTCTCCTCTTCTTAGTGTGTTGACTTTGTGGCTGCCAGCTATAACTTAATGGTCCTTAGAGTAGACTTCTGTAGTCCAAAAGCCATGTTTAGATTTAAAGCAGGAGGTTGGTTGGGATGAGTACTCTTTCAGACAGTGTCCTTCAAGTGACTTTTTCCTTATATCAGTAAAGGACAGCGTTTTTCTGAAGCTCTTGAAGCTCTTGTTTCATTTACCAGAACTGGGCCTAGTAGGCATCCTTAGCTGCAGGGAACTAGGAAAGCAAGAATCTGGCAAAAACAAATATGATTGGTTTATGGCAGTGGTTCTCAAGGTAGGGCAATGGGATGTTTGTCACAATTTCTGTTAGGGAGCATAGGGAGAATATTGGTGACATTTAGTGAGCAGGGGCTAAGGGTGCTAAACATTTTGAAATGCATGTGACAGTTCAAAGAAGATAGAATGTCTAACCTAAAAAGTCAGTAATAGCTGTTACTAAACACTGGCTTCTTGTTTAGACTAACATTAATTTACTGTTGAGAATGTACATATTACCACCCAAACAAAATGGGGCAGAAAAAAAGGGGGGGGGGATGGCTGTGGGACAGGCAAAGGGCAGTGTCTTTTATATGGTCACTACATAGTTTAAACATTGTGTTATAACTTGAATCATACAAATGTATATTAAATGTAATTAATGTGTGGAAACTGTTTCTTTGATTATGGATCCCCTGATTAATTTAGCTTTTTTTTTTCTCATGTAAATAAATCACACAGCCATCTTCTACGATGTACTTAAAAAGAAATAGAGCAAGAATGTAGACATTGCAAAATCTGAGAATCTGGGAACAGAATAATTCTTATTATAGTTCTGATTTTTTAAAGAGAGAGACTGTTTTGATTTTTCCAGAGTATTCTTTTTTTTTTTAAGATTTTATTTATTTATTTTTAGAGGGGAAGGGAGAGAGGAAGAGAGGGAGAGAGACATTAATGTGTGGTTGCCTCTTGCATACCTCCCACCCCCACCCAGGGATGTGGCCCACAACCCTGCATGTGCCCTGACTAGGAACCGAACCTGCCACCCTCTGGTTTCCAGGCTGGCACTCAATCCACTAAGCCATACTAACCAGGGCCTGATTTTTCCGAGCATATTCTACCAGTTTCACTAAAAGAACTATCTTTGCATGCACTTTATTTTTTCAGCTTAGATAGTATTTGAATATATCATTTAGTTAAAAGAATAAATTGTTGTAAACAAGTCCAGGAACAAACAAATGACTCTTGGTGATTTTATCACTAAGTTGTGGAACAGCAGAGTAATTTATTGGTCGTGAGTTGTTTGGTGTTTCTGTTACCCAGAGGAAAGTGAGCATTAGTTAATCCAGCAAGTTGGTTAGGTGGAAAACGTTTCAGAATGTTACTGCCATATATTAAAATATCTAATAGCACAAACTGAGCTCTAGACTTTTTTCCTGAATGGTGAATTGGGTTGCTTTAATAAAGACCAGATTTCATCACTTCTCTTTCTTTTAGATTTTTTGTTTTTCTTAAGCAGAAGCTATTAAGAACAAAACATATTATGTGTCTCTTATGAAAATCTATTCCTTAGGATTTAGGTTTTTCTCAGGGAATGGTGAGATAATCATTAAATAATACATACAGGATGTTTGAAGGATGGAAAAATAACTTGAAAAATACATGTTACTCTCTTAATCATGCTTATTGAGTTCCTTCCAAAGTAATTTTTAAAATTGCATTTTAGTATCATATCTTTAATTATGAAAAGGCATTACTGAAAAAATTTTATTATATATTATTGTATTACCTGCAAGAAAGAACATTTAAATACTGTTAACATTTTTTTAAAGGGCATTTGACCTTCAAACCTACTTGTTGAGAAAATTTATTTTCACATTCTTTTCCTTAAACGTTTTTAATTTATGTGAATTAAAGGGGGTAGCCTTCAAGTTTTTTATTCTTTAACTTGTCTTTTTTAAAAAAAATGTATAAAAGCAGTATATGCACCTGGAAGTGATGACTTAACCATTATTGTAAGGTATAAAATGAAAAAAACCTCATTTCCCCTACCCTGTTTCCAGTCCCCTTGTTCTGTGGTTAATCACTTCTGTCTGTTTTCAACATAACTAAATAAATCAAGCTATGCATGCATAGCTTTCCTCCCAATTTTTATTAGTTATATTTTTATGTTTAGTTTGGTGGTTGCCTTTAATATTTATAAATGACATTTGACTCCTGTATGCTTGCATTCTTGCCCTCTCTTCCTACAAATTTCTCACTTGTAACTAAGTATTTTAAGTGTTCTGTAAGTATTAACTTATTTAATTCACTGTAACCCAGTGGTATAGTTTTCTTTCTTTTATTGGTTGTAAAACTAAGGTACAGGTAGTTTATATTCCTGGTTTTATAAAATACAGGCTTTAGTCCTTCAAGCATGCTTTTCAAAAATAAATTTTTATTGGATACTTAATTTATGCTATAAATTTGAGTTTTAGTGTGTCAAATCCTGTGTGCTTCTGGAACTTGTGGTCTGTATAGTATGTCTAATTTTATTTCTGGATGGTCTGATCATTGCAAAACTCCAGATCCCTGTAGTTTTCACTAATTTTGGATCAGAGAGAATAGTCCTAGGATATAGGATTTACCAAACACTTTTACTGGAGGAATCAAATTTTTAAGGGTTCTAGCTTCTGTTCATTCTGTTTAAATATTGCAGAGAACCAATAAAATGAAAGAGGTCTTGCTATCATAGCATACCTAAAAATGGAAGTCCATAAAGCACCTTTAGAATTGAGTCAGATATGCCTAAAATATAATTTAAAGGAGTTATATTGAATGAAAAAAAATACTCTGCCAGGGGATGTTTGTTTTTCTGAATATATTCCTTGAAATTATGAAAAATTAAAGAAGTTTGTTTTTAGTGGTTAAGTCATTCAAGATGGGAAACTATAATCTGGAAATACTGTAGGATAATAAATACATGTAACAAATTTGAAGGCTAACTTCAGATAGCATTGTTCTTAATTATTCTTTTTTAAAGAATTTTATTTTTCCATTACAGTTTACATTCATTATTTTATATTAGTTTCAGGTATACAGCATCGCAGTTAGAGTTAATTTTTCTTAAATAGATTGATTAATTTATATCATTCATGCCTTGTTGACTGAATATGAATCAATATCTAAGATATTTTTATAGTTTTTTTAATTCCCAGAGGGGTTTTTGCTGGGGGGGGGGGGCTGTAAATAAATTACACAAATTAATTCATTTTATAGCTAGACAAAATAATGAGAATACAAGTGACATTAATTAAGGGCTTCCTGTGTACCAGGGGCTGATTTAAGCATTTACCTATATTAAATACCTCTTAATTCTTTTAGCAAATCATGAAGTATTTTCAATTAATTTATAAATGAACAGGCAGGAAGGATATGTATTTTTCCTAAAGTCATATAGCTAGTAAGTAATGGAGTTGGCTCCTTGGGTAATAAACTAGGTTTTTACTATTTTATTTAAATTTCAACAAAATCTATTGTGTGTACAATATAATTTAGCTCATAGAAATAAATTGATCACAATCACTTTTAGACTAAAGTCCTCTCAAGTAAAATTCTTTTGAATTTTTAAAAGTAGTACCAAGGTTTTGAGTAACAGTTGACACATTTTAGAGTATTGCACTTATAATTGGAAATTAAAACCCAAGTTATGACATATTTTTCCCACTGTACATCTGGCCTAAATACATCTTCATTAGGTTCAACTATAGTTACGAAATTTGCCTATCTAAAGCCTTGCTTGATTTCTGTCTTTTTCACCCAGGCATTCGTAGCCCTCTGCATTATATAGTTTTTGTCTGTCCTTCTAAATGTATTTCTCATAATTATAAATTTTTTTCTCTCTAAGCAAAATTGATCCACTCACTGTTTTGTGCAAGACTCATAATATTCTGCCTCTGTTTTAGTTTATAGATAGCATTTTGAGTACTACCTATTTCTCTATTAGATTTGTAAGATTCTTAACCTTAGTGTGGCATAATATAAAAGAATATGAACATAATTGAATAAGGAAGATGTGGGTTTTTTGTCTTTCAGTGAGCTACTTATTCATGATATGACCATAGGAAGTAATCTAACTTTTATCACTTTAATTTTTTAAAAATGTGTAAAAAAGTAATGTCTCCAGGGGTAATTTTTCTAGGCTCACTTATTCAAATGTTTGTTAACTATGTTCATACTAGGGTTTTTTAAAAATTATTATTAAAATGATAAATTTTTTCCTTTATGTAAAAGCACAGGTTAGTGCAAGGGACAAGATAAGTAAACCTATTTAAATTGTATAGAAAATGCTAAAATAGTTATATATATATAAACTGTCTGATCATATAGAGCAAGGATATTTGACAAAGATTAGAAAAGTGAAGTTAACACCTGAATAGAGTCAGAAAAGAAAATAGGAATTCCCTTGTGACTAGAAGGGTATAAAGCAAAGGCATATTGGGCCAGAGAAATAGTTTGTGCAAAAGTTGTATTTTAAGTATTTCATCATGACCTGTGACAGTAATCATGTGTTGGGAAAGCTTCTGGAGAGGAAGCTTGAAGAGGTAGGTGGGGGCCTGATGTTCAGTAAACTTGTAAGAAATGAGGTATGGAAGATTTAAAAACCTACAGGAAAGTGCTTAGTTACCATAATGGTAATAATAGGAGCTGTTATTTATTGGGTACATTTTATTGTGCTAGGCACTGTGCTTAATATTTTATAGTGTTTTCTCAGCTTCTCAATAATTTTGTGTTGTAGTTGTTTTTATATCCATTTTTAGGTGAGGAAACCAGTGTTTAGGGAGGTTAAATAATTGGTCCAGTGCAACACAGCTAGTAGGTAGTAGAGTCTGGATTTGAATTTAGGTCTGTCTTTCTGATTTTTTTAAAGTACTTTTTACCTTTTATGCTACTGCCTAGATCAGTGGTGTCACACATGGCAGGTGCTTGGTACATATGTATTTCTTGAATTGACTGAATTTTTCCATCTAATTTTCATCTAATTACTTGATGTTTTCAACACTTTAAAGTTTAGTAAAGGTCACACTGACTAGAAACACATTTTTATCGTTATTGTTAATTCAAGATTATTTTTGCAAAGAAATGTCTAAACATGCACTTAGCTGGTTGGGATAGTTAAATATAATACTTTCATTATACCATTTTATTAAAGTAAAAAAATAGTTAATACAATATGCTAAAAGGAAAAGAAAATTACTCAGATAACTTCTATTTGTTTTGATGTAATATCCTTGATGATCTTTAAAAATATTCATAAATATAAATATTTACATTAAAATCCATTTCAACAAAATAAATTTCAGGAGTCTATAGTTTGTTTCTCTTATGCAATTTTTCTGCCTTCTGCCTTGGATAATGTCAAATAGAGCTGGTGACTGAATTTTGAATGAGCTAATTTTAATTTACTTCTGTTTCTGAAGACTTACAATTTTAAAAAGATACATTTTTTAAAATATTTCAACATACAACAGCTGTTAGACTTACTGTTGAACTAAAATGTCTGTTTTTCAAATTCCTTTAGTAATTATTTTTAAGTAAAAATGTTGTTGAAATACAACATGTAAAGAAAAGTACACAAATAATGAATGCACAGCTTAGTGGCATACTTTGACAGAGTGAACACGCTCCTAACAAGAAACATTACTAGCATCTCAGAAGCCCCTTTTGTGCCCCCATTGAAGTCACTGCTTTTCCCTACCTCAGATCTAGCTACTTTGCTAACTAGATTCATTTTGTGTTTATTTTTTACTTATAAATAAATAATATTTGAGCAAGCCTTGGGCCATTGGCAGTTTTGATGATAGGTGATTTAAATTTTTCAAAATCAAGTTGAATACAATGCACAAACACAGCAAACCGCCCCCCCCCCACAATGTACTCGTTGTCCAGCGTGTGCACATACAGCGTGTACTCATCGCCCAGCTTCAACAATTAATTCAGGACTGTCTTCCCAATTATTTTGAAGTGAACCTCAGTTATCACATTATCATTTTAGTAGATATTTTGAAAAATGTATTCTAAAAGATGAAAAGATTACCCTTTTATCATAAAATGATTTAAATAATATATCCACACCTTTAAAAATCAGCTAATCACTTACTATCAAATATTCCCTCAGTGTTTGAAACACCTTAAGTGTAATTTTCTATACTGTTCATACATTGCATTGGTTGGTATATCTCTTAAGTCTTTTAATCTAAAGGTTATTCCCTTATGTCTTTTTTTTTCTTGTAATATTTGCTAGTAATTATTTTTAAAAGCTGGCTTGTTCATTTTATTTCTCAGGGTATACTTTCATGGCTGTTCTCATTCAACCTTTTATGATAGTGATTAGTATGAACTTTTAAAATTGGTATAATTTACATACACTTAAACTCTCAGATTTTAAATGGTTGATTAATTATACACATCAATGTATCTACCACTCAACATATTTTGTTTTCAATTGTTATCTTTTTTAAATGGAAAAAGAGGAGAAATCCCTTCCATTCTTTAGACTCTTAAGTTCAGAGTAACTGTAACAGCATGGAACAAAAAATAATCATTGATTGTTTTTAGAACTATAAAGATTTCTGCTTTGCAGCTGCCAATAGGTGAATTAATAAAATTGGGGCTTGGAAAATACTAGTAGCTAGCAGAGGAATATGTGTAACATATTAGAACTAAAGGTGAGAAGTGTAAATGCACTGCATTGGAATTTATATCTTTACCAAAAGCTGTGGCTGTGTGGTTACTCCCTGCTTGAATTATATGTACTTTTCCCTGCAACTTCCATCTCTGTTTCAATTTCAAGAAGTAAACTTCATATCTAAATCAGGGGTCCTCAACCCCCCGGGCCATGGACCAGTACCTGTCTGCAGCCTGTTAGGCACCAGGCCACTATCAAAGCTTGCCTCAGCTCTGCCTCCTGTTCTCCCCTTCCCCCCACTGCCACTCCTGTCCTGAAAAATTGTCTTCCACGAAAGTGGTCCTTGGTGCAAAAAAAAAGAGTTGGGACCGCTGCTCTAAACTTTCTGAAGTCAGGAAGATCATGTGGTTATTGACCCCAGGAAAGAGTTAACTGGCATATAAATGTCTTGAGTAATGTTATTTTATAGACATTAGCCATCTTGGTTACTTCATCTTTTTTTTTGGTCCACAATTTTAATTTATGATTGCATTTAACTGTAGGGACTTTATTAATTAACTTGTATTTTTTCTTAGATTAGTGTATTGACCTTAGTTTGATACCAGTAGGAAGGTAGAATGGAAGTTACTAAGATTTCCTGAGTGTCTTCTGTGTGAAGGATCATCAGTACACAGTGATGGAGGTGATCTGAACTAAGTGACAGGAGGTGATGACAGCCATTTTGTACATAGCCTAGTTCAGAAAAGAGAAGGAGAGGTCCAGCAGTTTGCCCAAGGCCATATAGCTAGTGACTACAAAGTATAGGAATTTAAATCTTGAATTTTTACTCCAGAACTCTTAAAAAATGTTTTCACAAAAATATGCTGCCTTCGTGAATATTAGAACCCTAAATAAGCAGTAGTAACTTCCCTTTGTAATTCTTGCTTCTTATATGTACATGAAAAAACAATCTTAAAACAAAATTATGTCAGATCCAATTGTGATAAAATTTTCTCTATGAACATGCATGTCTCAGGGTATTTTAAGAGAAAATTTTGTACTAAAAAGTCAGTAAAGCAAGATAATTTGTCCCTGTGGTGCAGTATAATGACATTGGACCAGTATTTTTGTTTTTAAAGATAGTAGGAAAATAGCTTATCAAATAATTCAGTTCAAGAAGTATTACTTTCTTATAAGTTGGGGTTACTTAAATTTCCTATTCTTGAATTTGTAGTTTAACATTTAGAATGAAAAAATCTCTGTTTTCATTTTATGGAAAATAGATTTATTTTAAAAGATTTTCCCAAAATAACATATTAACGTAAATTTGTTTTTAAAGAGATGATATTTTTTATGCCTTTCAAAAATTACTTACCTATATTTAGGTTTAGTTGTGATTTAGATTTAGTTTCTAATTTGAAAAAAAATGACTTCGACAGCTATATTGCTGCTCCTTTCTCTTTTAAAGTCTTGGAACACTTTTAATCACCTGAATTTCACTTTATCTTTGGATGTTTTATTTTTTAAAGAAATTCTGACTTTAAATACTTTAATTCAAATTGTTACATATATCAAGCTTGTTACTGGACTTTTTGTCCCAGCTAAGATTCTCCCCCTCTCCCAAAATAATCATTTTGAATTTTTCTAAGAAAATCAACCTTCTTTCAGACTTTCCGTATTATTAAAAAAAAAAGTATAGTTGCCTCTTCTTGGTTTCATTGAGCTTTTATATTCTTAAAAGAAACATTTCAGAAAGATGATGGTTCTCTCTAATAGAAGTACATATTGCTTCTTGAAAGGCTTTTTTATGTAAAGTTGTTTGGGTAAGACAACTGGAACAACCAGTTAATAAGCTCATTCCTTCTGTGCTTATTATTAACCTCAAAGCTCCTAGTTTTAACCTCTGGTTCAGTCCCATCTTACTAGATTTAAGTGGCTTTTGTTTTGTTTTTTTTTTCATGCAGGTTCTGCTCATTAATCACCACGAGTGTGGATCTGAAGAAGAGTTTATTACCTCTCTTTTTTTGAGTATGTTTAACTTCAGATACACACAACGTAGCCTCTCCTTCCCTATTAGATTCTTAGAAGGTAGTTATATTTTTATAGTCTCATTCTTGTGACTTTGATAGTTGTGATCAATAAGAATAAACACTTACTCCTTACATGTTGGACTACTGCATGCAAATCAGTTCATTTAAAACCTCCTGGAGGTCTTTGGCATGCTAGACATAAAACCATGAGTGTTTGTCTGTGGAGGTAACCATGTTACAAAGAAATTTTAGAGTTTATTTCTTTTATCAACAAAGTAGGAGAGTTATCCTTTAGGTGCTGGGAACCACTGACATTAAGGGGCTTGCTTTTGGTGTGTGATTTTCAAAGTTAATTAAATGGGAAATGATAAATGAGAAATATTCCTGTGGTATGTCTGAGTGAGTAGTTTAAAGAAATTAGCTTGCATTGTACCAATTTTTGTATGCTTAACAAAATAGTGGATTTATGTTGTTATTAGTTAAACATTAATGAGCATATTTTTTTCATGTTTGCAATTTTTAGATATATCAAAACATTGATATATTTTTCTTCTTATACTCAATGAACATGATAAATGAAATGTACACAAAATCCTTTTTTTTTTTTTTTTTTAAATCTAGGGCTGGAAAAAAGAAAGAATTCTGGCTGAATATCCAGATGGCAGGATAATAATGGTTCTTCCTGAAGACCCAAAGTATGCCCTGAAAAAGGTAAATTTCTAGTGAATTTCATGTAGAATAGATAAAATAATTTTGCAGCTAATTTTAAAAGAATAACACATTGCTAGCATAGTACAGTTTAAACACCAATTTTGAAAACAAATAAGCATTTAAGGAATACAACTCAACTGAAAAATCGTGCTTAAACTTCGTAGTATATCTAGCACATGTGAAATGAATTTTAGTGACTTAATTACTGTTTCATATCAGTAATTTGAGTGATGGTGTAGAAAGTATGCTAGTTAATTAATAATGTCACATAAATGATTATAAACAAGGATTAAAATTTGACTCATAATAATTTAGAAAATTAAAATGAATGTGAAGTTTCATTCTGAGAATAAATTTCTAAATGGAAAGTTATTACAGAAGGGGATCTAGTAGTATGGGCCTTAGTAATCCTGAAATTAGGCATGAGATAGTCATATAATGTTAAGAGGGGAAAAAACAAGATATATTCTGATTTATTCAGAAAACTTAAAGAAAATCCTCCCATCTAGTGTGAGCCAAGTTTTTGTGCAACTTAGAATTCTGTACTTAAGGGTTCAGTGAAATGAACCAGAGACATAATTAAATCTGGAGCCATTTTATTATATAGAGTATCTTATAAGTCAGGAAACCAGAGGATAAACTTATTTTTAAATAATATGTTTTTCTTCAGTCTCCAGAAGCTTTTTAAGAATTGCCTCATAATGTAAAGCAATGAATTCAGTCATTTTTCTGAAAAACTTAATTACACTTAGAATGTATCCAAAATGTGTAGAAATAGAAGGAAAATAATACACTTCTTTTTAGGTTAGCAATTGGACCTCTTTAAATTTAGGAATAATTCACCTGAAGGGAGCTTGAAGGGAAACACTTGGAACTATTATTTGAATATTTAGCTAACGTTCTACTTAAAATTTATTCTGTGATTCCTGACTTTTTAGGTAACACTGTATATATGACTGGATAATCCCAGATGCCCAAATAAGCTTCCATACTACTGCTGCCTAATAAGTATGGACTAGCGTTTAGAATGGCACGTAAACATGCCACCTCTCTTGTATTTGAAACATTGATCCTTGTACAAAAACAAAGGCTTGCTGAATTAATGTTGGCTTAGTGATTGACTCAATGAAAATTAAATTATGGAATTGTTGGAATTCTAACTATGATCATTTGGAAACACACAGTTGGAGTTTGCTAAACCACTATATGCAGCGTCCAGACTTTTCTGATATTAGTAAGAATCCTCAGTAAAGGCTGAGTGCCTCATTGTAGCCCCTCAGGGCAAAATCTTAACCTACAATTCAGTATGTTACTAGTTTGTAACCAATAATAGCATAAAAGTTAAAGTCTTGGGTATTGTGAGTCATTTGCCTTAGCAATCAAATCGGGAGTAGTATTATGGGATACCGTTTCAGGAACAGGAGGATTTGAGTTTTCATCATTGAATAAGGGGTATATTATGTGGTATTCTGCATGTCAGAGGTATGAATACTTAACTCTCTTAGGGATGATTTGCATTTTAAATTTGGTAACACAAAATCCTAGATATTTGCAGATTATTTTGTAACCAGGGAAGGAACTAAAGTTTAAGTGCCAATAAAAATCTTGACTTTGAGTGCCTACAAAAGTTTGAGCTTATCATTGACTTTGATTACAATTCTAGGAAGTAAACTAGAAGAAGCACAATTTGCCATATTAATATTAGTGATGCAAATTTCTGTTTCTTAGTTTTTCTAGATATCCAATATCTGACAGGGAAAGTTACTTAATTTTGAATTTTATTACTTCCAAATGTAAAGTGAGGAACCATAGGCCTTCAAGAGATGTTGGATTTAAGTGAGATAATGTTTATAAAGCACTTTGCATAATGTCTGGCCTATATAAATGGTTGATAAGGAGTAAATGTGTTTCTTTCCTCTGTGCCTACTTCCATTTTACTGATGAGAGTACTAGTTATGGCTTGGGGACAAAAGTGGCTTCCTGGCTAATTGTCCAGTGAAGTTTTCTCTGTGATGTTTCTAATAGGAAGCCCTAATAGGTTTTTTGGGTTTTTTTGTTTGTTTGTTTGTTTTTTTAAGAGAGGGGAAGGAAGGAGAAAGAGAGGGAGAGAAACATTAGTGTGTGGTTGCCTCTTGCCCCAGGGGGACCCGGCCCCTCAGGCATGTGCCTTAGACTGGGAATTGAACCAGCAACCCTTTGGTTACCAGACCAGCACTAAGTCTACTGAGCCACACCAGCCAGGGCATGAAGCCCTAATGTTCTTATTGCCTGTTGTAGGACCTCTCACTTCTCCTGCTCCCCAGACTGTTGGGCTTAGATAGCATCACCCTATAGTACTTCCCTCGTTTTGCAAATTGGTCCGCAGGGCTTGAAAAGGTATCGGTAGTACAGTCATTCAAAAGAACTTACTAGAGGATGTCCTACTTGGAATGATATACTCAACTTACTGAATTGAAATTGTATATTATTACATATACACAATGCTTTTATTATTAAAACAATATTGTTCTTTATTTGGCAGGTTGATGAAATTAGAGAGATGGTTGATAATGATTTAGGTTTCCAACAGGCTCCACTAATGTGCTATTCCAGAACTAAAACACTTCTTTTTATTTCCAATGACAAAAAAGTAGTTGGCTGCCTAATTGCAGAACATATCCAATGGGTAAGTGATTTTTAGAGTGTTCATATGTAGTTTGGCATTTGAAGAATTTACTGTGCAATATTAAATAACATAATCCTAGTAAATTTGTCAACATTTTACGTAAAGAAGGCTGTGAATGCAAGAATTCTGTGTGTAATTCTTTACTACAATAAAGCTGTAATTTCTGTGGGAATTAGCTTCTCAAGTCAGTATGTGAGATAAAAGTTCTATAAATCAAAAGTAGTGTTAAATTTTATTTAGGAAGTTTCTATGTTGGATGCTAAGATAATGTCTGTCTCAATTAGTCTCTTCAGCATTGAAATAAATAAAAGGTTGCCAAACTATAGCCTTAAAAAAATTTAGCCTGTTTTTGTAAATAAACTTTTATTGTAACACAGCCATATCCATTTGTTTACATATTGTCTATGGTTTCTCTCCCACTATAAAGAATGAGTTAAGTAGTTGCAATAGAGACAAAGTGGGTTGCAAAGCCTAAAATACTTATTTTCTGGCCTTTTATTACGAGTTGCCCACCTCCAGAATAGGTCACCACTTCTTTGGTTGTGCTCTAGATGAGTAGTTGGCTTGTATTTAGGATACAAATTGAACAAAAAAACAAACAATAGAATCACAGTAAAAGGAATAGATATGTTCACATTATAAGAGTTAAGTAGTAACAGACCAAGTTAAGAGAACAGAAGATTCTAAACTCCTGAATTATGCTCACTTTGCGGCATACCCCATTTGACTTCTGTCTTCTTTCAACTGAGTTCTTCTTGCTGATGAATTCAGTGCACATTGGATTTGACCTCTGTTCACTTGGTGTCTTTTAGTATACTAATAGTTTGCATGTAAATGAAATCATGAAATGATTTCATCATGAAATTTTCCAATAAGGTAAAAAATCAAAATAAGTCTATGTGAGTTAATTTATGTGAAGCTACTTTTTTAAAAAGAAAATTCAGCCTGAAATTGTGTAGTTTTATGAATCTTGCTATTTATAATAACAAAAGTGATTTAAATCAATAGCTTATAGTGTAGTTTGGGGATATAAATGTGATATAAAATGACTAACTCATGAGTTTGCCATATTGAACTTGAGTGAATTTTACATATTGCATAACCCTTGGGTTTTTTTCCATTCAGCCTAGTTCCAAAAATGACTTGTAGAAGTATTTATACAAGAAGATAGCTATGTCATGCTTGCTTTTTATGTTGTTGTTGTAATTTTATTGTCCAGTTGTTTTAAGTTTTAATACTATGTCCCATCTGAAGTTTGGCTGAGTTCTTTTTGCATCTAAACTGGTGGAGAAGATATGTTTTTTACAGCACTTAATTTTTTTTTAGACCAAAATTAAACAAATTTTATTTAAATACAAGTCCTCTGTTTTAGAACTTTTGTGATAAAAAACATCAGAGGATAAGGATGACAAAGATGCAAATTGATGCATCTTTGCAAATTGCTTAAAGATGCAATTTGTTAAAATTAGACAAATTGTATGATTTTAAATTTCTGTTCCTTCTCTCTCCAGTGAGATTAACAAAGTTGAGTCCATTTCAAAATGTATTTGAAACTCTACTCCTTAGACTTTTCAGGAAATCAAACATTATTACCTCTTAAAATTTTGTGAAGCCATTTTTATTCATAAGGGAAATTACCGGCTTCTCTTTCTCTCTCCTTTTGGCCTCCAGTGTTAGTATCATTTAGTTGTCACTGCCTTAAATTATATCAATACAATATGTAGTTTAGGTTAGAAATAAATTTAGATTTGGATTAACAATAGACTCCATGTAAAACACTTAATTTTTTTAAGGAGATGGGAGTGTGAGGAAAGGACCTTTCTAAATTCTTGATTTCTCTGCCATCCCTGTTCCTAGTTCCCACACAGTTATGAACCCTAGAACTGTGGCAGCAATCACAGAAACAGTTGTTATGACTGCTGAGTTCTTAGTATGTACTTTTGCTTGTCCTTAGAATGTAGGAGGTAGAGAAAACTAACATCAGTTCCTGTACAGCAGCCCTGATGGCAAGGTGTTTTATATGTATTTATATGTATACAGGTAAGGAACCCAAAACTTAATTAACTTCCTCTCATGGTCACATTACTAAGTATGTAATTTAGAACAGAATGTAGACCCAGATCTATTTCCTAAAATGAGAGTGAACGTATAAATGGTCCCCATAAGTTTCTTAAGAAGCCAGACAAATGTGTTGACCTCCTCAATAAGGTCAGTACTAGAAAATTGCTAAGTACTAGTCCCACTTTAAAATTCTTTCCCATTTTGATACCTGTAGGGCTACAGAGTCATTGAAGAGAAGCTTCCAATTATCAGGTCAGAAGAAGAAAAAGTCAGATTTGAAAGACAAAAAGCCTGGTGCTGTTCAACATTGCCAGAGCCTGCAATCTGTGGGATCAGTCGAATATGGGTATTCAGCATGATGCGTCGGAAGAAAATTGCTTCTCGCATGATTGAATGCCTAAGGTAACTTGAATCCTTCAAATCCATTTCAGTAGTTTAGGATTTAAACAGTTATAAAAACTGGTACTTAATCTTAAATGTATAACCTCTATTTAAATGAATTTAAATTTGCATAAAATTGTCAGTGTATTGGATCTGTTAATACTTTTTATATGAAGTTAATCTGAGGGGGGAAGAAAGCAGTGTTTGTTAAATATCATTAAACCATTTAAAATTATTCTTTAAAAAATTACTTATTTGTAACTGATTAAGCCAAAATAACCCACTTATTTCAAATTGTGTTTACTATAGAATTTTATTTATTTATTTATATTTTTACTGATTATGCTATTACAGTTTTCCCAATTTTTCCCCCTCTGTCCCCCCTCTGCGCTGCTCCCCAACCCTCCAGCATTCCCCCCCCCCCTTAGTCCACATCCATGGGTTTTACATGTAAGTTCTTTGAGTCCTCTGTTTCCCATACCATTTTTTATCTCTTCTCTGCCTGCCTTATGCCTACTAACCATGCTTCTTCTTTCCCGTACCTTTTCCCCTCTATTCCTCCCTTCCCCTCCCCACTGAAATTCCTCTGTGTGATGTCCATTTCTCTGAATCTGTTCCTGTTCTGGTTGTTTGCTTGGTTTTTGTTTTCATTGTTTTTCTTTTCTTTTAGGTTCATTTGTTGATAGTTGTGAGTTTGTTGTCATTTTACCGTTCATATTTTTGATCTTCTTTTTCTTAGACAAGTTCCTTTAACATTTCATATAATAAGGGCTTGGTGATGAGGAACTCCTTTAACTTGACCTTATCTGGGAAGCGCTTTATCTGCCTTTCAATTCTACGTGAAAGCTTTGCTGGATAGAGCCATCCTGGATGTAGGTCCTTTCCTTTCATGACTTCAAATACTTCTTTCCAGCCCCTTCTTGCCTGCAAGGTTTCTTTTGAGAAATCAGCTGATAGTGTGATGAGAACTCCTTTGTACGTAACTGTTTCCTTTTCTCTTGCAGCTTTTAAGATTTTCTCTTTATCTTTAATATTGGGTAACTTAATGATGACGTGCCTTGGTGTGTTCCTCTTTGGGTCCAACTTCTTCAGACTCTCCGGGCTTCCTGGACTTCCTAGAAGTCTATTTCTTTCACCAGATTGGGGGAGTTTTCCTTCATTATTTGTTGAAATAAGTTTTCAATTTCTTGGTCTTTCTCTTCTCCTTCTGGCACCCTTATAATTCGGATATTAGAACGTTTCAGGTTGTCCCAGAGGTTTGAAAGACTCTCTCCATTTTTTTTGGATTCTTGTTTCTTCATTCTGTTCCAGTTGGATGTTTATTTCTTCCTTCTGTTCCAAATCGTTGCTTTGAGTCCTGGTTTCCTTCTGTTACTGTTGGTTCCCTGAACATTCTGCTTTATTTCACTTTGGGTATCTTTCATTTGTTTTTTCATTTTTCAACCAAGCTCAATCAGATCTCTGAGCGTTTTGATTACCAGGGCTTTAAATTCTCCATCAGATAGGTTGGTGATCTCATTGCTTAAGTTCTCTTTCTGAGGTTATGCTCTGTTCTTTCATTTGGGCCATATTTCTTTGTCTTGACATGGCCGATAGGTTGTAAGGGGGTAGGGCCTTAGGTATTCCTGTGGGCAGGGCAACCCTCTGTGCTGCGCTGCAGTGCTGCCTGTGGTGGAGGGGCCAGAGAGGGAACCCTTCCGCTAGCCTGCTCCTCTCCAGTGCACTTTTCAATGGACTGTAGGACTCTCCAACTTTCCAGTGAGACTGGGAGCTTCCCGTACCACTTCTCCTGCCGCGTCAACCCCAGCTATAGCCCACCTCTGAGTCCCCTTAAATCTGCCCCTCTCTCACAGCCGGAGGAGCTCAGCAGCTAGCCCTGCCCCGAAGGTGGTGGTTTTTTCTGAGTTGGCCCACAGGGTCCAGTGCCTTATTGGTCTGGTTGTTCTGATTGATTTTTTCTTTAATTCCTTTGTTGTTGGAGTTCCATGCAGTTTGATTTTCTGGCGCTTTTGGTTGTTCATTGATTTCAGATTGGTTGTTATCCTTCTTTTGGTTGTGGGAGGAAGCAAAGGGTCTCTACCTACACCTCCATCTTGGCCGGAACTCCCCTCTACTGTTGGAGAATTTTAAAGATAACCAAATAAATGTGAGAAGTATCCTGGGAACTTAGCTTTTAGGAAAAATTGCCTTAATTTAGTAATAATATTTGTAAATTATCTAAACCTTTTATTTTTCTTTTGCTTTTATCACTTGATTTTTTTAAATCAAAGGTACTAAAGACTCAAATTGCATGTTTTGTTTTTTGTTCTTTAAAGTACCATTGCTAAGGGATTAATGGATAGGTTAAAATTAATCATGCAAATGAGGTTAGTCTCTTGTTTTTGTTTATTCATAGGGTCCCTGTCTAATATCTGTAGGTATAGCTTTCAAAATAATCCATGATTGTTTTAAGTAAGATCCTAAGGAATCTTAGAGCCTTAATGTGTTTCTGGTTATCGCCCCTTTATTTTGTCACTGAGAAGTGAGAAGGGCTCAGATCTATCTATCCTTTTCATGACAAGAAGCAAGTCTGTTTTGAGCTCTTTAAGAACTAAACCCACGTTTCAGTTATACACCAATCATAAGATTGTTCTACTTGGTGAAGACATAAAAGAGTGTAGCCACTGTATTTATTCTGTGATAGTGAGATTGACACCATAAGCTTCCTGTTCAAGCACATAGTTTTTATTTTTTTCATTTATTGATCCTTTTATGTACCCAGCTCACCTAGTTAAGATTACATTATGGCCCTGGCCAGTGCGGCTCATTGGGTTGGAGCATCATCCCATAACTGAAAGGTGTGGACTCGATTCCTGGTCGGGGCAATCCCCTATCTGGGTGTGGGCATGTGAGACCCTGGTCCAGGCATGTATGGGAGGCAACTGGTTGATGCTTCTCCCTCGCATCAATATTTCCCTCTCTCCCTTCCTCTCTTTCTAAAAGCAGTGAAAAAAAAAAATCCTCGGGTGAGGATTAAAAAAAAAAAAGACTACATCATGAAAATGCTACTTAAATAATCTGTTTCCTGGCTAAATTAAAACATTTTTTAAGTGACATTTTATTGAGATATACTTAACATAGCAAATAAAATTCATCTTTTTAAAATATATAATTAAATGGGCTTAGTATATTTAGAACGCTGTGCAGCTCTCACCCATTTATATCTAGGAAATGTTCATCATTCCTTCAGAAAATTCCATGCCCATTAACAGTCACTCCCCATTTCCCTCTTTCCCACCTGTTGACAACTGCTAATCCACTTTTTGTCTCAATGGATTTGCTTATTTGGAACATTTCATATGAATGGATATCAATGACGTATGACCTTTTGTGACTAGTGTCTTTCACTTAGCATTGTAGAATGTATTCATGTGCATCATTCCTTTTTTAAAAAAATACTTTACTTATTTTTAGACAGAGGGAAAGGGAGGGAGAAAGAGGGAGAGAAATATCAATGTGTGGTTGCCTCTCCTGCACCCCCTACTGGGGACCTGGCCTGCAACCCAGGCATGTGCCCTGACTGGGAATCGAACTGGAGACCCTTTGGTTGCAGGCCAGTGTTCAATCCACTGAGTCACACTAGCCAGGGTGCATCATTCCTTTTTTATTGCCAAGTAATATTCTACTGTGTAGCTGTTATTCATTTATTTATTTATTCATTCATTCATTAGTTGAACTATTTCCACCTAGGGTTATTTCCACCTTTCAGAAATTATGAGTAATAATACTATGAACATTCATGTACAAATTTTTGCGTAGAAATTTTTATTTCCCTTTGTAAATAGATAAATATTTGCATATTCTTATTTCTCTTGGTATATTATATACCTAGCAGTAGAATTGTTGGGCCATATGGTAACTGTATACTATTTTGAGAAATAGCCAACTGTTTTCCAAAGTGGCTACTCTATTCTACAATTCCACAAGCAATGTATGAGAGTCTAATTTCTCCACATCCTTACCTCCACTTGTTATTGTCTTTTTAATTTTAGCCATCCTAGTAGGTTTGAAGTGGCATTTCATTGTGGTTTTGCTTTTACATTTCCTTAATGGCTTTGATGTTGAGAATCTTTTCATGTGCTTTTTGGCCATTTATATATCTTACTAGAGAAATGCCTATTCAAATCCTATGTCCATTTTTAAATTGGTTTCTTTTTGTTGTTGAGTTTTACTAGTTCTTTATATATATTCTGGAGACAAGTCTCTTACCAGATATATGATATACAGATATTTTCCACAATTTCATGGTTGTCTTTTCATCTTCTTGGTTTCTTTTGAAGCACAAAAGTTTTAAATTTTGAACTCTAAATTAATATTGTCACTTGTGATTTTTAGTGTCATATTTAAGAAGTCATTTCCTAATCCATGGCCACAAAGATTGATTGCCTGTATTTCCTTCCAAGAGTTTATAATTTTAGTTCTTACATTTAGATCTTTGATCCATTTTAACTTTTTATGTATGATGTGAGGTAGGATCCAACGTCATTCTTTTGCATGTGGATATCTGATTGTCCCAGCACCGATTTTTAAAAAGACTTTTTTTTTTCTGTTGAATGGTCTTGGCCTTTGTCAAAATCATTGACTGTAAATGTGAAGGTTAGTGTTGGGACTCACATTTCTATTCCATTGCTCTATTTTTATTTCAATAGCACACTGTTTGGAACCCTTGAATGGAATTCTTGAATGTAGCTTTGTCGTATGTTTTAAATAAGGAAGTGTGAGTTCTCTGACTTTGTTCTTTTTCAAGTTCTTTTGACTATTTGGTGACTCTTGCATTTCCATATGAATTTTAGGACTAGCTTATCAATCTCTGCAAAGAAGCCAGCTTTAGATCAGTTTGGGGAGTAATGCCATTTTAATATTAAGTCTTCCAATTCGTAAACATGGGATGTTGTTTCTATATAAATCTCCTTTGATTTCTTTCAGCAGCATTTTATAATTTTCATTTTACAGGTCTTATGCTTCTTTTGTTGAATTTAATCTTAAGTATTCCTTTGATGTTATTAAAAGTGAATGTGTTTTCAATTTTGCTTTTGGATTATTCATCGAGTATATAGAAATACAAGCAATTTCTTAAAATACTGATCTTGTGTCCTGTAATCTTGCAGAGCTCATTTTTAATTAGACCCAATAGTTTTTTTTTAATTCCTTAAGATTTTGGAAACGCAAGATCATGTCATCTCTAAAAAGATAGTTGTACTTTTTCCCTTTCAGTCTGGTTGCTTTTTATTTCTTTTCTTTGTCTAATTGCCCTGGCTACAATCTGCAGTACTTTATTTTGAATAGTAGAGGTGTATGCAGAAAGAGTCTTACTTTGTTCCTAATCTATGGGGATAATTTTCAGTTTTTCACCATTAACTTTGGTGTTTCTTGCTGCTCTTTATCAGTTTAAGGAAGTTTCTTCTACTTAGGGTGGTTGAATATTTCTATCACGAAAAGGTGTTGGGTAAATGTTTTTAAAACCATTGTTTTCATAAAATTTTTTTACCTCAAATTTATAATATTTTAGATGGATAATTATTTTCAACAGTTTTCAGAATATGCAACATCACCTAAAGTCTTTCTAGCCAAATTGTATTTGACAGGTTTTTCTAATTTTAATGAATAAAAATACTAATTTATTTTATCCTTCCACTTCCCCACCCCTCTTTTTATTTTTAAATAGGAGTAACTTTATATATGGCTCATATTTGAGTAAAGAAGAAATTGCTTTCTCAGATCCCACTCCTGATGGAAAATTGTTTGCAACACAATACTGTGGCACTGGACAGTTTCTGGTATATAATTTTATTAATGGACAAAATAGCACCTAAAGCAAATTCTTGCCTACAGTACTGGGAGACATCTACTGAAGAATGGATTGGTTGCTGACTTTAACCAGGAACTAGGGCCATTTTTGTTACAAAGAACTCAGGACTGGCAACAACCATAAGGTTGTTCCATTTTCATAAAATTGGAAACAATGCAGTAATAGCTTATTATTGTTTTGTTTTTTAAAGAAGATATTTTATTATCTTTTACAGAAATTTATGATTAATGTATTTTACCTATAGTTATTTAGACATGTTTACATGCAGCAGATAATTGTTCATAGTGGACTGAAAACTAATGCAAGGACTATGGTCTCAGTGATAAGTATATTTTGAAGTTCTTAATATGGGAATATACCAGTGTAGTTAGGTACTGTATTTTTTTTTTATATTGATCTGCTGATACCAGTTACAGTTTTAAAGATAGTATTTTTACTAAGTGGAAACCAGTGTTTTAGAGCTATGACTCAAGAGGGTGCGGTATTATGTGTTTAGAAATTCAAAGCTAATTCTGAAGGGCCTGAAATAGACTTTTTAAAAAAAATTCTCACCCAAGGATTTAAAACATCGACTGGCTGCCTTCTGTACATGCCCTGACCAGGGGGTCAAACCCGCAACGCAACCTTTGAGTGCACAGGATGACGCTCCAACCAGCTGAGCCACCCGGCCAAGGCCAAAATATACTTTGATGGAGCCCCACCGAAAAGCAAAGTTCCAGATAAAGCGGAGATAATTCGGAATGTTGAGCTTTTCCTTCCATTTCTCTCCTTCCTGTTCTTTATAGCAGGAAGAAGTGGAAGGCGATAAAGAATTTAGTCTTTCCTTCTTGAAGATCTATAAATGACTAGAATTAGGAAGGTACCCTCTAAAGTTTATTATTCTTTCATTCTGGTTTCACTTCTTAAATGGCAACTGGACAGACTTAAGCTTTTGGGTTTTTTATAAACCCAAAGAGGTTTATAAAAACCTGTGGAATAGTTGCAGGCTAAATATTAATAACTTGGTATCTGCTTTGTTATTCCTCAGAAATACTACACTGAGTATATGCCCTCATTGCTGGACTTCATTTTGATACTTGTCAATCCTTCATAGTGCCCTCTACTTTTAAAGGGTTTAAATGTTGAAAAACTGCTGTGGCCTTTTATGACTTGTATATAATGTAGAATAAAATAATAAAATACTTGATAGCTTTTTCTAAGTGATAAATGGTGTGTTGTCATTTGTGCTTCTTTAGGGAGTTTGATACATTGAAAAATGATTAAAACGTTGGCTTCTAAAAAGGAGTTTTCACCAGTTTGCAAAAAAATCAGTATGTCAGCAACAACTCCTCTGAACTTATCTTTAATAAAAGGCAAAATCCTGACATGGGAATATAAAGAGTCTCAGCCCAAGAATGAAGCAACACTATGATTTAACAGATTGTTTTTATGAGCTGAAATTATCTCCATTCAAATATGGCTGAAATCTTGGGCCTTCAGTTAAGATTAACAGACACGTGTATATTTTATCCACCTATAGATAGATGTGTGCTTTTTAAATCTATAGAGTGGTGCAAGGCTCTATACTTGTTATGGGTGTAACGTTAAGGCAGTGTAATGATTTTCCTCTAACTTACCATGATGGTCTGACTTCTGACAGTCCCTTTCCCTTTGGGCTTGATTGAGACTCTTATGGTTATGCTCAGAGTTATTGTTTGCATGACAGGGGACATAATTATTTTAAAACAGGATGAAATTTTCGGGTATAGTATAGATGCTTTAGTAACTGTTAATCTCATAATATGGGTCCAGTTTCCATACAAGGCATAGTAGGCTGCTTTGGGGAGCCAAACTTGATAATTTGAAGGGGACCTGAGGATAGAGAGGATATATTGATTGGTTGGCTTAAATATTATCATCATTATTAGAAAAGCAGTTTATTTTCTGTTTATATTGAAGATGCAGTCCCTCAAATAACTTTTATAATCTAGGTATTTCTCTAAGAGTGGTATTAATACCTAGTATTTGAGTTTTTGCTATCACACCCCCTTTGTGGTGGCTGCATTATTCTGTCATCACGACAACCCCATAAGGTAGAGTTTACAAGTAAGAAATCTGGAACTTAGAAGGTAATTAAGAGACTGCGATAGCAGTCTGTGAAAAACTTTGAAACACTGGACTAGAGCTGGGATGTAGGGGTGCAGATGAGAGGAGATGGATAAACTTTAGATGATGCAATGGGAGAAGTGGTGTGAGTTGATAACTGACTAAAGAAAGGTCATGGTAAAGAATCTAAGGTAATTGGGAATTTTGATTTGGGTAATTGACTAGATGGATTGAATGAGAAGGGAATATTAGAGAATTATCTTGGGAGGATTGGATGGGGAAGGATGAGCTCACTTTGGTAAAGATCTTAATGCGGTTGAATATTCTCCAACTGGAGATAACCTATTTGGTATGTAATTGGTTATGTTAATACAGAGTTTAAGAGAAGATTAAATTAAGGAGATTTATAAATTTAGTTAATTGAAGGTTTAGAAGAGCTTACCTCTCTTGGGTTTATGAAATGAAAGTGTAGGAGAAAGTTGTGAGGAACACCCTCATTTAAGAGTCTCAAAGTACTTGAGGAGACATGTGTCCAAGGTAAGGAAAACAGAAGGGAATGATGAAACCAAGGAATAGTTTCAAGAATCAAAGAATGGTCAAAACTGTCACACCACAATTGAAGGCCGAAGAGTGACATTAGAAAAAAAAGAGTGGTCTACAAAGTGGTGGACACAGTTTTGGACACAGCGACAACCAAGCTGCAAAGAGATTGATTCTGTAATTGTGGGTTATATAAATGCACCTTTAAATTTTGTCAGCTGCCTTTGAATAGTTGTTAGTTCATTATAAAAATGCCTAGTACCATATTTTGCTGTGTAAATGTGCGCCTTTTTTGCCCAAAGTTTTGAGGGAAAAATAAGGATGCCCATTGTACATGGGCAGTGCTAGAATGTGGGTGCACATGATACATGGCAAAATACAATATGTTGACAAAGGAATCACAAGTATAGACAGAGGAACCATGAGATTTTTATATGGGGTATGCTCTTATCTGCATGAACGTGCAATAATTTTATTTTGTATTAACTATAGAAATCACTCTTACTACCAGTTCATAACATAGAATAGTGACCTTGGTGTTTCTACTAAAAGCATGACTGTAAGTACAGTAAATACAGTAGATGTGCAGTTAGTTATATTCTAATTATTCTTGCTGACTTCCCGTGGCTTCCCAGGTAGGGCATTTGGATAGGAACACAACCATATTCCTGCCTAACCATAATTCATCAGGGGTTCAGATTGCTGACTTAATTTCTGGGTTAGCGACTACATAGTACAATTTATGTTCTCATGGCTCTTGAACCTCTGGCAGATAAAAGATTCTGTCATCAAATAGCCCCTCCACCTTCCAGTAAAAATAAAATACATTGGACTGCTTAAAAAACAAAGAAATGGTCAGAAAACTTTTTATTGTTGCTTTTGTTTTATATAACTTACTCCATCTTTTGTCATAATCACTGAAGAAAATGCTTTTCTTAGCTAAGTACTTGATAGTTAAAGAACTTACTGTGTGAATGGCTTTTTCCTTGGCTCCAGAGGCCCTTCCTGGAATCATCTTTAGTAATGTTTTTTTCTTAAAGATTTTTATTTAATTTTAGAGAGGGGAAGGAAAGGAGGAAGAGAGGGAGAGAAACACCAGTGTGTGGTTGCCTCTGGAGTGCCCCCTACTGGGGACCTGGCCCACAACCCAGGCATGTGCCCTGACTGGGAATCAAACTGGCAACCCTTTGGTTTTTGCAGACCTGTATTCAATCCACTGAGTTACACCAGCCAGGGCAGTGATGGTTTTTTCAGTGAAGTCAGAGTTTCAGTGTTAGAAGATCAATATTCTTTTAGACCCAGAGGAAGCCTAAGGGCCAGTTTCTGTGACTAAAAGAGAGTTCTGAGGAATGTTCATTCCCTGGATGTTTCAGGTCTAGGTAGCTAAATATGAAGGTATGACAGCTTTTGGTCTTTCCAAGACAGCTGCTTTGTAATATGTAGTGGGACACTGGCAGTTTCTACTTGTTCCTGGATTTGTCGTCATACTTAGGGCACAAATATTTATGGCTCTGCCCGCAGTAACTCAGGGGCCTGAGGCCTATAGAGTGTTTTCATGGTTCTATGTCAAAAGTTCATTATTTTATCACCCTTTATAGACTAGAACTGGAAAATCATTTCCATAGAATAAGTTACTTTCAAAAATTGGTAAAATTAGGTAGAGTTTAGAAATAAATTGGAGATTAACACCTTATGTCATAACCTCATAGTTCTTGCCACCCAAAGTTCTACTTCTAAGGACAGCCAAGTTAGTACAGTTGCCGTCTATAAAATAAAAGATTGGGGATATGTATACAATGAATATTTCTAACATTTTTAATAATCATTTCTAGGTCTAATTATGTGGAACTCTGTAAATGGGTATGGTGTGTAGATACTTTGTGTGTCTTTGTATAAGCTACAGATTTGCATGCAACAGATATTTATTTAGCACTTTTCATGGACTGTTACGCCAGGATAGTAGAATCTTAGAGTCATCCAACCTGTAACATGTGGACTTCCAGCATTTTTTGGGCATTGTCAGAGTCAGGGAGCTCATTCCATTTGTGATTATACCAGAAAATTAGTTTAAACAAGACATACTTTTTTATTTTGGGAGTGAGACAATTTTAATACATTCACCAAATTAAATGGAAGGACATGGACATACTGTAGACACAACTTAAGACAATTTAAAATCATAAAATGTGAGGTAGACTGACTAGTGAAATTCACCAAATTTTGGTTAAGAAATTTTACAGTAATAAAATTAACACAGGTGCCTCCTTTTCTAAAAAATCACATAAAGCAATTGCATAAATTACAGCCAAAAAAATTGAATACAACATTTCTCATTCTAATTTTAGTTTACATTCAGTATTAACCTGTGTGAACTGTCACACATGGCGAAGTTCAACAAGTCTACAGGCTAATTATTATGGAGGCCTAGAGAACACATACCACAATGTTCTAAGGAATGGCAAGGCTCAAAGCTGAACACACCAAGGTATATATTAACAAATCATGGTGTCCTGTGCTTGTGCAATTTTATCCTTAAAGGAGAAGGACCTACCATCCTCTAGAGAATTGTAAGGTGATTTTAAAGATCCAAACCTTAGTAAGACAGGCATTGAAAAGAATAGGCAGGTCAATTTAAATTGTCTATCTTTGGGGTGATGGTCTTTTGGCTTTATTCTGGTATTTCTCTTCCACAGGGTTAAATAGTATTTAAGAGATGATAATCATTTGAGTTTCAGAGTACAGCCCTAACTACAGTAATATGGAGTACCTGCATCTAAAGTAACTACTTTAAAAAATATTCTTCAGACTATGAAGCCATAAAGCCAGAGGAAACCCTGAGAGGCCAACTGCCCCAGGTACAACTGCTTTAGAATTATTTCAAGTATTTTATTTGCCCTATGTAGTAATATTGGAATATTGCACACACAGTGGGTTTCTTCATATCATCTCTATTAGGCCCTTTCAACCAAACAGGAACAACTGAAATACATTCGTATCTAAATCAACTTGCTTCAAAACGTACCTCTGCCAAAAATTCTGCTGTACTAAAATTAAGGAATATTTTTAAAGCATATATAAGGCAGATCCTCTTTGAAGGACAATTAAAAATGGGGTTTATAAGAATTGTTCATTCAAAATATATTTAAAGACATCATAAGTAGCTATATTAAAACCAAGAGATTTGCAAACCATTTTCAGATTAGTACATTCCATCTTTTCACTAGCTGTGAACTAGTTATCACAAGCTAATAAAACTGGTAAATTAACACTATTCTAAGTAAATGCAGGCTTGGTAGACCGCCCCCCCCCCCCCATCCCCAGTAGTTACAGGCCACAAATAAGATATCGCTTCAAGTAAAAATGGCCGTTTTGAGTGAGGTTAAAGTACGTTTGGGACAATGAGGAAAAGTCAAAAGATTGTGTGATGAGAACTGGAGTAATTTAAGAGTATACTTGGAAAGGACTTAGTTTGTTCTAGAATATTGTCCAAAATCTGATTTTGATTAAAAAAATAGGGTGAGAAATTTATAGAACTTAATGCCTCCTACTATTGATACTGAACAAATACCCCTTGCTGATTTTAATGAGTCAGACTTTTTAATGGAATCTTCCTTATTCCTTATGAAACAATCACTGGTAGGATTAAGTAAAAACAGTTCTGTCTTTTTCTATGGCTCATTTCCCATTTCAGCAATTTCTGTGTTGTCATTGTAAGGCCGCTAAAATATTCATTCAGTGTATCTTTAAAGGAAGCTTTGCTTGAGTCCCTAAAAGGATACAAAACAGTTCCACTCTACACAGAAACTTAGCTTGACATTTTGCTTTGCTGGTGCCAACTGCTTGATTCCAACCAAAAAGGGTGAGTTTGGTGTGACTGCCAAAAGCTGCTTAATTGGCTCAACTACTGAATCAGGTTCTCCTTGTGTAAGATTAATCACTGTTCCATATATCCATAGACATGGTGTGCTTAGAGACTGGAAACATTTTTAAAGAATGGAAAAAGCAAAGGAATTTAAGCAAGGAGAAGTTGCTGTATACATATGAGTCCTGCTCTGCATTTACTGATTTGTTTGTTCAGTTTGAATAGTAAACTTTTAACTCCTGTGGAAATTTTGCCAAAAGCTTCAATACATATAAGATTATAAATCTTAAACTAACACTGCACAGAGAAAGACAAAGCTACTTTTTTTTTTAAATACAAATATCTTCTACATTCTATCATTTCAGACCCCTGAGTAATACTGTACCAAAGTACAGATCTGAAGAGAAACTGAGGGTTCAGGCCTCAAACATTAATCTTCAATTAATTCCACACCAGTGGTGTCTCATGTAACGCAGTCTGGCTAATGATGAGTCAGTTTTCCCCCTAACGTAGCAAATAGTAGAAAAAAACAATGCAAACTCCATGTTCGTTCTCCAAAGTATATCCTCCTCAGGCTCTGGGCAGACCATGCCTTAACTGTAACTGCCTAAGGTGGAGTAAACCTGAATGTATAGTCCTCAAATGGAACTGAAAGGGAGTGATACCCTCAAAACCCTGGGTCAGATTTGGGGTGTTCTTTGGAGAACAAATATGTTGCACTTTGCTCCACAGTGATTGTACTTTAAAGGAAAAAAACCCCAAATAATTGTTTCCGTCCTACCCCACTTAGGCATCCCTTTGCTATTTTTGGTCTTTTCAAAACCTCATACGTGACGTCCAGTAAGAAAGTAAAGGGGCTTGTCGTCGCTGCTGTTAGCAGTTTGAAACTCATCCCGGAGGCGGAACTGCCACTCATCCTCTAGCTCTAAGCGGACAATTGTTTGGCGTAAGGAGCTTCTGTCTTGGCAGATGACACACAGGGTAGCACCTTCAGAAAAAAAAGCAGAAGTGCATTTTAGGCTCAGGAACTGAAATGATAACCTTACCAGCTCTCGATGATTATATCCCTTAAAGCTGACACATCTGAGAACCAACATAATAAGAAAGTAACCTATCAGGACATTTTAATTTTATTGTTTATTTTAGTAAGTAGTATTACGGATTAAAAAGTTTAAAAGTGTAAAGTGAAAAATCTCCCAATCGCACCTTCCCTTGCCTCCAGTGCTCCAATTCTCACGTGTGCCTCTCACCCTCAGTACAACTGGACTGGGTTGTCCTCTGCTGTGGGGGCTGCTCTGCTCTCGTAGGGTGTTTAGCAACGTCCTTGGCTTCTACCAGCTATATTGCCACCAGCAGCAGTGTGGCAACCTTAAATGTCTCCAGATATTGCCAAATGTCCCTTGCAAGGCAGTCCCCCACGCCCCACTGCCACAGATGATGTGTGTGTGTGTGAATCCATAATTTCACCTGTAATCATAAAAACTGTAGCATGTACTCTGAACCTTACTTTTTCATCTTGTCAGGATTATTTAGGTTTCTCAGCCTAAATCTACAGGCATTACTCCTCTTGCATTGATTCCTTCCTAAAGTTAATAGTGGTAAAAATATTTAATGTCACAAATCTGGCTACTCATCCACATTCAGACCTTTTTTTTTTTTTTTTTTTAGATTTTATTTATTTTTAGGGGGTGAAGGGAGGGAGAAGGGGGAGAGAAACATCTGTTGGTTGCCCCTCACAGGCCCCCAAACTGGGGACCTGCCCACAACCCAGGCTTGTGCCCTGACCAGGAATCAAACCAGTGACCTTCAGTTTGCAGGCTAGTGCTCAGTCCACTGAGCCACACCAGCCAGGGCTCCACATTTAGTCTTAGTATATCAATGACTTAATTCCTCAGTTAAAACCAAGACATTCCATTTACTAGCAAAAGATTACTGTTAAAGTGCTTTTTAAGATACATATTTCACCTCTGTATTTTCTCCAGTGGGAACCAATAGCACTCACAAGTGAAATACTAACGTTGATTTACCTTTTAGAAACTTAAATTTCTTAAGAAGATCAGCACCGACAAAAGAGTCACAGAGGTACAGGAGGAGTCCACTGAAAAACACCCCTTCACAGTTGACGTTGATGGAGTGGGGTCTGGAGCTGATATAGCATATGGCCACCTGGAAAGATCAAGCAGGCATTTCAAAAGCAAGCAAAATGACTGCAACACAGCTGACTGAGTCAGTATCTTCCTTTTTAACTGTTTATTTCAGGGTTAGGTAAAGGAGATACATTTTTTATTGAAAATTAAATGGGTAATTTAAGCTTTGCACCTCTTCTATTTAGTATACTGAGTTTTAAACTATTTAAAGCTTCTTTTGTTTATTTCTCATAATAAAGGATGGTTATGAAAGAATTAGTAGTAAAAAACAAAATAAGCCACTCCATTTAAGAGTGTTTACAAAATTAAAAAAAAAAAACCTTCCACAAAAAAGCAGACTGAGGAAAGATTAAATGTTTAGATTACTTTATTAATAATAAAAAATTTAAATCAGCTTTTCATGTACATATACTTAAATTTTCAATTGGATCGAAGCTTCAAACCATGAATTTAAATTTTAGTTCTATATGGCTTCTGTATATAGAAAAAAACTTCACAAGAATTTAGGTAAGTAAATGAGACAGTTGGGAGAACCTGAGAATGACAGATTGAACGGCCTGGAATGTGGGCCAGAATGCTTGGGTTCAAATACTGGTTCCTCTAGTAGCCGTGTGAGCAGTTTTCCTCCTTCATTCCTCCATATTCGGTAGGGATAACAGCAGTACCTGATTCATGGGACCACTGTGTCAGTTAATTAGTATGAACACTTAGTAAGTATTCAGGGGATGCGAGATGCTGTTAGTAGTGGTGGCACTGAGATTCTGTTGTCCAACACCTTGGGCCCTGGATCCCTGGGTGCAGGAATTGGGAACCTGGGCTAGACATGCACCTTACATAGATACCATGAAAGGCGTTGTTACATCTGCTATAATAATGTTAGGTTCCTTCTGCTTCTAAAATTCTACAATCCACAGTGTAGACTGTAAGAATGTAAAATGTTTATACTGTTAAATTTTAAAAATCAAGTTTCTAAAATTGAATGCAATTGGATTTCAGTCTTAACAGATTGTTTGTCAATACATTCAAAGAAAAAAAAGCCAAGACAGAAATGTAGTATGCCAAAGTGTTATTTTTCCTATTATAAGTGATTTCATTTTTTAATTTATACTTTTATTTTAACTTATTTACAAGGAAGATATGGTATTGAATAGAATAAAACAGAATATTTAGTAAACAATGCTCATAATCATAAGGGAAAGCTTAGTGGCAGGAGCCCTTAAAGTCTGGAAGGGTCTGAGTGCTCAGAAGCCTAAAGGCACAAGTTGCAACTCTTTAAAAAACTGAAACAGATGGACAACCTGAGACACAGAGAGTGAAGAGAAAGAATAAAAAGTAAGGAAATCATGGAAAAGAAAGAAGTCCAGAAGGGAAATGAGAGCTCTAAAGGTCTCCCATGATACCCTAAATTGCTCAGCAATCACTGAGCTCCTCTTACATGCCTAAAACAGTGGCTAAGGCATCGGGGCCTCAAAAGAACTCAGTCTTGAGGAGAAACATCATCACATGATTAAAATATCATCTGAGGTTATGACAGGGAGGAGCAAGCAACTGTTTCTGCCCGGATGAGATAGGCTTTTCAGCGAGGCTGACCTCTGAACACAGCATTGAGTGTTCACGGGCTTAGTGTGGAGAGGTGGAATAGGTATGGGGAGCGATTACCACTGTATCTTGTTTGCGCCTTTGCATAAATGAGTCTGTCACAGGCTCCTTTTTCTCTCCACTTAAGCTTTCAAATGGGAGCTAAAATGGGAAAGAAATGGATGGAGGCAGGTAAAGCACAGTACCAGCCCACTCCCTCTTTACCTCGGGTCCAATGTTAAGGTAGCAGTCAACAGCTAACACAGGACTCTTGAAGTTACGGATGGCTTTGGGGAAGAGTTTGTGTGAGGCGTGCTGAAGGAACTTCTCCAGGAGAAACTGTGCAGGGGCTGCCAGTAATGTGTGTTCGCTGTCAGGAGCACAGACATACTGAAGGGGCAAGATGGGTGCTAAGCTCTCTGCCACCTGCAATCAGAGCCGAGGTTGTCATGGGAAATGTGTCTGTCACTGGGTGACACAGGCAAGGAAACACTGCACTCCATCCCCAAACTCCCCAGATACTAGCAGTACACAAGTGACAAATGCTAGGCTCAAATGTAAGCCTGTCATTACTGGGTTCTGAAAATTGTTTTTTACTTAATACGGAATGGTACTATCAGATCTAACAATTTACACAAAGCAAGAACAGCAGTGAATGGGAAAATAGGCTTTGTTGAAAGTTATTGCATTTAGCAAGTACATCGTGAGGACCAATAGGATGCCTTTTATGGTGCTTTGGGTGTGGATGGGCTAAATCCCAAAACAACCGGGAGAAAACAAAGATGCTCAAGCTCCCCTGGGGAGTCCATATGTTGTAAATGATGAGATACCGGTAAATCTCCAATAGAAAAGGGTCAGCCCGTGGAATTCACACCCTTAATAGGTTTTGATCCGTTACTTTCTAAAATCTTTTTAAAATTTTCAATTATAGTTGATGTACAAAATTATTAGTTTTAGGGGTACACTCCAGTGAATATATAACTTACTAAGTGATCATCCTGATAAATCTCATACCCATGACACCATGCACAGTTACTAGAATATTGACTATATTCCCTACACTGTACTTTACATCCCCATGGCTATTCTGTACCACTCTATTTGTACTTCCTAATTCCTGCACCTTTTTCACTCATCTTCCCAACCTCCTCCCATCTGGCAACTGTCAAAATGTTCTCTGTGAGTCTAGTTCTGTTTTGCTTGCTTGTTTGTTTTGTTTTTACACTCATTTGTTGATAGATAAGTGTTTATTGCCATTTTATCCATATTTTAATCTTTTTTTCCTTCTTTTTTTTTAAAGAAGACCCTTTTACATTTCATGTAGTACTAGTTTGGAGATGATGAACTCCTTTAGCTTTTTCTTGCCTGGGAAGCTCTTTATCTCTCCTTCCAGTCTAAATGATAGTTTTGCTGGGTAGAGTAATCTTGTTATAAATCCTTGATTTTCATCACTTTGAATACTTGCCACTCCCTTCTGGCCTGCAAGGTATCTATTGGGAAGTCAAGCTGATAGTCTTAGGTCAAGCTGATAAATCTTATGGGAGCTCCCTGTGGATAACAAAACTACTTTTCTCTTGGTGATTTTAAAATTCTCTGTCTTTAACCTTTGGCATTTTAATTTATGTGGCTTGGTGTGGGCCTCTTTGGGTTAACCTTGATTGGGACTTGTATGTCTATTTCCTTCATTAGGTTAGGGAGGTTTTTTGATATTTTTTTGAATACATTTTCAATTTCTTGCTCTCTCCTCCTTTTGGCAGCTCCATGATGTGAATGTTGGTACACTTGAAGTTGTCCCAGAGGCTCCTTACACTGTCTCCAATTTTTTGGATTCTTTTTCCTTTTTGCTGCTCTGATTTCAGTTTTCTGATCCACCAAAGCCCTGATTTGATGCTGTTTCATCTCCTCCACTGCTGAGTCCCTGTAATGGGTTCTTCATTTCCTTTCAGTTAAGGCACAGGGGGCACACACAAGGCCCTCGGCCGAATCCGGCCCTCCACCTTGTTTTATCCGGCCCGGCACCTTGCTTCTACCCGGCAGTGCTGAGCTCCTTGCCCCTAATTAAGGAGTAGTTACATTTATACAGTCCTGAAATTACATTCAGCCCTTTGAAGGCAACTGCGAGGCTGATGTGGCCCCTGGTGAAAATGAGTTTGACATCCCTGAGTTAATGTACCCTTCACTGCTGACTGGTTTCTTTTTATGTTTTCCAGTAAAATTTTATGTCTCCTATCTCTTTGTTTAAGTTCTAATTTCATCTACCATTCCCCTAAGTTCATTGAACAACCTTATACCCAGTTTTGAACTCTGCATCTGGTAGATTGTCTCCATATTGTTTAGTTCTTTTTCTGGAGTTTTGTTCTGTTCTTTCATTTGGAACACATTTCTTCCCATTTTGGCAGCCTCTCTGTGTTTGTTTCTATGTACTTAGGTGTAGCTGCTACATCTCCCAGGTTTGGTAGAGTGGCCTAATGTAGCAGGTGTCCTGTAGGGTCCAGTGGTATAGCCTCCCTGATAACCCAAGTTGGGTACTCCAGGTATGACCCGGTGTAGGTGTGGACTGTGTGCATCCTCCTCTTGTAGTTGAGCCTTGATTGCTACTGGCACATCAATGGGATGGATTTACCCCCAGGCTGATCAGCTGTAAGGACTGGTTGTGACCACTGACCACCATGGAGAAGCAGCTGTGTAGGAGCCCACCCCGAAGAGCAGGACTTATTACAGCAGGATTGTGGCACCTGCTGAGTTGGCGCCTTGGATGTATTGTTTGTGGAGGTGGTTGGGTGGTGCTTTGGTGTAGTCTGAACCTGACCACTGGGTGCACTAGCTCTGAGACCTCGCAGGAGGTGTAGGCCAATGTCAGCAACCATCTTCTACCTGGGGCTACCTGGCAGGAGCTACAAAGCAATCTGGAGATGGCTGCTACTTGTGCTGAGCTTGGAGGTGCCCAGGACAGGCCAAGCTGTGAATCAGGTTCAGCTGCTGCTAGAGCCACTTAGCAAGAGGTATGAGGCACACTGAAGCCAAATGGTGCTTTTTTGAGAGATTTTTAGGAAAGTCTGAAGCATGATACAAGACAGGCCACACTATGGAAAAGCCACTAGAAACAGCTTGGGGTGGGGGTGGCTGTAAGTTGGGTGGGGCAAGGTCTGAGGGAATCACCAGGGACAAACAGTGTGGGCCAGGTTGATGGAAAGATTCGGCTATGGGGAGAGGGAGGTCTCAGAAGAGGAACAATGTCCTCTGCCAGCACTTTTGTCTGTCAGAAAGTTGTTCCCCCAGCTCTCACCCTGATGCCAGACAATTCAATTCTTCCCTGTATGTCCCTGGTTTATTTCAAGCTGCTGCCCCAGTACTGAAGCTCAGAGGGAGTCAGAGTAATCATGTGTGGGCCCTTTAAGAGGAACTGCCTGGGACTCCAGAAGCCCTTTGTCTCCCTCAGCCATAATCCCTGCTGTTCTTTACAACCAAAAGTTATGGGGACTTCTCTTTCTGGCACCGGAACCCTAGGCTGGGGGCCCTGGTGTTGGGCTGGGACCCCTCGCTCCTCAGGGGGGCCTCCACAGCCGAGATATCCCTCTCAGTTTTTATCCACCACACGTGGGTGTGGGACCAGCCCATTCTGTGTCTCCACCTCTCCTGCCAGTCTCAATCTGGCTTCTTCTTTAAATCACTAGTTGTAGGACTTCCATTCAGCTAGATTTCAGGTGGTTCTGAATGATGGTTCTGTAGTTCAGTTGTAATTTTTTTGTGGTTGTGGGAGGATTCGAGTATTGCATTTACCCATGCCACCATCTTGACCGGAAGTCTCTGAACTGTTACGTTTTTGATAAGCATCTTGATTTATATTTCTCATGTATTATATAAAGAATATAACAAAATGTTAACTTTGCCAGTTTAAGAATATGGAATGTTAAGTTTGAAACTGAGCCTTTGATGGAATTGTTAAACCTTAAATATAAAGAGAGGTAATTTTGTTGAATTTTCAAATTTTATGTCTTGCTTTTATGTGTCCTCAGTGAGGGAAATGAGACTGCAAATTTGGCAATAAGGACCGACTCCTTTGTGTTACCCCACTTTCTAATCAAGTGGCAAGTGCTTAATGCCAGTATATAACAAAGATATTAATTAGAAATTGTTGTCTTAATTTCAACAGTAGAATCAAGCTTGCAAACTTACCATGATCTTTGGTTTAATGATAAAGTCCCTTTGCCCTCCAACCTGAACGTGTTTCTTCATGAGACTGAAGTTATTAAAGCGGCAGATGAGCAGGCCGCTGCTGTTTGTTCTCAGGTTAAAGTCAACATCTTCACAGAAATACCTAAATCATAATCACATCTCAACCGTAACATCTCAACCATGATAATTACACACAGAGAAACAAATGTGTGGAAGATGTTAGGGGACAGCCAAACAGAATTAACCTTGCCTTGTCATGGAGCTGGCCCTCTTATCACTGGCCTGTGTGGACCCCTGACTTGGGTATTGCAGCCATTAAATGAAGGAGGAGTGAGGTGACTTGGTCCCAGACTTCCCACAGGGCTGTGCACTGGGCCATAGGCATTCCTGAACTGAACTGGACTGCACATTCTATATGTTCTTGCAACACAGGAGTGCATAGGTACTCCCAGTTTTTAAATCTTGGCTGCAAAAGGGATGAAGCACCTGTCATATTTAAAACAAATGAAATAGTTACAGAATACAGCTGTGTATTCTAGTAGCTATAAGGTTGGGGGTTTGACATTGGAGGGACTTTATGGTCCCTGGCATGGACATAATTTATTCAGGAGGCAAGGCCAAGGTTAGCCTGTTCATTCCCATCTACTGGCTTTTCTTTAGAACACAGGTGGCAAACACAAGGCCTGTGGGCCAAATCCAGCCCTCCACCTTGTTATATCCAGCCCAGCACCTTGTTTCTACCCGGCGGCAGCGCTAAGCTCCTTGCCCCTAGTTAAGCAGTAGTTTAAATTTATACAGTCCTAAAATTACATTTGGCCCTTGGAAGGCAACCGCGAGGCTGATGTGGCCCCCGGTGAAAATGAGTGTGACACCCCTGCTTTAGAGGATCCAGACCTCGGGGTCTTACTAACATTTGGGAAAGTGAATACCGTTGAAGTTTTGAGGATGAATGAAGAATTAACCTTCAGTGAGTTTATGGGTCCACACACTGATTGGTGTTGATTCAACAATTTTTGTCCCTGTTTTATTTTTTATTGAATAATGAGACTATCAAAATATGTTTCTAAGCACTTTATATTGTAACAACACCTTATAAAGGTTTGAGTTTGAAGGATGATGAAGGGACACTTTGGGTCTTCTGATTCCCCCACTTTCTCCTTATCCATATAGAGATTCTCAGTTTTCAATTAAAGACAGAAATAGGCCCTGGCTAGTGTGGCTCAGTGGATTGAGTGCCGACCTGTAAACCAAAGGGTTGCAGGTTCGGTTCCCAGTCAGGGCACATGCCTGGGTTGCGGGCCAAGTCCTCAGTAGGGGGCACTTGAGAGGCACATTGATGTTTCTCTCCCTCTTTCCCCCTCCCTTCTCCTCTCTAAAAACAAACAAATAAAATCTTTAAAAAAAAAAAAAGCAAAGACAGAAACAGGAATAAAAGACATTACAGAGGACAGAGCTGGGCAGGAACAATGACTAGGATTACGAGCCCCCAGGGGGCCTGACTGACCTGTTGAAGTCATACTGCACATTCTGAGTCAAGTCTATGTTGAGGAGAATGAAGTCATGCACATGGCACCTGGAGAACGGGGCCTTCAGACTCTGTGAGGTAAGCTTGCTGCTCCATTTCTGTATGCCCAGGATTGCATAGTGGATGATTTTTGGTGTCGCTTCAATGTGCTGTAAGACACTCTTCAGGGACACATTCTTACTGGAAACTCCTGCTTCTATGGGCTGGCTATGAAATGTAAAGTCAGTTTATAGACGATATCAATAAATATTACTGAAGATAGGTCATTTATGAAGGGCCAATACTATACAGTATTAATATCTGTAAGATAAAATTAGCTTATTTACTTTCTGTTAGCCTGGAATGGAGGAGTGTGTCAGGCCCAGTTTTCATGCTGCCCACAGTGCTAACTTGAGGAAGCTGCCTTCTGGGGCTGGGACTTATCACTTCAAGGCTAGGAAAGAAACCCAGCCCTTGTTTCAAAGTGAATAATGAGCAGGGAGTTCCCAAAGAGAGGCAGTCGGAGGTTCTAACCATACAGGTATACTTCCCAGTTCTGGTAATTATGGTATAATAAAAAAATATATTAGAACTTCGCTGGCTTTAAATCCACAGTGGAAACAAGGACACAAAATCACAATGTTTCAGTTGGAAGGGCCTGGAGATCTTGCTCAATGTGTCAATGGGGGTGTTATTGACATTTTGGGGCCATTTCTAGTGTTGGACTTTTCTAGTTTCAGTATTCCCTGGTTCTCACTGACCCCTCCTCACCACTGCCCCAGGAAGAAAACCACTGATTTTGGCCCAACCATAATTTTATAGGTGATGGAAGTGAGACAGGTGAAATCACTTTTCCTTTGCATCCAGGTAACATAGCAGCACTGGGCCAAACAGACTTTTATAGCTAACCAAAACTATGATCCAGAAATGGTCCCGGAATTTAATGGCATACAACTGTTTAAATGAAAAAAATGCCCTAGTGATGGTCTCATGGAAGATCTTTGTGCTCTGGAAAGCTACAGGTCTCATTTACTTCCATGCACAAATGCAGCCCAGGAAAGTATCTTCTCAATGGCATGTATCATCCTCCCCTAGAACTGCTTGGGAAGTACCACTACCTGCTCTGCTCCTGAACGCTGTGAATGTTCCACAGGACACATGAGTCATCCATCACAACAATGAAAGGCCAGACACACTGGCGTTTAATTCCCAGTTCTTCCAGGCGGTTCCTCTCCAGTTCCAGGTTGTGATATGACAGCTCCTTAATGAGAAACCTGGCAGCACCTGGAAGGCAACATAACCACAGCTGCATATCCTTCACTTGGGCTGGCTGCAGCCCCACAGACAGCTCCACCCTCTCTCCCTGTAGGCATGCCTATTCACATGAGACCAGTGTCAACTACATGTTCAGGGCAAACTTTAGTGTAGATAAGTCTCAGGAGGAAGTCTTTCACCAGAGATTCACTTGAGTAAGTCTGATGAGGGGACAGAAACCAGAGATGTCTTTGAGAATACAGATGACTCATGAACTACACGTTGAGGAATCCTGCAAGAATCCAGTCTCCTTGATAAGACAAAGGATGCCAGATGCAGGAAACTCTTATTACTGGTTAGTTCCTGAAAGCCATAATAAGAAGCTCTCTCAGTCTCAGAAGTAGCCTCTCACTAGGGGGGAGCAGCCAGGGCTGCAATAAGTGGGTATGCCACTTACACTAAGGTGTCCCTTTTAGGTAATTTGTAGCAGCATCTTCTCTGAAAATGATTCTGGACACTGACATCTTTTCCCTAGGTCTGCCTTTTTTTTTTTTGGCAAGAGGCTCTGTGGTATAGTGAGCAATAGAAAAGACTGGAGCCAAGCTGCCTAGGTTTGAATCCTGATTCCAGCACTTTCTAGCTGTGACACCTGTGCTTTGGCTCTTCCACCTATAAGATGGAAATGATAACATCTACTTCATTGAATGGTACAGTGTAGGATAGTGCCTCCCATGTGCTAAGTACTCAATGAATGTCAGTAATTAAGATGATTATCACAAGGCATTAGCCAAAGTTTATGGGTGGGCCACCCTAAAATGAAAACAAAATGTAGATAATGAAATAAAGAGGCTAATAAAACTATCAAGTCTATGGAGGAACCACGAAAACAGTTTGAATAGATCAAGGGTAATAGGATTTAGGAAAATCTACCTTCTGAGAGCATGAGTATAATAGTTTGCATTCTCAACATATAGCAAGGATCATATATTAAAAGCCCATAGGTAACATCATACTCAGTGATGAAAGACTGAAAGCTTTTCCTCTAAGATCAAGAATAAGACAAGGAGCTCTGGCTAGTGTGGCTCAGTGGATTGTGTACTGGCCTGTGAACCAAAGGGATGCAGGTTCAATTCCCAGTCAGGGCACATGCCTGGGTTGTGGGCCAGGTCCCCAGTTGGGGGAGGCATGCAAAAAGCACCCACACATTGATGTTTCTCTTCCTCTCTCTAAAAATAAACAAAATCATTTTTTAAAAAAGAGTAAGACAAGGATGCCTGCTGTTATCACTTCCATTTAACATGGTCCTGGAAATCATAGAGCAATTATGATTGGAGGTCTCTTGCTGATTTCAAGTGTATTACAAAATCACAGTAATCAAAGCAATGTGATAGTGGCATAAAGACAGACATATAAACAAATGGAATAAAACTGCTGAGCCCAGCATTATACTCTTGCATATATGGTCAATTTTTGACAGAAGCATCAGTGGGAAAAGAACAATCTCTTCAACAAATGTTGGTGGGAAAGCTGGATATCCACATGCAGAAGAATGAAGTTGGACCTTACCTCACACTATATAAAAAAATTAAAATGGCCCTGGCTCGTGTAGCTCAATGATGTTGCTCTTTCTCTTTCTCCCTCCCTTCCCTTCTCTCTAAAAATGAATAAATAAAGTCTTTTTAAAAATGGATCAAAGATCTAACTGTAGGAGCCAAAACTATAAAACTCTTAGAAGAAAACAGAGGAAAAGCGTGTGACATTGGATTTGGCAATGATTTCTTGACTGTGACACCAAAAGCAGAGAAACAAAAGAAAAACAGAAAACCAGACTATGTAAAAATTTGAAACTTCTGTGCAAAGGACACACCCGTGAAAAGGCAACCTACAAATTGGGAGAAAATATTTACAAACCATGTATCTGATAAGGGGTTAATATTCAGAATATATAAGTCAACAATAAAAAAAATCAACCCGATTAAAAAGTAGGCAAAGCATGTGAATAGATTCTTCAAAGCGAATACACAAAAGGCCAAAACACACGTGAGAAGATACATGACATCGCTAATCCTCAGGGAACTGCAAATCATACCCTAGTACGATACACCCGACACCCGTTAGAGTGGCTACTACAAAAAAAGTGTTGGTGAGGATATGAAAAACCTGGAATCATTTCGCACTGTTGGTAGGAAAATAAAATTGTACAGCCTTTATGGAAAACAGTATACTAATTCCTTAAAAAAATAAAAATGGAATTATTATATGATTCAACAATTCCACTTCTGGGTATATCCAAAAGAATTGAAACAGTCTTGAAAAGATATTTGTATACCCTTGTTCACAGCAGCATACTCACAATAGCCAAAGGTGAGGAGCAACCAAAGTGTCCATTGATAGATGAATGGGTCAAGAAAATGTGTAGATATACAATGGAATATTACTCAGCCTTAAAAAGGAATTAGTGGAACTGAGATTAACTTTTGCTAGATGAAGCGAGAGTTCTGGAGATTGGTTGAACACCAATGTGAATGTACCCAACACTGCTGACCTGTGAAAGGACAGAGCCAGCCCCATTTGCTATTTGCTGAGCATGCCTATGACCTTGTTAAACATGACTGCCATTTTACTCTTCTGAGCATATGTCTCCAGGACTGGAAATTACTGGAAGCAAGAACAGAACTAACTGCTCCCCTACAGCCACAGGCAGAAGATAACATTGGAGCAAAGGGCAACCTCCCGTTACAACGCCCCAGCAGCCCATCGGCCACACAACAGCACCTCCCCTCCCTTTTAAAATCCAATTATAATCCAATGAAAGTTCGAAGCTCCAACACCTCAATGCTGGTGTCTCTCTCCACACCATGACCCTCTCCTTTCTTGGACAGTGAATAAAAACTTTACTCTCTATACTTTCTTCTCTTTGTGAATTCATTCATAGACCATGTCATTGACCACCCTAACATTTTGGTGGCCCGTAGGGGGACATTCTGTATTTCTCCCTCTCCTCTGTCCTCCTGAGACTTGCGACTAGGGGAGCAGTGGGCAGCGGAAGCTCAACCTGGTCTAACCCTCTAACCCTCGGTGAGGTTCGGAGAGACTATTCTAAACCTTCTCCATCTCTCCGAACTCTGCGGGCAGCCTCCTGCTCGCCCATCTTCACGGCCAGTGATCGGTAAGTCTCTGAACCGCGGGATGAAAACTTCCTATAGAAAGTGACAGCTTATCCGCGCATCTCACTGTTGTAAACCCTAGTACTGGGTTGACCACATTCGCAGGGTTTCTGCTGGGAGGGACGCCTCTAACTGACTCCCTGCTGGTTCGGTCTGCTTTTGGGCCCTGGGACGCCTCTAACTGACTCCCTGCTGGTTCGGTCTGCTTTTGGGCCCTGGGACGCCTGGCTCTGAGGAAGAACCTCGAGTTCGGTCTGCCCTCAGCCTCCAGGATGCTCAGCTCTGGCTGCTGACCCCTAGGTCTTTTGAGTTGGGGACGCCCTCCTCAAACCTTCCCCGTGCCACGCCCTGCTCCCCACCCCCCCATTGTCGTTCCTGAGATATCCTTCCCTTTTCTTTTTCGTAGTTCTCACCATGGGCAATACTCAATCGACCCTGCCCAAGGACTCCCCATTGGGTTGTCTACTTAAGAACTTGAACACTCTGGGACTTACTGATCACAAGCCCCAGTGCTTGATTTTCTATTGCAGCGCAGCCTGGCCTCACCCAGTATTGCAACACTGGGTGACCAGGAAGTCTGGCTTAACTACAACACTGTCGCCATCTCCATCTCCTCCTTAGGTTTAATTACTGAGAGGAGACAAAATTTTAACCTTCAGCTGGGATTCCAGGCCTCTTTCTCCTAACTGCCTTTTCATTCAAACTTGCCTCGCTCTACCACCTCCCACCCCCATATTTGTTTCCAGCTGAGCAGCACTCTAATCCCTTAAGGCCATGCTCTTCTAATCAATGTTACTCAGCAGGGGTGACGCTATTCCTTACCTGCCTAACCCCAGCCCCGCATTCAACTCCCGTTTGGAATTAGGTTTGGCTCCACTGTGCCCACATTAAATAACAAAAAGTGTCCAAAGAGGGAGAAAATCTCATTCCCCTCCCATGTAGAACACTTTGTATTCTCCACCTTTGGAGACTAGGGAGCTGCTAAATCCTGGGAAAAATTGGGTCTTGTGTCTCAATGCAGAGAAAAAAGTGGCATTTTAAACTCAAGCTGCTTTTCCATCCCTTTGCCTGATGGACCCAAAGTCCTTTTAGGAGAAGCTTCCTTTTCTTTCCCTACCTTTCTGAAGTGCAAACACATGGTCTTCTTCAAGAACTCTTGTCTAGGCCATCTTTTAAAATACAAATTTTGGAGAGATAATGTTTATCAAAAGGGGGAAAACATTAGCTATATCTGAATAGCTATTCCTTTGTGAATTAGTAAATTCCGATAAAAGTTATTGAATGTCTAGATATTTTTAAATAATATGAGATACTGAAACATAGATTGCTAGACCTGCTTTTGGCTTTTTATTACAAAGAGGCTTCGGAGTGGATTCAGAGCTGTGGATAAATGTCTTGTGCTTTATCGGAGGTGTGTTTCTTGAAAGTGAGAGAGTTTACTAATAGAGGAACCTGTTTGCAATGGTCATGTATTCCTAAATCCGTCTAGGGACTGCCGGTTGCTTACCTTTCAATTATGGGAAATTAAGGTTTCTAAAAGTTAAGTTCAAATTAAGTTGAGAAGAAATTGTATGGTTTTAATAATAGAAGACATGAGGCATGGAAATGCAGTTTTAAAGGACATGGATCAAAAGTAAGTTATTATAAAGATGGCTATTTCTAAAGGGATAAGAAAGTTTGAAAAAGTTGCAGAAAGGTTTGTGAAGATTGTGAAAGTTTTAAATTTGTGAAGAAAGAAACCTTAGGCTCCAGCACCCCTTCCTCCACCTAATTTCCCTCTGGTGTTCTGTGATGACCCTAGAAGTACCTGGAGTTGCTTTCATTACACTTTCTCTTATCCTTGTCGGATGTGGGGAAAGCTACCTACCAGGTGTGCAATCAATCCTTCTTCAAAGTGTGTTTTGTCAATGCTGAGATAGAAGGTAAGGCTGCCTTCTGGGCACAGAGTCACCCTACAGCAACCAACCCCAGATGACACCTGGGACATGAGGTCCAGTGAGTCAGGAACCCATCACCCCTAATGTTCGAAGGGGCCTATTCCTTCCCCTTTGTTTGGTGCTCTGGTCATTGGTAAGGCCACCCCGAGGGCATGGGGTAAACACACTCACGGGTCAAACAGGCTTTCTCTCTCAACATGCTTTCTATCTGCCTGTGTGGCTCTCTCAAATTGGCTTTCTTTTGAGTCCCCTGTCTGAGTGGGTTAAATCCATTCCCAAGGCATCTGAGTGAAGCTCTCATCATTGGTAAGGTCACCCTCAGGCACAGGGTAAACACATCTATCTCTTTCTACTTTTCTGCTGGTGTGGACTATAACTCCCGATCCTCCATCTGCAGCATATATCTTCTGTTACCAGGTTTCTGACCTTTCAGGGGCCACAGTAGCCACACCCAGCCTCTTCCTTAAAGCTTTTACTGAGTCTCCACAGGTCTTCTTGCTTGGTATTTAGGACCTTCCATCCCCTTTCCAGTCTTCTTGAAAGTTGTCAAAAGCAAAGAAGAGAAATGCTATATTTTGCCTACAAAAATTAGTAATTCAAATTATGTGTATGGTCTTTATGTGCTCAGTCTTTGTATGTGGTCTTCATGTGATATGAATTTGTGTATTACATGTGGTATGTTTTCTGCTTCTGATGGCGTAACTAGTAATATTCTATTAGGCTAAAAATATTAAGTACTTATATAAATTAAGAGGGATCCTGTGTTCTAGACAGAATATTTGATATTAAAACCAGTTTTAAGTTTGCCTGGCTAATTCCCTTCCTGGGATCTATAGCAGCCTTTTTCTTTATTTTCGTTTTTAGGCCATGTCTCCTCAAATATCTCATATCCTTCATTCAACAGAGCCTCCAGGCTCTGGAAGATTCTCTCCACAAATGGCCTCCAGGCACAGCTCTCAATTTTTGGGCTGTCCAATTTCACCTTCTTCTCCTTAAGGACCCACACCTGGACCCACAGGCAGGGACAGCTCTACAGCCCTAGGCTGCCTGAAGTAGATCCAGAGAAGAGACCGTCATTCCTACTCCCCCAAACCAGATCCAGGTCATGAAGAAGAAATCCATTTTAAAACCAGAGGAGGGAATGAAAGGACAAAGCCAGCTCCATTTGCTATTGTGGCACCATTTGCTGAGCAGGCCTGTGACCTTGTTAAACATGACTGCCATTTTAATCTTCTGAGCTTAAGTCCCCAGAACTGGAAATTACTGGAAACAAGAATAAAACTAACCCCTCCCTACAGCCACAGGCAGAAGATAACATCAAGGAACTGCAGCCTCCTGTTACAACCCTGAAAAGCCCCGGAGCTACACAACAGCACCCTCCCACCCTTTTTAAATCCAACTATATTCCAAAAAAATCTCAAAGCCCCCACCCCTCAAGGATGGTGTATCTCTCTACACCATGCCCCTCTCCTTTCTTAGTGAATAAAAACTTTACTCTCTATACTTTCTTCTCTTTGTGAATTCTTCCATAGCCCTCATCACCAACCACCCTAACAATCTGTACACTTAAAAATGGCTGAGATGGTAAATTTTAAGCTATGTGTTTCTTACCACAAGTAAAATATTTTAAAAGTAATTTGCATTTATTTCATTTGAATATATGTTGGTTTCTCTGTCCCCAAATTATCAAAAATGGCAAAATTCACACTAAACAAATTCAGGCTGATCTGGGATGAGGAAACTTTCACCTAAATGTCAGTAAGGCACAGAAGGGGGTAATTTGAGCGTCATATTCACAAAAATTGTATTTTTTTAGTTAGTTTGGGGGAGGATAAAGGACCAGAAGTATGTTAAAGTCTTAATTCATTTGATATGAAGTGATAGAAAATACACTTGCATCAAAATAATAAACTAATTTTAAAAAATATTTTAATCCCATATTAAGGTTGAGGTTTAAGGACATGAAAAGGGGTGGAAAGGAGAGCAAGAAATGAAGAGACCTAAGAAGGAAATGAGAGGTGACTAGAGGGAGGGAGGGACAGAAGTGAAGTGGGAAAAGAATGGCAAGTGAGAGGACCTGGGCAGGAGGACCTTGGGGATTTGGGGAGACTTCCCAGGTCTCATCTGCTGTTCCCTCCAGCTCGAGGCTGGTGTTCTTCCCTCCAACAGTCTAAAGTGTCAATTAACATCTCTTGACCCTCCCCTTCTGACACTGCACTGAGTCAGACACCCACAGAAGTGGGTGGGGAAAATGGTTAAGAACTACCATATAAGAAGTGACTGGATAGTACTGCTCTAAACCACCAGTCCAGTTCAAGCTTTCCTGCCTAAGGTGGACGAAGGACTTCTGGATCTCCTCAGCCTCGCACAGCACTGTCACACACTCAACGACCATGTGCGCTCCCCTTGGAGGAATCAGCCCATTGCTCTTAAACTCTGTGGGGAAAAGCAGGAAGACTTCTTCCAGGCACTTTTAAGATGACTGTCATAGGCAGTAATGATGCTTCCAATTCCGTTTGTGTAGAACCTCCTAGAACTTGTCATGTGCCTTTAAACTGATCAGTGATATCTCAGAGACCCTGCCAGCTGCCTGTAGCCTGGAGTGAACTATTACCTCTCTGCCCCCTCAGACCATCCTTTGCACTGTTACATTGCTGCTGCTGGCGAGCCCAGCCCAGGAACCTACACTTCCCAGGGTCTCAGTATACCAATGACTTCTTTAGTTACTAGTAGTTAAAAGTTCTGCAAAACTGCAGACAAAGGAAAAATAAATATTTAAAGAGGAGTCAAAAGTCCTTTGGTGAGGAGGGCAGGGAACTTCCCAGAGGCAGGAAAACCTTTGAAAATTTCACACCCAGGGAGTGGAGCTTGGTTTATCTTTCAGCCCTTCTCCCGAGCCAGGGGGCAGGGGCAGAGGGGACTCACCCACGCCTGCATTATTGAACATGCCGGGAAGCACCAGCATGATGTGGTTGGGCCAGTACTTGCGATACAGCGGCATCTCATACTCTTTGACCACTAGAAGATGCAGGTGGCTGATGCCCTCCATGGCATGAAAAAGGTTTAGGAGTCCATGCTCATGGCGACCACTGGAAGGAGTGAAAATAGGGCTCTTGACTGCATTCAAGTTCTGTTGAAAGAAAAAACAAAAACAAAAACCAGAGACCAAAAAGGGAAATTAAAACCCTTAGGTTTAAGCAGCTTAGAGGACCTGATATAGAACCTGAGGCCTTTAAGTCCTTGTGTACAGACACTATCACCCACCTTGTCCGAGACCAGGGGCAGCCGCATGCTCTCCAGGTGTTTGCCTTGCTTGCTGAAGACAAAATAACTCTCCTTGGATTTGGGTATGATGAAATAGAGCTGCACCTCTTCTCCCAGCATAGAGGAAGAGAACGTGAATGCATGAAGGGTAGAATCAGGCATCTATGTTTATAAAGAAAGGGAAGGAATGTAAGCTCACAGTTTGTAAACTTCCAGGCCACTTGTTAAAGTTATTAAGAGAGGCAAACTGGCCTGAATTTACACCTGCCACAGGACCTGACTGTGTGCAACATGGACAGGATTCGGAAGGTAAATGTTTCATATTTTAGTGGCTGCGGCTGACACAAGAGGCAAGCATCTCAGCCCTACACAGCCTGTCTGTGGGTGGCTTGGCACTGTCTGCAATCCTCATGTTCTTAGAACCACCACTGCTCAGTTTTATGCCCAAGTTAAATGTACCTATGCAAGTCCTGCTATATAAACTTCCCCAAAGGTGCCCAGTTCTGGGGGAAACCCTTCTCTATGCGGGTCAGGTCAAATGAATGCCATTTCTCTTTTTCTTTCTTTTTTAAAATTTTTAATATTTTTTAATTTTGTAATTAAAGTGGACATACAATATCACATTAGTTTCAGCTGTACACCTCAGTGATTAGACATTATATAACCTACCAAGTGATCATCTTGACAAATCTCATAATCATCTGACACTAAAGTTATTAGAATATCATTGACTATAGTTCCTATACTGTACTTTACATCCTTGTGACTATTCTGTTACTACCAATCTATACGTTTAAAAAATTTTTTTTCTAATATATTTATTGATTATCCTATTACAGTTGTCCCATTCCCCCCCTTCACTCCACTCCATCCTGCCCACCCCCTCACTCCCACATTCCCCCCCTATAGTTCATGTCCATGGGTCATACTTATAAGTTCTTTGGCTTCTACATTTCCCACACTATTCTTACCCTCCCCCTGTCTATTTTCCACCTATCATTTATGCTATTTATTCTCTGTACCTTCCCCCCTCTCTCTCCCTCCCACTCCCCTGTTGATAACCCTCCATGTGATCTCCATTTCTGTGGTTCTGTTCCTGTTCTAGTTGTTTGCTTAGTTTTCTTTGGTCTTGGTTTTAGGTGTGTTTGTTAATATCTGTGAGTTTGCTGTCATTTTTACTGTTCCTATTTTTGATCTTCTTTTTCTTAGATTAATCCCTTTAACATTTCATATAATAAGGGCTTGGTGATGATGAACTCCTTTAACTTGACCTTATCTGAGAAGCACTTTATCTGCCCTTTCATTCTAAATGATGGCTTTGCTGGATACAGTAATCTTGGATGTAGGCCCTTGCCTTTCATGACTTGGAATACTTCTTGCCAGCCCCTTCTTGCCTGTAAGGTCTCTTTTGAGAAACCAGCTGACAGTCTTATGGGAACTCCTTTGTAGGTAACTGTCTCCTTTTCTCTTGCGGCTTCTAAGATTCTCTCCTTCTGCTTAATCTTAGGTAATATAATTATGATGTGCCTTGGTGTGTTCCTCCTTGGGTCCAGCTTCTTTGGGACTCTCTGGGCTTCCTGGATTTCCTGGAAGTCTATTTCCTTTGCCAGATTAGGGAAGTTCTCCTTCATTATTTGCTCAAATAAGTTTTCAATTTTTTGTTCTTCCTCTTCTCCTTCTGGCACCCCTATAATTCGGATGTTGGAACGTTTCCAGATGTCCTGGAGGTTCCTAAGCCTCTCATTTTTCTGAATTCTTGTTGCTTCATTCTTTTCTGGTTGAATGTTTCTTTCTTCCTTCTGGTCCACACTGTTGATTTGAGTCCCAGTTTCCTTCGCATCACTATTGTTTCTCTTAGCATAGCCGTCATTTTTTCATCTAATTTTCGACCAAATTCAACCAATTCTGTGAGCATTCTAATTACCAGTGTTTTGAACTGTGCATCTGATACGTTGGCTACCTGTTTGCTACTTAGTTGAACTATTTCTGGAGCTTTGAACTGTTCTTTCATTTGGGTCTTTTTTTTTTGTCTTGGCACGCCTGTTACGTAAAGGGGCGGAGCCTTAGGTGATCACCAGAGTGGGGTAACGCTGGTCACTGCTGTTGACGCTGTACATGGGGGAGGGTCCGAGAAGCAGCAATGGCACTTGCTCCACTCTCTGCTGGATTTCCGTCACTTCCTCCGCTACCCACAATCAAACTAGGCCCCTCTGGTGCGGATTCCCTAATGCGTAGGCTTGTGCACGCTCTAGGCCCCTGTGGGTCTCTCCAACGACCTCTCCCGTGAGGCTGGGAGTTTCTCCTGCTACCACCTCAACCCCCACGGGTGTTTTCAATCAGAGGTTTGAGGCTTTATTTCCCTGAGCTGGAGCCCTAGGTTGCGTGGTCTGCTTCTCTCCTCCGCCATTCCTCCTGGTTTATCTATGCACGAATGTAGGGTTGCGGGGTCTGCTAGTGTTCGCACTGCCTGCCCCATTTGTTCCACAATCTGCCAGTCTCTGGGTCTGGCCCAGCAACGCTAGTCCCGTCTGCTCTGGCTACCCATCTTCGCCCCTCCTACCAGTCTGGATGAATGTTTCTTCTCCTTGGTTGTCAAGACTTCCTTCAGGTTGGATTTGCTGTCAGTTCTGGTTGTTTTTGTTTTTAAATTGTTGTTGTCCTTCTTTTGGTTGGCGAGGAGGGACAGTATGTCTACCTACACCTCCATCTTGTTTCACCAATCTATACTTCTAATCCCTGCACCTTTCCCCCCACAAGTCTCCAATGCCCCTCCTATCTAGCAACCATCAACATGTTCTCTGAATTTGAGTCTGTTTCTGTTCTGCTTGTTCATTTTGTTGTTGTTTTTTAAAATGTTAATTAAGAGCATCACTTTATTTAGATTTTGAACTTTAAAAATATTGGTAAAACAAAGTATTTGGGGGAATTTGGAATTTTTTAAAATTACTTTATTGTTGTTCAATTATAGTTGTCTGCATTTTCCCCTCACCACTCCCCACCACCCCAGCCAATCCCACCTTCCTCCCTTGCTTCCACCCTCCCCCTTGGTTTTGTCCATATGTCCTTTATAGTAGTTCCTGAAAACCCTTCTCCACACTGTCTCCTCCCCCCTCTCCTCGGGCTATTAGATTGTTCTTAATTTCAAAGTCTCTGGTTATATTTTGTTTCCTTTTTTCCTTTTGTTGATTATGTTCCAGTTAAAGGTGAGATCATATGGTATTTGTCCCTCACTGTCTGGTTTATTTCTCTTAGCATAATGCTCTCCAGTTCCATCCATTGCTGTCGCAAAGGGTATAAGCTCCTTCTTTCTCTCTGCTGCATAGAATTCCATTGTGTAAATGTACCATAGTTTTTTGATCCACTCATTTGCTGATGAGCACTTAGGTTGCTTCCAGTACTTGGCTATTGTAAATTGTGCTGCTATGAACATGGGGGTGCATATGTTCTTTTGGATTCGTGTTTCAGGGCTCTTAGGGTATAATCCCAGCAGTGGAATTGTTGGGTCAAAAGGCAGTTCCATTTTTCGTTTTCTGAGGAAATTCCATACTGTTTTCCACAGTGGCCTCACCGTCTGCATTCCCACCAACAGTGTACTAGGGTTCCCTTTTCTCCGTATCCTCTCCAACATTTGTTCATTGATTTGTTTATGTTGGCCATTCTGATCAGTGTGAGATGGTACCTCATTGTGGTTTTAATTTGCATCTCTCTGATGGCTAGTGATGCTGAGCATCTTTTCATATGTCTCTGGGCCTTCTGTATGTCCTCCTTGGAGAACTGTCTGTTCAAATCTTTTGCCCATTTTTTAATTGGATTTTTTGTCTTCCTGGAGTGGAGTCATGTGAGTTCTTTGTATATTTTGAAGATCAAACCCTTGTCCGGGGTATCATTGGCAAATATGTTTTCCCAAATAGTTGGTTCTCCTTTCATTTTAATGCTGTTTTCTTTAGCCATGCAGAAGCTTTTTAATTTGATGAGGTCCCATTTGTTTATTCTTTCCTTTATGTCCCTTGCCTTAGGGGACATGTCTGTGAGGATGTTGCTGCGTGGAATGTCTGAGATCTTCCTGCCAATGTTTTCCTTTAGGACTTTTATGGTGTTACGACTTATATTTAATTTTTATCCATCTTGAGTTTATTTTTGTGTATGGTGTAAGTTGGTGATCGAGTTTCATTTTTTTGCATATAGCTATCCAGATCTCCCAACACCATTTGTTGAAGAGGCTATTTTTGCTCCATTTTATGCTCTTACCTCCTTTGTTAAATATTAATTAACTGTAGAGACTTGGGTTTATTTCTGGGCTCTCCGTTCTGTTCCATTGGTCTATGTGCCTGTTTTTATGCCAGTACCAGGCTGTTTTGATTACGGTGGCCTTGTAATACAGTTTGATATCAGGTATTGTGATCCCTCCTGCTTTGTTCTTCTTTCTCAAAATTGCTGCAGCTATTCAGGGTCGTTTATGGTTCCATATAAATTTCTGAAATGTTTGATCTATATCTGTGAAACATGTCATGGGTACTTTAATAGGGATTGCATTGAATCTATAAATTGCTTTGGGTAGTATGGCCATTTTGATGATGTTAATTCTTCCAATCCATGAGCATGGTGCATGCTTCCATTTGTTTGTGTCTTCCTCAATTTCTTTCTTCAGTGTTGTATAGTTTTCTGAGTACAGGTCTTTTACCTCCTTGGTTAGGTTTATTCCCAGGTACTTTATTTTTCTTGTTGCTATATCAAATGTGATTTTTTTCCTGATTTCTGTTTCTGATGTTTCATTGTTAGTGTACAAAAATGCCTTTGATTTCTGAGTATTGACTTGGTATCCAGCTGTCTTGCCAAATTCATTTATTAGGTCGATTAGGTTTTGGGCGGAGTCTATAGGATTTTCTATGTACACTATCATGTCATCTGCAAACAATGACAGTTTTGTCTCCTCCTTTCCAATTTGGATGCCTTTTATTTCCTTTTCTTGTCTGATTGCTGTGGCTAGGACTTCCAGTACTATGCTGAATAGGAGTGGTGAAAGTGGGCATCCGTGTTTTGTTCCTCATCTTAGTGGGAAAGCTCTAAGTTTCTGTCCATTGAGTATGATATTGGCTGTAGGTCTCTCATATATAGCCTTTATTTTGTTGAGGAATGTTCCCTCTATTCCCACTTTGCTGAGTGTTTTTATCAGAAATGGGTGCTGTACCTTATCAAATGCTTTTTCTGCATCTGTTGATATGATCATATGATTTTTGTCTTTTGTTTATGTGGTGTATTATGTTTATTGATTTGCGAATATTGTACCATCCTTGCATCCCTGGGATGAATCCCACTTGATCAAGGTGTATGATCTTTTTAACGTATTGCTGGATGCAGTTTGTCAATATTTTGTTGAGGATTTTAGCATCTACGTTCATTAGCAATATTGGCCTGAAGTTTTCTTTCTTTGTTATGTCTTTGTCTGGTTTTGGGATTAGGATGATGCTGGCTTCATAAAATTAGTTTGGGAGTCTTCCATCTTCTTGAATTTTTTGAAATAACTGTGGCGGATGGGGGTTAGCTCTCTCTTAAATGCTTTGTAAAAGTCTCCTGTGAAACCATCTGGTCCACGGGTTTTGTGTGTCAGAAGATTTTTGATTACTGATGCAATTTCATTAGGTGTTATTGGTCTACTCAGGCTTTCTGCTTCTTCATTGAGTTTTGGAAGATTATATTTTTTCAAGAAATTTGTCCATTTGATCTAGATTTTCAAATTTCTTGGCAATATAGTTTGAATGTCATTTTTCTAAGTACAATTAAATTAAAATACCTGTGTGGCCCCATCTCTCCTGGATACAGTGGAAGTTGAAGAGGTTCGAATAGTCATTGAGCCTAGAAGTCTGACTTCCACTTCTAGGAACCATTTGACTCACTGAAGCCAAATCTAACCTGTTTTTTCAATTGCTGGGAAGTTCACATGCTCTCAGTTACCCAGCTCAATGAAGAACTGCATAAAGGCCTCACGTGCCTTACAATTCAGACATTTTGTTTGATGAAAGGATAGCACTGATTTTCAGTAGCAACTAGAATTCAGGTAGGTTTCCCAGGAGTTTTAACCTAAATATTACATTTCACAGAAAAATAATATTGTAACTCTTCCCTTAAATTCTAGTTCATTCTACCTCACACATGTGGGAATATACTATTTAGTGAGTACTGTAATCACACAGAATCTACATAAGTAGAGAGTTTTCAATAAAGAAAATTTCTAAAAGCCTATGATTTATAGATCAGGGGAATGAATCTTCCACATTCTGTAAAGCATGGTGAGCTGATTTCGAACTAGCCCACCAAGAGTTTACAATGACGGCAAGTGAGAGAATGAGGTCTGAAAGGGAACCTGTATCAGAAGGGCAGAATGGTCAGTCCAGTGTTCCAGTATGTATCCCTCCCAGTTCCTGATGGGAAAAGGTGAAGACCTACTCCTGGAGAGAAGAAGCAAGTTTGGGGACACCCAGCAACATGTCCTAGAGGAGGGAAGAGCTGTTCTAGGTGCTCAGAGCCAAGTAATAAAAATCAAGAGGATAAATTGGGGGAAAGCAACACAAAACTTATCCCCTAAACAGGCACTGGATACTACTCTCATTTGCTACCTTTCCCATCATTTGTGCCTAAAAATGCTCTGGCAGAACACAAGCCAAATACTATGGGGTATCAGCTCATCTTCTGTGTTCCTACCTTTCAGTTCTTTCTAAATAAAAGAGCAAATATTGACTCCTCAGTGTGCCTGGTGGTCAAAACCATCCCACGCTACAGTAAGGGTAGGACTAGGTTGGTGCAAATCAACAACTTGTTTACAGCTTAAAGGGCACACCCCATGGATTTGTTAGCTAAAGCACCATTTTAATCAACAACCCAAAGGGAGTTTCACTAAATATACTGTATATCCAGTTTTTTCAGGATCAGCTTTTTTCAGGGTCTCAGCTCTTCTCTGAGACATGTAACCATTTTGATGAAGTGACTTAAAACACTAAAACTTAGTTTCTTTCCCTCTCCCCGCCTTCCACAACCCTAAAAAGCCCAAATGAGTGGGTCCATCTCCTAAATAAGCTATCCTTTGTCTAGGGCCTGAAACTGGGAGTCTCACTTTTCATCCCTTCTAGAGAATACAAAATCTTGCTGGGTAACAGGTTATGGCACAGGGCTGTACCTGGGAGGCGGAGGTGAAGTCCATGTACTGGTGGCATTGCTCGCAGTGGTGGAAGGTGTTGTAGGCCGCGTATTTGGTCAGCATCATAGACACAGTTTCTCGCTTCCTGGGCTCTTCAGCTTTGTATTCCTTTATTGCTTCTGTGTATAAAGAGGCAGAACACCTTCCCATATATGTATTGGAAGCCCCTACACCTGGGATGAAGTCCTTGACTCCATGAAAGGGATTTTCCAAGGATTCTGTACTTTCTGCTCTGAGAGGCAGGTATGGAAATTAAAAGGTGATATGTATGTGTGTAAGAGAAGAGAAAAGCAGAGCATAGAATTACTTAAGATGCCTTCAAAGACTAAACTGCCCCATACCTCCTGCCCCATTTAGGTTTCCCTTGACCTTCAGAAGAGATAAGCCAGGCTCCGCTTGCACTGACCTTGTTTGAGCCCTGCCAGCTTCTCAGTGTACACCAGGCTCATCAGAGTGTACTTGGGATCATGCACACTGATGTCAAAGGGCATTTTACTGAAGCTCTCGATGTCAGGCCAGGGCTCTCCCTCTGACTGGCTCACTTGGCTTCCTTCACTGTGATCTAGGACAAGAAGAAATTGTGCGGAGCAGTCAGATGGACTGGTCTCCCTCCCAAGTGTGCAGGACAGAGGTTTTATGAAATATAAAGCTCAGATGGGGGGACAAAGGCATTTCAGGAAAATGAACTCCCATGTCCCAAGGTGGAGGAAACCAGAACTGTCCCTTCATACCCGTGATGGGAGGGACACTTGCCCTCCCTGGCCTCAGCATTAACCTCTACACACCCTGCCACGACCTCCCACACTGATGAGATCAACTGGTCTCCCACCCAAGCTCCTCAAATTGTCCTGAAAGCTTTTTTAATTTTGGGTTGTCTGTGTTCTTGGAGTTTTAGTTGTGCAGTTTTCAGACACTGACAGCCTATGAGACTTTAGGAATGTGTTGAGCAAGACCCCCAACGCCTGCTGCCTACTAGAATCTTGGGAAGCTGTAAAAAACCCCTGTGCTTGGGCTACAGCCCCTCCCTTGTCCTTTATCACCAGGCACCTGTTGGGGTGTTTAAAGCTCATTAGGCAGATCTGATACGTGGTAAAGCCTTCTAACTAGTAGCCCTGGGTTTGAATTCAGGTTCTGTCCCCTCCTACTCACACCCACAGGCACCATCCTTAACTCTCAGAGTCCCCTGATTGCAGTAGGGGTTCCAGATGGTGAGTTTAAAGTGCTCAGATAGTGGCAGGCATGGGGTAGGTATGCAAAGAGATGATCTTTGTTGTTATTAATAAAATTGGTAAGCTCAAAGAGCTTGACAATGTTCAGAGGGAGAAAGGAAGAAACTTTAAAAAAAAGCCTAAATACTAGAAGTACAACTCTGAATACTGTTTATTTCTATGTCCCTGAGCTAAGTTCGCATTTTACTTATTTATTTTTAAAATATCTTACTTTTTCATTTTTAGAGAGGGGGCAGGGAGTAAGAGAGAGAAACAATGATGTGTGAGAGAAACATTGATCAGCTGCCTCACATGCCCCTGGTGGGACCTGGCCCACAACCCAGGCATGTGCCCTGACTGGGAATCAAACCCACAACCTTTCAGTCTACAGGCTGGTGCTCAGTCCACTGAGCCACACCCACCAGAGTGCATTTTATTTAAAAGCTAAAGTCTCTAGTTTTTTAAAAAATGGTGTCACTGTGCCTCCCCAGAGCACCATCACATTCATCACACGGAAAAAAGGGAGAAAGAATAAGGACGAACTGACAGCACTTCTCACTATAGAGGCCCAACTTGCCTCTCACGGGCTGTGTGACTGTCTCACAGCCCACGGCACAGAGTCAGGCCCATGAGCACTGCCGTAGGCTCTGAGGAGAAAATGAAAGGGACTGCTCTCTGTGGTGCCACTGAGGGGCCTTGTGGGAAACTCAGTGGATGGAGGGTCCCTCACTGCTGGTCTGTTTGGCTCGGCCTTGACCCTCTTGGTCCCAGCCCCCTCCAGGCAGCCAAGAGTGTTTTGAGGCCAAGCAGGAACTCTGGATCTCCTCTATGGTGGGCCTGGTACAGCTCAGCTGGGGCCACAAACAAGGAGATGTGGATGGGAGGATGGGACTGTGTGTGTGGAATCATGTGTGAATTGGTAAGGAATAGACTACGGCCAAAAGTGATGAAAAATAATTACATATGGCTGATTTTACCCAGTCTTGCTCTGGTCTAAACTAGTTCTTTGACTTGTAATAGAATAGGTCAGTTATTTAGGAAAAGCAAGTGAGGTGAGTTCTCCAAGGTCAATCTGATAGAAAATGCCTTCTGGCTTGACCCAGTTGCCTCTACTTACCTCCACTGCCTCCCCCCATCCCATTTCCCTCCAGCACAGTTGATTGTTCTGAGATGGGAAGCCATAAATTTGAGGCCAACTTGTCCTTAGCCACAGAGCTAATGCTGGCTGATCCTCGCTCACACCCACATTGTAACCATGCTGGATGGGACGCAGAGTGGGACCGCCCCACAGGTAACAGCTGGGGAAGGGATGGGAAGGGGAACAGGATGAGGAGGGCTGGAGATGATCTTCCTGAAAACCAGCCCCACAGCCCTGTGAGGCACTAGCCCCTGCGTGTCACTGCGAATATGAAGGGGTTTGTTTATGGCTCAGTGTTCTGTTCTACACATAGAAGTTTTCATCTCATGAGAGTAAGCCATATACCTTCACTCGGAGCCTGCAGTTAACGTAGAAGATACACTGACTCACCAGCAAGAGCGTAGTATCCAGAACATAAAACATGTCCCAGACCATTAAGCACAGTACCACAACTGAATTTCAAACCTGAACGATTTAACCATCTAAGCAATTCATCCACTGAACAGGGCTTCATAAGATGCCTTTTTTTGCCCAGCGTCTGGCTGCACCCCAAGAGGGGGAGTCCAAAAGAAGGGTAAGACTCCACTCCTGATCTCAAAAAAAGAACACAGCCACAGTTTACTTAGACCCACCTGCTGGCATGTTACCTTTAATCTCACAGGAACCCTGCACACTGGGTGTTGCAGAAATCCCAGAGGGCAAAAACCTCGGATTTGATGTTTAGTGTTCCACGTCTGGCCCCTGCCCCACCCAGGTTCAGACTCACCTGTGTTGATCTCGCCTTCATCATATACGTCCACCTCCAGGAGCCTGATGAGCATGCGGAAGAGAATCCTAAGGAACTGCAAATAGGAGCCAGTCTTTCCCACCTGGTGGAAGTATTTTTAATTGGGGAGAGAGGGAAGGAAAAGAGATTTCACACCTGGGCTCTAAGATGTCTCCTGCTCTGAGACCCCTGAGTGAGGTCCTCTTTGCTCTGGGTCACACTCTCCCACCCTACCACCCCAAGAGCTTCCCTGGCTTCTTTCCTTTTTGAGGACCCCAACCTAGGACAGGGCCTGCCCCAGCCTACCTGGGGGGGCCCAGTCAGCAGCAGCCGTCGGGGGTGGCAGGCCTGGGTGCCGGAGTTGGGGTCCGGCTGGTTGCTGTAGTCGGCGTGGTGCTGCCGAGCTGAGGTCCACTGCCTGTAGTAGAGGGACTGCTCCTCGCTGCTCATGTCCTTGTGCAGCAGCGGCCGCAGGGAGCTCACCCAGGCCACGTCGGCGTGCGGCAGCAGGGATGAGGAGGATGGCAGCTTGCCACCCCTCTGGGAGCCCAGGAGGCTGTAGGCTGCTTTCGATAGAATCACTACTGGAGGCAGGGCTGTGTGTAGGCCCCTGCAACCTTGGACAGGCTGACCAGGCCATGGAAGGGCCCGAGGACCCGAAGAGGAGGAGGAGGATGATGAAGGTTTGGAGGTGGTGCTGCTCGCCATCTGGGGGCCCAGGGAATCACACTCCTGCTTCAGGGTCTCCTCAGCTCCCACTGTGCCTGTGGAGACCCCTTCCTCCAGTCCCATGCTGTTGGCTGGGCTCTGGAAGCTGGGTGTCAGGGGCTGCTTCTGGGACTTGTCCGCCATGCTGGAAGAGCTCACCCCATTCTCCATAATGGAGCCTGAAAGAGGACAGAGCCCACACTGTACCCACTGTTACCAATGCAAGGTGTGCTCCCCAGGCTCCTGGCATCTCTGGAAAGGAGGGTAAGGCCAGGAAACTAGGCTGTGTGCACCAGCTCCAGAAACTATGCTAGAAATCTTCCATTTGCCCTCCCTCTCCATGCTTCTCCCTGCTAGGTCAGGGTGGGATTGGCCAATGGGAGACTCTAGTAGGAAACCAGGTATTTATTCTCCAGCTCCCTCCCTGCATGGTCACCAGGGTGGGCTGCCTTTCTCTATGAGGGCTGTGGCACATGTCATGCTGGCTCCTCTGGCTTCTTCAGGCCCAGCGGTGGTCAGGGAACCCTGGGGTTCACTATACCACATGTCTGTAAGTAGTCCCATTACACCTCATTTGGATACGCCACCTGATTCACTCCAGAACCCTGACCACTACAGACTCTACATTCAAGTCCTGCTCATGTGGCACTCACCACCTTATGCAGTCTGATCAGGGACCACATACTGCTAGCTGTAGGTGACCTCCTGGGCTGTAGGTGACCACCTTGGCTGTGAGTGACCTCTCTGGCTGTGGGTGACCTTGCGAGCTGTGGGCATTTCCATGGATGCCCCAACCAGTGTGGGGAATGTCTCCAGGGAGGAGCTGCTCATGCCCAGGGAGCCCTACACATTTGGTCAATTCACTGCAAATGTGTTTTCCCCCTAACAGGGCAGCCACTCTTTGAGGACAAACCAAAAGCTTATTACATGCAGGACATAAGGCCCTCTCCTGGCTCAGATTGGTGCTTCCTGGGCATGTAGGGCAAATTCCAGACTTGGGGGGTTCTAGATGAATGGCCAGCAACTGGAGGTTATTGAAACCAAGTCACTCCACTTGCTCATTTGACTTTTGTGTCTTTTTCTTGTGGCCCTGACCTCAGAGTCCACATGCCTGCACACTTTGATCAGTGAGCCTGCCTGAGGACCCCTGGAGTTGGCCCAAGGCTGGGCGGTGTGTGCTCAGTGGTGCGAGCACAGCCTGCACATCAGGTTGGCCCCGAAGGGAGGGAAACTATAAACAGAAGGCAAGTCATGACCTTTGTGTGAGTTCCTCAGAGCAAGGCCAAGACTGTGAGCCTCGTGGGGCTGTTCTGGCAGTCAGGGACAGGGAGTATGATTAAAGAGCCACAGGAAGGAAGCTGAAGTCCCCTCTCCTCCTTGCCTCTCCCTCACTGATGTTGGTATCCCAAAGCTTCTAGATGTGACATTCCTCCTCCCTTCTGTCACCATTTCCTATCCTCCAAACCTCTCACACTTTTTCTGACCTGGGGGAGCCTGTGGTGGAGGGGCAGGGAGGCCTGGCCCTGATCCCTGCCTGAGGACCCTCCTGCTCTTCCAAGCGGGGGGGTCACCATCGAAAGATAGAAATCCCACAGATAACAGCCTCTTTGGGAGCTAACAACAGCTGACAGAATGAACAGAAAGACCAGCGCTGCTTCCGCCACGGAATCTGTGCGTGTTTGTGTGTCTGTGTCAGTGATGGAAAGAGGGAAACATGGGACAGAGGGAAGGTGATTGGCGGTTCTCTCTGGTAGAGGCTTTTCACTTGTACTCTCTATACTTTGTTACAGTCTTCAAGTTTCCTATGTTAGGTGTTTTTTTTTTTTTAAATCTTTTAAGATTGTATTTATTTATTTCTTAGAGAGGGGAAGAGAGGGAGAAAGAAAGGGAGAGAAACATCAATGGGTGGTTGCCTCCTGCACGTCTCCTACTGGGGGGACCTGGCCTGCAACCCAGGCATGTGCCCTGACTGGGAATCGAATTGGTGACCCTTTAGTTCGCAGGCTGGCTCTCAATTCACTGAGCCACACCAGCCAGGGCCCTATGTTAAGCCTTATTACCTTCACTCAGAGTCAGAAACAAATGGAAATGCTGCTGCATCATCTGCTGCAACACAATTTATCAGGAGAACACACGTGGAGCACTGTCAGAGGCCACAGGAATGCTGCGAGAGGGGCTGGAGGCCGGCATGTGGATCCTCACAGTCAGCCAGTGGCCCCAGAGGAGCCTTCAGGATGCAAACACTTGCTATTGAATACTAAGAAAAGTCATCCATCCATCCATCCATCCATCCATCCACCATAAGGTCCATCCATCCTTTCAAACAAACACTTTGTGCCAGGTTCTAAGCCAACTAACACAAACTTATAGCTTCAGGATCTGGAGGGAAGACAGGGCCTCTGTGCAAATATAAGGTGCATAATATCCATGAGATGATGAGGGTAGGAGAGACTAGGGGAAATGTGCAGACTAAGGTTGGTAAAATTAATTTACTATATTTAGCCTATTACCAAGCTCTTCATTAAATGCTTACCTAGAGAAGTATTTTGTGGCTGTCTGTCATGCTTTTAAGTATTCTTCCAGGGAAATGAGGTCTGGACCAGGTGCCTGAGTCACCAAGGCTCCTTGGACAGCCTTGAGGGGTGTCAGTAGATGCCTCTGCCTTCCACATGCCTACCTATCCCGCCTCCTGTCCCTTATCTCTCAAAAGAGAAGAGTACTCACCCGAGGTTCCGGTGACAGCACTACTGTTGCTCTGGGGCCTTTCCAGATCGATCAGCAGCTCATCGGAGTCATTCTCGCTCACAGTGACTCTCTCTTGCTCCTTCCCACTAAGGTCTAGGGCGACAGTGGATCCCCGGATGACCTCTTTTGAGACATAGCAGCACGCCAGACCCACTTCCTGTTCCAGAGCCGTGCGAGTTAAATAGCTTGAATCGATTAACCGGAGGTCACAGTACTTCAAAGACCTGCACAAAAGTAATCATGTTTTTGGTGAGTCTACCTGGCCGTGCATGCAGTGTTGGTGTATGCCTGGATAGCTGGCTGTATCTCAGCAGGTAAAATCACAGGTTTCTGTGCCAGGTAGTCCTTGATTTAAGCCTCACCTCCTAGCAGTTATAACCTCGCCGTAGTCACTTCATTTTGTCCAAGTATAAAATAGAGTAACAGTGCCTGGCTAACAGTTATTGTAAACAATGAATGGCAGGACACATGTAAGGCATTTATGGTGATATCTAACATAATGAGCATTCAGTTAATGCTATTATTATTATTATTGTTGTTGCCTTCCAGTCTGCAGGCCTTAGATCTGTGAAGGGGCTGGAAACAGCAAAGAGTCTTCATTCAAAAACAAAAAAAATCCTGGTTTCAGGTAGATGTATTTCCTCTCTGCCTCTGGATGCCCTGCTTTAATGAACAAACATTTTCAACTGTGGCTATCTTTCATTCCCAAAATTGCTAGGTGATCTATGAAAAGTCAAAAGAAGGAACCAAGGAAGGCTATATTTCTTATATCCCTGCAAAATAATTTCTCTTCCCACTTGCCAAATGAATATGATAGTTAAGTGTCAGCCAGATGTTAACCATCAGCTCAGGGGCAACTAATAAAAAATGAGAACCAATTATTCATATTGTACCTGGGAAAGGTTTCTCCAAGAGGATCTTTGCCAGTTAATATCACAATACAAGGCAGACCTTCTAAATCTTGGTATGTCCGAGGGACCCATTCTTCTGGTTCATTTCCTCTCCAGGTCTATAGAAAGGGACCAATATGATAAAATTAAAACCACTTATTTAAGTTTCTACCTTTTTAAAGATTTCTAGGTCCAGGATTTGTCAATACATATTTGTGCTTCCAAATGACTGCCACTAAGTGTGTGTACATATTTTAGTTGCTACTAAAAAGCACACACAAAATGCTCTAGAAGAATGTGGCCTCCAGTTTTATATCAATAGGATACAACGTGAGATCTTGGTATCTGTCATGCATTAGCCACACAAGCCACAGAAGTGATGTGAAATAGCCCACAGACCGTACAGCAAGAATCCTGCTTAAACCACCTGATTCATGGCTCTTTTTAAAAAAGATTTTACTTATTTATTTTTAGAGAGAGGGGGAGAGAGAGAGAAAGAGGGAGAGAAACATCAGTGTATGGCTGTCTCTTACGCAGCCCCCCACTGGGGACCTGGCCTGCAACTCAGGCACGTGTCCTCAACTGGGAATGAAACCAGCAACCCTTTGGTTTGCCGGCTGGCACTCAATCCACTGAGCCACACCAGCCAGGGCTGATTCAAAGCTCTTATATATACATTCTTCATATAATACACAGATTGTTGAGACTGAAAAAGACAGTTTCAGTTGTGAATGACTAATAAAAGAATCTCAACAAAACTCCATGAAAACAGGCATTTTCACCATGAAAATCATGAAGTTAGCCTCCCCTGATGGTTATTTTTCCATTTTTTCCCTTTATGGACTTTCAAAGTAAGTAACAACTAGCTTACAGCCACAGAAAGTCTTTCTCAAGAAGGCTAAAAATAGAACCAAACCTGGGCCAAGAAAAAACCCTGTTCCTTCCTTAGAAGAGTAATGTAATGAGCTCATGATTTCACAAAGAATCTATTAAGCATCAACTTCTCATATATAGTAACACATATATACATGTTACACATGTTTATCTTTAATAAATGGAATGTCAATCTTGAAAGCATAAATATTTCAATGAAGTGAAAAAAAATCTTACCAACCTAAAAGATGTTCAAAAGTGAAAAGATCTTATAGATTCTTCTAATTTAGAGCAGAAAATAACAGACCACCTCTTAAGAAGTTGACGCAGTTCCTACTATTTATATATTATGTAGCATCGAACTATGTTTTATATCAGCTGTCTAGCATGAGTTGTAAGAAATGAACTGACATTTCTCATAATGCTTTGGAGAACAAGGACTAAGGAGTGAGGTGTTATGTAATGCATGCAATTTTATTTTAAAATAGACTGGTATTTCCTTTGCAAAACACAGCATGCGATAAAAGAAACCCAACAGGCAAGAAATAATATGATAGGGTTTGATTGATAATTTGTTGATGTCTAGAAATACCAGTCAAGAAATGTATTCACAATTATTCAAATAAAATGTATATAATTTGTAAAACTGGAAAAACCGTAACCTTGTTGACAAATCTTTTATCATTTATTTGCATACTAAGGGGAAATCTGTGGATCTACATAACTGTTCACAAGTTTGAGAGACATTTAATATCTTAGAAAATCAATCTATCAAAAAGATTTTTAAAAAATACTAGAAGAAATGTCTCTACAAGAATTCAGTTTTTCATACATTTTCATGACAAAGGGAACCATGACTTTACCTGGTTTAAAGCAAACAATTCTGGAAACAGAACTAATTTCACTTATCACCATCACATTGGACTCATGACATCCCTGATGCTGGGGTTCTCCCTGCACATATTTTATCCCCCAGGAACTATCCATAGGCCACGGTTCCTCCGCGAATAATGGGGTTGGATTACAATGATGGGATAACAGATTGTTATGTTTTAGTACAAAAGATTTACTTTCAAAAGCTTATTAAACAAATCTTGCTTTTACTTTTGACCAGTCAGAGCTAGCCAAACCACTATAAAGTGCTTTTCTGTCACATTGCTAATCCTGATGAATGACGGCTGCAATTCTCAGGGGCACTGACCATGCCCAGGATGATGTCGCTGCAGGGGCATTTAACACAACATAGAAGACCGGGTGAGCACTGAGTTCAAGGAAAACAGGGGGCTTCACAGGCCCCCCGCCCCCGGAGGAACTGATTTAGATTTAAACCTTGGATCCTTCCAGTGCATGTCATGACTTCCAAGTTAACCACAATACATAAAGGGTAACTAGAGGGAAGCACAAAAATAGGACCATATAGAAAAGGAGGCATGGGATTTTAACCAAGGCTAGAGATAGAAGGCACAGCCATACCATCCCAGCAACGGCCGAGGAGACTGGTAACTTAGAAATCAACAGGTGAAGCCAAGACCTTCTGGCAAGGGGCAGTGTTGCTTAGTATGGGAAGATAACAGGTTTCATGTTTTCACTTTCACACAAATAGAGAGTTTTAACAGGATGGATTAGTGTAATGCAGTCGTTTGGGAAATATGAAATCTCTTTTTGTGTCATTGGTGCCCAGCAGTTACTCATACATATCGAGATAGAGTGGCTTCGAGATCCCCTTTGATTCTGGCAGCTCTTGGAACAGCAACTGCTCAGACCAATCACCCTCATAGGCCCTGTAGGTGAGGACAGCCAGGCTCAGAGCCCCAGGTGTTGACTGTGGCTTTCAAACTATGGTCCAGAGAGGCAAATTACTAGGACATGCTGATTTATACTGACTTAGTAATGGGCACTTTTGAAGGGTCTGAACAAGTAACCTAAGACTCTATTAATAGCTGCCCATGATCAGTGTCAAGGGAGATGCAGCGAAGACGCTGCAGCCTCGTGTCCTTTAAAAACCATCTCTCTGCAACAGGTGTGGGGGATTTGCCTTTCCAGATTCTTCATCATTAGTACCACTCATGTTGTCGCCACCTATGTCTCAATGAGTTATACTGTAAGAAGGGGTTCTGGGCTCTTACTTGTTAGTCACCCTAGGAATTCAGATCTAATGTGGTCCGTGACTATAATTTAAAATGGTGAACATTATATCTACAGATGAAATAGAAATGTTACAATTTCCACTAAATATAGGAGTTTCTATTTTTAAATTTATTTGTTCCTGCTGCTTATCAAGCTAATACATTTTGTTTGCATTTTGGATTATTCAATTTGGGTTGGCTAATAGAATGTCAAAGAAGGTTTATATTTGCAAAATGCTCTGTGAACACTAAATAATAACCCCGAAATTAGAGTCCTTAGAGATCCTACAGTCCAACTCCCTCATTTTGCAGGTGAGAAACTGCAGCCCAGTGTGGAAATGCAAATCCCTCAAGACTACGTGATTCTTTTCGTAAGAACTGTAAACTCAGTTTAGTTCCGTATTTAGTGTGCAGGGTGCTGATATCATGTTGGTCTAAGTCAGATGTACTATACCTTGCGGAGTGCTGTACTGACACATATGCAGTATTTTATTAAATGCTTTTAAATGGCTAGGACACCCTGGATTATGAAAGTCCCCAGAAAAACCCAAGCAGGACATAAGGAGCAGAGCATAAAGTAGCTTTTTAGTTGACTTATGAATTCTCCCCCACTCCCCATGCCTAACAGCAGGTGCTTAGGAAAAGCAGGCATCCCCTGGCCGTGCAGAGGGGAGTGAGTTTGCTCATGCACTAAGTCCCTGTGCAGGGTGCCTGGAGAGCCTCACTCCAGCCCAAGCCTTGGGGCTGAGGGTCAAAGCAGGTTCAAAGAAACAACAAACTGTTGCAGAATTCACATGCAAGAGGCAGGGAATACTTCTACATGAATACTGAAGATAAAACAGAATACTTTACCAACTCTAGACATGAGCAGACAGGCTAGATGGACAGAAAAGAATTAGTGAATTGATGGTTCTTAAAGGCGTACCCCACAGAGGCCTGAGAGAACAACTTACCTTTTTATTACTGAGAAAAAAGATGGCCATGGGCTAGATGCATTTTGAACAAGGTCAATAAACATAGGGCTAAATTGGGTCATCTCATTTTTGCACCCGCAGTTGGAGAGCATGGAAGACCAACTGCATGCACACGCTAAAGAGGGCAGGGGGCTTGACAGAATCTTAATAAACTGGTTCCAACTAGGAAAGTAAAGTCCTTTAGTTTAGCCTTAATATTGTCATGAAGATCAGACTGACAGGTACAAAACCCTGTTAAACTCAGGCCTCTGAGCCACCAATGTGGGGTTCCTAGAAAACAGAAACAGATGGAATTTCAAAGGAGAAATGTCTGTCCATTGCTAACCTTTAATCGCGCCACAAAGTGAGTTGCAACACTGACTTCAGAGGCAGGGTTCCCAAGGATGATCTCAAAGCGGTACTGCAGCCCCAGCTTGTCGCGCACCTCCTGCAGCCGCTCCTTGGCTAACATTGCCAGCTGCACCGAGGGCACCCTGATAATGAGCATGTGTCCCCTCCCACTTTTGGTTTTTCCTGGGGAGGTGATGAGGTCATCCATAATGCTGAGTGTCTCTGGTGTGCTGTGGTCTCGGAGGGACGCCATGGTGGTGAGAGCCATCAGAGCCTCCGAGTACTGCTGGATGAGAAGGTAGCAGCGGACGACCATGCTGTGCAGCCTGGGGTACCTTCAACAGAACACAGGGAGCTAGGCACCTGGGCCACAGGCCAGCCAGAATGGAGGCCAACCATGGCAGGAGGGGTTAGTGATAAGCGGTGGGCTTAGCTCTAGAATAACCTTGGAACCCACTGCTCTAGAAGGAAAAGTTGAGATTCCAAAGCCTTTGAGTCAGAACCTGTTAGGATAGGCAAGTAAATTAAAGAGGTTTAGGGACAGTCTAGCAACCCCAGCTTCTCTGAGTGTGGCCTGTGCACCAGCAGCAGTACCACCTGGGATTGTTAGAAATCCCAAGTCCCCCAACCCCACATGTACTGAATCAGAGTCCACATCTTGACATGATTCCCAGGTGATTTGTGTGCACACTACATTTTGAGAAGCACTGGTCAGTCAGGTTGTCACAATGGATTATCCCTGGATCCTCATATCTTGCTGGTGGCACTGAGTTAGAATGGAGGCATTTTGTCAACTTGTCTCTAATACTTATGATTGCACTAAAGGAAACTGAGACTTTAATATCATGTCTGTAGAGTATCAGATATAAAAAGAGTAATTATTATTACTAATCTGAGGTTAGCCCCACAGATAGCAGTAACTGTATCTTCCCATAAAATGTGCCTTGGTGCTGGAGGAAACTTGGAGTTGACTGGAGAAACAGCACCCCCTAGTGGTGTGGCCTCCTATCACCTGAGCCTGCTTGGTAAAGGGAGCCTGGCAAGGAGCAGGACTGTGTCTTGGCTTCACCCCTGCCCCCCAACCACCAGCCTGAACTGCCAGGTAAGAGGATCACTTCGTTCAAATTGGCAGTTTTCACAAGTACACAGCAGGCAGAAAATAAATCTCTCATTTCTGTGCTATTCCTCCAAAAGCCAGGCCTGCTGATAAAATGACTATAAACAGGCAAAGAGGACTCACTCTCAGGCATGAAGAGACGCTGGTCAAGAAAGTAGGTGCTGGCAAAATGGGGGTGAGTCTGTGAACTTTCTTTCTGGTTGCCCGCTGGTAGCACATGTAGCTGCCTAGCAGCTGGGTAGGCCAATGAAGGATTTCACCTTTGTTCTACTTTATAATTCTATTTAAAGTAAAACAAGTGGTTCACTGGCCTTGCACAGAAAAGCCCAGGGTCAAATACCAACTAGGGCGATCAAATGATCTGTGTGTTTTTGAAGTACTTTAGAATTGGAAGGGTCGTAGATGCCCCAGGCTCTGACCGCTCCACCTTCTCATAAAAGGAGAATGAGTCAAGGGGCCAAGAGAATTCTGCTACTTGCCCAAGCTCGTCCAACCATCGGAGACACAGCTAGGTCTAGATTTCACTCAGGTCTCTCACAATGGCTTCTTACATTGCAAGGCTTTGGTAGATTGGGGAAAAGTGATGAAATCTTTTAGTTCAATGATTCCTGGGTCAGTCAGTCCCTTCAAGTATTCAGTAAATTATAGCCCTTATTAGCCTGGGGTGACTGGGTTGGAAGAAGCAAGCACAGATGATCCAATTTAAAGCTGTGAGTGTTTTTTGCTGGGCCATGCAGGGAAGCCAAAGTTAGAACAAATGGTAACTTTGATATACAAGCATTTTAGATTTCATACTCTGAAAGAAGCATAAACAAAGAAGTGAATAGTTTTCCCAATTTGTTATATTTGCATTAAACTGGAACTGTAGTTTTGTATTACCAAAGTTGTAATATAAGTTGATGGATCACCCATTAAAACACAAGTTATGAAACTCTGAATGATGTTACTAGAAAAAAAGATACACTCCAAAACGGCAGATATATCGGGTGGGTGGGAAACACAGGGGAAGCTCATGGGCTGATTTTAGAAATCTATGATCACATGTGCTGTGAAGGGATTAATGCCACAGTCTCAGTTAAGTCTTTTGAAATCCAGCAGCTGCAAAAATATAAAATCCTACTTCAAGCCTGCTCCTTTTCCTGACACAGCATTTTGACTTGCTGGATAGGATGCATCCACCTGTCCTCACTTTTATTACTCTTTCTTTTTCCTAGCAAAGTTATGGGACAGGTTGTTGCATAGATGGCTTGTGATCAATTGGAGCACGTTTTAAGAACTAGAGCTTCTAAAACTTAGAATGTGACTCATCGAAAAGAGCTCCTTGTACCATCACTGGGTGGTCAGACAGAGCATTGTGGAGGGTGGGCAGGGACCTCTATTAGGTTAGGTAAATTCTCACGCCTTTACCCACTCTTTGAGTCCATGATTCAAAACCAGAGAGGAAACAATAGGAAAACCCTTTACTCTCCCACAGTTTGACCTGGAATTGGGGAATAAAAAGAAGGCAGAGGAAACAGAAGAGTCATGAGCCTTAATTTCCAAGGTCAGGGGCTGGAGAAGGGACACAAGGAACTGAACTGAAATGATCTGACTGTTCCTTAATTTTCTCCAGTCTACACTCCAAACATCTCACAGTAAAGTTTAGGTTTTAACAGGTCATCTAGGGGCACTTGCCTGTGGTGGACAGAGGAGAAAAAAGGGGGAAATGGAAACACGTGGGGTGTATGATGGGGAAGGGCAGACCTCAGAGGAATGGTTTTTCACACGCAGATCCCTCTCTGCCTGGGTAGCCTCCGGGTGGTAGCCATGAAGCATGCCTGGGAGGCGATTCAAGGCACGGAAAGTGGCTCCAGGTCTCACTGTGAGTCTCTAGTTTCCTTTGTTGGTCTTGGATGATCATTGAAAATCCACATGAGGAAAAGGTCATTTTAGGAAAGGCTATTTTTATTCCGCTATTGCATGTCAATTGCACACTCCCCGTGGCACTAACACAAAAGACTTTTGGCTACTTTAGATATGCAAGTACAGCTAAAGAAAAGGTTGAAGATTTTATTTACCTCTCCAAGAGCGTGTTCACCATTTTTTCAAAAGTCTCATCACATCTCAGAAGTGGGCTTGTGATCCCCCACTGTAGAGACTTACTGTACTCATTCAAGCCAAAATACAGCTTTTCCTCGCAGCTCATGTCCTCCTGATTCAAAATACAGAGCAAAACCCAGTGAGGACAGAATACAATGTGTCTTCGTTTTTACGGAGAAAAACCCTGTAATAGGTTATTTCCTGGAAAGTTAGAAATTTTGAATAAAGAAGTGGGACTACAGCAAACTAAAAAGCTTTGCACAGCAAAGGAAACCATCAATAAAATGAAAAGGAAACCTATGGAATGAGAGGAAATATTTGCAAATCATACATATGATGAGGAAGGGGTTGATACTCAAAATATATAAAGAACTCCCACAACTCAATAACAAAAAAATGCAATTAACAAATGGGCAGAGGAATTAAATAGACATTTTTCTAAAGAATATCTACAAATGGCCAACAGGTACACCAAAAGGTGTATAACATCACTAATCATCAGGGAAATGCAAATCAAAACCACAATGAAATATCACCTCACACTTGCTACAATGGCTGTCATCAAAAAGACAAATGATAACAAGTGTTGGTGAGGATCTGGAGAGAAGGGAACCCTTGTGCACTGTTGGTGGGAATATAAATGAATGCAGCCACTGTGGAAAATAGTACGGAGGTTCCTAAAGAAATTAAAAATAGAACTGCCATCTGATCCAGCATTTCCACTTCTGGGTATATATTCAAAGGAAATTAAAACAGGATGTCAAAGTGCTATCTGCACTCCCATCTTCACGGCAGCATTATTCACGACAGTCAGGGATTGAATCAATTTAATTGTCTGTCAGTGCAAGAATGAGTAAAGAAAGATGTGATATATAGGGTGGAGCAAAAATAGGTTTACAGTTGTATGGAAAATAATACAATAATGAATAAATAATAGAAGAATAAACTATTTTGCATACACACACCGTAAACCTACTTTTGCCCCAACCTGTATATAGGTATGTACATAAATACACACACATATATATGTATGTACAGGAATATTATTCAGCCATGAGAAAGGAGGGCATCCTGCCATTTGCAACAACAGGGATGGACCTCAGGGCATTACACTAAGTGAAATAAGACAGGCAGAGAAAGACAAATAGTGCATTGTATCACCTATATGTGGAATGTAAAAACATATGTGTGTGTGTATATGATATATGTCAAACAGAGGGTAGAATAGTGGTTGCCAGGGGCTGGGAGGTGGGTGAAATAGGGAGCAGTTGGTAAAATGGCACAAACTTTCAGCTATGAGAAGAGTAAGTTCTGAGGATCTAATGTATCACATGATGACTGTAGTAGATAACATACTGTGTAACTGAAATTTGATAAGGAAGAAGAACTTAAAATGTCCTTAACAAAATATACACATATAGTGATGGTTCTATTATCTAGATGGGAGGAATCCTTGCATAATATATACATACATAATCAAATCATCACAGTGTACACTTTAAGTATCTTACAATTTTATCAATTATACCTCAATAGAGCTGGAAAAATTATTTCATTATATAACCTGATACCAACTCTATAATGATCTCTGAGGTATAATTAAATTTTTTTTTCACTTCAAATTAACAATATGTGATTAGTGGAATGTTGACATGCTTTCTTAAAGCTGAGGATAACTATATAGATGGTTTGTCGTCTCTTTCTCTGTTCAGACATTTTTGGAAGAATAGCATTTTGAAGGCTGGCACTGTCACAGGTCAAACTTCCCTCTTCTCGGAGCAGCTCTCTGATACATACGCTGTCTATAAAACTCTGTGGAAATCAACAAACTGATAAACTCCTCCATTGCAGGACACTCTTCTGACAGAATGTAATGATGGTAATTCTTAGAAGCTTATCCTTTTACAAACAAAATTTATTTTAAAAGTAGAATGTATACTTTTCTGCCTTAAACAGAATACACAGTATTTAATCTGTCCCTCTTCTTGATGACTCAGTCACCACTATAAAAATGAACTTTGGGATGTGACACAAAGGCTCCTTCAAAAGACCCTGGGATATCTGACACGTTGCTGGTCCTTAAGCTAATAAGCTTTTTGAGTTCATGTATCTGTTTTTTAAAAAAATAGCTTTCCTTCCTCTTTTGTACATTACTTTTTTAGTCATTTCTTCTTGTCATGTTGCCTGTGCATTTTAGTCTCATTTTTGTTATTTATTATGTATTAACATTTTTCTTTAAGCACTCTCCAGTTGACTTCATAAAGGTAGTATAGTAGCTTAAAATGTGTAAGATAGAAATATCAGAGGAAATATCAGGTGATCAGAGGAAGAAAAAGCAAGGATAAGAGAAGTAAGATTTGGCCAGGGATAAAGTTAGTTCTCTCAGAAATACATACCAGAAGCTTCTGCATGTTTTGTTAGAAGTGGGCTACAAATTTGGTTCTGAGCTTTTGAGTACCCATCCCAAGTGATGAGCAATTATGTGATTTTTAAGGTCCAAAAGATAAAAATAAAGCACTATTTAATTGGTAGCTTTTAATTTTTTGAGGTCCCCTAAACTGTGCTTGCTGGAACATGGTCTTTTTTGAGAGTAAATATGTTTTATGACAGAACCAGAGTATGTTCTTATAAATCCCAGAAGCTTAGAGCATAGATTGGGTAACATCTGTTGTTTGCTTGTTTCCTTCTGTGTTCTTGGCTGTGTTCTGGATAGTTGTGTCAAATAAGTAATTTAGGATGAAAAAAGCCTCATTCATTCGAGTTTTCCTCCATACCCGGACTGCTAGCACAGTTAGTGGAAAAGCTGTATCATGTATGAACTTGGTCTTCAATTTCTCTCTCATCATTGGTCTTACTTCTTTGGGGAAATGTAAAATTCTACTCCAAGCCTGCTCCCTTTCCAGATGCAGCATTTAAACTTGCTGAATAGGATGTATCCACCTGTCCTCATTTTTATTTCTTTCTTTTCTCTTAGCAAAATTATGGAGCAGGTTGTTAAATGGATGGCTTATGATCAGTTGGGGCCAGCATGAGTTTAAAGAACCAGAGCGACTGCCCTGACTGGTGTGGCTCAGGGGGTTGGGTGTTGTCCTGCAAACTGAGGAGGGGTCATCGCTTCAATTCCTGGTCAGGACCCTTCCCTGGGTTGCAGGCCAGGTCCCTGGTTGGGGGTGTGCAAGAGACAATGAATTGATGTTTCTCTCACACATTGATGTTTCTCTCCCTCTCTTTCTTACTCCCTTCCCCTCTCTCTAAAGATAAAAAATTAAAAAAAAAAGAACCAGAGCTACTAAAGACAGGAATTAGAAGTGAACAGTTTTCGCAATCTGTTACATTTGCATTACACTGTGACTGTAGTTTGTAAGTATTACAAAAGTTGTTATTAATGGGACCACCCTTTAAAATATGAGTTATGAAACAATGAATGATGTTACTCTAAAAACACATATGTCCCCAAATATAAATCATACTATTTATTGAATCCCTCGGTCTTTGGGTAAAATGTTCCTTCTCTTTAAAAAGAAATGGCCCCCTCCTACACTGGCTGGTGTGGCTCAGTGGATTGAACACCGGCCTGGGAACCAAAAGGCTGCCAGTTCCATTCCTGTTCAGGGCACATGCCTAGCTTGCAGACCAGGTCCCCAGATGGGGGCATGCAAGAGGCAACCAGGTCGATGTATCTCTCACACATTGATGTTTTTCTTCTTCTCTCTTTCTCCCTCCCTCCCCTCTCTCTAAAAATAAATAAATAAAATCTCCCCGCTCCCAAAGTCCTGTCCAAGCAGTGACCTGACGCAGCAATGCTCCCTCTCCTTCCACTGCTGCCTCTGCTTTTCATCCCACTCCGGAGGCCAAACCCAACAGCCTTCACATGTTAGTCCTTGGCCTCACTGCCCTCTTGGCAGTTTTCTTATTTTCTTTCATGATTTTATCTACACAAGCTGCTTCACTGATCATTGTTTTTGAAAAAATATTCCAAATCCTCAACATAAAGCCTGAACTCCAACTTGGCTTTTGATATGATGCCCTTGCATCCATCTTAGCTCATTCAATCTGTCTTATCTGCCCACCATGATCAGTCTTCCTCTTGACTTCTTTCCAACTAAAGGCATCACCTCAAAGATACCTCTGATTTTTCCCTCTTCCCCAATAAGCAAATTCTAGAAAAGTTACCATTTCTTTCATTCTTTTTTATTGTCAGGACCACTATTCTGATTATTGTATTTGTTATTCTAACTTGAATTACCAGAAAAGCCAGATGAATGATCTTCTCATTTCTAATCATGTTGACTTTGCCTCTACAGTTAATGGACTGCTTTAAAATGCAGCCTCTCAGTATCTCCCAAAGCTGTACACATGTGTACCCTAATACCCAGTAATTTCACTCCCAGGTATATAACCAACAGAAGTGCATACATATGTGTAGTAAAAGGCATGTGCTAGCATGTTTATAGCAGCACTATTTGAAATGAGCATGATGAATAAATGAATTGTGGTGAAGTAACCCAGTGAAATCTATATACAGTAATAAGAATGAATGTTTATGACTCATGAAAGATAGAGAAGAATCTCACAAACATTGAGGAGCAAAAGAAGCCAGACACGAAGGAGTGTATACTGAATGATTTCATTTACATAAAGTTCAAAACTGGGCAAGCCAAACCTATGGTGTGAGAGGCCAGATGAGTTTTTTCCCTTTGGTTGGGGAGTGCCTGGCTTCTGGGGTGGCGGCACTATTCTATTTCATCATTTGGGTGCTAGTCTCATGGGTGTGTTCAGTTTGTAGAAATTCATTAAACTGTATGTTTACGTTGTTAATATAAAAATAAAAGAAACATATATATTCTGATATTTCTAACAATACTATGCCTTTGATAAGAAATTGTTAATGCTTATAATCCTACTATGTATTCTCTGAAAAATGCCAGTTTTCTCCTCTGTGGCCCTGCCCCACCTGTCTGCTGCCCAGAGTGGCCGCTTCCAGGCTGCTGGCTCTGTCCTTCAAGTCGCCTTTCCTGGTGCTCCCCAATGGATGGCACTTCTCCCTCCCTTCAACACCCAGAAAATTTTGTTTTTTTTTAAATTGTCTTATTTATTTTCTTTTTGTTTTATGTTTTTTTTCCGACAAAAAATATACAGAAAATTGAGATATAATTGACATATAACATTATATTAGTTTCAGGTGTATAATATGATGATTTAATATTTATATATATTGCAAAATGCTCACCACAATAAGTCTAGGTAACATTCATCACCTCCCATAGTTACAATTTTTTTCTTCTTCTTTTTTTCCCCTCACTGAAAGATATGTTTATCAATTTTAGTGAGAGGGAAAGGGGTGTGAGAGAGAGGGAAAGGGAGAGAAACACTGATGTGAGAGAAAAACATCAATCTGTTGCCTCCTGTACACACCCTGACCAGGAATCAAACTCACAACATAGGTAGGTGCCCTGACTGGGAATTGAACCCACAACCCTTGGTTGGTGTACAGGACAATGCTCTAACTGGGCCACCCAACCAGGGCACAATTTTTTTTCCTTGTGGTAAGAACTTTTAAGATATTTCTTAACAACTTTCAAATATACCATACAGTATTGTTAACTATAGTTACCATCTGTACATTATACCCTCAGGACTTGTTTATAATTGGAAGTATATACCTTTTGACCCTATTCACCCATTCTGCCAACCCCACAACCCCCTGCCTCTGCCTGATCTCTTTTCCCTACGTATGTCTTATTATACTTCAGACAATAGTGACGTTGATATGTACCTTGCTCTCTCCTACAAACCATGAGCTCACTGTGTATTCTTAGAAAGATCTAACACAAGCCCATATGTGCTCAATAATATTTTTGGAGTTGAATTTGTTTGCTTTTCCCAGTCATTCCTTCTATGGGCCATTGGCTTCAGGATAACTAAGGGGGCTGAATGTTACGAGCTTCTCCCTAAATATGTAAAGTTATAGTTGTAAATTAGATTCAACGTTTTACCTTTTTTCCATGTTGATCTCAATTTCATAGGAATGATTTCTTTTAAACATTAGAGTATAATAACTTCCATCCCTCAATTATTTAGAATATAATCCTGGGCATTATACCTCTAACCCATAAATATTTTACTAGATATCTCTAAGATAAGAACCCTTTAAAAATATAACCACACTACCATTAGTATACCTAAAAATTAACCATAATCCATAGGAATGATTTTAAGAAAAATTAATTTGAGCCTGTTTCTCTTAATTACTTTATTGAAGAGAAGATAAAAGGCAGAAGTAGAGTCCTTCTTCCTATCATGGGCATGATCCCTCTGGAAAAGACTGAACCAACAAGGTAAATTAGGATAGTTCTCCTGCACCCTCACCAACAATATATTGAAACTTAATATTCAGTAGCGATCTATCTGTTGGATTAAAAAACAATTTTTCCTTTCATCAATTCTATTGGCAATCCATGCTGTGGCAGGGCAACTTCTTGGGTATCCCGTAGGCATGCCCTACACCTTAGAGGCAAAGAGCTGTGGTTACTTCTTATCTTACTGGTAACTTGACCACCTATTCAATGGACGGAGCTGGGTGGAGAAGAGACCAGCAAAGCGAAAGCTCAAAGAAACCTGTATGTGATAGTGAACACATTGAGACAGTTCTCAGAAGGAAGGGACTGTTGATGCCAACAGGAATCTGTGACCCAAGCTTGCATGACTGCAAAGGACAAACCAATACTCAGAAAGAAGAATTCTAAGTCAGGGAAAACATACCTACTTCATAACAATGAAATGCACTGGGTTAATGAATAAATAGTTATTCTTATGTAAGACATTTCTGGTATCTTTTACTTAAACATGTTTATTTTTAAATATCCCATATGTCAATATTTTAAAACAAAGGATCCATTGCTTAATGGCTAATCTCTATTGTTTTTTTTAAATGAAACTCTTATTTCTCTTCTTTGATAGTATATTTAGCATATAGTTTGTAGGTCATTAGGATTAAAGTAAAAAAATACAAAGACCTGGATATGTACAATGTTGAGAAGATGTCTCATTAAAAGGAAAAACCTAATTGGTGAGGAAAATGTGGGTAGTGAAACAGTGGAGCAGATGAGAAAGACGGAAACATGACAGAGATGCCACCTGGCAGGACAATAAAATTTCCAGGTCTCAGATTAAAATGAATCAGTTAAGGCACAAAGACAATCCAAAATATTGATGATAGTATCAGATTACATCATTTTTGGGAGGACAAACTATATCAGGTGGGTAATTTTGTATCTGATGATAACCTAAAAGAGAACCACCTAATAAATTTTATGTAAGACACTATTCTCTAGTTTTTAATTTTCAGATAATTGTAATTATTAGAAGATAAAGCATTGTTAGTCAGATTCTTGAACTCATGTGCTATACTTTACAAACCCATGACCATGTTTTATTAGAAGATTCTGCCCCCAGGGAACTAAGAACATGGCTGTGTATCTGAGAGTAGAACAGAGGCTCACCGTGCTGTCCAGCTGTATCCAGTGAACCTCATTGCTGGAGCTGATTCGAGACTGCTGGGTCTGTAGAGTGTATGGGAAGGAGCTAACCTGGAGCACCAAGAGGTTGAAAGCTTCCAGAACTTCTCTGCAATTAATGACTCTATCAGCCAATCCATGACTAGGTTCACCATGTGACAAAGAGCCCGAAATGACACTGCAAAATATTCAAAGTCACATTAAAACATCCTGATTAAACTGATGAGACACAGAAGCAGACATCAAATTGGAGGTAACTTTTTAGTTCCTTTTTTTCCTAGTTCTTTGGGAGTAGGAGTAGAAGCAATGAACATTGATTTGGAAGATCAAAACGGGTACTCCTTCTTGCTCCTTTCACCAAGATTTCACAACAGTAGCCATGCAGTGTGAATGACTCAAAATTATACCTATTTTTGTCAGGTTAGCAAAAAACACATTTTTTGGTGTGCCACAGAATTTAATAATTAGTTTATGTATGCCATGAGATGAAAAAAGTTGAAAATTACTTTGATAGATTGTAGGGAGGGTTCTTCCTACCCCCTCCCTGTGACCACAATTTTCGTATTTCTGAATCATCTTTAGTTGTGTTCAGTGTGGATGTACCAGGTTGCCTTGGGGAATTAAATACAGAGAGACCCAATGCGTAATCCTTGGAGCTATTACCCCAAACTTTCAAGGACAAGGTATATAATGTCAGTGAGTTATTTCTGCTTATATTGGGTTGGCCAAAAAGTCCATTTAGTTTTTCCCATAAAATAAAAGACACATTTTTCATTTTCACCAATAACTTTATTGATTTGGATATTTTGAGTGTACTGGCTATCTCCTGCTATTGGCTTCTAGTAGGTAGAGGCCAGGAGTGCTGCTAAACATCTTCCAATGCATAAGACAGCCCCACAGGAAAGAATTATTTGGCCAAAATGTCAGTAGTACCAAGAAACTTCGCAAACCATTTTTGACACATTTGATCAGTCACAGCACCTTCTCCATACACTGCACAAATCTTTTTTTGTGTTTCAGTTGCATTTTTACCTTTCTTCCAATAATAAAGCATAATACACTGAAAATGTTGCATATCTTGGTCCATCTTCAATACTAAAATGGCTGCATAAAAATTCACCAGTTTTGATAATTTTTTTTAAATGCACGCTGATATGACAGCAGTCACAATACAATCTAACAAAATTGTTTCAAATGAAGTTAAAGACAACTAAGATCTAATAGAGCCATTGTATGGAAAAAACTAAATGAAATTTTTGGCCAACCCAGTAGAACACTAGTGGTAACTAAACAGGATGTGGGCAAAATTTCTTTCCTTTTTCCTTCTTCCTTTTCTCTCTTCTCTTCCCCTCCATCCCTTTTCTTCCCTCTCTTCCCCCTTCCTTCCTCCCTCCTCCCCTCCCTTCCTTCCTCCATCTCTCCCTCCCCCCCTTCCTTCCTGCTAAATCTAACAAGTTATGCAAGATCTTGCTTATACCTACACATGGCTAAATTCTGTATTGTGGAGTGCCAAACACATTCTAGCTTCTGAACAAGCATTTTTACTATTTCTAGCACAGACCAGAACACTTCCAGATTCTTAACCTCATTGTGTCCCAAAAAGAAGAAAATCTATAAACACTTGAGGATTGCCCCCCCCCCCTTTAAATTCTTTGCCTTATTAATCCATAGGAGCAAAGATATCCCCTACCTGATCATTGCTGTAATTTGATCTGGGAGCAAAACTAGCTCCATCATGCCACATGCACTGTTCTTTCATTAACAAGCTCTCAGATCATTAAAGTAGCATCTCTACTGCTGTTAATGGTAAGAGGAAAGAAAGAAAGGCAAGGAAAAAGAGAAATAGCAGAGCTAGGAATAGAAGAGAAGGAAAAAAAGAAAAGACAGGAAAATAACTGGGGAGGAGGGATGGTGGTGAGGTGGCAAACACATGGCCCTGCTGGGAGCTCACAAACCTCAACCTCCTTGATGTCATGCTCTTTTGGAGTTCCATAGTGCCCTTAAGATTGTATTTTTAACAGTAAAGTATAAATTCACCAACAGTGTAGTTAAAAAAACAAATCAACATTAAAGTGGTAAGAAAGGTTAAAAAAGCAAGAGAAGGGTAGGAATAAGTTATCAATAAGGATGCCAAATACTAGGGTCCTTGGGTTTTCAAATCATCACCTTTTAAATAATTTATTACATAACTACTGCTGCTGTAGAAGAAATATTGCATTTGCTCACTCTGAAGCAATCACCTCGTTAGTTCCACATGGCAGTTGTCATGGACCAGCACAAACAGTGTATATGGGTTCTGTTTCACTTTTCTCATGAAAACTTCAAACTTGGCTTGAATCTCATTGTCTAGACGAACAACATATTTCTCGGCTCTCTGATAAGCTGTCCCATTTTCCTCCAGCCCCAAGTCTACAAGGACACCTGCCAAGACGAAAAAAAGTATATTTTTACATACATATACATAAATGAGATAAACTTAAGTTCAGTGTCAACTGATATGCTGGGTACCAATCATACAGAGAGGTTTACAAAACAGATACTTTTCTTTTTTCATATTCCCCACAATTTTGGGAAGGAAATATCAGACTTCCTTTTCTTGAGAAACCCTACTCTTCTTCCCACAAATGAAAACAGGAAACAATTTGGTACATGAAATATAAACAGTTAAGTGTATGAGTCTTCTGTCTAATTAAATTCTATTTACATATGAGGTGCTGCTGCTAACAGCTACTATATAGGTCACCCGGAAAAGTGACACCTTGGGGTACAGCTCTTAGCCAAATTAATATAATAATATAAACATTCCTTATCCAAAGTTAGCAACAAAACAAATGTAAGAAAAAAGGAAAATACCGTGTGAGGTCTAAAGATACCAAAACTAGATTATGAGCCTTTTTATTTAGTATTTTACTCATTTTTGTACAATGACATTCTGCACAGTACCTAGAGTATGGGAAACCCTCAAAAATGTTGAATTATGTATCAAATTAATAAAATGAACTAAACTACCCAAGAGTAATAAATTGTCAAAATGTTAGAAGTTGTGAAACTTCAGTACTCTATCATTATTTTGGTCTATAATAAAATTACTTCTACAAATAAACATCTAAAATGGTTCTAAGCACATGAAACTGTTGTTGGGATTGTTAATTAAAACACCAAATCCCCCTTTAAAGTGGAAACAAAATTGTAATTATGTGAGATGAAGAATGCATTAACTAACTTCAATGTGGTAAATATATAAAAAATTTACATGTATCAAATCATCACATTGTACACCATGAATTTATACAATGTTATTTGTCAATTATAGCTCAATAAAGCTGGGGAAAAAGAGAAAATAAGGGCACACAACCCCCCTCCACACCCCAGACACTTGGCAGCATGGAGGGAGGGTACACCATCTGAGATGAGCGCTGGTGACTCAAGCCCATGGCCCTACAAGCAGGAGAAGGAACCAGAAGGTTGATTTGGGGGTTAGATATGGTCCTTGAGGACCAGCCTGGATTTCAAGGGTTGAAGGACATCTATTTAGAATCTAGTATCAGCCACACCTACCAGCCTGAACTGTATGAAAAAAATTAAGAAAGTAAATTTAAAAAATAAAACAAAGAGACTTGAATTGATTTTTGACTTAGTTTTATTTATCTAGCTTTTCTTTTTTTAAAATTCTTTTATTGTTGTTCAATTACAGTTGTCTGCATTTTCTCTTAATATAAAACCAGGTCAAAGAACAACCATGTGCAATTAACATCTAGATGCTATAATACAAATAGCTCTAAGTGGAATTTTTTAGAAAGGAAAAATGTTTTACCATATGAAAAATTCACTCTATGAGAAAAGGTGAACATAAGGTAATTTTGCTTTCAATATTTTTCATTAGGAGACTTTCCTCCAAGACTGTTTTCAGTTTCCACCCAAATATAGTTAAATGTTATGAATATTTTCAAGAGCAATCAAATATTTAATTTGGCAATCATTCTGATTTTTTTGTAACGCAGATTGCTTGTAAAACTCATTCAACATTTGATAGTGACTTACTGAGCATCTACTTTGTATCAGGTACCCTGTCAAATATTGTGTTAGGCCTGGGAATACAGAGGAGAGCAGGCCAATGATCTTAGTCTCACGAATCTTATGATGGAGAAGATGGGTAATTCTGACAGGTGACATCATGGGAGACAAAGTACTATGGGGCAGAGGAGGTAAGCAGAGGCACAGGGGACCTACTTAATCTCTGGGGGTTTCTGTTCCTTAATCTGTAAAATGGGGAGAGTAGAATCCATTGAAAATTAGTAGATTATTTCCTAAGTTTGCCCTTAGGAAATAAGCAGTACAAGTTAAGGGCATCCTAATACGTAAAGAAGGTAAAGAGGAAAAACATCTTGTAGACCATTAATAGGTGACTACATTTCAAAACAAATGAAACAAAAAGACCTTTGACAGGTAAATTCTAAGAGGTAGTTATCTAAGATATAATATGGTCTATTAGTTTGTAACTGTACAGCCAGTTGGTTCTGCAGAGGTGATTTTGGGCTGGGAGCAGGCATATCAGATGTAATTGATTGTTTTGTTCCTATCTGGGCATTTTTAGTAGGTCCTTACCTTTAAATTTTGTTTTAGACTTGCTTTTATTTTTAAGTTTTGTTTCTTGACTGGTGATGAGAGTGATAGACACTCATCTTGGAAAAACTGAAAAGTATAGAGATATATTAAAAAAGAAACTTATCCACAATTCTTTTTTTAAAAAGTATTTTATTTACTTTTTTAGAGAGAGGGGAAGGGAGGGAGAAAGAGAGGGAGAGAAACATCGGTGTGTGGTTGCCTCTCATGCGCCCCCTACCCAGGACCTGACCGGCAACCCAGGCATGTGCCCTGCCTGGGAATCGAACCAGCAATCCCTTGGTTCCCATGGCCAGCACCCAATCCACTGAGCCACACCTGCCAGGGCTATCCATAATTCTTTAACTCAAAATAAGCCACTGCAAACATTTTTGTGCATTCCTTCCTATGTATATTGTACTACTTAGGTCATATTCTATAATTGTATGTCCTGATTTTTTTCTCTTAAAACTGTAAAATAAGAAATAAAACTTACAAAAAAGAAACTTTTATTATTTACTAATATATGTCTGTGTAGAAAACATAAAATAATCCAGATAAATAAATTAAATTATAAGAATTTAGTTAAGTTGATGGATTCAAAAATCAATCTTGCATTTGATTTTGCAATCTTGCATTGCAAATTGTTGCATTTCCACGTACCAGCAGTAGTAAGGAAATGTATTTAAAAACATTTCTAATAAAATTAAAAAATTAAGAGTCGAGGAATAAATCTTATCACAGGATATACAACTGAATGCAATTGTGATCCTGCTCTGGATCCTGGAACTGAAACATGGCAGTAAGGGAAAGACTGGTGAGGTTTTTAGTTGATAGTGTTGTTCCAGGATTGATTTCCTGTTTTGATAATTTACTATGGCTCTATAAGTTGTTAACTTTAAGGAAAGCTGGTGAAGAGTACACATTCTAATAGCTTTATTGATATATAGTTCATATATAATTCACCCATTTATAATACACAACTTAATGGCTTTTAATACAGTCACAGTTTTACAACAATCACCACTATCAATTTTACAACACTTTCACAACCTCTAAAAATACCTCATACTTTTTAACCATCAGCCCTCAATTCCCCCCCACTTGGTCCCCCCACCCAATCTACTTTCCTTCTGTATAGGTTTGCTTATTCTGGACAATTACTATAAATGGACTCATGACAGTATGTAAACATATGTGACTAGCTTCTTTCACTTGGAATAATGTTTTCAAGTTTCATCCATGTTGTGGCATGCGCCAGTATTTCATTTCTTTTTATTGCTATATAGTTTTTCTACTCTCTGGATATACCACACTTTGTCTATCCATTCATCCGTTGACAGACATTGGATTGTTTGCAGTTAATGCTGCTATGAACATTTGTACACAGGTTTTTGTGTGGACATGTTTACATTCCTTTCTTATTTCATACCTAAGCGTAGAATTGCTGGATCATATGATAACTCTATGTTTAACCATTTGAGGAACACAAGATTGTTTTCTAAAGTGGCTATGTCATTTCGGAGGGGGGACCCAAACAAACCTGGAATTTATTTATAAAAAATCGTGTATTTACTCTTACATGTTTAAACTTCAGTCACCTTCAAAGTACTCTCCATTTGATGCAATATACCTATTGAGATGTTTTTCAACTGCTCAAAAGTTTTTGAACTCATTGATTTTGATCTCTTAGTGCCTCTGCCATTTTTTGTTTCACCTTTTCCACATCAGCAGAACTTTTCTCTTTGAGGACTTTTCTCATCCGGGAAAACAGAAAGTCACTTAGGGTGAGAATGGGTGAATAGGGAGCGTGGGGCATGGGAGTCATGCCATTTTTGGTCAAAAACTGCCACTTGTAAATCACACATCATGAAATGGAAAAACACATTGAAAGAGTCTTAAAAAAAATTCACTGAAGCTGAATACAACCTCTCACAACAATGCCAGTTGGCACACAGATACAGATGGGTTCCTAGAACACTCACCTAGCAGGGGAAGCCTCTACTATAAGGGGCCCACCCTTGAGAAGAGAATTCCAGAGGTTTTTTTCTTGTTCCCCCCTCATACATTCCCATCAACAGTGTAGAGGATTCTAATTTCTCCACATATTAAACAACACTGGTTATTGCCTGTCTTCACACCTAGCAGGTGTGAAGTAGTATCTCTGTGTGGTTTTGATTTCCATTTCTCCCATTGGCTAGTGATGCTGAGCATCTTTTCATGTGCTCATTGGCCATCTGTATGTCTTCTCTGGATAAAGGCTGATTCAGATCCTTTACCCATATCTTAATTAAGCTGTTTATCTTTTTATTATTGACTTGTAATAGGACTTCAAATATTGTAAATATAAGTCCCTTATCGGATAAATGATTCACAAATAATTTCTCCCATTCTGTGCATTCTCTTTTCACTTTCTCGGTAGTATCCTGTGAAACATAAATAGTTTTAATTTTGATGGTGTCTAGTTTTTTTTTTTTTATTGTTTGTTCTGTATCTAAAAAATCATTGCTTAATCCAAAGTCATGAAGATTTACACCATCATTTTCTTCTAAGAATTTTATGGTTTTAGTTTTTACATTAGGTCCTTGATCTCTTTTTAGTTACTTCTTGTTTGTGAGGTAGGGGTTCAACTTCATTCTTTCGCATGTGTATATCCAGTTGCCCCAGCACCATTTGTTAAAAAGATTATTCTTTCCCCCATTTAATAGTATTGGCACCTGCAAAATTCAGTTGATCATAAATAGGAGGATTTATTTCCAGACTTTTTCAATTTTAAACCATTGATCTCGGGGTCTGTTCTTATGCTAGTACCACACTGCTGTGTTAAATGTAGTTTTGTATTAAGTTTTTAAATGGGGGAAGTGAGAGTCTTATAACTTTGTTCTTTTTCAATATTTTTTGAGTATTTTGGAAATATTTTCATATTTTTTAAGTAAACATGGAAATTGAGTCCCTTCAATTTCCATATGAATTTTAGGATCAGCTTGTCAATTTCTGCAAAGTAGCCAGTTGGGCTTTTGATAGGGAGTGAATTGAATCTGTAGATCAACTTGGGGAATACTGCCATCTTAAAATATTAATTAGTCTTCCAATTCATGAATATGGATGTTTACCATTTATTTAGATCTTCTTTAATTTTTCTCAACAATGTTTTCTAGTTTTCAGAGTGTAAGTTTTATACTTCTTTTGCCAAATATTTCCCTATTTTATTCTTGTTCATGCTATTATAAATGGAAATCGTTTCTTAATTATATTTTTCGATCTTTTATACCATTTTTGTGACTTTTCTGTAGATGTACAAAGGAAAAATTTAAAAGAAGCATGACCATATCAAATAATTGCAACTAAAATACATACATTGTTGATGGGGGTGTAAATATAACCACCTTATTAAAAAATTAGCATTATTTAATAAAGTTGAAAAAATACATAATCTCTTCTCCAATGATTTTACTCCCAGAGAAACTCCAGTGTATGTATACCAGCACTATTTGAAATACTGAGAAACTACAAACAACCCAAATGTCCATCAGTAGTAACTAACGTCAGCATGATGTTCTCTAACACACCGCTCACATTTGAGTTTCACTTGGTTGTCCCAGGGTTGTGTTTTCAATTTTTTATTTTTAGGTCTAGTATCTAATTAATAATTAAGCACTACCCTTGATTGGTAGTATCTACTGCCAGATGTCTACACTGTAAAGATACTTTCTCCTCTTTGTAATTTTTAATATGTGGATAATACTTTCAGACTGTGTGAATATTTGCTCCAAATGACATTATACCCAATGGTTTTAGTATCCATGAACAATACTTGTCAGAATCAATAATTACATTGGTATTTCAAAATAAGGATTCTCTAATTCTATCATTTTCCTACATTTATTAGGTAGTCCTCTTTTGTAAAGAAAGGCTCATTCCCCTACCCCTCACATCTCCTGCCCCTTTTATTTCTTTAGTATTACTATGGACTCATGGTTTAATAGGTTATGATCTATTGCCATCATTCCTTTTGATACCCCAAATTACCAAATTTGGCCAATAAAATCCTCTTCAAGCAGGCTGTTATGTCTTTTTGAAATGTCCTTATAAATCTTAGAGTACTTCCTTGCGTTCTAGAATAAGATATTCCACCTCAGAGTTAGGACAGTCAGGAATGGTATTTATAAGCCAAAATCTGGATGCTAAATGTTCACACTGATACTGAGCTATAGGAAACATTTAATTTTTTTCAAGTTATGAGTTCATACTTATATCTCTAATATAAATCTATAAGAAATATTCCTTACTTTTCCCCATTCCATATTTGAGGCTCCCTTCTTTCATGTGAAAACACTTTGTTCAACAACATTAAAATATTTATCTATTTGCTGTATCCTATGAAATACAAAATAGTTTTAAAATTATTAATACCACTTCCAATAACATAATGATTAAAACTCAAGATTTATTTGTAATTCTTTTTGCCCTTAGGATAGATCACATTGAGATTATACAATAAAGAAGCTTATTCCAAAAATACCTGAATTTTTTTTTTGGTGTGTGGTTAACATCTTAATTTGTAGTTAGGTTCATTTATTTCTGTTTGCATTCAATATTGTTTTTCTCTATCATTTTAATTTTTTGAATACGAAACTAATAAGGATCAAAAGTCAAAACTACATAAAAAGTTATACCCATCCCTATCTCTTCAACCCCATACAGATAAACTTTTTCAGTAGTGTCTTGTTTAGCTTTTATGTTTTGTTTGTCTTTCAAAAATATGCACAGAGGGGTGTAATCTGAAATGGTCCAAACTGCTGCGAAAGGCGTATCTGAGGTCACTTTCTATCTTCTTGATAATTTGTTTATCTTTGTTCTATAGGATTAAATAAAAGTTTATATTCTAATAAATTATGAGTAAATCTGTCACATTTTTCCAACTCAATAAAAACTGGGCCATAGCACTTTCCACCTGGGGTACTGATGGGGAACCAAGAGATTTAAGGCCATGTCTACCTAAATACTAAATCTTACTTTTGACCTGAGTGGGAACTTAGGAGGCCACAGTAACTCTTCTTTTATGACATTTTACAACTCACTGGGTTCTAGAACAGAGCCCACAGGGGTTGGGAATCACTGTGTTCCCTATTGCTGATTAATCTGAACCCAGAGAGCTGACGTAAGTGGTGCCCCCAGACGTCATGGATGCCTTCCACAGAAATAACCGACTCGAAAGGTCCCTGGAGAGAACCTTCTTGGACAGCAAAAGACTCAACAGCTCAAATGAAGCCCCTTGGGCCCCTTTTTCCTTACTGAAGGCTACAGAATCCAGATGGGCTTCTTTGGCCCTTTATGGGATTCAAGAAAAACAACATGTCCTCTGAGGCAATTCCTCTAAAAACTTGAAAAGAAAAACAGCAGAGTTTCAACCACCTAAGGGCTTTGAAGGGGGATAAAAACAAGAACACACACACCAAGTCCACAATACCTGGAAAGCACTAGTGTCAAAGGCCTTGCCAGAAAGGTCAAAAGTCTGAATGAGTGGCCAGAACCCATCACTAGAAGGAGCTAATGGGTCCTGATTTCAGGTAAAGCTGAAAATGATCAAAGAAATCCAAAATGTCGAGGTATCATTAAAGGTGACCCAGTACTCATCTCCATGCCCCACTGCCCTGCCTGTTTATTTGGAGAGAACAATGTATTCTAAGGTGAATGTTCTCATCCCTTGATTTTTTTTAAATAAAGAATTTCATTTCTAACTTTTTTATCTCTAATTTTTATTTCTTATTTTTCTGATCAAGAAGATATCCTAAAGAAAATAAAACCCTCAGTTAGCTGTTCATCTTTTCTGAGGATTGAATTAATTTCTCCAAAGGTGTGTTATACAAAAAACATTCTAATGCTTAAAAGGATATGAAAATCAAGAAAATATTAAATCATTAGAGCATGCTAAGTTTTTAAAGCATGACGATAACAACGGGTATTCCTTCACTCTGGCAATCTCTTTTTAGCAAATAACCTGGAAATTGAAATAGCTGGTTACAGTTCCTGCTAATCACTTCCAGTGCCCATTGCACTGGCAGTCCCTTTGTCTTCTGGTGGCTCAGCTGCCTCCCTTCTGTCTTTCCAATGGGGGAGAGTTTTTAATCTGGGTCTGGCCAGACCTGTCTGTGCAGTGTGTGTGTACTCCTGTGCTGTTTGTTTGGGTCAGGAGGGAAGTAGCAGAACACCTGCACAGAACAGCACCCTGAACACACAGATGCAACTTCAGAGCTCTGTGCGACTGACAGATATACCTGATACATATGTACCTAAGATCTCTACTCTTGGGCAAAGTAGATTTCTAGAATGTGGTTTTGATGACTTAATATGTTTTTGCCAGAGGACTACCAAATCTTAAATATTACTTGTTTTCCTTTTAAAATAGATTTGAACTTAAACTTCAATAAAATGTTATAAAAAATTTAGTGCAATAAATACTAAGTGTCTGCTGCGTCATAAATGAGACAAAGATGTTTCCTGAATCTTTTACTTTCTAGTTGAAGAGAAAGAGCATTACTAAACTTGCAGCCACAGCACTGTGCTGAGCTCCACAGCAGGAGAACCACGGGTGCAGATGAGCACATGAAAATGAGCTGAGGAAGAAAGGCTGAGAAAGTGTGTGTCTCAGAAGCCGAAGATACTGCAGGGAAGTAGTGGAGGACACCTGTGTTGTGAAGAGTTCAGAGACGGACTGAGAAGGTCATTGGTATCTTTGGTGAAGAGTCCTGTAAGGGTGGGCGTGGGAAGTAGAGGCCAGTTTCCAGGGTGTTGAGGAGTGACTGGGAGGTGAGGAAATGGAGATACTAACAACAGGCAACTCTCTCAGTAGGTTTGGCAGTTAACTGGAAGAGAATGAGCTGGAGGGTTAGGGAGGGTTAACAGAGGCTTGTTTTGTCTTCCAGAGAGTGGGGCCAGTTTAAACAGATGGAATGAGCCCCGGGAGAGAGGGAAGTTGAAGGTGACAATGTGAGAAAAAGTAATAGTGAGTTCCATGAGAAGAAGAAGTGGTATTTAGAACAAGGTGGGAGAATTACACTGAAATAGAGGACAGTTCTTTCACTGATCAAGAGGAAAAGGACAAAGATGGATGTGTCTACAGTTATCTGAAGGTTTCTTCTATTGGGGTGGGGGAGGAGGGCAGTTAGTGGCATGGCCATTTGCTAAGACAGAAGGAAGTCAGAACTTTGAGTGAATGACAATAGCCACTGTGGAGAATGGGGGAGAGATCCAGCCAAAGAACCAAAAAAGAATTTATGATGGCATCAGTTGGAAAGATTGATTTTCCACTCCCCCCAAAAAAACTGAAGAAAAGGAGTCTGTGGTCTGACATTGGGGATATTAGAATTAAGAATTCCAGGACCCAGCAGGGTCTGGATATGACCAGGGAGCAGGTGACTGAGGAAGAATGTAGGCAAAGGTGTTTGAGGATGAGGAGCTTAAGGTACCGAGCTAGGATACTGGCTGGTCATCCACCTGAACAGAAAGTACCTTTGGATGGATGCAGATTGGGAAGCAGAGAAAACTGTGAGCCAGGTGCTAACATCTTAAATAAACCAGGGATGGGTACTGGGCAGCTAACTACATAGTTGAAAATGACTTTAAGAATGCTAATTTTAGGTGCTTGTTCAGTTGCATTTGTACAGGGAATCTCTGCTGTTTCCCTGTCTCACCCCAGGACAGAGTGGTTTCCTAGCACTTTCTTTCCTGGGATCCCCTTCCTACTACCTTGGTCCCTACGCAATAAATATTGCTTAGACTTTAGGTGACTGACAAGGGTGGAAAGTTGGTAAGACCAAGAAAAATATATTTTAGAATGTGAAAATTACCTTCCTCTATGTTTTCACTCCCCTTCTAACCTCTACCACCACCTCGACACTTCCTTATACCCATTTGGATAGAACATTCTATGCACCTATCAGCAGATGGAAATGTCTTTCTGGTCCTTTTATAAGCAGGCATGTGTTAAGGCATCAAATTTGTGTCATTCCCCTGAGCATGATAAACCTTGGCTAGATACTGCCAGATTGCCTCCCATTCACTGGGGGCTCCCACCTACACCATTTGAAAATCAGGAAGGAGGAAAGTGTGATCAGTGAGTAATACTTCCTATTTTTATCCCACTCACCTTAAATTGGAAGTGGCTTGCATTTTTAATGCACCAACACCTTAGTATTCTAATTTGTAGAACTTAGATTCTAATTTATAGTCTCCTGAATTAGAAGAATTATGCTACAACATCAAACTTTTTAAAATAACACTGGAACAGAAGTATTTCCTATAGTCTAAAAATTCCTTATGCTGGTTCTCTACTGACCACTCCAGCAGTCACAAGTCCATTTTGGGCAAACTTACAAATATTTAAGACATTTCTTTTTTTTCTACCCTCAAATTCTTTTCATAACATTTTCTTTTGCTCCCTGCCTCCCTTCCTTAATTAGCAGTAGTTGAGATATCCAGTGCTGTGCCTTAGTGCTGGGTCTGCAGCAACGTGATGGTTTCTATTTTCACCTTTTTCTTTCAGCCATCCCAGGGCTGCCAAGGATATGGCCTTTCTGCATGCCCTGGCTGCTCCTAACTGCCTGGTGCTTTTCCTGGCACGATGGCTGCTGAAATGCTTTCTGTAGGGAAAGGCAAGTGGAGGGCTAGAGAGAGGAACCTCCACTTTCTCCCTCAACTCTCCATTCAACCATTAGTTGGGCACTGGCTGCCAGTCCTGAGAGAGGCACCATATCAGGCAGTAGGCAAACAGAGATGAAAAAATGGTTCTTGTCCCCACGGTCCTGTCCTCTGTGACCTTAAGCAAATGAAGCTCTCCTTGATTCACATGGCAAAATATGAGGTAACTGAGTCAGATGATTTATTGGGAATCCTTTCTGTTTTTATAGCTCTAAGTTTTTTGGTTTTTTTAAAAAAAGATTTTATTTATTTGTTTTTAGAGAGAGGGGATGGGAGGAAGAGAGGGAGAGAAACACTGATGATCAATCAATTGTCTCTCATCCATCCCCAACTGGGGACCTGGCCCGAAACCCAGGCATGAGGCTTGACTGTGAATTGAACCAGTGACCTTTCAGTTCACAGGCCAGCACTCAGTCCACTGAGCCACACCAGCCAGCGTATATAGCTGTAAGTTTTAAAAGTTGTTTTAGTGGATAATCTCTTGCTAACTATTTACTCTGCTCTGGATAATTTCTCTTTACATCTTAATATTCTTATGATCCTTCCTATCAATTGTTACATGTTCCAACAATATGAAGGTATTTAAATATCAAAGCAAATACATTCTGGTATGTTATGATATGAAATATTATACATTCATTAAGAATGATGCTTACAAAAGCTTTTCAGGACATAGGAAAATGTGTATGCTATAAGGTTGAGTAAAAAAGCAGACACAGGTAGAGAAGAAAGCCTGGGACACCAACTACTAAGTCATTTGCTAATATGTAGATTTTAACGGTGGTTTTCCTTGAAAGGTGGGATTATAAATGTTTCTTTCTTTTATTTTTCAAAATAAAGAATATTGTAGCTATGTTTTTCTATAATAAAAATGAATATAGTTATTTTAAAATATATAGAAGTGGTTGTTTTGGCAGCAAAAATTTCAGTATGTATGCCAAAGCCAGGTATGAATAATTTTTAAAATATGTTTGCCTTGAATTTTCTAAATCTATCCATAACATTGATTTTTCTAGATTTTAAGCTTATGTAACTAGTCAAATTCTGGTGCCCTTCTGAGGAGTGATAATCTTAAAATACTCACTTTAGAAAATTCAGAGGGCATTGAGAAGGGAAAAGGAAAGACCTATATAACTTCTGGACCTGTCAAAAATGCATGGTTTTATTTAGGGCATTGCATTTATCAAGAGAGGTGAAAGTACAGGTCGTCAAGAGGTTATTTCAGGAAAAGGCTCTGCAGAGAGCACAGCTGCTGCCCGTGGGTGACTTCACCATGTGAAATAGGTGCTATGAGTTTGCTCAAGCACGGTTTGGGATATCAGATCACAAACTCAGGAAGGCCACAAATGCCAGCTGGCACAACTAAAACACCTATAAGAGAAGGTGCTCCCTCCATGTTATGAAAGTGGAAAATCCATAAGAAGTAAAGCATATGGTCAATGCTTGGTGTGACTAAAGACCATCCATTTCCCTCCATGGAAGGGGCAGAAAGAAAATGAAGAAATGACCAGTAGCTGAGGATGCCTAGAACTCCCTCTGGTTTCTGAGACAGCTATAAGAGAAGGTGTTAGATCTTCTCTGGCTAATCACCTACAAGTCAGTCCAATAGGTTTTGTAACAGGGCAACAGGTCATTTTGTAATTGACATTCAGAATTTTAGAGGCTAAAGAGAAGACTGCACTGTTACCAGGCATTTGGGCCTCCAGAAGGTGTGGATTTTATATGTATCAGTATTAAAGACAGAAAAATCAACTGTCAGTCAGCTTATTTGGCCCATGTAGCTAACAATAAAGGATTTCTCACGGAGCTGTGCTACTCAAAGTGTGGTCCTCTGACCAGCAGCACTGGCATCTCCTGGGAGCTTGTTAAAAATGCGGAATCTGTAGTCCACCCAGACCCACTGAAGGGGAATCTGTATCCACACTAAAGTTTAAGGAGAAACTGTATGACAGGCATGAGACATAACCCACACTTTAAGCTCCTCTGAAATCTTCTGTTTCCTATACCTATTTGCAAATATATTGAAAGTAATTTTTTTTTTTACTGTGGCAAAGATTCCTTCTTCTGCTAAAATCTATGTGAGTATGTGTATGTGTGTGCTTTCCCCAGCTAAAGTACTCAGAAGCAACTTGACATTTATAATTTCCTTTTCAAACCTAGTTTACAAAAGCAATCACTTTCAGCTGTCCCAATTTTCGAAATTCTTTACTGTTTCTTATCGTTCTAAGCAAATTTTATTTGTTTATATATTTGAAAGGGGTATTATTTACCACAGATTTCTAGAGTTTTGCTCTCTACATTTTCATATTTTCTGGGAAAATATTTTTCTTCTAGGCTTATTCTTTTAAAGTACCTAATTAAGAGAAATTCCAACTATTTTTTAACAAGGCTTCCCATTGTTGACACGGAGGATTGTGTTCTGGTGTGTCTAGGTTGAAAATGTGCTGGTATTGTGCTAAATTACTAAGACTCCACCTAGGGATATTTGACCCATCTGAGCCATAGAAGAAGTTCAGGTGGCATAGACCCCATCATCACATGCTGGGCTATCCTTGCTTTGAGAAAATTTCTCTTCATAAATGAGTGACCACTTTTTAGTCCACTGATGCCACTATCAGGGAAACATGTACATCAATTTCCCCTTGACCATGGAGGGGAAAAGGCCAGAATAGTTTGAGGAAAAACTTACAGATAAATTCAAATAATAAAGTATTCTTTATATTACTGTAAAAAAGGATGGAATTGTTCTATAAAGATTTGGATTAAACAAAAGAAAGAGGCAGAGGGCATCTAAGGCGAAATCTACACAGGGTCCTCTTTAAAAGTTCAATCTTACCTGATTGTCGAATCCGTTGAAGAGTTTGCTGGACTAGAACCTCTGATCTTGGGACAATGATGATGAAGTCCACTTTGCTGAAGTGGCCAAGGTCCAGGCTCTGGCTGCCACTGTCTGCTATAGCACACACCTGGGATAAGAGTTTTCTGGCAACTGTAAGCTGTGGTTGATAAATTTGGAAGGTTTCATTATCTAAATCTAAAATTAAAAAGTTATAAAAAGAAGATTAATTCACTTCTGTGATGATCACTGTGAATCCATAATGGGGACGCACACACACGGTAAAGTAACGCTCTGTCACCAAGAGCTCACACTTTCTATTTTCACTCTCTATTATGTTTTACTAGGTTTGCCTGTTTTCCCTGAAAACTTGGCTGAAAGGATGTGCTCAAGAGTGGTGTGATAATTTCACAAATATATTATTTTTAAATCAATTATCTCACAGATCACTAAATCAACACCCCCCCCACCCAGCAATGGGTGGGGGGTAGGGATGGGGGACTGACCACACCCTCTCAGCTGGAGCCAAGACTCATCTCTGGAAAGGGGAGGAAAGAGTTCCTAGTTTTCTTTAGCACTATCATCACAGGTCAGGTGCCCTAGCTCAGACCCAGTTCGGGCAAGGAGACAATGTCTTAACTGTAACGATGCTGAGTTCCTTTGAGCTTTTCTGGATGGCACCACAGTAAACACTTCCTCTTCAGCAAGTCCACTGCAACATGATTTAAAATACTCCTCCCTGTGACTGCATAACGTAGGTCACAGAGACTCTACCTTCATCTTTTCACACTTGACTTTGCCAGTACTTGTGACCTGACAGGTCTAGGTGATTGTGGTCAATTCCAGTGCTGACGCCTGCACTATCTCAAGAGACCGGACTCATGACTTGGCCGGCTGGCCACTCAATAGGTGATGTATTAGGAAAACATTGCCCAGATACTCAGTATGTCAGTAGCTTTTTATAACAAGTTACAAGCAAGCAATCAATCTCTCTTATACATGCATGTGTGTACTCACACAATGAGACAGGCTTAGTCAGCTAAATGCCTGGGTAGGCAACAACCAATACTTCTTTAAAGGGCTTCTTTTTATCAGTAACGCATGTGGAAATCTGACTGGTACACACAATGGCCCAATTAACCTGTGCTAATTAATATTCTCTAAAATCAAACTGCAATATAGCCAACACAAAGATGGTAGCCATGATGCCTCAGCCACCACAGAACTCTGGCAGTGAGTGGAGATTTATACAGGTAGGCCTGCCTACTGGCTGAGAGAACCCACTAGAAAAGTCCAAAGCTGTCACTTTTCGTAGTAGCCCCAAAAGTTTCCAATCCACAAAGAAAATAAGTCTGTCTTCTGATCAGTAGGGCACAATTTTTTTCATTTCACAAGTTAGATGGTGGGGACTTCCATAGAAAATGGCATAATTTTGTAGAATTTAACTGAGCAAATTTTGAAGTTTGAAGAAACCTAAAAATATTTTTAAGCCATGTTTCTTAAACAGTGAATCAAGGATATGTATATGGGAATGTGTAAGTCCTTTGGGAAATTATAAATTCCAACTTTGTTAGTGATTTAAAACAGTATAAACACTTTTTTGATCACCTGAATTACCACTTTATTACTGAATAACATACAGAAGTCAAAAAATTTTATTGTCTGTATTTGCATTTGTTTTTATGGCCAACCCAATGCCAAGCCTTGCTACTTTTATTGCTGAAGCGACCCTAATACATATATGATGCATACCTATGAAGTGGAGGCCAAAAGGCTGTCAGCAGCAGCTTATATTGATCTGTTTTGTATCTATGCTTTCTCCTGTTCTTTTTTTCCATCCTTTCCTATGATGTCCGTGTCAAACAGGGAATTGGGAAAGGATCTGAACTGAAAGGAATCCAATACAACGACTGAATTCCTCCCCCCCCCCAGCCCCACCATCTCCCTTTGCATCCTAGAAGCTTGTGACAGGGCAGATGATGTTTTGCTATTGCTGTTCTATCTGCCAGGAGGGCCTCGCTACCCCTAATTACGTGTGTTTTACACGTCAGAGAGCAGATGAAGGGAATGGAGAGCCAGGAGCCCTGCACAGACTGCAGTCTAGACCACTTCAAGTAGTTTTTTCAAGGCCTCCACGAGCACCAACAACTCTCTGGGCACAGCTAGGGGAGCTAAGGAAAGTACAGCAAGGACTCAGGAATCTTTCCAGGAAAAAAGAGACAATGCTTAGAATAAAGTGTTTGGCTTTTAGATTCTAGGAGATATTTACTAAGAATAAAGTTTTTGATCCAGGCTACTTGGAAAGGCATTTTTAATTTGAGCCAGATTTATCATGTAGATAATGATGAAAAGCCTGTCATAGTCTGCAATTTGAAGATGAGACCTCATATCTTCAGAATAACTTAGCCCCTATAATGTCTGTCCTGAGGACTGATTTTCTGCTTTTGGTCTGAGGTGACATTACCCAGGTTTTGTGTGGGAATCATAGCAGCAGCCTCCTGAGTTGACAAATATTCATTAAGGCCTCCGTTGAAAGGGGTAACAACACTGTCTCCTCTTCTTTGTTGCATTTTTTCTAGCAGCTTGTCCAGGTCATCACCTATTACAAAATAAAGCAGAGATAAGAAGACTACAAGGGATGATGTGTTTTCATCAGTCTCCAAGTAGGGCAGTTAAGCTGGGTTCTGATCAAGACTTGTCAGTCAGCCAGCTTTTCACGTCCGAGTTTACACCTGGCCATCACTGCAGCAGAGTCTCCATAGCTGGAGCTACCATCCTGTATATTGTGCTTATACTTCACATGCTTTCACATGCTGAATCTCTCTTGACCTCCACAATACTAAAGCAGGCAGGATGGGATCATTATATCTCCACGTGACGTATTAAAAAACTGAGATCTTGCGAGAGAGATTCTTGCCTAAGGTCAGACAACAAAGTAGTAGCTGAGCTGAAGCCTCCCATTGATCCCTGTGCCTTCCTCTGGACCCCTTTGCTGTGTCAGTCACAAAATACTGAGGATAAACCACTCCAAACGAAGGGAGAATGAAGGGAGCTCAGCAGGCAAGCTTAAGCTCCACTCTTATCTCTTTGACAGGCAAAGATGTAAATTCAGAAATCACACAGCCCGGGTTGGCAATGTGGCTGAGTCCTACAACCACTCACCTAACGATGTGGTTTTGAAATGTGATGCCAGGAAACTGACCTTTCCTGTGATGAGCTCATAACTTATTTCTTTTAAAAACTCACTTGTGGTGAGCATGCTCTCTGCCAGAGCTCTGGATTGATGCTGACCTGAAGAACAGAGGGAGGGAAGATGATGGGCCAGTGAGCAAATGTTCACTGTGACATGATTTACAACAGCAAAAACTACAGTATAGAATGATAGGATCTTGGTTAAAAAAATTACGGCACATCAAAAGATGGAAAATGAACAGCATTCAAAATGACAATTCTAAACAAAATTTTTAAAAAATATGGTGTTAGGTGATCAAAGGAAAAGATGACATATCTTATATTTCTAACAGTGAAAACATACCATACCTGTGTTTAAAGACTAGAGAAGAATGTGAAAAACCTTTAAAAATTGTGTTTGCTTGGTTATAATCTGTCTCAAAAATAATAATTTATGTTAAGTTGATTTTACAAATGAAAATGAAAAAAAAATCTAATGTATTACACTTGTTGAAAGAGACATGTATCATCTAGACAGATGGGCAGGCAGGTTTTCTCAAAGTGAGGGTGCTCAGCCTCTTTGATAGGAAGAGCTGAGAGCCACTAACTAAAGAAAAGCAAAATTTAGTCCAAATGGCTACTCGAATGGTGCCTGATAGAAAATCAGCACAAGAAACAAACAAACTAAAAAAACATTTTGTAATGAATTAACTTTCTAAACCTTTTACAGAGAGTCAGCATTATCCTCTTCAGTGAGGAGGTGAATAAACATGAGCTAAGTTCCTGGCAAGTTTGATTAACTGGCTTAGGCCACCTGTGGCAGTGGCTTCATCACATGCTAAAGTGGTAACATTTCAAAAACTTTTTAAGGACAAGTTACATGAGACAAGGGTATCTGTTACGAGGATATGCTTTGAAATAATGCTCCCACAACCAGCTGACAAGGACACCAGCCAAAGTAAGGGCTACAAAAATCTGATCTGAGGAGGAAATGAAAAAATTAGGAGGAAGAACCCAACTGGGAGCACTTAACCAGAGATTACTTGCATGGATGCCTGAAACACCCAATAGCTATTTTTCAAATGAACAAATGATTAAATGAATGGATTTTTAAAAAACAAGAAATATTACTCACCTAATACTACCACACAAAATTCATTTCCTCTTATTTTCGATGCACAAATTGCCACCACATAATCTGGAAGCCTTTGATAGTGTCTCATTTCACTGAGAGTCCTCAATGTCTCTGAAATGCCCTCCGCCAAAGAGTTTTGGGTCACAATCACATGAACCAAGTCTTGAGATACGCTGGCAATTAATCTAGCAAGCCAGGGGAGTTGTCCTGGGGACACAGGTGCACACTGAGCACCCATCTGCAGGGCTCTCTCTCTCAGAGTAAACTCCTGCATAGCTTTCAGCATAATTTGCTCAAATTCTTCCCTGAGAGGTATCTGATCAGGACCTAAATTGAAGAGAATTACAGCTAGAATTTTTTAAAAATCACAGCTAGAAAAGAAAGACATGTATCAGTGTGCAGTCCTTCTAAGCCCACCATACATACTTGAACTGGCAAACAAGCTTTTTCATGTAGTGGCCACAAGTTTAGAGCCCCACTAACCATTTTCCATTGTGAAATTACCTTCTCTAATTTCTTTCTGCCTCAATAGTTTTTGTTTGTTTGTTTGTTTGTTTTTAATGTAGGTTTCTGTTCTCCTTTATTCTAATCTTGGTATCTTTAGAAAAGGTTGTACAGAGACATAGTATTAATTCCATTGTATGACTCAGGAGATGGTCACAAAGTGGCATATGGCCTGGCCTATATTAACTTGGCATTGTGGAAATGGTCAGTGACTAATGAAATAAGAAGTTAACCTATTGGTTTACTGTAATCAACCTTTGAGTTCACTCATTTTTCATTTGACTTATAGGTACTATGTAAAACACTTTCATGTATTGCCTCTATACCAAATTTTGAGAATACTGTCCACAGGAAAAGTAAGTTTAAATATTTTCACTCTCAATTTATATTTCGGCAGCCTCACACTTTCCCCAGCTAGAGCATGCTCTCACCACCTGGTTATTCCCAGTATTCTGGGTGGTTAGGTATGGCATGTAGCCCTCTTCCCCAGCAGTGGTTGTGGCTAAGCTTCTACAGGTGACCTGTGGCCTCTAGAACTAGGGGGATTTTGTTTCTCTTATTCTCTTTAGAAACTCAATCAGTCTTTAGGGCAAAATAAGCAAGTCAATGTTTGGCATCCAAGTGACACAAATGAATTCCTACATTTAGTTTGAATTAAAACCAGCAAAACTATGGTCAATTCCACTGTTCAGTCTTTTTAGGTTTTTTTCTCTGTGTGGACCTGAGATTTGAAACTTGGGCTCCTGTAAACAGATACAGACTCCTCAGAGTCTTCGATCTGAGATCAAGCAATAGTCTCAGAACTCAGCACTAAAAGCCCCTTGCAAAAGAATACAGGGATAAGGGACTGTACTTCTGTATGGGAAGGAGACACCTTGAGCAAGTCAGAAATCTTTCCTTCCTCTAATAGGGGTAGAAGTGGCCTCCCTGGCCCCTATCCGTCTTCTCTGGAAAAGCAAGAAAATGAAGGTTTAGTAATGTTTTAGGATAAGAAAAATTAAATAAAATATTATACATTTTAATATTACACAGTTTTTCCAGGGTTGGCTAGAGGTCAGAGGAAGGTAGCAGAGTGAAATCCTGACAGATTTTTCTCTTCTATACATGGAAAGAGGGCCAGAAAATTGCAATGCTGACGTATTTATGTTTTTTATGTCTTCCCCAATCACTTGCTAGAGGGACGTGGATGCCTTCTTATCATCTGGGAGCCACCAGGGCATCTGATCTTCCTGTCGCTTTCTCAAATTAGCATCATGGTTAGTGGTCTCTAGGTATGCACTTGGTAGTGAATTTGAAGTGGATAGATTCGCATTGACTGTATGAGATGAAGGGAAGGTGGTCGTCTACCTAAAGCTTTCTTCCATCAGAAAAAGTGACAACTCAAAAGCATTTGGTTCTGACTGTCTCCAATTTCTCTACTGCCTCTCACAGATGACCTAAAGGCTCAGAGGCCTGGTTAATAGGTATGCCCATAAGACCCACCCAAACCACGCTGAACATGTTAATAGTAACATGTTCTATTAGGCAGCATAATTAGTTCCAAATATAAAGGCATTCTGGGAAAATAAAATCATTGAACATGTTCATAGCATTCTCCATGGCCTTAAAATCACTTTTTATAGAGTTTTGACTGAATTACTGTTAGGAATTGGAAAAATGGAATAATGTATCAAAGTTTAGATGAGGTAAGAGGCTTCTTAGAGTAAAATGCCATGCTTCCAATCACCTCCCATCATTTCTTTCATTTTCAGTCTTTACAGCTAAATTGCAGGAGCCTTTTCTCTACTTTCCCCAAACTTGATAACAGTAATTTGCCCCTTCAAGTGCTGATCTCCAGTAACTCAGCTGAGCTCAGGCGTCAGTTCTGATGGCTTTTCAGATAGAACTACCTTAATAGGAAAACACAAGGTTCCACCAGACTCAGAGCCATCCAAGAATCTCTGGATTTGCTGATTTCATTATCTACTTCAAAAGATTTTCAGATTGTGAAATAACAGAGATTTTCTTTTTAAGAGACTGTAGTTGAAAGGCCTGGTCCTCTGAAGAATCTTGCTTTTCTTCTTTTGTTACCTCCAGGTAACTGAACCATCAAATTTTTAGACCTGTCCTTTTAGAAATTTGGATTTACCTTTTAAAAATGTCTACCTACTCATATAATCCACAGCATATGGGAAAATACATCTTTTCTTAAGGAAAAATAATTTTTTTATGACTACAGAGGAATTAGTTGTTGAGGAAAAGCAATGTCCTAAGATACACAATTTAGATTTAAAAAAATAGATATTCATGTGCACATTAAGAGACATAACTAACTGGCTGCAGGTAAAACTCTGGAGAGAATTGATCCTTCAGGGCAAAGAAGAGTTTTATCTAATTGAATGGACATTCTTCTATTTTTAAAGATAAGAGCTTTTACTTATTTAAGGGAAGACATTTTGTTTTGACCATTCAGTTCATTTGATTAACATGGACTTTGATTTTTTAACTGTTATTAAGACTGAAAACAAAGCTGTACTGATTGGCTTGGTTTGCATTTGCTATATGTCCTGTTCTACTGACTGGATATATGTAAAGCTCGTTTTAAATCTTGGAATACAGTCAAAAGTCTGTACATAGAAATGAAAATTATGACATCAAATGAGCTGCACACACAAGGTGGTTTTTATAATTTTATTACCCACTAATAAGCATGATTTACATGTCCTAGGTTTTTCATGAAAGTGGCTCATAAGATATCTGAAGTTTTGCAAGTTTCAAAAGCCCATGTCAAAGCAGGTCTTTGGGCTCTCACTGCACCAACAGTCACAGCCACGAATGCTAGCTGATACTTCAAAGAGTGAATCTGGCCTGCTGGAGCCTTTTTTTTTTTTTCTTTTTAACATTGTTGAGCCCAGTGTTTTTATCATTCAACATCAAAATATTTTTAAATGTGAAAAATTCACAAGAGTGTAGATAAAACTTTATAGGTGTAATTTCACATCCTGAATGTCTTCCTAAGTAAATCAGTGGCTTCAAGTCCTAGAGTGAGTGTATGATTAGGCTGCATATGAGATGACCTACTGCAGTTTGCAAAATAAAGGACATTGCAATGTAAATGATGCTGAATCACTATGGTATTGTCAAAGCACCTGCATAAACCCACTGTTGGTCTCGGAGCAATGTCAAATAGGGGAAGTGAAGGGTTCATGACCTACGTATCCCCCTTACCCTAAAGCTTAGAGATGCTTCTAAGGAGATCTAGTTACTACCTCAATGAAGGAAAGCTACATCAAAGAGGTGTAGCGGGAGAAGAAAAAAAATGGGTATAGGGACAGTGGATTAATGAGAGAAAAAGGCTAAGTGGAAAACTGAAAAAATAATTGTCAATGGCTACATTTGCATTTTACATGGTAGCTGCACTTTCAGAAGAGTGACTTGGCCAAGGAGAGGTGACCCTGGCACAGCTCTCTGAGGCTCTGTCATTAAATACTTTGGAGACCTTAGGTCCATCACGAGACTGCACACTAGGTGGAGCAATTGAGCTCTTCTAGGACTCAAAGAAGCAAAGCAAGGTTGCTAACTGAAATGGGGAAGAAAGAGAAGGGAAATAGGCAAGTGTTGGAAAGGGAATAAAATGAATAGAAAAGAAATGGAGGAGAGGAAAGTCAAAAAGAACTGAAAGAAAAGAATATTAGAAATGAAAGAGGGAAAGTTAGAGATAGGCAGATGGATGAATGTGAGAAAGTAGAAAAGGAAAAAATTATATCACAAAAATGAATAAAAATTGTCACCAAATGATTCTTGAAAATAACTTACCCAGCCGCACAAGATACTGTATTGTCAGAAGAATCATATTTTCCACACTCAGCAGTTGGCTGCCAGTCAATCCTAATTGTTCCAAATCTTTGTTTTCCAACTGTGGAATCTTGTAGCTATTCACCAGCAGAGGGCTCACAACAATGTCGCCAACATTTCCATAGAAATAGGGTAAAGTGCCATAGCCTGCCCCAACAGAAGCAGATCAATAAAGTTCAATATTTCATCCTGAGGTCCAATCAGGTACACTTGTTCAACCAGGATAAAAAATGCTTAGTAAAGTTCCCTGCCCTCTGAGATGGTTACCATACCAATCACTCAAATACACCAATCCCAGGGAATTCACTCAGGTGCTCCAAATTCTGCCCTTATATTATATCAGATGAACAGGAAGCAAAATACTCAAAAATTATACTACTGCTGTTTCCCACAGAAGGAACATGTTAATATTCTATCTCAGTTATGAAGGATTGATGAGAGTTTGCAAAACATCTATCTTTTTAAAAACAGTAATAATAAAATATTTTCCCATAAATTCCTGATCATGTTTGTTTTCAGATAAGGCAGAAAAGAAACAGACAAAATATAATAACATGTTTCACTTCCTGAGGTTTTCTTCCAGCAGTCGCAGGTCCTTGGAGGTTCTACTCCTTTTGTTTTCTTAGCTATTTTTATGTTCTCTTCCTGTCAATAAAAGCCTCAAATTATCTTAGAAGTAGATAGCACAAAAATATGTTAAAAACATACCCAGTTTTTGTGGTGTGGCTGGGAGGACAGTCCCTCCATGAGTTTTTCTAAAAGACAGACACCAAAGTGTCCCCATGTTCTGTATCTTTCCAAGGCTTAGTTGCACTATGCATGCAACTCAGATGCTCAATAAACACTCCCTGACTGCCCTGACCGGTATGGCTTAGTTGGTTGGGCCACCCTGCAAAGCCAAAGGTCAATGATTCAATTCCTGGTCAGGGCACATGCCTGGGTTGTGGGCATAGTCCCCGGTTGGGGCACATGCAAGAGGCAACTGATAGATGTTTCTCTCAAACATCGATGTTTCTTTCCTTCTCTTTCTTTTTCCTTTCCTCTCTCTCTAAAATAATTAAGTAAAATCTTTAAAAAAACACTTCCTGATATATGGAGTTTAAATAACTGGGATTTCCCCCAGGGGCTATAGGTCTAGGATCAGTGGATAGGGAAGCCTGATAAAGTACAAGGCTTGAAACAAAATCATTCCTGTCAATCATGTCAGTAGGCTCAAGCCAAAGGCAAGAAACAGATAACACTTCACACAGACATACCCTGAAGACCTAGTGGCGCTTAAAGTGAAGCCTAGTGGCCCTATCTGTTAAGCCCCAAAGGTAAAACAGACAGTCTCCTTCTGGTCTAGATGAGCCCCCAAATGAGGGGACTCTTGAATGGGTATGAAAGGCACTAAATTAGTCTTGGAATCTAGGGACCCCTAAATTTCTACACCTCCACTTACAGACAGCTTGGAAAGACTCAGACTCCTTAAAGATAATGATTCACAGATGCTTCCCCATGGTTCAAATCTGCCACTCTGGGACTTCTTAGTTCTCTTGAGTGGGGCCTATTAGGTGGCTCAGCTTGTTTCTTTTCTCTGTGGTTTGGATCCTTTTGACTTAAATGTCCCTTTCCCTATTTCATCCACTCTCGCCCACCCTTCAGGATCTAGCTGAAAAATCATCCCTGAGAGGTCTTCTCAGACTCTCTTTCAGGCAGAGTTAAACTGCCTTTCCTCTGAGCTCTTGTAGTTCTTGGTTGTGAACCTCCACCAGCTCAAGTATCACAGTGTTGTAATGGTTATTTACATGACAGACTGCCTCACTAAACAGTGTTTCTTGTGGGCCGAAAGACTTGGCTTTATTCCTATGTTTAGTGCACCATGGAGCTGACCAATAAAGTTGAAAGAATCAACAATTGGATAAACAAATATATTCATGAACACATGAATAAATGCACAAACAAGGCAATGGAGAAACACTCCTAGATTCCAGTGGACACAGGCAATTTGAAATTCCTTTGTCTTACCTATCAGAATTACTGGTCTAACTCCTGAGTTACTCAGCAGGTTTTCAGGAACAATTACAGTTTCTCCTGCAGGAATGGGTCGAGGTTGTAAAATTCCAGTTAATGAGGTCTGTGGAACTGGGGCAGATAGAAGGGACTCTGGCAAAAAAAGGTGTTTAACAAGGATTAGACCTAAAAGCTAAAGGCAATACATTTGAAACCAACGCAGTGTTAATACTTTTAATATGGAAGTTTTAGAAGTATAATGGTTTGTTGTTTTTTTTCCACTAAAGCGATTCACGTTTGTTGTGTAAAATTAGAAATAAGAAAAACAAAAGGAAAAAAGTTCAACCATTATCACATCATCTGGAGATTACTATTTAGCATTTTTGGTAATTTTTCCTTCTAGTTATTTTTCCACATGTAGTCTTTTGGATTCTGTTTTGTATTTTATTTTCCCCACCAGAATATCAAGGCATATCTTCTTATTATAAAAAACTTGAAAAGTATAGAAAAGTGTGAAGAAGGATCAACTCATCCTTAATCAGTACTACCCACAGGCAACCGCAGTAACATACTGGCATAATTCTTTGTGTATATATCTATCTCTCTTTTTAAAATTATTTATTTAAACAAACTGAAATTTTAAAAGAACTACATCTATGTCTTCAGATTGTTATTTTTGTATTTGTCTGTGTTTAGTACAGCAAGGTAGATGAACATTTGAACATTTTACTACAGGCATCAAATGACCACAGCTTGGGTTAAAGAAGAACCAGTTGGTTTTTCAGGATCCTAGTCACAGACCATCCAGGCCAGAATTAATAAGTATGGGTCACATAAGTATGGGTCCAGATCATTGGAGGACACATCTAATATCGCTAATGGCAAGGCAAGTTCATTTGTGTCCTAGGATGGTGGGTTGGTAACATCATGCCCTATTTAAAGAATAGCTTATCAATACAATGGCTAAAACAAAGCCAGATGATGAATTAGATCTGTTGTGACAGCACATGTGCTTCTAGTGAAGGCAATTGTGGTGGGGACAAATATTAGCTACTCCCAACATCCTGACCTAATATTGGACATAAGGCTGGTTAAAGAAATTTATCTTCGAGGATTCAGGGAAAGAACAAGAGTAGGAGATACCTCTTATAATTCAATAAAACTTAAAACACATCATCTGTTGAAATCTTACCAGTTCTTGAAAGAGGCCGAACTGTAGGAGCAGGTACAACTAAACCAGGTTGTGGGACAGGTGACCCAGGGTACCAACCCCGGTGTCGTTTCTTTGGTGGCCCAGAAATGAACATGGTAGCTGAAGGCAAAAAGAAAGATGGGCCTTGTCCTTAGCAATGGAAGAAAGGAAAAAAACTAAAGAAACACAGAACCTTTAAGTTGATTAGGAAAAGTCACACTAACAATACCATTTAATATCTGTATGCTGTTTTACAATTTACAGTTTTGCTCAGATTATTTCATTTCATTCTATCAATATCCCCATGAGGTTGTAGGACAAGTACATTGTTATACCCATTTTGTAGATGGTAAAAGGAAGGCTCAGATTTATGCAGGGTCATACAATAGAGAGGAACTTGGAACACTGTACTTTGGTTAGCAAAGCCCTTGGTATTTCAAGACACTTCCTTATACATAGGTTTCAACATTATTTCCTAGATAAGTGCTCATCTTGTAGAATCACCAAGTTAGTTAATCATTACTGCTCACACCAATCAGAATTTTTCAAAATAGTGTGTGTGAAGCTAAGGAAAAACTGAAAGTATGCTGTTAGATAATTCATCATTTCAAACTCTGTATCACTTCTTCCACAATGAAGTTACATAATTTCAAAACTCTAAGATGAGTATTGTACCTTGGTCTCCTGATGCATAGCTAGGTCTTGGTGAAAAAGAGAAATTCCCTGGGCGGGCTGGAGTGCAGCTAGATGTACTGCTCTTCCCTCCGTGGCTAGTATTTCCATTAGCAGCATCTGTAGGACACAAGAGGAACCATCCAGAGCAGAGACTAAGCAGGAAGGACACAACTTTCTCTAATAAACCTCACATTCTAGGACTGAAAGAAATCTCACTGATAGGACAGCCCAGTTAGATACAGCCAGTTACGACCATCAGAGTAGTACTTTCATTAAGATGAAATGTCTGTGGGAACAGAGTGGGAGATGGGCGCTGGGTGGAGAAGGGCAAGGGTGGGGGATTGGGACAACTGTAACAGAATAACTATAAAAAATAAAAAAGGATTCAAAGAAAAAAATAAAGGATACCAAAAGTATGAACCATAATAGAAAAAAATGAAATGTCACCTAAAAATAATTTTCTAGGACCCCAAGACACCTCTTAGAATCATTTTCAGTAAAGTCTTTAGAGATGGTAAGTGAGAGATAACTTTTTTAAAACTTTGCATTATGGAAATTTTCAAACACATATGAAAGAAGAGAGAACTATATGATAAACTATGTACCCACCACCCAGCTTCAACATTTATCAACACATGGTCAGTCTTGCTTTATCTACACTTCCTATCTCTTCCCTCCACTTCACATACACACATACATGCTCTGGATTATTTTATTGCAAACTCATTCATCATATCATTTCATCCATAGACTATATGTGTTTCTAAATGAAAAAAAAAATCTTAAAAACAATTACAATATTGTTATTATACTTAAAATTAACAATGATTAATAATTTTTTAAAGATTTATTTATTTAATTTTAGAGAGGGGAAAGGAGAGGGAAACAGAGGGAGAGAAACATCAATGTGAGAGGGATACATTGATCAGTTGCCTCCTGCATGCACCCAACTGGGGATCTGGCCAGCAACCCAGGCATGTGTCCTGACTAGAAATTGAACCTTTGGTTTGTAGTCTGGCACTCAACCCACTGAGCCACACCACCCAGGGCAATAATTTCTTACTATCAAATATTCAATCAGTATTCAAATTTCCCCAATTAGCTCAAAAATGTTTTTTTTTTATAGTTGGCTTGTTTGAACTGGGATTCAAAAAAGATCCACACATTGAATTTAGTTGCTCTGTCCCTTAAATTTTTAATATATAGGATTCCTCTTCTTCCTTTTCTTTCTTACAATTAATTTGCAAAAGCCTGGCAGAATTTCTCATTTTTTGGATTTTGCTTATTGGACATCCATGGTGTCACTTAACATCTCCCCTATTTCTTATAAACTAATTGTTAGATATAGAGGCTTGCTCATATTCAGGTTTGATTTTTCGGGGAGGGGAGAGGCTAGAGTATCTAAGAAGTACTGTTGGATACTTCCATCAGGGGCATAGAATGGCTGGTTTTTCTCTCTTATGTTGTTAAGCTTGGGTTCAAGAGTTGTTAGCGTAATTCTTGAATTATAAAGTTGTACATCAGCCTTTCACATGATGGGTTTTAGCAATCATGAGATTACTGCCAAGATCCATAATTTCATTAATTTTTTAATGCTGCAAAAATTTGGATTCAGTGTGCTCAAATCTATAATTTAACCAGGAAGTAGATCCTTCATGAACTGTTGAACCAGTATAAGAACAAAAGTGATCCGGATAAATCATGATGCCTTACTTAGAAAGTTTTCTCAAGAATTATGTCCTCCCCTTCTCTTCATTCTTCTTCTACCTTGCTGACCTCCCCCACCAACCACCCCCTTAAACACTGGAGTTTTTTAGGATTCTATCTTTAGTTCATAGCTAGCCTTACCCTACCTAACTCCTTGGCTGATGCTATTTACCCAGTTGATTTTAATCACATATTGGTGACTCAGCTTTATAATATACTATCAGTTCTGATTTCCCCCATAATAAGATAAATGACTGTTGAATAGCTCTCCATTTGGATGCCTCATGGGTATCTCAAACTCAACATATGAAAATAGAACTCACAATCTCCTCCAGGGTATTCCTTTTTCTGTATTCCTTGTCTCAAGTAATGGCACCAGCATTAGCTCAGAAAGATGGACATAAACCAAGACTCCCCTCTGCTTCATGCTCTCTAATCAGTTAAGTCCCGCTGATTTTACTTCCTGAGTAGTGCTCCAATCTGTCTCCTCCTCTCCAACCTATTATTACCCTGGTTAAGGACTTCATCTTTTGTTACCTAGATTACTGAACTGACCTTCAACTAGTTTTCTTACCTTTTATTTTCTTGGCTGCCAAAATGATCTGTCTGAAGTTCAAATAAGACCATGTCACTCCTCTGTTCCCTAAGTTTCAGAGTAAAATCCATGCTTCTTAGCCTGGCTTCCTGTGACCTTTCTCTTGTTCACTACTTACTCACCTCTTGCCACTCCATGAGTTTTACATTTTATGTTTCTAACAAGTCCAAAAATACTGTGTCTTCCTGTACACATTACAGTGCTTATTTCCCTTCCTTTGCTTTTCTAGCTTTTCTCGTGTTTCTCTGAATTTTAAATCTTTCTGCAGCTCTTTTATATAGTAAATATCTCCTCATAGTTCAAAGACCAAGCTCCTCCAACAACTCATTCTTGATTATTCCCCACAATGTTGGGCTAAAACCCCCTTTTCTGTGCTTCCCTAGCATACTGTTGTATTTACTGCAGTACACGGAAAGTATCTTCTTATGGGTTTATCTCTCTTACTGGGTTACAATTACATTGGAGATCAGGGGTTGAGCCTTATTTAATCTTTATATCCCATGTTCCTCATAACAGGTACCCAAAAATGTTTATTGAATGAAATCAACCTGCTCTGCCTCCCCTGTGTGGCAAACATCATTCTTTGACTGTTCTGGTTGGAACACAGGGAACACAAACTTTGTATAATGATACATTATTATAGACAGCCCCACTTCTGTCCTCAATTGGCAAAGCAGCAGCTTCTATTTTCTTCCACCAAGTTGTCAATTAAATTTCACACTAGTCTTTTATAGACTACCTATTTACCAAAGAAATATAAGTGAGGAAAACATCACCTGCAGCAAAAGTCTTCCCTACAACCGGCAAAGATAAAGCCAGTGGCTTCACAACATTCTTATTCCGGGTCAGGTCCTGAGCTCCACTTAAATTGATTGCAGAATTAGCTGGACTGAGAACCGGCGAATCTTTAAAATGAAAGAGGTTGTTCAAATTAGCAACTATTTAGATACGCAGGAAGGAAGTTAATTCAACAAGAGTGAAGTGAGAGAGAAAGCAGATTGTAGAATTTCAGTTTTTTCCTTGACCTATTTTAGAAAAGTCAATTTCTCAGTATTCAGGTTTTATTTTCCTTTTTATGTATTTAATGAATACCCTTTAGAAGTTACTATGTACTGAATACTAGTTTAAGCACTTTAAATATATCAATTCACTTAATCCCTATAAAAACTCAGTGAGGGAGATACTATTATCTTAAATAGTGGTAGTCATTTAACTTGGTCAAAGGTAGATGATGTGGCATCCAGGATATCATTACGTGTCACATTAAAACTGTCTCCACAGTTACCCTCAAACCTGTATTTTAATTAGATATATTTGTCCACATTAGTTTGTCATTTAAGAGGTATCATGCAAACTAAGTCACTGAAATCTAGGAGAAAATACTTTTCTCTGAAGGAAAATTACTTTAAATTTTTAGAATCAATTTACCTATGTCATACCAGATACATCCAAAAGAAAGTTCCTATTTGGATTCAGAAAATAATTCAACCCAGAAAATATGTATCATTTCAGCACTATTTTAAGCTATGGGAGAGATAAAGACTCAAGCCAACTAGTTTTCTGAAATGAGTATAAACTCAAAATCCCTGACTCTACCCTGGCAGAACAGCTTAATCAATTTATACTGGAAAGTATCAAAGGGGCTGTTAAAACTCTGAGACTTTGGGGGGAAAGAAGGCTCTCTAAAGACTAGGATACTGATGGTGCTACACTAGAAATTATCTTAAAAATTAGTATCCATACCATAATATGACTCCTAATACATCTTATCAGGGTTTCTTGTAAGAGTTTGAAACATTGAAATAGTCCTCTAATGGCTCAGAGGAGTTAATGTGCCTCTCTGAGGGCCTAACATACCACCAGAGAGTGATTGTAAGACCTATTATTCAATAATAATAGTTGGAGACTTCAATAATCTGCTTTCATTGATGAACAGAATAACTAGGGAGCTTTTTGGTCAGATAGAAAATAGAAGACATGAAAAACACTATAAACCCACTTGACCTAACTGATATCAGTAGACCATTCCCCAAACAAAGGCAGAAAACACATTCTCAAGTACACAGGGAAAATTCTCCAGGATAGACAATATGCAAGCTTGAAGGGACTGGCAAAAAATATTCAAAGTGATGAAAAGCTAGGACCTACAGCCAAGATTACTCTACCTACCAAAGCTATTGTTTAGAATCAAAGGCCAGATAATGAGCTTTGCAGACAAGAAAAAGCTAAAGGAGTTCATCACCATCAGAGGACTATTATATAAAATGTTAAAGGGTCTTCTTCAAGATGATAAAAAATCTGAACAATAAAATGGAAATAAATATAATCTACCGACAAATAAATGAATCTAAAAAACAAAATAAACAAGTAGAACAGAAACATTATCATAGATATGTAGAATGTTTTGATGTTTGCCATTTGGGAGGGGAGTCAGGGAGGATGGGTGAAAAAAGTGAAGAGAATAAGAAGTACAAATTGGTAGTTACAGAATAGTCACAGGATGTAAAGTACAACATAAGGAACAGAGTAGCCAAAAAAAAAAACATATGCATGACCCATGGACATGGACAATGGTGTGAGGACTGCCTGAGAGCAGGGGCTGGATGGAGGGGACAAAGGGGGAAAATTGGAACAGTAATACCATAAACAATAAAATATAATTTAAAAATGTTAGATTCAATCATAAAAATCCAAAAGTAGACTTCCTGCCAAGATGGAGGTGTAGGTAGATACCCTGTGCCTCCTTGCACAACCAAAAGGACAATAACAAATTTTAAAATAAAAGACAACCAGAACTGCCAGAAAATTGAACTGTATGGAAGTCTGACAACCAAGGAGTTAAAGAAGAAACATTCATCCAGACAACTAGGAGGGGCAGAGAGGACTCATGGCAAGGTGGCAGCTGGCGGAGCAGGTGATCCCACATTTGCGTGCAGATAAACTGGAAGGAACAACTGGGGAACGAGACAGACCGCACAACCCAGGGCTCCAGCATGGGGAAATAAAACCTCAAAATCTGTCACTGAAAAAACCTGTGGATGTTGTGGCAGTGGAAGAAACCCCCAGTCTCACAGGAGATTTCATTGGAGAGACCCACAGGGTCCTAGAACTTACACAAACCCACTCACCTGGGAATCAGCACTAGAAAGGTCCATTTGCTTGTGGGTAGCGGAGGAAGTGACTGAAAGCTGGTAGAGCAAGCACCACTGTTCTCTCTGGGACTCCTCCCCCACATACAGTGCCACAACGCAGCAAGGTGGGTTGCCTCGCCCTGGTGAACACCCAAGGCTCCACCCCTTGTATGTAACAGGTGTGCCCAGACAAAAAAAAAAAAATGGCCCAAATGAAAGAACAGATCAAAGCTCCAGAAAAAATACAACTAAGTGATGAAGAGATAGACAACCTATCGGATGCACAGTTCAAAACACTGGTAATCCAGATGGTCACAAAGTTGGTTGAGTATGGGCACAAAATAGTGGGAAAAATGAAGGCCATGAAAAGTGAAATAAAGAAAAATGCACAGGGAATCTACAGTGACAGGAAGGAAACTGGGACTCAAATCAATGGTGTGGACAAGAAGGAAGAAATAAACATTCAACCAGATCAGAATGAAGAAGGAAGAATTCAAAAAAAAAAAAAAAAATGAGGAGAGGCTTAGGAACCTCTAGGACAACTTTAAACATTCCAACATCTGAATCATAGGGGTGCCAGAGGAAGAAGAGGAAAAGCAAGAAATTGAAAACTTATTTGAACAAATAATGAAGGAGAACTTCCCTAGTTTGGCAAAGGAAATAGACTTTCAGGAATTCCAGGAAGCTCAGAGTCCCAAAGAAGTTGGACCCAAGGAAGCACACACCAAACCACATCACAATTACATTAGCCAAGATTAAAAAGGAGAGAATCTTCAAAGCAGCAAGAGAAAAAGAGACAGTTACCTACAAAGAAGTTCCCATAAGACTGTCAGCTGATTTCTCAAAAGAGACCTTACAGGCAAGAAGGGGCTCGAAAGAAGTATTCAAAGTCATGAAAGGCAAGGACCTACATCCAAGATTACTCTATCCAGCAAAGCTGTCATTTAGAATGGAAGGGCAGATAAAGTGCTTCCCAGATAAGGTCAAGTTAAAGGAATTCATCATCACCAAGTCCTTATTATATGAAATATTAAAGGGACTTCTCTAAGAAAAAGAAGATGATCAAAAATATGAACAGTAAATTGACAACAAACTCACAATTATCAACAACTGAACCTAAAAAAACAAAATAAAAAACAAACTAAGCAAACAACTAGAACAAGACAGAATCACAGAAATGGAGATCACATGGATGGTATGGGGAGGTGGAAGGGGGAGAACAGGGGGAAAGGTACAGAGGATGAGTAGCATAAATGGTAGGTAGAAAATAGACAGGGGGAGGTTAAGAGTAGTATAGGAAATGTAGAAGTTAAAGAAATTATATGTATGGCCCATGGATATGAACTAAGTAGGGGAAGTGGGTGAGGGGAGGCTGCAGGGTAGAGGGGAATAAAGGGGGAAAACATGGGATAACTGTAATAGCATAATCAATAAAATATATTTAAAAGAAAAAAAATCCTAGAAGTAAACACAGGCAGTAAAATCTTGGACATTGTTCGTAGCAATATTTTTTCTGTTATATGTCCTCAGGCAGGAAGACAAAAGAAAAAATAAACAAATGGGACTACAGCAAACTAAAAAATTTTTGCACAGCAAAGGAAACCATCAATAAAATGAAAAGACAACCCACTGAATGGGAGAACATATTTACCAATACATCTGATAATGGGTCAATATCCCCTTATAAACAAGGGAAAATATTTATAACTCACAGACAATTAGACTCTGCTCCTGTCAACACAGGTCAATAAGAAAAAAAGACTACTTTTGCAGACACTTTGTTGCTTCTTATCACATCCCTTTAGCTCATCTTTGATTTCAGCAGGAGCTATGGTGAATAGTGCTATGTGAGCTCAGATTCCTGGGGACGTATCTTCCCTCAGGATCACATATAACTTCTTTTAACCTTTTGTCTCGGGGCCTTCTCCAAGACCACAAAGCTCTCAGCTCTGTGTGTGGTCCAGAAGTGCAAGGGGGTGTGATACTTCTGGGAAAGCTGGCCACTAGTGGAGAACATAAAAAAATGCCCCAGCCTTCCATTCTTTTTTTTTTTAATTTTAGAGCATTTTGTTTCTGTAATCAAACCCACATAGATAAGACCTTACATATTTAATATAGTGCATTAATTACCCCCTACATATAGAAAAATTATGTTTAACATTTCTAGACCAATTTGGCTGTTAATTTCTGTACAGTGTCAACCCAGCAAGGAACAATTGGGATACTTTTTCCAAAGTTCACAGCACAGCTAAAGTTTTCAAAAATTCAAATTGTATATATATGTATATAGATTTATTTATATAAAAAGACCAATAGTAGTATGCATCAATAGCAGCAAGAGCTTTTCCAAGTTCTGCAGTCATCTGAACAAAATTATAATGGTGCTAGTTATCTTCCATTCTTTAGAATGATAATTTTGCGAGGCATTCTGCATGCTTCTTACAGGACCTGGTTTACACCATACACAATCTGGTGCCGGCTTACTCCTGCTTGCAGGGAATCATACCTCAAATAAACTACTTATACCCAAGTCGTTCCTTTAGGCTTGGATCCTAGAAGAACCCCAACTATGACAAATAACTCAATAACTAAAGGGTAAAGGATATAAATTAGAGTTCATAGAAAAAAAATTTTTTAAGATGCTCAACATCTATGATAATGGAAATGAAAATTAAAACCACATTCAGGTAGCATTTTTCACCCATAACATTGACAAAAATCCAAAAGTTCAAAAATAAACCTTGTTGATGAGTCTCTGTGGAAATATATACTGACACACATACACTGGAAGAACCTCATGGAGAGTAATTTGACAGCATATATGGAAATTACAAATGAGTACACATGTGACCCAGCAATTTCTGGGCATTTTGGCAGATGTGGGAAATGATGTATGTTCAGTTATTCACTGCTGCATTGTTTGGAAACAATATAAATGCCCACCAGTAGGGGACAAGGTATATAAATTATGGCACATCTGCAAAGTATAAAACTATGTAGCAGTAAAATATTAACAAGGAAACTATTGCTTTGGAAAGATCTCCAAGAAATAGCAATATGAGAAAATGAGGTGCATAACAGTATGAAGAAAATGCTGCCTTTGGAGTAACAAAAGTGTAAAAATAAGAACATATATTTGTTTTTCTTGAATAGATATAAAGAAAATGTAGAAAGATACATGAGAAGCTAATTACTCGTACATTGGTTACCTGTTTGGTGGGGGCATGTAGTAGTGACATGGGTTGGAAGAGAAACTTTTCACTGTATTATGTATGAATATATTATATATGTATGAATACACATGCACAAGCATATTTTTAGAAATGTAAATGTTTCAAAATAGTGGAGAAAGTGAAATTTTAATAAATAAGGATTAGGTACATGCAGATTAACAACTGGCATCAGATGTATTTCTTAAATGCACAAGGTGATTGTTTACTTCAGGATTAGATTACGCATAGGGATTTTAAAGGTTAATTCCACTCCAATGAAATTGCTTTTGCAAAGTTATCAATGACCTAATTCTCAAAGCAGGAGAGACTCTTCAGTCCCTGTCCTGTCATACGGAATCCTGCAGCTATTGATTTATTTATTGGGCAATTATTTATCAAGCACTTACCATATCAATAACCTTGCTGGGATCTATGGGTAAAATGGTGCACAAGACAAACCCTTTTCTTATGTCAGTTTTCCTGTGCCTACTAACGATCAGTGTCCTCCAAACTTTTATTTATCTCAAGACAATCTGATCAGACTCCATGGTTTCATTTTTAGTTTTTGAAAAATTTTTCATTTATATTGTCTTATTTTATTTCATTAGCATATAAATTATGAAACATGTCAATTACAGAATAACCAGAAAGCACAGATGAGGATTAGGTAAGTTCAGAGTGCACATTCTTTTTTTTTTATATTTATTGATTATGCTATTACAGTCGTCCCATTTCCCCCCCCCACTCAACTCCATCCTGCCCACCCCCTCCCTCCCACATTCCCCCCTATAGTTCATGTCCATGGGTCATACTTATAAGTTCTTTGGCTTCTACATTTCCTACACTATTCTTACCCTCCCCCTGTCTATTTTCCACCTATCATTTATGCTATTTATTCTCTGTACCTTTCCCCCCCTCTCTCCCCCTCCCAATCCCCTATTGATAACCCTCCATGTGATCTCCATTTCTGTGGTTCTGTTCCTGTTCTAGTTGTTTGCTTAGTTTTCTTTTGTTTTGGTTTTAGGTGTGGTTGTTTATAACTGTGAGTTTGCTGTCATTTTTACTGTTCATATTTTTTATCTCCTTTTTCTTAGATAAGTCCCTTTAACATTTCCTATAATAATGGCTTGGCGATGACGAACTCCTTTAACTTGACCTTATCTGAGAAGCACTTTATCTGCCCTTTCATTCTAAATGATAGCTTTGCTGGATACAGTAATCTTGGATGTAGGCCCTTGCCTTTCATGATTTGGAATACTTCTTGCCAGGCCCTTCTTGCCTGTAAGGTCTCTTTTGAGAAATCAGCTGACAGTCTTATGGGAAGACCTTTGTAGGTAACTGTCTCCTTTTCTCTTGCTGCTTCTAAGATTCTCTCCTTCTCTTTCATCTTGGGTAATGTAATCATGATGTGCCTCGATGTGTGCTTCCTTGGGTCCAACTTCTTTGGGACTCTCTGAGCTTCCTGGACTTCCTGGAAGTCTATTTCCTTTGCCAGATTGGGGAATTTCCCCTTAATTACACTTTCAAGTAAGTTTTTAATTTCCTGCTCTTCCTCTTCTTCTGGCACCCCTATAATTCGGATGTCGGAATGTTTAAAGATGTCCTGGACGTTCCTAAGTCTCTCCTCATTTTTTTGAAATCTTGTTTCTTCATTCTTTTCTGGTTGGATGTTTCTTTCTTCCTTCTGGTCCATACCGTTGATTTGAGTCCCAGTTTCCTTCCCATCACTATTGGTTCCCTGTACATTTTCCTTTATTTCACTTAGCATAGCCTTCATTTTTTCATCTAATTTGCGACCAAATTCAACCAATTCTGTGAATATCCTGATTACCAGTGTCTTGAACTGTGTATCTGGTAGGTTGGCTATCTCTTCATCACTTAGTTGTATTTTTTCTGGAGCTTTGATCTGTTCTTTCATTTGGGCCTTTTTTTTTTTTTTTTTTTGGTCTTGGTGTGCCTGTTACTTAAAGGGGCAGAGCCTTAGGTGTTCACCAGGGCAGGGTAACACTGGTCGCTGCGCTGTGAGGCTATACGTATGGGAGGGGCCGAGAGGGAGCAATGGCGCCCCCTCCACTCTCCACCGGATTTCAGTCACTCCCTCCGGCACCCACAATCAAATTGGGCCCCTCTGGTGCTGGTTCCCGAGTGGGTGGGCTTGTTCACTGCTTATTTCTGGGGCTTTGATTTGTTCTTTCATTTCGGCCATTTTTTTTTGTCTTGGTGTGCCTGTTACGTAAAGGGGTGGAGCCTTAGGTGTTCACCGGGGAGGGGTAATGCTGGTCTTGGGCTGTGATATGGGGGAGAGGCCAAGAGAGAGTAATAGTGCTCGCTCCACTCTCTACTGGATTTCGTCACTCCCTCCGCTACCAACAATCAAACTGGGCCCCTCTGGTGCTGGTTCCCGAGTGGGTGGGCTTGTGCACGCTCTAGGCCCCTGTGGGTCTCTCCAATGAACTCTCCTGTGAGGCTGGGAGTCTCTCCTGCTGGCGCCTCAACCCCCACGGGTGTTTTCAATCAGAGGTTTGAGGCTTTATTTCCCCGAGCTGGAGCCCTGGGTTGCACCGGTCTGTTTCACTCCTGGCCATTCCTCCTGGTTTAGCTATGCGTGAATGTGGGGCTCAGGGTCTGCTAGCGGCTGCACTGCCTGCCCCATTCGTCCCACAATCCGCCACGACTCTGGATCCGGCCACGTTGCCCTGAGTCCTGTGCGCCCCCCGTCCTGTGCGCCCCGAGTCCTGTGCTCCCCGGCTGTCTGTCTCCGCCCCTCCTACCGGTCTGGATGAATGTTTCTTCTTTATCTTCTTAGTTGTTGGGTTTCTGTGCGGTTCGATTTTCTGTCAATTTTGGTTGTTTTTTGTTTTTAAATTGTTGTTGCCCTTCTTTTGGTTGTGAGAGGAGGCACAGTGTGTTTACCTACCCCTCCATCTTGTTTTTTCCCCAGAGTGCACATTCTAAAATGCCAGTCCTAGTATGTCATTCCCTAATCTTTGCCACCTTGACATGTTTCTATTCTTTAATTTATCATATGTGGTGGCACTGGCATATTTAGTATTTAACACTATTGGTTTTGGTTATTTGGGAAGAGCCCCAAATGTCCAAAATATGATAGCTTGTGATCTTTCTCAGACATGAACATGAACTGTGCGTAAGCTCTTGTGCAAAAGCTGGAACTTTGACAGTGAATAAGCAGCTGATTGCCCAGCATCTATATCTCTCCAAAGACTGATTCTCTAAACTAGTGATTTTACATCCATTTAAAGGAGAAACATTAGTATGTGGTTGCCTCTCACACACCCCCACCTGGGGACCTGGCCTGCAACCCAGGCATGTACCCTGTCTGAGAATCGAACCAGCAACCCTTTGGTTCACAGGCCAGCACTTAATCCACTGAGCCACACCAGCCAGGGCAGGAGGGACTTCTAAGCGCTGGAGGATTCACAGATTCACAAACTCAGGAAAAAGTTCCTTGAGCAAGTAAGTGACAGCTCTGCTATCTACGTCATAGTAGTTTGTAACTTCTATTTTATTCACTAATAGATGAGTGGATAAAAAAGTGATGGTACATATATGTGATGGAATACTACTCAGCCATAAAAAAATGAGATCTTACCACTTGTGATAGCATGAATGGACCTAACGGGTATTGCTGTAAGTGGAATAAGTCAGATGAAGAAAAACAAATACCATGTGATTCCACTTATATGTGAACTATGAAGAGCAAAATAAACATAGAAAACAAATTCATAGATATAGGGAAGAGACTGACAGTTGCCAGAGGAATGGTGGTTGGAGGACTTGGTGAAAAGATGAAGAAGGGATTAAGAAGTACAGATTTTTATTCACAAAATAGTTCCTGGAACATAATATAGAGCAAATATAATCAATAATATTGTAATAACTATGTATGGTTATGTATGGTACCAGTGGGTCCTCTAAATATCAATAAAGTATATGATTGTGTAACCACTATGCTGTACACCTGAAACTAATACAAAATAATATTGAATGTAAACTGTAATTAAAAAATAAAATTAAAAGAAAATTTTAAAAAGGGAGCCACTTAAGACCTGGCTGGGTGGCTCAGTTGGTTGGAGCATCATCCCGTACACCAGAAGTTTGTCAGTTTGATCTCTGGTCAGGGCACATAACTAGGTTGGGGGTTCAATTCCCAGTTGGGGTGCTTATGGTATGCAAACAATGATGTCTCTCTCTCTCCCCACCCCGAATCCCTCCCTCTCTCCCTTTCTCCCTCATTCTTTCTTCCTTCTTCTCTATCTCAAATCAATAGGCATATCCTCAGGTGAGGATTTTTTTTTTAATTAAAAATAAAAGGGAGCCATTTAAGTAGTTAAATAGAGTTTGAATTCTGATTTTGCTACTTACTAGCTTTCTTTTTTTTTTTGCCAAATACTAACCTTTTCTGAGATTGTTTCATGATATGCAAAATGGTACTAAAACCTACCTCACAGCAACAATTAGCATATTTAGCACAGTGCCTAGAACACAGTAGATATTCATAAATATTTGCTTTGCTAAATGTTGTTAGCAGTTTAACAGGTGATAAAGAGCTTAAATCTGTTTGAGCTCTCCTTGCCCTTGACACTTGTATAAAGCACAGGCTACTTCAACATTGTGATTTATAAGATACTCAGTTTATAGATCCTAGCTGCAGCTTCCAAAACCCTACAAATTTCCTAAGGGTTGAGTGATAAAGGTGACTTTTGTTAGGTTAATGAGATAACATTTGGACCTCTTTTAAGGACTGTGGAGAGGGGCCAGGTTTGAATCAATTCACAAAAGCCATTAATTCAATTAATTATGACTATGCAATGAAGCCTCCATAAAACCCCTAAACAACAGGGTTCGGAGAGCTCCCAGGGTGGTGAACAGGGGAGATCTGGGGAGAATGGCTCACCTGGAGAGGGCATGAAAGCTCTGTCCCTTTCCTAGGTAGCCTGCCCTATGAATCTCTTCTATCTGGCTTTTCTTGAGTTATATATCCTTTTCCAATAAACCAGTGACCTAATAAGTAACATGTTTCTCTGAGTTCTTTAAGCCATTCTAGCAAATTAATTAAATCCAAGGAAGAGGTTGTGGGAACCTCTAACTTATTGCCAGTCTGTAGAAATACAAGTAATAACCTGAACTTGCCATGGTCATTCCAAGTTGTAGGGGCTTGTTAGAACCTCCAATTTCTGACTTACTTCATCTGACTTATTTCTGGTCAGAAGCAAACAAGTAAGAGTTTGAGGTTGTGGCTGGTGCCTTAAGAGAGAGAGAAAAAGTGTGTGTGTGCATTCTCGTAGGACTGAACCCTTAACCTGTGGAATCTGATGCTATCTCCAGGTAGATAGTATTAGTATTGAGTTGAATTCCTGGACACCCTGCTGGTGTCAGAATTGTCTGTTGGTGTTGGGGGGAACTCCTCTCCACATTGGAATTGGGTCCAGGAACCCCAGTTCAACACCTTATTTGGTTCTTTCCCAAGTAAAGTATACTGGACCTATTTTCACCTTCTGACCATAATTAATGTCTTTCCAATAAGATACCATATATCTATTAATACAATCTGAGACTGCATTACTTATGTATATCAGCCATGTTTTACTTGTGAGTCAATTGAACTAGCATCTAATGAACACTTGAATATATTCCTCCCCCTAAAATCACCTTATGACTTCCTTTAGCATTATTGTAGTATGAAACTGTTAATTGGTGAATTCTTCCATTTTTTGTGTGTCTGAAAATATCTTTATTTTACATTCATTTTTTAAAGATATTTTGGCTGAGGCGGTGAGGGACAAATACCATATGATCTCACCTCTAACTGGAACATAATCAATAGAAGAAAAAAGCAAACAAAATATAACCAGAGACATTGAAGTTAAGAACAATCTAACAATAGCCAGGGTGGGGGGGGGGGGGAGGGGGGGCGCGGGGGACAGTGGGAAGAGGGGATTATAGGAACTACTATAAAGGACACATGGAAAAAACCAAGGGGGAGGGTGGAGGTGGGGGAGGGAGGTGGGTTCAGCTGGGGTGGGGTGGAGGGATGGGGAGAAAAGGCATACAACTGTAATTGAATAACAATAAAAATTTAAAAAAGAAAGATATTTTGGCTGAGTACAGAATTCTTGGTTGATAATTCTTAGTGGTCAGCACTTTAAAGATGTTGCTCCACTGTCCTTTTATTTATATTGCTTTCTGTTAGAAATATGATGTCATATTTATTTTTGTTCCTCTGTACACAACATGTCTTTTTTCTCTTGCTGCTTTTAAGATTTTCTCTTTATTGTTGGTATTAAGCAATTTTATTATTATGTGCTTTGGTGCAGATTTCTATATGTTTCTTATCTTGGGGTTCATTGAACTTCTTGAGTCTATCGGTTTATAATTTTCATAAAGTTTGGGAAGTTTTTGGCCATTATTTCTTTTAAATTTTTTTCCTACCCCCTTTCAGGCACTCCAATTACAAGTATATTAGGCTGCCTTTGGTTGTCCCACAGCTCACTGATGGTCTTTTAGTTTTCTTTTTTTTTTCCTCTGTGTTTCATTGTGGGTGGTCTCTATTACTATGCCCTCAAGTGACTAATCTCTTTTTTTGCAATGACTGATATGTTGTTGATTTCAATCACCACATTTTTCATTTCAAACAATGTAGTTGTCATCTCTAGAAGTCTAGTATGGTGCTTTTTTATATCCTCTAAGTCTTAACTTTTTGAACATATGAGATAGCTATAACTGTTTCAATGTCCTTCCCTGCTAATTCTAACATCTGTGTCAGTTCTAGGTTGGTTTTGATTGATTTATTCGTCTCCTCAATATTAGTCATGTTTCCCTGCCTCTTTGACATTCCTGGTAATCCTTGATTGGATTTAAGTCATTATTAATTTTATCATGTTAAATTCTGGATATTTTTGTATTCCTGTAAATATTAATTTTACTCTGGACTGCAGTTAAAATACTTGGAAACAATATGATCCCCTGTGGTTTTGTTTTTCATATTTTTAGGCAGGTCTGAAACAGTGCTCAATCCAGTATCCTCCCTTACTGAGATAAAACCTTTCTAAGTACTCTACCCAATGCCTGATGAACTATGAGGTTTCCCTGTCTACTGGTGGGAAAAGCCCCTGTTCCTGGCCCTGTGTGGATGTTGGTCTCTGTTTCTTCTCATGCTTTTCTAAAATATATATATTTTATTGATTATGCTATTACAGTGGTCTCAATTTTTTCCCATTTGCCCCACTCTGCCCCATACCCCCATTCCCTCCAACAATCCCCTCCCTTAGTTCATGTTCATGGGTTGTATATATAAGTTCTCTGAGTACTCCATTTCTTATACTGTTCTTAACATACCGTCTATTTTTTATCTATGAATTTGTACTTCTTAATCCCTGCACCTTTTCCCCCATTCTCCCTCTTCCCCCATCCAGCAGATAACCCTCCAAATGATCTCCATACCTATAACTCTGTTCCTGTTTTGCTTCTTTGCTGACAGTCTTATGGGAACTCCTTTGTAGGTAACTCTCTTCTTTTCTCTTGCTGCTTTCAAGATTCTCTCCTTATCTTTAATCTTTGGCAATTTAATTATGATGTGTCCTGATGTGTTCCTCTTTGGGTCCAACTTGTTTGGGACTCTCTGTGCTCCATGGATTTGTATGTCTATTTCCTTTACCAAATTAGGCAGATTTCTTTCACTATTTTCTCAAGTATAAGTTTTCAATATCTTGCTCTGCCTCTACTCCTTCAGGCACCCCTATGATTTGGATGTTGGTATATCTGGAGATATCCCAGAGGCTCTTTATTCTATTCTCATATTTTTAAATTCCTTTTTCTTGCTGTTCTGATTAAATGGTTTTTTTCCCCTTATGTTCTAAATCATTGATTTGAATCTTGGATTCATCACCTCAGCTGTTGGTTCCCCTTTTGGCTTTTCTTTACTTCACTTAATACAAACTTCATTTCTGTCTGGGTCTTTTTTATGCTGTTGTAGTAGCCAATGATTTCTTTGAGCATCCTGATAACCAGTTTTTGAACTCTGCATCTGGTAGCTTGCTAATGTCCATTTCATTTCGTTGTTTTCCTGGAGTGTTGTTCTGTTCTTTCATTTTGGCCGCATTTCCTTGTCACCTCATTTTGGCAGCCTCCTTGTGTGTGTTTCTGTGTATTAGGTAGAGCTGCTCTGACTCCCTCTCTTAGTAGTGTGGCCTATTGTAGAAAAGGCACCTGTAAATTGTGTGGAGTGAAGCCTTAGGTAGTCGCCAGGGCAGGGCAACCTGTTTTGCTGCCTTGTGTGTCTGTGTTGGAGAGGGCTAAGAGAGGGGACAATGCCACTGCCTTGCCTTTAGAGATTGCCCAAGCAGAAGCTGTCTCCCTTGCACTCGTCTGCTTGCTAGTCTTCACTTTTCTTCCCATTTCCCCATGTCACTTGTGACCTTCCAGCTCTTGCCCTGGTGCTGAATCTCAGAGGGGGTGATCCTTGTGAGTCCTAACTCCACTGCAGGCCCATTAAGAGAAGTATCTTGAGAATCATGCAGTTTCTTCCACCACCCCAAACCCCACTTGTTTTTGCATCCAGAAGTTATGGGGACTTATCTTCCTGGTGCTGGAACCTTGGGCAGGGTGGTCTAGTCTGGGGCTGTGATTACAAGCTCCTGAGGTATCCCTCCCACCACATGTGAATATGGAACTGCCATTCTGCTGCCCTTCCATGCCTCTCTGCATCTCTGCACCTCTGCCCCTCCTACCTGTCTGGATGAATGTGGCTTTTTTAATTCCTTGGTTGTTGGATTTCCACACAGCTTGATTTTCTGATGAATCTTGGTGAAATTTGTTTTGTAATGTAGTTGTAATTTTTTGCTGTAGTTGTACGTGGAGGCAAAGTGTGTTTACCTAGGTCTCCGTCTTAGCTGGAAGTCCTCTTCTCATGAGTTTGGATGGCACTTTTTACTTTGAGTAGTTTCCTCACATGCATGCATCAATCAGTACTATGTTGAATATTTGAGGGGACCTTCTGCACATCTCTGGGGTTTTCTCTCTGTTCATTTCTCCCCCATCTAATACTTGGTCTTATGAACTCTAGCTATTTGGTCGCCCTGCACTCTCCATTCCTTCTACTCAATTTAGGGCATCTACTGGGCTACAACACAGTTCTCCCTCACTATATCATGGTCTGAAAACTCAAAACAGTAAGCTGCAGCAATAGTAAGACTCACATTATTTGTTTCCCTTCTAGCAGGGATCATTGTCTTTTTTGCCTGATATACAGTATCTTAAACATTTGTTTTTCATGTATTTTTGTCTTTTTTTAGTTGTTTCAGGTGAGACAGTAAATTCAGTCCATTTTTATTCATTTTTGGCCAGGAGCAGATGTTGAATTGATCTGCTGTTGATTTTTCAACCTTGGTGCGCCCCCTCTACTTTTCCCCACACCCCTGCTCCTTACCTTGTTCTTGGTATCTGAGACACATGAACACTTTAATAGAGATAAAATCATCTCTGTATCCCCAGATCCTAGATTCCAGTAATTGACCATTAAAATTATTAGCAGTGAGCAGAGAAAGTTTAAATTCTGGCTTTGTTACCTTCTAGCTGTCTATTGGACTCGACTGTTAGGTACTGGCCCTTATTCCTCTACAGACAAAGAGAATGCTATAAAAAGATCAGTAAGACATAGATATTTTCTACTGAGCTATCCATTTGACTTAACCTTGAGATCGCTTATAATATAACATAAAACTCAGAAATAGAAACAAACACACTAAAATCTCACTTCTACAAACCATTGTTTTTTCTTTTAGTATATGCCCTTGTATGTTTCGTCCACATTATATTTTTACATGATATAACAAAAATATACAGAGTTGATAGAACTTTTTTTACTTAACAGAATTATTTCATATGTGGTTGCATAGTGCCACAAGTATTTCTTTTAACATCTTCATTATGTGAGTATTCAATGATTTATTCAATTGTTTCTATATTAAGATTGCTTTTCCTTTTTAGTTAATATAAAGAATAACTGCAGTGAATATCCTGACTTTTCTTCTAGCTTTTTTTCTTAGCTAAGCCCCTGAATTTAAGGTTACTAAAGGATATAAATATTTTTAATGTTCTTCTTATATATGCCAAATTGCTTTCCTTTTTAAAAAATAAATATTTATTTATTTTTAGAGAGAGGGTAAGGGAGGGAGAAGGAGAGGGAGAGAAGCATCAGTGTGAGGGAAAAACATCAACTGAATGCCTCTCAAACAGTCCTGAACCCACAACCCAGGAAAGAGAATCAAACTGATGACCTTTTGCTTTGTGGGACAATGCCCAACCAACTGAGCCACACTGGCCAGGATGCCAAATTGCTTTCTTAAAAGGTTGTATCATTGTTCACCTTCACCAGCCTGGCTGACAATGTCCATCTTACCATATCCTTGCCAGCACTATATATTATTTAAATGGACGGTGGTAGTTAATGTAATTAGTGAAAATGACTTTTCATTATTATTACTTACAGTTTCTTCATTTCCAAAAAGTGGACCATTATTCCTTATACATGCTAAACATACTTTCTCTTTTGTGGGGTAGGAGAAGACTCACATGTACATTCATGACCTTGTCCCAGAAGAGTATGATCACTGGTTTTCTCCCTCTCCCACCCATGCATGCATTCATCAGATGTCTACCGAGCCCTTTCAGCAGGCCAGGTACTATGCTAGGCTTCAGGTACAGAATAGGGAGAGGAGGCAGACAGCTGCCACCTAGGGAGTTTATAGTGTAAAGGAAAAGCCTACATGTTTTCAATGTCTGGTTGGGAGTGGGCAAATCAGCCAGCCAAATGGTTTCCACCACATTTGGAAAAGGAGACTGTGTTTTGGTAATGAGTTAATTTGAATATTCATGAGGAATTAAGTTTTTAAAAACCTTCATGAAGAACTTTTGATTATCTTGAAATCTAGTTAGTGGCTAAGGAAGACAAATGAAAAGAGGAAAGAGACACACACAGTTACACGATACATTTTAATGGAAACTACTTTCTGAACTGCTGTCACCAGGGACAGAGGAGTTGTTCTAAGCGAGGGGGAGGGAGGAGAATAGAGACAAAATAAGACTATGTGAGCAAGGCAGGCCTGGGTTAGACATGGCACAATATGAAGTGTTCTGGACATACAGAGGGAAGCACAAGAGGTAAAGAGAAGGAGCCAGAGGTTGCAGGGAATGAAAAATATTGAGCACTTAGAGATTTCTATTAGGGTTGTCTCTGCCTTTTCCCTTCTTGGAGACCGAAGTCAGCTGTGAGGCTCCCCACTGCAGCTGTGCTACTGAGGCAACAACCCCACAAGAGAAATTACCACAGTAGAAAATAAAAAAGCTCAAAAGGACGAAAACATTATTATTACACCGTAGCCATCCGTGGCCTATCCTTTGCTGTCAAAGTGTGAGGACTGCGCACAATATGAGGGGGGAACCAAAAATAAAAGCAAATGGAATTTATTTATAAAAAATTGTGTATTTATTGTTACATATTTAAAAAGTACTCTCCATTTGATGTAGTACACCTATCTGAGACATTTTTTCTACTGCTTAAAACAGTTTTTGAACCTGTCGATTTTGTTGCCTTTTAGTGCTTCTGCTGTTTTTTGTTTTCCCTCTTCTATATCAGCAAAATGTTTCCCTTTAAGGACTTTTTTCCTCCAGGAAAACAACAAAAAAAGTCACTCAGAGGTGAGATGAGGTGAATAGGGAGGGCGGGGTAAATGGCTCATATGTTTTTGGTCCAGCACCTTGTTTCTACCCAGTGGCAGTGCTGAGCTCTCACTTAACTGTTAAGGAGTAGTTACATGTGTACAGTCCTAAAATTACGTTTGGCCCTTGAAGGCAACCGTGAGGCTGATATGGACCCTGGTGAAAATGAGTTTGATACCCCTGGGCTAGAGCATAAAAAAACCTGTTTCTTCCTAATGGTAGATGAGCATCATTTTTATTTGGAGAAATAGTACACATCAGTAAATTAATAATTGCCCAGATGCTAACTTCACATTTAACTTATATATGGAATCTAATGAACAATATGAATTAACAAGCAAAATAGAGACAGACTCATAGATAGAGTAGGCTGACAGCTGTTGAGGGTGAGTGTGGGTTGGGGGGCAGAGGAATTGAGCAAAAAAGGGGGAAAAAGAAAAATACTGATGGACATGGACAACAGTGTGTGACTGCCGGGTGGGGAGCAGAGTGAAGAGAGGGGAAGGAGGGTATAAGGGGGATAAATGGTAATGGACAGACACTTGACTTGTGGTAGTGAACATTCTATACAGTGTACATGTATGTGTTGCAGAACTGTGCACCTGAAACCTGTATAATTTTGTTAACCAGTGTCACCCTAATAAATTCAATATAAAGAAAAAAACAAAGATGCTGAGATTATTGAACATCCATGTGCAAAAAAAAAAAAATGAATTTAGACAAAGATTTTTTTCATCTATTCTTGAATTCATGTCTGGATTAAACACAATACCTCTGTGTGTGTTATATGCACATAATGAAGGTAGGTAACTGTACAGCCACCTTCAGTCAAAATATTTTACCAGGATTGTTGGTAAAATTTGAATTATCAACGACAAATTTGTTGAAAGAAAATATACAAGGATAAACTGCAAGCCAGCCAGAGTAGCACATCCAGAGCTTGGCAGGTGGAATTTAAGATAAGACTGTGTAAATAGTCAGTAATCCCCTCTTTAAATAACTATGCAATGTGTGTGTGCTTAGATTTCAGGCTAAGAATTGCAGATTATAGGCAGTCACAGATTGCAGATTAAGAAAGCAGTCTCTTATAGAACGATGAATCTCTATCAGCTAAGGAAATGCTGCATACTCTACTATTTGCAATAATTTCACAATGTTAACATGAAATTCTTACAGCCTATTACTTTCAACATATGTAGGAAGAAAGAAATTGTTGAAAATTTTATAAACATAATTCATTAAGAAGAAAGTTTTAGATAAAAGCCTCCTTTTAAAAGGCACTTTCTTGTATTAAATTTTCTGGATTGCACCTAAAATTGTTAATAGCTAATTTCATAGACAAAATGCCACTTTCACCATGACAAGGGATACACAAGAATATTGGCATAAATATTGGCCACTGGTGTTCACTGTGAGTCAGTTGGTGACTTGCCTGTGTCTCTTCATGGCAACTGATAGAGCCTGTGCTAAAGCCTGTATCTCGGTTCCCTCTATGTCAGAGCAACATTTGTTTTCAAAACATATTTCCTGGTATACAGTCATGTGTTGCTTATTGACAGGGATGTTCTAAGAAATGTGTTGTTAGGAATTTTTTTTGTTTTGTGAAACTCACAAAGTGCTTTTACACAAACCTAGATGGTATAGCTCATACTTAAAGCTATAATGCTATAGCCTGTTGCTCCTAGGCTACAAACCTGAGCAGTGTGTTACTATATTGAGTACTGCAGGCCACTACAGCACAGTGGTATTTAAGCATACCTAAACATAGAAAAGGTACAGTAAAAATAGAGTATGTAAGATAAAAGTGTGCATATGTGTGCATGCACGCATTGGGGGGATAGAAGGAGGGCTGTGGAGGGAGGTGCTGTTGGAAAGAGCATGGTCATCAGGAGAAGGGAGGGAGGGAGGAAGGGAGAGAAGGAAGAGGAGAGAGGAAGGAAGAGCAGAGATCAAAAGAGACCCAAGAAGTAATAAAAAGAAGAGCGGGAGAAGGAGTCGGGGCAGGAGTAAGTAGTAGGGGACAAGTGAATGAATGTGTGCGTGTAAGCATGTATTCGGGGGACGGTGGAAGACAGGTAGGTAAACAGCATGCTTAGCTTCCTCCTCTATTCAAACTACCCACAGCTAGGAGCAACTTCAACATTGTAGTCAGGACCAGCCTTTTTTTCAGCCTTTATAAGCAAAAACAAACTTTTTGCTTATAATCCATTATTCATGGGACCATTGCCATACATGCAGTCCATGATTGACCGAATATCATATGACTGCATATGACTATATGAAAATGCATTACTGCCTTTTTATGAATTACTACTTATTAACATTTCAATATATTTTCATGTGCAACTAGTTATTTATATATCAACGCTTCCCTCTGAGGAAATATAACATGCTTTATTGTTCTTTCATCCCTTCTAATGAGTGGTTTTTAAATCATCAGAGCCATCAGTCAAGTACTGAAACCCTGCCTTACAGCACTTGACAAGAATCTTAGAATATAATATACACTTGATAAATTTTTGTTTGAATTAAGTAAATATTCATTTTTAATGTTGCAGTTCTAAAATTCCATTTTACTGGCCCCAAGGTCTAACAGCAGAAACTATACCACAGAACCAACTGAATTACCTAAATAATATTCTAGGAGAGACATGTAGGTTTATCATACTGTAATGAAGGCCAGTCTTTCAATTTTAGGAGATAAATGCCAACTTTTTTCTTTCTTGAATACCTAGTAACATGATATTCTCTCATTTATTCTAAAGAGAAATGCTGTCTTTTTTTTTTTTTTTTAATCACAGCCTCTATATAAATTTCTTGGACAGATGAAAGTTAGACTTTTTAAATCCAGAATGAAGTGGACTTAGCTGAGTGTGGACACACAGAAAGAAGTGTCCCATATAAAGTCTCCTTATATCATTGCTGTTGTTAACATATTCTAATAATCACTACTTCTATCTTGAAAATAAATGGAAATAATTTACTAGGTCATAGGAATTTCACATAAATTTGAAAGAGGAATGCTAACTTGAAATAAATGAATACAGCCTTCTTATCAATTTGAGTGGTTAACAGGACACTGGCAAAGCACATATACTATGAAGTTTGCATATCAGATGAGTAAAATTATACTTTACAAAATACAAGTAAGCTAAAATAAACTCACAAATTCTTTTAAAATACTTTCCTTCTTGTCTAAGATATAACCGAGACTGCTTTTGAATAATCTTCTCAAATACTACCTACAGTGATCCTTTTGGTTATAGCCCTCCAGGCCTTGAGCCACCTGGAGACATTAATTCTTAACTGGAGTCTTGTTCTGACCCCAGGGCCTGGGCTAGTTCTGTCTTTGTTTACTGAAGGAATTTTTAGAAGCCTTAGACCAGTAACTTACCTACTCATCAGTATCAGATTTTCCACTCTGCTGATCCTGCTCAGATATTGTAATCTCATTTCAGGCACTAAAATTTTATCTGGTTATTCATATCCAAGCTCCTCTCTTGAACCACTAGAAACTAGAACCTAGATTCTTCTGTGATCCTCAGTCCTACCCTGGAACCTTACTTTGTATCCCAGTTGGGACAATACTACCTATAATGTTCTGTGGGCTTAGTTAGAGCCCTACCCTGGAACTCAAGTCTTCATGAATATGTCCCCAATACACACCACCTGACAGCTATGAGACAGACTTCCTTCATGTCTGGATTTCTACTTATTGCCTCCTATCGGACTCCTCTAGAAATGGGCCCTATGCTTGAGCTCATTTCCCTATCAACTATCAGTTCCTTTCTTCATCCCTGTCTTAGCACTGGAAGGACTTGGGGTTCTGGTCACCCACAGACTGGCCTATCTCCATGCTGAATTCTAATTCTAATAGTAAATAAAGAAATTTATTTCTATTTAAAAATATTTCTATTCAAACCAGTTGACAGTAAGTTTTAAGTGCCTCATTAAATAGACATCTACCGCTTAAAATTCTCCTCCAACCCTAAAATACCCCATTACCTGTCTGAATGAATCCTGATTTGTATCCATTAGTGGTGCCATTTTCTGGGGTCACAGTTGATGACACTGAAGAGTTTGGTTTAATAGAGTGGCAAGTAGCAGAGGATTGTCGGCTTCTACATTCTGTAAAAGAGTACGAGTCACATTATGTGAGGAGACCAAAAAGTCTGTTAAAACAGGTGATGGAGACACAATCTACAAACTCTCAAATAAGTTGCTCCTCCTTAAATGACAACCATTTTCCTTGTTTGAGGTTCCCCGTACTTTAATCCTGACTCCAACAGAAAGTTTAACATGGTGAGTACAGTTTGTCTTCATAGGGCCAGATGTCATGTTTAGAAGGCAAAGAATAATCAGGCTTTTTTACCCACAGACTAGTTCTTAGGGGAAAAATTACTCATAACCAATATAGTCATATTAGTTTTATGGGTAAGACTCAGGTTAAACTATCAATAATTTATAAAAATGTAATAACTAATCTGCTATCCAAGATTGATTTAAGTGTAGAATAGTAACCTAGAGTCCATCTTGACTACCTTCAAACTTCTCACCTCAACCTTAATTTATGCTCAAAAGTGGAAGGAAAGAAAAAATTAGAAATGCCCAAATTAATATTATTATTAATTCTTATTAGAGGAAATAGATAGTCAATATTCAAGTTGTTTACACCAAGCTTCATTTCAATTAAGCTGATATAGGTCTTTGATATATATATATCTTTGATATATTTTAATAATACCTTGTTAATAATACTAGTTCAAGTAGCAGATACTATGTCAATATGTGGGGCTGTAACTTCCAACCAAATAATACTGTGTGTTATACCATATTAGTCTTAAAGGTAGTATATGAAAGAGATATACATGGTCGTAAGTGACAAGGTTAATTATAGAGGCTCCTTTACAGAGTTTCCAAGTTTATCCGATACATGCAAGGGTTGGAGGCAGTTTTCTATCACCTTCCACGGTATGACCTTCCTTGCAGAGCTACTGTATTTGGCCTAAGAGGATATTTCCACATTATGTGTATATATGCATATTTGTAAATTGATGTTATATGTTTGTGTATATGTGTACATAGACCTATACAATTCTAATTCCAAAATAGTAACTTATAAATGTAAGGCTTCAGAAGTCACCCAGGATCATCGTATCAGAAGCTATTTCACAGATATTCTTTCCCAGAAAGATGAACTGTCATTGAGCACTAAATGACAGTTCAAAATATTCAGAAATTAAAAAGATTTTATGCAACCAAAACAAAAGCTTAAAAAAGCAGTTAAGAGGCAGGGAGGCAACACTCATCCTATTTTTGCTCTTTTATTAGCGTCATGACATTTAAAACAATTTTTCTAGAGGAAAATTCTTTAGACTTTTTTAGAATACATAGTTATTTAAAATACACTGTGCTTATGATTCAGTGGTGATACGCTTTAAGTTCTGATGACACCTGGTTTCCAGAGGAGTTATGTAATGTCATTTCAAATGCAACCAAGAGTAATTATGGTGAAAGACTCAGAAGCAAATCTGCAGTTGTAATTTGGATTTAGCATACTACTTTTTCATGGTCAGGTCAAAATATTGTCCAGACAACAAATAGACACATTAAGACAATTATTATATTGTCTTTGAAGTAGTAATATGAATAACTGAGAAAAATCTAAGAAACTGCTCAAAAGAATAAGAATTAGATATTCCACTGCATTGGAATAATGAATAGAACTTATGTGAAATTCTATCAAACACATGAAGATGTAAAGTTTCAACTGGATTCATTTCTATAAATAAAGTATGCTTTAGAATAAATTTAGTTCTAATTAAAACAGGAAAATATAAATACTTGAAAATTACCAAAGAAACCTATTAAATAAATTAGAAAAAGCACGTAATCGGGAAACTGACACTTTGAGGACCTTTCCAAATGACAGAAGAGGTAGAAAGAGTCCTTTTTTTTCTCCAAAAGTTATACTCCACCTTCCCAAGAGACAGATGCATAAAGATATGCACTTTCCTAAACTTGAATAGCCTCTATTAAAAGATCAAAATCATGTCAAATAATCTGCCAGAGGGCTTTGGATTTTGGGACAGCATTCTTAACTTGGGATGATTATCTGTATCACCTCTGAATGCTGAACCCTACATGGGTCACTTGTTATTATGGTAGCATCCTCACTCCCTTCTCCTGCCTCTCCCTCCCAGAAGTTACTGCTACCTTTCCAGCAGATAAGAGGTCCCTTTGACAGTACACCCTGGGAGCTTCTGACTAGGTAGTACTTTAAGTGCTTCTGCTTCTTTGGCTGGGTGGTGAGCTTCAAATTAATATGGTTGGAAAATTCTGTGAAATACCGAAATCCTCTTTCTCCACAGCCGATACAGTTTCCAGAAAACCCTGAAAGGAGGAAAACCAAAGTTACTGGTGTCCTTGTACTTTGATACAATACCTGTACATATAAGAAGCACAGAAAATATCAAAAGTCTTTGACTCAATGACTTCCTAATTTCAAGAAAAAAAATTCAAAGGAAAAAAAACAAGTACAATATTTTAGCAGAGTACTTTGTAATAGTTAAAGACTGAAAATAATTTAAAGAATGTGTAATGCTCTAAAAAGATAATGGCTTGGGAAACACAGTAGATAATATCATGTGATAGAATTTATATAATTGATTTCTGGTCAAGAGAGAGGCATAGGTAAACATGGCTTACACCCTCTTACAACCACAGCAAAAATTACAACTAAATCACTCAGGTCTTCAGAAAATCAAACTGTATGGAAGTCCAACAACCAAGGAATTAAAGAAGCCACATTCATCCAGATGGGTAGGAGGGGCAGAGATGCAGAACAGGCGGTCCCACACCCATGTGTGGGTGTATAAAAATCAGCAGGGATACCTTGGGTGCAAGGGATCCAAGCTCCACACTAGACAACATAGTCCAGGGATCCAGCACTCACTGGGAAGGTAAGTCCTCATAATTTCTGTCTGTAAAAACCTGTGCAGGTTGGAGTGGTGGAAGAAACTGTGGGATTCCCAGGAGTCTCCTTTTAAGGGGCCCCAAACAGACTTAGACTTACAAAGACTCACTACCTCTGGGCTTCAGCACAATGGCAAGAGCTTGAAGGGCACCAGTGGCATATGGGGAGAAATTGAAGTGACTGGTATCAGGGCAAGTACAGGAGACTGCTTTCTGCTGGACAAAACACCAGATGCCAGACAGTGGCACTGTCCCATTTCTGAGCCCTCCTGAACAAAAAGTCACAGAGCAGCAGCAGTTTTCCTGGCCCTGGAGATTACCTAAGGCTCTGCCCCATCCAACTAACCGGGGCACTTTTCTACAATAGGCCATACTACTAACACAGGGAGTCAAAGCAGCTCTACATAACACAGAAACAAACACAGGGAGGCTGCCAAATTGATGAGACAAAGAAATATGGCCCAAATGAAAGAACAGAACAAAACCCGAGAAAAATAACTAAATGAAATGGAGATAGCCAACCTATAAGATGCAGAGTTCAAAACACTGGTGATCAGGATGCTGAAGGAACTCACTGGTACTTCAATAGCATAGAAAAAAAACAGGAAAAAGTGAAGGTTATATTAAGTGAAATAAAGAAAAATTTACAGGGAACCAACAGTGGGGGGGGATGAAGCCGAGAATCAAAAATGATTTGGAACATAAGGAAGAAAGAAACATTCAATGAGAACAACAAGAAGAAAAAAGAATCCAAAGAAGTGAGGTGAGGCTAGGGAGCCTCTGGGACATCAAACATACAAACATGTGAATCATAGGGGTGCCAGATGGAGAATGGAAAGAGGAAGAAATTGAAACTTATTTGAAAAAATAAAGAAAACTTCCTTAATTTGGTGAGAGAAATTGATGCAGAAGTCCAGGAAGCACAGAGAGTCCCAATTAAGACGTACGTAAAGAGGACCACACCAAGACATGGAATTAAAGAAACCACGTCCATCCAGACTGGTAGGAAGGACACAGACAGACACAGAATGGGCTGGTCCCACATCCACATATGGTGGATAAAATTTGGGAGAGGTAGCTCTGGAGCAAGGAGTCCCAGACGCACAACAGACTCCCCTACTCAGGGTTCCAGTGCCAGGAAGATAAGTCCCCACAACTTCTGGCTGCAAAAATCAGTGGGGATTGAGTCAGTAGAAGAAACTTCTGGAGCCTGAAGCAGTTCCTTGTAAGAGACCACACACTGACTCACCTTCAGACTCACTCCCTCTGAGCTCCAGCACAGGGGTAGCAGCTTGAAAGATACAGGGAGAAACTGAAGTGTCTGGCATCAAGGTGAACAGAGGTCATTATCCCTTTTTAAACCCTCCTCCAAGAGAGTTGGCAAACTGATGCCATACCTGAGACTCCATCAACCTGGCTAACACTGTTTGACCTGCCTTGGAGATCCCCAGAGCCTCTGCCCCACCCAACTTGCTCTTCCATATGAATGGCTGCTCTTGGCTCATGCTGCACAACTTCCTAAATCCTCCCCAACAAGCAACAACTGGCCTCAGTGAGCCCCAGGCCTGGCACTAGCAGCAGCCAGCTTAGATTCACAGCTTGGCTTCACCAGGAAATTTCCAAGCCCAGCACAAATAGCAGCCATCTCAGATTGCTTTATAGCTCAGGCAGGATGGCCCTGGGAAAAACAAGGTGGGGGCTGACCTTGGCTTGAACCATGCAGGAAACCCCAGGGCCAGTGCAACCAGTGAACAGCTACAGACCAGGCAGGAGCACCACCACTCTGCCCCTCCATGGCCGATACTCCACAGAGGGTGGAGGTTTGGTGGTAAGTGTTCACAGCCAATCCTTGCAGCTGACTGGCCTGGGTAAATCCCGCACATTGATCTGCCAGGAGCAACCAAGGCTCAACTACAAGAGGAGGGTGTACACATGCACACAAAGATCACACCTCAATTACCCATCTTGGGTGATAGGGGAGGCTGTGCCACTGGACCCTACAGGACACCTACTTCATTAGGACACACTACCAAGACACAGAGTCAAAGCAGCTCTACCTAATACATAGAGACAAACACAGGGAGGCTGCCAAAATGAGGAGACAAAGAAACATGGCTCAAATGGAAGACAGATCAAAACTCCAGAAAAAGAGCTAAAAGAAATGGAGATAAATTATCTGTCAGATGCATAGTTCAAAACACTGTTTATAAGGATGCTCAGGGAACTTAATGAGGACCTTAAGGGCATAAAAAAGACCCAGTTGGAAATGAAGGATACACTAATTGAAACAAAGAATGATTTACAGGGAAACAACAGTAGAGAGGATGATTTGCAGAATCAATGATTTGGAACATAAGGAAGCAAAAAACAACCAATCAGAACAACAGGAAGAAAAGAGAATCCAAAAAATGAGGACAGAATAATCAGCCTCTGGGACAACTTCAAGAGGTCCAACATTCGCCTCATAGGGGCGCCAGAAGGAGAAGAGAAAGAGCAAGAAACTGAAATCTATCTGAAAAAATAATGCAAGAAAAATTCCCTAATTTGGTGAAGAAAATAGACATGCAAGTTCAGGAAGGACAGAGAGTCCCAAACAAGATGGATGCAAAGAGGTCCACCCCAAGACACATCATAATTAAAATGCCAAAGATTGAAGATAAAGAGAGAATCTTAAAAGCAGTGAGAGAAAAGAAGTTTCTACCTTGGAGTTCCCATAAGACTGTCAGTTGATTTCTAAAAAGAAACTTTGCAGGCTAGTGATTGGTAAGAAATATTCAAAGTCATGAAAAGCAGGAACCTGTAGCCAAGATTGCTCTACCCAGCAAAGCTATCATTTAGAATCAAAGGGGCAGATAAAGAGCTTCCCAGACAAGAAAAAACTAAGGATTTCATCATCACCAAACCATTATTATATGAAATGTTAAAGGGAGTTATTTAAGAAAAAGTAGAAGATCAAAATTATGAACAATAAAATGGCAAAAAGTACATATCATTCAACAATTGAATCTAAAAAACAAACTAGGCAAACAAGAAGAACAGAGACAGAATCTTGGATACAGAGAGTGTTTTGATGGTTGTCAGATGGGAGAGTGGTGTGGGGGAATGGATGAAGAGGTGAGGGGATTAAGAAGTACAAATAGGTAGTTACAGAATAGCCATGGAGATGTAAAATACAGTATAGCAGGAATTCTAGTCAACATGGTGGTGTAGGCAGACATGGCTCACCCCTTCACACAACCACAACAAAATTACAACTAAAATATAAAACAACCATTGCTCAGAACTGACAGAAATTGAGTTGAATGGAAGTCTGACAATTACGAAGTAAAGAAACCACATCCATTCACACTGGTAGGAGGGGCACGGACACAAAATGGGCTGGTCCCACATCCATGTGTGGTGGATAAAAATTCAGGAGGGATTTCTCAGGAGTGAGGAGTCCCATCTCCATACCTAATCCCCCAGCCCATGGTTCCAACCAATCAGAACAACAAGAAGAAAAGAGAATCTAAAAAAACAAGGATAGTGTATACAGCCTGTGGGACAATTTTAAGCAATCCAACATTCACTTCTTAGGGGTATCAGAAAGAGAAGAGAAAGAGCAAGAAATTGGAAATCTATTTGAAAAAATAATGAAAGAAAACTTCCCCAATTTGGTCAAGGAACTAGACATGCAAGTCTAGGAAGCAGAGAGAGTCCCAAACAAGATGGATGCAAAGAGGCCCACCCCAAGTCACATCATAATTAAAATACCAAAGGCTAAAAATAAAGAGATGGGAGGGGGTTATGGGAGATTGGGTGAGAGGTGAGGGGATTAAGTAGTACAAATAGGTAGTTATAGAATAGCCAAGAGGATGTAAAGTACAGTATAGGAAAGGGAGTAGCCAAAGAACTTACTCACATGAGCTCTGGACATGAACAAGAGTGGGGAGATTGCCTGAGGGAGGGGGGTGGTGCCAGGTGGAGAGGAGCAAAGGGGGAAAATCAGGACAAATGTAATAGCATAATTAATAAAATATAATTGAAAATAAAATAATAATCTGGTTCAAGTCCAAAAAATAATAATAAAAATAAAAAACTCTTAGACAACAGTATGGCAATTACAAGAGGGAAAGGTGGGTGGGGGGAGATAAAAGAGGGTAAAGGGGGAATAAATGGTGACAAAAGGAGATGATATTGGATGGTGAACACACTACACAATATACAGATGATGTATCATAGCACTGTACACTTGAAACATATAATTTCATTAACCAATGTAATAACCCAATAAATTCAATTAGAATTAAAAAAATAAAAATAAAAGACAATGTAATAGAAAACCCCCATTGACAATAGGAAAATAAAAGAATCAAATAAATGAGGATAGTTTAAGGGACCTCTGAAATATCAAGGATAACAACATTTGTATCATAGGCATAGCAAAAGGAGAAGAGAGAAGTGCAAGGGATAGAGAAGCTATTTGAAGAAATAATGACTGAAAACTTCCTAACCTGGTGAAGGAAAAAGCACACAAACCCAGGAAGCACAGATATCAAAGCAACTCAAGTGCATATCAGTGGATGATTGGACAAAGAAGATATGGTACATATGTACAATGGAATATTACTTGGCCATAAATATGAATGAAATCTTACCATTTGTGACAACAGGGATGGGTATAGAGGGTATTATGCTAAGTGAGATAAGTCAGATGTAGAAGGAAAAATACCGTATGATTTCACTTATGTGTGGAATCTAAAGAACAAAATAAAAGAACAAACAAAACAGAAACAGCCTCATAGACACAGAGAACAAACTGAGGGTGCCAGATGGCAGGGGGGTTAGGGAACTAGGTAAAAAAGGTGAAGGGATTAAGTAGTACAATTTGGTAGTTACAAAACAGTCACGGGATGTAAAGTACAGCATATCAAAAAGTAAAACAACTCTGAGATAAAGATATATATTATTTTACACTGTTATACAAATGTATATTCCTAGTTTACCCTAGTTTTGCATGAACTAATGCTAAATATAAAATGAAAATCATATAAATAAGTGAAGTTATAAATAATGAATGGTATAGAAAAACTACAAATAACTTAAAAAGTAGATAACCCACAGGTGAATAATTGAGAGGTGATATCTTGACATCAGGTCCAGATCAATGATTCTATAGAAAGTGAATCCTACCTGGTCTTACAACATATTAATTTTTGATAAATTGCATGCTGTCCTTTAATGCCTGGTTTTAAAAAAGCTCTTTATTAAAGCAAATATCTTGAGAATAAATAAAAAATAAAAAATGACTTTTAAGAAGTTACTAAAAGAAAAAATGTGTTATACTGGCACTAAACTATAGAATATTCCTCAACTAATTCTGCAATTTTAAAAAAGTTCTATGATATTTAAAATAAACTTGTATTTTAACTCCTTCATCTTGGAAGGAATTTTGGGTGAAATACTCACCTAAAAGTGCATTTTTTCCATGATCATCCGGTAGAAATCGCTTGTCTACAGCACACACTAGGATGTGCTCAGGGAGATTGGGAGACTTTGCCCCCACCAGCAGGAATCCTGCTGGGATGTCGATCTGTTCCATACATAGAGATACCAATCGCAAATCCTTTCCCGCTTGACAAAAACCTAAAAACCGGGGAAAAGGACACAGAAATGTTTAGGGAGGTTAATATGCTTTATAACCCATTTGGAGGGTAAATTTACCTGTGGGAATCACTATTAAGGACTAAATTTAAAGTCTATACACTCCAACTAGAAGACAAATCTATGATATGTGCCCCTCTGAGCAGAGGTGAAAAGACACTAAAAGGAGGTATTTTGATTTGTGCAGCCAATGTTTACAAGTTTTATATTTTCTGTCCACAAGTAAGGACATAATAATAAATATACAGCAAACTCTGAAAAAAATGCATGTAATTTTTATGTGCGTATAATATAGTATTTTAACTTTCAATGCAAATTCACATCTATAAACAGGGATGATCAAAGAACAGATGCTCTCCACTTCACATAGGAAGAGACTGAAACTCGGAGTTTGGTGGCTTGCAGATGAATGGGCCAGAGCTAGAACTCAGAACTGCTAGGTTATTTTCACTGGTTATTACATGAAATGACAAGATATGACAAAAGTCTTATATAATTGCTTTGAGTACCATAACACATTATAGTAATTCATTAGTTCATTATTTATTAAAAATCATTTATAACAGATGCTGTCCTAGGCCTGGGGAAACAGATATCTTCCTCTGAAAACTCATATTGTAGGTAATTGGAAGAATGTATAAGGAACTGATAATCACAAAATAATATTACAGAGGACTACTATTTTTTGCTACAAATGGTGGATCTCCACATCTTAGGGGAGATAATCCTCTCTGCACTCTAATAATGTGATTCTCCTGGACAGTTGTGATATTCCTGACACAAGCTGGGCCACTGTAATAACCCCCTTTCCAGTCATAGTTGGTCAGTCCAGGGACAGGCACCTGACATAAACCAGGCCAATCAAAGCCTTTTCCTTAAGAATTCTGATAGAACCAGAGAGAGCATGGTTTGGTTAGCTCTGTGGCAGCTCTGTTCCTTGGCCCATGAGAGAAGTCTGTCAGCAGAGACAGAAGGGGCGAGAGGAACGTTCTGGTAGAGTTTGGATCTGTGAAGCCCAGCTATGTCTGCCTTTCCCATGGTTTGGTCAAGACATCTTTTGTTTTGGAATTTTTCCAATAACTTCTTCATTCTACCTAAGCTAGTCTGAGGTGGATTTCTGTCACTTGCAACCACGTAAGGCTAAACAAAAGTACAAAAGATGCTCTTTGAGGGAGTTTGGGAGAGGGAGGATGGAAACCTAGCTCTACACACAATCTGGAGGTGATCACTATCATCACTGCCCAACAGAAAGTAGAGAAGAACCATGCTAGATTTTTCCAGCATCGGTTCATATTACGATGCTAACCAAATGCCGACAAACAATTGGATGCCATCAGTTAGTATATAAGAAATGAAAAGAAAACAAAATCCAAACTTTGTATAAAGCTGTGGTGCATATAAAAGCTACTATATGGTCTGGATTACCAAATGCAAAAGCAGACATAATAAAATTGAAAAAGTCAACAGAAGAAAGGTTAAAGTGCTAAGGACAATGGAGTTCAACAATTTTGAGCTTGTAAAAACCCTTTTAACATTAAAAACCTCAAATTTAACATTTAGGGTTTGTGAATTGAGAAATATAATATAAATGTTTTTGTGAATTCTTTAACAACTTTAGATGAATTTGCATTTTATTACAATGTCATCTATATTTATTTGACAAAGTCATTTATATAAGTCATGTTATTTATTCAGTCTCCAAACATATTCTGGAGCCTATGGATACATAAACCCCTTGAAAAAATCTATGCTGCCCCCACCCTCATGCTGCCCTGTTCAAACTGTGAACAGACTCACAGTTTGTTTTGCATTTTGGGAGTTGGATATTGATAATGATGATGATGATGAGATAATCATGGCAGCTATTGATGGCAGCTAAATTTTATGGAGCACTTAACAAAAGCCAGGTACAGTGCTAAATACTGTTTAGATGATGTTATTTAATCCTCTCAACCACTCTGGGTAGGTACTACTATCTCCTTTTCATAGGTAGAGAAATTAAAGCTCAAAAAGTTTATGGAACTAGCCCAAGGTTACATAATGAGTTTAATGATGTTAAGACATGGGATGTTTACTGTACGGAAATGAACAAAAAGCATATTATTCAACTTAGCAAAAAAAAAATCTAAGAACAGTTATAATCTAGAGGGGTGAACACAAACTTTCCCACCGAAGTTCTAAAATACTAAATCTAGGAGGCATTTTAAAGTCCTAAAAGGAGCACTACTTTTTTAATCAAAAGAATTGTTAATTTACATATAGACAATAAATCTAGAAACATATTTCCCCTAAGAGTAACTAACACCTTTATTATAATTTGCTCCACAAGGCATACTATATAAAATATCTTCCCAAATTCAGTGATGAGAGGTTCACAATTGCCTACTGATGGAAAGCAGAATGTCTCTATCACTAAGTAGTAACAGAATTTTTTCCAACCTTGATTCACTCTATGTTAGAAAGAGTGAACTAGATGGAACCATAAGTCTACACCAATTTGTACCAATTTGCAAATTATAATAAGCCTTTTTAGAACATCAGAGCTATATAGAACCTCAAGATCATCAGATACAGCATTCCCCAACAAATTATTATCAAACTCCCAGGGATTCAAGGTATTCCAAGTACTTGAGAATTATAAGTGAAGTTAAATAGATATCATTACCAATTTTTCAAACCTAATAAATAACTATTCTAATATCCTATTTTTAAAAGAGAATGTTCTGAGAACCTTCCATCCTATATATGTTAAATGAACTCAGGACTCCCTCAGTTGAACACCATATCAGTGTATGGTTATTCCTATATCAAAATTTTAAGTTGTTTTTATTGTAAGTCATATGTGTTGATATGTTGCTTAATTTACACCCATGAGGATTTGTTGGAAGGCTCAGGGAACCCTGATTCTGTTAATGAACACACAAAAAAGTAATTTTACAAATGTGCATAAAGATGCTATTTGCTAGATATGAAAGTTAGACCCCACTCATCAAATAATATTATATAAAATGCACCTGCAGCTCTGGCTGGTGTGGCTCAGTGGACTGAGCACCGGCCTGTGAACTGAAGGGTCGCTGGTTTGATTCCTGGTCAGGGCACATGCCTGGGTTTTGTGCCAGTCTCTAGTTGGAGGTGTGACATTTCTCTCCCACTCTTTCTCCCTCTTTTCCCCTCTCTCTGAAGATAAATGAACAAAATCTTTAAAAAAAATACACTGGTAAATTTCTAGGACACACACACACAAAAGCAATGTTAAGGTAAACATTTAGTGATTATATTTCAATTTGCCTTTTCATGTGTGAGACAGAAGCATGTCATTTGTAGAGAAATTTTGCAAACAGTGGCCTGAAACTTCTTCATCACACAGAGCAAAAATGCATAAATTATTAAAAAAATAAACCAGTACATCCTTTTAATCATAAAATGTAGAAATTCCAAAATTTGGGTATTAAAAATAGATTTTGACCATTTCTGATCCTGGAAAACATTTAAGTATACTTGGCTACCCTTCTCCCCCACAACAAAAAAGTATAACATTTCATTTCTGAATTTGTCAACAAGCCATACTTTTTATTACACAACCAAATTAAACAATTATTGAATAATAAAATAGACATTTTTGCATAAATGAATAAGAGCATATTAAAAAGTTGATATAAAATACTTTTTACTTAAAATCAGTTCTTCATCACATATGATGTAATGACCTTCAGTCATTAAATCCCCAAGGGCCTCAAAAGATTATATATTATTACAAGAGAGATTTGTGGGCTAAAGATTGCTTAACTACTCCAATCTCTTTAGCATGTAAATGAGAAAACTAGGACCCATGCAGGTTAAGAAAATGGCCAGCCCTGACCCATGTGGCTCAGTTGGTTGGGCATTGTTCCATGAAAGGAAGGTTGCCAGTCGGGGCATGTACTGGAGACAACCATTGGTTGTTTCTTTCTCAGAATGGTATTTCTCTCCCTTTTTTCCTCCCTCCCTTGCCTTCCCTGTAAAAATAAATAAATAAAATCTTTTTTTTTTTTAAGTAAGAAAATGGCCCAAATACCCAGCAAGTATTAAAGGTGGGACTAGAACCAGGTCTCTTGACTTCAAGTTAGATGCTCCTTCATCCTCACTAATACCTCTCTGATATAATGAGTCACGCTCCCTCCATCTCATGTGGCACATTCTTCTATAGCTTCTTCCTTGCCTATTTTTGCTGAGTCCTTTCACCCAACTTTACAGGCTGTATCCTGGGAGCACCTGATAGACCCACCCCTGCCAGCCATGGGCTATGACAGAATCCACCTATCTCATACTTGCTGATGAATCCTTAAAATTCATAGTTTTGCAGGCCAGAAAGGTGGCTCATGATTAGAAAGTGACATTTATGATGAGATTCTCAAAGGAATATATTATAGCAAAGGGAAATTACTGGGAAACAGAACAATTTGGTTCTGGGCTAAACAGAAATAGAGTAGAGAAGACACAATGTGAAAATATCTGAAAAAAAGCAGAATTTTCTATAAAGATTATTTTCAAGTGATTTCTGCGGCAAAAAGAAAACTACACAGTCCACTCAAATTAAGAATCACATAGTTTTTAATATTATAGATTTTGAGGGTTTTCTTAATTATGATATATAAACACCAAGAGGTCATAAAAAATCATTATTTAACACTGGATTCTATGAGAAGCATGTATTTTAGTCTACTCTTAAATTTTTTTGAGAAGTACTTGTGACAATGAAAAAATGAAATATTTTATTTTATGCTAAAAACCCCACAATGATGAAAGTGTGTAAAAGGGGCACAGAAATCAACTGAAATTGCTCCCAATGGAAAAATTTGAACAATAAAATAAAATAAAGAAGTATTGGATTATGACTCAAAATATAAATATCCATAAGTACAGAATGATATAAATAAATAAATAAATAAATAAGGAGAAAAAAATCCTGTGTACTAGAATTCCAAATAATGTATGCAGATACTCTCTACCCTCAAGCAGGTGGAGCGTAACTTCTCATTCGTTATGTGTGGGTTGAGTGCAGTGACATCCTTTGCTGGTTGGAAAGGGGGCAGGGGAAGAGTGAAGCTAAACACTACCTCAGCCATGTGAACATCAACAGTCATAAATCATGTTGATAGCATGTACCCTTGATGTAGTATGATGAAAATGGCACTTTACTTTTGTGATCTTCCTATCCCAAGCCCATAATCCCAATCTCATCAAGAGAAAAACATCAGACAAATTCCAACAGAGGGCCTTCTACAACATAATAAACCCGTCCAATAATTCCCAAAACTGTCAGGGTCATCAAAAACAGGGAAAGTCTGAGAAACTCACAGCTAAGAAGAGTGTAAGGAAACATGACCTAAATCTAATGTGGTATGCTGTTCTGAGATTCTAGTACAGAAAAATGACTTTAGGTAAACACTAAGAAACCCAAATAAACTACGGGCTTCATTGTTATGAAAAGTCACGTAAGATGTTAATACAGGGGGAACTGCAGGGATATGGAGAAACTCTTATGATTTCTTTCAATTTTTTTTTCTAAATCCAAAGCTGTTCTTTAAAAAGTCTACTTTTAAAATGTCCTGTTTTATCTTTTTGCCTTCTAGTTAATTACCAAGCAAACTGCACAGGCAATTTAATTAAGAGAAAAAAAAGAACAGGTGAGAAATAGAAGGCAAGACTAAGCCTCAGACCAGGTCAGGAAGAAATCAACTGAAGGTAAAAATGGTTGCAAAATCAAACAAAAGTTCCTAAATTCAGTTCGAAGTTATTCTGAGAACATGCCCAACCTGCCAAGTGTCTAGCCTTTTGTTGTGATACCTATTACCTGACTTTCCTCGAATCCTCATTCTTGGAACTCAGATTAGCTAATTATACACAAAATATACCATCAGGGATCCCCAATTAAGAAAAACATTATGCGAAGAACAATATTTATTTTATTTTTTACAGATTGAAAATTAGCTGTGTGTCTGTAAAGAGTGGGTAGCTAAAGAATCTATAAAACATGATTTATTTCAAAACCTATAGCATCCAAATATCTGTTGTAGCAGATGGTTCTATTTTTCCACTATTAGAAATGTTAGATTAATTACCTAATAAAGATCGAGTATTAAATATCAATTAAAATCTCAAACAAAATAAAAGGAAACCTTACTACTCCCCTGTAGGATAATATTGAAATACCTCTGAACTAATCCTAAAAGAAAGAAGCTACTGGAAGATCTGGGAAAGAGTATGCGAGAAAAATAAGTTATCATTGAGGTGAGCATACAAATATCAATTTATTTGACAAATGTCGCCCTAAATAGTTTCATTTTCTCAGACTAAAATAAAATGTTGCCTAAAACCAAAGCTCTTGCAGCAAATTATTTTAATTTCAAAAAAAGTAGAGGGCACTTCATAAACTTTATCTGCAGTTCCTTAAGAAAATAGCCAAGTTTTCACTTCACAGAACAGATTTGCATTTTCCAATTATCTCCAACTTGAAGGTTACGGAGCAATCTAAATGGGGGGGAAGGGAAAGTTTACTAAAACAGCTGTAAACACAAACTAAAGTAATCAAGGCAGTATTTGCAGGCCTAAAATCTGGTAGCCCTTCACCCTTTTAGACAATCAACTGCCTCCCAGCAGGGTAGGAACCTACACTATTCCAATAATTTACATAAGAAATTAGCAACCAAAATTTACATTTGAATGGTAACCCACAGAAGTCCATCAGGTGTTAAGTATTTGCTTATCTAAATTGCCTCTAAAAATAGCTCAGCTTCCTTTAAGCCTTAGGTAAATAGAGGGTTTCCCATGGCTGGAAGGTGGCTCACTGAAGGTGGCAAGTCCAGCATTATACTGACCTATTTCACTGACATTTTTATAAGGAAAATTTCAGGGCTTTGGGTGAGAAGACTCTTAGAACTACCTTAGAGTGAGCCACGTTTAAAGAGTCATGGGTGAACTATAAATTATCAAATTATAAACTATGCTTTTTGTTTTTAATGGCCACCCTCCAGTGAATTAAAGGGGGAAAACAAATAATAGACATGTAATTAACTATAAGAACCAAAGTAGCTGATAGAATCCAAGTGTAGCAGGTATTTTGGGGTTGCCTTAGAATATGAACCTTATGCCTAGGTTAGATCTTTTTACATAGAAAAAAATGTGCCTCTAAGTTTCATTATTTTTAAAATATCTATTACCCTTCCCTTACACTTCACAGAATCATCTGCTATCTGCTAGATCACTAAGTTTATATCTTGGTGAACCCGAAACAACTTTTGGTATCTGGTTATATACCTAAAAACATGCCAAGGGCACAGGAACAACAAGGGAACCCTTCTCCCATTTTTGGTGTAAAATTTGATGTTTCCCAATGATCCTCTAAAGCTTTTACTCTGGTTCTATTTAATTCTTACATAGAATAATATTCTTGATAACAATCCAAAAATATTTTATGCACTATTTCCACTTCTAGCTGTTACTTGACTGATTAAACAAAAGGCATGAAAATGGATATAAACAGGTAAGTGGAAACCAAATGCCAGTCACCTCCCACAACTCTACAGGTTTAAAGGCCTGTATTACATCAACAGTGAGTAAATAGATATACACTGTACTATATTAAGTCTGGGCAAAAGAAACCAATCACGTGGACGCAAATTCATAAGGAATGATGTGCTAGAAAAAGGCCCAACCCCAAGAGTACTTAATTGCTAGAGACCACCTGTAGTGAAGCAGGCATAGATAAGCTACCAGGAAGATTATTTAGGTTTCCAAATCCCCTAGGTAGTTTATCAGATGAGAGGGAAGCATGGAGGGAGGGAGAGAGAGAAATCAAGGAGAAAAATTTCCAAACAGTGCAAACTCATTCATCTGGCTTTGCATATTTGAATCTCTACTTTATCCACATTATTTGCACTTCAAGCTTTATAGAGGAAATGTCCTGAAATTTTACTCCTTCTCTCTCCTCTTCTCTCTCCACCCCCAAGATTCTCATGCTTTGGTATCACCCAGGTCTAAGCCAGTCTGAGTATAAAAGTTATACTCAGGCTAATAATGGATAAAGTAGAATCCACATACTCATTAGGGTGGGAAGGCCAAAAATAGCACTGTGTACCATGAAATGGAGGGAATAGAGTGTAATTTAAGTTGTGACATCACCAAAGCCATGACATACTGAAAATGGTTTATATTAGGATTCGGATTTTCTTTTAATAGTGTGGTTATAGCCTTGGTAGAAGAAGCGGTTGACAAAATAAATAAAATGGGATTATCAAAATATGTACATTTTTCTCTTCTATAAGTAACAATATACTGGATGAGCATTCAAAATAAATAGAAAAGGTAAATATAAAGCATCTGATATCTGTTATTGTTCTGAGGGTAGAAAACAAAGAATTAGGAAAAAAAACACTCTCAAAGTTCCTAAAGTAGTGCCATTCTTGCAGGAAGTACCTGAAGCACTGGAAAAACCTTCACTTGGATCTAGGCTCATCACTGCCACATACCATCTCAAAAAGTCACCAACTGCTGTAAATCTTAGTCTCTTCATCTATATGATCAGGTGATAATACTTGCCTTTCTAATAGACACGTGCTATGAAGTCATAGGAGATAATGTGAGTAAGAGCATAATTATTCCTCATTCCTGTCTGTAACTACTGCTTTCTAGCCTTAAGCACCACATCTAATGATTGATTGGAAACTAGCCAGGCAATATCAAATAGGTTGGAAAAAAAACCAAAATTGAAACCCACCATCTGTAGTGCAAGACCCTTCTGGGGCAGGTTTTTGTGAATAGGGAATTGGTGGGCTATTTGAATCAGACATTTCTTCATCATCTTCGTCATCTTCCATTTCATTAACTGTTAGATTGTTAGAAAAATCCAGGCTTCCATTTTGAGTGTAGCGGTGTACCAAGTCTTTATCCAGATCCTCCACCTTTGGTTTTACATCTAGATAAGCAAATAAATCATAGCTAATTTAATAAAATGATGTTTAGGAATGATAACCAAAAAAAAAAAAAATCATAGGTCTGACAGACATCTGAAGAAAGGTTGATGAGCATTTTCTAACAATTAACCAGTTTATTTCAGAGGTCTCCCATTGGAAAGGCCCACTTCTTTTAAAAGGAGGCTAAGAATGTGTGGGATTGAGAAACTTACCTGCGGATGAGAATGGATGCTGGTCAGGGTCCAAGTACAGTTGGGAAAAAATTGGCCGTGGTACCACACTACTACATCTCAGAGAGGCTTCTATGGAGTTGTGGAGAGCTTCCTCAAATCGAGCAGATTTCAGTTGCCCAGCATATGAATTCCCCATGGTCTGTACCACCACCGCCAAAGAAAAAGAGGAAGAAAGGAAAAAATTGATATAATTACAGGACCATATATCTGCAAGGTATACAATATAGCCATTATAAACCTTATTCCTTATATCTTAAGATACAAACTATATGAACTATACATATATTTCTTATTATGACAATTTGTGTAAATTATCTGTTATATCACATTTGCTTTTCATTTTTACAATCCCAACACATTACAAAAGTGACTTTAAAGGATCCTGTATCTGAGAATCAAACAGTACTAATTGCTTTATGTTAAGGTTCTCCAACCAGTAAATCGAGATTGACCTGTCAATTGAGAAGTCCAACCTGATGACAATTGGCCACACCTCTACCTTAAAACTGCTGCACTACCATAACCTCATACCAACTCTATCAATGGTTTCAGAGTAAATCTCTAATTACTTTTCTCTGTCTACTAAGATCTTATTACCCTAGGGGGAAAGATAGATTCTTCTCGTTCTTTCTAAAACAAGAGCTTTAGGATGATATATTTAGTTGATAAATTTCTGAAGGACTTGAGCCTTTTAAACTCAGAACACTTGTGTATTGTCAACATTTATTTGAAAAACACTGTTGTGGTTTTTCTTCAGTAAAAGTTTATAGTGAGAAGTTCTGAAGTTATGGCCTTTAACGCTCATCACTAATACTTGTATAGAACTTGCTAGCTATGAAATTTTCTACATTTATCCATAATAACTACAATTTACCAGATACCAACTACTGGCTACAATTCTCAAAGTATGGTCTGAGGTACCTGAGGTCTTTTTTGGGGTCCATGAGGTCAAAAAATTTTTTCAAACTATTACTGGGATATTATTTGACTTTTTAAATTCTCATTCTCTTGTATTTTCCAGAGGCTACATGATGTGTGACATTGCAACAGATTGAATGCAGACAGACTACTCCTCTCAGTAACTTTTTTTGAGGAAACAGTTATTGTCCTTTTTAATTTCTAATAAATATAATCCACATAAATAAAACTCAGTTTTTTTAGAAATGAAAAGTTGAAGAACTGTTGGGCTAGATCATATACTAAGCACTTTATAAAGATTATTTATCTGATCCTCAGTACTGAAGTAGGTATGACCTTTTCCCACTTCATAGATAAAAAAAAAATTAAGCTTGAAGAAGCCAAGTGACTTGCCCACTATCACCCAGCTGGTAAGAGTTGGAACAAGGACTCAATTTCTAGCCATGTGGTGACATTTCCTGCACTCCTAGAATACTGTATAGGCTCAACTTGGGTAAATCTCATTTCAAGAAAGGTAATTTTGAGAGTATCTTAGCCCCACTTTTCCCAACAAAGGAAGGTATAAATATTAAATTTCATCTGGAATTCCAACCCTGATTGGCTCCCTGAAGGAAGTCCCTGGAGGACTGCTTGAGAAGGACACTGGGTACTGTGTATCTGGGCTCAGCAAGAGGAGCCAAGATCCAGTGGTGATGACTCATAGAAGACACACATAATCTTACCAGAGCATGAGCAATACTCAGATGAAGACAAAGAGAAGTAACCATGAAGAGACTTGGTAGAGTAAAAGGAACTGACTGACTTTACTCCAAATGAAAACATAACTAGGCATTGTTAAAAATGGTGAGGATAACATGAAGAATTACAGAACTGACCCTAGTCTTCTTTAGTGCTGACTATGAAGTTCTATCCTTTCCCATTGACAGTTCAATGCTATCCTTGAACATGCAGGGTTGTTTTGTTTTGTTTTTTGCTATTCTTTATTTTATTTTTTATTGAATTTATTGGGGTGACATTGGTTAATAAAATTATATGTTTCAGGGATCCAATTCTGTTTTTTAAAAATTATTTTATAGTTGTTCAATTACAGTTGTCTGCATTTTCTCCCCACCCCAGCCAAACCCACCTCCCCCCACCCGGCTTCCACCCTCCCCCTTGGTTTTGTTTATGTGTCCTTTATAGTAGTTTGTTTCAGGGATGTAATTCTACAATACATCAACTATATATTCTATTGTGTGTTCATCATGCCAAGCCAAGTCTCCTTCTGTCACCTCTTCTACCTCCCTCCATCCCCCTTTCCCCTGTGGTAATCACCATGCTATAATCTGTGTGTATGAAGGGGTTTTTTGTTTGTTTGTTTGTTTTTTTGCTTAATCCCTTCACCTTTTTCACCCAGCCCTGCAAGCCCCTCCCCTCTGACAGCTGTATGTTCTCTAAGACTCTGTTTCTATTTTGTTTGTTAATTTTGTAGTTTTGAAAAACAGACTTACTCAAAAAGGTAGTAAGAGCAAGTGAATTTGCAGAGTAAACACTCCTATCCCTTGTGATTCTTGCGGATTCCAGGGAAAATAAAATTAATTCCAGTGCTTGGACTGAGCTCTCATTAAAAGTGCAGTTTCTACTACAGCCTTCTAGCATAATACTCCAAACTACTTTCCGCAGTTACGGTATACTTGTACTGACTCAACTGTACTCCCTCAACAAGTTTCTCTTTTGACCAAATGTAAATATTTTCAAGGTACTGCACTTGGGCTATTAGTAAAAGTTAACTTTTAATAATAACTATCTGGAGGAGATAAAACATTAATTAAAAAAATATTTTAAAAAGGATAATCACAGTGACAAGAACAAGAAAAACACTAATTTAGTAAATCATGTACATGCTAAAAGAAAAAAAACTACATCTAAGACACTGTTTAGGGTTGCCTAGTTTAACAGCTAGATAGTCTATGAAGCAGGGAGCTGGAAATATATACACAGATATAGCCTAACTAGTTGTTAACCTAGGCAACCCTAAATAGTAATAACTCATTTTTAAAAGGTTTCAAATTCATATTTCCAAGATTTGTCTACTGACAAGCCCAAGAAGCAATGACACTTCAATAACAATAAGCATTTCCTAGTATGCTGATTGTGGTTTACTAATACCATTCCCACTGAAAAGAGTCCAGGCTCCTTGAAGGTATGGCCAATTCCAGGTCTGGGGCAGGTCATACACAAGACAAGCCCTGAACATCTTGTGCCAGGAAGCAAAGAAGCTGTCAAGTACTAATGGGTCAGATGACACAGGAGTTAACATGAAGTGTTCCCATGGGCCAAAGATTAGAGAACCTCAACATAAAAGAGAATAAATGCAAAGGACTGAAGCATATTTAAAATGTAAAACTCACAAATTAATTTTGATATTCAAGGAGAAAAGGAGAACACTCCTTTTGGAAAAACAAAAACAAAGTACCTAATTGGACCCTACTCTAAGGAAAAAGGAAAGAATGAAGCCTTTATCCTGCTCTTCCTGTAGTTCAAATAGACCTGGCTTTTTGAGAGTTTCAAAAAAATTTTAATGAAGAATTCTAGCTATAATAAATGTAGTAAGAATGACAATTATAAAATCACCACTTTGCAACCCTTAATGCAAAATTCATTTTGACAATGATAATAGGTGATACCATTAGATAAAAAGCTGATGGGGGCCTTTATAGGGAAGGGATCAGGCTGACACCTCCTGAACACACTGATCAGGTTTAGCATCACTAATAGTGAGGCAATGACAGGCTGTGTAACTCTCCATGGGAGATAATATGAAACACACACAACCACGACCTAGGAAGTATTCCTGCCCATAGGCATAATGATTATAGCCCAACCTCTAGAGCTAACTTTCATATGTAGGATTCAAGTAAATGAAACCACAAGGAAACAAGCAGGTTGAGAATGAGGAACAGGTGGACAGAGCAAGTGATCCAATTTCTGCAACAGGCCAAACTATCTAGTTTGTAAATGTGGCAACTAGGGTTCAAATTTGGATTCAAGTGCCCATGTTTTTTCCATTAAAACATGCTATTTGAAATAGAAAAAAGGCGAAAAGCAAAGATGACAAATTCCATGTGTTAGGTGTGTGTATAGTTGTTTTGGGTTTGAGGATTTTTTTTTTTTAAGGCACAATTTATTGCCTCTCTGCCAGGCATAGAGCATTAAAAAGACCCGTTTGCATAACTTTCCAGTTTTCTGTTACCTTCTTCACTACAATATTGCCACTCACTTTCCAAACTTTAGCGATCACCCATCCAGCAGGCAGCATTTATAGAAATCCCACTATTGAAGTGGTTAAGCACCTAGGTTCTGGAGTCAGATGGCCTTAATCCAAATCCTGCACCCACTAGCCTGTATGATGTTGAGCAATTTGCTTAGTCTCTCATCTGTAAAATGGGGAAATACAAATAATGCCATAGGTTTTTGTGAGAATACATGAGATTTTATACACATAGAAAGTTTTTTGAGTAGTGCCTGGCACAAAATAAATATGCAGAAAATGTCTGAAGTAATAGTAAGTTCTTTAAAAAAGTATTGTGCTACATTGAGGATACTCAGACAAGTAAGGTACATGCCTTCCCTTGTATGTGTTGGACACTACAATAGATTTTGGGGCATTGTTCTAGGAACAAATGACCATCAACATAAGAGGTCCAAAAGCTGCTAGTTGGCATTATATATAACTTATTTATTAGGAAATTTTACAATCATATATACACATCACTGTCCCTTCTAGTCAGCAGAGTCTTTGACTCTGTGTAAGAAAATTCCTTGCTATAGGCATCACTGCTTACATGTCCTTTCTCTTAAAAATATTCACTGACAAGAGTGATAATGTGAGACCACTAGACAAAGAAATCAAACATGGTTCCTGCAAGTTCTTGTAGAACCTATAATCCAAAATTAAAAACAAGCATATATTCACAGTTCTCTTTTGTGCTGTTTTTGCATTTCACTTATTCTTTAAATTGATATTTGTCACTCTAATACATAGTTGGGTCTAGTATTTATCTGATTCTCCTATTGGATTGTGAGTTCTTGGGGAAAAATATTTTGTTAAAAATGGGGACTGAATTTAAGAAAATGAAAACATTGAGCTTTTTTGTTTGTCTTATCCAATTATATATTAAGTAGGTTTGAAGAGATATAATCTCTTCCCAAACACTTTCCAAAAACACAAAGCTAACCATGTATTCAAAACAAAAGTTTTATTTTATTTTTATTCATCCTTCTTGCTAAAAATCTTTAGAAAATACAAACAGATTAAAAGGTAAAATTTCCGACCTCATTTAATAGTTCTGTACATTGTATTGTGGATGAATCTCTTTTGAAAATTTTTGAAGGCAAAAGTACTTTTGCTTCTGAGATAAAAACCCAGCCCTAATAACTTAATTCTATAATTAACCATTTTAACCAATATACATACAGATATGCAATATATCAATTTGTTATGGAAATAATTGTAGTATACCAACTAATCTAATAATTATTAAAAACTGTCATAATTAAAAGATAAGGTACAATACTATTTTTTTCTTTGTAACAAAGAGTTACATGTTACTACTCGAAATTTTTACTTTCTTCCTCCTTGAAATACCAGAAATTCTTTTGTAAAATAAACACATCTCATCAAGACTCTCTGGAACTGGTATAATTACCAGAGGCAATCCCTGTGTAAGATCAAAGAAGCAAAACAATAATAGGCAACGTGTGACCTCTACCATGTCACCAGAGACCAATTTTTCAACAGGGAGAAGAGTCAATAATCCAGAACAGAAAACATTAAATAACGAGAAATGCTTCCAAAGTGTGGTTTACCACATCCATCAAGGCTGCCACATTCAGAGAGTTCTCAGTCTCTATGGTTTCAGAGAACAAACTTCTGGGGATTTATCACAACAATTGTTAAAATCTGCATAAAACAACAGAGGCAAAAGCCAATTTCCCAAATGAAGAGGAGAAATTTCAAAACATACTATAATAATTTTCCACATTTCACTGGGTACTTTAAAAGCATCATGGGAAGGGCACAGATGATTAAGTATTTTTCATAAAATAGTCATCTCATTTCTGTTATTTACCTATCCCCATTTAATTTTACTAAGAAGTTGTTTGGAAGGTGAGCTATGAACATTCCAGATAATTAGTAATAACACATTAAAGACTTCTGCAGGTTTTGTTTTGGTAATACTGGGTCACTAAATCTAGAAACAAGGCTTTGGTCTCCTTTGTAATATATTTAGATGACTAATAATAATTATAAGGGTGCAAAGAGGGCTAAAGGAATTTCTACTCATAGTAATTACAATCAAGTAGAAATACCTTTAAAATTGACTTTAAAAAGCACCACAAATAAAATTGTGCCTTAGAATCGGCAAAATCTGATTGTTTTTCTTACATACCACTGCCAAATAGCTGTCTTTCATCTTTCCAAATCAAATGTGAGTTAGGGACTGAACATGTATCTGAATTATTTAATTTGCAAAAACAAACCAAAACACCCATTCTGCTTAAAAGAAAAAGCACTGGAAATTCAAACCGAACTGAACATTCTGTTCTTATATGAATTTGTTACTACCACGTACATCTTTCCACTTTGTCATCTGCCCCAGTCTTTCCATCTTCTTATTAACATTGCTAATTGTATTTGTCAGTTTAGCCACAATTTCAATGCTACTTAAACAGCTGTGGGTTTTCTTTGGGCAATTATCAGTCACTACACTTAAATTTCTAAATTAGTTGTTGAAAGGCATTTTAATCTTGAGAAAATAGATATAGAACACACTGCACACTAAGTCTTACATTTAAGTATACATGGCTTTAAAATCAGTAATTATTAAAAATAGTTGAAAAAATCACATACACAAGTAATTCATATACTGTAAAATTACAAATAGTAAGAAAATGCTGAACAAAGCCTATGGTATACTTCTCATCATTTTACCATTTTTCTTCCCATCATTTTACCATTTACTGTAAGTGAATATTACAGTACATATTATAATATTCACTTTTTCTACATATATGTATATGTACATGTACATAGTATATAAATTGGAACAGTGGCCAAATTCCTCTAACAGCCCCCTTTTACTGCCTATCCACGAGTGGCTAACACCTTTCAGAGGTATCCACAATCATGTAAGTGGCATATGGAGGTCAGGGGTTGCAGGAAAGAAAGCTCTTACAACATGCAGATTTTCCCTGCCTTCTCCATTTCCCTTCAAAGAGAAAATTCTTTATTATATTTGTTCTTTTAAATTCTCTATTCTTGACTCTAGCATTTATTTTCTTCTGAAACTACGAAATGTGCAAGAAACACATTCAGGGAAAAACACAAGGTTTAAGGTTATTCATCAACTGTTACTTTTATGAAATACACCTAAATTTTAAAAAATATCTTCTATAAATCCAGAAACATTAAACTTAATGTGCCATTTATTCCCTTCATACATTAAATAATTCAAAGATAACTTTTTAGAGTTAACAAGTGTTGGTATTTTTAAAGGTTTATAATATCTTTTAGTGGGTCAGTCAAAAGCTTGTTACAATAACTTTTAAATTAACGCATGCTTATTCTTTACCCCTCTCTCTCCCCTACTTTCTGATCCAAAGAAAGAAAAGGGTGCTATTTCGACAGTGCAAAATTCTTCACTGAGAGATAAACATGAAAATGATAAACATTTTGGATAGCAAAGTACACCTCAGACCCTAACTGTTCTTTCAGACCTACATTGACTCTTTATAGTAGTTGCCAACATTTGGTAAGGATTATCCTTCCATTAGACAAAAGCAAGCATTCCTTAGATAAATCAGGAGTTTTTGCCGCTAGACTCATAAAACCTTTTCACAACACAGATTTTCAAGAGAATCCTTTAAGGTTTTAGGAGGCTGCTCCTTTTACTAAGTAACAAAATACACCCCATGGTGTCTCACTGACCCCACTCAGCTGTCCTTTGACCTCTTCAATTGTTGAAGCCTAACTCCAGGGCCCACAGAATTTGCCTCCCATATCAAAAAGGCGAATGTTGCTTCCTCCTAGCACCTGGTGCAACAAAACGCAACAGTTCTCTCTCTTCTGTCTCCTCAGCTCCCTTTCTGACCATTTTCCAGATGTTCCAGGCCAAAATGTTAAGCCAATACTAGGTTTCAGGATCTGCGTGGTAACCGTGAGGGAACAAACAGGGACCAGGCTGAAGTGGCAATGACCCTCTTGTTTTTTCTAGCCTCAAAAGGATATGACAGGTCATAAAAGAGGAAAAGATCTTTGGACTTTCTTGGAAATGCCAGGCTATTTAAGCACATTGTAACTTCCAAAAAGGAGAGAGACAGTATTGGGTTATGTCCTGATAGATGAGGGTTAGTTAAAACAGTAACCCTAAATGCTCAATCCAAAGTAACCTTTTGATTTTCTTTGACATAGGAGGAAAAAGGACAGTATCACCATTTTTTCTTTTCTAAATCACAAGTCTTCTAAAGATAGAAAAAATACTTGCATAAAAATTTAAAAACATACATCTCAGTATAGTGTAGTATGATAAAAATTTTAAATATATACGGTCATTAGATATGATTTGGGTTTTTCTGCAGAGGACAATAATATAGATAATTAATAATAATCTCTTATTAGGCAATTTGAAAGAGAAACCAGAATCAACAAAGGGGAATCAAAAAGTGAATTCTTATGATCTTAATTTAGGTACATAGGAAATACAACACAGAGGCTGTTGTAGGGGAAAAAAAACTTATTGCTGAATAGTTTTTTTCTTTTTTGGTGGAGAGGATGGGGAGGGGAAGAAGAAAGTAGAAGGGAGGAAATGGAAGAAGAGTTCATAGAAATATCTGGTTCATAGTAGCTTTATTTAAATACTAAATATAACTTCATAACACAATTTGATCTTGAAAAATCTGGGGGGCATATTATAATTGTACAATACCTTGGTTTATTTATTAACATTTTTGAATCACGTTCATGATTAAGTTGGGATGTCAACACTTCAGGGAGCCTGTTGCCTAGATTTTACTTGTTTAAAGCTTTTTTTCACCTGCAAAAACATAAAACATAAAAAAATATAGAGAGAGATAAGTTAATTTCCAAATGCATTATATTCCAGAATACAATAATCTAAATATTTATGATTCTACAAAAATTGTAAAGAGAAATGAATTATCAAAATCCCAAACAACTCCATATACATCAGAACTGCCAAATACAGATATCCCTCCTTCTTAAATGCTCCCAAAATAATCGTTATGGTCAATATAAACTACTGCATGGAAAATAGTCATAAAGCATCAAGTGAAATAAAAAGTATTTGTTATTGATTTTTACACATAACTTAGAAGTGTTTCTACTCTTTTGTTACTGTGTCTAAAGAGAAAACAAGATTTTCCTAAGAAGGTACTAATTTCAATATGCTTATTTGTAGCACTAAAATATTTAAAGTAATATTATCTTATGTTTTCTAAAAAAAAAGTTTTTATTTTACTCTCCTTTTATGGCAACTCAAAGAAAGGAAAAGGAGAAAAGCACCATTTTAGATTTTGAAATAAGAATCTTTGTCTTACCTCTCTTACAGTCAGAAGAATGGCTTCAGGCAAAAGAACAATTAAAATTACAAGACTCAGATTTTCAAACTCATGTATTTCCCACCTACCCACACACAAATAGACATCCTTTTGTAAGTAGAGTTTTGCTACCTACATCCAAACCCAAGATTACCCCATATGGTCAACAAGGTCAAACTGCATTACTGCCAATGAAACTATATGACTCCACAAGGACCTTAATGATTTTTAAAAAAGGTCAGTAATCCAATTCCAATAGCTTCAGAGTCTAAAATTGCTAATTTTTGGCCACGCGCTGCACACTTCACCTGCTAGTAATGACATTTTTGTATTTTCTTCTAATTACACTCAAAGCTAAGACCTTTGGCCCTGGGCCACAGACCCCTATTCAGGCTGCACACATTCTCTTAAACGACCTGATCCTTTGTTGTCACTCTTACTCTTTCATCTATTATTTACACCCATAGAGAAGGAAGATACTCTACCATTTGTATAGCTTAAAGCTTCTAATCATCTTAATTTCTTTGCCTTCCAACCTATGGTCTTTTTCATAGGCGAATGCCAAAAAGTTTGACAAAATCATTTTTTTCAATCACATTTCCCCCCAAACCCTTCTTTCCCTTTCCTACTCTCCGACCATGCTCCTTCCTGTTCCTTCCCTTACCCAGGATGGACTCTGCACCAGTCAGGATTTAAAAATTGGACTTTTGCCAACAAAATAAATTTCTAAATAGAATAGAAACACCACCTTGTTCTGACAGATCAATAACAATTATATATTTTTTCTTTCATCAGAGAGCCCATTGACTTAAATGGAAGGTTCCTTAAAATAACTTAAAATCTGCCCCTGCCTCCCTAAGGCACAAGCATAGAATTTTCAGAATCCCCCTGCAAAGAAGCTGCCATATAAACAGTAAGAATATTAGTTATGTGGCTAAAGCCTTTCAAACATTTTAATATCTACAGATGCTTATAAGAAAAATAAAGGATGGAAAGTAAAAGAGAAAATAAAATATAAAGAGAATTTTAAAGATTAAAAAATGTTTAAATCTTTCCATTTAAAAAGACTACTAATTCTCCAAACAGCAACACCCTCACATAAAACATTCTATATCATCGTAATTTCCCAACACTTCCCCAGACTTTTTTGTTAATGTCCAAATACATTTGCAAATCCAAAGCACAGAATCATTTACCATGATGTAGCTGCCCCCTCAGATCACAGCAGCCACCAAAAGACTCTGATTTCCAAGTTGCTTATAAAATGACATATAATCCATCTTTGCTCTCTTCCTCTATTGCTTAGCTTACTCTTGATTTCTAACAGTATTTCCTTGTCTGTCCTTTCTGCAGACCCTGAAGCCCCTTGTCTTTTCCTATTTTCACCATTTGCTTCAACCAGCAGTTCACTGGAGACCCATCCATCTTGTAATGCCTAAAGTGACAGATGCTCTCAGGAACCACCACACTGCTGAGTGAACAAAAGATAACATCACCTCTAGGAACTCCAGAAAGAAATACAACTGCAACCTCAAGACAGGGGCTGACTTGATGGACATTGGACCATAAACCTCTCCTAAGCGAAAAAGAAAACAATTGCCACACACACAAAAAAAATCTGACACAATCAAAGGCAGAAAAGAGTGATTATTTGTGGATTGCCTTTTCACTGTGTGGCTTGCTTTTCCCCCCTCAATGCTTTTATATTGGGGCAATTCACTTGCCAACAGGCAAGAGAAGTTCCTGGGAGAAAAAAGCCTTTCTCAAGTATCTTCTTTTATTCAACAATATTCAAAGTGAAATTCATTCACAAGTGTGTTTCAGTTAATGTAAGGCTTAAGATACAGCATTCCTAAAGCTGACGTGTCCTGTTCACATAAAGCAATATCTGAACTCAGAAATGCTGACTCAATTCTACTGCTGTGAAAGGCATATGCATGCTTTGCAAATTAAAAATACATTAGAAATTAAAAAGCAACATGTGACACAATGTCAACAATATGTGTAGCTCATAAAAAAAGCTCACCATTCATTCATCAGACAGCCTCCAACTTGGGTTAAAAAGACAGCTAACGAGGATTCTGGGAAGGACTACAGATCAAGTCTTCTCTAACAAAGGAAAGGTCCATTTTAACATCTCCCAGCAACAAACTAATGACAGGGACGCTATAGATGTAGAGGACTCTGCTTGATACTATCTAGTATTCTTTGTTTTTGTTTTTTAAAATACCTTATTTAAAATCTTCATTCAGCAATAGGAAAATTTAAACTCTAACACCTATTTTTAACTCTAACATTTAGATAAATACAGTGAAGGGAAATTTTCAAACAACAGAAAAACAAAAACTGACTTGGAAGGCAATTAAGAGTATTGTGTGATCAATGTCAATTATGGAGATTAACAACCCGTTTTTACAAAGGATATCAAGCACCACACAGGAAAACCTCTGATACAGCTAAATACATCATCATTTTCAAACAGGGTAAGTGATACAAATAACAGTTAAATCTAAAATAAAGAGTCAAGCGTTCATGAAAAGTTCTGTCAACAATATTTCGAAGAAGAAGTGTAAGGATTTACAATGGCATTTCTTTAAGACATTTAATTTTTTCTTTAAAATATTGGTACAAAAAGCCTTTAAGTTATAATTTTTTAGAGTCACCAACGACTCTTCTCATCCCCATTTTACTAAAAATAATAAAATTTAAAAGTGGTTTTATCTCTTGTGTTTGAATTATTTGTAAAGAAAAATTTTCAATTTGATCAATCAACATATCTCTTTCTTAACAATTTTTATGTCTCTCTTATTTCCTTAAACACTTCAGTTGTACCTCAACAAATAAGAGTGTACAAATATCTTACAATCTCACAATGTTCTGGTTTTTATTTTATTCTGGTCAAACAGAACACATACAAAATAATTCAGTGAATACGTAAAATTATATAACTCAATGGGAAAAAGATTAAATAATTATAGAGTTTATCAGTATATAAAGGACTTATTCTAATATGGACTTGATCTTTAACTAGACAACTTGAACACACTGACCTTAAGTAACCCACAAAACTCCTGATCCAAAAGTACATCCTCAACACTCTCAAACTTTGGCATTAATACCAAGAAAGAGTGGTGACTTTGGAATGACAGTTACATTGCAGAAGGCTTAAAAAAGACCCAATTAAATGACCTACTTTTAAACACAATAGGATCGATATGCATGCAGGAAAAGTACACCCCAGTGGAAAGTTCTTATTGCCTGATTGATCAAAAACAAAACAAAACTTTTCCTTTTTGAGGGCCCCTTCCAGATCAGTCAGTGCCAGAAATCTACACAGGAAAAAAAAAAAATCCATCAAAATGTAACCCTAAAAGGGTTTACCCTTCACCATCCTATTTGCACTTCAAAAACCTGTAAGTCCTTCGGTTAAACCCCAGGGCTGAACCATTTCAATAATAAGAGAGGTGGCCAGTGGTGATTTATCTCCCATTTGGCCTCTGGACAGAGCTGTAATGTCTACCAAGCTTCCCTTCAGTGACTCGAACCCTCCCCCAAGTCTCAACCTTCATTTGTGCAGCTTTAGATCTGCAATACCTTATAAACAACTCACATGCCCCTTCCAATCAGATGCAAGAACAATCTGTAACTCAAGATTTGGGTACATTCTCCTGGCAATGCTTCACTGCTGAGTAATCAGAGCGTTGAAAATACCAGGTTAAATTTCAAGTTCTTTTTGTTACAAGTTGAAGAAGAAAAGAAACTTCCCTAACATTAGATTCTCTCTTCTCACACTTTAATGGTGAGAACTTCTTAAATGTTTTCCAGTTTATACCTTCAAATCCTTTACATTTTGGGCCACATCAGGCAACTTCCTGCAGTGGTGTTCGTCTAAATTTAAATCCTTGCATTGTAAAATATCTTAACACAAAAAAGTGGAGATTTCACAGATCACAAACTTCTGGGTCAAAAAGACCTTAAAAACAGATAACAGACCACTATGACTCAACTGATTCATTATACCCTGTTATCAAATATGTACTATAATTACCATCACACACACACAATTTTCCTCTAGTAAAATAAACACAAACAAGGTCAAAAGTTATTTAAATTGAAATGTAGGTCCCAGAAGTTATTAAATGTGAAACACAGTGAAAGAAACTATTCCTTAAAAACGAAGGATATTTTGTCACGAGGCATGAATTCTCTATTTCAAAATTATGTTCATATGCTTCCTAATATAAAAAGAATGAAAAATATATGCAGCCCTTTCCCTACCTGTTGACTATTTTCTGTTTTTCTCACTGATTCTTGATAAATTCCATTTGAATGCCATATTCACAGCTTGCGCTGATTCCACTATTGCAATTACAGTTCACAAGTTGAAAATTTTCAAGCTATTTCACTAACTTCATAACTCAGAGAGTCCACAAACAAATATAGTTGTACATCATTTAAACCTAATATCAGTGAAGAGAAGTTTAAAAGAATAAAATTAAATATATGGCTGGTAGTTAAACATATATGAAATACAAATTTTTGTCAATTAAAAGAAAAAAAGTATGTTTTTAGAGATATTTACCAATAAAATATTTCTTCCACTAAAAAATACACCACTAACATTCTTATACCTCATTAGCAAATATTTTCTATTTTTGGAGCTCCAAATACTGCAAATTCTTAAAAAAAACAACCCTCACAGCAGATGACTCTATTATGTGCCACCAGGTCAATGAACCTGAGATTTGTATTTGAGATAACATAAAAGTTCAAACTGTTTATATAAACCAGGAAAACTAGCTGAAAAAAACCCCTAAAGGACATTAATTTTTATGTCACAGAAACAGACTTTGACACTAATAATAATATTCAGGAAAACAAATTTCTTAACCTACTACATGACATTTTAAAATAAAGTTTTCCTCAGAGAATCAACAAGAATAATTGATTCACCACAGAGGAAATATTCAATCTGCATTAAATATTTATTCAGTGCAATAGGTTATTAGGTCTATTTAGACCTCAAAGAAGAAATAGTTCCTGTCTGGTAGAAATCAGGTCTTGAGAGAATTGAATGGAGATGAGAAGCAGTTCCTTAAGTCATAACCCTATATTTAAAATGACAATGCTAAAAATTGAAGATGTGCTATAAAATGTATATTACTACTTTGAAATCTGATACAAAGAAAGTGATATTTAAGACAATATTAATTTTAACAAGGTTTGACAGGGTAAGCAATTTGATTTTCTATTTGAATGTGCAAGGTCTGTAGTTAGCAACTCTTCTACCCTGTATATACTTGTCATCTGGGCCTGTTTCCTACCCATAAAATGGGAGATAAAAGGTAGTATGTTTCTAGATTGAAAGTACTATGATGGTAATGGGGGTGGGGAAGAGATTCCATTCACAATAGCAACAAAAAAAATATACCCAGGAATCATTCTTAATGACATACATGTGAAAACATCATTTTCTAAATTGTCAAACTTTATGTAGGTGATATAAGTGAAAACTTACACACTCAAAAAAATATGCTGGGTTCCTTAAAGAGAAGCCTAATCACTGTAAAAATATCTTTCTCAAAAAAATAATAAACACAAACTAATCAAAATATCAGTAGAATTTGGGGGGAACATTATTAAAACATCCATAAATTCATAAGAAAGATCAAAGAAAAGATGTTAGAAAACTTTTCAAAAAAGATTACAAGAGGAGGTAAATCAAAATAAATGTTCAATCATTTACAAAGAATGAGCTTTTGGCTATGTGGCAATCATGTTACTACATTCAGTGAACATATTTCAAAACTCTTATCTAAGATGCTGTCTTGGTAGATTTCTTGAAACTTTTCCTTTTGCCAGACTTCATCTCACAAGTTTTCTGGTTTTCCTTCCTCCCTCTGCTGCTTCTCAATTTCCTCTGCACTCCCATAATACCATGTCCAGCAAAGAAATGTTGGTGTTCACAGGGTTTTGTCTGTGGTGGCCATCTTCCAAGGTGGCCTCAATGATTTCACCTCCTGTGTAATCCCCTCCTACATAGAGTCAGGCCTGACTTGGGTGATCAATAAAATATTGAACAAGTGACAGTGTGTGATTCCCAAGGTCATAAAAAATGTTGCAGTTTCTGCTTTGGCCTCTTGGATCACTTGCTCTAAGAGAAGGCAGTCACCATGCTGTAAGGACACTCAAGCAGCTTTATGGGGTCCTTATGGGTAGGAACTGACGCCTCCTGCTAGGAGCCAGCACCAACTCACCTAATTGTTTTCCTTGCCTCCTCTCTGGCACCCTTTAATTACTTCTCTACATTACAGTGCAAATATAATCATGTCAACTCTTTGCCAAAGCCCTTCGTGATTCTATATTGCTCTGAGTATAAAAATCAGTACTGTATATATCCCAGCCTATCTCTCCAGACTTAGCTTGCACTGTTTTCTTCCTAAACACTATGCTCCAGCAACACTGATCAACGTTTAAATACTTATGTTCCTTCTGCCTGTAATACCATCCATCCTATCTTTTACTTTTAGCTACTTAAATCTCCTCCATTCTTTTTTAAATTTTTTATTGTATTTTTTCCATTACCACTTACCCCCCTTATTTACTCTCCTCCACCTCCACCCAACCCCTCCCCCAGCAATCTCCACCCTGTTGTCCATGTCTATGAGTCCTTTTTCTTTACTGCTCCATCCCTCCATCCTCCAACTCCCACCTTCTCCATGCTGGGGTCCGAGTCTATGAGTCCTTTTTCTTTTCTGCTCCATATCTCCATTCTCTAACCCCCACACCCCCCAAACTGTCAGCATGCTCCCTATCTATGAATCTCTCTCTATTTTGCTTGTTAGTCCAGTTTGTTCATTAAATTCCACATATGAGTGAAATCATATGGTATTGGTCTTTTTCTGACTGGCTTATTAATAAGCATAATGTTCTCCAGGTCCATCCATGCTATAGCAAAGGGTAAAATTTTCTTCTTTTATACAGACAAGTAGTATTCCATTGTGTAAATGACCCATAGTTGTTTTATCCGCTCATCTACTGATGGACACCTGGGCTACTTTCAAATCCTGGTTATTGTAAGTAATACTGAAATGGACATAGGGGTGCTTATTTTCTTTCAAATTAGTGTTTCTTTGGATAAATCCCCAGATATGGAATCACTGGGTCATATGGCAGTTCTATTTTTAACTTTTTGAGGTTCGTCCATATTGTCTTCCACAGTTGCTGCATCAATTTGCATTCCCACCAACAGTGCAAAGGGGCCCCTGTTTCTCCACATCCCCTTCATTCTTTAGATTTCAACTCAAGCACTGCTTCCCTGATTCCCTCATCCCTTTGCTAAAAGCTCTCATAGAACCTATTCATCTCCTTCCTAACAATTCACTCACTTTTGAGCTATATAATTTGTATCATCAATTGATTAATGTTTGTCTTTCCTATTAAATTCTGAGCTATATGAAGGTAGGGACTATGTTTTCCTGTTTTGCCTATTATGAAATCATCTAACCTACTGTGATGTCCTCCTACCCAGTAGGCACTCAAAAATATTGTCTGAATAATTCTACAATTTAAAATGTAGGCTGGCACAAGAATGAGAAGCTCCTTGGTGACAGTCCAAAAACACTTTATATTATCTATCAGAATTAATATATGATAATTGAGGCATTAAAAATAAAGAGAAGAAATTATTCATTAAATGATATTGAAATAGTGGTCAACAATTTAAAAAGTAACAGCTAATTAAAACTTATAGTAAACACTAGTAATAAATTCCAGAGAGAACAAATATTAAATATCTACATTTAAATACATTTACAAGCCCACCCACACCAAACCACATAAAAACTAAGAGGAAGCAGAATTAAAAATGTATTATACTGATATTTATCATGTATCAAGATTTATTATAGTATCATAGTGAGAAATTAGCTTTCTAATCCTAGAAATCACAAAGAATGGACCGACAGATTTGATTGGTGAAAACATAAAACTTCTGTATATTTAACATCTAGAACAAATAAAAAGAAAAAATGATGAGCTAAGAAAAAGATTTATAGCTAATAAAAAAGTTAATGACTACTATGATTAAAATAAAGTAAAACATTAATTCCTCCACCTCTGGAAACAACCTAATATCCCATAAACAGGAGAAGAATTAAGCACATTATAGTAACATTAATAACCACTACCATTTAATGAGTATCTACCATGTTCTTCACATACATGTTCCCACTTATCTCTCACAAATTCACCCACAATGGAATATTATGAAGCTATGAGTATATTTTTGACATAGAATATATATATAATATATGAAATGTAAAATATGTTATAAACCTATAGTTTATTTGGATTTTTACATAAAACAATATGTAACATGGTGACTAGGAAGCATGGTGACTATAGTTAATAACACTGTATTGTATATTTGAAAGCTTCTAAGAGTAAAGAAAGGTCCTCATCACAAGAAAAAACAAATTCTATAACTGTATGGTGATGAATGTTACCTAGATTTATTGTGGTAACCATTTTGCAATATATGTAACAAATATCAAATGATTAGGTTGTACACCTGAAACTAATATAATATTATATGTCATTTAAACCTCAGTTTAAAAAAAACAAGACAGTCCCATTTCTATGAGGAAAAAACATATAAGTAACCTGAAAAGACAGATAAATCTAGTGTGATACAAAGCATAAAAACAGTGGGTGATGTGATTATAGAATGTAAGTTTTCTTTATATTTATTTTTCTTTTTTTAAAGATTTTTATTTATTTATTTTTATGAGAGGCAAAGGGAGGGAGAAAGAGAAGAGGGAAAGAAATATCAATGTGTTGTTGCCTCTCGTGTGTCCCCTACTAGGGACCTGGCCTGCAACTCAGTCACGTGCCCTGACTGGGAATAGAACTGGCAACCCTTTGGTTCACAGGCCAGCACTCAGTCCACTAAGCCACAGGGCTACTTATTTTTATTTTCAATTTTCTGCAATAAAATTTTACATACATTGCAAACTTAATTAAGCCCTATATTCTTTTATTACTGTCATCATCATTATTACTATCTTTATTGACTTTGAATATTTGGTAGTTGTGAAACATAAACTTCTCATTTGACAAGTAGCATATTACCTTTTCACATTGTAGGTTTATTGTAGGTAAATGTACAGTGATAAATAGTTTATGCAGGTGCATATAGCAAAGACTACAAATAAATTGTTTTTAATATGCATGCAGATATCATTTTTACTATCATAAGCCAGTGAATTTTTAAACTTATTTTTATAATAGCTTGCTTATATGGAACTTTGAAAATTTTTCCCCTAATGACATAGGAAGTAGTCCAAACTGATAACTCTTAAGATGAAACATAAATTTCACAACTAGCGTTTGAAAACTTTCATTAATTATCTTTCTGTGCATATTCAAACTTATCACCCATCATACTCCAATACAGAACCTATTCTTATCAATTTGATTTTATTGCTGGTTCACTACAAATAAGCCTACATCCATCTAAGTGCCTTTGGTCAAGTTGTCTGTCCACTCTTCACTTAACTTTTCAGTCCTAATCCATTTCTTACTTTGCTGTCATTTATCTTTATTATTTTATCCCCCATAACACCTAGCACAGTTCTAAGTGTACAGCTGGCACGTAAGACATGATATCACAAATACTTTCAAGGTAAAACCTACCAATATTGATTCAGCATGGAAACTTTGCTTCTGAGGTACTTAGAATATTTTTATTTTAAGGATTAAAAAAATTCTTCCTTTTATTTTTTTGATTAGATAATATATTCATCTGATTAAAAATCTAGCAGTAGAAAAGAATATGTAGTAGAAAGTGTTTCTTCAACTCTTGCCCCATAGTCTCCTGTCACAGGAAACTACTTTTTTTTATGATGCCATAACAAGATATTTTTATTTTATATTATGCTTTAAAAACTCATATAAACTGCCTTTCTGTTATTATAGTTATTTCTGAAAAACAAAATATGAAAAATATTTACTAACCATAGTTTCATTTATTTAATAGAAACTTACTATAAAAACTAAAACAAAATGAAAAGGATGTTGTTATAAAATGGAAGCCTACATAGGTTAGGTTTTTTCTGAGGGCTAAATTTCAACTTAATGTTGATTAACAGAAAATAGATTAGGTGGCGTCCATCGAGGTTATTCAAGCTATGTGAACACAAACAAATGCGCTAGGGACTGCAATTGTTTTGCATGGGTTCAACCTAGATTGACAGGAAACTACGTTTATCGGTTTTAAAAATATATATATGTAAGTATGTGTGTGTGTGTGTGTATATATATATGTTTTGAATGCATATATGAGTAAAGACAAATCAAACACATTCACTCTTTTGGACACTGCTATTTTAAGTTTAAAAAATATTTTGGAGAGCTCTCTCTATAAGCACATAAAAATCTTCCTCATTCTCTTTTGTGGCTTCAGAAAATTCTCTGGCATGTATATAGCATGGTTATTTTAAACTAGTCCCTTAATGTCACAAAATTAATTTCCAATGTTTGTTATTACTCAAGATACTGTAATAATCAATTCTGCATTGATTAATACACACTAATTTAGTATTTGTCTGTTAAATGCCTAAAAAGTGAAACTGCTGGGTCAAAGGATATATGCAGGTTTAATTTTGTTAACAAACTGCACTGTTGTATTTTTTTAGCAGACACAAAGCAGTCTTCATTTCAACCACACATTAGAAACCTTTTAAATTACAGTTTAGCTCCTCCAAAGTCTACATCAAGTGGTAAAATGCCAAGAGCACAGAAAACTGGATTGGAGGGAATTCTGGTTATGAGGTGAGAATTGAACCAAGGGTTGAACCAATTTACACTCCCATGAGCAATTTATGTAACTCCGCACCTTGAACAATATAGAATATTATCTGCTTTTGAATCTTTGTCAATCTAACAGATTAAAAATGATATCTCAATGTAGTTTTGATCTGCACTCTTCTTACTATGAATGAAACAGTATCTTTTCAAATGCTTAAAAGCCCTGACTGATAGGCTCAGTTGGTTGAGCATCGCCCCACAAAACAAAAGGTTGCTCATTCAATTCCCGGTCAGGGCAACGTGCCTGGTTTGTGGGCGGGTTCCCAGCTGGGGTGCCTACGAGAGGCAACCAGATCAATGTTTCTTTTACACATCGATGTTTCTTTCCCTTTCTTTCTCCATCTCTTCCCCTCTCTCTGAAAAGAAATAAATAAAATCTTAAAAAAAAAGTCCTTGAATTTTATTCTCTGAAATGTCTAGTCATTATCCATTTTTCTATGTGGTTGTTGGTTTTATACTTGACTTGTAGAAGCTCTTTATGTATTAAGGAATTTTTTCCTTCATGTATTGTATGAGTTGCAACATTTCCCCCCGTTTGCCATTTTGCCTTTTGGCTTTGCTTATGGTATTAGTTTTTTTTCCATGTAGTTTCAACTTTCATATAATCATATTTATCAAATTTTTAAATGTCAAGCAGTTGCATCAAAACACAGAACTCACTTTACTTGTTTAAATAATCTACATAAACCAGTGTTATAGTTTCCAGAGGCACTAAGAAAGCAAAGAAGTGGAATAGAAGGGGAGAGAGGTAAGAAAAACAAATCTGTCTAAATAAACAGAATCCCAAAATACTTTTTTTTCCAGTTTAAAAAAGGGATTTTACAAACAAAATAGAAACAGAGGCATGGATAAATGGAACGGACTGACAGCTGTCAGAAGGGAGGGGGATTAGCCAAAGAACATATATGCATAACCCATGGAAACAGACAACAGTGAGATGACTGCCAGAGGGAAGGGAAGGGTTAAGGGCTAGGTGGAGATGGGCGAAGGTAGGGAAGATGAGGACATCTTTATTAGTGTCAATAATAAAAATAAAAGAAAAAAAGGATTCTAAAGTTTTTTCAGTTTACTGATCATTTTGTAAAGGGAACAAAATAGATACTTCTACACTACCCTACTCACTCTAGCTTTTGCAAAGGGCATAAACACACATACACTCCCCACCACCACCAAATAAGGAGATGATTGGAGAAGGAGAATGGACAAGGTGAGTCTGAAGTAGCCAGCTGCATGGGATGAAGTTTTTTATTTGGTAGCTTCTAATCCTAGAAGAAATAGAAATAACATCTTTTCAGCCATTCTTTTTCTAAATTTTGGACTTTAAATTAGTGGAAGAACTGCATACTTCTGGTAGGGGGGAGAGGATCCCAGATTAAAAAAAAAGCAAATATGGTCTTTTTTTCAACAAGGATATTAATGAATTTTCTCCCTCCATACCCCAAATTCCCACTACCAACCCTTCCCCCACATTCTGCAGATGTCTACCTTCTTTAATTATTGCCTGAAAAATATGGGATCCAATCAGTTGTTTATTATTGTCTGTGCTGATGACTCCTACATCTATATGATTAGCTATAAAGTCTTTTCTGAGTTGCTGCTGTCTCCTTGACCGCAACGAGTCAACTGAACATGCCCAAAAATATGTCCATCACAAAACTCACTATTCTTATAGTAAAAGCTATCCCCATTTCCTGATTTCATTATTTTCATTGATTCGCTTAGAAAACAATGTGAAATGTGCTAGGAAGGATAATAAAGGCAGTCATAAATCTCAAAGAGATCCTAATCTAGAGGTGAAGACAGATCTACAAATGGGTAAATATTCACTAGAAGTAGGAACAAAGTACTACAAAAGCACAAGGAATGTAGTAATTCTGTTTGGAGAAATAAAGAAAATATCAGACAAGAGAAGACATTTGGATAGCTTTAATGGATACATCAAAAACAATTAGGAGGACCTCATACCAACAGCACAGAATGTTAAAAGCATGGTGTATCTTAGAAATACTAAGCTCACTGTTGGGGGTGGGAGACTGAGTTGCAAGAGAATAGAAAGTAGGTTGGAGTCAGTCTGTAAAGGATCTGATATGCCAAATAAAAAATTTAAATTTAATCCTAAAAGCAGGAGAAAGTCAATGGAAGTTTTATAAAAAATGAATTAACATACCAGATTTTTTAAAAATGGAAGGTAACTCTGAGGATACTATGAAAATTGAATTAGAAACCAGATCAAAACTTTCTGCAAGAGTCTAGGAAGAGGTGATGGGATTGCACATCACCGTAGGTAAAAGAAACAGAGAAGAGAAGCCCTTTCAGTTAGTATTTAGAAATGGAGGACTCCAGCTCAGGAGTAGGGACTGAACAAACAGACCCTGGAGGCAGATGGCTGCCACACACATCGTTGATTTCAGTAGTGGTGAGGTTACCTAGGAATTGCCTCAGTAGACAAAGGATGTGGAATAAGAGGGTCAATCAAGCAGGGAAGCCTGAGAAACACTGTCACTGGAGAGTCAAGCAAAGGAAGAGGAAAACCCAGTGAAGCAGATGGAGAAGGAGCAGTAGAAGCAGGAAGGAAACCAGAAACCAATGGGCTGGTGAAAGTCAAGAGACAACACAGTTTGGAGGAATGGGAGGTGGTCAACATTTTCAACAGGTAAGAGAGGACAAATAGGATCAAGAATGAAAATGTGTCGTGGTATGTAGCAATTACTTTTTCAAGAAGTGTGGTGAACTAGGGTGGTGAAAAGTTGATAGCTGTAGGAAAAAGAGTAATTAATTAGAAGGAGGGATGCTTATAAGGTTCTTCCCTCAAAGCAAAGGGATGGTACAGAGGAGTGGCGGTGATTAATTGAATAAGGTCCTAGAAGGGGTAAGAAGGGAGCAAGGGAAAGGATGGAAGCCCCACATGGATAGCAGAACTACATGGCAGGAGCCTGGATCCCCGATGATAGCAGAGATGCTTTATTACCCTTAGAAATTTGCCTCCAAACTTTGTTTACATGAGGAAGAAATAAACTTTCAAGTTGCTGTTTGGTGTGTCCTGTCATTTGCAGACAAATGTAATCCTAACTGATACAGGAGAGAAGGGTGTTAAAAAAATAAGCAAGGACCTCTCTGAAATAGCACAGGATATTCAGAAGACAAGACCAATCTGGCATTACTATACTACCACTAGTGAGGGAGGGAGTGGTAGGAAAGGAAGATGAAAATGTAGGCCCAAGAGTGAGGAGTTCAGACTGGATCCTGTAGATAAAAAGTTGCCACACAAAAAGGTAGTAAGCAAAGGAATGACATGTTCCCATTTCACCTTTGAATAGATTCCTCCAGTGGCAGGCTAGAAATGGATCATTAGGAACTGGTGATTCATGATGAACCCTATGTCTCTACAGTGCATTGCTTTTCTCTCCCCCTACTGTTAGTACTTCAATTCAAGCAAGCCATTACCTCATGCATTCATTCAACGAATATTTATTGAGTGCCTCCTCTGTGCTAGGTCCTGCAGATACATTGGTAAACAAGATAGAAATGGTCTTTGCCCTCAAAGATCTTAGTTAGGGATACCACTGCTGAAAATTTCCTATGTGGTATCTTTTTTAATCCTCAGAACACCCTGTGATATAAGTATTATTTTTATCTTGATATTTCAGGTGAGGTAATCCAGTCTTAAAAAGTTTAATAATTTCCCTCCCAGTACCAGGGTACCAGCTTGAAAGGCACCAGTGGTACACAGGGAGAAACTGAAGTGTCTGGCATCAAGGAGAGCAGAGGCCATTGTTCCTTTGCTAAACTCCCCCCTCCCCCCACAGAGCTGGTAAACTGATGTCACATTTGAGATTCCAACAACCCTGCTAACCCTGTTTGACCCACCTTGGAGATCCACTGAGGCTCTGCCCCACCCAATTTATGGCTCAAACAAACTTCTTTTCCATAAGAATGGCTGGTCCTGGCTCCTAAATCCTATCAAACAAGCAACAACTGGCTTCAGTGAGCCATTGAGGCAGCCAGATTAAGTTCACAGCTTGGCTAGACCTGGGAATCTCCAAGCTCAGCTCAAGTAGCAGCCATCTCAGATTGCTTTATAGCTCAGGCATGGTGCCCCAGGCAAAACAAAGGTGGGGGCTAACCTTGGCCTGCAACACATGGGGAAGCAAAGGGACTGCACACCCAGTGGACAGCTACAGGCCATGTCAGAACACCACCACCTGGACACTACACAGCTGATCCTCCACGGAGGGCGGAGGTTGGAGGTCAGTGGTCACAGCCAGTCCTCGTAGCTGACTGGCCTGGGTAAATCACTCCCATTGATCTGCCAACAGACACCAAGTCTCAACTAGAAGAGGAGTATGTACTAAATGCACATGAAGGGTACACCTCTAGTACCCACATTGCGGGATAGTGGAGGCTGTGCCACTGGACCCTACAGGACACCTACTACATTAGGCCACACTACCAAGGCACAGAGTCAAAGCAGCTCTACCTAATACATAGAAACAAACACAGGGAGGCTGCCAAAATGAAGACAATGAAACATGGCCCAAAGGAAGGAACAGATCAAAACTCCAGAAAAAGAGCTAAATGAAATGGAGATAAATTATCTGTCAGATGCATAGTTCAAAACATTATTTATAAGGATGCTCAAGTAACTTAGTGAGGACCAAGGCAGCACAAAAAAGACCCAGTCAGAAATGAAGGATACACTAATTGAAATAAAGAACAATTTACAGGGAAAATACAGTAGAGTTGAGGAAGCCAAGAATCGAATCAATGATTTGGAATATAAGCAAACAAAAAACAATTGTGGAGAACTACAAGAAGAAAAAAGCATCCAAAAAATGAGGGTAGTTAAACAGCCTCTGGGACAAAAAAAAAAAAAAAAAAAAAAGAAGTTTAATGATTTGCTCAAGGTCACATAGCTAGCTAGCTGATAAGTGGTGGTACCAGGAATCAGACACAGAACCATCTTACTTCAAAGCATGTTTTTAATCACTTGATTAATCACTATGTTATGTCTCATGCAATTGCATACAATATGTTAAGTAGTATGACTACAAGTACAGCGATTCGGATTATTGCAGCTTCCTAACTGGACATTCTTTCTACATTTAGCATGTTCCAGCCAGACAGTTTTTCTAAAATGCAAGTCGAGGTGGATGGTGGCACTCTGTCAGATTAAGGGCACCCTGAGAAGGAAGATGAGGTTTTGAATGGAAGGTGATACATTCAAGTCTTAGATATATTGATTTTGAGATGGCCGTGTCATATCCAAATGGACATATCCAGCAGTAATTTCATAGATGAATCTCCTGAAAGTTGAGGGGGAAGCAGGGTTGGAGATAAAAGCACTTGGCATCATTAGCTGAATTCAAGGCAACTATGGAGACTCTTTAAGGGCTTCTGGAAAAGAGAGGAGCACCCTGCTGAGAAAAGGGCAGTGGGTACAGGCTTGAAGAGAATAACTAACTGATCAGAGGAAAAAGAAAGGGAATCAGTCAATGGCAGTCAAAGATACAATTAAGTTATATTTAGGGTTAGGGTCAACAAATTTATAGTGATATCAATCTGTGTGGTTGAGAGATTTCCCACAGCAGCAATCATTAACTCAAAAATAGGAAAACTTGCCAAAATTTTATTTTACTAGTTCTTTTCTCCCAGTCTAACTTAAGGCCTTGCCTGTGAGTTCCCAAAGCATCCTGAATTTACCTTTGATCTAATAAACACTTGACCTACCAGGTTCTACTTAAGTCCATCTGCCTTTGGACTTTGAAATCCTCAAAAAGTCCTTTGAGATTTTGAAAACCTGTTTTTTAAATCATTTTTAATCCCAGCAACCTGCACAGCACTATTTGTGCACTTGTTCTATCTCTACGTTAAACTGTAAGTCTCTGAGGGGCAGAAGCTGTGGCTGCACAGTTTTGCAGAAGCATCATTTTAGTTCAATGTCCATGCACAGTATGTCCTCATTAAACATTTGTGGGATTGGACTGACTTTAATCTGGAAGCTAAAATGTAGAAATTAACCAACTATCTAATACTATTAAGTGGTGATTTTTTAAGCTTCCAGACTTGGAATAAACATTCCCTCCTCTTAACCTTTCATTCTCTGTTTTTCATTAATAGGAAATTAGGGCAGCACCACCGTGGTACACGCCATTGTGTCTTTGGAGTTTGGGCCTTACTGGCAGTTCTATGGATTCTGTGACCATGGATGAGCTACTAAGCATTTCTGGGCCTTCTGAGTCCCTGTTAGTAAAACTCAAGCAATTGGACACGATGATTGCTGATGTCCCTTACCATTTTAAAATCCAAAGTGTCTATGACCTCTGAAAGGCCTTTAACCTACACCTGAGAACTCCTGCCTCATAAAGAGCAATTAAAACATGGGCTCCATGTTTCATTACTGGAAAATGAGCAAATAAATCCTCTCTATATAAAACTGAGTTCATCTACAAAGCATATATCACCTCAAAAATGATGATATGGATAGTTTATATTAAATTATGTCTTTGACTACTGGTTAAAATTTGCATTTTATCAGATGCAAGTTTGTTTTTCCATGGAAGGTTTACCTAAAAAGCAACTGAAAGTGCACCGCAGTTCACTTTGATAGTAAAAAGAGCAGAAAGCTGGAAGAATATGAAACATCACCTTGTATCTCATATGTACCTTGGTAATACTTTCCTTTTTATTTTAGATGAGCAATCAAAGAGTGTAAGCGACTTACTCAAGTAGCAGGGCTGGTACTAGTATCCAAGTCTCCCAGGCATAAACTTCCTTTGTTTTAAAACAACCAAATTGGTCAAAAATCTCCTGAAAGACAAAAACAGATGAAGATGAAATGCCAATTGGTTGAGCTTAAACAGAAACTCCACTTTGTTCTTTCCAGGTTCAATAATAAACAATTCTAGTGATTGGTGTAACAGGCTGGCAGATGAAACATTCTGATTCCTAAACAAAAATATTTGTATTTTTGCACCACAGTTAGTAAATCAATTGTAAAAATTAAGTAAATGGAAAACAAGGAGAATTAGCAAACCCAGGCAACAATTTTCCATTACTCTTTTGGAAGACAGGTTGAAAAAAAAAAAAAAAAAAACAAAATCCCTGTGGCTCCCTTCATTAGAGCCAGGGTGGTGAGTCCCATTGTAAATCCCACTTATAAAGGCTCATGGCTACCTGCAGAGCCTAGGAGTACCAATCACATTAGCGAAGACACCAGATGACCAAAGGAAGCCATGAAGGTCTGGGAAAGCTAGTAAACAAAAGGCAGCATTTCAAATGAATGCCATTGCTAGAGTCTGCATTGTAAAATGCCTGGATTTCAGAATCCTAAAGCAGATTAGCTGAAGGCAACAAAAGATTCAAATAAGATACAAATAACTTATTTTGACACATTCAGAAATTATCTTCATTAGATCATCAGGTACTTCACTATAATTATTTTTTTTAAAAATCCACCTAAGTTGTGTTTGAAGACGTGAGGCCTAGGAGAACAGGGACCTAAAAATGGTTCTTGAATACAATGTGTTCATGACGAAAATTCATGAACCAGCCTTTTCCCTTTTAATCTTGACATTTTAAAGGACTGTAATGGCTTTAAAATTTGTTACACACATCATTTCAATTTTACCACTGTGAGCATGAGTGCTATTTTAAATACCAACCAGAAAAACTCAGATCTCTCCAACTGTAAGTGATTTTTCTTCCATATTGTTTCATCATTTACAAAGAAAATAAGTAATATTTTTGGGTATGAATTGCCAAAATGAAAAAAAGCAAAGCTTTAGGTTTTGGTACAATTTCCATCAGTTCACATGCCTGTTCTGCTTTTCTTGCAAAGTTTAAACTCATATACAACTTAGATGCTTAAATTTGAAAATGTGGAAGAAAAACCTTTATTTTCATGAGAAGGCTGACATTTGTTGTTTTCTTGGTTTTGTTTTCTTTTGTTGGGCAGGGAGGTTAGGGAATTATGTTCAATAAGTTTAGTAACTTCCAATATTGCTTGCCAGTTTTATTCACTAAGGTAACCATATTGCTAAGCCGAATAACGCTGATATAAAATACAAATAATTACTTATTGAAGGTCCTGTAAGAAGACATAGGCACTGATATGTGTATTATTCAATCCCATGACCTTCCACTTAACATTTCCAGGTATACATACCATCAATCATTGTAAAATTTTACAAATGTATTTGAGACCCCCTTACCAAGAGCAGATAAGCAGATAGACAAAAATGGTTCTGATAATTTAAATAGTTCTAAAAGCCTAAAGCCAAAACTGAGGTATTGTATAATAGTAAGAACCTTTCCCTACATTTTCTACTTTTTGAAAATTAATTTCTCTTCATGCCTCCTCAGTTTTGTTGATTATAATAATCACCCCTCACCAAGAAGAGAAGTAATTTAGCTCCCATACATTGTTTTGTCAAATCCTAACAGGGCCATCTAATGGGGCTGATGTCACCTGAGGCCTTCAGGCCACTAGATAACTTTGACTTCATTTGCGCTCAAGTGGAAAAACACTGGAAAAGCTCAATTAGTCTGAACTCTGAAAAACTTTTTAGCTTTACCATTCCTCTAGGTTTAAAATGATATAATAATAAAATTATAAGGTTTAAACTTTTTTAAATGTTTACTTAAAAAATGTAAGTCAGTATTCCTTGTTTGACGGAGGAAAAAGTAAATATGGAGATAAAGGGACATGTGGCTGAGCAACATTTCAAGTTGGTTGCAGAAGAGCAACCCCCGCCTCCCCACCCCCAACCACCAGCCAAAAAAACTCTCAAGTGAAGAAACCCTCCTCAGTGCTGTGGCCTCTCTGGCCTTTTTAGTTTTGTCACATAGAAAGTGGCAGAAATATGCCTTATCAAGTCAGTAGCAGTGTATTTTCTCAGATAGCTCCTAATTTGCTGAGTGCGTAAGCGGAGTGTCTCCTTTCATTGTCTCATCCGCTCCTCCCTCTCTCTTTGACAGACCAGAGGCAGTACCAAGAATGGCCTGGCCTTTGCTGCCCCAATGAAAATAGGCAGTGTTTTGAATGTGAATCAAATCATGCTCTACTACTTTACAATCATGTGGCTTGAGGCTAGTTATCTCTAAAACAGGAATAATATCTCCTGCATTATAGAGTTATAGAGAAGGTAATGGCATATATTAGGCATACAATAAATCTTATAGTCTTCTTTATACAAATTCTTAACCACAGGAAAAATAATGCCTTTATACTTTATAGAATTCTTTCATGCAAATTATCTCAGTTAATCTTTATAAGATTACTATACTCATAAGTAGCCAACTACTCAAATGCATTTCCCTGACTCCACAACCAATGTTTTTTTCTATTGTGCTGCTATATGAGGGGTTGTGGTGGTGGAGACCACATTATATCCCTATTGCAGAAGATTCTGTGGGTGGGGGTGGAGAGCATGAGCTGAACTGGCAGGGATCTCAGAAGCATGAAAAGGAAGCAAAAAAATAGATATACAATCAAATGAACCTATACCATTCAGTAGGTCACCTGCCAGAAGGATAAGCTTGGGGTTCTTGATGAACCTTGGGGTTCATCAATAAAGTATCCTTCATGGATCAAAACAAGTCAATGAGAATAAAAATGAAACAATTATAATGTCTTAGGGTCTAGTTCTTTATAGGAATGTGATCATTTTAGGTCAAAGAAAAACTTATGAAAATAACAGACCTACAAAATATTATATTCCTTTAAGGCTGAGAAAGTTTTCCTAACTGTCATTACATACAACCAGCATTTAAATTAAACAAAAATTTCTAAATTACACCTTAGAGCTATACCAGGAGTTTTGATACACTTCATTTAATCCTCACAATAACATTCTGTATTCATTAGATGAGAATACAGACTCCAGAAGATTGACTTAATTGATGAAATTTGCAGTCCTGAGGTTCAAACCCACATGCTTTAAACCCTGTATGTTGTGTTCTTCAAGCTAAGTTACACTATGCTCTCTAGAAACTATAATCTTAATTTTATTTAAAACTCAAGAGAGAACCAAGGATTATTTATTAGGTTGGTTAAACATGAGTTTACTTAAATTGTAAAAATCCCTAAATAGAGATTTCTGAGGTCAGAATGACATCCAAAAAGAATGGGCTGAAACAAATTTTTAAAATCCTCACCCAAAGATATGTTTTTTATTGATCTGAGACAGAGAGGGGGGGAGAGAGAAACATTGATGTGAGAAAGATCGATTGGTTTCCTTCCACACACTCCTGGACCAGGTATGGAATCTGCAACCAGGTATGTGCCCTGACTAGGAATCTGCAACCTTTTGGGGTATGGGATGACACTCCAACCAACTGAGCCACCCGGCCAGGGCTGATTTGAAAAACAATTTTTAAATTATTTCTGGTCTATTATATAAATCAAACTAAAAGAAACTGGAATTTCTACCTCATTCTTATAAGATTCTACATAAATAAATTTTGACTTTAGTATTGGCATTTTTTAAACTCTAAATTTTTTAATATGGTAGATTTAAAACTTAACACAGGATAACAAAGTTTTGTCCAGGAATAAGATATTTATTCTCTGTTATAACCTTTCATTCTATTACCTACCCTGGGAAATTTTTGTTGAGAAGACAAACTTAAGGAACTTCCAAATGGAGCTAGATCTAAGGCGCAATGGCATGAATTGGAAGACAAAGTGCTCTTTATTTTTTGATAAAAAATGAAGAAACCAAGGGGAATCCTAGGAAGAAACAGCATGGAGAAACAGCAGTCACAGCTATGGATGGAAACAATCTATAGTCAAGTGAGGTGGAGTGGGTCAGTCCTGCTTACTTGGGTGCCCAGAGAGGCCCTGAAAGTCATTCTGCTGGTCAGATGGTGATGATGGAAGTGGTGGAAGGTGCTGAATGATAAATCAGGAGTCATGGTGAGGAAGAATAGAAGGGGTGTTCCCATTTGTTTCAGCAACTGTGCAGCATTTGCTGTATTTGACCCCAGTGTAACAAAATAGAAAACCTGGTTGCAATTACTACTGATTTTTCCTGATAAAACCACTGTGGGTACTGAGACACCTTTTCAGTGTAGAATCACTGAGATCGGTGTTTTGCACAAAGTCTACTTCAAAAGATGGATCAGGGTTACCTGAAGAACACGTTTACTGTGTTGATTCCTCATTCTCTCTTTCAGAGGTTTATGAGTCACTGGTTCTAAGGAAAGACTTAGGAATCTGCATTTTGAATAACACAGAAACAATTGCCAGTTTTAGCAACCCTAATCCCAAATGATTTTATGACATTGGAGTTTGAAAACCACTTATTTGGATTAAAAAAAGAGAAGAGGTTGAAACTGTGTATGATTATTAAACAGGATGCTTGTTTGTAACAATTAACCAAACATTAAAAAGAAGGGGAAAAAATGCTGCAGTCTGATTTTAGGACTAGATACTTGTCTACTTTGTACTTCAATCTCTTCCTCTGGAAAATGTAAACAAACCAGTAATGGTACCTACTAATTTCATTGCCAAGGAGGTCCTTAAGAGCACAAGAGAGCTGGGAAAGGACATTTTGCCATGACAACAGCAAGTTGCTCCTGGGATAAGCATCACATCTACCTCCCACTACTTCTTGGGTACCTGTGGCCTTTGACCATTACCTGTTCCTTTCAGGCTGGCCCTATGGAGAAACTGGAGCTTTAAAAAAAAAATTAAACATTGTTTATCAACTAGGTTTTGACTGTAAAACCTTAAAAAAATCAATCATTTGGAGCACTAAAAATAAGCATAAGAATTCCAACACCTTCATAGGAAATATTGTTCTAATAAAAATAATTGGGACGACACTTTGCTTAAAACACAAAGAAAAAACCCCAATTCCTCTAGGTTTTATATTCTACTTTTCCCCTCAAAAATGGCTTCTAATAAAGTTTTAAGTAATGATAATTGTACTCTGTGATACACAAAGGGTCTGTTTCTTGACATTCATATTGTGGAATTTTCAACTATGTAATGAGAGCCATCTAGTCCATAAAGTTCTGAGGTATAGGTGGTTGCAAATGATACTCCTATTTCATGGAAAAGTTGGACAAAAAATTGCAATACTGTTAAATACCAATTATTAAAGTATTTTATTACAGAATGGATGCCAGAAGGAAGGGGAGTTCTGAGAAGTCTGCACAGATAAATTCTGATGACTAGCAGTATCCTGGCAGTTACTAAATGGTGTACTGCTGCCTGAAACATCCTGCTCTGGGTTGCCAAAGTCGGTGTATGCCATAAATGAAACAAATTAAAAAATTTGTCACATAGAGTTCATGCAAACAAATAAGTATAATATGATTCTATGTAAGGGGGACATAGCAGAATTTGTTTACTTAAGTTTTTTGGCTGTATCACTGTCATTAGGTCCTGCCGCTTTCCTACTAACGGGTATGTAGAAGGCTGGGTTGAACTTCATCTGATGTCACCCCAATTCAAGGGCTTTATAGTGATGTTTCTGGACTGTTAAAACAGTCAGGGTTTTTCCTTATTGTAGTTACACAAGTGACTTTACAGAAGGAAGGAAGACACCTGATTCACACGATCAGGCATAGCAAAGGGAGCATGTGAACTTTCAACAAAAGAGGAAGCTTTGTACCAGATGTGAAGAAGTAAAGTTTATTTTTCCATTTAGCTTGTTTATTTAAGTAAGAAGGAAGGAGACTGCGGCTGCTTCCCATTCCAAACTGCTCAGGGAATGACCTTTTTCTTTCTTTCTTTATAAATGAACAAAGTTGGCTATTGCATTTTCCAGAGGGATCTGGAAAGGAACCAAGTCACTAATGATTACATTTCATCTGTAGCTAGTTTAACCTTTGAAACCTGCCAATCAACAGAGAAGATCAAGAGGGAAGGTCAATGCAGCCTTGCCCATCTAGCATTCTCTCACTGTTTAGATGGAAAATGATTTATTAAGGAAATTATTTTAAGAAATGCAAATCAATTATAGAGACTAAAATCAAGGTCTTCCTAAGATTCATTTAACAGCTGAAAACTTCTCGAGTCTTAGATTAATTTATTTTCCCTTTTAATCACTGTGTATAAGAAGCAGTGTGATAGAGCTTTTAAATTTAAAACAACATAACCAAAGAAAAACATCTTTTGTCCTTGATTCATCTATCTTCTCACATTATTTTGGTCTGACACACCATTTATTTCTAGACTGAAGATCTTCTTGGTATATAGCCAGACACCCAATATCTTCTTCACAAATTGTTGAAACATTCCTCTTAATGCTGAAGCTATTATATGCTACTAGCAAACAATATAAAATATACCACAAAGCGATTACTGGTATTTTGATCACGTATTCATTATCAAAAAGGCCAGGCTACAAAATATTAAATGAATTTCCTCTATTATTCATTTACACATCCATTTTTGTTTTTTTTTTAATTTTTATTGTTATTCAATTACAGTTGTATGCCTTTTCTCCCCTTCCCTCCCCCCACCCCAGCTGAACCCACCTCCCTCCCCCACCCCCACCATCCCCCCCCCCGATTTTGTCCATGTGTCCTTTATAGTAGTTCCTGAAACCCCTTCTCCCCACTATTCCTTCCCCCCTCCCCTCTGGCTATTGTTAGATTGTTACTTAAATGTCTCTGGTTATATTTTGTTTGCTTTTTTCTTTTGTTGATTATGTTCCAGTTAAAGGTGAGATCATATGGTGTTTGTCCCTCACCGCCTGGCTTATTTCACTTAGCATAATGCTCTCCAGTTCCATCCATGCTGTCACAAAGGGTAGGAGCTCCTTCTTTCTCTCTACTGCGTAGAATTCCATTGTGTAAATGTACCATAGTTTTTTGATCCACTCATTTGCTGATGGGCACTTAGGTTGCTTCCAGTACTTGGCTATTGTAAATTGTGCTGCTATGAACATTGGGGTTCATATGTTCTTTTGGATTGGTATTCCAGGGTTCTTAGGTATAATCCCAGCAGCGGAATTGCTGGGTCAAAGGGCAGTTCCATTTTTAGTTTTCTGAGGAAATTCCATACTGTTTTCCACAGTGGCCGCACCAGTCTGCATTCCCACCAACAATGTACTAGGGTTCCCTTTTCTCTGCATCCTCTCCAACACTTGTTTGCTGATTTGTTTATGTTGGCCACTCTGACCGGTTACACATCCATTTTTAAAAACGCGTACTTTCTCTTCTTCCCTCATAATATTCCCTCATACTATCTTCTTGCAGGAAAAGAGAGAAAACCATCACTAAGATTAACGGAGCACTGGAAACATATTTTAGGTACAAATGACCCACTTTTATGTAGTGCCAGAACTACTCTGCAAGGGTTTAGGAAGGAGAAACCTTGAAGTTTTTTTCCACTGCATTCATGCTGCCAGTGGTGATGAATTGATTGTTCTCCTTTAATGGAAGGGTGAGAAAGACAAAGAAGCATTTTCTATAACTGGCTATATTTTTATTAATTAATAAACAGTTTTGTCTTCAAATATTATATGTTATTGAGATGAATCACCACCAGTTTTAATTAAAGCTTTCTAAAAAGTTAACTCATTCTGCTAAGAGTGCATGAGTGGCATAACGAGATGATTTTTCTTTCAGGAAGACAAAATGCAAAATGTTTTCCTCTTTATAAAGGAAGGTGAAAGGGGATTGCATCTACTCCCAGACTTTCATTTCCTGGAATTATTTCTTAAACACTTTGTGTATTTCATAAAAATTACCCTTTTTCATCTTCAAAACTCAAACTGAAAATAGGATTGGTAATATATCAAATTTTAGATCCTGCCTGAAACCCAAGACTCCTAAATTGTGAACTCAAATCTTTTCCAAATGTCATGATCAAGTGTGAATTAAAATAAGACTCACTCTTTTGGCCTTGGCTGTGACTGTCACAATAACCTGAATCCTGTCCTACAATTACTATGTTTCCTTCAAAATTTACAATTACTAACATCAGTTAATACTTAATGCTCAGTTTAAAGATTTTGTCCCCTGCAATCCAGTAGTTGATTTTTTAGATTTTTATTTAGTGTGGCTACCACTTCACAGCAGCAGTGCTGGGGGCCCAGGGAAGGAGGGAAGGAGTGTTTAGAGGGGGATGGTCACTGCAGATCTATTTTAAGGCTCGAATGTAAAAGGGTGCAACTGGTGATACATATTCACCTGGCCACTAAAATAATACATTATACATAGTATTAACATTTGATACAATTAATGAACACATGTACATGTGCGTGTATGTATATGTCTACAAATGCACACTTGTACACAGTAATGCAACCTTGCGGACATCACACTCTGGGACACCTCAACTGCCTCGCCTAGAACCAGGTAAGTGCCTGGAAATAAGAGAAATATACATTTTTATAGTGAATTAATGAAAGAAATGGGATTGATTTGTATTTTAGGTACAGGGTAACCCTCAAGTTTAAAGCAAAAAATAGCAGTTTACCAGCAACATTACACAACAGTTCTAGTAGAAGTGACAACTCATCTGAAGGTAGCAGTCTCCATATCTACAAGAAGTAGGCAGTAAAAACACAAATACGGCTGCTCAGGCCACATAGTGCAGGAGCAAACAGCCCTGCACTCAATACTTTGGACACTGAGGACATCACTGTACTTCAGGGCAGCACAATAGCACATCTTTATAATTAGAACCCTGGGTCAGTTAATGTGCATTATTTAAAACAAGGGTCCCGGAACCAAGATGGCGGCGTAGGTAGACACACTGCGCCTCCTCGCACAACCAGAACTGACAGAGAATCGAACAGCAAGGGGGACCAACACCAAGGAAATAGAAAATAAACATTCATCCAGACTGGTAGGAGGGGCGGAGACGGGCACCGGGGTGGAGAGGACTCGCGTGGCTGTGGCGGGACTGAGACTGGCGGAGTGTGGGACAAATGGCGCAGGCAGTCTGAGCACTAGCAGACCCTGCGGCCCCACATTTGCACAGATAAACCGAGAGGGCCGGACTCAGAGTGGCGGAGAACGGGGCAGGCTGAGCAGGGGGTAGCACCCTGCGACCCCACATTCGAACAGAGATAAACCGGGCGAACTGTGGGGAGCGAAGCAGACCGCGCAATCCAGGGCTCCAGCTCAGGGAAATAAAGCCTCAAACCTCTGATTGAAAACGCCCGTGGGGGTTGGGGCGGCAGCAGGAGAGACTCCCAGCCTCACAGGAGAGGTCGTTGGAGAGACCCACAGGGGCCTAGAGCGTGCACAGGCCCGCTTACTCGGGAACCAGCACCAGAGTGGCCCAGTTTGATTGTGGGTAGCGGAGTGAAAGATTGAAAGCCGGAGGAGAGTGAGGCGGGCGCCATTGCTCCCACTCGGCCCCGCCCCCACGTACAGCGTCACAGCGCAGCGACCAGCATTACCCCGCCCCGGTGAACACCTAAGGCTCCGCCCCTTAAAGTAACAGACGCGCCAAGACAGACAAACAAAAAAAAAATGGCCCAAATGACAGAACACTTCAAAGCTCCTGAAAAAATACAACTAAGCGAGGAAGAGATAGCCAACCTATCGGATGCACAGTTCAAAGCACTGGTTATCAATATGCTCACAGACTTGGTTGAATCTATTCGAAAAACAGATGAAAAAATGAAGCCTATGCTAAGAGAAACAAAGGAAAATGTACAGGGAACCAATAGTGATGAGAAGGAAACTGGGACTCAAATCAATGGTATGGACCAGAAGGAAGAAAGGAACATCCAACCAGAAAAGAATGAAGAAACAAGAACTTGGAAAAATGAGAGGCTTAGGAACCTCCCGGACGCCTTGAAACATTCCAACATCCGAATTATAGGGGTGCCAGAAGGAGAAGAGGAAGAACAAAAAATTGAAAACTTAATTGAACAAATAATGAAGGAGAACTTCCCTAATCTGGCAAAGGAAATAGACTTCCGGGAAGTCCAGGAAGCTCAGAGAGTCCCAAAGAAGCTGGACCCAAGGAGGAACACACCAAGGCACATCATCATTACATTACCCAAGATTAAACGCAAGGACCTACATCCAAGATTACTGTATCCAGCAAAGCTATCATTTAGAATGGAAGGGAAGATAAAGTGCTTCTCAGATAAGGTCAAGTTAAAGAAGCTCATCATCACCAAGCCCTTATTATATGAAATGTTAAAGGGAGTTACCTAAGAAAAAGAAGATAAAAAATAGGAACAGTAAAAGTGACAGCAAACCCACAGTTATTAACGACCACACATAAAACAAAAACGAGAGCAAACTAGGCAAACAACTAGAACATGAGGGTTGCCAATAGGGGAGTGGGAGGGGGAGAGGGGGGGAAAGGTACAGAGAATAAGTAGCATAGATGATAGGTGGAAAATAGACAGGGGGAGGGTAAAAATAGTGTAGGAAATGTAGAAGCCAAAGAACTTATAAGTATGACCTATGGACATGAACTATAGGGGGGGAATGTGGGAGGGAGGGGGGTGGGCAGGATGGAGTGGAGTGGGGGGGAAATGGGACAACTGTAATAGCATAATCAATAAATATATTAAAAAAAAAATAAAAAAAAAATAAATAAAACAAGGGTCCCCAACCTCCAGGCTGCAGACCAGTACTGGTCCAGCCAGTTAGGAACCAGGTCACACAGCATGAGGTGAGCCTGAATGTAACGCTCTTGAATCATCCCAAAACCATCTCCCCCTGTTCACCCCCAGTCCACGAAACCAGTCCCTGGTACCAAAAAGGTTGGGGACCGCTGCTTTAAGAGACAATATTAAGTAATGTATTATAGGAAAATCTTTCACTAAACTAATAATTTTTTTTAAATTTTAGGGCTTCGGTTATCTAGAAAATAAAGTTATTTGAAACAACTTTACAATTGGTATGTTTTATGCAATGTATTTTGTCTCTAACTTTCAAAGGTTTTTCTGAATACTACTTTGTTATGCTCAGAGAAGTTATGAGGAATGTAGTATCTTAAATATTATCACTAATTACACCTAGATTATACAATTAAGGGTTGAATTTTGTAAGGACATCTTTTCAGATCACAGTATTATTTATCTTGTTAAAAACTGTGTTTACGAAAAGATGCTCAGCATCAGTAGCCATCAGAGAGATGCAAATTAAAACCACAATGAGGTACCATCTCACACCAGTAAGAGTGGCCAGCATAAACAAATCCACAAACAAATGTTGGAGAGGATGGGGAGAAAAGGGAACCCTAGTGCACTGTTGGTGGGAATGCAGACTGGTGAGGCCACTGTGGAAAACAGTATGGAATTTCCTCAGAAAACTAAAAATGGAACTGCCCTTTGACCCAGCAATTCCGCTGCTGGGATTATACCCTAAGAACCCTGAAACACCAATCCAAAAGAGCCTGTGCACCCCAATGTTCATAGCAGCACAATTTATAATAGCCAAGTACTGGAAGCAACCTAAGTGCCCATCAGCAAACGAGTGGATCCAAAAACTGTGGTATATTTACACAATGGAATTCTACGCAGCAGAGAGAAAGAAGGATCTTATACCCTTTGCAACAGCATGGATGGAACTGGAGAGCATTTTGCTAAGTGAAATAAGCCAGGCGGTGAGGGACAAATACCATGTGATCTCACCTTTAACTGGAACATAATCAACAAAAGAAAAAAGCAAACAAAATACCACCAGAGACATTGAGGAGGGGAACTGTCTAGCAGTGGCCAGGGGGGAGTGAGGTGGGGACAGTGGGAAGAGGGGATTGCAGGAACTATTATAAAGTACACATGGACAAAATCGGGGGGGAGGGTGGGGGTGGGGGAGGGAGGTGGGTTCAGCCGGGGTGGGGGGAGGGAAGGGGAGAAAAGGCATACAACTGTAATTGAATAACAATAAAAAATAAATTTAAAAAAACAACAACTGTGTTTACTAATCTGTTATACAAGCTTTAGGTTGTACTGCCATATCTCTTCTTGTACATTATTACAACAAGATACCATTCCTGGCTTGTAATAAGTTTCATCTATGCTATTATTATGTTATTTTAAAATCTGATGCAACTCAGGTACTAAGGCCTCTGGACAGATATGCATGAGGAACAGAAGGAGGAGTTGCTTGAAATAAAAATGCCCGATTCATTAATTCCCTGTTGAATATCACAATGTCATGGATGTAATCCACCAGTCTTGGAGAATGCTGAGAAGATAACAGAATAAGAAGATTTCAGAGTAGCTGAAATCTTTAACTCTCTTTGAAATTCTGTCACAAGTCAGAAGGGTAATGTCTCTTTTCACCCAATGAGAAAGCTGTTCTCACACGAGCATAATTAATCTTCTGACACCATGACAAAGAAATTCCTTAAAAGGATTTCTCTGATTTCCTCTCAAGACAGAAGATTGTCTTTATCCATCATCTGTTCTTCCTGATCCCTTCTTTTTGAATATCCACATCAGCAGAATTGTCCATCAGAAGAGACAGCAGGAGGGAAATCTCTGCATGATTGATAGGGCCCCAATGCTCTGCAGGCCTATTTAAGTGCAAGCATCTATTGTTGCAAACTTACTTTACAGCAGTTAAACAAATATAATAGTCACCAATTCAACCATTGTGTGGCTTAGACTTGACTAAAACTAGTAAGTGAAGTTTGCTAATGACAAGGCACTGATTTTGAAGTCAGATTAAAAACTCTACAGATAAATTGGCCTGATGTCCACTTTAAAAGAAGAAAATTCTCAAAGCCATGCAACAGTGATATAACCTGTTGAAAGTGTTATATATTATATTGTATATCGATGGACATTTCTACTAAAAATAAGAAAAGTCTGATACTTTTAAAGATTTTATTTGTTACTTTTAGAGAAAGGGGAAGGGAGAAAGAGGAGAGAAACATCGATTGGTTGCCTCTGCAGCTAACTTGGGACCTGGTCTGCAACCCAGGCATGTGCCCTGACTGGGTATTGAACTGGCAACCTTTTGGTTCGCAGGCTAGTGCTCAATCCACTGAGCCACACCAGCTAGGGCAAAAAGTCTGATACTTTTTATTCTTACAGTCATTTAATACTTTTATTAAATGACTGACTTACAGTCATTTAATACTTACGTCATGGCTATTTGGGGGGAAAACCCCACCAAAACTATGTATGTTGCCATCCAAAAATATCAGTGTTTCAAAGAACAAAGTGCTCCCAACACTTCCTTAAAATTTTATTTTTCAGACTCATCATAGTAAAGTTTTCTCAGAGAGATATAAGTATGTCTATGTCTTGTTAGCCCCTTCTGTGAAAACAAAACAGAACAAAGTCCACTTGAGATTTCTTGTGAGTACCTGCCTTTTCCTTGGGTGGAATGAATGAACTGGAGCACTAAAGGTCATTTCAAGTGGAGGGGCTAAGTATAATGGACAAAGGCCCAATCCACAGAAAATGCAAGCCTGGTTCCACTTTCAAAGCAATCTACATGAAATGGAAACAGATCTAGAAATCTTACTAAGCTTGGTAAGTGCACACCCAGTATCCACAGCAGAGGTTACAGCATGCTCTGTGTTCTTTATAGATGCTGCCAAAAAAGGCCACTAGAGCCCAGATGCCAGGACACACTGACACTATGAGTTCTATTTGCACCACAATGACCTTGACTACTCAGCTCTGGACCGGCCCTGTGAAAATATTTGTTTATCCTTCCAATCCCCAAACAGTGAGGCTAGCTAGCCCTCACACTGGGGCTCCTCTCGTTATGGTTATTAGGACAGACTGGCACTGCCTGACCCATCCTGGGGCTGCTCCTCCAGCTAAGAAGAGCAACTGATGACTGGCCCATAGCCAAACCCACATGTTGTGCAATGAGTGGCTTAGTTTTGGCTTTTCTTAAATTGCAGAGCTATATTCGGGATTGATTGCCACTTTCAAGGCCTAGGGAAAGAGTTTCAGGATAAAGACCTGGGAAAATCCTTGTGGATAAGCAGGGATGCCAAGTATTTTGAACAGAATAGAATATAATACAGAGTTTACTTATTGAGAAGCCGGACACCAACAGAGAATGAGCTGGTAGCGAAAGTAACACGGAAGAGAGGGCTAGGTGGGGAATGCAGGCAGACATCCCAGAGGGGACTCTAAAGTGCTCCTTCACTAGCTCAGGACCCAGAAATTTCTCAAGGGCTCACATCATCTACAACTCCAAATTGTTGTTAACAGTGAATTTGTGAATGGTTAGTCTTCCCAACAGGATTGTGTGTGTGTGTGTTGGGCAGGGTTTGGGGGGCAAGAACCAATCCTTGTCATTTTTGTATGCCTATTACACACTGCATATAGCATTTTGTCAAGGTCAGTAAACACTTAACTGGTTAGAATGGAACTTGAGTAAGGTTATTTATTAGGTGCTACCCTAGGCCAGTGAATTGTGTAAGATCCAGGAAGGGTCAAGCAAATCTTCCTCTCTGCCCCCCCACCCGGGGCCTCTGGGGGGAAAAGTAATGAGGTCTGTGAGATTCAAGTCCAAGTTCAACAGGAATATCCTCTTGACTATAATAATCCTTAATGAGAAAACCCTACCAGTGTGTATGGAAAAATCTCTGTACCTTCCTCTTAATACTGCTATAAATCTAAGACTGCTCTAAAAAATTAAGTCTTTAACAAAAAAGCAAAGAGCAAAACAAAATAAAACCCACTAGTGCTCACAAAAACTCAGGGAAAAACAAACATTTCATTCTTTTGCCCTTCAGAGATATCTTTGTAAAAAAAGGATCAGTTGTAATGTGATCCATGACAAATATTTATAATTGTGTTCATAGAATTTACTTTGGATTAAGACATGCATTGACTGAATCCCAGCTTCTCCACTTCCAAAAGCCTCAACCTCCCTTTGCCTCAGTTACCTCATCTGTAAAGCAGAGATAATAATCATGCCTATACCTTGCAGGGTGTTTTAAAGGATTAAATGTAAGTCCTGGCATTTGGCAAACAGCACATGGCAGCAGATTTTTTATTATTTATTCTCTGTTGCCCCTCCCCTCTTCAACTCTCTAAGTGGGAACATACAGCTCTGTAACTGGAAGTTTATCTTGAGACACACACACAAATGCAACATGTACACACGCACATGCAACCTCAGGGTCTTTGGTGCTGACAAAGGAACAGGCCTAATAAATTGAGCTAAATGGACACTTCCGAGTGATTGACAAAAAAGAATGAGGATATTAATTAGAATAAGCAAGAACAGGGCAGGCCAGGGTGACTCAAAGGCTGGAAACATACAATTTCTCAGGCGTCTATTTAAACTACTGCAGTCCTATGTGTGCCTCATTCTGCCCCCTCTGGCTCAGCTTTACCTCCTGGTTTCCTGGCTGTCTTGGCTCTGTTTGCAGGTTGACGTCTTACTGGGATACACAAGACACATTCTGTAGCTATCTTTATTTCTACTGAATTCAAAAAATACTAAATTCTGTTCCTATAGGTGCCAAACATTGAGACATGCCGATGATACATTCGTGAATTAGACCATACCATCCTGAAGTTCATAGCTTAGAGGAGGGACTGATGTGAAAACTACATACCATGTAATAGAGAACAAAGTGTAACAGAGAACACAGAAGAAGCCTGGCAGTGAGGCAGGGGTGAACTGAAATTTGTATGACAGAGAAAGGATGGGGTTGAAGACATTCCACCTAAAGGAACTGTGGGGCAAAAGAAGTAAGTGTCACTTAGCATGTCTGAGTCCTAGAGTGCATGAAGGCAGAATGGCAGGAAACAGGCTAGAAAGTGAAGCTAAGTTAAGAAGTTAAGCTTAAAAAACCTTTTTTTTGTTAACAGATATAAAGGGGGGTCCTTAAAGATTGTAGGCTAAAGAGTGACATGATCAAATTTGTTTTTCAAAAAGGTAATTCATTGGACCAACTGGAAGACACTGGAATGGGAACAGAGAGGAACAAACAAAAATTGGAGAGCTTGGGAAGAAGATGATTTAAATGGTCTGGCAAAGGGCAATGAAAGACCATTCAAGACTCATGTAAGATGTCAAAATGATGGAATTTAGTGACCCGCTAGACATAAGATGTAAGGAGGGGAGGAAAAGCCTAGAGTAACTGGGAAGTTTCTTGGTTGAACACTTGAGTAAATATAGCGCGATTTGTTTGTATATGGTAGTGAAGAAAGTGTTGCCTTGTTTCTGTATGTGTAATTTTGTACAATCGCGGAGTGAACTTCTTCTTTTTTCTTTTTTCTTTAATGCTATGTCACTAACTCCTGGACCCAACAGGAGGGAATTTAAGAATAGATTGACACCTTAAGAAAATAAGATTTTCAATTTGTTTTTAATAAGGTATTCTTTTATTTCTACTTCCTTTCAAAGGAATCCTATGACAACCACTATAAATTCTAATTTTTAACAGTTGCCCCAGAAATTCAAAGTTTTATGGTTTATTTCATAAACCGAAAGGCTCACTGGATTTTGTGGCTAGGCCAGACTGTAAGTATGAGACAGCTAGGTGCAAAAAGAAAAAAAAAAAAACAGCAGACATCTGCCAAAAGGCTACATGTGCCAAATGGGAAATTAGAACACGTTCAGAGAAACAACAGGCTGGTTAATGCCACTCTTTTACTGCTAGGGAAGTTTCTAAATGGGAAGAACCTGTTTAATGATCAGGTCAAAGAGAACACATGTCCTTTTTAGAAGATAGCTGCAGTCTTACTCTTATATTATTATTTTAGGTTCATCTATTATATCAGATTAAGAGATATTTGCATTAACAATTAACTAAACTGTAACAAATAAAATCAATATGAGATTTTAATGAAAAGCAACATGGTTTAATCACTAAATTACATTATTACCCAGCACATTCACTTTTATAAAAAGAATATAAAACTACTACTGCGAATGAGGAAGAACTGAGGACAAGATCGTTGCAGCTCCATCAGTCTCGGACCATAAGGTGTACTTAGGAATGGAAGCCGCGCGTGATGGAGCAAAAGACTGGAAAGAGCCTTCGTCCATCTTGGGCCTAGATTGTCTCCCCTGAAACTTTCTAAAAGTGAAAGAAAAAGAATATGTATTTTATTTAAGCCACTATTTCACACCTGTTTGTTACTCATTGCCAAACTGAATTCTAACAAAAACAATTCCTTTCAACATTTTTCCTACATTTTCTTAGTTTTTGTTCTTTTGGTATATATGTATAATTTCTCTCACAAAAGTAAAAATTATATTACATACACTGCTTTTTTATTTACCAATTTATATTTTCTTATGTTAGGAAAAAAATCTGTGACAATCTTTGAAGACTATTGACTATTATAGAATTCTGTCATATAAATGTACCATAATTTATAACCAATTCCCTGTTTGAGGACATTTATTAAGTAGCTTTACTTATCAATGGACTCTTCCAATTTATTATAATTTACTAGCTAATAGTAGGCCAAAAAATATACAGCTGTACCTTCACAACAAGCCAGCATGATAAATATTCTCTGCCATATAGTGTTGAGCAGTGTAGCCATTATTTCACTCAATTCAACTTCTAGGTTGCATTTGAGCATAGAAGAGAGGTACAAGCAGATATTTGGTTATTTGTCTACCCAAAATGAAGAGAAGATAATGCTGTCATTTGTGTAAACTTACTATAACTAACATTTTCCCCAGTGAACCCATTCTCTACATTTCACTTATTTCTGATGCCACCAGTGTCTGGTACAGAATAAGTGTTTGAAAGGTACAGTTCTAGAGTTGAATAACCAAAGTTCAAATTCTATCTATGGTCCTCACTGTTTATGTAAATTTGGAAAATTCTTTACTCTCTAGCATTCCACTTTCATCTTACAAAAGAAAATATTAACATTTATATTGTAAGGTTGCTTTGTACTATCATTTTACCAAAAACCTTCAGACTAGAAAAAGTTCCACTCCCATGAAAACACTATCTTTATAAGCTTTATGGCAACTTCTCTAATTGGGCAGAAATAAACTGGAATAAATTTCTAACATTGATATGTTTACTTATCACTCCCTTTTCATGAAGGTAAAAAACAGAATGTGCAAGAAAAAGTATCTGAATTTCATACTAATTAGATTTATATTATTTTGAGTTTTCTAAATTTTAGATATTGGAGGGTATAGACCAATTACAACTGGGTTACCACACAAGATGCGGGCCTTGTCAAGGTCACAGTAGTTCTTTGGAAGAATCTAGACCACTTTAGAGGAGGCATATAATTAAAAGAATCTGGAAAGGAGAAGGTAGAACCTTTAAGATCGGTATGCTCTCTATACCTGGGGAAAAACAAAAGCAAACAACCTGATAAGACACCCTAGGGACCATTGCGACTTCATCTGAATTTAAGGCCCAGTTCACTATTACTGTTTTTAGCCTTAACTTCCTTCTTTAGCTGTAGCCTGATCAAACAGATTTAGTTTCTCTAGACATTTGTTAAATGTTTACTACATACTAAGTTGTGCGATGGCTATTTGCACAGGTATTATCTTATTTAACTTTTACACAAATCCTGAATGACATGATTTATCTCCATTTTCTATATTAGGAAGCAGGTAAGTGGGGTTGGAGACTTAACCAAGGTTACCCAGATATAAGCAGTACTAGAGCAAAAACTGACAGCTCAATAGCTTTTTACTTTAGAGCTGAAAGGAATATGAGTAGATCATGCTTCTTAGTTGAATGAAAAACTCTTCATAAACTGATATTTGTTTTATAATTACAAAATTACTGTATAATGATTTTACAATTTAAAAATATTTTACAGCTTGGGACAGGGGAATTTTAAAAATATATTAGCAAGAAAGTTGCTAAAAGATCTCCACCAGCACCCTCACTGCCACCTGCCAGGCCCCAGACACTTGGAGTCATGGTGGCCTGGGCATTGCTATTTCACCAACCCCAAGTCCTGACCAGGTGCCCACTCCAAGAACCAAGCTCCTTCTCCCTGGTACCCTGCCTCCTGAGAGGGCTCCTCAACTGCCCCAGGCACTAGCCTGTTCACCCTCTGCCTCACCCTGGGGCCGGAGCTAGTCCATTGCTGCAGAGGGGTTACAGAGTGAATTTTCAGGGGCTCTCGCCAGAGCAGGGGGAATACAACTACCCTCACCATACACCCAATCCTCATTAGGATGTGACTGGCCTGCGAACCAGAAGGTCACTGGTTCGATTTCCAGTCAGGGCACATGCCTGGATTATAGTCCCCAGCTGAAGGCATGCAAGAGGCACACAATCAGCCAATCAATGTTTTTCTCACACATCCAATGTTTCTCTCCCTTTCTCTCTCCCTCCCTTCCCCTCTCTCTAAAAAATAAATAAATAAAATCTTTTTTTAAAAGTTGCTAAGAAACAGTAATAACAACATCAGTTTTTAAAAAGTCATAGTAATAAGTAATGGTAACAATAATGGCAGTATAACTTCTATAAATACTCTTTTCAACAACTTAAAACAATTTCTGGAAACATTACCTAGTATTTTTTACGAGAGACCAGCAGCAAGACATGGTTGTTGCTGCCAGTTAGAACAGAAGACAGTATGCTCAGAAAGTCCCAAGAACACAGCAGCATGTGGTGTTCTGTCCAATAATCCTGACTTCATCTCTTCAGCCATCATCAAAATGAGTCACTGTCATTTGGTAGCGACAAAAAAGATCTGGGAGAAAAATGTCAGCTCTAATTTTAAGAGCATTCTAAACATAATGTTGCATCTTTTCAGGCTTTCTGTAATTTGAGCCAGATCACCCTCTTCAGTCACTTATACAAAGACTGGAACAAAAGGAAATTGCTCATGTCCTAGTTTTGCCGATGCCTTCAATAACACCAAAGCTAAAGGTGGTTGAATTTACTTTTTGCTTCTCATAAACATATTTCCCTGGCTTACTGCAACAAGGAAGTTATGGCTAGGAACCCACTCTGTAGTAAAATTAATACAACCCCCTATTCCTACCTCTAAGTGAATTTTGAAAAGATCTGTCTATTGTGTGTGCCTTTCTACCTAGGTAACAAATGTTTCCAAGATCATAAAAACTTCAATTATAACATCTGGGGACTTCTGGTTTGCATTATTTCAATGTTTTGGTTTGAGCTACTTTAATGTACATTCTTAAACATCATTTATTTGGATGAAACTCTCACCAGATTAAAAAAAATGAATTGCCAATGCTCCCCAAAGCACAAATACATCCACCTTAGTGTCACTCTTTGTACTTAGTTTGAATACTGTTCTCTGTTCACCATCGTCTGCTATATGTGCTTTCCATTAATGTGCAAATATCCCAAGAGACACTGCACTATCTCTGTTCTCCTGTTGGCTCACAAGTCATAGAATGGGGGAGGGACTAGTAGAGAGAAAAGTAACACCAATGGCCTACTGCGCACCATGTCTTTGTCCTGTTACCAGGACTCCCCACAGTATCTTAGGAAGTAGCTATTTTATCCCCCATTTTCAAACAAAAACAAAACACCACCACCAACAAACTGAGATTCAGAGAAGTTGAAAGATTTCCCCAAGGTCACACAGCGAGTAAACAGGATGCAATCCAAACCAAGATCTACCCTCACTGTCCCATGCTGACTTCCTCTACCAATTTTTAGGATGACCTTCACTGTGAAGACTTTTATCATAAGAAAGGCAATAAATGCTATTTTAAAGATCAAAAAGTGAGTAAAAAAGTAATCTTTTCCAGCCTCCTGAGAACTATGATAAAGAAACCAATTATTGCAGTATTTTGCTGCATTTATTAACATTCTTGGTCAAAACTGTAGGAGGTTGTTTTATATTATTTTTCTCCTGATTATCAATGTAACACATGCTCACTGTGGGAAATATCATGAGTAAAGAAAAAGATCAAGTGTTCAAGTATTTTTTTTCTTTATTGAACTTAGTGGGGTGACATTGGTTATTAAAATTATAAAAGTTCAAGGTGTACAATTCTATTTAATATAATACATCATCTGTATATTGTCTTGTGTGTTCACCTCCCCAAGTCAGGTCTCCTTCTAACACCATTTATCCCCCCTTTTCCCTCTTCTACCTCCCCCAACCTACCTTCACTCTAGTAATCACCAAACTCTTTCTCTGTGTATGAGGGTTTTTTTGTTTTTTGGGGGGGCTTAATCCCTTCACCTTTTTTACCCAGCCCCCCTCAAAACCTCTGCTCCCTGACTGGTATCAGTCTGTTCTCTGTATCTATGAATCAGCTTCTACTGTGTTTGTTAGCTTATTTTGTTCATTAGATTCCACATATAAGTGAAATCATATGGTACTTGTCTTTGACTGGTTTATTTCACTTCCATACTACTCTCCAGGTCCACCAATGCTGCCACAAAATGTAAGATTTTCTTCTTTTTTTATAGTTGAACAGTATTACATTGTGTAAATGTACCACATCTATTTTATCCACTCATCTATTGATGGGCACTTGAGCTGCTTCCAAATCTTGGCTATTGTAAATAACATTTAAATAAACCTAAGGGTGCATATATTCTCTTGAATTAGTGTTTCAGGTTTCTGTGGATGTATTCCCAGAAGTGGAATCATTGGGTCATAAGGCAGACCCATTTTTAATTTGGGGGGGTACCTTATACTGATTTCCACAGTGGCTGCACCAATCTGTATTCCCACCAATAGTGCACAAGGGTTTCCTTTTCTCCACATCCTCACCAACATTTTTCTTTGTTGGTTTGTTGAAGAAAGCCATTCTGACAGGTGCAAGGTGGTATCTCATTGTAGTTTAATTTTCATTTCTCTGATAATTAGTGGCATTGAACATCTATTGGCCATCTGTATGTCCTCTTTGGAGAAGCATCTATTCAAATCTTTTGCCCAATTTTTTTAATTTTTATTTTATTGTATTTTTTCCAGTACCATTTATACTCCTTATATCCTCTTCCACTATCTACCCATCTTCCTCCTCATGCCATCCCTGAACTCACCACACTATTGTCCTTGTCCGTGAGTTCTTTCTCTTTTTTTTTTTACTTGATCTCTCCATCCTCCCACTCCCTTCCTCAGAGATGTCAGTCTGCTCTCAATTGGATTGTTCGTTTTTTTTTGATTTTGAGTTTTATAAGTTCCTTATTAATGTTGGATATTAACCCCTTATCAGCTATATCATTGGCAAATATGTTCTCCCATTCAGTAGGTTGTCTTTTCCTTTTGTTGATGGTTTCCTTTGCTGTGCAAGAACTCTTTAGTTTGATGTAATCCCACTTGTTTATTTTTTCTTTTGTTTCCCTTGCCCAAGGGAACATATCAGAAAAAAAATTGCTGTGACAAATGTCTGAGATTTTACTGCCTAGGTTTTCTTCTAGGATTTTATAGTTTTGAGTCTAACATTTAAGTCTTTAATCCATTTTGAGTTTATTCTTGTGTATGGTGTAAGAAGGTGGTCTAGTTTCATTTTTTTCAATGTATGTGTCCAATTTTTCCAACACCATTTATTGAATAGACTATCATTAACCTGGTGTATATGCTTGCTTCCTTTGTCAAATATTAATTAACCAGAAAGGTGTGGATTTATTTCTGGGCTTTTTATTCTGTTCCATTGATCTATATGTCTGTTTTTATGCCAGTATCATGCTGTTTTGATAACTATGGTCTTGTAGTATAGTTGGATATCAGGTAGCATGAAACTTCCAACTTTGTTCTTTTTTCTCAAGATTGTTGTGGCTATTTGGGTTCTTTTGTGGTTTCATATAAATTTTTGGAATATTTTTTCTAGTTCTGTGAAATATACCATTAGTATCTTGGTAAGAATTGCTTTGAATCTACGCATTGCTTTGGGTAGTATGGACATTTTAACGATGCTAATTTTTTCTATCCACGGACATGGTAATATGCTTCTGCTTACCATATTTGTATCTTTTTTTTTTCTTTCTTTCTTTAGTGTCTTATAATTTTCTGAGTACATGTCTCTTATGTCCTTGGTTAAATTTATTCCTACGTATTTTTTGATGCAATTTTAAATTAAATTTTTAGTTTGTCTTTCTTATTGTTCATGATTAGTGCATAAAAATGCAACTAATTTCTGTATTATTTCATATCATGCTACTTTACTGAATTTATTTATCAGTTCTAGTACTTTTTTGGTGGAGTCTTCAGGGTTCTCTATATACAGTACCATGTCAGCTGAAAATAATGACAGTTCCACTTCTTCCTTTCCAATTTGAATGCCGTTTATTTCTTCTTCTTATCTTATTGCTGTGGCTAGGACTCCAGTATTATGTTGAATAAGAGTGGTGAAAGCATGCATCCTCGTCTTGTACCTGATCTTAAAGGAAACAATTGTAGTTTTCACCTTTTGAGTATGATATTGTCTGTGGGTTTCTCAAATATAGCCTTTACTATGTTGAAGTATGTTCCCTCTATTCTCAGTGTGCTGAGAGTTTTAATCAAAAATGGGTGCTGGATTTTATTAAATGCTTTCTCTGCATCTATTGATGGGATCATGTCTCCTTCATTTTGTTTATACGGTGCATCACATTTTGTGGATATTGTACCAACCTTGCACCCCAGAATAAATCCCACTTGATCATGATGTATGGTCTTTTTAATGTATTGCTGGATCTGGTCTGCTAACATTTTGCTGAGGATTTTAGCACCAATGTGCATCGGGATATGGGCCTATAATTTTCTTTCTTTGTAGTGCCTTTATCTGGTACCAGGATAATACTGGCCTCATAAAATAAGCTTGGGAGTCTTCCTTCCTTATGAACTTTTTGCAATAGTTTGAAAAGGAGAGGTGTAGTTCTTCTCAGAATGTTTGCTAAAATTCACATGTGAAGCCGTCCAGTCCAGGCCTTTGTTTGTTGGGAGTTTTTGATTATTTCAATTTCACTAGTTGTAATCTATCTATTCAGAATCTTTGATTCTTCCTGATCAGTATGTGAATATTGTATGTTTCTAGAAACATAACCATTTTTTCCAGATTGTCCAATTTGTTGGCATATAGTTGTTTGTAATATTTTTCTTACAATCCTTTGTATTTTTTGGTGTTAGTTGTTACTTCTCCTCTTTCATTTCTGATTTTATTTATTTGGGTCCTTTCTCTTTTTTTTCGTGAGTCTGATTAGAGGTTTGTCAATATTGTTTATCTTTTCAAAGAACCAACTCTTGGTTTCACTGATCTTTTGTCTTGTTTTTTAGACTCTATTTTCTTTATTTCTGCTCTGATCTTTATTATTTCATTTCTTCTATTCACTTTGGGCTTTGTTTATTGTAAAAGTTCAAGTATTTTTTAAAAAGTAAAGTTCAATTTGTAGATCATGCTTTTTTTCTTTTTAAAGACTATATTTATTTATTTTTAGAGAGAAGAGAAGGGAGCAAGAGAGGGAGAAAAACCAGGGACATGGCCTACAATCCAGGCATGTGATTCAATTCCCTGACTTGGAATTGAACCTGCAACCTTTTGAATTGTGGAATGACATCCAATCCACTGATCTATAGCAGTCAAGGCTCAAGTATTTTTTAAAAATCTCTCTAATCTCAGCACTCAGAGACAATTACATTTAAAATTTTGGCATGTTTCCTTCTAGTTCAGCTTTTTCCCTTCACATAATTGAGATCAGTTTGCATATTTACTATTAAACCTCTTTCACCTAAAATCATTTAAAGATATTTCTCATGTTTTGAAAACCCACTGCTAGATATTATAACCAGGCACAGGTGTCCTTACCAAGGACACCTTGCCAGTATTTTATAGCCACCCTTCTCTGGTCCACCACTTGCTACACTGCTCTCCATAAGAGAAGGGGGGTCCACAGGGAAAGGAGGATATATCCACACAGAGTCTGTCATTCCTCTAGACCATTCTTGAGGTATGCAGAATCCTGAAATCCCACGACCAAAAGGCCCTGCTCAGATCTGTTCTGTAGGCCCACCCCTGAGGGCTAACTTTGCATGTGAAGGTTGAGTGTCCTTGCAAGTGTGTGTAAGGCTCCTCTTGGTGTGGGACTTAAGTTGAGCTGAGAGTTAAAGGGGGCTGGCTCTCCCCATGTCACCACATTCTGGCATGGAATTCCAGAGTCCAAGAATATCAAATTTAAACCTGACCTTCCAGGCCATTTAGAAGGTATATTTGTCAAAGTAGGAAGATTAAACATATTCTAATACTTTGGTAGTTTTATTTACAATTTTAAAATATTTAGACATGTTATGTGATCCTCCATTTGTCCTCATGCCCTGGAACCCAAAAATGTTGTGGCAGGAGGAGGCTGGTAATGGCTATCATTTTTTCATGTTATGATAGAACCACCATTCTTCTAGTGTTGAACATGTTAATGATTCCTGAATTTTTATTCAGAGTGACATATGTTAAATATCCATACATAAATATTTGCCTTCATTACTGATTACTTCTTAGGATATACTTTGAGAAGAAAATTACTGGGTCAAAGGGTACAAACTCTTAACCAACATCTTCAACAAATGGTTAGAATAATAGGAGATCTCACTGAACACACCCCTGCCACTCTATGGCCTACCTGCATGACAAATCCGCTGACCTACATTAATGGTTACAGAGGCATGTCTATCTTTAAAGGCTTTTATATATGGTCACTTGGTTTCCAGATGGGAAGCTGACTTACAGAATATTTTTTTTTAATTGAGGCATAATTGATATAAAACATTATATTAGTTTCAGGTGTACAACATAATGATTCAATATTTATACAGTTTGCAACATGATCACCACAATTAGTCTGGTTAACATCCACAAAGTATCATTTGATATGCTTTGAAATCCATTAAATTTCGGTCCTTATAATCAGAATGGACAGGTATGGCCCTTGGGCCAAATCCAGTCTGCAGCCTATTTTTACAAAGAAGGTTCTCTTCTACTTCTGGCATCCCTATGATGCAAATGTCAGACCTCTTGAAGTTGTCACAGAGGCTAATTATACTAACCTCACTTTTTTAGATTCTTTTTTCTTGTTGTTCTGATTGGTTGTTTTTTGCTTCCTCATGTTCCAAATCATTGATTTGAATCTTGGCTTCATCCCCCCTCGGTTTGTCTCTCGGCTTCAACTCTACTGTTGTTTCCCTGTACATTGTTCTTTATTTTAATTAGTGTATCCTTCGTTTCTGACTGCGTCTTTTTTATGCTGTTCATTAAGCTCCTTGAGCATCCTTATAACCAGTGTTTTGAACTCTGCTTCTGATAGATCGCTTGTCTCCATTTCATTTAGCTCTTTTTCTAGTTTTGATCTGTCTTTCATTTGGGCCATTTTTCTTTGTGTCCTCATTTTGGCAGCCTCCCTGTGTTTGTTTCTATGTATTAAGTAGAGCTGCTTTGACTCTGTTTCTTGGTAGTGTGGCCTAATGTAGTAAGTGTCCTGTAGGGTCCAGTGGCACAGCCTCCTCTATGACCCAAGCTGGTACTTGAGGTGAGCCCTTTGTGTGGGCTGAGTACACCGTCCTCTTGTAGTTGAGTCTTGGTTGCTGTTGGCAGATCAGTGGCAGGGATTACCCAGGCTATCCAGCTGCAAGGATTGGCTGTGACCACTTACCACCAACCTCTGCCCTCCATGGAGGATCAGCTGTGCAGGGGCAGAGTGGTGGTGCTCTGACGTGGTCTGTGGCTATCCACTGGGTGTGCTAGCCCTGAGGTTTCCTGGGTGATGCCGGCCAAGGTCAGTCCCCACCCATGTTTTTCCCGGGGCCACACTTCTGAGCTATAAAGCAATCTGAGATGGCTGCTACTTGTGTTGGGCTTGGAGATTCCCAGGTGAAGCCAAGCTTTGAATCTAGGCTGGCTTCTGCTAGTGCCAGGCCTGGAGCTCACTGAGGCCAGCTGTTGCTTGTGTGAGAAGATTTAGGAAGTGGTGAAGCATGAGCCAAGAGTAGCCATTCATGTGGAAAAGCAGCTTGGGTGGGCCAGAAAGTTGGGTAGGGTAGAGTCTCTGAGTATCTCCAAGGCGGGCCAAACAGTTTTAGCCAGGTTGATGGAGTCTCCAGCTTGTTGGCTCTGTGGGGGGTGGGCTTAGCAAAAGGACAATGGCCTCTGCTCACCTTGATGCCAGACACTTCAGTTTCTCCCTGTGTACCACTGGTGCCTTTCAAGCTTCCACCCCAGTGCTGCAGCTCAGAAGGAGTGAGTCTGGGTAGGTGAGACCATGTGTGGGCTTTTTAAGAGGAACTGCTTGGGTGCTCTAGCAGTTTCTTCCACTGACTCAATCCCTGCTGGTTTTTGCAGTTGTGGGGTCTTATCTTCCTGGCACTGGAACCCTGGGCTAGAGGGGCCTCATGTGGGGCTGGGACTCCTTGCTCTGGAGATATCCCTCCTGAATTTTTATCCACCACATGTGAGTGTAGGACCAGCCTTTTTCACATCTGTGTTCCTCCTACAAGTATCGATACTAGTGGTTTCTTTAATTCTGTAGTTGTCAGACTTCCATTCAACTTTATTTCTGATGGTTCTGAATGATAGTTGTTCTATATTTTAGTTGTAATTTTGACGTAGTCATGCATAGAGGCAAGCTGTGTCTGCCTATACCGCCATCTTGACTGGCAGTTGTCAAGCAGATTTTGTACTAAGTGCTGATGGCTCATGAGAGAATAATTTACCATTTTTAGTCTCAAGAAGTTGATAAATGTGCTTAGGAGTTTTTAAGCAGTTCTTGTGCCAGGTTCATGGAAGAATAATTAATCATTTTTGGCCTCAAAAAGTTTACGGTTTTCTAATGTGTGTGTTCAAGCCTTCACAAAGCCAAAGGGATCATTCCAATATTCCTAGACCATCTTCGGTCACCTCTGAGATTCTAAGAATGCACTGTGTAAAAAGCAAGTGTTATAAAGGAAGTGTGGCAGAGAGTAGAAGCACCTTTACCATGGCAACTTGGAGTTTGAACCACAATAATTAGGCCATGCTGGTGAAAAATCACTGATAGCAGATGCAGATACAGCTGGCAAACAGTGAAAACAAACAATTGCTAGGTACCAAGTAATCCCTCCCACAGAAATTCCCTCGATGTTTCTGCTTTAGCCAGTCAGAGAAAAGAATTGCTCACTGTTTACATTGGGATGAGCAAGAGACTGGTAAATGGTTATTTTGTTTTCTTAAAACATTAAAATTCCTCCATATGAGAAAAAGCCCATGTGTGCATAGTGAGGAAAGAGAGAAATCAAATAAGTCATTGCTATTATTTCATTCTCCATAAAGACTGGACAATAACAGAGTAATTTGGCTTTGGTAGGGGACATAAACCTGGGCCAAGTATTTCAGAGGATTCTAAGAAATGTGGTGGGAGAGCCACGATGGCGGCATGGGTAGACGTACTGCGCCTCCTCGCACAACCAGAACTGACAGAAAATAGAACGGCAAGGAAGTCCGACACCAAGGAAATAAAAAATAAACATTCATCCAGACTGGTAGGAGGGGTGGAGACGGGCAGCCGGGGCAGAGAGGACTCCTGTGGCCCTGGCGGGACCGAGACTGGCGGAGTGTGGGAAGAACAGGGCAGGCAGTCTGACCACTAGCAGACCCTGCGGCCCCACGTTCGCACAGATAGGCTGAGAGGGCCGGACTCAGAGTGGCGGAGAACGTGGCAGGCAGAGCGGCAGGTAGCACCCCATGGCCCCACATTCGAGCACAGATAAACTGGACAAACGGCGGGGAGCAAAGCAGACCGTGCAACCCCGGGCTCCAGCGCGGGGGAAATAAAGCCTCAAATCTCTGATTGAAAATGCCCATGGGGGTTGGGGCGGCAGCAGGAGAGACTCCCAGCCTCACAGGAGAGGTCGTTGGAGAGACCCACAGGGGCCTAGGGTGTGCGCAGGCCCACCCACTTGGGAGCCAGCACCAGAGGGGCCCAGTTTGATTGTGGGTAGCGGAGTGAAAGATTGGAGTCCGGCGGAGAGGGGAGCGGGCGCCATTGCTCCCTCTCGGCCCCTCCCCCACATACAGCGTCACAGCGCAGCAATCAGTGTTACCCCGCCCTGGGAACACCTAAGGCTCCGCCCCTTTAAGTAACAGATGCACCAAGACCAAAAAAAAAAGGCCCAAATGACAGAACACTTCAAAGCTCCAGAAAAAATACAACTAAGCGAGGAAGAGATAGCCAACCTATCACATGCACAGTTCAAAACACTGGTTATCAAGACACTCACAGAATTGGTTGAATCTGTTCGAAAACCAGATGAAAAAATGAAGCCTATGCTAAGAGAAACAAAGGAAAATGTACAGGGAACCAATAGTGATGCAAAGGAAACTGGGACTCAAATCAACGGTGTGGACCAGAAGGAAGAAAGAAACATCCAACCAGAAAAGAATGAAGAAACAAGAATTCAGAAAAATGAGGAGAGACTTAGGAACCTCCAGGACATCTTGAAATGTTCCAACATCCTAATTATAGGGGTGCCAGAAGGAGAAGAGGAAGAACAAAAAATTGAAAACCTATTTGAACAAATAATGAAGGAGAACTTCCCCAGTCTGGCAAAGGAAATAGACTTCCAGAAAGTCCAGGAAGCTCAGAGAGTCCCAAAGAAGCTGGACCCAAGGAGGAACACACCAAGGCACATCATCATTACATTACCCAAGATGAAACAGAAGGAGAGAATCTTAGAAGCAGCAAGAGAAAAGGAGACAGTTACCTATAAAGGTCTTCCCATAAGACTGTCAGCTGATTTCTCCAAAGAGTCCTTACAGGCAAGAAGGGGCTGGCAAGAAGTATTCCAAGTCATGAAAGGCAAGGACCTACATCCAAGATTACTGTATCCAGCAAAGGTATCATTTAGAATGGAAGGGAAGATAAAGTGCTTCTCAGATAAGGTCAAGTTAAAACAACTAGAACAGGAACAGAACCATAGAGATGGAGATCACATGGAGGGCTGTCAATAGGCGAGTGGGAGGGGGAGGGGGGGGAAAGGTACAGAGAATAAGTAGCATAGATGATAGGTGGAAAATAGACAGGGGGAGGGTAAGAATAGTGTAGGAAATGTAGAAGCCAAAGAACTTATAAGTATGACCCATGGACATGAACTATAGGGGGGAAATGTGGGAGAGAGAGGGTGGGCAGGATGGAATGGAGTGAAGGGGGAGGAATGGGATAACTGTAATAGCATAATCAATAAATATATTAAAAAAAAAAAAAAAAGAAATGTGGTTTAGCCCTGGCTGGTGTGGCTCAGTGGATTGAGTCCTGGCCTGTGAGCCAAAAGGTCACTGGTTTGGTTCCTGGTCAGGACACAGGCCTGAGTTGTGGGCCAAGTCCCCAGTTGGGGGTGTGCAAGAGGCAACCGATTGTTTCTCTCACATATAGATATTTCTCTCTATCTCCCTCCCTTCCTCGATTTCTAAAAATAAATAAATAAAATATATATTTTTAATGTGGTTTAGATCCAATTTGGAGGGGGGGTTTTTTGTTTTGTTTTGTTTTGTTTAATTTTAGTGGAAAGGTAAAAGGGAGGAGAAATTATTTACAACGCAGATACTTTTCTCACTTTTTTTTGGCACAATTCATCTGTTATAAAAATTACATTAGGAGACACAAACCAGAAGGAAATGTCTTGAATGCTCTGTTGTCTTGGGTCATCACTGGTATGGCTATCTTATATCTCTGGGGTAAAAGAGAAAAGATTCTCTGTGGGTTTACACTCCTCCTCTTATTAGCTCAACAGCCTTGTATAAGTTTCCTCAGTTCTCAGAGCCTCCTCCTCTGAAACATGTTGATAATACCCCTTGCCTTGCTGTGTTTGCTGTTATCTCACAGACTAAATAAGGTAACATTAGTCAGCTTATAACACAGCTACTGACATTTAGTTGGTACTGAATAAAATAATAAAATTTTGTTATTGTCATCACAATATACAATATATGTTAAAGTCCCCAAAACAGCTCTGAAGCTGGCAGGGTAGCCACTTGCCTCCCTGGTTTGGCTTGGCAATTACTTGCTTGGCTTCGGTTTTTTCACAGTCACTAAAACTCTAATAGAGATGTCTTCCTTTAGCTATTGAAATCTTCCTGCCCACTCAGAGTTGAGAGTGGCCAGCAAAAATGCATATACCTCTGCATGCTTGACATCTTAACATGTTATCAGTTAAGCCCTGTCTGGGGTTTAGGAGGTATTTAGCTGAGCATAATATCTTTAGAATAAAGGTCCTGTGTTGAGCAGCACATGTGCCTGGAGGAGAGAAATAAATATATGTGTCTGGCACAAATAATGCCCCTTTTTTATTGTATAAAAATCTTCTATTACAAAATCATAAGCATGTAATTCTATAATATAACAATATCACACTCAAGCATACCATGTGACATTTTAGGTGAAATGTTCAAATTGCTGTCCATTTCATGAGAGACATTCACGTATACTACCAACCACACTCAAATGGCATTACTTCTGTTGGACCTTGTATAGATAGCAGGTAGGTGAGTAGGTACCACTTTGGGTATAATTTATCATTTTGCCAAGGATTATCTCCAATGGCTCATTTGTGTAAATATGCTCATCTGTGAAGAGGAGTACTTATCTGCAAAAAGAGAAGCCAGTCGTGCCTGTTCATGCCAATCCAAAACCATCAGAATGACTTGTTCTGACCTACTTAGAATAAACAAAGCTCCATACAACTACTGTCCACCTCTACTATAAAAAAATAGTTTTCAAAAAATCTAAGTATCTGCCAAGGGCTTTGTTTTGTTTATTTTGCTTTTGTGAGAGAAGTCAATGATAAGTCATGCTTGCATTGCTAATCAGCTTCTTCAAATTCTTTTTCAAGGGCTTCAAATGTATGGGTTGGCCAAAAAGTATGTTATGTTTTTTGTTTACGATGGCTCTGGTAGTGCATAGTTGTCTTTAACTTCATTTGAAACAACTTTGTTAGATTGTACTGTGACAGTTGTCCTATCCGCATGAATTTTTTAAAAAACCTCATCAAAATTAGTGAATTTTTGTGTGGTCATTTTAATATGGAAGATGGAAGAAAATACGCAACATTTTTGGCATATTATACTTTATTATTTCAGGAAAGGTAAAAATGCAACTGAAACACAAAAAAATATTTATGCAGTGTACAGAGAAGATGCTGTGACTGATCGAATACGTCAAAAGTAGTTTGCCAAGTTTCTTAGTACGATTGACATTTTGACCAAATAACTCTTTCCTGTGGGGCTGTCTTAGGCACTGGAAGATGTTTAGCAGCACCCCTGGCCTCTACCCACTAGAAGACAATAGCAGGAGATAGCCAACATACTCAAATTATCCAAATCAATAAAGTTATTGGTGAAAGTGAAAAATGTGTCTTTTATCTTATGGAAAAAAACATAATGGACTTTTTGGCCAACCAACAGAAGTACCTAATCTTTGGCCAAGAAAATCAATTGTCCTTCACCATGTGTTAGAGCAGTTTGTCTCTACTTCCCCATCCTCCATGACTCCCTTCACTCCTTATAAATATTACATTTCACTGCTTTATGGATATTGATTTCTCAAGGTTTGACAGCATAGGCCCTCTACTCACCAAACTGGTCTTATTTCCATCCAAATCCTCTAAACAATGGGTCTCTAACAAAATGTGTGCTATGTAAGACAGTACTTGGGTGCAGTACTCAAGAAAAATGATTTTAACTTTTATTAATGTTTTTAACTTAAAATTTTTTATTTTGTGTATCTTTTACAATGCATACAACATATCCATACAGTGAGAAATAATTCCTCACATGCTTATTAACAGTACATGTAATCAATAAAATTTGAGGATTCACTCCTGTTTAGCAATAGTTATCAAAGAATGGCATAGGGACTCTTAAGGTTATTTGATATCCTTTCAGGGTTTATGAAAGGTCAAAACTGTTTTCATAATAATATTAAGATGGAATTTTCACTCATTCTCTCATTATTATACAGTGGAGTTTTCCAGAGACTACATGACATGTGATATTACAAAAGACTGAAAGCATAAGCAGATATGAGAACCCAGTTGTTTTCTATCGAGCCAGACATGAAAAGGACTTGTAAAAAATGTAAAACCAAGTTGTTCTCATCACTAAATTTCTTCTTGTATTAGAAAAATTGGTTTTCATAAGAATATGTTATTGATATTAACATGTAATGAATAAGTATTATTGTGTTAAAACAAAAAATATTTTTAAGTCTTAGTTTTAAATATCATTATGGTAAATTCAATAGATATACACTGATGTGGCTGCTACCAGTTTGCAATAGAGCTCTCCATAGTTGAAATAGTCTATGGTGGGAGTGTACACCACAGAAATTAACAAGTATCACATGTTTTTGGAGAACTGCTTTACCAGAACACTACTAGATATAATTCACTTAAATATTCTTTGGATCCTAAATAATTGTTAAGAATGTAAAGAGTTCATAACACCAAAAAAAAAAAAAAAATTAGGAACTTCTGCTTCACAGCATCAAACACTGTTAATTGCTACATTCTTGATACTCCTACATACTCACCTATCTCTTCATCCCCTCACTCTGCCTACTCTCAGTTTGGCTAACATGGAACAACACAGAATTCCCATTTACTTATCTCATCCTTACTCTTCACTGCTCCCATTTCCCTCTAACCTGATAGAATAGCATTCTTTTAATTTAGTCTCTTAAATTTCTCTCTGCTAAATACTGTACTTCTCAAAGTGCATCAGAATCACTCAGGGTGCTTATTAAAAAAGTGAATGCACAAAGTCAAAGAGGAGCCTAGAGAACATGGTATAACTCACGGGACTGCAAAGCTTTAGTGTTGAGAGATAAAAGTGGAGCCGTGAGTGACTGTTGATCATTCATGCATAGTCTTGTGCATCATATTTTCATCCTTCATGTAGTGGGAAGTTGGTAAGGCTTTTCAGAGAAGTGACATGATTATTGTTGCTGTTTGGAAAGACTGTGCTGGCAGTGGAGAATGGATTGGAAGGAGTCAAATTTGAGGCTGGGGTACAAAGTAAGAACTTTCTGAGTGATTGGTTGAGACGTGTTGAAATCATAAACTATTTTGATAGCAATAGAGAAGGAGAGAAGTAGATGAATTTATGAAATATTTAAGTAGTAACAGTAACAGAGTTGATATTTGACAAGATGTGGAGGTTTGTGTAAGAAAGAGTATTGAGAGTGATACTCAAGTTTCTGACTTGGGTAGCTAGGTGGATGAGGCTTCCATTCAGTGTGATGGGAACTATGGAAGGAAACTGAAAGGAAAGAATATGAATTCAGTTTTAGAAACTGTGAACTTAAAATCAATGTGAAATAACTGACGGAATGGCAAGTAGAATTTGGATATATAAAGCTCAGAAGATAAATGGGGATGAGTGACTGAGAGTCATCAGCATGCAGGTAGTACTTGGAGTAGATGAGGTATTTTGAGGAAGTTTATAAAAAAGAAGAGAGAAGGATCCTAAATAGGACTCCAAGGGACCCCATGATTAAGACATGGACAGAGGAAAAAGAGCCATACTAGGGAAAAAGAAAATACTAAGAGGAAGAAGAAAAATACTAAGAGGAAGCAGCTGGAGAGAGGTAGGAAAAAAATGAGGAGAGTGCAATGTCACTGAAACCAAAGGATGAAAGTGATTAAAAAGGTATCAGAAGTCAGAGTAGAAATGTAATTACAGTAGAAAGTGCACACTATATGGGAAATCGGGATAAAGGGCTGTGTGATTTCAGATGAAGAAAAGATTTCGTCTAACTAGGGGGAACAGGAATGCTTCATGGTGGAGGTGGCATCTGGAAAGCTTAAAGAAGCTACTGAATGGTGGACATGTATTCCAGGTAGAGGGGCAGCATAGTAAAAGGCAGGAAAGTGTAAGGCTCTAGAGGTAACAAGTTGTGTGTCAACTAGTGACAGTTCTAGGTTTGTATTAGAGGTAGAACTAAAAAGGTAATGATAAAATATCATGAAGGCCTTGATTGCCATGCTAAAGCTCTGTGCTCTTGGCAGTAGGAAGCCACAGGAGGGTTTTAAATAGAGGAATTATTTCATTCCTTTTAAGGCCGAATACTTTTTTATTGTAAGGACATGCCACATCTTATTTATCCATTTACCAGTAATACATTCTTTAGGGATTAATATAAAAGTAATAATCTATCTTGGTTAGGGAAGGGGAAAGGAAGGAGTAACCCAAAATTTAAGGTGCTCAGCACCTCTGGAGGAGGGAATGGAAGGGATGCAATTAGAGAGAGGACATAAGATTTTAAGGTACTGGTAGTGATCTATTTCTTACACTGGATCGTGGGTATAGGGCATTCATTTGTTACTCATTAAATAGTACTCATATGTTTTATACTTTAGTTTGTATGATATATTTCACAATTTTAAAAGATTCAAATGATAATGTCATTAGTTTAATTTCAGTAAATAAAGGAATGATATGAAAAAAAAAAAAGTCAATATACCTAGGACAACTGTATTGCCCCAAACCTACTGAATCACAAGTCTCTGCAGGGGGTAGCCAACTTTTTAACATTCAGGGGATTCTTATGATGATCTTAAGTTTGAGAAGCCTCTAATCCTCTCTCTTTTGGCGATCTGACCCATTTCCATATCCTAACCACTTCTTTGTTTCTCTAGCTTCAGATGTTCTCTGGAGCCCAGGAAATACATCTTTAAATGCTCCTATATCTCCATAGACTGTCTTGCCACAACTTCAAGCTCAACATGCCCTAGACATAACTCAACTTCCCAAGTAAATTTGCTTCTCACTTTGTTGTCTTTCCTTAGTTAATTATATCACAATTATCTCGATTATTCAGATTTGAGCTACCTTTCACTTCTTCCCCATTGCTCCCCTGTGTAACTAGGTATCCAGGCCTATACACTCCATTTCTAAAACATAACTTGTATCTCCCCTGTCCATTTCCAAACTAGTTTTGGCCATCTTACTTCTGCCCTATTTTATTAAATCCTTTTTCTTTGTCAAGAAGTTCAAGTTCTCAGTGATTCAAAATCCACTACATTTTAATGCCCCTATGACCTCTAATGCCACATGCCCACATGTACAGATTACATAACACTCTTGGAAAGTTCTTTTGGAGATTGTTGTGTAGTCATTCGTCATTTGTCATGGGTCTGGGTGCAGGGTCTGGTGCCAAACACTGGCCTCAGGACACGCAGAAGCAAAGCTTTGGTATGTGAAAAAGCCTAAGTCTGCTGCTAGGCAGGCAAAGCAGACATACTGAGAAATCATCCCAATAAATTTTAACACCAATATTACACATAACACTTGCTGGAATTAAAATAGTCTTAGCTGGAAAGAACAGGTTGGGATTGACAAGGGAAGGCTGAGTAACAGTGGGAGAAAAAAGTTACATGTAGGGCCAGTGAGAAAGGAAGGGAAAAAAAAAAAGAGTATGCAAGGTATGATGGATATCTCCTGTTTGTCCCTTTGATCCAATCTATACCCATCTCTGCACTGCTCTGGGCTGGGAGGCTGACCTGTATGCAACACATCCACCAAGGTTACCTGTGCTCTGGCTTCTGGTTGGGGTTGGCCTAGGGAAGTCCTAGAGGGAGGGAGATTGTAGAGAGGAAGTAGGAGAGTGAAGTCAGAGTATTTTCCTAACGGTTAGATCTCTTGTGGATGCCTGAGTCCTCCAGTGAAGGTTACAGCTCTTATCAGGAAGCTGTCCTCAGTTCTCCGTGGTACTGGGTCATTCTAGTGGCCCTCTCGCTAGCACTTTGGGCTTAGGGCTAGTGAGTACACCCACTGTTACCAGTCCTGAGGTCCTGCACCACCCCTGTGCTGCTCTACCTCCTTCCTGCCTCCACCTTTGTAAACAGTCACTTTATGAACTACTCAAACCACTCCAATTTAAGTATGTCATGTATTTCCTGCTGGGACCCTTGATACACATAAAAAAAAAAAAGAATCAGTGAAAATAAATTAAGGGAAAGAAGAGAAAAAGGAAGAAGAATAAGTGGAGGTGAAGATAACTAATTTTCCTCCATGAAACATGCTTTCACCTATCTTGGCCACATTCTTCCTCCAGCATCCTCTTCCATCTTAAGTTACCTTCTTCTCCTTCCATGTTTCCTTATCTAGCTTCCCCATCACTTTACTTTATCCACCACCATCCCTTCCCTCATCCACTCCTTTTCATTTACTAACTTAAGCTCCTTCTTCCTCCAACTCTTTGTCCATTCTGAAATAAACATGGGCTTCATCTTCCACCTAAGGTATCACATGGCTTTCTGGGCCCTGCCTCATATAAACTGCCTGATGATGGGGCCTCTGCAAACCCGTCATCACAGGAGACCAACACTGCCTTCAGTCTTGTGGCTTCTTTGAGCACACTCCCACCGCAGCATCCTCTAAGTTCCTTCACTCAGCTCCTCTTGGGTGCCAACCATTTCTGCCTATCATTTGTCATTCAAGGGACAGAGGATCTATGGTCTAGATTTTTATTGTTTAGTCTGGTAGCCTCTAACTCTAGTGTACCTATTTAACTTAACTTTAAATTAAAAATTCAGTTCTGTAGTCATACTAACTACATTTCAAATGCTCAATACCCATATATAATAATGAGTACTGTATAGAACATTTTGATCATCACAGAAAGCTCTACTGGACCAATTAGGATCTTCTATTAGGGTTTTTAAATCTTAGAACCATGGACATTTTGGCCCGATCAGTTTTCCTTGGGGGAAAGAGAGCTGTCCTGTGCATTGTAGGATGTTTAGTACTATCCCTGTCCTCTACCCACTGATGCCAGTAGCACTCTCCAAGTTGTGACAACCAAAAATGTCTCCAGATATTCCCAGACTCTGGTTTAGATGAAACCATTCAGCTACAGATTGTGTTTTGCTCACCCACAGAGAAGAGGCAAGGTTAGTCAAGAAAAAAAGTTACCCTGGCTGAATATCTCAGGTGGTTGGAGTGTCATCCTGTGCACCAAAAGGTTGAGGGTTCAATCCCCTGACCCGGCATATAAGGGAGGCAACCAATCCATGTTCCTCTCATACATCAATCTTTCTCTCTCTCTATCTCTCTTTCTTTCTCTCTCTCTCTCTCTCTCTCTCCCTCTCTCGTCCCTTCCCTCCCTGCTTTCCTCTTCCTCTCTCTGTAAAAATCAATAGACATATCCTCAGGTAAGGATTTAAAAAAAAGAAGAAAAAAAAGTTGAGATGCACTTGGAGCAAGAGTTGACATACAGTTGGAGTAGAAGATAAGAAGATAAGAAGATAAGAAGATAAGAAGAAGGCCAGATAGTAAACAGAAACTAACTACAAAACCCTTGTGCAGTGTATTACAACTTTTAAATAACAAGTCCTACTCTTTTAGTGAGGTGCAGTAAATTTTCTTCTGGCTGCTCCTATGGCACTTGGAATGCTCACACAGAGTCATTATAAGGTATGATGCCCCCGTCCCACCCTATGAAAATATCGCAGAATTTTTGGCTCTTGTGTAGGTTGATGATATCTCCCATTAGGATTATGAAGTACTGGGCTACCAAAATATCATCACATAATGATGTTATAGATAACCAGGAGGCCCTCCAAACAGGGTTATTCATACACATTCCTCCCACAGGATAGGGAGTGCCACATCTTCCTTGATCTGCCTAATTCTGTGTTCTCTGACTTTAACAGCTCTTCAGGGTTAGCAAGCATTGAGAGACAGTAGAGAACAGTTACTACCGCTTGAGGTTCTACTGGATACAACTCAACTATGCAAAGCAGCTTTCTCCCAAATGTTGCTACCAGTCATAAGAGACGTCCCATAGTAAAGAAAAATTTTAAAGACAATTGTCCAAATCTATTTAACCATAGGTCCCTTCTCCCAAAGTACACCCACTGAATACATTTTATCAAATGCTAACATAAAGAAAAGAAGGATTTCATCAACACTCTATAAAATTCCCATACAGAAAGATGAAAGCACAAAAGAGGTCCTATTATGGGCTCAGGGAACAGTCATGCTTCAGAACACAGAGGTCACTGTACAGAGCCAGTTGCTGGGAATAAAGAACCGAACAGGCCAGGACCAGGTATCAGGCACAACCAGACAGGCTGGTGATTTTCTGCTTTCCTAGCAAGCTCTCAGGGCAGGAGACTACTGAGGACTAACAAGGTCTATAGCACCATAGGCTGGAAGGCTACAAAAATCAGGCCAACACCTCCCTACACAGTCCAGGCCTGACAGGGATATGACAGGGATTTGGGATATTTCGAGAGGTTTACAAAACTAGTGGTATGACCCAACAATACAAAACAAATCACAGGGTGAAGGTCTCCTGCAGGCTCAAGCAAGGCACTGTGTGGTGCTAACATTCTAGAGATGAGTAAGGCAAACTCATGCGCTTCATGAGCTCTTGATCAGCTCTCTGTGGACAAATGATGATGGTGGTGGTAGTCATGGCAGTGGTATTAGCCCATTGTTTAACACAGGCAAATGTGTGAGGCTGGGTTGGAGGGACTTAATCTTTGCCTAGTCTAGGATTGTGAATTATAATGATCTGAACCACTAGAATGTTCTATATATACAATTAAGATAAAGCTATATAATGGCAGGGACCACACAGTGCTCCCCTTTGTGTTTGCCTGAGACCCATACACCCTGTTTGGTTTACAGTAGCTATTCAATAAATGTTGATTGACTACTGAATAAGATAAAGGAGGGGCTTGTTTATCTCATGTAGTAGACCCCCCAAAAGGCAGTTACTTTTTCTTTTATTTTGTGCCCACTCAATTGCCTATCCAGGTTGTACCTATGTTTTGTCAAAAATAGTTAATAGTATCCAAAATCAAGAAATGATAACATCTGCATCAGACAGGATCCCAACAGGAAACAGATGGTACATTCAAATTAGGAAAATCTGAGAAGACTTACTTGAAAGGGACTGTTTGTAAAGATATGGACACAGTGTAGGGGAATTATAAGGATATTGCATTAATTTGAGATTGGTAACAGTGGCACTGTTGCCACTTCTAGGGGAAAGAGATGAGAAGAAGGATTGATTACCAAAACCCAAAAGGAGAAAGTCTTATAGTGATGCACCATGACCTTAGGTCGAGGGGCACAGGCAGCCCAAGGCAACCCCACAAGGAGAGAGCCAGGAGAATAATTAGCCTGACCATACTCTGTCCTTCCCTTAGAACTCCTGCTGGGACTCTGCCATTGGAAGAAGTCAGAGGGCAAGGGAGCTCTTGTGTTCTCCTCACAGGCAGGCCCCAGGGTAGATAGAGGGAGGGTAAAGAGGGGTGGAGAGTAGATTAGAAAGGGCAAAAGGAAGATAATCCTTAACAGTAGGTGAGCTCTATCCCTGAAGTGTTGGTGTTTGGAAATCTTTAAATTCCAATTCATGATTAATTTATCCATGATCTAATGAGAAAGAATCATTTTTAAACTCTTATTCTATATTAACTGAAATCTGAATGTTAGGACTACCACCCCAATTTAAAAAGAGAATTTCATCCAGCCCAAAAATCAAATCCCAATTAAAAGTAAGTTAAGTACAAACAATAGAGAAATTGTGAACCTTAATTCTGCCATCCCTGATGGTCAACCACAAATACACCAGCTCTACACTCCTGGCTACAGAATGTCGGGGTTCTTTCTATCAGGGCAATTGATCAAAGGAGTAATGTATCAGCGCATACAACTAAAGCTTCTATTGTTAGAAACTATTACAGAGATCAGGATTTGGGGGGCTTTGCCAGCGGAAAAGGTGGAAGGAAAGCTGCCCAAACTCCATGCAGTATAACACAGACAGTTGAGGACTGGGAAATTTACAAAGAAGGTAGGTGAGAAAAGCTCTTAACTTTGAAGGCTGTAGTTTTCCTAAGAAAGTGGAAGGAAAACATCCATCAAATGATAGAAAATAACACAATGGAATACTAGAAGGAAGAGGCTAAGGAGAAACAAAAGAAACAAAAACAAACATCTTTATATGTTTTAATTTTGATGAATCTATGGCCTGTGGTCTACTGACATTTGCTACTACATCATAGTAAGGGAAACAAAAAGATTTTGTTTTCTCCTCTTTTCTGTCTTAATCATAGGCATATATCCAACTCATTATACTTGATTTGCAGAGATTTACAGTCATAAAATAAATGTGTAAGTATTCATTATCTATATGTTCATCAATTCCATTGAAAATCATTATATACTCAAAATCTTTACAGTTGAATTAATTGATGTTTACCACATTCAGTCTGGAATTTGATGTTTTCTTTCCTGAGAGATGTATGCATGGTCACTGTCTGTTCAGTGCAAGCTGTTCTCATCATAATGAGTACCTACCACAATTTCAGACACTTATCTGCAAGGAGTACATGGTGTACTGTTGTTCAAATAACACTCACAACAATTTGAAAATAAAGGATATGCACAACTGATAAATGATGACCAGCTTCTATGCACAGACACTGTAAGAACAAAAACTAACAGACTACAATTGCCAATTTCTTTTGCCAGGTCACTAATTAATGGAATAACCATAAGAGAAAGATCCATTTCCTTGCCTTTGGACCATTTAATTGTCACAAAAATTTGGTGGAAATATTCTCATTAAAATATATTCCAGCCCTGGCTGGTGTGGCTCAGTGGATTGAGCACTGGCCTGTGAACCAAAGGGTTGCCGGTTCAATTCCCAGTCAGGACACATGCCTGAGTTGCAGGCCAGGTCCCTAGTTGGGGGCACTCAAGAGGCAACCACACATTGATGTTTCTCTCCCTCTCTTTCTCCCTCACTTCTCCTTTGTCTAAAGATAAATAAATAAAGTCTTAAAAGATAAAATATATAATATAATCTATACTGATTCAATAGTTTATATTCCTCATGGGCCTAAATATTCTTATTCATTAATTCAACCACAAACATTTAGTGAGCATCTACTGCACATACCAGACAATGTTACAGGCACTCGAGTTACATCAGTGAATAAGACAGACAAGGCCCTGCCCTCATGGAGCTGACATTCTAGGGGAGATGGTGAATTTAAATAAATGGGTAAATAAATAAGAACTTTAGACTTCTGCTCAAGATGGAGGCATAGGTAAACACAGCTTGCCTCCTTGCACAACCACAGAAAAAAATTACAACTAAGCTACAAAACAACTATCACCCAGAATCATCAGAAAATCAACTGTATGGAAGTCTGACAACCAAGGAATTAAAGAAGTCACATTCATCCAGATGGGTAGGAGGGACAGAGATGTAGAAATGTAGAATGGGCAGTCCAACACTGACATGTGGTAGGTAAAAATCAGGAGGGATACCTTGGGAATGAGGGATCCCAGCCCCACACCAGACCACCCAGCTCAGAGTTCCACTGTCAGGAAGGTAAGTCCTCATAACTTCTGACTGCAAATCCGGTGGGGGTTAGGGCAGTGGAAGAAACTGTGGGATTCTCAGGCATCTCCTCTTAAAGGGCCCAAAAAGGACTTAGGACTTAATGCAGACTCACTCCCTCTGGGCTCCAGCACCAGGGCAAGTGCCAGGGTACAGATTCCTCCTGGACAAAACCCCAGAGGCCAGGCAGTGGCCATCATTCCTTCTCTAAGGTCTCCCCCACAGAGAGCCACAGAGCAGAGACACCATATCTGAGACTCCATCAACCTGGTTCACACAGGATGCCCCACCCTGGCAATTACCCAAGTCTCCACACCATCCAATTACAGGGGCACTTTTCTACAATAGGCCATGTTACCAAGACAGGGAGTCAAAGGATCTCTACCTCATACACAGAAACAAACACAGGGAGGTTGCCAAATTGAGGAGACAAAGAAATATGGCCCAAATGAAAGAACAGAACAAAACTCCCGAAAAAGAACTAAATGAAATGAAGATAAGCAATCTATCAGGTGCAGAGTTTAAAACACTGGTTATAAGGATGCTCAAGTTCCTCACTGGGTACTTCAACAGCATAAAGAAGACCCAAGTAGAAATGAAGGTTACACTTAATGAACTACAGAAAAATTTACAGGAAATCAACAGTGGAGGAGTTGAAGCTGAAAATCAAATCAATAATTTGGAACATGAGGAAGAAAAAACATTCAATCAGAACACCAAGAAGAAAATTTTTTTAAAAAATGAGGATAGGCTAAGGAACATCCAGAACAACTTCAAATGTACCAACATTCAATCAATAAGGGTGCTGGAAGGAGAAGCAAAGGAAAGGACGAAATTGAAAACTTATTTGAAATAATGGAAGAAAACTTCCCTCATTTAGTGAAGGAAATAGACATATAAGCCCAGGAAGCACAGAGAATCCCAAACAAGATGGACCCAAAGAGGACCACACCAAGACACACCATAATTAAAATGCCAAAGGTTAAAGTTAAAGAGAGAATATTAAAAGCAGCAAGAGAAAGGCAGAAGGTATCCTTCAAAGGAGTACCCATAAGGCTGTCAGCTGATTTCTCAAAAGAAACTTTGCAGGCTAGAAGGGACTGGCAAGAATTATTCAAAGTGATGAAAAGTAAGGACCCGAAACCTAGATTACTCTGTCCAGCAAAGCTATAATTTACAACAGAAGGGCAGATAAAGTGCTAAAGGAGTTTATCATCACCAAACCATTATTATATGAAATGTTAAAGGGGCTTATGTAAGAAATAGAAGATCAAAACTATGAACATTAAAATGACAATAAATTCACAACTTTCAAGATCTAAAAAACAAACTAAGCAAACAAGCAGAACAGAAACAGAATCATAGATATGGAGATCATTTGGATGGTTAACAGTTGAGAGGGGGAAAAGGGAGAGTGGGAAAAAAGGTACAAGGATTAAGAAGTACAAATTGGTAGGCACAGAATAGGCAGACGCATGTTAAGAACAGTATAGGAAGTGGAGTAGCCAAAGAACTTATATGCATGACCCATGACATGAACTAAGGGGGCACTGCCAGAGGGAATGGGGGATACCAGGTGGAGGGGGGCAAAGGGGGAAAATTGGGACAACTATAATAGCATAATCAATAAAATATATTTTAAAAAGAACTTGATAGTGATCTTTGCTAGGAATAAACTAGGTAATGGAATGAAGAGTAACAAAGGAGGGAAGAACATAATTCAGATAAGATATTCAGGGCAGGCCTCTCTGAGGCACTGATATTTTAGGTAAGGCTTAAATAACAGGAAGAGGTCAGCCACATGAAGATCTGGGGAAAGAGTATTCCAGGACAAAGAGCTTAGGTAAAAGCCTTGAGGTGGGAACAAGCTGGGATGCTGGAGGAAAGTCAGACGGTTGGTAACTGGGAGGAAAATGATAGGAGATAAGACAGTAGAGCTAAGTAGATACCAGACCATGTAGGGCCTTGTAGGGCAAGGAATTTGGATTTTGTTTCAAGTGATGGGAAGTTGCCGTAGGGTTTTGAGATGGAGACATCTGATCTCTACTTTAAAGAATAACTCTGGCTCTGACTGGTTAAGAAACTGTGGGAGGGAGGCCATTGCAGACATTCAAGAGAATATGGTGGCTGAGACTATAGTAGGAAAATGGACGTGGGAAAAAGTGGATAGATTAGGACCTCTTCTAGAGATGGGCCTGCTGACAGACTATATGCGTATGGGGGATATGTTTAGGGAAAGAAAACTAGGTATTGTCATTAAAGGAAAGGGGGAAGAAATGTAGAAAAGCAGATATAAGATAGGTGGAGTGGTTATGTGGAAGAACGAAGAGTTACATTATGTACATATGATATTTGAGATACCTATTAGATATCCAAATGGAAATATAAAGTAGACAGTAGTATGGAGTTCTGGGGAAAGGCAAGGTGCATGTGTTTTAAAATCTGAATGAAAATATTATTAGAAAAATATGCTCAAGAGAGTTAGGGACTGAGTCTCTTAATCTACTCTGTAAACTACTGTGCTTTGCGTACTGAAGTGCTGAAAAAACATAGGATGATGTGAAGCAGTAACCATAAAACCAAAAACTGAAATATCATCCTTGATTTGATTGCTTGATGCTCCCACAAATTTAGCTGGAGTACTCCTCCACCAAAAATCACATGACTGACAATTACTTGTAGCAGAGAATTACCACAATGAAGAAAAGAATAATGTGGCTTAGCTAATGAAGACGTGAAATACTCCACTAATGCAGAACCAGATGCATTAGTTTGCTAACTCAAACCTGAACAGTGACTCACAGATGATGTCTCTGAAGAGTCATGACAAATGCAGGAAAGGCCTGTCAGTACTGCTACATCAAAAGAGCAAATTCAATGAAGGGCAACTAACTAAAAGGTGCTAATTCCTTTTCTGGGGGGGGAAGTGTAGGTCTACAAAATTTCATAGAAGTTTAAACACCTTACCAGGGCTTGTTCTCCAACAGTCTCAGCTCCTGGTTGACTGGCTCTCTTATTCAACTGTATGATTCATCAATTTGTGAAAGAAAAGGGAGGCAAAAGACATTTCAGTTCTCATAAGAGAAACTCTGATGTCACAGTGAGTAGTACCTTAGAATTATACGATTACGCAGGTTCAAATGAAAAGCAAACCTGTTGAATTTAACACACATGCAAATATCAAGAATTTTTACTTAGGCTGATGTCCTTACAGTAAGGCCTAAACCCACAATACCCCCTTTCTAAGGACAATAGGACAGGAAGTGGCAAAGTCATAATCAGTGATCTTAGATCTTTTTGAAGAACAAAGAAGCAAAGTAACAGCCTACAGGGTAAAACTAACATCACACCTTTGAATCAGTAAGTGAAAAGAGAAAATCATTAACAGTTAACCTATCCTTCAGTAAGAATTTCAAAACCAATTTGAAAATCCCTGAAAAATATACTTATGCTTAATAGTTTAGTCCTTCTAAAAATTTATTTCCAATAAATTTCAGAATAAAAAAGTCCCAAAGAATAATACTTTTTCATTTGGGAACTTCTGTTTCTACTTTTATTTTAATACTGAGGGATTATTTAGTGCTTTCTGTGTAAGTGTAATGGATGACAATAACCGCACCCAGGAAGTGAGAATGCAGTGTATGAGCACTGCAAGGTGCACCTTAAAGGTATCCACATGAAGACCCAGAACATGTTGCGTTCAAAAGGCTTGGCAACTAGACTGAAAGTGATAATTATAACATTCTGAATACAGAACCCCCACCTTTTTCAAAAAAGCATAAAATTACAATTTATTCCTATGATATCCTTTGGGTGCTGAGGTATATTTCTTCCAATCTTCCACTTCCTCCTCCAAGGAAAACTTTTGCATCTTAGATATTAGTTTGCTCTTACATGAAGGAGAGGGGGTTAAAAGAAAAAACAAACAAACAAACAAACAAAAAAGGGAAGGAAGAAAGGAAAAGGCCATCAATGTTCACTTTAATATGCTAGAGTCACGAAGTGGTAAACGCTGTCAGAAGTTTGTCTACCAGGGCATCCATCCTTTCAGCCTCTCTTCTTGCAGTTTCCTCTTATCTCTTGTCTTCTGTCCTCCTCTCTTTAGGAACCTCCTCCCAGCACCAGCCTGTATGCCACCAATGGTGCACTGTGCCAAAGGAGGCCAAAAAAATCAGATACATTTCTAAGAGTCTTAATAGATGAGTGTAGCATATTAGAATTGGTCATTTTAAAGATTTGGTGATTGGTTTGAGCTAGGCTACATTCAAGATTAGTGATTCCTCATTCAACAAACTAAAAACAATATTTTGTTCTTTCCAATCAGATATCATAACCAGCTGAAAAAGACTGATAAGACTTTCTCAAACCACATTATCAAATATGCACTATTTAGGAAAAATGATCATAGGAGACCTAATTAATATTTCAGTTCCACCACTTCTAGGCTTTCTCCCAAAATTTCACCACTGTCTAGGGTTCAAGAGCATGAAAAGAATTCAGATAACTTAAATGCTTTCAATTCTTTGGGCTAAAGTTTGTGAACAAAGTGTACGTCAATTCCATTTGCTAAAGGTGGTAGTTAGGCTCTCAGGGGAAATGACTAGGAACTAAAACCTGTGTCAAAGGAAAGTGTCTGGAAGAGAGTTTCACAGGCTTCCCTCCCAAGATACTAGCACCTCCAGTAAAGCCAAGGATATGCTTCCTCCTATTAGGTTCTACAAAGCAAAGAAAATAACCAGTTGTCTCCCTCATTCCAACAATGCACATAGATAAAGGAGGTCAAAATTCCTTTAAGAACCAATGATGTAAATGGAAAATTATGTCAGTTACACTAAATGATTCTAAGAAAATTTACATTTATTTTCCAAATAGCTCATTCCAGCAATATGGAGAGCATTCTGCGTGCTAAATTAAACACAGGCCCTACATTCCAAACGTGGAGACAACACAGGAAAGACTCAAACTTCCTTTAGGCATATGTTAGGCATGACTTGAGTAACCCTTACAGTGCCAGCAAGTCCTTCCTGAGATAAGGTGGAGGATAATTGTCTAAGAATGAAAGCCTAATCATAGGATAATGTGACTTTATTCAAATACACAGCCTTCCTTCTCCCCACTCAGGAGTGATGTGTATTCTGGGACTAAAGGGAACTAGGTGGTAGTACTTCAAGAAAGAAGATGAAAAGGGAGAAAGATAGGGAGAATAGCGAGAACACAGGAGTAAAAGAAGTTTTCCATACTGGTTTTGTATAATGCCTGGCATATAGGTAGACATACCAGTTGAAAATATGTTCCATTCTTTCTGCTTATTTTGGGCTGATTTTATAGAACAAAACAATGAAATTAACATCAAAGTATCTGTAAAGATAAAACCTAAAAAGTTTTCAAAACAGGAGAATGTTTGGAGAGGGGGAGGGGAAGAGGCAACACAAGTTAGATCAGGGTAAAGTAGAATTACACAATGGGCTTCTGAACAAAGAAAAATGGAAGCATAAAACATTTATGAGTGTTTTCATTCACACAATTTCTTCCTAAATCAATTAAAACATTGGCTTATGATGGATTTACACCACAGTGAAACTCCTGACAACTTCAAAATCAACTTCATGTTTGGGTTCCATTCTTTCAGATGATGAATAGTGGGAAATCAGTGAAGGAATGTCACTTGAAGTCAGTCATTTATCATGAACCAAAATGGCTAAGGGCCCCATAAACTGCAATGATCCATTTCCTATTAGCATCACACAACAGAAGGCAGCCTCATCTGCATTAGCAAGTTTTATGACCTCCGTAGGCACAGAGGCTAATGTTAGGAAATGGGTTATTTTTGTTCTTTATAAATGTTCATTATTATACCATAAAGAATTCTTAAAAAATATAAACTACTGATTGATTCATTAAGGAATTCTTTAAAAAGATTTTCCCATGTTAGGCTTTATTATTTTTTTTTTTAATTTAGTATTGCTAAAGAAGTTTCACTCTTCTTGCTCAAGATCTAGCTGGTTTTCTATATGTAATATACAGTTCTTTTGCCATAATGCCAAATATCACGGCAGACTACGGTTAAAATAATTCCTCACTCCCCCCAAATTTAGGTGACACTGATCATTTTTCAGTGTCCCAAGTTTCAAAATATTTATCTTTTGAAATTGGACAAGCTCTAGGCTTCCTAATTCCAAGAAAAGGCATTAAAATAGCATGTCATGATGTTAAACTAAATAAAGTTGTTAAATCATTTTTGTTCAATAAATTTCCCATAAAATACAATCTAACGGTTTAAAATGTACTAGTAGGTCACATCCAGATGACTACTGACACTCTTGACTACAAACATAGCCAGGAGTTACCTTCCTACAACAAATGGTATCACTTCCAAACAGAGGGAAAAAAAAAGAAAGAAAGAAACCCAAATGGCAAGATGAGAAAAGCAACTAAGGAAAATGGGTACCATATAAAAAGGTCAGGAAAACAGAAATTATTTTTCTATATATTTTTTTAAATTCTCTTTTGAAATGAATCACTGAATGTGTAAAAATTCTAATATTTATCCAATCGTATTGTTTTGGCTTAATTTTAAACTAAAGAATGTAGTTTCAAATGTACACTGTATTTTTGAAGGCTCGTCAGTATTCCATCAGCTCCTGCCCCACTTTTTTTTTTTTTTTTTTTTTTGCGGAAACAAACATCGACAAACTTGGAAAACAAAAATTATATGGTAAATTATATTATTTGTTTTCATTAAATTATGAGCAATCCTGAAAACAGTCACAAATTCCCAGGGGAGACAAAGAAGAATCAGACATGGTCCATGTCCTTAAAGAGCTTATACCCTATTTAGGGAGACCGGATACATTCATGAGTAAGAAAAACAAATTAACCTTTAGTAAGTTATTAGAAAATAAGCATATATCACAGTTCTTTTCACCTATTAGGACTAAAAAAAAATACTTGCTGACTTAAAGAGAATTTTAGGATACAGAGAGAGAAAGAGAAAGAGAAAAATAACTATGAAATGAAGAATTCATCGACAGGGACAACTTAAGCTTGGCCTTGAAGAATAAGCAATTTAGCATATTGATACTTTCAACTTGTTTTTTCCAAAACAAAATAACCTCTTGGAATATCCAGGTTCCCCTATAAATGTCATCCCAGCTAGAATGTATGGTTCTGAGCCCCCTGCAACAGCAAGCCTTTCATACTTGGACTTTTAACCTCTTGGTTTCCTGAAATTCTCCCTGGATGCCTATTCACCAAATGATGACCATCATTGTTTTCCTTTCTCCTTTGAAATCACTAACAACCCTCAAGTGAGATGATCCCACCCACCAAGAACTAGGGGATCCTGCAGAGTGAGAGCTGAATGTTTATAACCTCATTTATGCCAAGTAGATTCTAATCAACAGAAACTTCCCTGACTCTTTGAGAGAATGCCACACAAGGATAAACTAAAAACAAAACAAAAAGTTACTAGGTGTCTCCAAAAAGGTACAAAGAAATCTTTTTTAATTCCTTCCAAGCTTGACCTGAAGATTTGGGGATGGGAATTTAAGTGGCATTTAAGCGTGACCATGCTCTTTACTCTTGGTCTCTCCTGCCTTGTGTGTGAATTATTGCAACTGTCCCCTAACATGTCTCACAGACCCTAGAACACTGGTCACCTAGTCCATTCTATATGACTTTGTCGGGACAATCTTCCTAGACCACAAAATAGTACACATAACATTCTTCAATCAAAAATCTTCTGGAGATCTCTACCACTGACAGAGTACAGTCCAACTCCAGCTGGTGCTTCCTACAAAGCACCCAGAGAAAAATGTGAGAAACTTTTCGGAGCACACACAGTAAACGAGGGCGGACTTCTTGCTAACAAGTACAGAAAAAGCATCCCTAATGGCTTGAGGGGATAGCAATACCACCGCCCACATGTAATTCATTCCTAGCTTAGCACAAGGGCTAGAAAATGTTGGTTAGGTAATCTGCCATCTGCAACTATATTTCTCATTTTTTCACTACTGCAGTATACTTATCAAACTTTACTGTGCACATGGGCCACCTGGCATCTTGTGAAATGGCAAATTCTGATTTTTGAGATTCAGCATTTCTAACAAGGTTCCAGATGGGGCTAGCTCTGCTGGTCCAAGGAGTACACTGTGAGCAAGAAGACTCTATCGCAATAGTCCTCAACCACAGCTGCACACTGAAATCACCTGTGTAACTTAAACAGTCTGGATGCTCAGGCTACACCTCAGTTCAATCACAATCTTTAGGGAAGTTGTTTTTAATGCTCCCCAGGTGACCTTAATGTGCAGCCCACGTTGCATTTTCTACTTCAGCTAAACCATTTTCTTATTATTCCCTCTACCCAGTATCTTCCACACATACACTGCCTCTTCTCTGCTCCTTAAGTCCTGCCCTCTTTTAAATCCTGATGCCAGTACTCCCTCTGTGAAGACGTCTCCAACACTGGATACTGGCAACATCCTCTCAGACCCTCTAGTACTGCCTGTCCTCTTCCTGATTCTCTGTCCTGCATTAGCAGTGAAGTGTGCACCTCTTGAAGCATGTGCTATTTATGTACTTCTTCAAACTCTCAAGGCAAATGATAGAAGTACCTTGTTATGACTTTAAGATGGACGTTTAAGGAAATTCAGCAAATAACAGCAAGTAAGTTCTTTTGAGTCCAAAAAGAAACAGAATAAAAGTGTCTTCATACTGCACAGTACTTTCTCAGCCAGGAAAGGATATTTCAGGACTTGACCATGCCTCTCAAACAGGTGCAGAGATCTAGTTCCTTTTGGTTAAGAAAAGCAAAGCCTCTCCCTAGTCACTAAGATTTGCTCTTTATGAAAGGGCAAAAAGGAAGAAAGAAGTCAAAGTCTGGGGTCATGACCTTTAGGGTAAGATGTGGAGAGGCTCAAATAACAAGCCCCACCACATGGAAGGAAGAATTCTCTGGTTGTGATGGTCACAGGACCATTCAAATCTGGGAATGAATGGACTGGTTACTCCAATTTAACTAATTCACCAACCATTCCATTTTAGTATATAAAAGGCTCATAGTCCCATAAAAATACCGAATAAAGTGAAATTGTCAATATAGCTGTTTTCAAGAGTTCATGAATACTTAGTTAATAGGATAGATTATCTTATAACATTAGTCTCTTAGCCAGAAACCATTTTCAATATAAAAATCAGAAGATTAAAAAGAAAAATAAAACTAGTAGAAGACTTCTGATGGTCGGAACAAATCATGGAAGACGCACCTGGAATCATAATTCCAAACTGAGAAAAATTTATATTGGGAGATGTAGAGTCATTGATAAAGAACTGATCTCAGAAGTCAAATAGGTCTAGATTCAAATCCAGACTCTCCCCATTCACTATGTCCTCAGCCAAATTCCTTTATTTTTCTAAGCCTGTTTTTTTCCCCTGTGGACTTGGGATCATAACGACAATTTATTAATATGTTTTAAATTACAAATGTGGCAGTTCTTCAAATAGTGTACATACCACACAGCAAGTGCTCAATATGTTAAATTATAAATTTTTTTAAATCTATTCAATCAGGCTTTCCCATAAGAACTAGATCATACGGTACATAGGTCCCCAACCTTTTTGCCACCAGGGATCAGTTTCATGGAAGACTAGGCAGAGGGAAGCCGAGCTCAGGTGAGCTTTGCTGGCTTGCTCTCAGATGGATGGGCAGGTGGGGGGGATAGGAGGCAGAACTCAGGCAAGCTTCGCTAGCGGCCTGGTTCCTAACAGGTCACCGACCGACCCCAGTCCAGGGATGGGGGACCCCTGATACAGTGGTAGTATTACAGTAACCTACACTTTGACCCTTCCAAGCCACAAAACTTTTCTTGAACTTGCATACATATTTTTTTTATTGTTGTTCAATTACTATTGTTCCTATTTCCCCCCCTTTACTCTCCCCTGCCATACCCACCCCCACCTTCCACCCTCAATCCTATAACCCTCCTTGTCTTTGTTCTTGGGTCCTTTACACATGTTCCTTGATGACCCTTCCCCTTCCTTCCCCCCTTATCTCCCTCTGTCTCTAGTTATTGTTAGTTTGTTCTTTACTTCCATGTCTCTGGTTCTACTTGGCTCACTTGTTTGTTTTGTTGATTAGGTTCCACTTATAGGTGAGGTCATATGGTATTTGTCTTTCACCACCTGGCTTACTTTACTCAGCATAATGCTCTCCAGTGTCATCCATGCTGTTGCGAAGAGTAGGAGCTCCTTCTTTTTTTCTGCTGCGTAGTTTTCTATTGTGTAAATGTACCACAGTTTTTTGATTCACTCATTTACTGATGGGCACTTAGGCTGTTTCCAGCACTTGGCTATTGTAAATTGCACTACTGTGAATATTGGGGTGCATAGGTTCTTTTGAATGCATACATATTTTTAATGCCTAAGTGCTTCTGCATTTTATGACTTTTTCCTGGAAAGAACCCTCTCAACTTCCTCACCCCCTCTTGTTTTGTTTTTAAATCTCACTTATTTTGTATTTAAGTCTCCTTTCCTCTGGATATTTTCTTGGTCACCTCTACCACCACAGACTGTCTCCTGAGCTGCTAGAGTACTTTATAGGGACCTGTATTGGAGTACACCTCACATCCTCAATTGTAAGCACCTGTGTTTCTTTTTCCTCTTTTTTTTTTTATTGTTTTGAACTTCCAGAGCTGAGTTGTCCAACGTGATAGCCGTTAGCCTCATGTGCCACTATTAATATTTAAATTAATTAAAAATATCTAAAAATTAAAATTCAGTTTCTCTGTCCCATGAGCTACATTTCAAGTGCTCAAGAGGCACATGTGGCTATGACTACTGCATTGGATCACACAAAATATTGCTGTCAACACAGGATATTCTCTTGAACAGCACTGTCCAATCTCTTGGGCAGGGACCACATCTTATTCATTCCTAGAGCCTAGCATTCACTGTAGTGAATTTGTAAATGAATGATGATATTGGTAAATATAGGCATCTTTGCACATACTCTTTTGGCTGAATGAGAAAGAATTAATTAAATATTCATTAACATTTAACCCTATACGAAAGGAACACTAAAAATAAATCCAAGAATATATTGCATGAAAAGATCAAGCTTATATTCCAACCTCAGGCAAACTCATTTGAGTATTCAATGGAATACGAAATGTATTTTTTAATAATAAAACTGTATAAACATGCAAAAAAAAATAAAACTCCATCGCCAACTTACACCATACACAAAAATAAATTCAAGGTGGATAAAAGACTTAAACATAAGTTGTGACATCATAAAAGTCCTAGAGGAAACATCGGCAGGAAAATCTCAGATATTCCACACAGCAACACCTTCACAGATATGTCCCCTAAAGCAAGGGACATAAAGGAAAGAATAAACAAATGGGACCTCATCAAATTAAAAAGCTTCTGCATGGCTAAAGAAAACAGCATTAAAATGAAAAGAGAACCAACCATATGGGAAAACATATTTGCCAATGATACCCCGGACAAGGGTTTGATCTCCAAAATATATAAAGAACTCACATGACTCCACTCCAGGAAGACAAAAAAACCAATTAAAAAATGGGTAAAGGACTTGAACAGACACTTCTCCAATGAGGACAGAGGGCCCAGAGACACATGAAAAGATGCTCAGCATCACTAGCCATCAGAGAGATGCAAATTAAAACCACAACGAGATACCACTTCACACCGGTCAGAATGGCCATCATAAACAAATCAACAAACAAGTGTTGGAGAGGATGCAAGTGTTGGAGAGGGTGCAGAGAAAAGGGAACCCTAGTGCACTGTTCGTAATGCAGACTGGTACAACGACTGTGGAAAACAGTATGGAATTTCCTCAGAAAACTAAAAATGGAACTGCCTTTTGACCCAGCAATTCCACTGCTGGGATTATACCTAAGAACCCTGGAATACCAATCCAAAAGAACATATGCACCCCCATGTTCATAGCAGCACAATTTACAATAGCCAAGTGCTGGAAGCAACCTAAGTGCCCATCAGCAAATGAGTGGATCAAAAAACTATGGTACATTTACACAATGGAATTTTATGCAGCAGAGAGAAAGAAGGAGTTTATACCCTTTGTGACAGCATGGATGGAACTGGAGAGCATTATGCTAAGTGAAATAAGCCAGGCAGTGAGGGACAAATGCCATATGATCTCACCTTTAACTGGAACATAATCAACAAAAGAAAGAAGCAAACAAAATATAACCAGAGACATTTGAAATTAAGAATAATCTAACAATAGCCAGAGGGGAAAGGGGAGGGGACAGTGGGGAGAAGGGTTTTCAGGAACTACTATAAAGGACATATGGACAAAACCAAGGGGGAGGGTGGAAGCAGGGGAGGGAGGTGGGTTTGGCTGGGATGGGGTAAAGTGGTGGGGAGAAAATGCAGACAGCTGTAATTGAACAATAAAGTAATTTAAAAAATAATAATAAAACTGTATAAACAGTTTATACATGCACAAAAAAACCTACAAAAGCATATAGAAAATATATGCAACTACCTAGCATGAAGGCCATCGCAAGTCAGGCAATGAATAAAGTGTGCTTAATCACGGGCAAGTTGAGAAGTCCAACTCCTTGTCTTCTTATAATTCATAGAGTTATTCTGCCAGAAGATGATTAAGATTTTATGTTAAGGGACATGAGTGAATGGGTGAATAGTCGATCCTACTTGGTAGTTTGTGTGTCTTACTTGCCTAGTAAGGCAACTCTTACTTCACCAACTCTATTTGGTCCTTAATCTCAGAACCAGAGGGTATCCCTTTCCTGTGAGAGCATGAAAAACAGACTCAGACAAGGCCAGAGGCATAGCCAACAGAAAGCATTTCCCCAAGGCCAAACTAGAGTTGCAAAACCACTCCTTTTGGTGAATCCTGCTTTCTTCCCAAAGACTTCCCAGCCCATCTTTGCGCCTCCCCTATCCTGAACAAAGACTGCTGAGATACCCAATTACTAAACCACCCCTGCTTCATGATGCTACCCAGTCCACTGTCTTCCCCAGTCCCTCCTTAGAATCATTCAGCACAAGTCCAAATACTACAAAAAGATCTTCATCTTCCTGGATGTCTGGCAACACCCCTGTGCTGAGCTCTCTCCTTTCCTGCATCAAGTTAATAAACCTAACTATGATTACAGTAGCATTCTCAGAGTCTTTCCTTGTGACCAAACTTCTGGACCTATCCTGTAATGGCATTCATTTCACACTATAAAATTTTCCATAGCAGAAAGTAATAAATGTTTCTCAATTCAGCTATAAAAAAGAATGAAGTACTGATACATGTTCCAACATGGATGAACCCTGAAAACATTATGCTCAGTGAACGAAGCCAGACACAAAAGGCCACATACTATGTAATTACATTTATATGAAGTGTCTGGAATAGGCAAATCTATAGAGATAAAAGATTCTAGTGGTTGCCAGAAGCTGGAGGGAGGCAGGAATGAAGAGTGACTGCTAATGGGTGTGCGCTTTCTTTTGGGGTTGAGGACAATGTTCTAGAATTACATTGTGGTAATGGTTGCATAACCTTGTGAATATATGAAAGACCACTGAACTGAATACTTTTAAAGGGTGAATTTTATGGTAAATAAATTATATCTCCATTTTAAAAGGAACTACGTTTTTGCTTTTGAGTGGCAGTACAGTTTTCTGTACAAGTTTCTGAGCCATCAAAAGTAAACAATATCTTAAAGAAACTTGTTAAACCACTTTGGATAGACTAACTTAATTGATCCCAGTAGCGTCTAACAAGGTTTCCCAAGTAAATCATTCTACCTTGTCTTTGTTCATATGAATCCCTAGTTTGTTTCCTTCTCTTGCCTTCCTTCTACCTATTGCTTTCACCTTTTTCTCTACAGCCCATTAGTTCTGTGTCTTTTGAAATTTTACCATAAAACAGCCTTGGCAAATAATTTAATTTTTCAAATGTTGGTCTACAGTTAAAAGCAATGCACAAATATAGCTTCACTCGTCCACTTGTCCCCACTTTACCAAAAAATACGTATCTGAAGCTGGTGTTGAGCATAAAAGAGTTAAACAAGGATGACCAGGAGGTGCTGGAGCAGGTCTAATAGTGCCAAATAGGACATAATTAAGATTCTATGCAATAGGGGATCCACTTTCAACTTGAATTACATATAGGAAATGGTACTGCACTCAGAAATGCCTAATATACCCTTCCTATTGCCACAGTGCACAAAGCACATTCATCCCACAGAGAAAAATGGCATCCAACCAAGAGACCACTTAAAAGAAAGAGGCACAGAAGGGCAGCCCCATTAAATGATGATGTGGATAACTAGCAGTGGGCAAAGCATCTCATGGGGCAGCCTTCTCTAAAAATCTAGTGTGGGGGAATGGTATTTGAGACTGCTCTGAGCAAGTGAATCAGTAAAAAACAAGGGCTTTTCTACTCTTTACTACGTAATTAAGACTCTCAAGAAAGGGGCAGACATCCCTACGCAGACTTGTGAGTTGGTGATATGGACACAAAGAGAGTTCAATCCAGATCAAGACAGAGAATATTCCCTGGCTACTTGGTAAGGGCTATTACCAGCTTCTCAGAGAAGAAACTGAAAGAAACATCAAAATCCATCCTGTATGCTTTATAGTTCATGTTGTAGAAGTATTCAGAGTAAACTATGTAGACAAGTGACTCATGTCACAGTGTGGGTTGTTATTCTTAACGCAACTTTAGCCTTTTGGTGTCAGTACATAGAGATACCTGCATCGCTGGGGTGTGGTAGTGCTTTCAGGGCCCCCAGCAACAATCTACCCCTCACTCCCTCAAAGTAGTCCATACTTGTATTCTCTTTCTTTAAGGTTTTAGTCTCCAGTGAAATGCATAAATTCAGCCTTGTAAGGGAAGCCTAGGAGAACACTTCACCTACTTCACAGTTTTGTCCAAGTTTGGCTAGTTCACAATTTCAGCATGTTGTTTAATACAACACCATCATGTTCACATATCTTCAAGTAGCATGGGTTCCTCCCTTCCTCTCTCCTTTAGCAGTATAAAGGAATAAAAATGATATTGACTGTCTTCTGACACCGTATCCATTTACCCAAAATACATTGAGTACCAGGTTGTACCAGGTATTGGGAACACAAATGAGAGAAAGGACTTACTCTACAGTGGTGAAACAGATATGTGCCTAACAGGGATATGACCGTGATGTCCCTAACATGGGGGTGACAGTGAATCAGAAAAGGCTTCACCACTGATGGTTACACTGGAGCTGAATTGAGCCAGGCTGTCCTCAGGCAAACAGTCAGTGAGAGCAGGGGCAGGGAGCACATTCCAGGTCAGCAGAGGGGACAGAGTGTGCAAAGCCACTAGGATGTGAGAAGGCTTGGGATTCAGGAACAATGGGACAAGTCCTCAGTGTAGCTAGGGCACAGCCTGGGGAGGTGGAAGAAGAGATGAAATAGAGCCAGATTATAATGTGTGATCACCTGGATGAAGAATATTGACCTAGAAATCACTTTTAGTTAATGACATCAGTGGGATGATTTTTTTAAAAAGTACTTTTTTAAAGAATAAATTGCTTGCATGGAAAAAATATCCTACAGAACAAATATAGCTTGTTAGAAAGCACTTTCAAAAGAGAAAGTCTCTTTATATAAATGACAGCTAATAATGTTGCTTGTACAGGTCTGCTATTGCATGCCTTGAGCCTACAATAAAGCTTCACCATAAGCTTGAGACGTTCTACTTTAAATAAACTTTAGTTTTGAAAAAATCTAAATCGTAACTTAGAAAAGGGAAATGGAGCCATCTGCCCAACAGTTAGGAATTAGATAAGCACTTACATAACTTATAATTTTTAAAGTAACATTTATACTAGACACCATTGTGATATCGAGATAAAACTGAGCAATTTAAACACCAAAAGATGACTCATTCATTTCATACAAAATACAAGCAACTAATATGAAAAAATAAAGGCTAAAAAACCTTATTTTATTCTTGAAAGGAATATGGTAGAAGCATCTTTACTACTCTCATTTTGGGTTGGAAGGTAATTAAAATGATCCATCTGGTAGTAAATTGAAGAAGTAGGATAGGAAACCAAGTATTCATACTATTACATTTTCCACAGAAACACTCCAAGACCAAAGCCCACTTTACCATTTCCATTCCCCAGAAGTCAGGTTGCAGTACAGCATTTGTCAGCAACCACAAAGACAGGGCAGTAAGTCACTAGTAAACTCTTACAACCCATCTGTTCCAGTTGTTGTAGCCAGTGGGTTGTTGGTTCTGAATACATTAGCTCTGATAGAGCACTTGTGCTTTTTTTTACAAACATTATGCATTGTCAACAGGAAAACCTTCTTTATTTTGGAAGCAATTAGTAGCAACCAAGAATGTATCCTGTTGCGATGGTAATGGCATACTACTATCAACTATCACCCATTGACAAATATATTCTGTTCTACCCTATTGGTCTAAGGAAGATAAAGTAGAAAGGTTATCACAATGACTGTACTTTTATCATCTGGATAAATATGGATTATTCCCCTTTCTATGCTAAATCAAGGGGAAGACTGAATGCAAAGTGAAATGAAATCAACCTGCACAAAATAATTATTTAAGCCAGTATCAGCAAAATGGTAACTTACATTCTATTCAAATAGGTATGTATATTAAAGACAACACTAAAAAGCATAATTCCTGAAGCTCCCCTCTGGGAAATCTTTACCATTGTACAGGGGAAACAGAAGAAAAGGGAGACAGCTATTAGTAGTTTCCTTTCAGTAATTCAGAGTCCCTTCAATGTACAGTTGGGAGGCTTAAACTCTAACTAAAGGGTGTGATGCACAATCTTTTTCTTGTCCACAGCCTTGGCAGAGTGAACAAGAATGGTGAAGAAAGCATGGTTGTCTTACAAAATTCTATGCCACATGTCTCAATTCCTCCATCAAGAAGAAGTCACCATAAACTAAGGCTAGATAGGTCAATTACAGTGAGTCACACACATAAGTGATAAAATGAATGATTTCTAAAATCAAATCAAGCTGCTTAAATCGGGGGGCTGTTCCCCAAATCCCTGCCTGATATGAAGTTGGGAATGGGAGGAAGAAGTCTGGGAATAAAGATGCCCACATCCATTGCCCCCTGAAAGAAGGAAGAATGACAAGACAGGTGAGAGTGAGTGCCTTCTACTGAGAAGTATGTCTCTCTTCTGATATATTTCCAACTTGTTCTCATGCTGTCATGTGGCCCTCACCATCCTCATTACTCCAGTCTTGGGACACAGAGTGTTATGGGTATGTGTGTTTGATCTGTTTAATTAGAAAATGCTTGACATTGCTACCATTGCTCTGTTACAGTTAAGCTGAGTTTGACTCTGTTTCCTTGTTTGAAAATGGAGATAGTAATATCTACTTCACATGGATTGCTATGAGGAACAGCTTAAAGTAAAAAACTTTATGAACTATAAGGCATTGCCTCAAATGTTATTTATTATGAGTATAACAATGTCTTGAAGCAGGCATTTATTTCATCATCATTGGCATTATATTTTATTAATCTCCTAAAGTATATATTACAAAGTTAGAACATTTCTGTATCCAAAGCTATTCTTTGTTTTTTAAAGATCTTATTTATTCTGTATTTTTAGAGAGAAGGGAAGGGAGGGAGAAAGAGAGGGAGAGAAACATCAGTGTGAGAGAGAAACATCAATGTCGTTCGAGAAATATCAATCGGCTGCCTCTGCACATGCCCCTCCTGGGGACGGAACCCACAACCCAGGCATGTGCTCTGTCCAGAAATCAAACCAGTGACCTTTCATTTTGTGGAAAGATGCCCAACCAACTGAGCCACACCAGTCAGGTCTCCACAGCTATTTTTGACTGTTGAAAAACAACTGTATAATACTTATTTAATTCATTAACATAAGTGCTACAATACTTAGTGACCAAAAAGTAGCCTCTTAAATACTACCCAAAGTTCTATTTTACAATATAATTATCTCTGCTGAAGTGAAGAAAGGTAAAATGTCACACAGAGAATGCCAGAAAAGTAGAGGAGAGCTGCTTTGCTTAAATATAACTTCTTACATATCCTCAGAATTTATCTAAAAATTTGAACCTATACAAAAGGCTCTCAAAAATCTGCTAGATGTATGTTCAGAGACAAACGATGAACACAATCATACTCAATTCAGATGAAAAACAGCCTTTTCATTTTTATTTAATGTTGATAAGGAAGCAATAATCCCAAGGGCATTTTTCAAAGGTGAGTTCACCACCATTCATTAATTTGCAGCTCAAAGGAGTAGTATGTGGTCCAAAAGCAACAATCTGGCTACAGCCCTGCAGTGGCACAAATGTGCTCACTGGAAATGTGAGGGACCCGCAGAACTTCCTTCCACAGACAGACAGACATCCATTTCCCCTAAGTGGAAGAAAGACCACTACTTTTTTTTTTTTTTTTTTGGACAGTGTTCTTGTTCATCTAGGGGGGAAATCCTTATGGTCTGTTTTCAGCTAACACAACCCAAAATGCCTTAGGCACCAAACAACAACAACAAAAAAGAAGACAATAATATTAAACCGACTTTTAATAAGTTAAAACTTCACTTATTTCATGCAGATAGGTTTAAGTTGATTTTGATACTCTTTTCCTCTTATCAAAAGGCTGCTAAAACCTATTATAGACTTTTCCTCCACTTCACTTGACCAATAACTACTCAAACGAAAAAATGGTCACAGGTTCATGGACTGGAAATGGTCCCTCATCAGATAAGTACGGAATAACAAGTTGACAAATAGTCCATTGACTATTAAATAACATTTAAAAATCAGGTGTTATATTTTATTTGTCTTTTAAAATGCATTGTTGTAGTTATTTAAACTTATTGTGTTTTACAAAATGATTAGTCTACCTGAATTGAAAAAAAAACAAAAAACAAAAAACTACTGCTTCACCACGGACAGTTTGAGAGGCACTGCTCTAACATACTGTCCTGCTTTACTAAGTGCTATCTTCCCAGGCTCCTAGAGCACAGCTAGCCTCCCCTACCCAAAAAGGAGGGCTCCACGTAATCTGACCACTGAAAGCAATACTAAGATGTAAAGAACTCACTTTACCTCAGGAGAAAATATAGTCATCTGTTTTATATACGTGTTCGTTGTAATTTTGCCCAATGGAATCTTGCTAGATGACAACTTACTATGGAATGGAATTTATATTAATATAGAGTTAAACCATTTTGGGCCCCTTTCCAGCATTCTCTAAGTTTTTATTTGCTTTTTAAATAAGATGCTTTAGTTAGACATTAACTTTAGACAGGTGTGCTAAAAGTATCAAAAGAAAGTATTTCAGTAAGTGTTCCTATTGCATGAACACTGAGGACAAGTGAGGAAGTTGTAGTTGATTTGGCATTTTAACAGTAGTGCAGATTCATTCACATTATCTCCTTATTTATAAGAGGACTCTTACCAGTGTCTTCTATATGAATTAAAACCCCAGCCCAGGTACAGAGTCAGGTACAATAAACTTCTGTTGGAGATTCTTGATCAGCTACCGCAGTCAAGTGCACAAAAATGGCTGCTTATCAAAGTGGGTGGCTGGCCAAGTTCCCTTCGTCTTGATACAGAAATTTAATTTAACAAACATATTTAAACACTCACTATGTTCAAAGAAGTGTATGAGAAGGTGAGGGTATACCAGGATTAATAACAGTGCCTGGACTTCAGAGCTTACAACCTAGATAAAGAATCATATTAAGTACACAAATAACTATTATATAAAGTGACATCTAGTAGGTGTTGTGATAGACTTCTAAACCCATATTCATATAGATGTTCAAAAAGATCATCTCACATTTAGCTGGGAGGGTCCAGACCAGTTTTATGGATTCTGGCACATTTGAGGGACACTTAAGGGGATGGATATAACATCAAATGCTAACAGGATGAGGTGAAGAATGAAGAAATGAGCCTGAGATGAGTTATGCATGTGTGTGTGGGCACACACACAAATTCATCGGCTTCTTGCCCAAAACTTGTTCTGCAAAGTCTGTGGCAACTGTATCAAAAACTATTATATCATTTATAAAAGTTTTAAACTGCTAAGAAAATCCATTCCCTCATCACTGGATTATATTGTATTTTGTGGTTAACTCAAAGAGTGAAGTTAAGAAATGAGACTTCCAATATTAGAAAAAGGACAGTGTATTCAAAGAATTTTTTAGTTTACATCTATAATATTAACAAGGTTCTTTAGTTATAAAATATTAACATTAACATCTTTAGGTTGATCAGAGGTGCAGAAGCCCAGAGGTGTATTCCAGAGTGAGAGGTGACAATCAAGAAAACGTGTATTACCGAGGAATCCTTAGACACTTCGGGAGGGCCCTGAACTGGAACACAGACTTAGGTGGGTATTAAAAGGAGAGGACTCTTCCTGCAAGTTGAAGAACATGTGGAGATTCAAGTCACAATAAAATAAACCTACACTCATAATTTTTAGCTGAGACTTCATCTCAGCAGGCCTCCCGGGTTTTTCTTTATCTGTTAGCTGCTGCCCGGTTGCAAGTCATGAGCACCCCAGTCTACCAAGACTGGGAAACTGAATTTTTAAAAGATTTAAAAAATCCTACAATTGTTTCTTTACCTTCCACTATCTTGGAACCTACTATTTTGCATTAAAGTTTTATTAATGGAAAATGTCCTTTTTGCTACATATTGAAAATATTCCTCTTATTTTCTATGTTTTAACCTAGCAAATACCTGTCAATGTAGTTGGAAGAACATTTTTTTCAGAATCAGACAGATGCAGGTTTTCCTGGAGTGCAGACCACACCCAAGAGAGTAGTGGGAGATGAGGTCAATGCACAAAGGCCTTGGAGAATCAATCTAGATGCAAAGAGGTCTTAGAGTATAATTGTTATTATTATGGGTAACATTTATTGAGTACTTGCTGGGTGCTTCACAGGGATTCTCTCATTTAATCTTCACAACATTTTTATGACATACATACACTTATTAACTCCATTTTACATAAGAGGAAACTAAGGCAAGAAAAACACACTTAATTACTACCATTTATATAAATAGGTCTCCCAGGCAATGGTAACTATGTTATTTGGGAGAAAAATAAGAAAGGCAGATGCCAATTCAGTGCCCAAAGGAACCACACAAAACAAGACCTTGAGATCTACAAATTCAATACAATCCCTATCAAAATCTCAGCTGGTTTTTTAGCAGAAACTGACACAATGATACTAACATTCACATAGAAATTCAAGAAACCAAAATATCCAAAACAATCTTCAAAAAGAATAACAAAGTTGGATGACTCACACTTCCAATTTCAAAACTTAATCCAAAACTACAGTAATCAAGACTGTGTACTACTGGTATAAAAACAGATATAAAAGGTCAGCAGAATACAATTGAGAGTCCAAGAAAAAAACCTTATCTTTGTGGTCAATTTTGATAAGGGTACCTAGGTAATTTAAGAAAGAAGACTCTTTTCAACAAATGGTGCTAAAATAACTTGATATCAACATTAAAAGAACAAAGTTGGACCTCTGCCTTATACTATATATAAAAATTAACTGAAAATGGATCATAGACCTAAATGTAAGAGCTGAAAATATAGAACTCCAAGAAGAAAACACAGACATAAATCTTTGTGACTTGGATTAGGCAATGGTTTCTTAGTCATGACACCACACATTCATGTGATAAATTAAAAAACAGATAAACTAGACATCATCAAAATCAAAAACTTTTATGTTTCAAAGGGCACCATCAAGAAAATGAAAAGATGCCCTGGCTGGTGTCATTAAGTTGGTTGAAGCATCATCCCATTAACCAAAAGGTCGTGGGTTCGATTCCTGGTTGGGGCACATGCTTAGGTTGCAGGCTCAGTCCCCAGTCAGGGCGTGTACAGAAGGCAACTGATCAATGTTCCTCTCACACATGGATGTTTCTCTCCCTCTCTCCATCCCTTTTCTCTAGAATCAGTGGGCATGTCCTCAGATGAGGATTAAAAAAAGAAAAGAAAAAATGAAAAGACAATCCACAAAATGGGAGAAAACATTTGTAAATCATGTGATAAATGTCTTGTATCTAGAATATATAAAGAATTCTTACAACTCAACAATAAAAATTTAAATAACCCAATCAAAAAATGGGCAAAGGATTTGAAAAGGTATTTCTCCCAAGAAGACAGAGAAATAGTCAATAAGCACATAAAAAATGCTCAACATCATTAGTTATAAGGGAGATGCAAATCAAAACAACGAGATACTACATCATACCCACTAGGATGGCTAAGATAAAAAAGAGTGACAATAATAAGTGTTAGAGAAATTGCAACCCTTCTACATTGCTGGTGGAAACATAATGTTATAGCCACTTTGAAAAACAGCTTGGCAGTTCTTTAAAATGTTAAACACAGAGTTAGCATTTGACCCAGCAAAGCCAATCCTACATATATACCCAAGAGAAATGAAAAACATACATTCACTCAAAAACTTGTATATGAATGTTTGCAGCAGCATTAAGCATTGCTTGTAACAGCCAAAAAGAGGAAACAATCCAAATATCCATCAGCTAAAGAATGAATAAGGAAAATGTGGTATATCCACACAAAATAATAGTATTTGGAAATAAAAATTTAAAAAACATGGATGAACCTTGAAAACATCAAATTGAAATATCAAACATCTAAAATAGGCAAATCTATTGATAGAAACATTGATAAATGATAGAAAATAGATTAGTGAGTACCTAGGGCTGGGGGATTCAGGAAGAAATGAGGGTAACTTGATAAATAACTTGGTACCGACATTCAAAGAATGAAGTTGGACCTCTGCCTTATACTATACATAAAAATTAACTCACAATGGATCATAGACCTAAATATAAGAGCTGAAAATACAGAACTCTAAGGAACCAAAACATCCAATGGGTATAGGTTTCTTTTTTTGGATGATGAAATGTTCTAAAATTGACGGTGGTGACACTGCACTATTCTGTATACAAAAAACCATGGACAGTACATTTTGGATGAGTAAATTTTATGGTATGTAAAATATCTTAATAAAGCTGTTTAAAAAACAGGCCCTTGGATCACCTTGGGGCCGAAAGTCTGATGGGTACCACACCCACAAAGGCCAAGAAATGCAGTCCTCCTGCTCCTATAGTTGGGTTTTCCTGGATGTCCTTGGGCCAGCCCTAAAGAGGGGAGAGAAAGGGAAGTTGTTTTCAAGGAAGGGAGCTAACTTTAAAATGTGGACAATCTTTAAAGTTACCTTTTAAAGTGTTGGTGACAAGGTCTCAGTTGTCATGCCCTGGTTAGAGCACAGAGGGAAGTGCAGGGAAGGTTGCAGGAAGTATGTGTTGTTTCTCAGGAACTAACTTGATCTTGGTCTTCCTGAAAGCTTACCATCTAACTTGTCCATTGAGCATGGTGCCCTAAAGACAGTTAATTCAGCCTGCAGGTGACTGGTCATTTCAGAAGAACAAAACCTAACTTCCTGCCTCCGGGTGGCCTGAATACCTGCTCCTATAAATATAGTGAGGTATACTTCCTGGATGCTGAGAACTCCTGGAACCTTCTCCAGGATGAACAGTCACTTCCCCACTTCGCCAAGTAATAATCCATTAATGCTAATTTTAAAACTTTTAAATAAATTTTTGGTTTAAAAGAAGGCTTGTCATGTGTATCCAGTAAAACACAGCTACAAAACAGTGATGAGATATCCCAACATGGACAATTATTTATAATAAACAGGCACAGAAATCTGAGGCTGCCCAACCTAAGGTGGGTCCTATTCTACTCCATTTGGAAAATTCAAGTGGAGTTAAAAACACTGTAAGGTTACTGTTGCCTTTCTGCAAGAAGAAACAATATCTGGGGTGTTGGGTTTTTTTCATAGAATTCCTGCTTTTCTTTACTTCTTCAAATCAGTATATCTGATTTTTTTAAAAGTACATTCAGCAAAATATCACAAGTCATAATCACAATGCAGTGACTTAAAAAGTAATAGTAACAAATGATACGTTCCCCACATATGGAATCTTCTGAAATATATGAAAAGAAAATTATATAAAAACCAATTTGTTTTGCTCATAAGTTACTTGTTTGTTCAAGAGTAGTAGAGGCTTTCCAGAAATGTATCCTAAGTAAATAATCAACAAAAATATATATAAAAAAGCTATATGCATAAAGTAATGCATTATATTATTATGTATTTTTAACAGTATAAATTTTGAAACAATCTAAATACTCTAGCATAAGGGTATTGTAATTAGTGTATGACACAGGTGCCCTATGGAGTATAACTGCCAACAATTATGTAGCATATAGAAAAATGATTAGGAGGCTGTTTTATAATCATAGTGATAAACTATGTAATAATTACAACTATGCATCAACATATAAGTATATAAACAAAAGTGTAAAAAGGCAAACAAAAATGTATTATGAATAGGTATTTTACCTTATATAGAGAGATATATCTATATCTATATATCTATATGTATATACACACACACATTATCTATTGACTTTAAAGAGAAGGAGAGAGGGAGGAGGGAGGGGGAGAGACAGAGACAGAGACAGAGACAAACAGACATTGATTTGTTGTTCCACTTATTTATGCTTTCGTCGGTAGGTTCTTGCATGTGCCCTGACTGGGGATTGCTGCAATCTTGGCATTTTGTATCGGTATGACACCCTAACCAACTAAGGTATTCTGCCAGAGCTGTTACCTGATATTTTATAACTGAATGAAAAAGAAATGGGGAAAATACAATTTGTTAATTATACACTTATGATTTCTATTTTATAGGTCTAATCCTGTTGACATAAAAAGTGCTTACAATAAATGTTTAAGTGAACAAAGATGTATAACATGTCTGATATGATAAAATCATGTTTTGAAGGGATTTGCTGGTCAGTAGGTAATTTTTAAAGCAAAATTATTTTTACAATTTCTATACCATAAAATGCACTCATCAATAATTTTTAGGAAATTTGTAGAGTTATGTAACCATCACCACAGTTCAGTTTTAGAACATCTTCATCCCAAAAAGTTCCCTCAAGCCTGTTTCCAGTCAATCTCCACTCCTTCCTCTGTTGATCTGCCTTCTATCGCTGTAGACGAAATCGTATTTTTGACACAAACAAAAAATAAAAATAAATCACATGTTTATGTGTTCATACAGAAAAGTCAGAGGCAAAGAAAATAGCAACAAAAATTTTAAACTGGAAAGCAGATAGATAAGCAGATGACGCCACAGAATTGAGAAAACTGAATCTCAAGTCAAGCTTAGACACAACCAGTTTACACAGTAAACCACATACCTCCCCAAAGGCACCTCCAGGTTAGATTCTAGGTATGAGGATAAAGGTAAGGCTAACAACAGGAGGATTAACTGAAATTGTCTTTTAAGAATCAGATAAATACTCAGATCCCTTCCCCAACTCCAAGCAGGCAACTATACCTTCCCCATTCTGCAGAAAGCTGGACAGGCACAGTTGATAGTGAGGGTACCATTATGCAGACAGGGGGATAAGGTGAACATTTTATGTACTGAAAGCTGAGTCCACCCACCTCCAGACTTCTTCTCCAACTCAGCTTCCAGAATGATGGTAACCAATCCTATACCATCAAGGCAGGTGGTCAGAGGACTTTTCTCTGGAGAATTTAATCAGCCCAAGAGAAAAGATTTAACATACCAACAGTGAGCATTTCCTAATGAAATGGCCCACAGGTGGCAAGCCTCACCATCAGACCAGAACTTCTTATCAGCTTTATGGGGCACTGCTCCTCAGTAAGAGGCAGACAACCAGGATCATCAGACAACTGAGGAACATCTTAGACGCAGAAGTTAGAGACCCAAACTAACAAAACAGAGCAACCTGGAGAAAACAGAAACCATGCATGGAGAAAAAAGTGTTTAAACATGTATTTCATTAACAGGTAGATATATAAACATATATTTTACCCAAATAAGTTGAATACTTATGTTTGCACACACACACAAACCTGCACACACACATTTATACCAGTTTTATTCATAACTGCCGAAACCAGAACCGACCAAGATGTTCTTCAAAAGGTGAATGGATAAACTGTGGTACAACCATAGAGTTGAATATTATTCAATGATAAAAAGAAACAAGCTATCAAGTTACAAAAAGACTTGGAGGAAATTTAATGCACATTCGCTTAATGAAAGTGAATGAAGGCAGTTTGAAAAGGCTGCATACTGTGTGGTACCAATTACATAACATTCTGGAAAAGGCAAAGCCACGGAGACAGTAGAAAGATCAGTGGTGCCAGTGGCTTGTGAGGAAGAGGGAAGGATGAATAGGTGGAAAACAGGAGATTGCTAGGGCAGTGAAATTATCCTGTACAATACAGTAATGGTCAACATATGATGTTAAACATTGTTAAAACTCAGAACTGTATAAGACAGTGAATATTAATGTAAACTAAGAACTTTACTTAATAATAAAATATCAATAGTCACTCATCAAGTGTAATAAATGTACACTAATGTAAGATATTAATAATAGAAGAAACTATGGGGAAGTATACCAGAGGGGTTACCCGGGAGCATTCCGTACTTTCTGCTTTATTTTTCTGTAAACCTACAACTACTTTAAAAAATAAGGTCTCTTAGCTGAAACAAAACAAAAAACAATCAATGAAGTACTCTATTTTAAAAACTTGCTAAATTAGCAATAAAATTGGCACTCTTACATTCCTGGGAGAACTATACATTCAAAGAATCTTTTGGGAAACCATTATGCTAACATGTATCTAAAAGTGTGACTTTCATCTGAGCAATTTTACTTTTAAAATCTATAATAAGAGTGCAAAGTATGTTGGGGAGGGACCCATAAACACCAAGTAAAAAATTGGATCTCACCTAAATTATCCAGTGGGTAAATGGTTAAATAAATTATAATATATCATATAGATGGTATAAGGCTGCTACAAAAATTATAATCACAGTTATTTAGTAACATCACAGACAAATATTGAAGAAATACTAATTTTAAAAGCAGAACACAAAATTACATATGTAATTACAATGATCAAAAAATACATTTCTGTAAAGTGCTGTGAATTTGTTCGGGTTATAGATTTTCTTTCTCTCAGTTTCCCAAACTTTCTAAAATGTTTTATTTAAACAAGGAAGGAGTCTGAAGTGATGAGGCAAACTACATTGTTAGTATTACTTTAATATAAATATTGGATTTGGTAATATTTTAATGACATTTTTTACTCTGTGGAAGATTTGAACCTTGAATAGTTAGTTATTTTTACAATAAAATATTTGTCAGAAAAATTACAGAAACGTGGAATTAGTTTTAGATAACATTACTTTATAGGACATGTGTTTAGTTGCATTACTATTATATTGTAATGTGACTGTTAGGATATTCCAGTGTTCATTAATTTCAAGTTTCCAAAAGTCTTGAGTTGACCTTTTCTTTAATAAAACATTATTATTAACATTAAGACAATTTGAGTTTTCAGTATATAATTGATCTGTTTCTGGCCCGAGTATGGCATTTGATTTCTGACTGCCACATTATCAATTACACTAAGTGTTCTTAGTGCTGCTGAATATTAAGAGTTCAGGCACTAAGTGAAACTATGCTAAGTGCTAAATGTAGAATTTTCAACGTTTACTACTAAACTTCACATTTTGGGGAGAATACTGCGGTGGCCTCAGTATTCATAATCAGCAAACCTAAATGGCTTTAATACTAAATAAAAAGTTATCTGTCATAGTTATTTTATCAGTTTCAACAGACCTCATGAGTTTTTGTTGTGTTTTACCAACAGGCCCTACAGTAAGGAGAACATTTTTTATTTTTCCATTAAAGTAGTTGGGGGAGTGGGGAGGGGAGAAGCTAGGCTGTGAAGGGAAAGAGAGATGTCCAGAGACATTTGCCAAAGAGTGGAGTGTAGGGCCCAAACAATTACCAAAGAGCTTCCTTTCTCCCCTCCCCTCCCCTCCGCCCCTCCCCTCCCTTCTTTCTCCCCTCCTCCATTCCCCCTCTCTTTATATCTTTTTTTCTCCTCATTGTCTCTTCCTTCCTTTTTTGCAGAAATAATAGGGATGAACTAGTCTATAAACTATAGGAATAAAAATAGTTTACAGGAAAAGGTTTGAAAATAAAGCAGAATAAAGGTATCACAAATGGATTCCTTACTCTGAGGAATCAGAAGAGGTTGGGATTCAGTATATACCATGTGAAGGTCTCCTTTTTCTTAGTGAAATAGAAGGCAAGTTCATTTTCAGAATGCCGGAAAGGAAATGGATACTGAAGTAAGGGAGGAAAGCTTTGGTGGGCCAGCCATTAGACATAATTGGGGAGGAGCAAATTTGGGATCACATAGGGTTTCAGGATAAAGTTCCTAGTAGAGGTGAGAGACCTTATATCTAATTGTATTATAATTACCCTAACTGTGTGAATTTCTCCAGCCAAAGTCATCAACCTGGTTGCAAGAGCAGAGAAAAGTAGATGGTTGGTGAGTCAGGTATTGATAAAGACTAAAAAATGTCTCTTGAAAACAGTGAGGACTCTGGAGTTTGTTTACCATGGAAGAGATGGAGCTACAGAAGAAGGTAAGGGTAGATGGGTCACCAGGTGAGTTGTCCACAGAAGTAAGTACATAAAAGAGGAGAGATGCCTACAGGCATTCATATGTGCTAACTTGACCTAAGGTGAGTTCAACATAAAACAGGATGGAGGTAAAGGAGAAACCTCAAGTGCCAACTGATCCATTGTTCTGCCATCCAAAGCCTTTCAGAGGGAATATACTCCATATTGTCTTTTAAGACCACCAAAAGTGGATATTCCTCATATCAGAGGTCAGGTAACTTTTTCTGTAAAGGACCAGATAGCAAACACTGCAGGCTTTAAGGTCACATTATTCAAAATGTGTGGGGCTCAAAAGCTCCCATAGACAGTACACAAACAAATGAGAATGGCCATACTCTCTAATAAAACTTTATCTTCAAAAATAGAGGGTGAACTGGATTTAGTCCAGGACCAGTCTGTCGACCTCTGCCCTAGATAATTTCCTTTTGGAAGAATTTGTTCTTTTGTAAGAAAAGATTATAAGAAAGCTTTATATACAAAGAATATGCACTATCTATTAAATACACTGTCAATATATTTTTCTTGTTTATATTTGGGGGAAATATAAAAGTTTAAATAAGTATGTTCATGTAGTCAAATCTATCAACTTTCCCCCATGGTTTTGTCTTTACAATCATGGTTAGAATGATCTTCCCTACACCAATATTATATAAATATTTATTTTTTCCCCTCTAGCAGTGGTGTCCAACCTTTTGGCATCTCTGAGCTACACTGGAAGAAGAAGAGTGGTCTTGGGCCACACATTAAATACACAAACACTAATGAAAACTGATGAAAAATAAAAAAGGTTTTAAATACATTTATGATTTTCTGTTGGACTGCATTCATTGCCATCCTGGGCCGAATGTGGCCCATGGACCACAGTTTGGACACCTGTGCCTAGAACTTTTAGAGACAGTATTCATATGACAGAACATATTCTGGAGTCAGAATACCTAGGTTTATAGTGCCTGTAGCACTACTAATTATCTCTCGAAGTGTCCATTGCCCTAAAATTGGAGGAGAATAGCTCTTAATTTATAGGGCTGTTCCAATAATTGAATGAGTAAAATATGGACACTAATAAAAAGTGCTTAAATTAGGATTGACACATAGTATAAGCTGAATAAGTATCAACTATTATTATTTGGTATCTTTAACTCATTTGCAAATTATTCTGATTTAAAAAGTGAGATTGATGAGTTCTAGTCAAGTAGGCAAAGTAGGTAAATGCTGCAACCCTTCTTCCCATGACAACATCAAAATTACAACTAAATTATAGAACAATCAACCTGAAAAAACCATCTAAACACTAGCCAAACAGAGATACTGTAACTAAGAATATAAAGAAGAAGGCATGTTGAGGATGGTGGGAGTGGTGGAGATGTAAAACAGGATGATCCCTACCCCTGTGTGGCTGTTGAGAATTGGGAAGGAAATCTCAGCTGTAGAGGTCTCTCCCGCCCCCCAGGGAGCAAGAGATCCCAGCCCAACCCCAGGCTCTGCAGTCCAGAGAATCAGTGCCAGGAAGATGATACCCATAACATCTGTCTATGAAAATCAGTAATTTCCTTCTTCCAGGTAGGATGGAAGGCTGTTAGAAACCCAGGTGTCCTCTTAAAGGCCCATGCAGACTCACTTTCAGGCATTGGAGCCCTTACCTTGGGCTCCAATGGAGGGACAGCAGCTCAGGGAGTGCCAGAGACATACAAAGAGAAACTGAGTTGTGTGGCTTCGGGGTGAGTAGAGGAGAGACAGCTGCCATTGTCCCTGTGTTGAACCCTCCTTCCACATAGCCAATAGGTAGATGCCACCTTTTGTGTGTGAGCCCTCCCCCAATGCAGCCAAACTTGAATCTGCATTAACCTGGTGAACACCATTTTCTCCATCCAGGTTACTCCCAGAGACCCTACCTGATCCAATTCATATACCACCTGAGGCTTTCAGTGGCTGAGAATTACAGACAGCTGGCAGGCAGCAGCATGCCTTGGAGTGCCCTTTTGCTAAGCTGTCTCAGACCCAGTACCAGTTGCAGCCAGCCTCTGTTCATAATGTGGCCTTTCCCACATGCCTCCAGACCCAGCATAGGCAGCAACCAACCATGGGTCACTCTGTGGCTCCTACCAGGTAGCATCAGGCCAGTTACAGGTAGCAGCTGACTTTGGCCTGCACCAGAGCCCCAAGCCCCTCCCAAGAGTACCCACTAACAACACACCTGATGTCCAACTTCAGACCACAACAAAGCACCATCCAATTAGCTCTACAAGCAGCACAGCCAAAGGATGGTCTTAGCAGACACCAGAGCCTACTGGGTGGAATCCCACTCTGTGGGGTCAGCCTCCTCACAGCAGCTCATACTCTGTGGTTGTGGCCAATACTCACAGTTAGGATGAGGATCAACCCCACCCACTGACCTACCAATAGCAATCAAGGCTCAACTACATTAGGAGGGCACACAAAAGGGACATACCTGGAGCACTAGCTCAGGTGATCAGGGAGACTACACCACTGGGCCCTACAAGACACCTATTACATAAGGCCACCCTACCAGAACTGAAAGACATAGCAGGTCTATGTAATAAACATAAGTGAACACAGAAAGGCAGCCAAAATGAGGAAGCAAGGAAATATGACCCAAATGAAAGAACAGGAAAAAACTCCAGTAAAAGAACTAAATGAAATGGAGATAAGCAATCTATCAGACACAGAGTTTAAAATACTAGTTATAAGGATGCTCAAGAAACTTAGTGAGAACTTCAACAAAGAGATGATATGCATTAAAAAGACATAGAAACCACAAAAAAGAACCAGTCAGAAATGAAGAATATAATAGCTGAAATGAGGAATACACTAGAAGGAATAAACAACAGACCAGCAGAGGATCAAATCAGCTATCTGGAAAACAAGTTAACAGAAAACACCCAATCAGAACAGCAAAAAGGAAAAGAATCCAAACAAAAAGAGGATACTTTTCAGGACCTCTAGAACAACATTAAGCATAGCAACATTCACATCATAGGGGTACCAGGAGAAAAGAGAGAGCAAGGAATTGAGAACCTATTTGAAGAAATAATGACTGAATATTTCCCTAACCTGGTGAAGGGAAAAGACACACAAGTCCAGGAAGTTCAGAGTCTCCAAAAAGATGAACCCAAAAAGGCCCACACCAACACACAGCATATTTTAAATGCAAAAGGTTAAAGACAAAGAGAGAGTCTTAAAAGTACCAAGAGAAAAGCAGTTAGTTATCTACAAGGGAGTTCCCATAAGACTGTCAGTTGATTTCTCAACATGCAAGGCCCTACAACCAAGATTACTCTGCCCAGCAATTATTTGGTTTTTTTACAGTTTATGAAACAAGATTTTATTTTAAAAAGGCAAAGTTTTACTGCCAATGAATAATAGTGTTTTCTCTCTTTTAGTCTCTCTTTTAAAAATTAAAGTTACTGGGGTGACATTGATTAATAAGATTATATAGGTTTCATGTGTCCATCTCTATGATACATTACTGGTATATTGCATTGTGTGCCCATCACCCAAAGTTAAATTATCTTCCATCACCATATATTTGGCCCCCTTTACTCTTTACCACTCCCCATCCCCTTCCCTCCAGTAACCACCATACTGTTGTCTGTGTCTAAGACTTTCAGTATTATATCCCACATGATTGAAATCATATAATTTCTAGCTTTTCAGACTGACTTAGTTCACTTAGCATGATATTCTCAAGGTCCATCCATGTTGAGTAGTATTCCATCGTATACATATCACATCTTCTTTATTTAATCCTCTATCAAAGGGCACTTTGGTTGCTTCCATGTCTCAGCCACCATGAATAATGCTGCAGTGAACACAGGGGTGCATATATCTTTGTGAATAAATGTTTTCAAATTTTTCTGGTAGATACTAAAGAGGGGTTGCTTGGTCATCTGGTAATTCTGTTCTTAATTTTTAAAGGAAAATCCATACTGTTTTCCATTGTAGCTGTACCAGTTACATTCCCACCAGCAGTGAGTAAAAATTCCTTTTTCTCCACACCTCTCCAACACTTGTTACTATTGGTCTCATTGATAATAGCCATTCTAACAGTTGTGAAGTGGTACTTCTTTGTAGTTTTGATTTGCATTTTCCTAACAGCTAGTGAAGTTGAACATCTTTTCATATATATCTGTTGGCCATTTGTATATCTTCTTGGGAGAAATGTCTGTTCAGGTCCTCTGCCCACTTTTTAATTGGATTGTTTGTTGGGAGTTGATTTGTATGAGTTCTTCACATATTTTGGATATTAACCCCCAAAGCTGTTGTTTGCAAATATCTTCTCCCATTCAGTTGGTTGACTTTTTGTTTTGTTGGCAGTTTCTTTTGCTATTCAGAAGCTATTGAGTAAGAAATAGTCCCATTCATTTATTTTTGCCTTTACTTCCCTTGCCTTTGGGGTCAAATTCATAAAACCTTCTCAAAAATCAAGGTCCAAAAGTTTAGTACCTATGTTTTCTCTTATGTATTTTACTGTTTCAGATCTTATGTTTAGGGCTTTGATCAATTTTGAATTAATTTTTCATAGGGAAAAACTGTAGAGTCTAGTCTCATTCCTCTGCTTGTGGCTTTCCAACTTTCCCAGCACCTTTTATCAAAGAGGCTTTCTTTTCTCCATGGTATGTTTTTGGCAGCTTTGTCAAAATTTATTTGCCCATATATATGTATGGTTTAATCTAAGTTCTCAACTCTGTTCCATTGGTCTGTGTTTCTGCCAATACTGTGCTGTTTTGATTATCATCACTCTGTAGTATAATTTGAAGTCAGGTAGTATGATACCTCCAGCTTCATTCTTCTTTCTCAGGATTGCTTTTGCTATTTGGGGTCTTTTGTAGTTCCATACAAATTTGATGATTTTTTGTCCTATTCCTTTAAAACTGTTCATGCCATGGGATTTTGATGGAGATTGCATTAAATCTGTATATTGCTTTGAGTGATACAGACATTTTAATTGTCTTGATTCTGCCAATCCATGAACAAGGAATGTTTCCATTTCATTGTATTCTTTTTAAATCTCCTTTAATAAGGCTTTGTAGTTTTCAGTAGATAGGTCCTTCACATACTTTGTTAAATTTATTACTATTTTGTTGCAATTGCAACAAAAGAATAAAATTCTATTACTGAAATTTCCCTGTTAGCATATAGGAATGCAGTGGGATTTTTGTACATGTATCCTGCAACTTTACTGTATTTGCTTATTGTTCCCAATAGTTTTTTGGAGGAATGTTTAGGGTTTTCTATATCAAGAATCATGTCATCTGCAAAAACTGACACTTTTACTTCATTTTCAATTTGGATGTCTTTTACTTTTTTCCCTTGCTTGATTGCTCTGGTTTGGACTTCAAGTACTATGCTGAATAAAAGTGGTAAGAGTGAACATCCTTGTCTTGTAGGAAAGGCTTTCAGTTTTTCACCACTGAACATCTTATCAGCTGAAGGTTTGTCACATATGGCCAATATTGCGTTGACCTGCACCAGAGCCCCAAGCCCCTCCCAAGAGTACCCACTAACTAAATGGATGTTGAATCTTATCCAGTGCTTTTCCTGCATCTACTGATAATATCATGATTTTTATCCTTTCTTTTGCTACTGTGGTGTATTACATCGATCTATTTGAGTATGTGAATTGTCCTTGTGCCCCTGAAATGAACCCTAGTTGATTGTAATGTATTATTTTTTAATTATTGTTGTATTCAATTTGCTAGTATTTTGTTTAGTACATTGGTCTGTAGTTTTCTTTCTTTCTTTCTTTTTTTGTATTATCCTTGCCAGATTTTGGTATCAGGGTTATTTTGGCCTCATAAAATGCGTTAGGAAGTGGAGTATCTTCAAATTTTTTGAAGAGTTTTAGGAGGATCTTTGAAAGTTTGTAGAATTCACCAATGAAGCCATCTGGCCCTGGACTTTTATTTTGGGGGATGGTTTTGATGGTTTTTTCAATTTATCCATTGTTGATTGGTCTATTTAGATTTTTCAATTCATCATGATTAAGTCTAGGAAGATTATATATTTCTAGGAACTTATTCATTCTTCTAGGTTTTTAAATGTAGAAACACATAGTCTTTCATAGTATTCTAGTATGATCCTTTATACTTCTGTGATGTCTTTGGTAATTCCTTGTTCATTTCTGACTATGTTTGAGTCTTTTCTCTTTGTTCCTTAGTGAGTTTAGCCAGAGTTTTGTCAATTTTATTAATCTTTTCAAAGAACAAGCTCATTGTTGTATTAATTTTTTCTATAGTCTTTTTGTTCTCTATTTTGCTCAAACCTGCTCTAATTTTTATTATTTCCTTTCTTCTGCTGACTTTGGGCTGATTTTGTTCTTCTTTTTCTAGTTCTTTAAGATACAGTATTAGGTTGTTTACTTGAGATTTTTATTATTTCTTGAGATATACCAGTCATGATATAAACTTCCCACTTAATAATACTTTTGCTGCATCCCAGAAATTTTTATATGTCATATTGTCATTCTCATTTGTTTCTATGTATCTCTTGATCTCACCTTTTATTTATTCTTTGACCAAGTCACTTTTTAGTAGTATGTCATTTAATCTCAACATATATGTGGCATTTTTTAACTTCCTTTCTGCAGTTGATTTCTAATTTCAAGTTATTGTTATCAGAGAATGTGCTTGGTATGATTTCAATCTTCTTAAATTTGTTGAGATTAGTTTTGTGTCCCAACATTTGTTCTATCCTTGAGAATATTCCATGTGCACTGGAGAAGAATGTATAATCTGATGTTCTGGGATGAAAAGCTCTGTAAATGTCAATTATGTCCATCTGGTTAAATGCGTCATTTAAGGCCAATATTTTTTTTATTGATGTTGTGTTTGGATGATCTCTCTAGAGTTGTCAGTGGAGTATTAAGGCCCCCAACTATGATTGTGTTTTGGTCTGTTTCTGCCTTTAGTTGTTATTAGTTGCTTTACACATTATGGTGCTCTCTGATGAGTGCATACATATTGAGAAGTGTTATGTCTTCTTAATGTAGTATCCCCCTTAACATTACAAAATGTCCATCTTTGTCTTTTGTTACATTTGTTACCTTGAAATCTGTTCTGTCAGATATAGGTATGGCTACACCTGCCTCTCTGTGGATGCTATTTGCTTGGAAAATCATTTTTCCCCTTTTACTTTGAGTCTATCTTTGTCCTTACAGCTTAGATGTGCCTCCTGAAGGCAGCATATGGGGTTTTTTTTTTTCATCCAGTTTGCTACTTTGTGTCACTTTGTGAATTCACTTTATTGGTGAATTCAGTCCATTTACATTTAGGGTAATTATTGGTATATGAGGATTTCCTATAGCCATTGTATCTTGTTTTCTGGTGGCTCTGTGCCTCCACTGGTTCTTTTCCTTTGTGTTTCTGTCTGTTGTTTTTGTTTGGTGGTACTCCATAGTTTTTTCTTCTGTTTCCTCTTTTTTTTTAAGTTGTGTGTCTCAGTTTTGGAGTTCTTTGTGTGGTTACCTTTAGGTTTATAACAAAGAAAGTTTCATATATACAGTAGTCCTTTTTCTTTTGAATGCATCTAATCTCTATCCCCCTTTGCAAATTCAGACCTTTACTCCCTCCCTTTTTATGTTTTTGTTGTCACAAATAATCCCTTTCTGTGCTGTCGAGTTTGTTGGTAATCTTAGTTGTAGTTTTGTGACCTTTTGTTCTTTGTTTCAGGTAGAATAATCCCTTGAGTATTCCCTGCAATAGAGGTCTTTTAATAAAAAATTCCATAAGCTTCTGTATGTCTGGAGAAGTCTTTAGGTCTTCTTCATATCCAAAGGATAACTTTGCTGGATATATTATTCTTGGCTGGTAATTTCTCTCTTTCAGTAGTTTGAATATTTGGTCCCACTCTCTTCTATCTTGTAGAGTTTCTTCTGAGAAGTCTGATAACTTAACGGGCTTTCCTTTATAGGTTACTTTATTCTTTTCCCTGGCTGCTTTGAGAATTCTTTTTTTTTTTTTTTTGTCCTAAACTTATAACAGTTTTAATACAATGTGCCTTGGAGAAGGGCTTTTTGGATTGAGGTAAATAGGTATTCTGTTTGCTTCCTGGATTTAAGGATCTAGCTCTTTCCATAGGTTTGGGAAGTTCTTGTCAACTATTTGTTTGAATAGGCTCTCTGTTCCCTTCTCCTTTTCTTCTTCTGGTATGTTTATTATTCTTTTTTAAAATTTTTTGTTTGTTTATTTATTTATTTTTAGAAAGAGGAGAAGGGAGGGAGAAAGAGAGGGACAGAAATATTAATGTAAGAGATACATTGATTGGATACCTCTCACACGCCACAACTGGGCACCTAGACCACAACCCAGGCATGTGCTCTAACTGGGAATCAAACCAGTGACATTTTGATTCACAGGCCAGTGCTTAATCCACCAAGCCACACCAGCCACGGCATTTATTATGCTTATATTGCTCTTTTGATGGAGTCAGATAGTTCTCATATAGTTCTTTCTTCTTTTTATGCTCAAGTCTCTCTCTTCTTCCCTGTGCACCACGTCTAGATTTCTATCTTCAACAGCATTAATTATTTCCTCTATGTGGTCATCTCTATTTCCTATGCTCACTAGGTCATTTGTTATTTATCTCTTTTATTGAGTTCTTCATCTCCAGAATTTCTATTTGGTTCTTTTTTTAAACCAATCTCATTGGTAAAGTGCTCATTTTGTTCACTGATTTTATTTCTGAGTTCATGGAACAGCCTACCTGTGCTTTCTTACATCTTGTTGAGTTTTTTCAGAACTGCAATCTTGAATTCTCTGCATTTAAATCACAGAATTCCATGTCTTTAAATTATTTTCTGGAGATTTTTCTTTTTCTTTCTGAGCTGCTTTGTTACCTTGATTATTCATGGCACTTGATTGATTCCTTCTAGGTCTAAGCATCTATGTATGAGTGGCATGTCCCTAATAGATTGATAAGAAAACACCTTTTGTTGTTTTCCAGTAGGTGGCGCTGAATCACAAGGGGTTTTTTTGTTTTTGTTTTTTTGTTTGTTTTGTTTTGTTTTTAGCTCTGTTGCACTTCTCTGGATTTCAGGTCTATGCAGGGTGGTGGAAAATGGCCTGTGTTCCCTAGGAAGGTGGGAGCCTCCCCTGTGATCCGGCCTTTCCTGTGACCTATCACCGAGGTCCCAGGGGACACACCTCACATGGGGAACGTGGTAGGTGATGGGGCCCCAAATCCGTGAAATCCCAGTGCTCTCTTCTGCAGCCAGATGCTGCTGCCAGGGCAGCTGCAATGTGTGGGTGTGGGGTGAGCTGGAGTAACATGGCCACCTCCTTTGTTGCTTTGCCTTTCCAGCAATGGTAACCCCAGACCCCTATGGTGTCCCCCTGCACTTTCACGAGACTCTGGAATTAGTCAAAATGCACTCTTTACTCAGACAAAAAGTGTTTCTGTAGTTCCAGCTCTTGGGTTTGCAGATAATGTGCTCTGCAACATAATAACGAAGCAGGAGGGGAGGCAAGTTCTGGGAGGCTCAGTGAAGGTAGCCAATCCCATAGCTTTGGTTTTCTGTCTGGAAAGCTGAATGCCAGATAACTGTTGTCTCACCTTTTTGCTTTGTCCCTGCCCAGGTCACTGGGCTCAGCCACAGCTAGTACTGCCCACTCCTGCAGAAATGCTCACTGAATCTCTTTGCTCCTCCCAGCTGAAGGGAGTGTCAGCCACAACTTGATTCCTCCCCTCTCTGGGCTGAGACCTGCAGTGAGCTCCAGGCTGCAGGGCTGTCTCTGTGCTTTGTCTCAGCTTTTCTTCCTTCTCACTTTCCTGGTTTGCTCCCACTTGCCCACCTTTAGACATTTCAATGTGCAGATCTCTCAGACGTGTTTGTACACTGAGCAGGGAATCCTTTGTTGAATTATAGCTGTTTAAATTGTTGAAACTTCAAGGGGAGAGACCAAGGAGATCTCTCACATCACCATTCCTCTGACACCACCCAAAGCTATCATTTAGAATGAAAGGACAGATAAAGAGATTTCCCTCCCCCCCAAAAAAAGCTAAAGGAGTTCATCACCACCAAACCAGTATTACAAGAAATGTTAAAGGGTCTCCTTTAAGATGTGTGGGGGGTTGGGGGAATGGGTAAAAAAGGTGAAGAGATTAGGAAGTACAAATTGGTAGTTACAAAATAAGTTACAGGGATGTGAGGTACAGCATAAGGAACTGAGTCAATAATATTGTAATAATTATGTATGGTGTCAGATGGGTATTAGATTCATCAGGGCAATCACTTAGTAATTTATATAATGTCTAATCACTGGGTTGTATACCTGAAAATAAAATAATATCATATGTCAACTGTAATTGAAAAATGAAAATTTAAAGTCAAAAAATTAAGGAAGATGCCAATAAATGAAAAGACAATCTATGTTGATGGATTGGACAGTGTAATAATAAAATGGCATTAACTACATATCTCTCAATGATCACTTGACATGTAAATGAATTAAATGTTCTCCAATCAAAAGATATAGAGTACCTGAATGGATAAGAAAACAAGACACATACATATTCGGTCGACAAAAGACCCACTTCAGATCAAAAGACAACAGAGTGAAACTTAAGAGATAGAAAAAGATGTTTCATGCAAATGGACATTAAAAAAAGCTGAGGTAGCAATACTTAGACAAAAAAGACTTTAAAACAAAGGACATATAGATATGGACAACAGACATATGAAAATATGCTCAACAAATCATCAGAGAAATGCAAATTAAAACCACAATGAGGTATCACATCACACCTGTCAGGATGCTACTATCAATAAATCAACAAACAGCCCTGGCTGGTGTGGCTCAGTGGACTGAGCACTGGACTGTGAAGCAAAAGGTCACTGGTTTGATTCCCAGTCAGGGAACATGCCTGGGTTGCAGACCAGGTCCTCAGTAGGGGGCATGTGAGTGGCAACCACACATTGATGTTTCCCTCCCTCACTTTCTCCCTCCCTTCCCCTCTCTTTAAAAATAAATAAATAAAATCTTTTTAAAAAAGGAAAGAAATTACTTCTAAAAAAATAATAAATTAACATACAAGCTTGGCAAGGATGTTGAGAAGAGGGAACCCTCAAGCATTGTTGGTGACACTGCAAATTGGTACAGCCATTATGGAAAGCAATATGGAGGTTCTTCAAAAAATTAAAAATAGAACTACGTCATGACTCAGCAATTACACCAACAGATGGGGTATTCATCTGAAGAATTCCAAAACATTGCAGCATTATTTACAATAGTCAAGATATGGTACCTAGGTACCTATCAATGGACTATCAGAATAAGAAGTTGTGGTACATTCACACAATGGAATACTACTCTACCATTAAAAAGAAGGCAATCTTCCCTTTTGTGACAGCATGGATGGACTTAGAGGGTATTATGCTAAGTGAAATAAGTCAGAAAGACCATGTGATTTCACTTATAGGCAGAATCTGAAAAAACAAAATGAACGAACAAATAGAAACAGATTCACAGATAGAGAGAACAAACTCATGATTGCCAGATGGGAGGAAAATTGGGAGCCTGGGTGAAAAAGATAAAGGAATTAAGAATTGGTAATTTCAAAATAGTCACAGGGATGTAAAATACATCATAGGAAATATAATTAATAATATTGTAATAAACATGTATGGTGCCAGGTGGCTACTAAACTTATCAGGAGGATCCCTTTTTGAGTTATATAAATGCCTAAGCAGTATTCTGTACACCTCAAATTAATTTAAAATAATATTGAATGCCCACTGTAATTGAAAAATAAGAAAAAAAATTTTTGTAAAAAGTTAAATAAAGATCCAATTCTATTTCCCCCATTTACTTAAATCCACCTCCCACTATATTTCTCTCAATCTTAGTTTCCTTCTTTCCTTTATGAAACATGACCAAAATTTGTAGATTTTTTCATTAATATAAGTATGCTATTTTAAAGTATTTCATTTATTATTTATTTATTTATTTATTTATTTATTTATTTATTTATTTTTAGGGAGAGGGGAAGGGAGAAAGAGAGGGAGAGAAACATTGATGTGTGAGAGAAACATCGATCAGTTGCCTTTCACATACCCCAACTTGGGGGCCTGGCCCAAAAACTAGGTACGTGTCTTGATGGGGAATCAAACCGGTGATCTTTCACTTTGCAGGCTGGCACTCAATCCACTGAGCCACACCAGCCAGGGCTACAAGTAAGTCATTTTTTAAATTTAAAAACTAAATATGTACTTACAGAATTTACATGTTGACCCTTGAACAACATGGAGGTTAGGGGCTTTGACCCTCATGCCATCAAAAATCTGTGTATAACTTTTGACTCCTCTAAAACTTAAATTGTTCCTTGGTATTCATGGGGGATTGATTCCAGGACCCCTATGAATACAAAAATTCACAGATGCTCAAGACCCTACATAAAATGCTGTATACCAAAGCACACAGTCAGCCCACTGCATTCACAAACTCCCAAATGCAGACCAAGTACAGGTATTTATTGAATAAAATCTGTATATAAGTAGACCCAAGCAGTTCAAACCTATGTTATTCAAGAACCAACTGTACTTGGTACTTACATATTTTATTACAAAATGTTTTACAGTGGCTGAAAGGCTTATTATATGTGCCATCTAAAGCATCAAGTTTTTTTTTCTTGTTTTGAATTACATAAGCTAATGCTTTCAAGCAAAGGTCCAATGCCTTAACATGGCCTATGATCTGCTCTCTTTCTAATCCCCTCCAACCTGGTGGCCTTGGCCTTCTTTCTCAGCTCCTCCCACATGTCAAGAGTTCCCCTTCAGAACCTACACAGTCTGAAGAAGTGCGCTTCCCCAGCACTCCTCTAGCTTTGTCTCTCCTCTCTTCTTTTCCATCTCAACATAGACAGTACCTCCTCAAAAATTTCCTTAAATCTGCAATATAAATTCTGCATTTCCTGTTATTCTTTCCCTTTCTAGCCCTCACTCCAATATAAAGTCATACAGTTATAAAATTACAGACTAGTGTATTTATTACTATCTTCTGTTTGAGTAGGAACTCATTGAATATTGGTTGAATTAATGAATAGAAAATTAAAATGGTATTATGAATATTACTAGTGAAATAAAAATCTCACTTATTCTCCACAGATGTGAAATTTAAGGCAGCTCATATGAAACTATATGTTTATTTATGAAAACTATCTTTCCCTTATAGAACTAGGTGCTATTCCTACATATGTTAATTATTTGTGAGTAGCTAGTCAAATAATCATCTATGCTGTAAAGAAGAACATACTCTTATAAAAATTCCACAAATCAACATTTGTGTGAATTCAAAACTAGCCTTCTCTCTGAATTGAAGTTTTACTAATATCAATACATTCATTCATGCTTTATCTATTCAATTACTCACTTAACTTCATGTTTATTGATTACCTTCTAGGCATTAAGCCCTGGTGATTGAAAGATGAATTCTACATGGTCTGTGCCCTGTGAGAGTTTACAGCCAAGTGAGATACATGCCAACCAGTTGTTACAGCCAAGAAACAGCACCCACATAAGTAAATACAGTTGGCTGCTTTTTGTCTGGAGAGGTCAGGGAAGGCTTTTTGGAAATGATACGCTTGAGACTTTACTATCTATATTTTAACTGTCTATAAAGAGGAGTATTAGATGAAACAACTTTAAGAAATTACAAAAGATAGTAACTCATTTACTCATAACTTCTTATGAAACTCACTTTTCACATTTGTAAAGAATACATTTATCTGTTTTGTCAACCCTCTTCAATGACAACTACATTTCACTCAACTACAGTGCAGCAGAGGCTGACTAGATGCTCACCAAACCCACTTCCTCTCCCTGGAGACATGGCCAAACAATATCTCCTAGTTCTCACAATGGAATGTGCCTGATGTCATGGCTGAGACAGCTAAGTGTTGTGTGCCTACCCTATACTGTCTCCCTCTTCCAGAGTAACCTTGTAGGCTGTAATTCAAAGATGACAGCAGAACAAGATGAAAGGAGCTTGGATTCCTGAGTCACTGAAAGCAAAATCTCCTCAACATGATACAGACTACAATGTGAGTGTGGAATTAATAAAGCTGCTGAAATTTTGAGAATGTTTGTTACAACAGTTAGCATATCCTAATGAATACTTCCACTGTGAAGGTAGTATGTAGTCAATCAGAATTTTAAAGAACATGATGACAGTTATTCTGTTCCCCCCACCCCGTTTTTTTAGGGAGAGGGAAGGGAGGGAGAGAGGGAGAGAAACATCAGTGTGAGAGAGAAACTGATTGGTTGTCTCTTGAGCCTGGACCAGGGACCAAACCTGCAGCCTAGGTATGTACCCTGATTGGGAATCAAACCAGTGACCCTTTGCTTTGTGGGACGATGCCCAACCAGGTGAGCCACACTAGTCAAGGCAGTCCCTTCTAATACCCACTCCCCCTACTTCTTCTTGGTTAATAGCACTGATTTTGTTTTTGGAGCTAATGCATTCAGCTCCAGAAGGATTTTGATTGTTTTAAGTTCACCATAAAAATTATGCTCCCCACCTTCCTAGCCTTCCCTGCAGTGAAGGATGGCCAAGCAGCCTCCTTCTAGCTAAGGAGACCTAAGGGGATTGTACTGCAGGGGTTCCTGGGAAAGGTTTTCCTTTGCTGATAAAAGGGGACTCACATGGATTGCATCATTCCTTCTTTCCTCTTCTTGACTCAAACCTACACAACTGGAGCTGCATTCTGAACTAATATAACATATTCACCAATGCCATAAATTTGTGGGGTGATATGGGATATGCCTGAAAAGAAGAGTGTGTGTCCCATCTAAAGGCATTCAAAGATAACTTCTTATTTAAATACTGACATGACAAAATAAAAACCTCAATAGGAACATAGCCACTCCGTAAAATTTGAAATGTTAATATAACACTAACTTTTAATTTTTTGTCATCATCTAGTATTTATCTGTCATACTTTCTTAATGTGCTTCTTTAAACCAGTCAAAAGTACTGGCTAAGAGCTCAGGCTTTGGAGTCAGAATTCCTGCATTCAGATCACAGCTCTGGCACTTACTCTGTGAATATAACTGACACTAAGCTTCTGTCTGTTTTTTTTTTTTTTATTACCAAAATAAAGATAATAGCAGATGCTAAGAACAGTGATAAGAACTATATGACGCAATCAATATAAAGTACTTAATAGAGTGTTTGGCACATAATGCTTAATAAATATGATATACGACATCAATATAATAAATATAAGATTTATTTTTATTACCTCCAAATTTCATACAACTTGAAATAATGAAATAATCCTTGTCTGTGAGGGGGTATTTGTTTTCTATGGGTGTAAGTGTGCTTTATGTTCAGGGCCTCCTGATGAGTAAACCAAAGAATAAGGTTGCCTGACAGCCTTTGGACTCCTTGGGTTTTAAACAGGGTTAAAATAACATCACGGCTAAGTTGTTTTAAGTAAAGGATTAGAGTCAATGACTAAGAGTCAAGGGCGGGATGAGAGAGGACACTAGAAGAGTGGGCTGTGTGCCCTCCCCTGTCCCTGTGAACTCTACTGCTTGTGGACTCTGGAGCCTCACCCCAGACAAGATGATAAAAAGACAAGAGCAAGTAAAGCCACAGACAATAATCCCAACAGGCACCCCTCCCACCACCCCATTCACCGTCCCCTGCTTCTCCAAAATGGATTATTCACCATTACAAGGACACAGCCCACATTTTTCTGCCTCCACATCTCTGTTCATGTGATTACATTCCCTAAACGGCCCATCAGCCTGTCAAAAGCCTATCATTTCTCAGTCTATCATAAATACCTCCTCTTTCAAGACAGCATCTCTAGTTTACCTTCTCAAATAGTCTGCCTGACTTTTCTGAACCTTTGTTGAGCTTCATTCATTCAAAAAACATTTTTCAAGTATTTACTATGACCTTGGAATTATTCCATGTACTGAGGGAACATAGTCTTGACTTTTTGGGAATAGTTTAATGATTACAATAAATTGAATTTATTTGTACCTTCTCTCTTCCAAAACAGGATGTGCACTCACTTACAATAAGAGTAGACACTATGTAATCTTAAAATAAAGTTCAGGGCTAGAAAGGAGAAGATCAACATGAAATGTAGCTCCTGGGGAACCAGGGTAATAAAAAGGGGAACACAGTACATTCTCTTATCAGCAGAGAAAATGCATACCAATTCCTCAGGGCAAATAAAACCTAAAGTATCACATACTTTCTCCTTTGTGGTGTTACAGAGGTTTCAAATAATTACATTTCAAACTCAAAACTGCCAAAAGGGAGGCATGTAAAATATGCCATAGAATATAAACTAGTTCACTAAATTTCAAACTCCTTAAATCTAAGTAGTACATTTATTAAGGATAACAGACATTAATTCTATATTGGAGGGAAACTCACCCTAAATTTCTTTTTCAGAACTGAACAAGTTGAAACAGTATGCAAGGATTTAAATGAATGTCATTCACAACAAAACACATTTCAAAATGTTTGAGTCAAAAAATAAAAGTATACTCATTTTTACTTCTCCCTATGTGGACACTACACTGTTCCCTCCCTCCGATTCTGATACAAGTTTGGCTGAAGGAAAATAGCTTGCCTTCACTGGTCATAAGATGGAGCACTTGGGGCAATCTGGGCCTAAAGGAACAGAGTTGTGGATATTGCCATCTACTGTTCTAATTTCTTTTGAGAGTTTTGCTTAGTTCCACTCTTTCAACTATACACTTTCACTGTAATGTCTCCCATCATGTAAACCTTAATGTAATATCAAGTTTGTCAACTCTGTCCCCAAAATACCAATTTCTATTTTCCCTATTTCTGTTAATGACACCATTTTTCTCTGCGGCAATTGGGCTTGAAAATAAGGAGTCATCGCCTTGACTGGTGTGGCTCAGTGGGTTGGATGTCATCCTGCAAACCAAAAGTCAGGAGGCATGCCTGGGATGCAGGCCAGATCCTCAGGTGGGAGCATGCAGAGGCAACCAATTGATGTCTCTCACACATGTTTCTCTCCCTCTCTTTCTCCCTCCCTCTCCCTCTCTCTAAAAATAAATAAATAAAATCTTTAAAAAAAAAATTTAAAAAGAAAATGAGTCAGCAGTCTTTCATTCCTTTCCCTTGACTCCAAAATTCAATCAGCAATCACATATATCTTTTCATTTTATTTTTTGAGTCTTTTATTGCCAATACTTCAGATCCATTTTACTTTAAGCCCATATTTATATAATAGTTTAGATTCACCTCTCTAAAATATAACATTGTCACATTCCTGTTCAGAAACTTTCAGTGGACCCTGTTACTCAATAAATGTAGGCTATACTTCAGAGCCTGGAATTCACCTACTCCATAACATGGTCTCAACCCAACAACTTTACTCCTTATTGACTTCTTATGTCCACCAATTTCATAATGTTCTACCACTACCCCTATATTCATGTTCACTGTTCCTCAATGCCAAACTGATCTCCTTATCTCTTTCTAAGGAATCCAAATTCAATTCCTCAACGACTAGGTAGAGTCTCATCTCCTAGGCAAAGTTTCCTTAGACTTCTCCACTCCTCGTTTAACTCAGTACTACTCTCATCTACCTGGCTCATTCAACAACTACTTGTGTATAGCTTTACAATGCCATTAATTTTGTTCTATAGAATTTTTCACATTTGGTGAAAATTTTTCACTAATGGTATATGTGTGAACTTTAGCTTATCTTCCCAACTAAAATGTAAGTTTCTTATACTTCTTCCCTGTCCAACAGTGCTCAGCACCTGGTAGGCACTTAAATACATCATAGATTTGAGAAGGGGAGCCCTAGAGGTCATCTATTGCCAACTCCTACCCAAGATGGGAATCCCTTTGATATTCCTCAGAGCTAATCCTCCAGCCTTTATTGAACACTTGACTGACACTTCACAGCTACATCGCAAGACAGAGTGTTCCACGGCTGAAGAACACTAGTCAACAGAAAGGTTTTCTTTTTTTTTTTAATTTTTATTGTTATTCAATTATAGTTGTCTACATTTTCTCCCCATCCCTCAAACAGAAAGGTTTTCATCAATCTCAAAAATACAATGAAGTGAGTGAAATACAAACAGTATGTTCAGTATGTTTCCCTAGATGCATGTACATGCTCAGAATATATCAGGAATGATATCCAAGAAGCTGGGGTTATCTCTGGATGGGGGATTTGGGTGACTGAGAGACAGAGGTGGAAGAAGACCTAATTTTCACTATTAGACTCTTTGGTTTATTTAATAATTAAATAAGTAAAATATGTTGTAAGTTCTTTCTTTTTACATACTTAAATCTTCCTTTGTGAAACTTTTATCCCAATCCTATTTCTGATCTCTGGAGCTGCCCAGCATTAACTCAACTATACTGATTGATAGATTGACATTTTAATGAATTGTTGCTAAGAACCATGTAAATATGCACAATTGATATAAACATATCAATTGAAGTTTATTATATCCCTTAAAAGTAACATATTCTCTTAAATGATTTAAAACTGTCTCCAACTGTAATTGAATAACAATAAAAATAAAAAGAAACTGGCTCCAACATGCTTTAATATACTTAAACAATAATTATTTTTATTTACACTTTCCAAATAAGTTGTCTTGTTTTAAAATTTTTACATAGGCCTTCTATGATATTTTCACCCACATTATCATAAGATACTTGTTGCCCAAGGCATTTTGATGTTATCTTGTGTATTGCATGAGCAGCTTTGTGATGATCTTGACACCTGCAGTGCCTTCTTGTTACCTAAAGACCTAAGACATGTTTAGCAGTTTTAGGGATATATTAATACTTTTCAGAATTATGCATGATCTCTGAATTTCAAAACAGTCTTGAGAAGGAAGGCCATTCTTAAGTATTTTGAAAAATTTACACAATGGATAAATGTATTCTCTCACCATTATAAGCATATATTTTGGGAATCAAATAACCTATGCTCTAGTCCTGACTCTTTAAATATCTCTGGGCCCCCATTTCCTCTCCATCAATAACACAGGCAATGGTATTTGACTTTTTTGAGAGCCCTTCCCTATCCAGCTTTCTGTCTATTATGACATCCTCACTCCAGCAGGTGAACAGGTATTACCACACACATAGTTAGGATTTATAACTACTCACCTAACGAAAGCATCCCTCTTCCTGGGGGTATGACAAGTATTCCTTAATGTTGGAATCATCATTGGCTCCAGGCATTCCCCTTGTCATTTTAATACAACAAACAACTTGGACAGAGATCTTCTACAAGCCTGTTTGTATTTTATATCTGACCAATTGCACCATTTGAACTATAAGATATTGACATCATGAAACTTGCCATCATCCTTCAACTCTCCTGAGTTTGTAGAGGTATAGTGGAGACTTCAAGCAATGATGACCACTATCACCAGCTACAGTGTGTACTGCAATTGGTAATTGGCTCCAAAAGTCCCATTAATGAAACCCAGCTCAATTAAATAAGCACTCCTTAAGTGTCTACTAGATAGAGGCAATGTACCAAAAACTGAGGAAAACACTTTGCTCTTTTCTATCCAGTACAAAGAGAAGTATAAAAGGCCTCCTATGAGTGAAAGGGCTGCTTGAGATTACACTGTGCTCATCAAGCACCTATCTGCCTTTATCAATTCTATCACGATGACTAGATTGCAAGTTTGCTCCTGGAAATTTTTCCTGTAATTCATACCCTGTAGTTCCAGTTCTCAATAACACCAAAAACCAACTGAATCCTGAGGCAAACCACACCCCCACTCCAGAAAGTCCAGACTGGTGATGTGATCCTCTTATAATGCATTTTCTTATCTGTACTTGGGATACCTGAAAACCTCACGTTGCCCTTCTATTGTGTTTCAGTTTCTCAATATATGTAGAGAGTCATGATTTCCACATCCAATATTTCACCTGTCAGGCACTCCTGGGGTTGAGGGGTTGGTGTGGAGGAGAATTGGAGAGGGGTCGGTCATGTTCACTTTTTCAGACACAGTAGTATTCTGGTCTCCTGACCAGAAAAAAAATAATAAAGCCTTATCTTAAATCTCCTTCATCATTTCTACTACTCCTGGAGGGTAGAAAGCAATTGTGGGAAAAAATTCCTGCGAATACCTTCCCTTATCACCTTTTATAATTGGAAGAGGCCATAATGTAAATCAAGCATGTGCTTCTAGCAATTATTTCTTGTATCAGCAGATATTTACTGAGCTCCTAAATCTATGCAGGTATCTGAAGAATCCAAAAGCAGTGAAGACATTGTTTCTACTCTCTGGAACCTCATAATTTAATGGAGAGGTGGGGTTTACCCCAAATCCAATTGAGAACATCTAAGTGACAAATCACCTGATACTAACAATAAGACATAAAATCAACTATAGTCTTAGAACTATAGGAAATCTTGGGGCGAGGGATAAAATCCAACCTCTCACTATAAGCAAAAATCTTCCAGCATCCTTGTCAGGGTCATTAAGCTTCTGATATAATGTGAGACTCATATTTCACAGAGCAGTCCATTTAATTTTTCAGTCTCTTATCCTATGATGAACCCAAACTCTCATCTATCTGTTATTCTATAAAGCAATGATTTCAAAACTAGTGCCCTTTCTCCTCTACCTCTAGCAGCACAAGGCACACCACAGAAAGCCTGCAACTCTGCAGAGCAAAATTTGAACACCACTGCTTTAAGAATATATTAACAGTTTTAAGAGCTTTGAGGCAATCAGAGTAAATCTGATTCCAACTGCACATCTCAGCCCTTTGAAGATAGCTATCTTGTTTCTAAATCTTGAATTAAACTTGCCTCTTTCCAATTGTCTATTTCCTTATAGTCAATAATGTTATAATAACTAGGTATGGTGTCAGATGGGTACTAGACTTACTAGGGTGATCACTTTGTAAGTTATGTAAATGCCTAATCACTAGGTTGTACACCTGAAACTAATACAATATTGTATGTCGGCTATCACTGAAAATTTTTTAAAATTATTTTCAAAAAAGAAATAAACTTGAAGCTGAGAAAAAACTGTCCATTCCCTTTATGTAATTTTTCTCTATATTTCCCCCATCCTAATTACTCTCCTCCTATAAAATGTAAAAACCACATCTGAACATAATTCTTTAGATCCTGTGATCAACTAAGGACACTGTGTATCTCTTACTCTCTGGACAGAACTAGAGGTTGAAGAGGACTTAGTGAATGAAGAAGGACCTGACCTGAACCTTGAGAAATGTAGCATTTAGATAGATGGAGGGAAGAGCAGACAAAATTCCAAGCTGGGAAGCCAGCATGAACAAAGATACAGAAATTAAAATGAGGGCCACATGACACACTTTGAAGACTTCCCTTCTAGACCCTTACTGGTTCTTTTTCATTCAGCCAGCTGCCCACTCTCTTATATTTCTCAGTTGAAAATTAAGCCAGATCTTATCCCCATGAATGTAGATATCTATTGTCTTGATACCAAATGAAGAACATGTCTAGCTCACTTCAATATCATAGTTATTACCACATAGGGGAAGAAAGTTGGTAAAGATGTCTGATAGATCTGTGGGGAAAAAACTGTGTCGTCTTACAAGGAGTCAATACCTTGACAAGAAGTTTCATAAAGGTTGTAACACTATTGAGGAGTATTCCTGGGAAATCTCATATCTAAAGCATACCCAAAGAACACCTTGCCTCTAAAAAATATCTTTTGTTTATCATTAATCAAACCACCCATAATATACTCCCCTATGGTCTCCTGGCTGTAAAAACAACAGCATTTTCAAATATATGAGTACTAGCTAATCCACTAAGGTAAAATATCCTGTGAAAACTAATATAAAACCACTGATGGGGGGGGAGTAAATATGCTCATTTAAGTCCACCTTCTCATGTTATTTAATTTTCCCATTTAGAGAAAAGAATCCAAGCACATCAACGTTTCATATAGTTTGGTTTGTTATTCAAGAAAGAAGATCGTAAAGACAGGGTAATTCATTATATATCCTTTTCCAGTAAAACGTATTTGTTAGTGATTATATGAATATTTACTGCTTTACATCATAAGAAAATGGGATTTCCACAGACACACAGCACTAAAAAACCTGGGGAAATTAATCTTGTTCTAAATTTTAATATTCGTTATGAAATACATATGTGTTTTAATATGTGTTTAAGGTATTGAGGGAAAAAAAAACTGATCTTACTAGCATTCAGAGTAATTGTTTCAAACATTTTATTTCCATTATTTTCTCTTTTCCTTCATCTCAAAAGGAGATAATCTGAATGCTCTAATCTGAAAAACAACAAGTGTAGCAAATACTTGACAATGAAGATGGAAAGCTTCTAAAAATCTGTTACCTTAGTAACAGCAAGAATGTGGAAGAATAAGAATACACTGTCAGGACATCATTTCAGATTCCACAGATTTGAGGCTTAAATACAGTCAGCTTTCATTAGCTTTTTGTTTTTCCCAGCAGGTCCTTGGACTTTGAAACAAAACCTGAATGACAGCTATGAGCAATTCCAGCCTGGCTCCTGATTAGCTATGCCAAACAAAACAACTCTCTGCAGTGTAAACTTTCCAGGCATCTGCAACCAAGCCTCTGCAGAGACTATAATTCCTCAGTGAGATTTGAAGGAGAGTCAGAGGTTGGGGGGTGAAGGATGAATAGGAGGGGGGAGGGAGAGAAAAGAATCAGACCTTCCCCTCTACCTCAAACTAGTTCCCTGAACTAGTCTCTGATTAAAACACAGAGGAAAGTAAAGTAGAACTTGTCTTAGTGGTGGTATTGTCATTGTAGTTTTTACCTCTGTCTATTCTACAATGTAACTAACCAGTTCTCTATATCTGAATATTTGATTCTAATTCACACCCTTAACATCCTCAAATTCCAAACCACTCATGTATTTAAACCAAACAAGTAATTCCAAGGCCCTATTACCATCAAATAGAGCAAGCAATTGCTTAAAGAGAAAGGGAGCAACATATATGAATAGACTGTGCCGATGTGGATGCAAACTAAGATTCTGTGGCAGTTGTTGTCATTCACTGTCACTGCATACATACCTAAAATTAATCACATCAAGTGAAAGCGCATTGTGCTGTGTGGTCCTATCTACTACATACTTAGATCCTGGTGGAACTATTAAAATGCTTTTTTTCTTAAGATCAGTGCCCTTGATTCTACCTAAAGAACATTCCTTTACCTACAAAAAAGAATTACAATAGTAGATCTCGAAGTAGTCCCTTGTGATCAAATGTTGGCTTTCAAAGTTAATAAGTGGTTTCAGAAAAAGTTGTCTGAAGAAAATTCTGTATTGGAACATGAGATGGCAATTCAGCTGTGATGAGATGGGTTAAACTAAAAGGTTGACTTAAACAGCCAACAATCCTCCTAAAATTCCAGCAATAAAAAAATTATTTTTATATTTCTTGGCCACCCAATTAAGATGACAGCACTGAAACTTCCTCTTTTCTTCTGGAAAAGTAACATTTGACCACACTCTGATATCTAATGCTTCTGAGATAATCTACTAAAACTGATGGTTGGCTTTCTTAGAAAGGTGGTTAACAAAGGTCCCTGCTTTTGGTCAATAACCTTTTTTTTAAAGTCTCATGTTGAATATGTAGCATTTAAAGTAGGAGTATAGCTCTAACATCCTAAGATGTAATTTTCAGATATGTGGCAACAGATGTCAGAGAAATCGTAACATTTACATGACCACATCATAAAAGCCTAGCCTACATTTAGGATAACATTGAATTTAAATCATGAAACGTTTGAGTGGAAAATTCAAGTTCAGCCATACAGGAATCTATAAAAAAATTTCATCAAAAATCACAATCAGGGAGATAATTGATTTTGGAAACAAAGGACAAGGAAAATTTCAATGTTTGACATGGGTAATATCAAACCAGAAGCTACATTCCCCATTATTTTATTTGACTTGTGTGCGATCCCACCACACTATTAAACTATAGAAAAGAACCTTAAGAATATTTTTCATTTTAGATGAAGATAAGGATAGTTAGTGATATTAGTATAGCAGAAAACCACTCATTATGAATCTATGCTTGAAATCCCAAACCAAACCTGCTGGTTCAGCGCAAAGTCATCAACAGAGTTCTTATCTATAAAGGGAACAATCCATTGTCTGCCTGAAACAAAGGGCAGTGCAAAGGAAATCAGCCAAATCTGGGCCAGATGGTCACTGATTCAAGTTTCATTCTCCCCATCCCCCGCCCTCTCTGGCACTACAAAAATGGATCCAGACAGCATTTTTGGTTACTAGGTGACAACCCTGAGTGTAAGGTACAAACCTTTTACAGTTACATACCACCCCACATGTCAACACCATCTAATTTACTAAAACAGAATGTCCTCATAAAAAGTTAAATGAGGAAGTTGCTATGCAGCAGTTCTTAAAAGGAAAATACTTCTAAAAACCCAATGTCTGTTTCTTAGGCATGACATGGAGTCTTACCAAGTGAAATGATTAAAAATATTCATATTAATTTGTTCTCATCTATTCTTTTTTCTCACACCATGATACAAAATGGAAATGAACCGAGGGAAAACTGATTTATTACACACATTTTCTGCCCATGTTAACTATTGGGCCATCACTTTGCAGGGTCTTGTGCTTTTTAACCCAGAAACACTTTACCAATGATAAGGCTACCAACAAAAGAAATCACTGATTTTCATTTTAAACCAATGTGTCTGACCCCATATCACAGAATCTACTCGGTACAGTAAGACTGAGTTTTAAATTCTAAACAGTGACCATAAATTAAAGCAAAACATACGTAATTATATCTTAAAATCTGTAAGCACACTATGGAAACATACATATTAAAAGAATGTCATAAATAAAAATTCAGGATCTCAATAAATTTATTCAGAAAACATTCCTTAACTTATCCTAACTGTATAAAAGAAAGATATTTAGATTAAACAAATGTCTTCTCTTTGAAAAGATCCCTTCACTCTATGGCATTTGCTTGGGAAATATTTACATTTATGTTACCAAAGTAAATATCAGACAACAAACAGCAATTCCTTTTAGTAAATTGTATAGTCCTTTTAATAATTACGTTGGGAATGTCAATGCAGAAGTACATTTTATTGCCATGCTACAGTGTCACTTTTTCTAAATTTACATATAGAAAGGTTAGGGCAGATCAAAGAGATTTCTGTCTATTTGTTTGTTTATTTTACAAGAGATAATCACAGGCTGGTAATTCAACGGCTAAAGACAAAAATGACTTCAAAATATGCAATCAACAGCAACTCACACAAACGGCCTGTTTTATTGTAGGGAAGTAGAAAAAGCTGCTAAAGTCAACACAAGGTAACCTCCATTAAGACAACATTCATGGTAGCTTACACAATGCCAACAAGTGAGTATAAAATGAAGCCAAATTACAGAGCTTTGAATCTTGCTTTACCTTCTGTCTTAAAACAGAATAGTGATAAGTGAAAACCTTTTCAAAAACTTGATCTCAGAAATTGTTCCTGTAATTTGATTTATATTTACAGTATCAAACTAAGTTTGAAGCACTAGTTTAAAATACAGTCTAAATATACACATAGTATATAGATATGCGCATGTGAGTGAGGTACATATGTCAGTGTGCTTCTGCTAACTTCAATATTTTTTTAACATCTCAGATTTAGTTATTTGAAATGTAGTTCCACAACCCCATTTCTACTACTGATTTCTTTCACATAGTACTACAATATTCCGCTTCATACTGGAAATTGATGAACTGCTGTTATAGCATATGTTTTCTTTTAAAATAATTTTATCTCAGAAAAAATGCTAATGTGAAAAAATTAACAACCCATTAAGAGCATTTAAAATAAGGTAGTTGAATACTGGCTGTTTATTTAGTCTAAAATAAGGTTTTATTTCAATGTTCATGAAAAAGAAGAAAATGACTATTCAAATTAAAATTCTCTACCTTCTGAGCTCATCTTTAGAGTCTCTAGGATAAATTTACATTTGAATGAAACACACACAAAGAAAGCTGGACTATCATAACCATCCCACACACATTAGTGTTTTCAGAGATTTAAATCTTATTCTTAGGAGAGAGAAAACTGTTACTACACAATTATTTTTAATCAGTCAGTTATATTTATACATCATCCTATTGCAATAGGATTTATATGCTAATATTAACTTAATATAAGAGTTAAAGGAAACATTAAATAGGTCAAAACAGAATTTTGCTAACAAAAGTCAAGTTAGAACAGACTTCTCATGCTCATAATTTAAAAAACAGCTTTTAAGATAAAAACAAAAACTATACTGCAATAAATTACCTAAATGTAACGAGTTAGAATTCAGCTGACTAAATTATGATCTTGTTCTTTATTAAGCACTAGTATAAAGCTAAAATATTATTGTATAAGTACTGAGTTCTAGGTATCCTTCCAACTTTTTCTCTTTTTATTTTTCTTTCCTTAACATGTATCTTCCTTTCTCCAGCGGTCCACAAATCAGGGAGAAAATCTAATTCAATTAAATTAAAAAATTGTAAAAAGATAACATATTTATAATAATGGTACCAATTTGTCTTATTTTTTATTATTGTACATAATGAGAAACATATAACAAGGGCCAAATCAGAGTGTGCATAGCACTGATGAAAAACTGACAAAAATCCAAATGTCTAAAAAGTGAATTGCATTTATAAGAAAATGCTCTATGATCTATGCTTCAAATGTTCATTATTTCTATATACATTAATAGGATAGTAATGTAGAAACTAAGTAATCTCATATGACTATAAATGTGTTTTAAACACATTGAAGGTCAAAATAAGCTTTCACTCACTTTCTGTCTAAATGGTATTTTCTCATACCTTAAATTTACCACATAAAGAATGTCTTAAAAGGAGCTTATTTACTACAATTAGTCTCTGCTCTAAGAGGCAAAAAAAGGGATCTGAGTTGAATTGTGATGAAATTAATATACACCTCTCAAAATACACATGCCACAAATTTTTGTTTTATTTGTAGATACCTTGATGTACATGAAGTGTTACTAAAAAACTGAAGGCTCACACCATGATTTCCTTAACACCATGAGCACTGTTTCAAATTTTACGTTCAATGCCTCATTAACAAAGTTAAAAGTATCTTCTAGGCTAAAAAATAAAATGGACATTAAATTTCCATTACGTATCAGTTCAATTGAGTTATTTTATAATTTTGGTATTTGGTAACAGAACAAATGACATCCTTACATATTATGTTATATTAATCTCTTATTACATTAACAGCATGGAACATGATTTAAATAAAATTAGATTTAAACCTACAAAACCACAAACCACATAACTGTGTTTTAACTAGATTGTAGGCTTCCCCATGATCAGGGAGTTCTTTATTTTCCTTTCTCATTCTTCACAGCACCATTCTAATTATAAGTACTTGATAAAGACTTATTAAGTTGACTTTTATTATTAATTTTCTGCCCAGTAGAGAATTCTATTATTCCCACTGAATATAAACTTCTTGCTCAGTAGGAAAACCATGAAAAGAAAAATAATTTTTAAGGAAGTGATAAATGTATTTGATGCAGTAATTACTTTTTATCCAAAAGAAAACTAAGAAGCAGTTTGATATTATAACTGCTGTTGCCAATCACAACTTCAAAGCCTTAAAAAAAATCAGTACAGGTTAAACACAAACTTTACTCTAGGATAGAATTATGGTGTCTGTTTGCAATACGTGAACTTTAGCTTCCCAAGGGTAAACACCATACAGATGTCTGGTAATCTCTCATGTAACAGTATCTAAGAGTAAGCCCACACTGTTTTGATTTTGGAAGTCTTATCAATTTAAAATCTCGTGAACAAAATTAATTGTAACATCTATACAGTACAAGAAATGTTACATTTTTCAAAACACTTTTTTCAGACTATCAATCCCATGGTTCTATCTCACTATGCAGTATTTCCTAGAAATGTATGGCATTCAATTATTTTTTATTAACTAAGATATATTTATTGATAAATTTAAAGTCTAAATGCCTAAATTATGCAAGTAAATTTGTAAATAAGCAAATTTGATGATAACCTCTACATACATGAAGGATTACAAAAACATCATTTTGTAAAGCTCAAAAAGAAGAAAATAAAATGCATCTCCCTCCAAACAATTCTGCCATAGAATTGTTTGGGATTTATTTTTCCCTGTTAGCATCCTTTATTCAAAAGATAATGCTACTGACCTAGCTTCCAAAGGACCTGGGCCTCATCTTGGTATCTCCAGTAGAGGTGATAAATTTATGTTGTTCCATCTACCCTCCCTGTCCCAGTTCCCTTGGAGTCAGTGGCTCAGGTCTGAAAGAAGTTTTGCCTAGGTTAAAGATGGATTCCACAGGCACCGAAGGAAGCTAACTGGTCCCTACAGATAGAGAGGTCATTCATTCACTGAAAAATACTTATTTAAGGACAACTCTGTACTTGTCTTAGGTGGGGAGATAGAGTAGTGAGCAAAAAAGACAAAACACTGCCCTGGCTGGTGCAGCTCAGTGGACTGAGCACTGGTCTGTGAACCAAAGGGTTGCCAGTTCAATTCCCAGTCAGGGCACATGCCTGGGTTGTGAGCCAGGTCCCCAGTACGGGGCATGTGACAGGGAACCACACATTGATGTTTCTCTCCCTCTCTTTCTCCCCCCCTCTTAAAAAAAAAGAGAGAGAGAGACAAAAGTACCTATCTATACCACCTTCAGCAAGAGCAGCATGCCAAAGGCTATTTTGCTGGATAATATACAAGTAAAGAATAAAGAATAAGGTACAATTCCCGACATGCAATCCAGTTGACTTACCAGTACCCAACAGTATGACACAAAAGGGGAAGAACAAAGGCTTTGTAACCAGCCAGACTGTAGGTTTGAATTCTGACTTCTCTGCTGGACTCTTACGAAATTTACTTAAACCTTTCTGAGGCTTAGTTTTCTTAGTTGTAAAAATGAGAATCATAGCGCTGGCTGGGTGGGTTAGTTGATTGGAGCATTGTCCAGTACACCAGAAAGGTTGTGGGTTCCATCCTGGTCAGGGCACATACCTAGGTTGAAAGTTCAATCCCCAGTTGGGGCACATTGGGGTGGCAGCCAATTGATGTTTTTCTCTCACACTGATATTCTCTCTCACATCAATGTTTCTCTCTCTTCCCCCCCCTTCCCCTTCCTCTTTCTCTAAAATCAATAAATATATCCTTGGGTAAGGATTTTTAAAAATGAGGATCATAATGCCTACTTTACAAGGCTGTTGTGAGCATTAGAAATGATATATGTACAATGCTTAAAATAGTGTACATTAATTTTTATTAAGTTATTAAATTCCTGCTATAAATTAAAGTATTAAATAGCAGGAAAGGACTAGGCAGAGAACCATATATGAGTCATAAAGATCTTTATAGTTGTTTTATACTAAAGGTTATGTTTTATGCATACACACATTTTCTGACATATATACACACTCTCTGAAATTCCAGATATGCAGCTATGCTATGTATTATTACACAGTTCCATCACAGTTTCTGCTCTGGAGGCAGAAGTTGAGATAAGGCATACCACTGACTCAGGAGTCTTTATGATGGCAAAAAACCTCAAGCATTTAGAATATCTGAAATACCATTACCCAGACACTACACTTCTAGCCTCCAAGAGAGCTTCAAGTAGATTGTGCAAATGGCCCATTTAATACCTACCAATATCAAACAGTTCCTTATACATCTTTTGACCAAGAATTCTATGAAAATATCACACCTAGTATTACATTGTTCCATTTATATGAACAAGGGGATGAAAGGTAACTTTTTACATGGTCCAACTTTCCTAGAAAAAGAAGAACTTGGTAATATTAGTTGGGAGGTGAAAATTTAGTACTGATTATTACTCTCTGGTGAAGTCTGACAGCTGTTATTTAGCAAGTCTGATGAGAAAAAAGAACTAACGTTTCTTGAGAGTATCTTATGTACTTAGCACGGGCTTGGTACATTGATCCATTATCTTAGAAATGTGACTGTTCTGGAATCAAATTATGAATCAACTTTTTAAAAAATATATTTTATTGATTATGCTATTACAGTTGTCCCATTTTCCCCCTTCACTGCCCTCTGCCCTGCACACCTCCTCCCGCCCACATTCCCCCCCTTTAGTTCATGTCCATGGGTCCTACTTATAAGTTCTTTGGCTTCTACATTTCCTGTACTATTCTTAACCTCCCCCTGTCTATTTTCTACCTACCATTTATGCTACTTATCCTCTGTACCTTTTCCCCCACTCTCCCCCTCCCACTCCTCTGTTGATAACCTCTCCATGTGATCTCCATTTCTGTGATTCTGTTCCTGTTCTAGTTGTTTGCTTAGTTTGCTTTTGTTTTTGTTTTAGGTGTGGTTGTTATTAACTGAGAGTTTGCTGTCACTTTTACTGTTCATATTTTTTATCTTCTTTTTCTTAGATAAATCCCTTTAACATTTCATATAATAAGGGCTTGGTGATGATGAACTCCTTTAACTTGACCTTATCTGAGAAGCACTTTATCTGCCCTTCCATTCTAAATGAAAGCTTTGCTGGATAAAGCTATCTCGGATGCAGGTCCTTGCCTTTCATGACTTGGAATACTTCTTTCCAGCCCCTTCTTGCCTGTAAGGTCTCTTTGGAGAAATCAGCTGACAGTCTTATGGGAACTCCTTTGTAGGTAACTGTCCCTTTCTCTTGCTGCTTCTAAGATTCTCTCCTTCTCTTTCATCTTGGGTAATGTAATCATGATGTGCCTTGGTGTGTGCTTCCTTGGGTCCAACTTCTTTGGGACTCTCTGAGCTTCCTGGACTTCCTGGAAGTCTATTTCCTTTGCCAGATTGGGGAAGTTCCCCTTAATTACACTTTCAAATAAGTTTTTAATTTCTTGCTCTTCCTCTTCTTCTGGCACCTCTATAATTCGGATGTTGGAACGTTTCAAGATGTCCTGGAGGTTCCTAAGTGTGTCCTCATTTTTTTGAATTCTTGTTTCTTCATTCTTTTCTGGTTGGATGTTTCTTTCTTTCTTCTGGTCCATACCATTGATTTGAGTCCCAGTTTCCTTCCCATCACTATTGGTTCCCTGTACAGTTTCCTTTATTTCACTTAGCATAGCCTTCATTTTTTCATCTAATTTGCGACCAAATTCAACCAATTCTGTGAATATCCTGATTACCAGTGTCTTGAACTGTGTATCTGGTAGGTTGGCTATCTCTTCGTCACTTAGTTGTATTTTTTCTGGAGCTTTGATCTGTTCTTTCATTTGGGCCTTTTTTTTTTTTTTTTTTTTGGTCTTGGTGTGCCTGTTAGGTAAAGGGGCAAAGCCTTAGGTATTCACCTGGGTGGGGCAGCCCATGTCACTGTGTTGTGACGCTGTATGTGGGGAAGGGGTTGGAGAGGGAACAATGGTGCTGCTCCGCTCTCTGGAGGCTTTCAGTCACTTCCCCCACTACCCACAAAGTGGGCCCTCTGGCTCTGGGTGGGTTTGTGTACATTCTGGGACCCTGTGGTTCTCTCCAAGGAACTCTCCTGTGAGGCTGGGAGTTTCTCCCGCCACCTCAACCCCCAAGGCGTTTTCAATCAGTGGTTTGAGGCTTTATTTCCCCTCGCTGGAGCCCTGGGGTTGCTCGGTCTGTTTCGCTCCCACGCCATTCCTCCTGGTTTATCTATGCGCAAATATGGGACTACCCAGTCTGCCAGCTGCCGCCTGGCGGGATCCGCCAGCTGCCCCTTGCCCGCCTCACTCCACAATCTGTCGCCTCGCTGGGTCTTCCAGCCACCACCTTTCTGTGAGTGTCTCCGCCCCTCCTACCAGTCTGGATGAATGTGTCCTCTTTAACTCCTTGGTGGTCGGACTTCCATACAATTCGATTTTCTGTCAGTTCTGGTTCTTTTTTGTTTTTAAATTGTTGTTGTCCTTCGTTTGGTTGTGCAAGGAGGCACAGTGTCTCTACCTACGCCTCCATCTTGGCCGGAAGTCTCAGCACTGATTGAATCAACTGTCTTAAAGTAAAAATACATATCAAAAGCCTCAGAGGAAAATAGTTATTTGTTCAACAGAGATTTTATTTCTTAAATAATAAATCAGACCAATTTTGTATAATAAGGTAATAAGCATACCAGAGAATGTAGTTATTTTCACATCAACCCATGGAATTATACAATTTGTGAAATTACTCAAAAGGGACTGTAAGAGAAAATTTCCTTACATTACTCCTAAGTGAGATGCTGATGGTCACACTACCACTATTACAAATATTACTATTGTTGGTAATATATTACTATTGATATTATGAGTAATAGTAATATTATTAGTCTACCTTAATCCTTCACTGTGCTCTAACTGGTGAAGATAGAGCTCCAATCATTCTATAATATGCCAAGACTTTAATCTCCTGCTCTAACAATTCTCAGGTGATTATTAAATAATCAAAGTAGGCAGAACAGCTACCTGGAAATAAACCCCATTTATGTCGGGTGTTCAGTTGCAATAGAAAGTTTCTTTATCAGGTAAGGCTCCAGAGGTTTGATTAGTTTATGTTCCACAAGAGAATGAACAGATCAGAGCACTTTTAAAAGAGCCATTTAACCTAATTCCAAAACCAGATAAAAACACTAGAAAGAAAGAAAATTAGATTCATATCCCTGATGAACATAGATGCTAAAATCTTAAATAAAATATTAGCAAACCGGATCCAGAAATACATTAAAAAGATCACATGCCAATATTAAGTGGGGTTTTTCACAGACACAAAGTTGGTACAATGTCCAGAAATCAATGTGATACACCACATAAATAAAGTGAAGGATAAAAACTACATGATCATATCAACAGATACAGAAAAAAACATTTGATAAAATCCAGCACGTATTTAAGATAAAAAAACTCACTGCACAGTGGGAATAGAGGCCATATATGACAAACTCACAGCCAACATCCCACTCAACGGTCAAAAACTAAAAGCAGTTCCCTTAGTATCAGAAGCAAGACAGGGATGTTGGCTTTCACCACTCTTATTCAACATAGTACTGGAAGTCCTAGCCACAGCAATCAGACAAGAAGAAGAAATAAAAGGCATCCAAATTGGAGAGGAAGAAGTAAAACTGTCATTATTTGCAGATGACATGATACTCTGTATAGAGAACCCAAAGATTCCACCAAAAAAGTACTAGAACTTATAAACAAATTCAGTAAAGTAGCAGGGTACAAAATAAATATCCAGAAATCAGTTGTATTTTTATACACCAATCATGAACTATCAGAAGGAGAAACTAAGGAAACAATTCCATGTATAATTGCAACAAAAATAATAAAATACCTATGAATACATTTAACCAAGGGTGTAAAAGATCTATGCTTGGAAAATTATAAGACACTGAAAAAAGAAATTGAAGAAGAGGGAAATAAGTGAAAACATATACTGTGTTCATGGATAGGAAAAATTAACATTATTAAAATGTCCACACTACACAAAGCATCTATAGATTCAATTTAATTCCTATCAAGATACCAATGGTATATTCCACAGAACTAGATCAAATATTCCAAAAATTTTTATGGAATCACAAAAAATCCTGAATAACCGCAGCAATCTTGAGAAACAAGAACAAAGTTGGAGGAATCACACTACCTGATATCAAACTATACTACAAGGCCATAGTAATCAAAACAGCATGGTACTGGCATAAAAATAGACACATAGATCAATGGAACAGAACAAAGAGCCCAGAAATAAATCTATGCCTTTACAGTCAATTAATAGTTGACAAAAAAGGTAACAACATACAATGAGGTAAAGATAGTTTATTCAATAAATGGAGTTGGGAAAACTGGACAGGTATGTGCAAAAAAAAAAAAAAAGAACTAGACCACCTTCTGACACCATACATGAGAATAAACTCAAACTGGATTAAAGACTTAAATGTTAGACTCAAAACCATAAAAATCCTAGAAGAAAGCAAAGGCTGTAAAATCCCGGACATTTCTCATAGCAGTATTTGTTCTGATACATCTCCTCAGGCAAGCAAAACAAAAGAAAAAATAAACAAATGGGACTACATCAAACTAAAAAGGTTTTTCACAGCAAAGGAAAACGTCAACAAAGTGAGAAGACAACTCACTGAACTGGAGAACACATTTGCAATTAAAAAATGGGGACAGGACCTGAATAGACTTTTCTCCAAAGAGGAGATACAGATGGCCAATAGACATATGAAAAGATGCTCAACTCACTGGTCATCAGAGAAATGCAAATTAAAACCACAATGATATATCACCTCACACCTGTCTAATGGTTAGCATCAATAAATCAACAAACAATAAGCGTTGGCGAGGATGTGGAGAAAAGGGATCCTTCATGCACTATTGGTGGGAATGCTGACTGGTGCAGCTGCTGTGGAAAGCAGTATGGAGTAAACTCAAAAATTAAAAATGGAAAGGCCTTATGACCCAGTGATTCCACTTTGGGAATATATCTGAAGAAACCTGAAACACTAATTTGAAAGAATATGTGCACCCCTAGGTTCATTGCAGTGTTATTTACAATCACCAAAACTTGGAAGCAACCCAGGTGTCCATCAGTAGATGAATGGATAAAAAACTGTTGTTCATTTACATAATGGAATACTACTAAACCATAAAAAAGAAGGAAATACTACCCTTTGCAACAGCATGGGTAGTCCTAGAGAGCATTATGCTAAGTGAAATAAGCCAAGCAGAGAAAGGCAAGCACCATGTGATTTCACTAATATGCGGAATCTAGTGAACAGAATAAACTAACAAACAAAATAGGAACAAACTCATAGATAACAGACTGACAGCTGACAGAGTGGAGGTGGGGTTGTGGAGCTGGGTAAAAAAGGTGAAGGGATTAAACAAACGAACAAAAAACCCCTCACAGACACAGGCAACAGTATGTTAATTACCAGAGGGAAAGGAAGGGGAGGGGAGGTACAAGAGGGTGAAGAAGGCATAAATGGTGATAGAATGAGACATGACTTCGGGTGGTGAACACACAATACAATATACAGATATGTTATAGAATTATACACCTGAAACCTACATTATTTTATTAACCATTGTCACCCCAATAAATTCAATAAAATACTAAAATAAATAAAATAAATAATAAAACAGCCTATTTTTTAAAATGCTCCAAATCTAAACCTTACAGAGAACATCTTCTTGTAATATTTATTAGAAATCTAACCAGAAGGTTCAGTTTTATTTCCAACAAATGAAATTAAGCAACAATATTGTGGAAATACTCTTACTGTCATCCATCTTCCATTTCCAATTCTGTACACAGAATTATGATTTTTCAAAGAACTGCCAACTACATAGACTATCAATTCTGTCAAATGTAATTGATCAGCCAATACTCTGTATTTACTATGTGCTCAACATTCCATTAGACACTTTGGAAAATACAGACTGAAAACATTATAGTACCTCCTCTTAAGGGTCTTACACTCTAATATTCAAAACAAATTCTATAATGAAATTCAAAACTGTGATATATAAACTATAAATGCTATCAAAGTTTGGAGTAGAAGAAAATTAATGAAAACTCCAGTATTTAGGATATTTCCCTAAAGGAAATAAACTAAATGAGACCTCAAAGCAGTGGTTCTTCAACTTTTGAGGTGGTCTGGGGCCTACTCCTAGGGCTCAAAATCTGCATTTAAACAGCATTTCTGGTTGATTCTGATAGAGCTGGCCCATAGTTTGGCAAAAACTGGGTTAAATAAGAAGTATAATTTGCAAGAGTCCCTAGTATAGTACTGTTCAACGAACTTTCTGCAATGGCAGAAATATTCAATACGTGTGCGGTCTAATACAGTAGCCACATGGGGCCATTAAGCTCTTGAAATGCAATCAGTTTACCTGAGAAACTGAATTTTTAATTTTATTTAATTTTAATTAGTTTTAATTTAAATAGCCACAGCTAGCTCTAGACAATATGAAGAAATTTCTAGGAGAAACATGAGCTAAGCCATAGATTGAAATGTACATGAACAGGAGAGACAACTGATTGGCTTGTCTAGAATAGAGGTTTACATTAAATTATCAAGAGGTCAGATTATGAAAAGCCTTGAAGGGAACTGAGGAAATTGGATTTCATGACACACACTGCTGGTTTCCTAATCAAGCAATTTCCTTTTCTTCAATAGTAATAACTCCAGAGTTTTTGCATGCTCACCTAAGAAAATGAACCTTGATTATTCTACATCACTCATGGTACATCTGTTTTTCTTGAAGTAGCTGGCTTCTGCCAGTGTGTTAAATTCTGGCTAGTGAGATTGGGGACAGCTAAAAAGTGTTTAGCCTGAATAAAGAGAACCTTTTTCTGACTCTAGTCAAACTTTGTGAGGCTTGGAAGTGTTGACATGTTGGGGTAATGAAGAGACAGATGAAAGACAAACACCAACAAGCTGAGGATGGCAGAGAATGACCAAAAGAACTTGGGTCCTTGGTGACACCTAAACTGACTTCCCCTCAGACATTTTGGGTATATAACTAATTCATTACTATTGAACATCTTTAGTTTTTTGTTCTATTTCATACAGCTGGCAGCATTATACCAGGAAACTAATGTTTAGGGAGACACCCTCTGGAAAATGCTGAAGTAGGTAATTGATAGCCATTGAAGGCATTTTCTTAAGGTTGGAGGTGCATATGAAGCAATGTTCAGGGCTTAAAAATAACATGCATTAAAAAAAAGTCAGAAGAAAGAAAAGGTAAAATCAAGCTGACCAGCTTTATTAAAAGGCCCGAAAGTCAAAGTTACCAAAAGATTTTGGAAAAATTAGAAAAACATTACTATTACGTAAAATCATTAATGCACATAGATAAATACTTGAAGCAAAATTGGGGAAACAGCTCATTTTGTAAGGGTAATAAGATTGTAAGTGATGTTTCTTTGATTTTATAAGTATAATATTTTCATTATTTCTACTTAATTTTATATTATTTCTACCTAAAATTTAAACAAATTACACAAAGTACGGTCTCTCTAAATGTATATCCATACTTTTCTGAAAATGGAAAAATTATTGAAATATTATAAAAATATTTCTCCGTATTAGCTGCAATTAACAGTATTAGAAGGCACGGACTAACAATGTGGTAAACCAGAAAACATGCAGGACTAGCTGGGTGACCTTGGGAAGCCAAGTAAACCCTGTGGCCCATTGTTTTCCTCTCGGGATGGATTGTTCTAGAGCTCTAAAATTCAACAATCTCTGGTTTCAAATGGAAAGAAATGCTTTTGAATTTTAAAATGTCATGCAGTTGATATCAAAATTTAATTTTCTAAACCCTGTTCTCATCCTTTGTCATGTGAGCTGAGTTTGAAAGGGTATAAAAGTCAATCTCCCTCAACTTCTCTGAGCAAACCAAAAATCTTTGTAAATAATTGTTTTATAGATTTAATATAACTTTCACAAAGTTTCTGCATGTATTTTCAAAAAATAAAAAGTGGTTCTGAAAGTTTTAATATACATTAAAGTTCTATATTAACATCAAGTAGGTGTCAAGTGATAGTTTATTATTTTTAACTTGCATTTTCAAACAACTAATAAGGCGAAGCATTTTTGGCAGTTATTGACCATTTGGAATTGTGCTTCTGTGAATGACCTAGTCATATCATTTGCAAAATATTTTTAAATTAAGTTTCATAAAATATTTTAATATCATTTTGTTAGGAGTTCCTCATATACCAGAGATAATAGTCTTTTTTCTTCATATGTAGAGATTTTTTTCCAATCTGTCATTTGTCTATAGTATTTGTTTATGGCTCTTTTTAGCTTTACAAAAATGTTTTTAAATTATATAATCAGATATGTCTGTCTTTTAATATGTACCTCTTGGTATAGTTTTCTTGGTTAGTTATAATAAATGCCCTTCAATAAAGTAGTAAGTTCATTAACTGTGGAATATGTATACTACAGAATATTATGTGGTCATTAAAAAAGTAAATAAGAGCTATACCAGTTTATTTAGAGGTATATCCCTTGTGAATTATTAAAGTGAAAATAGAGATGATTTTATATATGTATCATATTATATGTATACATATATAAAGATAATATATACAATATACTGAAAATATACTATATATATAATATTACATGATCATGGAAAAAGTTATAACAAAGTAAATTGCAGATTGGCCACACTGTTGGCGTGACAAGGTAGGTTAAAGAGGAACTTGAGGTTCCCTACATTTTTTTTTTAAATGTGATTAGTTTTTTTTAAAAAACATAATATGATTCCACTATGTAAAATTATTTGTGCTGTTGAGTATATATAAATCTGCATAGAAACGCATAAAAGAATATCCACCAAAAAGTTAATGGTGTTTAACTTAGGATGTTTAGATTTTAAGAAGTGAAGGGGAAGAAGGAAAAAAAACCAACAGATAAAAAGAGAGAGAAGAAGAAAAAACATGATAGAAAAAAATCAAATAAATTTAAAGTTGTCCTTTCCAAACAACAGAACAGACTGGATGAGGGGGAGTCAGAATCCTCAAGTGAAAAGGTTCCCCCATCCTCTGGTTAAGAATTATGGTAATAGCCTTAGAGTTCCCTGAATAATCCAGTAGAGAGATATACATAAATTTACTATAAGTAGTGTCAATTTAATCCATTTAAAATGCAAGAAATAAATATCTTCTCTTTACAGCATGACTTCTGTAGGCAATGTTGACAATTTTAGGCACATCTGCTCTATAAAAACTAAATTTACAGAATGATAACTGTAAGAAGTGGTTCTAAGACTTGTGTGTCCATAAAACCCCCCTGGGTAGATTGTTAAAATGCACATTCCAGGGTCCCACCCTAGAAACTCCTTTTCAGCAGGTCAAGAGACCAATAATCCGCATTTAACAAGCACCCCAGGCAAATAAGGCAGGTGTTGAAAGATCACACTGAAAAACAGTGAATTTAAGGATGTCTGATCTATTTACAAACTGATTAACCAAAGAATTTGAGAAGTGTGGTATACTAGAGAGAACAAAGAATTTTGAAGTCAAAAGATCTAGATTACCTCTCTGACCTAATCCCCCACTCACTCTGTCACTTGCCTCTGCAGCTGCAGCACTGGCCTCCTAGTTAGTTACCTCCTCACAACATCTAAGAATGCTCTTCCTCTAATCTTCCAATGGTTCAGGTCCCTTGCAGCACTCAGGTCCTCACTCAGGTATCACTAGACACCTTGTAAAGAATCTCAATTCCCATCTAACTTTAAAATTCCCCTTGCTGCTTCATTTTCCTCTCTAGCACCTCTCACTATCTAAAATACAACATATTTTCCTTTTTTTTCTTACTTGTTTGATTTCCATAAGGACAGAGATATTGTTAGTTTTCTTCACTGCAGCATCTGAAACACCTAGATAGAGTGTTTCAAGAAACACACCCGGATAGAGTTCAAGAGAATTTCCCTTGGCCAACAAAAAACAAATTAAGCTTGAGACTCAGTGATGGAAGATAGATATAGCCAGTAAGTGGAGAGCTTTAGTGCACAGATTCCTAGGCCCTGCTAGAGAACTGATTCAGTGGCCTTCAAGTGAGGCCTGAGATTCTGAATTTCTAACAGAAACCCAGATGATACTGATGCAGCTTTAAGAGATGTCAAGTGTCTCTGCTCATTGTTTGATGAAAATGAACCTATTCTACGATATGAGAACAGCTCTAGGCTAAAAAGGGAAAGTCCTGTTATACTCTTATGCATTTATCAGGGAGAAAAATTTTTCCCCTAATTTCTATGTAACTAAGCTATCTACTCAAATAAATAAAATTATTCTACAATACGGATATTTTCACTTAACAATATATCATGGATGTTTAATAAAACCTAACTTTTAATAAAAACATGATGTTTAGTTCCTATTTTTTTACTCTTATAAATAATGTTTCAGATGGTGTTTTCATTATACCCCTTTCTGCTTTGTCTAATTATTTTTTTGTAACAAGTTCCTAGAAGGGAAATTTCTGTGTTGAAGAGTTTAGACTAGTGCCGTCCAATAGAACTCTTTAATGATGGAAATGTTCTGTATCTTCACAATCCAATATGGTAGACACCAGCCACATGCAGCTTTGAGCACTTGAAATGTGACCAGTGCAACTGAGAAACTGAATATTTAGTTGTGCATATGAAGTCTGTCCAGAATGTATCCAGCCATGTAATATGAAAAATAGAGACATTTATTGAACAAGATACAAGATACAAGAAACACTGTACATAGAACAATGACCCCTCAGTTCCCTTCAAAGCAGGCACCTTGGAACCTCACACAGTTCTCCCAATCACCATCAGCTGCCCCGTCGTATTTTCCTGAATCTCATTGATAGTCTGAAATCCCTTCCCTTTCAAAGGTGATTTTAGTTTTGGAAAAGCCAGAAGTCGCAAGATGCCAAATCTGGGCTACAGCATGGATGAGTCACCTGGGTGATTTGATTTTTCGCCAAAAAACTCTGCATGAGACGTGATGCATGAGCAGGAGCATTGTTGTGATGAAGCTATCAATCACCAGTTGCCCATAGCTGCAGCCTTCTGAATTACCCAAATAGTTTCAGTGGAGGAATGTTCAAGCTTAACTCAAAATCTGACACAGATTCATTGCTCTATTCACTCAGTCATTTTGAATACAACGGCCACAGAGTACAATTCTCACTAAACAGCATCCACTGCCCCCACTAACTAGTACAGTAAAATCATCATTGTTCACGCATGAGCATTCCAGTCCACTCTCCTTGCCTGCCAGGTTACATCGATGTTACAAAAACTGTTCTCATTATATTAACAAAGGTTGGACTTTTTCTGGACAAACCTCATAATGTTAACTTAAATTAAATAGCATATTAAACAGGGCAGGTACAGGCATTTAAAGTTTTGATAAATGATGCCAAATTGCTCTCCAAAAAGTTGTAATTATTTTGCCTTCACTCTACAGTGTATAACAATAACCATTTCTTTGCTCTGCTGCCAACACTAGATATTATCAATCTACTGAATCTTTATAATCTGAAAGTTGAAAAATGTCTGTGTGGTTTTCATATGCACTTCTTTAATAGTAATGTTCAACAAGGTTGTTTTTTCTCGCATACTTCAAAGGCAAATATTCTCACCCATGTTAATTAAATGAGAGATCAAAAACCACCCGGCTTCCAGATTTTGGGGCCCATATATTTTCTTTCAATTTTATTGTCGACATTTAAATTCATATAAAAAACAAATTTCCATCTCCACTTGAAAAATCAAATGATCTGGAAACAGTGACCCACACTACCACCAAGCAAACATCAGTGGAGCCTTAGAAATTCTGCCACCTTCAGACTTCTTGTCCACCAGAACTCATCATTCCCTATTATTTCACAGGGTTCCTGCTTCACTCACTCAGATTACCTGATTGGTCCCTAAAGGAACTGATTTTACAATTCCTGCTCTAAATTAAATTTTGACAGATTAAAAGATAAACAGCAGCTAATAAGAACAGTTAACTTCCACTTCATACTTAGCATTCAAAAGTGATGTCATGATATATCTAGATTATTTTAAAACTAACATTCAACTAGCAGAAGAATACTTTTCTAGTTGTTGTTGACACTTCCTACCCTCTCGAGCAGTGGTTCAGCATCAGAAGGGTTATTAAAATGCACACCAGTAGGCCCCCAACCCTGAAGTTTCTGATTGAATAGGTTGGGTTGGGCCCCAAGAATTTTCAGCTCCACAATGAGAAGAGATTTTCCTCAAGGATATGGACACTTCTGGAAGTATAGTGATAATGTATAATTTTGACAATGAAATATAAATTTGTACACCCTTTTTCCCAACATTTATTATTTTACTTTGTTTTCACAACAATCCTATGCAGAAGGTTGATAATTAGAGCAATTAATTGTTAATCCCATTTTACAGAAGACAAGTCAGGTACAGGAATTAAGAATCTCCCCTAAACACACAAGAAGCTAAAAGAGCCAGAACAGATTTCCTAACTCCTAACCTTGGTAATATAGGCAAACACAACAATCCAGGACACAAATGGAGCTAGCTTCTCCAGACTGGTACCATACAAGTAGAACCAAATTCCTCACAGCATGCCCTGGTATAGAGAAGACCATATAACATATGGTTCACAGCAACAAACTTCTATCAAGTGCTGATTATGTGTTAATCTATGCTAAACATGTCTATAGTCTCTACTGTAAGGACACTTATCCAACACAGAAATTAAAGATAAAATCTGAAACCATTACCTTGAAAAGATAGTGAATTCTCTACAACATAAAACAAAAGCAAATATGCTGAAGGGGTGGGTGGTAGGGGTAAATAGAGAGCTGGGTAGAAGAGAGGAGTCTCTGTGGGAGCTTCACATCTGGACTTGGTGGAGTTGCTATGGCCAGTCAGTCAAGAATGGGAGGGAAGGAAAGTACACAATAGGGAGCCCTCCTGGGGCTCAGCAGCACAAAGAGCTGCTGTTATCCACATTGGGTGTGTGTTTGCCAGAAATATCAGGGCTGCTGGAACTCCAGAAGTTACAAGGGCATGCTTTTGTGTAGTCTAAATTACCTTGACTATGTAAGAACTCAAGTCAGAGAGCATAACTTCATTATCCATTTGTAGCCAAAACATAACATGATTAGAAATCATGAAATTTTCTCTGTGATTTTCCCCCCAAGTTCTGAGAAGCATTCCTAGTAAAAATCCACTAGATTGTGATCATAATAATGGTAATTATAAATCAGCCCTTCAAGAGAAGAGAGGGTTGCATCTACACTTAAGTAGAATTTATATATATGGTATATATATAATGACATATATCTCATTATTAATTTTAACAGCTAAGAGTAAAAATGAAAACTAATAAAAATTACTATGAGAATATAAGAAAACTATAATTAACTGGGAAGAACCTATTAGAAAATTTGGTTCTGAAACTGACCTGTCCCATATGCGCACCTTATAGTTCAGTTCAAAATGACTGAGGTGATGAAGCAGTCCATGTAGAAAACTATAGCAATACCAGTGAAAAAAATTCCTCACTTCTCACAAGACCAAAGAAACACAAATCAAAACAAAGGGATACAATTTTACACTGATAACACAAATTAGCCACAATAATAAAAATGTTTTAAAATAACAAGCACACACGTAGATTGCTAATAAAGTATAAATTTATATAATTCTCTTGGAAAGTAATTTGGTTATTACTCAGAAATCGGAAAACCTTCTAATAAAAATCAAAGCTAACATTTATATATGTTTTCATGTGTTGCGGCTTTTTAACCTTAACTTTGTAGAGAGTTATTACTATACCCATTTTACAGATTAGAAAGCTCTGAGAACATAAGTTTCATGCCCAATATTGCCAATAAGTGATGAAGCTAGGTTTTGGACCCAAAACCTTTATTTTAGAGCCCACCCAATTACATTTACACTATACTGCCTCTCTAGGGAAATAATCCTAAGGAAGTTTTTTAAAAAGAATGAGAAGAAAGTTACATTCATGAGAATGGTCTTTATGTATTTTTAACATATTAGGAAAAAGATCTCAAAAGAGAGGAAGGGCTAAGCAAATTATGGTATGACAAACTAGTTACAAATAACAGGAAGTAAATTATAACGAAATGTTTAAGAAAATCAGAGTAAAAAGGTATCTGCAATATGATGAGACATCTGTAAAAACATATGTTCATATGGCAAGACTGGGAAGAAAACTGGAAAAAACAAAAACTATTCCATTTTAGAATTTCACTACTACTACTTAATTTTCTTTTATCTGTCAGTTTACCAACCAAGATTAAGCACCCCTACAAATCTGTTCTTCTAGTTCATATTCCTATCATCCCAATAACAATTTCTAAAACTTCACTATAAATTATATTACAGATTTATTCAAAATAATTACATAACACTCTTTATTGGTGATTCTGAAGATTTAAAGTATGAGATCTCCTTAATATCAATGATATTTGCAATCACCACTTACAGTGTTCTTTTGAAATCCTTTAATTGAAATCATATATAGTGACTAAAATAAGCTACTTCTTTTGCTGTCATAACTTTGCAATGACTCCTCAGCTCCCTGCACCCACCCACCCAGGAACCATTAGCCCAGAGGTTGCAGGTGTTTAAGAGATTAGAAAAGTTTTCTGCTAATAATATAATCTCTAAGTGAATATGTATAAACTAAAATATACTAGCTATAAGGGATATCATATTCTAAATACTTTTGAGAATTATTAATGAAGTCACATCAAGTCCCATTTGAAATAGGTAAATGAACTTTATTACCACTTTACCAAAAAAGTAAGATTTTCATAAGAGTAATTTTTCCCAAAATGGTACCATGAGCTATGAAGAAAATTTATTCTCTATAGCCATACAAGTTGATGTACAGAGACCCATTTAGCCCAGGGTTTGGCCTCTTTCAGTAACATAAACTGACATTTTGTGGGAAAGTAAAGTAGTTGTTCTCTAATAATATCAATCTCACAAGAGACTGGATGTGTTTTAAACATCTATAACTTCTTCTTTATGAATCTACCATTCAGGACTTTATATGGTCACTCCTCTGTCTCATACCCATAGGTCCAACAGAGAGTTAAGTTATCCTTAACCAGTCTTAGGACACCTAAAGAAACCACTATTTTAATCACAGAATTTTGAAGTTAGAAGGATCCTTAGAAGCCCTGCAGTTCAATTCCTTTAATTGAGCTAGGGGGTGGGAGGCAGGCAGGGGAAACAAAAGTATTTCTAAAAAAGTGACTTCATTTAGCTAGAGCAAACCAGGCCTGGAACTAAGAGATGTGAACAAATGTCTTAAACTTGGCCTTCATATTTTTCCCTTACCATTAAAATGTTTATATTATGTCATGTCAACAGAAGTATACGCATGTTCTTCCAATGTCTTCAGATATATACTGCACTGGACAGAACAAACTATAGTTCTCATTCTCTGTATCATAAAGAGTTCCCAAATGGAGGTAAAAATCAACAAAGGTTATAAAAACCAACTGTAGAGAAAGTGGTGATGGGGATGGGGTGGAATAACAGTTTAATAGTTCTGCTTTCTACTGAATATTTCCTCTATGATTTTTAGCATTCTAACTGGTCTTCAGCTGTAATAAGTTTGCCTTAGGCCAAATAAAAGGTTCTAATGTCAGCATGAGTGGATATCAAGTTAATATCACGATTAATAATACATAGTTCATTCTTTACTTATATTCAGTTCCTTTCTTTTTATTTCCATAATGTAATTCTATTTTAATAGGAAGTTTATGGAAGGATATACAAGAAATTGACCACAGTGGTGACCTCTGGGGAGGAGGACTAGGGCATTGGGAGTAAGGGAGAGGGCTTACTTTACACAATTAGAAATTTTTACTCTATGCATATTACTTTTAAATACACCTTAATTAAAAATTTCCCTTTAAACACATGCCTATACGTGTACAATTCGATTACTAAATATTTTCAATAAAACTATTTTTAATTTTTTCTCTTTTAAATAAGTTTCCAGTATTGCAGCTTGTGAAAGCACAGAGATATAATCAGAAAGAGGAAGAGCCAACAGAGTCATAAAATTCAAAGCAGAATTCCAGAATTTAAAGTAGAAGAAAATGTGCAGAGGAGCCATTTAATTCAAAAACCTTTTGCGGAAACTCTCTTCCCGTATTTAAATGGTTATGTTTTTAAGAGAGATTTATATGAGATTTTCCATCTTAAGGGAGGGAACTGTAAAGGTGTGAAACACAGAAATTAAAGTTTGGTTTCCATCTTCTCAACAGGGGACCGAGGGCTGGGGTGGGGTGCTGGCCGCAGGAGGATCTCCTAGCGTCACATCCACAGAGGAAAGGAACATGCTGGAGAGTTTCTGGGGCTCCCGTCCACCTCCGCAGCAGTTCCTGTGCAGACGAATCCTGTTCTAGACCTCACTCGGGTTCGATTTAACTGAGGAAGCCCACTAATGAATCTACACAGAGTTTCTTTTCATGGAGCTCGAGACTGAAGGAATTGATTTCCTTCAGCAAGCCGCCTCCTCATCACACCTTCGCCCGGCCCGCGGAACACACCTCACGTCGTGGTCTCACTTGTGTCAGGGTCAGCTGTCAACACAACCCTTTGTGCATCATGCAGGAAAAAGGTGAGTGGTCCTCAGCCACTCACAGAAAAATGGAAATGATGGCCGGAAGACACGCGCGCGCCTCGTGACGAAGTGACATTTAGTGTGGAGTAAAAGAAACCCAGGGACACTGAGCCGCTCTCAACTTTCCCCAGCTGAGCTGTCTCCATCCTCTCCAAACCGCTTCCGCGCCTCCCTACCTGCCGCCCACCCGCCCCCACGAGCCCCTCACAACCCCTCGGGCTCCCGGGGACCGGTCCGGGGCGCCCCCACCCCCGCCGCCTCCGCCTCGGAGCTCCCAGCCGCGCCGCAGCCTCCCTCCTTGCACTCTCCGGCTTCCTCGCTCCCGCCACAAAGGCAGCGAGGAGAGCTCGGGGTGACAGGCCTTTGGCCTCCAGGCGCGCACCGCACGAGCTGGGTCCCCTCCGAGAGCCGACGCGGGGCGGCGGGGCGAACGGGTTCGGATCCGCGCTGGCACCAGCGCCTGCCCTCGCCCTACAAACGCGCTCGCGCTCACGTCGCCGCTCCGCCTAAGTCCTCCTCTCCAGAAAAAGTCCGCCGCAGCGCTTCCCCGCGCGGGCAGGGTGTCCACAGCCCGCCAAAGGGCAGCTGCTGCCGGGCAGAGGCGTGAGCTCGCGCCCGGCTCGCGACCTCTCACCTCCGGCCCCCCCGCGCCCGCGCCCCGGAGTCCCCGCAGCCGCTCACCTGGCCCTGGAGTGGCGCGACGGCAGAGGACCAGGGGGTGGCCCTGGTCTTGGCCGGGGCTCGTCTCCCCACCCCCAGTCCGGGTCCCAGCACCGCACCTCCGCTCGCCGAGGCTGCCCTCCTCCGAGGTGCTAGCGCCGCCGGTGGCTGGCGTCTCTCTGGCAGGCGTGCTGGCCGCGCGCTCAGTTCCCCGGGGCGGAGCGAGGCGGCGGCCGCCGAGGCCAGAGGCGGATTCCTCAGGTGCTTGCCCCTCCCGCTTCCCCAGAACCTCCGCGGCCGGGACCCCAGCATCTCCTCCCCCGCCCGGTCTCTCGGCGTCCTGCAGCCTCCGCGCCCGCGAGTCCGCTGTAGGGCTCCCTTGCCCTCCGGAGTCGTGGGCGCACGCTGCCTTACCCGCCCCTCCTAGGACGCCCCCCACCCGTAGAGTGGCGCCTTCGCTCCGCTGTTCATGCCTCCATTTACAAAAACCCCAGCACAAATGATGGGTGTGGCCACGGCGGGGTGTGGAGGGGGTCTTCTGAAGAGAAGTTGCCCCCCAGTGCGGCTGGCGCGCTCGGCCGAGAAGAAAAATTATTTTCTCGCCGATTCCGCGTTTACTGAGTGCTCTCGCCTCGTTGCGCGGTTGCTTTCTCTGTCAAGAGAACGGCGATTGCAGAGCCCTGAGCGTGAACTCCGCCTGGGCCATGGTGGTCAAAAACCCTGGCCTTTTGCATGAAGGGGGTTAGTGCAAGGGCAGGACGCGAACAAAACCCAACCGAGACCGGGAGCCCCTGCCAGAGCCGACTTTTGCACCTCTGGGACGAGCACCCCGGCCCCGCGCTCGGGGAGGCTGCCGGCTCGCCCCGGCACGTCCCGAACTTCCCGGACCAAAAGGGATCCTCCGCCCCAAGGGGCAGCCTCTTCCAGGGGACCCCGGGCCTCGACGGGTGCTGCGGGGACGAACGCTCTCGGGAGATGCTGCGGCCCGATAGTGATAGATTGAGCTCCACTTTTCACAGCCGGCGGTTTTTCTCGTTAGAGATGTAGCTCCATTTTTTAAAAACTGTCATTGTTGCCGGAGATAAGAGACTAGACTCCTTCACTGGATGGCCCACACTCTGAAAGAAGCAACTCCATGCTGGGTGTGGTGGGAGAGTCTAGGTAAAGAAAAGTTGATCTATTTTAGTATCTTTGTGGCTAGCAGATCCCCAGATGGAGTATGTTTTTGAAAGTGGGCACACTACCTCGGCGGGTGGGTTGACTATTATTCTATTGTTACTGTATCGTTTGTCAATTATAGTTTAAAAACAGCCTTAATTAAAATAGATCTCATATGATCTCTTAAGTCAGTACATTGTGTGGTTGTCTTGTCTGTTTTTTCTTAAGAACCAAAATGCATCTCCCCTCCCCGCCCCGCCGGCGCTTTCGGTAGACACAGAGGGAATTGACTGGAAGGTTGGAATCTCCAGGAAATAACTGAAGACATAGTTCCGTTGTGACTAGCAAAAGTAAGCCATTTATTTGTGGTTCGGATTGTCTTCTCTCATTCCTCCAATGGGAAGATACACTCAAGTGCCATTTTTTAAAAAAGGATCAGTTTGTTTCTTGGGCGGATAAGGAGCAGAAATGGTTTTTGTTTTGTTTTTCAATTGAATTCCCATTGTCCAGTCTTTAAAAAAAATACACAGAAACACTTTTATGGTCACGAGGGCAGGAAACATGGCTTTCTCAATAGCCACTGTATTCCCACAATTCTGGATTTTCCTCACAATACAGGTTTAGTAAATGAAATTGATACGGTTTTTCAGTAACTACAGCATCGAAAGGTGCAGATGATTAGCAATATAACTAAACACATGGAAAAAGAATCCAATGTCAGTTAGCAAACTCACCATGGGAACTGGCCATATATGTGGAAAAGACAGTAGAAACCTGAAATTTCAAGTTTACCTGGTGAATATAAACTAAGCTCACAAGATGTTAAAGCAGGTGAGAATCTTTTGAAAATCTCAATCTTTCACAAGGTCTGTATAGTTAGGGAGGGGGACACTTTCCATTTTAAAGATAAGAGACAGGCTGTTGGGAACAATGAGCAGCCTGAAAGTATTGTAAAACCACAGTGCAGTTTTCTCTCACTTTAGTTCAAGGACCATTTGCTAAGTGCCAAGCACACTAGACTCTGTAGATGTGAAGGCAAATTTGGCACAGTTGCTCAAGGACCTTAGACTAATATTATAGGACTCTGGTATTCATGCTTCATTCAATCAACAAATATTTATTGAACACCTACCGTGAGCCAGATGGTGTAGTGGGAACTGGTAAACAAGACAAGTCCCTAACAAGGTTAAAAGTTAGTGATAGTAATCTACTATTTTCTGGTAGATGGAAACATTTCAATGTCTCCTTCATTAGATAATAAATTCTCTTGCCCTGAATTTATTTGTGTATATGCCTAGTGTCAACTTCATGGTTCACGTATCCTTCATCATGTCCAACAGATTTCTGTGATTATCAGATTTAATAGGGTTGAGAGTAGAAACTCTGTAGTTAGACCTCACAGTTTTGAATTCTGGCCCCAAGACTTATTTTTTATGTAACCTTGATAAAGTTATTTGACACCCATCTTACTGTCCCCATCTGTAAAATAACATTATAATAGTACGTGCCTCAACAAGAGGTAACTATGTAGATTAAGACAATGCCTTGTGCCGAGCACACTATAAAATATTAACAGCTATCATTGTATGTGAATCCTTCCTTCTACTCTTACCCATAACAATAATTCCTGCAATAGATACCCTGTATTAGAACCCAAAGATACCCTGCATTAGAACCCAAGTTCAGTGAAAAATGTGAGTATCAGGGCAGTCAAGGTCCTTATAAATAATAAAACCTTTCCAAGTGGTTATTGTGAAGATCCTCTGCCTCGTCAATTGAAATTCTAGGATTATATCCTGCTTCTGCTCTCAAGGATGAACACCCCTTTTCATAAATTTCTGTGGCCCTTGGCTCCACCCTCTGGAAAGCTCTTCCTTGTTCATTATCTTCCATAGCCACATTTGAAGTGGAATTGGGAAGTAAGCCCACCGTGAAGACGGAGTAATTTTCACAGCCCATTTCCTTCTGGTACAAGTTTGGGGTCCTGAGAGTTCTTCTACATTTAAAGGTTTTTGAAGGCCAGGCTCGTGGCTGGTTTGGCCATACGGTTCCTTCAGACACTTACTAGATTTCATATTTATTTGCTTCCACTGAATTTCAAGTACCAATAGTCACACCCAAACTTCTTTCTTGGGCAAAGTTTAAAATACTTTATTCCTTTTTCTCTCAACTTAAAGTTTGAAGCTTGGTGGCTCATCCTGTGCACCATCAACTATTATTTCACTTGTAAAGGGGGTTGGGGGTGGGCTACTGCTTTCCCCACTCAGAGCCAATTCACTGAAAGGGAAAACCAGCCTCCAACCTATCATCACCATCCTCAGAGGGTAAGACCCACTGTGGGGAACTGAACAGTGGCTTCTCTAATTCCAGATGGTATGCCAGTTATAAAATCCTGAATGATCTAGATCTCCACTTATAAATATGAGCAGGTTAAAAATGTTACTAGACCAGATTGTGTGCCTTAATTGGTTGGGCATCATCCCGCAAAGTGAAAGATCACTACTTTAATTCCCAGTCATGCCTAGGTTGTGGGTTTGGTCCCCTGGTGGGAGCATAGGAGAGGGAACTGATTGATGTTTCTCTCCCTCTCGTTCACCCTCCTTCCCCCTCTCTAAAAATAAATAAATAAAATCCTTTAAAAAAATGTCACTAATTATAAAGAAAAATTCCACTATGTGAAAGAAGAGGACAAAATTAGAGCAGATATTACTCACTGACATGGAGTTTATGCAGAAATGGCAGAAAAAAATTTAAAAACTCTTGTTGGTGCCCTAGCTGGTGTGGCTCAGTTGGTTGTACTGGTGTGGCTCCAGTAACCAAGAGGTTGTGGGTGTGATTCTCAGTCAGGATACATACCTAGGTTGGGGGTTCGATCTCTGATCCAGGTGTATACGATCCCTGGTCCAAGCACGTGTGATCCCCAGGTTGGGTGCCTAGGTAGGCAACCAATCAATGCTTCTCTCTAGGATCACTGTTTCTCTCTCTCGCTTCCCCTGTCCCTTCGTCTCTCTCTAAAAGCAATGAAAAAAATGTCCCCAGGTGAAGATAAAAAAAATCTTGTTGATGTTCTTAGTGAAATTCAAAGAGTAAAAAGGGCTAGTTCTCATGAAAATGGAGCAATTTGAGAACCGTAATGTCCCTGGAAATTAAAAACATACATGCATATTTAAGTTGAAAAGTCTATCAAAGCAGTTAATAGAAAAAATACTGATAAAAACTGAACTAAAAAATTGTAAGACCATCTCAAAGAGTTCTTTTAGAGTGTAGAGCAAAAAGATAAATAAATAGAAATTATAAAAGAAAAGGTAAAAGTTTTTTTTGAAATGGATCCCAGAGACCCAACTTTTATACATTGGGCATTTCAGAAGCAAAATGGAATAGATACTGCATATTAATACAGTTGAAATATACAATATCTATATCGTGGCCTGCAAATATGTGGTTGTTTACTACAACACATCATTGAAAGTAGTTAAAAAAGATCTAAATAAATGGAAACACACACTGTGTTATTGGAGTTGAAGACAATATTGTTAAGGTGGCAATACTCCCCAAATTGATCAATAGATTCAACATAATCCCTATCAAAACTCCAGAAGCATTTTTTCCAGAAGTTAAGAAGCTGATTCTATAATTTATATGGAAATGCAAGGGACTCAAGTAGTCAAAACAATCTATAAAAAGAAGTAATAAGTCAGAAGACTGCAATTCCCAATGTCAAACCTCATTACAAAGCTACAGTAATCAAGACAGTGTGGTACTGGCATAAGGACAGGTGTATAGATCAATGGAATAGAATTAATAATCTAGAAATAAACCCATGCATCTATGGTCAATTGATATTCAACAAGGGTATGAAAATAATACAGTGGGGAAAGAATAGTCTTTTCAACAAATGGTGCTGGGACACTGGATATCCACAAGCTAAAGAATGAATTTGGACATCCACCTTACAGGGGATACAAAAATTTATTCAAAATGAATTTTAGCCTTGGCTGGTGTGGTTCAGTGGATTGAGAGCTGGCCTGCTAACCAAAAGTCGCCGGTTCGATTCCCAGTCAGGGCACATGCCTGGGTTGCTGGCCAGGTCCCCTGTAGGGGGAGCATGAGAGGCAACCACACATTGACGTTTCTCTCACTCCCTTCCCCTCTCTCTAAAAATGAATGAATCAATCTAAAAAAATGAATCTTAGATATACAGTAGTTCCCCCTTTCTGTGGAATATACTTTCCAAGACACCCCCACCTCCAGTGAATGCCTGAAACCACAGATAGTACCAAACTGTATATATACTAAGTTTTTTTCCCCTATACATACATACCTATGATAAAATTTACTTTATGAATTAGGCACAGTAAGAAATTAACAACAACAAGTAATAAAAATAGAACCGTTAAAACAAAATACTGTAATAAAAGTTATGTGAATGGCTTTGGGGTCATTATTAAGTAAAATAAGGGTTACTTGAAAACAAGCACTGCAATACTGTGATGGTCCATCTGATAACTGAGATGGTTACTAAGTGACTAATGGGTAGGGAGTGTATACAACTGGACAAAGGGATGTATCCAGCATGCATACGCTGGACAAAGGGATGATTTACATGTCTGGTAGGATAGAGCAGACAGGAGCAAGATTCATTACACTACTCAGAATAGCACACAATTTAAAATTTTACTAATTATTTATTTCTGGAATTTTTCATTTAGTATTTCCAGACTGTGGTTGACTGTAGGTAACTGAGACCGTGGAAGGCGAAACCACAGATGGGGGGCAGCTACTGTAATGTAAGAGCTGAAACTATACAACTTATTTTATATAGTTGTTTGACACTGGATTAGGCGATGATTTCTTAATGTGACACCAAAAGTATAAGCAAGAAAAAAAAAACTAGATAAATTAACTCATAAAATTTAAAACTTCTATGCATCAAAGGATACTATCAAGAAAGTAAGAAGACAACCTGCAGTATGGGAGAAAATATTTGTAAAGCATATATCTGATATAATCCAGAATATATAAAGAATTCTTACAACTCAACAATTAAGGCAAATAACCCAAATGAAAAATGGAAAAGGATTCGAATGGACATTTCTCCAGTGAAGATATACAAATGGCCAATAAGTACACACAAAAAACTGCTCAACATAATTAGCCACTAGGAAAATCCAAATCAAAACCACAATATACTATTTTACATGCATTAGAATGACAATTAGCAAAAACAAACAAATAAAACCCCCAGAAAATAGCAGAATACATACAATAAAATATCATTCAGCTTTAAAAAGGAGGGAAGTTCTGATCTGGACAGGTATATGCAAAAATATGAAACTAGACCACCAACTCACACCATACACAAAAGTAAACTCAAGATGGATAGAAGACTTAAATATAAGTTGTGACATGATTAAAGTCCTAGAGGAGTACAGAGGCAGGAAAAATTCAGATAACCCCACATAGCAATATTTTCACTGATATGTCCCCTAGAGCAAGGGACATAATAGGAGAATAAACAAATTGGATTACATCAAATTAAAAAGCTTCTGCATGGCTAAAGAAAACATCAGCAAAAATGGAAAGGGAACCAACTATATTGGGAGAACATATTTGCCAATGATACCTTGGACAAGGGTTTGATCTCCAAAATATATAATGAACTCACATTACTCCACACCAGGAAGGCAAACAATCCAATTTAAAAATGGGCAAAGGAACTGAACAGACACTTCTCCAAGGAGGACATACAGAGGACCCATAGATATATGAAAGGATGCTCAGCATCAGTAGCCATCAGAGTGATGCAAATTAAAACCACAATGAGATATCACTTCACACCTGTTAGAATGGCCATCAATAACAAATCAACAAACAACAAGCACTGGAGAGGTTGTGGAGAAAAGGGAACCCTCATGCACTGTTGGTGGGAATGCAGACTGGTGCAGCCAATGTGGAATTCCTCAAAAAACTAAAAATAGAACCGCCTTCTGATCCAGTGATTCCACTGCTGGGATTATACCCTAAGAATCCTGAAACACCAATTCAAAAGAACCTATGCGCCCAAATGCTCACAGCAGCATTATTTTACCATAGCCAAGTGTTGGAAACAGCCTAAGTGCCCATCAGTAAATGAGTGGATCAAAAAACTGTGGTACATTTACACAATGGAATACTACGCAACAGAAAGAAAGAAGGAGCTCCTACCCTTCATGACAGCATGGCTGGAACTGGAGAGCATTATGCTATGTGAAATAAGCCAGGTAGGGAAAGACAAATACCATACAATCTCACCTATAAGTGGAACCTGGTCAACAAAACAAACCAAAGAGCAAAATAGAACCAGAGACATGGAAATAAAGAACAAACTGACAATGACCAGAGGGAAGGTGGGAGGTGGGTAACAGGGGAAAGAAAGGGAAGGAACATTTATAAAGGACCCATGGACAAGAACAACAGGGTGGGGATTGACTGTGGGAGCATGGGGGGGGTGGCAGGATAGGGGAGAACCAATGGGGAGAGGGAAATTGGGACAACTGTAATTGAATAACAATTTTAAAATAAATTAGTTAAAATTAAAATAAAAAAGAGGGAAATTCTGACATATGCAACAGCTGCGATGAACTTTGAAGACAGTATATGAAGTAAAATAAACCAGTCACAAAAGGACAAATACTATTTGATTTCACTTATATGGGTATCTAGAGTGGTCAAATTCATAGAGACAGAATGGTGGTTGATCTGGGGCCAAGGTGAAGAGGTCGTGGTGATGAGGAGTTATTGTTTAATGGGTATGGTTGTTAGGGTTAGGGATAAGGTTAGAGTTTCAGTTTTGGAACGTGGAAAAAATTCTAGAGATGAATGGTGACAATGGACGCACAACAGTGTGACTACACTCAATGCCACAGAACTGTACCCTTACAAATGGTTAAAATGGAACATTTTATGTTGTGTATAGTTTACTATATTATTTTAAAGGCTCTAATTTTTTTTAAAGCTATAATAACAAATGTCAGCAAAGACATGGAGAAATTGAACACTTACATATTGCTGGTAGGAATGTAAATGTAAAACAGTGTAGCCACTATGAAAACCAGTCTGGCCGTTCCTCAAAAAGTTAAACAAAGTTATAAGATGACCCAACAATTTCACCCTTAGACATATACCCAAGATAATTTAAAACATATATTCATGCAAAAACATGTACATGAATGTTCATAGTAGTATTATCCATAGTAGTCAGAAAGTGGACACAACCCAAATGTCCGTCAACAGATGAATGGATAAACAACAGGTGGTATATCCATGCAATAGAATATTATTCTGCCTTAATAAGAAATGAAATTCTGACACATGCTACAACATGGATGAACCTGGAAAACATTATGCTAACCTGCTTTTAAGCTCTTTAGGCTATTAATATCCTATTTACATGCTTGTATCTCTTTATAGATACTTTTATAGAAAGATCATGAAATCTATGATTTCTTTGAGACTATCCAGAAATAGTTGTTGGAATGTTTTATCTGTTTCCTTTGATAGGTTTTCTGAGTTGTTTTTTTCTTTTTACCTTTTACTTATATGTCTTCCCTCCTTTTTATTTAATACACAAGCATGATCCACAATGATATTTTTTAATCATTACTTAGCTTTGTTTGAAGTTACCTTTGTTTACTGAAGAATAGTGTGGAGGGATAAAAAAAAGGTAAAGGAAAAAAAGATGAATTTTGGCAGTCCCAGTTGTGATTTAGATATTTTTGTCATTAATGCACTCTCATCAAGTTTGATATATCCTTTTCCCATAGGCAAGTCTCCTTTTAATTTTTGGCATTCGAGAAGATAGTGTTATGCTTAGCAAAGCGTCTATGTCACAGGCCCTTTTCCCTGTGACCTGGTAATCACTTCTCTGCTCTTTTCATCTTACATCTGACAGAGGCTAGGTTGTTAGGCTTATATGTTCAAGGAGAGGAGATTGTTATTCTTTTTATAATATATTTTATTGATTATGCTATTACAGTTGTCCCAATTTTTCCCCCTTTGTCCCCCTCCACCTGGTATGTCACTTCCCTCCAGCAATCCCTCACCCTTAGTTCATGTCCATGAGTCATGCATACTAAGTTCTTTGGCTTCTCCATTTCCTATATTATTCTTAATATCCCTCTGTCTATTTTGTACCTACCAATTATGCTTCTTAATCCCTGCACCTTTCCCCCCATTCTCTCCCTTCCCCCTCCCAGCTGATAATCCTCTAAATGATCTCCATATCTATGATTTTATTCCTGTTCTGGTTGTTTGCTTAGTTTGTTTGGTTTTTTTTTAGATTCAGTTGTTGATAGTTGTGAATTTGTTGCTATTTTAATGTTAATAATTTTTATCTTCTTTTTCTTAAATAAGTCCCTTTAACATTTCATGTAATAATGGCTTGGTGATGATGAACTCCTTTAGCTTTACCTTGTCTGGGAAGCATTTCATCTGCCCCTCCATTCTAAATGATAGCTCTGCTGGATCAAGTAATCTAGGTTGTAAGTCCTTGCTTTTCACCACTGTAAATACTTCTTGCCAGTCCCTTCTAGCCTGCAAAGTTTCTTTTGAGAAATTATCTGACAGTCTTATGGGAATTCCCCTGTAGATAAGTAACTTCTATTCTCTCACTGCTTTTAAGATTCTCTCTTTATCTTTAACCTTTGGCATTTTAATTACAATTTGTGTTGGTGTGGTCTTCTTTGGGTCCAACTAGTTTGAGACTCTCCGTGCTTCCTGGACTTGTATGTCTATCCTTCACCAGATTAGGGAAGTTTTCTTTCATGTTTTTTCAAATAAGTTTTCAATTTCTTGCTCTTCCTCTTCTCCTTCTGGCATCCCAATGATCTGGATGTTGGTACATTTGGAGATGTCCCAGAGGTTTCTTATACTATCCTTGGTTTTTTAAAATTCTTTTTTCTTCTTGCTGTTCTGGTTGAATGCTTATTTCTTCCTTATGTTCCAAATCGTTGATTTGAATCCCATCTTCATCTCCTCCGCTATTGGTTCCCTATAGATTTTTCTTTATTTCACTTAGTGTAAGCTTTGTTTCTTCCTGGTCTTTTTTATTTTGTTGCCATACTCAATGAGTTTTTTGAGCATCTTGATCACCAATGTTTGTTTGAACTCTGTGTCTGGTAAATTGGTTATCTCTGTTTCATTTAGTTCTTTTTCTGGGGTTTTGTTCTGTTCTTTCATTTGGGCCATATTTCTTTGTCTCCTTAATTTGGCAGCCTCCCTGTTTTTGTTTCTGTGTATTAGGTAGAGCTGTTCTGACTCCCTCTCTTAGTAGTGTGGACTATTGTAGAGAAGGCAACTGTAAATTGTGTGGGATGGAGCCTTAGGTATTCGCCAGGGCGGAGCAACCCACTTCACCACTTTGTGGCTCTGTGTGGAAGGAGGGTGCAGAGAGGGGACAATGCCACTGCCTGGCTTCTGGAGGTTTGCCCAGCACTCACCCTGTGCTACTGGTGCCCTTCCCGCTGTTGCCCTGGTGCTGAATCCCAGAGGGGGTGGGTCTGCATATGTTTTAAGTCCATGCAGGCCCTTTAATTGGAGTCTCCTAAATACTGGCAGTTTCTTCTGCCGCCCCAACCCCCACTGGTTTTTACAGCCAGAAGTTATGGGGATTTATCTTCCTGGCACTGGAACCCTGGTCTGTTAGGTCTGGCTTGGGGCTGGGATCACTCACTCCCAAGGTATCCCTCCTGATTTTTATCTACAATAAGTGAATGTGGGACTGCTTGTTCCACTGCCACCACCTCTCTGTGCCTCTCTGCCCCTCTCTGCGCCTCTCCTCCTATCTCTATGTCTCCACCCCTTCTACCCATCTGGGTGTATATGGTTCTTTAAATCCTTGGTTGTTGGACTTTCGTACAGCTTGATTTTCTCACAGTTCTGGGTGTTATTTATTTGAAGGTCTAGTTGTAATTTTTTCAGTGGTGTGCGAGGAGGCAAAGTGTGTTTACCTATGCCTCTCTATGTTGACCTCAAGTCAAAGGAAGATATGATGATATACCTTCAGGAATAAAAAATCACAGAGGGAGGTGGTTGTGGATTAAATTATGTCCTCCCAGAATTCATTTATTGAAGTCCTTACCCCCAGTACTTGAGAATGTGACCTTATTTGGAAATAAGGTTGTTGCAGGTATAAGTAGTTAAGTTTGAATGAGGTCAGACTAGAGTATGGTGGGCCCCTAGTTCAATATGACTAAAGATTTCATAAAAAAGAAAATTTGGACACAGACAAACACCATGGTGGAACACCATGTGACGATAAAGGCAGAGATTGAGGAATACATCTGCAAGCCAAAAAACACCAAAAGTTTCTAACAAACCACCAGAAATGAAAAGAAAGTCATGGAACAGATTTTCCCCAATATCCCTCAGAAAGAACCAATCCCGCTGACACCTTGATTTGGACTTCCAGGCTCCAGAACTGTAAGACATAAATTTCTGTTGTTTAAGCCACACAGTTTATGGTTTGTTGTTACCACAACCTGTGCAAGCTCATATAGAAGTTTCTCAAGAGGCTTCATATCTATGACTGTCTCAGGTACAGAATCATAGTTAAGACTGTTAAAAACTTTAAGGAATTTTTTTTGCCAGTACATTTTTTTTTTTAGTGAGGTGTAATTGACATACAACTTTACATTAGTTTCAGGTGCACAATGTAATGATTCTATATTTGTATATGTTGTGAAGTAATCACCACAATAAGTCTAGTTAACAACCATCACCATAGACAGTTACGGAAGTTTTTCTTGTAATGAGAACTTTTAAGATCTATTCTCTTAGCAACTTTCAAATATGCAAACCAGCATTATTAACTACAGTCACCATGCTATACATTACATCCCCATGACTCTATTTATCTTTTCTCTGGAAATTTGTACTGTTTGACTCCCTTCACCCATTCGTCCAACCCCCCAACCCCCTGCCTTTAGCAACTACCAATCTATTTTCTGTATGTATGAGCTTGGTTATTTTATTTTTCTTAGATTTTACATATACAGTATTTGTCTTTTTCTGTTTGACTTATTTCACTTAGCATAATGCCATTAAGGTCTATTCATTTTGTCACAAATGGCAAGATTACATTCCTTTTGATGGCCTAATCATATATATATATGTATATGATTAAATGTTTTATACATATATATATATCACGTTTTCTTTATTCATGCATCAATGGACACTTAGTTTGTATTCATACCTTGGCTATTATAAAAAAAATGCTGTAGTGAACATGGAGGGGTGTATATGTCTTTTCAAGTCAGTGCTCTTATTTTCTTTGGATAAATACCCAGAAGCATAATTTCCAAATCATATGGTATTTCTATTTTTAATTTTTTGAGGAACCTCCATACTGTTGTCCATAGTAGCTGCACCAATTTACATTCTTACCATACCAACAAGGCACAGCCTTCCTTTTTCTCCACATCTACACCAGCATTTGTTGTCTCTTATCTTTTTGATAATAGCCATTCTAACAGGTGGAGGTGGTATCTCACTGTGGTTTTGATTTGCATTCCCCTGATGATTAGAGATGTTGAGTACTTTGTCATGTGCCTGTTAGCCATCTCCATGTCCTCTTTGGAAAAATGTCTATTGAAAACCTCTGCCCATTTTCTAATTGGACTATTTGGTATTTTACTATTAAGTTGTAGGAGTACTCTCTATATTTTGGATATTAGGAATTTCTTAACTTTGTAATTTTTCTATGTGTATTAGATTCTTTAGTGATGAATGGTAAACACCATAAAATATAAGGGCCAATTTGTTTTCTTTCGTGCATTTGAACAAAAAGGAATTTATGAAAACCATGCTTCTCTTTGCAGCCAGTTTTCCAGGGGAATAAATGACAATGCAAAGACAATGGCAACAATAAAAAAGGAAGGAAGGAAGGAAGGAAGGAAGGAAGGAAGGAAGGAAGGAAGGAAGGAAGGAAGGAAGGAAGGAAGGAAGGAAGGAAGAAAGAAAGAAAGAAAGAAAGAAAGAAAGAAAGAAAGAAAGAAAGAAAGAAAGAAAGAAAGAAAGAAAAAGAAAGAAAGAAAGAAAGAAAGAAGGTTGCCCTTGAGGTCTGTCAAAAATAAATAAATAAGAGGAGAGGATAGGTAGCTGTTCGTGCCTAAGAGCCTAGAAGCCTCTTTGGTGTCCTAACACCTTTAACTTCTCTTCTCCAGAGAATCACAGCAATCTTTTAGTGGGCCTTTTATCTGTCCTTTGTTTCTTCAGCCTAAATGCTCATACCTCTTCTTTGAGTACCAGAGTTGGTATTAGGGGTGAGGCAAGCAAGACCCCTAGGATGCAAACTGTACGGAACCACTCACTCTGCAGTGCCAACCCTGAGTTTCCACCACCCTGACAGTGAGGGCCTCCTTAAATTTGTGATCGTTGAGTGCAACAAGATTATTCAAACTTCAGTGCTCATCTATTCTCTCTTGATAATCCCAGTCAAAAATAATTGCTTGTCCAATGTGCTTCCATAGCACCTTGCTCATTTTTCTATTAGTTAAAGCACCCATATCACTCTGTGTCAAAATCTGGATTCATCCTTGATTCTGCTTATTCTTTCATACCCCACATTCAATCCATCAAGAAAACTTGATTCTGCCTTAATATGTCTAAGTCTGACCTCTTCTAACTCCTGCACTGTTACCATCTTATTTTGAGACCCTGGACAATGGTAGTAGCCTTCCAGTTTCCATGCAATAGCCTCCCCCCACCCCCAAACTCTGCCCCATCACACCCCGACTCATGCCCCAGTCTATACTCCACAAAGTAGTCAAGTTTATCACCTTTTAAAATTTGAGATTTATCACATCAGTCTCCTATCAAAAACCTCAGTTGGCTTTCCTGTGTTACTCAGAATAAAAGTCAGTCTCCTTGGTAGGACCAAGCCCTAAATGATCCTACCTGAGTCCAGCCTATCTCTTTTACCTTATTTCCTACCATATCTTTCTTCCTCTCTTAGCTACAATCGCATACTCCAGTTTACACTCATTCCCCTCCCTAGTGTTCCTTCAAGCCCACTCCTGCCTCAGGATGTTCTCCATTCCAGTTGACTCTGCCCAGAAATCTGTTCACTCAGAAAGCTACACACTTTACTTCTTAATCTTTTTTTCAGTTCTCTGCTTAAACAGCACTTTCTCAGCGGGGCTATCTCAGAGAGTCCCCTCAGGGACTCTCTATGGAGCACGTGGATGCCTTTCCCCACCCCTTCCCCCAGGCACTCTTCCTCTTCTCTCTTTCCTAAACTCCAATGGCTCTTCTTTTGCCTCTTTAACTTGTTTCCTCAGTCCATTTCTTCTACAGCTCCATTCTACATCTGTGACTTTCTAAATAAACTTTCTCTTATAAAAAATATATATAAATCATAAAAATAAATAACATTCTCATCACTGGTTTACAGTGCTTTTTTAAAGGGAATTTATTACTATCTATATTGTATTATTCATTTATTTGTATATTATCTGTCTTCTCCACTAGAATGTGTGCTTTGTGAGGGCAAGATCTTTTCTCTTTCTTTCCATTCTTTTTCTTCAGCACCTAGAGCTCTGACTGGCATAGAGAAGGAGCAAAATAAATATTCAGCGGATAGATGGATAGATGAGTTCTACTCAGTTTTATAGCTCTTTTACATTATTGTTTTACCTACAACAAGTTTTTGTGGTAACAGTCAAGATTTAACTGCTCTGTATTCCCAAGGTATCTAGCCTCGTACTTTGTAGTTCATACATACTCAGTTAATGTTTGTTAAGTTGAATCAAATCTACCTTTTTCTAACTTTTTCTCCCTCACTCTTGTCCGCCACACTTATTTCTACAAGATTAAGCCAGTTAAAATCCAGGTCTGATCAAGTCTCTCCTTTACTGAAAATCCTCCTTTTTTTTTTTACTGAATTTTTATGAAACTATTGTTTTTGGAAATCTTCTATTTATGAAATACAGATAGATTTGCATACATGCCATTTAATTCTCATAATTACCCTATACAACAAGTAACACTCTTCACTTGACAGAGGAAGAAACAGCCTTAGAGACATTTAATACTTTTCAAGGGTCAGTTACCTGATAATTTTCTGATCTATCTGATTTTTTTTTAATTTTATTTATTTTGTAGAGAGAGAGGAAGGGAGGGAGAAAGAGAGGGAGAGAAACATCAATGTGTGGTTGTCCCTCATACACCCCCAACAGGGACCTGGCCCACAACCCAGGTATGTGCCCTGACTGGGAATTGAACCAGCAACTCTTTGGTTTGCAGGCCAGCACTCAATCCACTGAGCCACACCAGCCAGGGGTGATCTATCTGATTCTAAGAATTCAGTATTTGTACTACACTTTGCAACTCTGCCTATGCTTCAAATTTTTTGTAATAAAATCTTAGAAAAATATTTAATAAATATAATTTTTATAATAAAGTAATCTATTTTAAAAGCATGAGAAATTTGTATATAAAAATTAGAACAAATATATAAAAAAGACTCTGTCCTCCCCCCCAAAAACAAAAAGATATTTATTAAATTATTAATAGTAGCTGTATTTAGATAATATTGCATGGGTAACTTTTTCCTTTTTGTACTTTTTAGCATTTTACAAATGTTTAAACAGAATGTTATCCAATTCAAATAAAAAAAGTAAATTTTTTTAAAAAGTAAAAATGCATAGTAAATTGCACTTTACAATCCTATAGTAAAATTAGTAGGATTCATGGGAGAGAATGGAAATTAACAGATAGCAGCAGGCAAATTAAATGGAGAATTGACCCTAAGACTGCTACCCTGCTTTGATAGATATTACCTGAACTACTTATAGGACCTCCTCTCTTTTACCAAACGATTTCTGCTATTAAAATATGCCTATTTTCATTTTTTTCTTGATGATCAAAAAGGCATTTCTAACAAGACTCTTCACACCCCTCTAGGTCTTATTGCTTAGAGCTGACCTATATCTATGGAGCCTTTGACAGCAACCATTTACTATCATCCACTTTGCATGTTAGTGGAGGCCTCCAAGTCATGTGGAGTTGAAGATTTAGTAAATATATCTTGGGGCTTTTGTAAGAATATTCCTGGAATCCTGGCTCCCAACTGTTAAAATAAATAAATTCTCTACACCAGGATACCAGAATGGAACTGGGCTTTGGAGCTAAGGTCAAGGGTAGGGTCAATCAGCAGGGGTCTTACAAAATCTGAGGCTATGACATCTCAGTGCAGGGTAAGTTTTTTTCTAATGTAAAAGTGAGTGTTTGCAGATTCTTGAAACAAACAAACAAATGTGACTTGGCTTTTTTTTTTTTTTTTTTGCTCTCCTTTTAATACAAATCTTTCCAGTAGTTATCAGATTGCAAAATCATAATTAAATAAAGCTCCAGATCTTATTTAATAAAAAGTAACTTTTCTTAAACTTAACTATTATTTTGACCAAATAGTTCTCCACTATATATCAAATAGAACAAATTTAATAGACAAACTTAAGCACAAAAATTGCTTTTAAAGCAGTATCTTTGGAGAAAACACTAAAGAATCAAGAAACTATACAATTAATACCAAAAGAAAAATTATTGATCTCACTTAAATCATGTACTTGGCATAATTTCAGTGCATTAATATAATACAGATTTAGTCATAACTGCAATTTGGTTTGGGTTACCTGAGGGTGAAAAATGAACATGTTCTTTTAAGTTTGCAGTGTATAAAAATCATATGGTTCTTATAAATTCTAAGTGAAATTAGCATTTAACAAAATAATTAGGTTTCATATATAGATCTATAAATACACACTTCAGGCACAAATGTAGAATTACGGCATTTTTTAGTCCTAATCCTTATTTCCTGAAATTTAGCTTTCAGAATATAGTCCTACGTGATGTTTCATTAAAAAGGTATTCAACAGTCAAATAAGTTTTGGAAACAGTATATGTTTTACTCTCATCTTGAAAATGCATAATTCAAATAATCATATTAAAGTATGAAATAATTCTATGATAAGAACCCATTATAACTTTGTTTAACCCAATGTTTCTGAAACTTATAGGATCATGATGCCCTTTTCTGCATAATATCCATTAACATTTTGCAGAATCTCTTTGGGAAACACTGCTCTAGACCAATCCCCTCATTTTTATAGAAAGTGAGGGCCCAGAGGTAAACTGATTTGCTAAAGGAAACAGTCTTTATTTACTTAGAAGGACTCATAGGTAGGTAAGCTACGTAGTATTTTTATTTAAAAACCAACTTCAATTATTTCTCCCTATTGAAACTTTGCTTTGAGCTATCAATGATTATAGACAAAAAAAAAATCTAAACTTGTCTTGGATTCTGCAGCTAGACTCTTGGTGAAAAATACTACATCCTCCTCTTCCTTGACTCTTAAATTGGTTTATGTTAATCAAGTAACTAGGCATCTAATGTAAATGAAATTATTTAGATTAATGACCTAGCTATGAAAATATCACTATAAACAGGTTTTTTTCAAGGTTCAGTAGGGTTTCTATTACCCTAAAAAGTCTCCCCCGTGAAAGCTCCCATTCACAGTGATTTTGTCCTTTTCTGATTCACATGTAATCAACTTCTGTCATCTCTTGTTACTTACCTGCCCTGCATATCTTATCTCCCTGAACAGACTGCAAGCTCCAAGACTGCTAGAACTAATTCTTACTTTTTTTTGGAGTCACCTTAGACACAGGAGAGAGTCTTAAGAAATACTTTTGAATGACTCACAAATGACTAGTCCAGTGGCTTTTCTGACTCTCAATTAAATTGCTTTTCTCAAAAGAAAGCTGACCTTAGAGTAAAAGTAGTCCTAATTGTGTTTTAGCCTGTTTTATGCCAAGACCTCAGAGATGTTGAAAAGAAATAAAAAGAAACTTCTTACCCCTCCCTGTCAATGATGATCCACTCCAACTTTGGTTAGAAGACAAGCACTGTACTAAAAAGGTTTAAACAAACCTGGTATCCACAAAGTGGAACATTTTCCTGTTCCTAGGAATGGCAACTTTTGTTATATATAGATCTTGGGTTGATATGGACCAATATTGTCTAGTTAACTCATTGTTTTTGCCCACAAACAAATCATTGTGTGTTCCTTATGTCAGTACCGGTTCTTAGCACTGCTATAGACACTGTGGGGTTATAGAAGATGTCTAAAGGTGTGCAAGTTCCACCCTTCAAGGGATTTACAATCCAAATTAAAGATAAGAGTAACATTGAAAACAACTGTGAACAATACAAGGTGATATATATGATCCAGTGCTGACTTGAGGGCCTTGGACTTTAACTGCAACAGAAATTTGTTGAAGGAGAAAAGTACTGGGAGTTTTATTCATAAAAAAAGATTTCATGAAGAAAATGTAACAGGAGATAAACATTAAAAGAGGGACAAGATTTGAGGCAAAGGAGGTAGGCTGTCCATTACAGTTTCAGGCAACATCATGTTGTTACTTCTTTGAGATGCTGTAAGGCATAACATATATGAGGTCTGTCCAGAAGGTATCCAGCCATGTACTATGAAAAATAAGAGACATTTACTGAAGAAGATACAAGATACAAGAAACATTGTACACAGGACAATGACGCCTCAGTCCTCTTCAAAGTAGGCACCTTGGGACCTCACACAGTTCTCCCAATTGCCATCAGCTACCCCATCATATTTTCCTGAATCTCACTGATGGTCTGAAATCTCTTCCCTTTCAAAGGAAAACTGATTGGGAAAAGCCTGAAGTCACAGGGTGCCAAATCTGGGCTGTAGCAGGGCTGAGTCATCTGGGTGACTGGATGTTTCACCAAAAAATTCTGGAAGAGACGTGATGCAGAAGCAGGTCTGATGAAGCTGCGAATCACCAGTTGCCCATAGCTGCAGGCTTCCAAATCATCCAAATAGTTTCCGTGGAGGAATGCTCAAACTTAATGCAAAATTTGATGCAGATTCATTGCTTTACTCACTCAGTCATTTTGAATGCAATAGCCACTCGGTACACATGCTCACTCAAAAGTGTCTACTGCTCCCACGACTAGTACAGTGAAGTCATTATTGTTTACTCATGTGCATTCCTGTCCACTCTCCTTGGCTGCCATGTTACGTTGACATCAAGCAAACCATTCTTGTTATATTAACAATGGCTGGACTTTTTCTGGACAGACCTCATATAAGGCATAACAAACTTTAAATCATTGGGCTATTATGTTTTTTTAAAATTACCTTTAACAGGGAATAAGAAGCATAATTGATAAGCATAAAATAGATGGGGAGAGGTTAAGAATGATATAGGAAAGAGAGAAGTCAAAGAACTTACATGTACAACCCATGAACATGAACTAAGTGGGCAGGGAGGGGAATGCTGGAGGGTTGGGGGTACAGGGCAGAGGGAGGATAAGGGGGGGAAAATTGGGAAAACTAATAGCATAATCAATAAAATATACTTAAAAAAGTGAAAAAAAATTTTAAATTACCTTTAATATAATTTTATTTTAGTGGTCTATTTTTTGACCACTAAATTTGCTCAGTTTTCCATTTCCCAGTTGTCAGAGTCAGACCAATAATCTGGCTTATTAGATTTAAAGTTGTTTGTTACATGCATATAGTTTATGAACAAATGAAACAAATAGTCATGATGTGCTCGGTGTTTTATTGGACCCATCTGTGGTGTCACAATGTCAAAATTTTATTCTTTTTTATGGCTCAGTAGTATTCCATCTATCCATGGACACTTAGGTTCCTTCCATAACTTGGCTATTGTAAATAATGCTGCATATACATGGAGTGCATATATCTTTTTGAATGCGTATCGTTGTTTTCTTCGGATAAACACCCAGATGTTGAGTAGTCATACGATAGTTCTATTTTTAACTTTCTGAAGAAACTCCATACTGTTGTCTATTGTAGCTGCATATGTATGAGGGTTTCCTTTTCTCCACATCCTCACCAACATTTGTTATTTGTTGACTTTTTGATAACATCCATTCTGACAAGTGTGAGGTGATATCTCATTGTGGTTTTGATTAGCATTCCTTGATAAGTGATGTTAAGCATTTTTTTTTCTTTTGTCTGTGGCCATCTGTATGTCTTTTGAGAAACATCTATTTAGGTCCTCTGCCTATTTTTTTAATCACATCTTTTTGGGGGGGAGGGTGTTGAGTTGTATCAGTTTTTTATATATTTTGGTTATTAATCTCTTATTGGACATATCATTTGCAAATATCTTTTCCCATTAAGTAGATTGTCCTTTTGTTTTGTTGACAGTTTCTCTCACTGTGCAAAAGCTTTTTAGTTCAATGAAATCCCATTTGTTTATTTTTGCTATTGTTGCCCTTGTGCAGGAAGACATATCCAAAAAACTATTGCTAAGACTGATGTCAAAGAATTACTACTTATGTTTTCTTCTGGGATTTTTATGATTTCAGGTCTTACATTTAAGTTTTTAATCCATTTTGAGTTTATTTTCATATATAGTATAAGGAAGTGGCCCAGTTTCTTTCCTTCTTTGGTGGAAAATCCCAAATTCAATATTTAGTTGTGTGATAAAACAAAACAACAAAACATTATAGTTTTAGGCAGAATAGAATATTTCAAACAAAGTCCATTTACTGATAAAAATGACAAATTCAACTTTTTATTATAGCACAAGTTATATATTTCAAGTGGATAAAAAAATCAGTATCATTTACAGTATCTTAAGATAAATTTCCTTTGAATGGGAACTTCTTTTCCAGTACTTTGAGGTCCGCAAGATTTATCTAGAAAATTTACTACTGTGGAAAATGAAGACTGCTTAAATTGAAGGGGAAGGGGGAGCACCTGTGGTTTTTCTTTTTTGATCGCTGGGACTGTGTCTTTCAGGTGGCTCAATGGTTTCATATTTTCTTTGGACATCAATGGGCACCGAAGCTTCTGCAGGACAACTATGATGCTGTATGAATTCTGGCATTTTGCTAGCACTGATATAACTCTTGAGTCCACTACTCCATTAGACCTATTAACTCCATATTAACTTCTGTTGCAAACCTTACAAAAGAGGGTACTTCTGGGCATTTAGGTCCACATTCTATTTTAAGACTGCATATTCAGTGTTCATAAATTGTCTGAGCCTGTGGTGGCTGTCATCTCGTATCACTATAGCTGGAAGGCAGGCCCCTTTCATTCATTTGTTTTTGCATACTATTGAAACTCTATTAAAAGAATCATAAAGTGATTTTTTTTTTCTAACGACAATAATCCATAGAGACATAAAAGACCAGAGGGGAGACAACAGGAACAAAACTTTGGAAGCTGAAAAGAGATGGCTGCATGGCAACTAATCTAGCATATCTGAGAAACCTAATTCCTAAACTGGCACTGGTGAAAGCCTAAAAGCAACTCAGTTTACAAGGACCTTCCAAAAGACTTGGGAATTGGTGGCATCAGGTATAGTTGAAAGTTGGGGCTCAAAATAGGAGGCTAAGTTGAAACTGTGAAGCAGTTAAATTCCTAGATCTCCTCCTCAATTCTGCATATCTGGATAATGGTCTTCTCTCACCTGGCAAAATAATAGAGGTTTGTTCTTTGAAGAGGGTGATTATAGAGTCCCATGCTTTGGGAACACCAGGCACAGCTATGGGGGGGGTATTATTCTAAAGACAGAGGTATTAAGTGAGCATTTGTCAATTGTATATTTAATCCTACAAGCCCTCTTTCCCCATTGAGCTTACAGAACACTAGCATCTGGACATTACCCTCTAGGAAGGTGATTGGAAGATATTCTCTGAGGAAAGCTAATCACTCCAAGAAGAAAGACCTAAGCATACTGATGACAAGATTCCTCAATGATTGACCTAGACAGATCATTCTATATTAAAGCCCTACCTATGTCCTCAGAGATTTATATAAGCTTCTTAGTGCTCTTCTCTTAAATATTAAATCATAAATAAGGACCACTATATATTGGAGAAAAGTCTCAGATGAAAGATAAAAACCAAAACAAATAAACAGAGAAAGAAAGTTGGAGAAAACAGGGCTAAATATAGAGATGAAAACGTCAAAGAATTACATTCAGAGAGATAAGAGATGATAGTAAATATATATATATTTTTAAAAGGATTATTAAAGAAAGCTCTTGGAAATCAAAATGTGATGATATAAATAGAAATCTAAATAGAAATATTGGAAAATAAAATTTAGAAACTCCTTCACATAGTAGAGCAAAAAGGCAGAAATGATAAATGTGAAAGACAAGTTCGGAAAATTAGAGGACGAGTCCTATATATCCAACATACAATCTAATAGGAGTCCCAGAAAGAGGACAAAGAAAATCATCAAAGAAATAATTCAAAAAAATTTCTATAAATAAAAGGTATAGTTTTTTTAAATTAAAAAGTCCCAGCATTGTGAATAAAAATACTCACTGCAAAGCATATTATCATGAAATTTATTAAAATTAGGGATAAAGAGAGAATTCTACAAGCTATTAGAGAGACAAAACAGGTCACACGCAAAGGATCAAAAAGCAGAATAGATTTAAACTTTTCAAAAGCAATACTAAAATCTACAAGACAATAGAGAAATGGCTTTAAATTTTTTAAAGAAAATTATTTTTAAGTGATAATCTAGACCCAGGTAAATATCAGTCAAATGGGAAAATAATAAAAGACATTTTTACTCATGCAAGGTCTCAAAGATACGCCTTCAATGAATATTTTTTGTCAAAAAACTCTACTAGAGAATATACTTCATTAAAATATAGAGATAACCACAAACAAGCAAGATATAGGCTACAGAAAACACATGATCCAATACAATAGAAAGGCCAACAGCATCCTCAGAATGATGATGAAAACATATCCCAAGATAGTGGCTATCTACTAAGGATAGATGGCAATTGGTCCAAATTGTAACAAGCCAGAAAGCCAAGAGAGGTTTTCTCAAGAAGATTAAATTGATGGAATGCCTGATGCATGTAAACGTGTTAAGAGATTTAAACTATTAGTAAAATCTTTGGGGTTGAATTAGTGAAACTAAAGAGTCTTACAGAACAGAAAAAGTAATAACAGTTTCCTACATAACTCTACTGTGAATAGTATTTGCAAATATATGTTTATTATATGTATGCTTAATATGAATCTAACCAAACTTAAAATATAACTATTTTGGGAGGCTAGGGGGATGGGAAAAATCTAAATATGTTGTGGGAATATGGGGGCAGGGGAATAGAGAGCTAAGCTCTTTTCCTTCACAATGAGTTCCATTCATAATGTCTAAAATGGAAAAATCATAAAATAGCAGGATAAGTGTATTATTTAGGTAACTGGAGATAGCAAAATTATTAGATAAGAGGGGAAGTAATGAGAGGGTAACTATTTTTCCTAATAAGCCTTATGGAACTCTTTGGATCTTTAAACTATATACAAGTAAATACTAACAAAAGTAAAAGCAAAGTTTATGCTGGTACTATGGGGGATTAAAAAATAAACAAGATCTGGTCTCTCAAATTGTTTACTGTCAAATTGAGGGAAGAGAGATACTCAACAATCATGTATGAGACTAAATGTGATATGTGGTGTAAAAGGTTAAAACAGAAAACTCTAGGAACCCTGAACAGAGAAAAGGTACAGGCTTTAGAGATAAATAATTTTCTGTAAAGGTTTTATTTTAGGTCTGGAAGAAAATGAGGGACTTTAGCAGGTAGAGACTAACCTACCTTGTGGTGAGCCTGCCAGGTAAAGGGATTGTGTGAGTAGGGCAGACAGAGCAGAAGAGCTGTGATCTTGTCCAGGGAGGAAAGCATGATCTGATTTGGTGCAGTGTGCAGTGTGCAGTGAAAGCAGGATAGGCTGAGAAAGAAGGCTGTGGAGGGAAGTTGAGGACAGAGCTTTGGATGACCTCGAATACCCCATGAAAGCTTTTGGAAGGCAATGGGAAATGAAGTTCTTTGAGCAGAGAATTGATATGATCTGAGCCGTAATTTAGGAAGATTATCTGGCAGCAATACATGGGTTCCATGGCAAAGAAGAAAAAAAGATGACAAGGAAATAAGGAGGAACTCAATTCAATAATCCAGAGCAGAGGTAGGAGGGTCTGGACTTAAACAGGATTTGTGGAAATTGAAAGGCAACCATGGATGTGAGATATTTCAGAGACAACAGTTAAACCTGCTTTTTAAAAAATTATTTGCTTTTGCATTTTTTCTGTTGGAAATTCTTTATAAGGACTGTGGTTGGCTTTAACTGGCTGATGTAGGCATACTGGGAGCCAAGTAATCGTGGTGATTTGTATTTTTTTTAAAAAGCCAACTAGTTAATAAACTTTAGAACATTCTGATCTTGGTACAAATGCTTGATGTGCTCATGTTCTCCAATGTTACCTTTCATTTCAATTGGTTTTTTAATGAATAGTTGTTATACCATTAATCAAGGACTTCAAAAATAACTTAATTATGCTTTACTTTTCATCATCTCATCATTCTTGTGAGCCAAAATTATTTTAAAATTAAGAAATAATAATAAATTGGCAAATCTATTATGTTTTAACCATAACTAGTCACACTGACTTTAGTCTCTTATATTCCCAATCTACCCATCATTCACATTGTCGGATAAATGTTCCTGTTTAATATTCAATTACTCATTCAAATTTGTATAGTGGTCCCCTAATGCTTGTCCCCAAAACTGCAAATTTTCTGCTGGACATTCAAGGCCTCCAAAGTGAGGTCCCATCTTTACTTTCAGTGACCTCTAACACTACACTTCCTTTACAGTTTAGCTGATGTCTTTATTATCCCCTATTCTCAACATGCACTTTTGCTCAATATTTTGCTTGCAGGTTTTTTCTTCCTGGAATTCCCTCCCTCGACCTTTTCCCTTATTCGAATTCCTACCTATCCTTTAAGGCTGACTCAGCATCTACCTTCTCCATTACTTCCTCTCCCAGGTACTTCAGAGAAAGTTGATCTCTGTGTTTGCTAAAGTTACATAGCATTTAGTGTCTGCACCATATAATTTGGCATTTAATTATCTGCTTCATTTTTATATGTGCTGGTTTGTGTCTCCTTTCCAAATCAGACTATTCTTTCCTTGAGAACAGGTTAACTGTGTCATGTACTCCTGATTCTACTTTTACTCTCAGCATTAGTTAGAATTATTTTGGTCACAGTACAGAACCCCAGTTCAAATTAGATTAAAGAAGGGAATTATTTTACTTATTGTAAAGAGTCTATGGATAGAGTGGGATTTAGAAGCATATTGAACCTACGTGCTTAATGTCATCACAAACATCATCAGTCTGTCTTCATTGTTTGGCTCTGATTTCATCCAACAGAACGAGTTCAGGCAAATTATAAGTATTAGCAAATGGGGCCAGTAGCAACTTGGGCACTTACATCAATAATTGAGTAAATTCAGCAAGAAGGATGCATATTTTTCTACATTGTTCTGGAAAAAGATCCAAGGCTGACTCTCATTGGCCTGGAGAGTGTCATATACTTACTCCTGAACCAAGCCCAGAAACATTTTTTTAAATTTATTTTATTTTTTAATTACAGTTTATATTCAATATTATTTTGTATTAGTTTTTGGTGTACAGCATAGTGGTTAGACAATCATGTAATTTACCTTATATTTCAGGTACCCACCTGGCACCATACATAGTTATTACAATATTATCAACTATATTCCCTATGCTATACTTTATATCCCCATGACTATTGTGTGACTACCAATTTGTAGTCCTCAATCCTTTCATTTTTTTCACCAATCATCCAACCCCCCTCACCTTTGGCAACCATCAGTCTGATCTCTGTATCTATGAATCTGTTTCTATTTTCTTCATTTATTTTGCTCTTTAATTCTTTTTTTAAAAAATTATTGTTCAAGTACATTTTTCTGCCTTCCCCCCCAGTCCAACCCCCAGCCCTCCCCACCTTCCTCCTGTTTCCACCCCCTACCACTCCCTCCTCCGTTATTGTCCATGTGTCCTTTATAATTGTTCCTACAAACCCTTCACTCTTTTCCCCTGAAGTTCCCTCTCCTCTCCCCTCTGGTTATTGTCAGCTGTTCTCAATTTCATTGTCTTTGGTTACATTTTGCTTATTTGTTTATTTTGTTGATTAGGTTCCTGTTAAAGGTGACATCAAATGGTATTTGTCCCTCACCGCCTGGCTTATTTCGCTTAGCATAATGTTCTCCAGTTCCATCCATGCTGTTGCAAAGTGTAGAAGCTCCTTCTTTCTCTCTGCTGCGTAGAATTCCACTATGTAAATGTACCATAGTTTTTTGATCCACTCATTTACTGATGGGCATTTAGGTTGCTTCCAGCACTTGACTATTGTAAACTGTGCTGCTATGAACATGGGGGTGCATAGGTTCTTCTGAACTGGTGTTTCAGGGCTCTTAGGGTATAATCCCAGCAGCAGAATTGCTGAGTCAAAAGGCAGTTCCATTTTTAGTTTTCTGATGAAATTCCATACTGTTTTCCACAGTGGCTGCATTCCCACCAACAATGCACTGGGGTTTCCCTTCCCCTACATCCTTACCAGCACTTGTTTGTTGATTTATTGATGATAACCATTCTGACAGGTGTGAGATGGGTATCTCACTGTGGTTTTTACTTGCATTTTTCTGATGATTTGTGATGTTGAGTGTCTTTTCATATGTCTATTGGCTATCTGTATATCCTCTTTGGAGAAGTGTCTGTTCTGGTCCTTTCCCCATTTTTTAATTGAGTTGTTTGGTGTTGAGTTTTATAAGTTCTTACAAATTTTGGATATTAACCCTTTATCAGATGTAGCACTGGTGAATATGCTCTCCCAATCTGTAGGTTGTCTTGTCATTTTGTTGGTGGTTTCCTTTGTTGTGCAAAAACTTTTTAGTTTGATATAGTTCCATTTGTTTATTTTTTCTTTTGTTTCCCTTGCCTGGGGAGATAAAAAAAAATTGCCATGGTAATGTTCAAGATTTTGCTGCCTATGTTTTCTTCCAGGATTTTCATGGTTTTAAGTCTAACATTTAAGTCTTTGATCCATTTTGATTTTATTCTTTTATGTGGTGTAAGAAGGTAGTCTAGTTTCATTTTTCAGCACATAGTTGTCCAATCTTCCCAACATCATTTATTGAATAGACTATCTTACCCCATTGTATATTTTTACCTCTTAAGGTGAGTTTTATGAAGGAAAGGATGAACCATCAAAATGACTGTTTTGTGGAAGCAGAACTAGAAAGAACCTGAATAGGTTCAAATGGTTCAAAATCTTGACAGTGCATTTGCGAGCATAACTCCAGGTGGTTCTAGCTGGATTCTCTAGCAGAAAAATGATCAAAGTCCCTTGTGGATGTCAAGCAGGTGAAGGTCAAAATGAATCCTTTTGTAAAATCAGAGATTGTGGTGTCTTGTTCACATTTGTATCACACATGCCTGTATATCAGGGCAAACTAATGGAATGAATGGAAGAACGATTGTAGGATACAGTATTGGAGACATATGTCCACTCAGAAATCATAAAGTGATTCTCTAAGTATCAAAATTTTGTGAACAATCTGTAGTTTCTAGTAAAGAGAGATCATGGTAACAATACCTATGTCTATAAGGGGTCATTGTACCTGGAAGAAATATCCCAGCAGCACACAGAACCCTAGAAATTATCAGGTAATACTTTAGCCTTGGTTTTTATGTCACTGTCACTTCCAGAATACTGAGCTCTGTACAAGGATGAGGCAATAGACTATGAGGTTGGGGTCAAGTTCAAAGTATGAATCATTTGCAAATTCAAATCAATTGATTACATACTCAATCTTCCTAAGTCATAGTCATAGTCCCTTCAGGCAACTTTAAGTACTTAGGTTTGTTTCCCTTGTTGCTTTTATTTTCCAGAGTTACTATGGTGTATATTCTCCTACTGGCTATCATTTGGGAAAATTACTTATATGTTCATTGAGACTGTTTTCAAATAAAATTGACATAAACAAATTTTAATCAATAAACCTCAACATTAAAATATCATATATATTCGGAAAGCAATTAAAAAAGTAAAATAGCTTTAAACAAATAGCTAAAGGCTGTCCAAATAAGGTTGAAAAGCAGACTAAGACTGAGCTATAATGTTCAATAGGTTCCAATGACATAACTATTACAAAAGTAACATGAATGAGAAATAACTCATTCTCTTTCAAATGCAAGACATACTCTATAACTGCTAAACAATTAAATGTTGGCTAAAAATTATTGGGAAATAAGAGTAAAAGAGAACGTGGGTACAGGAGACTAATACAATAAAAAATAAAATAGATTACAAAGAAAGAAATATGAAATTGGAAGAAATAAGGTTGATTAAAGGAGAGAATTAGTGAAAAGTTTAAGGGTTTTTTGCTGAACCTGAATTGTGGAAGAGGAATGGTGAGATGAAGAGTTTGGGGAAAGGGGACAAGTTTCTCAAGACCTCCATATCAAAGAGAAACCAAGATGTCAAGCCCGGAGCCTGAAATTCTCTTGGGACTCAGTACAGACCAGCATCTGCTACCGTAATTATAAAAGGTGTCATCTGACTGACCTCATGCTCCAATGTTAGGCTAGTCGTGTGAAAGAAAACAAAATTTTACTTTCTTAACATCCTTTAAGTAGGTGTTACTTCCCTTGATAGCACTGCTGTGCTTGGTCAGGGGAGGAAGGGAAAGTTAAATCGTCATTCAATAGCTTTAATAATGTTTCAGCCATTATTTTTAAGCCTATACATCTTCCCCTCTTAAATCTTCTAACTTCTTAAAGGTCTATAGTTTTACATGTTCTATTTTTTACTTTTTACTTAGATGGCTTGGAGTGTTTTTAATTTGCTCTCATTAGAAACACAAAATAGTATACGTTCTTTAGATCTTGCCTTTAGAATGCATAATTTTAAATTCTACATTTAAGTTATAACCAGGACAATATTAATTTCCCTTTAAAATGTGTGGCATCTCGTTTTCAAGTGTTTAATGAGTTTTTTGTTTTCTTTGTGTGTTTGGGGAAGGAGGATTATGACTGAATATCACAGCTAATATAGTAAAGATATTTTTGGAAATCAACAATAAATATAATTTTAACATTTTCCCTGGGGATAAAATAAGGGATGAAAAATTGAGTTATATGTGTCTATAATTCTGATCAGTTTAAATGAACATTATCTCATTCTTCAGTAAACTTTCATCTAATATCCAAAATGTCTTAAATAAGTAAAACAAATCTAGAGAATAACAGAAATTAAGGATAAAATCCTGTAAGCAAAATAATGAATTAACTATTCCTAGTACATTAATGTTTATATTCTTTTTTTAAGCTAATAGTTACGGTCATAAATTGACCTGATCATCGGTCAGTATAGCACTTCTTTGGGCCTTAACACATAGTCCACTTACTTCCCTGGTGGTTGTCCGTCCTTTAGCATTTAGTCTATGTTGGCGTTTGAGGTGCTGTTCCTGCAGTGTATCCATCAGTGTATGCTTTCAGAGTTTTCTCTGGTAGTCTGAGCAGAGGACTAACAAAATTCAAGCTTTGTTGGGCTCTTAGATATCCACAGAATTCTCTTCTACCTCACAATGAAAATTGAATACTTTACCAGATTTTGGCTTTTATATCAGTTATCGTAGGCACAGAATGTAGATAATGGGTAGGGACTTTTTTATTACTAAAAAGGGTACCTAATTTCTCAGGTTAATTTTGAGAAATGGTGTGTATATCTTGTTTGGTATTGCATTTTAAAATACAATCCACTAAGAGCTTTCTACAACTGTCTGCTTGGCTCAAGTGAGTCCTCCATGTTTCACTGCATTTTAGACTAGCTCACTGAAAATAACAGAAATGCCTACAATTCCAAATCTCTCAAACACTTGAAGCTTGTAAGTTATTTGTGTAATTATTCACTTAGGAATATTTTGGGTAAAAGGCGTAAAAGAAATTATAGGGTGGTTAAAAACAAACAAACATACTTTGAGTTCAGTTACTTACTATCTCTGACCTCAGTTTTCTCAGCTATAAAACAAGATAGTAATACCTAACTCATCAGATTGATGTGAGGACTAAATAAGTTCAATAAGAAAACACAGAAAGTGCCCAGTTCAGCAACTGGTACATAGCATATGTTTAATAAATTGTAACTGATATTATAGGAAATATACTAAGATAGAGAAGGGAAGAAATATCTAAGGTAGGATTCCCATTTATAATGTAGGTTACCATAACCTGGACAATTGTTCTTTAACTCCTTTATCCAATCTTAAAAATATTTAAGAATCCAATCTTAAAAATACTTTATTCAAAATACTTTTTGAATAAAGATAGTAACTTTTTAAAAATAATTTTTTTCAATTACAGTTGACATACAACATTATATTAGTTTCAGGTGTACAACATAGTTATTAGACATTTATATAACTGATGAAGTGACCACACTGATAAATCTTGTACCTGGCTGACACCATACAAAATTATTACAATATTATTGACTATATCCCCTATGCAATTTACATCCCCATGAAGGTTTTTATAACTGGTAATTTGCACATCTTAATTCCTTCCCCTTTTTCACCTTTCCCCACCCCCCTTCCCATTTGGCAACCATCAAAGTGTTCTCTGTATATTTGTTTGTTTCTGTTTTGTTTGTTCTTTTATTTTGTTTTTTAGATTCCCCATGTAAGTGAAATCATGGTATTTTTCTTTCTGCCTCACTTATTTCATTACATAATTCCCTGTAGATCCATACTTATTGTCAAAAATGGCAAGATTTCATTCTTCTTTATGGCTGAGTAATACTCCATCGTATGTATGTACCGCCTTTTCTTTATCCATTTGTCTACTGATGAACACTTATGTTGATTCATTGTAAATAATGATACAATGAACACAGGGATGTGTATGTCTTTTCAAATTGGCATTTTGAGTTTCTTTGGCTAAATACCCAGAAATGGAATTGTTAGGTTCTTCTTTGTCTCTTGTTATAGCCTTTGTTTTAAAGTCTGTTTTGTCTGATAAAGATATTGATACCCCAACTTTTTGTTTATTTGTTTGCAGGGTTGTTTTCACTACTTTACCAGGATAAAAGCTTTTTAAAAACAGTTTTACACAAATATTAGAAAACTAGTTTTAATTCAGAAATAAAACATTCTATGCATTAAAATGGTGCTTAAATATTATTTTCAGATAGTTATATATATTTAATGTTCCTTCTCTGTGATAAGCTGAGAATGACAGAAGATATTAAGTCAAAGAACGTGGTAAAAAAAATAACTAGGATCAGAAAACTCTAAGAAACAAAAAAAATTAAAGATGACAGGAACACTTCATTCTAATCCCTTAAAATATGATTTTTGGTTTTTCTGTCAGATTAGGCAACAAAATAGAAATTTTGTTCAGTTTCAGGCTCAAGGTTGATATCCTAAATAAAGCCAAAAATAAATTTCCAGAAAAATTTAATACATTGGCCTACCTTATATTTTACCCTCTAAATTTTGTAGGAGAAATTATCCCTCTTCAAGGAAAGAAATGAAATGTTACTCTGTTTCTAACTCAATCACTATAAATCACCTTGGAAGTAAGTGGAGGCTTGTCGAATAAATGTTCTCCAGCAAAATGAACTGCAAAGATGCTGAACTGTTTGATTGAAATAAGAAGATAAAATTTTCACTTATTTTCAGAAGCTGCATTCGCAGTATAACAAAAAGCATTATTACCACAAGAGAAATACTTTCAAGACTCAGTGTTCTTTGACTAATATAAATAACCTCATTTTGGCAGTTCTGATCATTTAGAATCCAACAAAGAACAGAACATTGCCAATAACATCTTCAATGTTGAATTCTCTTCTTGTAGCACTTAGATGGCTCTGTGATGTTCTGAGGATAAAGTATTTCATAGTTCTTATCAGCATGTGAACTTTCTTAGATTAGTTCAAATTTTCAAGGAGTTTCTACCTGGGGTTGTTCCTTAGGGCTCTATACAGGGCAGATTTAGAAGGGAATTGATCTTTTTTCACCCAAAGAGTAGAGGGGCCCAGGGCTTGGCAGTTTGGGTAGGGAGACCAGTGGGAAGGCTGTTGTGGCCATGACAGGCAGGAGACTAGACCAGGGTAGTGGCAGAGGAGAGAGGGAATAGTAGATTGAGTAAAGGTGTATTTTGGAGACAGAACCAACAGACTTTACTAAAAGAAAAAAATCAAATATGACCACCAAGTTTTAAGTTAGAATAGTTAGATAGGAGCCATTTGCAAAGCCGGTAAACTGAGGAGTCTGAAAAGAAAAATGAAAGTTAATATTATGTGCCTCTTCCTGTGTATCAAAAAGTTTGAAATACTAAAAAAAATTAAAGCACCATCAAGACTTTGCTTTTTTAAGCATGTTTTAATTTTCTTTTGGTGTATTCTTCACATCTTTTAAATTATTTAATGCTTCAAAATCATAATAAATGATAACATATTACTCACATTGCAAAGAGTTTATGAAGATTAAAAAACACTTTAAGATAATTTTTCAGCCCTTTCCCCAAGTTCCATAATTTTTCAAATAAATACAATTAATTATATGCTTTTTAAAATCAATTTTTTTAAATAGCAACTATTAGTTGGGTTGGCAATGTTAACTCACACATTATTTGGTAGATTAAAAAAATAAACTATAGTAGTTTTTGTTTGGGAATTTAAGCATTGTTGAACCTGCATAAGTCTAAAAAGTCATTTTTGTTAAAAAAAAAAAAATCAAACCCTCAGGCCAAGAACTTTTTTTTAAATTCCAAGATTTAACCAGAAAAAAAAAGGACAGTCTTTTAAAACGGAGTTTAGACACTCATTCGTTCAAAAAAGATAACAGTGACCTCTAGTGTTCATTGGGAGTATCTTTGACTGTAACTTTGACTATTTTCATCAATTTACCCTACCTACAGATATTGAATGTAACATAAAAATGAAATGAGAGGGAGACAAATGAAAAAGGTCACTGTAGCCACAGTAATAATTGATAATAGGTGCATATATTTCTAAGAGCTCAGAGCCCCTCATCTGGTTTCAGAAATTGAGGAGTAGAATCCTGAAATAACTACCTCCTGCACTGATACGAAAAGGGAAAAAATCACAGGCGACAGGGTGGGAAGAGCATTACTGTTCAAAACCAAACACAAACAATCAAACAAACAAAAACAATAGCATTAGTCAAAGTAGAAAACCAAATAATGAATAATATTGTGGGGCAATTTCAACTGCACCAGCATAAAACAAGGGGCAGTGCATGTCTGCAAGGGAAGCAAGAGAGGGAGGCAAAGGTAAGATCAAGCACAGTTTGTAACTTCTGTTGTACATAATGGGAAGCCACTCTAGACAGCCTTATGATTCATATAGAGCTGTGGAAGTACACGGTGGGGGGTAGATACTAAATTGGATGTTATTGAAGTAGATGATGGTAACAGTAAGGAGGGTAGATAAGTTTGATAAATAATTGGAACACAAAGTCAATAGTGGGCTTCATGGCTTGATTGTGTATAGAAGCTGAATGGCGAATAAAGGGTCAAGGATGTCACCTTTTAGAGGTCAGACAAATTGTATGTTCATCAATTAATACTTTTAAATTATAAGAAAAAATATAGTTAGTAGGGAAGATGACATGTTAATTTTCAGATACTTGGGAAATAGTGGTATATCAGTGCAAACAGGTAATTGGATTTCCAGTTCTTGATTCTTTGAGGAGAGAATTATCAGCCTAGAGGTGGCTGCTGAAACAATGAAAGTGGATAAGATTTCCCAGGAAGATTATACAGTATAAAATAAGAGCATGGATAGAAAAGGCATCACTAATGCTTAGTGAAAAAAAGAACAATTTGGAGTTGGATTTGTTTAGAATATATTGGAAACAGAGGATCCATTTTTTTTCAGTGTCAAAGTATAATTCAATGAAAGGATCAATATTTAGAGGTTACCTTTTGAGATTTAGCTACACAAATACTATCGTAGTGTCAAATGAATACATGTTATATTTATTTACTATATTAAACAGATTTGTTCAGCAAAAAATAAATAAAATAAAACAAAAAAGAAACTTTACATAAACTAACATGAGTAAGAGACTTCCTTATCATGTTACCATGTAACTTGAAGTCTCAAGGGATAAACTGCTCCAGGCTCAGCTGAATCCAAACACCACGTCTTCAGTGGTCTCTCTCCATGTGTAGAAGGTACTTTATTATGTGTGGACTTAATTTTCATGCAGAGGAAAAAATGATTGTGAGATGAATTTGAATGTAAAACTAATGACAACTGAGAAAAAACAAACCAACCTCTTTCCCTTCCATGTCTCATACTGACCTCCCTGAAAGAACTCTGATTGGCTTGACTTTGATCATGTGTCTGTCACTTAAACCAATCACTATGTCCAGAAGGATAACATACTCTGATTGGTCATCTTGGGTTATGGCACACCATGGTAACAGTAAAGACAGAGCCTTATGTGTATTAGGCATCCCTCTCAGAATCACATGGAAAGAGTGTTTCCTTCAAGGATTCGTACTTTAGTAATTAAATAGTTTAGATACGAGGAAGAATGCAGATACTATAATACAAGCAAAGACTATGAAAGCCCAATGAAAGGAACATCTCACTGGAAAAAGCTTCTTGAAAGCCATTTTATCTTAGGGTGTCCTGCCTAAAGCAGTTGGTGTCCTTCATCCTGAAACTAAACACACATCTATCCAGGAGTGAGAAAGCTGAAGAAGCAGGAGAAGGTGGAGAATTGCAGGTCTGAGCCATGCAGTGAGATGAGCCAGCAGATAGACAACATATGAGAACTACAGAAGCACCTGCCCTGGACTGCTTTAATAGCTTAACAATGGCTTAATAGCTATTTGACATGGCAGAAGGGTCAGTGTGTTCATCTGGGTCATTGAGGAGTAGACGCCAAGAGAGGATTGAACATGCAAGAATGTTGTTATAGGAAACACTTGTGAGAAAAAAATGGGGAGGGAGCTGGAGAAGGCCAAGAGAGTCATCAGATTGTGATGTAGGTCTGCCCCAAAGTGAAGGAGAGGGGAGGAGGATGGTGGATAAACTGTTCACCAGTCTAAGAAAGGTTTGGAAAAGACAATGGAGAGTCCTTGATTAAAAGTGCCGTCAGAGGAGTCCTGTGTCTCCTGGGAGCACAGTTCCCTTAGTTCTTGCCATTTTGAATGGCAGTGTGCCCTCAATGTAAATGCAGCACAGTCTGTATGTATGTCTATGTTGTCAAACCTTTCACAACAGAGTTCTCTGATACATTTCCCCAATTTACCACCAGTAAAATATTTAGCAGTTTAGCTACTGTTTTTTTGCCATGGACCATCCTTGTTTCATCTGCCAAAAGAATCTCATCCTAATTGCCTGCCACGTGGTGGGCGAGCCAGTCTCAGGTTTTTGTCCTGCTGCCTATTTTCTTAGACCACTCCTGATTCCAGAAGCCCCCTCAAAGCAAACACTAAGACTGGATTAACTGTAAAAGGCTTTTACTCAGGGAAAGGCTTCTTACAGCCATCATATCACACTGCAAGTCTGACCTGGAGTATAAGAGAGAAGGAAGAAAAGTTGGGTGTCATGTAGTCTAAGGAAAGTTCAGGAAGGCCAACAAGAAGTCATCAAGACAAAGTGAGCCACCAGAGGATTCCTTAGAACCTCTGCCACTCTCAGCGTTCTGCTGTCGGCTGCCCGTGAAAAGTGTGGCCTTAGCATAGACATAGTGATGCTTTCACAGTATGGCACTCAGACCCTCAGTCAATTATGCTTCTGGTGGCTGGTGGCCTGAGAGGCAGTTCTCATGACCACCACAATCAATGAACTTGAAGAAACACCATTATATTCTGGAAAAGGAAGGGAAATGAGATTGCAAATGAACAGAGCCTCAGGAACTTGTGGGACATTTTAAGTGCTCTAACACAAATATAATTTAAATCCCAAAATGAAAAGAGGAAGAGAATGGAACAAAGAAAGAACTGAAAACAGTAGTTGAAATTTTCACAAATTTGTGGAAATAATTTAGTTACTTAACCAAGAAGCTCAACAAGTTCCAAGCAAGATGAATATAAGAAAGTCACTACCAGGTATATCATAGTCTGACTACCAAAAACTAAAATAAAGAAATTATATTGAGTTCTAACCAGGTGGTTTAGTTGATTGCAGATCATCCCATACACCAAAAAGATTACAGGTTTGATTCCTGGTCAGGGCACATACTTAAGTTGTAGGTTCAATCCCAGGTCTGAGAAAGTATAATAGGCTACCGATTGATCTCTCTCTCTCTCTCTCTCTCTCTCTCTCTCTCTTTCTTCCCCCACCCTTCCTCCCTCTCTCTAAAAATCAATAAACATACAAGGGATTACCACCAAAACCCAGAATTTATTTATTAAAAAATTGTATATTCTTGCATGTTTATATTTCAGTCACCTTCAAAGTACTCTACATTTAATGCAATACACGTATCAAGACTTTTTTCCACTGCTCAAAACAGTTTTTGAACTAATTGACTTTGATGCCTTTTAGTGCTTCTGCTGTTTTTTGTTTCATCTCTTCCACATCAACAAAATATTTCCCTTCATGGACTTTTTTTGCCTGGGGAAACAAAAAGAAGTTGCTCAAGCAAGATCAGGTAAATAGGGAGGGGAGGGTATGAGGGGTCATGTTGTTCTTGGTCTAAAACTGCTGAACACTCAGTGCAGTGGAGGCAGGTGTACTTGTAAATCACCCATCATGAAATAGGCAAATGCATTCAAAGAGTCTTTAAAAAAATTTCACTGGAGCCTAATGCAGCCTCTCACAACACCACCAGCTAGTACACTGATATAGATAGGGTCCTAGAACACTCACCTAGCAGGGAAAGCCTATTCTACAACGGGCTTGCCTTCCAGAAGATAATTCCAGATTTTGCTCCCCCCACCCCCCACCCCCCGTTGTATCGTCAAGTGGGGATAAAATAAGAAACCATATTGAAAGCATTTAGACAAAAGCAATTAAAGAGGATCAAAGATGGCAGAGGAGTAAGTGGAAGCTACACTAACCTTCTCCCAGGAACAATCTGGAGTCACAACTAAATTGTAGAGAAATGATTCAGAATAACCAACAGGAACAGCCACCAGGATCCTTGTGCTGAGTAATCCTCCATACAGCAGCAGCCATCTTGCTCAGACAGACCACTCCTCAGAGCAGCATCAGCCTGAGGGGAAGCAATAGCCCCCACCCCAGTAGGAATTCTGCCCTGCCCTATGGTGCTTAAGCCTGATTGCTGTTCCTTCAGTTCTCTCCCCAGAGCCACCAACCCCAGACTCTCCTCAAGTGTCTCTGGTCCACTCTGCCTTCCTTTTACCAGAGGCCAGGGTAAGTGACTGCAAACAAAATTTGGGGTATTTGGCCTTTAAGAGGCTCTCTGTGTCTCTAGCTGTCCCTCCCTGGCAGACAGATACCCTGCTGCTTTTCATAGCTGGATGTTATCTGGGTTCCTTTCCAGCTCTGGTGCTGTAGATTGGGGAGCCCACCTTGGCATTTAGATTAACAACTGAAAGAGACAGCCACAGAAAGTGGATATCCAGAAGTCTCAAACAGGCTGCCTAAGGTCAACATCTGCCATCACCAGAGGCAGATCCAGAAAGAAAAAGCGGTGGTAAATACTAGAGGATACCAAGATGAAATCCACTGTGGTCTTCTCCATGATTTGCAACACTTTCTTTCCTGCATAACTTTTTAACATTCATTTCTTCTCTATCAACTTTGTGCATATTCCACCTTCTTCATTCCCTTTTTTATTCATAATGTAAATTTTACTTTCTCTTTTCCCATTGCTACAAATCCCAACTTTTTTTTAAGTATTTTTTATTGATTATGCTATAACAGTTTTCCCAAAATTTTCCCCCTTTATCCCCTCTCCACCCTGCCCCCACAACCCTCCAGCATTCCCCTCACCCTTAGTTCACATCCAGGGGTTGTACATATAAGTTCTTTGAGTCCTCTGTTTCCTACACCATTTTTTATCTCTCCCCACCTATTTTATGCCTACTAATTATACTTCTTCTTCCCTGTACCTCCCCCCCCGCATTCCTTCCCTCCCACTCCCCACTGAAATCCCTCCATGTGATGTCCATTTCTCTGATTCTGTTCCTGTTCTAGTTGTTGGCCTAGTTTTTGTTTTCATTGTTTTTCTTTTCTTTTTGGTTCATTTGTTGATAATTGTGAGTTTGTTGTCATTTTACCGTTCGTATTTTTGATCATCTTCTTTTTCTTAGACAAGTCCCTTTAACATATAATAATGGCTTGGTGATGATGAACTCTTTTAATTTGACCTTATCTGTGAAGCACTTTCTCTGCCCTTTCATTCTAAATGAAAATTTTGCTGGATAGGGTAATCTTGGATGTAGGTCCTTGCCTTTCATGACTTCAAATACTTCTTTCCAGCCCCTTCTCGCCTGCAAAGTTTCCTTTGAGAAATCAGCTGATAGCCTTATGGGCACTCCTTTGTAGATAACTCTTTCCTTTCTTCTTGCTTCTTTTAGGATTTTCTCTTTATCTTTAATCTTGGGTTAAATCTTGATGATGTGCCTTGGTGTGTTCCTCATTGGGTCCAACTTCTTTGGGACTCTCTGGACTTCCTGGACTTCCTGGAAGTCTATTTCCTTTGCCAGATTGGGGAAGTTTTCCTTCAATATTTGTTCAAATAAGTTTTCAATTTCTTGCTGTTGTTCTTCTCCTTCTGGCACCCCTATAATTTGGATATTGGGATGTTTCAGGTTGTCCCAGGGGTTTGTAAGACTCTTCACTTTTTTTGAATTCTTCTTTCTTCATTATGTTCCGGTTGGATGTTTATTTCTTCCTTTTGTTCCAAATTGTTGCTTTGAGTCCTGGTTTCCTTCCTGTCACTGTTTGTTCCCTGAATATTTTGCTTTATTTCATTTTGGGTATCTTTCATTTGGTTTTTCATTTTTTGACCCAGCTCAATCAGCTCTATGGGCATTTTGATTACCAGGGCTTTAACTTCCCCATCAGATAGATTGGCTATCTTCTCCTCACTTAGTTCTCTTTCTGAGGTTTTGCTCTGTTCTTTCATTTGGGCCCTGATAAGTGGCAAGGGGGTGGGGCCTTAGATATTCCCCCAGGCAGGGCAACCCTCTTTGCTTTGCTGTGGTGCTGCCTGTTAGAGAGGGGCCAGAGAGGGAACAATGCAGCTCACCTGCTCATCCCTAGTGCACTTTCCAAGAGAGAGAGAAAGTAACACAGGTCCAAAGGGTATAAAATGGCAATGAATAATAATAACCTATCAATAATCACCTTAAATGTAAATAGATTAAATGCTCCAATCAAAAGACATAGGGTAGCTGAATGGATAAAAAAACATGACCCATATGCTGCCTACAAGAGACCCACCTCAGAACAAAAATCCTACACAGACTGAAAGAAAAGGGTTGGAAAAAAAAATGTCCTGAGCAAATGGACAGGAAAAAAAAGCTGGGGTAGCCTTATATCAGACAAAATAGACTTCAAAACAAAGGCCATAAAAAGATACATGGAATGACACTTCATAATACTCAAGGGGAAAATCCATCACAAAATATAAATATTATAAACATATATGCACCCAACATAGGAGCATGCAAAAATAAAAGGAAAATTGTGTAGGAATTCAAGAAAGATATAGACAGCAACACAATTATAGCAGGTGATTTTAACACCCCACTGTCAACAATGGTTAGATCTTCCAAACAAAAGATCAACAAGGATATTGTGGAACTGAATGATGCATTAGATCAAAAAGACTTAACTGATATATATAGATACTTTCATCCCAAAGGAGCAAAATACACATTCTTTTTAAATGCACATGGAACATTTTCAAAGATAAACCACATGATAGGACACAAAACAAGCCTCAACAAATTCAAGAAAACTGAAATCATATTAAGCATCTTCTCAGATCCCAAGGGCCTAAAACTAGAAACCAACGTCAAGGAAAAACTCAAGAACACTTAAATTCATGGGGACTGAATGGCATGCTATTAAACAATGAATGGATTAATAATTAGATCAAGGGAGAAATCAAAATATTTCTGGAAACAAATGAAAATGAACACACAACAGTCCAAAACCCATGGGACACAGCAAAAGCAGTTCTGAGAGGGAAGTTCATAGCAATACAGGCCTACCTAAAAAAGATAGAAACAGTTCAAATAAACAACCTAACCCTACATCTACAAGAACTGGAGAAACAACAACAAACAAAGCCCAGAGTGAGTAGAAGGAAGGAAATAATCAAGATCAAAGCAGAATTAAATGACATAGAGACTAAAAGAACAATTCAAAGGATCAATAAATCCAGGAGTTGGTTCTTTGAAAAGATCAACAAAATTAATAAGCCTTTAACTAGACCCATCAAGCAAAGAAGAGAGAGGACCCAGATTAATAAAATCAGAAATGACAGAGGTTACAACTGATACCACAGAAATACAAAGGATTAGTAAGAAATTACTACGAATAATTATATGTCAAGAAATTTGAAAACCTGGGTGAAATGGACAAATTTCTACAAATATATATATAATTTTCCAAAAATGAATCAAGAAGCATAAAGCCTGAACATACTGATAGCAACTGGTGAAATCAAAGCAGTAATCAAAAAACTACTGACACACAAAAGCCCTGGACCAGACAGTTTGACAGGAGAATTTTACAAAACATTTAAGGAAGAGCTAACAGATATCCTTCTGAGACTACTCCGTAAAAACTAAGAAGAGGAAAGACTCCCAAATTCTTTTTATGAGGCCAGCATCATCCCAATCCCAAAACCAGGTAAACACACAACAAAGAAAGAAAACTACAGGCCAATATCGCTGATGAATATAGATGCTAAAATCCTCAACAAAATATTGGCAAACCACGTCCAGCAATACATTAAATAGATCATCCACCATGACCAAGTGGGATTCATCCCAGGGATGCAAGGATGATACAATATTGACACATCAATACATGCAATGCATCACATAAACAAAAGGAAAGACAAAAATCACATGATCATATCAATAGTTGCAGAAAAAGCATTTGATAAAGTACAGCACCCATTTATGATAAAAAGCACTCCGTAAAGTGGGAATAGAGGGAGCATACCTCAACAGAATAAAGGACATATATGAGAAACCTACAGGTAACATCGTACTCAATAGGTAAAAACTAAAAGATTTCCCACTAAGATCAGGAAAGACAAAGATGTCCACTTACACCACTTCTATTCAACATAGTATTGGAAGTCCTAACCACAGTGATCAGACAAGAAAAAGAAATAAAAAGCATCCAAATTGGAAAGGAGGAAACAAAACTGTCTTTGTTTGCAGATGACATGATAGTGTACATAGAAAACCATATAGACTCCACCAAAAAACTATTCAACATAACAAGTGAATTTGGCAAAGCAGTGGGATACAAAGCTGATATTCAGAAATTGAAAGCATTTTTGTACACCAACAATGAAACATCAGAAACAAAAATCAGGGAAAAAAAATCCCATTTGATATAGCAACAAGAAAAATAAAGTACCTAGGAATAAACCTAACCAAGGAGGGAAAAGATCTATATGAAGAAAAGTACATAACACTGAAGAAAGAAATTAAGGAAGACACATATAAATGGAAGCATATACCGTGTTCATGGATTGGAAGGATTAACATCATCAAAATGTCCATACTATCCAAAGCAATTTATAGATTCAATGCAATCCCTATTAAAATACCAATGACATTTTTCAGAGATATAGAACAAACATTTCAAAAAGTTATATCAAACCATAAACAGCCCTGAAGAGCCACAGCAATTTTGAGAAAGAAGAACAAAGTAGGAAGGATCACAATACCTGACATCAAACTGTATTACAAGGCCACTGTCATCAAAATAGTCTGGTACTGGCATAAGAACAGACACATAGGCAACAGAAGATGGCAGTGAGATAGGTGGGAGCGGAGTCCACTTCCCCTCAATGCCAGTGAAATACCTAGCTGATCTGAGGAGCAGAGCGAACAGCCAACAGTATTCAAGCATATATGAAGATCGGAGACCAAAGATAGAGGACATCGAAAGATCAGACAGTAAGAAGAGTGCTTAAGGACAATAAGATCCCCGGGACGCCGCGGGGACGAGGGCGACTGAAGCCCCGCCCAGGCGCAGGGTCTGCTGCAGGATTCTTGGGAGAGAGCCAGGCTGGGCCGTGTGAGCAGCCAGGTGCTTGTTTGGACCAGGGGGGCTTGAATACAAAGAATTTCTCAAAAAGGAAAAGAAAATAGACGTACGTAGTAGCTAGTTAGAGAACTCTCCGCAGCAGCCGCGGCCTCTGGTGCCCCTCCCCCCTCAGCCCTGGACTGTGAACGCAGAAAAGCGGCCCGGCGCTCACCTGAAGCCCGGCTGGCACGCGTCTAGGGGCCCACACCTGAAACCCCGGGTGAGCGCGTGCCCTGATAAGCAGCCCAGCTGCCTGGGCACCAGACTCAAAGTGCCCCAGTGGGTGCATACCGCAGTCAGTGGCCTGGGGCCCACACCTGAAACCCCGGGTGGGCGGGAGCCCTGATAAGCGCCCGGCTGCCTGGGAGCACAGACAAAAAGCTCCTGGATGAGCGCGAAACCGGATCAGTGGCAGGCTGCCCCCGGTGCACACACCCAAAGCAGGGGATCGGCAACCAACCGAAGTCCAAAGCGGAGATTGCCACACAACCCGATCAACTGCCTGGCTGCCTGCAGGTGACCACAGCCAAAAGCACTGGTTCTAAAAAACTCCTACGTAGCCCCTGTGCACAGAACTGCAGGGCCTACTGGCTCTCTAGGAGGAAGGCAGAACGCCCAGCAGAGGGGAGCTGCAGGGCTAGGAGAGACTGCATTCCCCGAAAGACGCGACCCAGTAGGGGGCTGAACTACCCCAAAGCAGCACTGAGAGCCCCTAGCATCTAAGACAGCAAAGAGCAAGAAGGTGCAATGTGAGTTGCCCCTAATTGGTGCAAATCAAGGACAGCACAGCTGGTGAACTAAAGGCCTAGTGGGGAGCAGAAGGACCCAGAGGAACTAGACTGAAGGCTGAACAACAGCGAAGAGTGTGGCTCAGGAAGGGAGAAAAGTGAAACCAATCCTTCCAACCACCCCTTCCCGTTCCACAGACAGGACGACCAGCAGAACTAACCTGACCAGTTTAAAGCCAGCAGAAGACCTTCTTCTTTTGTTTTTTTTTCTTTTTTCTTTCCTTCTTTCCCCCTGAATTCCTTCTTCCTTTCTGTCCTTCTTTCTTTTTTTATTCCTTCTTCCTTCCATCCTTTACCTTTTTTATTCCTTCTTCCTGCCTTCTTTTATTTATTCTGTTGTTTTAATTTTTGTTAAAAAATTCCTTCTTATCTTGCCCCGATCTTTCTTTATTCCTACTCCCTTCCTTCCTTTCCTTTTCTATTCCCTTTTTCCCTCCTTCCGTTGTTTTTTTTTTTGCCCCCATTCCTCTTTTTCCCACAGGTGAGACACGAAAACCTAGAGTGCTGAAAAGACCAGAGTAAGACTGTGTTACACCCATAAACGTCAGCTCAAGACCAGTGAGCAAAGGAGATTAAGGAAACAGCACCACTGAATCCCATTGGCATTCTACCATAGAAGTTCATGCCATAAACCCAGGGAGTCAGAATAGATCAATTTAAGAAGCAGAGGCTAACAAGAAGAGTCTCACAAACAATGGGAAGACAAAGAAACAATTCCCAAATGAAAGGAAAGGAGTAAGCCTCAGAAAGAATGCTAACTGAAAAAGAGGCAAGTCAACTATCAGATACTGAGTTCAAAGCAATGGTCATCAGGAAGCTCACTGAGCTCTCTGAGCTCAAAGAGAACTACCAGAAACTACAGGGAAACTACAATGAACTCACTGCAAACTATATCAACATGAAAAAGGAAATAGAAACTATCAACAAGGGCCAAGAGGAAATGAAGAATACAATTTCTGAATTGAAGAACACAGTAGAAGGAATGAAAATCGGACTTGATGAAGCAGAGGATCGGATCAGCGAGCTGGAGGACAAAGTAGAAAAAAACACCCAGAAAGAGCAAGAAAAGGAAAACAGGATCAGAAAGAATGAAGAGGCAATAAGGGAAATGCAGGACAACATGAAACGTAACAATATCCGTATAATAGGAATACCAGAAGGAGAAGAAGAAGAGCAAGGGATAGAAATGCTGTTTGAAAAAGTAATGATGGAAAATTTCCCTAATCTGAGCAGAGAAAAAGTCACCCAAATCCAGGAAACACAGAGAGTCCCAAGCAAGAGGAACCCAAAGAGACCCACTGCAAGACACATCATAATTAAAATGGCAAATTTCCAAGACAAAGACAGGATCTTAAAGGCAGCAAGGGAGAAACAGGAAGTAACATACAAGGGAGCCCCAATAAGGTTAGCAACTGACTTCTCAATGGAAACGCTCCAAGCCAGAAGAGAATGGCAAAAAATATTCCAAGTAATGAGAACCAGAGGCCTGCAACCAAGACTACTTTACCCAGCAAGGCTCTCAATCAAGATAGAAGGCCAAAGAAAGAGTTTCCCAGACAAAAGAAGTCTGAAAGAATACAGTTCCACCAAACCAGCTCTGCAAGAGATGCTAAAGGGACTGCTTTAAGGAAAGGAAGGAAAAGAGAAAGACAGAGGAACACAGGTAGGAAATAATGGCAATGAATAACTACCTATCGATAATAACCTTAAACGTAAATGGATTAAATGCTCCAATCAAAAGACATAGAATAGCTGAGTGGATAAGAAAACATGACCCACACATATGCTGCCTACAAGAGACCCATCTCAGGACAAAAGACTTACACAGACTGAAAGTGAAGGGCTGGAAACAAATTTTCCAAGCAAACGGACAGGGAAAAAAAAGCAGGGGTAGCAATACTCATGTCAGACAAAATAGACTTCCAAAGAAGGGCCATAAAGAGAGACCCAGAAGGTCACTTCATAATACTCAAAGGAAGAATCCACCAAGAAGACATAAACATTGTAAATATATATGCACCCAACATAGGAGCACCCAAATACGTAAAGAAAATCTTGGAGGATTTCAAGAAAGATATTGACAGCAACACAATTATAGTAGGGGACTTTAACACCCCACTATCAAAAATGGACAGGTCTTCCAAACAAAATATCAACAAGGATATTGTGTCACTTAACAATACCCTAGAGGAAATGGACTTAACTGATATATATAGAGCTTTTTATCCCAAAGAAGCAAAATACACATTCTTTTCAAGTGTCCATGGAACTTTTTCAAAGATAGACCACATGATAGGACACAAAGCAAGCCTCAACAAATTCAAGAAAATTGAAATCATATCAAGCATTTTCTCTGACCACAAGGGACTGAAACTAGAAACCAACCCCAAAGGAAAAAACCCAAAACATTCAAAATCATGGAGACTGAATAGCATGCTATTAAACAATGAATGGGTCAAGAACGAGATTAGGGAAGAAATCAAAAACTTTCTGGAAACAAATGAAAATGAACTCACAACAACCCAAAACCTATGGGACACAGAAAAGGCAGTCCTGAGAGGGAAGTTCATAGCAATACAGGCCTACCTTAAGATGATAGAAACAGTTCAAACAAACAACCTAACCCTATGCCTACAAGAACTGGAGGAACAACAACAAAGACAGCCCAGAGCAAGCAGAAGGAAGGAAATAACCAAGATCAGAGCAGAGTTAAATGAAATAGAGACTAAAAGCACAATTCTAAGGATCAATGAATCCAGGAGCTGGTTCTTTGAAAAGATAAACAAAATCAACAAGCCTTTAAGTAGGCTCATCAAGAAGAAAAGAGAGAGGATCCAAATAAACACAATTAAAAATGAAAGAGGACAGATTACAACTGATACCACAGAAATACAAAGGATTGTAAGAAATTACTACGAAGAACTGTATGCTAAGAAATTTGAAAACCTAGGTGAAATGGACACATTTCTAGAAAAATATAATCTTCTAAAACTGAATGAAGAAGCAGAAAACCTGAACAGACGAATAACAGCAGACGAAATTGAAGCAGTCATCAAAAAACTCCCATCACACAAAAGCCCTGGACCAGATGGTTTCACAGGAGAATTCTACAAAGCATTTAAGGAAGAGCTAACCCCTATCCTTCACAGACTATTCGAAAAAATCCAAACTGATGGAAGACTCCCAAACTCTTTTTATGAAGCCAGCATCATCCTAATCCCAAAACCAGATAAAGACACAACGAAGAAAGAAAACTTCAGGCCAATATCGCTGATGAACATAGACGCTAAAATTCTCAACAAAATATTAGCAAACTTCATCCAGCAATACATTAAAAAGATCATCCACCATGACCAAGTGGGATTCATCCCAGGGATGCAAGGATGGTACAATATTCGCAAATCAATAAACATAAAACATCACATCAATAACTGCAAAGACAAAAATCACATGATCATATCAATAGATGCAGAAAAAACATTTGATAAGATACAGCACCCATTTCTGATAAAAACACTCAGCAAAGTGGGAATAAAGGGAGCATTCCTCAACATCATAAAGGCCATATATGAGAGACCTACAGCCAACATCATACTCAATGGACAAAAACTTAGAGCTTTCCCACTAAGATCAGGAACAAGACAAGGATGCCCTCTCTCACCACTCCTATTCAACATAGTATTGGAAGTCCTAGCCACAGCAATCAGACAAGAAAAAGCAATAAAAGGCATCCAAATTGGAAAGGAGAAAATGAAACTGTCACTGCTTGCAGACGACATGATAGTGTACATGGAAAATCCTATAGACTCCACCAAAAAACTACTCAACCTAATAAATGAATTTGGCAAAACAGCTGGATACAAAGTCAATACTCAGAAATCAAAGACATTCCTGTACACCAACAATGAAACTGCAGAAACAGAAATCAGGAAAAAAATCCCATTTGATATAGCAACAAGAAAAATAAAGTACCTAGGAATAAACCTAACCAAGGAGGTAAAAGACCTGTACTCAGAAAACTACACAACACTGAAGAAAGAAATTAAGGAAGACACAAACAAATGGAAGCATGTACCATGCTCATGGATTGGAAGAATTAACATCATCAAAATGGCCATACTACCCAAGGCAATTTATAGATTTGATGAAATCCCTATTAGAGTACCAATGACATATTTCACAGATATAGAACAAACATTTCAGAAATTTATATGGAACCATAAAAGACCCCGAATAGCTGCAGCAATTTTGAGAAAGAAAAACAAAGCAGGAGGGATCACAATACCTGATATCAAACTGTATTACAAGGCCACTGTAATCAAAACAGCCTGGTACTGGCATAAAAACAGGCACATAGACCAATGGAACAGAATAGAGAGCCCAGAAATAAACTCAAGTCTATACGATCAATTAATATTTGACAAAGGAGGCAGGAGCATAAAATGGAGCAAAAACAGCCTCTTCAACAGATGGTGTTGGGAGATCTGGACAGCTACGTGCAAAAAAATGAAACTCGATCACCAACTTACGCCATACACGAAAATAAACTCAAGATGGATAAAAGACTTAAATATAAGCCGTAACCCCATAAAAGTCCTTGAGGAAAACATTGGCAGGAAAATCTCAGACATTCCACGCAGCAACATCCTCACAGACACATTCCTTAAAGCAAGGGACATAAAGGAAAGAATAAACAAATGGGACCTCATCAAAATAAAAAGCTTCTGCATGGCTAAATAAAACAGCACCCAATTACAAAGAGAACCAACAGTATGGGAAAACATATTTGCTAATGATACCTCAGACAAGGGCCTGATCTCCAAAATATATAAAGAACTCACACGACTCCACTCCAGGAAAACAAACAATCCAATTAAAAAATGGGCAAAGGACTTGAACAGACACTTCTCCAAGGAAGACATACAGAGGGCCCAGAGACATATGAAAAGATGCTCAGCATCACTAGCCATCAGAGAGATGCAAATTAAAACCACAAAGAGGTACGATCTCACACCACTCAGAGTGGCCAACATAAACAAATCCACAAACAAATGTTGGAGAGGATGCGGAGAAAAGGGAACCCTAGTGCACTGTTGGTGGGAATGCAGACTGGTGAGGCCACTGTGGAATACTGTGTGGAATTTCCTCAGAAAACTAAAAATGGAACTGCCCTTTGACCCAGCAATTCCACTGCTGGGATTATACCCTAAGAACACTGAAACACCAATCCAAAAGAACCTGTGCACCCCAATGTTCATAGCAGCACAATTTACAATAGCCAAGTACTGGAAGCAACCTAAGTGCCCATCAGCAAATGAGTGGATCCAAAAACTATGGTATATTTACACAATGGAATTCTACGCAGCAGAGAGAAAGAAGGAGCTTATACCCTTTGCAGCAGCATGGATGGAACTGGAGAGCATTATGCTAAGTGAAATAAGCCAGGCGGTGAGGGACAAATACCATATGATCTCACCTTTAACTGGAACATAATCAATAGAAGAAAAAAGCAAACAAAATATAACCAGAGACACTGAAGTTAAGAACAATCTAGCAATAGCGGGGAGGGGGGGGACAGTGGGAAGAGGGGATTACAGGAACTACTATAAAGGACACATGGACAAAACCAAGGTGGAGGGTGGAGGTGGGGAAGGGTGGTGGGTTCAGCTGGGGTGGGGTGGAGGGATGGGGAGAAAAGGCATACAACTGTAATTGAATAACAATAAAAATTAAAAAAAAAAAAGACCAGACACATAGATCAATGGAAAAAATAGAGAGCCCAGAAATAAACTCATATCTCTATGGTCAATTAATATCTGACAAAAGGTGCAGAAGCATACCATGGAGTAAAAACATACTTACTTTTGATAATTACTTTATAATTGACACACAATGGAACTGATACAATACAATACAATAGAATTGATACAATAGAATTGCCTTTGGGCCCAGCAATTCCACTGCTGGGATTATACCCTAAGAATCCTGAAACACCAATTCAAAAGAATTGCACCCAAATGTTCACACCAGCACAATTTACAATAGCCAAGTGCTGGAAGCAACCTAAGTGCCCATCAGTAAATGAGTGGATCAAAAAACTATGGTACATTTACACAATGGAATACTATGCAGCAAAAAATAAGAAAGAGCTCCTACCCTTTGTGACACCATGGATGGAACTGGAGAGCATTATGCTAAGTGAAATAAGCCAGGCAGTAAAAAAATATATACCATATGATCTCACCTATAAGTGGAACCTAATCAACAAAGCAAATAAGCAAGAAAATATAACCAGAGATATTGAAAGAGAGAATAAACTGGCAGCAACCAGAGGGGAGTGGGATAAAGAGGGAAAAAAGGAGAAGGATTGTCAAGGAACATGTATAAAGGACCCATGAATGAAGCCAAATGGGGGTAGGATTGAGGGTGAGAAGTGGGGGTGAGTGCGGTGGGGGAAATTGGTGATGGGAAAATGGAGACAACTGCACTTGAACAACAATTTAAAAAAAAGAAAAGAAAAGAAATAAAGCAAACCCAGGTTGTAAAAGACCTATACCCAGAAAATTATAAGACCCTGAACAAAGAAAATGAAGAAAATACAAATAAGTGGAAGCACATACCATGTTCATGGATAGGAAGAATTAACATCATTAAAATGTTCATACTACCCAAAGCAATCTATAGATTCAACACAATTCCTATCAAGATTTCAGTGACATATTTCATAGAACTAGAACAAATATTTTAAAACTTTATATGAAACCACAAAAGGCCCTGCATAGCAACAGCTACCCCAAGAAAGAACAAAGTTGGCAGAATCATACTACCTAATATTAAACTATACTACAAGGTCATAATAATCAAAACACCCTGGTAGTGGCATAAATATAGCCATATAAATCAATGGAACAGAATAAAGAGCCCAGAAATAAACCCATGCCTTTATAGTCAATTAATACTCGACAGAGGAAGCAAGCACATACAATGGGCTAAAGATAGTTTATTCAATAAACGGTGTTGGGAAAATTGGACAGATACATGCAGAAAAATGAAACTAGGCCACCTTCTTACACCACACACATGAATAAATTCAAAATGAATCAAAGACTTAAGTGTTAGACCCCAAACCATAAAAATCCTAGAAGAAAACATAGGAAGCAGAATCTTGGACATTACCATGGCAATTTTTTTTTAGGATATAACTCCCCAGGCAAGGGAAACAAGAAAAATAAACAAATAGAACTACATCAAACTAAAATGATTTTTCACAGCAAAGGAAATCATCAACAAAATAAAAAGACAACCAACAGAATGGGAGAACATATTCACCAATACATCTGATAAGGGATTAATATCCAAAATTTACAAAGTACTTCCAAAACTCAACACCAAAAAAATAAACAACCCAACTAAAAAATAGGCAAAGGACCTGAATAGACACTTCTCCAAAGAGGACATACAGATGGCCAATAGACATATGAAAAGATTCTCAACATTACCAGTTATCAGAGAAATGTAAATTTAAACCACAGTGAGATACCATCTCACAACTGTCAGAATGACTATCATCAATAAATCAACAAACAAGAAATGCTTGTTAAGATTGTGGAGAAAGGGGAACCCCAGTGCACTGTTGGTGGGAATGCAGACTGGTGCAGCCACTGTGGAAAGCAGTATGGAGATATTTCAAAAAAATTAAAAAATGATCTGAATTTTGACTGAGCAATCCCACTTCTGGGAATATATCCAAAAGAACACAAAACACTAATTTGAAAAAACAAAAGCACCCCTTTGTTCATTGTAGAGTTATTTACAATCACCAAGATATGGAAGCAGCCCAAGTATCCATCAACAGATGAGTGGATAAAACAACTATGGGACATTTACACAATGGAACTCTACTTGACTGTAAAAAAGAAAAAATTTTACCCTTTGCAACAGTATGGATGGATCTGGAGAACATAATGGTAAGTGAAATAAGCCAGTGAGAGAAAGACAAATACCATATGATTTCATTCATTTGTGGAATCTACTGAAAAACTGAACTAACAAGAAAAACAGAGACTGACTCATAGACGGAGAGCAGACAACAGCTAGTGGAAGGGGGAGGTTGGGGGTGGAGATATTGAGCAAAAAGGAAAAAGGTCTTTTGGATTGGACAGCTGTGTGGTGATTGCTGGAGGTAGGGGAGTATAAGGGTACTAAATGGTAATGGAAAAAATTCAATAAAGATTAAATCAAAAAATGTTTAAAAGCATTCAGAGAAAAATATTACACACAGAGGAACAATGATACATGAGTATGATGTATTTCTTTCTTGAAATGATATTTCATTAGAAACAGTGGATGCCAGAAAGAATGGAAAAAACATCTTTAAAGTGCATCTGGAAGATTTGCCAACATGGTCACATGCCAAGCCATAAAATAAGTCTCATGAAATATCAAAAATATTGAAATTTTACAGAGTATGTTCCTTGACCACAATGTAACTAAATAATAGAAAGAAGGAATTAAATTGTCTTTATTCCCAGGTGATATGATTGTTTATACAGAGACATCAAATAAATGTATGAAAAAACTAGTAGCTTTAATAAGCAAATTTAACAAGGCCATACAATGTAATTTTGGTATACAAAAATCAATTATATTTCTGTTTACTGACATAAATTAGAAAGTGAAATTTTAAAATACCATTTACAATATCATCAAAAATATAAACTATTTAAGAGTAAATTTACAAAAATTGTACAAGTCTTTGACAGTGATAAATATAAAACATTGATGAGAGATATTAAAGAAAGTCTAAATAAATGAAAAGTTATATCATGATCATAGATTAGAAGATACCATCTTGTTAAGATTGTCTTCCAAGAATGATCTGTAAATTCAACACAATTCCAACCAAAATTCTAACAGATTTTTTTCTAGAAATTGACAGGCCGACTCTAAAATTTTTCTGGAAATGGAAAAGACCTAGAGTAGCAATCTTGGAAAAGAAGAACAAAGCTGAAGCTGAATACTACCTTATCACAAGACTGTTTAAGTGGTAGTAATTAAAATTGTGGTAATAATATAATGAGCGATAAATAAAAGGAACTAAAACTGAAAGTTGAGAAATAGATCCACACTTATACAGTTAGTTAATTTGTGACATAGTGCCAAGATAATTTGATATGAAAATAAAGTCTCTTCAAAAAATTATGCTCCACAAATTCTAGCTGCTTTGGCTTCTTAAACTCTCATCTCTGTGCGGTCCATTCAGTAAGACTGCTGAGATACGGCTGCATTCCTGCTGCCTGCAGGAAGCCTGGAAACGACCTCAGGGAACTGGGAACAACCATGGGTTCACCTTACTGTTTCTCTTCTCAGTGATAACAGTCCTGTGCTGCCAGTTGTCCAATAGCTGAAAGCAGTTGTTAAATATAGTATTTTGTTCAGTTTTCTAGTTATGGAAGAAGGTAAATCCAGACCGTGTGACTGCATTATAACTAAAACAGAAGGTTAGTGTGCAGTTTTACTTATATATTTTTAAATTTAATCTTACCCGAGGACATTTTTTTCATTGTTTTTAGAGAGAGGAGGTGGGGGGAGAGAGGGAGGGCGAGAGAGAGAGAGAGAGAGAGAGAGAGGTTGGAGATTGAATCTGCAACCCACGTATGGGCCCTGACCAGGAATAGAACAACGCTCCAACCAACTGAGCCACACCTGTTTCTCTCCCTCTCTCTCTCCCTCCCTTCCCCTCTCTAGGCATGTCTTTGGGTGAGGATAAACAAACAAACAAACAAACTCTCTGACTGCTCTGTGAAGAATAAGATTATCATGGAGCAAAAATAGAAGAAATGGAAGCAGAGTCCATTCAGGAAGAATTGCCGCAGTCTAAGTGAGAAATGATGTGCTTAAATTAGTGTAGTAGCTGTCAAAAAGGGAACCAGTTGGCTGCTGAATATATTTTGGAGCTAGAACTGGCAGTGCCTGGTAACAGGTTGGATTAGGGACAGAGAAAAAGGGAGGGACATGAACATTAAGAGAAAGAGCAGAAGTTTGTCCTCCTGAAAAACTGCCTCTATGCCATTTATTGAGAAGAGAAGACAGAGCTATGAGAAGATTTAGGGTTGTTTGGTGGGGAGATGGGGTTGGGGAGCAAATGTCTGAAACTTCCAATATTTGTCTGGAAGAATACAAGAGAAAATTCATATTCTTTTCCTTATAGGAATGGATTTAATTTTTTCTCATATTCTTATTATATATTGTATGTATCTCTTCCATAGGCCAGTGAGTTTCAAATTTTTTCATCTCATGGCACATATAAACTAATTACTAAAATTCTGCAGCACACCAAAAAATTTTTGTTTTGATTTGACAAAAAGAGGTATAATTTTGATTCAGTCATAGCATTTGGCTGTTGTTGTGTTAGCCGTTGTCATTTTTTAATGTGATAATTGAAGGGAAAAGAGGTCAATGCCCCTTACTAAATAGTCAGGTATTGCATGTTTTAATTTTTTTTTGTTTATTTCCACGGACATGGGCTTTATTTGGGGGTTGTTGGGTAAGAGAGGGAGCAGCTAGAACTGGTGGATATATAGGGGGAGGGTCTTCTCATGTCGCTTTTTAATTTAGTACCTGTTGCCTGGAGGTGAGAATGAGTGAGAACAGCTCTAGAAGTGAGAGGAGAGGAAAAGGGAAAGTCATGGAATGGACACTTTCCTTAGGGAAGGAAGCCAGGACCAGGATATGAGGACTGAGGGGCTGGGGAGGAAAGGCACCCTTCTTATACTGAGACTCAGCCAAGGTCACTGCTTGATGCCAGCTTCCCCACCTTCCCACCCCGACCCCCAGCCTCAGCCTAGCTCCTGGCCCATATGCCTGCTCTGCTAGCTCCCTCAACTTCCTGTGGCCAGAGGGGCTGAGGATGTGGGAATAGTGGCACCCTCTGCTTCTGGGCCCCTTGTCTGGAAGAACTGCTCACTCAGCCTGCCCTGAAGTCCCAGCCAGAGTCCAGAGGTCAGGAAGCCAGGGTGCAGGCAGGGGAACAGTTCTGCCCTTCACCACCTGTCCTGACACTCCGCCCCTCCCAGGCTCCTCACATGACGTTGCACTCTTGGCTCCATCCTTGTGTATCTTGCCTTCCTTCCCCTTCCAGTTTAGCTGCCCTGCCGACAGAGGGGATTGCTGCAGTCACCCTACCAGCTGAGGGGATCACTGCAGTCCCCAGCGGAGTCAGTAGGACGCAACTACCTATGGCCATGGCCCAGAGGGGCCACTGTGGCCACAGGGAAGACATCCCCAATACCGTGCTCAGAGGACCTGGAGAAGCACTCCAGGCAGAACATGACCCTCACCTGCTTGGCCAGCATAGTTCCCTGCTGGTGTGTAACAGGGATAAGCCCCTGCTTGGACAGCTCACTTAGTGTGGCCAGATCCATCCAAATATCCAGTTTACAGCCAACCAGCACAACCTTGTCATTGAAGCAAAACTGCTGAGTCTCCCCCTGCCACTTCTTTAGGACACTGTCCAGTGTTTCAGGTCCACTAATGTGGAAGCAGATGAGCAGAGTCTGAATCAGGATAGGCCAGGATTCGAATGTTATCATAGTAAGGGAAACCTGAAGTGTCTCATGGCGAACACCTGCAGCAGCACTCTGTGTTCCCCACCATGATCTTGCAGGAGCTGCTCTGCCCCTTCAGGGTTCAGGCTCTGTGCCTGTCCCTCCTGAACCCCATATATACACCAGCATCTTGAACAGCACTGAACCCCCACCTGCCCAGGCACGCTTTCTGCCCTGCCCCCAGCCCCTTAAAAAATGCAGCACACCAGTTGAAAATCGCTGCTCTGACTGTGAGCTCTTTGAAGAGCTCGTAGAGCTATTGCCTTATTATTTTTATGTCACATACAATGCACACAGCTGTCCTCTAATGTGTGTGTCTGTGTGTGGAGACACTAGGGAATCTGCACAACTTGGTGTCTGAGGTGACGAGCTGAGTGCTCTGGGTTAGAGGAGAAATAGTGCTGAACCTCTGGAGAAGATCTAAAAAACACTCTGCTATTCTTTCTTGGAAAGCGATTTAGCCCAGTAAGGATAAAAAATGTGTATTAAATATAAATACTGTGTGTTTATATAACCTTAGATGGAAATAATCAGAGAAGATGCCTTGTGATTTTGATATCATTTGTTTCCTTGAAGAATAAAATTCCTTCTTTGAACTGAAAAACACAGGGGTGAAATGGAGAATGGTCTCAAGTGTCTAGTAATCCGTCAACATATCTAAATACAGTGCTTAAAAACTAGTCTTTCTCGGCTGAGTGTCGTAGTTTATAACGTAGCTCCCATAGAGCTTTTCATGGTCATAGATGGTTTTATTTTTATAATCTTTAGCTACAATGTTAAAAATGCCAAATCGAGGCTGCTTTCTGTTGGGGTGGATGGGAGGAGAAAGGTAACCCTAAATGGCAGTGAAAGGCCCCACTGCCTAAAATTTTTGTTGTATCTGAAAACTTCACTACTAGACTCACTATTTAGGTTAAAATATCATCTTAAAAATAGTTATTAAAATTTTTTATGTTTCATCATGTGAGTTAGCACAGTAAATATTTTCCAGTATAAATGGAGACTGCCTGCAAGGTTAAAAGCTGTTGAGCTGTAGTATAGACCTTCTTTGACTTACCGGCCTAGTGATCTTGTAAAGAGAGTCTTGACCTCTTTAGCCTCAATTTTTTAATCTATGAAATGGGGCTAGTAATATCTATCACATGGGGATGTTGCAAGGATTAAATCAATAATGAATGTAAAGTTCTTCCAAAACAGTTGTGGGTATCTTTTGTTAGCTAAGAGTAGAGTATGATATAAGACCCTGGACAGGTAAGTTTTGATGGAATGGAAGGGATTGGAAAAGGCCTAAGTACAGGGAACTTCCATGGAAGGAAAGAAAAGGCCTTAGCTGTGAAAAGGCCTTAGCTGCTCCTTAGTTAGTGAGCAGATGCCATCATGTGGGTTCTGAAAGGCACTGGGGACACTCCAGAAGGAGGGTTAGGACATCATCTCCAATAGAAGATTGGAAGCTGGTGCCAAAAAAACCCCATGATTACTTGACAATTTTACTTAGGATAGACCTAAGTAAATATTTACCTCATCTTAACATAGAAAAAAGACTTCTTAACTTTGGAAACAATGAAAGAAATAATACACACAAAGTTAATGTCAGACTACCAAACACCCCCTACTCAACATGTGTACTTCAAAAATATTTAAAGAATTTTTAAATGAATAGAAACTTCATAAACAGAAATTTTTTTTAAAGGTCCCGCAGAAGGCCCTTAAGGTAACGATAGTGGATTACACTTGGGCAGCTACTCTTGCTCCTTCTCACCACCACCACTGAAACAACAGTGAAGTAATTGAGTAATCGTCATAAAGGCTTAAACCCACAAAGATGGAGAGAAAAGGGAGTGAACAATAGAAGCAAGCCATTGAAGCTAGAAAATATGGGGTTGATAAGTGGCTTAGAAAACCACCCCAAAATAGAATCTTAGGTCAGCAGCAGAGAAAGCTGCACCCATTCCAATTTACACCACAGTCTCCATTGGGCTCAGATAGGGGCAGTATGTAAAAGTGTGGAAGTGGAGTGTGTAGAGGCTGAAAATAGAACGATTGTGTGAGAGTCCGTTAAAGTAAATGGACCCCAGGTCTCTTCCCTGCTCTGCAGCCTGGCAACTGGCGTGAGCCTGATGAGACCGTGGAGGTTTGGTCTCAGGAGAGAGTAAAACAGGGGACACCAGACATAACTAAAAGTGGGGTACATCATACTGAAAACAGAGATTAAGGAAACATCTACATCTACATCCTGAGACACCTTGGCCTCTTCAGCAACCACAAACCCTGTCCTTAACAAAGGAGATCAGAAGAGTTTTCTTTCAGGGATTTGACCAGCCAACTAAAACAGATCTAAACACACTGATAGTGAAAGTTCCCAACTACTCAATCTGACTAGCTCACCCCATTGTGAAGGTCACATTCAACACATTCCCCCTCTCCCCTTCCCTAACCTTAAGGATATGAAAACAACCAAGAACTACCATACTTCTAAGGGAAGACTCCCATGTGAAAGAAAGAAACCAAAGAAATAAACAGGAAAAAGAAAAACAACTTGGAGGAAACAAACCTTGCAAAAGAAGAAAAAAACTTTTAAAAAATGCTTCCTTTAATATCCTGAGAGAGATAAGGAAAAAGATTGCCACATGAAACCAGAACAGGATACTATTTTTAAAAGGGGAGAGTTCTTGCAAAGAAAAAACAATCTCTAGAAACTAAAAATATGATAGCAAAAATTAAAAGTCAATAAAAAGGTTGAAAGATTAAGGAAGTCTTCCAGAAAACAAGGTAATGACAAGCAAATGAAAAACAAGAGCAGACAGAAACATTGGAGGTGCAGCTAGAAAGTCGAAAATTCGAATGATATGACGATTTCTGGAAATCCATATATAAAATATAAAACAAAGAAAATGTGTAAGACAGTATTCAAAGAAAAGATTCAATGAAATTTCTCAAGTCTGAAGCACGAGTCTACAAATTAAGAACCCACTGAAAGCATAGCACAGTGGATAAAAGCAGGCCCACTCCAAGGCACATGTGATGGTTAATATTGTGTGTAAACTAGACTAGGTTGCAGGATGTCTAAACAGGATACTTGATCAAAAATTATTATGGGTGTTTTTGTAAATGTATTTTGGACCAGATTCACACAAAGGGGTAGACTTTAAGTAAATCAGGTCATCTTTCATAATGTGGGTGGGCCTCATCTAATCAGTTGAAGTCCTAACTAGATTGATGCATAGGCTGGCCCACCCTCCAGGCTTCTTCTTTAAAAAAATTTTTTATTAATGAGAGAGAGAGGGAGATTTGTTGTTCCACTTATTTATGAATTCATTGGTTGATTCTTGTACGTGCCCAGACCAAACCTGCAACCTTGGCATGTCGGGATGATGCTGTAACCAACTGAACTACCTACTGGGCCAGGGTCCCTCCAGACTTCCTTAACACTCATGAGGATTCTCCTAGGGATTTTACTCTCTTCATGGTCTGGCTCCTGTGATATTTCTCTCCTCATCCCTGAGTCCATCAGACATATCCCAATATGAAGACAGTTCAACTCTTTTTCCACAGGACTCTGGAGCTTCATTCAAATGTAGAAATGTGCCTGGGTACAAGTTTGACGGTCCTCAAACATCCCACTGAGAGCAAACATAAGGTCCTTATGGTAGAGATATTTTCTAACATCTCAGGCAGGCTTGTTTCAATCTCAAATCCCTTTGACCAAGATAACTTAATTATACAATATAGTTTTTTATTACACAATATAGTTTTTTATCACATAAAGTCCTTATTTTATGCTCCTGGTTTTGTAAACTCAGTTGTTTTATTTTATTTTTAAATATTTATTTTCTGAAATAAATGGTTTTTACCAACTAAGACATTGGTGTTTGCACAGAAAAAAAAAAGTTTGCTCTAAGGTAGTTGTCTAATTGAAACAAAAGTATGGAAGCAATAATTATTATCATGCTTTCTCTTAAAAACAGCTGGTTATCACATTTTTAAAAAGCCATGGGCCTGTTGACTGTATCAAAATACACACAGACCTTTGGCATTTATTGTACAAAGGAAGACCTACCCCACCATATGGTGCCTGAGCTAGTGACATCTATTTATATAATCCTGTGACTGTTCTTTGTACGTGTGTTAAACAAGCAAGGTGAAAATCTATTACTATCAAAGATAGCCAAATGAGGAGAGGCAATCATAAAGAGCTGGAATCAGAAAAAGAATTGTGATACTCTGGTTTTGCATTCAAGGTTATTTCTCTACCGTACTTTTCTTACAAGTAGGTTAAGCAACCACTAGATGGCAGCACAGTGGTGTTCTGAGGTCTTTAAACTCCATGTCAATCAGAACCAGGAAACTGGCTTAAGGACTGCCCCATCAGCCTGGCTGAAACTTTGAACTCAGACTCAATCACATTGCCTTCATCCTTTCATTCATCCATCCATCTGTCCATCCAAACATGTGTTCATCCAGCAAATATTTATTGTCTTTAAAAATAACTTTTGATAATGGTATAATTTAGTTTAAAACAATATTATCAAAACAGTATTTTAAAATAATAGAAGAAAACAAGACAAAAGATTGAAGTGCATTGTTCCTGCACAATTGGTATAGATGGAGAAGTGCAAAAGGAGTCACTGCCATGTTTTTAAGCACAAGGGATGAAGTATTAGGTCTGATTCGATGAGGGAGCCTTGAAAGCCATTTCTTGGGATCAGAAACACCAAATGATTCAAGGTCAAACAAAGCTTTGGAACTAAAGGAAGTAAATCATCGTCAGAGTCAAGAATAAGGTGGTGTTAATGAATTTTGGCTGCTGTTCCTTGTGGATCCAGGCAATTTTATAGAGCTGTCACACAAATAGCTGCTGACAAGGGCAATTTGATACCCAGCTTATCAATTTTAACTGCAGTTATTTTCCTCATATGCTGACAGAGAGAAGCATTTAGTTCCTTTGCTTACATATTTGCCACTGTATATTTCTTTCCTGCTCTGTTGTTCCTAGCCTAAATTTCACATACATCTTCTAAGAGTTTTATCTTCTCTACTAAGAGACCTTTGTATGACTATTCCAAAAATTAATGAGAGAAGTGGGTTTGTCTCCTAATCTGACCCTTTTGTTCAAACACTCTTCTACAAGCATATCGAATAGGGAAACATTTGCCCTCCTCTAATGGTCAAAAGTGTGATTTTATTTTTATTTTTACTTTTGTGTATAGAGAGAATAGCATACCCCTAAAGCAATACAATGCCTTTTAAACCTTGTAGAATCTGACCCTCAATATGAAGTAGGTTTTACTTTACAGCTGTGCCTGCCCATACATAGCCTGTCGGCTCTCAAATCCATTCCTGCTGTTCCTCTGCAGATCCTGAGAAGCTGTATTTCTGAGGCTCCCAGGTTCTGTTAACCGATTTCTGTCTAGTTCCCACCCATGTGTGGCCCTGCTAGGACACTGGAGAATGGAGAAATGAAAAAAAACTAAGGTGATTCTCCCCACCTTTCTCTGCCTGTGTACATCTGTGACAGTGGCTGAGTCTCCTCTCTGGTTCCAGCTCCAGCCAAAAGGCCCCCCTGTAATCTCCTGCTGAGTGATCCCATCTCTGAGATCCAGCAACACTGTCACCTCCCTTGATCCCTCCAGCCTAAAGATATTGGTGATTTCTGCCATTGCTGACCTCTGGGTTGCCTCACCTTCCCCTATCTGGCTTCTCAATTTTTTCAGCATTTGTATAGCCAGTTCCTGTATTAAATTCTCTCTGTTAAAATTACACTGACAATGGTTTCTATTTTCCTGAAGCCAATGTTTTATTAGCAATATTTCTTCTACTGTGTGAGTGACTCTGATATTTCCAATTCTATTTCACTTTTTAATTTTTATTTATTTTTAATATAGTTAAAATTTTTTTTAGAGAGAGGGGGTATGGGGGAGGACAGAGAGACACAGAGAGAGAGACAGAGACAGAGACAGAGATTGTTTTGTTGTTCCATATTTATGCATTCATTGGTTGACTCTTGTATGTGCCCTTACCAAGGATCAAACCTGCAACCTTGGCAATATTGGGATGATGCTCTAACCAACTGAGCGACTCAGCCAGGGCTCTATTTCACTTTTTTTCCCCTAACGCCAGCCACAACCCACTAAATGGAGTTCACAACTCACTGATGGTTTATGTCTTACTAATGGAGATTTGAAAGACACTGTTTTAGAGATTGTATTTATTCATTTATTGTTTAAAGTTGGGTTTACAGTTATAATTTATACACAGCAAATTCAGCCTTTTAGGTGCACATCATTTTAATTTTCACACATGTAAACAGAATATTTTTATCATCCCCGAAAGTTCCCTGTTCTCTTTTGTAGTTAAGCCCTCCCTCTATTTCTAGCCCTGAGTAACCACTGATGTATCCTCTGCTCCCTATAGTTTTATCTTTTCCAGAATGTCATATAAATAAAATCATACACTAAGGGGTTTTCTGAATCTGGTTCTTTCACTTAGCATACTCGTAATTTTTAGACTCATCTGTGTTGTTGCATATGTCAGCAGTCCATTTATTTTTATTGCTGAATGATATTCTGTCATTATGTTAAATATTAGAAAAAAATTTAAGTCCAAAATGTACATTTTACTTTTATTGTTTGTTTGTAACCTGTTAGGTTGAAACCACATAAAACCTTTGTGGAGGTCTTAAATATCGGGTCCAGTGATTGAAGGTGTGAGGGTGGGATTTCTTCACAGAACTGCCTCAAAGATGTTCGTGTTCAAAGACAAGGGAGTAAATAGCATGGATTCTAGAGTCTTACTTTCTAAGATTTAATTCTGTATCCTGCTCTTGGTACCTCATAATCTTGAGAAAATTAAATTACGTAACTTCCCTTCAGTTGTAGTTTCATCTGTAAAATGTGATGGTAAGAATGGTACATGGTTCACTGAATTATTGTGGGGATAAAGTAAAATGTGCAAAACTCTTACTAAATGACTGGTCACAGTAAGTACTCAGTAAATTAGTATATGTGCTATGAAAGCTGCTATGAATTTAGCCAGTCTAAAAAGTCAGGAGGAACAACATATTTTTCTAGACAGCACACCCATTAAGCCCCTACCTCTGACTTCTGAGTGTCTGGGAGCAGTACCATTGTCAGTCAAGGATGAAAAGAGGCCTGATTCAGTTCATGAGGTCAGGAAGAAATGTCTGTGAAATCCAAATATGGGGACTGCCCATTTACTCCGACACCTGGTATCACTAAGTTAGATGCTTGGTCATTGGACTCTAAATCAACAGATGTGAGGTGGGGAGGGGTGTCCACATCCCCTTTTGAAAATCTCTTCAATTCGTATGACTTAGGATTCTCAATGCATGTCTTGAAAAGATGTAGGCAATGTGGTACAATGAGAAGAGCCCTGGATTTAAAGCCACTTTGATACTAGCTTGGACTTTGCCACTTTTTACTAATGTGCCCTTGAGCAAGTCATTTAGCTTTTCTGTGCCCTGCTTTCCCCATCTGTAGATGGGTATGTGATTATTTCCCATGAGGTTTCCTGAATCAACTGCTCTTGCAGGTCTGTCAAAATTAATGTTTTATTAATTTTAAATGTATTAAAATTAATACATTTTAATGGAAAATACATTTGGCCGTTCAAATGTGGCCATTCAGATTTGAATTACATGAACTCTCTGTGATGTGATGAGCATGGAGATTATTTCTGTGCAAGTATTTGTTATTGCTTCTGTAATAAAGACTGACTGACTTTATAAAACACTATTGTACCCGACATCTGAATGGCAGTGCTTAATACTCACCAGGCATGCACATTCTAACAGCCATTGTGTTAGTATAATGGGCCAGTGAATTCTATTTGCTGCTGGGGATCTGATCATATCCTACAAACAAAGACAGATTGTTTTGAATTAGTTGTCTGTTAGGCAAAGATGTTCAATTGTTAAATTATAATACTTGACCTATGTGTGAGTTTTAATCAACTTGAGCCTATTACTTTGCAAACCATATTTCTCTGTAGAATATAATTTTCTTTTATAAATTAGGTAAATTGTCAGTAAATTTGTATATATTTAAATCACACTTGCAGCATATACAGTCATTTTTTTAAAAAACACATTTTTGTAGCTTTCCAAAATTCATTAAAATATGTCTTAAAAAACAAAAAATACCATAGTTAAGGTTTAACTGTTTTCTGGGTAGTCACATCTGATAAATTTGTTAAGGTGCCTAAAAATGACTGTTTATAATATAGAATTCATTCATTCTATTATAAAGCATGTATTATATCCTTGGAATTGTGTTGCCTGAGAAATACAAAGATGAATAAGAGTGAGACACTTACAATCTACCAAAGAGATAAGGATATAAAAAACAACTTCTATTGCAATAGGGGGGTACTGTTATAGAGATAATAATTCATCAATAAATATTTTTTAATGAATTTACTGCCAGCATGTGCCAGAACCTATACTAGCTATTAAGGATAAGACATAAGATTTTAAGAGTTTATAGTCTAGTAGAGGACACTGACAGACATAGAAGAAATTACTAATGGGATCTAACCTAACTTTGTGGGATGGTACAGGAAACACTCCTTGTAGGTGAAATTAGAATTCTGAAAAACTAAGTGGAGGAAGAGGAAGAAGAGGATTAAGGGTGTTCTAGGCAGAAAAACAACTTTTGCAATGATACAAAGATCAGGAAAACTGTAAATCATCTTGTAAGTCTGGATCCTTGGGTACACATTGGAAAGTGGCAAGAGATTATTTGGCTGGGACGAATCGAGGCCAGACAATGAAGGGCTATGTGTGTTGTTCTAAGCATTTGTATTTTATTCACACTATTGAAGGCTTTTCATCAAAGAATACATATGTACCTATAATATATTTTCATACATATATGTGTGAGCATATATATATGCACTTTATTGAGATATAATTCATATAACATTATAGGTTTTAGAATATTCACTGAGTTATACTACCATCATTGCAATCAAGTTTAAACAATTTCATCACTCAAAAAAGAAAGTCTATACTCATTAAGTTACACCCCACCATACCCCAATCTCCAGCTTTACACAATCACTAGTCTTTCTGTCTCTCTATATTTGTCTATTCTGAACATTTCGTATAAGTGGACTCATGCAATATGTGGTCTTTTTGTGACTAGATTCATTCACTTGGCTTAATGTTTTTAAAGTTTATCCATGTTGTGTCAGGTATCAGCATTTTCCTTTTTGTTGTTGAATAATATTCTATTTGTTTTAGTTTTCTATTGCTGCTATAACAATTTAACACATACTTTGTGGCTTAAAACAATTCAAGTTTATTACATTACAATTCTGTAAGTCAAAAGTCTGGTGTCATGGGTTAAAATCAAAGTGTTGTCAGGATGCATTCCTTCCTAGAAGCTCTAGGGGGGAATCAGGTTTCTTGCTTTTTTCAGCTTCTGCAGGCTGTCTGTATTCCTTGGCTAGTGGTTTTCTTCCTCCATCTTCAAAGCCAGTGACAGCAGGCTGTCCTTCTCACATTGCATAACTCCTATATTTTCTTCTGCTTCCTTCTTCCACTTTTACAGACCCTTGGGATCGCATTGGGGCCACATGGATAATACAAAATAATCTATTTTTAAGGTCAGCTGATTAGCAATCATAATTTTATCTGCTGAAAACAGCAGATATGCCATTCCCCATTTGGCATATAATATAAAATATCCACAGATTCTGGGGTTAGGATGTAGATATAGTACAATGGTTTGCCTACCATCCATTGTAAGAATATACTTTTTATTTATCTACTCATAAGTTGATGGATATTAAGGTTTTGCCCAATAATTTGGCTATTATAAACAAATGCTGCTATGAACATTTGTGTACAAGGTTTTGAATGCTTATATGTTTTTATATATCTTAACTGTCTAGGAGAGGAATTGCTGGGTCATAAGACTTACTTATTTTGGAAGATCATTTGGCTAAGAGTGGAGAATGATTAAGGGTAACATAATACTTGATGTTATGTGAACATGAACAAATAATACCCGCTGGTGAAGCCTCAAAGTGGAAACATTTGAGCTGAATCCTTTCAAATTTATAATATTGTTTATTGTCTGTCTTTTTAATTGTTAAAGTAACAAATTCATTGTGGAGAATTTTGAAAATATAGAAGTCTCTAAAATAAAATAAAACTCACTTAATACCTCATCACCCAGGGGAAACCACTATTAACTTTCTGCTGTACTTTCTTATGTGCAGGTATATAGTAGGAGTATATATAGTTTTGCTGTCCATTCTTTTCAATGAACATTATATCATGAACATTTCCCATATCATTAACCATCAAAAACAATACAAATGGCTATATAGTATTCCACAATAAGAAAATATTATCTCTCATTTAATTAGTCCTCTAATGTAGAATATTTAGGTTTATTTACAACTTTCTATTATGATAGGTAATTCTATGAAGATAATTCTTATACTTGCATATCTTCTTTGATTTGAATCTTGAGGAATGAGTAAACTGGATGTCATGGAGTCTACAAAGATAGTGGTCCCCCAAGAACACGCCAACAGATGCCTTTGTGCACAAATCCTGAAGGACATAAGAATTAAAATGAACAAAAAATTAAGAGCTAGAGTTTGCCTTTCCATACATAAAATAAAATTCTTTTTTTAAAAGGCAGACTTCAGGACTTTACTTGTATAAAATTCAAAAACTGGTAAAAGGAAGTCATGGCAATAGAAGTCAAAGGTTTGTAAACATTTGAAGGGGAGGTGATATTGGAATACAAAGAGGGTGTCAGGGGTGCTGTTCATATTTTATTTTTTGATTGTGGTATTTGTGATGCTCACTTCCATAAGAATGGAGAAAAAGCCTCCCAGAGGCCACACTGAGATTGGTAATAAGCCACATGGAGACTGGTAATCAGGGCGGAGATGCAGAATGGGCTTGTCCCACACCCATGTGTGGAGTTTTAAAATCAGGAGGGATATCTTGGCTGTAGAGGTCCTCCCTGAGGAGCAAGGGGTCCCAGCCTCATACCAGAATCCCCAGCCCAGGGTTTCAGTGTCAGAAAGACAAGTCCCTATAACTTCTGGCTTTGAAAACCAGCAGGGACTGTGGCTGGCTGAGATGGAGGGCTCCTTAAGTCCCAGGTAGTTCCTCTTAATGGTCCACACATGGACTTACTTGGACTCATTCCCTCTGAGCTCCAGGGCTGGGTCAGCAACTTGAAAGGAACCAGGGACATAGGGGAAGGAATTGAATTGTGTGGCATCAGGGTAAGAGCTGGGGGAACAGCTTTCTGTGAGACAAAAGTGCTGGCAGAGGCCACTGTTCCTTTTCTGAGACTCCCCCACCCCACACAGAGTCAACAGGTGGGTACCATAACTAAGTCTCCATCAACCTGGCTCACACTGTTTGCCCCACCCTGGTGATTCCCTGAGACCCTACCCCACTCAACTTGTGGGCCCATCCAAACCATTTCCAGTAGCTTTTCCATATAACTGGTCTCTCTTGCCTCATGTTCAGATTTTCCTAAAGTCTCTCAAACAAGTAGCATCTGGCCTCTGTGCACCACCCACCTCTTGCTAAGAGTCCTCAGAACCAGCACTAGTGGTAGCCTACCTTGGTTAACAGCTTTGCCTCACATGGACACCTCCAAGCCCAACGCAAGTAGCAGCCAGCTGCAGATCACTCTGTAGCTCATGCAGCTGGTCCCAGGCAGGGCATAGTTAGTGGCCGACTTTGCACCTTCTCAGAGGCCTCAAAGCCAGTGCACCCAGTAGACAGCTTCAGACCACACCAAACTACACCCTTACCACCTCCATGAGCAATACACTCAAGGGGTGGACTCAGTGAGAACCAAAGCCCCACTGAAGCAAGTGCTACTATGTAAAGTTGACTCCTGCACAGCACGTCCTTCTCTGTAGTTATAGCCAGTCCTCACGGCTGTTTGGCCTGGGAATCAATCCCTCCCAGTGAGACCAACAGTAATCAAGGCTCAACTACAACAGGACAGTGCACACAGCCCATACAGGGGCACACCAGGAGTGCCCAGATTGGGTGGCTGGGGAGGCTGTGCAACCAGGCCCTACAGGACACCTACTACACAAGACCACTCTACCAAGTCCAGGAGACATAACAAACAGCTGTACTTAATACAGAGAAACAAACATAGGGAAGCAGCAAAAATGTAGAGACAAAGAAACAGGCCCCAAATGAAAGAACAGGAGAAATCTCCAGAAAAAGAACTAAATGAAATGAAGGCAAGCTAACTACCAGATATAGAGTTCAAAGCAATGGTTATAAGGATGCCCAAGGAACTTAGTTACAACTTTAACAGCATGAAAAAAAACCCCATAGAAACAATGAAAAAGAATCAGTCAAAAATTATGGATACACTAACTGAATTGAAGAATAATTTACAGGGAATCAACAATAGAGAGAATGAAGCCAAGAATCCAATCAGTAATTTGGAATATAAGGAAGAAAAACAACAAACAAAAAACACCCAACCAGAACAGCAAAATGAAAAAATACTCCCAAAATATGAAGATAATGTAAGGAGCCTCTGGGACAACTTCAAGCATACCAACACTTGCATCATGGAAGTGCTGGAAGAAGACAAGAGAGAGCAAGAAATTGAAAACAAATTTGAAAAAATAATGAAGGAAAGTTTCTCTAACTTGGTGAAGGAAATAGACATACAAGTCCAGGAGGAGCAGAGAATCCCAAACAAAATGAACCCAAAGAGGCCCACACCAATACACATTATAATTAAAATGCAAAAGGTTAAAGACAAAGAGAATTTCTTAAAAGCATCAAGAGAAAAGCAGTTAGTCACTTACAAGGGAGTTCCCATAAAACTGTCAGATGATTTCTCGACAGAACCTTTGCAGGCCAGAAGGGATTGGCAAGAAATATTCAAAGTGATGAAAAGCAATGACCTGCAACCAAGATACTCTATTCAGGAAAACTATCATTTAAAGTCAAAGAACAGATGAAGAGATTTCAGGATCAGAAAAAGCCAAAGGAGTTTATCACTCCCAAGCCAGTATTACATGAAATGCTAAGGGTTTTCTAGAAGAAGAGCAAGAATGAGAAGGAGAAGAAGAAGCAGGAGGAGGGGGAGGAGGAGGAGAAGAAATAAAAATATGAAAAATAGAATTGCAATATATATGTATCATCAATTGAATCTAAAATCAAAATAAACAAACAAGCAGAACAGAAAGAGACTCATAGATATAGAGAACATTTTTATGGTTGCCATATGGGAGGGGGCCTTGGGGCCCCCTTTTTCTTTTTCACCCTTAGGGAATGGGTGAAAGAAATGAAGGGATTTAGAAGTACAAATTGTTAGTAACAGAATAGTCATGGGGATGTAAAGTACAACATAGGGAATATAGTCAATAATATTCTATGTATGGTGTCAGATGGGTATGAGATTTATCAGGATGATCATTTAGTAAGTTAAATAATGTGTAGTCACTGGGGTGTACACCTGAAACTAATATAATATTGAATGTCTACTGTAATTGAAAAATAAAAAATGTTTGAAACAATAAAATAAAATTTTTATCTATTAAAAATTTTTATTATATAACCATGGCAATTGATAGATACTTATATTTCCTAAGTCTTTATTTAAAAATTAATCTAATTTTTCAAGAGATTAGTTTTGGTGTTATTAGTAATAGATCTGGTACTTCAATACTAGCTACCCTGGCCTCAAACAGTGCCTGCTCCAATAAGGTTGTCACTTCTGTGTCAGAGATAAGCCATAGATTCACATGCAGTTATTGTTTATTGCCTTTATCATTTCTTATTCAAATAAGCAGTTCCTGCAGTGATGATATTTCAAAATATTCTGTTGGGCCCTGAAACATTGTTTTATCATCGTTGTGATATACATGAGAATTCAGTCACTGAGTCAAGAAAGGCAATGGACATGATGATGACTGATCCTATATACAGAGTACACCTAGCCTTTTTTTAATTTCAAAGGTAGAAGTGGTTTTAAGTCCAGTATGCTGAAACAGAATTTTGGATCTCCTCCTGGTATATGGAAGAAAATTTTAATGTAACCACATGCTTTTTACTTCAGATTTTAAAAGCAGACCTCATTAGTATAAAATCAGAGGTGGTTTTACATTACAAGTTAAGTATAAAAAGCAAAATAACTGTTTCTTTAGAGATTGAGAAGCAACCTTCCACTATTTATCACTGGTAGCAAACCCTAAGTTATAGATCCTAGGTAAGATCAGTAACTAGTATTTAGCAGCATAATTTCTAAAACTATGTTTATATATTACTCTAATGTGCACTAACTAGTCACTTTTATTGTCACAAAGTTTGTAGAACACATAACTGAAGCTAGGAATTTTTTGTGGAAAGAACTCTAATTATAGTGACTATTTATTTTGAATTCATTTCAATTGCCTTTCAATCTTCCCTAACATTCCATCTATTCAAACTCTTTCTAAATTCTATTTTAGTCTTCAATTTTTACTCCATATTTTCACGTTTCTCCCTATTTCTCCTAAATTGTAAAACCCCAAACTGAAGAAATTATAATAAAATTCTTGATAATACAATCTAATGTTATAAGATTTTTCCTGCATACTCCATTCATCTAATGTTTTGTGAAAAATCTGTTTTCTTTCCTTCTAACACATGCTCATATGTTTTGATTAATGCTTGGGCCAACCCTCCCCAGTGACAACATAGCCCAGATCACTTTTCCAGTGTGTTGTTGAGCCTGTCATGTGGAATGGAACCAAAGCCTCAAAGAGAAAACTATACTGACTTTCCCTTCCATACAGGATACCAACAGAAATTACACTGCTTTCATGTGGCTTGCATGTGATACACTATGGCATAACATACTGTGTTGCCAACATATTTCCCTTTTTCATTTGAGTGCATCCAACAAGCTTACTGGGATAGATAGAGACAGGCTTTGAAAAAAATAAAAACAAAAACAGACCTCAACCTTTTAAGCAGTAAACTCAACTTGCAGAATGTTTTTAAGACCAGAAATAATCTTATTGAGGATGTGTAGCCAAGAATTCTTAAAATTTAACACGAGTGCTTTTCATCTTTTAGATAATGACCTGAGAAAAATAGTGCAGCACCAAGAAAAATGTCTCATGGTTGAGGTTCTTTAGAAAATAGTGGTACAAAATCTTGGAAAAACAAGACAAGGAAATGTTATAGGTATAATTAACCTCTACCAGGCTAACTTTTTAAGAGAGGAAATGGCCATTATCCTGCTGGGGAAGAGGCAGGGCAGGCAATACGGTAAAATGCGAAAGGGCAGCCAGACTCCATGTTAGGGACTAGTCCTGTCTCCATCATTTACTAGCTGTGTTATCTTAGACAAGTTACCTCTCTCCCTAAGATCTGTTTTCCTCACCTGAAATATGGGAGTAATAATGTCTACCTGCCTACCTCCATAGTTGTTGTGAGAACCAAATTAATTGAGCTATGAAAGTGAAGGTGTATTCAAATTATAAAGTGATATATATGTAAGGAATTATTACTAATGTAATATTTCAAGATTATTAATAATGTGAATGAGGGAAACTTGGAGGCATGGCCCCGTCAGGAGTTGGCAGTCTAGGCAGGAGCTCTGTGCTTGGGCTGTCCCGGACAAGGGTTTCACCTCTCAACAAAGAAAAATGCTGTTCCTTGTACAAATAGCATCTGGCAGATTTGTGAAAGAGACCATCTATATTGGACATCAACAATCTCCCCTTGTTGATTGTTGTTCTCATCCTTTCCATTTCTTAATTCCAACAGTCTCTTCCTTTCTGTTCTCAGGAATATATCAGATATATTCCCAATGAAATACAAGTGGCAAATAAGGCTTCATATGCTCCTTCGTGGAGGTAATTAGGAGATCCAAGCCTAAAGCAAAAGCAGTGGTCATCAAATCAAATGTCACAGGAGCTGAACAGGTGATGTAAACAAGCAAAGCAGGTGACAGGTAAGGAAAGCAGGGAGGTAATGGGACTGAGACAAAGGAGAGCACAGGCCTCCCTCAAAGAAGGCACCCAGCTCCTGCCCACTGTTGCCAAGTGGGTGAGTGGGCTCCAGTATTCCCAGATCTTTTGACATTTTGTTTACAATTCCATGTTTGTGAGAAATCTCCCACTTAAAAAAAATTGGGCCCTACTGTTTGAGGGCTAAACTTAACACACTTGCAAGTTGCATTCATCTGCAAACTGCTTTTTTGCATCTTTAGACGACAGAAAGACATTCTAACCATTGTAAGGCTAGATGAATCAGTGGAAAGAGTTTTGGAGTGCCACATATGTGCTAAAATCCCAGCTTTGTCCCCCATTGGTTGAGTAAGCTTGAGCTAGTTATTTAACATCCCTGAGTTTAGCTCCCCTTGTCTGTAAGTTGGGGGTAAATAACCCCTGCCTTGCGAAATTCTTAAGTTAAATTATAAAACATATAAAAAGCATCAGTTTAGCACACAGTGGTTGCTTAATATGTTATCACTACTTCCACTACTAATGCTACTGCTATTACTAGTACTGCCACTACTTACTATTAGCATCATGGTACTCAAAAAGGGCTGCATTTCCTGGAACTCTTTAAATATACAATGAAGTGGGGGCTCCTAACTGTATATAAGGTTATTCCTGCCTGTATGGTGTGATGTGCACATAGTCAAATCATAGATGTATCAAAGAATTCCATGATTATAGTTTATTGGATAGTTGACATGAGATATCAAAATCTATAACTACATGACATGGCTGGGTTGCTCAGTTGGTTGCAGCGCCAACCTGTACACCAAAAAGTTGTGGGTTTAACTTCTAGTCAGGTCACATACCTAGCTGTGAGTTAGATCACCAGTTGGGGGCCTACAGGAGGCAACTGATCAATGTTTCTCTTTCACATCCATGATTCTCTCTCTCTCCTCCATCCTCTATCTCTAAAATCAATAAAAACATAGCCTTGGGTGAGGATTTTAAAAAATTTTATATACACACACATTTATAACTACATTTAAGCCAAGAGGCTAAGTTGATAAATATGTTGGGATCAACAAAGTAACATTAAAATAGTTTTTATTTTAAACCTAAGTTCTAGGTTTTTTTGTTTTGTTTTTGTTTGTTTGTTTTTTATCCTCACCCAGTGACATTGTTTCATTGCTTTTATAGAGAGAGGAAAGGAGAAAGAGAAACATCAATGAGAGAGAGAAACATCGATTGCTTCCCATACGCACCTAGATTGGGGATACAACCCACAACCTACATATGGGCCCTGATGGGAATTGAACCCGCAACCTTTCAGTTACAGGACAAAGCTCCAGCCAACTGAGCCACACAAGCCAAGGCACTAGGTTTTTTGTTTGTTTTTTAAAACCTGATAACTTTAGCCTTTATTTTCAATATTTTGATGTATAATATGCAAAATTCATAGCAACTTCATTTACTTAATAATTCTATGGAGCAAGAGAGAAGACAAGATGACACAAAGGCAAACTAATGTGAAAGTGAATTATAACATATTCTTTATCTCATTATTCTGTCATAGTACATAGCATAATTAAGCCCTTGTAAATAATGGGAAAGTTGAATAAGTCTCATTAAGAAAAATATAATTCAAGTTAACTTTATTAAAATGGAATAGAATAATGACAGTTATCCTATTTTTTCCCCTAATTTCAATCTGAATCCTGCCAAAACTTTAGCAACTTTACCACGGATTTTTCCCTTAAAAAAAATACTTAAGGGAAAAAAAGACCAGAAGTACACAGGATAGAATAGGGCAAGGGAATCTGATGTCAGCCATTTTTATCCCGCTAGAAGATAAGGAACTGGTAATAAATGTGTGTGGAGTCTGAATACAGAGAACACTAGTACAGAGGTGTTGGGAGTCAGATTCCTGGCACATGCAGGTCCAGTAGGTAGCATTGCTAAGGATGAATGCTTTTGGATCCATTTCTGTGAAATAGACCTTCTCAATTTCTTTTACTAACCTTCCTTTCAATTTTTTTCTCCAGCTTTACTAGGTGACATTTTTAAAGTTCTCATAATTATTTTAATAAGATGGGTTTGTTTATCTCTGAATGGAAGAAAGTAGGGTCGGGGGGAGAGGGGTATTGAGAAAGTAGTGTATCAAAAATTGTTCTAAGTTAAAACACAAGAGAAAGATGGCTGTCAAAGAATTCATGACTATAATATTATGATAGGTGATCGGTATTCTATATAAATTTCAGACAATATTAGCATACATTGTTCATCTATTTACTACTTCAAGACAAGATTTGTTTTTGGTGACAGAAGTAATTCCATCTTTTTCAAAAGACTTTTGCCCACAATTATGCCCTATTTTTTATTTAGTTTACATAAAACAGTCATGTTTTCTTGGTTTTATTTTTTCCCCCAAGAATTTTGGGTCAGAGCAATGTTACATTTGAAGTGGTTTTTACGAGTTTTTCTATGTGTGTTTTGATATCTGATTGAGACAAGGTGTGTCCTTTTGGTAGACCTTTTGGTTTCTGGGAAGAATTTAATTTTTTTATGCTATAAATTGGATGTTTAAATAGGTTCCTTTATATTTTTCTCCTTTTAGAGTGAAAATAGCCTATGAAAAGGGCAAGGAATACTTTAAGTACAACAATATGTTTTAAAATGCTACCATCTCTTTCTCTTCCCCCTTTTTGCCCCACATTCATTACTTTTGATGATGCAATAAGACATAAATTGCTCCTGTCTCTTGCTCAGTGCCCTTCTGAGGACTTTAACCAGCGCTTGTGGGAACATGAACTATTCTCAGCTCTGTGCAAATAACCCTCTAGGGATTTTTCTTCCTGTCCCTCTCCTGTGGTTCTATCCTCAGCTTCATAGTTTCCTCACACTCACCCGAAAACTCAAGAGGACTTCTCTGCAAAATCTCTGAGAGAAATGATGATTCGTATGTAGTTCTCTCTCCTCTGACACTTTGCTTCACACATGGTAGTTGCTTTGGCCTCCCCAAGCTCTCAGCTCTGGCTCCTCAACCCAGTGAAGCTATTAGGCTGAATTTTCGTTTCTCCTCCCTGCCCTGTGGCCTGTGAACTAGGGTGCTCTTTGGCCTTTCACCTCAATTGTTCCCGTATCTCAAGAGTTGCTGTCCTGTGCTGCCTATTGTCTAACATCTGGAAAACATTGTTTTATATATTTTATCCAACTTTCCAGCTATTTAAGGTAGGGTGGTAAATCTAGTCTCTGTTATTACATAACGGCTAGAAGAACGAGTTCTAGTTTTAAGGGCATTTTCCTATTATTCCTGTGTACCACCTACCTATGGCCAGTACTATACAATACAATTAATTCTCAATAAGTCAACAGTGGCTTACACCAGTTTTAAGATCAATATTTTATGAATATCTATATTTTAAACGCATGAAAATAGACCTGGGTGGTGTGGCTCAGTGGACTGGGTGCCAGCCTACAAACCAAAAGGTCGCTAGTTCAATTCCCAGTCAGGGCATGTGCCTGCAGTGAGGGCTGGGACCCAGCCGCCTGGCTGACATACTCTCATACATCTCACCCATCGATTTTTCTCTCCCTTTCTTTTTCCCTCCCTTCCCTGTCTGTCTAAAGATAAATAAATAAAATCTTATAAAAAATAAAAGCATGAAAATAGTGTTGAATCAGTGAAAACTCTTATATGTTGTTATAAACTACAATACTTGCCACATTATGCCAACTTCTAACAACTCATCCCTTGACACTTATATGTAGATAAATGTGGTCTTGAATTTCATATGGAATGGGAGTCAAATGATTCATTTGTTTTTTAATTTAAAAAATAAAATTATTTTGTCATATTTTGCATGACATTGGAACTTTGCTCAGTAGAGAAGAAAAAAATGGCAGTAATAGTACAGCGGTAGCACAAGTACCACAGCCAACACCCCTCATGATGTACTGGCAGGGTGCTCTCATTCGGACAGCTGTCTTTATTCTTGTCATACTTTTCAATGACATCTACAAACTGATAAATACGTTCTTTTATCATGATTTTAGGGTTCCTAGCTACCAAAACCTGCACCCAAACTAGTTATTCAAGAAAGGGAATTAAACTATGCTGTATGCTGTACATCTGAGACTAATGTAGAATAATATTTTTAAAAATGAATTAAATAGCTAGCTAAATTTAAGGTCTATAGTTAAGTCTAGTTTCCCAGGTGGCTGGATATACAGGACCAAAAAATGTTATCTGGTTTCTTTTCTTCTCTTTCCAGTTCTGGCTCTACTTCCTTTACTCTGACTTTATTGTTGCAAGGTGGTTTGCCTTGGGGCTGGATATTTCCACTTGTTATTTGTAATTCCAAGTAGTCCAAGAAAGATCCTAAGATTCAGTCTGGATCAGCCTCAGTCATATATCCACCCTGACTACTTTGGCAAAAGATATGTAATGCACTGACTGGCTTAAGCCAAGGTCATGTAACTTACCTTAGACCAAGGGTAAAGCTCCTCTCAGATCATGTGTCCTGAGACTGGAAATCAGACTGTGGTTACAAGATGAGTGAATGGCTGCTGGAAAGGCAAGTAATAAATGTGCTCTCTGTTCACCAGATGTAACTGTAGCCAAATTGACTTCAAATCATATTTTGATTACATTAAATTTGCTTCAAACCATATTTTGACTGTGACAGCTTGTATTATCTCCTCCTCCACTCTCCCTAAATACACACTTTTGAAAAATTAATTTTATTGATTGATTTTAGAGAGACGGTGGGGATAGAGAGAGAGAAATATCAATTTGTTGTTCCACTTATCTATGCATTCATCGGTTGCTTCTTGTATGTGCCCTGACCAGAGATCAAACCCACAACCTTGGCATCAGGACAATGCTCTAACTAACTGAGCTACCCAGCCAGAGCTCCCACATATAGTTTTATTACCCTAATTAACTGAGGACTGATTATCCTTGAGGTACATTATACAATAGAACAGATAAGGAGAATATATAATTAGACAGTGGAAGCTGTGGAAAACCTCAAAGAAAAGGGAGGACTTCAGTATCAAGAGATAGAAGAAGAAGGAAATTCAGCGAAAGAGAACAGCAAAGAAAACAGGCAGGAAAATGTAGAATAATAAATAGATCAGTGAAAGAACAGGTTGGGGTCAAGGGTGAGACCATACAGAGGCCGAGGAAAGATCAGGCAAGTTCTTGAACCTCAGGTTAAAGGATATGAATTTGCTCTGAATATGCTAAATAAAGTACAGGTCAACAAATTTTTCTATAAATATCCAGATAGCAAATGTTTTAGGCTTTGCAGGCCAAGAGGCAAAATCAAGGATATTTTGTAAGTAGTACTTATACAACAGGAGAGAAAACAAATTTCCATAATGGAATTCAAAATATAATAATAATAATAATAATAATAATAATAATAATAAAGAAGAAGAAGAAGAAGAAGAAGAACTGTTTTGTAATATAGGTCTACTGTGTGAAATCCTTTTGGGGGATCAGATTTTTCTTAGTTGGGGTTCAAAGTTAGTGTGCCTACCAACAAATGCATTACAAATGTTCGTGTGTTAAAACCATTCTTAGTTCACAAGCCATACAAAAACAGGAAGTTAGATTTGCTCCACTAGCAATAGTTTGTCAACCTCTGCACTAGGAAATCATTTCATGCTTTTTAAAGGGGGAGGTGATCTGATCATAATGTTAGTTACATCAGAATGAAACAAACTGGAGAAAGTAATGTATCAGCAACATGTAATAAACTAATTAGAATGTTGTGGGTTTGGGTAGTCAAATAAATGGAGCAAGTACAAATCTTGGGTCAAGTCAGTCAGATGGAACAGCATTAACTACTCAGATGGATCAACCCTTATTGTAAGGACCATGTTCACTCCCTTTTCTATACCTTCTTGACAAGACACAGGGTCTCTTAATTTGAATTGGTAAAGGAGTCCAGATGCCTTTAGGCAAGTCTTGCCACTGATTGAAGCAGAGTAAGAAAAGCTAAGAGAACCACCAGAATAAAACATTTGAAAGATTAACTAACTGGGCAAGGAGAAAGGGAGCTCTTTGAGCTCTATTTTCAGGCACTGAAGAGACCCTCTGAAAAGAGGAGAATCGTTTCTCTCTGAAATAGTTTTGTAGCCACAGTGATCATCATATCTTTATAATCTCTTCTGTTTGGCGATATAATCTTGTCAACTGGGTCAAACTCTCACCTAATCAACATCCTAAAAATCAATAGCTTTTATTTTTTTAGTTGATTTTTTTTTTTATTGTGGTAAAGTATACCTAACAAAATTCACCATTTTGACAGTTTTTAAGTGTACAGGTCAGTGCTATTAAGTAATTCACAGTGCAACCATCACCGCTATTCATTTTCAGAACTGTTTTGTCATCCTAAACAGAAATTTTGTACCCATTAAACAATGTCTCTCAAATACCCCATTACCGCAGTCTCTGGTAATTTGGCTTTTCTGGTTCCTCACTGAAGTAGAATCACACAATATTTACCTTTTTCTGTGTGTTTTATTTTACTTAGCATAAGTAAAAACAGCATAAGTTTTCAAGATTCATTTATATTGTAGCATACATCAGAATTTCATTCTTTTTTAAGGCTGAATAATATTCTATTCGTTTATCCAGTCCCCTGTCCATAGACATTTGGGTTCTTTCCACCTTTCGGCTACTGTGAATGATGCTGCTGTGAACATTGGTGTACAAAGAATCTGTTTGAATCTCTGCTTTCAATTCTTTTGCATATATACTGGAAGTGGAATTGTTGGATCATGTGGTAATTCTACATTTAACTTTTTGAGAAGCTATTTTCTTTTTTGAATTATATTTTGTTGATTATGCTATTACAGTTGACCTGATTTTCCCCCCTTTGTTCCCTCCACCCAGCAACTCCAACTCTGTCAGGCAATCCCCACATTTTGTTAATGTACATGGGTCATGTGTATAAGTTCTTTGGCTACTCCATTTCCTATATTGTAATTTATATCCCCATGGCTATTCTGGAACTACCTATTTGTACTTCTTAATCCCCTCACCCTTTCACCCCTTTCTCCACCCCCTCCTCCCATCTGGCAACCATCAAAATGTTTTCCATATCCATGATTCTGTCTCAGTTCCTCTTGTTTGCTTATAAAATTCAATTATTGACAGATATGTATTTTTGACATTTTATGTTCACAGTTTTGATCTTCTTTTTCTTAAATAAGTTCCTTCAACATTGCATATAATAATGGTTTGGTGGTGATGAACTTCTTTAGTTTTTTCTTCTATAAAGCTCTTTATCTGCCCTTCGATTCTCAATGATAGCTGTGTTGGGTAGAGCAATCTTGACTGTAGGTCCCTGATTTTCATGACATTGAGCATTTCTTGTAAATCCCTTCTAGCCTGCAAAGTTTCTTTTGAAAAATCAGTTGATAGTCTTATGGGAACTCCCTTGTAGGTAACTAACTTTTTTTCTCTCACTGCTTTTAAGATTCTCTCTTTGTGTTTAACTTTTGGCATTTTAATTATGATCTGTCTTGAAGTGGGCCTCTTTGCATCCATCTTGTTTAGAACTCTCTGTGCTTCCTGGACTTGCATTCTATTTCCTTCACCAAATTAACAAAATTTTATTTTCTTATTTTTTTAAATAGATTTCCAATTTCTTGCTCTTTCTCTTTTTTTGGTATCCCTATGCAAATGTTGGACCTCTTCAAGTTGTACCAGTAGCTGCTTATACTATCCTCTTTTTTTTTAATTCTTTTTTCTTCTTGTTGTTTTGATTGGTTGTTTATTTCTTCCTCATGTTCAAAATCATTGATTTGATTCTGGGCTTCAACCACTCTACTGTTGTTTCCTTGTAAATTGTTCTTTATTTCAATTTGTGCATCCTTTGTTTCTGACTGGATCTTTTTTATGCTGATGAGGTCCTCACTAAGTTCCTTGAGATCCTTATAACCAGTGTTTTGAACTCTGCATCTGAAAGATTGCTTATCTCCATTTTGTTTAGTTCTTTTTCTGAAATTTTTTTCATTTGGGCTGTATTTCTTTGTCTCCTCATTTTGGCAGCCTCCCTGTGTTTGTTTCTATGTATTAGACAGAGTTGCTTTGACTCTGTGTCTTGGTAGTATGGCCTAATGTAGTAGGTGTCCTGTAGGGTCCAATGGCACAGCTTCCACTATCACCCAAGCTGGATACTTGAGATGTGCCCTTCATGTGGGCTGCGTACACCTTCCTCTGGTAGTTGAGTCTTGGTTGCTGTTGGCAGATCAATGGGAGGTATTTACCCAGGCCAGTTAGCTGCAAGGATTGGCTGTGACCACTGACCACCAACCTCTGTCCTCCATGGAGGATCAGCTGTACAGAGGCAGGATGGTGGTGCTCCAGCAAGGTCTATAACTATCCGCTGCGTTTGCTGACCCTGGGGTTTCCTGGGTGGTGTAGGCCAATGTCAGCCCCCAATTGTGTTATACCTGGGGCCATCCTGCCTGAGCTATAAAGCAATCTGAGATGGCTGCTACTTGTGCTGGGCTTGGAGATTCCCAGACGAAGCCAAGCTGTGAATCTAGGCTGACTGCTGCTAGTCCAGGCCTGGGCTCACTGAAGCCAGATGTTGCATGTTTGAGAGGATTTAAGAAGTGGTGAAACATGAGCCAAGATGAGCCATTCATATGGAAAAGCAGCTTGGGTAGGCTTGTAAGTTGTGTTGGTGGAGTCTCTGGGGATCTCCAAGGCAAGTCAAACAGTGCTAGCTAGGTTGATGGAGTCTCAGATATGGCACCAGCTTGCCAGCTCTGTGCAGGGAGGGTTTAGAAAAGGGACAATGGCCTCTGCTCACCTGGATGCCAGACACTTCAGTTTCTTCCTGTATACCACTGGTACCTTGCAAGCTGCTACCCTGTGCTGGAGCTCAGAGGGAGTCAGTCTGAGTAGGTAAGTCTGTGTGTGGGTTCTTTTAAAGGAACTTCTTGGGGCTTCAGAATTTTTTTGCACTGACTCAATCCCCACTGGTTTTTGGAGCCAGAAGTTTATGAACTTATCTTCCTGGCACTGGAACCTTGGGCTGGGGGGCCTGGTATGGGGTTGGGACACCTCACTCCAAAGATATCCTTCCCAAATTTTTGTGCATCACATGTGGGTGCAGGACTAGCCCATTCCACATCTGCACCCCTCCTACCAGTCTGGATGGATGTGGTTTCTTGAATTCTGTAGTTGTCAGACTTCCATTCAACTTGATCTCTGATGGTTCTGAGTGATGGTTGTTCTATATTTTAGTTGTAATTTTGATGTGGTTTTCCAAAGTGGTGAGCCATGTATGCCTATGCTGCCATCTTGACCAGAGGTCCATCAATAGCTTTTAATGCCACATTAGGTAAATACTGTATCAAGTGATGCTGCATTCCAAAAAGCAAACATTATATGATGTTGAAGATTCATCTTGAACCTGAACCTTATTCACCTAGAATCCAAGGTGAATAAATATGTAAGCATGTTTCAAGATACAGTATCTGGCCCATCGAAGTTTGTTTACATGGAGGACCAAGGATCCTGTTTGGTCTGACAGTGTGGGAGGAGAGGGATGGTTTTGAATAAGACAATGTCAGTCAATTAAATGGCTCTCCAGCCCAGTTGCCACAGACTTATGCTTTAGTCTTAGGGTACTGGGAAGTCAGAGAAGGAGCAAGTGAAAACTGAGTTGAGAGATTATGATACTGATATAGACTAGCCTCTCCAGACTGCTGGGAGCGGGCTGAGGGCAGGAAACAGGAGGGCTGCCAGGGGAAATAGAGCTAGGACATGGTAATGGGACCTGGGAGCCATTTGTGCACCAAGCCACACTCCTCAGGGATGGAGGTTAGAGGTTCAAGTAATGACAGCATGCAGCTGGACAAAGAACACTTTGCAAGCTGCTCAGGGCCATGCTGAGAACATTGAGTTTTGTACTACCAAGCTGTACTTCCAGAGGACTATGAGGCCATGTTACTGAGTAACTGAACCATGTGCCTTGCAGATGCTCTGCCACCAGAGCAGAGGTCCTGCACCTGGCTTCAGATGACCCACCCCTCCTGGAGATGCCTTCCCCTGGCACTGCCTGAGAGGCCAGTGGGATTTCCAAGGTCCCTTTACATAAGCCTTTGGTTCCATCACTCTCTGCCAGTGGGCCTTGAGTGCAGACAACTCATTGAATACAGGGACTAGGGCATGGAAGGTGCAGAGTTGACAGAGTGCCACACAAGTCTCCCTCATCAGCCATGATGGCAGCAGGGGGAGGTTTTTACACTGAGATTGCACATGGTTAGCAAGATATTTGGATAAATGATAAAGACCTCTACCCACCTCCAGTAACAGATTTTGGGGGTGGGACAAGAAGAAGGCAGGCACATGTGTTGTGGAAGTCAGAATGGTGGCAGAGGAAGGTGCTGCACCAAAGAGGCCTGTCAGTCTAGCCTGAGAAAAGAAGAGATTTGGGTGGACCCACCCAAAGCACACGAAAATTTGGGAAGTTAATTGGTCATTCTGAGAAAGCACCTGTCTGTCCCATACCCAAAACAGAGTCCCAAATAGCCAGAGGGGAGTGGGGAGGGGATAGTGGGGAGAGGGATCTATAGGAGCTACTATAAAGGACACAAGGACAAAATCAAGGGGGAGGGTAGAGGTAGGGGAGGGAGGTGGGACTGGCTGGGGTGGGGTGGAGGGATGGGGAGAAAATGCAGACAATTGTAACTGAATAAAAATAAATAAATAAATTTAAAAAATTAAAAAATTAACCCCCCCCCCAAACTATGGTATATTTACACAATGGAATTCTACGCAGCAGAGAGAAAGAAGGAGCTTATACACTTTGCAACAGCATGGATGGAACTGGAGAGCATTATGCTAAGTGAAATAAGCCAGGCGGTGAGGGACAAATACCATATGATCTCACCTTTAACTGGAACATAATCAACAGAAGAAAAAAGCAAACAAAATATAACCAGAGATATTGAAGTTAAGAACAATCTAACAATAGTCAGGGGGGAGTGGGGAGGGGACAGTGAGGAGAGGGGATTACAGGAATTACTATAAAGGACACATGGACAAAATCAAGGGGAGGGTGGAGGTGGGGGAGGGAGGTGGGTTCAGCTGGGGTGGGGTGGAAGGATGGGGAGAAAAAGCATACAACTCTAATTGAATAACAATAAAAACTTCAAAAAAACAAAATAAAACAACAACAACAAAAAAACAGAGTCCCAGTGGTACAAAGAAACTGTCTCTTGCTTGTCTCTCACTGCTTGGGACATACAATCAAATGACGCATTGGTCTGTCCTTTCCATGGGCCTTAGCAGTCATGTGACCCATGGCCTCCAGGGGGGAGTCTCTCTCTCTCTGTCTCTCTCTGTCTGCCTGTCTGACCTGGTGGAACATTTGCTAGTGTGTTTGCATGCTCTCTCATCTGGGAACACATGACCTTGTGGCCCTAGAAATTGCATAGCCATGACCACGCCAGCTCTACTTACAGCCTCCAGGAAGGAGCCTGAAGCCGCACAGCATCTGGAAATAAGCTAAGCTACCTGGATGACCACTTAGCAGCTGCTTGCAGGCTCGAAAGGATGGTACTTTAAAATGGAGCAGGAATTCTGGGCACTGACTTTTGTTTTGTTCTTGCTGAGAACAGCTGGGTTTGGGCTTGTTTTCGCAAAGGAGATGAGTTTTGAGACGGGTAATTCCCCCATTCTCACAGATCATTCAGCATCCACATAAAAACTTCTTTTCTTTCTGACCAGCCTCTGCCTCTCGAGTTTGCTCTTTGTGGCAGTGGGCAGCCAATCCCCTTTTGTTGTTTGGTAACAGTTAAGGACCCTTGGAATTTCATCAGTAACAAGAGACTTGCTCTTGATCTTGGCATCCTTGACTCAAGTATTTACCACCTTGGGTAAATGTTGGCAGCAGAGCACTTGCATGACCCTAAAAGTGAGGGCCTCATTAAATTTTGTGCCTAGACACCTAGTCCCAGCCCTGGTTAGCAGTCATACACAGTAGTGATGGCAATGTTGGTGACAACTGGATGCTAATAGGAGGAGAAAAAAGGGGAGTTCCATTGGAAGGCATAATGTATAGTCTTTGAACATCTCATACAAAGATAATTACTTCATGAGCACAGGTAGGAAAAATCTTGGGGTGGCCTCAGAAGAATATGCATTATTGCTTCACATCTTCTGTGGCACATGGTGGACTATAAATATAACAATGACTCAAACAATCATACAAATATGAGATTACATATGAAGATTTAGGTTGTATGGATATGTGAATCCCCCTCTCATAAATCAAATTGTATTTGGTATGTTATATTCCTCCTTGAAATCTACAGAGAAGTTGCAGCCAAGCAGTTATGATATTTCCCATTAAGTGTTTGCTTTATAATGAAGGAAAACAAACATATTTCTTAAGGAACAGGTGTAGTGCTAGTAGTCAAGAGAATAGCAAATAGCAATGGCCTGCTGCCCTGGAAACAGCCTGGTGTCCTAGCAACAAACACATTCATTTGCCTGGCCTGCCCTGTGGAGCTCTGTCAACACAGGTAAAGATTTACCACAGAACTGAAGTGACAGCCTTTCTATTTCAGAGTAAAGCTAGGCCCATATACGTAAACCCGAGAGTGAAGAGAAACTAAATCGTTCAAGCAGCTAGAGTTTGGAAGCTTAAAGAACAGCAATGTAGGAGTTAAATTTACTTACATTTACTCTTTGTATAGATGGGCTAGACAGAAGTTTCTTTTTTATTTGTTGGCTCTTCTAAAGGAAGGATTTAAGTGTGGTGGCAGTGGCTAAAGCTTATGGCTCTGTTCCCCCTGACTTCTTTGGGTTAAGAAGTGCAGTATTTTACCCAAACTTCATTTGACCTCTGCCTCTATGTTTTAAGCCATAAAGTCTATGGGAAAGAGGCTAGGGAATATCCTGGTAGTGATTTGAAGGTTGTAGCTTTTGTTTTGCACATATATTAATTGTAATCTCTAAATTCTACAAGAATAGTTGAGATTTTTTGATTTGAAAAAAAAAGTTCAAAACATATCATGAGCCCCATAGGAAATCTGAAATGATTGGAACCAGCTGTAGCATAGCACACAAGGTAAGTTTTCTGAGGCCAGGACAGAAACTAACTATCTATGTATCTATCTATCTATCTACTTACGTATATCTATAATTTTAATGATTCCATAAAAAGAAATTTAATGCTTAAACAAGACTTTTATTCCTTTAGAATGGTTTAATCTTTTTCTTTTTTATTAGTTGGTATCATTGTCTAGTTAGTCATATTCACACGTAGTACACAAAATGTTTAAAAGTTTATCATAACTAAATCACCAGAAGACCCCCCCCCAAATCACTTTAATAATGAATCTCAGCTCTTAGTTTCTAAAGGAAATTCAATCTTTCATTTTGACTCAAAATGATATCATATAATTCTAGTGAATTCATATTTTAAAAAACTAATGAGAACAGTAATAAAATAAATCACAAATTAGTTTAAAAATTCAAGTGACTTCCTGAACAAATGTCTTTGGCAACTGGGGAGATAACTGTTTATAACAAAGAGCATGATGAGTAATACAGTGTTGTCATTGTGACAACTTAGGCTTTTAGAATGAAGTCTCTCACAGATGGAAATAATTCCTTACCTCCAAGGTGGTGACCAACTTATCAATTTAGAGATAAAAATTATAAATCACTTGTATTATATTTCAGCTGATTACATTTAATTAATTAGTGAGACAACAAATGAGAGACTTTTTCTGGAGTACAATTAACAAGGAAAAACAAATGATGCCAGTGAGAGCGTGAGGCAAGTTTTGACACAGCATAAGGAAAAACTAGAAAATAATCACGGTGAAGCCAATCGATGCAAGGGCCATATCTTGAAGAAGAGAGCAAAAGAAAATTTTTGTTAAAAGTGAGTATATAGAAAGTAACACATGTGCGTGTTGCTCATAGCTTAAACAAACAACCAAATCAATATATTTTATTTTAAGCAATGCCTTTAATTGAAGCAGCAAACACAGTAGTTATGTCAACTTCTATTTTGGTAACATGTTTAAAACAGATTACAAATCTCCTAGTAATGATGTAGCCACAGTTCTTGAAAAAAATTGTTTTTCTTCAGCACTTGCTTCTGAAAGGCAATGTATTTGTAGAAACCAAAGAGATATTATCTTGTTGGCAAAGTATGTGAATTTTGACTTGCAGTAAGCTCACTGAAATGAATTTAATTTTCCAAAGGGCAGTTCTATACAAGGTTAAACATGAGGTTTAACAGAAGTTTTAAAGTCCTGCAAAACATTTCCTAAGAGTTCCCATATCACTTGCATTTTACTTCTGCTTCTCTGTGGTCACCACTACTGCGCAAGAAGCAATTTTGCAAGCATTTAAATGGCTGTGAGCCATGTATGAGTCAATTAGATTGCCTATTTTTTAAATCTCTCTAACAGTTTATAGAACAGACTAACCCCTTCCCTGTCCCTGCATCAGGCCTGGATTCTGTCCTTTTGAGGAAGAATATAGTAGACCCAGAAAAAAAAAAAAAAGGAATCTCAGTGAGATCAGGGCACAAAGTTAGCATCTAACTCTTCTCCCTCTCCTTTTCAAAATGACATACAAACACCTCTTGAGATCTATTCGAAACACACACGTAATGCTTAGAAAACAGCAATTCTCTAGAAACAGGGTGCAACGGATTCTCCCATCCCTAACACCACCCCCAGCCCCTTATTCTTCTAGATGGGTTTGTTTTAGATTGACCAGGCCATGTTGCTTATCAAAACTGCAAATAAGCAGTTTTTTGCATGAGAAACCCTCCCCATGAGAAACCCTCTTTTCATGAATACAGGTCTTTATAACTAGAAGAGAAAGTCAGTGATGTGAAACATAGTCTGTTCAAGTTCACTCTAGGCCAGTATTTAACAAAACTAAATGTAATAGACTAATGAAAAGAGTAGCATAGATAATACAAAAACAGGAGGTAGAAAAAAAGGTTTTCATTGCCTTTGGGGGCAGCAGACTTGCCCTTCCTTCCTCTTTTCTTCCTTCCTCTGTCCTTCATTCCTGTGCGCTGATGCAGCTAATATTAGTGTTAGTTTGTATCCGAGTGCAGGGCAGATACCTTGGACACTAGTGATGAGAAGTGGACTAATAACATGTTGAAAAAAATCAACCTGGAGTTTCTGCTTAATGTGTATGTGTCATAAGCACTGCTTGGCATGCCTTGATAAGATCATTGAATGCTATTTTACTCAACATTTGTGTCCTGTATTATGCAATAAAGCAATTGATATTGACGGTTAGCTGCATAGGAGTAGGGATTGGACCTCTTTTTGCATATCCTTACAGCACCAGAATGCAGCAGAGCATGGCATAGACTAGGCATTCAACAAATATTGAGGGATGAAGTAGCTTTGGTTTACTTTTTTCTGAACATTTACAAATGTAAATAAGTAACGAAAGCAGTATTGAAATACCCATGCTAAAACTATTCACCTTTAACCAAACATATCATGTTCTCTATCTACATCTCTCTTGATTTTGACCCATGGTTACTTGGTATAGCATTTCCTTTAACTAACACTTTTACCTGTGGATTCCTACTTGGCCCTCAGGTTCAGATGGAGGGTTATACTCCTGTAATGCTTGGGCAGACTCCTGTTTTGTGATTTTTCTTCCTATACACAGTACGCAGCATCTTGTATAAACTGCTCTCTTATGGCATCGTGAGTGCTTATTGACCTAAAGTTCTTAATAGTCCAAAGCATTTCCCTTCATCATTGTAGCCCCAATGTCCATTGAATGAAAACCATTTCCTTTTACATCACACAAGGAAAGTCAGTCACCTCATTAAGCAATTAGGACATAATGTGAGGCATCTTATAGTAGAAATATGATGCAATGAGGCCATTGGGAGTACAAAAGAAGAGATGGGTATTTCTTTCCGGAGGTTTGGATCAGGCTAAATAGTGGAGGTAACATCTGACCTGGCCTTGGGACATAAGGAGTTCACCAAGTAATAATCTAGAACAGACAACATGATGAGCAAAATCAAGAAAATTTAAAAGTACAAAGTGTGGCACTGGAGTTCTTCTTATAGCCAAACTGGAATGACAGAAACCAGATTTATCCTCTCACCTGAACCAACTGAAAACCAGACAAAAGATATGTAATTATGGTTTTAAGATATTATGTACAAGTAACAAAGGACAGTGAAGAAGGCAAGATGGGGAACAAGTAAGATGAGACCTATGGTTGTCGCATCTTATCTAGGAGAGTTACCAGACCATGGCTCAGGGAGAAGGAACCCAGAGACCTAAGGTGATTCACCGTGGAGCCTTCTGCTGAACACTGATTAACATATGCCTGAGATTGGGGAAAGAATAATCCAAGATTGAAAAGAATAATTCTTGGAGTTAATCCATTGGTGGAAATGGCTCCTGTTCCCATAGCCAGAGAGGAAAACTTCTTAATTCAGAGTACTGGGCGGAAAGGTTTTGCCCCCAAAAGTGGGATGAAATGAGCCCTTGTCTCAAAGCTGCTCTAGTCCCAACTAATAAGGCTCAAAGCAAGTGTATTAGTTTTCTATTGCTATGTAACAAATGCCACGAACTTAGCAGTTTAAAACAACACTAAATTTACCTCACAGTTCCTGTGGGTCAGGAGTCTAGGTACAGGGTAACTGGTTCCTCTGCTCAGGGTCTCACTAGGCTGAAATGAGGTGAGGGTGTTTGCTGGGGAAATGGTTCTCATCCGAGGCTTGCAGTCCTCTTCCAAGATCATTCAGGTTATTGGCAGTATTCACTTTTTGCAGTTGTATGACAGTGATCCCAGTTTTCTTGCTAGTTATTGGTTTGGGACCACTTCCCTATTACCCATAGGAAATAAACCAGTGGGAGTGTGGTATCTAATGCTTCATCTACTTTTAAAGCTTCCTCTGATTTGGTCAGGCCCACCCAGGATGATGTTTTACTGCCTGACATTATTTTAAATGTATGTAGAGGAAATATTAAAGACAAAGGAGGGTAAAACAAAGGAGGGTAAAGGGATATGAAGCCAAGCATGGTTTCTACACTTTATTTGAACTGGTAAATTGTTAATATCAGTAAACTGTAATAAGTTTTATATATATATATATATATACGCACACATATATATACAACTTATTATATATGTAAAACATAACTTTTATATATACAATGTAATACCTAGAATAACCACTAAAAAACTATAGAAAGAGATATGTACAAATACACCATAATACATTACAATGGAATTATTAAAAATGTTCAAGTAACCCACTGGAAAGCAGTGAAAAACACAGACAAGCAAAAAGAGAGAGAATAAACCCAAAACAAAAAATAAAATGGCACATTTAAGTCCTAAAATAATAATTACCTTACAAGTAAATGGTCTAAAATGCCAATCCAGACTTACTATAAAGCTAAAATAAGACAGTTTGGTATAGGTGGAAGAATAGACAAATAGATCAATGGAACAGAATAGAGAGCCCTGAAAAAGACTCACACAAATATAGTCAACTGATCTTTGACAAAGGCACAAAGGTAATATAAAGGGGCAAAGATAATCTCTTCAAGAAACAATGCTGGAATAATTGGATAGTCACATGCAAAAAAGGAAGGAAGGAAGGAAAAGAAAAGAAAAGAAAAGAAAGAAGGGAAGGGAAGGGAAGGAAAGGGAAGGGAAGGGAAGGGAAGGGAAGAAAATAAAGGAAAAGAAAAGAGAAAGAATGAATCTGGACATAAATCTTAAACCGTCATAAAAAATTAACTCAAAATGTATCACCAACCTAAATGTGAAATGCAAACTATAAAATTCCTGGAAGATAACACAGGAGAAAACCTATGATCTTGGGTATGGTGATGATTTTTAGATATGATACCAAAGGCATGATCCATGAAATGAATAATGGATAAATTGGACTTCATTAAAATTAAAAACTTCTCTGATACAATAATGTCAACAGAATGAGCAGATGTCATAGAATGGAACAAAATGGTTTCAGATATTTTGCAAAATAGCTGGTAAAGGACTGTTATCCAAAATATACAAAGAACTCTTCAAACTATTTATTGTTTAATAAGAAAATGAGGAATTTGACTTAAAAATGAGCAAAAGGCCTTAATAGACACATCACCAAAGAAGATATACAGATGGCAGATAATCATATGAAAAGATGCCCAACATCATATGTCATTTAGGGAATTGATAATTAAAGCAACAGTGATATGCCACCATACAACAGTTAGAATTGCCAAAATCCAGAACACTGACAGCATCAGATGCTGTTGGATGTAAAACCACAGGAACTCTCAGTCATTGCTGGTGGAAATGCAAACTGGTACAGCCACTTTGGAAAACAGTTTAGCAGTTTCTTAAAAAGTAAACATACCCTTCACATACAATTCAGTAATTGTAATCTTTTGTATTTACGTCCCAAAATTGAAAATTTATGTTTACACAAAAAACCCGTGCACAGATATTTGTAGCAACTTTATTCATAATTGCCAAAACTGGGAAGCAACCAATATGTCCTTCAGTAAGTGAATAAACTGTAGTGCATTAAGACAATGAAATATTATTCATCACTAAAAAGAAATGAGATATTAAACCATGGAGGAAACTTAAATGCATATTACTAAGTGAAAAAAGCCAATCTGAAAAGGCTTCTGACTCAAACTATATGACATTCTAGAAAAGGGCAAACAATGGAGACAGTAAATATATCATTGGCTTTTAGGGTTTATGGGGAAAGAGGGATAAATTTTAGTGCAGTGAAACTATTCTGTGTGGTACTGTAATGGCAGACACATATCATTATCTGTTTGTGTATACCCATGGAATATACAACACAAAGAGTGAGCCCTAATGTAAACTGTAGACTTTGGGTTATACTGATGTGCCAGTATTGGTCGATGATTGTAACAAATGGACCACTTAGGAGCGGGATGTTGATAGTAGAGGAGTCATCCTATGGGAACTTTTTGTACTTTCCACTCAGTTTTTCTGTGAACCTAAAACTGTTCTGAAAAATAAAATCTATTAATTTTTTTCAAAAATAAAGATATTTAAAACTGCTATTTATGAGTCATTTAGTATGTTTTATAGAATGTTTAAATATTTTAAGTATTATTACATTCATCCAACAGCTTTTTCTGACATTTTATTTCATATAATTCATGAAGTTTAAAATAAATATCAGAGTGAAATATCTATGTTTATCTCCTAACTATGGAAAACTACAAAACATACTTCTAATTAAAATTTTTAATCTTTCAAAATGCTTCAATTTAAAAGTCTAGCCATTACCCCAACTTACATCATACACAAGAATAAACTCAAAATGGACAAAAGACTTAAATATAAGTAGTAAAATAATAAATATCCTAGAAGAAAATATAGGCAGTAAAATCTCAGACATCTCTTGTAGCAATATTTTTGCTGATATGTCTCCTAGGGCAAGGGAAATAAAGGAAAAAAATAAACAAATTAGACCACATCAAATTAAAAACCTTCTTCTGTACAGCAAAAAGAAAAAAAAAGAAAAGAAAATCCCCAAACCAAAAAAACCCATCAGCAAAAAAGGGAAAAGGGAACCCACTGTATGGGAGAACATATTTGCCAGTGATACATCTTGTAAGGGATTATTTCCAAAATATATAAAGAACTTATAAAATTCAACACCAGGAAGACAAACAACCCAATTTAAAAAATGGGCAAAGGGCCTGAATGGACACTTCCCCAAAGAGGACATGCAGATGGCCAATACACGTATAAAAATGCTCAACGTCACTAATCATCGAAGGGATGCAAATTAAAACCACAATGAGATACCACCATACATTTGCCAGAATGGCTACCATCAATAAATCAACAAACAACAAGTGCTGGTGAGGATGTAGAGAAAAAGGAACCCTAGTGCACTGTGGGTGGGATGCAGACTGGTGCAGCCACTATGGAAAACCATATGAAGTTACCTCAAAAAATTAAAAATGGAACTGCCTTTTGACTCAGCAATTCCACTTCTGGGAATATATCCTAAGAGTCCCAAAACACCAATTTGAAAGAATATATGGACCCCTATGTTCATAGCAGCGTTATTTACAATAGTGAAGATCTGGGAACAGCCCAAGTGCCCTTCAGTGGATGCGTACATTAAAAAAAGCTGTGGTACATTTAGACAATGCAATTCTATGTGGCAGTAAAAAAGAAAGAAATCTTACCTTTTTGACAGCATAGAGGGACCTGGAGATTATTATGCTAAATAAAATAAGCCTGTAAGAATAAAACAAATACCATATGATCTCACTTATATGTGGAATCTAATGAACAAAATAAACTGATCAACAAAATAGAAGCAGAGGCATGAGCACATGGAATTGACTGACAGCTGTCAGAGGGGAAGGGGTAGGGGGGGGGACTGGGTGAAAGAAAATGAAGGGATTAGCCAAAGAATATGCATACATAACTCATATACAGACAACAGTATGGTGATGGCCACAGGGGAGGGGTGGGCATGGGCTAGGCAGAGGCAGGCAAAGAGGGAGGAAATGGAGACATTTGTAATAGTGTCAACAATAAAAGTAAAGAAAACAAATAAACATCTGGTCATTAGACTTTAGTAGTGAGAAACAAATAATGATGTAAACAATCCATTTATAAATAATTGTTTTTATCTTTCACAAATGCCCATTCTTAGTCACTATGAATGCATTCTCCCTCTCCTAATTGCCAGATCAGTGAAAAATATATAAAACTCCAGTTTATTTACAGGGCAAGCAATTGAGATAATCAAATAATTTTTAAGTTTCTGTACTTGTTATTTGCAATAAAAAGTATTCCAATCAACATTCCCACTTTATATATAATAGGATTCTGCAGATGTGTTGCTGTTTGACCAAATGAATGCTGTTAATAATATGCAAAACTCCTTGATGAAACATTTATTACTAAAAACAAGTACAATCAAAATGAATTACAAATAGGCAAACTAATCTTAAGAACTTTTTTAGTTTTAAAGATTTTATTTATTTTTAAGTATATTTTACTGACTATGCTATTACACTTGTCCCATTTTTTTCTCCCCTTTGTCCTCCTCGTCCCATATCCCCATTCCTCCCAACAATCCCCCCCTTAGTTCACGTGCATGGGTTGTACATATAAGTTCTTTGGTTTCTCCATTTCCTATACTATTCTTAACCTCCCCCTGTCTATTTTCTACCTACCAATTATGCTTCTTACTCCCTGCACCATTTCCTGCATTCTCCCCCTTCCACCTCTCTGGAGATCACATGATAACCTCCCATGTGATCTCCATTTCTGTGACTCTGTTCCTGATGTAGTTGTTTGCTTAGTTTGTTTTTGTTTTTATTTTAGGTTCACTTGTTGATAGCTGTGTTTGTTGTCATTTTACTGTTCACAGATTTGTGTTGATAGCTGTGTTTGTTGTCATTTTACTGTTCACAGACTTGACTTCTTCATTTGCTTAGATAAGTCCCTTTAAAATTTCAAATAATAAGGTCTTGGTGGTGATGAACTCCTTTAACTTGACCTTATCTGGGAAGCACTTTATCTGCCCTTCCATTCTAAATGATAGCTTTGCTGGATATAGTAATCTTGGACATAGGTCCTTGCTTTTCATGACTTTGAATACTTCTTTCCAGCCCCTTCTTGCCTGCAAGGTTTCTTTTAAGAAATCTGTCTTATGAGAACTCCTTTGTAGGTAACTGTCTCCTTTTCTCTTACTACTTTTAAGATTCTCTCCTTATCTTTAACCTTTGGCATTTTAATTATGATGTGTCTTGTTGTGGCCCTGTTGGGTCCAACTTGTTTGGGACTCTCTGAGCTTCCTGGACTTCCTGGAAGTCTATTTCCTTTTCCAGATTGGGGAAGTTGTCCTTCATTATTTGTTCAAATAAGTTTTCAATTTCTTGCTCTTCCTATTCTCCTTCTGTTACCCCTATGATTCAGATGTTGGCACATTTAAGGTTGTCCCAGAGGTTCCTAAGCCTCTCCTCAATTTTTTTGAATTCTTGTTTCTTCATTCTGTTCTGGTTGAATGTTTATTTCTTCCTTTTTTTTCCAAAATCATTAATTCGAGTCCTGGTTTCCTTCCCTTCATTCTTGGTTCCCTGTATATTTTTCTTTATTTCATTTTGTATAGCCTTCACTTTTTCCTTTATGTTACAGTTGTATTCAATCATTTCTCTGAGCATCCCGATCACCAATGCTTTGAATTCTGCATCTGATAGGTTTGTTATCTCCTTGTCACTTAGTTCTTTTTCTGGAGTTTTGTTGTTTTTTCATTTTGGCCATATTTCTTTGTCTCAGTGCTCCTGTTATGTTGTAGGGGGTGGAGCCATAGGTATTCACCAGGGTGGGGCAACCCACTTTACTTCATTGTGGCACTGTCTGTGGGGGAAGGGTCAGAGAGGTAACAATGCTGGGCTTCCTTAGTTCTCACCCCACTTTCGGTCACTTCTCCCGCTTCCTGCAAGTGAATGGTGCCCTTCCTGGTGCTTCCCTGTTGCTGATACCCGAGTGGGTGGGCTTATGTATGTTCTAGGACCCTGTGGGCCTCTCAAATGGACTATCCTGAGAGACTGGCAGTTTCTACTGCCACCACAAACCCCCCACATTTTTACAGCCAGAGGTTATGAGGCATTATTTACTGGCACTGGAACCCTAGGTTGCTCAGTCTGTCCTGCACTAGGATTGCTTGCTCCCTCATTGTTCCTCCTGGGTTGTTTTTTTTTTTTTCCAAATGTGAGTGTGGGACTGTCCTGTCCACCACCTGCTGACTCACTGTGCTTCCTTTCTGTCCCTCCTACCAGTCTGGATGAATGTTTTTTCTTTAACTCCTTGTTTGTCAGACTTCCATACAGTTCGATTTTCTGGCAGTTCTGCTTGGTTTTTGTTTTTAAATTGGTTGTTATCCTTCTTTTATTGTGCAAGGAGGTGAAGCATATCTACCTATACTTCCATCTTGGCCAGAAGTTCATCTTAATAAGTTTTAAAAAAATTGATTATCCAGGTTATGCTTTCAACAGTATTTCCTATTCCTTCTATGAACAGTCATGTTCATGTCAATATATGATGTTTAAAAAGATGATTGTTGAAACACACTAAAATCTTTAAATTATTCTGAATAATGGAAAAAATTCAGTATAATTTGTACTAAATTATTTAAACTATAATTTATTGTATTTAATTATTTTGTCAACCTCATATATGTCAAAAAACATATAGTCCATGTGCAGAGACTTTAAAACTATACTTTGCATAGACTAAAAAGCTGAATTACACAGTAAGACTATATTCCAACTGACTTTATCTGGAACAGAATATATACACATATATTCTGCAGTGGTGACTGGATATGAATCTGAAACCTTGAAGACTGGTATTTAGGAGCAATATGTTTTAGAAATAGCTGAAGAGAGATTTTCATCTTCTCAAGTTTAGTCTGAAAAGATAAGATATACCATGTATATTTATGGAAATATTTTGTATTCTTAATACCTTTAAATGAATATGACTTCATTGAAAATAATTTCAATTGATTGAATCATCTCATTGAAAATAGAAAGCAGATAAATTAATATAAAGGATAAAGGACTTTCAAAAGTAATTTGCTCACAATGTATGTATGCCAAATTATTATGCTGTACTTGTTAAACTTACACAGTTCTGTATGTCAGTATATCTCAATAAAACAAAGAAAAATTGATGAAATGCCAACTGCTTTCCTTTATAAAGTAAAAAATAAATTTGAAAGAAATATGAGCTAAATAAAAGTATTAACTTTTCCAATTTAAACTAAATCATTAAGATGATAAATCTTTTTTAAAATGACTTTTTGTTCCTTTTGAGAGAAAGAGAAAGAGACAGAGAAACATCAATCTGTTATTCCACTTATTCATACATTCATTAGTTGCTTCTTATATGTACCCTGATGGGGGATTGAACCCACAACCTTGGTGTATCAGGATGATGCTCCAACAAACTGTGCTACTGGGCTAGGGCAAGATGATCAATCTTATTGATTTGTATAAAAGGCAATATTAATTTCTAACATTTAGATTTTTACAGCTTATTAAATTATTTTTATCAATTATCTTTGTTTTTCACAGCAAAAATCTGAAGCAGGTTTTTTCATAATCCTCATATTCCAGATGAGATATTTGAGATTATGAAAGGATACTCCCCATTTTCATAATGTAACTTTTCTGCCAAATCACCTCAAAGGTAGTTCCCATTCTTTGGGCAGTAAGATCTGTTTTCTGGTTTGTAGCTGATTTTTTTTTAAGTTCCATGCCAGGGAAGCAATTCAAGAATAGATGGCAAGGTATACTATTTCCTCCACCATTGACACTGCAGGCCGTGTTGGCTAATGCTGCCTTGTTAGGACTAAAAACAACCTAACAAAACTCTCCACTATTCTGAGATCCAGAAATAGATATCAAGTCCATCCTGGCTCCCTAGGAATTTAGGTTGGCATGTAGGGAGTGGGAGTGTGTGTACTCTGGCATTAAGGGTCACTCTGATGCTCAGTCCCACTGATATTTACTAGAACAATAGTTTGGCAGGGGGAGTACAGGACAAGGAAATAGGGTAGAGATCCCAAAATGTAAGAAAAAATACAGTAGAAGGTTTCATACAGGATTTCAAGTTTCATTCAATCTACTATTTCAACTAACTACCATAAAGGCTTCTAAAATTTTTCTTTTTTGCTAATGTGAGATTGCCTTGTTTTAGTCACTATGTAGCCCTTGACTTATTCTGTAAGCCAAATAGTTCTGTTTTTAGAAACATGTAAACTACTGTAGTTATCTGACAAGATTAGATTAAGACATATGACTGGGGAGTATAAGATGGAATACTTCCAGTTCATAAAACTTAAGGGCTTATATTGCAGTCTGGAAAAAAGAAGTATGAGCATGGATAGAGACATTATATAGTTACAAATGGGTAATTCATCAAAAAGATGTAACAATCCTGAATATGTATGTACCTAAAAATAGGGCTTCAAAATATATGAAGCAGAAACTAATAAAACTAAAGGGAAAATCCAAGTTTATATGTGGAGGCATCAACACTTCTTTACCAGAAATCAGTAGAACAATTTAATTTAAAAATCCATATGGTGGAGCAAAAATAGCCTCTTCAACAAATGGTGTTGGGAGATCTGGACAGCTACATGCAAAAAAAATGAAACTCGATCACCAACTTACACCATACACAAAAATAAATTCAAGGTGAATAAGAGACTTAAACATAAGTTGTGACACCATAAAAGTCTTAGAGGAAAACATCGGCAGGAAAATCTCAGACATTCCATGCAGCAACATCTTCATGGATATGTCCCTTAAAGCAAGGAACATAAAGGAAAGAATAAACAAATGGGACCTCATCAAACTGAAAAGGTTCTGCATGGCTAAAGAAAACAGCATTAAAATGAAGAGAACCAACTGTATGGGAAAACATATTTGCCAATAACACCTCAGACAAGGGTTGGATCTCCAAAATATGTAAAGAACTTATATGACTCCACTCCAGGAAGACAAAAAGCCTGATTAAAAAATGGGCAAAAGACTTGAATAGACACTTCTCCAAGGAGGACATACAGAAGGCCCAGAGACACATGAAAAAATGCTCAGCATCACTAGCCATCAGAGAGAGGCAAATTAAAACCACAATGAGATACCACTTCACACCAGTCAGAATGTCCATCATAAAAAAGTCAACGAACAAGTGTTGGACAGGATGTGGTGAAAAGGGAACCCTAGTACATTGTTGTTGGGAATGCAGACTGGTGCAGCCACTGTGGAAAACAGTATGGAATTTCATCAGAAAACTAAAAATGGAACTGCCTTTTGACCCAGTAATTCCACTGCTAGGATTATACCCTAAGAGTCCTGAAACACCAATCCAAAAGAACCTGTGCACCCCAATGTTCATAGCAGCACAATTTACAATAGCCAAGTACTGGAAACAACCTAAGTGCCCATCAGCAAATGAGTGGATCAAAAAACTATGGTACATTTACAAAATGGAATTCTAAGCAGCAGAGAGAAAGAAGAAGGTCCTCCTACCCTTTGTGAGAGCATGGATGGAGCCGGAGAGCATTATGCTAAGTGAAATAAGCCAGGCGGTGAGGGACAAATACCATATGATCTCACCTTTAACTGGAACATAATCAACAAAAGAAAGAAGCAAACAAAATATAACCAGAGTCATTGAAGTTAAGAACAATCTAACAATAGCCAGAGGGGAAGGGGGAGGGGACAGTGGGGAGAAGGGTTTTCAGAAACTATGGTGAGGGACACATGGACAAAACCAAGGGGAAGGGTGGAAGCAGGGGAGGGAGGTGGGTTTGGTTGGAGTAGGGTAGAGGGGTGGGGAAAAATGCAGACAACTGTAATTGAACAACAATAAAATAATTAAATAAATAAATAAATAAATAAAAAGAAAAAGAAAATAAAAATCCATATGGTATAAAAGGGTAATATTATCAACCAACTTGACCATAGTTAAATTTAGAGAATATTCTACCAGCAGCAGAATATACAAATTCTTCAAATGCACATGAAACATTTACCAAGATAGACCGCAGTCTGGACTACAAAACAAACCTTAACAAGATTAAAAACATACAAAGAATAGGCAAATTTATAAAGTTGAATAAAGGTCAACAGAGGCTAGGGGAAAGGGAAGTTATCGTTCAATAGGTGAAGAGTTTCTATTTAGGATGATGAAAAAGTTGTAGAAATAGCTAATGGTGATAGTTATACAACATTGTGAATGTGTTTAAAGCCACTGAATTGTACATTTAAAATGTTTAAAATGATAAATTTTATGTTATGTATATTTTACTGTAATAAAAAATTAATGGGGGAAAAAGATATACACAGTATATTATCTGATCATAACACAACTGATCAACAAAAGGAAAGATATCAGGAAAGTCCTCAAGTATTTGGAAATTAAATAACACATTTCTAAATAAGCCATGTGCCAGAGAAAGTCTTAAGGGAAATTAGATAATATGTTGAACTGAATGAAAATACAACATATAAAAATTTGTGGAATATAGCCAGTACTTAGGAGAAAATTTAAAGAACTGGATGTTTTGTATTGGAAAAGAACAAAGGTCTAAAATCAAATAGCCTAAGGTTTCAACTTAAGAATCTAGAAAAAGAGGAGCAAATTAAATGCAAAGCAAGTAGAAGAAATTAATAAAGTAGGAATGGAAATCAATAAATTTGAAAACAGAAAAATAATAGAAAAAACAGTGAAATCAAAAGCTGATTGCTTGTAAAAATAGTAAACTTTATAAACCTCTAGCCAAATAGACCAAGAAAAAGGACGGAAGACAGAAACTATCATTATTAGGAATGAAAGAGGGGCCATCACGAGAAACACTGCAAACGTTACAGAAACAATAGGTAAGTACAGGGTGGGGCAAAAGTAGGTTTACAATTGTGAGTACAAAAACAGTTTGTTATTGTATTATTATTTATTAATTATGCTATTATTTTCCATATGAATAACTGTAAACCAACTTTTGCCTCACCCTGTATAATAAAAAAATTAATTTCAGGAAATATAATAACTTCGATGAAATAGAACAATTCTTTGAAAGACACAAATTAACAAAGCTCCCTCAAGAAGAAATGAGTAACCTGAACATGTACAAAAGAAATGGAATTATGGCTTAAAACTTCCAACAAAGAAAAGTCCAGGTTTAGCCCTAGCTGGTATGGCTCAGTGGATTGAGCATTGGCCTAGGAACCAAAGTGTTGCCAGTTCCATGTTCAGTTAGGGCACTCGGCTGGATTGCAGGTCAGGTCCCCAGTAGTAGGTGCTGGAGAGGCAACCACACATTGATGTTTCTTTCTCTCTTTCTCCCTCCCTCCCCCTTTTTTAAAAATGAATAAATAAAATCTTTAAAAAAGAACCCTCCAAGTTTTGCTAGTAAGTTATACAAAACATTTAAAGATACTATAACAATTCTATACAAAGTTTACCAGAAAATGCTAGAGGAAAAAACCCTTCCCAACTAATTTATGAGGCTGGCATTGCCACGACAGTAAAACAAACAACAAGAAAAAGAAAAAAAAAACGAAAGAAAAAGAACATGAACATAACACACACACCAAAAATTAAAAAAAACCTTTAAAAATGTTAGCAAAGTGAATCTGGTAATGGATAAAAAGGATAATACTTCATGATAAGTTAGGGGTTTATCCAAGGAATGAAATGTTTGTTTAGAATTTTAAAATCTATATAATTTACCATATCAACAGAATAAAAAAAAAACAATAATTTTAACAGATGCCAAAAAAGCATCCATATTTGAATTTTTAAAAAGCTCATCAAACCAAGAATAGAAAGAAATTTTCAGATTTTAATAGAGGGCGCCTGTCACTAAAATAATGATGAAAAACTGAATGCTTTCCCCTATGACCAGGTATAAGCAAAGGATGTCCAATCACATTGCTCCTATCCAACACTGTACTGAAGGACCAATCCAGTGCAAGAACACAATGAAAAGAAATAAAATAAATACGATTGAAAACAAATAAGTCAATCTGTCTCTCTTGGCTGAAAATACATAGAAAACCCAAGAATGTATAAAACAGCTACTGGGACTACTAAATGAATTTAGGTAAGTCACAGGATGCAAGGTTAAAATACAAATATCAATTGCATTTGTATAAACTTGCAAAAGCTATTAAAAATGGAAAATTGAAAACAATGTACAATAGTATAAAATATGAAACATTTAGGTATAATCTAGTAAAATATGTGCTAAAATTATGAATTATTGATCTAAGAAATACAAGAAGACCCAAATAAACGGAGAGTATAGTGTTCATTGATATGAAGGCTTAATTAATACTATTAAGATGTCAATTCTCCCCAAACTGATCCATAGATTTAATGTAATCTCAATCAAAATCTCAGCAGAGTATTTTGTAGATATTAGCAAGCTGATTCTAAAATTTCCATAAGAGGCTTACAATAGCCAAAATAACTTTGAAATAGAACACTTACAATACTTGACTCAAACTCATTATAAAGCTACAGCTATCAAGACAGGTAAAGATAAACATCTATATCAATTTAATACAATAAAGATTCAGAAATAGACTCAAACAAAAAATGGTCAATTGATTTTTAACAAAGGTGACAAAAATTCAATGGTGAAAGAGTAGTTTTTTAGCAACTGGTGATCAAACAATTTGACATCCACATGCAAAACTAAAATAGAACAATCTTGCTTGTTAATTTATAATATAATCTTATGATGGTCAATTAATCCACTTTGTGTGATTTTAACTTAGTTAAATTTGTCAAGGTTTGTTTTTGATTCCTGTGTAGTATTTAAAGTCTATTATTAGGTGCATACCCATTTAGGTTTGTTATGTCTTCTTGGCCAAATGACCATTTTATGAATCTGTAATGACCTTTGTATCCCTAATACTATTCTTTGTCCTAAAGTCTACTCTGTCATATTAAAATAGCCCCTCCATCTTTGTTTGCATGGTTCATATTTTCCCATTCTTTTATTGTTAAGTCCTTATATTTAAAATGGGTTTCTTGCATATAGAATATAGACCAGCATATAGATTTTTAATCCAATATGACTACTTTGATTTTCTATTATTTTTCTATGTCTTTTGTGTTTGTTCTATCTGCTGTTTTGTTCCCCTGTTCCCCCTTTCCTGTCTTCTTTTGGGTAGTTTATTCTACCTCATTGCTTTTTGCCTCTCTCTCTCACTGTTCTAGGAAAAAGGTTCTCAACCTTAATACTACTGATATTTCAGACCATATAATTCTTTGTTCTAGACAACTGTCCTGCGCATTCTAGGTGTTTAGCAACATTTCCGACCCCTCCCCACTAATGCCAATTGCACCTCTCCCCCAATTATGGTAGTCAAAATTGTCTCTAGACATTATCCATTGCCCGCCGGTGGGCAGAATCACCCCCAGTTGAATACCTCTGCTTTAAAAATTATAGTAGAATATTTAACATTTCAAAGTCTTTGTTTAAAAGCCTATGTTTCAAAGTCAAAGTAATATTTTACTATTTAGGTATCACATAGAGGCTTTACAACCACGTAAGTGCCTTAATCTCACTCCTCTATGTTATAATTTGTCACACGTAGTCAATCAACATGCATTAAAAATTCATCACACACAATGTTAAAAATTTTCTCAACAATTAAACATATCTTAAAGAAACTTAAACAAAACACAGTCTTTTATATTTGCCCAGATAGTGTTGCTTTTGTTCTTTCATTCATAAAGTTCCAAGTTTAACCTGATATTATTCTTTCAGTCTGAAGAACTTCTTTAGCATTTCTTTTAATTATATATGTTTTCTCTTTGTTTACCTTCACTTGAGAATTTTTTTTTTAATTTTTTATAAAAGTTTATTTGAGCCAAACTGATGACATGTGCCAGGGAGCAAGATCTCAAATGTTCCCTAAGAATTTCTTTATTTCTTCTTCATTCCTGAAGGATATTTTTGCTGGATATAGAATGCTAGGTTGACAATCCTTTCCTATTATTTAAAAAATGTTCTATTATCTTCTGGCCTCCATGGTTTCTGCTGAGAAGTCCACCATCATTATTAACATCATTGTTCTCCTATATGTGATGTGTCAATTTTTCTTTGCTGCTTTTAAGAATTTCTCTTTCTTAAAAAAAGTTTGAGGTACAGTTGACATACAATATCTATTAGTTTCACATGTATATCAATCGCAGTGATTTGATATTTATATATATTACAAAGTGATTCCCACAGTCAATCTAGTTACCATCTATCACCATACAAAGTTATAACAATATCACTGCCTATATTCCATTACATCTCCATGATTTGTTTTATAACTGGAATTTTTTAGCTCTTTTCCCTTTCACCTATATTGCTCATCTCATAATGTCTTTGGTAACCAGCAGGTTTTGTCCTGTACCTGTGAGTCTGTTCTGATTTGTTTTGTATGTTTGTTTGTTTTTAGATTCCACATGTAAGTGAAATCATGTAGTATTTGTCTTTGTCTGACTTGTTTCACTTAGGATAATACCCTCTAAGGACACTTCTGTTGTTGAAAATGGAAAAATTTCATTATTTTTATGGCTCAGTAATGACATCATCTCTATCTCTATCTCTGTCTCTATCTCTAGCTCTATCTCCATCTACATCTGTGTCTATATCTATACCTATATATCACGTCTTCTTTATCCATTCATCTATTGATGGACACTTAATGCTTCTATATCTCGGCTGTTGTAAATAATGCTGCAATAAACATAAAGGTGCATGTGTCTTTTCAAATTACCATATTTTGCCATGTTTAATGTGCTCCTGTGTATAATGCACACCCACATTTTTGGCCCACACTTTCAAGAAAATATATTTTGTTTTAATTTTATAAAAGATTTTATTTATTTATTTTAGACAAAGGAGAAGGGAGGGGAAAAAAGTGAATGAGAGAAACATCAATGTGTAGTTGCCTCTTGTGTGCCCCCCACCGGGACCTGGCCCACACCCCAGACATGTGCCCTGACAGGGAATGGAACCAGCGGCCCCTTGGTTTGCAGGCTGGTGCTCGGTCCATTCAGTGAGTGTATTTATAACCATTACTTTGAAAGTAAATTACTTATGTTTGTTTCATTAGGGTTTTTATCTCATTCTTTTGTTTGGAACATATTCCTTTGTCTCCTCATTTTGTTTGACTTTATGCAGTTTCTATGAATGAGGCAAAATAGCTACCTCTTCCAGTCTTGAAAGAGTGACCTGCAGAGCAGTGACTCCTATGCAGACTATTTGTGCCAGGCAGCTTTGACAGACCAGCTGTAGCTGGAGCACGTGGTGGTCAGGGAGTCCAAGGGCGCTCACCCCTGGGACTGCAATGTTGGGATGGCCAGAGCTTGAGCAGTCATAGTCAAGGGGTTTCAGGGCACTCCACATTAGGGCCAGCCTGGCAGGATGGCTGGAGCTGAGGTTGCTCAGGCCAGGAGGTCCTGGGAAATGAAATACTGGGGCCACATTTGGGAAATTGCTAAAGTAGGTTTGGACTAGGGGCCTATGACTCACTGAGGCAGCTTTGTCAAGCCAGTTCAAGTGCTTGAATGGTGCTCCCATCCATGCTATCTTGAAGTGGTAGGGGAACATAAAACATGATGTTTGCCAGCACCTCTGATCCTAGAGATAATCCTAGAAGTTCCCCACTCATTTGGCAAACACTGCAGGGTTAGTAAATAGATATCCTTTATGTATAGCCTAGGTCCTCTTTAAACTGCTGGTTTTTATTTATTTTTTTAAATTTTATATATTTTGCTGTGCCCAGGGCTGGTGAGTCTGTGCATGGGCCACTCAGTAATTTCCCTCCCTACTGGAGGACTCAGAAGAGGGGGATAGGGTTCCCATTATTACCTTGTCTCCATCTCTCCTACCTTTCTCTGTGTGGTCCTTCTATCATGTATTGTGCAGAAGCTGTTCAATCAGCATTCCCTCAGTTCTTCAGAAGAAATTGCTTTATATGTAGGTGTACAGTTGTTGTGTCCATGGTAGGAGGTGAATGCAGGGTCTTCCAACTTGGACCCTACCCAAGAACTTTTTTCTTTACATTTAGTTTTCAGTAGTTTCATTATAATGTGTCTGTGTGTGGTTTTCTTTGTGTTTGTTCTGTTTTACTTTTGTTGAACTTCTTGAATCTTCAAGTTAATATCTTTCACCAAGTTTGGAAAGTTTTCAGCCATTGTTTCCCCAAATATCGCTTGAGCAATTATCTTCTGCACCAATTTCTTTATTGTTATAAATGTTAGATTTTTTATGTAGTCTATGATTCCCAGAAGTTCTATTCAGTTTTTTCAATCTTTTTTCTCTTATTCATCAAATTGAATAATTTTTATTAATCTCTCTCCAAGTTCACTGACTCTTTTCTCTGTCATTTTCAATCTGCTATTGAGTTCATTCAGTAGAGTGTATATTTTAATACAATTTTGTTCTTTTCTTTTTTAATATTTTATTTATTTATTTTTTAGACAGAGGGGAAGGAAGGGAGAAATAGAAGGAGAGAAACATCAATGTGTGGTTACCTCTCATGCACCTGTTACTGGGGACCTGGCCTGCAACCCAGGCATGTGCCCTGTCTGGGAGTTGAACCAGTGACCCTTGGATTCTCAGGCTGGTGCTCAATCCACTGAGCCACACCAGCCAGGGCCAATTTTGTTCTTTTCTAAAATTTAATTTGTTTGCTAAGAACTTTTATCTTTCCATTTATTTTCTTTCATGTGTATTTATCATTATATCATGGAGTTTATTTTAGTATCTGCTTTAAAGTCTTTGTCTTATAATTTCAACATCTGTGTCTTCTTGGGTTTGGCAACCATCAATTATCTTTTCCCCTGATAGTCACGTTTTCCTTGTCCTTTAATTATTAAGTAATTTCAGATTGTATTATAAACTTTTTGAATATTAAGTTTTATAGACATGAATCCTGTTAAAATTTTCTAAGGGATGTTGTTGTTGTTGTTGTTGTTATTATTATTATTATTATTACTATTTTAGCAGGTAATCAACCCAGTAAGCTTCAGACTGTAAGTTTTTATAATCACTTTCTAGACAGCAGAAAGGACATGTGAGTGAGCAGCATCCTCAAACCTGCCATCAAGTGAGCAGATCCTCTGTGCCCCCCAAGGACTCTGGCTGACACCATGGCGGATTCCCAAAATGTCTCAGCCTCCAGCTGCTGGGCCACCTGCATCAACTTCTCACGCAGCCAAAAGGGAATTCTTCTATTTGCTGAGATTATATTCTGCGTGGTGATTCTGTTCTGCTTCCGTGTCTCAGGACTAGTATACTACTCTCTGTCGGGGATGCAGATGAACCTTGCAGTTTTGTTCTTTGTCTTGTACTTGAGTGGTCTGCACACCAACATACAATGCATCAACTGGCCCTGGTGTGATTTCTTCCGAACCCTTTTTGCGGCAATTGTGTACCTGATCATCTCCATTTCTGTCCTTGCTGAGAAAGGAAGACACTCTGAAATCATTGAAGGGGTATTGGGCCTAATCGCCACCTGCCTCTTTGGCTATGATGCCTACATCACCTTCCCACTGAGACGGTAAAGACATACAGGAGGCCCTACTGACCTTGCAGATGGTCCACTATAGTGAATTCTCTTCATTTCTCTCTGCAACCTGCAACTCTTCCATTGAATTAACTCCTCCAACCTCCATAACATTTAACATTTACAGCCAACTCCCAGCTCCCTATGGAAATAAAAATGCCTTTATTGGGAGAATTTGTCTTCCAGCCTGCCAATCAACCCTCCTGGCTACCTTAATGGTTGTACCTAAGTCCCCATTCTGCACTACTCAAAGGGAGACACTAATTCTGCCTGGGCAGTGCCCCAACCTAAGTCCAAAATGAATGAGGAATGCACCTCTGATTTCAGACTAACTCTACTCCAAATAAACTCCTCAGTGTGGGGAGTAGTTCAGTGGAGGGAAAAATAATAAACAGATTGTTAGAACAAAAAAATCACTTTTTGTGGGTAGTGGTTCCAATCTCAGTTCAGTTTTTAAACCTTGTTGATGCTGCTTTGGGTCTATTCAACACATACATCGCTAAGAGGTAAATCTGAGACCTGGTTGGTGGTTTAATACTTAGTTCAATTCTCAAAACTTTTGCTACGCTGCTTTGGGTCTGTCCCATACATATGCAACTCAAGGCTAACTGGGGATTTGTCGAATTTCTTACACAGTCAGTTGGGACATCTTGTTCTCCAGCTCGCTTCTCTCCAGAATGCCTCCTACACTCTCCGCTCCACAGAGTATCTATTTCTCAGTTTTTCTGTGCAAAAATATTTCTTTTAGAGTTTTAACTGCCTATATAACTGCTGCTGACAGTTGTGCAGTTGGAGTCTGTCTTTGGGGCAAACTCATAAGACAAAAGAAGGTAATAATTGGCAAATTCATTCTCAAATGTGTTGCTTTTTTAAGTTTTGATTCCAGTTTACAATTGGCCTACCTTTACTCGGGTAATTTTGTGTGTGTGTGTGTGTATTTTTCCCAGAGGTTTTAGTTGTGAACTGGAGGAGAGACAGTCTATAGTGGATATACTCTTTCTTGGTCACAATTAGAAGCCATATCATGATATTTGATATAAGGAAAAATTTTCTAAGGATTTTGTAAAGATATGAAAAATGAACATAATGGAAGATAGATGTCCTAGAGATCACACAATCTAATGGAATACCCCTCAGTCGTTGCCTGGGGTAGGACTGGGGAAGAGTGCTAAGTGTAGATAACAGCAATCAAGTATATCCTTAAAATACCTTCCTGAAGATAGAGCTCAAACATTCTAGTTATGCTGAGATGTCTCGATGCCCTTTCTCATACTCTTCTTCAAATACCCTTGCACAAATACTCTTGCATAAATACCCTTCATTGATGTCTAGGATAGTGATATTTATTTATTTTAACTTGAGTTTTAGAAGTACTTTGTAAATTTTGGATATTAATCCCTTATCAGATGTATTGGTGAATATGTTCTCCCATTCTGTTGGTTGTCTTTTTTATTTTGTTGATGATTTCCTTTGCTATGCAAAAATATTTTAGTTTGATGTAGTTCCATTTGTTTATTTTTTCTTTTGTTTCCCTTGCCTGGGGAGATATATCCTATAAAAAATTGCTATGGGCAATGTCCAAGATTCTGCTTCCTATGTTTTGTTCTAGGATTTTTATGGTTTGGGGTCTAACATTAAAATCTTTAATCCATTTTGAATTTATTCTTCTGTGGTGTGTAAGAATGTGGTCTAGTTTCATTTTCCTGCCTGTATCCATCCAATTCTCCCAACATCATTTATTGAATAAACTATTTTTAGCCCATTGTATGTGCTTGCTTCCTCTGTTGAGTATTAATTAACTATAAAGGTATGGGTTCATTTCTGGGCTCTTTATTCTGTACCATTGATCTATATATCTGTATTTATGCCACTACCAGGGTGTTTTGATTATTATGGCCTTGAAGTATAGTTTGATATTAGGTAGTATGATTCTGCCAACTTTGTTCTTTCTCAGGATCACTGTTGCCATGTGGGGCCTTTTGTGGATCCATGTAAATATTTGAAATATTTGTTCTAGTTCTATATAATATGTCTTTGGAATCTTAATTGGAATTGCAGTGAATCTATAGATTGCTTTGGATAATATGGACATTTTAATGATGTTAATTCTTCCTATCCATGAACACGGTATGTACTTCCACTTATTTGTATCTTCTTCAATTTCTTTCTTCATAGCAATTGTGAATGGGATTGTTTTCTTAATCTCCCTTTCTGTTAGTTTGTCATTGAGATATAAAAATGCAACTGATTTCTGGATATTAATTTTGTATTCTGATACATTGCTGAATTCATTGATCAATTCTAGTAGTTTCTTGGTGGAATCTTTGGGGTTCTCTATGTACAGTATCATGCCATCTGCAAATAGAGATGGTTATACTACTTCCTTTCCAATTTGGATGCCTTTTATTTCTTTTTCTTCCCTGATTGCTGTGGCTAGGACTTCTAGTACTACATTGAATAAGAAAAGTGAAAGCGGACGTCCCTGTCTTATTCCCGATCTTAAGGGGAATGCTTGTAGTTTTGTCCATTGAATATGATGCTGAAGTGAGTTCATATATATGGCCTTAATTATGTTTAGATGTGTTTCCTCTAACCCACCTTGACTGAAAGTTTTGTTTAGAAATGGGTGCTGGATTTTATCAAATGCTTTTTCTGCATCTATCAATATGATTGTGTGGTTTTTATCCTTCCTTTTGTTTATGTATATCACATTCATTGATTTGTGAATGTTGTACCAAACTTGCATTCCCAGAATAAATCCCATTTGATCATAGTGTATGATCTTTCTGATGCATTGCTGTATTTGGTTTACTTATATTTTGTTGAAGATTTTAGTGTCTATTTTCTTCAGGATATTGGCCTATAATTTTATTTTCTTTTTTTAACTTTTTAAATTGAGTTTATCAGGGTGACATTGTTTGATAAAATTATATAGGTTTCTGGCATACGATTTTAGAATACATCATCTGTATATTTTTTCAGGTTTTAAAATTTTATTTATTTTATTTTTAATTATATTTTATTGATTATGCTATTACAGGTTTCCTCAATTTTCCCCCTTTGCCAAATTCACCCAGAACCCCCTACTCCCTGAGGCAATCCCTTCACCATTGTTCATGTTCAGGGATCATGCATGTAAGTTCTTTGGCTACTCCATTTCCTATACTGTACTTTACATCCCCGTGACTATTTTGTAACTACCTATTGTACTCCTTAATCCTCTCACTTCTTCACTCATTCTCCCACTCCCCCTCCTATCTGTAAACCTTCTGGTAACTAACTTCTTTTCTCTTGCTTTTAATATTCTCTCTTTATCTTTAACCTTTTGCCTTTTAATAATGATGTGTCTTGGAGTTGGTCTCTTTGCGTCCATCATGATTGGGACTCTGTGCTTCCTAGACTTGCATGTCTATTTCCTTCACCAAATTAGGGAAGTTTTCTTTCACTATATTTTCAGATTTCCAGTTTCTTGCTCTTTCTCTTCTCCTTCTAGCACCCCTATGAGGAGAATGTTGGACCTCTTGAAGTTGTCCCAGAGGCCGTTTATACTATCCTCATTTTTTTGGATTCATTTCTTTTTTTTCTTGTCCTGATTGGTTGTTTTTTGCTTCCTTATGTTCCAAATCATTATTTAATTCTCAGCTTCCTCCACTCTACTGTTGTTTTCCCTGTAAATTGTTCTTTATTTCAATTAGTGTATCCTTTGTTTCTGACTGAGTCTTTTTTATGCTGCCGAGGTCCTCACTAAGTTCCTTGAGCATCCTTATAAATGGTGTTTTGAACTCTGCATCTGATAGATTGCTTATCTCCATTTAATTTAGCTTTTTCTGGAGTTTTGATCTGTTCATTCATTTCTGCCATGTTTCCTTGTCTCGTTTTGTCAGCCTCTGTGTGTGTGTTTCTATGTATTAGGTAGAGCTGCTTTGACTCCATGTCTTGGTAGTGTTGCCTAATGAGGTGGGTGTCCTATAGGGTCCAGTGGCAGAGCCTCACTATCACCCAAGCTAGGTACTTGAGGTGCGCCCTTCGTGTGCGCTGAGTATACCCTCCTCTTGTAGTTGAGTCTTGATTGCTGTTGGCAGGTCAATGGGAGGGAATTACCCAGGCCAGTCAGCTACAAAGATTGGCTGTGACCACTGACCACCAACCTCTGCCCTCCATGGAGGATCAGCTGTGCAGGGGCAGGGTGGTGGTGCTCCAGCATTATCTGTAGCTATCCTCTGGGTATGTTAGCCCTGTCATTTCCCAGGTGGTGCAGGCAAATGTCAGCCCCCTCTGACTGCCCCTCCTCCCCATGTTTTGCCCAAGGCGCCATGACTAAGCTGTAAAGCAACCCGAGGTGGCTGCTACTTGTGTTGGGCTTGGAGATTCCTAGGTGAAGCCAAGCTATGACTCTAATCTGTCTGCCTGCTAGGGCTTACTGAAATCAGCTGTTGCTTATTTGATAGGATTTAGGAGCCAAGATCAGCCATTCTTATGGAAAAGCAGCTTGGGTAGGCTGATAAGTTGGGTGGGGTAGAGCCTCTGTGCATCTCCAAGGTGGGTCACACAGTGTTAGCCAGGTTGATGGACTCTCAGATATGGCACCAGTCTAGTGGCTTTGTGTGGGGGGGAGGGCTCAGCCAATGGCCTCTGCTCGCCCTGATACCAGACACTTCAGTTCTTCCTTATATACCACTGGTGCTCTTCAAGTTGCCATCTCAGTGCTGGAGCTCAGAAGGAGTGAGTCTAAGTAGGTGAGTCCATGTGTGGATTCTCCGAGAGGAACTGCTTAGGGCTCCAGCAGCCTCCTCCACCGAGTCAATCCCTGTTGGTTTTCCCAGCCAGAAGTTGTGTGGGCTTATCTTACTGGCACTGGAATCCTGGTCTGGGAGGTCTGGTGTAGGTCTGGGACTCCTTGCTCCTGAGAAGTTCCTCCCGAATTTTTATTCACATGACTGTGGGACCAGCCCATTCCGCATCTGTACCACTCTTACCAGTCTGGATGGATGTGGTTTCTTCAGTTCCATAGTTGTCAGACCTCCATTCAATATGATTTCTGACATTCCTGAGTGGTGGTTGTTCTATATTTTAGTTGTAATTTTAATGTGGTTATGCAAAGAGGCAGGCCATGTCTGCCTATGTCACCATCTTGACCAGAAGCTCCTGGCCTATAATTTTCTTTCTCTGTAGTGTCTTTACCCGGTTTTGGAATTAGAATAATGCTGGCCTCATAAAATGAGTTTGGGAGCCTTGCCTCTTCTTGAACTTTATGAAATAGTTTGAGAAGGAGAGGTGTTAGTTCTTCTTGGAATGTTTGGTACAATTCACCTGTGAAGCCATCCTGTCCAGGGCTCTTATTTGTTGGTAGTTTTTTTATTACTGCTTCAATTTCATTAGGTGTAATCTGTCTATTCAGATTCTCTGACTCTTCCTGATTTAGTTTTGGAAGATTATATGTTTCTAGGAATTTATCCATTTTGTCCAGGTTGTCCAGTGTGTTGGCATATAGTTGCTCACATAGGGTAGTAATTTAGAAATTATGCTACTCCAAGCTCTATGCGTTCCATAAAGCCCTTGCAAGGCTCAAAGTAGTGGGATGTGGCTGGACTCTCTGGTGCTACTCCCTTCATCAATTAGAGCTCCCACTTTTGCTTTTCATATTGGACTGTGTCATAAGATCTCATAACAATTGAGATTTACATTGGTTTAAAAATCATAGCAAGCCATCTGTTTACAGTGGAGTCTGGGATTGATCAACAATGGTCATATGTGATGGTGCTATCCAACTCTTCTCCTCTGATACTTGTAAAATAGCTGAGATACTCTAGATAGGAAATACTGAGGACTTTTCAGGGATTGCCTGGGACCCGAAGGAAGGTTCAGAACAGTAATATGTTTCTGCTCCCCTAATTTAAAGTGCTCGTCAGATTACTGGAAAATGCAACATTAGTGGTCATCAGAGTTTTTAAACCAAGATGATAGTCACCTGTTTTATCTCCTTGGAGAATATTTGTTTTTTGCAAGGCTCTTGAGAATGGCAAGTTCTTAACAATTAAGGCATCAGGCTAGTGGGGGAAGAGACTCTTTCTTGGGTGTCTTATAAAACCCTGGTTATGCAAAGTAAGTTAAATAATCTTGGACCCACACTTTAGGGTTAGGATGATGGCTCAGTAATAATAGTATTTAATAGATCTTCTCTCAACCTTCATTGTATATTCATGAAGTAGTACAAAGAGATGAAAATGTACAACAACCCTGAAATAAAGGATAAAAGTCAATTATCAAGGAGATTTCTGGAAGTATTTCTGCTATTATCATTTCCAATAGCACCAAATTAAGAAACAGAATTGACATATGAGTCATGCAGCATTTTTTAAATCAGGAAAGCACAGCTGGAAAACAGATAACAAAAGCTCTGTATCACAGCTCTCCTTCCTCGCTGACTGCCTGTAGTTTGAGGACACAGGGCTTCACTAATGAGAAAGCAAAGCAGCCACAGTCTTCACTGTATGGAAGCAGATTTCTGAATGGTCAGAGTGCACTGGCCTGTCATTAACAGTTCCTCTTACCAATTCAGTTTCTATAATTCTCATACACAACAAGGATAGGATAAAGAGAATGGAGACTTTGAGATTTGTAGTCCTCTTAGAGGTAAAAACAATTTCAGATGAGGTAGATAGAGAAATCCTAAAAATGGTGGAAGTCGGGGGGAGGAGTTGTCATGTACATTCAATGTCATTAAAGAAGAGTAAATGCAGTTAAATTCTCTAGGTTTAAAAATTCTCTTTTAAATAGAGAATCAGGAGGTTATTCTATCTCATATCAAAGGAACTACACAAGATAAATGCCTGTTAAGCAATAAAAACCAGAATAAGGTTCGTACATGTCAAATCACAGAGTATTAAAGAACAAGAGCCCGCCAGTACCTAAATTAAATGGTGAGGGACCTAATAGCAAAACTCTGAACCTTATCTGTTTTCAAACTCTGGGCCTAGATATTTTTCTATCAACCCAAAGTTGAGAGTAGGGGGAGGAGGGAAGGAAGTGGGACCTATGGAATAAATTTCTTCAGCATAAGATGAGGAAAATCATCTCCTACAAACTTAAAACAACTCTTTATTTAATGCTCATTTGCTACAGGATTAGGAAGAAATTTTAGAAAGATTGTTTTATAAAAATCTATATTTCCATGGACTGATGAATAGATGAACAAAATGTGGTATATATGTCCAGTGAAATATTATTTAGCCTTAAAGAGGAATAAAATTCTACACATGCTACAATGGATGACTTGAAGACATTATGCTAAGTGAAATAAGCCAGACACAAAAGAACAAGTATTATATGATTCCACTTATATGAGATACCTAGAATAGTCAAATTCATAGACACAAAAAGTAGAATAGTGGTTTCCAGGGGCTGAGCAGAGCAAGGAATGGCAAGTTGGTGTTTAGTGGGTACAAAGTTTCCATTTGGGACATTAGAAAGTTCTGAAGATAGATGGCAGTGATGGCTGTACAACAATGTGAGTGTAATGACACTTTACTGTACACTTAAAATGGTTAAAGTGGTAAACTTATGGTATGTATATTTTACAATAAAAAGTGCCCCCCAAATCTATAAAAAACAAAGAAGTCAGTCACAAAAGAGTACATATTGTGTGATTCCATATCTATGAAATTCTAAAACACATAGAACTAATCTATGGTGATGGAAATCAGAATATTGATTAACTTTAGTGAGGGATTTATGGGAAGAGGGAATTAGGAACTATTTGGGAGTGTTCACTGGGTGTATACATATGTAAAACTCCATTGAGTTGTATATTAAGATTTGTTTATTTTACTACATGTAAGTTATATTTTTTAAAAATCCGTGCTTCTGCCCTGACCAGTGTGGCTCAGTTGGACATCCTTCTGCAAAGTGAAAGGTCACCGGTTCGATTCCTGTTCAGGGCAGATACCTGGGTGGTAGGTTCAGTCTCTGATTGGGGAGTGTGCAAGAGGCAACTGATCTGCTTGATGTTTCTCTTTCACATTCATGTTTCTTTTCCTCTCTTTCTTCTTCTCTTCCCCTCTCTCTAATAAATAAATAAATAAAATCTTTTTTAAAAAATCTATGCCTCTGATAATGAGTGGGCTATTAAAAAAAGAGAACAGGCTAAATTGAAACAAAAACAGATTGAGATAAAAACAGGTTAAGAAAGCCTTCAAGGAAACCACAATTTTAAAATGTGGTAACTCAAATAAAATCCATTCTGGAGGCTGGATATAGGTGACTTCTCAATGCAAAAAAAATCAAATCATGTTTCAGAAGACAGTTTGAGAAGCTTTCCCAAAATGTAGAAGAAAAAAACAAAGAAAAATATGAGGGGAGACCTCCCAAAATAAAATTTATTTATTAAAAATTGTATATTTATTCTTACATGTTTCAACTTCAGTCACCTTCAAAGTACTCTCCATTTGGTGCAATACACCTATTGAGACATTTTTTCCACTGCTCAAAACACTTTTGAACTCATTGATTTTTTGATGCATTTCAGTTCCTCTGCCAGTTTTTGTTTTCACCGCTTCCACATGGGCAAAACATTTCCTTTTAGACCTTTTTTCATCCGGGGAAACAAAAAAAAAAGTCACTCAGGGTGAGATCAGGTGAATAGGGAGGGTGGGACACAGGGGTCATGCCATTTTTTTTGTCAAAAACTGCTGAACACTCAGTGTGGTGTGAGTAGGTGTACTCATAAATCACCCATAGGAAACAGGCAACTGTGTTAAACAAGTCTTCAAAAAAAGTTCACTGAATCTGAATGTAGCCTCTTACAACACCACCAGCTGCTACGCTGATACAGATGGGTTCCTAGAATACTCAACTAGAGGGGGAGGCTATACTACACGAGGCCTGCTCGCCAGAAGATAATTCTGGCTTTGAGGGGTTTCCCTCTCATGAAGAGAGATAAGGAGGACAAAGATGAGATCCCAAGTATTGAGAATAGATGTTCCGAAAGAAGAAAAATGAGATAAGTGGAGCATAGAAAATAAATTAATATATTACAAGAAATATTTCCTGAGGTGAAAAAAGGCCTGAGTCTTGAGTACCCTCTTCCAGAAAAAAAAAAAAATGATGACAAAAGATCAACCAGTAGGATTATCCCAGTGAAGTTTTTGAATTTCAGAAATACACAAATAATCCTAGATAAGCTGCACAAGAAAATGTTACCTATAAAGTAGCAAAACACAGGTTGGTCTTTTACTTTTTCCCCAGTAGCACCAAGTCTAAAAAAGATAATGGAGTAAATCCAATAAATATTTATGGCAAAATTTGTGAGTCAAACAAACTACATCTATCCATGTTGTCATTGATGTATGGGGACAAAAGACATCTTAGACATATGCTAGATCTCACCTAAGTATTCCTTATTTTAAAATTATTTAAGGTTTTACTTCTAGCTTCTCAAAAACAAGTAAAACATTTAAGAAAACATTCTCTACAAGAACTGTAAGCAAATATAGAAATTAAAAGAAACAGCTGTGGCCAGGTGTCTCAGTTGGTTGGAGCATCTAGGTTGTGTAACTAAAGGATGTGGGTTCGATTCCCAGTCAGAGCACATACCTAGGTTTGGGATTTAATCCCCATTTGGGTGTGGAAGGGAAGCAACCAAGCAATGTTCCTCTCTCTCTCCCTCTCTCTCTCTCTCCTCCTCTCTGTCTCTAAAATCATCAAAAAAATATTCTCAAGTGAGAATTAAAAAAACGCAGATGGCAATTCCTCAAAAAATTAAAAATGGAACTTCCTTATAACCCAATGATTCCACTTCTGGGTAAATATCCAAAGAAACGCCAAACACTAATTCAAAGGAAACCATGCACCCCTATATTTATTGTAGCATTATTTACAATAGCCAAACTATGGAAGCAACCCATGTGTCCATTGATAGACGAGTGGATAAAAAGTGGTGGTACATATATACAAAGGAATATTACTTGGCTATAAAAAAGAATGAAATCTGACCTTTTCTGACAATATACGTGGACTTAGAGGTTATTACTCTAAGTGAAATAGGTCTGAAAAAGACAAATAACATATGACTTCATTTATATGGGGAATCTAACAAAGAAAATAAATGAACAAACAAAATAAAAACAGACTCATAGGTACAGAGAACAGATTGATGGTTGCCAGAGAGAATGGCGGGTTATGGGGCTGGGTAAAGAAGGTGAAGGGATTAAGAAGTAGTAATTGGCAGATACAAAATAGCCCTGGGAATGTAAAGTATACAATAGAGAATACAGTAAAATATTCTAGAAAATATTCTAATAACTCTGAATGGATACTTGAAATATCAGGGGGAATCACTTTATAAAGTATATGATTATCTAGCCACTATGTTGTATACCTGAACTAACACAAAATAATATTGAGTGTAAACTGCAATTGAAAAATAAAATTTGAAAAAGAAATTAAATACACAGGAATAAATCTAAATATTAGTTATAATTCAGTTATAAACCTGAAGATAAGATTTTAAAACTTGAAAGAAAAAAAAAGGGAGAAGATAAAGCTGGGCAGAAAATGTGCTATTTCTCATCCAAGTAGAAAGTTTTCAATAGTTATAGTTTTATTCTTAAATTTATAATCATAAAAATGTATATTTAACATTGTTTATGTTTAAAGGTAACTGCTAGTATGCTAAAAACAAGAATTATTTATTCCCAAATCCAAATCACTGAAGAAGCAAAAGGAAAAATAAGCTTAAGGTTATAGTGTAGCAAAATATAGTAAGCTATGATTAAGCAGAAATTTTTAAAAAGAATGAACGAAAACCATGGTACCTATGAACCCCTTCTTTTAAAAAAAACAGTAAGTATTGAATAAAGAAACTGCCATAACTGGTGTGGCTCAGTGGATTGAGTGCTGGCCTGCAAACCAAAGGGTTACTGGTTTGATTCCCACTCAGGGCACACACCTCGGTTGCAGGCCAGGTCCCCAATAGGGGGCACATGAGAGGCAACCACACACTGATGTTTCTCTCTCTCTTTCTCCCTCCCTTCCCCTCTCTCTAAAAATAAATAAATAAAATCTTTAAAAAATAAAGAAACCATTCAACAAAGAGAAGAATAAAAATAAATAACTCAGGAGAAACTTATGCATGAAAGTAATGCAGCATTGTTTGTAATAGCAAAGACTGGAACCAACTTATATGTCCATTAGCAGGGTCCTGGTTAAATTGTTGTGCATGCTAAAAATGAACTACTCTTTAGTTATTAAAAAGAATGAGACTTCTACATTTACTGATACAGGACAATCTTTAAGATATATTGTTAGGAAAGGTGAAAAAATGCGTGGTTGAGTAAAATCTGTATAATAATATGAATGATTGTATGTTTATGGAAAGAACAGAAGAAACTGAACAGCTCTTGCCTTTTGTATTAAGGAACTAAGAGACCTGAACACAAAGATGGGAGGAAGCATTACTTTTCACTGCATACCATATTGTATCTTTTGGATTTATATGCATATATCCTATGCATGTATTAACCATTCAAAAATAACTATGTAAAATGTGGATTGGAACAAAAGATGCCTCTCAACCTCTTTTAGTACTTAAATTCATTGTATGTGTATGATGCTGACATTACTATATTTGGCTTATGTGCAGAGAGAAGTTGAAAAAATTAGTTCACAAACACTGGGAAAAGTATAAAAATAGATCCACAAACAAGCAGAGATGAGGACCATTCAGGCCTGGAAAGACTAAGAGAATATTATTGGTTCATCAGAGGTTCTCAGCTCCTAGTTTCAGTCCCTCTGATGTCCAGTTAGACTTTCTGCTCTTGCTTAAATCGGGGTATGTTGGTTTCTGTTTCCCCCAACAACCATAAAAAAATGCCTAAAACCTTGGCAATACAGTTATAAATAAAATAGGAAAATCAAAATCCTAAATAAACTATTAGAAAAAAGAATTCAACTGTATATTGAATCAATGTGTGTGTGTGTACACGTGTTTATCTCCAGGACTACAGGGTAACATAATATTAGAAATTTTATTTATATGATACATCTATTAATAATTAACTTAAGTAAAATAAAAGCTATAACATAACCTCAACGTATACCAAAAAAGCACTTGATACATGAAACACATCCTAACAGTTTCAGAAAAATTGGATGATTTTACATGACTCAGACATAGTTTTAACTGTAGAGATTATTCTATTTCAGTTCTCCTTGTGCTCTAATTGCTTCTAGCAGAGTTCAGTTTGGTGAACCATTATATATCTTTAACACTTCTCTGACACTTGCTAATGTCCTTTTTAAAATGTTTTAAATAAGAAAGGGTTAGCATCAGAGCCTTAAATAAGCAATAATAAGTAAGCAGAATTTTTTAACATTGTTTTGTGTTATTTATTTTTATGGTTGCCTTTTATTTATGGGAAGTGACTTTGTTTTTCTATCTTCTATAATGAGGAAAGGTTTACTTTTAAATTAAATTTACAATTAAAAAGATATAATTTAAGAAAAATGTTAACTAAGTAGAAGCACATGTAGAAATAAAGTTAGTATTTGACTGAGGTCAGTACATTAGTGAATCGAAAAATACTGTCTTAACATGATAAGGAGTGTTCATTTTAATCAAAAGTTAACACCATGCTTAAAGATGAACTATCTCTGTGGAAAACTGGCAAAGGACAAGGATGCCTATCATCTACTAGCTCTAATGCTCTGGCTAAGACACTGGGACCGGAAACAGATGTGAGGTGTGATTACTGGTGAGAAAGAAATCAAATCATCATTATTTAGAAATTATGATATTTAATCAAACCTATGATCTGTCCATTTTCACATTTTAACCTTTCAAAAACCAAGATACATCCTAGATTCAATGACTTTTCAGTTTGTTAGTGTCTCCTCCTTTTGGTTGTATGTAAATAATTATGCATCTTATAATTAATAGTGATGATGTTTTACACAGTGAAACATGGTAGTTATCAACATATATTTAAGGATTTCAAAACAAATAAGAAAATTTTATAGACCCAATAGCAGTTTAGTAAAATGGCTGGGGAAAAGACGATGAATATATCATAGTCAACAATACTCCTTTATATCAATAATCATGAAATAATCAAAACAAAGTTCCTATTCAGGACAGCAACCAAAGTTTTAGAATACCCAGAAATAATTTCAGTGAGAAATATGTGTGGCCTGGGTGATAAACATCTATATAACTTTGTCAAATATATATTTTTTAATGTTTAATAAGTTACTAATTTTTATTAGGAAGATGGAATATCATAAAGATTTTCTTTCCTAATTAAATTATAAATTTAAAATATTTTCAGTTTAAATATTGGTGGAATGGAGGAAGTTGGGGAGATACTTGAAAAATTACTCTAATAAATCATATGTAAATATAACTTTAAAATATCTTAGGAACTTATTTTAAAAGGAAATGAACAAGAGAGGAATAGCTTTTCTGATATTAAATCATACCACATAACTAGAATTATATTATTATGCTAGTAGAATAAATATATTTACAATTGAATATAATAGTTCAGGAATAAATATTATTATGTATTACAATTAGTATATAATCATGAAAGCATAATCAATAAGAAAAGACAAGTTTATTTAATAAACGATGTTGATGGAATTGTTTAGCAATTTAAAAAATACAATTAGATTCTCACCTTATTCAATATACCAAAATACATTTCAATGGAATTTTTAAAAAAGGAAAAAGAAAGCCAAGCCATGGTTGGGGTATGGGGGAGGGGGAAAATTGAAATATATATAAAACTTTTGAACGGTGGAAATATTTTTTTAAACAAAATAGTAAAAGAAATTCTTTAAAAGTCATGAAATTGACAGAATAGTTTTAGATTAACAGGTCAATTATCAAAAATATACTCAAAATTTTTAAATAAAGAGAATATGGTAATTTTTTCAATTATAAAAGGCTAGTATCTTTAAAACATAAATATATATATAGGTATATACATACATATATTAATATATATGACCTTATAAATCAATAAGAAAATTTTAAAACCAAATTGATGAATAGGCACAGATCATAAATTAAGTCATAGAAAAAGAGAAACAACTAGTTAACAAACATATAGTAAAATATTCAACCTCATGGTAATCAAAAACGTGCAAATTACTACAAAAATGAGTTAAGATGTTAATAATGACACGAGTACATCCAGTGCTGTGAGAGGATGATAAAAAGGGGCATAAACATTCATAGCGAGAATATAAACTTGAATTTCTATTTTGAAAAACTATTAGGCAAAAGATATCAAAGCGTTTATGATGCTTTGACCCAGTTCTGAGAATTTCTAAGGAGATAATTCTCAATTAAGAAAACAACCTTATGCATAAAAATGTTTATAGTAGCACTATTCATAAGATGAGGAGAATAATGGTTAAACTATGGTAAACAGCTAGAATGGAATATGATGCAGGTGTTAAAAGTTATGTTTAAGAAAAAATGTTTCTACGATTATGTAAGATGGAAAAAAAAAGCAGTATACAAGAATTGTACACACAGCATGTAAAACAATTCTTTGCCAGGGAAAAAACTAAAGGAAAACTTGGGGTTTCTCAATAGTAAGGTGTGGGAATATGGGTGATTTTTGGTCTCTGTCTTACTTTTCCTTATTTTCTAAAATTGAAAAATAAGCATACTATTTTTATAATGAAAAGAAAAACATAATTCTTGCTTTTAAAGTCCTAGTTTATGTACTAGGGCATGTATGAAGCAGCAATGATAAGAATAGAAACAGAAACAAATGTGTAAATTCAACTAGCAGAGTACACTGGCTACAAACAAAAAGGGGTGAATTGACATGGTTATTAGCAAAGAATAGTTAGAGTGCATATTGGTAATATTTACACATTGATGGGTGGGTACGAGGGATTGTTTGATAAGACAAGTTCTCCCTCTCTCCTCCAAAGCTATGGGGTGGCTGGGGGTGGGGCAGCAGGTCCAGGTGGGAGAGCTTGCTCTCTGCATCCACAGTCAGGACGAAGTGCTTTTAAGCTATATCCCCTCCTTAGGGAGTGGCTCCCATTCAGCCTGGGCACAGGTCTCTATGGTTCTGCAGTCTGCTGACTGGCAGTGGAACGGGCTGAGCTGAGCACTTGCCCTGCTGGGGAAGCAGCAAGGTAGAGCAGCCCAGTGTTTTGTCACAGGCAGAGGCAGCCATGGAAGTTTAGGAACATAATATTGCACTGCTAAGGTGTGAGCTGCTAGGGAGACAGATGCAGGGAGGCCACCCCACACAGAACCTTCTTTTTAGCAGACTGGGTCTGAATTGTGGCATGTGAGTCAAGCTGTTAAACCAGGTATCCTGGGCCTGTTCTTGGTCTCTCACAGTCACAGATGTCTAGGACATGGGGGCAAGCCTTGGGGAGGTATTCTCAGCCAATCTTCTCTAGGAGTCCAGAAGTCAGAGGGCTGAGAGGAGCCAAGATCTATAACTGCAGTAGGAAGTGACTCTGCTAGTGTGGGCATCTGTGCCCAGGGAGAAGAGGAAGGCCAGGTGGTGTCTCATGTGAGCAGCCCCTCATGGTATCGCTGGCTCTCCTTACTTTTCTCTCCTGTTTCACTACAACCTTTGCCTGCAGCTCTTTCCTGTCTTCACTTTCAGTCTTAAGCTCCTAGTGTTTCCAAACTGTAGACAGTGGGTGGAGGAGCCACAGTCTGTGAAAGATGGAAACTGTGGTTTATATAGGTCTCAGGGGATCTGCTCATCTCCAGGCTCATCCCAGCACCTACTGGGATGTGGGTTTGGGAAACAAAGAGGTTGTGAGTGAGTGGTGCTTTCTCCCTTCATCCTGATTTTCAGAGGGCCTTAGTATCTAAATTGCAGCTGTGTATTCAATAGCTGGCTAACTAGGGGATGGTGTCAAACAGGATGTCTGATCATAGAGGGCCTTGTGCTGTGTGGGCCTGAAAAGTGTGGCCTCATGTTTGGCCTTACCCTCCTCCTATGTGTGTGTGTGTGTGTGCATGTACAAACACACAGACTTTGTATTATGCACAACACAGAGTTTTCATCCCCCGAGAGTGCATCCTGCTGTCATGGGAGGTGCTTTTCTGACTCAAGAGAGTGAAGGCAGAGGGCCATGTCAGGACTTCCTCCTGAGCCGTCCTCCTTCCTCAATCCTAGGGGCCACATGAGGTGTAGCTCCTTACGCAGCCACATCCTTGTGTTTGAGAAACCATAGGACACTGGCTGGACATTGTGTAGAAGTGTCATATCTGGTATTTCTTTGGGATTGCTGTACTTCATCTGCTGGGCTTGCCCTGTCTTCACAGTCACTTCCTGCCCAGCTCCTACCTTTCCTTCAAAGTCCTGGATAGATCTAGCAGCTCAGTAAGTGATTCCTGAATAAAAACCAAAGCTTGGTGTCCTGGATCATATGGGAGGAAGATTCAAATATGACAGCACTTTCCCCCTTCTCTTCCTTGCTGGCATCTTTGTCCTTAGGGAGGCTGTTACTCTAGGTCACCTTGCTCATTATATCCCAACCAGACCATGAGTTCATGAGCATCAGAGTCTTTGTCTCCTTGATTTTCTCCCTGCTTCTGCCTCAACTCTTATTGCACATGCCTCTTGTTAGAATAGTGCTCTCTAGCCCTATCTGGTGTGGCTTAGTGGGTAGAGCGCTGGCATGAGAACCAAAGGGTTGCCAGTTCAATTCCCAGTCAGGGCACATGCCTGCGTTGCAGGCCAGGTCCCTGCAACCTTGTGAGCTTGTGAGAGGCAACCATTCAATGTATCTCACACATTGATGTTTCTTTCCCTCTCTTTCTCTCTTTCTCCCTCTCTAAAAATAAATAAATAAAATCTTTTTTAAAAAAGGAATAGTGCTCTCTTTATGCATTTCTTTTCGCAGGAGCACTAGAACCTAGGGGACTCTGAGGCTTTCGTAAGTCAGGCAGCCACAGAATTTTACTCCTCTAACTCAAAGATGTACTCCCTTCATGTTCAGCAGGAAGCGGTTACAGAAGTATGACCCTTGTCCTTATTCCCTCAAGAATGGGGAGTGAAAAAGCTCGGGGTGGGGGAATATTAGATAGGACAAGGGCTTCAAGGTCTGGGGCATTCTTACTAAATGCTATTCTTGCTAAATGTTAAAATGTAGCACAAAATTTTGCAATCAGCTCTATCAGGAAGAGCTTGACAGGAACACAACCTAATTACAATTGTATTTTATTTACAATAGTACAATTGAATGTACTTATTGACTGCCCAGTAAGTACATCCAATTGAAATCAACATGTAATTGACCAAATAGTATATATAAGCAATGAGTAATCCTCCTTTTGGGGAGGCAGAACTTTGGATATGCTCCTTTATTTGCTGCAAGTAATAAAACTACCTTCCAACAACCACGTCTCATTCTTGAATGGAGTATCCCAAGCAGTAAAACCCTTTAGTTTGATAACAGGATCAGTGCCTCTTTTCCAGCTACATTTATTCTAGGGAAGATGATATAATCCAGGAGGTGTTTGAATGATGGAAGGGAGGGGGAAATGGTGAAATGTCAGAGATAGACATTTTTCTGTTTCTGGGTGTTGGTATGGAATTCTTAAAGTTGGGCTTAAAAGAGTAATAAAAGTTGTAATGGATAATAAAAAGAGAAGTAAATATTGGGTGAACAGCCAGTCACTGCCCAAAAAGGAAATTCACCAGTTTAAGGGCTCTAGAGAGGAATATGTAAGAACCTAAAAAGCAATGGATCAGAAAGCACACTTGAATTCAGGGGAGTGGTGCTGGGTAGGAGGGGAAAATTTGGATAGGAGGCTGTTGCAAAAATGAGAGAGGTATGTGACCAACTAGGTGTATCTCTTATTATGTCCTTGATCTGCGCCACCCTCTTTTACTGTGGTCATGCATCCACCATCTCAGGGGGGTCACAAACATAACAGTCCCTACCCTTGGAATAAATTATAATATCAGTAATTTTCATGATTGGATGTTAATGTGGTAACAAGAGGGTCCCCAAGATGACAATGGCATAGAGCAGGGAAGTAGTTTTTTACATAAATCTATTTCTCCATTCTGTTTTTAGGGTCAATGCAAGTATTTTTGCAGTTGAATGGAACAGCAGCTTCTAAGAAATAGAAAACAGATGTTAGAAGAAGGCATTCCAGGCTGACTCAGAAGAAGCCCTTAAGGGCACTCTGTGCTCACAGTTTACCCTACACTTTTCCTTGTTATAATACATCCCCAACTCTCCCTGAGTGGCACCAACTCGAAAGTAGATCTAAAGAGTTAAAATACACCAACTCTCAAGCTCCAATGTCCTTCAAAAAAGATGAATGAACATATTCTATCTGATTTACCTCTTAGATATAGAAAAACAAGTACATAGACATTACTTTGGGGTAAATATTAATAATATAAAGCTGACCTCTTAAAAGAGAAATGAGTCTAAATTTTCACAATTTTCAGTTTACTAAAAATGTTCAGAATCAAGTAAAATTGTTGTACATCAAAAAATTTTAATGCCCTTTGGAATGTTGTATTAAAAATAGTATGTATCATACTTTCTTGGAAATATTAGCTAAAGTTTCTATAGGAACTTAGTCACATCACATTCTTAACACATTTGTGGTATGCGATTTTGAAATTACAGGAAATTTATGGCACTGAATTACAATTGATAGGCAATTTACAGTATGAAACAACTTTTCGTATATATTTTTAGAAAAAACAGATATGATTATGCATTAATTGAAAAAATACAAAAACACAGGTAACATGTTTATATGTGGATATAAACATTGTGGACAATTTTATAATAATTTTAAGATCTGGGTGACTTTTGGCCAAGATGGAGGCATAGGTACATACACTTTGCATCCTTGCACAGCCAAAAGAAGGACAACAACAAATTTAAAAGCAAAAAGTAACCAGAACTGCCAGAAAATCAAACTGTATGCAAGTATGACAACCAAGGAGTTAAAGAAGAAACATTCATCAAGATCAGTAGGAGGGGTGGAGATGGGAAGCCGGGGCAATGAGGATGCATGGCAGGGTGGTGGCTGGAGGACCAGATGGCACCAAATTTGCATGCAGAAAAACTGAGAGGAACAACTGGGGAGTGAGACAGACCACACAACCCAAGGTTCCAGCTTGGGGAAATAAAGCCTCAAAACCTCTGACTGTAAAAACCTGTGGTGGTTGTGGAGGCAGTAGAAACTCCCAGCCTCACAGGAGAGTTCCTTGGAGAGACCCACAGGGTCTTCGAATGTACACAAACCCAACTACCTAGGAATTCCCAATTTGCTTGTGGGTAGCAGGGGAAGTGACTGAAAGCCGAGAGCCGAGCAAGTAGCATTGTTCCCTCTCCGATCCCTCCCCCACATACAGTGCACCACAACACAGCTATGTGGGTTGCCCCGCTCTGGAGAATACCTAAGGCTCTGCCCCTTACAACATAACAGGTGTGCTGAGACAAAAAAAAAAAAAAAAAAAAAGGCCCAAATGAAAGAACAGATCAAAACTCCAGAAAAAATACAACTAAGCGAGGAAGAGATAGCCAGCCTATCAGAGGCACAGTTCAAAACACTGGTAATCAAGATACTCACAGAAATGGTTGAGTATGGTCGCAAATTAGATGAAAAAATGAAGGCTATGTTAAGTGAAATAAAGTAAAATGTACAGGGAACCAATAGTGATGGGGAGGAAACTGGGACTCAAATCAACAGTGTGGACCAGAAGGAAGAAAGAAACATCCAACCAGAACGGAATGAAGAAACAAGAATTCGGAAAAATGAGGAGAGGCTTAGGAACCTCCAGGACATCTTTAAACATTCCAACATCCGAATTATAGGAGTGCCAGAAGGAGAAGAGGAAGAACAAAAAATTGAAAACTTATTTGAACAAATAATGAAGGAGAACTTCCCCAATCTGGAAAAGGAAATAGACTTCCAGGAAGCTCAGAGAGTCCCAAAGAAGCTGGACCCAAGGAGGAACACACCAAGGCACATCATAATTACATTACCCAGGATTAAACAGAAGGAGAGAATCTTAGAAGCAGCAAGGGATAAGGACACAGTTACCTACAAAGGAGTTCCCATAAGACTGTCAGCTGATTTCTCCAAAGAGATCTTACAGGCAAGAAGGGACTGGCAAGAAGTATTCAAAGTCATGAAAGGCAAGGACCCTACATCCAAGATTACTCTATCCAGCAAAGCTTTCATTTAGAATGGAAGGGCAGATAAAGTGCTTCTCAGATAAGGTCAAGTTAAAGGAGTTCATCATCACCAAGCCCTTAGTGTATGAAATGTTAAAGGGATTTATCTAAGAAAAAGAAGATAAAAAATATGAACAGTAAAAATGACAGCAAACTCACAGTTATTAACAACCACACCTAAAACAAAAACAAAAGCAAACTAGGCAAACAACTAGAACAGGAACAGAACCATAGAGATGGAGATCACATGGAGGGTTGTCAATAGGGGAGTGGGAGGGGGAGAGGGGGGGAAAGGTACAGAGAATAAGTAGCATAGACGATAGGTGGAAAATAGACAGGGGGAGGGTAAGAATAGTATAGGAAATGTAGAAGCCAAAGAACTTATATATATGACCTATGGACATGAACTATAGGGGGGGAGTGTGGGAGTGGGTGGGCAGGATGGAGTTGAGTGAAGGGGGGAAATGGGACAACTGTAATAGCATAATCAATAAATATATTTTTTAAAAAAGAAAGTGATCCAAGTTCTGAAGGCCTGCAACAAGCAGAACACCTGAGAATGTAGAAGGTGTAAGGGCTTCAATCAACAAAGATCAGTGACAGACATTGCGAAAACTAGAAGCTGATAATGTGGGTTCTAAAAACGACTGTGTCTGAGATTTTGATGCAGGATCTTGGCATGAAGTGTATCATTCTGCAGCTTCTGCTACTAAAGCAGAAGAAACAATGTAGTGTAGTTGCTAATGACTTGATTCAAAGCACTACCAATGAACCAGATTTCCTTAAGAAGGTCATAACCAGAGATGAATCCTGGGTGTACAGCTATGATTTGGAAATGAAGGTCCAGTTGTCCCAATAGAAGTCTCTTGGTTCTCCCAACCCCGAGGAAAGTGCAGCAAGATCAAGACCAAGTTAACTGTATTTTTTCATTGGGAAGGTGTTGCCCATCACGAGTATGTCCCTCCAAGTCAAACAATTAATAAGGAGTACTACTGCAATGTTCTCCATTGGTTGAGAGATGCAATATGACAAAAACAGCTGCAGCTATGGGCAACTGGTGATTGGCAGCTTTATCACGACAATGCACCCACTCATGTGTTAAGTCTCATGCAGTCTTTTGGGAAAACATCAAATCACCAAGGTAACTGTGACTTCCGGCTTTTCCCCAAAATAAAATCACCTTTGAAAGGGAAGAGATTTCAGATTGTCGATGAGACTCAGCAAAATACAGCGGGCAGCTGATGGCAATTGGGAGAACTTGTGAAGTCCCAAGATGCCTACTTTGAAGGTGACTGAGGTGTCATTGTCCTATGTAAAATGTTTCTTGTGTCTTCTTCAATAAATGTCTTTATTTTTCATTGTCACGTGGCTGGATACTTTCTGGACAGACCTCCTATAAGGATAATCTCAAATAGTCGCAACTGGACAATAAAATTTTAAAGTTGGAAGGGATTTTAATGTCATATAATTCTACTCTATTACAGGTGAGGACTTTTATTTAAAAATTATAAAACAATAATAGAGTGAGTCCAACTATGTTATGGTGAAAGGCAACTAGTAGGGGTTACAATTATTGGATTAACCTTATAGATAAGTAAAATATGTAGCCCCCACATATATTTCTAGTAGCTCTGGCCAACTGGCTTCCAGTCCCACTTATATTTATCAGTGCCCCTCATGAATTAACTACCTGTACTTTTTCATATGTGTCCAAAGAGAAAGCCACATAATGTCACAGTCTCTGTAAAACAACAAAATTCCTAAGAATACCTAAAAATGGTAATAAAAGAGGACAAGCAGGGTTTAGAAAATTTTAGGGCAACTGCCAGACTTATTTTAAGCCCTACGCTTAAAAATAAATTTAATTCACATGACTGGCTTAAAATACCGGAGCCAAGAAAAGTCACTGCAAAAGCATTTAATGAAATACCTGAATTTTGTCTAGTTGTTGTCTTCAATAAGATTCTTGTGAACTTCCTATCTTGATTTATATAGTGGATTTTATAGCTAAGTATTTTTTGTATATAATAAAATGAAAATAGAATAGTTTTTCAAATAATACAACATTTCCTAACTTCTGACTCCCATCAGAAAGTTGTTGGGCTGTCCAGATGCTGTCCAGTGCTTTTTATATAGAAAGAAAACTGGTTAATCTTTAGCGTATTCAGTGTGAGGTAAAACATCCACGTTTTCTGTTTCTAGCAATGCTTAATTTGACCTATGGGCAAAAAAACTAATGTTGATTAAAAGTAAGTTAGATTGAGTAACAAGTCTTTCATCTTTTCACATGACAGTCAATGAAGCAATTAAATCAGGGAGGAAATGCCTATTATTTCCACGTGGTATATTAGCTCACGTAAAATCACAATTCTGTTTCACTGAACGTTTTGAAATTGAAACGGGAATGTTACACATCAAGAAGAGATCTACAAGGGGAGTGTTAATGGTATGGGAGAACTACTATAAATAACTGAAAAATAATTATTTACCTGAGATTATTTTCCTTTTTTAAAAAACTAAATTGAGTCTGACTTTCATTGACCATATTTTATGGAGTTAATATTTTAATGCTCCCTGACACACACGCTTGGCTTGACAGGGCTGAATACTGATTTGCTTTCTACTTTTCCCGTAGAATGTGGACGGATTAAAAGTTGCGAGGTTTACGGAGGGTCGAGGATTATATACTATTGAAAACCAAAACCCGCTGGTGGTAAAATGTTGGTGACTGCTGGCGAAAAGCATCTTGACACCCCCCCCCCCCAAAAAAAAGCCCTTATCTCTAAAATAACAAAAACAAGCACCGTTTCTAGTTAGAATTCCCTGGATGATTGCAGCCCAGAGGAAGCAGAGCTGCGGCAGATGCCAAGACGCGACCAGAGGCAGCTAGAGCTCCGCCCCCGCCCCGTCTTCCACAGCAGCTCTGGAACCCTGTGTGGCTCCTGAAAAGCCTGCCAAAGGAAGGGCTTTGCGGACTGCCGGCCGCACGACCCGGTCGACTGGTCCCCACTTCCAGCCTCTACCATTAGTCTGCGAAGGAAGGACAGCAACCCCGCTTCCGCCCCGCCTTCCGCCCCGCCCTGTCGAGCTCCGCAGAGAAGGCGGTGCGCAGGCGCGAGTCCCAGCCGGTTCCCCCTTCCTAGTGTCCGCGCTTCGCATGCGCAGTTCGCGCCGGCGGTCTCCGTTTGTTTAAACAGGAAGGCGGACATATTAGTCCCTCACGGCCCCCCTCGCCCCACCCCCCCAGGCATTCGCCGTCGCCACTTGCCCTTTCCCCAGCCGGGGCCACAGCGCCTCCCAGAAGATCCCCCATCTGCAGCCGTCTGGACCGACTCTAGTCTTCCTCACCGCCCGCTTTCCAGACTTTCCAAGACTCAATCGGGCACCGACCTCGCCCTGCTCCGCCAGACCCCACAGCAGACGCCCCAGCAGCGACGGGACAAAATGGGAAAGTGAGGACCAGCTCTCGGCCAACACGGATCGGTGCGACTGGCCAGGCCAAGTGCAGTCGACGATGCGGGGCTAGACTGCCTAAAGCGCTTCAGAACGGAGCGGGCCCGTTCCGTGGCCCGAGCGGCGGCGGCAGCTGGCACAGCTCCGCACCCGCCCTTGGCTTTCGCCTTTCCTCTTTTCCCTCCCTGCTGCCCAGAGGCGTCTCCACCCGGCTGCTCTTTCTCTCCCCCCTCCTGCCCATCTCGGGACGGGGCACCCTCCCTGGCAAAGGCGGCTGGGGCCCGCTAGCCTGAAGCACCCCGCGGGAGCAACGAGGCGGTGGCGACGGCGCTGTCGGCTGTCGTGAGGGGCTGCCTGGTGGGATGCGACTTTGGGCGTCCGAGCGGCTGTGGGTCGCTGTTGCCCCGGGCCCGGGGTCTGGAGAGCGGAGATCCCCTCAGTGAGGGGAAGGAGGAGGGGGAACCGGGCGCACCTGGTGACCCTGAGGTTCCGGCTCCTCCACCCCGCGGCTGCGAACCCACCGGCGGAGGAAGTTGGGTGAAATTACTTTCCGCTGCTGGTGCTGGTACGAGGGTATTGTCACAGTAGAAGCAACATGTCGACTGGGGACAGTTTTGAGACTCGATTTGAAAAAATCGACAACCTGCTGCGGGATCCCAAATCGGAAGTGAATTCTGATTGTTTGCTGGTGAGTAGCACTGTTCTCTTTTGCTTGTGTGGGAATGTGTTTGCCTTCCTCTTGCTTTCAGTCTAGTTATTTGCAGAAGAAATTTGCAGCTGTGCGTAATCTTGGGAAGCACCAAAATCTGGTGTTTTCCCTCCGAAGAATCTTGGGAGTACCACTAAAGTCTCCTACGGTGGTGCTCTTTATCATTGAACTGACTCTGTAACTAACTATAACTACTCTCTGAACTTTTAGCTCTGATTCAGTTCATCATTACACAAGAGATACTTATAAATCTCTATTGGCGGGTGTCATATAAAAAGTTACCACGTCAAAGTTCTTACTACGACGTATATAGTTTGTAGAATGGTGATCTTAGTAATATTAATCTCTTTTGATCGGTTTGGAAGCATTATTGGAAAGACTAATTTTCATTTAGGGTTTAGCTCCTAAATTAGTTTTTAGACGTGGAAGTGACAATGGAGAATCGATATCGAGGAAGTGATTTTTGAGTCAAAATGTCACAGGTGACTTGAGTCTGAAGGAACTTTTTACTGGACCATTTAAAGTGTGAAAACCCAAGGAAACTGATGAGAAGTCATCACAATATTAATGTATTTTACAATGTTGTTGATTACAAAAGTGCCGCACAGATATTTTAACCCTATCTGCCATGTTTGGTGGTGGGGTGGTTAACAATATCACTTTTAAAACATTCTAAAGAAGATCTTATGATATGAAAGACCTAAATCCTATTTCAAAAATCCTTCAGTGGTTGATAGCTTAGACAAGTAATTGAAGTTTTTGAGTTCCGTCAGTTTCTTCTAATACTAATAGTAGCAAACTCTTTGTTTCTTCTTTTACTTTACTGAATAACTAAAAGTTACATAGTTCTTCTATTTTAGTCCAAACAAACCATATAATCTCTAAAGTTTTGGGGAGTATGTATCTGGGTAGTAATTTACAGCCTCCTCAGAACTAATGTTAGATGTACACAATACTTGGTGTTAAGTGAACAAAGTACTATAATGCCATTTAGAGGAATAATATATAAAAATTTCACCTTGAATCAGGAAAATCATGTAAATTATTTAAAATTAACATGCATTTTAGTTACTCTACATACCTGTGTATATTTTTTGATGTGTATGGTTTTACAAGAAAGTGCTTTTTTCCAAAACTTTCAAAATTACTCTAAGCATCCTTCATTATGGAAATGAGTCTTGTGAGTTGTGTGTTTGAAATGTCTCACCCACGTTGCGGATGCTCTTCGTATTGAAAAACAGAAAGGCGGGTTGATGCTTAATACAATTTAAAACATTTATTGAATGAGAGTAGTGGGAGGAATTAGAACATGTCTTTCTAGTAAGGATTTCTATAACTTTTAGGAAGTCTAATTCTTCTTTTAATATTTATCAAATTTCCATATGGTATGTTTGCTTTTACTTTACTTTTTGATCACCTTATTCCATGAAGTAGTAGGGAGGGTATAGTACAGTAGGTTTTTTTTTTTTTTTTTTTTTAACTTTAGTGGTCTTTTAGGCTGTTAACTTGGCTTCATTTGATAGGAACCTCACAGATTTATTGAACTATGGTAAGTCATAGACTCTTTCCTTGGAAATCCAATCTATTTAGGAAAACAAGACCTAATCTCACATACATACACAGAAACAACGCAAAACACTTCACAGATTGAGAAAATATGGGATAAATTTCAAATAGTTGGTATAGGTAATATATGTTCTTGGGTATTGAAAATAAGCAATCACTGCGAGTTGGGTGAGCCAGGGTTGCTTATGACAGATGGATAGGATTTAGAAGGGTATTCATAGGGGGAGTGGAGGATAGCATGAATATGTGGAGGCTGGAGACATAACTGGCTATGACATGTTTAGGTGTGCAGAAGATAAAGTTGGAAGGATAGATTGGGGTTATAGTGTGGAGGATTTGATTGTTAGGCAAGGAGTTTACATTTTCTTTAGTATGTTGTGGTTATTAAATATTTGTAAACAGGACTGTGCCAGGATGAATGAAGAAAATGAATCTGGTAGTTGTGTGCAGAATGGGTTATATGGAAAGAGACTGGAGATAGGGTGAGGTTGGAGAGCTTTTAAAACGTTATTTAAATAGTCCTGAAGTTATTAAAGTCCAAAATTGGGGCATTAGAATGGGGAAGGAACCATTGAAGGAACTTAATTAGCAGGATTGGGAAGAAGAGGGAGCCAAAGGGAGAGAAACTAGTTAGATGATCCTAAAAATTTTGAGCCTGTGTTATATAGGGAGACTAGTGAAAACAGCAAAGTCAGTTTGGGAAAATAGCTTCGGAAGAATAGGCAACAGATAAATTCAATTTTAGATTTGTTGTATTTGAGTGGATACTGGGACAACCACAAAGAAATGACCTTTAGACTATTTGGCTCTTTGAAAGTGAGCTCATAATTAAAGATAACAGTTTGGAAGTCATTCATACAGAGATGCAAGTTGAAAGTGATATAACGATAAAGGGTAAAAGATGAAAGTTGAACAAAAGGAAGAGTCAAGAAGGTAGGCAATCAAGGCTTTTCAGAGTTAGGACAGCCAGGTATCTTGGAGCCCCAAAAAAATATTTTAAGAAAGAAAATAATCAAAAGACTGATTTTTTTTTCCCCTTGTAATTTTACAATCTTGGCCTCTTTGTTTGTTTAGTTTCATAATTGTTTATTGATAGCTGTTGAAATTTTGTTACCGTATTAATCTAAACTGATAAAGATGAAAAATTTTTTTGGAGACAGAATCCTTTTTCCAGTTTTGTAGTGTCTAGCATGAATTTTCTTTGCATGATATTTTATGTTTATCATTAAGTAGTCATTCATTCATTCTACCATTGAGAAACACTATCAAGTAATTTCATCTTTTTCTGTGAGTCTGTTCTTACTCTTCCCTCTCTGGATTTTGGACATCTTGTGTAGGGACAGTACCCCTTTTAAATCCTCACTGAGGATCTGTTTTTATTGATTTTAACCTAGGTATGTGCCTTGACCAGGGATCGAACCAGCAACCTTTTGGTATATGGGATGACACTCCAACCAACTGAGCCACCTGGCCAGGGTGGGCTGATACCCCTTTTAAATTAATTGCCTTTATCTATTATTTTGGTCTTTATTGATTTAGGTAACCGATACTTAGTGAGTATGTGTTATGTGCCATGTGCAGCACTCAGGTTCTAGGATTTATTTATTTGTTTGTTTGTTTATTGTAATCTCAAATTATATTTGTGCTTCACTTCCTTGACAAGATCCTCTCTTCAAAAATGAAAGTTCCCAAACTTGTTGTTATTAGAAGAATTTGCTGGTGAATATCTTTCAAATGACTTTACGCACCAAATAGTTTCTTTTGTTGTTGTTGAGGTACTAATGATGAGATTAGTACTTATAAAATAATGTAGCTGGAAAGAGCATTGGTAAATGGTTATCCAACCTTTTCTTGAACACGTGATTTATTCTAAGGAATATATAAATCTGTTTTTTATACTGCAAATAAAAATGCTAAAATAATCTTTATATACAAGATAATATTATGGTAACTATTTACTTGTTTCCTAGTTCATCCAAATTGCTCAACCTTACTTTTGTGTAAGTCAGGTTCTTTTCAGTACCATAAATGATTCTGTTGCCTAATGGTCCATGTTAGAGTTTATAGTGATAATGAAGAGCTGTTTTCCTTTTTTAACTTTTTTTTTTACCTTAGAATTATTTTTATTTGGGGCTTGTTAACAATTTCTCAGTAGTTTTGAATACTTTCGAAAACAGTAATGGGTAGAGTTTAATTAAGTCTGACTGCTCCAGAGGAAAAAATGCACGTGATTTGTAAATTAAAAAGGAAGAACAAAGTTAAGTGGGTGGGAGGGTTAGGTATACACTTGTCTTGAACTTTAATATTTCTTGAAAATACAGCTATCTTGTCTGTAGCATGTGTAGCACACTCCTGCAGGATGCCAGTTAAGAGCATGTCCTTTTTTTCTAGTTTTTGTTTAGCTGGTGGAGGTGTAGCAATGGGTGGGTAAGAAAGGAGGGAAGGGTATCAATATTAGTTGAACAGTGCATACAGAGTTCTAGCAAGGCTGTCCCTTTGGACATATTTGTTGCTACCACATTTTATTAGTTAGTTTTTTAGAATGTAGAAAGCAAACTTAAGTTTGTTTTTGAGGTTTTCTTCCTTTAAATTCTCTTTTCCTGGGCTTCTTGACCCAATGTTTTCCATCTTTTCATTGCTGATTTCTTTTTTCTCTTAGCCTCAGTCTCTGGCCTATGATATTTATCTTTCTCTTCATTTTCTTGGAGAGTTTATACATTCTTACAGCTTCAACTAGTATCATCACTATGCCCATGATATCCAAATGTTTATTTTTTAGTCTCATTTGTTTGTTTTAAATACTAAATATCTGACTGCCTACTAGGCATCTCTACTTAGATGTCACGTTATCATTCAGATTCCTCCTATTTCAAAATAAGATTTCTCCAATGCACTTACCTGTTTTGTCATCACTACCTGCTACTCTCCTTGTTGCACAGCTGGAATTTTTGTTCTGAACTTTAACTTTGATAGTCGTAGGCCACACATCAGATTATTTCAACAGATTTTGGCGAGCATCCCATATTTTAGATTATTGCTGTATATTTCCCCTGTATGTCCTGCCAGTTGAATAGATCGAATTTAGCATTATGGTGCTGGTGCTGAAAGAAAAGACCTGAAGTGATTAAATCTTTGGGACTTAAAGCTATATGCTTGCCATTGTTCATAATTAGTGAGTTAATGGGTGTTACCAGTATCAGTTGCATATCTGATCAATTTGGACCAGACCGTTTTGATGTTAATGTGTTGCAAGAATTATTTAGGAAAATAAATTACTCCGTTGATTTGTTCAGCAAATCTGTGTGTGGGGTCTAAACTTGGATTCAAATGTAGGCTTTGCAGTGTTCTAACTAGATGATTTTGGTGAGTTAATTCTTCAAGGCTCATTTCATTTTCAGGAAAGTGGGGGATAATGGTACTAGATTGTTTTAAGGATCAAGTAATATGGACAAAGCAATTATCACAGCATATGGCATTTAGTAAGCATTTGTTAATTGGTAACTATTATTTTTGTCATATTTATAGTGTTCCTGTTATACGCTAGTCATCATGCTTAGTTTGGAAATAGATATTTATTGTCTTTTCTAAGTGCAGAGGAATTTATCTGGCACCTCAAGTCATGCCCATAAATTCATAACCCAGCTGTACTTTATTGAAGTTTCTAAGCCAGTTGTAACTGAAAATGGAGACAGTGAGATGGAATTCAGTAGTCTCCAAAAGCCTGTTTATTCATTTAGTCGTATTCATAATATAGCGGTACCTGTTTTGTGCCAAGGGTTAAAATTGATAAGAAAGGCAGTTGGAAGCTGGTTTGTGAAAATTTAGTTGTTGCTTTCTTTCTTTGTGTATCTTTTATATTTTCAGTATATGTTAAATGGACTCTTGCACTACAAGCACTCTGTGGGTGTATAGAGAGGTGGCTCAGAGTTAACAGCTGAGACATGAATTGGGCCATTCATTAATCTCTTGAGTCAGAAATGTTTTTAATCCTGAAGGAGCCAATATAAAATTTTATAATGAACAAAGAGTAAATTTTCAGTTTTAGATTACATTTTATAACTTTACAGTTTAGTTTTATTTCATGATTATAAGTTTTGATGTGTACATATGGTGAAAACTAGAGATTCTATTATATATAACAATAGCCTACATACCACAAAATACTACATATTGAGTTGTATTGCTGAAGATAGTTCAGTAGTTCTACTTCTCCATTCCCATCCCCACTGAAAAAGAGGTACATTCATTTAGTTTACGTCCAGAGAATAGCTGATGAACACCACACTCATGTATGTACACGAATATGAGCAGATAGTACTGCATTTCACAGTGGAAAATATTTATTTTTTTAAAGTATGCTATTAGCATGGTGTAGTGAAAAGACTAGAGTAGAAATTCAGAGCACTGGCATATCCTTATTTTACTTTTAAATCTCTGTAACCAAGTAAATCCTTTTTCTTATCTGGGCTTCAGTTTCTCCATTTGTAAAATAGAGTTGGGCCATATAGTTGCTGATGTCTATGATGTCTCTAAAAATTCTGTGAGTCTTTATTTATTATACTTCCGTAAAAACTTTAAAAGTGTGTCATTGGTTTCTTATGTAAAAAATAAAAAGTTAAATGGTGTTGGTGTAAAAATATAAGAGTAGGAACCATCTTTTTAAGTGCTGTTTTTGAAATTAGTTCTTTATAGCTTTGGTAGATCATCCTAAACAAATTTTTAATTGTTATATTTGGCACTTACTCTTTTTTGCATTTGTGACTTGTGTTTATAACTCTAGGGGGTTTATACTTTTTGAACAAAGTAATGATTAAATTACTGATTTGTGTATCCTTCAAAATGTCTACATGTACTTTACTTCTCTAATATACCTGCTTTCCTTGTTTGGTATTGTGAAATATTTGAGTACATTTTCCTAATAGTTTCTAGACAATTAGTAGGAAGTTAGATGTTCAGATTTTGAGGTCTCAGACAGGGGAGAGGTTATCTTATAATTAATTCCTTTTAAAAGGTAGGCTAACCTGTGCTCCTTCTTTATTCCCATGTTTATTTGTTTTTACTATTTTGTTGTTATTTCCATACTTTATTTATAGTCTTTTATTCCATACTTCCTGTTTTGACCTTTGGCAAGAAATTGAAGTGTTATATGAGATTGTTCCCTGAAACTAATTTGGAAATACTAGACTGCAGTTAACTCTTTTTTTCTCATTGCTCTTATTCATTCATTTATTCGTTAAACAAAAGTTCATTTGGTATGTACTGTGTGCTCTGATAGGCATGAGGGACACCATGGTGAGGAAACACAAACATGGGCTCTGCTTCCATGGAATTTATAGTCTCAGGTGAAGAATAAATTATGAACAAATATGAGTGGGATCATGTTTGAAGGGGAGGTAAGAGATATGATCATGCCCTTTCTTTAAGTTTTAAGATATATTTAAAGACTTGTGATAAAGTAGTGTAAGTGTATAATTTTCAGATATGAGTGTAGATTCTCTGTATCGGATTCATTTGAGGATTCCCTAAAAATGTAATCTGGGCCCATGCCTAGGCAAACAAAATCGAAATTTTGGAGTATAAGTCCTAGGATTCTGCACAAGGTATGGATTCTTAGACATACACAAGTTTGGAAACTATGGTGATAGTGTAAAGAACATAGATTTTAATTTTGTTTGGTAATTTTTAAATGAAAAATTTTGCACATGCATTGAAGTGTAGGGGAAATAGGTGAATGAATCCCCATTACCCAGATTCTGCAATTTTCAAAATTTTGTCACACTTGTTTCATCAGTCACCGTTTTCCTTGCCAAAATACTTTAAAAGTAAATCCCAGATAATCATTTTATCCTTATCTATTTCAGTAAGCATCTTAAAAAAAATTTTTTTCTTATATTACTACAATGCCCATTATTGTGTCTAACAAAATTAAAAGCTCATTTGGTACCATTAATTCCCAGTTTATACTCAAATTTCTCTGGTTGTCTAAAATATTTTTTTACAGTTGCGCTATTAGAATTTGGATCCAAAGTCCACATGTTGTTTTTGTTTGTTGGATCTTTTAAGTCTCTTTCGAGAACTTAAGAATTTAATAACTTTCACTCATTATCTATAGCAGGGGTCCCCAACCTGTTGGGAACCGGCTGTCAGCGAAGCTCCCGCAGAGCTCCGCCTCCTGTCGCTCTGCCCGTCCCCCCAGTGGGCAAGCTAGTGAATCTCCTGAACTCTGTCTCCTGTCCCCCCTTGTCTTCCACCAAACCCGTCCCTGGTGCCAGAAAGATTGGGGACTGCTGATCTATAGAACTGTTTGTTTACCATGAAATAGAGGTCGTAAAATATAGGATTAATGCTGTAGTGTTTCTCTTTAATTGCCACTTTTCAGAGTTAGATATTTTGGAGCCTTAGTGTGATAGACATGCTACAGTTTGAGGGAAGTTTAAGAAAGACATTATTTTCAAAGATATATACAATATTTAAAGAATTTATGCATAGCACAGTACCCTGGAACTAGTAACAATGGAGATGAGAGCTGCAATCACCTCTAGACCTGAAAGGACACGGAAGAGAGCAGTTGGGGGAGGGGGTAGCTCCATGGAGAGGGCTGTTTGACAAGGGGTGTGATTTTAAGTGGAGAGAAGCATGTTTTAAGTGAGGGAACCAGGGGAATATAGGAGTATATCCTGGCCCTTATTGGCCTCTCACTCTACGGTCTCCTAACTGTGGTTTCCCATTGCCTGAAAAGCTAGTATGCAAAAGAACCTATTGATCCATTCCATAAGTGTTATTTAGCAAACAAGATATACCCAGCTTTTATTTATTTCTTTTTTTATTTTTAACATCATTATGGAAACCATTTAAATGGTTTTGGTGTGTTTCAGTCAGTTTTTGTCATTCTTGCTGATACTGTTTTTCCTATCTTTGACTAATAGGAACATTTTTGCATACCCCCCCACCCCCACTGGGTTCTGTGAAACAATTGTCCTCCACAAACTGTAACCTGGTGCCAAAAAGGCTGGGGACCACTGCTATAATTGACTCTGTAAATTGTAATTGAAAAATTGTATGCCTTGAACAGATAATATCTAGTCTGTGAACCTTGATGTATTTTAGAAGCATAATACAAAATTCACTAATTGAAACCATCTTCTTAAATTTCCAGCTTTATCAAAAAATTCTCTTTTAGGTATACATCTTCGATTTGTTCTTTCATAGATTGCTTAAATTTTACTACTTTCTTAAAAGTATGACAAAGAAAATGATTTTATGATTATCATTCACTCTTAAAGTGTTTACTTATCTCATCCTAATTGTATTTCCATCTCTCATTTATATAGTAATTTCTAGTCATGGAGATAGTATAACATAGTGGTTAAGAAAAGCATGGGCTCTGGAGTATGACTATATAATTTTTAATTCCACCCAGATCAGCCACTTACTAGCCTCCTGACTTTAGGCAAAGTTCTTAACTTTTTTAGGACTCAAACACATCATCCTCAAATGAGATTAATCATAGACTTTTATAGGGCTGTTAGGAATATTAAATGTGATAATGCAGGGAATGTGCTTTGAATAGTTGCCAGCATTTAATAAATGTTAGCTATCAATCATTATTGTCCTTGTCATTATTATATATATCTTTATAATTTGTCCTGGGAAAAGGACTTTTGTGCTAAGTGGATTATTATCCAACTCCCCACTCTATAAACTACCTTTTTATTTAGTTTTGTGATCTTGGACAAGTTATATAATGTCTTTGAACCTGAACATATTTAATTTGCAAAATGAGAATCATGAAAATACTTACTTCATAGGTTTTCATTATTAGGGTTAAATGAAATAATTTATATGCAAATGCCGTAATTTCATTCAGCTGTTAGTAGTAACTCATTTTCTTGCTTTACTGTTGTGGTGTAGACTTGATGAAGGTTCCACTGTAGTTAGAAATAATAAAATACTTAGAAATTTGTGAGAAGAGTGGAATGGGAATTTTAAGTATATTTAATTGATTATGCTATCCCAGTTGTCCCAGTTTTTCCTCTTTGTCCCCTCTTCTCCCAGCATACCCCTTCCCTCCAGCAGTGTGCCCTCCACCCCCAGTTCATGTCCATGGGTCATGCATATAAGTTCTTTGGCTTCCCCATTTCCTGTACTATTCTTAACATCCCCCTATTTTGTACCTACCACTTATGCCTCTTAATCCCTTAACCTTTTTTTAAAATATATTTTATCAATTATGCTATTACAGTTGTCCCATTCCCCCCCTTTATTCCCCTCTTCCCTGCACACCCCCTCCATGGGTCATATATATAAGTCCTTTGGCTTCTACATTTCCTATACTATTCTTAATTTCCCCCTGTCTATTTTCTACCTACCAATTATGCTACTTATTTTCTGTACCTTTTCCCCCTCTCTCCCCCTCCCACCTCCCCTATTGATAACCCTCCATGTGATCTCCATTTCTGTGATTCTGTTCCTGTTCTAGTTCTTTGCTTAATTTGTTTTTGTTTTAGATGTGGTTGTTAGTAACTATGACTTTGTTGTCATTTTACTGTTCATATTTTTTATCTTCTTTTTCTTAGATAAATCCCTTTAACATTTCATATAATAAGGGCTTGGTGATGATGAACCCCCTTTAACTTGACCTTATCTGAGAAGCACTTTATCTGCTCTTCCATTCTAATAAATGATAGTTTTGCTGGATAGAGCAATCTTGGATGTAGGTCCTTGTCTTTCATGACTTGGAATACTTCTTGCCAGCCCCTTCTTGCTTATAAGGTTTCTTTTGAGACATCAGCTGACAGTCTTAGGGGAGCTCCTTTGTAGGTAACAGTGTCCTTTTCTCTTTCTGCTTCTAAGATTCTCTCCTTATTTTTAATCTTGGGTAATGTAATTATGATGTGCCTTGGTGTGCTCCTCCTTGGGTCCTACTTCTTTGGGACTCTCTGAGCTTCCTGGACTTCCTGGAAATCTATTTCCTTTGCCAGATTAGGGAAGTTCTCCTTCATTATTTGTTCAAAAAAGTTTTCAATTTTTTGTTCTTCCTCTTCTACTTCTGGTACCCCCATAATTCGGATGTTGGAACGTTTCAAGATGTCCTGGAGGTTCCTAAGCCTCTCCTCATTTTTCCGAATTCTTGTTTCTTCATTCCGTTCTGGTTGAATTTTTGTTTCTTCCTTCTGGTCCACACTGTTGATTTGAGTCCCAGTTTCCTTCGCATCACTGTTGGCTCCCTGTACATTTTCCTGTGTTTCACTTAGCATAGCCTTCATTTTTTCGTCTAATTTGCAACCATACTCACCCATTTCTGTGAACATCCTGATTACCAGTGTTTTGAACTGTGCATCTGATAGGTTGGCTACCTCTTCATTGCTTAGTTGTATTTTTTTCTGGAGCTTTGACCCATTCTTTCATTTGGGCCATTTCTTTTGTCCCCGTGCACCTCTTCAGTAGTAAGGGGCGGAGCAACCCACATCACTGCCATTGTGAGGCTGTATGTGGGGGAGGGGTCCAAGAGGGAACAGTGCCTCTTGCTCTGCACTCTGCGGTATTCAGTCACTTCCCCAGCTACCCACAATCATATTGGGCCCTTCTGGTGCTGATTCCAGGGTGGGTGGGTTTGTGTGTATTCTAGGACCCTGTGGGTCTCTCCAATAAAATCTCCTGTGAGGCTGGGAGTTTCTCCCTCTCCTGCCTCAACCCCCACAGGTGTTTTCAGAGGTTTGAGGCTTTATTTCCCCCTGCTGAAACCCTGTGTCGTGTGGTCTGTCTCATTCCCCAGTTGTTTGTTCCTCCTGGTTTATCTGCACGTGACTGTAGGACTGCCTTCTCCACCAGACTCGGCCTCACTGGGTCCTCCCGCCGCGCTGCCTTGCCATCCAGGCCAGCCAGCCAGCCACTGCCTTGCTGCGAGTCATCTCCACCTGGCTGCCTGTCTCCGCCCCTCCTACTGGTCTGGATGAATGTTTCTTCTTTAACTCCTTGGTTGTCAGACTTCCATACATTTTGATTTTCTGTCAGTTCTGGTTGTTTTTTGTTTTTAAATTGTCGTTGTCCTTCTTTTGGTTGTGCGAGGAGGCACAGTGTGTCTACCTACGCCTCCATCTCTGCCAGAAGTCCCCTTAACCTTTTTTTTATTCTCCCCCTTCCCCTTCCCAGCTGATAACCCTCCAAATGATCTCCTATCATGATTTTGTTCTGTTCTAGTTGTTTGCTTAGTTTGGTGCCCTTCCTAGCTGTTCTCCTTGTAGAGGTTCATAGTGGTTGGGTTTGCGTGCATTCTAGGACTGTGTGGGCCCTTTAAATGGACTCTCCTTGAGAGACCAGCAGTCCCTTCCGCCACCCCAACCCCCACTGGTTTTTACAGACAAAAGTTATGAGGCTTTATTTTCCTGGTGCTGGAACCCTGGGCTGCGTGATCTGGCCTAGGACTGGGATTGTTTGCTCCGAAGGTATCAGTCCCAGTTTTTATCCACCATGCTTGAATGTGGGACCACCCAATCCTTTGGGCACCTCTGCTGCCACCTCTCCGGCACCATACCCTCTCTGCCCCTTATATCTGTCTGCATGAATATGGCCTCTTTAAATCCTTGGTTGTCAAGAGTTTCATACAGTTTGATTTTTCTGGCAGTTCAGGGTGTTTTTTGTTTTGAGGTTAGTTTTGATCCTTCTTGTGGTTGCACAAGGAGGTGAAGTGTGTCTGTGAAACCTCACAGAAGCAGTAGTGTAAGCTAATGGTAAATGGCTGTCCCTTGGTTCTTTTTTACTTTCTCATGCCCAGTGCTCATCTGGCCTGGCTCAAAGCTTTTTTTCTTTCCTTCTTCTTCTTCTTTTTTTTTTTTTTGCCTCTAGGGGCTTATCCTCACATTCCAGGTTGCTAACTGGCCTTTTGGCATTACCTGACTAAACCCGGTCCCCCATACATAGCTTCTACCATCTTTTTAAGTAGAAAGGAGGAAGAAGTTAGCAACATCATATAGCTTTTCTCAGATATTTTTACTGTATTTATTATAATTAAATTAATTGTAATCATAATATAAATAAAAACAATGGGCTTGTTCTGCAGTTGTAGCATTCAGGCTCAGTCCCTGCCTCTTCCTTTCTTCTAATAGTAGTTGCAGAGTAGCCACTGAATTTAATGAATTGAAGGTCAAGGGCTTTTAGAGATTTCTACTCCTTTTTACTTGTATTAATTATGAATCTTGATTGTAAAGGGCTGAACACCTGACCCAAATGAGCTTAAACAATAAAGAACATTTATTTTCCCTGAGTACTTTATAGAAAGACAATACTTTGTCCCCCAAAGTATATAGGATATATACTTTGTTTTATTTTGTTTGGTTAATCTGATTGTGGGGGTGTCAGATTTGATAAAGAAGTCCAAAAAAGTGTACCCTCAGTCATCATTGTAACTCCTCAGTACCTTGTATCTTTGCCTGTCAAAAGGAAAGAACCTGTTTTCTTAGGAACTTACGACAAAATTGGTTAAATGTGAACAGGCTATAAAAGAATAGTTTACTATATTAAAAAAGATTTTTTTGGCAAACATAAGATAAATGGAAATTCAGTGTTTCTATGAGGTTTAATATATATTTTTTCCTAAATGGAAACACTTCTTGATTATTTAAATAGCTCTTGGGCTTCTCAGCTGTTTTAATTTGAGCTATTGATGCTCAAGATAATGAGGTCTGTCTGGAAAAAGTCCAGCCATTGCTAATGTAACAAGAATGGTTTGTGTGACATACATGTAACCTGGCAGCCAAGGAGAGTGGACTGGAATGCTCATGTGTACACAATGACGACTTCACTGTACTAGTCAGTGGGGGCAGTAGATACTCTTGAGTGAGCATTTGTGATGTATGGTTGTTGCATTCAAAATGACTGAGTGAGTAAAGCAACAAATCTGCATCATATTTTGCATTAAGCTTGAACATTCCTCTGTGGAAATTGTTCAGATGATTCAGAAGGACACAGCTATGGGCAGCTGGTGATTGGCAGCCTCATCATGTCAACATGACCACTCATGTGTCATGTCTCATGCAGTTTTTTGGGGAAACATCAAATCACCCAGGTCACTCAGCCCCCCTATAGCCCAGATTTGGTGCCCTGTGACTTCTGGCTTTTCCCAAAGCTAAAATCACCATTGAAGGGGAAGAGATTTCAGACTATCAGTGAGACTCAAGAAAATGCGACAGGGCAGCTGGTGGCAATTGGGAGAACTTGAGAGGTCCCAAGGTGCCTGCTTTGAAGGGGACTGAGGCATCGTTGTCCTGTGTACAACGTTTCTTTATCTTCTTCAATAAATATTTCTGTTTCTCATATTATATGGCTGCATACCTTCTGTACAGACCTCACATAAGCTCCATAAGAGCAGGTATCTGATCATCTAGTTCACTGATATAGCATTAGTTCCTGGAGCAGTGCCTGTAATATTTAAAGTTTTCAATAAATATATGGGTGTTGAATTATTAGAAAATGTCTTTTGTTTTTGTGACAAAAGCCAAGAATGACTGATATAATGTTAAGAGATATGGTAAAATTGCCCTGGCTGGGTGGCTCAGTTGATTGGAGTGTCGTTCTGTACACCAAAAGGTCGCAGGTTTGATTCCTGCTCAGGGCACATACCTAGGTTGCAGGTTTGTTCCCCAGTTGGGGCACATGAAAGGCAACTGATCAATGTTTCTCTCTCACATTGATGTCTGTCTGTCTGTCTTTCCCCCTGCCCCCAACCTTCCTCTCTCTCTAAATATCAATGAACATGTTCTCCGGCAAGGATTAAAAAAAGAGAAAGAGATGGTAAAATTGGTAGTTTATTTAAGTCTAAACTATATGTATTCTTGGGAGATAACATCTTAAAACTATAAGCAGTCTGTATAAAGATATTTTCCCTCCCTTGCTATCTCTGAATTTTAGATGAGGTGCCAAAAATCAATAATACCCATTTTTATGAGGCTTTGCACATTCATTATTTTGTTTAATCTTTACAACAATACTGTGGGCTGGGTGAGGCAAGTATTCATCTCACTTTGTAAATGAAATTAAACCATAGAAAAGGTAAATGAATTGCCCAACAACATATAGCCAATAGGTGACAGGCTTTCTGATCCTTGATCTATAGGACAATAGAGCACCAAAGTTGCCACAGAGAGGTGTTTATTCCATAGCACTTAGGAAAGTGCTTTACACGGAATGCATTAACTGAAAAATATTTAAATTGACTGAAAAATACGAGGATTGGTAAAGAATGGAGTGTAGGTAGATGAGATAGAAAATAATAGGGAAAAGATCTTAGTGTTCATTGACTGGGTTGGAGCAGTGGTCTGGAACTTAACTGAATGAAAAGTGGGAGCCAGTTCTTTGGCCGAACCTGTAGGTATATTGATTGCAAGGTTCAAATAGCTGCCTGCTAAAACATATCTTTGTTGGACCTGACATACCAGGAAAGTGAATGGTGGTAGGCAATCTAAGTAAGCTATGAAGCATGGAGATCTGAAGTAGAATAAAATTAACAATTACAGTGGTGATGGTTAATGACAGCATGTACGTAATTTAACAGTAGGAAATAGTATTTTACTGAATTGGTATGAAGTAAGATATGGGATGACTTTGGGAAATATTAAAAAAAATTAATATCCCTGTTTTTGGCAAATGTATTACTTAGAACTGAATGTTTATCAGGGGCTGGTAATGGAATAGGGAATTGATTACAAAGAGGTTTGAGGAAACATTTAGGGTGACAGAACTTTTCTGTATCTTGATTGTGGTGGTTGGTGGTGGTAGTTGTTACACAACTGTATGTTTGTCAAAATTAATAGAACTGTAAACCTAAAAGGGATGAATTTTACTTAATGTGAATTATGCCCCAAATAGCCTTTTTAAAAAGGGAAAAGAAAATACTTATTTGATACAGGGATTAATGGTTCCTTGACAGAACTGAACATTTGTTACTGTCAGTAATATGGCCTTTGAATATGAAGGATATGTCATTATGTAATTTCTTATGTGTATATACACATCACTTGGAAAGGACTTGTGCTGACTGTATTTTGAAGTATAACTATTGTAAATAACTGATAATATTTGTGACAAGTGATAAAACTAGAACTTTCAGGTAAGAATTAGAATTTTGGAAAACTTGTACATGCTATCCGAACTTGACAGCTAGCTCCCCAATGTCTGAAGACTTTCTCAAGAGGTTGATAGTGACATTAAATGTGAGCTTCTAATATTGTATGTGAAATGTGTCAGCATTTGGAAGAGTTCATAATTCAGTGAGCCATATTTTCTAACTGACCAATGCATGATGTTATAAAACCATCCATGAGAAAAATGCATTCAAAGTGCAAGATAGATCAATAAATTTTAATGTTGCAAAGTGAGTGCAAAAAGTTCATTGATACAGTTTCAGGTTCCATATTGCAACTGACCTTTAAGAAACACTCTTGTCAAGTTTGATGTAGTAGTAAACAATTTCTACAATTATTGAAAAATGCTATTAATACACTCTTCCTTTTTCAATCAAAGTATCTATGTGAAGTCAGATTTTCTTACCTCAACCAGGACACTGTATTCCAACAGATTGAATGCAGAAGTAGCTTTGAGAGTCCAGCTATCTTCTATTAGGTGAGACAATGGAGATTTGTGAAAGTGTAAAATAATGCCATTCTTACAAATTAAAAGTCATTCTCATAAAAATGTTTATATTAACATGTAACGGATTTTTTAAAAAAAGATTCTATTTATTTTTAGAGAGAGGAGAAGGGAGGGGGAAAGAGAGGCAGAGAAACATTAGATGTGTGGTTGCCTATTGCACTCCCCCAACTGGGGACCTGGCCGACAATTCAGACCTGTGCCTTGACTGGGAATTAAACCAGTGACCCTTTGTAACAACATTTGAAGTGAATTTCTTGACTGTAAATTGACTTGCCCCACCTCCATCTTATTCTTTCTAAAATCTCTTCGTTAAGGATTAGTTCAAATTTCATCTCCTTTACGAAACCCTAGTTGATTAAATAGTCCTCTTTTTTTTCGTGAGTACCTACTTATTACATGGAGGATCCTGTATTTACTTTTTTTTACCTAATAACCAAAGAACTCCCAAAGACAGGAAGTATTTATTACTATTATTATTATTTATTATTATTACTATTAGTATTACTACTACAACACTACATGTTTTCCTACAAAGGGGAAGCAGGCATAAATAAGTACAGTATTACAATTAAATGTTATAATTCCTATAATAGAAAATACATAGGAGGTCATTGTTAATATTTTCTCAGTGTGTTTGGGGAAGGCAGCATACAGTAAGTGACATTGAGGCAGTCTGAATATAAGTAGTGTTCACATTCCAGCTGGAGAAAAGAGCAGGTGCAAAGGCAGTGGGGAAGGGTGAGTGTGGCCTATTTGACATTACTGCATACATGCCAGTGTTCTTTAGGACAATTATAGTGCAAAAAAATTAAGTATTCTAAATATTTAATAAAACATACAATGGCACTTCCAAATCAGTCTCCAACTAAATATAGACTTAATATAATGAGCACACACTAAGTATATAGACTGTATAACTTAGTTGAAGACTGATTGGGAAGTGCCATTGTAGAGATACATGCATGTAGAGAAAATGAGTCTTAGGAAGTATTGGCATGTATGTAGTAATGTCACACTGGTTAAATAGATTTTAACTGTGTTTAACATCAGAAGTTCAAGTTCTCTGAGGAAATTGTTTTCATTTTCATATTAGCACTTAATATTGAGAAATTCCTTGATCTCTTTACCCAGCAAAGAGATTTATATGTGCCAAAAATATTTTTTTTAATGGTACATTCTCTGTCATCAAGTTTGACAGAAGTCTTTTAGTACCAAGGGTCAGCCTATTTGAGAAGTAGTTTGGTGTTTTGGAAGCCTTGGTTTTACTGCTGTAATTGCAGTAGATTTTTTGGTAGTTTCTAAAAAACATGTCCACGTTTAAAATAGTAACCATTTTGAAATTTTACTTAAAAATTATTTTTTAATACACAGTATACCTTTCTTTCTTAGTGCCGCTATATTCTTGTACTTTATAACAAATCTATTATTACTATTACTGATGGATCTAACCCTAAATCATATTTTCCACAGGACTCTTAATTTTGTAATTCAGGCTATTCAGAGAACTAAAGTTTGCAGCAGTATTCAGTTGAATTGCTCCTGCTTTGCCTTTTGATTAAGCTCTGTTGTGAGATAAATATAACTGGAGCTTTTCTCTCTCCTAACACCAGCACTTCTTAAGAAATATGAAATGTAAATGTTCACTTCTTTAGAGATTCTTGTAAAATGTTAAACTTGTAATTAATTGTACCTGCCTTTGTGTATTTATGTGAAAGTACTTCTCCAGTATGACTAGCTTCTTTCACAATATACTGCTATAACTCATCTTTTATCATTGGTAAACTATGAGTAGCAAAGAATTTAATTACTATAGTTCTTTGACATTGATTGGCTCCTCTATTATATATCCTCTCTCCTACAAATCTTAAATTGATGATTAAGCTAGATAATGAACAGGTTTTGAAAGTAGAGGGTAGCTTGCTTTCATGTCTAAACCATAAAATTAAGTGGAGTAGTAGTAGGACTGCATGCTTTGGTTGTCATTCCCTGTGAATTGTTTTTGCTCTTGGACAAATATTAATTTCCGTTAAGGTCCTGAATTCTGGTACTAGAATATGGACTTTAGGGAGCTGGGAAGTCTTATTTTTAATTATTTCATAGAACTTTAGAGTGTTGAATAAAAGTCAGGATTTCTTGCCCCCATGTATGGATGGATGCAGACATTCCTTGTGTTGTGTAGCTTCTTCACTGCATTAAAGGGGAAGCCTGAGTTCCTGTTCCCTGCCCCAGTGTTTTGACCCCCCTTAGCTACTGTTGTTTTATGTTTTAGATTATGCTAGAAGAATATCTTCTTGTCTGTTCTATTTCTCTGATAAAAGGCATATAATTTTTGCCTGTGGATGATAGTGAAAAGCCATATACCATCTCATACTACTGTAAGCCCAAACACCTAGTGGCCATTAGTGAGGCAGCTAGTTTCTATTAACAAAAGCATGGTCAAATTCCTTGGTTAAGTAAAAGTCAGATGTTCCATGTTAAAAAAGAACAAAATCATAGATGGAATTACTATAGTGGGGAAGGGCTTAACATCATGATCTAAGATTTAAGTTTTTATGCCATATCACTAAAAAGTACTTTCTCTTTATGTCATTTCTATCAATATGAGACTAAACTTAGAGCAACTGTTAGCTGAAGAAATAAAGGAAAGGAAGTGGGACTATTAAGGACCAAATACTTCACATATTTCACTTATTTAATTCTCTCAAATCTATTTTGAATTGTAGGTAGTTAACTTTCTTTTTACAAAAGAGAAAACTGAGGCTCAGAAAGACTGGGGCTTGTTCTTCCAATAGAAACATACAAATACCCGTAGTTTTCTTTAAAATGCTTTTGCTTTATTTTTTATGTTTGAATTACTTGAATCCATGGAATTCATTTTACTATTAAGCATGACTGAAAAATCATTCTTCTCTATGGTGCTGTCCTGTATGCAAACAACATTTACCAAAGTGATGCTTTTTGTCAGTCCCATCTTGCCCCTGGCCTCACTATTGAATGGGCAATTCTCTTGCCCTTTCACTGCAGCAGGTCCCATAGTATTGGTTAATGCTGTTCAGTTCAGTGGCATTTATTGAGTTCTTACTATGTATTTCAGATTGGATACTTTTAGTCATAAGAAGTAGGCAATTCAACGCAAACTGAGCTTATCCATAAGGAAAATGTATTAAGAAAGCTTGGGTAAAGTGGCCGCAGACAGTGTAGGTTAATTCAGTGCTTCAACAAACATCAAGGACTCAGGTTCCTTCCATTCTTTGCCTCTGTTGTCCTCATTGTGTTTAGCTTTGTCCTCCTGCTAACTTCCCTTGTGGCTGCAAGATAGCTGCTATTGTTTAAGGTGTCACACACAGACATGACAGTTTCTCATGACTATGTCTTAAATGTATCTTTTCAAGAGAGAAGAAACTTTTCCCAGGAATCTTTCTGTAGGTTTTCCCTTGTGTCTCGTGTACCTGATTGTTACCTTGTTCCTGTATTTAGGATGAACACTGGCAAACGTAATGAGCCTCCTTTTTTGCCTTGGATTAATCAGAACCAGCCTCCTGGAGTTAGGGACAGTCTTTTCCTCCTTGGAGGCTCATAGTCTCTTGAAGGAAAGTGGGTAGCCCAAACAAAATGAGGGTTAAATTAGGAAGGTAGAAATAATAGTTGGAGTAGGAGAGCTAACAGTGTCCACTATACTTTGATTAAAATGTAGTGCTCAGTTCTGGGGTTTAGCTTACTGAAGACATTTGAAATCTAGCTGTAAGGATTGAAGTAAAAAATAATTCAATTACAAGGAGAATTGTCAGTTTTAATAGGTAGTTTAGGGAAGGTTGTGTAGAAGGGGTAGTGGTATACTAGAGAAAACATGGGATTTTGAGTCTTAGCTAGTATACTTTCTAATTATAATTAGAAGAATGACTGGTGATTTTCTAATAATTTTTGAATAATACATCTTGGGTCTAAATATACATGTTTATTTTCTATTCGTAATTTCATTTTTAAGATTGAGGATTTTTTAAATTACATTTTTTATCATGGTCATGTTATATCTATAACTACTAGACTGAGTATTTTGATTCTTACACAGCTTACTAGCTAGCTGTGTGGCACTGGGCAAGTCAGTTAATATTTCTGATTGTTATTTGCCTTGGGTATAAAATGGGGGAATTAAACAAGGTAAATTTTGAGGTTCTTTTCTGTCCAACATTTGGTAATTTTTATTTGATATTAGAAAATAATTTAAGATAATATAAATTTAGATGTGTTGAACCTTTGAAAACTGGAATGTGTCTTTAGAAGTAGTAGATGTTTACTAGAAGCTCTTTAAAATAATAGTTGTTATAAAGTATAATAATGTATTGAGGTTATCTCATTGTACCTACTTGCATTTCTCAGACAACAGTAAGGTTACAGAATTTGGCCTAAAATTGTTCTTATGTAGCTAATAGTATAGTAGTCCCCCTTATCCACAAGGAATACATTCCAAGACCCCCAGTGGATGCATGAAACTGTGGATAGTACCGAACCCTGTATACACTATTTTTTCCTCTACATACATGCCTACACCTTATGGCTTCTCTTTGGCATATCTGAATTGTCAACATCACTACTCTTGCACTTTGGGGGCATTACTCATTATTAAGTAAAATGAGAGTACTTGAACACCAGCATTGTGATAATGTGACAGGATTTGATAACCAAGATTGTTACAAATGACTAAGGGGTGGGCAGCATATATGAGTGCAGAGTGGATATCCTGGACAAAGGGATGATTCACATCCCAGGCAGGGTGGAGTTGGGATAGTGCGAGATTTCATCATGCTACTCAGAATGGCACACAATTTAAAACTGATGAATTGTTTATTTTTGGAATTTTTTATTTAATGTATTTGGGCTGAGGTTGACCCTGGGTAACTGTAACCATGAATAAGGGGGTACTACTGTATTTTCACTCTTCTGTTGCCTGTATAATTTTTTGGAATGACATGATGCATGAAACTTAGTGTTTAAGAAAAATATTATTTCTTGAATATTATATTGGCTTTACTGTTTAACCTAAAAAACCATTGGTTTATTGTACATTTTATGTCTACTTGTACAGGTCATTTTTCAGGGTGCTATGGAAGAAAATGAGATGTTAACTGTGATTTCTGCCTTAAAGAACTTAAAATCTAGTCAAAAATTTAAAAATATATTCGTATTTAATTTACCTTTTCCTAGAAAACAGCGAATTCAGATATTTATTGGCTTGGTTTCTCAATTTAGAACAGACCAGACATCAGTTTATTTTTTAAAAATCAAGTTCTCATATAAAGGTTCTCATCTCTTTTCTGTAAAAATATTCAAATGGCTTGTAAGACTCTAAGAAACATAATCAATAGAAGAAAAAAGCAAACAAAATACAACCAGAGACATTGAGGTTGGGAACAGTCTAGCAGTGGCCAGGGGGGAGTGGGGTGGGGACAGTGGGAAGAGGGGATTGCAGGAACTATTATGAAGGACACATGGACAAAATCGGGGGGGATGGTGGGGGTGGGGGAGGGAGGTGGGTTCAGCTGGGGTGGGAGGGAGGGAAGGGGAGAAAAGACATACAACTGTAATTGAATAACAATAAAAATAAAAAAAAAAAGACTCTAAGAAATGTATCTCAAGGATAGAAGAACTTGTTTTAGTGGAGGAGCTTTTTCTTCAAATTTGCACAGACCTCTGAATTTTAAAAAGCCAGTCTAGGGTGGGTTGTTGATCTCTCTCTTCAAACAGTCAACAACATTGGTTTTGCTAGTGGTCTTCTCCATGGTCAATTCCATTTCATGCAATGATATATTTTAAAGCCTTGAATCTGCTTTTTGGTTTCCTTGGGGAATATTTTAAGTATTCTAAAACAACTGGGTGATTCACACCCATGGCTTAACATAAAATATAAACTGTATATCCTCTGGCTTTAATTTCTCCTTTTATGAACATGACTATACAGGGTCTGCAGAAGGTATGTTTCCTTTTGCTACTTCTGTTTTTATTCTTCGGCAAAACTAGATTTTCCCAGATAAATAAAGTGAAAATTACTTGGATTATCTGAATTTTTCTCCTGCTCCTGCTTACATGGCTGTATGTAACCCAAATAGATGGACTCCCACTTCGACACTGATGGTTACACGTTCACATTGCCCTGCACTTGTTCAGAAGTAAAATTAAAAGCCAGTGTTTGTCCTTTCCTAATGGCTTCCCTAGAAAGTGATTCAAGGAAAGAAAACTTTTATGAAAACCCTTATGAAACTTTTATGAAATTGTATTTTATAATTAAATATACTTTATAAAAATATATCAAACTGCAGAATTTATTTTACACTAAACTTTACAGTTCAGGAACTACTATTTTGCATCTACCTTGTAAAATATGTATAATCACAAAGATAAGCCATTTGTTTTTTATGCATGTCTGTGAAATAAAGATAAATGCAGTAGTAAGGGGGAGTGAAAAGTAAAATTTTATGCCTTGATTAGGGGAAAAGGGCATGAGTTGAAGTCATTTGTAGCCAATTGGTGGTTGTGTTGCTGCTCCACAGTCTGGGAAAGTTGAAATATGAAAAATCTGTATGTGAAATAAAAACAAATTTTCTCTTCTCCCAGTACTCATGTAACCTTATAGAAGGTGTTAACTGAATGCAAGATGTATGAGAAAGGGCCAATTAAAAATTAAAAGGTGTATTTGATTCTTTATTCATAAAAAAGGAAAGTGTTCATAGAGTGACTCAAAAATCTAACATTTTGTTTGTTTGTTTGTTTAGGATGGATTGGATGCTTTGGTATATGATTTGGATTTTCCTGCCTTAAGAAAAAACAAAAATATTGACAACTTTTTAAGCAGATGTAAGTAATTTTTGTGGAGGTTAATGACAGACTATATATAATGAACTCTTGACTTAGATAATTTAAGCCTTCCCTCCCCCTGCCCCTTCTGTCTATTCTTTGGTTATTTCATCAATAGTTTGTACATAAAATGAGTGAAAAGGGAAAGAAACTTTATTAGTTAGTTTGGGTGCCTAATAGGATAATCTATAAAATATTTTGCAGAAAAGGGAATGGAAAGTAAATGGCTAAAATAAGTATATTAAAATAAGCGTATACATGCATGTACATTAAAATTCAATAAAGTTACATTCTCTTTTTCTTCTATAAATGAATGAGCTATTATATTTTAATACCTGCAGGTAAGAATAGATTACATATGAAAAGCCCCCCTTGAGATATGAGAATTTCCTTCATGAAAGGTGGCTTGTATTTAAGTTTTACAAATATTCTTTTCTAAAAACATTGTTTGGATTTTGATATTAGATACATTTAGGTTGGGTTGTTTTTAGTGTTATCTTTCGAGTTTGGTTACATATATTTTATTAGAAAGGTTTTATTTTTTTATAATAGTTAAAGGTTTTTACTTTTTTGTAATTTATCATTTCTACATTTGGAAATCTTGCCTTAGAATTTTACTTACCAATTTTATGTTGTTTTAGTTTTCTATTTTTTTTAAATAAAAATATTTATGCAGCCTTAATTTTATTTTGGAATATGTTGCCAGATTCTGAATAGGAACTTTTTAAGTAATAAAAGTTTACTTAATTTCTCACATCTTACTGAAATTGCAGGAGAATTTTATTCTTGTTTACATTTGCTTCCCTCCCTACTTAATAATGTAGCAAAAGAGCAAAAAAGATGGAGAAACATGACTATTTCTTATTTGAAGGGAGGCAAAGGATAAATGCACATTAATACAAAGGGGAGTGTGTATTTTTGTAGAGTTGGGTTAGCAAGAATTGGACCATATGTTTTCTTAATCTGTTACTCCTTTTGCTATGCAACATTTTTTCATAATATTAAGTATGCCATTATATACTACATTTTATAAACAGAAACATCAGTATAAATAAGTAAAGTAAAATGAAAACATAAAGCTAAAGTAAATTATTTTAACTGACAAATATGTGTATTTTAGTCCAGCTTCTATTTTTTGTTCTTTAAACTATTTTTAAATTTTATTTTTCAATTAATGGTTTACATTCAATATTATTTTGTTATTAGTTTCAGGTGTACAGCATAGTGGTTAATCATATACTTAATAAAGTGTTCCCGCTGATATATCCAGTACTCGTCTGGCACTATACATAGTTATTACAGTGTTATTGACTATTCCATATGCTGTACTTAAAATCCCTGTGACTGTTTTGTAACTACAAATTTATACTTCTTAACCCCTTCACCTTTTTCACACAGTCCCTTATACTCTCTACCCTCTGGTAACCATTAGTCTATTCTCTACAAGTCTGTTTCAATTTTGTTTGTTCATTTATTTTGCTCTTTAGATTGCATCCCCATACAAGTGAAATCATATCTCACTTGTTTTTTTCTGACAGACTTATTTCACTTAGCATAATACCCTCTAGGTCCATGCATGTTGTTGTAAATGCTGAGATTTCATTTTTTAATTTTATTATTATTTTTTGTCCTCACTTTAGGACATGGTTATTGATTTTAGAAAGAGGAGAAGGGTGGGAGAGAAAGAGGGAGAAAAATCATCGATGTGAGAGAGAAACATTAGTCCGTTGTCTCTTGACTGAGAACTGAACCTACAATTAGGCATGTGCCTTGACCAGGAATTGAACCCACTACCTTTTAGTTTATGGCACAATGCTCCAATAAACTGAGCCATTCTCAGTTTGGCTCAGGGCACATTTCATTCTTTTTTATGGCTGAGTAGTATTCCATTATATATATGTACCTCATCTTTATTCAATCACCTATTGATGTCTGTTGTAAATAACGCTGTTGTAAATAATGCTGCAGTGAACACAAGGGTGCATATATTCTTTTGAATTTAGTGTTTGGGTTTCTTTGGGTATATACCCAGAAGTGGAATCTCTGGGTCCTAAGGCAGTTTCATTTTTAATTTTTTGGTGCCCTTCATACTGTTTTACACAGTGGCTACACCAAGCTACATTCCCACCAGTAGTGCACAAGGGTTCCCTTTACTCCACATCCTCATCAACACTTGTTTGTAGATTTATTAATTAATGATAGACATTCTGACAGGTGTGGGATGATATCTCTTTGTGGTTTTAATTCGCATTCCTCAGACTCTTAGTGACATTGAGCATGTTTACATATGTCTAGTGGCCATCTATATGTCCTCTTTGGAGAAGTGTCTATTCAGGTCCTCTGCCCATTTGGTTTTTGTCTCCATCTTTATTTTTTATTGGTTTTTAATTGGAGTATTTGTTTCTTGGTGTTTAGTTGTATGAGTTCTTTATAAATTTTGGTTATTAACTCCTTATCAGATGTATCATTGGCGAATATGTTCTCCCATTCAGTAGGTTGTCTTCATTTTGTTGATAGTTGGGGTTTTTTTTGCTGTGCAAAACTGTTTAGTTTGATGTAGCCCCATTTTTATTTTTTCTTGTGTTTCCCTTGATTGAGGAGATATATCAGGAAATATATTGCTAAACGAAATGTCCAAGATTTTACTGCCTTTGTTTTCTAGAAGTTTTATGAGTTTATTTTTGTATATAGTGTAAGAAAGTTGTCTAGTTTCATTTTTTTGCATGTATCTGTCCAGTTTTCCCAAAATCATTTACTGACAAGATTGTCTTTACCCCATTGTATATCTCCTTTGTCAAATATTAATTGACCATAAAGCTGTGGGTTTATTTCCAAGCTCTCTCTTCTGTTCCATTGATCTATATATCTGTTTTTATGCCAGTACCATGCTGTTTTGATTACTATGGCCTTGTAGTATAGTTTGATATTAGGTACCATTATTCCTCCAACTTTGTTCTTCTTTCTCAAGATTGATGTGGCTATTTGGGGCCTTTTGTGGTTCCATATAAATTTTTAGAATATTCTAGTTCGGTGAATTATGCCATTGGTATCTTGATAGGAATTTCATTGAATCAATAGATTGCTTTGTTTAGTATGGACATTTTAACAATGTTATTTCTTCCTATCCGTGAACACGGTATATGCTTTCACTTACTTGTATTTTTTTCAGTCTCTTCAGTATCTTTTAATTTTCCAAATACAGGTCTTTTACATCCTTGGTTAAATTTATTCATAGGTATTTTTTTTTTGGATGCAGTCGTAAATGGGATTATTTTCTTAGTTTCCTTTCTAATAATCTAGTTTTTAAGTTGCAGAAGATATAGAGAATAATACAATAAAATTTTAGCAAATCATATCTAGCATCACGTAAAACTTGTGACTAAGGAGGATTATACCAGGATTGCAAATTAAAGTTCAAAAATCAATTAGTGTAATTTACCATATTAACACACTGAAAAAGAAAATCCATAACATCACCTCAGTAGATACGGAAAAGGCATTTGATAACATTCAGTATTTATTTTTTTAAATATTGATAATATCTCTCTGCTACCTAGAAGTTGAAGGAAAACTCCCTCACTCTGGTAGAGAATCTACAGAAAACCTACAGTTCAGATTGTGTTTGTGTCTTTTTCTTTAAGGTTAGGAAAAGTCAGTCTTTTCTCACCACTTTCATTGAGCATTGTTTTAGAAGTTTTAGTGCAACTTGGTAAAATAAAGAAAAATTATACATATTAAAATGAAAAGTAAAATTTTATTTGTACAACATGTATTTTTATGTAGAAAATTCTCAAGATTCTACAAAAAACTTAAAAAACTAAGTTAAACACCATTGCTAGTTAGAAGGTTAATAAATAAAAAGCAATTCTATTTCTGTGTATTAGCAACAAGCGATTTGAAATAGGCACTATAACAAATATAATACTATTTCCAGTAGAAGCAAAAATATGAAAAATTTATGGATATATTTGACAAAATATGTGCAAGACTTTTTTACTGCAAACTACATAATATTACTGAGAGAAATTTTAGAAGACCAAAAAAAAGAAAGAATAGCTATTCAATGTTCATGGATTGAACCATTCAGTAATAAAATATTCAGTGCCCCCCAAATCAGTTGATCTATGGAGTCCATGTATTTTCAGAACCTAAACAGGCTTTTTGTGTAAAGTGCCAGCAATTCTAAAATTCATTCAGAAGGGTGGAATAGCCAGTAATTTTGAAAAGTAAGAGCAGAGTTGGAGGACTAACATTACTCCATTTCAAGATTAAGGCAGTGTAATTAATATTGAAAGAATAAACACATAGATAAATAGAACAGAATAAAGTCCAAAAATAGACCCATACATACATGGTCAATTGATTTTCAGCAAAGGCAATAAACGAATTCAATATTTAACTTTACTTTGCACCATATACAAATTTAACTCAAAATGGATCATAGACCAAAATGTAAGAGTTAAAACTACTACTTCCAGAAGAAAACATAGACTGTATTTGTGACTTCAGTTACATAAGGATTACTGACATGGAACACAGCACCACAAACCATGGTTAGTTTTATTAAAACATAGGTTAGACTTCCGGCCAAGATGGAGGCATAGGTACACACTGTGCCTCCTCGCACAACCAAAAGAAGGACAGCAACAATTTAAAAACAAAAAACAACCAGAACTGACAGAAAATTGAACTGTATGGAAGTCCAACAACCAAGAAGATAAAGAAGAAACATTCATCCAGACCAGTAGGAGGGGCGGAGATGGGCAGCCCGGGAGAGGACTTGCGGCAAGGTGGAGGCTGGCAGACCCAGCAAGGTGGCAGGTTGTGGAGTGGGGTGGGAAACGCTGCATCTGGCTGGCGAGGCAGCAGCTGGTGGACCGGGTGACAGACCGTGGAACCCAGAGTTGCAGTGCAGGGAAATAAAGCCTCAAACCACTGACTGAAAACACCTGTGGGGGTTGAGGCAGCAGCAGGAGAAACTCCCAGCCTCACAGAGTTTGTTGGAGAGACCCACAGGGGCCTAAAACGTACACAAACCCACCCACTCGGGAATCAGCACCAGAAGGGCCCAATTTGATTGTGGGTATCGGAGGGAGTGAGTGAAAACCGGCAGAGAGTGGAGCGAGCACCATTGCTCCCTATTGGACCCCTCCCCCACATACCGTGTCACAGCACAGCAATGGGGGGAAGGGGTTACCCCACCCTGGTAAACACCTAAGGCTCTGCCCCTTTGCATAACAGATGCGCCAAGACAAAAAAAAAATGGCCCAAATGAAAGAACAGGTCAAAGCTCCAGAAAAAGTACAACTAAGTGATGAAGAGATAGCCAACCTATCAGATGCACAGTCCAAAACACTGGTAATCAGGATACTCACAGAAATGGTTGAGTATGGTCGCAAATTAGATGAAAAAATGAAGGCTATGTTAAGTGAAATAAAGTAAAATGTACAGGGAACCAATAGTGATGGGGAGGAAACTGGGACTCAAATCAACAGTGTGGACCAGAAGGAAGAAAGAAACATCCAACCAGAAAAGAATGAAGAAACAAGAATTCGGAAAAATGAGGAGAGGCTTAGGAACCTCCAGGACATCTTGAAACGTTCCAACATCCGAATTATAGGGGTGCCAGAAGGAGAAGAGGAAGAACAAATAATTGAAAACTTATTTGAACAAATAATGAAGGAGAACTTCCCTAATCTGGCAAAGGAAATAGACTTCCAGGAAGTCCAGGAAGCTCAGAGAGTCCCAAAGAAGTAGGACCCAAGGAGGAACACATCAAGGCACATCATAATTATATTACCCAAGAAAAGATAAGGAGAGAATCTTAAAAGCAGCAAGAGAAAAGGAGACAGTTACCTACAAAGGAGTTCCCATAAGATTCTCCAAAGAGACCTTACAGGCAAGAAGGGGCTGGCAGGAAGAATTCCAAGTCATGAAAGGCAAGGACCTACATCCAAGATTACTGAATCCAGCAAAGCTATCATTTAGAATGGAAGGGAAGATAAAGTGCTTCTCAGATAAGGTCAAGTTCAAGGAGTTCATCATCACCAAGCCCTTAGTGTATGAAATGTTAAAGGGATTTATCTAACAAAAAGAAGATAAAAAATATGAACAGTAAAAATGACAGCAAACTCACAGTTATTAACAACCACACCTAACACAAAAACAAAAGCAAACTAAGCAAACAACTAGAATAGGAACAGAACCACAGAAATGGAGATCACGTGGAGGGTTATCAACAGGGCAGTGGGAGGGGGAGAGAGAAAGGAAAGGTACAGAGAATAATTAGCATAAATGGTAGGTAGAAAATAGACAGGGGGAGGGTAAGAATAGTTAGTATAGGAAATGTAGAAGCCAAAGAACTTACAAGTATGACCCATGGACATGAACTATAGGGGGGGAATATGGGATGGAGGGGGTGTACAGGGTGCAGTGGAGTGAAGGGGGAGGAATGGGACAACTGTAATAGCAAAGTCAATAAAATATACTTAAAAAAACAAAAAAAACCCACATAGATTAGATTTCATTAAAATTCAAAACTCTTTTTAGGAGACACCTGCTAAGTAAATGAACAGGTGAGCTACAGACTGGGAGAAAATAGTTGCAAAACATAGGTATAAATCTTCATAACCTTAGTCTGGCAGTTGTTTTTTAGGGGTAACACCTAAAGTACTACCAACAAAAGAAAAATAAATTGGTACATTGAAATCAAAAACTTTTGTGCTTCAAAGAACAGTATCATGAAAGTAAAAAACCACCCATAGAATGGGAGAAAATATTAGCAAATCACATACTAGATAAAAGATTGTTATTTAGAATAAACAAAGAAGCCTTGTAACTCAATAATAAAAACACAACCCAGTTTTAAAATGGGCAAACAATTTGAATAGACATTTCTCCAAAGAAGATGCACAAGTGGCCAGTAAGCATGTGAAAAGCTGTTCAGCACGATTAGTCAATAGGAAATTGCAATTTCCAGTACACATCTACTAGAGTAACTGAAAATCTTAACACTGATAAAATCAAGTACATGTATGTGAAAACCTGGAGCAGTTGAACTCTGACACATTTTGGATTGGTTTGTAAAATAATAAGGCATATCGTAAAACAGTTTGGCAATTTTTTTGAAAGGTTATACATGCATTTACCATATGACCCTGGTATCATACTCCTAGGTATTTATCTAAGAGAAATGAAAGTATGTGTCCACACAAAGACCTGTATGAGAATGTTTAAGGTGGCTTTATTTATAATTGCTGTAAACTGGCAACAACCCAAATGCCCGTTGGCTGGTAAATGGATAAATAAATTGTGGTACATCCACATAATAGAATAGTCAATGGTGAAAAAGAGTAGGTTACTGATATGTACAGCAACATCAGTAAATCTCAAAAGCATTGTGGTAAGTGAAAAAAGCCAGGCACAACAGGATACATACATGCTGTATGATTCCATTTACATGACATAACATTCTCATTCGACTCCTGAAGTTGTATTTATGTAATATTTCACATAGAATAATAGATTTTTCTAGGATAGTATTTTACATACTGCTATAATCCATTTATTTCATGTGGATATTTATTGCTTTCATTAGTAAGTACATCAAAATTGTTTCTGTAAAGTTAATTATTTTGTTTCAAATTGCTTTTTGTTGACAGATATCAGATGTGTTGATGTAATATACCTGGAATATGGGATAAAATGTTTCTCTTTTTTGGGTACTAACTCTCACTAAAGTATAGCAGCTTTAAAGTATAGCAGATGAAAATGTTTTACACTTTAGGCCTAACTAACTAAAAGGGAAAAGAGAATCTGTGACCATTTTACTGAATACTTAGTTAAATATAAAGATTTACTTTTCTGGACTCTGGTATATGCTACCTAAATAATGAGGACTACAAAGCAAATATTTGTATGCCTCATATAACTGATACAGATTTTAAAGTGAATTTTAGGTAGGGATTAGAGAGCTATTCAGGTAAAATAAACTGTCTTTTTAAGATTTACATTTCTGAAGAAACATGTAACATATTTGGTGGGGTGGGGTGGTAGTTGGCAGGTGGAAGGAAGAATTTGGAAATAGTGATTATAACTATATATGTCTGTAAACCATTATGAATGTGTCACTAAGACTTTGGGGTACAAGATTCATATGTTAATAGAAATGTTTTTGTTAAATAAGTTGAAATTATAGTATTTGTTATTAATATTTAAACAAATAAGTATTTACTGAAGTAATTTTACCACATTATAAAAGAAGGTAATGGAAGAGGGAAGAGCATTATATAAAGAAAACCCATGAACCTGAGAGTAAAAATATGGTAGAGAACTTTTGTTTGGATAAAAAGTAAATAAACCCAAAATGATATTTTATGGCAGTGTACTCTCTATATAACTTTCCTAATACAGATTACAAAAGCTGCATGCTAGCTATGGTAGTAATGGTGTGGCAGCTGTGTACTTATAAAAGCTTATAGAACAATTGATGAAATCTTTACAGTTGCTTAACTAATAATAGTTGAGAAAGTGATGAGAGTAATTGCTATTCTGGGTTGCAATCAAAAAGGCTGAATTGGTTAGCATTTGGGAGGTGTCAGACACCTTGAAACAGAGAACTCAGTTTACCTTAGACCAGTGGCACTGTTCACATTTGAGATCAGATAACTCTTTGTTGTGGGGGGCTGGCCTTTGCACTGTAGGATGTTTAGCAGCATCCCTGGCCTCTACCTTCTAGGTGCCAGTAGCCTACTCTCCCTCCTACCCCCCCATGCCCTCATTTGTGACAATCAAAAAATGTCTCAAGACTTGGCCAAATGTCCCCTGGGGGTCAAAATTACCCTCAGCTGAGAACCATTGCCTAAGACTTTATGTCTATGAAGGAAAGAAATACTGGGCACAGTCAGGCATGTGCTCCAAGCATAGAAAATTTAATCCAGTTTATTGAAAAGATAAATCATATTAACAGTGATTCTGAGCGAAGGATGATATTTCAAAAAGAGGTAAATATAAGAAGGTTGTAGCCAAAGAAACCTGGGTTATTCCACCAGGAATTCCCAGCGCAGATTGGAAAAGTTGTGAATGACCATATTAAGTATGAGTGCATATCCAGGGAGTAGCATTAATCTATAAAATTTGTGTTAGTCCAAAAGCCCATGATGATCCAAGACTTGTGAAAAGTTCTGAAGGCAAAAGTAATTATGCCCCGCTAGGCCTTCCCTTTTAGAGTTACGGGATCAAGGTGTATGAGAAAATGATAAATTCACTACATGGGACCATTTATTGTTGAATTATTTTTTGAATGTCCAGTCACTAAAGACATGAAGAATAAGACTGTTTTTCTTTAAAACTGTAGCTCTTACAATCTTGTGGAGGGAGATACACACAGAAGCAAATAGTAACTTATATATACCTTTATAATTGTGTAAGTTTATAGAGAACATAATGATACATAGATCTTGAAGGGAATAAAGAAAGGCTTCAGAAAATAACATTTGAGTTGAGTCTCAAAGGATGGGCTAGTATTCTCAATTGAGAAAGAACAATTGAGGCAGAGAAGAAACAGCATTTGTAAGTTACAGAGCCATCAAAAATATGATTATCTTTGAGCAAGTAGGAGTTTCGTATAAATTGAACTTGGTTTATAATGAGGAGGAAGGGGTAAGGAGGACAGATGACAGAAGAAGACTGAAAGGCAGGTTGGGCCTTTTGGCTAAATGGATTAGATTAAAAAAAGAATTAATGTGTCTTGTTGTTTTGTTTTGTGAGTTTTAAAAATAAAGAAATTGAAGTTCAGGGAAAGAAGAAATTTGAGCACTTAAAATTAGCCTATACCCCCAGATCTCGACAGATTACACTCTGGAATATTGAATTAATATGCTGATATGATTGAGGGTCTTTAGAAAAACTTTGGAGAATAGTGAGCTGCCAGAAGATTAAAGATAAATAACCAAAGAAAAAGCAGATAAATGTAGATTTCTGATCAGTGGCAGTCTTCAGACAGAGGCTTGAACTTTTGTTTACTACTATTGCTACCCTTGTTCAAGCTTCATTATCTCCACTTGAATGATTACAGTAAATCTGTCTTGTCTCAGTGCATCCACTTTTGCTCATTTACAGTTAGTTATCTACACTGCTGCCAGAGGATTTTTTTTTTATTGAAAATTTGATTAAGTCACATCTCAACCCCCACCTTTTTGATCCTAATGTGGCACTGTATGACCCTTCAGATTACATTCCTTTCAAATTACTGTATTTTTCAGAATATAAGACGCACTTCCCCCCCAAATTTGGGAGGAAAATGAGGGTGCGTCTTACAATCCGAATGTAGCTTACCTGGCTTGCTGGGGGGTGAGGGGAGGCGGCAGTGGAGCAGGGTCCCTGCTGCAGGAAGCCAGTGGCGGCAGGAGTAGGGCGATGCTGCATGCCCAGGGCTGGGAGGAGGGGGGTGTCCCGGCAGTGCGAAGCAAGGGAGTTTTAGGACCGGAGTCCCTGCTGCGGCATACTATAGTGCTAGGGAGGAGGGTACAGGCGGTGCAGGCACATTAGAAGAAGAAAGCCTGCGGCACCCCTACATGCCTCCATCACGTGACTGGTGTGTCCCCCATTAACATTAACATAGGCAAATTCCACTGCAGGGTCACCTGTCAATGTGGCCCTGCAGCTGTTGCAGAACTACAACTCCCGTCATGCTTGGACAGGTTGGGATGATGGGAGCTATAATTTGGCAACAGCTGCAGAGCCACACAGGTTGTGCAAAACTGCTGTCCCCATACAAGAGTGTTGCACAACCTGTGGCCCTCCAGCGCAGATCCCCCCATAACAGTGCATCATCCACTGATGTTATCAGCTACAGTGCCCCCATAACTATGAAGGACACAGTGCTGATAGTTACTGTTATTATTGTATTTTGTTGTAGAAAGACACAATAGTGTACCGTAGTCGCATGATGAATCTACTGTAATTGTGGAAAGATGTCAAAGCAGAAAAGGATTTCTGCTTTGAAGGATGTTATTAAATATTTTACCACATTTTTTGCTTCAAATTTTTTTTCCTATTTTCCTCCTCTAAAACCTAGGTGCGTCTTTATGGTCTGGTGTGTCTTATAGTCTGAAAAATACGGTACATTTTTTGTATTACTCTCCTCATGGTTTTGTTGTTGTTGTTTTGGCTGAATTTTATTTAAATTTCTTTCTTTTTTTTTTTTGAGGAGATGGATATATTTATTACATTGATTGTGGTGATACTTTCAGAGGTTATGTATATGTACAAATTCATCAAATTGTATATATTAAATATCTGCAGTTTTTGTTTATTAATTATATCAGTATGTTTTCTGTATAAGCCCTTTGTCAGATATGTTTTATAATATTTTATTCCAGTTAGAGGATTGCTGTAATTTTCTTAATGGCATATTTTGATGAGCAGAAGTTTTTGATTTTTTCCTTTTGAGAAGTTTTTAATTTTTATGAAGTCCAGTGTATCAATCTTTTCAAAATAGTTATTGCTTTCTAGGATCTATTTAAGATAATTTTGCCCACCCCCAGGTCTCAAAGATATTCTCTTGTTTTAATTCAGAAGCTTTATGGTTTTAGCTTTTGATTAAGGTCTATGATCCATCTCAAATCAACTTTGTGAATGGTGTGAGGGATTAAAGTTTGGTTTTTTTCTGTATGGATATTCAGTTGTTTTAGCACCATTCATTGAAAAGACTTTCATTTTCCCATTGCATTACTTTGGTGACTTTATTAAAAAAATCAAATGACTGTTTAATTGTGGGTCTATTTCTGGGTCCTCTATTCTACTTTATTGATCTATTTGTTTATCCCTTTTAAAAATATATTTTATTGATTGTGCTATTACAGTTGTCCAGTTTTCCCCCCTTTATTCCCCTCTGCCCTGCATACCCCCTCCCACCCTCATTCCCCCCCTTTAGTTCATGTCCATGAGTCATACATATAAGTTCTTTGGCTTCTCCATTTCCTATATTGTTCTTAACCTCCGCCTGTCTATTTTGTACCTACCATTTATGCTAATTATTCCCTGTACCTTTTCCCCATCTCCCTCCTCCCACTCCCCCACTGATAACCCTCAGTGTGATCTCCATTTCTGTGATTCTATTCCTGTTCTAGTTGTTTATTTAGTTGTTTTTTTTTTAGGTTCGGTTGTCAATAGTTGTGAATTTATTGTCATAAGATTTTTTATTATTGTTTATGCTATTACAGTTGTCCCCACCTTTTCCCTCTTTGCCCACCTCCACACAGTCCTTCCCCCTCCCTCAAGACAATCCCCACCTACACTGTTGACCATAGGTCATGCATATATGTTCTTCTTGATCCCTTTGGTTCACATTTTCTTATGCCTCAGCCACACAAAGTACATTTATTTCCTGGAAAGTACCTTGAAACCTTCTCCACAGACTTTTTAGATGTTGTTTTCCTTTCCCTAGAATTCCTTTGAATCCCGTCCCACTTAAAGGAGTCATCCTTTAAATTCCAAATAAGCTTTCAATTTAGCTTCCTAACCTCTTGAGCTAGGCTGGTCAGATGTCCTGCTCCTGGGTATGTGTTTTCATGGCATCTTGTGCACTTACCACAGTTAGATTATATTTATTTGTATGGTTATTTGATTGTTATAGTCTTCTCCTTCCCTTATCACTAGATTGTGCCACGAGAACAGGACACTTGTATTTTTACTTTCAAACCTGACTGAATATTAGGTACTCATTAAATATATGTTAAATGTATTCAAGGTTAAATGCTGACTTGTTAAGAGATGATCTAAAAAATATTTCTTAATTGGTACAGTTTGGACATGGTCACTAGTTTTTAAAATTATTCTTGATTACTACATATTTCAAATATATTGATGATAATATATAGATATTTGTGTATCAGTCATCACGGTTAAACTAATAGTTAACATTTTACCCAATTTGCTTCTGGTCTTTTGTTTAAAATAAAATGATAAATTACAATTAGGTCTTGGGCTTCATGTCTTCCTTTTCCAGAGGTAACCACTAGCCTAGAGTTGATATATTTACTCACTGTTTCTTAAACTTTGTCAGAATAGTGATTTATGTTCTACTATACAAAATCATCACATCTAAAACAAGCATACAAATAAATCAACAATCCACACGTGACAAGAAAAAAATAATTTCAGTCATGATATAAAAAATAAAGTTCTTTCAAAAGTTTATGTTATGTTATTGTAAAGGGTAAACCATTGTATCGATGCATGAAGTAAATTACATGTGTCATTGTAGAAGGGTTGTAGCTAAAGTTTTTTAATTTATTTTTCCAAGTAATTGTATTTGGTAACTAGCCATAACATTCCACAATATGGAATTATACTTTTTCTCTAATGGTTACCTTTTTAAATTCCTTCCAAAAATGGATTTCATGGATTATACACATTTAATTAGATATTTATTTATATATAAACAGTCAGTAATGATCATCAGAAAGTTTGTTCCTATTTCCCCCCATCTTCAGTTGTTAATATATCATTACCCTGGCATGCTTCAAAACATAAAGTATGTAATTCTTCTCCATGCTTTTTACATTTGTAAAATCATGATACTTCTCTGCCTATTGAATGAATATTATGATAGTTGAATATTAGTGTTATCTTTAACTGTTCATTAGTTGGAGGTTAAATCAATAAATTTAGTAATTTTAGTAGTTATATTTAAAAAGCCATGAATAAATAAATCATTCTCAGTTCAGTGTGTTCTGCTGATATCAGTGATTCTGTTGTTCCTCCAAGGAAGTAAAAACAACTTGACTGTGTTTGTCTTAGCTCTTTGTGGCATTGCGCAGGAGGTACATACTGCTCAGTAGGAAAGAGAGAGCTTTTTTCTCATTTCAAATTAAGGTGTAATAATAATTGAAAACATCAGACGTTTTTACGGTTTTTCCTAAGGGTATCTATAATTAGATTTCTGAAATCATATACTATAATATTGAAGATGAATACTACATTATCTGTAGTAAAATTAAAGAGGGTTTTCATGTACTTTGAATATAATTTTAGCAGTAGTTACAAGTGTATACTTTTTGAGGAATTATAAAGAGCAAAAGTTCTAAAAAAACAGCAAAATTTATATGCTATCTTTTATACACGGTTTACTTCTACATTTAAAAAGGATAAGTTTCTTGAGTGGAGGAGAATATATAGAGTATATTGATCATGTGTTGTGATTAATATACAATTCTATTTTGAGGCTTCTCAATTGATGAGAAAAGCTAAAACTACCATTTGGTAGTGTTATTAAAACTTACCTCTTCGCAACTGAGTATTAAGGTACATATAAGAGTCTGCATTAATGTGGGACATATCCAGCCAGAAAGCTTTGAAATGTAGTAGAGTTTTGGCATGTTTGACTTTTGGTTATTAAATCTATAAATGACTTGCATAATTTGGTAAATTTAGCTTTTATTGTTGAATGTATTTCCATTTTGTTGGAGCAGGATTGTATTAAGGAATTATTTATTTAAATGGGATACTGAAGTATAAGAAAAATATTGCTTTGTTGAAGGACATGGAACCAGTATATCATAGAAAGCACACCTTTTATATATGAAAATTTGTCATAAGCTTAATATGGCATTTAGGGTCATTTGGCAAAAAGTACATTATTCAGTAATTTGTATTGAGACAATCAGATATGCATATGAGGAGAAAATGAAATTCTCTATAACATGTATAAATGCAAAGACATAAAGTACTAGATGAAATTTAGGTATTGTGTTTGTAGTCTTCAAGTAGGGAATGCCATTTTTTTAGAGCAGGATACCAGGGCTAGGCTAGAAACTAAAGGAGACATTGACAGATTTTGGCATATTAAAACTATATAAAGAAAAAGAAATAATAAAGAACACTGATAAACTGAGAAAAATTACAACTACTTAACAGATACCTACTATATTCCTACTATATGAAGAGATCCTTCCAATCAATAAAAATGCAAACAATTTAAAAATGGACAAAGTAACTGAAATTGTAGTATAAAAATGACCAATGAGCAGTTGACAGTTGAACAGATGCATTAATATTTTAAGAAATATGGGTTAAAATAAAAAGATGCCACATCTACCTCCACCTCATTCTGAATCAGAAAGAAAACAATCCTAGATTTTATTCTTTTTTAAAGTATTATGAGCTAGAATAGCAGTCATTTTGGGCAGAAGTTGGATAATATATTTCAAAACTAATAATGTTCATGAGCACAACATAATACTTTTACTTAAAGAAATGTACCCTGTAAAAAAACTCTGCAAATATATAGGAATGTTCATCATAGCAAATATATATTGTTAGAGCAAAACATTATAAATATAATATAAACATTGTAGATACAGTATAAATAGAATTCAGTCAGCTATCCGGTGTGTTTAATGAAAAGCCATTCACAAAATATCTTCTTGTAAGTATGTATAGCTAACACATTTTAAAAAGAATACATACATTTCATTGAATGAGTGTACCATAACTTTAAAAACTGTTTCTGAAATAGTGGACACTTAGGTTTCTTAGTTTTTCACTATTATAGGTAAAGCTGTGATGGCCATTCTTGTACATACAACTTGGTATACTTGCTTTTTTTTTTACTTTTTCTTTTTTCTGATTTGTATATTTTATTGATTATGCTACTACAGTTGTCCCAATTTTGTTATCTCCTTTATCTCCCTCCTCCCTGTACCCTACCACCCTTCAGCATTCCCCCCCCCACCACTTAGTTCATCTCTGTTGGTTGTATATATAAGTTCTTTGGCTTCTCTATTTCTTATACTATTCTTAACCTCCCCCTATTTTGTGCCTACCTATTATGCTTCTTATTCCCTGTACCTTCCCCCCCTTCTCCCCCTGTCCACTGATAATCCTCCATGTGATCTCCATTTCTTTGACTTTATTCCTGTTCTGTTGTTTGCTTAGCTTTTGTTTTTGTTTTTTAGGTTCAGTTGTTGATAGTTGTGAGTTTGTTGTCATCTTACTGTTCACAGTTTTGATCATCTTCTATGGAGGTACTTTATCTGCCCTTCCAATCAAAATGATAGCTTTGCTGGATACAGTAATCTTGGATATAGGTCCTTGCTTTTCATGATTTTGAATACTTCTTTCCTGCCCCTTCTTGCCTGTAAGGTTTCTTTTGAGAAATCAGCTGATAGCCTTATAGGGAACTCCTTTGTAAGTGAGTGTCTCCTTTTCACGCTTTTAAGATGATCTCTTTATCTTTAATCTTGGGTAATGTCATTATGATGTGCCTTGGTGTGTTCCTCCTTGGGTCCAACTTCTTTGGGACTCTCTGAGCTTCCTGGACTTCCTGAAAGTCTATTTCCTTTGCCAGATTGGGGAAGTTGTCCTTTGTTATTTGTTCAAATAAGTTTTCAATTTCTTGCTTTTCCTCTTCTCCCTTTGGCATCCTTATGATTCAGATGTTGGAGCATTTAAAGTTGTTCCAGAGCTTTCTCAGCTTCTCCTCATTTTTTTGAATTCTTGTTTCTTCATTCTGTTCCAGTTGGATGTTTATTTCTTCATTTTGTTTCAAATCCTTGTTTTGAGTCCCAGTTTCCTTCCCTTCACTTTTGGTTCCCTGTATATTTTACTTTATTTCACTTTGCATAGCCTTCACTTCTTCCTTCATTTTGTGACTGAGCTCAATCATTTCTGTGAGCGTCCTGATTACCAGTGATTTGAACTCTGCATCAGATAGGTTGACTGTCTCCCCGACCCTTAGTTCTTTCTCTGGAGTTTTGATCTGTTCTTTCATTTGGGCCATATATCTTTGTCTTGGCACACCTGTTATGTCCTAAGGGGCAGAGCCTTAGGTATTCACCAGGGTAGGGCAACCCTCTTTGCTGTTTTGTGGTGCTCTCTGTGGGGGAGGGAGTAGAGGGGGAACAATGCCACTTGCTGGCTCTGCTCTAGTCCTACTTGCTGTCACTTCCCTCACTTCCCACAAGTGGATTGTGGCCTTTCAGAAGCTGATTCCCAGATGGGTGGGTTTGTGTACGTTCTAGGACCCTGTGGTCCTCTCCCACAGACTCTCCTGTGATCCTGAGAGTTTCTGCCATTGCCACAACTCCTGCAGATTTTTACATCCAGAGATTTTGAGTCTTTAGTTTCCCATGGGAACCTAAAACTCTGGGTTCTGTGGTCTGTCACACTTCCCAATGATTCTTCCCAGCATATCAGCTCACGAATGTGGAACCAGCTGGTCCACCAGGCGCCTCCTTGGCTGTGCGTCCTCTCTGCCTTGGCTGCCCTTTTCCGCCCCTCCTAACAGTCTGGATGAATGTTTCTTTAACTCCTTGGTTGTCGGACTTCCAGGAAATTTGAATATCTGGCAGTTCTGGTTGTACTGCGTTTTAAAATTTGTTGTTGTCCTTCTTTAGGTTGTATGAGGAAGTGAAACATTTCTACCTATGTCTCCATCGTGGCTGGTACCCCTGGGCTACTTTCTCCACATCTTTGGTGTATCAGTACATGAGCAGATGCACTTTTTTCTTTCTTTGGAGTGAATTCTAGGAATTGCTGAGTCAAAAGTTGTATCTAGTTTACATTTTTATATATTGTCAAAATGCAGTTTTATACCACAAGGTGAAATATAAGTCAGAATTTTAGCCCTGACCAGCATGGCTTAGTGGACTGGGTGTTGTTCCATGAAGCAAAAGGTTGCCGGTTCGATTCCCAGTCAGGGCACATGCCTGGATTGCAGGTCAGGTGCTAGAGGCAACTGATTCATGTTTCTCTTGCACATCAATGTTTCTTTCCCTCTCTTTTACCCTCTCTTCCCCTCTCTCTAAGAATAAATAAATAAAGTATTTTTTTTAAGGCCAGAATTTTAAATAGGAGTCATAAATTTTAATACATTATGCAGTATGACCTACGATGTTACGAAATCTTGTAAAGTTGCAAGAGTGATGTAGGTAGCAGTTAGGCAATCACACCTCCGGTCAGAGAGATCAGGGTTCGAGATGAAATCTTGTAAAGTTATTACAAATAAAGTATCACTTAATCAGATAGATTTTTAAGAGTGGTTAAATATTCTCTTTATTTACTTTTTACTTATTTTGTAATAAATTTACAGAAAAGTTACAAAAAATAGTAGAGATTCCTGTGTGCCCTTCACTCATCTTTCCCTAATGTTACCATCTCATATAACCATGATACATTGACAAGACTGAGAAATTAAAATTGGTATATTACTAGTAGCTAACTACATATTTAACTCAGGTATCAGTTTCTCCACTACTCTTTTTTTTTTTTTTTTTTTTTTGCTTCCAGAATCCAGTGTAGAATACCACATTGTATTTAGTTGCCATTTCTCCTTAGTCTTCTCTAGTCTGTAGAGTTTTTCCATCTTTCCTGTTTTTTATGATCTTGACAGTTTTGAAAGTTACTGATCAGATATTTTGTAGAACATCTCTCAGTTTGAGTTTGTGTGATGTTTTTCAGTAATTAGACCGGGGTTATGAGTTTGGGAGATGAATGGGTACCACAGAGATGAACTTCGCATCACATTATATCTGGGATATGTGACATCATGATTTATGGTAATGTTAACCATTATCACTTGGTTTAAGGTAGTGGTTGCTGGGCTTCTTCTTTTTTTTTTTTTTTTAACTATTTTCCATTTCCGTACTCTAGTACTTGGAATTGGGTCCCTAGTCCAGTCCACACTCAAGGGAATGGGGATCAATCAGCCCCACCTCTAGATTCAGAAGGCTACATATTTTCTGTCGCAGAGCAAAAGTTTTTGATTTTGATAAGTCTCTTAATTTACCAATTATTTCTGTTAAGGATTGTGCTTTTGGTATCGTACGTAAAAATCATTGCCAAACCCATGATTGATTTTTTAACAGCTTCATTGAGATATAATTTATATACTATAAAGTTCACCCATTTAAAGTATACAAAAGTATACTTTAAAATAAAGTATACATCCATTATTTTGTGTGTGTGTTTAGTGTTGTGCCACCATTACCACAGTCACTTTTAGAACATTTCACCAACTCAAAAAGAAACCCCATACCCATTAGCAGTCACTCCCTATTTCTCTCCAAGCTCCCCAACCCTAGGTAATGAGTAAAGTATTTTGTCTGTACTGATTTGCCAATATAGTCACTTCTTATAGGTGGAATCCTACTATATGTGGTCTTTTATGACTGGCTTTTTGGACTTAGCATGATATGTTCATATTTTATCTGTGTTGTAGCTGGTACTTCATTCTTTTTATTTGTCAAATATTCTGTTACATGTATATACCAACATTTTGTTTTGTTAACATTTGTCAGTTGACAAACATTTGTATTGTCTATTTTTTGGCTATTATGAATAATGCTGCTATGAACATTTGGTACAAGGTTTTGTATGGACATATGTTTTCATTTCATTCCACTTCTAGGTATGATATGATACCTAGATAATTCTATGCTTAATATTACGTGATATATTTGATAATGCTGTTTAACATTTTGAGAAACCCAAGATTGATTTTTAAATACATGCTTTTATTATTTTGGAGTGAATGTATGTGGCTTCTGTATTGTTCCTGAGTAGATGAGAGCTGCATGTAATTGACTGTCTCCATTTATACAAAATATCATGAAATGTTTTTAATATTTTAGTAAGTATCATTGAACTCATACATACATTATGGACATAACCATGGATGAAGTGTGGTCTTCATTGAGGAGATGGGAACTGCAGTCTAATAGAAGAAACATGTAAACAACTTCAGTCCAGATTGATAGCTGAAATCTAGGGAAATAGTGGTGTCCTAGAGGAAGAACTCATCCCATATGCTTGAGAAGGTCAGGAATGGCTGAGCAGGAGATACAGGATTAGTTCTTATATTATAGTAACTTGATCAGATAAAGTGAGGCAAGTCATTTTAGGCTGGTGATTAACATCTGCAAAGGCATGGAAATGTGAAGCAGTAAGGCAATGTGGGAAACTGCAAATAACTGGGTATTGCTAGAGCATTGTTGGGGAGAGTATCTAGAAATAAAGGACTGAATCAGACAGTAACAAGATCTAAAAGCCTTTTTATGCTGTGTTGAAGATTTTGGATTTTTTTTTCCTGCTTTTTTCCTAAAATGGGATATATACGTGGGTACACACCATACACTGGCAAAATATGACATGTTCCTGGAGCTTGGATTTCGTTTGAAGATTTGGGCTTAAAACAATTTTTGGCATCGAAACAGATTTTTATGGGTGAATATCACATTGTAAATTTTCCAGATAAATACTAGATCATTTTAGAGCTTGTATGGGCTGCTTTGACTACTCTAAAAGTATGCAAGGTATGTGGGGTTTCTTTAGGCATAGAATGGTAGCTTTTTGGTCAACCAGTATATTGTGCATAGCTCTTATTATCATATTTTATCTATTTTGACACCAGAAAATTTTTTCTTTTTAACAATTAGGATATGTGTTACATTCTATAATGATACCTAAAATGATGGTACATTTTATAATCTAAAATCTTAGGCTAGGCAAAATATATCTTTTCTTCATTAGAAAGAAACAGTCATTATAGAAAACTTGAAGCATATAGAAAGTGTGAGGAATAAAATAATCTGTAATCCCACCACACTCAGAGATGAACATAGTTGAATATAAGGGGAAAAAAGGGAGTCAAGAATGCTCCCTAGGTTTTTGCCCCAAGCAAAATTGAGCCATCAACTGAAATGTGGAGAGCATGGATAGAGGTTTTGGGTGAGAACATCTCTTTCACTTTAGACATTAAATTTGTGATGCTTGTTACCCAAGTAGATATATTTTGTAAGCAATTGAATATATAAATCTGAAGTTTAAGAGAGAGGTCTGGACTAGAGATAAATATTTTAGAGTTGTTGACATGTAGATGGTTTTTAAAGCCCTTGAAAGAAATGAGTGTAGATAGAGAAGAAAACACTGGAAGACTGAGCCTTGAGATACTTCATTAAGAAATTTGGGAGAAGAGAAGGAACTGCAACGGGGAGGTAACCACTGAGGTTGATAAAAATACTCTTAGTATTATCTGAAGAATGTGGTATCCAGGAATTAAAGTAAGTACCAGGAGAGAGTGGTAAAACTGTGTCAAAAGTTGCTGATATATCAAGATGAGAACTGAAAATTGGTCATTGGATTTAGCAACGTGGTGGTCATTTGTGACTTTGACAAGCAGTTTTGGTTGAAAGGTAATGGCCAAAGCCCACCAGAGTGGATTTAAGAGCAAATATAAGAATGATTTAGAAACAAGGAATATACACAATTTTTGAGGAATTTTGTTTTAGTGGAGTTGAGTAATGGGGCAGTAGTTGGTGAGAGAAATGGAATCAAGATGTTTCTTTGAGATAGGACTGGAAACAGCATGATAAGATCCATTTAGGAAGGGGAAGAACTTGATACAAGAGAAAAAGGGGAGAAGTGCTAGAACAATGTCCTTGAACTAGTGGAAAATGATAACATCATTGTTGGAGGGATTGATGTAAGATAGCATTATTCTCCTATAGTAAAAGGTGAAGAGACCAAATATATGAGTGCGTGTGCTACTGGTTGAAAAAAAAAGATATGATAATATCACCAATGGAGTGTGGTGCCCTTATAGAGGAGCTGGGTCTCCGTTAAAGCAGAGGTTGGCAAACTACAGCCCACAGGCCAGTATGATAGTAATTCTGTGCCAGTTTTCTTCTGATTGTTTAATTTGTTTTAGGATAGTAGCCAACAAGGTCATTAGCTATGAATATCAGTGGGAGAGCTGTGGGAGGTTTGAGAAGAAAGTGGGAAATGTACTCTCTGGCAGAGTGGGCGAATGAACAGACTAGGGAAACACATGATTACCAAGCAGCAGAATTAAAGGCCAGCTTTGTGATTATGAATTTAAAGTGGGGCCCAGGCAGGTAGCTTAGTGGTCAGAGTGTCATCCAGATGCACCAAAGTTGCGAGTTCAGTATCTGGTCAGGACACATACAAGAATCAGCCAATTAAAGCATAAGTAAGTGGAACAACAACGTTTCTCTCCCACACTCTTCTTCCCTCCAATCCCACACTCTTCTTCCCTCCCTCCTTAGAGGGAAGAAGAGTGTGGGAGAGAAACGTTGTTGTTTCCCACACTCTTCCCTTCCTCCCTTTCTCTAAAATCAATTTAAAAAATAAAGTGGCATCAGTCAATATGATTTTATGTATTTATCCAGATATATTCAACTGCATGGGTGCCGACATAGAGTTAGTTGGAGAATTGGATTTAATTAAGATTATGTTTTTGCCAAACTAAGTAGAAGAGCCAGGGCGTTGAAGGTGTATGTAAGCAAGTAATTATAATATTTGAATATGAAATTTAAGCTAGGTAGTAAGAAAGAGAAGTTAGTGCAATGAGGTTCAGTAAAAATGGGATAGGATCAGTGAATTGAAGGTCTTTATGGGATTGGGGATTGTTGGAGTTGAATTATTGGAAGAAGGAAGCAGCAAAGCGATGGGAGCGCTTAGAGAATATAAGATTTGAAATTGAAATTATGGGAGGATTATAATTACAATGAAAATGTCTATAATGAAATGTGACCATGGAAATGAATCGCTGAGATAAGATAGAGGACAAGATCATTGAAGGAGAGAAGTTAAAGGTATTGAGAAGCCAGGTTATTAGAAATATACCCATATCACCTATGGGTATATTAAAATCTTTAAGAGTTAAAACAGGAGGAGAACCAAGATGGCGGCGTAGGTAAACACACTGCGCCTCCTCGCACAACCAGAACTGACAGAGAATCGAACGTCAAGGGGGTCCGACACCAAGGAAATAGAAAATAAACATTCATCCAGACCGGTAGGAGGGGCAGAGATGGGCACCTGGGTGGAGAGGACTCCCGTGGCTGTGGCGGGACCGAGACTGGCAGAGTGTGGGAAGAACGGCGCAGGCAGTCTGAGCACTAGCAGACCCTGCGGCCCCACATTCGCGCACAGATAAACCTAGAGGGCCGGACTTGGAGTGGTGGACAGCGGGGCAGGCAGAGCAGTGGGTAGCACCCCGCAGCCCCACATTCGCGCATAGATAAACCGGATGAACGGCGAGGAGCGAGGCAGACCACGCAACCCAGGGCTCCAGCTCAGGGAAATAAAGCCTCAAACCTCTGATTGAAAATGCCCGTGGGGGTTGGGGCAGCAGCAGGAGAGACTCCCAGCCTCACGGGAGAGGTTGTTGGAGAGACCCACAGGGGCCTAGAGTGTGCACAGGCCCACCCACTTGGGAACCAGCACCAGAGGGGCCCAGTTTGATTGTGGGTAGCTGAATGAAAGATTGAAGTCCAGAGGAGAGTGAGGTGGGTGCCATTGCTCCCTCTTGGCCCTTCTCCCACGTACAGCGTCACATCACAGCCACCAGCGTTACCCAACCCTGGTGAACACCTAAGGCTCCGCCCCTTAAAGTAACACACGCGCCAAGACCAAAAAAAAAAAAAGGCCCAAATGAAAGAACAGATCAAAGCTCCAGAAATAATACAACTAAGCAGCGAACAGATAGCCAACCTATCACATGCACAGTTCAAAACACTGGTTATCAAGATGCTCACAGAATTGGTTGAATCTGTTCAAAAACCAGATGAAAAAGTGAAGCCTATGCTAAGAGAAACAAAGGAAAATGTACAGGGAACCAATAGTGATGCGAAGGAAACTGGGACTCAAATCAACGGTGTGGACCAAAAGGAAGAAAGAAACATCCAACCAGAAAAGAATGAAGAAACAAGAACTCGGAAAAATGAGGAGAGGCTTAGGAACCTCCAGGACATCTTGAAACATTCCAACATCCAAATTATAGGGGTGCCAGAAGGAGAAGAGGAAGAACAAAATATTGAAAACGTATTTGAGCAAATAATGAAGGAGAACTTCCCTAATCTGGCAAAGGAAATAGACTTCCAGGAAGTCCAGGAAGCTCAGAGAGTCCCAAAGAAGCTGGACCCAAGGAGGAACACACCCAGGCACATCATCATTACATTACCCAGGATTAAACGCAAGGACCTACATCCAAGATTACTGTATCCAGCAAAGCTATCATTTAGAATGGAAGGGAAGATAAAGTGCTTCTCAGATGAGGTCAAGTTAAAGAAGTTCATCATCACCAAGCCCTTATTATATGAAATGTTAAAGGGAACTTACCTAAGAAAAAGAAGATCAAAAACGGGAACAGTAAAAATGACAGCAAACTCACAGTTATTAACGACCACACCTAAAACAGAAACAAGAGCAAACTAGGCAAACAACTAGAACAGGAACAGAACCATAGAGATGGAGATCACATGGAGGATTGTCAATAGGGGAGTGGATGGGGGGGGGAGGTACAGAGAATAAGTAGCATAGATGATAGGTTGATAGGTGGAAAATAGACAGGGGGAGGGTAAGAATAGTGTAGGAAATGTAGAAGCCAAAGAACTTATAAGTATGACCCATGGACATGAACTATAGGGGGGGAATGTAGGAGGGAGGGGGTGGGCAGGATGGAGTGGAGTGGGGGGGTGGAAATGGGACAACTGTAATAGCATAATCAATAAATATATTTTTAAAAAGTTAAAACAGGAAAATATTGAAGAAATCAGTAAACAAGGAATTAAATTGTCTAGTAATGAGATATGGTGACCTATGGGTCAATAGATGACAGCAATTATGAGAGGTGGTAGGAGATACAACTTAATAAAACGAAAGTCAAAGCCGGCAGATTTAGAGATGGCAGTGGAGTTCACCTATCCTGCTTTCAGGGCCAGTGGTATAAGGCATATGTGAGGGTAAAGGTCACCACTTGAAGGCTGGAAAACGGTGCTCTCAGAGGGGAGCTGGGTTTCCATTAAAGCAAGGGTTGGCAGACTGTGTTACGAGAATATAATGTAATGATACTCAGGGGAAGTCATTGACATTACCAGAGTAAACAGTCATAATATTCCCAACTCCAGAGAAGCAACAGTCAAAAAAATATAAAGTTAAAAGTGGAATGTCTCGTCGTAGCAGAATTTTCTTTACAAAAGTTAAAAGAATATGAGGCTGCAGCGTTACATAAGTTTACACATGTCTTATTTGTTAGCGAAGCAGGGAAAGCTGTTCACTGATGGTAAATGCAACAGCAAAACAAATGTGTAAAGAGAGGAAAAAATTGCTTATTAGCTTCAATGGAATACTACTCAGCCATAAAAAAGAAGAAAATTTGACCCTTTGTTACAGTATGGACCTGGAGAACAATATGCTAAATGAAATAAACCAGTCGAGAAAGACAGATGCCATATGATTTTACTCATGTATGGAATCTAATGAACAAACTGAACTAACAAACAACATAGAGACAGACTCATAGATGGAGAGCAGGCTGCTGTGGTGGTAGGGGATTAAGGGGTGGAGGAATAAAGCAAAAATGACCCATGCACATGGACAACAGTGTGGTAATTGCATTGGGGAGGGGGGAATAAAGGGAGTAAATGGTAAGGGAAAAAATACAATGAAAAAGATACAGTAAAGATTAAATTAAAATACATAAATGTTTAAAAAAAGACAGCCTTTTGACAAGATCAGTTGCTCAAAGAATTGAGGCCATTGGGAGCAGCTTCGAGTCAATTAAAAAACAAGACAAACCATTTTGATTAATTTGTCTTGACTTGTTTATTTGAAAAGTTAATACTAACTTTGAAGTGACTAAAGAATTATCCTCAGTGTATAGTTTTCATGGAACAAGTACAGGCAAGAATATTTTTAAAGAAGTTGAGAAAACACTAAGTATGACTTGAAGTAGAATGTGCTAAGATGTGTTACAAGTAATGGTAATTAAAAATATGTATGGTGCAGAAAAAGGCTTAGTTGGACAAACTAACAAAGCTTGTGAAAACAAGGTATTTAAAGCCTATAGTTATTTATTGTATATACATCAGCAGGAACTTGATGGAAAATATTTGAATCTATCATGTGATATTGAATTACAGTGTCAGTGGTAGACATTATTCATTCTCATGGATTTAACCATCATTACCTCTAAAATTTTGTCAGAAATTGAAGCTGAACATCCCAATTATCTTAGCATACAGCAATATGAAGACTTAGTGGTGATAATTTTTATTGTGATTTTTTTTTTAAGTTAAGGACTGCTGTGGACTAAATTGTCCCCCACCCCAGTTTCTATGCTGAAGTCCTAACCCCAGTATGACTGTATTTGGAGATAGGGCCAATAAGGAGGAAATTAAAGTTAAATGAGGTCATAAGGATAGGGATCTGATAAGACAGAATTAGTGTCTTTAACATGTGAGCACACAGAAAGACACTGGCTGCCCAACAAGCCAAGACGAAAGGCTTCATCAGAAACCAAAAGGGCTGGTCCCCTGTTCTTGGACTTCCAGCCTCTAGAACTGTGAGAAAATTAATGTCTGTTATTTAAGCCACACAGCCTATGGTGTTTGTATGGTAGTATGAGCAGACTAAGCCAAGAACCAAAACAGTTTTTTCTGAAAGAGAGGAACCACACTCAGCTGTCATTGAATTTTTATTGAACACTGATTGACTTTGGAAATGTTTTTGCTCCAGACTTGATAATGTTCTCAGTAAATTCAACGTAAAGTTAAAAGGCAAAAATCACAATTTTATGTAAAACTTAAATGTAGTAGTCATTTTGACAATATTGTTTGAATAACAAGTAATACCAAGCTGCTTTATAAAACATTTCCTATGCTGTCAGAAATTAAAACAGGAAGCAAAATCTTCATCCCCATATAAATTTGCAGCAGATAATTTTCTGAGATCAAAGTGTAGAATTTATAGTCTGTTTATGGCTCTAAACCTCATATAACCAGAGCCAGGAATCTTTTCTCATCCTTACAGGTTATTACATAATACATCATTGTGGGTCAGGCCTTTCTTTTATCTGTTTTCCACATTGAGATGCGGAACTTTAAACTTTTTAAACTTCATTGTGAAAAATATTTTTGATGGTTAAATAATAATTTTATTACTACTGGTCTATAGGTAAAGTTCTAGCCCCTTAACCAGTTTGGGTCTCTCCAGCCTCTCCTGCTAATCCTTACCACAAACTCGATACTCTAGCAACACAGAACTTCTATACAGTTCCTCAATGCCTTGCTTGTGTTGCCTATCACCCTGTAGTATTTTCTCTTTTCTTCTCCCCAACCTGTCTAACTACTACTCTTCATATTAGACTCATTTCAGGAGTTATCACCTCCAGAAAGCCTCTCTTAGCCACCTCCTTCCCAGGCAGGTTTGGATTAGGTGTCTTCTTTAATACTCAACAAGGAGAACCAAGATGGCGGCGTAGGTAGACACACTGTGCCTCCTCGCACAACCAGAACTGACAGAGAATCGAACAGCAAGGGGGACCAACACCAAGGAAACAGAAAATAATCATTCATCCAGACTGGTAGGAGGGGCGGAGACGGCACTGGGGTGGAGAGGACTCGCGTGGCTGTGGCGGGACTGAGACTGGCTGAGTGTGGGACAAATGGCGCAGGCAGTCCGAGCACTAGCAGACCCTGCGGCCCCACATCTGCGCAGATAAACCGAGAGGGCCGGACTCAGAGTGGCGGAGAGCGGGGCAGGCAGAGTGGCGGGCAGCACCTTGCCGCACCACATTCGCCCACAGATAAACTGGACGAACGGCGGGCAGAGAAGCAGACCGCTGCGCAACCTAGGGCTCCAGCTCCGGGAAATAAAGCCTCAAACCTCTGATTGAAAGCGCCCCTGGGGGTTGGGGCGGCAGGAGAGACTCCCAGCCTCACAGGAGAGGTTGTTGGAGAGACCCACAGGGGCCTAGAGTGTGCACAGGCCCACTTACTCGGGAACCAGCACCAGAGGGGCCCAGTTTGATTGTGGGTAGCGGAGTGAAAGACTGAAATCCGGAGGAGAGTGAAGCGGGCGCCATTGCTCCCTCTCGGCCCCGCCCCCACGTACAGCATCACAGCGCAGCCACCAGCATTACCCCGCCCCGGTGAACACCTAAGGCTCCGCCCCTTAAAGTAACAGACGCGCCAAGACAAACAAAAAAAAAAGGCCCAAATGACAGAACACTTCAAAGCTCCTGAAAAAATACAACTAAGCGACGAAGAGATAGCCAACCTATCGGATGCACAGTTCAAAGCACTGGTTATCAATATGCTCACAGACTTGGTTGAATCTATTCGAAAAACAGATGAAAAAATGAAGCCTATGCTAAGAGAAACAAAGGAAAATGTACAGGGAACCAATAGTGATGAGAAGGAAACTGGGACTCAAATCAATGGTGTGGACCAGAAGGAAGAAACAAACATCCAACCAGAAAAGAATGAAGAAACAAGAACTTGGAAAAATGAGGAGAGGCTTAGGAACCTCCAGGACACCTTGAAACGTTCCAACATCCGAATTATAGGGGTGCCAGAAGGAGAAGAGGAAGAACAAAAAATTGAAAACTTATTTGAACAAATAATGAAGGAGAACTTCCCTAATCTGGCAAAGGAAATAGACTTCTGGGAAGTCCAGGAAGCTCAGAGAGTCCCAAAGAAGCTGGACCCAAGGAGGAACACACCAAGGCACATCATAATTACATTACCCAAGATTAAACTCAAGGACCTACATCCAAGATTACTGTATCCAGCAAAGCTATCATTTAGAATGGAAGGGAGGATAAAGTGCTTCTCAGATAAGGTCAAGTTGAAGAGGCTCATCATCACCAAGCCCTTATTATATGAAATGTTAAAGGGAGTTACCTAAGAAAAAGAAGATCAAAAATAGGAACAGTAAAAATGACAGCAAACTCACAGTTATTAACAACCACACCTAAAACAAAAACAAGAGCAAACTAGGCAAACAACTAGAACAGGAACAGAACCATAGAGATGGAGATCACACGGAGGGGTGTCAATAGGGGAGTGGGAGAGGGAGAGGGGGGGAAAGGTACAGAGAATAAGTAGCATAGACGATAGGTGGAAAATAGACAGGGGGAGGGTAAAAATAGTGTAGGAAATGTAGAAGCCAAAGAACTTATAAGTATGACCCATGGAGATGAACTATGGGGGGGAGGGAATGTGGGAGGGAGGGGGGTGGGCAGGATGGAGTGGAGTGGGGGGGAAATGGGACAACTATAATAGCATAATCAATAAATATATTAAAAAAAAAACAAAAAAAACAAAAAAAAATACTCAACAAACTGTGCTTATCTCTCTTACTGTTTGCAGTGTTTTGTTTTTTGTTTTAATTACTTTTTTTTTTCCTGTTTCATTTGCTAGAGTTTGAACTCCTTAAGAGTAAGAACGATGTTTTAGAATTATATTTATATATCTACAGTGATTACTATAGAGCCTGTATGGTAGATACAAATGTTTATGTAGTAAATTAATTATCATCTACATCATCTTGGTGCATGTTGCAGTAGATACGTAACCTAAAATTAAGTGTACTTATGTTACCTTTGTGTGAAAATTTGCTCTGTGTTGCATGTGTTTATTGGTCATTATGAACATAAACACTTGGGTTGAAATGTGAGTTTAATAAGAAAAACAGTATTATATGCAGCTTTTATTAGGTAGTAGAACTTAAGTTTAATAGCTGTTCTGTATTTTGTACAACTCTGAAATGTGAAGCTTTTCCATGTAAACTCTTGCCAATGTTGACTGATGTGGATTAAAATAGCCGTATTTTAATCTATGACCAAATTAGGAATTAGAATATCTGTCCAGTGGGGATTTGTAAATTATTGTAGTTTGTAGCATGACAGTTTTATATAAATAAGTGCAGTGATTCCCACTGTTTTAAATTAAAATCTAAGTTCAAATAGAAAAATGTAATGATACAAGTATGTGATTCTTTAGTATGTTTGCCTTTGATATGTTAAATTACTTTTTATCTTTTTTTAAAGGATCATCAAAACTGACTTGATAAAAAGAAAATTTTTATTAGTCTAAAATGTCTACTCATGGTCCCTCACTTCAGATTTGATGTATACTTAAAAATACCGGTAGCTAATAAACTAATTGTTCTTAGTGTGTGTTTATATTTGTTTTCTAAAACATTCTGATATGTCAGATTTTAATGAAAACATTTTAATAGAGTGAAGTCATTCCAGAATTTATTTAAAACAATTCTTTGTACATTGAACCTTTTACTATTTTGTAACTTTACATTTTACTATATATTAAGTAATTCTCAATGAATTTCTTTGTTTCATTGTGTTTCTCAAGAACATAAATGTAAAATAAGCAGTGTTAGTTACAATGCTTCAGTGACTTAAAATGAAATTTTCTTTTCATGCAGATAAAGACACAATAAATAAAATTAGAGATTTACGAATGAAAGCTGAAGATTATGAAGTAGTGAAGGTGATTGGTAGAGGTGCATTTGGAGAAGTTCAATTGGTAGGTTATTTTAATAAGGTTAAAAAACAATAGCTTTTTAATAATAAAAATTCACTTGTATTTTTAACATGTTATTTAGGAAAATATCCTTTTTATAAAATTGTTGCTTTAAATTGCTGTAGAATCAGAGGTGTCCAGCCCACAGCCCTTAGGCCACATGCGACCCAGGATGGCTATGAATGCAGCCCAACCAAAATCGTAAATTTACTTAAAACATTATGAGATTTTTTTATGATTACGTGTCTCAGTGTATGTAATGTGTGGCCCAAGACAACTCTTCTTCCAGTGTGGCCCAGAGATGCCAAAAAGTTGGACACCCCCTGCTGGATATTCTGCCTAAGGATATGAAAGCTTAGGGTCAAATTCAGTAGTGTGAAATATTTTCCTCATGTGTTCCTGGGTACAGAAAAGGTTTCAGATATTATAAGAGACACCTTTACTCTTAATATTAGACTAAGTTTTATAAATAGGCAGCAGGCATAGAAGGGTGGAGGAGGGGAGAGTGTAGTATAATATACAAAATAAAATTTTTTTTCTAACATGACTTTGCTTCTGCTAATTAAAGCTTTGATATTATTTAATTGAGATAAATCAGCAGAGAAGAAGGAAAAATAGCTTAGAACAATAATGTTAAATTTAACAAGTTGTTAAAATTACCAAATGATTTTAGGAAACTGTGAGCTTTAAATTTAAATATTAATGCAAAAGTTTGTTATTTTCCATTTTCAATTTCAAAGGTAAGGCATAAATCCACCAGGAAGGTATATGCTATGAAGCTTCTCAGCAAATTTGAAATGATCAAGAGATCCGATTCTGCTTTTTTCTGGGAAGAAAGGGATATAATGGCTTTTGCTAACAGTCCTTGGGTTGTTCAGGTATGATATTTCTTCTGTTTCATTTTTTCTATACTAGTTTGTAACTAAACATATCTGAGAAGCTTAGTTTGTTTTCCAGAAGAGTAATAGAGAATTCATTGACAATTACAGAATTGTCTGTTATACCATTATTTTTAAAATCATAAAGTTTATTTTTATTGAATTATCTTCAGGAGGAAAGGCCAAAGCAAAATAATTATGTTTCTGTAGAATTTAAATATTAGAAATTTGAAGTATTATTATTTGGTTTGAGGGAAGTCATGTATTTTTATACTCTAAAATACTTTATGTTTAATATTGAAATTTAAGTATTTTCCAAATATGAGATCTTATTTATTTAATTGTCTGTTCATCTATTTGTCCTTTTCATTTTGTGGAGAGGGAGGAATGGAAAGAATGAGGGGGAAAGTGAGTTAAGCTAGGCCTCCAAATAATACTGTATTAGCTTTAGGCTTTTTTGTGGCAAGAATAATGAGTAGTTTTATGTCCTAGTCTTGATTGCCCCAGCCCTATGTATGAAGCTGTGGCCAAGTTATTTACATCTCTGGGCCTCAATTTCCTTTCTTGAAAATGTGAAAGTTGTCTTTGAATGGTTATTTTAAACTGTGGAGATACTCAGGTGAAGTCAAAGGACAAGCAAGACTTTTGGGTAGGTTATAATTCTGGGTTTTCTGTTTCTGCCTCAACTAGAGCAGGTCATTGTTTTTTATCTGTCTTATATATTGGGATCCTTATGTAAGATTTTGTAAGGGGGAAGTAAAGTTTCTGGTTTTAAAAAAGAAAAACTGTTGGGCTAGACCATTTCTAAATTCCTAACATGTATTTTTGGATTCATTGATTGGTTGATTGATTGATATTATGTAATGAAGCATATCCTAACTTAGCATACTAGTACTTGGGATAAAAAGGAAATGGAAAATGTTTAAGATTTACATAATGAGACTTTTATACTCGAATGTCTGCTCTCTTTTTATTAGCTATTTATATCATGGTTTCCTGGGCTCAGTTTTATGTGACATTTTGGGCAAGATGATCCTTTGTTTTTGTGGGCTATTGTGTGCATTCTAGGATTTTTATCAGCATCCTGGTTTCTACCCAGGTAATGCCAGTAGTAGCCTCCCCCGCCCCACTCCCACATATCAGTTCTAATAACCAAAAATGTGTTCAGATAGTACTGATTGCCTCCATGGGTTGGGGAGCAGGGTGAGACAATTATAATCTCTGGTTTGGAATCACTGATAGAGAAAAAGCCCAGTGTTGTGTAGAGAGTTAAGAATGATATAATTGTTAATTTGGGGGGTTAAATTTATGTACTCAAAGCTTTATTTTTCTTGATACATTGTCTATAAATAAACTGCCACCAATATGAACAATGTTTCTTTAATTATAGTGCCCAATTGTATATCTGGGATAGCCGTGACAAATCATTTCGTTTCTTAGCTTTCCCCAAAATATATTTTTAATTAAAATAATTAAACCTGTAACTAAAGTCATTAAACAATTGGAAAAAGAAACATAAAAAGAAAGATTTTTAAAACATAAGTGTCTAGGTAAATTAGGTATATTTTCTCTAAGGTTTATTTTATTAATTTTAGTTGTATTCTAATCTCATGTTTACTTAAAATGTTTTTTTGTAAAATTGCTTTTTTTTTTTTTCCACTTCAACTCTGGTTACATAATAAATACATTTATGCCTGGTGTTCTTGCCAATTTCATTCACATCGATGGACTTTACTCTTCCTGCTGCCCTCTTCCTGTTTCTTGGTTAGTCGTTAGTGCTCCTCCTATTGACTGCTATCATTTATTGAGCATCTGTTTTACTAAGTGCTTTCTATATTCACTAATTTTTTAAAACAACTCTGAAAGGCAGTTAATCCATATTAGGTACACCCCAATTTATAGATTAATTTATGCTTTATTTATTAGACATTTATTAAGCATTTGCTGATTGCCAGACATCCATTTGATGACTGAGCAGCAAGTATAAAAGTCAAACAAGATATAGTCCCTTACATTCTTCTATGAGAGATTATAGTGACAGAGGCTCACAGAGGTTAAGTAAATTGCCCAGTCACACAGTTAAGAGACAACTGAGAATGTAGCCCAGTTTATCAGACTTCTTGAGAATAGTGGTGTTGATAAGAAATTAAAACAGTAAACCCCACTAAAGCATAAGTTAAAATAGAACCAAAATATTTCTTTGCTTAGGAGACTTGTATGAAACTATTATAATTTTTAATTCTCAGTATAAAATTTAAATTAAGATAAAAATATAGAGAGAAAAAGTCTTCATCTAAATCCTTAGAAACTGTTAACAGTTCCTTTGCATATGCAAGGGACTTTGTGGTGTTTATGTTTGTGTTTGTTACTATTCTGTTTATGCAATTTGACTTTTAACTAAACCTTTCACTACTATTTTTGCCAATTTTTAAATGAAACAATTTTACCTGATCTTAATGAATTATTTTTTATATTTGTATAGCTTTTTTATGCATTCCAAGATGATCGTTATCTCTACATGGTGATGGAATACATGCCTGGTGGAGATCTTGTAAACTTAATGAGCAACTATGATGTGCCTGAAAAATGGGCACGATTCTATACTGCAGAAGTAGTTCTTGCATTGGACGCAATCCATTCCATGGGTTTTATTCATAGGTAAAGATAAATATGCTTTAAATTTTCTCATTGGTTGATGAGAGAAGCTGAAAATACTTAAATGTTATTCAATTAGCATTTCCTACTCTCAGTTCACCTCTTATCCTTTATATGACATGGGTGGTATTTCAGAACTTAAAACTTTGAAATTTGTAGTTTTAACATTTCAGCTTAACGTTAATGTAAGTGTACTTTTTACTGTCCCTTAAAATTTGATTATCTAGCTTTTATTTTGTGTTCTATAAAGCAAAAATTGTAAGCTGGTTTTCTGAGGTATGTGCCAGAGTGTTAGTTTTCATTTTTTAGTATACAAATTAATTTGCTTTTAATTAGTGAATATATCATATTGTTAGAATAATAATTTTATTTGTTCTGCAAATACTACTTGAATCCACTGTGCAGTTACTATGCTGAGTTCCAAGGGTACAAAAATGAAAGTGACTTAGACCCTGCCCTGGAAATATTTATGCATTTATGTTGAGAAGTGTGTTTCAATTTCTTTTTATTTCTAAGTGTTAGATTTTTTATGATTATTCTCTCTCAAATGATTTGAACCCTCTTTACCTACCCAGAAGAAACAAACTCTACTTAAAAGAAAGAGGAATATTATATGTCTTCTTCTGAGGCATTAACATATAAAGAATTTTCCCTGATGAAGTTAAATGTCTGCATGTGGATAGAGAGTACATACAGGTCAAATGTTCCTTATCTACATTGAGTGAGGATAACTAGCCTAAAATAAGTGCTTCATATAATTTTATCAGTGTCTGATCTGTTTCAGAAATGCTCTCTTTTTCCCCCTCAGAGATGTGAAGCCTGATAACATGCTGCTGGATAAAGCTGGACACTTGAAGTTAGCTGATTTTGGTACTTGTATGAAGATGAATAAGGTTAAATAATTAGATTTTAATTGAGTTTTTTGCTTATTCAAGACATACGCTTTTTAGAAAATGTTATAAAAATTTACTAACCATAGCTGGACTTGTCCAGAATTGATGTGACTCGTCTCATTCGTTGAAACAGATGTTACCGTTTCAATGTTGTATTAGTAACGTGTGATTTATTTTTTCCTCTCTATTTAGGGTAAGTGTAGATTGCCAGATTTACTAAATCCTTTATAATAAATGTAATATACTACTGGGAACTAGAAATGGAAATAGTCCCTAAAGACTAGTGTCAGTAGTAAAGTTAGAGTTTCATAAATACTAGATTTCAGTAATGTGTATATTTTTAGTTAACCTTCTAGTAAGTATCTTACTGTTTAGGGAATCAATCTTAAAAGAAACCCATTCTCACCATTTATATTATGAATAATGTATAAAGCTGAAGTAGCAAGTATGCTGCTTTATTTTCAGTTGAAACAGTTTATATGCATTGAAAATTATCACAGAACAATATTCAGGAAGTTATATTTATTATTTTAAAAGGAAATTACTGGTTAGAAGGAAACACTACTTGAGAACTTTTTTGTGAACATTTAATTATAATTCTAGTGCATTAATACCAGCTAAAATAAGTAATAGTTATGTATAGTTTTTTTGATGATTAAAATATATATTAGATATTCAGTGTGCTTACCACCATCATGCCCTTTTCCCATGCTTCCCCCAATATATTTGTACAGTTGATTCTTACGTGTGTTCTTCAGTTTCAAGCATTGTTGACTTGAATGGCTATTTTAGTAAAAATAATGAAATCAGCATTTGTATATTAATATCAAATGATTCATCCTATGAGCCCCTTAGTCTTACTGCATTAGTTTATATACTTGCTGTCTGCTGTTAAGATGAGATCATTATATTGGCACAACTGGGTATAATAAATGTCGGCAGTGTGTCTAGTATTATTACAAGATGAAAATCCCTCTTGTATACACATATTTGAATATACTCTGTATATCATACATATATATGATTAAGCTATTTGTTCATTTTTGTTAACTTTGCATTACATTTTGATATAGTTTTATAGCTCAAAGATTTAGAGTTCTGCAGATTATATGTCATTTTAAATAATTGAGACTTTGACCTGTATTTCTTTTTAGGAAGGTATGGTACGATGTGATACAGCAGTTGGGACGCCTGATTATATTTCCCCTGAAGTATTAAAATCTCAAGGTGGTGATGGTTATTATGGACGAGAATGTGACTGGTGGTCAGTTGGCGTATTTTTATATGAAATGCTTGTAGGTGAGTAAAGGGAATTTTGTGTACCTCTAAAATAATTGTTTATCCCCAAACTTACAACTTAGTTTCTTTTATTAAAATATGACATTAGAAAGTGTTGATTTTGTGTATAGGAAACGATATACAAATTGATCCAAACCTGCTTTGTGTGTTTTTAAGAGCTATTTAGAAGATTAAAGCGACTTTTTAATATGTATTTCTTTTTACATATTGTGTATTTTTAGTTTATATATATATATACTTAGTAATCTTTAAACAGGTAACACTGACTCTTCCTTCGAAACTGATTTTTTTTTAATGTATCTTATTGTGCTTTGGGGGTTTTTTTTGTCATTTTTTCAGGTGATACACCTTTTTATGCAGATTCTCTGGTTGGAACTTACAGTAAGATTATGAACCATAAAAATTCACTTACCTTCCCTGATGATAATGACATATCAAAAGAAGCAAAAAATCTTATTTGTGCCTTCCTTACTGACAGGTAAATAACCTTAACATTGAATTTGCTTATATTTGTCTTAAGGAAATTCTCATTTTGCTGCTCAGTTTTTGACATCTATACCTGAGTGCCTGTATTTATAGTATTGGAATAAAAATGTTGCCATTCTCGAACTCATTCATGACAGTGAATCCTAATACAATCTTATGAAATTCTGCATGCCTTTTTTGGATCTCAATTTACTAGCTTTACCTAAGAAACTGAGATACAATATATCTTTTCTGACAGACCAGATGATTCTTTTTATTTCGTTGTTAAATTTTTAACTTGGTTTAGTATAAAAATGATGATATATATTATTGAGTCTTGAGATTTTTTCTAACATGTTATATCTCTGAAATTAGACTATTTCACAAGCAATGGCATGTATTAAGTTCACTGGGAAAAATTTTTTCTTAGTGGTAGAACAGTGATGATGCATCTTCCAGTTGAAGCCATTTAAGATAACACTGTATTGTATAATTGAAATTTGCTGAAAGAGTAGAACTTTAAGTTCTCACACAAACAAAAAAGGGTAAGTATGTGAGGTGATGGATGTGTTAATTAACTCACTGGGGAAATCCTATCACAATGTGTACGTGTATCAGATCATCATGTTGTGCACTTTAAATATCTTAAAATTTTATCAATATACTCAATAGAGGTGGAAAAAAGATTTAATTATATATGGTATATGTTGAAATTAAGTAAATAGTACAAAGATATAAAAAAAGATTTTTCTTACCTGCTTCCTTCTAGAGATAATCATTGTATAAATGTATATGTGTGCATGTGTTTTAGAAACTAAAGTAGCATATTATGTATACCCCTGTAGTTTAATTTTTAAATTTAAACAGCCAGATGACTTAGAACTAAGATTTCACTTAACATTATGATTGCATATAGTTAGTTTAAATACTAGGGAGGCCTAGTATTTTTAAATTTGTTTCCATTTCAGATTTACACTAATTATTTAAATTATCCTTCTTCAGTATGTCCCTTAGAACCTGAAATTTATAGTTTTTCAAATTTTTACATGTTAACGTAAGTGTTATGCAGATATAGGTGCTGTGCCATGTTAGGTGCTAGGGATATAGAAATGAATGCGATACACACCTGCTGTTCTCCACTACCTCATAGTCCTTTGGGGGAAAAGACAAGCAAAGGAGACACTTATTGTACAGGGAGATACATACTTCAAATTAAGTAGTGTGTGCCATAGAATCATGGATAGGTGCCCCCATCCAGTCTGGAAGAGTCAGTGAAAATGTTTTTTTTCTTTTTCATTGGATTTATTGGGGTGATATTGGTTAATGAAATTATATAGGTTTCAGGTATACAATTCTATAATACATCATAAGTATATTGTATTGTGCATTCTTCATCCCAAGTCTTTTTCCATCACCATTTATCCCCTCTATACCCTCTTCTAATTCCCCTACCCCTTTATTCCTCTGGTAATCACCATACTGTTGTCTGTGTCTATGTATGTTTTTTTTTTCTTGCTTAATCCCTCAACTTTTTACCCAGCCCCATAACCCCCCCTTCCCTCTGTCAGATCTTAGTCTGTTCTCTATTTACAAGCCTTTTCTATTTGTTTGTTAGTTTATTTTGTTCACTAGACTCTACATATGAGTGAAATCATATGGTACTTGTCTTTTTCTGTCTTATTTCACTTAGCATAATACTCTCCATGCTGTCATAAAGAGTAAGATTTCTTTCTTTTTTATAGCCAAGTAGTAGTCAATTAAATGTGGTAAATGCACCACAGCTTTTTTATCCACTCATGTACTGATAGACTCTTGGGCTGTGTCCAAATTATGGCTATTATAAATAACACTGCAGTGACATAGAGGTGCATATATTCTTTCAAATTAGTGTTTCAGATTTCTTCAGATATATTCCCAGAAGTGGAACCACTGGGTCATAAGTCAGTTGAGTAGTAAATAGTTCTTTGAAAAGTATCACCTATCTAAAGCAATTTATCTTTTAACTCTTGAAAAAAATTTGGAATTTGGGTTTTCTTGTTGTTGATAAGCACTCTACTAGAGAACAAAAGTTGCTGAGTTCCTCTCTCAAAATCAACTAAAGGCATATTTTTAAATATTATGTGTTCACTGAAGAGGCCAGGAACCAGTAATTTGTCCCAATAAAAAATTTCAGTTTTGTAGTAATCTCAAGAATTCGTTATCATTGTTTTTTGATTGGTCAGAAATATTTAATAGATTATAAAATGGAAAATTTTAATTTAAAATGCCTTTTCTGACTTTTTATTAGCTTCTGGTGTGAAGTAAAGTTGTTAATGCAAAAAATGTATAACTACCACTATTTTAAAAACCTACTGAGAAAATTTACTATTTTATTCATTATGCTTATGAACCAGGGTGAGTGATTCATCTGGATTATTATTGTCAATAGAAAGTCATGGAGTATCAACAAATCTATGTTTTCTTATATATATTTTCTTTAAAACTTCTTAAATATTCTCAGCCTTTAACTTATTTTTTTAAGCTGAAAATTATGCTGACAATGAATATAGACCTATGTTTTTTCCGTACCGGTTTAATATTGTGCCCACAAATAAATGTGGACAGATTATAATATTATTTTAAATGATTAATAACTTTTCTCCTTCCTTCTCTATTCAGAGAGGTGAGATTAGGGCGAAATGGTGTAGAAGAAATCAAACGACATCTCTTCTTCAAAAATGATCAGTGGGCTTGGGAAACACTTCGAGACAGTAAGTTATTTTTTCTTGCATATTAAGAGAATACTTGAAAGTAGTTGTGGTAGTCTGTTGAAACTCTCTTGCTAATATATGTGTGTGTCTGATGAAAATCTAAAGTACGTGGGTATTGTCCTAACTTACAGAATATTTGATAATATTAGGAAAATTGTACTGCTACTTCTCTTATATCTCTCAAGATAGATGAAATTTTATATACATGTAATTGAATTAGGTTCATCAGTTATAATTTGATATTTGATCTTAGTTGAATTGCTCTTTGTTTTATTTGTTTTCTGTTGGTTTATTTTCCTTTTTTTAATCAATCATGCTATTACAGTTGTCCCAATGTTTCCCCCTTTGCCCCCCTCTATCCAACAACCCCTACTCCCTCCAGGGATCCCCCTCCTTTGTTCATGTCTGTGGGTCATGCATATAATTTCTTTGGCAACTCCATTTCCTATACTTGCTCTTAACATACCCCTGCCTCTTCTGTAACTACCAATTTTTACTTCATAATCCCTTCAGTTTTTTACCCACTTACCCCCTGACCCCGCTCTGGTCACCATCCCAATGTTCTCCATAACTATGATTCCATTTCTGTTCTACTTGTTTGCTTAGTATGTTTTTTAGACTCAGTTGTTGATAGATATGCATTTATTGCCCTTTTAATATTCATAGTTTTGATCCACCTCTTTTTCTTAAATAAGTCCCTTCAACATTTTATATAATAATGGCTTGGTGATGATGAACTCCTTTAGCTTTACCTTATCTGGGAAGCACTTTATCTGCCCGTAGATTGTAAATGATAGCTTTGCTGGATAGAGTAATCTAGGTTGTAGGTCCTTGTTTTTGTCAGTTGAATACTTTTTGCCAGTCCCTACTAGCCTGCATAGTTTCTTTTGAGAAATCAGCTGACAGTCTTAAGGGAACTCCTTTATAGGTAACCATCTGCTTTTTCTCTTGCTGCTTTTAAGATTCTCTCTTCATCTTTAACCTTTGGCATTTTAAATGTGTGTCTTGGTGTGGTCCTCTTTACATCCATCTTCTTTTGGACTCTCTGAGCTTCCTGGACTTATTTGCCTAATCATTCACCACTGGCACCCCTATGATGTGAATGTTGGAACATTTTGGAAATTGTCCCAGAGGCTCCTTACACTATCCTCAATTTTTTGTATTCTTTTTTTCCCTGCTGTTTGGCTGGATATCTTTTTGTTCCTTAAGTTCCAAATCATTTATTTGATTCTTCACTTCATCCACTCCACTGTTGATTCCCTGTAAATTGTTCTTTATTTCAATTAGTATATCATACATTTCTGCCTGGGTCTTCTTTATCCTGTTGAAGTACCCATGGAGTTCCTTGGTCATCCTTATAACCAGTGTTTTGAACTCTGCATCTGATAGATTGCTTATCCCCATTTTGGTTAGTTCTTTTTCTGAAATTTTGTTCTGTTCTTTCATTTGGGCCATATTTCTTTGTCTCCTCATTTTGGCAGCCTCCCTGTGTTTGTTTCTATGTATTAGGTAGAGCTACTTTGACTTGATGTCTCGGTAGTATGGCTTAATGTAGTAGGTGTCCTATAGAGTCCAGTGGTACCACCTCCCCTATCACCCAAGTTGGGTAATCAAGGTATGTCCTCTGTGTGAGTTGAGTACTCCCTCCTCTTGTAGATGAGTCTTGATTGCTGTAAGCAGGTCAATGTGAAGGATTTACCCAGTCCAGATAGCTGATAAGACTGGCTGTGTTCCCTGGCCAACAACCACCTCACTCTGTGGCTTTTGGAGGTGATTGGGGGATAGTCCGATGTGTTCTATAACTGTCCTCTGGGTGCACAGGCTCTGGGGTTCCCCAGATGGTGCAGTCCAAGGTCAGCCTCCACCTTTCTTCTGTCGGTGGTCCCTTGGGGTAAGCTTAAGCCATCTGCAGAAGTACAGGAGCTGGGCCTAGCTGTTGCTGCTTTGAGCATATTTAGGAAAGTCTGAGGCCTGTGTCTAGCCCAGCCCTTCATAAGGAAAAACCATTTTACTAGCTTGGGTGGACCTGTAAGTTGGATGGGGTGGACTACTAGGTACTTGTCAGGGGAGTGCTTACTGTGTGAGCCAGGTTGATGGAGATTCAGATATGGCTCTGTGTGGGGAGAGCTCAGAAAAGATACAATGGCTGCTGTCTACAGTTCTGCCTGGGAGGAAGCTGTACCCCCAGCTCTCGTGTGATGCCAGATACTTTAGTTCCTCCGTGTATGCCATGGGTGCCCTTCAAGGTGCTGTCCTAATGCTGGAGCCTGGAGGAAGTGAGTCTGAGTAAGTCTGTACATGGTGCAAGGTCCATTAAGAGGACAGGATTGAGAATCCCACAGTTAATTCCACCAACTCTCAACCCCACTGGTTTTTACAGCCAGAAGTTATGGGGGCTTATCTCCTGTCACTGGAACCCTGAGTAGGGTGGTCTGGTGTGGGGCTGGGATTCCTTGCTCCCTAGACATCCCTCCGTATTATATCCACCAGCGTGGGTTTGGAACCAACCAGTTCCATGTCTCTGTCCCTCCATCCCCCCTACCCATCTGGATGAATGTGGTTTATTTAATTCCTTAGTTGTCAGAATTCCATATAGCTTGATTTTTCTGATGATTATGAGTGATACTTGCTTTGTAATTTAGCTGTAATTTTTCTATGGTTGTGTGAGGAGGCTATCTGCATTTACCTGTGCCTCCATGTTGCTCTTTGTTTCAGACGTATCTCATTGTGGAAGAGTCAGTAAATAAGGGTTAATTAAAATGTATTCCTTGTGAAAATACATGTTATTCTCTCATTTTTACTAAAATCTAAAATAAAAGATTCTATTCATAAATATTAGTGGAATATTAATTTGTATAAGGGGACATAGGAAATTGTGGTACACTTGATTTCCCTCAGGCTTAAAGTTTGCAGTTCACAAATAAAAATATGTAGTGTGCAAGAAGTTAATTTTCAGCTAATTTACAACATTTTACTATTTCAAAAAAAATTAAAATTATAAGATTTACAGAAAACCTTTTTTAACATAGCTCAATCAAAGTTATAATGGCACCAAAGTTCCCATCATCTTTGTGGATTTGGGAGGCCAAGAATTACTTTTCCCCTATTGAAGTCTCAGGAACTTCTTCCCTTTTCACTAGCAAAAGAGGATAGTGTTTACCAGTCCTTCATTTCCTCCTATAGCAATAGCAAGGAACAGTAATAATGGAAATAAACTCAGCTGTGTGATTTTAGGAACAGTTAAAAATTAGGTATTTGTCTTAAGGACTGCCTGTCTAGTTGAGACTTTTCAGAAAAGAAAAGTCTTGTTAATTTTGAAGAAATAGATCATGTAGGTTTGCCAAAATTAGCCAAATATTCTGGTTATCAAATATTGTAAAAGAAATGTTACATTATCTTTGAGTAATATGTGTACTTATACTGAGCTGTAAAATTGAGAAGGGAAAAGGGGAAATAAATTCTTGTGGAAGTCAAGAAATTATACTACTATACAGAATGACATTGAGTAACCTACTATCTGGAGAAGCTACAGGAGCAGCTTGACATTGAGGGCATTTGTTAATATTCCCACTCTAGGAAGTAAGTAACTTCTTCCTTCTCATAAGTAAATGTGACATGGTCTTTGCCTTCATGCTGCATGAGAAACTTGCAAGACAGATAAGTAGAGTGAGGTAATAATGGTTGCATTGAAAAGCTTTGTGTTTTTATTAAAGTTATGTTCTTAGTAAAGTTTAAGAAGGCTGAAAACAAACAAATATGTTTATAAATCCAAAGAAAATTTAAAAGGGGATTGGAGAAATACAAGTATCTTTTGTATTGATTTAAATTCTTTTTCAGAGTGAAACTAGAATAACCACACAATAAATGACTTTAAAAGGTAAAGAGGACTTTTTTTTTTTAATTGAAGAACTGGTAATTAATTGGGAGGGAGCTAACCTAGTCAACAAATATTGAACATCTACTATATTGTGAGCACTATTTTATTTCAGATCTAGGAAAACAACAGTGATCAGACCAACAAATGTTCTTTATACCTTTTAGAGCTCATAGTCTAGTGGAATTGGGACATCCATATCAATGGCATTTTATGATAATTGTTATACCTCCTTAATATAACTGTTTCTGGTTATGAAAAAATAAAACAGGTAGCCCTGGCTGATGTGGCTTAGTGTATTGTGTGCCGGCCTGTGAACCAAAAGGTCACTGGTTTGATTCCTAGTCAGGGTACATGCCTTGGTTGCAGGCCAGGTCCCCAGTAGGGGGTGCATGAGAGGTAACCACACACTGATGTTTCTCTCCCTCTCTCCCTTCTTTTCCCCTCTCTCTAAAAAAATAACGACAATTTTTTAAATAAAAAGGCTGGCAAAGTGAATTACTTCATTGATTTAACTCAAAAGAACTTTATATTTAAAGAATTTCTGTATTTAAGTAATTATTATCATTTCTATATTTTTAAAGCTCTATTGTTATCTATGGTTTTGCTGTCAAACACTTAGATTTAACATACTTACAAACATTTTAATAGCTTTTCCTAATCCTAATAGCTCCTGTTTTTGTGGCTATAGTATAGAAAAAAAGAAAGAAAAATTAAAGTCTGTGGAACTTATTGTTCTCTTCTTCTCTTTCCCTTTTCCTACCCCTTCTTCACTTCCCACCCTTAAAATACCAAGAATACTTTTATTCTTAAGTGACCTTTCTGACCTGCTAAGTTTTAAAACATTATATAACAGTTTTAATTCAACTATTTTTTGTTGGCAAAATTGCTTATCTTTTACAAATAATAGTTCTTTTGGTAATTTTACCACTTAAATGTCATCAAATAAGAAGCCAATTAAACTTTACCCATCTGTTCCTGGATGGTGTGAGAGCAGGGTAAAAAATAGCTTGATTTTTGGCAGAATTTCTTTGAGCTTTCTGATTTTATACACTCTTAATTTAGAGGCACAAAGTATTAAGTTTATAAAATTACTTTTTCCATTCATTTGACATAGAATTAAAGAAATGACAGGAGTAGGATTAAAAATAGAAGACAAAAAAATTAAAAGACCTAAAAACTTGGTTACAGGTCACACTTCTAGTAAATGACAGTGTCAGGATTCAAATCTAAGTCTGTTTGACTGAAAAGTCTTCGATTTTCTGTAATACCACATACCACTTCAAGATTTCCACTATTCAGTGTCATACAGACTAGAAATGTAGGTAAATCAACACTTGTTGGCTATTAAATTTGGGGAGAAGAAAATGATAACATTTAAGTACTGCAACAAATATTAAAGGGCTTGCTTTAAGAAGAAGAAGAGGAGGAGGAGGGGGCAGGGGGAGAAGAAGGGAAAAAAAACAGAGGAAAACAGTCTAACAATAAAATGGCACTACATACATGTCTATCAATAATCACCTTAAATGTAAATGGCTTAAATGATCTGACCAGAGGCATAGGGTAGTTGAATGGATAAAAAATAAGGCCCATATATATGTTACCTCCAAGAGACCCATCTCAGACTGAAAGATACTCAGAGAAAAAAAGTAAAGGGATGGAAAAAGATATTTCGCGCAAATGGGGTGGGGGGGAAGCTGGGATAGCAGTACTTAATATCCAACAAAATAGACTTTAAAGCCAAGACTATAGTAAGAGACAAAGACACTACATATTTATAAAGGGAACAATCTAACAAAAGGATATAACCCTAGTAAACATGTATGCACCCAACATAGGAGCACCTGAAGATGTGAAGCAAATCTTGATGGACAAAAAGGGAGAGACCAGCCGAAATATAGTCATAGTTGGAGATATTAACAGTCCACTGACTTCAACGGGTAGGTATTCCAGGCAGAAAATCAACTAAGAGACAGTGGCCTTAAATGACACTAGATCAAATGTATTTAATCAATATTTTCAGAGCATTTCACCCCAAAGCAGCAGAATATACATACTTACCAGGTGCACGTAGAATGTTTTCTAGGATAGACCACATGTTAGGACACAAAACAAGTCTCAGCAAATTTAAGAAGACTGAAAACATATCAAAGCATCTTCTCTGACCACAATGCTATGAAACCAGAAATCAGTCAAAAGAAAAACACTGGAAAACACACAACGATATGGCAGCTAAATAACATGTTATTAAACAATGAATGGGTCAACAATAAGATCAAGGAAGAAATCAAAAGATACCTTGAAACAAATGAAAATGAGGATACAACATTCCAAAATCTGGGGGACACTGGGAAAGCAATCCTAAGAGGGAAATTCATAGCATTACAGGCCTATCTCAAAAAAAAAAAAAACAAACCAAAAAACAAGAAAAAACTCAAACAATCTTAACTTCACACTTAAAGGAACTTGAAAAGGAACAACAAACAAAGCCCACAGCAAGTAGAAGGAAGGAAATAACAAAGATCAGAGCAGAAATAAATGAAATAGAGTCTAAAAAAGTGATACAAAAGATCAATGAATTCAAGAGCTTGTTCTTTGAAAAGATAAACAAGATGGGCAAACCTTTAACCAGACTCATCAAGGAAAAAAGAGAAAGGATCCAAATAAATAAGATCAGAAATGAAAGAGAAGTAACAACTGACAACAAGGAAATACAAAGGATGGTAAGAAAATACTTTAACAATTACATGCCAACAAATTGGACAACCTGGACGAAATACATAAATTCCTGGAAATACACAGTTTTCCAAAACTAAATCAGGAAGAATCAGATAATCTGAATAGATAATGAAACTGAAGCAGTAAGCACAAAATTGCCAACAAACAAAAGCCCTGGACCAGATGGATTCACAGGTGAATTGTACCAAACATTCCAAGAACTAACACCTTTCCTTCTCAAACAATTTCACAAAATTCAAGAGGAAATAAGGCCCCAAACTCATTTTACTAGGCTAGCATTATCCTAAATCCAAAACCAGATAAAGACACTACAAGAAAAATATAGGCCAATACTCTAATGAATGTAGACACTAAAATCCTTAACAAAATATAAGCAAACCAAATACAGCAGTGCATCAGAAAGATCATACAACATGATCAAGTGGGATTTATTCTGGAAATGCCAGGATGGTACAACATTCACAAATCAATAAATGTAATACACCACAAACAAAAAATGAAGGATAAAAACCACATCATATCAATACATGCAGAAAAAAACTTTTGATAAAATCTAGCACCTATTTATGATAAAAACTCTCAGCAAAGTGAGAATAGAGGGAACATACCTAAACGTAATAAAGGCCATATATGACAAGCACACTGCCAGCATCATACTCAACTTGCAAAACTACAAGCATTTCCCTTAAGATCGGGAACAAGACAGGAATGTTGATTTTTATCTCTCTTATTCAACATAGTACTGGACGTCCTAGCCACAGCAATCAGACAAGAAGAAGAAATAAAAGGCATCCAAATTGGAAAAGAAGTTAAACTGTCATTATTCGTAGATGACATGATACTGTACATAGAGAACCCCAAAGATTCCATCAAGAAACTACTAGAACTGATCAATGAATTCAGCAAAGTAGCATACAAAATTAATATTCACAAATCAGTTGCCCTTTTATTTTTTTTATTTCTTTAAAGATTTTATTTATTTTTAGAGAGAGGGAAAGGGAAGGAGAAAGAGAGGGAGAGAAACATCAATGTGTGGTTGCCTCTTGCACGCCCCTGACCAGGGACCTGGCCCACAACCCAGGCCAGTGCCCCAAATGGGAATCAAACCAGTGAGCCTTTGGTTCCCAGGCTGGCACTCAATCCACTGAGCCACACTAACCAGGGCTCAGTTGCACTTTTATATGCCAATAATGAACTAACAGAAAGGGAAATTAAGAAAACAGTCCCATTCACAATTGCTTCAAAAAGAAATACCTAGGAATAAACCTAACCAAGGATGTAAAACACCTGTACTCAGAAAATTATAAGACACTGAATAAAGAAATTGAAGAAGATACAAATAAGTAGAAGTATATACCGTGTTCATTGATAGGAAGAATTAACAACGTTAAAAAGTCCATACTACCCAAAGCAATGTATAGATTCAATGCAATTCCTGTCAAGATTCTAGGACTGTTACAGACCGGGGGGGTGGGGGAGACTGAACGATATAAAACAACCTCCTTCTTTTCCTCCAGGGGTTCCCCCCCATATGAGGTTCGCTTTGCCTGCTGCCAAAGGAAAGACGTCTCTCAATGCCAGAAATTTTAAAGTTCTTCAGAATACCCACAAATGTATACAGTCCTTCCTTCTCCCCTCTGCCTAGTTCGGATCTCAGGAAAGAAGTAGAAGTCCATGGTTCACCCTCCCAACACAGCTCCATCAACTGTGTTGCTGCCACGATCTCCAGTTAATCCAAAGCCATGTGGCACCTTCTCATGGCACACCAGCGGGAGTCCTTTTACCCCTTTTCTTCCAGGCAAAGTCTCTCCTGCTTCCTAAGCCACATGGCAAAAAGGGAGCACTTCTAAAGCCATGGTCCTGACTCTTGACCAAGCCCCCATAGTCCCCACTCTGCCAAAGACACCCACTGCCGTGTGGTCCCCAAAAGGATGCACAGTCCCAAAAAGAGACACCAAATGGCTGTCGTGCCTGGGTTTAAATCCCAGCGCCAATCTTCCTCTGCAGCCCCATTTCCAGCTCCTCCCACAATTGGCCACAGCTGCCAGTATTCCGGGCAGATGTGACCCTGTGTTGTGGAGCCAATTATCTCCAAGCTCTTCTGGACCCCATTACAAATCCCTATTTGGGTCCCCCTCTTGGCTGCACCCTGTTACAGGATCATAGTTCACAGAACTATAACAAATATTTCAAAAATGTATATGGAACCACAAAAGGCCCTATATAGCCACAGGAATCCTGAGAAAGAAGAACAAAGTTGGAGGAATCACTCTACCTCATATCAAACTATACTACAAGGCCATAGTAATCAAAACAACCTGGTAGTGGCATAAATACAGACATATAAGTCAATGGAACAGAATAAAGAGCCCAGAAATAAACCCACGCCTTTATAGTCAATTAATATTGGAAAGAGGAAGCAAACACATAAAATGAGCTACAGATAGTCTTTTCAATAAATGGTGTTGGGAAAATTGGACAGACATGCAGAAAAATGAAACTAGACGACCTTCTTAAACTACACACAAGAATAAATTAAAAATAGATCAAAGACTTAAATGTTAGATCCCCAAACCATACAAACCCTAGAAGAAAACAGGCAGCAGAATCTCAGACATTGCTGGTAGAAATTTTTTATCAGATATATCTCCCCAGGCAATGGAAACAAAAGAAAAAAATAAACAAATGGGATTTCATCAGTCTAAAATGTTTTTGCACAACAGTGGAAATCAGCACAAAATAGAAAGACAACTGCAGAATGGGAGAACATGTTCGACAATACATCTGATAAGGGGTTAATATCCAAAATTTACAAAGAACTTCCAAAACTAAACATCAAAAAAAAAAATACAGCCCAGTTAAACAATGGGCAAAGGACCTGAATAGACTTCTCCAAGGAGGACATCCAGGTGACCAATGGACATTTGAAAAGATGCTCAATGTCACTAATCATCAGAGAAATACAAATTAAAACCACAATGAGTTACCATCTCACACCTGTTAGAATGACTATCAGCAATAAATCAACAAGCGCTGACAAGGATGTGGAGAAAGAGGAACCCTAGTGCATTGTTGGTGAGAATGCAGACTGGTATAGCCACTATGGAAAGCAGTATGGAGATACCTTGAAAAATTAAAAGTGGATCTGTCTTTTTGATCCAGCTATCCCACTTCTGGGAATATATCCAAAGGAACCCAAAACACTAATTAGAAAGAACATAAGGATCCCTGCGTTCATTGCAGAGTTATTTACAATAGCCAAGATATGGAATCAGCCCAAGTATCCTTCAATAGATGAGTGGATAAAACAACTATGAGACATTTACACAATGGAATTCTAGTTGGCTTAAATTAGAATAAATTTTACCCTTTCTAACAGTGTGGATGGACCTAGAGGACATTATACTATGTGAAATGAGCCAGTCAAAGACAAATACTGTTGTATGATTTCGATTTCACTCTTTTGTGGAATCTAATGAACAAACTGAACTAACAAGCAAAACAGAGACAGACTCATAGATGGAGAACAGATGACAACTAGTGGAGGGGAAGGTTAGGAGGTGGGATTGAGCAAAAAGGAAAAAGGACTAATGGACTTGGACAACAATGTGGTGATTGCTGGGGGGAGGTGGGTATAAGGGGACTAAATAGTAACGGGAAAAATATAAAGATTAAATTTTAAAAAAGAATGATAATTTTATTGCACATATTTTTAATAATACCATGTTAAATGTGATACATGCTAACTTGCAAAACACTTTGCCATTCACAACTCATTTGAGATAAGATATTGCCATTCCTTAATACACCTATAGCTGGTGAGAAATACGCAACATGGTAAAGTGGTAACTCTCGTCTCATGAGGTAAGTTTTCAGTTTAGTTAAAAACAAAATTTATTGTCTAAAAGCACATATATACTCTATTCTTGGTTTTGTGGATTTAGTCTAGCGTCCTCTGTTTTAGAGTTACATTCTCATGGGAGAGATTATTAATGTAGGCTTTATGGATAAAGAATTTAGAGTCTGGCAAGTATGGGGTGTTTAGGAGTTTATACTTTCTCAGCATTACATTGGGCTCTTTAAAAAAAAATAGACTTTTAGAAAAAGTACCCCCTTTTATTGTGGCAAAGTATATATAACATAAAATTTACCATTTTGACCATATTTTTGGTATATAGCTCTATGGCACTAATCACCTTTACCTTTTTTTAGCAACCCTCACCATCTACAGAACTTTATTTCATCCCAAACTAAATCTCTGTACACATTAAACAATAACTCTCCATTCTTCTCTAACTGTAGCTGCCCTCCCCCCCAACCATAGCCACTACTCTACTTTCTGTCTCTATGAATTTGACTATTCTGGTTATTCAAATAAGTGGAAACATACAATATTTATCTTTTTGAGATTGACTTATTTCACTTAGTTTGTCTTCAAGGTTTATCCATGTTATATCATGTATCAGAATTTCATTTTAGGTCTGAATATTGCATTGTGTCTATGTACCACATTTTTTTCCATTCATTTAGTAGTAGATACTTGGAGTGCTTGTACCTTTTAGCTATTGTGAATAATGCTTCTGTGAATATTGGTGTACTGATATATGTCAGAATCATTGTTTTCCATTCTTTTGAGTTAATTTTTGTATATGGTATAAGGATATCATTCATGGTCTCTACCCACTAAATGCTAGCAGCATGCCTCCCTCAGTACAACAACCAAAAAATGTATCAAGACATTACCAAATGAGTGCCAGGATGCAACATTGTTTTAAAATTGAGAGCCATTCTTTCAAAGATTTATACCAAGGCCATAATTGACTTAAGTACTTCACTAGGAGACACAACTCTTTTTTTTTCTTCCTCAGTTTAAAAATTAGAGTTACTATTATGAAGCTAAAATAGTCTAGTCTGGAAGTTCTGTTGTTCATTAAGGAAAGGGAATGGTAGTAAGGTCTCTTCTCATTCACTGTTAGTAGTATTACAGTTTCTTTGAGTTAAATATGTTGCTTCCTTCCTATAGTCATCAAATAGTTCATTGTGTCCCAGACACAAAACAATAGTTATTTCTGGCCTGGCATATCCAGATGATTCAGTAGAAAAATGATTCCTATAGATAAAAGATTAAGATCATGAAACCAGGTCAGTTAAGAACCCTGAGATGATTGTATCTATAGTAATTATTCAATATTGTAACCATAATATTTCAGTGATGTTTATTATACCCCAGTATCTTAACTAAAAAGTCATTTTTCCAAAAACCTGTTTTTCTAATTCATTATTTTATTGTTTATTTCATTGCAGTTGTCCCAATTTTTTCCCTTCTTTCTCCCTATCCAGCCCACCCCTGTCACCCACAGTCTATTCCCTCTCCGTTGTCCATGGCCATGAGTCAGTCATACATGTTCTTTGACTAATTCCTTCTCCTTCCTTCCCTCATTCCTCTTCTCCCGCCTCCACTCCTACAGCTATCAGTCTGTGCCATGTTTTCATGTCTCAGTTCTATTTTTCTCGTTATTTTGTTCATTAGATTCCAGTTATAAGTAGGTCACATGGTATTTGTCTTTTGCTGACTGGCTTATTTCATTTAGCATAATAGTGTGTAGTTCCATCCATGCTATCCCAAAAGGTAGTACTTCCTTCTTTCCTTCTGCTGCTTAGTATTCCCTTATATAAGTGTACCACAAATTTTTAATCCACTCATGTACTGATGGCATTTAGGCTGTTACCAACACTTGGCTGTAGTAAATAGCACTGCTATGAACATTGGAGTGCATACGTTCTTTTGAAATGGTGTTTCAGGATTGTTAGGGTATATTCAGTAGTGGAATTGTTGGGTCATAAGGCAGTTACGTTTTTACTTTTGGGGGGAAATTTCATACTGTTTTCCACAGTGTCTGCAGCAGTCTGCATTCCCCACATTCCCACAGCAGTGCACTAGAGTTTGCTTTTCTTCATATCCTTGTCAGCACTTGTTGTTTGCTGATTTATTAACGATGGCCATTTTGACCGGTGTGAAGTGGTATCTCATTGTGGTTTTAAATTGCATATCTACGATGGCTAGTGATTTTGAGCATTTTTTTCATATGCCTATGGGTCATCTGTATGTCTTCCTTGAAGAAGTGTCTGTTCAGGTCTTTGCCTATTTTTTAACTGAATTGTTTGTCTTCCTGGTGTTGAGTCGTATGAGGTTTTTCTATATTTTGGAGATTAAACCCTTGTCAGATGTATCATTGACAAATCTGTTCTCCTGTACAGTGAGTTCCCTTCTCATTTTGATGAAACTTTTTAATTTGATGTAGTTCCCTTTGTTTCTTTTTTTCCTTTATTTCCCTTGCCCTAGCAGATATATCAGCAAAAATATTGGTACATGGGATGTCTGAAATTTTACTGCCTATGTTTTCCTCTAGGACTTTTATGGTATCACAACTTATATTTAAGTCCTTTATCCATTTTGAGTTTATTCTGGTATATGGTGTAAGTTGAAGGTCTAGTCTCACTTTTCTGCATGTATCAGTCCATTTCTCCCAATACCACTTATTGAAGAGACTGTTTTTACTCCATTGTATGCTTGTGCCCCCTTTGTTGAATACTAATTGACCATAGAGACATGGATGTATTTCTGGGCTCTCTATTCTGTTCCTTTGATATATGCATCTGTTTTTATGCCAGTAGCAGGCTGTCTTGATTACAGTGACCTTATAGTATAGTTTAATATCAGGTCTTGTGATCCCTCCGGCTTTGTTCTTCTTTCTTAAGATTGCTGAGGCTATTTGGGGTCCTTTTTGGTTCCATATAAATTTTTGAAATACTTGTTCTAGATCTGTAAAATATGCCATTGGTATTTTAATAGGAATTGCATTGAATCTATAGATTGCTTTGGGTAGTATGGACATTTTAATGGTGTTAATTCTTCCAGTCCATGAACATGGTATGTGCTTCCATTTATTTGTATTTCCCTCAATTTTTTCTTCAGTGTTCTGTAGTTTTCCAAGTGCAGATCTTTTACCTCCCTGGTTAAATTTATTCCTAGGTACTTTATTTTTCTTGTTGCTGTAGTAGATGGGATTTTTTTCTTAGTTTGTATTTCTAATAATTCATTGTGGGTGTACAAGAATATGTTGATTTCTGAATAATAACTTTGCATCCCATTACTTTGCCAAATTCACTTATTAGGTCAAGTAGTTTTTTTGGTGAAGCCTATTGGGTTTTCTGTGTATACTATCATGTCATCTGCAAATAATGACAGTTTTACTTGCTCCTTTTTAATTTAGGTTCCTTTTATTCCTTTTTTGTCTAATCGCTGCAGCTAGAACTTCCAGTACTATGTTGAATAAGAGTGGTTAAAGCGGCACCCTTGTCTTGTTCCTGTTCTTAAGAGAAACACTTTTAGTTTTTGCCTATTGAGCATAATGTTGGCAGTAGGTAAAAACTTATTTTTAGAATTCACTCTCTATAGCAAGCTCGAAGGAAGATAGTAGTAGTATTAATTTCATATGGTATTTTCTTTTGTGTAATGAAGATTTAAGCATTGTCATGTATGGTTTTATATTATTAAGTATATATAAGCCTCGCTCCTCATCAAGTTTATAACTCTTTAAGGATTCTGTATGCATATATTTTTAAAATTTTATGTATTTATTCATTCGTTCATTCCTCACCTAAGGATATACTTACTGATTTTAGAGAGATGGGAAAGGAGGGAGAAAGGGAGGGATAGAAACATTAATGTGAGAGAGGAACATCAATATGAGAGAGAAACACTGATTGGTTGCCTTTTATACGTGCCCCGACCGAGGACCGTACGTGCAATCTTTCAGTTTTCTGGGTGATGCCCAGCCAGCTGAGCCACACTGGCCAGTTTCCCTTTTTCCTTACAGCCATTTCATAAATACCTCACTGAGTTAGTTGTTCCTTAATCACTTGATTGAGGAATGGTAGCTAGTCTGAAAATATAGTACAAAACACTCTGCTTCCTACAACTTAATCTTACAGATATTGAGTGAGGGGGAGAATACTGGTCATCTAGATTTTAAATTGAGTAAAAATATTTCAGTACCAAATTATTCCAGGACTCCAGGATTCCAGTATTCCAGGACTACTAAGTAACCTTGATTCCTAGTTTGCTATAGAGCATATTAACAAACACAGTACTCTGTTTGAAACTAACCACTTTGGTTACAATTCGTTATGCTATAATTTCTGAAAAGTCTTTTGTAGTCCTAACTGCTTTTGCATATTTTATGCTGTGGTATTCTAAAACAAATGTTCATAATACTTGACTCATAATACTCAGATTAAACGTGAGATATAGATCGTAATTATAAGTGATTTTGAAGTAAGATTATTGTTTCACAGAATTATACATGATCAATATCAATTGGTTAATTATCCTAATAAAGCATACTATAATACGACTCACCCCATTTGGAATTTGTGGTTTGCAAGTTACTTGTATGTAAGAAACCATTAGTAGCTGGTATAGAATTTTTGTTTCACTTTATTTTTACATTACATTTGAAGTGAATTACTGCTTTTGTTTTTATTTTTAGCTGTAGCACCAGTTGTACCTGATTTAAGTAGTGACATTGATACAAGTAACTTTGATGACTTGGAAGAAGATAAAGGAGATGAGGAAACATTCCCTATACCTAAAGCTTTTGTTGGCAATCAACTCCCTTTTGTAGGATTTACCTATTATAGCAACCGTAGGTAAGTATGATTTTAAGGATAGGTACTAATTTGTGTAGTCATATTATTTTCTTAGGGACATCTAAAAATCATTTTAAGAGCTTTAAGGAAGATTTTAATGGTATAAAAAGAGATATCTTAATATGCCATTTTTCAGCAATGCATGATATTTCTAGTATTTTGTATTTAATTTCTTTCAGATTCATCCACATTCAGGATATCATTTTTCAGAAATTCTTTGTTTTTGATACACTGTATATCTTCAAGTTATAGCAATTAATAAGTTAAAAGATTCTGTTAATACTAGTATTTTGGATAATCTTATTATCCAAAGAGTTTTGGCTTTATAAAATACATTTTGGAACAACATACATGTTTCTAGTATTATCCTAACTATATTGATAATACCAAAGGCCTATAATTTTTAGTTCTTCAAAAATCGTTACCCTACACCAAAACTGCTAAATGAATTCACCATGTCTTAAAACGTGTAAGACCTTGTGGCCTTAAATTAGGCAAGTAACTTTGACCCTTTATGCCTCCATTTCCTCAAAAGTAGGGAAGATGATTATGATAATAATGGTAATACTAGTTTCATAGGGTTGTTGTAAGGGTTAAGTAAATCAACACAGTAATACACTTAGAACAATGATTTACATGGAGTAAGCAGTCAGTGTTAACTATTATTAATAGTATGAGCTATTGTTAGCTTTAGTGTTTTCATATGCACTTGAGATATAGGTTAAACATTTAATATTATTTTACTTGGCTGAGCATTTATTCATTCATTCAACAAACATATTGGACATCTTACTCTTTGTGAAGTATATACTAAGCACTTAGGTACAGGGAAAGAATGAGTAAGTTATAGTACCTTCTCTTGAGATGTTCATATCCTAGCAAGAATATGGATAAATTGTATAATATAGGTCGGAAAGATCTACACAATAGAAATCTAAACAAAGTGCAGTACCAGTGTATAGTGACCCGTATGGCAACATTTACTGGGTGTGTCAAATCTACTTATTAAATTTATGTTTAAAATAAATACTTTTAATTAAATTATATTCCATCAGAGTGGCATTAGATATTTGAATTGCTTTGAGTAATTATTAAGTTTTTGGTTATTATAAGTTAACCTTATTTTGAAGTGAAGCGTCTTGTCATTTTAGTCATAACTTCTTTTTTTTTTTTCTTTTCTTTTTTTTTTTTAATTAAATTTATTGGGGTGACATTGGTTAGTTAATTCAGGTCAAGTTTAGAAAACAAGAAGGCAGTTTAGTCTTGGCTTGTGCATTTTTATAGTAATCTACAAGTAAGACAGTATTGAATACTTTTTGTTGCATCACCAGTCAGGTAGGTAGTTTGAGTTTTGACCCTTAGAAAAGTCCCATATTTTAATTCTTATTCCTCCTAACACTCCATGAGTATAATATTATAGCTATTTTATATTGAAATAAATACACAGAGAAGCTTTAAAGCAGTTTTTGCTGAAACATTCCCTTTTTAAAAAATTTTTTATCAATTATTATCTGGCTTGGTTTCTGCAACACTTGAGATGTTGATATAAACAACTGCCAATATTTTTTGGGATTTTCTGTAGATAATTGCAGTTAATTACTTTATTTAGGCTCATCTATACAAAGCTGATTTGAATTAGATAAACATACTATTTGTACTATGTTGTCATGCACTTGATTATGTTCTCTGGTTTTTTTCTTGTATTCATATGTTGCATGTCTCAAACTAACTTTCTGGTTCTTAAAAGTAGAAATTGAACTCTGTTTTTAAGCACCACTACCTCATTGAGTAATATACTATTGTGTAGTAAATGCATTTAGATTATGTGAATGGTCAAGGGGACAGTTACTCCTAATAAAGAAAAAATCAGGAAACTATTGCTTAGCCACATTGTAATATGTAAGTATAATTTTGAATTACTGGTATAAAATAGAAAACTTCTGAAATTGTTATCCTGAAATCTAAACATACTTTTGATTACCAAGGACAGAGATCTTTATTACTGAAGTATAGCTTAATTAAAAATTATTTTTAAAACAGCCTTAAACTTTTTAGCTACATTACTAATAATCTAATACCTCTTTCATTTAAAAAAAGTTACCTAAATTACCAGATTTTGTATAAAAAGCAACAATATGCAAAAGAACCTTGAAAGAAAAAAAAGAAGTAGAAGAGCAAACGGATGGGTACCATTGGTGTTCTTACATTCCCAGTGCTGCATTCAGGGAAGCTTGTCAACTTTGCAGAAGTTTCAACTTCAGTTATATAGCATATTAAATTTAGAAGATACCTTACAGATCAAAGAGTGTAATCTCTTATCTAATTCAGATTCTACTGGCATTGCTATATGCTTTTATTTACATTATACAATGCAGAATCTTGCACTGAATTTATGAATTACTTAATAGTCAATGGAGTTAAATTGTAGTACATCTAAAGTTTGTCATTTGTCACATGGGACCTTTTCTCTACCAATCTACTACATAGCTGTTGTTGACTCTTGAGTATTTTATTCTCTAGTTGATCTGAATAATTTTCCAAGGAGAACATAGGAAGTGATATATTTTCCTGCTGTTTCTTTTAGAACATTGTTATATATGTTTAATGGCAGTTAAAGGACACTTGATTATCTTCTGGTTTTCACTATTAATATCTAGTACATTAACAACTGCCCCACAACAGCTGTAAAGTATACTGTCGTTATTTGTTATCTTTTTGAGAGCTCTACTTGTTAACCAAGGCAGGGGCTGTAGCGGTGGCAATAGTAGATATAGTAATAATAGTGCAACAGTTATAGCAAGGTAGAAGTAGTAGCAGGGGCAGCACAGCAGCAGCAACAGCAACCTTACCTGTACTCCATTTTTGAAAGCAGAGCAAGTACAATTACTGAATAAAATATAAACATGTAGTATTTGTTATTGGTTGTTATTGGACATTAAAGAGTTTTATGTTTTACTTGTAACATTTTTTTTCCTTTCAGATACTTATCTGCAGCAAATCCTAATGATAACAGAACTAGCTCCAACACGGATAAAAGCTTGGTAGGTATTTTCTTACTCTTTTTTTTAAAAGTTATCTTGTGGATAATGTATTTTGCGTGCATGATATTAAGTTATATTGCTTCTGAATATGTAGTGAACTTAAATTTCTTTTTATTTATTTTGCTATTTAATCAGTTTCTAAGTTTTCAATATTGGTTGACATACAGGATTATATTAGTTTTAGGTGTATATTGCAGTGGTTAGATATTATGTAACTTACTGAGTTATTGTCCTGATAAGTCTCATACTCACCATACAGTTATTAGAATATTATTGACTATAATCCCTATGCCATCCCTATTCTATAACAACCAGTTTATCATTCTTAATCCCTTCACTTTTTTCACCCATCTTCTTAACCCTTCCCATCTAGCAACTGTCAAAATGGTGAACTTAAAATTTTTCCCTTTATTTTTATTAGTGACACTATTACAGATGTCCGCATTTTCTCCCCCTTAGCCCACCTCCACCCAGTCCCCAACCCCCATTCCCTCTGACCATCACAACACTGGCGTCTGTGTCCATGGCTTATGCATATATATTCTTTATCTAACCCTTTTCCCTTTTCCTCATTCAGTGACTCCTCCTCCCTCCCCTCTAACAGTTGTCAGTCTGTTCCATGTATCCATGCCTCTGTTTCTATTTTGTTCGTTAGATTCCACATATAAGTGAGATCATATGGAATTTGTCTTTCTCTGATAGGCTTATTTCACTTAGCATAATAATCTCCAGGTCCATGCTGACACAAAAGGCAAAAAGTTCCTTCTTATAGATTTTTATAGTACTTTTTACCTGCTGACTGTTCTCTAGTTTGATTTCTTGCCTAAATATCAAAGGGGATATTACATGTGGGGGCAGATAATAAACTGTAAATTGCTACACAGATGGACAGTTTGGTCTTTCTAATCCCTTGGGATTAGGAATTTATGCTAAATCAATGTATCAGTAAGGGTCTTGACAGGAAAATAGATGGCACATTTGAAATATTTAAATGAAGAGAGGTCTGTATGTGTGATAAAATATGCTTAACACAAAATTTACCATTTTAACCGGTTTGTAAGTGTATAGTTTGGTGGCATTAAGCACCTTCACATTGTTATGCAACTGTTAACCACCATCCATCTCCAGAACCTTTTCTTCATCCAGACTAAAACTTTATATCCATTAAACTCTTCATTTCTCCTTTCCTCGTCCTCCTAGAAACCATTATTCTACTTTCTATGTCTCTGAATTTGACTACTTTAGGTACCTTATATAAGTGGACTCACATAATTCTTGACTTTTTGTGATTGGTTTATTTCACTTAGCATAATGTCCTCAAGGTTCATCTCTGTGGCATGCATCAGTTTTATTCCTTTTTGAGGCCAGATATATTCTATTAAATGTATAGATCGCATTTTGTTCATTCATTAAATGAATAGAGTTTAATGAAGAGACTATTAACAGTGGTAGGTGCAGGATCAAGGGGAACAATAAATAAAGGGTGCTAAAGCACCCAATGATTAACAATGAGAAGTCATTGCCCCTAGTCTGAAGGAACTAGGAGAGGCAAATCTTGTTGCCACAGCTCTGCGCAAACATAGAATCATAAAAGAGGAGCATAGAAGATAGAACGCTGGTAGAACCACAGTAATGCAAGAGGAGTGTGGGGAGAGTGAACAGAACTTGATTTCTCCCACTTTCTAATTTCCTACTGCTGTTCCCTATAGGCTGAAAACAACCTTAAAATTATAGGGCAGCAGAATGCAGGTCATCCAGTCTGATGGATCTTCAAAGAGAAAAGGGAGAAGGGGGCAAATGGAGAATGACTACTGGTTTGTCCACTGAAAATTACTGGAAGTAAATATTAGAGACATGAGTCCTTTCTGTTTTCATACAGATTCAGGAGATAGAGGTTAAAGTAAAAATCTTACTTGCTTACTTTTGAGAATGTCCTTTTGGGTAAACCAGACCTTTCTTATAAATACCAAAATAATTATCTGGCCATTCTTAGATAATTTTTTAACTGTGTGTACTGTAATCGACATAATTTTAACAGAGGTGTAAGTAACAACCATTTTTTAGAAGCTTGATATAATTCTCCTCTTTCTCCTTGATATTTTAACTCTTAAATGTAAGAGAACATGTGATGGGAAGGGAAAGGGAGAAAAAGACAACTGAACTATGTGAATTCCTGTTAACTGTTTGGGTCTTCTTTTTCTCTTAAATTCTCTTTCCAATAGAGTTATTTGCCAAGTTCTATAGCTAACAAGAGCTCAGAAATCTTTAAAATTTAAGCACCTTTGACCTATGGAAGGTGGCAATAAGGAGGTTTTGCAGCCTAGCTCTCAGTGTGTTACTTATCTGTAGGATCAGTAGTACATCAGGACTTCAAAAAATATTCAGTGGAATCATATATTAGGGGGCTGATCTTGTTTGTTGGTGATTGCCATAACTTTATTTCAGTGGCTGTTGCCTTTTTATATTTTGTTCTGGTAAGATCACAGGGGAAGAAATCATTGGCATGCCTAGTATTTCTGTTCATCTAGAAGTAAATATAAAAGTCAGCTAATTTAATTTTTAACTCTTCCTTGAAAGCCTTCTAGCAGAGAAGTTAGTGAACAGAACAACTTTGCAATTGCCAAATACAATGAATAATTTTCATTCCATAACTTAATTTTCTCTTTTGCTGCATTTGTCACTAATTCCTTCTCCTTAGAAGTGTTTATAACTTTTTCATGTTCTCATTCTTATTTTCTTTTTTTCTTCCTGCCTCTTTGGATTTTATTTTCAGTCCACTTTGCAGATTCTCTTCCCCCCTCCTCACACCCTTTTTCCTTCTTCCCTCCCTCCCCCTTTAATTACTAAATGTTTCTCAGGGTGGTTCCAATCTTGGCTCTCTGTTCATTTTCTGTAGGTAATCTCATACATATTCAGCTTGTTCCTCTGAGCTCCATACCTGAATCTCTCTTTTTCTCTCTAACTGAGCTTCTCTTCCTACACATCTCTCAGGCACCTCAACCTAGGCTAAAGCTAAACTCAGTTCTTCTCTCTCCATCCCCTTCCCAGCAGTTCTTATGGTTACTTGCATTTGTAATGGTACTCTGTTCTGATTTCTAATCAGTTGTTAGGTTATACATTCTGCCTTCTAATTTGCACAGTTATATATTTCCTCCTCTCATTTCCTACAGCCTCTGCCTTGTATCAGACCTCTTATACTCTTTTGCCTGAACTGTTTCAGTAGCTTATTAACTGGTTGCTTTGCCTAGAATTTTTCTACCCTCTAATCTATTCACCTTATTATTTCTGAAGTGATATTTCTAAAATGCCAGTGCTATGTCATTTCTCTTTTTAAAATGCTTGTACATCTAAGCCTTCTACTACTCTTCTTGCATACAAAGATCATGGTCCTGCTCACCTTTCAGATGTTAATGTTATTCATTCTCCCTGTTGTATTATGTGCTCTGCCTATAGTTAATTTCTTTCCATTTCCCAAATATATTTTCTTCTGCCTCTACTCTTGGAAGGCTAAAATGCCTTCTTTCTACCATCTTTTCTGCTTGATAAGTATGATTGATCTTGTAGGTTTCATCTCAAACTTTACATCTTCCTGGAAGAATTGGATGTGACTTCTTACATTCATAACATTTACATGTAATTTTATTATCACTTACTACATTATATTGTAATTTTTGTGTATATGTCTATGGGTAACTGTAGGTTCTTTCCACTCTCTCATTCTCCCATGCCGCACTATTTGCTTCATAAGAACAGTTACCAAATCTTTTTTTATTTTTGTATTACTATTCCCCCCATAGTGTCTGATATATGTGTCGGTGTTGGGGGAGGGAAATGCTTGTTAAATTAACAATAAAATGTCGGATAGGAAGAAGGGTAAGATTGAATCAAACAATTCCCGCCTAAACAGTGTTAAATGGTAACATAAACTTGCTATTTTTAAATTCTCTATGAACTTAGTAGAATGAGTTTTGTTTTGTTTTCAATTAAAGCAGGAAAGTTTGCAAAAAACAATTTACAAGCTGGAAGAACAGCTACATAATGAAATGCAATTAAAAGATGAAATGGAGCAGAAGTGCAGGTAAGAAAATAATTATGTTTTTTACATTAAAAGTTGTACAGCAAAGCTTATTTAAAGCTTGCACTCTATAAACACTAGAAAATAGAAGTAAGATGGGGATATAAAGGTTGCTACTGATACACAGTCAATGAAGAATGTTTTGGTTAGAATTGGAAAGTAATATGTATGTTGGCATTATTTATAGATATATTTTCCTCAGAATATAAAATGCATTTTTTCCCCAAGGTCTTTATTAAAAAACTATATAGTGTTGATTCACTTTGTGCCTGATTATACTGCTTTTCTCTCCCATTTTAATTAGATAGGTGAAAGAGCAGATTAGTTTGCATTAGATAAGATGCTTTCTAAAATGTAAATATTTTTGAAGATTAAAATTCACTGAGTTTTAGATACAGACATTCTATTTTCCATTATGATCTTTTTAGGGCAGTAATCAGAATTTTTTGCCATGAGTCTAAATTTAATAAGAGTGTATATTTATGAAAAAATAGATAACTTAGCATAATGGTGAGTTATTTATTAATTAGAACTTTTTATAATTACATTTTTAGTGGATATGTTGAATAAATGAAATACAGAGGTAATATAGACTATGCAACAAACGGTATTGGGAAAACTGGCAATTTTGTGATCAGGGTAAGAGAAAACAAGTAAAATTCTCACTGCATTCCATTCCTGATAGGTTATGTAGTTAAGCATATAATGCAAACCTCTCTTTATAACAGCACTTGACTAAAAGTAAATAATTAACTGATGCCAAGATTTGCAATGAATTTCTATGTATAAAATACGGAAATAAGGGGAGGAAATAGATGTTATTGCATACGCATTGAGAAGTTGCTACATCCAGAAGATACTATAATCAAAATTAAAAGGCAAATGACAAAGTAGTGGTGGTGGTGATGGTAGGGATCTTTTTGAGGAAGAAAATAAGAATGGCCAAAGTGGCCAGTAATCACCTGAAAATGGGGGAGGAGGGGTGCGGGTGCCTAAGATGAGTCTGGGAAGATCAACAGAATCTAGAACTTAAATGACTTTGTTTTTGACAAGCTAAGAAATTTGTAATTTTTATCTTAAAGGTGATGGGAAAAACACTGAAAGTTATTAAACTAAGAAGTTTAAAAAAAATTCTTAAAAATAGAAGTAAAAATCTGATCAAATTTGCTTTTTAAAAAGAAGTCTGGTTAGTTGGCAGCACTTGGCATTTATAATTCAACTATATGGGAATGAGGGAGGAAGATGAGGCAAGGATGATTCCCAGGTGGTGTCCTTCACTAAGGGACACTTTGAGAAGAAGCAGATTAGTATTGTGGGTAGGGGTATGGAGCAGGGGGAATAAGTTTAGTTCTGGAAATGCAGAATAAAGTATTTGATGAGATTTCCATGGAAATGGTTGTATATACAAATTTGAAGCTCAGAATTCTGTTCAGGGCCAAAGAAAATAAATTGTGATGGAGACAACATACTTTCAGTTTATCTTAAGTTGCACAAGTTGCTAGTGGGTATTTACTGATATATATATATATATATGCCACCTTTCACTTTATTTACTTAATCTTGTATTAAAAGTTAAATGGCTAATTTTTATTTAGTAACAAGTATTGCATAAGTGACACTAGGGATCCTTAACCTAGAATCCATAAAGGGTCCGTGGATGATATTTGAGGTCTTTAAACTTAGATGAGAAAATGTGAATATTTTCTCTAACTTACAAGTGAAATCCAGCATTTCCTTTAATTATGAACATAGGCAATAATCAATAATAATTTGCAGTAACTGAATTTTTTATCACCAATAGAAATTACAGACATTATAATACAGTTATCTCTAAATATGATTTGTGCTCACTGCTACTTTGAAATTACTGCCACTAGAACTTGTGATTTAATAAATTAACAAAGAAGCACATATATTACTGAATCACATTTTTTTAAACTTTTTGACTGTATTTCAGTATAATCTTGGCTTTTTTTAATCCTATGTATTTTATTTTATGCTTCTAAAAATATTATTCTGAGAAAAGGCAATAGGCTTCACCAGGCTGCCAAAGCAATCCACAGCACAAAAAATGCTGTGAAATCTTAGTTAAATGAAAAAGAAAGAAATGTGGGGTTTCACCCATGGTCAGTAAAAAATAAACATATTTCTAATCTGTAATGCTTTTGTTTTTACAGAACTTCAAACATTAAACTAGACAAGATAATGAAGGAATTGGATGAAGAGGTAACTTTTTGCTTTCTAATGAAAAGTGTTCCTTTTTAAGAGTTTTTCCCTCCTTTTTCAGATTGTTTCATTTCCTGAGAAAATTGTTTGAACTTTATAGGTTGAAATATAAAAAATTATGATGAGAGCTCCACGTAGGAGTTACAAGTTCAAGTGATGTAGATTAGATTATACTTTAGTTTCTTTTGTAATTTTATTGTAGAACACTTCAAATTTCAGCACAAATATTTTATTTCAGTGGTTCTTAATATTTGCAGATCAGTGAGAGAGGAGCAAAAGAATCAAGATCAGAAATTGAATTTGCAGCTATAACTGAAAAAGACAAATAGGAAAGAGGAAAGAATATAGTTTTAAAAGGACTGAATAACAATTTCATGTGAATAAATGGGAAATAATATTGATTTTAAAATTATGTATGTTTTCCATTGTTATCTAACAGGTTTTTATTATCAGGGAAATACAGCATAAACATTTCTTGATACAGATGTTTGTTTGCAAATATGTAATACATTTGTATTCCTTTTGGTTAACTTGTAAAAGTCTTTCTACCATGTGTATGAAGGTCCTTTGAAAAGACATATACTCTGTGTCGTCTTCCTCTCATTGATTACTTCCTTTGACCTTTTTAGATTCAATCTTTTCGATGGTTTTTGTGCTGTCTTTAATTTTCTGTCCTGTTAAGGAATAGTGCCAGTGGTAGGGTTTTGTTGCTTTCTTTTTTCATTTGTAGCTTTGGATATACATATAGTTATCTGAGAAGATTTAGATAGTATTTTACCAACCTGCCATTAGTCATTGTGTTCTCAGCCTAGCACTACTTATTTGATAATAAGTATTTAAGAAATCCTTTTTTGCATATCCTCCACTTTTTATTCCATTTCTGAAACTGATAAAATTCAAGTGTGCTAGATTCAAGTTATTCAGCTTTCCAATTCAAGGTAAAAAAGAGATCTTAGTTATAATATTAGAATACAGTAGTCCTCCCTTATCTGCTAGGAATAGGTTTCAAGACCCCTAGTGGATGCCTGAAACACCCAATATACTATGTTTTTTCTTTTACATACATCCCTTTTCACTTAAAGGAACCACTTTACGGCTTTCCTTTGACATATCTGAATTGCCACCATCACAGCTCTTGTGCTTTGGGGCCATTACTAAGTAAAAACATGAGCACTGTGATACCATGACAGTTTGTTTTGATAACCAGGATGGGGAGCTTATACAGAGAGCATCGGTATGCTGGACAAAGGGATGGTTCACATCCCAAGCAGTACAATGTGAGATTTTATCACACTGCTCAGAATTGTGTGCAATTGAAAACTTAGGAATTATTTATTTCTGGAATTTTCCACTTAATATTTCTGGACCTCAGTTGACTGCAGGTAACAAACTGTGGAAAGTGAAACCACAAATAATGGACTGCTATAATCTTGCTTCTGAAAAGATGGAGTAAAAGTACTTTTCCCCTATTTCTCCTACAAAGTACAGCTAAAAAAGCCTTGACATTAATTATAAGACAAATGTAAAAAAGATTCTGAATGGTAAAGAGAAAGCAGACCAGCTAGAGGACTTGGGTCCCAAGAAATGACACAGAAACGAGTACTATGGATTTTCTTTTCTCAGCATATATCCCAGGCACAGCCACATGCTGGAGAAACCAGCAATCTGGAAACACCAACAAGTACACATAAGAAAAGTTGCTCTCTTTAGCCAACGGACCAGAAAAGGGGCAGGCTAGCAAGTCAGAAAACTTACATAATTACATAATCACTGCTCTAGTCAGCCAAACACAACATAAAAAATGTAACCCCATTCCCACCAGCAAATGCTGAGTGAAAAGCCTAGATTTTTAGCCCTCTGACGCAGTGGTATCAGAGAAGATCCAGTGGAGAGACTTTTGTATCCACTGAGAAATGACAAATCTTCCCCCTGCCTCCCCAGGCAGTGTCATTGGAAACCAATCAGGGAATCTAGTTTTTCTACTGTACTCAACAAGCAACCCTTCCCACTCCCTGCTGGGATGGTGTCAGAAAAGTCCAGGCAGTGAGTTTGAATCTTTAATACTGAAATGATGAGCCTTCCCTGCTCCACCATGGTGTTATCAGTGGAGGCCTAGTGGGGAACCAGAATTCCCATTTCCGTCCAGCAGTAATGAGGATCCATACCCCCACAATCTCTTGTGTCTTTGAAGATCAAATGGAAAACCTACATTTTTACTTCCATCTGGCAGAAAGGAGGCAATATCTCGTTAATCCCACTAGAACAGTGACAAATGAGACCTACCAAAATCGAAGATTTAAATAAGATATGGAGTATTGCCGGCTTCGATTGCGCGAGTCTTCTGTTGACGGGGTGGGGCCGGCGGAGTCGGGATGGTTCTGCTGGAGAGTGAGCAGTTCCTGACGGAGCTGACCAGGCTTTTCCAGAAGTGCCGGTTGTCGGGCAGTGTGTTCATCACCCTGAAGAAGTATGATGGCCGAACTAAACCAATTCTGAGGAAAGGTTCTGTGGAGGGCTTTGAGCTCTCAGACAACAAGTGTCTGTTAAGAGCTACTGATGGGAAAAAGAAGATCAGCACAGTGGTGAGCTCCAAAGAAGTGAATAAGTTTCAGATGGCTTATTCAAGCCTGTTGAGAGCTAACATGGATGGGCTGAAGAAGAGGGACAAGAAGAGCAAGAGTAAGAAAAGCAAAGCAGCGCAGTAAAGAGTACCAGATTCCCTGTTTCCACCAACTGACCACTGAATTGCTGTTTTTCCTTTGGTTTTTACTTTTGGCCACAAAGCTAGGTTTTTGATCCCCCTGTGTTAACTGTTTCCACGTGAGATTAGGGTCATTTGGATGGAAGAAGAGCCTGATGTTTACAGGGTGGCTATGAGAAGCTACTTTATTTTTGGCCTGGCTGACTGGTCTGTGTTGCACAGTTGTGCACCCCTGGGTTATGGTTTAAAGTCTCTGCAGCCACCTGTGTGAAGAGCAATGTATCATTAAATCTGCCTATTTATCAGCAAAAAAAAAAAAAGATATGGAGTATTGTAAAATAATACCCCAAATGTCCAGGATTCTATTTAAACAATAAACAGATACCAGCACTGAGGTAACAGTTAAAATTATCTGACACAGATTTAAAGGAATCATCATAAATATGTTTCAGTGAGTAACTACAAACATATTTGACACAAATGAAAAATTTGTTAGAAAGTCTCAGCAAAACAATAGAAAGTCTTAGCAGAGACATAGAAGATATAAAGTAGAACCAACAAAAAATAACAGTAACTAAACAAAAATTTCAATGAGTGAGTTCAACAGCAGAATGAAGGATACCAAGTAAAGAATTGGAGAACTTGAAGAGAGAACAATAGAAATTACACAGTGTGAATAACACAATGAAAAAAAGTGTATCATAGAAATGTACACTTAAAACCCATATAATCTTACTAACCAATGTCACCCCAATAAATTTAATTAAAAATTTTTTTTAAATTTCTAATATTTGGGTCATTGAAATTGCTGAGGGAGAGGAGAAAGGGAACTGAAAATACCACAAATTTGGCAAGCCATGGACCTACAAAGAGACAACCTACAAGAAGTGGAGTGAACCGCAATGAGAATAAACCCAAAGGTACCCACACCATGATGCACAATGGTCAGACTTCTGAAAACTAATGACAAAGAAGAAATTTTGCATTCAGCAAAAGACACTTAACTAGTGGGAAGATTATTCCAAATGACAGCAGATTTATCAGAAACCATGGAGGAAGTGGCACAGTATTTTTCTTTGGCTGAAAAAAAAAACTGTCAACCCAGCAGTCTTTGTGCAATGAAAAATCCTTTCCAGTGAAAATCATAGCATTCTCAATGGAAGAAAGCTTAAGAGAAGTTGTCACCTACACACCTTCCCTAAAAGATTTGCTAAAGGAAATTCTCTAAATATAGAGGAAATGGTAAAAGACAGAATCTTGACATATTAGGAAAGAAGAAAGAACAACAGAGTAAAAATATGGGTAAATAACAATACACTTGCCTTCTCCTTTTGAGTTTTTAAATATTATTTTTGACAGTTGAAGCAGAAATTTCATCATTGGCTACTGTGGTTCTCTATATATGTAGAAGAAATATTTATTCCCCTATACACAGGAGGATAAAGAGATATAAAGGCAGGTATAGGTTTTATGCTTTAATTAAACTAGAAAGATGTCAATACCAGGAGACTGTGATGAACTATGTACAAATTGATACCCCAAAAAACACTGTAGATAAATCAAAATAGAATACTAAAAAATGTTCAAGTAATCCACAGAAAGACAGAGGAAAAAAAACTAAAACAAAAATGGGAGACTTAATTCTAACACCAATAATTACATTAAATGTAAATTAAATATAGCAGCAATTACTTTTTAAATTGATTTTAGGGAGAGAGAGAGAGAAACATTGATCTGCCGTTCCACCCACTTAAGTGTTCATTGGTTGATTCCTGTATGTGCTCTGATCCAAGGACTCATCCAGCAAACCTGGCCTATCAGGACAATGCTCCAACCAACTGAGTTACCTGGCCAGAGCCTAAATTTATTTTTATTTCCAGAGTAGATTTTTTTAAATGACCGAACCGTATGCTATTTACCAGAAGTTCTCTGTAAATGTAACAATATAGATAATTTAAAAGTAAGAGGATGGAAAAATATATCATGCAAACATTAACAAAAAGAAAGCAATGGCAGTATTAATAGTCAGGTAAATTAGACTTCAGGACAAAGAATGTGATAGTAGGGGCAGAGAAATATATCACATAATGATAAAAAGGTCAGTCCACTAATAAATAACATCCCTAAATTTGTACTATCAGACAATGAAGCTACAAAATAAGCGAGGCAAAAGGAGAAATAGACAAATCCACAGTTATTGTTGGAGGCTTCAGTATCGGTCTGTAGATACTGAAGCGACTGAACCACACCATCAGACAACTACAAAATCTAGTCAGCATTGATAGAATCTTCCACCCAACATCAAAGTACACATTCTTTTCAAGCACTCAAGGAACACATTCTAAGATAGAGTACATCCTGAGCAAACTCCTACAAATTTAAAAGAATTGAAGTCATACAGAATGTGTCCTCTGACCAAAATATAATTAAACTAGAATGAATAGCAGAAAGATCATCAGGCAGATCTGCAAACACACGGAAACCAAACAACACCGTTCTAAATAATCCATAGATAAAAGAGGAAATCTTGAAGCAAAACAAAAAATATCTTGGAATGTTAATAATATCTCATAAGTTAGGTTAAAAAGTTATGGCTATTCATCTTTAAAAAAACATATTTGAACAACAAAAGTGAAAATAAAACATGAAAATTTATGGAATGCAGCTACCATAGTGCTCTAAGGGTAATTTGTATATTAAATGCTTTCATTAGAAAAGATTAAAAGTCTCAAATCATTTATCTATGTTTGCACCTCAAGAACCTAGAAGAGTAAAAATAAGGAAGGAAAAATAAAAATAAGAGGAGAGGTGAATGGAATTGAAAACAAAAACAGAAAAATCAAAAAAAAAAAGAAATAGCTCTTTGGAAAGATCAACAAAATTGACAAAATTCTAGCAAGACCGGCAAGGGAAAAAGAGGACACAAATGTTCTGTATCACAAATAACATGCCTGGCTGATGTGGCTCAGTGGGTTGAGCACTGACGTGTGAACTGAAAGGTCATTTGTTCAATTCCCAGTCAGGGCACTTGCCTGGGTTGTAGGCCAGGTCCCCACTTGGGGGCATGCAAGAGGCATTTGATCAATATATCTCTTAAGCATTGATGTGTCTCTCCTTCTCTTTCTCCCTCCCTTCCCCTCTCTATCTAAAAATAAATAAATCTTTTTTTTTAAAAAAGGAATAACACAAGGCATAATACACATATCAAAAGGATCATAAGAGAATACTGCAAAAAATTATAAACACATAAATGTAAAATTTAGATTAAATGGACTAATTCCTACTAAAATGCAAACTACCATCACTCACATAATGTGAAATAGATTATTTGAAAAGCCCTGTATAACTTCTGAAATTAATTTATAATTTAAGAGATCCTCCTACAAAAAGTAATCACCAGGACCAGATGGTTTTACTAGAGAATTCTTCTAAGTGTTTAAGAATTAACACCAATTCTATACTATCCCGTGCAGAAAATATAAAAGGAGGCAACACTTCCCAACGAACTTTAAGACATTACTACACAGAAAACTATAGATCAGTATTCCTCAATTTATAACCAACTGATTTTTGAGTAAGATGCAAAAACAATTCAATAGAGGAAGGATAGTAGTGCTGGAACAATTAGATATCCATAGGCCAAAATATGAACCTCAACTTAAGTCTCACAGCTTATGTAAAAATTAACTCAAAATGGATCATATATTTAAATATGAACATAAAAAACATAAAATTTGATGGAAAATCCTTGGACCTTAACAGCTTAATGAACAGTTCTTAGACATGACATCACAAACATCCATATAAGGAAAAAATTTTTAATAAATTGGAATTCGTCAAAATTAACAATATTTGTTCTGTGAAAAAACCCTTAGGGCAGTGTTGTTCAGTTGGTAAGAGCTAACTGAAGGGTTGCGGGTTTGATTCCTCTGAGCTCCAGCGCTGGGATAGCAGCTCAAATGGCTCTAGGGTCATATGGGGAGGAATGAATTGTCTGGCATTAGGGTGTGAGCTGGGAGGCAGCGTTCTCCCAGACAAAAGTGCTGACAGAGGCCCGTTGATCCTTTGATGAACCCTCCCCCCACAGAGCTGGCATGGCAGGGGGTGGGCGGGGGGGGGCTGTATGTGAGTCTCAATCAACCTGGTTCACACTGTTTGCCCTGCAGTGTTGATTTCTGGGGGTTCCATCCACCAGACTTGTAGGCCCACCCAAACTGTTTCCAGTGCTTTTCCATATGAATTGACTGTTTTAGTTCATGCTTCAGACTTTTCTAAAATGTCTCAAACAAGCAACATCTGGCCTCAGTATGCCTCATTCCTCTCGCCAAGTGGCCCCAGGCTTGGCACTAGCAGCAGCCTGCCTTGTTTTACAGCTTGGCTTCTCCTAGACATTGCCAAGCCCAGCACAAGTAGTAGCCATTTTCAGATCACTTTGTAGCTCAATCTGGGTGACCCTGGGCAGAACACAGGTGCTGGCCGACCTCGCCTGCACTTCCTGGGATTCCTCAAAGCTAGCACACCTGGCGGACAGCTTCAGACCATGGCAGAGGACCACCACCCAATCAACTCTGCAAGTGATAAGCTCAAAGGTGGAATCAGTGGACAGCGGAGCCCTGCTGATGATGTACGTCCTGCTCTGTGGGGCAGGCCACTGCACAGATGATCCTCCAGGGTGGTTGGTGGTTGCAGCCAGTTACTGCAGCTGATTGGCCTGGGCGGGTAAATCCCTTTCACTGACAGGCCAACACAAATCAAGATTCAACTACAAGAAGGTGTGCACAGTCCATATGGCAGAGGTGGGGTGCGCCTGGAATGCTCAGTTTGAGTGATTGGGAAGGCTGTGCCATGACCCTGCACAACACCTACTACATTAGGCCACCCTACCAACCCTGAGGGCTTAGCAGCTCTATCTAATATATACAAACAAACACAGGAGGCTGTCAAAATGAGGCAACAAGTAAACATGTCCCATATGAAAGAACAGAACAGAAAAAGAACTAAACAAAATGGAGACAAGCAGTATACTAGATGCTGAGTTCAAAACACTGGGTATAAGGATTCCCAGTGAACTTAGGGGAAGAGCAGTTGAATTTAGAACTTCAACAACATAAAAAAGGACCACTCAGAAATTAAGGATACTCTTAACTGACATGAAGAATAATTTACAGGGAATCAATGGTGAGAGTAGATCAAGTCAAGAATCAAATCAGCGATTTGAAATATAAGTGAAGGAAAAACACCCAATCGAAAGAGCAAAGTAAAAAAAGAGGAAGATTTAAGGAGGCTCTGGGATAACTTCAAGCATAGTAACATTACTATCATGAGTATACCAGAAGGGGAAGAGAGAGAGAGCAAGAAAACAAAATACAATTAAGATTAAATAAAAATATAAAATAAAAACCTATTAGAATAATGAAGGCGAGCTGCCCTAACCTGGTGAAAAAAATAGACATGTAAGTCCAGGAAGCACAGAGTTCCAAACAAGATGTACCAAAGAAACCCACGCCAATACACATCATAATTAAAATGCAAAAAGTTAAAGACAGAGAATCTTAAAAGCAGCAAAAGAAAAGTAGTTAACTACAAGGGAGCTCCCTTAAGACTGTCAGCTGATTTCTCAACAGAAACTTTGCAGGCCAGAAGGGACTGGTAAGAAATATTCAGAGAGATGAAAAGCAAGGACCTACAGCCAAGATTACCCAGCAAAGCTATTGTTTAGAATCTAAGGAAATTTAGACTTTCCTAGACAAGGAAAAACTAAAGGAGTTTATCACCACCAAACCAGTAATACGTGAAATATTAAAGTGTATTCTTTAAGAAGAAGAGGGGAAAAAGATAAAAAGTAGGAGCAATAAGCACTGGCCCATGTGGCTCATTTGGTAGGAGCAACATCCCATAACCAAAAAGTTGCAGGTGCTAATCCCGGCCTGGGGACATGCTTATGTTGTAAGTTCGATCCATGGTTTGGTTGCATATGGTCCTCATTCCAGACCCATAAGATCCTCAGTACGGGAAAGTATGGGAGGCACCCAGTCGGTGCTTCTCCTTCGCATTGATGTTTCTCTCCTCTCTTCCTCTCTCTCTAAAAGCAATGAAAAAAAGTCCTCGGGTGAGGATTTAAAAATATATACATACATTTATGTATATATATGTGTATATATATGAACAATAAAATGGCAATAATTACATATGTATCAACAAATGAATCTAAAAAACAAAATAAATGAAGGAGCAGAATAGAAACAGACTCATAGATATAGGGAATATTTTGACAGTTGCCAGATGGGATGGGGTTAGAATGAGTGAAAAGGTGAAGGGATTAAGAAGTACATATTGGGCCTTGGCTGGTGTGGCTCAATGGATTGAGTGCTGGCCTGTGAACCAGAGTCGCTGTTCCATTCCCAGTCAGGGCACATGCTTGGGCTGTGGGCCAGGTCCCCAGTAGGGGGCACATGAGAGGCAACCACACATTGATATTTCTCTCCCTCTCTCCCTTCCCCTCTCTCTAAAAATAAATCTTTTTTTTTTTACAAAAAAGAAGTACATATTGGTTGTTACAGAAGTCATGGGGAAATAAAATACAGCATAGGGAACATAGTCAATAATACTCTAGTAACTATGGTGTCAAATGGGTACTCAAGTTATCAGCATGCTCACTTTTAAGTTATTTAATGTCTAATCAATGGAGTGTACACCTGAACCTAAAATAATGTTGTATGTCAACTGTAATTGAAAAATAAAAAATGATTTACCCTGGCCAGGTAGCTCAGTTGGTTAGAGGATCATCCCGACATGCCAAGGTTGTGGGTTTGATCTCCAGTCAGGGCACATACAAGAATCAACCAATGAATGCATAAATAAGTAGAATCCCAAAAATATATGATTTAAACTGAATAAGAAAGAAAATTGGCAGAAGACATGAACATATGTTTCATCAAAGTGGATGACAAGCTCATGAAAAGATGTTCAACATCATTAGCTGTTAGAGAAATACAGATTAAAAACCACCACAAGATATCATTATATTACAACAAATAAAATTAAAAAGTGTCAGTACCAAAACTGATAAGGACATGGAGAAACTGGATTACTTATGTGTGGCAGCTAGGAATGTGAAATGGTACAGCTATTCTGGAAAATAGTTTGGCAGTTTCTTAAAATACTAAACATGGAACTACCTTGTGACCCAGTAATTGGACATTAATCCCAGAAAAATGAAAACTCATATCCTCACAAAAACCTGTATACTCTTCAAAGTAGCTTTATTTTTAATAGCTAAAAAGCAGAAACAAGCAAAATGTTCCACAGTGGGTCAATGATTCAACAAAGTTTGATATAACTGTACCATAGAATACTTCTCAGCAACAAAAAGGAATGAACTATTTATACAACTTAGATGGATTTCAAGGGCATTATATTGACTGTAAAAAGCCTATCTCAAAAGGTCCATACTGTATGATTCATTGTTGTTATACTCTCAAAATGACAATATTATACAGATGGAGGAGTCATTATTGGTTGCCAGGGATGCGGGTGGTAGCAGAACAGAGATGAGTGTGGCTATATGTGGTGGTTGGAAGTAGATCATTGTGCTGATAGAACATTTCTATGTCTTAATTGCAGTGGTGGCTACATGAATCTACATATGAGAACTATACATACTTTATACCAGTATCAATTTCCTGATTTTGTTATTGTACTGTTACATGTAATGTAACTATTAGAGGAAAATGAGTGGAAGGGTACATGAGACCTCCCTGTTCTATCTTTGCAACTTCCTGAAATGTACCATTATTTCAAAATAACAAAACAAAAATTAAGAGAAAAAATTCTTAGAATTGGAAAGACTTTATATGATCTGTCAATTGTACTAAACTGACAACATCTTACATAAAATACATTTTTTAAATTAAAGATGGGAAAGCCCAGGGAAAACAAAAAAGCACTATAAAGGCAGTTTTCCTAGCATAGTCTTTTTTTTTAAAGGTATTACTTATTTTTAGAGCAAGGGAAAGGGAAAGAGAAGGTGAGGGAGAGAAACATCAATCAGCTGCCTCTTGCAGGTCCCCATATGGGGACCTGGCCCACAACCCAGGCAGGTGCGCCCACCAGGAATTGAACCAGTGACACTCCAGTTTGCAGTCTGGCGCTCAATCCTCTGAGCCACATCAGCCAGGACCCTAATGCAGAGTTTTAAAGATGAAGATGAAGCAGTTAAAAGCAGGATATGCTGATAGTGGTAACTCAAAGGATAAATTTTTAAATTATAGAAGTTTGGAGTTCTCTTTCTTTCAACTTCCTTCTTTTCTATAGTTTCATTATCTAAAATAGGTATTTCCTTCTTTACTTTTTAATATGCATTAGTAAGTAGATACATAGAATATCTTAGAAAAGGTAAGTTGTTGAGACAGGGAGAGGATTGAGGGAGACACACAGGGACTGGTTAACTTAATTGCACATACTGTAGCATTTGGTACCATTTGAGCTTCGCACCGTTTAGTTATCAAATATGTTATTATTGCCTAACCCTTTTCATAGTTTATATCTTAAATATAGGATGTAAATAAACTAAGATATTGATAATATGCATTGTGGTCGTCTTAAACTAATGAAATAGCTTTCAATCTGATGGGTTTTTAATATTCAGATAGTCAAAACTCCCTGAAAATTTTACATATGTAGTCAGAATACAGGATTCTCACTGTCTTATAAGGCAAGCTAATTCTGTTATTAAAAAGTTGTCATTAGGAGGTACTACCTGTTTTTGAAACAGAAAAATCCATCTTAAGTCTTTGTGTTTTGTTCTTAAGAACAATGTATTCTCTCAAATAAATGAGGAGTATTAATTGCAATGGTAACTTTTGTCACCATTCCAGGGGAATCAAAGAAGAAATCTAGAATCTACAGTGTCTCAGATTGAGAAAGAGAAAATGTTGCTACAGCACAGAGTTAATGAGTACCAAAGAAAAGCAGAACAGGAAAATGAAAAGAGGAGAAATGTAGAAAATGAAGGTAAATTGTTACTTCTTTTGAAAAATGCTGGAATTTCTAACACTATCATTGAGGTCTTTGTCATGAGGTTTTCTTAAATTTAGTGTCTATGATATATTCTTAAAACCCTAAGGCACTTCCTGAGTTAAATACCCATGTCCCAAGATAAGTATATAACATATTAAAGTCAGTAGTAATGTTTTAGGTAGTGATTTTTATCCTTATGTGCTTGTTAGAATCTCCTGGAAAGCTTTAAAGAATACTGATAACATAAACTCCACAGATTCTAATTTAATTGATCTAGACATGTGGCCTGAAGATTGGTGTTTTTATTAAGCTCTCTAGACACTTCTAACAAGTAGCCATATTAGAGAACTCCTGAACTAGAATTTCATGTTTAATGTTTGTGTTATAAATGCTTTTAAAATAGCTTTCTACACCCTTTGATCCAGTGATTTCACTTCCAAGAATTTTTACAGACCCATTTATACACATGCACACTGATACAGAAACAGGGCTATTCATTGTAGCAATTTTTAAAATGGAAAAATTTATAAACAACATAAGAGTAATCAATGATATAATAAATTTTGTTATGCTTATATCATAGACTACTACGCATCTTATAAAAGAATATAGCATCTCCTTATGTTATAAAAGAATCTCTAAGATGTATCTTTAAGTGAAAAAAGTACAGATTGTTTAAAACAAGTGCTTGTCTGTATAGCTTAAATATGTGTGCATATGTGTATATATACACACGTGTGTGTATATATACATGTGCATGCATATATCCATATGCACATATAGATATATATGTGGAAACATATTACATGTGTTTTATATATTAGGATGTGGATACATAGACTATTTTAGGAAGGATATGCAAGAAATTAGTAATAGTTGTGGCTGTGGAGAAGAATGATAGGGAGTAGGAGACACCAGAGGTATAGCATTTGGTACCTTTGGAGTTTTGAAACATTATAGAAAGACTGAATTATTCAAAGATTTGTACTACTCAAAAATAAATAATATTAAAACTAGTTCCATAACATTTCATTAATAGATTAACTTTATTAAGGCAATAAAAGAATTTGAAATATTATAACAGTAAAAAAATGCCTATTTTTACATTCTGTATTATAAAACAATGCCCTACTTTATGATGAATTTACAATGTGAGTATTTCCAAGGTGGAATTTTACATTAGGGGTGGAGCTACTGTAGCTGACTATTAGGGCCTAAGGCTAAATTTCATTTTTTTAATGGATTTATATGTTTCTCCCATGAAAACTTTGTAATTTCTACATGTTACTACTTTACTTACTAGTTTCTACATTAAAGGATCAGTTGGAAGACTTAAAGAAAGTAAGTCAGAATTCACAGCTTGCTAGTGAGAAGCTGGCACAATTACAAAAGCAGGTAAGTTTTTGGAATGTGATTTTTTTTTAAAAAATTATAATCAATAAGTTTGTATTTTGGTCAAAAAACTATTTCTTGTTCTTTTTTTTTAAATAGCTGGAAGACGCCAATGATTTGCTTCGGACAGAATCAGACACAGCTGTAAGATTAAGGAAGAGTCACACAGAGATGAGCAAGTCAATCAGTCAGCTAGAGTCCCTGAACAGAGAATTGCAGGAGAGAAATAGAATTTTAGAGAATTCCAAATCACAAACGGACAAAGAGTATTACCAGCTGCAAGCTGTATTAGAAGCTGAACGAAGAGACAGAGGTCATGATTCTGAGATGATTGGAGACCTTCAAGGTAATATTACTTACTGTGGTAAAATATACATAACATAAAATTTACCATTTTATCTCTTTTTAAGTGCATGGTTCATTGGCATAAAGTTCTTACATACTGTTATGCAATCATCATGATTATCCATCTGCAGAACTTTTTTTCATCCCAAACTAAAATTCTATACTATTTAAACAGTAGCTCCCCATTATTAACTCCTCCCATCCTCTAGTAAATGTCATCCTACTTTATGTCTCTATGAATTTGACTATCGTAAAAGTGGAATCATACAGTATTTGTCCTTTTGCGTCTGTCTTGTGCCGCTTAACATAATGTTTTCAAGATTCATCCATGTTGTAGCATGTATCAGAATTTCCTTTCTTGTTAAGGCTGAAACATATTCCATTGTATGTATATAAGACATTTTGTTTATCAGTAGAAGGTAATTTTCTAACTTTATTTGTAATAGTGCTGAAAAGCATAAAGTTTACCATCTCAGTCCTTTTTAGGTGTAAGGTAACATATTGTTTATCATATTGCCCTCATAAAGAAATTACCTTGGCAAAACCAGAAATGGTTAACAGTTTTCCTCTTTCAGTATAATGCCTGCATTTGTATCACACTGTAATTTCTTTACTCTCATGTGCACTCCTCCTGTGAGATAGGTAATGTGGATATTTCTACTTTTACAGTCAGATTAGTACAAATGTAATTTCAAACATGCCTAATCCACAAAAGTCTTACTTAAAGTGAGACTAACCCAGGCTGAGAGAATTATTACTATTAAAACCTACGAATTCATCATGCACTGTTGGTAGAAATAGAAATTCAATTGCAGACATATAATCCCATTACAAATAAAGAATTAAGTACTTGGGAAGAGTAGCCCTAGAGATATCAGCAGTCTTTGTGAGTCTGAAAAAAATTGAGTATAACAGTGAATAAGGGAACAATTTTATAATGGTAATAAAATTCACTTTGTTTTCAGAAAGATGCTTGGTTCTACCCACTTCTCATATATTTTTCTATTTTCTATTCCTGTTAGCAACAACATCGGTATTAACTAATCAAAAGATATGCGTGGAAGTTGCCAGAACTCTCAGGGGAAAATTTGGGGTGGGGTGGTCCATTTTAACCATAGTCACAGGATGGGAACATAGTTTGGGATCTCATGGGGCTTGATGATTAGCTATAATTCTGTAGAGAGAGGTCAGGGTCAGTTTTGGGGACTGTGGAAACGGAAATTAAGATCTCCCGTTGGTTCTTAGCTGAGGAGTGTTGTGCAATCTTATTTCTAGGCTTAAAATAGATCTAAATATAATCAAGAAAGGAACCTCATTATATGTATTAGAAAAGCCTTATACTTGACTTTTTACATTGCCTTTCTAGGACTTTTTATATATAACCTAACTGTGTGAAAGTCACTTCATCTGCCTCCATTATAAACCAAGGAGACCAGAAGAGGTGACCCCTTATGAATCCTTCCAATTATAAAATTCTTAAAGTTTGTGATCTTCCAGTTATGACTGAGGTTTGGAGTGCTTGCCTTGAAGAAAGAGACCATTATCTATGTGTTCATCAACAATGAATTTAATTGACTCTATTTTTTAGATATTAGTAATGTTAAAAGAAGCATTCACAGCATGATTTATTGTTGAGGTTTATCCATTTTCAGTGCTTCCCTTGAGGTTTAATTTTTAATTTACATGTGAATGAAAGCTCACATGCATTCAAAAATACACAATTTATGTGAGCCTCAACATACATATAAAGATGCATTTTGGTTAAAAAACAACTTTTACATTAATCTTTTATGGTCTTTAAGAAATTTCAGGTTCCTCAGGTATAAATTTCTCGTAGTGTAGGAACGGGGCTTCTGGAAGAGTCGGGATTATTTCCTAGTTCAGTGTCCTTCATGTATATTAGTGGGCAGAAGCTTTTTCATGTGTATGGAAAATGATTTCCCAAATATAATTGGATAGCAAATATTTTAGGTTTTGTGGGCCACATATGATCTCTGTTAACATACTCTTCTTTTTTACTTTTTACAATCCTTTAAAAATGGGGAAAAAAATAAAAACCAAAACATTTTTAGCTTCATGTCTATAGAGAAACAGACGATGGGCCTGGAGCTTGTCAACACCTGGACCAGTGTAGGCTGCTGTTACAGACAAAATTAGCTTCTAAAAGTCCAGGCCATAGAGGCTTAAACAAAGTGAATGAACAAAGATCAAAATGTCATGGAGGGATGAAAATTTTAACTGAAATTATTAATAAACTCTCCATCCAGTAAATTTATCTGTGATTCTTCAGATTAAAATGCAAAAAGACAAATTTTTTACTTCCAGCCAAGATGGAGGCATAGGTAGACACACTTCACCTCCTCACACAACCATAGGAAGGACCACTACTAATCTCAAAACAAAATACAACCAGAACTGCCAGAAAATCAAACTGTATGGAAGTCCAACAACCAAGGATTTAACAAAGAAATATTCATCCAGATGGGTAGGAGAGGCAGAGATAGGGAGCCGGTGGGAGAGGATACAGTGAGGGGGCAATGGGAAGGTGGCAGTGGCCGGTGGAAGGGGCAGACCCACATTCACATGTGGTGAATAAAAACTGGGAGGGACACCTGGGGAACGAGCCATCCCAGCATGCCCAGCCAGACCACGCAGTCCAGGGTTCCAGGGCCAGGAAAATAATGCCTCATAACTTCTGGCTGTAAAAACCATTGGGGGGTGGGGGAGTGGAAGAAACTGCTGGTCTCTCAGGGGAGTCTGCTTAAATGACCCACATGGCCCTGGAACATATGCAAACCCACCCACTCTGGTATTCAGCACCAGGGCAGCAGCTAGAAAGGGCACCAATCACATACAAGATGTGAAGGAAGTGACTGGAAACAAGGAAGAGCCAAGCAAGCAGTATTTTTCCCTCCCAACCTCCCTGACATATAGCACTACAAAGAGGCAAAGTGGGCTGTTGCACCTTGGCGAATACCTAAGGCCTCCCCCCTTACAACATAACAGGTGTGCCAAGCATGGGAATCAAAACAGCTCTACCTAATACACAGAAACAAACACAGGGAGGCTGCCAAATTCAGGGGACAAAGAAATATGGTCCAAATAAAAGAACAGGTCAAAACTCCAGAAAAAGAACTAAGTGAAACAGAGATAGCCAAACTATCAGATACAGAGTTCAAAACACACTGGTGGTAAGGATGCCTAAGAGATCTCATTGAGTACAGCAAACTCATAAGGGAAGACATGAAGGCTATACTAAGTGAAATAAAGAAAAATCCACAGGAACCAATAGTGAAGGGAAGGAAGCTGAGATTCAAATGAATGATTTGGAACATAAACAAATAAACAGTCAACCAGTACAGAATGAAGAAACAAGAATTCAAAAAAATGAGAGAATAAGAAGACTCTAGGACATCTCCAAACGTGCCAACATCCAAATCCTAGGGATACCAAAAAGAGAAGAGGAACAGTAAGAAATTGAAAATTTATTTGAAAAAATAATGAAAGATAACTTCCCTGATCTGGACAAGGAAATAGATACACAAGTCCAGGCAGCACAGAGTCCCAAACAAGTTAGACCTAAAGAGGGGAACACCAAGACACATCATAATTAAAATGCCAAAGGTTAAAGAGAGAATCTTAAAAGCAACAAGAGAAAAGGAGAGAGTTACCTACAAAGGAGTTCCCATAAGACTATCAGCTGATTTCTCGAAACCTTACAGGCAGGAAGGGAAGTATTCACAGTTTTGAAAGGCAGGGACCTACATCCAAAATTACTCTATCCAGCAAAGTTATCATTTAGAATGGAAGGGCAGATACAGTGCTTCCCAGATAAGGTAAAGCTAAAGGAGTTCATCATCACCAAGCCCTTATTTGAAATGTTAAAGGGATTTATTTAAGACAAAGAAGATCAAAACTATGAACAGTAAAATGACAACAAACTCACTACTATAAACAACTGAATCTAAAAAACAAACTAAGCAAACAGCTAGAACAGGAATAGAATCATAGAAATGGAGAGCACTTGGAGGGTTATCAGCAGGAAGGGGGGAAATGGGGGTAAAGATACAGGAATTAAGAAGCATAGTGGTAGGTATAAAATTAGACAGGGAGAGGTTAAGAATAGTATGGGAAATGGAGAAGTCAAAGAACTTACATGCACGACCCATGGACATGACTAAGGGAGGGACGGATGCTGGAGAGAGGGGGAGTACTGGGCAGAAGGGGGCAAATGGGAAAAAATTGGGACAACCGTAATAGCATAATCAATAAAATATACTTTAAAAAAGATAATTTTTCTAAAATAATCATTTAAAACATCTTTTTAATAATCCTGTTGTTTAGTCGGTTTCTTCTTTAACTTTTTATTTGGGAAAATTTTAGTCATATACCATAGGAGAATACTATAATGACCCCCTAGGTACCTATTATGCAGCTTAAGTAATCTTCATCTAGCAGCCAGTCATGTTTTATTTAAACCCCAACTCCTTTTCCCAGACATCCAACACTGAATTATTTTGAAGCAAATCACAGGCACCTCATTGTTTAATTCGTAAATATTTCAGTATGTCTTAAAGATAAAGGATTCTTTTTTTTTAAAGATGACCAAAATGTTACTATCAAACCAAGAAAACAATTGATAATTATTTAATATTGTACTATCTAGCATTGTAACATATAGTCAATGCTCAGGTTCTTCCAGTAGTCCCATTTCGTTATTGTCTTTGTGTTTTGCTTGAATTAGGCTCCAGTTAAGATTCACACATTGCATTTATAATATGTCCCTTAAGTTCCTTTTTAAATCTGTAGGTTCCCCTTCCCTTTTTTGTTTGTATTTGCTGTTGGTTGAAGAAAAAGGGGGTTTTTTTTGTTCTGTTAAACATCTCTTGTTCTGAATTTTGCTGATTCCATCAGTTAACATGTTCCTGTGTCCCTTGGTGTACTTTAAATTTCTGGAGGCTTGATCTATTTCAGGTAGGACTTTGGCAAGAATACTTGTAAGACATTTATGTACCAGGATGCACGTAAAGTCTGGCTCTCTCTTTTTGTGTTACTACAAGCCATTGATGATCATTGCCTAGATACTTTGTTTCTTTAGGAGTTTGCAGTGTTAATGATCTGTTTTTTCCATTCTTTATTCCTTCATGAACTGGAATACTACATAAACATTTTTCCCCAATATAGTTACCTTGAAGTACGGCTTCTAAAAGAAAGTCAAGTTAAACACTTGATTCTTTTCTTTTCCTTTAATATTTTTCAAAACAGTAAGTTTTTTCCCAACATACTCCAAAAGTAACCAGTGACTTTAAAATACAGTTATGAACTTAACAAATTTTAATGTATTTACTATATTAGCTTACTACAGTATTCTTATGGATACTCATTTGTGTCTAGAGAATCTCTTCAAGTTTACACAGTGTCCTAGTGGTCCTGGATAGCATCTTTTCTTGTTGGTATGCACAATATATTTTCTAAGATCATTTTCTATCCCAGACCTGGAATTACCTGTTACTAAGTAACCCTAGTTCTTTTTATGGCATGTGGCATTCAGAGATTGTAACCTGGATGCTGTGGGTACTCACTGCTATTGTATTGATAGATGTTTATAGGACTTTTTAATGGACAAAGGTAGGAAATACTTATTCTTCATTGTAATTGCAAATTTCTTAATTTATTGTTTTGTGATTAGAAACTGTTATGTACCAGATAGCTACCTGAAATTCTTTCTGGCTTTGTTCACAATGCATTCATAGCTGTTAATTGGGGCATTTGAGAATTTTGTAGGTTTTTTGTTTAGTATATTTGAATTTGTGTTTTGGAAGAAAAATAATAGATCGGTTTTCTGATCAGTCAGTTTTCTGAGATGCCATTTATTCTTCCCCTCTTTAATCTGTCAATTTTTATAATGTGTTTTAAAAGTTACCACTGTGCTCTGGCCGGTGTGGCTCAGTTGGTTGGAACATTGTCCTGTGAACCGATAGGTCATGGGTTGGATTCCCAATCAGGGCATATGCCTAGGTTACAGGTTTGGTCCCCAGTTATGTCGTGTATGAGGGGCGGCTGTTTCTCACATCCATGTTTCTCTCCCTCTCTTCCTCCTTCCTTTCTCCTCTCTCCAAAAATCAATGAACATGTCCTTGAGTGAGGATTTTTTTTTTTAAGTTACTCCTGTGATTTTGGCTTTTTTTCCTCCTAGCCCCCTTGTATTTTTAACAGATTTTGCTCTGTGTATTTTTTATTGAGGTGAAATTCATATAACAAAAACTTAAGCATTTAAAAGTGGACAGTTCAGCTCTAGCCAGTGTGGCTCAGTTGGAGTGTTGTCCCATAACAGAAGTGTTGCAGGTTCAATCCCTGGTTGGTGCACATGCAGAAGCAACCTACCAGTGTTTCTCTCTCACGTGGATGTTTCTTTATCCCTTCCTGTGTCTTTATCTCTCTAACAAGTAGTGAAAAAAAATATCCTCTGGTGAGGATTTTTTTTTTTTTTTAAGTGTACAGTTCAGTGGCATTTAGTACATTTATAGTATTTTGCAGTCACCTCCTATATTTAATTTCAGATATTTTCGTTATTTGAAAAGAAAACCTTGTACCCATTAAGCTGTTCCTCCCTATATCCCCCTCCCCCTAGCCTCTGGCAACCACCAGTCTCATTTCTATCTCTGAATTTACCTGTCCTGGATACTTCATATAAATGACAGTGTGCAATATGTGAACTTTTGTGTTGCGCTTCTTTCACTTGGCACATTTTTTTAAGATTCGTCCATGTTGTGGCATGTATCAGTATTTTATTTATGGCTGAGTAATTGTTGTTATGTATATGCCATATTTTGTTTAGCCATTCATCTATTGATGGACATTGAGTAATTTCCTCCTTTTGGCTGTTGTGAATAACACTGCTGTGAACATTTGGGTACAAGGATTTTTTTTGGAGTATCTGTTTTCAAATCTTTTGGTTCTATATCTAGAAGTAGAATTGCTCAGTCATATAGTAATTTGTGTTTAACTTTTGAGGAACGTCCAAACTATTACCACAACGCCTGCACTATTTTACTTTCCCACCAGCAATGTGGAAGGTTTCCAGTTATTCCATGTCCTTGCCAATGCATTGTATTTAACCATTTTTAGTCATAGCCACCCTAATGGTTGTGAAATGGTGTCTCATTGTGGTTTTGATTTTCATTTTCTTAATGACTAATGATGCTGAGCATCTTTTCATGTGCTAGTCGGCCATTTGTACATCCTTTTTGGAAAAGTATCTATTTGTGTCCTTTATCCATTTTTATTTGGGTTATCTTTATGTTGACTTTTAGAGTCTAGACACTAAACCTTACCAAATACGTACATGATTTGCTTAATATTTACTTCCATTCTTTATGTTGTCTTTTTTACTTTCTTGATAATGTCTTACAACATTTAAGTCCAGCTTATCTATGTTGCTCATGCTTTTGGTGTTATGTCACAAAATACATTGCCAAATCCAAGATGATGAAGATTTTATACCATGTGTTCTAAAATTTTTATGGTTTTAGCACTTATATTTAGGTCTCTGACCTGTGTTGAGTTAATTTTTGTATGTGCAATGATGAAGGGATCCAATTTATTTTTTTGCATGTAGATATCCAGTTGTCCCAGCATTATTTGTTGAAGAGACTATTTTCCCCCATTGAATGGTTTTGGCATCATTGTTGAAAAATCAGTTGGCCCTAGATACATGGGTTTGGTTTTGGGTTCTCAATTCTATTCTATTATTCCATAATGTGAGTACCACACTGTTTTGATCACTGTAGCTTTATAGCAAATTTTGAAACAGGGAAGTTTGAGTTCTACATGTTTGTTATTCTTTCCCAATATCGTTTTAACTACTCAGGGCTCCTTATAATTTCATATAATTTGAGAATCTGGTTTTCTATTTCTGCATGAAAGATCTGTGGGATTTTGATAGGGATTGCAGTGAAACTACAGAGCACTTTGGTGTCTCATTTCCTTGGTGTCTAAGATTGAGCAACTTGCCATATTTACTGGCAGTTTGTAATGTGCCCATTTTTTATTGGATTGCTTGGCTCTTACTGGTTTATATGGCTCCTAGATATTAGTCCTTTTAACAAATATGTGTATTATATTGTCCTTTTCCACTCTGTGGTTTGCCTTTTCACACTTTAATGTTGTCTGCCAGTGAACATAATGTGTTACTTTTCTTGTTTATTTTTTAAATCCTCACCTAAGGATATGTTTTTATTGATTTGAGAGAGAGAGAGAAACATCGATTGGTTGCCTCCCTTATGCACCCCGAGCAGAAATTGAACCCACAACCTAGAAAAGTGACTGGGGGTCGAACCCACAACCCTTTGGTGTATAGGATGACGCTCCAACTAACTGACCAACTTGTCCAGGGCCCCTTTTCTTATTTTTAATTTAGTCCAATTTATTTTAGTTTTCCTTTATGATTAGTACTGTAATTAGTGTGGCCTATTTAAATTTCTTGATTAAGTCATGAAGATAATGGTCCCTATTTCTACAAGTTTTAATCCATTTAGGTTCTGGTTCTTTTTCCTTTCATTATATTTGTATGCATTTTTATATCTAAAGCTTCTTTTCTGTCATGTAATGCACAGACAAGTTAGCTTCCTCCTAGCATATTTTTAAAAACAGAATAAATGAGGGACATGAACTATATTTTATTTAACATGTCTTACATGGGGTTATTAGGATTCTGTAATGAATTCAACTCATATTTTCATTACTTTGTCTTAGTTGTTTTAAAGATTTTATTTATTCATTTCTGGAGAGAGGAGAAGGGAGAGAGAAAAAGAGGCAGAGAAACATTACTGTGTGGTTGCCTCTTGAGCAACCCCGAGACCCGACCCGCAGCCCAGGCATGTGTGCTGACTGGGAATTGAACCAGTGACCATTTGGTTTGCAGGCCGACACTCAATCCACTGATCCACACCAGCCAGGGCTCATTACTTCGTCTTATTTGGGAGTTGGTTTACGTAAACTTCATGAAAAGTTTAGTTTAATCTGAATATACTATTTTTGTATGGATTTTTAAAACATATACTATGAGAAAAGGAAGAGACGTTTTTTAATACCACTTTAACCTTTAAACATCTTGCCACTTTTGCTTTCTCTCTCTCCATACAAACACACACACACTTTGTATTTTTGCCCAATCATTTGAAAGAAACTGGCAGGTGTTTCTTTCTCTTACGTGGACAAATGCCATTATTGTGTGTGTGTATGTGTGAATAAAATTGTTGCATTGCTGTCTAGCAGATAAACATTTTCAGGTGCCAAAGATTTAATATTCATTTGTTCATTGAAGAACTACTTAAGACATATTAAAATACAGGAAGCAGGCAGAGTGAAGACTTAGGCAAGTACAAGTTAAACACTAAACTTTCAGAAGAACAAAATTTTTTCTGGTCCTTCATTTCCCTGCCAAGTCCTAGGCCACTTTGTGGTTTTTTTGTTTTGTTTTGATTCTGGTTTTTTTTTTTTTAACATTTTATTTATTTTTAGAGAAGGGGGAAGGGAGAGGGAGAGAAACATCGATGTGCAAGGAAAACATCGATCAGTTGTCTCTTAATTGCCCCGAACCAGGGACCTGGCCCACAACCCAGGCATATGCCCTGACCTGTAATCGAACCTGTGACCTTTCGGTTCACAGGACAACACCCAGCCCACTGAGCCACAGCAGTCAGGGCCTAGGCCACTTTGAATCACAAAGTAAGAACATAGATTCTGGCTTTTGAACTAGACCATATAATAATAATAATTTTTGTTAAATTGGATATGCATTTAATTTGTGTGTTTTAAATGTTTGTGCATTAAAAACCTTAAAACCCTAAAGCATGTTTAAGGAGATTACTAAGTATGAATTGATGCTATTGCATGGCATGAGCCTTAGGTGGGTTAAAACTAAGCTTTGTCAGAATGTTTGAATTCCTTAAAACTTAGTTTTCTATAAAAATGGAGTTTGGCTCCATTAAGTTTAAGAGTGATTAAATGCTTTCAGAATGTCTGGAACATAAAAAGCACTTAAATACTTGCCTTAATTAACTAAAGTATCTAATTCCTAACATCATAGAAAGAGTACTGAATAGACTCAGATATGATTTCTGGACCAAGCTCAAGCTCCATCTCTTTGACCATTTATGAAAGAAAGAATATGTACTAGATAATCTCCAATTCGCATTAACATTTTTTATGGTGTATTGTAGTTACTGTATATACTACCAAGAAAACAATTTAACCTGATCAGGAAATTTAAAACATTTTTTTAATATTAATGGTCATGCAGAACAAAAAGACCTGTTTTAATGACTAATGTGAACTTTTTTTCACTCGATAGCACGAATTACATCTTTACAAGAGGAGGTGAAGCATCTCAAACATAATCTTGAAAGAGTAGAAGGAGAAAGAAAAGAGGCTCAGGAAATGCTTAATCATTCAGAAAAGGTAAATGATTTAACATTACCAGTTATGAGATAATATTTACTAGTTACCAAATATAAGGTGGTTTTATAAAATAGCATTCATTCCTAATGTTTCTAAAAATTTTATGGTTGATCAGTTGGTTGTGTGGGGCTGGTGTATGTGTCCTAATTAGGTCTTTTCATTGTGTCATTTTTGTTTTTACCCTTGAAGGGTATTAGTTGTTTGATATTATCTGACCACAAATTGCTTTGGTTTGGAAATACATTTTCATACAGAATTTTTTCCTTTTTTTTTGTACATGGGTATCATGAAGATGCTGAGCCTTATTACTGTCCTTAGGAAGAAGGAAAACAAAGGGTCATGTGTACTTTTTCCATTTTGTTGGTAGGAATTAGCAAAATAGGGAATACACAAAAGTGATTGGCCTTTACATGTAGAATTTTCTTAATCATAAATATTGTTGGTTATCCTCTGCTCCTGCCTTGCTTAAAAAGAACGGATTAAATAGATAATACACAGATCTAGCTGTCACTTTTTTGATGCCTCACTGAAATGTTGCAGTTTTACTAGATCATCAGATAAATGATGAGAAAATCTACCAGTTATCTTGTCCTTTGTACATGTTTTGTGACAAGCAAAGTAGTTTTTTGATGTCTAAGCCTTGTGTAAATGTAGAAATAGAATGAAAGAAGGAAGAGTAGAAGAATCACCCAAACAGAAATGAAATACATTTTGACTTGACCTTTCATCAAAGCAACATAAATCTCAGTACAGATACAAATGTAGATAGAGATGATTTATTGTTTAAAAAAGTGGTAGCAAAAATTATTTTGTGAATTGAAGAATTGTCCTATTTGTTTCTGATCCTAGCAATTAATCCTTCTAACGTAATCACCACCGCAATCTTGCCCTGCCATCAGCCATAGCTAATGATTCTAATGGGAAGGGCCCATGTTGTGGGTAAAGAAAAGGTGACATTTTGCTTTTAAGTTTATATGATGTGAAATATATAAGAAAGTTTAAAAGATAAACTTAAGTCCTTAATAAGAATATTTGAGAAAGGTGATGTCACATTTCAGGCCAGTTGATTCATATATTATTTCTTGTGGGATATTAAATAATGTAATATTTAATAATGTATCTTTTGAATAGTATGTTATATGACTCTCAATCTCATTTTACAGGAAAAGAATAATTTAGAGATAGATTTAAACTATAAGCTTAAATCATTACAACAGCGGTTAGAACAAGAGGTAAATGAACATAAAGTAACCAAAGCTCGTTTAACTGACAAACATCAATCCATTGAAGAGGCAAAATCTGTTGCAATGTATGGTAAGTGCCAGTTTTAATATTTTCTACATGATTAGTTTTTAAATAATACCTATGCAAATTTTGATTATGATCAAAATTTTACTTTATAGTAGTACAAATTCTTAAAAATTACAAATAATGATCTAGGAGGAGGACATCATTACCTTTTTTTCTGGATACCTTTTTATTTTTTTAAATTCTTCCTCAAGGATATATTTATTGATTTTAGAGAGAGAGGAAGAGAAGGGGAGAGAGAAACAGAAGCATCCATGTGAAAAGAACATCAATCACTACCTCCTGTACCTGCCCCAACTGGGGATTGAACCTACAACCTAGCCATGTGCCCTTTCCGGTGATAAAACCTACCACCTTTCAGTGCAAGGGATGATGCTCCAACCAACTGAGCCACACCAGCCAGGGCAGGATACCTTCCTTTTTAAAAATATTTTATTTTATTTTATTTTTTTAATTTTTATTGTTATTCAGTTACAGTTGTATAGCTTTTCTCCCCATCCCTCCACCCTAATTTTTTTTTTCATTTTATAATAATTACCCCTTTATTAAGAATTTTTTTGTTTGTTTTTTATTGTTGTTCAGTTACAGTTGTCCCACCTTTTTTCCCATTGCTCTCCCCATCCCGTCCTCCCCCACTCCCACAGTCAATTCCCCCCAATTGTCCATGCCCATGAGTCCTCTATTTGAGTTCCTTTACTTTCCCCTTCCCCTGCTTTCCCCCATTATCTGCCCCCCACCCCAGTCACTGTCAGTTTGTCTTTATTTCCATGTCTGTGGTTCTGTTTTGCTCATTTGTTTGTTTTGTTCATTTTTATAAAAATAACAATTTCACCTTCTAGTTTCCTCATTCCACCACCCTATACTACCCTCTACTCCCTATAAAAGTCAATGGAATTGCTCTTTTTTCCCAGTTTTTCAGTTCATTTTCTTACCGATCTATTCTGGAACTTATATTGTCTGTTAATTCATCTGCTTTCCTGCTCTGTTCCCTCATTTTTCTCATTTCTTTGTAATTCCACTGTATGAGCCCTCTAAACAACCTTAGATCAGATCAACCAAACACTTTCTTCACTGTATATAGTTCTTCAGATGGGTGTCAGTCCACTGTATTGTCTCCTGCCGCAGTTGGGCTGTCATTTTTTTTAGTATATCACTCATGAGTTCCTTCTATTATTTCTCCTCTCGAGCTTCCTATGCCATTTCTTTATTACTCCACTTTTAGATGAACATTTCTCCTATTTCAAAAAGAAATCATGAAAGTATAGGTGTGAATTTCTTAAAATCCAGTTCTCTTACTTAATCAACCTATCCTACTTCTTTACCCATCTTCAATACCTTCCCTGTCATCTTAGAGGAGAGTGATCCTTTTCCTGTCTTGGTTGATATGTTCTAGCTGTACTCAGGTCCAGTCTCTTCTTATCTCATTTAAACTTACTACAGTAGTCTTCCCCTCCATCCATTGGTTTCACCTTCTCCTGTTTCAGTTATCCATGTCATCTGAGGTCCAAAAATATGAAGTGGAAGATTCCAGGAATAAACAGTTCATAAGTTTTAAATTGTGTGCTGTTCTGAGCATCACAATGAAATCTCACAGTGTCCTGCTCCATTCCTCCAGGGTGTGAGCCTTTCCTTTGTTCAGTGTATCGACGCTGTGTACATTCCACTTGTTAGTCTTGGTTATAAGACCCACTGTTGCTTATGTTCAAATAACCCTTATTTTACTTAATAATGACCCCAAAGCACAAGAGTAGTGACGCTGGCAATTTGGATGTGCCAAAGAGAAGCCATAAAGTGCTTATTCCATACTGTCAGAAGGTTAGTAGTAGCCTAAATGCTGCATCACAATTCTTATGTCATTCACCTCACTTCATCACCCAGGCATTTTATCATTTCACATCATCACAAGAAGGGCGAATATAGTACAATAAGATATTTTCAGAGAAACAGATTACATTCATCTAATGTTTTTTTATAGTATATTGTTACAATTGTTCTATTTTATTTTTAGATATTATTGTTAATCTCTTACGGTACCTAATTCATAAATTAAACTTTATGATAGATGTATAATTTTATGTTTTTAAAAGACCACCCCTGCTGCTGTGTGGTGAATGCTTTTGAGAGAGGTAACAAAGGAAGATCAACTAAAAGGCTATAGGGAAGGGGTGTCAAACTCATTTTCACCAGGGGCCACATCAGCCTTGCGGTTGCCTTCAAAGGGCCATATGTAATTTTAAGACTGTATAAATGTAACTACTCCTTAATAGTTAAGTGAGAGCTCAGCACTGTTGCCAGGTAGAAACAAGGTGCCAGGCCGGATAAAACAAGGTGGAGGGCCAGATTCGGCCCTCAGGCCTTGTGCTTGCCACCTGTGCTATAGGGTATAAGCATTGGTGGTAGTAAAACTGAAAAGAATTGGAGATGCAGAGGACAAGAGTTGGTGACAAATTGAATGGGAAGAGGAAAAGAAGGAATCAAGAAAGACTTGGACTTTTAATTTTAATAGCTAGAGGTATGTTAATATATTTTGACATTGAGATGATGGGTAGGAATGGTATGGGAAGGTAGGGAAATGATGGAATCTGTTTAGATATGTTAACTTTGAAAAGCTTGTTTGATATGTAGGTGGTGATGTTAAATAGTCAATTGTATGTAATAAGTGTGAAACCTAGGGTAGAGTATCAATTCAGGGGTCATACACATGTGGCCATATGAAGATGATGATGAAATCAATGAAGGGAAGAATAAGGTCAGAAGAGAAGAATCATAATGGAGCCTTAAGGCAGTGTAACATTTGCAGGTTAGGTAGAAGAGGACAAACCAACAAAAGAAAGAGCAACCAAACAGATAACAGAAAAACCAAGAGAATATGGTATCAGAGGCTTGAAGAGTAAAGCATTGGGAAAAATGAGGAAGTGGTTCAGTATATTGAATTCTGTTAAGGTCAGTAACGATGGAGACAAAGATACTGTGTGTCTTCTAAATTTTTTGCAAGGTGGACATCATTAGTTAACATACAAGTAGGAGTTTAAGTGGAATGGTGGAGATAGAAACCAAATTGGAAAGAGCTAAATGTGTACCAGGCGAGGCACTGGAGATAGTTAGTGTAGATAACTCTTTCAGAAGTTTGATGGTGAACAGAGATGGGTGGTAGCTGAAGAGGGATATGAGATCAGTAGAGGATATTTAAGGAGATAATAAATTAGATTATTATGTTCATGGGAATGATTAGGTTGGGAGGAGGAAATTCTTGAGGAAGGAAAGAGATGAAATACTTGCAGGAACAAAGTCCGGAACAGAAGTGGATGGATTTATGTTTGATTAGAGAGATGGGAATAGGAGTTGATGATTTTTTTTAAGTATATTTTATTGATTATACTATTACAGTTGTCCCATTTTTTTCTCCCCTTTATTCCCTTCTGCCCTGCACCCTCCTCTCACCAGCATTCCCCCCTTAGTTCATGTCTTAGTTCTTTGGCTTCTCCATTTCCCATACTATTCTTAACTTCCCCTGTCTATTTTCTACCTACCATTTATGCTACTTATTCCCTGTTCCTTTTCCCCCATTCCCCTCCTTCCCCTCTCCAATGGTAACCCTCCATGTGATCTCCATTTCTGTGAATCTGGTCCTGTTCTAGTTGTTGGCTTAGATTGTTTTTACTTTTGTTTTTTAGGTTCAGTTGTTGATAGTTGTGTGTTTGTTGTCATTTACCGTTCACAGTTTTGATGTTCTTTTTCTTAGATAAGTCCCTTTAACATTTCATATAGTAAGGGCTGGGTGATGATGAACTCCTTTAACTTGACTTTATCTGGGAAGTACTCTATCTGCCCTTCCATTCTAAATGATAGCTTTGCTGGATACAGTAATCTTGGATGTAGGTCCTTGCCTCTCATGACTTGGAATACTTCTTTCCAGCCCCTTCTTGCCTGCAAGGTTTCTTTTGAGAAATCAGCTGATAGTCTTATGGGAACTCCTTTGTAGGTTACTGTCTCCTTTTCTCTTGCTGCTTTTAAGATTCTCTCCTTATCTTTAATCTTGGCTAATGTAATTATGATGTGTCTTGATGTGTGCTTCCTTGGGTACAGCTTCTTTGGTGCTCTGTGAGTTTCCTAAACTTCCTGGAAGTCTATTTCCTTTGCTAGATTGGGGAAGTTCTCCTTCATTATTTTTTCAATTTTTTGCTCTTCCTCTTCTCCTTCTGGCACCCCTATGATTCGGGTGTTGGAATGTTTAAAGTTGTCCCGGAGGTTCCTCAGCCTCTCCTCATTTTTTCAAATTCTTGTTTCTTCATTCTGTTCTGGTTGAATGTTTATTTCTTCCTTCTGCTCCAAACCGTTGATTTCAGTTCCAATTTCCTTCCCTTCACTGTTGGTTCCTTCTATATTTTTCTTTATTCCACTTTGGATAGCCTTCACTTCTTCCTCTGTTTTGCGACCATACTCAGCCACTTCTGTGAGCATCCTGATTACCAACGTGAACTCTGCATCTTGATAGGTTGGCTATGTCTTCATCACTTAGTTCTATTTTGTGGGTTTTATCTGTTCTTTCATTTTGGCCACATTTCTTTGTCTTAGTGTACCTGTTATGTTGTAAGAGGCGGAGCCATAGGTATTCGCTAGGGCAGAGCAACCCACATTGTGTCACTGTCTGTGGGGTAGGGGTCAGAGAGGGAACAGTGCCACTTGCTCAGCTCTCGGCTAGCTTTCAGTCACTTCCCCAGCTACCCACAAGTGGATTATGCCCTTTCAGGTGCTGATCTCCAGGTAGGTGGTTTTGTGTGTGTTCTAGGACCCTGTGGGTCTCTCCAACAAACTCTCCTGTGAGACTGGGAGTTTCTCCTGCCACCGCAACCCCCACCAGTTTTTATAGGCAGAGGTTTTGAGGCTTTCTTTTCCCACGCTATAACCCTGGGTTGCATGGTCTGTCTTGCTCCCTAGTTTTTCCTCCCAATTTATCCGCAAGCAAACGTGGGCAGCCCATTCCATCAGCTGCTGACTTGCCACATGTCCTCTCCACCCCCAATCCCTGTCTCCGCCTCTCCTACCAGTCTGAGTGAATGTTCCTTCTTTAACTCCTTGGTTTTCGGACTCCCATACAGTTTGATTTTCTAGCAGTTCTGGTTACTTTTTGTTTTTAAATTTGTTGTTGTCCTTGTTCTGGTTGTGCAAGGAGGCAAAAGCTGGACATAAAGAAGTGATGATTGTATTGGTGCAGCTAAGTTTGTAGGTTTGGGCAAAAAGATGAGGAAGTTTCTTTCTAATGTTTTCTTTTTGTCATCCAATTGGCAGCCTCTGAGAGTGGGAAAGCAGACTTAATAAGTTTGCATGTTGTTGGTGCAATTTACTAATTGCAAGGTCATGCATAAGTTATTAACCTCTCAAAATTTTTGTTACCATATCTCAGAAAAGGAACCTCAGTGTAGGCTAATGTTTTCTGGTAAAAATTAAAATAAGTGTTATACAATACCACCATGGAGTCTTGTTTATCTGAGTTGCATAAAGTAGAATTCCTAACTTAGCCTTCAGTCTCTTGAAACTTTTCTGGAACAATGCAAGGTGTAGATTAATAACCATAACCTATTTTCTGGCTTTTATCTGAGCTACATCCATCTTTCTCTTTAGTTATTCTCCCCGCCTTTTTTTCCAGCTGTACTTTTACCTTGTGGTCTGAAAATGGCACTGATAATCTCTCAAATCATTGCACAAAGGATTTAGAAGGTTTTACTTTATTACCTTATTATATTTTATAACTTTCTTCCTTTAGAGATCTCACATTAGGACTTCTATAATGAATTGCTTTATTAGAGTCCCAGGATGAAAACAAGGATATTTGGCACCAGCTTGTCTTACACACCCCATGAAAGTGGAAAGTAATAAAGTAGCCCTGGCCAGGTAGTCATTTGATTCAAGCATTGTCCTGCTATACCAAGGATGCTGGCTTGATTCCTGGTTAGGACACATACAAGAACCAACCAGCGAATAAATACAGAAATAAGTGGAACCACAAATTGATCCTCCCCCTCTTCCCCTCTCCTACTCTCCCACTCTACATCTCTCCCTCTCTTCCCCTCTTCTTTTCCTTTTCTCCCTTCCCCTCTCTCTAAAATCAACAAATAAAAATTAAGGGAAAAAAAAGAAAGAAAAATAATGAAGTAATCTCTTTGTTTAAATGTATGTTTGCAACTTTTTTTTCAGAGATGGAAAAAAAGCTAAAGGAAGAAAGAGAAGCTCGAGAGAAGGCTGAAAATAGGGTTGTTCAGATTGAGAAACAGTGTTCCATGCTAGATGTTGATCTGAAACAGTCTCAACAGAAGCTCGAGCATTTGAATGAAAGTAAAGAGAGAATGGAGGATGAAGTAAGAAAAAGTACTGATTTTGTTCATCTTATAAAAGCGAAGCAATCACATGTTATATCTGAAAAATATTATCTATAATTTAAACAGCATGGTGGAAATTGGAATAAAATAACATACACACACACATACATAGATAGGTAGATCAGTCTGTGTGTATATAGAGCTTTGTTCACTGCTCTATGGTCACCAGTATTCCTCTCTCTTAGAACTTTTATCTTCCAAGAGTTATTAAACGTTCATACCATAGGATCTGTACCATTTTGCATTGTGACAGTGAAACTGTGTAGAGGTGTCATAGCTCCTCCTCTGAAGAAACTGACCATCTGCTTTTTTAAAAAACAAAAAACGAAATAAAAAAAGCCTGTCTTTATTGTAAAGTATTCTATAATCCCAAAGAGAAGCATTGCTGTTGGGTTTCCAAAAAAAGTGTTAAACTGCAGCCTTGACTGGCTTAGATTGATAGAAATCACAGGGTACACATTTACAAAGCAATAAATAAAAAGACAAAATGACATTATATCCTGTGGCTACTGTGTATGTTTTAGAAATTACTTATAAGGTGAAAATAATTAGTCCACATATGTAAATTAGAGAAGAGAGAAAGAGAAGACCAGAATAATCAGAAGACTTCATAAAGGAGGAATAAAACGTTACCATTATTTTAAAGGTTAAGAAAGACCTCAGAAGTTAATAGTTTGAGAGTCAGAAGTCTGAGTAGGTGGAGGGAATATTATCAGTGAAGATGACAGTAAAAGAGTGATTACTGAGTGCTTAAAAGAAAGGTAAGTGAGGAACAAAAGGGACTTGATCTGACCAGAGAATAAGAGACTCGTTGATTGGTGAAGGGAGAAACTTGGGAACCAAAGTATTAATAGTCTTTTAAACTTAAAATGGAAGATAGAGGTGAAAAGACTCTTTTAGGGAAACTCATCTGGTAGTAGTACATATAATAACCCAGAAAGAAGAGAAATTAGAGATAATTAAGAGTCAGCATGCAGGAAGAATGTATGTTAAAAATTTGAAAGATAATATTCAGTCACTTAAAATATTTTTGTCCATCTGTTATCTACCTGTTCCTGCGCAGGAACTGGCATACTGAATAATATTGGTATGGTCTTGACTTTTGTGGAACTTAACAGTCCAGAGGGAAATACAGGCATGGCATATATTGAACAGAAGAATCGGCAAGTGTTATAGGGGTATTGTGTCTAATCGCATCTAGGAGTTAAGGAAGGCCTCAAAAACTTTGGAGGGTTATAAACTAGCACAAACACTTATAAATGAAGCAGTAAATTTAAGTACCCCTTAGGAAGTCCCCCCCCAAAAGTGGCTTTTTTTTTTTTTTAAGATTTTATTTATTTATTTTTAGAAAGAGGGGAAGGGAGGGAGAAAGAGAGGAAGAGAAACATCAATGTGTGGTTGCCTCTCACATGGCCCCCACTGGGAACCTGGCCCACAAACCCAGGCACGTGCCCCAACTGGGAATTGAACCAGTGACCCTTTGGTTCACAGCCTGCACTCAATCCACTGAGCTACACCAGCCAGGGCAAAGTGGCTTTTATACTCAATCTTCTACTCCAGAATTTCCATAGAGGTTGGAGTAGAAAGAAACCAAATTGTCTCCAAGGTCTCATATCTGAAATTTGGGGGTTAATTTGACTTAATTATAGTAAATCCTAAAGTAATAAACAGCATCGAATAATAGAGACTTGAGTACTGATATTCTCTCTTTATATAAGGCATGATAATGTACTTGTGATTTGATTTGTATTCTTTAAATAATATCTGATAAATTTAAAGACATTTAAGATCACAATCATTTTTTTCACTCACAGGTTAAGACTCTCACCTTGCAGTTGGAGCAGGAATCGAATAAACGACTATTGTTACAAAATGAATTGAAGACTCAAGCGTTTGAGGCAGATAATTTAAAAGGTCTAGAAAAGCAGATGAAACAGGAAATAAATACTTTATTGGAAGCAAAGCGATTATTAGAATTTGAGTTAGCTCAGCTTACAAAGTAAGTCTCAAGAATAATATTTTTTATTTCTTTTTGTACTCAGCATTGCCTGTGTGTTTGATATTTTATGTGTACATAGATACATACTTAACATTTGTTGAAAAGAAGACTTAAACATTTAGAAATAAAATAATTTACTTAGGAAGAAAGTTTACAAGAGAGTTCAGGCTTTAGAAGGACAAGCTTACTTAATAAAAAATACAGGTATTTAAAGGAAGAAAAGAGGATATTATCAAGGCTGCTTCTTTAAGTCTGTTTATGGTGGGAAAAAACAATATTCTCATGATTTTTATGTTCAAAAAACTCATCTTTTTTCACATTTGAGTTACAAAAATCAGGGATAAACTTTTTCTTAAGGATTCCATACCTTATAGGAAATGTTCAAGGTTTACTTTAGAGACTAGAATTAGACGTAATGACCCTATATTTGTTTGTTTTGCTTTGTTCCTTTCGTTCATATCAGAATGCAAAGTGCCTTTTTTCTCCTTTTATTCTGAGATCTGATGTGCCTGCTTACTTGAAATGGAGACAAAACAAGGTGTCAGTAATTGCTTTCAGAACTTGTATAAGGACATGCTTCAAAAATTTAGTATCATAAATGGATATATCCTATACCGAGCATTGTGTGTTTATTTACTCCAAGTTTATGTTACAATATCTTCATTTGCCAGCTTAATTTATAACACAATCATTCTTGGATAAAATGTCAGTTTTGATTTTGTTGGATTTATATTGGTGAAACTCTTTTCCCCTTTTAGAGCCACTATTCTCTCCAAGTAATGTTTTATACTTTTTTCTCCCAAAATAACTTTAACTTAGTATTCGTTGAACTTTTACTGTCTACTTTCTATCAACCATATAGGCCTTGTTAGATGCTGTAAATACAAAGCTATTAATATTTAATATAAAAATGTAGCAGCTGCAGATGGAATTGTTCATCTTTGAAAAGCTGTGTCTGTGGATTACATTGTGTCTCTGTCTTTTGTAGTCTGTTCCTCTTTATTTAAGTTGTGTTTTAGACATGTAGTTAGTTGTCTGTTTCTTTTCCTCCCTTCGTTTTCCTTCCCTGATTATTCATTTCCACCACTCCATCCCCTGCCTTGTTCTTAATTGGCCAAAATATATAGTACTGACTTATTTTTATTATGTATCAAATATTTTAATGTCCTTTGCTTTTAATGGTTTACTTACTACATAAGACCTTTTAAATGTACCCCTAAGAATGCTTTTCTCTACAAAAATTTACCGGAGTCATTTTTATTTTTGCAACTAGCATTTATCCACAATTAATATTATTCTGAAAGTGACCTTCATTAGAAAAGGGTTCCCTCTGCTTTGCATAATATCATTTTATAAGGAGCAAAATGGAACCAGACAGTATGACCTAACCAAATAAAGTGATACTAACCAAGTAAAGTAATACTGTATAATAAAGTAGGATTTTTTAAACAAAGGTCATTTTAGTAAACCTTTTTATTTTAGCACCTTTAGCAAACAAAGAATGATATAAAGTCTGCTATAAATAAGAGCATGTGTTTACTATTTTCTCTTTTATCTGAAGACAATATAGAGGAAATGAGGGACAGATGCGGGAGCTACAAGATCAACTTGAAGCTGAGCAGTATTTCTCGGTGAGAATCATTTTAACATATAGACTGTTTCAAGACCTGACTCAAAACAAAATTTAGATTATTAGTGTGAATACTAATTCTTTTTAAAATGACTGTGTGAAGTGGATTTTTCCCTTTTGATATATCTATTTCCACATTTCATTTCTGAATGTGAGTTCGTGGTTTTTTAAGTTGTAAAGAAATGACCATTTTTGTTCAAATAATTTCCAGAATTGCCAAACTCTGGAGCTACATATGAGACTTTGTTAAGGGTTCTGCCTGCCTGGTAGCAAGTTCAGGTTGCTTACACTACCAGTATTATCATGTGTGATTTGTGTATGCGTATTACAGTAGCCTAATACATTTGTTCCAGAGTTTTTTCATCTTTGACTCTATGTGCATTTTATGCATCTGTTTTGCTTTTTCTCCATAAAAATCACTCTCTTACTTATTGCAGGCTCAGTTATTTTTTACTACTGTTGATGAGCATTTATAGCTTTGAGGCTTTATTGAAGCCTCTGAAGTTTTTGTTTCTTTTGGTTGCCCAGCTTGTGCTCTACCATTTAAGTACTTGGGAGTGAAATTGTTGAATCATATATTAGTTGTTTAACTTTATAAGAAACTACCAACTGTTTTTTAACTCACTATAAACACTTATTTTTTTCTTATCACTTGTTTTGCAGACTCTCTATAAAACCCAGGTAAAAGAACTTAAGGAAGAAATTGAAGAAAAAAACAGAGAAAATTTAAAGAAAATACAGGAACTACAAAATGATAAGTATGTTCACTTTACTTTAGAACAAGAGTCAGTATTACAGCAAAACATTCTTAACTTAAAGTTTAAAGATAGAGAGTAGCTGTGCCATTATTCTGATGGCAATGATACAGCAAATCATGTTAGGTTAATTCAGAACAAGTCAAACTAGATTTAGGCTAAAGTTTATCTTTATAGTGAAGAAATAATTTACTACATTAACACTATAGCAGTTCTACAAAGATTCAGTAAACTGACAGTAAATTGTTTCCAAGGGCTTCTTAATTTTCAAACATCTATTTGTGTATAAATAGTTCATGCTGTATTTGCAAGTCTTTTTATCTTAGGTAAAGGTATTTAATGTCTTCCCATGTGTGCTTTGCATGTGTGCTTAGGGCCTTAGAAAGAGAAGATCTCTTAAAGCTACTTAAGTGTAACAAATTCTCATAGCTAGTGTCAAAATAGACACTAGAACTTCTGACATTGTTATATTCTCTTTTCATGTAAACACCTTTAAAAGAAATTTAAAAAATTTAACTTTTACTGTTGAAGCAAACAAATAACATAAAATAATAAAACATGTTTGGTTATATGAATATGACAAATACCATTATAACTACCACCCATGGAAGAGATTGAACTTTATTTCCACCGCAGAATTCCACTATACCCGCTCTCTAATTATACCATTTTCCCTCCCTACCACAAGAGTAATCACTATCCTAACACTTATTTGTTGAAAGAATTGGATCATTTGTCCTATATAGTTTTTCTCAGTTGTGATTTTGTTGATTCTTGTTCCATAGTTAATTAAATAGTTTTATCCTCCTTTTGTGTTTCCTGCAAATCAGTGGTTAAGTCTGCAGCTGTGCTGTCCAGTGTGGTAGCCACTAGTCGCATGTAACCATTTAAATTTAAACTTTAATCTACTTAAATAAAATTAAAACTTTAGTTCATCAGATGTACTAGTTACATTTTAGGCGTTTAATAGTCCCATGTAGTTAGTGTCTACCATATTGGTCAGCATAGGTGTAGAACATTCCATCACTGTAGAAAATTTAATTGGACATCCCTAACTGGAGGCTTAGTCAGATTCAGATCTGATTTTTAGAGGGGACAAGACTGCTTCATATATAACTTTGTAATGTCTGGTTTCCTGTATGTGTTGTTAGCAACTATTGACCCTCATTCTTAGATCCTTAATATGTTAGCTGAGTCTGAAGGAGGTACAAAGTTATGTTTCCTGGTGAGTCTCTGTGACAGTGATAAGACTCCTGTTGTATAGTCAGTGGCCTAACATTTGTGTTGTATTTACAGTGTAATACGCAATTGCAAGTTGTGGGCATTCAATGTGTTGGGGAACCCAATCTACTACAGACTGTCCTGTTTCAGGATTGACATATTTGCCTTTGTTTGCTCTATTTAAGAGAAAATATATACATTTATACATATATTTTTTAAGATTTTATTTATTTTTAGAGAGAGGGGTAGAGAGGGAGGAAAAGAGGGAGAGAAAACATTGATTTGTGAGCTTCGCACGTGTTCCCAAATGGAGTCCTGGCCCACAATCCAGGCATGTGCCCGGACCAGGAATTAAACTTGAGACCTCTCAGTTTGTGGGATGATGCCCAACCCACTGAGCCACACCACTCAGAGCAAAAGAAATATATTGATCATTACTGTTGTGCTAACTACTCTACTTCATGCCAGTGATATAATTATTAGTAAGTTATGGTTTTTACTTTCAAGTGCTTCAGAATCTAGGCCAGAGACAGATAAAATTAATGTAGATGACTATGACAAAGTGCTCTTGGAACATATCAAAGGGATATACCTCATCTTACCATGTGGGATTCAGAGAACATTTCCCAGGTGACAATGAAGAAAAAGAAGAATTTATCAGGGAATGGAATATTGGGAAAGAAGAAATATAGGCAAAAGCCAACCTGTGATTTGGATACCAGCAAATGGCTTAGTTTGCAGGTAGGGAGACAGTTGGTGACAGGTAATACTAGAGAGATAAACCTGAGTCAGATTACAAAGGGCCTGTGTCTCAAGCTAAAGAGTTTCAAATTATCCAACACTGAAGAGTAGGAAGTTTTGTTTTTGTTGTTCTCTGTTGCATATCCACATCACCTAGATCACTCCCTGCTTGTTCTTATCTAGCCTCACAACTTTAAATACCATTAGTGTACTAGTATACTCTCCCCTAATTCCAGACTTGTGTATTCAGCTGTCTATTTTATATCTCTCTTGAGTGTTTAATAAGCATCTCATATGTAACATGTGCGGAAAAAATTCCTGATTTCCTCACACTGCCAACCTGCTCCTACCTTTCTTTTGCAATTTCAGTATTAGCGATTCTGTTATTCCCAGTTATTTCATTCAAAAACTTGAAGTCATCCTAGACTCTTCTTTTTTTCTCATTTTCTACATTCAATCCATCAATAAATTATCCTAACTACAAATAAAAAATATGTCCAGAATCTTATCAGTTTATTAGTACCATTACTAATCTCATCCAAAATACTATTTCCATTCTTGATTATTTCAGCACTTTCCTACCTGGTGTTTCCTTGATTCTGCCATTGTCCCACAGAAAGTGCTCTGGAATTTTGTTTGAATCAGAGAATAGATGCACTTCGATATCCTTTCCATGTCTCATTTAAGTATGCTCAAATTCCTGCTATCTTTAAAAATATCTTAACGCAGCAGCCAGAAGTTTTAAAAGAGGGCATTCAGAGTAAAATCCAAAGTCCCCATATTATTTTAGAGAGCCTTATAATGTATGTTCATCTCCCTACTACCTCCTCCCTCCTCTTCCTATGTCTCTCACAACTTTCCCCCATCTCTTACTCTACTCACATTAGCTACCTTCAGACCAACCTCAGGGCTTTTGTTATAGAATAGTTTCCTCTGCCTAACACTATTCCCAGATACCCCGTGGCTTACTCTCTTATTTCATATCTCTTCCCAAATATTGTCTTAGCAAAAAGGATTACTTGATCACCCTATATAAAATAGTGACCACATTTTATGTAGAAACTACGTTCTTCCATCTTTTTTTTTTATTCTTCTCTAGCATACTATATATTATTCATTCTAACACCTTTTATTCTTTATGGCATACTATATACTACTTCATTTTTTTTAATGGCCTGTGTTACCTCACTAATGTATGCTTTCTGAGGTCAGCAACTATATTACTGCTATATTACATGCCTTAATTCCTAAAACAGGGTTTGGCACATGGTAGTAGTCAGATAAAAATTGGTTGAATAAATAAATGTCCTCCTTTTTATTTTTTTTTATTTTTTATTTTTTTAGTTTTTTAGTTCTCAAGGATAACAATCATGAACGGAGTAGCTTATTGAAGAGAGGCTCTTTGGAAAAAGAGCAGGCAAACTGGAGTGATCTGGTCCTGATTTGAATGTCAATTCTGAAAAACCTCAAAATGAAATTCCAAGGAGCATTCCTAGAATAGTTTATAGTAGTTTGCAGATCTATTTATAAGTCTTTATAACCGCCTTGAATTTCAGAGCTGGAAGGGACCTCAAAAATAATTTAGTTTAACTGTCTTATTTTACAGATTTAATTAAGTTGAGCTCCAGGAAGTGTGAAGAACATGCCGAATGTGCCTGTCCAATTAGCTAGTGATAGAACAGGGATAAAGGCTTAAGTCTGGCTTCCAGACTCGTAAGTCAGCATGCCATGCTACCTTCCATTCCAAATCCAAAACAAATTCCTTTTCAAAAGTAGACTGCTTGACATTGCTTTATTACCTACCTTAGTTAAGGACAATAGCTGGTACAAGATTAGAGAGTTCTTTTTTTCTTTAGTTTTTCAAAGTGAGAACTTATATTTAATAGAAAGTTGGTAATGGATTGTTTATTTTAAGCAATAAAAATTATTTTTATCATTTAGTATGTTTTTTAACTAACGAACATAAGCTTCATTAATTATTTAATAATTAAGGAGAGCTCAGGCTCTATAATGGTAGTTGGACATAGGATGTGCTAAATCTCAGATTCTAGAAGAGTTCATTTTGAGCTGACTCTTTGAGCTCGCTTGATTTCATCAATCAGAATGTTTGTGGCAATCACTGTGTAAGAGTGAAGAAGTTGTAAATTGTGCTTTTACACATATGGTTAAGTTGGAAGAATAAACAATTTGTTTGTATCCATTTTTCTTATAAATCTATTGCAGAGAAACTCTTGCTACTCAGTTGGATCTAGCAGAAACAAAAGCTGAGTCTGAGCAATTGGCTCGAGGGCTTTTAGAAGAACAGTATTTCGAATTGACCCAAGAAAGCAAGAAAGCTGCTTCAAGAAATAGACAAGAGATTACAGACAAAGATCACACTGTTAGTCGGGTAAGTGGTGACAGTCAGGTAAGTTATATGACTAAAAATTTAAATTAAAATAGTTTACAGCTTAAAGTTTAGGGTCAGTGTGTGTGCATGTGTAGTTACTTCTATACAGTGGTCAGTCTGTATTCATGTGTACAATAGTTTATATAATTCAAAACAATTATTAAGAATTGAAATTTTATTCAGTGCATTGGGTTTTTTCCCCCTTCTGGCTATAGACCTTAATATATTTTATGTGAAGAAATGCTTAGTTTAAATTCATTTGTTGTATTATCTTAATACATCAGAACTGATTTTATGGCCAGAATTCTGTAAACTTCAAAGAAACTAATTTGGTATGAGGAATTCTTTGTATCTACAATCCATTATAGAAATATAAATACTATAAACAGTTACCTATTCCTGAAATATATACTGTAGTCTAAAGTAGATCATAGGTCTAGAAAGGGGAGCTAGAGAGATGTTTCTTCTTTTGAAGACACCATCAAGTGCTCTGGTATAAGCAAAACTGGGTTCAAATCCCAGTTTTGTCCCTAAGAAGTGACGTGGTCTTGGCCATTTTCTTTAACTTCTCCAAGCCTCAGATTCTTTATCTATAAAATAGAAGTAATAACACTACTACACAGGATTCTTATGAAGATTAAATTAAATGATAGAATGGCGAATACCTTCTAAAAGTAGTCGGACATTTTCATTTTTAATTTTTTTTGTTATATTTTATTGTTTATACTATTACAGTTATCCCAAAGTAGACCCCTTTCCCTTCTAGCCAGCCTCCCCAGCTCCCTCAGGCAATACCCACAACATTGTCCATGTCCATGGATCCTGCATATATGTTCTTTGTCTACTCTATTCCCTGTGCTATATTTTAGACCCCCATGACTACTCTGTAACTACCAATTCGTACTTCTTAATCCCTTCACCATTTCCACCCAACCTCCTGACCCCCCACTATATCTGGCAACCATGAAAACATTCTTCGTGTCTATAATTCTGTTTCTGTTCTGCTTGTTCATTTTGTTTTTTAGATTCAACTGTTGATAGATATGTATTTATTGCCATTTTATTCCTCATTTTTAAAGAGATTTTATTTATTTAATTTTAGAGATAGGGGACGGGAGGGAGAGAGGGAAACCTCCACGTACAAGAGAGACATCAATTGCTTGCCTCTCACATGCCCCAACCAGGGACCTGGCCCACAACCCAGGTGTGTGCCCTGACTGGAAATCGAACTGGCAACCTTTCAATTTGCAGGCTGGCATTCAATCCACTGAGCCACACCATCCAGAGTTGTTCATATTTTTTATCTTCTTTTTCTTCTTCATAAAGAAGACCCTAAAATTTCATGTAATACTGGTTTGGTGATGATGAAATGCTTTAGCTTTTCCTTGTCTGGGAAGCTCTTTATCTGCCCTTCAATTCTAAATGATAGCTTTGCTGGGTAGCATAATCTTGGTTGTAGGTCCCTGCTTTTCATGACTTTGAATATTTCTTGCCCATCCCCTCTAGCCTGCAAAGTTTCTTTTGAGAAATCAGCTGACAGTCTTATGGGGTCTCCCTTGTAGGTAACTAACTGCTTTTGTTTTGCTCCTTTTAAAATTCTCTCTTTGTGTTTAACTTTTGGAATTTTAATTATGATGTGTCTTGGAGTGAGCCTCTTTGGGTCCCTCTTGTTTGGAACTCTGTGCTTCCTGGACTTGTATGTCCATTTTCTTCACCAAGTTGGGGAAGTTTTCTTTCATTATTTTTTCAAATAGATTTCAATTTCTTGCTCTTTCTTTTCTCCTTCTGGCACCTCTAAGATGTGAATATTGGTATGCTTATCATTGTTCCTGAGGCTCCTTAGGCTGTCCTAATTTTCTTGGATTCTTTTTTCTTCTTGCTGTTTTAATTGGGTGTTTTTTGTTGTTTTGTTTGGGGGGGGTTGTTTGTTTTTTGTTTGTTTGGTTTGTTTTTTGGTTTTTGGGTTTTGTTTTTTTTTTTTGCTTCCTTAGGTTCCAAATTGCTGATTTGATTCTTGGCTTCATTCATTGTACTGTTGATTCCCTGCAAATTTTTCTTTATTTCAATTAGGGTATCCTGCATTTCTAACTGGATCTTTTTTATGCTGTTGAGCTCCTCTCTAAGTTCCTTGAGCATCCTGATAACTAGTGTTTTAAACTCTGCATCTGATAGATTGCTTTTCTGCATTTTGTTTAGTTCTTTCTCTGGAGATTGTTCTCTTCTTTTGTTTGGGCCATGTTTGTTTGTCTCCTCATTTTGGTAGCCTCCCTGTGTTTGTTTTTATGTATTAGGTAGAGCTACTATGTCTCCTAGGCTTGAAAGAGTAGCTTAATGTAGTAAGTGTTCTATAGGATCCAGTGGCACAGCTTCCCCTAGTCCCCAAGCTGGGTACTCATGGTACACCCACTGGGTGGGCTGTGTACATCCTCCCTTTGTAGTTAAACGTTGATTGCTGTTGTCATGTCCAAGGTCACCCACTGCCTGTGTCTGTGTGGGGTCACATAGCATGAGCTACAAAGTTATCTGCAAAGTGCTGCTACTTGTGCTGGGCTTGGAGGTGCCCAAGAGGCCAAGCTGTGAAGCAAAGCCATCTGCTGCTTATGCCAGCCTGGGGCCATGTAGTAAGAGGTAGGGGGCTTGCCAAAGCCAGATGCTGCTTTTTGAGAGAATTTAGGAAATTTGAAGCATGGGCCAAGACAAGCCATTCACATGGAAAAGCCACTGAAAACAACTTGGGTGGGCCTGAAAGTTGCATAGGGTAGTGCTTTTGGGACTCACCAGGGTGGGGCAGAGTGAGCCAGGTTGATGGAACCTCAGATATAACAATCTCATGCTGACTCTGTGGGGTTAGGGCTCAGAAAAGGAACAGTGGCCTTTGCCAGCACTTCTGTCTGGGAGAAAGCTCTCCCATAGCTCTCACCCTAATGCCAGACAATTCAGTTCCTTCCCATCTGTCTCTGATGCTTTCCAAGCTGCTGCCCCTACACTGGAGCTCAGAGGGAGGGAGTTTGAGTAAGCCTGTGTTTGGGCCCTTTTAATAGGAAATGCTTGGGATGTGAGCAATTTCTGTCTTCCACAGACTCAATCCCTTCTGGTTTTATAGCCAGAAGTTGTGGAGACTTACCCTCCCAGCACTGGAACTCTGGGCTGGGCAGCCTAGAGTAGGGCTAGGACCCCTTATTCCTGAGATCTCCCTCCTGATTTTTATCCGCCACTCTTGGGTATGGGACCAGTCTGTTCTGCTTCTCCATCCCTCCTACCATTCTCAATATGATTTCTTCTTTAATTCTGTAATTGTAGGACTTCCATTCAGCCAGTCTCTGATGGTTCTAGAGGATGGTTATTCGATAGTTTACTTGTAATTTTGATGTGGTTGTGTGAGGAGGCGAGCCATGTTTGCCTATGCTGCCATCTTTTAGCTTATTAAAAGTAATCAAACATTATTGTCATGTTCATCATCATTCAGATGAAGAAACTGAGGATCAGAAAGATTGTGACTTGCTAAGGATCACAGAGCTAGAAAACTAAATACAGATTTTCTCTTTTCCAGTCTAGTTCTCTTTCCATTATATTTTTCTTCCTTTTATTCATATGTATATGTGCATGCACACACTCTGAAATAATTTTTGGAGTCTAACAATTGTTTCTACAATATTTTAATTTAATTATAGTCACCTATTTTAAATTGGAAACCAAGTCTTTTTGTAGTTATTGCTTTACATATGACTAACAAAGAGTCTGTAGCTTAACCTTTCATGTGCTTTGTTTAGCTCGAGGAAATGAACAACATGCTAACCAAAGATATTGAATTATTAAGAAAAGAAAATGAAGAGCTAACTGATAAAATGAGGAAAGCAGAGGAAGGTATGTAGGGTTTTTTTTTAAATCATTATGTTAAATCAGTTCAGAGAAAATCTTTAGCTGTTTATATTATTTGTTAGGTTTTGGAAATAATTTTCTTTTCATATGTTAATAATCCTGTAGCCTGAAAAATTAACTCAGTGGAACTTAAATGTTCTCACCCCTAAAAACTAAGTAAAGTTATGCATGAGGTTATGGTATGTTAACTCAATAGGGGAGGAGCACATCCTTTCACAATGTGTATACGAGGTGGGCAAAAGTAGGTTAACGTTGTGAGTACGCAAAACAGTTTTTTCTTATATTATTTATTAATTGTTATTTATTTGTATTACAACTGTAAATCTACTTTTTCCCACCCTGTATATCAAATTGTCACATTTATATACTTTAAATATCCTACAGTTTTGTCAATTTAATGAGGTTACTGGAAGTTCCTTTGTAGTATAAACTAATTTGATGATTAAGGACATTGCTGATTTGGAGTGCCAAAATTAAACTAATTAATGTCATGCAACAACATTTTATATAATTTGTTGACAGATTATAAATTGAAGAAAGAGGAGGAGATCAGTAATCTTAAAGCTGCCTATGAAAAGAATATCAATACAGAACGAACTCTTAAAACACAGGTACGTGTGCTCAGCCTTTTCTTTGTATTTGAGTATCATATATCCAAAGTTAATAGTTGCTCTTTATGCACTGTTTTTTAAAACTGAGGATATAAGATTGAAACTTTTCATTGTAACAAATAATATAATAGTCTCTCCTCACTAAGTATGGAACATTTACTCAGGAAATAAGATTTCAACTGAGTTAACAAAGTTAGCTTGTTAGTCGTTTGTAAGAATGTGCTTTAGATTCTTAGTTAAATTAAAAGGGACATTTGAGAGAAAAAGAAACAGTAAAGAATTTTCAAAAGCTCAACCACAATAGCAAAGAAATAGAAATTAAAATGAATTATTTTTTTGACAGTCAAATGGACAGGTTTAAATGTATAAAAATTAGCATTGGCAAGAACACAGAGAAAGTTTATCTATATGCGTTAATAATGAAAAAGTAAAAATAACCCAACCACCCATCAATGTACTATTGATAAGTAACGATACATCTACACAGTGGAATGCAAAGGAGCCATTGAAAATGAATGAAGCAGACTTACATGTAATGATATGGGCACATACACGAATCAATCAATGAATGCATAAATAAGTGGAACAGCAAATCGATGTTGCTGTCTTTCTCCATCTTTTCTAAAATCAAATATTTTTTAAAATTCATTTCTTTTAAAAGATTTTTTTTTAATTTATTCATTTTCAGAGTGGAAGAGAAGGAGAAAGAGAGGGAGAGAAATAACAATGTGTGATTGCCTCTTGGGCACCCCATACTGGGGACCTGGCCTGCCACCCAGGCACATGCCCTGACTCGGAATTGAACCAGTGACCCTTTGGTTCGCAGCCTGTGCTCAATCCATTGAGCTACACCAGCCAGGACTTAATTCATTTGTTTCACTTTGTTTTAAAATTATTTCCTTTCACTTTTTTTTTTAACCCTCACCCAAGGACATTTTTTTCATTGCTTTGAGAGAGAGAGAGAGAGAGAAGAAGAGAGGGAAACATTGTTGCAATAGAGAGAAGCATCGATTGGTTGCCTCTCATATGCCCCTGGACCAGGGATTTTATACACTCAGACTTTGGATTGAACCCACAACCCAGGGATGTGCCCTGCCTGGGTATTGAACCCACAACCTTTCAGTTACAGGACACCACTCTGACCAACAATGTTCCCCCTCTGATGAAGGGAAAAATTTTTTTTAAAGAAAGAAACATATGTGGACACACATGCAGGTCCCTCAGGAAGCCTCTCTTACTTCACCAACTCTCAGTTAGGTACTGCTCCTATTGTATTCTTACATGCCTCTTCCTTGTTACTACTCTACTGTAATGCTTGCTTGTCTGGCTCCTCCATCAGACTAGAATGCTTTGGGAGCATATCTGTATTTACTATCTTTATATCTGGTGCCCAGCAGAGTACCTACATACAATATAGTAAGTGCTGAATGATTGTTGAATGGTAAATGGCTTTGGCAGGCTTGTCTGGTTTTTACATTTGAACAGTGAGATAAGTTAGGAATTGTTGTTACTTACGTACCAGATGTCATGCCTCAACCTTCATTAGGCTATCCTAATTTTCATAGACAAAAGAAAATCCTGCTTCCTAATTTTGAATAACAAATATATTTTTAGTGGAGATTTAAATTAGATAGCTGCACTGTAGTTCTTACTAATAATGTTTTATTTTTTGAACAGGCTGTAAACAAGTTGGCAGAAATAATGAATCGAAAGGATTTTAAAATTGATAGAAAGAAAGCTAATACACAGGATTTGAGGAAGAAAGAAAAGGAAAACCGAAAGCTACAACTGGAACTCAACCAAGAAAGAGAGAAATTCAACCAGATGGTAGTGAAACATCAGAAGGAACTGAATGACATGCAAGCGGTAAGGTTTGTTTGTGTGCACACATAGGGTTATTTTCTTAAATTGTTGTTACTGTGTATACCTATTATCTATTCATCTTACTTAGATTATATTTTTCATATAAAATTGCGTGTTTTGGTTTATACTCTCCATAATTTGATCATTATTACTCTAATATAAACTATGATATTGATAAACTAGAAAGATGCCTTGTTGCCTATTAACCATTTTATCTGAAGTACTTTTTACCCATTAGTATCTGCTCTTTGGTTTCAAACTGAAATTGAGATATAGCTGGTATTATAGTAACTGTGGTTGGAATAGAAGTTTTAGTATATTGGAGATACATTTGGTATATTTGGTGTGTTTATTTTCTTTAATCAGGATTTGCTTTTCTGATATCAAAATATCCAGTTGACTTGGTTATTAATAGCACAAAATTGAGGACATGGTCTTCAATCTTCATCTTAGATCCAAACATTGACTCCATCATTTAAAAACTTTACCACACTGAGAAGCTTTCTGAACCCTTTAAACTATTTCATTTGGAATCCCCCCAAAAAGTATTTCCCATTATTTTAACAACTGTTTATTTTTTGGTTTTTGATGCTATGTTTTTAAAAAACAAAAAAATTAAAAAAACTTTTCAAAGGAGAAAAGGAGCTTATCCAAGCAATGTATTCCTGAGGAAGAGAACTTTTTATAGTTGTATTAAAATCTGTAGTGGTAAAACATTCGTGAGGTTTTCAGTAAATTTATAGTTTTAGCCACTTTAGATTACTTATTCATAGTTCCATTAAATTTTAATTTCTTGATGTTGGAAATTTGTTCTTGACTCTTTATTTTTTCTTGGTGTTGTTAAAAATAGCAATTGGTAGAAGAATGTACACACAGGAATGAGCTTCAGATGCAGTTGGCTAGCAAAGAGAGTGATATCGAGCAATTGCGTGCTAAACTTTTGGACCTTTCGGATTCTACAAGTGTTGCTAGTTTTCCTAGTGCTGATGAAACTGATGGAAACCTTCCAGGTAAGAATATTTCTATTCAATCAGTTTTGCTTATTTCATGGAAGTTAGTGTATATTTCTTTCATTTGGTATTCTACCTCTTGTCATTTTGTCCATAGATCCTTAAGAAGGAATTTATGTTTCTGATAGCCAAAGTCTCTTGATGTTTGTATACTTAGTGCATTTTATGGAATGAAATTAGTCACAAGCAGTCTTAGGCTATTAGAACAGATCTGAGAGGCTCTTCCTGAATAGGGATCTGAAGAACTCTCTGAACCTATTTTGAGCAGCCTAACTCCATGGTGAAAGTTAAAGCTGCTGCAACACCTCTCACTATTTAAAAAAACGTGTATATTTCACAAGTAGCAGCTCTTCAATGTTTTATGTATTTTTTTGTGCTAAAACTAAGAACAGCACTTAATCAGAACCACAGCAGCTCTGTATAGAGTGTACCTCATGTAGTAGTGATAAACTTCAATCAGACTTTAAATTTTAATTTTAGAGAAATAGATAAAAAGGGTTGGCAGGTGCAGACAAATGTGCAGGGAATCAAGTAAAGGCAAAAGTTAGTGGCTAGGATTTCAGGCTTTTTTTTCTGTGTCTTCTTTTCTCCAGTGGAGAATCATTTAAAAAATAAACATAGCTTCATTTTGGGGTTAATTGTAGTGCAAAGTGTAGTACACATCTTTTTAACAGAATTGAGTAATACATAGTACAGGTTCAAATAACAAATGAAGTAAAGAGGTTATATATGTATTATATATGTATTTTTGTATTAAAACATGCATTACAAATTTTAAAGGCATATATACACATTCAATGTAAGATGCATTCTTAGTTTGGGTTTTGGAAGTTTTGTTTTACATAGTCATAAATTTGAAAATACATTTTAATTAGTATATTTCCTGAATAATGCATGAATCAAGAGAGATTTATGAAGGTTCAATATTATGAGGATTTTATTATATTACTTGATATTAGAAACTTGATGAATTACTTTAAAAATTTTTACATTATCTTCTTGGCCCCAAGGAAGTAGGACTCAAAGAAGAAAGTGATTTGTATACCATATAATCCCTGCCCTCATTCTTCAGTGACTTTGCTCAAAATCAGGTATCTAGGAAGAATAGGGCAGGGAATGAATATTTCTTATGCCAATGGCCAAGGAATTTCTTCTGTTTTCTCAATTGTGGCTCTTTAAAACCTCATGCCTGGCCCTGGCCAGTGTGGCTCAGTTGATTGGAACATCCTTCTGTAACCAAAGGATTGTGGATTCAATTCTTCGTCAGGGCACATTACCTACGTTACCAGTTCGATCCCTGGTCCCAGCATATACGGGAGGCAATCAATAAATATTTCTCTCTCACATCGATGTTTCTGGCTCTCCCTTCCTCTCTTTCTTCTTCCCTCTTTAAAAGCAAAGAAAAAATGTCCTCAGGTAAGGATTAAAAAAACCCTTTTTTTTAATAAATAAAACCTGCCTGCTGAGAAACTTGTATGTGCATATTATCAGAGGATCACTTTGGATTTAAAAGGAACCTTTAGTTTGAGTTGTTTGAACATCTTCCTGAAGTTGGACTTATTCATTAGTAAGAGTTGACTTTTAGAGGTGTTTGGCTACATTCTTTCAATTGTTAAACTAATAATTTAGTGTAGGTTAAATATCCTGACCAGCTTTTTCTGTCTTTATTCCATTCACTTAACTTTAACTTTGTTTATAATGTCTTATTGTGCCTTGGTTTTCTTTGTATTAAGTTAAACATTTCAGAGACTAATCTATGTAGAAGATTTGAATTGAAAGATGAGTTCGGGGAACCTCTAAAAAGTGGAAGGTGATGAGTTTTATTTTCCATCCTGGTTTGTTCAGGAGGCTAACCTCAAATGATTTGATTGGTGGACTTAGGAATCCATTTAGATTTCAGAATTCCGATCTAATAAATCCACTTTGGAGTCAGTCAGGAGAGATTTTAAAATGTTTCTACTGGTTCCATGTTGAGTATATTACTTAACATAGCTGTGTATGTCCAGAGATTTTTTTTTTAAATGTTTTCAAAGTCCAACTGGATGAGGGAAAATATTAAAAGTATTAGTGTTCATTCTCCATTGCTATAAAAAGGAAATCAGTTAAAGGACCTGTTTCCATATTACTATGTTCTTAGTCTTAAAACTTACAAAGATCTCTGCAATGTTATACTGTTGATTTTCATATTGGAGGTAGAAATTATTGGATAATCTTTATCAATGTTATTTTACCTCTCTCTGTGTCATTTTGCTAGTAAACTGAAAATTTGTATTAGATCTATCATTTACTAGATTCCCTAAAAATGGGCCCTTGCAAATAAAGTTTAAGGTTTGCAGTCATACCTAGGAAGAATTATTAAAGGATTTTTACTTTATTCTTAATTTGAGAGAGTTATATACAGTTCAGGTAACTGAAAGATATTTCAAAAGTAATGACTAATGATTAGTAAATGAATTTAAACTACAGACTAAAAATGAGAGAACTTTAAATAGCATATGTTTACTCAATATTTCAAGGCCTTTTGAGATATGGATCATATTTTTAGTTCAATGTGGTGTTTTTTTACTACTTAGTTGGGTAGATGAACTGATAAATGACTTTGATTATTTCTCTTAGATTTCATCATTTAATATAAAAAGTCTCATTTAATTATCTTATGTACTAGAGCTCAGTTTCTGTAATCTTAGTGGATATTTTATCATTAACTAGGTTAAATCTCTCCTCTAAGTTTCCCAACTCTGAAAAGCTTAGGAAAAAATTGTTACTTCTTCTCTGGCATATAACCCTTTAGTTCTTAAAATTACTTGCATTCTTTTATTTCTTTTAGTCTTTTCATCCTTTTGGCTTTGTGGCAGGTTCTGGCCTAGCACACGGTGTAAATATAAGATCACCCTTAGGGTTAAGGTTTGCCTCTTGCCTAGATGACAAAAAGACTAATGTAATAAATGTCTCTCCTTCTGTCTTCTTTTTCCTTCTTTTGTAACTATTGACCTAAGAATATAAAAGTGTATGAAGCATTAGGAGAAACACTTGGGATCAACATTCCATTAATATTCATTTTCTCCTATTGATTAGCTTCATCATTCTCTTTCTATACAGCTTTATCTAAAGCTGTGCAATTTAAACCTGTAAGTGGTAGATTTGTTTATGTGTTTCCAAGTATTTGAGTATATGAGAGTTTGTGACTTTGTCCAACTATAACCAGTGATTTGAAGGTGTAATCAGTGCATCTGACTTCTTAAGCGTTGATTGATTTCATTTTCTTCTTTATATCACCTCTGAATGTAATTAAAATATGTTGGAGTGGTTCTCTAGTTCTGTTTCTTAAGCAGATATGGTTTATCCAGGTAAACTTTGGTAAGTAAACTTAGCTTTGATGTTTAAATTGGTTATATTAAATATTGATTTACATGTAGTTAGCCTTTCTATCTCTTATTTGGGTAAAGGAGTCAATTGCTGATAATATACACCTAATTTTTTTGTAAGTTAAATTTGCTCTACAAATACAGAAAATGTGGGGCCAAGTAGTCTTTGTACTTCTATAACATGTTATTAATGATAACCTAGATTTAGAAGTCATCAATATTTCTTATTGTGGAGAAGCTGATTTCAGCATTTCTGATGTAAAAGATGAAATGTACTGCATTATATTTTCAGATTGCCACTTACATAGCAAGTGGTCATGATTTTAAAGGTCTTTCTATATTTAGAAAAATAATAATTTAACTTGCATCTAAGACAGAAGTAGAGGAAACAGAGGAGAAGCTAGTATATATTTTTTATTTTTTATTGCTAAGCTTAGTTCAGCTGTTTCTCTGAAAATAATTCACCAGAAGGAAAAATTAAAATTCTCTTCCATAACATTATTGTTTTTAATTGGCAAAAAAAAAAAAAAAACCTACATATCCTCCACATCTTTCATTGAATTCTATATTTCTTCGTTTAGGTTATAACAAATATAAAATTGGGCTTATATGGTTCATAAAATGCCTTTGGTATATAAAATTTCTATAGGAACAATAAAATGACAGTCAAAATCATAACATTGTATAATAATTCATTGAAAATATAGCCCTGGCTGGTGTGGGTCAGTGGATTGAATGCTGGCCTGCGAACCGAAAGGTTGCTGGTTCGATTCCCAGTCAGAGCACATGCCTGGGTTGCGGGCCAGTGCCCCATTTGGGGGCATGTGAGAGGCATCCAGTCAATGTATCTCTCACACATTAATGCTCCTCTCCCTCTCTTTCTCCCCCCCATCCCTTCTCTCTAAAAAAAAGGTAAATAAATCTTTTTAAAAAGAAAATACATTAAAGAAAACATAGGTTAATCTAAATCCAGAACCAGAAAGCATAAATATTTTTGGCATTTATTCTCATAGAGAAATAACTGGGGGGCGGAGTATTTTGGCATGTACAATTTTGTGTAAATGTCAAGATTTCAATAGATTTCATGTCTTTTATTTTCAGTGAGGAATTATCTGATATTAAATAGATTTAGGAGTAAGAGGTTCTGTTTTTGGCACACTGGAGGGAAATTTTCCTAGCAATAACTTCTTTGCTTTTATAAGAATATTCGTGAATGATCACCTACCTTCTGCATGTTATTTAATATAAAACTGCCCTTTGGTTGTTAATTTATAACCATTATTTATAGAGGTGACTTTATTTGGCTATTTTTTAAAAAGCCTAATTGCAAAATAATCAACAGATAGTTATCAGATATTTCTTCTGTGTGTCAGATGCAATGGGTTATATAAAAAAGTGTCAGGATATGATCCCTGCACTCTCAGAACTTACTGAGGAACTACTTAAAGCAGGGATGTCAAACTCATTTTCACCAGGGTCCACATCAGCCTTGCGGTTGCCTTCAAAGGGCTGAAATAATTTTAGGACTCTATAAATGTAACTAGTCCTTAACTGTTAAGGAGTTGAAATTACATTCGGTCCTTTGAAGGCAACCGCAAGGCTGATGTGGCCCCTGGTGAAAATGAGTTTGACACCTCTGACCTAAAGAAACAAAATAATTATTGAGGTTAATTATTAAAAAACAGCACCTAAGAAAAAAACTGAGGGAAGGATGGGATCATGTTGAAATGAAGCTTCTCATTATTTCCTTCACTTTAACAAGTACAATTTAGGTGAAAGGGAATAACAAAAGCAAATGACATAAATAAGTACATGGAAGAGCTGGAACAAGAACATGACCCCCAATTCAATTATCTGCAAAGCTTGTTAAAGGACAGACCAGCTACCCTGGCTGGTGTGGCTGTTAATTGGAGCATCCTCCGATAAACGAAAAGGTCATGGTTTTGATTCCCTCTTATGGCACATGCCTGGGTTTCGAATTCAGTCCCGGTGAAGCTCATAGGAAGGGCAACTGATTGATGTTTCTCTCTCTCTCTCTCTCTCTCTCTCTCTCTCTCTCCCCCCCCTTTCTCCTCCCCCCTTCCCCTCTCTAAAAGTCAGTAAGCATATCCTTAAATGAGGATTTAAAAAAAAAAAAAAAAGGACAGAACAGCATTGTGCTCTAGAAACATAAGCTGAGATATTAGCTGCCTGGGCAAAACCTAGACCTTTGACACTTGCTAATAGAGTACCCTTAGGCAAGTCAGTTCGCCTTGCCATAAGCCTCAGTCTCTTCATTGTAAATGGAAGATGATAATAGAACCTATTCTGTCCTATATTTCTAGGAATATTATACTCTGTAATCATGGGATTATACAATTTTTTAGATGAGATATCACTTGTAAAAAGAAATGTTCAGTAAGTGTTATCATTAATACTTTTACTGTAAGCCTGAGCTGTTTTACAAATTTTATGTGGAGAAAGGCAAAAATTATATTCTGATTAGATCATGATATGAGCCATAATATATCACATTATAGTAGTGTATTTAAATTTGGTTACTTTTCCAACCTTTTGTGTTTCAAATATAAAATATACACAGACAAGTGAATACTCTTCTCTAATCTGATATAAAGTAACCATTTCTAATGGAATCATTTTTTCTTCTGAGTATTTCTAATTAACATTAATAAATAATATTTAAACAGTAGTAATAATTACTATAAAATATTTTGATAGAATTAGTAAAGGAATTACTGGTATGTACAGACTGGTGCAAATATTAATGGCTGACCAATGAATTCTGTGTTCTTTTGCTGTTTATTAAATTCTGGTACCACAATTAGTTAAAAGGCTTTACACCTCTTTAGTTTAATAAAAATTGTAATTGGACTTAACACTGGAATTAAGTACTCCATCAACTAATTTTGGACAGTTTTATTGACGTGGTTATGGGTGTTTTACCAAAAAGTTTATCAGAATATTGTACTGAGAAAACATGTAAAATGCTTGTCTCTTATTCTTTATATCTAGTTGATTCTACCTGCATTCCTAATTTATTTATCTTCTATTCTTATCTTCTGTGAGTAATAGGATACTTCTGTACTTTTGCTTGCTCTTTCTTGTGTAAATCATGGCTCTGATTTGTTCCACTTGCTGCATATTTTTTTTTGCTAAGTATTTTTATATGAATGTTAAATGATATTTAATTAAAGTCTTCTGTATCATTTTCCATTTAAGCTGTAGTCCATTCCAGTCTTGCCTGGCTCTTAAGGGTATTGTTGTTATTTCATACTTTCATAACTGAGTACTAAACGTTAATTTTATGGGAAAAGTGGCTTGGAATTTTTTTCTGCAATCTTTGTATGGCCATTAAAGTTGATTTGTGTGATTGAAGCATGGAAGAGCAAAGTATAGCACTTATTTATTTAGCTGTGTTAAAATGCCTGTTGCTGCATGCCTCAGACAACTTATAATAGCTTTTCCTTTTGTTACAATTTAAGACTAAATACTATATATTCTTTTTCTCCTAGAGTCAAGAATTGAAGGTTGGCTTTCAATACCAAATAGAGGAAATATCAAACGATATGGCTGGAAGAAACAGGTACCATATGCCTCATTGTTTTGTAATTGATATTTTGTTAATGTATTTACTTCTAGAGCTTAACACTTGTATTAACTGCTCTATTATTAGCATTAATTTTAGATTTATATAATATAATTTAGACGTAAATGGCAGGTAGTATGCCTATTACTTTAAATGGAATTAATGTGGTTCTTATGCTTCTTCCCCCCCTTTTTTTATTTCAGTATGTTGTGGTAAGCAGCAAAAAAATTTTGTTTTATAACGATGAACAAGATAAGGAGCAATCTAATCCATCTATGGTATTGGATATAGAGTAAGTTGCCTTTGATTGAATTTTAAGTCAATTGAGTGTTAACTTACAATAATCAATTATTTTTAGACTTACAATTCATTTTATTTAAACAGTGTTACCTACTTGTATCTTTTTCTTAAATTTAAATAATAACTTTATACTAAATCTTACTTTACCAATTGTGAGAAAGAAAATTTTGCATATCTGATTCATGTATTCTAAAGACAAATTTTTTATTTCAGGGTTTATTGGTTTTAAGTTCAGAAAGCATCTTAAAAAGTATATGATTATATGGTCATTTTTTGCATTGATTGGGGGGGCGAGGGAGAGAGAAAGAGAGAGAGAGATATGCTTGTTGTCCACTTACTTATGCATTCATTGGTTGATTCTTACATGTGCACTGACCCGTGATCAAACCTACAACTTTGGTGTATCCAGCGGACATTCTAACTGACTGAGCTGCCCCACCACGACTTGATTATATGGTGTTTTTATTTATTTATTTTACAGATTTATTTATTTTTAGACAGAGGGGGAGGGAGGGAGAATGGGAGAGAAACGTCAGTTTGTGGTTGCCACTTGCATGCCCCCAGTAGGGACCTGGCCTTGGAATTGAACCCATGACCCTTTGGTTCCCAGGCCAGCGCTCAGTCCACTGAGCCATACCAGCCAGGGCTATATGGTGTTTTTAAAAAGGAAATACAAGTGTATCTGGGGTTTTTTTGGTTTTTTTTTTAACAATAGATCAAAGAGGCCTGTAATAAGCTTAGGTATTTTTCCCTTGCATTCATTCTAAAGCCATTTCTTAGCACTGCTCCCTGTGCTATCATAGGTTCTATAGATTATATAAAGATGATAAGACAGTACCATATTTAAGAAGTTTACAAACTACTTGTAGAAAAGGTAAAAAACATATGCAACAAAAACTAAATTAAAAGTGAAGTGTAGTGGGTGCTATTTAAGAGAAACATAAACTTAAAATGAAGTATTGCCATTAGAATTAAACATTCGTGGAGCCAGTTACAGTTAGAATGTAAAAAGAATTGAGCAAATACCTGAAGAGTACTGATATTTTATTTCCTATTTTTTTAAAAAAGCATTACTTGTGAAAATTTAAATGATCACTTAAGTAGAATAATACATAAACAATATGAGAGCCATCATCTTTCAACTAAGTTAAATACTTTTTAAATCAGTGAGATGTTGTATTTGTTTTACCTCTTTATTGATACATGATTTTCATGTATTAAAATACATACATCTTAAAAGTTCTGTTCAATGACTTTTGTAATTGTGAATACCCATGTAATCACCACCCAAGTCAAGATAAAAAACAACATTTCCATCATCCTAGAATGCTCACTTTTGCTTCTTCTCAGGAAAAAAAATCTGAATTCTATCACTGAGATTAATTTTGCCTATTCTACAACTTAATGTAAATAGAATTATGCAGTGTATACTTTTGTGCCTGGCTTCTTTCACTCAGCATAATGTTTTGTTTTGTGTAGCAATTGTCTGCTTTTTTTTTTTTACTGCTGAGTAATATTCCATTGAATGAATGTATCTCAATTTGTTCATTCATTGTTCTGCTGACAGACATTTGGGTTGCTGTCAGTTTGGGCCTATTATAAATAGACTGCTATGAACATTCCTTTGGGGGACTTGAGTTTTCATTTCTCATGGGTAAATATCTAGGAGTGGAATTCTGGGTCATAGAGTAAATCTGTGTATAATCTTTACCAAAAAATTCTACCAACTCATGGATTTTTTGGTAATCTTTGGCTGGTGTGGCTCAGTGGATTGAGTGCTGGCCTGAGAACCAAAGGGTCACTGATTCAATTCCCAGTCAGGGCACATGTCTGGGTTGCAGGCCGGGTCCCCAGTAGGGGACGCAGGAGAGTCAATCACACGTTGTTTCTCTCCCTCTTCCTCCCGCCCTTCCCCCCTCTAAAAATAAATAAAATCTTTCTTTAGAAAAATAAAAAAATATCTACCAAATAGTTTCAAAAGTTGTTATACTGTTTTATACTCACCAGTAATACGAGTTTCAGTTGCTCCACATCCTCACCAACATTTGCTGTTGTCAGTGTTTGATTTTTTTTTGTTCTAATGGATATGAAACACTATCACAGAAGGGATAAATGGTGATGGAAGGAGACTTGAATTGTACACCTGATTTGGCCAAAAAGTTTGTTTCTGTAACACGGCTCTAATAGAGCTTAGTTGTCTTTAACTTCATTTGAAACAACTTTGTTAGATTGTATTGTGACAGCTGTCATATCAGCATGCATTTAAAAAATAACATCAAAATTGGTGAATTTTTGTGTAGCCATTTTAATATTGAAGATGGAAGAAAAATAATGCAATGTTTTTGGCATGTTATGCTTTATTATTTCAAGAAAGGTAAAAACACAACTGAAATGCAAAGAAAGGTTAGTGCAGTGTAAGGAGAAGGTGCTGTGTCTAATCAAACATGTCAAAAGTGGTTTGCAAAGTTTCGTATTGGAGATGTCTCACTGGACGATGCTCCATGGTCAGGTAGACCAGTTGAAGTTGGTAGTGACCAAGTTAAGACATTAATTGAGAACAATCAACATTATACCACACAGGAGACAGCTGACATACTCAAAATACCCATATTAATAAAGTTGTTTGTAAACATGAAAAATTTGTCTTTTATGGAAAAACTAAACAGACTTTTTGGCTAGACCAATATATAGTTTTAGTAACCAATGTCACCCCCGATAAATTTAAGCAAGAAGAAAGAAATGCTGTCTCATTGTTTTAATTTTGTATTCTTCTAATGATTGATTATGCCAAGAATCTTTTCATGCACTTATTGGGTAGTTGTACGTCTTTTTTTAAGTGTCTCTAAGTCTTATGCCCATTTTTAATTTGGGCTGCTTATCTTTTTAAGATTGATTTATAGAAGTTCTGTATGTATGCTGGATATAAACTCAGTAACAGAAATATGTAATACAAATGTTTCCCAATACACAGCTTATCTGTTAATTTTCTTTACAGTATCTTTTAACAGAGACTATATTATAAGTTTTTTAAAGTAATTATTGTCTTTTGCAGTCTATCCAAGAAATTTTCTTCTAGGAACTTTATTGATCTAGGTTTTACAATTAAGTTATGATTGATATCAAATTTATTTTTTATTTGGAAAGAGGTAGTGATTGAAGTTACTTATTTTCCCCATGTGAATATCTGATTGGTTTTTTTCCGTATGAATATCTGTTCCAACACCATTTGTTTTCATATATTGACTTTGAATCCACTAATCTTGCTATTCACTTATTTTATAGGGTTTGGTTTTTTTTTTTTTAATTTCACGGGGCTTCTTTATATATACAATCATTTCATCTCCTGTGTGCAGATTCTTAAGACCACCACAGTCAATATACAGAACAGTACCATCACAGGGATCCCTCTTTTACCCTTTTACAGCCATAGGAAGTGCCTTTTTTCCACCCCTCCCTAATTCCTGGCAACTGCTAACATGTTCTCCATTTCTCTAATTTTGTCATTGCAAGGATGTTATATAAGTGGAATCAAATGCGATGTAAAGTTTTGAATTTTTTTTCATTCAGTGTCATTCCTCTGAGATCCATCCAAGTTGTAGTTTGTTGCTTTCAATTGAATATACTATTCTGTAGTATGGATGTACCACAGTTTAACCATTCATTTGGATTGTTTCCAATTTTTTGGCTATTATAAGTAAAGCTCCTGTGAACATTCATGTACAGATTTTCACATAGATATAAATTTTTATTTCTCTGGAGTAAAGACCCAGGAGTGTAATTGCTGAGTCATATGGTTAGCACATGTTTAGTTTTATAAAAAATTGCCATACTCTTTTCCAGACTGGCTCTGCATTTTTACATTTTTGCCACAGTTGTATGAGTGATCTGGTTTCTCTGCATCCTCATCAGCATTTGCTTTATTAGTATTTTTATTTTTAAAGTTCTGATAGGTGTATAGTGATACTTACTGTGGTTTTAATTTGCATTTTTCTAATGACTAATTTCTCTTCAAGAAATGTTTGTTTATATCTTTTACTGTAAATGAGTTTTTATGGCCTATACCATATTTATTTTCATTTTAGTAAACTGTTTCATGTTCGACCTGTAACCCAAGGAGATGTGTACAGAGCTGAAACTGAAGAAATTCCTAAAATATTCCAGGTAAAAAATCTGAAATTACTAAGTATATTTTGTGAAGTAAACGTATATATACCAATGCTTTTATACATTTGAAATGTGTACGTACAAATGCAAATATTTTTTATTTTCTTTCTTTTACCATTCCTGAATATAGATACTATATGCAAATGAAGGTGAATGTAGGAAAGATGTAGAGATGGAACCAGTACAACAAGCTGAAAAAACTAATTTTCAAAATCACAAAGGCCATGAGTTCATTCCTACACTCTACCACTTTCCTGCCAACTGTGAGGCCTGTGCCAAACCGCTCTGGCATGTTTTTAAGCCGCCCCCTGCCCTAGAATGTCGAAGATGCCATGTTAAGTGCCACAGAGATCACTTAGATAAGAAAGAGGACTTAATTTCTCCATGTAAAGGTAAGGCATGACAATTTTTACAAGTTAGAGAATTATGTCCCGGTAACTTTTTCAAATGAAGCATATTCTATACCAAATTGGAAGGAGATTATAAGAATATTTTGACACTGGCTGAGCAACATACAACTATCATTTTACAGTTATAGATTTAACTTAGTACATAATGTCTTTAAAGAGAATCACCCCTTGTGTTAAAAAAAAAGGGGGGATCACTAAGAAATTATTCTAAATTGAAGAAAAGACCTATAAGTGAATTCCACTATACTTCACTCTTGAGTTTTTACCTCTGGCTTGTTTTCTTTTTTATCTAGTTTTCATTGCCTGAACCAGCATGCTGTATCAGAGACAAAATGTCTAGTTTATGAGAGGTAGCTAAAAGGAAAGAGTACAGGCTATGGCTATTTTAAGACAAGGAACTTGTGTTCTAAAAATACATTTATTTTTTTCACTTCTGCATTTTTTATATTTCTGATTCTACTTTATTTTTTATTAGTTTATAGCTAATGTCTTCTTTTTAAATTTCAGCCTTAATTAAGGAGAAAGATATTGTCCAAGCTTAATTAAGCATAGTAAATCTTCAGATTTGAAGAACTTATAAAATTATGTATTCAGTAGAGTTTTTTTAGATTTTATATGACTTTAATTGTACTCTTTTTTTCTCTTAACACAGTAAGTTATGATGTAACATCAGCAAGAGATATGCTGTTGTTAGCATGTTCTCAGGATGAACAAAAAAAGTGGGTAACTCATTTAGTAAAGAAGATACCTAAGAATCCACCATCTGGTTTTGTTCGTGCATCCCCTCGAACACTTTCTACAAGATCCGCTGCAAATCAGTCTTTCCGGAAAGTAGTCAAAAATACATCTGGAAAAACTAGGTAAGGATTGAAACATTACTCTTTTGGAGAGCAGGATGACAAGTAGTGGGAGTGGGAGACATTATGGGGTAGAGACATTGAGCATAAAGGAAAAAGGACTCGTGGACATGCTCAACAGTGTGGTGATTGCCATGGGGAGGGGGATAAGGGGACTAACGGGTAATGGGAAAAATAAAATAAAGATTAAATAAAATACAAAAAAAAACCCCTATGAAACTAATTGAATAACACCCACTAAAATTCAAATCTTTCCCCATAGAGAGCATCATTTGTAGCTAAGTATTTATATATGACTTGAAATGACTTTACAAATTAGTGTAATTGGTTCTATTAAAAGTTAACAATATTTATAAATATAATATTTTTTTAGCTCCATGTTAAATTTTGTCACAGGTTGGTATGCATGGCACATATATAGCTCTTGAACATTTTAAAAACCTTGTGGCTTACCCCTTTTTTAATATAAATAGATTCATATAAAACTTTGCCCATCTTTTATTTTTAACTATGTTGGCATAGTTTTTTTAAAACAAAAATTATTTGGTATTATCAGTGACTATAGTGTTACAAATTTCCTACTTAAGTATCCTTTTGGGGGGAGGGGTTAACTGGTTTTGATGTAATTTTTTCAAAAATATCTGTATGCTATAAAAACAATTATAGGACATAATTAAACCCTTTCTTTTTTCTTTTTATTATTTTAAAATATTATTTCCTGATTTTTAGAGAGAAAGAGAAACATCAATTTGTTGTTCCACTTATTTATTCATTCATGGGTTAATTTTTGCATGTGCCAGGACTAGGGATCGGACCCATATAACCTTGGCATATCGGGTCAATGATCTATCTAACCAACTGCGCGACCAGGGGCTAAACCCTTTCTTAAGAGAGGTTAAGATAACTCATTAAATTCTCATTTTGATATGACTAACTGAGGCTCAAGGGAATTAGACAACTTGCACAACATCACACAGCTAACTAGTGGCATAGTCAGGGTTGGATCCCATTTATATGTAATTATAAAGCCTTTGCTTTTTCTCCTGTACCAAATACCAGCTTTCCCTGGAGTGTAATCCTTATGTTAAGGAGGGCATTTGACTATAGAAGCTAAGATCTATTTGCCTCTCTGGTACTGTCACCCAAGTCTTCCAAGCAGACTATCTTTAATCCCTCCCATTTCTTCACTCCCTCTTGTCAATAACCAACTCTAATTCTCAGAAGAGACGTACCCATTTTTCTTTCTGTATTCTTCAGCTGCCGTACTACTCCAGTATTATTGCTTTACTCATGACTTATCTCTGTAGAATCCTATATCAGTCCCTCCTGTGTAGGATAAAAGCTGGATATAATTTTATTTAAAATTGACCCAAAATAAATAAAAAATAAAGTAATTTAAAATTGATCATTAGAGCTTTGTAAAATATAGATTTTTTTTTTGAAGTACAGTAGAAGCAAAAAGGAGGTAACACTAAGTGTATTTTTCTATTTTCTTGTTCTTCAAATTTTGTTTGTTAATTATTAGACATAAATGTGATGTAATTTACCTTTCTATCCAACCGAATGCATTTTTTAAATTACAGTTTTTTCTCTTTTTCCCATCAACAGCTAACTGTGTGACCTTGTGGAATTGTGTGGGACGCTACCTGATAAACCAGGCTTCTTTAACCATGCAGAGCAGACAGGCTGTTCCTTTGACACAATATCACAGGCTTCAGGGTTAAGATTGCTGTTATTCTGTCATTGCTTTGGCACAAAAGCACATCGAAGGGGGTTTTTTTGTTGGGTTTTTTTTTTTTTTTTTGGTTTCTTTTTTTTGCCAGTTTGCCTACAGGTAGATTAGATTAATTATTACTATGTAATGCAAGTACAATTGGGGGAAAGCTTAGCTAGATATATATTTTTTAAAAAGGTGCTGCCTTTTGAATTTCTAAGAAAATGCCTGTCAATCATGATAGAACAGTTTCCTCATATGAGTGAGAGGAAGGGATTTTCACTTTTAAGTGGAATGGCCGTCACGATCAAGATCAGCTCATGGAAGGAGTAAAGAAAATATCTCAAAATGAGACAACTGAAAATTTTTTAAATGACTTCAGTTTTTGTGCTCTTGCAAGACTATATGAAACTATTTTTAAAAAGCAGTGATATCACTTGACTTCAGTGCCTCACTGTGGAATTTAAAAGCCTTACTGTTGTTTGCCCATGGTGGACTTCATGGAGAATAAATATTTTACATTATGCTTTACAAAATACTGTATGTGTTTCAGCAAGTTTGTAGATTGGGGAATGGGAGAAGGCAAAAAAAATTACATTTAATCTATGCATTTTTGCCAAGCCATATTGAGTTATTTTACTACTAGAGACATTAGAAACTAACTGTACAAAAAAAAAGCAAGTTTAAAAACATTTTGTGGGGTACATCATTTCTGTAATTGTATGTTATTTCTTTGTGGTTTTAAGTGATAAAGACATTAAGTTAACAAACATATAAGAAATATATGCACTGTTTGAAATGTAAATTATTCTTAGAACACTTCAATGGGCGTTGCATTGAGCTTTTAGTGCCTTAATTTGAGAGAATTATTTTACTGCCATGACTAAATATAGAAGTTTCAAAAAACATATTTTCAAAAAGTATGTGTGTCAGTGGGTTTTCATTGATAATTGGTTTAATTTTAAATATTTAGAGGTTTGTTGGACTTTCATAAATTAAGTACAATCTTTGCATCAAACTACCTGCTAAAATAATGAATGACTTTATAAAACTGCAAAACATGTAGAAAGTTGCACCAGTATAAAAGAAATTTATGGCAATACATCTGTGATGTTTTCCAGTTAACATAGGAATTACCAGATAAATACTGTTAAACTCTTGTCCAATAACAAGAGTAGATTCATATGGGTAGTATGATTTATTGTTTATTTTTTTAACCAAATACCTCCTCAGTAATTTATAATGGCTTTGCAGTAATGTATCAAATAAGAAGCACTGGAAAACTGATTCGTCTCTAGGATGATATGCATGTTTCAAGTGGTATTGAAAGCCGCACTGATGGATATGTAATAATAAACATATCTGTTATTAATATGCTAATGACTCTGTGCTCATTTAATGAGAAATAAAAGTAATTTATGGATGGATACCTTTAATGATGACTGCTATGGTGTTTTCTCATGGCTGAAATGAATAGAAACTGTGCTATAAATTAGTTTCTGACTGTGTACAAATGTTTGTTCAATTCCATGATTACATTAAAGTGAATTTTTAAAAGATAACTGTTTGGGGCTCTGAAAGAAGAATGGCTACAGTTGAATGAAAAGTTGACTAATGTCTGTTGGGAAACAATTTTCCATGAATTTCTTGCATTTCTCACATCTTGTGAGCAGAGAGAAGCTCTGACAAACCTTTCTTCCAGACTCTTTTCCAAGGAGATTTATATAGTGAACAGACTTGGAAGATACTGTGACTTCTCAAGAGAAAGGCAGGTATGTCTGCTGTCCGGTATAATAAAGATAATGTTCCCCCCAGAGCAAAAGTTGGGCAGATTTGCTTGAACTCATTACAAAAGATTCAGGTACCCTAAACTTGGGGTTCCTCAGCTGTGATGCAAACCAACTGTATGCTCAAGCACCCACCTGAGCTACTCTGCATTGCTCCCATGGGACTTGAGGGGCAAGGGGAACTGACAAGAACATGAAGCTCGTGCTGCTTGTACTGTTAGTGTAAACTTGTTTGGCTCCGATCCAAGAGTCTCATGTCTTTTGCCAGGATCCATGAAATGCTGGCAGTCTGACTTGCTGGGAAGTAAAATGAAATCTCAGACTCTTCACTGTTCTTGACAATGTCCTTACCATCTTAGAACCATCGCCATTACGTAATGTATTAAGGTCTAATGTATTAATGCATTAAGGCCCAGTGAAGTAGAGAGAACAGTTAATTCTAACTAAGCAAAAAAGGACTTGTTCTTAAACAAAATATTAACCTGAGCATAGAATGGTTGAGAACTGACAGAGCTTTCAGGAATGACATGAAATGCCATGGTGCAGAACCAAGTTAATCAAGAGAGCTGCTTCTCAGGTCAGGAAACCACTAAATTCCAGTGTGCTGACATGGTGTAAGGATGAGTAGAGTGTCATGATAAGGAAGCCACACTGCTGCTACAGCTTTATAATCTGTTTGTCACACCTGCTACACTTCACACCAAGTTAGATGCTTTGCACCATTCCTCTTGTCACTTAAGAACCTCATGTCTAGACACCGGTTCTCCATCACCACTGCCTCAGAAAAATTCCTTTCATTATAATGCTTACCAGCATTAGCACAACCCCCACCTCACTTCTGCCTTCTTGGCCAAAACTTGTCACTTGTCTCATTTGGGGTTTCAGCTTAAAATAACTTATCCATTCCTAAAGCAAAAAAGGTAAGTGAAAGAATTTAAACATGGCAAACAAAATTTACTTTAAAAATTTACATAAAATGTTTGCGTTTTCTTTTCCTATTGCTAGAAATTTTATAATAACCAAATTTAGGAATCACATTTGGGTTGCTAGTTTGAGTTTCCAGTTTTTATTTTTCATTTTCTAAAACTTCCAAATCTCTCTGCTAAGAAAGAAAACACAGCTAAGGCTTGCTTCACAAATACTGTGATTTCAGAACACCACAATAGAATGAGTCACATTAATTTTTTGGTTTCTCAGTAGATACAAAAGTTATACTGTAGTTTACTAAGTGTATAGCATTACATCTAAAAAATTACATATTTTGATTGAAAAACCTATTATTGCTTAGAAAATGCTAAGCTTCATCTGGGCCTTTATTGAGTTATGATGTTTTTGCTGGTGGAGAGTCCTTCCTGAGTATTGATGGATGCTGACTGACTGGGGGTAGTGGTTGCTGAAGGTTGGGGGGTTGTGGCAATTTTTTTAAAAAAGTTTGCCAAATCAATTCCCTCTTCCTTTCACAAATGATTTTTCTGTAGCTTGCGATACTGTCTGTGATAACGTTACCCGTAAAACTTCTTTCAAAATTCGAGTCCACTCAAACCCTGCTGCTTTATCAACTAAGTTTATGTAATGTTCTAAAGCCTTTGTTGTCATTTCATAATCTTTACGGTGTCTTCATCAAAGGGTAGATTCCATCTCAAGAAACCACTTTTTCTCATTTATAAGAAGCAACTCCTCATTCATTCAAGTTTTATGATGAGATTGCAGCAATTCAGTCACATCTTTAAGCTCCATTTCTAATTCTAGTTCTCTTACTATTTCTACCACATCTACAGTTACTTCCTCCACTACAGTCCCATCCCTGGTCCAGTCTTATTCCCAGTCCAGGCACAAACAGGAGGCAACCAGTAGATACATCTTTCTTGCATCAACGTTTCTCTCCCTTCCTTTCTCCCCGTCTCTCTAAAAGCAATGAAAAAAATGTCCTTGGGTGAAGATATAAAAAAAAAAAAATTTTTTTTATCTATGGTGTAAGTCCTCCAACTCATAGGTCTTCCGATTGACTTTGCTCTTCTTGGCCTTCTGCGTTCCTATATAATTTTTCAAAACATTAATTTCCACACACACACACACACACACAAATGACTGCTAGGCTTTTAATTGGGACTGCATTCAACCTGTAGCTCAATCTGGGGAGAATTAACATCTTTATAGTTTTGTTTTCCAGTCTATGAGTTTGGTAAACCACTGCACAAAAATAAAACTGACATATTTGCAAGTGTCATAATTGTGTATGTAGAGGTATAAAAGCATAGTGTTATAATTAAGTGAATTTTCAAAGGCCAATGGATACAAAATCTATATATACAGAAATAAGTTTTCTGTTTGCCAGCAACAATTGGAGAGTGAAATTTTTTAATGATACCATTTACAATAAAATAAATCCATTGAAAGACATGTGAGACATCCACTAAGAAAATTATGAAACATTCAGAAACATTAAAGACTGAAGTGCACGTAATTTTTTTTAAGTATAGCGTTTCCATATAAAATTTCTAAAGTAAATGGTTGTATTCTGAGGACCTAGTGAGATTTTAGCCTTTCTTTTTAATTCACGCTTGGAAATGTTAATCACAATTGTTCTTTATAATTTTCACTAAATGAATCACTGTAGTTGAATAATATGTATGCACAAAGCTGTACTTGGTGCTTTAGGTATATTTTATTCCAATTCTTTTATGCTTTTATTGTTACTTTCTTTTAGCAAGACCGATGCTTATTGTAATAAGTGAAAGAATTGCAAAAGTACGTAGGGTAAACCAAGGCTGCCTGCCTAAACTCCACCTCATTCTACTGATTCCTTAGTAACCAATAATACAGTTTAGTGTGTTTGCTAATGGATTATTTCTAAAGTATCTATAACTTGAATTTTGTGAGGGTAGGGGAAAACTAATATTAATTCCACTTCACACATTAAAAGCCTGAAATACAAAGAGATGAAATATCTTCTCTGTTTGGTCAAATGTTAATGAATTGTTATATGACACCTGAGCTATCATTTCCCATAAAGCATGGTGTCAAACTCATTTTCACTGGTGGCCAAATCAGCCCTGCGGTTGCTTTCAAAGGGCTGTAATAATTTTAGGACTGTGTAAATGTAACTACTCCTTAACTGTTAAGGAGCTGAAATTACATTCAGCCCTTTGAAGGTAACTGGGAGACTGATGTGGCCCCTGGTAAAACTGAGTTCAACACCCCTGCCATAAGGTCTTTTGAGATGATAGAGGTACAGGGGGGAATGACAATGCTTAGAAACATATAATTCAAAATTCTTGAATAGAGTAATGTTTATTTGTTGTTCAATTCTATACATATGGTTACTTGTAGGTTTTAAAAAGTTGCTATACAGGATGATTTGGCCATTAAATTGAATACAATGGTTTATTTGCCTGCATCATTGTCAATGTCAAATTTAACATTTACTTGGTCTAATTGTTTTAAAAAGTCTACAACTTACTAACATAGCAAAAATGTAATATTAATCCAGCTGAGTAAAAGAAAATATTCTGGGTTTTTCTTCTCCTTTGGCTAAACGGATGCTTCTTAGATCTCCTCATTATACCTGGTGAAGGTGTCATTGATTTTATGTGAGGTAAGCCCTGTTACATGTGTAACACATTTGCCAACTCTACTCAGATCCAATACTCATTCAAAATATGTTGGTTAACCACAAGAAAGACTGTCATGAGATTAGGGATAAATGAGTCAAGTATATAACTACTAAAAGGAAAAAAACTCAAAAATATTTTCTCTACTGCATTCATTATTACCATGAGATACCTCACCATCTTGAAACTCTCAAAGAATGTTTCAAAGACAAAACACGACTTTGAGATTTATAAAAATCAAGTAGAACACATACCCCCTATATGTATGTAAGTGCAGAGACTGTATCCACAAATCAATACAAAATCCTACTAATGGCTAGTAATAGTGGTTGCTTCTTTGAAAGGAGCTCAATAACTGGGAGCCAGAGGTGGGAAGAAAAACTACGTTTCATTCATACGTCTTTACCTGTTGGGTTTTTTACATATATTTTATACAGTCAAACAATAAATACCCTTCAATTTACAAAGTATTTAATTCTCACTAATAACTGTGAAGTATGTACTACCATCTCTAGTTTAGAGAAGAGGAAACAAAATGTTTGATCCTCTGCTCTAGGGCACAATTTTCCATCTCAATTTTCCATCTGGGATATGAAAGTTAACCAAACTTTGAAGGAAGTCAGTCATGAATTGTCTTGATTCTTCTCTTACTAGACATTGGTAGATTTCACATATTGTAACCTATTATTTGGGGGGAAAAATTGGATTTCACTGTCACGGTATGGAAAAAGTGCTTATTGGTTTTCTAAGCTTTTTAGTAGACCAAGATATGAAGGAACATTTCTAAGCTTTTTAGTAGACCAAGATATGAAGGAACATACAGTAATGGGTGTCATTTTTTTATGCTGGAATGAAAGCATCTAATTGAATATATTTCATGAAGGAACTATTAAATAAATTATGAGCCTTATGAGCCCTAGAGATTTCTCCTTTATGATATGTCATTTAACAGGAATTTTATTTGCTAAGATTCACCTTTGGACATTGTTCAAAAGAATACATACTATATGGTACATTTTCATTATTTCATAATATTAAGAAACTAATATTTTCTGTTTTACATCATATATTCATTACATCTATGTCAACTCAGCCAACTTCTATGTTGCTATTTGATAAGAACTCCTAGGTCTGTCCTGTTATAACATTGTTATTCCAATTACCTATGTAATTATACTGCATTAAACACTGCTATCTAAAGGCTCATTTACTTAATTCATTATGGTCATAGTATTGATAATTTTTTCTGCACAAATTCAAAGTGTATTTTATACTTGCCACAGAATTAATAAAATGTTATTTTTATGTTTGTTACAAATTGCTCTTTAAAAAATATATACTTTATTATATTTTTTTCCATTGCCATTTAGTCATGGCTATTCTGTAACTACCTATTTGTACTTCTTTTTTTTTTTTAATATATTTATTGATTGTGCTATTACAGTTGTCCCAGTTCCCGCCCCCTCACTCCACTCCATCCTGCCCATCCCCTCCCTCCTACATTCCCCCCTTATAGTTCATGTCCATGGGTCATACTTATAAGTTCTTTGGCTTCTACATTTCCTACACTATTCTTACCCTCCCCCTGTCTATTTTCCACCTATCGTCTATGCTACTTATTCTCTGTACCTTTCCCCCCCCTCTCCCCCTCCCACTCCCCTATTGACAACCCTCCATGTGATCTCCATCTCTATGGTTCTGTTCCTGTTCTAGTTGTTTGCCTAGTTTGCTCTTGTTTTTGTTTTAGGCGTGGTTGTTAATAACTGAGTTTGCTGTCATTTTTACTGTTCCTGTTTTTGATCTTCTTTTTCTTAGATAAGTCCCTTTAACATTTCATATAAGGGCTTGGTGATGATGAACTCCTTTAACTTGACCTTATCTGAGAAGCACTTTATCTTCCCTTCCATTCTAAATGATAGCTTTGCTGGATACAGTAATCTTGGATGTAGGTCCTTGCCTTTCATGACTTGGAATACTTCTTGCCAGCCCCTTCTTGCCTGTAAGGTCTCTTTGGGGAAATCAGCTGACAGTCTTATGGGAACTCCTTTGTAGGTAACTGTCTCCTTTTCTCTTGCTGCTTCTAAGATTCTCTCCTTCTGTTTCATTTTGGGTAATGTAATTATGATGTGCCTTGGTGTGTTCCTCCTTGGGTCCAGCTTCTTTGGGACTCTCTGAGCTTCCTGGACTTCCTGGAAGTCTATTTCCTTTGCCAGACTGGGGAAGTTCTCCTTCATTATTTGTTCAAATAAGTTTTTAATTTTTTGTTCTCCCTCTTCTCCTTCTGGCACCCCTATAATTCGGATGTTGGAACGTTTCAAGATGTCCTGGAGGTTCCTAAGTGTGTCCTCATTTTTTTGAATTCTTGTTTCTTCATTCTTTTCTGGTTGGATGTTTCTTTCTTCCTTCTGGTCCACACCGTTGATTTGAGTCCCAGTTTCCTTCGCATCACTATTGGTTCCCTGTACATTTTCCTTTGTTTCTCTTAGCATAGGCTTCATTTTTTCATCTGGTTTTCGAACAAATTCAACCAATTCTGTGAGCATCTTGATAACCAGTGTTTTGAACTGTGCATCCGATAGGTTGGCTATCTCTTCCTCGCTTAGTTGTATTTTTTCTGGAGCTTTGAAGTGTTCTGTCATTTGGGCCTTTTTTTTTTTTTTTTGGAGTGAATGTTACTTAAAGGGGCGGAGCCTTAGGTGTTCACCAGAGTGGGGTAACGCTGATTGCTGTGCTGTGACGCTGTACGTGGGGGAGGAGCCGAGAGGGAGCAATGGCTCCCGCTCCACTCTCCACCGAACCTCAATTTTTCACTCTTCTACCCACAATCAAACTGGACCCCTCTGGTGCTGGTTCCCAAGTGGGTGGGCTTGTGCACGCCCTAGGCCCCTGTGGGTCTCTCCAATGACCTCTCCTGTGAGGCTGGGAGTCTCCTGCTGCCGCCCCAACCCCCATGGGCATTTTCAATCAGAGGTTTGAGGCTTTATTTCCCCGCACTGGAGCCCTGGGTTGCGCAATCTGCTTTGCTCCCCGCTGTTTGCCTGGTTTATCTGTGTGCGAATGTGGGGCCACGGGGTGCTACCCACCACTCTGCCTGCCCCGTTCTCTGCCACTCTGATTCCAGCCCTCTCGGTTTATCTGTGCACAAATGTGGGGTCGTAGGGTCTGCTAGTGGTCAGACTGCCTGCCCCATCCGTCCCACACTCCGCCAGTCTCAGTCCCGCCACGGCAACACGAGTCTTCTCTGCCCCGGCTGCCCATCTCCGCCCCTCCTACTGGTCTGGATGAATGTTTATTTTTTATTTCCTTAGTGTCGGACTTCCTTGCCATTCGATTTTCTGTCAGTTCTGGCTGTGCCAGGAGGCACAGTGTGTCTACCTACGCCGCCATCTTGGTTCATCCCTATTTGTACTTCTTACTGCCATCACCTCTTCACCCATTCTCCCTCTCCCCCCTCCCATCTGGCAACTATCTGGTAACTAACTACTTTAGCTGCTTTTAAGAGTCTCCTTATCTTTAATCTTTGGCCTTTTAATTATGATGTGTCTTCAAGTGAGCCTCTTTGCATCCATCATAATTGGGACTCTCTGTGCTTCCTGGACTTGCATGTCTAGTTCTTTCACCAAATTAGGGAAGTTTTCTTTCACTATTCTTTCAAATAGATTACCAATGTCTTGCTCTTTCTCTTCCACTTCTGGCACCCCTATGAGGTGAATGCCGGACCTCTTAAAGTTGTCCCAGGCACTGTTTATAGTATCCTCATTTTTTTGGATTCTTTTTTCTTCTTGTTCTGATTGGTTGTACTTTGATTATGTTCGAAATTGTTGATCTGATTCTCAGCTTTGTCCACTCTCTGGTTGTTTCCCTGTAAATTGTTATTTCAATTAGTGTATCCTTCGTGTCTGACTGGGTCTTTTTTATACTGCTGAGGTCCTCACTAAGTTCCTTGAACATCTTTATAACTAGTGGTTTGAATTCTGCATCTGATAGATTGCTTATCTACACTTCATTTAGTTCTTTTTCTGGAGTTTTGATCTTTCATTTGAGCCATGTTTCTTTGTCTCCTTGTTTTGGCAGCCTCTCTGTGTTTGCTTCTGTGTATTAGAGCAGCTGTGACTCCATATCTCGGTAGTGTGGCCTCACGTAGTAGGTGTCCTATAGGATCCAGTGGCATAGACTCCCCTATCACCCAAGCTTGGTACTCCAGGTGTACCCTTCATGAGGGCCTAGTACACCCTCCTCTTTTAGTTGAGCCGTGGTTTCTGTTGGCAGATCAATGGGAGGGATTTACCCAGGCCAGTCAACTGCAAGGACTGGCTCTGACCACTGACCTCCACCGTCTGTGGAGGATCAGCTGTGCAGGGGCAGGGTGGTGGTCTCCGACGTGGTCTGTAACTGTCCACTGGGTGTGCTGGCCCTGGGGTTTCCTGGGGTGCATGCCAAGGTCAGTCCCCACCTGTGTTTTGCCTAGGGCACCCTGCCTGAGCTGTAGAGCAATCTCAGATGGCTGCTACTTGGCTGGGCTTGGAAATTCCCAGGTCTAGCCAAACTGTGAAGTTAATCTGGCTGCTGCTCGGGCTTATTGAAGCCAGCTGCTACTTTTTGATAGAATTTAGGAGCCAAGACCATCCATTCTTATGTAAAAGCAGCTTGGGTGGGCCTGTATGTTGTGTGAGGCAGAGTCTCCAGGGATCTCAAGTCAGGTCAAACAGTGTTAGCCAGGTTGATGGAGTCTCAGATACGACAACAACTTGCCGGTTCTGGTGTGGGGAGGGCTTAGCAAAAGGACAATGGCCTCTGCTCACCTTGATGCCAGACACTACAGTTTCTCCCTGTGTATCACTGGTGCCTTTCAAGGTGCTACCCTGGTGCTGGAGCTCAGGGAGAGTGTGTCTGAGTAGGTGAGTCTGTATGTGGGTTCTTTTAAAGGACTCAATCCCCACTGGTTTTTGGAGCCACAAGTTGTGGGGTCTTATCTTCCTGGCACTGGAACCCTGGGCTGGGGGCCTGGTGTGGGTCTGGAACTCCTTGCTTCCGAGATACCCCTCCTGAATTTTTATCCACATTCTGCCTCTTCACCCCTCCTATCATTCTGGATGGATGTGGTTTCTTTAATTCCATAGTTGTCAGAGTTTCATTCAACTCGATTTTGTAGTTGTCAGACTTACATTCAGCTCAATTTCTGACATTCCTGAGTGATTGTTGTTCTATATTTTAGTTGTAATTTTGATGTGGTTGAGTGAAGAGGCAAGCTATGTCTGCTTATGCTGCCATCTTGACAGGAAGTCCTCACAAAATTTTTTTAAATACAACATTTAAAATTTAATCAAAGTTCTCTTTGTACTACTTTATCATTCCTATTATGTTCTCCCCCAAAAGCAGTAATTGCATTAATTTCATATGTATTATCCATTCTAGCCCTTTACTGAATATACGCATATCTATATACGTATATGCATATAAAGGTGTATGTAGCTTTTACATTTATATAAATGACTTCATACTTCCCATGTCTAATAGTCTGAAACTTACTTATTTCATTCATCGATGCTATTTATTTTATTTGTAATCTAAGTATTTACTTCATTACAAGAAATAGTAGCATTAGGACTTTCTATAACAGTTGTCTCCCAAATGTAAACATCTTGCTTATGTAAAGCTTAGAAACCCCTTGTGATTGGTGTTAAGTCAGCTTCACTATAATTGACTTTATAAGCAGAATATATTTATGTAAAAGTAACATTGTCAAATATAAACTATACATTGAAATCTTATATTTTAGTGGCAAATTCCAACTGGGCTTTCAAGAATGTGTGTTGCATACCATAGAAAAATTGAAACACCTTCATAATTATGTACTTGCTGAAACTGTATTTCTCATTAGCTTATTTCATGAATTAGTCTATTAAATTAATCCATATCTCCACCATAAATGCTCAAAAACTTAAAACAGTATGCTATCATATAACAATAATTATCTTAATCATATCATTTGCATAAATTATATAATTAATAACTTCTTTTTATAAAAGTAATAAGTCAACCTAAAAAAAGACATAATTAACAAGGAGTCTTCAGGTTCAGAAACAAGACTAGGATTCCTACTATTCAACCTTATTCTGAGGATCTTCACAAGGACAGCAAGATAAGAAAAAGCAGTAAGTATTATAAATATTGAAAAAGTAAACCTGTCATTATTTGCTAATTATATGGGGTTTTTTTCCAAAAATGTTCAAAATAACTAACTAAAAAATTATAAGAACAAGAGAATTTAGTGATACTCAGCCTTCATAATTGTTTTGTTAGACTCATACAATATTTTAAAACTTTTTTTAGTTAATATTTTTTTAATCAATATTTTTATTAAAACCCGGTTTCCAGTAACTCTTTGTTTCTCAAGAGTAACACTGAATCATAAACAGCAGCAATTGCCTGCAACTGTTTCTCTGATAGGGCATCTGCCTAAATTCACCCACTTGCCTGGACCACTTAGTTGTGTTATCTGTCTGGTATTTAAAATCTCTGAATTTTCTAATGCTGCTGAAAAGGTAACATTTAGCAGACTTGAAATCCTCCAAAAACAAAATTAAACTATAAATGACACTGGGGAATATATTTGAAACATAAAAGGCAAAAGGTTAAAATTTTTTAAATCTTGCCAAGTAACAATAAAAAACCAAAAACATAAAAAGGAAGGCTAAATGTGAAATAAGTCAGACACTGACGAACAAATACTACACCATCCCACTTCTATGAGGAATCTAAAATAGTCAAACTCAGAAGCAGAGAGTTGAATCGTGGACTAGGGCCTGGAGAGAGGAGGAAATGGGGATGTGTTGATCTAAGGGTACAAAATTTCAGTTATTCAAGATGAGTAAGTCCTGGAGAGCTACTCTACAGAATAGTACTTATAGTTAATATTCTATTATATACTTAGAAATTTGCTGTGACAGTAAATCATATATTAAATATTCTTACAACACACACAACAGGGTGGTGGAATCATTTGGAGGTGATATGTTCATGACCTGGCATTGATTGTGGTAATGGTTTCACATGTGTATACTTATCTACACACTCATCAAGTTGTATATGTCAAATATGTACAGCTTTTTCTATGTTAATCATACCTCAGTAAAGTGGTTTGGAATATATATATGGCTTTTGATTGGGAATTTCACCTCTGTGAATTGATCCTGTGGAAATGCTCTCACATATTCACCAAAATATACATGCATAAAGACATTTATTGCAATATAAGGGTGCATTACTGAGACATTAGTGTCTTATCATCATCATATTTGTGTTTCATGACCCCCTGGAACATAACTCTAACCCAGGCTTTATTTTAAGTGGTCTGTGTTCCTAAAGGAGAATTCCGATGGGTGGTTTCAATACTAAAGGAGAAAGCAAAGAAGGTTGGTCTAAGAGATTGGGGGTGATCTAAGTTACTCCAAGATTGGGAAGGAAGGTGGGAAGGGTGGGAAGGAACCTATGGAGGGTTCAGAACCCCATGTGGCTCCTGTATAGGAATAAATTCCTATAAATAGGGATGGATGTGTGAGTACTAAGAAGAACTGGCCATTACAGCCCAGGCTCTCAGGATGGTTTCCATGGTAGCATCCAAACTGGGTAACAGTAAGATCAGCAGTATTAGTGGCAAAAACTATGGATTAAGTTCCATATCCCTCCTATTTTCCTGGATCAAGATAAGCTCCTTGGTTGCAGTGGAGATGGGGTAAGAACCTAAATAACAACTGATATGAGTTACAATGTGTATTGTCTAACTGGGGTACTTTTGAAAGAGAAAGGGGTTAATTACACCAAGACAACCAGCATGAACTGGAACATATGGTCACCCTACTGATAATAAATGTCTTACCTACTTTGGAAAACATGGAAGATGGAGGACTATATATACATGGATGCTACTGCATATAGAGAAATAATACATTTCTTTTGTTTGGGTGTCATGGAACAATTTATAGCATTATCTTTATTATAATAAAATTTAAACCAAAATATCTTACTTTATTAACAACTCAATTACAAAATTCTGTATAACCATGCTTAAAAATGGAAATACATGCATAGAAGTAGAAAGATAACTACAATATATTAAATTATAAAAGCTCCCTCACAGTTTTCTGCTGCATCAGCTGGTTATACTGGAACTATGTTCCCATAATTCCATGTGTTAGGTGATACTGGACTAGATTTGGCCAAGAGAAATTTGAGATTTGAGATGTGGAAGTAATGTGTCAGACATTATTCTCTGAAGGTCTTCATAGTTACATAGGGTGGCTTATTTGCATTATTACTGCTTTTAGGACTAAAATTTAGAAATCCTAGCCAACTATTAATTGTATTTCAACATTCATGTGATAATTTTTTCAAGGAGATTGTTTTCAAGATTACTAGACACTAATTGTACAAAAAGTCCTTGATTATAGAATAGTCTCCATTATTGTCTGCAAAGCATTTTTATTTGCAAGCTCTCTTTTTTCCAGCTTAGTTAGTCCTTACTTCAGAACATGGCACATAAAATTGCCCACAATCAGTAATTCATCCTTTATAATGCCCCTTGAAATAGTTATCTATATTTTTATTGGCCTCAAAAGAATTAATTACATGTGCTCAATATATTCTTTTGGAATCTAGAGTGTAATTACAATTAGATTTTACATACAATTACAAACATAATTTATTATAATTGCTTCAGGTGTTACCTTATGTCTAGAGGGTATTTTTAACCTTTTTTCCAATTTCTCATGGAATTTATATAACTACTTATTTTTAAGTCTCAGGATTTCAAAGCTTTCACATAAGTATCAGCCTCACTTTAAAAAATCATTTCTTATTTCAACTATAACTTCTTTCATATAAAATCACTTCAGGCTTGAAGTAGCTTCCTGTTACTGAATTTTTATAGATGTAGATCTTTTTTGCTTCTGGCACTATTTCAGCATATTTTGCTACTATTAAGTAATAGAGTTGAACCTAATCAGTTTTAGAAAAGTTTGGAAAATAAAATCATTGTATGAATGTTTGCATTAATACAATGCTAGCCTCAGTCTTAGTCATTATTACTTTATCATTAGTTCTGTTATATACATAGAACAAATCAAGCCTTTGTGAATGTGGTTTATAATCTTTAGGGTCTGTATAGCCACCTTATTATAGTTTTGCTTAGTCACCTTTACAGGATTAGTCAGGGGAGGCTAGATTATGCTGTGGTATCAAGCAATCCCCTAAATCTCAGTGGCCTGTGGAAATAAAGGTTTATTTCTCCCCCGCACACTACATGGGACAGCTGCAGCTTTGTTCCACATGCTATTCAACCCGGGAACCTGGCTGATGGACCAGCCCCTGTCTGGAAGATCACTGACCATCATGGCAAAGGAAGGAGAACACGGTGACTCAGGAGCTAAGTCAACGCTTCATGTCACTTCCACTCACATCTCTGGCCAAAGCAAATGATAAGGCCAAGCCTGCCACCAAGGAAGTGAGAATACATCATATTCTGATAAACAAGGACAGGAAATATTGGGGAACAATAATGTATCCTACCACAAATATTTGGCCAACAAATCAAAGCTTTTATATGTTGTTATCTCAAACACCTAGTTTTTCCTGAAAGTGGTGTGATTTACCTTCTTTATCCCCCCCCCCATTTAGTGTAATCTTTTCCATTTTCCCCCTCCAAGCTGTATTTCTTAGAGTCAGAAAATTTTAATGTTGGACGTGACCTTAGAGATAATCCAACTCAAGCTATCTATTGTATCAACACTCAGGAAGGAAATGGTAACATGTCCGTGTTCTAAATTGCATTTAGACACAAATCAGGACAGAACCCAGGTCTCCCAGCTGATAAGTGATTGCTGTTTCTACCACATATAGCTTTGTTTCCAAAACTTTTATTAAAATGATGTGCTTTTTAATAAATTTCAGTATATGTTATCATTCACCACATAAATATGATTTCAGAGAACATTTTTACATGTGGTGAAAAAAGTAAAGATGAAGCTCAAGATATCATTTTTAAAACCTGTGCTTTTATATAAGAAATCCTTTAGTTGAAAATAGAAAACTCAACCCAAACTCGCTAAAGAAGAGGAAATTTGTTGGCTCATGTAATTAATTGAAATGTTTAGGGGGATAATTGGCTCAACTGATATTGTCAGGGGCTCACAATGATCCTTGTTATTTCCAGCTGTTTTCTCCTCTGGGTTGGCCTCCTATTCACACAGTTGTCTCATGTCACTGAAGCACCTGGATTACATTTTTAAAGTGCAGCCATCTCAGCCAAACCCTAACCATTCCTGGGACCTGGGGGAATCTCCTCATTGCTTGAGTCATAGGTCTGTCCTTGAAAGCATCACTATGGGCAGAGAGAAGCAGTGTTCTCGGTTATGCCAGGGTCATGTGGGGAACCATACAAAAGACCTGTGCTGAGAAAGGAGGAAGGGTTGGTTTGCAAAGTAAAAACCAAGCTGGTCTTTCCAAAACAGACGAGAGGCAAAGTCAAATGCTTCTCATAGCTGCTAGTTTCTCTGGTTGTCTATGGGGAAAACTAGCAAGTTTTGGCAAATTTTATATTTAAAAAAAACAACTACCTGAGTAAAAACCATAATATGGATTTGATAAATAGATGTACAGTGGGAAATAACATATGGGAATAATTACCGCAAGAAATTTTAGCATAAAGATGATTAAATTTTCTGTGGACACAAAGAAATCAATGTGGGGATCAAAAATAAATGAAAATATATGTGATTAAAAGAGTCTGTTTTTCTTTGGGAAGTACCTACATATTTTCTTCCTGTTATTCTCCCAAAGACACTGCCCACCACCAATCTTTATTAAAATGTGTGTAGGTCTCTGAAAGCAGAGAAATTTCTACTTTTGTTGCTGATTCCCAGGTGAGTTGCTAGTATGAAAATAAGAACACCGCTGTTATTTTTACAGAGCATCCTGTCACACAAATACATCATTTGAGAGTGCACAAGCAGATTTTAAACCAATATTTCTGTTACTGTCACTCAGTTCTCCACTTCAATTTTCTGCTTCAGTGTGCTAAAATCTTGCTCCAAATTACATGATATACAAATTATCTTGTTTTAGATATGTTAAAAAGAATAAAGTAAACTGTAATAGCCTAATCAATAAATATATTTTTTAATTAAATAAAAATTTTAAAATTAAAAAATAAAGTAAAAATCTAGACTTTTAGATGCACTATTCAATAAAATGAACTTCAGGATGTGCATGATATTTAAAGCAGAAAAAAAATGAATGAAATAAAAGTAGCTTACTTGTTGTATCTTGAGGATACTAGAACCTTGGAAGTTTACAAGAATCTCAGCCTTTAGTTTCAAACTAGTCTAGAGAAGCACAGGCATTTCTGTCCTGGGATAATGAAATGTTTCTTCTATAGTCACCTGAATTATTTTCCAGAACCAAGTAAATGGCCTCCACCTCAATGTAAGAGTTGTGAAACAAGTGTCAGTTGCAGAAATTTAGTGGATACCTTTTCAAATTAAAAAAATCAAGTTGACCTATCATGGCTGGTGTGTCTTAGTAAGTTGGAGAATAGTCCAGTAAACCAAAAGGTCACTGGTTCAATTCCTGGTCAGGGCACATGGCTGGGTTTCGGGTTTGGTCCCCGAGCTGGGGCCTCTGTGAGAGGCAACTGATTGGTGTTCCTCTCTCACATTGGTGTTTTTGTCCTCAGGTGAGGATAAAAAATAAAAATCAAGTTGATCTATATAACCTGAATCTTAAAGATGTTAATATAAGTAAATATACATGGGCACTAGTTTTAAATAATTTAAAGGAATACCTAAATAATTATTCTTGAGTTAAACCTTTGATGCAGACTCCGACCAGCAGTGTCTGCAATGTTGTGGATGCAACAAACAAATTCACAGACTGCAGAAGTCCTGCGGAGAAAAAGGGACGACACGTGGCTCTCTGAGTGAGAGAGCACCCTGCCCCTTGCCTGGACCCTTGCCTTGCCTTGCTTTTCTGGGAGCATTACCTCAAGGAAAGTCTTCATTCCTCATCAGGCAGTAATGATCAAACAATAGATAACATTCAAAGAACTATGAGGACTTATTCTGAGTCAGGGGCAGTTAGCTAAATGGCCATAAACTTTGGGAAACAAACTCATTTTATGCTTGGACCCTTATCAGAAAATTGAGGACATTTTTAGCAAAGCAGTTTTCACAGGATTTTATGCATTCTTTCTTAGGCCTGATCGCTCCAGGGCACCACTCCAGGAAACCGCTCCATTCCTGCCCAGGGCTGCACCACCCTCTGCCAGTGTTTCAGGCTTAAGTAAGGCACGGGAACTAAGGCAGCCAAGAGATTAGGAGACTTCTTGCAGACAGAATGAGAATTCAGGCTATGTCAAAGCTGAGGTGCAAGAGTCCATCACCCCCTTTTTCTATAGCCCCCCCAAGTCCTTCCCTGAGGGTCCCTTTGTGACCGTGCCTGTCTTAGGTCGCCCCTCCTTTGAGGAATCTTACCCATCATTGGCTAACCAGTCATCCACTCGGGGCCAAGCAGGGTGAAGTAAAAGGAGGCAGAGGTGGCACCCCTGCCAGGAACATAAGCTTTGGCTCCTTAGTAGCTTATGGTCCCAAGGTCTCTCACTCAGCCTTAGCCAGGGGGGGTTACAGTTTCTGAAACCAGGCAGGGCAGTTCCCAACAAACCTTATCAAAATAGTTCACCTATTACTATAGTATCAGGAATATCATAGTTGAAAATTGTTTACATAATTAAAGGTGAGTAATAAAGGAGCAGGAGCTAGCGTTGAATGGGAAAGTGATTGAAGAATGTCTTTCTTGTTCCATAGTAATGGTACTGTCAGGTTTGCCTAATGTCATTATATTTGAATGCAACATGTTTTTGACCAATTTTACATGCTTTTGTACATAGTGTTAGTGGAGCTTTGGAGTCATTTTAGTCTCTTTTGATGGCAAGGCCAAAGACACTATAGGGATCGTTTAGGGTTTGTCATCCAACATCTATTTTCCTTTCTTCTTGTTTCAGCACCCTAATTTTGGGAGATAGGGGTAGGAGGAACTTCCCTTCTACTATTGTGTTCTGTGTTTTCTGTGGACCAAGGTGGCTCCTCTAATTATGCAATGTCGTGATTTTTGTTTTACCAGTTGTGATGATTAATTTTAGGTATCAACTTAACTGGCCACTGGATGCTTAGACATTTGGCCAAACATTTTTCTGTGAGGATCAAAGTTTGAATCAACATTTAAATCAGTAGATGGAGTAAAGTGGGTTTCCCTCTCTAATGCGCATGGGCCTTGTGCAATCAATTGAAGACCTGAATAGGACAAAAAGGCTGAGTAAAAGGCAATTTCTCCTTCCTGGCCACATGAGCTGGGACATTGGTCTTTCCTGGCCTTCAAACTCAGATTGAAATATCAGCTCTTCTCAGGTCACAAGCATACCACCTTTGGGACTAGAAATTATGTCATCGGCTCTCCTGAGTCTCCAACTTGCTGGCTGTAGATCTTGGGAATTCTCAGCCTCCATAATTGCAGGAGCCAATTTCTTTTATAAGAAACATGGGAGACAGAAAAAGACAGTTTAAATGGTGCCATATAGAAGCAAACCAACAACTCCAGAACCCAGAACATTTTATAGAATGGAACAAGTTACCTGGCTTTTCTAAAAGTCAATGACATGAAAATAAAGGAAGGGAGGGAGCAGGGGAAGTTGCTTTATTTTTAAAAACGTAGGAGTCATAACAACCCAATGTAATATATGAATCTCATCTGAATCCTGATTCTAGAAAAAAAACAAAACAAAACAGACAGACAAAAATAAAATAGTGGCAATGAAACACATTTTAAAGACAAATGTGAAAGTTTGATGATGGTTTCCATATTAGTTGATTCCAAGAAATTATTGTTATGGTGTTAGGTGTGATAATGACCTTGTGGTTATATGAGAAAATAATCCATATAGTTTTAGAGATACTTAACTGAAGATCTTAAGCAAGAAAGAAAGAGGAAAAAAGGCAGATAAGGCAGTTAGGCGAACCTTGAACGTTTGTTAAATTTGGATACTGGTAATATAGACTTGCACTGCACTAACTCTAAAAGAGAAATTAGGCAATATTAAAAAATGTAAGTCTTTAGTTCAAAGGTTTACCCCTAGTAATAAGAAGGATAAATTAAAATAAATGCATATCCAAACATATAACAATGAACATTTAAAGGATTTCAACTTCATGAAGTTAAAGGATTTCATCATCACCAAGCCCTTATTATTTGAAATGTGAAAGGGACTTCTCTAAGAAAAAGAAGATCAAAAACTATAAACAGTAAAATGACAGCAAACTCACAACTATCAACAACTGAACCTAAAAACAAAAACACACTAAGCAAACAACTGGAACAGGAACAGATTCATGGAAATGGAGATCACATGGAGGGTTATCATTGGGGAGGGGTAGTGGGGAAAGTGGGGGGAAAGGCACAGGGAATAAGAAGCATAAATGGTAGGTACAAAATAGACAGGGGGAGGTTAAGAATTATGTGGAGAATGGAGAAGCCAAAGAACTTATATGTATGACCCATGGACATATAAGGGGAGGGAATGGGATGGGGGTGCAGGGTGGAGGGGAATAGAGGGGAGAAGAAAAATGGGACAGCTGTAATAGTATAATCAATAAAATACATTTAAAAAAACAGAGAAAATTTTGAGTTACCAGGGGGGGGGGGAAACATTACCTACAAAATAACAACAGTTAAATTAAAAAATAAAGTCTTAATAACAATACTAAATGATAGAAGACAATGAAAGAATATCTTCAAAGTACTAAGGGAAAATTATTGTTAATTTACTAATTCCAACTCAGCTAAGCTATTACTAAGAATATGATTAAAATAAAGGTATTTGCAGCCAAATGTCGAATAAGGGAATCTACCATTCTTAGAAATTCACTAAATATGTATATATATGTATATGTGTATGTATATATATATTAAAGTTATATAGCACATAAGTAAGAGACTTCATCACCTATGTAGTGATAGTGGAGATGATATAGTTTAGTGGAGACCAAAAGGGTTATTAATATAGTTGGTATTAATGGTATGGTGGAAAATTCATTCATCTGTAATTCATTCATCATCTTGAGCAGACTGTAATTGCCATCCTGTCAATCTTATGCCCTCGCCTGCTGGAGCTACCCTAATTTTTGTCCATTTTTTTTGTTAATGCTCTAATAGAGGGTGGAGCAAAAGTAGGCTTACAGTTGTATGGAAAATAATATAATAATAAGTTATAATACAAGAATAAACTCTGTTTCATGTACTCACAACTGTAAACGTACTTTTGCCCCACCCTGTATTCTTAGTTTCTGTTGTTGATAATCTTTCACTACATGAGTGTTGGTAAAGCTGAAAGATATAGAAATTTGAAAGGGGAGAGAAAAAGGGGAAGGGAAAGCTAGAAATTCTACTTTCCTTGTCTTAAATAGTTGTAGTCAAGAAACAGTCTAAGGTCTCATGGAACAAGAAATGGAGGTTTTCTGTTAAAATCTTTAATATAACCATTAAAAGAACTAAAACTTAAAATTATAAGTCATGTTAAAAGTTGGGAGAAGTGGGAAGGGAAGGAAGGTATAATAAGCTTCCTCTTCATATTTTACAATGAAGATTCATAGATATTGTGTAACCTTGATAAATTAACAAATAGCATTATTAGAATATAATTTAGAATTATAAAGGTGACCACCAGGAGCTCTAGAATCATTAAAAGTTCAGGTCAGTTGCTTGTGAGAAGAGGTATTGGGGGGAAATAGGGAGAGATAGACTTTTATTTTTCTTTAAATATTTTCGTGTTACTATTTGAATTTTAAACCTTGTACATGTATTGCTTTACTAATTTTGAAAGTAGAGAGCATGAAATGGCCTTTCTTCCTTGACTCACAGGGATCCCTCTAAGAGAAGTCCTGACTTAGGTTAGATCTTTGCTTTGGAATGAGATCATCTGGGAAAACCTAGCATGTGGAAATGTCAGTGTTACTTTTCTTGTTCGTGATGTCTAGTGACTTTAAGAAGATAGCAAACCCCTAAGTTTTTTATCGTGTCACTCAGGCTCTCTATAATCAAGTCTCACATTAGCTACCCTGCACTATCTATTGCCACACCCCTGCACAGGCCCTCTGCGCTATTCTAGCTAGTATCCTTCCTATCTTCCATATGCATAGTTATTACTTACTTTAATTTTTTTCTACATTTCCTGATAAACAATGAGTTCCTGCAATGCAAGGTCCATGAATAGACAATCAATAAATTGTTGATTTAATGAATTTCATTACTATGAGGTTTTGCTTTTTCTCTCTCTAGAGCCCTTCAGCCCCCACTACTTCCCACTTGCTTCAATGTATTTTTCATCTCTGAATTCCTATAGCCAACACCAACAATCCATTATTCAGCAAATATATAGGGTGCTTATTTCTGGGTGCTTATGCTGGGCCTGTGTAGGCCTAGAGGATACAGAAATGAACAAGACAGATATATTGCTGTCCAGATAGGAAGCAGATAATACACAGATAGTGACCTAATTAAAATTATAAAAATTCTTCAAAGTACAACATAATCTTGAATTGTCTAATTGAATTAATCGTCACATATTTCTGAAGGAGGTACAAAGACATTTTAAGAGTCTAGATGAAAAAATAAAATATATCTACTTTATAAATATGTAAAAAATACAGTAAATATTAAATGTTAAATAAGTGATGCCCCAAAAAACAACTGCTTAAAGAGTCAGAGAAAACTTTGTTTTGTGTAAGGTTTAGAAATGTATCATGCAGATGAGATGTAAATGGAGAGAAAATTGGGGAGAACTTGATTCTAAGGCGGGGGTGGGCATCAAAAATGGAAGGCAGATAGCACAGTAGTTCAAGCATCATTGAGTTTAATTGAAGCAGAAGGTAATATAGATGGGGAAATATTGGGCCAGAAATTTATTTGTGTCCAGCTGTGGAGAGTTTTGTTTCTGAAAGAAACTTTTGGAGGGTGAGGATAACAAATCACTTACTTCTTCTGTTTTGGGTTCATTAATTAAAACTTTTGTAATTGAACTTAGCCTAGAAGGTAGTTGTATAAACATGAGAGCACCTGGTATTTGTTCTGTTCTAGATCAGCTCATTTGGTCATTATTCCTGACATACATGCATTCAACTAGCTATTTAAATCTTAGAACACTGAGAGCACTTAGGAACAGATAGTATAATGTTCCTTTTAGGAGTGAAAAAACTAAGCAACCAGGAGTTTTTGTTACTTGTTTTAGGAAAACTTAATAAGCTTGAACATTACTTACAAAACAGTTTAATATTTGCTTGGCAGAGACCACTGGTTTTCCACCAAAATCCATTTTCTCCCTCTTGCATACCAATAGAATTTAAGCTTGAATCCCTGTGCCCTGTTAGAGACCACATTTTCCAGACTTCCATGCAGCTAGTCCAGGAACTGTTTTCACCGATGAAATGTGAATGGAAGTGACTTGTGCACGTGCTTCCAACTCCTCTTGCTTAAAAGGAAATTGCTACCATATAATTTCCCCCCATTTAAAAAAAAGATTCTATTTATTTAATTTTAGAAAGAGGGGAAGGGAGGGAGAGAAACATTGATGTCTGAGAGAAACTGATCAGTTGCGTCTCACATGACCCCAACTGGAGACCTGGCCAGCAGCCCAGGCTAGGACCCTGAGTGGGAATCAAACCAGCAACCTTTTGGTTCTCAGGCCAACATTCAATCCACTGAGCCACACCAGCTGGGACTAATTTTTCCCCATTAATTTCTTTTTCCTTTGGGCTAAAACCCAGATAGTCCTGCAACCCATCTTCAACAAGCACCCTTAAAGACTTGTTGTTCAAAATTTTCTGAGAGCCTGTCAGTTTCTAAGACATCATCCCAGAACTACTGATTCAGAATCTGCATTTTAACAAAGTCCTAGGTGATTAACATTCACATTAAACTTGAGAAGCACTGCTTTAGGGCATAACAGAGGAACTTTATGGATGGAATGTGTCCTCTGAACAACCTTATGAGACAAAGCCATTGCTCTCCCCCATTGATCCATAAATTGCTAGCAAGTGAATTTTGAGGCCTCTTTATTATAGCAGCATTGCATTCACCCTAATTTATCTCATCTGTTAACTGAAACTAGACTATGCATTCATTTAGGAAATGCTTTTTTTTTAATTTTTTTAAAATTTTTATTGCTATTCAATTACAGTTGTATGCCTTTTCTCCCCTTCCCTCCCCCCACCCCAGCCGAACCCACCTCCCTCCCCCACCCCTACCATCCCCCCCGATTTTGTCCATGTGTCCTTCATAATAGTTCCTGCAATCCCCTCTTCCCACTGTCCCCACCCCACTCCCCCCCGGCCACTGCCAGACCGTTCCCAACCTCAATGTCTCTAGTTGTATTTTGCTTGCTTTTTTCTTCTGTTGATTATGTTCCAGTTAAAGGTGAGATCATATGGTATTTGTCCCTCACCGCCTGGCTTATTTCACTTAGCATAATGCTCTCCAGTTTCATCCATGCTGTTGCAAAGGGTATAAGCTCCTTCTTTCTCTCTGCTGCGTAGAATTCCATTGTGTAAATATACCATAGTTTTTGGATCCACTCGTTTGCTGATGGGCACTTAGGTTGCTTCCAGTACTTGGCTATTGTAAATTGTGCTGCTATGAACATTGGGGTGCACAGGCTCTTTTGGATTGGTGTTTCAGGGTTCTTAGGGTATAATCCCAGCAGTGGAATTGCTGGGTCAAAGGGCAGTTCCATTTTTAGTTTTCTGAGGAAATTCCATACTGTTTTCCACAGTGGCCTCACCAGTCTGCATTCCCACCAACAATGCACTAGGGTTCCCTTTTCTCCCCATCCTCTCCAACATTTGTTTGTGGATTTGTTTATGCTAGCCACTCTGACTGGTGTGAGATGGTACCTCATTGTGGTTTTAATTTGCATCTCTCTGATGGCTAGTGATGCTGAGCATCTTTTCATATGTCTCTGGGCCCTCTGTATGTCTTCCTTGGAGAAGTGTCTGTTCAAGTCCTTTGCCCATTTTTTAATTGGGTTGTTTGTCTTCCTGGAGTGCAGTCGTGTGAGTTCTTTATATATTTTGGAGATCAGGCCCTTGTCTGAGGTATCATTGGCAAATATGTTTTCCCATACTGTTGTTCTCTTTGTAATTTGGTGCTATTTTCTTTAGCCTTGCAGAAGCTTTTTATTTTGATGAGGTCCCATTTGTTTATTCTTTCCTTTATGTCCCTTGCTTTAGGGGACATGTCTGTGAGGATGTTGCTGCATGGAATGTCTGAGATTTTCCTGCCAATGTTAGGAAATGCTTCTTGAACGTAGTTTGTAGGTAACAAGTTCTGTGCTAGACACACACACACTTTGGAAATATGAGATCTGTCCAGAAGGTATCCAGCCATATAATACGAAAAAGAGAGACAATTTGGGATCCCACATAGTAGTCCCAATTGCCATCAGCTGTCCTGTCATATATTCATGAGTCTCATCAATGGTCTGAAGTCTCTTCCATTTCAAAGGTAATTTTAGTTTTGGGAAAAGCCAGAAGTCTCAGGGTGCCAAATCTGGGCTACAGCAGAGCAGAATCACCTGGGTGATTTGATGTTTCACCAAAAGATTCTGCACAAGATGGGACATGTTGCCCACATCAGTTGCCTGTAGTCAGTTGCCCACAGCCACGGCCTTCTGAATTATCCAATAGTTTCTGTGGAGGAATGTTCAAGCTTAATGCAAAATTTGATGCAGATTCATTGTTCTACTTGCTCGTTTTGAATGCAATGGCCACACAGTACACATGCTCACTCAATGGCGTCTACCACCCCATTGACTGGTACAGTGAAGTCGTCCTTGTTCACACATGTGCATTACAGTCCACTCTCCTTTGCTGCCAGGTTGTATCAATGTTGCGTGAGCTATTCTTGTTATATTAGCAATGGCTGGACTTTTTCCTGACAGAACTCATGTATTATCCATAAAATATTATCTATATTTATATGTATTTAAATAGTTTGGATTATAAACCTATATATTTTATATGTAGTTTATAATTTAGTAAAGGGAAAAAGACATCACACTAACATAGGTGCTATAAGAAACTATAGCGACTATTTGCTGTTTTATTTTTTATATACCTGTGGTAGAATAATGCTTCCCCAAACATACCCATGTCCTAATCTCTTGAACTGTGAATGTTACCTCTATGCAAAAGGTCTCTGTGGATATGATCAAGGTGTGAATTTTAAGGTGAGAAGATTATCCTGGATTATCCAGGTGGGGCCAATGTAATCACAAAAAGGAGGCAAAGGATCAGAGTGCAAGCAGGAGCTGTGAAGATGGAAGCAAAGGTTGCAGTAGTGCTCTTACAGAACAGAGCTGGTGGGAGAGATGATATACTATTACTGAATGGACCCACCTTTGTGCTCTGGGGGTCACCCCCTCCGTAGTAGGTTCACCTTGCCCGCCATCAGAGAAAGATGTCTCTCAAAGTCACAGATAGGTGAAAAGGAAAGAGATTATTTATTTAAAAAGTAATAACAAAAGTTATTACTTTAGACTTAAACTAATGACTTAATGTCTTCATTAAAAATACTAAAGTCCTTTAGAATACCCACAAACACATAGCCCTTCCTTCTCTCCTTTGCCCAGTCCAGGGTACTGTATCTCAGGAAAAGAAGTAGAAGTCCGTTGTTAAAGCAGCCCCTCCGTTCCGGCACCATCAGCTGTGTCGCTGCCATGATCTCCAGTTAATCCAAAACCATGTGGCACCTTCTCACGGTACACCAGCAGGAATCCTTTCACCCCTTTTCTTCCAGGCAAAGTCTCTCCTGCTTCCTAAGCCACATGGGAAAAAGAGAGTACCCTAAAGCTGCACGGTCCTAACTTTTGCCAAAGCCATGTAGTCCCAAAAAGCCCCCGCACGGCTGCTGCACCTGGGTTTAAATCCCAGCACCAGTCTTCCTCTGCAGCCCCATTTCTGACTCCTCCCACAATCAGTTACACCTGTCAGCATTCCCGTATCCTTCCAGCTTTACTGGGCTGCCATAGTAAGTCTGGGCAGGTGTGGCCCCACACGTGGAGCCAAACATCTGCAAGCTTTTATGCAGGTGCTGTACCCAGAAGTAGGTGCCTCCCAGTTACATCCTGGGTTGAAGTCACTCCCATCTCCCTGGTTCAAATCCTGGCCACAGCTATTTAACATATCTATGAAACCAGTTAAAGGTTATAGATATGTTAAATGACTGTTTTAGAGGTTATCTGCAAAACTGTTGCTATTCAAAACAACTCTCAATGGCCCTGCTCCATGTGTCCCACCCCAGAGCTCAGACATCCTATATATATATATATTTTTTTTCTTCTAGTATTTCCTGGACACACTGAGTTCTGGACCCCATTATAAATCCCCATTTGGGCTGCCCCCCTTGGCTGCACCCTGTTGCAGTGCCATTGCTGGAACAGGCATGAGACAAGGTATGTAGGCAACTTCTAGGATCTGGAAGAGGTAGTAATCAATTCTTCATGGAGCCTCCAGAAAGAGTGCAGTCTTGCCAACACCTCAAGGTTAAGACCATTATTGGACTTATGTCTGCCAGAATGTAAGATGATAAATTTGCATTGTGTTAGGCCACTAAATTGTGGTAACCTGTTACCACAGCTGTAAGAAACTAATACATAGCTTTTCCATTTTGGGCAGCCCCTGCCTCATACCCCAATGGGTCTGAGTGGGAGGCAGAGCCAGACATTCCTTTCCTCATCATTGGCCAATTATATGCCTTGTTTGGGACATGAAATCTTGAGGGAGTGAGATAGACACAGAATTAGAAATTACTCATGGAGGTGGAGACAGGAATGGCCAGACTCTTCCTGTGACATGACCTTGCCTATGTTTCCTGGAGCCCATATCCCTTGGTTTCTAACTAACATCTATCTATGCTTGGTTTGCTGCTTTTCCTACTGATTCTGTTAGTTTACACTGTATTCAACCAATCAATTCCTTCTCTGGTTTATGTTTTTTATAGCCAAGAGCTTTGACTAATTCAGACAGACATGTAGTTAATGTGCACATATTTCCGTATTCCTAGTAGATTCTCCATCATATGAGGGCAGAATGGTTGATTCAATTTCGTATCCACAGTTCCATATTGAATATCTTGCACTCAATATATACTTGTTGCATAAAAAGAGCAAACAGTTATAATGTCCCCTACTTGACAGAAAAGGGTAATTGCAGGAGTAGGCTTTAAGAGTACATGAAAGAGTTAGCTTTAAATGGAGATTTTAAAGTTGGATACGATTTCTGTTGACCAGACGAGGAGGGTATATTCTAAGCAATAAACCCTAAGTTTACTTTCTGATATCTAGCCACATTTTTACACTTTATTTATAAACACTCAGGTTAAAATATTACCAATACATTCATTATTTAAAGATGTCAACCTTAAGCAGAAGTTTCTATCGTTAGACATACGTAGACCAGGGCTTAGCAATGTATGGCATGTGGGGCAAGGCTGCAATCTTCTACAATTCTCACCGCCATCCAGGAAGGCCAGCTATGTCAAGTTTGTTTTATTTTTCCTTTCAGTTACTAGCATCATTCCACATCATCATTCTGCCCAAATTGCCTTCAATTCAGATCCCCAGCTCCCCCATTAGGATAGAAGTTAGTTGCATCAAAGGTGGTAGGGTGTGCTGAAATCAAATTTGGTCATATTTATTTTTGCCACAAAAATCCTAAAAGGGAGGACAAAGTCATTTTCATTAATAAGTAGACCGATTTGATGTGTACAGCAAAGGCTCTCAGCTCTTCGACTAGCCACATTATTAGCAAAAATTCCTGGCTTGTAGTGACCCACCGTTTCGAAAAAGGGGGAAAAGACTTAAAAAATACAGTCACAAGAACGTCAAGTTCCTACGCCACCTGAAGCCAGACTGGGCGGGGCCAAGACCAAGGGGAAGGTGGGCGCGGGCGGCGGCATGCAGTGCGCAGGCGCCCACCTGCAGTGGCGCAGGGGCTGCGCGCCCACGCCCCGCGCCCTCAGTCTCGCCCGCCTACGGCTTGTCCTGGCTCCCCTCCCACCACCCTGGTCTTTCCACCCTCCAGGCCCCGCCTCGCTGCTGCGCTTCTCGCCCCGTCTAGCTCTGCCAGCGAACTGCGTGTGGCTGCGTCATCGCCAGTGGCCGGTTTGAATGAGGCTGTCGTCGCACCCGAGCTGCCGCCAACACCGTGCCTCTGTCTTGGCTGCTGCCACAGCTGCTTCTTGTCCCTTTCCCCGTCGCCGCCCTTGCCAGGCCAGCCTTCCTGCGCCACCACCTTCCCTCTCGTCCCGCCATGCCGCTGTACTCGGGTGAGCCCCCTCCTCGCCTTGCCTCCCGCAGTCCTGCCTAGCACCGGGCCTGTGAGTAGGCCTGGCCTACGGGGCGGAAGCCCGGCTGAGAGCGGGGCGGGGGAGGGGACCGGGGAACGTGGGCGGGGGGTGACTGCGGCGTGGAGTTGACCGTGGCCGCGTTCTCGATCCTTGCCAGTTCTAGCCCTGCAACGCGAGGGAGCGCCGTCTCCTTTGGGGCCGCCTGGTGGGTGCGGTGGGAGCGGGAGTGGAGATGGGGAAGCCGCGAGCATCGGCCTCTGGGAGTGGTGACTCTGCAGAATAGTTTCTGTCGCGGTCCTAGTGTGCTGGGAAAGGTGAGGCTGGGTCCTGGCGCCCCGGGGACCAGGCTGCAGGTGTAGTGGGATTTCCTTGTGCTTATCAGTGGTAGCGGTGGAAGGGCGCAGCTAGGAGGGAAGCCTGAAGTAAGAGGGTTAGAGGCGCCTGGGATGTGAGATTGATCTTCATCATTCATGAGGTTTCCCTCAGTAGTTTCCCTTCGCTGTCTTTGGTTCACCCCCATATTTTGTACCAATTTCTGTTTTATGCCAAGGCAGATTGCGACTTTTTTTTTTTGCTTTGTTTTTATTTCATCAAACATTGTGTTGCTTTTTTTAATGTCCATAGCAGTCTTAGCTTTGTGAGGTAGATGAATACCCATTTCCAGGGTTATTTCCTTTTCATTGGTGTTTGACGGGTATTTTGTATGATGGTAGTCTAAGGGATTGGCCAGGGATCACATTTTTAGTCAATGAACCTTCCTGTTTCCTAGTCTGATTCCAGATGGCACCTGGATGAAAGGTTTGGGGTTTAGGCAGAGAACATATCTGTATGGTCCATAGACACAGACAACAGTGTGGCGATGGCCAAAGGGAAGTGGGGCGGGGGCTGGGTGGAGCCGGCAGCGGGGGCGGGGGAGGAGGAATGGGGACATCTGCAATAGTGTCAACAATAAAAACAAAGAAAAAAAAAAACTAAAAAAAAAAAGGCACCTAAGATGTTTGTGGTGTTTGGCTATGGACGTGTGATTCCTTGGCCTTACCTATCATAATTCCTTTATTGAAAGTCATCATTTGCAAAGAATGATATGAAACAAAAGAGTAATGTTAATCTCAAGGTGGGTTCTTGTTCTAGAATATTGAATCGAATGCTTTAGTAATTATTGCTTAATATCTTTCTATAATTATTAGCAGTAGGGTAATTACACAATAATTAATATTAGAAGAGTACTTGAAATATTCCATTTATGCAGTATAGAATTGATGGGACATTGAGTAGTGGTGATAAATCCCAGTGTAGGCTAACACAGGTAGACACACAACACAACAAAACCAACTCCTCTGTTTGTTCTCAAAAAATGCCCATATTCATAGCCCTGACTGGTGTGGCTCAGTGGATTGGGTCCCTTGGTTGGATTCCAGTCAGAGCAGGCAATGAAATCCTGCAGACCAGGTTCCTGGTTGGGGCTGGTGGGAGACAACGATGGATGTTTCCCTTGCACGTCGATGTTTATGTCCCTCTTTTTCTCCCTTCCTCCCCTCTCTCTACAAATAAATAAATAAAATCTTTTTTAAAAAGTCTATATTTACCAAACTTTCTGTCTTAAAAATTGAGTTCATTCTTAAGTGTTTAATCAACCTTTTACTCATTTCCAAAATTTGGGAATTAAAGTAGATTTCTAAGGTTTCTTCCTTTAGAGAATCTATATTTTCAGGTTCTGCAAAAAGCCCTATATTAAAATGAGAACATTTTAGGTACTGTTTCATAAGTTTTGGTAGAAAATTAAATATCCAGATTCTTAGATCATTAAGGTAAGTGCCATAAAATTTAACGACCACTTGTGTGCTTGGCAAGCTAGTGTTTTTATACATGTTGCTTTGTTTTATTATTTTTTCTTGTATTTATTTATTTATTAAAAAACCCCTTATTTATTTACTTTTAGAGAGAGGGTAAGGGAAAGAAACATCAGTGTGTGGTTGCCTTTTGCATGACCCCCAACCAGGGACAAGGCCTGCAACCCAGGCATGTGCCGTGACTGGGAATTGAACCGCTTACTGGTTCAATTCACCCTTTGCTTTGCAGGCTTATGCTCAATTCACTGAGCTACACCAGCCAGGGCTTTTTTCTTGTTTTTACATGTGCTTTGTTTTAATCTTCAATGTAATCCTGTGATACTGGTATAATTCTCCTTTATGGGTAAGCAAAAAGTTTTAAGTAATTTGCTCATGTGACACAGCTAAGAACATTTCAGATAGGTTCCTATTCTCTTCCCTTCCCTTTTTCCCTCTCTTTCCCTTCCCTTTTCCCTTCCCTTCCCTCGTCTTCCTTTTCCTCTTTTTCCCCCTCCTTCCCTTCCCTTCCTTCCCCTCCTTTCTTGATTTGAGAGAGAGAGAGAGAGAGAAGCAAGCAAATATTCACCCTGCTGCTCCACCCACTCATGCACCAGCCCTGGACCTGGACACCCAGACCATGAACCAAACCCTTCCCTCAGTCTTGATTCCTGGGGTTGATGTGCTAAACAACTGAGCTACCTAGCCAGGGTCCCTGTTCCTTAATTTTGATAACTGTTTTTGGTTTAGTCTTGTCTTTTGCTTGTACTATTTTGTATGTTTCTAGCTTAATCTCAATGATTACAGGATTACAGTTGTGTCCTCTTCAAACTCTTTTTCCCTGCTGCTGTTAATCTAATGTTCAAACTAGATCCAGGTGGCCTTTATGAAAACCTTTTTGAGACTGCATATTCTCTATGACATACAGCCCGTATGGTTTAATACAACTTGTTATCTTCCTTGACTTGATCCTTGACTAGCTTCCAGTTTCAGCTGCTTCCCCTTTATTCTGGGAATTATATCTTAGAGCACACCATGCTGTTTTATGTTTTTGAATGTTTTTCTTGTCTTTTCTAGGAATGCTTTTATTTTTTCTTTCTCTCTGGCTAATTTTTCTTTGAGTCTCAACTTGATAGTGACAAAAAGTTGATAGCGATAACATAAAGTTACCACTTTTCCAGGAAAATCTTCCTTACTCATGAGGCATATTTCTGTGCTCCTGTAGCCTTTATAATATTTATATTGCATTATTCATTTTAATCTTCCCCCCATTTCTCCCTTATTAGACTATAAGTTCATAGAGTCACAGGGTCGGCTTTTCATATTCTTGATTTTAATAGTTGGAAATCAGAACTGTTGTGAAATTCTCATTTTGAGGAGGTATAAAGTTTTTAGTGGAAACAAAGTAAATATCTTTGAGTTTATTTATTTTTAAGTATTTCAACAATTAGCTCTTTTATGAGGCTAATTGAAAATTTTTTTATTGTGGTAAAGTATATGTAACATAAAATGAACTATTTTAGCCATTTTTAAGTGTACAGTTCTTGGCATTCAGTACATTCACATTGTTGTGCAGTCATCATCACTGTCCGTCTCCCAAACGTTTTCATGTGTCTCAACTGAAACTGTATTTCTGTTTCCCTCATTCTACTTTCTGCCTCTATGAATTTGACTAGGTATCTCACGTAAGTGGAATCATACAGTATCTGTCCTTTTGTATCTGCCTTATTTTGCCTAGTGTAATGTTTCAAAGGTTCATCCATGTTGTACCATTTGTAAGAACTTCATTACTTTTTAAGGCTGAATAATATTCATTACACACACATGTGCGCGTGCACCACATGTTATTCACCCATTCATCTGCTTATGGACATTAGGGTTGCTCCTGTCTTGGCTATTGTGAGTAATGCGGCTATGAACATGGGTATAAAATATCAGTTCGAGTCCCTGCTTCACCTGCTTTTGGGCACATACCTAGAAGTAGAATTGCTGGATCATATGGTAATTCTGTGTTTAATTTTGTGAGGTACTGCTATACTGTTTCCACAGTGGCCGCACCATTTTATAGACCCATTAGCAATGGGCAAGTGTTCCAGTCTCACCACATCCTTATTTATTTTCTATTTTTTCTCTTTTCTTTTTTTTTTTCTTCTTAAACATCAATGTGTGGTTACCTCTCATGTGGCCCCCAACCCAGGCGTGTGCCCTGACTGGGAATCGAACTGGTGGCCCTCTGGTTTGCAGCCTGTGCCCCCTGAGCCACACCAGCCAGGGCTATTTCCTGCTTTTTCTTTTTGAAATAGCCATTTGAATGGCTGTGAAGTAGGATTTCTATATTTTTTAGTGGTTTAGTTATATCTTTGAATTCTTAATATTTGACCATCTTATGCTCAGGAAAACACATTTCATTTTTAGAATGCAGAATCTATTTCTTGTTTTAAATATGCTTCCAATTTCTTTTATTTTCAAATTACTTTTCTTAAACCTTTCTCCTCTGTTCCAACAGTATGTAGATTTTAATGACTACTTAATTAAATACATTCAAAGTCTCTGAACCTTATTCTGGGGAATATTTCAGCATGATCATATTTTGCAGTGATTATTGTAGTATTCAGAAGACTTGAATATTTTGAAGTATATTTTATTGATTATGCTAATACAGTTGTCCCATTTGCCCCCCTCTGCCCTGTACCCTCCCCCCACCAGCATTCCCCACACCCCCTTAGCCTATGGCCATGGATCCATATAAGTTCTTTGGCTTCTCCATTTCCTGTACTGTTCTTAACCTCCCCCTGTCTATTTTGTACCTACCATTTATGCTGCTTATTCCCTGTACCTTCTCCCCCACTCTTCCCCCACCCCCTCCCCACTGATAACCCTCCATGTGACCTCCATTTCTGTGATTCTGTTCCTGTTCTAGTTGTTTGTTTTTAGGTTCAGTTGTTGATAGTTGTTTGTTGTCATTTTACTGTTTATAGTTTTTGATCTTCTTTTTCTTAGATAAGTCCCTTTAACATTTCATATAATAAGGACTTGGTGATGATGAACTCCTTTAACTTGGCCTTATCTAGGAAGTACTCTATCTGCCCTTCCATTCTAAATGAAAGCTTTTCTGGATAGAGTAATCTTGGATGTAGGTCCTTGCTTTTCATGACTTTGAGTACTACTTTCCAGCCCCTTCTTGCCTGTAAAGTTTCTTTTTGAGAAATCAGCTAATAGTCTGATCAGCACTTCTTTGTAGGTAACTGTCTCCTTTTCTTTTGCTGCTTTTAAGATTCTCTCCTTATCTTTAATCTTGGGTAACGTGATTATGATGTGCCTTGGTGTGTTCCTCCTTGGATTCAACTTCTTTGGGACTCTCTGAGTTTCCAGGACTTCCTGGAACTCTATTTTCCTTCGCCAGATTGGGGAAGTTCTCCGTCATTATGTTTTCAACTAAGTTTTAATTTCTTGGTCTTCCTCTTCTCCTTCTGGTACCTCTATGATTGGGATGTTGGAACATTTAAAGTTCTCCTGAAAGATCCTAAGTTTCTCCTCATTTTTTTGAATTCTTCTTTCTTCATTCTGTTCCAAATCTTTGATTTGAGTCCTGGTTCCCTTCCCTTCACTGTTGGTTCCCTGTATGTTTTTCTTTATTTCACTTCTTTATGGTCTTCACTTCTTCCTTTATTTTGCGTCTGTCCTCAGTCATTTCTGTAAGCATCCTGATTACCATTGTTGTGAACTGTGCATCTGTAGGTTGTGTCTGTCTCCTCGTTGCACTGTTCTTTTTCTGGAGTTTTGATCTGTTCTTTCATTTGGGCCATATTTCTTTGTCTTGGTGTACCTGTTAGGTTGTAAGGGGTGGAGCCTTAGGTGTTCATCCCCTGTATATGGGGATGAGGGTCTGAGAGGGAACAGTGTTGCTTGCTTGGTTCTCGGCCCTCTTTCAGTCACTTCCCCTGCTACCCATGAGCAAATTGGGCCCTTCTAGTGCTGATTCCTGGCGGGGGGGGGGGGGAGGGGGGCGGGGGGTGTGTGTGTTTGTTTACATTCTTGGGCCCCGTGGGTCTCTCCAACTCTTCTGTGAGGCTCGGAGTTTGTCCTGCGGCCACAACCCTTGCATGTTTTTACAGCCAGAGGTTTTGAGGCTTGTGCAAGAAGACTTGAATATTTACAAACTAGTGTTTTTGACATTAGTAGATCAGCCAACTTATCTTAAATGTTGGTTTCCTTATTCATCAAATGAGATGTTGAATTAGATATGGTTAAATATTATTCAGGACCTACAGCATGCAGGTCATTCCTGATTTGGTATAGATATGAATATAAAAAGGTGAATGATGTAGTTTGACTTTCAAGAACTAGCCTAAATCTGAAGTTTTGTTATTTTGTAAATGAAAAAAGTAAGTTATGGTTTTCATTGCAGTTACTGTGAAATGGGGAAAGGAGAAATTTGAAGGTGTGGAATTGAATACTGATGAACCTCCAATGGTGTTCAAAGCTCAGCTTTTTGCACTGACTGGAGTCCAGCCAGCCAGACAGAAAGTAATGGTGAAAGGAGGAACACTGAAGGTAAAACTTAGTCCTTATTTTCACTATGCACTATTATTATATAATTATTGAAATGTAGCACTTGAGGTTTATTTGGTGAGTATATAGTTATGGGATTACAACTATTCATGTTAGTGTAAGGAGGAACATTGTAGCCATTTCAAACATATAAAAGCATCATTAAATATTTTATTTTCAAAGGTACTGTATTAATGAATACCTCTGTGGGTCAGGGGAGTGGGGCACTTCCATTTATTTGTATTGTTTGAATTGTTTTTTTCCTAGGTGGGTGTGTTAAAAGTTACTTTTATTTTTAGACTATTATAAAATATATGTGTATTTTCTTAGTAATTTTCTGTTATGAGGTGGAAAACTTTATTTCTGTTAAATATATGAAACTATATGGTAGATTTTTTTAAGTAAAAGGACTGCTGCAAAATGTATGTGCGTTTGAATGTTGAAATTCAAAATGTTTCAAGATCTTTACCAAAGCCCCGGCTGTGGAATACTGGAAAACTTGTTTTTCCTGTGGCCTTCCTTGCATCCAACCCATTAAAAAAAGAGCCCCTTTATCTTAAGAGTAATTGCCATCTAACACCTATCTGGTGGTGGGAGAAAAAAAAGGTTTGTTTAAAAAGAGGGAACTTAATTTTTCCTTTAGTTTCCTTGGAATGATCATATCAACTATAGTTAAGAGTCCGAGCTAACTGGCATCATTGACAAAGGGCCACCTAAAAGACACAATGGTATTTTCTTCATTGTTTGTAATACTATACAAGTATAGTTTTTAGAGAGTACTCTCTTCAAGAGTTAGATATGAGTCTTGGTGGTGTGGCCCAGTTGGTTGGAGCATTATCCTGTTCACTGAAAGGTTGCGGGTTCGATTCTCAGTCGCACTGAAAAACATATCCTCAGGTGAGGATAAAAAAAATTTTAGCTATGAAATGCAAAAGAGCTATAGTTAACTTTATTTTTATTTAAAAATTTTTAAACATGTTTCTCTTTTAATTTTATTAATTTTTTTTTAGAGTAAAAGAAACATTGATTTGTTGTTCTACTTATGTATGAATTCATTCGTTGGTTCTTACATGTTCTCTGATTTGAAACCACAGCCTTGGTGTATCTAGAAGATGCTCTAACCAGCTGAGCTGCCAGGCCAGGACCTATAGTTAACTATAGAGACAAGGACTGGCTACCCTTGTCAGCTGGGCAGTAAAACATGATGCAGAAGAAACATTGTTTCCCCTCCAAGTTGCAGCATCAGCTTTTGAACATTGATAACCAAATTTCTGCTGAGCTGCATACAGGTATACCTCAGAGATATTGCAGGTTTGGTTCCATGCCATTGCAATAAAGCATGCCACTGAACTATTTTGGTTTCCCAGTGTATATAAATTATATTTATACTATATTAAGTGTACAATAGCATTATGTCTAAAAAAAAATGTACATACTTTAATTAAGAAAATACTTTATTGCTGAAAGATGATAACCATTTTCTGAGACTTTTTGCTGGTGGAGAGTCTTGTAAAATATGTAGTATCTGCAAAGCACAGTAGAACAAGGTATGCCTGTATTGGTGATGTACTGGAGAGAATTAAAGAAAAATGCTAATTAAATGAAACTGACTACTTATAGCTACTGCTTATTGAATACTTACTTTGTGCCAGGCTTTTCTTTTCTTTTTTTTATTCTCAACTGTATGTATTTAAAAATGATGAAAGTAAATGTATTTTATATATCCCATAAATGAGGAAACAGCATCATAGAGCTTTAAATAAGATACAGTAAGATACCAAAAGAGCATGTAATTTACAAGTGAAGTAGACCTGGGTTCATTTCCCAGCTCTTTTGTGACCTTATCGTTACAAATGATTAGCAGTAGTGCCTTTAAACTGAGAAGGCCTGGCTTGTGTGGCTCAGTGGATTGAGCACCGACCTGTGAATCAAAGGGTCACTGGTTCCATTCCCAGTCAAGGGACAGATGCCTGGGTTGTGGTCCAGGTCCCAGTAGGGGGCGTGTGAGGGGCAACCACACATTGATGTTTCTCTCCCTCTCTTTCTCCCAACCTTTCCCCTCTGTCCAAAAATGAATAAATAAATTAAAAAAAAAAAACATGTAAAACATGGAAAAAAACCCCCATGAACTGAGAAGGGCCTTTAGGAAGTTACTGTGCCACTTGGAAGCAGGGTGTCGAGAGAGGTAATTAGTGGCACCAGCAAAGGGAAGCAGGTCGAATACCTGGTGCCTTCCACAGAAGGAATGGAGTAATATAGAACTGACTTTATTCACGGACCAATCATGGCATTAACGAAAAAAATCTTGATTTATTTGAACATATTAAAGTAAAAGTATTTGTTAATTGTTTCATAGATGTGACATTTAGTACTTGAGAAACATTTGTGGACACGGCAATTATTATTAAGAGTTAGTTTGTCTTGGGTATTCCTCTTTACTCTTCTGGTCTAATTTTTAATAGCACTTTCTCAAGAGTCTCCTGATTTGGACGATAAATTCTATAATTACCCTAATTATGTAGAACTTATTTCATGTTACTCTTCATTCTTGTCACCTAAGCTGTGCTGGTTCCAAATATGCAATGAACATGCAAAACAGCATATTTCATTTGTCATTAAGCAGGTGTTTTTAGTACTTTGGGTTGCCACGTTTATTGCTTTTTAGATTGTGTCTTATGTAAGTAGTTTAAGCAATTGATAGACTTAAGATCTTTAGAACTGCATTTTTTTTAAAAATTTTATTCATTTTTAGAGACGGGAAGGGAGGGAGAAAGAGAGAGCACGAAACATTACTAGGTTGCCCGTAGCCCCGGATGGGGACCTGGCCTGAAACCCAGGCATGTGCCCTGACCAGGAATCGAACCAGTGACCCTTTGGGATGATGCCCAACCCACTGAGCTACACCAGTCAGGGATGCATGTATTTTCTTAAAAATACTTTTGATTATAGTACTTTAAATAAAATCTGGTGAGAAAAATTTCTATTTGGAAGTGGCTTAAAATTAGTTCATTAGATTGTACAGGGTTATTAAATGTTTTTTATTTGTCTTTGAAACAGGATGATGATTGGGGAAACATCAAAATAAAAAATGTAAGTATTATCCTAAGATAACTTATTATCGTGTAATTTCCTAATATACATTTTAGATGTATTTTCAAAATACATTTCAAATGCCTTTTTTCTATGTGTATATCCAGTTGTTCCAGCACCATCCGTTGAAAATAGTTTCCTTTTCCCACTGACTTGTGTTGGAGTCTTTCTTGAAAATCACTTGTAGGTGTATTTTTGGATTCTTGTTTCATTGATACATTTGAAGAAACTTACATCACTACCACATGGTCTTGATCACTGAAGCTTTATAACTCTTAAAATAAGATAGTATAAGTTCTCCAACTTTTCTTTAAGACTATTTTAGCTCCTTTGCATTTCTGTATAATTTTAAAGAAGTCTGTCAGTTTCTATGATAGACTTCTGGAATTTTGTTTGAGATTGCATTGAATTTATGGTTCGATTTGGGGAGAATGAACATAATGTTATTGAGTATTAAAATTCTTAAATAGGGTGTGCTTCTCTATCTGTTCAGGTCTTTATGTTCTCTTGCCAGAATTTTTTAGTTTTTTAGTTCAGCATAGAGGTTTTGTGTGGTTTTTGTTAGATTTGTGGAACTTTGTTTTTTGGCTGTTGAAAACAATAATTTAAAAAGATTTGTTTTTCAGTGTTCATGGCTAGATTATAAAAATACAGTATGTTTTTCATCCTGTGACCTTAGTAAATACACTTTACTAGTTCCAGTAATTTTGTTTTGTTTTATTTTTTTAGATCCCATTAGGTTTTCTATGTACATAGCACGTTGTCTGCAAATAGAGGCAGCTTTACTTCTCCTTTTACAATCTGCATGACTTCTTTTTATTGTCTCACTTCACGGGCATATAAAAGCATAAATAATTCTATATTGACCTGTATCCTATGACTGCTGATTTTGTGTGTTAGTGTCTTAGGATAATGTAGGTATCGTGTCATCAGCAACAAAGAAGGATTTATTTTCTTCTCAGTTCTGTGGTTTTTATTTCTCCTTTTGGCTTGCTTTATTGCACTGGTTAAGATTTCAGTAGTGTTGAGTAGAAGTGGTTGATAGTGGACACTGTGTCTTTTTTCTGATCTTAGGAAGAAAGTTTCTAGCCTTAGCTGGAAGTTTGTTTTTTACAAAAGTTTGCCATAGATGGAGGAGATTCTCTTCTATTTGTAGTTTGCTATAGTTTTTAGTATGAATGAGAGTTGAATTTTGTTGAATACTTTCTCTGTTATCCATTGAAATGATCACTTATTTTTTATCCTTTAACATGTTAATGTGGACTACACTGACTTTTTTGGATAATAAACCAACTTTATATTCTTTTTTTTTATATAGTTTTTAAAGACTTTATTTATTTGTTTTTAGAGAGGGGAAATGAGGGAGAAAGAGAGGGAGAGAAACATCAATGTGTGGTTGCCTCTCACCTGCCCCCTACTGGGGACCTGGCCTGCAACCCAGGCATGGACCCCAACTGGGAATCGAACTGGTGACCCTTTGGTTCGCAGGCCAGCACTCAATCCACTGAGCCACACCAGCTGTGGCCCAACTTTATATTCTTGCTGCATTCTATTTGTTAGTATTTTGTTGAGGATTTTTACGTCTTTTCATGAGAGATATGGGTTTGTAGTTTTCTTGATTTGCTTGTCTGAATTTGCTATCAGGCTTATGAATTAGGAAGCATCCCTACCTTCCCTCTTTTCTGAAAGAGTTTATACTGTTTTTCCTTTAAATGTTTTGTAGAATTTTCCAGTGAAGCCCTCTAGGCTTGGAGCTTTCTTTGTGGGAAGACTTTCATTTAAGAACTTAGTAGGACTATTCAGATATTATATTTTCTTTTATATCACTTTTGGTAATTTGCATCTTTTAAGGAGTTGGTCCATTAAATTTAAGTTGTCTAATTGATTGGCATAATATACTCTTTCATTCTAGAATCTGTAGTGCTGTTTTTCCTCTCTTTTCTCCCTGGTATTGGCAAATTGTGAATTCCAAGGTTTGTTAATTTCATTGATTCCTACCCTCTAAGAATCAGCTTTTCTTGCTCATTTATTATTTTATTGATTTCCCCTCTCTGTTTTATTTCTTCCTTTCACTTTGGTTTTAATGTATGCCTTTTCCAGTTTCTTAAGGTAGAACCTTACTTTATTCATTTTCAAAAGCCTTTTTTGTTTTCTGTTTATCTGTTTTGCCCATTTTTCTGTGTGCTTGCTTCACTGATTTTTCAAAAAGATATTATTTATTTATTTTTAGAGAGGGGGAAGGGAGGAAGAAAGAGGGAGAGAAGAAACATCAGTGTGTGGTTGCCTCTCGCATGCCCCCTGTTGGGGACCTGGCCCACAACCCAGGCATGTGCCCTGACTGGGAATTGAACTGACGACCCTTTTGTTCACAGGTTGGTGGTGTCCAGTCCACTGAGCCACACCAGCCAGGGCTGATTTTTTTTAAGGTGCTTATAAATAGTATAATTCCCTTTTCTAGGTTGTCCTTTTAAGTTTTAGTTAATGTAATGTTTTATGGAAGTTTTGAATATGTATATAGTGACATCAGTCCTTTCATCTTTTATATCAATTTAAGAAAATATGGCCCTGGCTGGTGTGGCTCAGTGGATTGAGTACTGGCCTGTGAACCAAAGGGTTGCAGGTTTGATTCCTGGTCAGGGCACATGCCTGAGTTGTGGGCCAGGTCCCCAGTGGGATGCGTAAGAGGCAACCATGCATTGATGTTTCTCTCCCTCTCTTTCTCCTTCCCTTCCTCTCTCTAAAAATAAATAAAATCTTAAAAAAAAAAAGAAAATATAACATGGCAAAATTTTTTTGATTCATTTACATGTTTTGGTAATTGTTTCATTTTTTACATTTAAATCTTTAATTTGTAATGTATTTTGGTGTGGCATGCCATGAGGTAGTGAACTGATAGTATTTTTTTTCCTAAATTATTACCTGCTTTATCTCAATATTCTTATTGTATAATCTCTTTTCTTAATAATATTAAATGGCATTATTTTGGTCTTAATTCTTTTTCAGAAATTTCTTGGCTATTGTCATGTATATGAATTCGCTCCATGAATTAAAGATTTTGTAAAGTTTCAAAAAGGAATTTCATTAAATTTGTTTAATAATTTGGAATCATTCTTTACAATAACCTTTCAGTCCAGAAACTTGTCATGTCCTTCATTTATTTAGGTGTTTTTTTTCTATCCTTAACTAGAACTCTATAGTTTTCTTATCACATATTTTTTGTTACGTTCACTCTTAGATATTTATTGGTATTCATTAGTCCCTATTGTACTTTCTAAATGACTGTTGCTAATATATTTTTAAAATATTTGGTTTTCCTGAGACAGTTGTCTTTAGAAAAAGATTCTTTAGTTCAGTTTCGCCATTATCTCATAAAAAGTTTAAGTAAAAATAACAGGTGATACAATGAGTATTATTGGATTTCAGCATAGGTTCTCTTGAAGACTATGAGTTCATTGACCTCATTTTCTAATTTTAATCCTCATCTAGACATTTTTATTTTATCTTTCTTTTTTTTTTAAACCTCCAGCTGGGTTGTTTTTTCAGAAAACCTCTGTACCCTTTTCTTTGTTTCATGTGTTAATGTCTTCCAGTTAAGAGGTTAGTAATATCTTGTGCACATTTCAGAATTATGAGATTTAGGATGACAGAGTCTTCATTGGTCTTTTGTTATGCGGAATGTTACATGTATATTGAATATAGTATTCTGTTAGGTTAGCAATTTGTAGAATTATAAAATTGAGTATTTTGAACTACATGTTTGATGTGCTATTTTCCAGTAATGGAGGTTTCAATGCTCTTAAAATATTTCTATTCAAATGTAAATAATTGTTACTGTTATAAAATAGATATTCACAGAAAGAATCTTATTAGTGCTTTCTTTATTTGTTATGGGGAGAAATTATGCCATTAAATGTTGATGATCATTTGAAGAATTCCCTTCTCTGAGATAATATAAACGTGCTCAATTTTCTTTATGACAATATTTTCCTTTAGCTTTATTGATTTATAGTTTATATAGAATAAAACTAACCCCTTCTTTAGTGTTAAGTAAACTAAACACTATTTCATCAAACACTTCTACAGTTTGATGAATTTGGTGAATTTTGTATAGCCATGTAACCACACTGTAGTCAAGATACAGAAGTTCCACCACTCTAAAAAGTTTCCTTGGGCCTCTTTGCAGATAAGATGGTGATCTCTGCTTGAAGCAGCCATTTTAGTACCTTTTTTTTTTTTTTTTAACATTTCAGTGATTTTTAGTAGAGTTGTGAAAACTTCTCTACAGTTTAATTTTAGAACATTTGCATTATTCTGAAAGACATATGTATGCATTTAAAGTCACTCCCTCTTCCCACCTTCAGCCCTAGCAACCGCTAATTTACTTTGTGTCTCTATATAAACTTAGCTTTTTAGGCAAGTACAAGCATGTAATGTACTTTTCTATGTCTTTTTCTATGTTTTTTCTATGTCTGGCTTCTTTCATTGAGCATTAAAATGATCAACTTTTGAGCATTTTATGGAACTGATCTTTTTTAAAACAGGGAATGACTCTGCTAATGATGGGATCAGCAGATGCTCTTCCTGAGGAACCCTCAGCTAAAACTGTCTTCGTAGAAGACATGACAGAAGAACAGTTAGCGTCTGCTGTAAGACCAACTATATTTTATGTGATCACTACTTCTTAGAAGTACAGTTCAGAAAGTAGCATCTGATTATTTTGAAGATTTAATAGTTAATATCAAGAAGTATGTTTTATTTTTATGTTTTTGAAATTGACAAATCTTTCTGTAATGGATAATTCATTATACAGTCAATTAATATATACTGAAATATAAATCTGCTGAGTTGTCGGCACTATTTGTCTTTATGTGGAAACTATTAATTTGATGTGGAAACAGACTGAAAGGTTAGGTAGTTTAAATGCAGGGAATATTTAAATTCTTAAAACCTTCCAGGTTGAAAATATATACAACTTATCCTTAATTTAAATGCACCATTGGTTTAGGAAGTGGCCAGTATATACTTACCAAGCGTTGTTGTTATTATTTTACCACCCAGCATTTATACAGTACCGTTGCTTCTTTTGGGGAAGTGTTTCTGTGTATATTTTGTCACCCTGTTTCAATGATGAGCCTGCAAAGAGGTCAGGATCGATATGACTGTCCTTTTATTATTTTCAAGAAAGGAATTATTGATTAAAACATAGAATGATTGTGAGTATGATGCAAGGAAAAATTTTTGTGGGGAAATAAAACATGTTACTTTAGAGCACAGGTGGCAAACACAAGGCCCGCGGGCTGAATCCGGCCCCCCACCTTCTTTTATCCAGCCCAGCACCTTGTTTCTGTCTGGCGGCAGCACCGAGCTCCTTGCCCCTAGTTAAGGAGTAGTTACATTCATACAGTCCTGAAATTACATTCAACCCTTTGAAGGCAACCATGAGACTGGTGTGGCCTCCACTGAAAATGAGTTTGACACCCCTGCTTTTGAGTAAAGGTGGAATATAAATCGTTATGAGTTGGTAAATTATACTTGCTTTAAAGTGTGAACCTCAATGATTTATTTATGTGCTCTGTCATTTTATAAAAATGATTTTATTCTTTTCCTCATCAGATGGAATTACCTTGTGGGTTGACAAACCTTGGTAACACTTGTTACATGAATGCTACAGTTCAGTGTATTCGTTCTGTGCCTGAACTCAAAGATGCCCTTAAAAGGTAAGACAAAAGAGAAATGTTTTAAGTCTTTTGGGTAATGGAAGTTCACATTTGGGTGAGTAGTGTTGTTTTGTGTGTGTGTGTTTTAGCAGCTTTATTGATACCTAATTAATTTATCATATTCTTTTAAAGTGTTCAGTTAAATGGTCTTACTATATTCACAAGGTTGTGCTGCAATCACCACATCTAATTTCAGAATATTGCCCCCCAAAAGAAACCTCATGCTCATTAGCAGTTGCTCCTTACACCCTTTCCTTCCACCTGCAGCTCTAGGCAACCATTAATCTACTTTTTATATTTGCCTATTCTAGACATTTCATTTAAAAGGAATCATATAATATGTGGTCTTTTTGTGACTGGCTTCTTTTACTTAGCATATTATTTTGTATGTTCATTTATGTTTTAGCATGTATTAGTACTTCATTCCTTTGTATGACTGAATATTCAGTTGAACAAACATACTACATTTGTTTATCTGTTCATCAGTTGATGGATATCTGGATTGTTCCATTTTTTAGCTGTTATGAATAATGTGGCTGTGACCATTCACAAGTTGTTGTGCAGATGAGTTGTTTTTATTTCTCTTGGTTATGACTTTGGATTGCTTGGTCACATGGTGACTCTTAGGTTAAACAACATTTCGAGGAATTGGTGAACTGTTTTCTAAAGTGGTTTCACCATTTACATTCTCACCGGCAATGTAAGGGAGTTCTAATTTCTCCACATCCATGCCAATCTTATTGTTGTATGTCCTGTCAGGATGCCATCCTGAAGGTGAAATGGCATCTCATGTGGTTCTTATTTGCATTTACCTAATGACTAGTAACGCTGATTGTTTTTTCATGTGCTTATTGGCCATTTGTATTTCTTCTCTAGAGAAATGTCAGATCAAATTCTACGTATTAAGTGGTTTGTCTTTATGTATTCTGGATACAACTACTTTTCAAATGGATAAATTGCAAATAGTTGTTTTCATTTTATGAGTTGTTTTTCTCATTTTCTTGATGGTATTGTTCGTAGCTCAAAAACTTTGAATTTTTTCTTTAAATTAAATTTATTGTTGTAACATTGGTTAGAAAGGTTTTTTTTGTTTTTTGTTTTTGTTTTTTTGGTTGTGTAAGAAACCATTGCCTAGTGTTAGTCCACAAAGATTTACTCCTATGTTGTTTTGTTTCTGTTTTTCTTTTTAAGAGTTATGTAGTTTTAGCTCTTTACATTTAGGTTTGTGATCTATGTTCACTTAACTTTTATGTACGGTGGGAGGTACGTGTCCCATGCCCTTTTTTTTTTTTTTGTAAGGAAGGGAGGGGAGAGAGAAGGGGGTATAGAAACATCAATGTGAGAGAGAAACGTTGATTGGTTGCCTCTTGTATGCATGCCAACTGGGGACTGAACCCACAACCCAGGCATGTGTCCTGGCCAGGAATCAAACTGGTAACCTTTTGCTTCGAGGGACGATGCCCAACTAAGCCACACCAGTTAGGGCCCATCCCATTCTTTTCATATGGATTCTTTTATATGTGTATATCCAGTTCTTCTAGTACCATTCGTTGGAAAGAATAATCTTTCCCTGTGAATTGTCTTAGCATCTTTGAAAATCACTTGACCATTATGCATGTAGTAATTGCAATTCTAGTCTAGAAATAAATGCATTAATTTGTATGTCTATGCCATAGAGTAATGGTTTTAAACAGAAATAAATTTTGTTTTATATCATATACAAAAGAAGAGTAAACAATTATTCATGTTTTGAGAACCTTTGAAATAGTCTATAAATTAGGGTCCCATCTCTATATGTTTAACCTAAAAAATATGTAACTTAATTCTGACTAAATTTATTATAACTGTCTTGATATATACATTGCAGTTCCTTTTCTTTCTGAACAGGTTTTGTTACACACAGAGGGGATGGGGCTCAGATCTTCTTGGCTGCTGCCTTCCTCATGGCTACAAGGACATCGCTCAGTTCCTCTCTCTTCCTCTTGGCACAGATGTGTGTCCCCACCCTTTCCTTTCTTTTTTAACAAAGATTTTATTTATTTATTTTTAGACAGAGAGTAAGGGAAGGAGGAGGAGAGGGAGAGAAACATTGATGTGTAAGAGAAACGTCGATTGGCTGCCTCTTGCATGCCCCCAACTGGGGACCTGGCCTGCAACCCAGGCATGTGCCCCAACTGCAATCAAACCAGCAACTTTTCATTTGGTGAAATGATGCTCAATCCACTGAGCCACACCAGTCAAGGCACCACCCTTTTCTTGATGAATTTCAGGACCTTCCTGTTCTTAGTTGCCTTGGGTAGCTCCATGGTATGCTTATCATTGGGGGGCAAAGCCACACACCTCGGATAATGTTCTGCACTAACTTGGTGTGCTTGGTGAGGCACCTGTGGCAGTGGCTCTGCCTTGGCTTGCTCATGTTCTTGGTCACTGTTGGGCCCTTGTTGAGGCCCACAGCCAGGGGTGTAGTGCAGGGCCATGGCTGCTGCTCCTTAATGGTGGTCATGGCCAAATGCTACGTTGCAGGTCTTAATGTATGATACAGTTCTAAAGTGCAGTTTGGTTTCTTAGCTTCATGAATGCGGATTTTTTTTTTAATCCTCACACAAGGACATACTTGTTGATTTTAAAGAGAGGGGAAGGGAGGGAGAGAGAGGGAGAGAAGCATCGATTGGTTGCCTCTCGTATGCCCTAACTCCGGAGCCTGAAACCTAGGCATGTGCCTTGGCCAGGTATCGAAATCTGCAACCTTTCAGTTTATAGGATAATGTTCCAACCAATTGAGCCACACTGGACAGGGTTGAATGTTGATTTTTTAATTTTATTAGTAGCTTCTGAAATGCTTTGATAGAACTGAGCATTAGAGAGAGGAGATAGGAGGAATACATAGAAACCTGAGAGTAACTGAAGGTTTTCTAAATTTCTCTGAAGTGAATACTTGTCAGGTGTTTATATGAAATTGCCTAGAGTGCAAACGGTTTATTGTCAGTGAACAAGACACAGTACCTATCTTTAAGGCACTTAAATCTAATCGAGAAAGATGATCAAGTAAACTTGTACTGTTTCAGAACTGCTTTGATAGGAGATGTTATTTTTCCTCAGAGGCCTAGTTGCTTCTCTGCTGTTCTAGTGTGCCCATGGTTACTGATGAGAGGTCTGATATCATTCTTAATTCGTACTCTTTTCTGGTAATAACTGTAAGGGTTTTCTCGTTATTTTTCAAAGCTCTCCAGCAGTCTGCGTGGGGATTTGCTATTTATCTTCCTTAGTGCTCTTGTCCTAACCTCTGGGACATTTTGGTCATTATTTCTTCAGATGGCTGCTCTCCTGTTTTCTCTAGATTTGTCTTACGTTTTGAGTATTAGAATTTCTGGATCTGTATTTCATGTCTTTTTTTCCCTCTGCACTTTTATTTTTATGTGCTGTGTTCTGAGAGAATGCCTCAGGTTTTTTTTACTTATATTTCATTGATTTTACATTAGCTTTGTTCCACAGCTGCTTATTTATTACAACTTTTTGTTTGTTTTATAACCTCCTGTTCATCATATTTGGATATGGGTCCTGTTTTTATTTCTTTGAACCTTTAAAATATTCTTATTTAAAATTTTTTTCCCTTTAACTCAGTTGTCTTTGGATGTAAGGAATGATCTCCCCTCGTTTGTTTGAAGATTATGTGTTTATCTTACAGCCATATTTTCTTCCTCTTGTCCTGATTGTAAATTACCTGAATGAGTAGCTTGCTGGAGCAGCTCCCTGTCCCAGAGGGTGGCGAGTTGAGACAGACTTGCCTTGTTCAAGAATTCTTTCATCTGGGATACCTTATAGCCTCTATTTCAAGGAAAGCTCTTTCATGTATAGGTTTTATTTCTCTGAGTGTGCGTAAGCAGAGGAGATTTCATCCCGCTGATTCTGTTTTGTCGAAACCAAATGTTGTATTTTTTTCAATTTTAAGTTTCACAAGCGTGGAAGTCCTTGTGCTTATTAACTTAATCGCTACAAGATGACATAAATGTCATTGGAAAAATGGCACTAACTGATAAAAATAGTAATGAAAGAAGAGAGGAAAATTACATGAAAGGTGTTTTACAACTGGAGGTGCTTGAAGATTATTCTCAAATAGGGTTTTTATTTGGCAGGTTTTAGAGAGTGAGATGTATAATGAAGGGTAGAAAGTGTGTTCAGGAGTTAGTAGACTGGATTGGCTGAAGAGGAAGTGAGAGCCAAGAATTACAGCTATAGGTAGAATCTAGTTTGCTTGATGCTACCCATCAGTGGAACCTCATTGTAGTGTGGGAGCTCTAAATTTAGAACCTAAAGTAAAAAGTACAATAAAAATTAGTGTATAATAAAAATTATGTGTATAATAAAAATTAGTCTTGAAAATTCTGTAAGTTACTTGTGAAAGACAGTATCACTTGGCCATATTTTTGTCTTATTAGAGATTGGCACGCCAACTTTTTAGTTTTTAAAAATTTGTTTATTGATTTTATATAGAGAGAGGAAGATGTGGAGGTGGGGAGATATTAAGATTGAGATTGAAAGAGAGAAACATCAATTTTGTTGTTCCAGCTGTCCATGCATTCATTGGTTGATTCTTGTATGTGCCCTCACCAGGGATTGAACCTGCAACCTTGGTGTATTGGGAGGATGCTCTAATCAACTGAGCTACCTGGCCAGGGCTCTGGCAAGCCAACGCTTGATAAGTACAACATAGTCAGTTTTTCCATTAGCAATTATTAGATTGCCATTTTACTTTCATTTTCAAATATGTATAGGCATGATCTTTTCTTGATAGAATTTACTCATAAAATTGACTGTATCCACCCTTTTTCTTTTTGCATTTCAAAGGCATACTTTGTGTCGCTTAGAGTCAGTCTTAGTAATTTGTGCTTTTCCACAAATTTTTCTATATGTGTAAACTATTTTAGCCTAAGAGTTACTCTTATTTTTGGACCCACATTTTCCCTCTTTTTTATTATATGTTATGTTTGTTTCTTTCCTCCCTTGATTATCTTGTTAGAGGTGTATATATTTTATTTTTCACAGAATCAGCTAGTAAATTTATTCACTCAGTTATTTCAGTTGTCTGTTTCATTCTACTTTTGTTTGTAATAATTTCTTGTTTTCCTTAGGCTTCTTTTATTGTTTTCTAACTTCTTAAATTGCATGCCTGGATCATTTATTTATACATATGTAGTAATGAAAGTATTTAATTCTGAGGTTTTGCTTTTGTTTTCTGTTTATTAGATAATGCTGATCAGATATTTAAAGAAACACTAAAATCTCTTATCTCTTGCTGTTGGCTCAGTGTCTGTTTTTACTTATTAAATTATAATTTCATGGGAGGGTAAAAATAGTGTAGGAAATGTAGAAGCCAAAGAACTTATAAGTATGACCCATGGACATGAACTATGGGGGGGGGATGTGGGAGGGAGGGGGGTGGGCAGGATGGAGTGGAGTGGGGGGGGAAATGGGACAACTGTAATAGCATAATCAATAAATATATTTAAAAAAAATTATAATTTCATGAAAGTATACAACTGAATTACCCTAGAATGAACACACCCATGTAACCACCACAGATAGACACAAACCTATCAGCAATCCCCAAATCCCCTCACCTGTCCCTTTCTAATCACTACCTCAGCCTTCTTTCCGAAGTTGTTAATGCTAACCTGTCTTACTTTGACTATTTTCAACTCTTTGTAAACAGAAACATAGATTGTATTTATTTTGGTCTGGCTTACTACGTTTGGTTTATCAATGTTGTGTGTGTGTGTAGTTTTAATTCATTCATGTTCATGCTATATGGTACACAATTTATGCATAAACCATCACAATTATTCATTTTTCAGTCGAATGTTTCAGTTGATCTGATGTATGATTGATTGTTGTAAATATTTCACAGAAAAGTCAAGACATCCTCTTTTTGTAGGTGGTAAAGTATAATAGACATTAAGTTAACTTTATTACATTCAAATTTTCTGTATCATTTAATTTTTATTGACTTGACAAAGACTAGGAAAGGTATTATTCCTGCCAGTTCCTCTTTCTGTTTCTTTTTTTTTACCCTCACTTGTGTATATATATATATTTTTAATTGCTTTTAGAGGCGGGGGGAGGGAGGGGGGGAGAGAGAGAGAGAGAGAGAGAGAGAAAGAGAAAGAGAGAAAGAGAAAGAAAGAAAGTAACATTGATTGGTTGCCTGCTGTATGCCCAAACTGGTGTTTGAACCTGCATCTTAGGTATGTGTCCTGACTGGGGATTGAACCCGCGACCTTTTGGATCACGGGATGATGCTCCAACCAACTGAGCCACACTAGGGCCCTCTTTCACTTTTTAACAGTTTTTCTTTGTAAAGGTCATTCTTAATGTTATTTGGCTATTGGATGATTTTATCTTAATTAGGTAGTATATGTTTTCTTGTAATATTGAAAGTTTTTAGGGGATGGTATTAAATTACCTGTGATTTTTCTATTCTCATTTACTTAAAAAAAGATTAATAATTCATTAATGTAGCTTTTTGCCATAAATGTAGAAATAATTATTCATGTTACCATATAATTAGAAGCAAAATTCAGTAACAGTAGTAGTTATATCATTATGTGATGTTCTGGAATATATCTGATCTATTAGTGCTTCATTTTAATTTCAGAAGTGCTTTTGAAAAAGTTGCTACAATGTCTGACAGGGAAACTATTATGACATTCTTTTTTTAAATGAACATATATGAGGTCTGTCCAGAAGGTATCCAGCTATGTAATATGAAAAAGACGCTTATTGAAGAAGATGCAAGATACGAGAAACATTGTACATAGCACAGTGCTGCCTCAGTTCGCTTTAAAGTAGGCACCTTGGGACCTCACACAGTTCTCCTAGTCGCCATTAGTTGCCCCTTTGTATATCCTTGAATCTCATCAACAATCTGAAATCTTTCCCTTTCAAAGGTGATTCTAGTTTTGGGGAAAGCCAGAAGTCGCAGGGCACCAAATCTGGGCTATAGCAGGTCTGAGTGACCTGGGTGATTCAATGTTTAGCCAAAAAACTCTGCACGTGATTGGATGCACGATCAGGCTCATTGTCATGATGAAGCTGCCAATCACCAGTTGCTCATAGCTGTGGCCTTCTGAATCCAGTAGTTTCTGCAGAGGAATGTTCAAGCTAAATACAAAATTTGATGCATATTCGTTGCCCTATTTGCCCAGTCATTTTGAATACGATGGCCACACAGTACACATGCTCACTCAATGGCATCTACCACTCCCACTGACTAGTACAGTGAAGTTGTCGTCGTTCATGCATGTGCATTCCAGTCCACTCTCCTTGGCCGCCAGGTTGCATCAATGTCACGCAAACCATTTTCGTTATATTAACAACGGAATGGCTGGACTTTTTCCGGACAGACCACATAATAATTTAGACATTATTATGAATTATTATACATTGAAAATTTAAAAAATTTTAGTTGCAGTAGTTTCCACAGATCTAAGTAAATGAAAAAAAGGAAAACAAGTCTTCAGTTGAATGTAATTTAACATTTTCTGTGACTTTTTTATCATATTGTCTTTAAAGTTTTTTTTATTTCCATGAAGTCTAATTTATGAATTTTTTCTTAATTTTAAAAAATATTTTATTTATTTATTTTTAGACAGAGAGGGGAAGGGAGGGAGAAAGAGAGGGAGAAAAACATCAATGTGTTGTTGCCCCTCATGCACCCCTCACTGGGAACCTGGCCTTCAGCCCAGGAGTGTGCCCTGACTGGGAATGGAATCGGTGACCCTTTGCTTTGCAGTCTGGCGCTCAATCCACTGAGCCACTGCAGCCAAAGCTTACCATTTTTTAATTGTTATTTTATTACACATGTCCCAGTTTTTCCCCCCGTTGCCCTCCTCTGTGCTGCCCACTTCCCTGCTCCTGCAATCAACTCCTTAACACTATTGTCCATGTCTGTGGGTCATTCATACATGTTCTTTGACTAGTCCCTTCCCCTTCTTTCCACCGTTATCCTCCTCTCCCTTCACCTCTGGTCTCTCAGTTTGTTCCACGTTTCCATGCCTGTGGTTCTGTTTTTTGTGTTAGTCTATTTTTTTCATTAGATTCTTCTTACAGGTGAGATCATATGGTATTTGTTTTTCCCCACCTGGCTTATTTCACTTAGCATAATGTTCTCTAGTTCCATCCATGCTGTCACAAAAGCTTCCTTCCTTGCTTCCTTCTTCCTGCTGCATAGTATTCTATTGTGTAAATGCACCACCATTTTTTGAGCCACTCGTTTACTGATGGGCACTTAGGCTGTTTCCAGCACTTGGCTATTGTATGTAGTACCACTACGAACATAGGGGTGCATAAGTTCTTTTGAATTGGTGATTCAGGATTCTTAGGGTATATTCCCAGCTGTGGAATTGCTAGGTTAAAAAACAGTTCCATTTTTAGTTTTTTGAAGAAATTCCATACTGTTTTACATAGTGGTTGCATCAGTCCACATTTCCACCAGCAGTGCACTAGGGTTCCCTTTTCTCCACATCCTTGCCAACACTTGCTCTTTGTTGATTTATTAATAATGATAGCCATTCTGACAGGTGTGAGGTGATATCTCATTGTGCTTTTAATTTGCATCTCTGATGGCTAGTGTTGTTGAGCATCTTTTCATATGTCTCTGGGCCCTCTGTTATGTCCTCCTTGAAGAAGTGTCTATTCAGGTCCTTTGCCCATTTTTTAATTGAATTGTTTGTCTTCCTGGTATTGAGTCTTATGAGTTCTTTATATACTTTGGAGATTAAACCCTTGTCCGATGTTTCATTGGCAGATATGTTCTCACATATGGTTGGTTCCCTTTTCATTTTGATGATGTTTCTTTAGCCATGCAGAAGCTTTTTAATTTGACATAGTCCTATTTGTTTATTTTTTTTTCCTTTATTTCCCTTGCCCTAGGACACAGGTGGTAAATACAAGGCTGGCTGGCCGAATCCAGACCTACACCTTGTTTTATGCAGCCTGGCTGGCACCTTGTTTCTGCCCAGCGGCAGTGCCGAGCTCTCACTTAACTGTTAAGGTGTGGTTACATTTATATAGTCCTAAAATTACATTCGGCCCTTTGAAGACAGCCATGAGAGGCTGAAGTGGTAAACATGAGTTTGACACCCCTGCCCTAGGAGATATATCGGCAAATATATTGCTACATAGGATATCTGAAATTTTCCTGCCTTTGTTTTCCTCTAGGTCTAGGACTTTTATGGTATTATGAAATATATTTGTCTTTTATCCATTTTGAGTTTATTATGGTGTATGGTGTAAGTCGGTGGTCTAGTTTCTTTTTTTATTTTTATTTTTATTTTTTGGCATGTGTCACTTCAGATCTCCAAACACCATTTATTGAAGAAGCTAATTTTGCCCCATTTTATGCTCCTGCCCTGGTTGTCAAATATTAATTGACCATAGAGACATGGGTTTATGTCTCGGTTCTCTGTTCTGTTCCACTGATCTATGTGTCTGTTCTTAGGCCAGTACCGGACTGTTTTGATTCTAGTGGCCTTGTAGTATAGTTTGATATCAGGTATTGTCATCCCTATTTTGTTACTCGTTCTCAAGATTGCTGAGGCTATTTGGAGTCCTTTTTGGTTTCATATAAATTTTTGAAATATTTGTTCTAGATTTCTGAAATATGCTGTTGTTATTTTAAATGGAATTGTGTTGAGTCTGTAGATTGCTTTGGGTAGTAGGGACATTTTGATGATGTTAATTCTTCCAATCCATGAGCATGGCATATGCTTTGATTTATTTGTATCTTCTTTGTTTTCTTTCTTCAGTGTTCTGTAGTTTTCCAAGTACAGATCTTTTACCTTCTTGCTTAAATTTATTCCTAAGTACTTTATTTTTCTTGTTGCTGTAGTAAATGGGGTTTCCCCCGCTAGTTTCTCTTTCTGATTTTTCATTGCTGGTGTACAAAAATGCCATCAATTTCAAATATTGACTTTGTATCCCACTATTTTGCCAAATTCACTTATTAGGTTGAGTAGATTTTTGGTGGATGTCTTTTCTTTCTTTTTCTTGTCTGATTGCTGTGGCTAGAACTTCCAGTACTATGTTGAGTAAGAGTGGTGAAAGCAGACACCCTTGTCTTTTTCCTGATCTTAAGGGGAAAGCTTTTAGTTTTTGTTGAATATAATGTTGGCTGTAGGTTTCTTGCATATGGCTTTTATTATGTTGAGGTATGATCCCTCTACTCCCACTTTGCTGAGTGTTTTTATTGTAAAGGGGTGCTGGATTTTATCAAATGCTTTTTCAGCATCTATTGACATGATTTTACAGTTTTTGTCCTTCATTTCGTTTATGTGGTATATTACGTTTATTGATTTGTGAATATTTTACCATTCCTGCATTCCTGGGATAAATCCTACTTGGTCACGGTGTATGATCTCTTTAATATATTGCTAAATCCAGATTGCCAATATTTTGTTGAGGATTTTAGCATCTATGTTCATCAGAGATAATGGACTATAGTTTTCTTACTTTGTTGTGTCTTTACCTAGTTTTGGAATTAGGGTGATACTGGCCTCATAAAAGGAGTTTGGGAGTCTTCCCTCTTCTTGAATTTTTTGAAATAGTTTGAGAGGGATAGGGGTTAGTCTTCCTTAAATGTTTGGTAAAATTTGCCTGTGAAGCTGTCCGGTCCAGGGCTTTTTCTGCTGGGAGTTTTTTGATTACTGCTTCAATTTCACTAGTTATTGGTCTATTCAGGTCCTCTGCTTCTTCTTGATTCAGTTTTGGAAGATTGTATGTTTCTACAAACTTGTCCGTTTTGCCTAGGTTGTCCAATTTGTTCACATTTAGTTGTTTGTAGTAATTTTTTACAATTTTTTATATTTCTGTGATATCAGTTGTGACTTCTCTTTTGTTTCTGATTTAATTTATTTGGGTCCTCTCTCTTTATTTCTTGATGAGTCTGCTTAAAGTTTGTCAATTTTGTTTATCTTTTCAAAGAATCAGCTCCTGTAATTGATCATTTTAATTGTTCTTTTAGTTTCTATATCATTTAATTCTGCTGTGATCTTGATTATTTCCTTCCTTCTACTCTGGTCTTTGTTTGTCGTTGTTCCTCCAGTTCTTACAGATGTAGGGTAGGTTGTTTATTTGAGATTTTCCTATTTTCCTTAGGTAGGTCTGTAGTGATATGACCCTCCCCCTAGTACTGCCTTTGCTGTGTCCCATAGGTTTGGGGTTGTTGGGTGTTCATTTTCATTTGTTTCCAGATACTTTTTGATTTCTTCCTTGATCTCATTGTTGACCCTTTTATTATTTAATAACATGTGTTTGAGTCTATGTATTTGAATGTTTTTGAGATGTTTACTTGAGGTTGGTTTCTAGTTTCAATCCATTGTGATTTTAGCAGATGCTTGATATTATTCCAATTTTCTTGAATTTTTTGAAGCTTTTTTGGTGTTCTGCTAAGTGGTCTATCTTTGAAAATGTTCCGTGTGCATTTGAAAAGAATGTATATTTTGCTTTGTTGGGGTGAAAGGTTCTATATATATCAGTTAAATCCATTTGATCTAGAGTATCGTTCAGTGTCACTATATTATTGTTGATTCTTCACTTGGAAGATCTCTCCATTGTTGACAGTGGGATGTTAAAATCCCTTATGATGACTATGTTGTTGATAATATCTTTCTGAAGATCTCCCAAGATTTTATTTATTTATTTATTTAGGTGCTCCTATGTTGGATGCATATGTTTTTAAAAAAATTTTGTTTTTATTTACTTTCAGAGAGAGAGGAAGGAAAGGAGAAAGAGAGGGATAGAAACATCAGTGTATGGTTGCCTCTTACGTGCCCCCTACCGGGGACCTGGCCTGCATCCCTGACTGGGACTCAAACCAGCAACCCTTGGGTTCGCAGGCCCACGCTCAATGCACTGAGGTACATACACCAGCCAGGGCGATGCATATATGTTTACAAGGGTTATATTGTCCTATTGGATTACTCCCTTAATTATTATGTAATGGCTTTCTTTGTCCCTTTTTATGGCTTTTGTTTTGAAGTCTGTTTTGTCTGATACAAGTATTGCTACTCCAGCTTTCTTTTTGTGCCCATTTGCTGGGAATATTTTTTTTATCCCTTAACTTTCAACCTGTATAGATCTTTGTTTTGAGGTGGGTCTCTTGTAGACAGTGTATATGTTTTCTTATCCATTCAGCTACCCTGTGTCTTTTGACTGGAGCATTTAATCTATTTATTAAGGTTATTATCGAATAGGTATTTATTTGTTGCCATTTTTACCGTAACTGTGCATCCTCCTCCCATTTTTTTTATAGCAGTCCCTTTAGCACCTCTGCAGTGTTGGCTTGGTGCAGATACACTCTTTTAGCCCTCTTTTGTCTGGGTAGCTCTTTATATCACCTTCCATTTTAAATAAGAGCCTTGCTGCGTAGAGTCGTCTTGGTTGTAGGTCTTTGCTTTTCATTACTTGGAATATTTCGTGCCAGTCCCTTCTGGATTGTAGTGTTTCTGTTGAGAAATCAGCCGACAGCCTTATCTGTGCTCCCTTGTATATTACTAGGTGTTTCTCCCTTGCTGTCTTTAAGATTCTCTTTGTCTTTAAAATTTGCCCTTTTAATTATGTTGGATTTTGCAGTAGGCCTCTTTGGGTTCATCTTGATTAGGGTCCTGTGTGCTTCCTGAACTTGCACGACTTTGCCCGTCAACAAGTTAGGGAAGTTTTCTGCCATTATTATTTCAAACAGGTTTTCTATCTCTTGTGCCTTTTCTTTTCCTTCTGATATTTCTATGATGAGAATGTTGTTATCTTTCTTTTTTTCTTTATTTTAAATATATTTTATTGATTATGCTATTACAGTTGTCCCATTTTCCCCCCCTTCACTCCACTCCACCCTGCATACCCCCTCCGACCCTCATTCCCCCACTTTCGCTCTTGTCCATGGGTCATACATATAAGTTCTTCGGCTCCTACATTTCCTATAGTATTCTTAACCTCCCCCTGTCTATTTTCTACCTACCATTTATGCTACATATTCTCTGTACCTTTTCCCCCTCTCTCCCCTTCCCACTCCCCTGTTGATATCCCTCCATGTGATCTCCATTTCTGTGGTTCTGTTCCTGTTCTAGTTGTTTGCTTAGTTTGCTTTTGTTTTTGTTTTAGGTGTGGTTGTTAATAACTGAGTTTGCTGTCATTCTACTGTTCATATTTTTTATTTTCTTTTTCTTAGATAAGTCCCTTTAACATTTCACATAATAAGGGTTTGGTGATGATGAACTTCTTTAAGTTGACCTTATCTGAGAAGGACTTTATCTGCCCTTCCATTCTAAATGAAAGCTTTGCTGGATAGAGTAATCTTGGATGTAGGTCCTTGCCTTTCATGACTTGGAATACTTCTTTCCAGCCCCTTCTTGCCTGCAAAGTCTTTTGAGAAATCAGCTGACAGTCTTATGGGAACTCCTTAGTAGGTAACTGTCTCTTTCTCTTGCTGCTTCTAAGATTTTCTCCTTATTTTTAATCTTGGGTAGTATAATTATGATGTGCCTGGTGTGTGCTTCCTTGGGTCCAACTTCTTTGAGACTTTCTGGGCTTCCTGGTCTTTCTGGAAGTCTTATTTCCTTTGCCAGATTGGGGAAGTTCTCCTTCATTATTTGTTCAAATACGTTTTCAATTTTTTGCTTTTCCTCTTCTCCTTCTGGTACCCCTATGATACGGATGTTGGAATGTTTAAAGATGTCCTGGAGGTTCCTAAGCCTGTCCTCACTTTTTTGAATTCTTGTTTCTTCATTTTTTTTTCTGGTTGAATGTTTCTTTCTTCCTTCTGGTACATACTGTTGATTTGAGTCCCAGTTTCCTTCCCATCACTATTGGTTCCCTGTGCATTTTCCTTTATCTCACTTAGCATAGCCTTCATTCTTTCATCCAATTTGCGACCAAATTCAACCAATTCTGTGAGCTTCCTGATTACCAGTGTTTTGAACTGTGCATCTGATAGGTTGGCTATCTCTTTGTCACTTAGTTGTATTTTTTCTGGAGCTTTGATCTGTTCTTTCATTTGGGCCTTTTTTTTTTTTTTTTTGGTCTCTGCGCCTGTTACTAAGTAAGGGTCGGAGCCTTAGGTGTTCACTGGGGCCGGGTAACGCTGGTCCCTGTGCTGTGACGCTGTATGTGGGGGAGGAGTCAGAGAGGGAACAATGGTGCTTGCTCTGCTCACTGCCGGATTTTAGTCACTTCCCCTGCTACCCACAAGGAAATTGGGCCCCTCTGGTGCTGATTCCAGAGTGGGTGGGCTTGTGTGTGTTCTAGGCCCCTGTGGGTCTCTCCAAGGAACTCTCCTGTGAGGCTGGGAGTTTCTCCCCTGCTACCTCAACCCCCACAGGTGTTTTCAATCAGAGATTTGAGGCTTTATTTCCGGTGCTGTAGCCCTGGGTTGCGTAGTCTGTCTCGCTCTGCAGTTGTTCCTCCCGGTATCCGCACTCGAATGAGGGACCACCCGCTCCACCAGCTGCTGACTCACTGGGTCCTCCAGCTACGGCCTTGCCGTGAGTCCTCTCCGCCCGGCTGCCCCTCTCCGCCCCTCCTACCGGTCTGGATGAATGTTTCTTCTTTAACTCCTTGGTTGTCAGACTTCCATACAGTTCGATTTTGTCAGTTCTGGTTGTTTTTTGTTTTTAAATTGTTGCCCTCCTTTTGGTTGTGTGAGGAGGCACAGTGTGTCTAATTATGCATCCATCTTGGCCGAAAGTCTGAATGTTGTTATCTTTCGTGTTGTTCTGAAGCTCCCTTAATCTATCCTTGTTCTTTTTGACTCTTTTTTTGTTTTGTTGCTCTGACTGGGTATTTCTACCTGTCCTCCAGCTCGCTGGTTCGATACTCTGTTTCATTCAGCCTGCTTTTAATTTGTTCTGTTGTATTTTTCATTTCAGATACTATTTTCTTAATTTCTTCCTGGATTGTATTTGTAGTTTCCATGTCTTTTTTCATGTTGCTGTAGCTCCCACTAAGTTCCTTGAGCATCCTTATAAGCATTATTTTGAACTCAGTGTCTGCTATATTGCTTGCTTCAATTTCATTTAGCACACTTTCTGGGGATTCCTCCTTTCTGTTCATTTGGGGGTTGTTTGTTTGTCTCCTCATTTCAGGTGACTCTTTTTGTTTGTTTCTGTGTCTCAGGTTGCTCTGCTTTGCCTGCCTGTCTTGGCAGGGTGTACTCTGTGGTAGGAGTTTTGTGGGACGCAGTGGTGGTCTCTTTGATCTCCTGATCTGGGTGCTCTAGGGTTGCCCTTTATTCATTTTATATGGACTCTCTGGTGTACTTGGGCTTTGGTTATTGATGGCTCATTCATTGTGGGTTCTCCCCTCCTGCAGGCTGACTGGGTATCACAGCCCCATCATGTCTTGGGTGCTGTTGTACAGGTGCTGGTTAACGAGCAGTACTACCCAGAAGACCAAACCCATGCCAGCAAAATAACCCCCTGCCATATTGGCAATATCAACAGCAATTGAGCAAAGATTAATAAAGGTGGAGAGAGATTAAGAATGTTATAAGATATGGAAAAAGGGAATATGAGATGACTAAAGGAGAGAATGATTTTGTGTTTGGAGAAGGAAGAGAATAAGAGTAGGGAACGGAAACAAGGCAAGGAAAGGGAGAAAATAAAATTTAAAATGTAAGTAAAACAGGGATTGGTGATGGCAAAATGGAGTAAGAAGGCAAGAATATAATGCAAGATTTGAAATAAAATTTAAAAAGTAGTGAACCAAAGAGAATGCAGAAAAACCCTAAGAGGGTCAATAACAGTGACAGATAAGCAAAGATTAATAAAAGTGGAAGGAGAATAAGAAATTACACAAAAGAAAAAAGAATATGAGATGTCTACAGTACGGAAAAGTGATTTTGAGAGGATACAGGGAGGAGAAATAATGAGAGTAAGGAATAAAATCCAGAAAGGGAAAAAAAAAAATTCCAAACTCAAATAATCATGGGTGGGGGGGGGAGGCAAAATGGAGTAAGATGGGGAGAGTAACCTATGAAATTTGAAAATAAAAAAAAAATTGAATAAATAGGAATGCAGTTGAAGAATAACAGCAGTAACCATCATATCCATGCCAAACAAGCCACAATTTATAAAGGTGGAAAGAAAATAAGAAAATTACAAGAAGGAGGAAAAGAATGAGAACTGACTAAAAGGAAGGAAGAGTGATTTTGAGAGGATAGAGGGAGGAGAAATAATAAGAGTAAGGAATAGGGACAAGATGTAGTGTTCGGGGAAATAAGATCTACAACAAAAATATGAAAGGACAGGATGAAGGCAAAATGGAGTAAGAGAAGGGAAGGGTAGAGAGTGAGATTTGAAATAAAAATAAAAAACAAAAATCTGAATAAAAAATAAAGAGTAGTGAATTAGTTGGAATACACTTGACACAAAAGAAGAAGTCTTAAAAGGCTCTGCGAAAGAAAAAAAGCAACAACACATTCTGAAGAGGAACAAGGTGGAATTTGTCTCAGCAGCAGGGGTGTCCAACCTGCGGGCTGCATGTGGTCCAGGATGGCTATGAATGTGGCCCAAGACAAAATCATAAATTTACTTAAAACGTTGAGATTTTTTTTATGATTACTTGTCACAATGTATTTAATGTGGCCCAAGACAACTGTTCTTCCAGTGTGGCCCAGAGATGCCAAAAAGCTGAACACCCCTGCAGTAGAGTTTGGTGTTTGCCTTCTGCCTTCTTTTTCTGGGTCTGCCTCTGGTTTTTTGTCAGCTCAAGGTCCTAGGGTGGGTTGTCTAACTTCTGACAGCATCACCAGTATCACCTTCACCTCTAGAGGGGGTTTCTATTGTGACTGGGATAGTGGAGCCCTGGGTTTCCCCTGAGAAGCACTGTTCACTCTTCTGGGAAAGTTGTGAGTGTGTTCCCCATGTCCCTGCACCACCCGTCTTGGTCGGTTTTAGCTTATTTCCAATAGTGAATAGTTTATGCTGAATTAGCTGTCTGTTTCATGGGAGGGGTCAATCTGTGTAAGAGGGTCAGCTGTTTCCTTCTTGGTGCTGAGGGCAGCTCTGTGTGAGAGCCGAGGCTGGGGGCTCTGATTCCCCCTTGCTGCATCAATTTCTGATCTCCCTGCTTTGCTGGCCTCAGTGGAATAGAGCCCTAGGAACCAGTGTATTTTGTCTCCCTGAGAGAAGTTCAAAATGGGCTCTTTGGGATTTTTCTTTCTGTCTTTCTGTGGTGGATGTGCACCCTGTAGGGGGTTCTTGAGCCTCTCCTGCTTGCAATCCTGCAGGAGGTGGGGGCTGGGTGCATTCTTCCCTTCCTGGAGTTTTGATCCCCAGCACTCGGGGAACGGAGAATGGGGCTCTGTCTGGCTGCGAATAATCTCAGGTGCTCTTGCCTGCCCAGTTCCTAGCCCACTGCCCTTGTAACAGACTCAGTCCTGAATTCTCCACTCTGCGCAGCCTCCATCCTGTTGCTTTGCCTGGCTGGAGCTTCGAAATCTCCTCACTGTGCTCCTTTCTCAGCCCAGCTGCAGTCATTGGGAGCAAACCACACCCTCAATCTTTTCCCCTTGCTGGCACACGGGTTTCCTGCCCTGCACACCTTAGCTTCTCTTTTTAAGAAGTCTCTCCAGCCATTTCCACTGCAGCACTGAGTCACTGTCTGGCTTTCTGCACACACCACCTCTCCAAAAGTCAGAAGTCTCTCACAGTCGAGACTGGCTGCAGCCTGTCTCCGCCTGACACAGGTGCACGTAGAATCCCAGTCTCTGGCACTCTCCTGGTTGGCCTTTGCCGCTGCAGCTGTGGGTGTGCTGCTCACTGTGTGTGTGTGTAGGCTGGATCTCTCCAACTTTGGGTATCTAAGTCACTTCTGGCCCAGGTCTGGGAGTTCCCTGCCCTGGAAGGGGGGAGGGAGCCACGGAGCTGCAGTCTCTGACCAGCGTCTCCACTGCTACAGGTGCCATGCCCAGGGTACTTCCCCTTCAACCTGTAAAATCTCCTTAAACCACCCGTTGAGAAGTGTCTTCTGTACTCCTTGGCTTCCAGTCCGCTGAGATTCTGTTGAATGATCAGTTTTTCAGAAGATCAGCCAAATATTCGAATTGTGAACAAGAGCAAGTGGACTCATCTTCCACCTACTTGGACGCCATCTTCTCTTCTATTTTCTGTGACTTTTCATTCTACTAACATAAGCACAGAATTTTTTTGTTTGTTTTTCAAATCGAAATATCTACATGTAGTGAAATGTATGTATATTAAATGTTAAGAGTAATAAGTTTAGACAAATACAAATTCTCTGTAACTTTTTATAATCAAATTATAGAACATCTCTACCATCCCAAAAAGTTTTCTTGTATCTTTTCCAGTCAGTCCTCATCCCCTCCCACTGCCCAAATCCCCGAGATGCTGTTGATCTCCTATAGCGTCGTGCGTTCTAAAATTGTACAGAATGTACCTTTTCTTTTTGGCTTGGCCTAGTTCACTCAGCATAGTTTTTGGCATTCATCCATGTATTGACTGTCAGTAGTTCTGATTGCTCCACTTTCTTGCCAATCTTGGGGGATATCACCATTTTTCATTTTAGTGGGTATGTAGTACGTAAGCATAGTTTTGATCATAGTGAATATGCAATCTCTCTCCTGCCCCCAATGTTGGAATATTACCTGAATGATAATTTTTGATCTTTTGTTGTAAGACATACCAGTAAATACTGTGGTTTGAATATTTCCTTTGGATGATGGGTCCTTTGTATTTTTGTAAATTAACTGAGAATCATAAAGCTGAAAGTGCACTTAGAAATCATTTAATAGAAAACCCTCATTTTATAGGTGAGCAAACTGACTTGAAATTTATGACTAGTTAGTGCTGAATGTAGGTGAGTTGATTTTGATTTAAGGTTTTGATCTAATGCCTTTTTTCTTAATGTTTTTGAAGCTGTATTTTATTTTCTTTGTAATAAATGGCTAGTTAATCTGTACCTTTTGATACTCTCTTCAGGAAATTTTTGGTATAGATGAGTTAGACAAGGGGAATGAATTTAAAGTGGCTTCATTCATTTAATTTCCCTTATTTTACCACTGTCTCTCTTTTCTTTTTTTTTTTCCCCTTATAGTTAAATAAGACCAGAATAGACAAAAATAGGAACGTGGGAGCAACTCTGAGAAACTTACAGTTAAGGATGTCATAATAAGTCCTTTTAAGTAGTTTCTTCCCATTTGAGTTTCAGGAATCAAATCCTATTATTTAATTGTGCCTTAATGTCCCTAGGTATGCTGGTGCCTTGAGAGCTTCAGGGGAAATGGCTTCAGCACAGTATATTACTGCCGGTGAGTGTCTAAAAAACACATACTTTTCAAGGGAGAGCATAGTATTCACTAAATGTTGTTTTTCACTCACAGTTTGTTAGTACTTTTCAATTTACAGAATGTGTTTTGTAAAACATCACCTCATTAAAGTTGAACTACTTACTGTAAACTACTTGGGACTGATTTTATTTAAATTATAAACCAGTAATGTGTGTCCTTTTTGAGAAACAATATTTGGGTTAAATTATAATTTTGACTTTAGATTCTATCAGTAAAATATATTTTTGCGGATATCCAGTGATAGGTTTTGTTACAGTTGACATCATTAATGAAAGAGAGTCTTACTTAGTGGGTGTTAGTGGAAGTGGGGTATGAGGAATGAGGAGAAATAGAAATTCCTAAAGGATAGAAATAACTTATTTTGTCATTACATAAGACCATGTATCCATCCCCCCGTCTCATTTTGGGACATTTTGACAAAATGAGTACCCTCTTAAATCATGGGGCTTAGGTTGACAGAGTTTTTATAGGTGTGCTTTTTGTTTGTTTGTTTTTGTAGCAGCTTTATGGAAATATTCATGTACCATACAATTCACTCATTTAAAGTATACAATGCGTTGTTTTTTAGTGTATTCATAGAGTTGTGCAACCATCACCAGAATCAATTTTAGAGTATTTTGAGCATTCCAGAAAGAAACTCTACCTTGTAGCAGTCACCTTGTTTTCCCTTCATCACTCCCAGCCCCATGTAACCGCTAACCAGCTGTCAACCTCTAGAAATTTGTCTATTCCAGACTTTCGGTATAAATGGGATTATACAATTTGTGGTCTTTTTTGACTGGCTTCTTTTCTCGTAGAATGTTTTCAAGGTTTACCCACATTATAGCATGTAGCAGTACTTCATCCCTTTTTATTGCTGAATAAGATTCTATTGATTGGACGTACCACATTTCATTTATCCTTTCATCATTGAGAGACATTTGGGGGGTTTCTGCTCTTCGACTATTACAAGTATTGCTGAACATGCTGTGAACAAGTCTGTGTGTGGACGTATGTTGTCATTTCTCTTGGTAAATAAATCTCTAGGAGTGGAATTGCTGGGTTATATGGTAACTATATTTAACCTTTTGAGGAACTGCCAGGCTATTTTCCAAAGCAGCAGCATCATTTTACATTCCTTTCAGCATGTATGAGTGTTCCAGTTTCTCAGTACACTTGATATCTCAATAACACTGGATGTTTTTGGTCCTTGATTATAGCCATTCTAGGGATCTGAAGTAGTATCTTACTGTGGTCAGCTATTAATTTTTAATACTATAAGCAGTGAGTTTCTTCGTGTCATGTGGAGTTAGAGATTTCCTCTAACCTTTTTTCCTAAAAGATTTAATTTTTAGAAATGAAGTTTTTAATGAGAAAATATCATTTATATCTAGTTCATTTGATTGCTTATGTATCTAAGAGTAATTCAGAATTTTCAACAACTTTTCCAGTGCCTTATAGAAGGCTTATAGTATTGATGGGGTAGTTATTTTTTGCTTCTTGACTTTTTAAACTTTATTTTATTTTATTTTTTAAACATTTTTTAAAATTGATTTTTAGGAAGGGGGAGAGAGAATGCATAGATTGTTCCACTGCTCTGTGCATTCATTGGTTGCTTCTTGTATGTGCCCTGACCAGAGATTGAACCTGCAACCGGGGCGTATTGGAAGGATGCTCTAAACAACTGAGCCAGGGCTAAACTTTTTTATTTTGAACTAAATTTAAATTCACAGAAAAGTTCCAAGGATTCACCAATTAAATTTTTTTTGTCACGTCTGGTTCATCGTTCTCTGTAATGCATATTCTTTTTTCCTGAACCATTTGAGAGTAATTTGCACACATCCTGTCTTTTATTTTTGAATACTTCAGTATGCATTTCCTAAGGATTAGGACATTCATAACCTTAGGTTGATTTTTAAAATCTGGGGATTTAACACTGATACAGTACTCTAAAATACAGACGTTGTTTATTTATTTACTTTTTAATCCTCACCTGAGGACAGACTATTTACATTTTGACAATTGAGCCAAAATTGCCCATTGTAAAGTTTTGGATGACAATGGCTGGAAGAAAGGGGGTTCAGGCTCCGAACTGTGTACAGCTAGTGGTTGCATTATGAAGTCTGGTGAGTTCCTTAAGTTTTAACAACACATGTTTTTCTTATTAGGAATCCAACATTACAAAAGGGATAGATGTATACAAAAACAGTTGTTAAGCAGTTTTTATAGTAACATTTAATTTACAGTAACATGTATGTATTAAATATGCCACTGTTTTACTAAGGTACTGTTTGCTTTGTTTTTAAGCCCTTCGAGATTTGTTCGATTCCATGGATAAAACTTCTTCTAGTATTCCACCTATTATTCTACTGCAGTTTCTGCACATGGCTTTTCCACAGTTTGCAGAGAAGGGCGAACAAGGACAGTATCTTCAACAGGTAATCAGGGCAAGGTTCTTGGTTTCATTCTGTAAACGTAAACCTTAGGTTTTCCACACCTACCACACTTATTGGAGTTTATTTGGAAATACAAATAATCAGTCTCCTCTAGTTCAAACCACGATGATATATGCCTGGAGTGGTGTAATAGTCTGTTACCTGATCATCTTGTTCACGTGTGTTCCTTTACAGTGTTTCTCTGAATAGCTCCCAAACTCCTTTTAAAATGTAAATAAGATGGTGTTGGTCCCTCTTCAGTACTTCCTAGTGATTTTCCATCCCTAAATAATTTAAATCCTAAAAAATCCTAAATAATTAGCCTCTGGCTACCTTTTTGGAACTTATCATGTGCCACTGTCCTCCTTGCTCACCTCTCTCCAGATACTGGCTTTCTTGCTATTTTTTAAAACCCTCCCAAAATCCTCTTTCTGTAGGACATTTGCCTTTATTTTGTAAATGTTGAGATTACATTTATTATAGCTGGGGAAAGTGAAACAAGGAAGGGTTCAAGATAGAAGCAGCAACAGGAGAGCCTACCTAGGCAGGGGTGCTTTGTCTCTCTAGAGACATAGGAAAGAAGTGAGCCATGGCAGGGCTGCTCTCAGCCCACTGGAAAGTCAGCAAAAAAGGGGCCTTGGAGACAGGTGCAGGGGGTTAGCCCAGGATGAGCTGCCACTGCCCATTGCTCACCTGGGTGCAAGTCTCATGGGGACTCTGAGAGTTTAGGAGGAAGAAAATTCACTTGACAAGGAGACCAGTGGGCGTGCCTCAAGGAGGGCACCCAGGGTCTTTGCTCTTGTTCCTTTGGCTCTTAGTACATGACTTTCACTTTTCCTCCTTACCTTCAGGTCTCATGGCTCAAAGGTTGAGGCATCAGAGAGGTTCTCCTTGATTATCCTATTGACGTAGCACACTTTTCCTTCTCCCTGTCACTCTGCTCCCGTATTGCCTTCTTTCCCCCTTTACTACCCTTTTCTTTACTTGAATTTATGTTATATTTTGTTTATCTAGGTTTCCCATTAGGACTTCTCTATTTTGTTTACTGCTGTGTATTCCTAGTGTCCAGAACAGTGTTTAGCATAACCAGGAGCTCAGTAAACATCTCTCTTTATTTTAATTAAATTTATTGGGGTGACATTGGTTAATAAAATTACATAGATTTTAAGTATATAGTTCTACCATAAAAATATCTCTTGAATGAATGAAAAGAATTATTTTAGAATTTCTTTGTTGTTTTGAAGATCATAAAAGATCAATATTGGCTTAATATTCTTGAAGAAAAAAATTAGCTTTCTTCCCCTTCCCTAAGAACACTAATTATTTTGGAAGGATTCTGTAGACCAAACACTGTCACAGCCAGGATTATTTACTGTGTCGTTTTTAAAATTACAGGATGCTAATGAATGTTGGATACAAATGATGCGAGTATTACAACAGAAATTGGAAGCCATAGAGGATGATTCTGTTAAAGAGGTAATTGAAATATATTTGCAATTATTGATTTTCATTATGCTTTGATTCATCCCCACCCCAGAGGCTTGAAATAAATTCATCTTAATAGATAGGCATGTACTTGCATTAAAAGATGTTCAAGCTGTAGTTGGAATTTGAAAGCTTGCATTTGACACTTGAATTAATGTATTTTTATTAAACTTATAATTGATATTATTGAGGATCTGTAGTTTTTTCATAATGTTTTTTGAACAGTAGAAGGATTTTACAGAAAGGGATTACATTTTAAAAACTTTAAATATGTTTCACTAAACTGGATTGTGTGGGAGGAAATACAACTACATAATGTAAAATAAGCATTTTTATTTTAATTTTTGCAGACAGATTCTTCATCTGCATCAGCATTGACACCTTCTAAAAAGAAAAGTTTAATTGATCAGTTCTTTGGAGTTGAGTTTGAAACTACGTATCCTTATGAGCCCAGATATGTATAAACTACTCATAACTTATTACAAGTGAATGAAGTAAATTGCTATAAATAGTGTTAACTGATGGGAGTGGTGGGTGGGATATGAGGAAAAATTCTTCAGAGGTTTTTATGTCTAAGGAATACCATAGGAATTAGAAATTTGGGAAAATATACCCATTGGAGTGATCTTGAAGTTTAGATAACTCTATACTTTAAGGATATTCAATATTCTTTCCTAAGAACATCTTTTTTAAAAAATATATTTTATTGATTATGCTATAACAGTTGTCCCATTTTTCCCCTCTTTATTCCCCTGTGCCCTGCATCCCACCTCCCACCTGCATTCCCCCACTTGGTTTATGTCCATAGGTCGTACAAATAAGTTCTTTGGCTTCTCCATTTCCTATACTGTTCTTAACCTCCCTATGTCTATTTTGTACCTACTATCTGTTGTTCTTATTCCCTATACCTTTTCCTTCATTCTTCTCCCTCCCCCTCCCTACTGATAACCTCCATATGATCCCCATTTCTGTGATTCTGTCCCTGTTCTAGTTGTGTGCCTAGTTTTTGTTTTTGTTTTTATTTAGTTTCAGTTGTTGATAGTTGTGAGTTTGTTGTCATTTTTACTGTTTATGGTTTTGATCATCTTCTTTTTCTTAGATAAGTCCCTTTAACATTTCATATAATAAGGACTTGGAGATGATGAACTCCTTTTATTTTACCTTATCTGGGAAGCACTGTATCTGCCCTTCCATTCTAAATGATAGCTTTGCTGGATAGAATAATTTTGGATGTAGGCCCTTGCCTTTCATGACTTTGAATACTTCTTTCCAGTCCCTTCTTACCTGCAGGGTTTCTTTTGAGAAATCAGCTGATAGTCTTATGGGAACTCCTTTGTAGGTAACTGTCCCCTTTTCTCTTGCTGCTTTTAAGATTCTCTCCTCATCTTTAATCTTGGGTAATGTAATTATGATGTGCCTTGGTGTGTTCCTCCTTGGGTCCAACTTGTTTGGGACTCTGAGCTTCCTGGACTTCCTGGAAGTCTATTTCCCTATGCCAGATTGGGGAAGTTTTCCTTCATGATTCACATGTGGGAATGTTTAAAGTTGTCCCGGAGGTTCCTAAGCCTCTCTTCATTTTTTTGAATTCTTGTTTCTTTACTATGTTCTAGTTGAATGTTTATTTCTTCCTTCTCCTCCAGATAATTGATTTGTGTCCTGGTTTTCTTCCCTTCACTGTTTGTTCCCTGTCATTTTCCTTTATTTCACTTTGCATAGCCTTCACTTTTTCCTCCATTTTGTGACCATACTCAACCATTTCTGTGAGCATCCTGATTACCAGTGTTTTGAACTCTGCATCTGATAATTTGGCTATCTTTTCATCTTTTAGTTCTGTTTTTGGAGCTTTGATCTGTTCTTTCATTTGGGCTGTATTTTTTGTCTTGTTGTCCTGTTATGCAGTAAGGGGTGGAACCTTAGGTATTCACCAGGGTGGGGAAACCCACTTTGCTGCGTTGTGGTGCTGTATTTGGGGAGCGGTCTAAGAGGGAACAATGCCACTTGCTCAGCTCTTGGGGGCTTTCAGTCACTTCCCTGGCTACCCACAAGCAAATTGGGCCCTTCAGGTGCTCATTCCCGGGTGGGTGGGTTTGTGTACCTTCTAGAACGCTGTGGGTCTCTTCAACGACCTCTTAGTAGTTTCTATTCTCCTGTCACAGAAACTCCCATAGGTTTTTATAGCCAAAGGTTTTGAGGCTTTATTTTTACATGCTGGCACCCTGGGTAGTGTGGTCTGTCTTGCTCCCCAGTTGTTTGTCCCAGTTATCTGGTTATCCACACAAATGTGGGACCGCCCTGGCTGCCAGCCATTGCCTTGCTCGGCGTCCTATCAGCCTCAGCTACCTGACTTCGCCCTTCCTTCCAGTTTGAATGAGTATTTCTTCTTTAACTCCTTGGTTGTTGGACTTCCATACAGTTCGATTTTCTGGCAGTTCTAGTTATTTTTTGTTTTTAAATTTGTTGTTGCCCTTCTTTTGGTTGGTTGAGGAAGCAAAATGTATCTATCTACGCCTCCATCTTGGCCAGAAGTCCCCTAAGAACGTCTTTTGTAGAGTCCACTTCATTAATTTCCCTCATAGAGAATTAATTTTTAATTATATGAAATGGAGTACATCAGTTAAATAAATGAGATTGAAACAATTTATAAAACATGAATTTAGGGAAACATGAAGTATTATTTTCTAGGTGATGGGTAGAAACTTACAAAAGATTTCTCTTATGTATCTTGGTGTTATTAAGACCATTTTAAGACCATATAAATTTGTTTCATATTTATGCTTTTCATACATTCATTGCTCATTTTTGTTGGTAAGTGAATGAGCATTTTTAAATATGTTGAAATAAATCTCTATTGGAAGACCAAAATGTTTTAAATACTGAGGAATGATACTATTCATTTTAATAGCATTAGGATAGCTTATTCAACATTATATAATAAATTGAATGTCTGTTAGCATATTCCTTATCTTAATTTTGCAAAGCATGAAATGTACAGAATCTGAAGAAGAAGAAGTCACTAAAGGAAAGGAAAGTCAGCTTCAGCTTAGCTGTTTTATCAATCAAGAAGTCAAGTATCTTTTTACAGGACTTAAATTGGTAAGAACAATTAGAGTCGATTCTCTTTATTTGTGGATTCTGTATTTGCAATTGCATGTACGTGCTAAAATTTATTTGTAACCCATCATCAATATTTGTGGTGTTTTCATGGCCATTTGAAGACGTGCTTAGTATGGCAAAAATTTATTTTATTTTTATCCTCACCTGAGGACATGTGTTTTGAGTTTTGGAGAGAAAGAAAGTGGCAGGGTGTGGGGGTAGGGGGGAAGGGGAGAGAAAGAAAGAAACATCGGTGTGAGAGAGACACTGATCGGTTGCCTCCCATGATGGAACCCAAAACCTAGGTATGTGCCATGGCTGGGAGTTGAATCCACAGCCTTCTGGTGTGCGGGACAGTGCTCAAATAGCTGAGCACCCAGCCAGGGCTAGTGTGGCAAAAGTTTTGAGTCATCTGACACACATCATTTCATCTGAGGTCCAGGTCCAGTTAGGTGATGCTCTTTCTTGTTTCAGCTCTCACACTATAAACAAGTGTCCTTCTTGCAGTTGTTTTGCAGTCTCACATTTTTGCAGTTTTCTGCTTGTTGATTTTGCTTTTTTAAATGGCCTTCAGGCATAGTGCTGAAGTGCTATCTGATGTCTTAAGTACAAGAGAGCTGTGACAAGCCTTAAGGAGAAAATTAAGTTTCTTAGGTAAGTTTCATTCAGGGCTGTTTTAGTGTAGCTGCGTGTAAGTACCCTGTTAATGAATAACTGTATGTTAAGTGAGGTGTCATTATAGAGAAACACCCATAAAATAAGGTGTGTATTGACTGGTTGACAACAGTGAGGCCAGAGGCTTTCAGGGGGACTGCGGGTGTAATAGTGGGGATATGTTAATAACTCTGAGGTATAGACTGGGGTTGTACTGTGCAGATCCGGCCATATAGTCATCCTCCCTGCCATTGCACTAGTGTTGCAGCTGAACCTCTAGAACTTAGTGACTTAATTTGGTTTACGGCAGAGCCAGATATAGAACTTGCTTCTTTCATTATTCAGTTAGTACTCTTTGCCCAGTGACATGTTAAAGAAGGCACTATAGTGAGCAGATGGATAAAATACAATGGATTTGCTTGTCATCTTGTTATTTTGATGTGATTTGGGGAATATGCATATCCTTTTGAAGGATAGGCAGTGAATTGGGGCAGGAATTAGATTGATATACAAGATGGTTTGTTGTCTGAGGAGTAGAAAGGCAGACGTAATCATGAAGATATATATAATGGCCAAAACTAGATTAACAGGGTTTTTTGTTACGACTTTTCTCAAATTTAATAATAACTGATTGGTTCTGGAAGGCTTTTATACATCAGGTGTAAAGAACTAGTATTTCTTGCATTCTCTTAATTTTTCTGTAATATAAATATTCTAATAAACCATGAGTAGGGAATACCATAAAAGGCTATCTTATGTTATATAATATGCACTATAGATTCTCAGAATCTGAGTCACATTTGGGTCATAATTTAAAAGCTTTAAACATTATTTGTGTTTATATTCCAGCGAGTTCACACCAGAGTAAATTTTTTGATGCCTTCTGATGCCCTGTAAGAACTGAACCATAGCCCTGACCTGTGTGGCTCAGTTGCTTGGGCTTTGTTCCGCAGAGCAAAAGGTCGCCAGTTTGATTCCCGGTCAAGACATTTGCCTAGGTTGTGGGTTTGGTCCCAGGTCAGGATGTATATGTATGAGAGACAACTGATTGATGTTTCTCACATCAGTGTTTCTATCCATCTTTCTCCTTCCCTTCCCCCTCTCTGAAAATAAATAGAATATAAAAAAAAACAAACCTGAACCATCTCTAAAAATAAAAGTGTTCCCACATTGTCTTCATATAGATTATTTCTCAGTGATATATAAATCCACTGATGTATGAGGTCTGCCCAGAAAGTATCCAGCCATGTACTGTGAAAAATAGAGGCATTTATTGAAGAAGATACAACGTACAAGAAACATTGTACATAAGACAGTGACGGCTCAGTCCCCTTCAAAGTAGGCACCTTTGGACCTCTCACAGTTCTCCCAGCATCACTTCCACTGTTCAAAACACTCTACAAAATCCTTTGTTGGAATCACTACCAGCTTCCCAGTTACATTTTCCTGAATCTCATCAATGGTCTGAAAGTTTTTCCCTTTCAAAGGTGATTTTAGTTTTGGGAAATACCAGAAGTTGCAGGGCGCCAAATCTGGGCTGTAGAGGGACTGAGTAAACTGGGCGATTTGATATTTCGCCAAAACACTCTGCACGAGATATGATGCCTGAGTGGGTGTGTTGTGAGGAAGCTGCCAATCACCAGTTGCCCATAGCTGCAGCCATTTTTGTCATATGCAGCTGTCAACCTACAGAGAACATTGAGGTAGCACTTCTTATTAACTGTTTGGTCTGGAGGGGCATACTCGTGATGGGCAACACCTTCCCAATCCCAAAACACAGTTAACATGGTCTAGGTCTTGCTGTAACTTTGCTGGGCTTTCCTTGGCCATGGAGAACCAGGTGACTTCCACTGGGATGACTACGACTCGGTTTCTGGCCATAGACCCACACTACTCATCTCAAGTTATGACCTCCTTAAGGAAATCTGGTTCATTGGTAGGTGGTTTGAATCAAGTCATTAGCAACTGAAGCACGGTGTTCCTTCTGCTCTAGTAACAGAAGCCAAGGAACGAATTTTGCGACAACACATTTCGTGCCAGATCCCTGCGCCAAAATCTTGGACACAGTAGTTTCTGGAATGCCCAGATCAGCTTCTAGCTCTCGCACTGTCTGTTGCTGATCTTTGTTAATTGCAGGCCCTAAAAGGTTCAACATTCTCAGGTCTTCTGCTTATTGCAGGCCTTCAGAACCTGCATCACTTTCAACAGATTCTCAACCATCTTTGAAACGTTTGTGCCACACTTTTATTTGTGCTGCACTCATTACATTGCCCTGGAAAGCCTTCTGAATGAATCATCTGAATAGTTTCTGTGGAGGAATGTTCACGCTTAATGCAAAATTTGATGCAGATTCCTGTCTCTACTCACTCCATCATTTTAAATGCACCGGCCACACAGTACACATGCTCGCTCCATGGTGTGTCTACCATCTCCACTGACTAGTACAGTGAAGAAGTCATTGTTCACGCATGTGCATTCCACTCCACTCCCCTTGGCTGCCAGTTTACATTGGCCTCATGCAAACTGTTCTCGTTATATTAACAGTGGCTGGACTTTTTCCGGACAGACCTTGTGCATTGTCTGTTAAGTAGGGCTAATTTTTAAAAGAATTAAAGGTGTGATTTTATACTGTGGAAAAAAATTTTAGAAACTAATGTTCGGTATTCTGTTATGTTGTTTTTTAGCGACTTCAGGAAGAAATCACCAAGCAGTCACCAACATTGCAAAGAAATGCTTTGTATATCAAATCAGTAAGTTGTGCATTGTTTTTCAAATTGAATTCCATTTTGTTAAAAGTTTTTCAGTTAATTAATGTTGCCCAGTCTTTGTTTTAACCAAATCAAGGGATGAAAAACTTGCTTGCTTTCATATAATACGATTTCTTTGTATTGTCTCTTCTCAGTCCAAGATAAGCCGACTGCCTGCTTACTTGACTATTCAGATGGTTCGATTTTTTTATAAAGAGAAAGAATCTGTGAATGCTAAAGTTCTTAAGGTTAGTAATGAACTTTTCATTTTTTTATTTGTTGATTTTTAGAGAGAGGGAAACATTGATTTGTTGTTCCACTATGTACGCCTTCATTGGTTGATTCTTGTGTGGGCCCTGACCAGGGATTGGACCTGCAGCTTTGTTGTAGAGGGACTATGCTCCAACCAACTGACTTACCCAGCCAAGGCAGTAATGAACTTCTTAGTGTAATAAAAAATTATTCTTTGAAAACAATCCCTTACTTACAGTAGGTTTTTTTATTCTCTTAGGGATAGCTAAACTTTCTTTGAAATACTGTAAATAGGGAAGTTATTAACATTAGACTAGTGGTTGTTAACCAAGATGAGTATTGGAATTATCTATTGTCCTTTTTATTTTAAGTTTATGTACATGCCCGACTTCTCCAGATTCTGATTAAGTTGGGCCTGAAGTTACATTTTGGAAAAGATTTTCGGATAATTCTCGTGGATGTCCTCTAGTCCCCAGAAACATTGCTCTAGATCAGACCCTCAACTCCGGCATGATACACTGCGCTCTGTTCTAGGCAGTGTTTTCTTCCTGCTGAAAGGAGTGCTAAGTTATTGGTACCCAAAGAGTACTTAAGTTGTAGTCTGTTGATTTAGGAGCCAGCCTCACGGTGTAGCTGTTTTTTTGAACTGTAGCTCTGCTCCATATCCAGGGTCCCTGATCCTTTGGGAGAGGTATATATAGTGCTAGCTTATTGAGCTGAAATTCATAGTTTGTTTTCAGATATACTTCGTGTTATATTTGAAGGTTAACTGTAGTTGAAGTGTCCACTAGTGTTAACTTCATATATTAATATTAGTTATTGAACTCTATCAGTATTGTTTATATGTAAAGTTGTATTTCAAATTACAGTAAAAAATGACCCCATTTGTAAGTTGACATCATTGCTGGTTTTAGGTCTCCATTATTTTCACAGCAACTGGTCTAATGTGTCTAAAATGCGTGTTTTTCTTATAAACTTTGATAACTGCTCTGTGGTCAATTTCATGGGTTAAAATGTTTAATGGAAAAAAAGTTAAAAGATTTTCTTACCTTAAAATTATGACCAGATTGAAAAATGAGCACTGGGATATTTTCAGCTGCATAGATTTCTAAGTGATTTCCAGATTTCATTTTCAACTTTAGGTGAATTATGAAAACATTACTTTAAAAGTGTGATAGAGTCCTGGCTGGTGTGGCTCAGAGGACTGAGTGCTGGCCTGCAAAGTGAAAGATTGCCGGTTACTTTCCCAGTCGGGGCACATGCCTGGGTTATGGGCCAGGTCCCCAGGGTGGGGGTGTGCAAGAGGCAACTGATTGATATATCTCTTTTATATCTATGTTCTTTCCCCCTCTTTCTCCCTCCCTTCCCCTCTCTTTCAATAAATAAAATCTTTAAAAAAACTAGTAAGGAATGTGCGATATTTTAAATGTCTACCTTTGTAAGTCTGTTTACACATTATTTTTCTTTGACTTGTATATAGGATGTTAAATTTCCTCTTATGTTGGATGTGTATGAACTGTGTACACCAGAACTTCAAGAGAAAATGATCTCTTTTCGATCAAAATTCAAGGATCTGGAAGATAAAAAAGTGAATCAGCAGACAAAGACAGTAGGTTCTTAATTGCTGGTTTTTTAATCTTAACATTTTAATCTTTAATCTTCAACAGTTACTTTGCATTGTTAATTTACTGTAAAAAGTTGATGAGCTATATTTTATTTAGCTTATATACAAATTCAACATATTGGTGCAAGCCTTTAAAGTTTCAGGTATATTTTAGCATAAGAAAAAGAACTCTAGTTATGGCAAGGGTTCTTTACAGTAGAATAATATATTCTTATAATCTGCCCTTAGATTCCTTTTCTGTTTATCTCCTCAAAGCACTTCACATAGAATCTTGCCTAGTATTATCAGTGTATTTTATTATTTTCCTTGGAAGGCATGAAGTTATCTCCATTTTTTAGATGGAAGTGGTGGTACAGAATACCGATTCATTTATGCCCACTGTGACTGCTGAGTTGTATTTTTTAGTAAGTGCTGCTGGTATGCCGGTAACTCCTACGTTTATAACTGTATCAACTTTATATTTAACAGATTGTATTTTGGGTTCAGATAAAGTACAACTAAATTATTATATGTTGATTTTTTTCAAATGAAAAAGATACTTCCTGGTTACAAAGATTTTCATTTGTGATATTGTAATATGTCAAACTTTAAATTCTTCTGTGGATTACCATTTGTGTGTGTGTGTAAAGGAATTTTTTAAAATTTAAACTTTATTCTGAGATAATTGTAGAATCATAATTATAAGAACTAAATCACATGCAATTATAAGAAATAACACAAAGAGATCCTGAGAACCTTTAACCCCGTTTTCCCTGTGGTAACGTCTTGCAAAATTACAAGACATTATTGCAACCAGGATATTAATAACATAGATGCAGTCTGGATGCAGTCCGTTTCTATCACCACACAGATTGTGCTGCCCCTTTGTAGTCAAACCTGCATTCCTTCTGCCCGTGCCCTCTCCTTAATTCCTAGCAACCACTAGCCTGTTCTCCATTTCTATAATTTCGTTATTTCAAGAAAGTTATATGAAGGGAATCGTACATTATGTAACCTTAGGGATTGACCTTTCTCACTCAGTGTAGTTCTCTGGAGACTAATCCAGCTTGTTTCATGTAGCAATAGTTCCTTCTTTTTATTGCTGAATAGTATTTCATGTGGACATGGATATACCAGTTTGCTTAACCATTAACCCATTGAAAGGCAGCTGAATTGTTTCCAGTTTGTCTATTATGAATAAGTCTGCTATAGAACTGATGTACCAGTTATACTGTAAACCTAAATCTTCATTTAAGTGGAATAAATACCCAGGAATGTAATTTCTATATTGCATGGTAGTCATGTATTTAGTTTTTTAAGAAACTATCAAATGTTTTCCATAGTGGCTGTTCCAATTTAGGTTTTCATCAGAAGTACGTGATTAATCCCTCTTTGCTGCATTGAATTTGGTGGTATCGCTTCTTTATTTTAGCCATTTGAATTGGTTTGCAGTGATATCTGATTGTGGTTTTACTTTGCATTTCCCCAACGGCTGAGATGTTGAACATGTTTTCATATGTTTATCTGTATCTCCTCTCTGGTGAAATGTGTCTTCATGTCTTCTACCCATTTTCAAATTGTGCTGTTTTTACTCTTGAATTTTGAGAGTTCTTTACATTCTAGATACTGGTCCTTTGTCGTATATATGGTTGCCAAATATTTTCTCCCAGCCTATAATTTTGCCTTTTCATCCTCTTAACAGTGTATTTTGCAGAGGGAAAGTTTTTAATTTTGATGTAATTAAATCTGTTTTTTTTTCTCTGGTTGCTCTTGCTTTTGGTGTTATGTCTAAGAAACCATTGCCTCACCAAAGGCCATGAAGAATTATGCCTATGTTTCTTCTAAAATTTTTATAGTTTTAATTTTTCCATTTAGGTCTTTGATCCTAATTTTTGTATGTGGGACGAGGTACAGGTCCAGATTCAGTTACAGCACTATTTGTTGAAAGGACTATTCTTTTGACCATTGAATGCTCTTGAAACCTTTGTAGAGAGTCAGTTGGTCATAGATGTGTATTTCTGGATTCTTACTTTTATTCCACTGGTTGCTATGTCCTTTTGCTAGTACCACAGTCTTCATTAGTGTAGTTTTATAATAAGGACTGTAGCAAAGTATGGACCTTCTAACTTTGTTCTTCTCAATGTTGTTTTGGCTTTTCTAAGCCCTTGTATTTCCATATTTATTTTAGGATCAGATTGTCCATTTTTTCAAAATAAGCATTTGGAATTTTGCTAGGGATTGCATTGAATCTAGATCACTTTGGGGAATTGTGCCATTTTGTTTTTGTTTTTATTTTTTTCAGATTTTTCATTTTAGAGAGAGGGGAAGGAAGGAAGAAAGAGAGGGAGAGAAACATCGATCATTTGCCTCTCACATGCCCCCAACTGGGAACCTGGTCTGCAACCCAGGCATGTGACCTTACTGGGAATATAACCTGTGACCTTTTAGTTTGCAGGATGCCCAACAGTCAGGGTGGGGAGTCTTGCTATTTTAATAGTATTAAATTAAGTCTTGAAATCCATGAATTTGATAGGTCTATTTACTTAGGTCTTTAATTTTTTTAACAATGTTTTGTAGATTTTAGTGTAGAAGTCTTATACTTTGGTTAAATGTATTCCTAAGTATATTTTTTCTTGATGCTTTTGTCAATTTTATTGCTTTCTTAATTTCATTTTGGGTTATTCATTGTTGATCTTATATTTTCTACTTTGCTGAACTGTTTATTAGCTGTTTCTTGTTTTCCTTTTCCTTTTTGGAAAGAGATTGGGAGAATGGGTGTTAATTTTCTTCAATTGTTTGGTAGAACTGTGGTGAAACAGTGTGGGCCTGGAGGTTTCTTTTTCAGGAGTTTTTAAATTACAGATTCAACTTTTTTTATAGTTATGGGCTGCTCAAATAATCTTTTTTATAGTTTGTGTTTTTATGGACTTGATATATCTAACCTATTGATTTTATGTATGGGGTCATCTCTAGAATTCAGTGTATTATTATTTTGATGTCTGCAGGTGTAGTGCTCTCTCTCCCATTTCATTCCTGATATTGGTAATTGTGTCATTTTATTTTCTTTGTTTGGCTAGAGGATTGTCAGTTTTATTGATCTTTAAGAGAACTGGCTCTTTGTTTCATTGATTTTTCTCTATTATTTTTTTTTTGTGTGTAATTCTATTAATTTCTACTCATTCCTTCTGCTTCCTTTGGGTAGGTTCTTAAGGTAAAGAAACTTAGTTTTTATTTAAGACTTTTCTCTCTTCTGACATATGCATTGAGAGCTATAAATTTCTCTCAGCAGTGCTTTCAATGTGTCCTACAAATTTCATTATACTGTACTTTTATTTTCATTCTGTTCCTTATATTTTGTCCTTGAATTTCCCTTTGATCTTGAATTTTTTTAAAGTATCTTGCTTAGTTTCCAAGTATTAGGAAATTTTTCTGTTACGTTTCTGTTTTCTAGTTTGATTCCACTGTAGTGAGAGAACATACTCGTGTTAAATTTTTAAAAATTCGTTGAGGTTTCCATGAGATGCCTCAGGGTGTGATCCATCTTGGTGTGTATTCCATGGCGTGGGAAAGAATGCGTGTTTCTGGTGTTGAGTGTTCTGCAGATGATGACTGGATCCAGCTTGTTGATGGTGATGCATTTTCCTGGAAGCTTGCTGTTTTTTGGTCTAGTTCTGTCAGTTACTGAGGGAGGAGTGGTGAAAGTCTTCAAGTAAAATTGTGGATTTGTATGTTTCTCTATTCAGTTCTGTCAGCTTTCACTTTGCATGTTTTGTAGCTGTTATTTGGAGCATCCACATTTAGGATTGCTTGTCGTCTTGGTGGAATGAACTTTTTATTAAAATGAAATATTCCTCTCTGTCCTTGGTAGTTTCCTTTGCTCTGAAGTCTACTTTATCTGATATTAATATTAAACCACTGCTGTTACCTTTACATGATCTATCTTTTGCTATCATTTTACTTTAAATTTTCCAGTTATATTTGAAGAGAGTTTCTTATAAATAGAATATATTTGGATCATGTTTTTTAACCCACTGTTAACCTCTTTTTATTGGTGTATTTAGACCATTTACACTTAGTGTAATTATTGATTTGTTAGTATTTAAATGTTTTATCGTCTATTTTTTTCTTATTTTTGCCGCCTTATAGGTTGCTTGAACAATTTTTTAGAATTCTAATTTGATTTATGTATATAATGTATTTCTTTGTATAGCTCTTTTTGTGGTTGCTGTAGGTATTACATTATACATTATATACAGTTGGCCCTTGAACAGTGTGGGGATCAGGGGTGTTGACCACCCACATGGTCAGAAATGCATGTGTAACTTAAGCTGGTCCTCCGCACAGATTCCCAACCGTCAGCTGACAGTGAACAATGCTAGTTTGAACTGTGCAGGTCAATTGGAAAACAAAATGTGTATAAGTGGACTCAGGCAATTCAAACCTGTGTTGTTCAAGGGTCATCTGTGTATAAAAAGGAATAGTTGACTTAATTGTATTTTTTTGTGATAAGATCCTTTGACTTCTTGTCTAGCTATCTTTAAACTGCTTGTATTGTCTTCATTACCATTATAGTTTTCCAAAACTTTTGCCCATATGCCTTAGACAAGTTAATTTTTTTTTGTATTGCACATGGAAGTGGGTTGATGCAGGGAGTCCCCCAAAGATCCTTGTCTAAAGTAGTAGTAAATCATGCCTCTTTTCATATAGGTGTAAATACTTCAGTTTATTTGAGCTAAAGTAGCAGGTGGCCGTGGCTTAATAGATTTAGTATTAGTTGCTGTAATTTAACGTGTCTTTTGAGGCAGCTTAAAAACTTTTTTTAATTTATGTGGTTTGATGATACCATATTTTGGTAAAATGAAATTATAGAATTGGGTTTCCCTTTACAACTCTAGAGCACTGTTGATCTATACTGCTGTCTCCACTGGTGGGCTTCGGTGGCTTACCTTTGGTGCTATAACCAGAGGGCCTGTTGTTATTGTACATACGAGATTGTATGTTGTTAAGGTGTAGGATCTTTGGGTTTCTAATTTTGTTAACTGTTGTTGTATCATTTTAGTCATTGGTAAGGCAGGCCATATTTTGTCTTTTTTTTTGCCTCAATGCTTGGATTGTAGATAGTATTTGTGAAAACGAATACAGTATCCACCACTTTCCGAAGTTTGCTTTATGTCACTTTGCATCTATGAAAAACCTGTTTTAGCTAACTGAAAGAAATATGAAGAGGAATTTTCCTTTTATGAAAAAATCCATTACCATATTAATGTAGGTCTTTTGCTTTTTGTAAAAGCGAAATGGCGTAATGTGAACTTTCTGAAAGCAAGGGGATCCTCTTCAGTTTATTCATGCCAGTTTGGCTTATGAAGGTTTTCATAGGAACTCTCGACTTTCACATCCTGGGGAAACATGTACTCACTGATAATGCAAATTTTATTTTTGGTACCATGATTAAAAATTAAACTTTTTTCTCCTTCAGAGTGACACAAAGAGTAGCCCCCAGAAAGAAGTTAAGTATGAACCTTTTTCTTTTGCTGATGGTAAGTGAGATCTTCATTTCAGTTGATGTATTGTGTGTGTGTGTGTGTGTTTTAAGGTGAAATTACTGTCCTGCCACATCTTTCTTTTAGATTCTATGCTTTAAAAAAGGTTTCTTGAAGTATAATTTATCTCAATGTGACATACAACAAAAAAGTCAATCTTACTAGCATAGAGTTCTATGAATGATACCAAATGTCTTAAAACATCTTTCATGAAGCCTTAACTTTGATTGAACAGTAGTGTCTTACTGGATTCTAATAATAGAGCAATGTGCTTGTCTAGGCTTAACTTCAGAATTGTTCTTGTTCCCTGGCTGTAGAAAGCACGTCTGTTTATTTGTCTAATATTAATGGATTCATATCTTTCTGTAGACATCGGCTCCAATAATTGTGGATACTATGATTTACAAGCAGTGCTAACACATCAGGGAAGGTCTAGCTCTTCAGGTCATTATGTATCATGGGTGAAAAGGAAACAAGGTAAAGATTCTATTATTTTTTTCAATTGTTACATATTATTTCAACAATTCGTTTAATATAAATTCTTTAGCACAGTGGTTCTCATACTTTTTGGTCTCAGAACCCCTTTACATTCTTAATTATTGAAGACTTTTCCGAAGAGCTTTTGTTTACGAGGATTAATTTATTTACTAGAAATTAAAACAGAGAAGTAAATTCATTTAAAAATGACATAAATAACATTTTAAAAATAAAAATAACTGTTTTCCAATACAGAAACACTAGCAAGAAATGGTATTGATTTACATTTTTGTAAATCTTGTCTGGCTTAATAGGAGACAGGAAGTCTCCTAATTGTTTCTGCATTCCGTCTCTTGCTTTATCACACACATCATGTAGCTTCTGGAAAATTCCAAAGCATACTTGAGAGAATGAGGGGTAAAGGCATTTAATGCCTTAGTGGTGTTATGAAAACAGTTGTAACCTTCATAGAACTCCTGTAATGGTCTTGAACCTGAGTACTCCTGGGTCATGCTTTGAGAACTACTGATATGGTAGACAGAATATTGCTGTACATAAAATTAGTACCTTTTTTGAAGTGGAACTCTGGAAAAATTGTGTATGATTTTAATTTCATTTTCCTCTCTTGTTCTTTAGATGAATGGATTAAGTTTGATGATGATAAGGTCAGCATTGTGACGCCAGAAGATATTTTGCGGCTTTCTGGTGGTGGAGACTGGCATATAGCTTACGTTTTACTCTATGGGCCTCGCAAGGTTGAAATAATGGAAGAGGAAAGTGAACAGTAATCTTCATTTCAGCTGTTTATGCCTAGGTGTGAAATAAATGTTATTTGTTGATCATTTTTATAATCCAGAACTTTAGAGGAAGATATGTAAGTGGTTTTATTTCCCCTCATACGAAACAGGGTAGAAGCAGACCACTCTGTATCAACCTAAAAAATTACAGAAGAGAGAAAATTGCCTTTGGAATGTGCTGCCCTGTATAAAGGTGGCAGGAAGACATTTTTAAGAAATTTATTCCTTAATTTTTAAAAATTCTTAGTTGAAATGCCTTTCAACCATTACCTTCTGTGATAATTTTTCCTGCCTTTTTCAGTTCAAGATTCAGCAATGAGATGTTTATTGCACACCTATTACTCTGTTATTTGTTGTTGTTCTTGCATGGTTCAAACCACAGGTAATTCAGTAGCTGTCCATCCTTTGCCTTATCTAACAAATTTTGCCAGGAAGATGGAAAAGAAGTATTGTTCTCATTGTATCTCAGTGCTGCTGTCCATATCCCATGGAAACATGGGTCCAATCAAGTATTTGTCCAGCCTGATTGTTGCTGGCTGTTCATGACTTTAAAAATAAATTGTGATCAATAGTACATTTGATTATACATTTATTACTGTGTCTCTTACGTACTATGGTTTGTATGTTTAACTTTGCAATGGTTTTGTAGTAATCAACCTTAAAACATGTTGACAGGCTCTGGTTGCTTATTTTTAGAAAATGGGGATATTTAATAATAAAAAAAAGGGATTAACAGTTTTTTACCTCAAGTCTTTTGTCTGTTGAGTTGGCTGAAGTTCTGATGTTAATCCTGGTTAGTTTCTCTGCTGTTAAGCATCCATTTAAAAACATGACCTTTTGCCTGCTAGCATTCTGTTGTTTAAAAGGAAATACAAAGTTTAAGAGCAGTGGAGTTCTCTGAATGCAGAATGCAGCGATGTTATCAGTCACATCTGTTCCTTGGCTCAGTTTTTTATTTTTGTACTCCTGTCAGTTCCCAAAATCTTCACGTGTGTTTCACTAATATCAAATTTTAAAGTGGAGGTAGAAATACCAAAGTATGCGGTATTTCAGTATGGTAGGTTAATATATTCCAATTAGTTCATCTTTTCTTAGGAACCTTGATTGTTAGATGTGATAGAATATTACCTCATTGGTCTCTGATTTTTCTTGAGTTGGGTATTTATAATTAAGTTTTGGGGATTATCATGAAATCTCATCTTTGCTTATGCTCGTTTAATGCACTGCAGAGCACAGCACTGAAAACTAGAAGATTCCTAGAGAATAATGGTCAGTGTGATATAATCTGAGAACACTAGGGGTAAAAAATAAGCATTTAAAGGACTTATTTGTAAATAGCTTTTTCAGCTAATCTTTAATTCCTTTAATTTTTGGCAATCTTTAATTCCTTTGCTTTGGGGGAGGGTGCAGAATAGAAGGGGGAAAATGAGACTAAGAATTGTGATGTTTTCATATATATTAGTGTGATGCTTGTAATTTTGCAGTTCTTTTACTTATTTGGCCTGAATAAATTTGATGACATAATTTAGCAATTAAAATTTAGATTTTCTGATTTGCAGGATGCTGTAGCTAGTAGAGATCAGGTGAGGTAGGTTTAGAACAGCATACAAGCCTTATATGGAATTGTGAAATTGTAATTAATTGTCATTATTAAACGATTCCATTTTATCTGATCCAAAAAAGCATTATTCCAAAGATATTTTAAGTATAAGAAATTGGACTTCTACTAGTGCTGTTTTAAACTAATGAGGCTGTTTTAGGATTCAGCCTTGCATATAAGGTCTTTGAGAGACGGCAAGAAAATGGCTTGGCTCATGAGTGTGTCTCATACGCTGTGCTGCATACTGTGGGACTTGCTAGTGAAGTTAAGCCCAAGCAAGAACAATTATAGTGTAATATGCACTTAAGAAACAATGGTAACCTAATCTTAGACCCCAAAAGGGTAATGCATACATGGGAACAGGAAAAGTAGATGCTTCTTTCTCCAACCATTACTATATAGTACTTTGCTGTTTATAGGGTGCTTTCACTTACATCTCTTTTGAACTTCACAATAATCCCTGAGGTATGCATCCCTATTTTAATGACTTGAGAGGTTAAATAATTTTTGTAAGGCTAAAAGAACTAGGTTTTAGACTTTACCCCATTTCTTTTAAAGTTGTGGGTCAACAAACATTTTCTGTAGTGGGCCAGATAGTAAATGTTTTAAGCTTTGCAGGCTGTAACATCTTTGTTGCAACTACCTTGCTGTTGTATCAGGAAAGAAGCCATAGAGAATACCTAAAAAATTAGCACGGCTGTGTGCTGATGAAATTTTACTTATAAAACCAGGTGGTGAATGGACCATTGCTTGCTGATCCTCTGCTTTAAAGCATGAGTGAGACTAGAGCAGTCATATGGTTTCAGAAAGTCTTATTCTGGGAGTTTCAGAATAGCAGGTTAAAATTTACAACTACTAATGGCATGCAGAAACTAATTTTCATATTGTATTTTGGGAAACATCATGCCCCTAAATATCACTTACTGACTTCATTATGAATATATTTAATTTATTTAACAAAAATATATCATGACCTTGATTGAGGTCACTTAATTTTGGCCATTTTCCCAATCTACTCCACCCTCCTCCCCAAACCCTGAGGTCAGTTATCAAGAGCCAATGTGTGTTCTGTTGTTCTTGGAGCACCAGCCAACTGTACAACAACTGTTATAAAAATGTTTATTGTTTACCAAAACCAGTGGACCTCTTATCAAATGCTGCTTGGTAACAAAATCTTATCACAGTTTTAATAAAAAAAAAAAAGCTAACTATTTGTCTCGTTGTCATTAGTTAGACTCTCTACAAGGTCACTCAATCCAGACTTATGCAGGGCGTTAATCAGGTTCTCGGGCGTCGCATGTACTCCCTCTTGATCTTGCCAGGCAACTAGTAACTGCCTAGCTCTCATCTTCATGTCTTCGCTGTCACACTCAATCTGTCTAATTTCCGAGTCTTTCATTTCCAAGTAGGGAGCCAGAATCTTCCATTGTTCACCCAGTTTGTTGGCAAATGTCTCTATTTGTTCCCCCGTCACAGGTTTGTCTCTCCGAACATCAGGGCCTAGATAACACAGGAAAAGTAAATTATGTACAAAGTACAAGGACATGTACAAAGCATACAACAGAAATGGGAAGATAGGGGACCAGTGATATATTAATCCCCTTTAATATGCTTTATTTCAAAAGTAAAACAATTCCTTTTTATATTTTCCATGGACTGTATACTGCACTTACAATCATGATCATTAGGAAATCAATACATCAAAGCTAAAGCTGTTGCCTCTATTATAATTACGAAGGTTCTCTCTGAAACCAGCTGTCCCCCTCTACTCCCCACAAGAATTAACCTTCAGATGTACTTTCCCATCACTTTCAATTTTATTGTAGAAAAGGTAATATTTTAAGTTGTCAAGCAGTGTTTACCTTCCTCACTATAAGAAACAGCTGAGATACACTGTAGAAGTTCAGAAGTATGTCAAATTAAATAACGTGCCTCTCAACAATCACAATCTTTCCCAATTTTGTAAAATAACCAAGAAAATTCAATTCTTACTTTCATTTTCCTTCAGTAAAGCATCATTATCTTCCTCATCTTCATCCTCACCTGTTTTTATTTCTTCAGAAGGAGGCTAAAATGAGTAAGACGATTAAAAGAATGACAACTTCTAAAATAATTGGGGATACATCTGTAAGTGTGATTGACATTCTAAATTCAGGGTCCAGAATTTTACCCCGGAGAGTGTTAAATGTGAATGCCAGGAAAGCATCACAAATGAGACAGTGTTAATCTGAAGGAGTAGATGATGGGGAAGACCTGAAAGTTGGAAAGACTCCCTTTGCCCCCCGCAACCTGAGAAAAGGAGCCAGTAAAAAGGATGGTATAATGATTTTCAAATCCCTGCCATATAGTAACAGTAGAAACAATGGTCTAGGAAAGACGGGTTGTTGAGCAACTGTGTCCTTAAAATTTTTTTGATGATTTTATTAGGTTTTATGTACAGTTAGTACCATACTGTAGCAATGAAATGAAAAAATTTTATTAGAAAAGAGCAAAGAAAGGGCAAGTTGCTTACTACTACCCTGTTTTTGATAAAAGACAATATAATGCACCAACAAACAGGAAAAATGGTAATAGTTTACCCAAAAATATTACAGATTTACATTATATTGCAAGCGGTATAAAAATAATTATAGTTGATCAGTTTTATGTACTTCCTGTAAAATGTATCCTCAAATTCATTTTTCCTCATTCTAAAACATGGGAGTTTGTAGATTTTTTTCATATGATCAACTCTAAAATCAGCTCTGCTCAAGTAACGATAGTTTAAAGAAGATAACATCAACTAAGGGGTGTTAAAATACTGATCTGTAATACTTACTGGTAATTCCTTGGCTAGCTTTATTACCATGTTTTCAAGATACTCTGGCAAACTTTTGAACTGCTGGTTGGTTGGCTGGAAGAAGTGAGGGCTTCTCCGTGCTAGTAATCTCAGGGCTCTCCAACCATAGTTTGAATTGTTCACAGCCCTATAAAAAGAGATGTTGATCTTACCATGTATAGTTTTTTACTTCTCTATTCCCTTCTAGTTAATGTAACTTACCATGTGAAATTCTGTGAGTAGCCTCTGCACCATATTTTCATTTTGATCATGTTAATAAAGAATCTGTACAGTTCACTTAGAATAGAAACCAACAGAGTCTGCAGAGGCATTTTAAAACTTTATATGTATTTGGACTTCCGGCCAAGATGGAGGCGTAGGTAGATACACTGTGCCTCCTTGCACAAACAAAGGAAGGACAACAATTTAAAAACAAAAAACAACCAGAACTGACAGAAAATTGAACTGTATGGAAGTCCGACAACCAAGGAGTTAAAGAAGATGCATTCATCCAGACTGGTAGGAGGGGTGGAGACACGCAGCTAGGCGGAGAGGACTCATGGCAAGGTGGTGGCTGGAGGACCCAGCAAGGTGGCAGATTGTGGAGTGGGTTGGGCAAGGCTGCAGCTGGCTGGCAAGGAGCAGCTGGTGGATCCTGCAATGCTGCGGTTGGCAGACCCAGCGGTACCACATTCATGCGCATATAAACCAGGAGGAACAAAGGGGAGCAAAACAGACCATGCAACCCCAGGGCTCCAGTGCGGGGGGGGGGGGGGAAATAAAAGCCTCAAACCTCTGACTGAAAACCCCTTGCGAGTTGATGCAGCTGCATGAGAAACTCCTAACTTCACAGGAAAGTTCATTGGAGAGACCCACAGGGTCCCAGAATGTATACAAACCCCCCACAAATGGGAATCAGCACCAGAAGGGCCCACTTTGCTTGTGGATAGCGGAAGAAGTGACTGAAATCTGGCAGAGAGTGGAGTAAGCGCCGTTTTCCCCCCTCAGACCACTTCCCCACATAAAATGTCACAGCACAGTGACATGGGTTGCCCCACCCCATGAATACCTAAGGCTGTGCCCCTTTAGGTAACAGGTGCACCAAGACAAAAAAAACCAAAAAAACAAAAAAACCCAAATGAAAGAACAGATTAAAGCTCTAGAAAAAATACAACTAAGCAACAAAGACACAGCCAACCTACCAGATACACAGTTCAAAACACTGGTAATCAGGAAGCTCACAGAATTGGTTGAATTTGGTTGCAAATTAGATGAAGGCTATGCTAAGAGAAACAAAGGAAAATGTACAGGGAACCAATAGTGATGGGAAGGAAACCGGGACTCAACAGTGTGGACCAGAAGGAAGAAAGAAACATCCAACCAGAAAAGAATGAAGAAACAAGAATTCAAAAAAATGAGGACAGGCTTAGGAACCTCCAGGACATCTTTAAACATTCCAACACCCGAATTATAGGGGTACCAGAAGGAGAAGAGGAAGAACAAAAAAATGAAATCTTATTTGAACAAATAATGGAGAACTTCCCCAATCTGGCAAAGGAAATAGACTTCCAGGAAGTCCAGGAAGCTCAGAGAGTCCCAAAGAAGCTGGACCCAAGGAGGAACACACCAAGGCACATCCTGATTACATTACCCAAGATGAAAGAGAAGGAGAGAATATTAGAAGCAGCGAGAGAAAGAGACACAGTTACATACAAAGGAGTTCCCATAAGACTGTCAGCTGATTTCTCCAAAGAGACCTTATAGGCAAGAAGGAGCTGGAAAGAATTATTCCAAGTCATAAAAGGCAAGGACCTACATCCAAGATTGCTCTATGCAGCAAAGCTATCATTTAGAATGGAAGGGCAGATACAGTGCTTCTCAGATAAGGTCAAGTTAAAGCAATTCATCATCTCCAAGCCCTTATTATATGAAATGTTAAAGGGATTTATCTAAGAAAAAGAAGATCAAAAATATGAACAGTAAAAGTGACAGCAAACTCACAGTAACAACCACACCTAAAACAAAAACAAAAGCAAACTAAGCAAACAACTAGAACAGAAACAGAACCACAGAAATGGAGATCACATGGAGGGTTAACAGTGAGGGAATTGGAGGGGGAGAAAGGGGGGGAAGGTACAGAGAATAAGTAGCATAAATGGTGGGTAGAAAACAGGGGGAAGTTAATAGTGTAGGAAATGTAGAAGCCAAAGAGCTTGTATGTATGACCCATGAACATGAACTAAAGGGAGGGGGGATGTGGGTGGGAGGGGGTGTGCAGAGCAGAGTGGAGTGAAGGGGGAAAAATGGGACAACTGTAATGGCATAATCAATAAAATATATTAGAATAAAACCATGTCCAAGCCTTTAAGACAAGAAGAAGAAGAAGGACAACAACAGCAGCTTATATGTATTTAATTTTAAAAAGCCAATTAGTATGTGTCCAGTACTGGATAGATGCATGTATACATGCAGGACTGAAATCATCTACTTAGTTATTTAGGGAAAAAGAGATGAATTCATAATAGGTTCACCATGTTTAGGGAGTTGATAACCATACTGGCAATGTCACTTACAGGTGTGAGTTCCAGACTATAAGGCTCAACAGTTTCCATTATGTTAATTTCATCAATATTTGGTTTCCTAATTACGTAATGCCTAAACTTTAATTTGTTCAGTCCAATCTCAATGAATAAAAATGGCTCCAAAACTACAAGACAGCTATCCAATAGCCAACAGAGTAAGCAGTGATGCCGAGAATAGAGTCCAGGAACTGTTCTCTAATGAAGAAAAGGAGTAACAGGTGGTTCCCAGGAAGGTGAGAAATGGAAACCTCAGGGAAATCACAAAGTTCCTGAAACAGGCAAGCTGCAGGAGTTTTTGCAAGTCATCTGGAAATCCCCTCCCCGCCAAATTGTTAGATTAGCAACGGCTTTGCCTAAACGGTTATGAGCGTTTCTCTCTCATGCATTTCTTTTTAAACAACTTGAATCTTTTAAGCATTTTATTCCCTTTCAAATTATACATATAAACTTCCTTATTCTTCAGAGATCCATACCATCCAAGTTCTTAAACTAATCTTACAGGGCTATCACTTTAAAAGAAAAACCTACCTAATCTTACCTGGCAATATTCATTCCTTAACAAATACTGTTGAGCTGGGCATTCAGGAGTCGAGATGGTAAGTTCACCCTGAGCATTGAGGCACTGCAGCACTGCTTCGAGCAGAGCCCCTGAGGCCAATGTGATTTTCCTGGCTCTGCCGCCAACTAGCTGAGAACTTCAGTAAATTATTTACCCTCTGCCTTAATTTCCTTAACAGCAAAATGGAGGTAAGAATAGTTTCTACCTTAGAGTTATATAAGGTAAGTGCTTAAGAAGTAACTGATAAAGTAAATGAGGAATATGTTGCCAGGCATCATTACTGACACACAAGGTATAAGACAATTTCAGATAGTGGTAAGGATGAGAAACATGAGAATTTCAGACCAAACAGGGCTGCATTACAGAGGGAAAGGGGAAGAGCTTGGTCAGGTAAAGCTGCTCAGTATTTAAGATGACAGCTGACATGCAAGCAAGCCATGGGATTACCACGAGGGAAGTTTCATGCAAACAAGTACAAAGGTCCTGAGGTAGAAATGCCTTTTGAGTTGAACAGGAACAGGGCTTTATGGGTACAGCAGAGAGATGTGATTGGAGAGGTAGCTAGACCTGCCTTGTGGATTTAGAGATCACTGGCTGATGCATGGAGAATTGACTAGAACTGGTCAGAGCATTCTTTTGCAGTGCTAAGTATCATACATGTTTCAAAGTACATAAATCATCTTAATCCTCAGAATAATTGTGAAATGGGTACTATTTGTATTTCACAGATGAGGAAACGAGCAGAGGGGTTAAATTAGCCCAAGCAGCCTAGTCAGTTAAGTAGTAGTGAGTCTGAGGAATGGAACCTAGGCCCTCTGACAAGACGGACCTTACCCTTAAATCACACACCGTAAGGCCTATTCAAAGCCATGGGGGCTGTGTGTCACTGAGAAAATCCAGTTGAAGAATCTGAGACTGAGACCCGAAGTTACTCCACAATTCTAGAGTTAGGCAAAGGATTGGAAAGCCAGGAATGGAGATTGAGAAGTGGTGAGACAAAAGGAAAAACAGTAGGAACTTGTAATTTCATGGATGTCAAGAGAGAAAAATGTTACCTAACAGGGAGAGAGCAACTGGGGAATGCTGCTGAGAGGTCAAAAAAAAAGGTGACCTTGATTAAGAGATATTTGACAGGGAGACAGCCCAGCAGGAGTGGGCTGAGGACAATGGGAGGTAAGGAATAGAAAGCAGCAATCAACAGCAACTGTTGGGAGATACAGCCATACCTCGAAGACAATGCAAAAAGTGAATCTGGCAATAAACCGAGTTGTAATTTAAAAACACCTGACACTTGTTAAGTGTAATAGAGTGAAGGACAATAAACCGAGGTATGCCTATACTGTGATTTGAAAGGGAACACAGAAAGAGCTAATAGTTGGAGACGTAGGCTCAAGGGGATTTTTCTGATTTTTTGAAACAAGCGTGATATTTAAATCCTGCTTGGTAAGTCCATGGGAATGGTCATTGAAATCAGATATGTAATAATGTGAACTTGGTACATAAACTCACCCAGGAGGAAAAGTACTTAATAAGTAGTCTAGTATAAATGTTGGAGAAAATGAGCTAATGAGAAACATTACTTACTTATATTCATTTTCAACCATGCTTTCAGGGTCTGCCTGTTCAATGGCTTCCTCAAAGAATTCCTCCAAAGTTGGCATATATTCCCTGCATGTTAAAAAATAATTAGTGAGGATCACGTGTTCTTACTAAATACTCATAAAATGGTGGCAGGCAATCAAAAATTCTAACTACTGTTACCACACTTGACTTAACAGATTACTTAGGAGCTTCTCGTTTTAAGGAAGTGAATGACTCAAAACAACTTCACCAAGGGGAACACAAAGCGGGCAGTGTGGCAGTCTGGTGCATTATCTACGACGCACTGTGTAATGTCCACACACTGTATCATACACTGTCATGCATCACGATGGTACTAGTCACAGAGGGCAGCTTACTAGCATTTACATTTCTTCAGCAAGGTGGAAAATTCATGTTATGTCCCCATTCATGGATTTTTTTCCTTTAAACCAGAATTAAACCAAAACTAATAACCAGGCACACTGAGTTTCCAGAGTTTAACTTTGAGCTTACTTTAGATAGGTGTGATGGTAGCATAGTTGGTTTTTAACTGCATCTTCTTGAATTTGATTTTAGAAATAAAATTTTGAGACAGAGTCATTTAAGTAAGATCTAAGGATCTGATCAGAAGACATCTTTGAATAAAACAAGAAAAATAGGCTCTCTAAAGAAAAATCAAGCACCAAATCTTAGGACTTTCCTGACAATAACATGCTCTGTAACTGGTGAACAAACATTACAGGCTTACAAGGTTGCTTGTGAGGTTGCCATCACCGTTTTCCTCTGGACGTCACACTAGACAAAACAGGGCTCACACTACAATCCCAACCAGGCTATCATTCATAGGTGTTTGGACCCATTTGCTAGTTTTGTAATGAATATCCCAGAGTTCTGCCCTACCTATCAGCGTAGAGTTCCAAACACTACAAATACAGTTGAGTGGGACCATGCACTCCTCCCTAATCTCATTCTCTTTCTCTCCCCATAGGTAGCCATTCATTAGAATTGGGCATTTATCGTTCACATGCTTTTTTAAAAAAAGTAAATATATATATTGTTTGATTCTTCAAATTTTCCATTAATGGAATTCTGCTTGGACCTGTCTACAACCCTGATTTATCTTTTATTTGATTGCTTTAATTTTCTATATTTACTTTTTCCTCAACTTAGCAAATATGCTTTACTTGAAGTCTAGTTATTATCTCTATCTTCATCTGTAATTCTTTAATTGTCATCACTCCTTATGGCACTTTTTATCAAGTAGGTTAGTTCCACCTTTTTGATAACTCCCAAAGAGTAATATAACTGTTTTGTACAATGAATCCCTGATGAGATTTATTTGTATTTATCAATGTCTTTGCATAGCAATCCTTGCAGCTTACACATTGTTTCTGCATTCAATTTGACAGCTTTATTATTTTTTTAATATATACACCTTAAAATTAACACCTCCCCATCCATATGTGTATATCAATAACTAGTCAAAAGATTTTTTCTAATTATGTTAAAACAGTAGGCCCTTTGTGCAGCAGAAAATAATAGAAGAGCAACAGAAAAATATTTATAATCCACAAAAAAGAGGACATCCAATGTCTAAACAAAAGCCCCAGTTAATATGAAATGAGGTATATGTTCAATGATTCATGTATTTGTGAGTAGTATATATCATCTACTATATATCATGCAGTCCGCTTACCAGGTAATTGGATATGTATTTTTTATTAATATATTTATTGATTATGCTATTACAGTTGTCCCATTTTCCCCCCTTCACTCCACTCCATCCTGCCCACCCCCTCCCTCCCACATTCCCCCCCTATAGTTCATGTCCATGGGTCATACTTATAAGTTCTTTGGCTTCTCCATTTCCTACACTATTCTTACCCTCCCCCTGTCTATTTTCTACCTACCATTTATGCTACTTATTCTCTGTACCTTCCCCCCTCTCTCCCCCTCCCACTCCCCTGTTGATAACCTTCCATGTGATCTCCATTTCTGTGGTTCTGTTCCTGTTCTAGTTGTTTGCTTAGTTTGCTTTTGTTTTTGTTTTAGGTGTGGTTGTTACTAACTGTGAGTTGGCTGTCATTTTTACTGTTCATATTTTTTATCTTCTTTTTCTTAAATAAATCATTTAACATTTCATATGATAAGGGCTTGTTGATGATGAACTCCTTTAACTTGACCTTATCTGAGAAGCACTGTATCTGCCTTTCCATTCTAAATGATAGCTTTGCTGGATACAGTAGTCTTGGATGTAGGTCCTTGCCTTTTATGACTTGGAATACTTCTTTCCAGCCCCTTCTTGCCTGTAAGGTCTCTTTGGAGAAATCAGCTGACAGTCTTATGGGAACTCCTTTGTATGTAACTGTGTCTCTTTCTCTCGCTGCTTCTAATATTCTCTCCTTCTCTTTCATCTTGGGTAATGTAATTATGATGTGCCTTGGTGTGTTCCTCCTTGGGTCCAGCTTCTTTGGGACTCTCTGAGCTTCCTGGAAGTCTATTTCCTTTGCCAGATTGGGGAAGTTCTCCTTCATTATTTGTTCACATAAGTTTTCAATTTTTTGTTCTTCCTCTTCTCATTCTGGTACCCCTATAATTCAGATGTTGGAATGTTTCAAGATGTCCTGGAGGTTCCTAAGCCTGTCCTCATTTTTTTGAATTCTTGTTTCTTCATTCTTTTCTGGTTGGATGTTTCTTTCTTCCTTCTGGTCCACACTGTTGATTTGAGTCCCGGTTTCCTACCCATCACTATTTGTTCCCAGTACATTTTCCTTTGTTTCTCTTAGCATAGCCTTCATTTTTTCATCTAATTTGCAACCAAATTCAACCAATTCTGTGAGTTTCCTGATTACCAGTGTTTTGAACTGTGTATCTGATAGGTTGGCTCTTTGTTGCTTAGTTGTATTTTTTCTGGAAGTTTCATCTGTTCATTTGGGCCATTTTTTTTTTTTTTTTTGTCTTGGCGCACCTGTTACGTAAAGGGGCAGAGCCTTAGGTGTTCACCAGGGCGGGGTAACGCTGGTCCCTGTGCTGTGACGCTGTACGTGGGGGAGGGTCCGAGAGAGAGTAATGGTGCTTACTCCACTCTCTGCCGGATTTCAGTCACTTCCCCCCGCTACCCACAATCAAATTGGGCCCCTCTGGTGCTGATTCCTGAGTGTGTGGGCTTGTGCACACTCTAGGCCCATACGGGTCTCTCCAACAACCTCTCCTGTGAGGCTGGGAATTTCTCCTGCTGCTGCCTCAACCCCCACGGGTGTTTTCAATCAGGTTTGAGGCTTTATTTCCCTGTGCTGGAGGCCTGGGTTGCGCGGTCTGCTTTGTTCCCCCGCTGTTCCTCCTGGTTTATCTGCGTGTGAATGTGGGGTCGTGGGGTCTGCCAGCAGCAGTCTGGCCTGCCTGCCCCGTTCCACCATCCGCCACCTGGCTGGGTCTGCCAGCCGCCGCCTTGCTATGAGTCCTCTCTGCCCCGGCTGCCCGTCTCTGCCCCTCCTACCGGTCTGGGTGAGTGTTTCTTCTTTATGTCCTTGGTGGTTGAACTTCCACACAGTTTGATTTTCTGTCACTTCTGATTGTTTTTTGCTTTTAAATTGTTGTCCTTGTGGTTGTGAGAGGAGGTAGTGTGTCTACCTATGCCTCCATCTCGGCCAGAACCTATGGTAATTCTGACAGCTTTTTAAAGTAAGACTGTTGATGACAGATTCTAACAGCTTTAGTCTGAAAGTAACTTTATTTCCCAATCATTTTTTTTTGTTGTTGTTTCTGAAAACAAGTTTAATTTAAGTAAGGGTTTAAATACATTACATAACATTAAAACTGAAGGGGAAAAAAAAATCCAAAAATCAGTTCATTACTTCAGATGGCATTGGGCAGCTGTTGCTAGTTAAGTTGTGAGCTAGCTACATGACCGACACATCAGTTTGAAATTTGTTCCCTTGTCAAAAATTTAACTCTGATAGAAGGTTGTCCTCAAATTCTGGTGTTTAGACATCAATTAACTGGGATACATCTGGTTAAAAAGACTTTGGTGGCATGCCAGATATCCCCATCACCCTGCTTAGAGGGAAGGTGGCTGCTCTAAGCTCCACCCACCGGTCAGGTTGATCTTTGACTACCCAGGCTTCGTCTAGTGCTAACATGCCAATGCCACCTTAACTCTCCTCTCAGCTTCACCATGGGCTGTTTGGATGGTGACATTCTATGAGGGCAGGGAACCCTGGCAAGGAGCTTCTGGCCAGACATAGCCACTTGTGATCTTGGGGCTCTGCGCTTGGGTGAAACATCACGTTATTGCTTTGTTTCAGGATGGACACTGCCAGGCGCCTCCTGCTTGACCTCTGTTTAAATGAGGGACTTCAAGACTAGACAGCATGGCTCTTTTCAGTTTATTGCATTAAGGAGTTACACTAGTCCGAGTTAAAAGCAGACCCCAAATGGTTACATTATACAAGCTGTGAGGTTTTTAAACTTGTGACAAGGGACAGAAGGGAAATTCTACTCATTGCAAGGAAATCCTCACTTAAGTTTCAGTGAACCAAAAAGCACTTAAAACCCATGAACCTTCAGCTGGTCGTCCTTAGCCAGTCTAATCTCTACCAGGAACTGGCCTATGTTCTTGCCCTGGTCACCCTGTAGCTGAATTACTTCTCCATATTCTGGATGCTCAATTACAGTACCATTGCAGGCAAATTTCTTCTTAAACACCTTCACTAATTTTTTTATTGTAACCATCAGCGATTCCTTGGACAATAGTAAGGGTCTTCCTGCCATTTCTCTGTTGAATTCTCTCTTATATGGATATAATCCTCAGTGCCAGCAGGAAGCAGATCATTACCCTTACTTGCATCAGCAAAGGGGTTGAGAGTGGAGGTTCTGGATAGTGGACATACGATAGGATTCCTTTTCCTCGGTGGAAACGGCCTGTGGAAGGCTGTGGCAGGAGGTGGGCAGGGGGGACGGAACTCAAGGGAAACAAGGGGGGCTCGAGGGGAAGGTTACTGAGTCCTCGACGGTGGCTCAGCGACTGGGGTGGAGGGGCGGTGCCAAAATTCACTTATATAGCCACCCCTGTGTCACCAGTGCATTGCCCTCACATCCCGCCCCCGCCCCCAATCACTCTTGACTGACCCACTGTTAAAGAATTTGGGTCGATACTTTTACTTTGAAGCTATCATTCCATTGTCCGGTTCCTTTTGTTCTTGAAGTCTGCTGCCAGCCTAATTTTGCTCCTTTGCAGGCGGTGTTTTTTTCTCTCTGGTGACTACTACAATGTATAGAGAGAAGGGTTTATTCTGTTTATCCCACGTAGGTCTGTACTTTGTTAACCTAAGAATTTATGCCAATTCTCGGTTCTGAAAAATTCTGTCGTTATGGCCTTGACTACTTCCTCTTTCCCATTCTCTTTTATGGGAAAGAGATTTATTCACATTCTATTAGATGTTTGTTGGATCTTATCATTCTGTTGTTCTTGACTTTTACTCTTTAATATTTTCTAAATCTTGATAGCTCTGTACTGCTTTTGTGGTGATTTTTGTTTATTTATAAAGATTTTACTTATTCATTTTTAGAGAGAGAGGAAGAGGAGGAGAAAGAGTGAGAGAAAAACATCAATGTGTGGTTGCCTCTCATGTGCCCCCTACAACCCAGGCATGTGCCCTGACTGGGAATTGAACTGGCGACCCTTTGGTTGCAGCTTGTGCTCAATCCACTGAGCTATACCAGCCAGGGCTTGTGGTGATTTTTTAAATTGTTAATTCTTATTGCTAGAAGTATTATTTTTTTCAAATTCACCTGGTCTTTTTTGAGAGTATTACGTTCCTTTCTTTTATTTTCAATTCCTTCTTTCATGACTTTATCTTAAATATACTTATTTAAAACATTTATCTGATGGTTTTATTTCCTAAAGTGGCTCATTTCTATTCGTTGTTTTGTCTGCTGACTCTTACTCATAGTGGATTGTCTTCTTGTATGTTAAGTTTGGATGGTGAATTTAGCTTCAGATTTTTATCTGCAGGATCCTTGTGTGGCTTAGGTTGAAGATGTGACCTACATAAAGTCTGGGGCTTTTTAGTTCACCCCTTTAGTTCACTGTTGGTAGTATAGCAGACTTGTGGTTACCATTTCTGAGATACTTTTTCCTTTATGTCCATAGCCCAGGTAGTAACAGACAAGCTTTCTTGTTTCCTGTACCAGTGGGGAAGTCCCTCCACTTCCCACTTTGCCCTTCTATTACAGATAATGAAGCGCATCAAGGGGCTCAGCTTTATCCAAGGGAAATTCAGCTGCCAGTTTGTGCAGGCTTAAGGTCTTATCTTCTGTTCATTTGGCTGTTAAAATCCAAGTTCCGTGGTTCCCTAAAGTGGGAATTGTCTGTACTATTCCCTAGCTAGAGGTTGTTCATACCTTGGTTTTAGGTCCCTCTTCTTTTGTGAATCCTTACTTTGTTGTGATTTCTAAAATTATTTTATCAGCACCTGTAGGTGCTTTATAGTAGGAAGCCAGATTTTGCTGTGTTGAAGTCAACCACAATAAATTTTAAATCTCTTTTGAACTCTCCTGACAGCTGACAAAAGACCATTCTACTCTACTTAACATTTGAGAAAAACAATACTTAATGTGAACCACGTGAAACTTGCCTTGTGTCTGATTTACAGGCTTCCATATTATCAGGGCAGAGGTTCCAAAGCCTTGTTAACTCCTCACTACAAAATAGACACAAACAAATATATTTTTAATGGATACCATCCTCATATGTTTAAAGCTATAAAAATATCTAAAGTTAAACAGTTGAAATTTAATTTTCTTTATTAATTTTTGGTATTTAGCAAATTTTCTCTATGAGCATATACTGAATGATAATCAACAGTCACTACTTTTTTCTACAAATATTCAAGCACAATGTAAAGCAGTGAATAGTTAACTAGAAGGTAACAGAAAGGACTGTGGTATCTTTCAACAACTGGAAATGAACCAGATCAATCTAACAGCAATTGTACTGTCTGTCATGAGGTAAAATGGTATAGCCTAGAGCCATGGATTCTGGAAGCGTGTCTAGTTGCAAGAACTCACATAATAGGCCCTATAGATTGATGGGAGGTGTTTTACTCAGTCATCTGTGCATGTCCAAACACACAAAAAACTGGAAAAACACAAAAACTGGAGAGTTCTTATAGTAACATATTCAAAATAAAAAATAATAACATTCTGCATATGGAGACAGGTTAACCTACTTTCCCATCAGAATCTTTTTGTTTGGTCCTTTTCCTAGGAAGTCCTCTGGTGCTGTTCTCTTCCGTACTATTCTCGTTGGCTTGCTATCGGATGTTCTGTGGTGAACAAAACGAATGGAATTACAAATGGACAGCAGAAACGGAAGAGTGCTTAATGTAAAAGAAAATTTATTGTTTTCTTCCTTAAAAAGATGGAAACTTCATATTACTATAGAACACTCATCAAAGACAAAAATGCCACACCAGGGTACAAATTACAAGAAGTTGGGTATACAACATTTTTTTCAATAATTAATATAATAGATCAATTTGTTCTGGGAGCTTAATCACATGAAATTTGAGGTAAAAAATTCAAATAAAGTGACTGTATTATTATTGAGCTCAACTTTTTTTATATGATACACATACACATATCTCTACATAATATAATCATGTCAAATTATATTTTAATATTTCTCATAATGGCTGAGATGAGGATACATTTACCTTTCTTTCACAAAACTTGGGCAGCCTTCATTTTTCCATGAGTTCCAGTTTTCTTCAGTGTTTAATATATGCTGGGGAAAACAAAGACATAACATTTGCAAAAGGGGAGCTTCTGAAATTCTATTTGGTGCTAAGAATGCTGTGTAAATATAAAACACATACCTCTACCATCTTTGAAAATCTTTCTCCATCGGGTGGGTTTTCAGATAGTAGCTGTGATTAGAAAGAATATACTAAGCTTTCAACAACTTTCTGCATCATAGGAGTGGTTTGTAGGCAGAGAACCAAGAAGTGTTTGTGGTCTTGTACCTGAGCTTAACTTTATCCTTATTTTCCTATTTGGGGCTGAAACAAAGAAAATTCTAAATTTCCATTTTGTTCAATCATGGGTTTGTTGCGTGTTGAACTTACTTGATAAACTGATTTTGTAGTATCTTCAATCCAGAGTGATTGCTCATCAGTTAAAACATAGTTTGAACTACGAAACAAAGCAATAAAAGCATGCTTGAGTTGACAACAATGTATATTCAATTTTAAGGTTTATATACTGTTTTGAAAAAACACAAGACATGTAACAGATAAGTAAACCATAATGTAAAAAGTGTCAAAAATTAGCAAGACAAGAACAATCATAAATGGGAGGATTGTAAGAGAACTTCTTGTACTTCATCCTTAAGATGGTTAGAATTAAAAACATGAAAGTGTATAAAGGAGAATAAAACATTCAATTAATTTGATTAAATATGAACAGAACAATGAATATTTCCTAAAATAATAAGTTTAATATGGGATGAAAACCTATGACACAATATTAACATATTCTTCTACATGATACACATTCAAATAAAGCATGCTACATTCTTTTAAAATGCATTCAAAATATAATCACTAAAACCCCCAAAGCCTAGAGAAGGTGAAAGCAGACTCAAATTATTAACAGCTGGCATTAACTCAACTTTCACTATGTGGTAGGTGCTTTATAGCCATCCATTAAATATTAATAGACTACCACGTGCCAAGACCGGAGCACTCTACATGCAGTACTCATTCAATTCTCAGAGTGAGCACCTATGCATATTAAACAGAGACCACAGAGATTCAGTGATTTGCCCAAGGCCACAAAACTCGAATTCAAACCTAGGTCTGGCTCCAAAGCCCTTGATCTTTCTATTATGCTATACCAAACCTCCACAACAAACAGAAGGATAAGCGAGAACATTCTGTGTGTTTGCTATGTGTTATCTTAAAATTACAAGTCTGAAAGAGCTAAATTGCTGCTAGTGAGTAATGAAAATGGAATCTGAAACCAGCAGGTAGTAAAGCCATGCTGTTTACACAACTAATACAATACCTCCTTGCAAACTTAACAAAAACACCATCAAGTAACAGTGAACTCTAGTTATGGATAGGACAAGAGGAAATGATCAAGAGGTATTAAGATAGACAGTAGATGTCCTGATTAGGTTTTCTGATGTCCCAAAGAAATTGGAACTTCTCTGTGCTTCAAAGATTAACTTTCATTTTTAAAGCCAGCTTCACACCTTGTGAAAAAGTATTATTGGTTTAGTTTGCAAATCAGGTTTGGAGAAGGTCTGAACAAGGTGAGAAGGGGATGATGGAAATCTGGAGCAAGACCTACACACACCAATACCACTGAGGACTCCCAGGAAGCCCTGGCACTCAATGTTAACATCTTTTCACTAAACAAATATCCTAACATCTAGTCTCTCTAACAAAAGCTCGATTATCTGATGTTGCCGCAAAAGAAATGTTTCTGGGCTGTGGCCCTATATATGAAATAAGCCCAATACACAGGGGAAAAAAATAAAAACAAACAAACAAAACAAAATATCAGCTAGCAAGTCTTTGTCTTTGGAGTTTACAAACTATTTACTACTCATTTATTAACTTCTACTTACCTTTTGAATTTGACCTGTCCCTTGAGATACTGGAATAAAATGAGATACTGCAATAGGATGTGTCGTCGAAAGTTACTGTCGCTTAGTTGTAAATCCATCAACTACTCGAAAAACAAGCATATACACAAAACAACACATTAAATTCAAATTTTGCTCAAAGGTACAGGTTATGCTATTACAGAAATGAAAGCTTCCAATTCAAAAAACATTTGCTAAAAGCTCACTGCATGTGAGGCACTACTGCACAAGACCCGAGACAGAGAGGCTTCATAGATTTCTTAACCAATTTATGTCATGACGTATTTGTGTCAGTGGACGGTAATGCTGTTTGTGATCCTGAAGTCAGGATGAAGGCAGAAATATAAAACAGTAAAAGGCTTTCCCACTTTCCCACATATAAAGAAATAATGGCAAAAGGAAGGTCCATACAGATAAACACAGTAAGGGGTGTTGTTCATTTTTGTAGCCCTCCAAAGTGCCTGCAACAGAGCTGGTGCTCAATAATAAACAGAAAGGAATTAGAGGTGAGTCATCTGTGAATTAAATGGACTTTTTTTTTACATTTTAGAAAAATGGTATCATTCTTCAATTATCACAGATAGGAAAGGACTAGAAGGTCTCTTAGGAAAAAGTTCTTCAACAACCCTGCCCCTTAGCTGTTCTTCCTGTAAGAACCACCTCCAGTGATGAAGGTAATCATTCTATTAGGACCCTACAGTGCTGAAGGAAAGCTGAAGTCTACATCTACCAATTTGTGCTGGTTTTGCCTTCCCGACCTAGAGCAACAATGGGAGGCTGGTGTGTGCTAAATGAATAACCCTTAAGACACTGGAAAGCCCTAGGAATTGGGTGTCCTTTGGCTACGTTCCACTTACTAATGCAGCCTAACACTCACTAGCCATTTCTGCCACATGAGTGGCTCTTGCTTAAGTAAACCCCATGACTTCTACAAAAATTTAAACATATGATTTGGCTTCTAGTCAGGTTTTACTACCCTTTAGAGACTGACTATTTGGATTCTGTTATTTATCATCTTAACGATCCCACCCCCAAATTGGCAAATTGAATGGCACACTGCTAGTTTTCTTTCCTCTGACTTCTTGGGGGACTTTACTATCACTACCCAGCTCTCAGTTCCATGACACAAACTCAAGTGACAGTCACAGCCCCTATACTTTGGCCCCCAGCTACCAGTGCTACAAGCTGGATCTGGTTTTCACTCACAGCAGCCCCAGCTCTGAAATCTTTACTTTACAATCCTCTCACTATAACCTCCTATTCTTCCAGATCTCTCCCTCAACTGCCCCAATATATCTAATATTTGGACCTTCCTGAGGCCTTATGTCCCATGAACCCTCTGTTTTCTGACCATTAGTCCCACCCTATTTTTACTAAAATCCTATTTTAGTCTAGATAAGGGGTCAGCAACTTTTAATCAGAGGGCCAGAGAATAAATATTTTAAGCTATTTGAGCCAAGAGGCATATTATGGATATTATGTAGGTACTTATGTAAACATTTAAAATGAACAAAACTAAACGGGAAGTGGGCTGTAGTTGGCTGATCCATGGTCTAGACTTTTTTTTCTCTCTTCAATCACTTTCTTGCCAACTTCCTCAACACCCTGTCCCTCACATCTATTGAGCAAAATGACAACCTCAGATCAAACCAATTTTATTCCCTTTCTCTATATCAATGCTAAAGCTTCCAATCTAGGTTGTAGGTGGAGCTGCTTGAAAGAAAATATTAATCGCACAGCAACACTGCTATGTCACTGTCTCCAACCTAAATCTCTTTATCTCCAATCAGCAATCTTTCCCTATTTCCCAAGGCTATTTTCTCTCCTATTCTCTACAGCAACTACTTCAAGGCTTTTCCATTTACCAAAACCACTGCGTATTACCCCTCTCATAATAGATAACTACCTCCCTAGAATGAGAGGGAAAATTCATCAAACTGGGTATTTCAGCTGCACCCAGATTTTCTTCATTTTCTGTCACAACGTCGTCCATCTGGACATGGACATGCCAGTCTCCCTAACTGAATTCCATCAGTTAACTGCCCTAGTGCCTATATCATCACCCCCTTCTTTCAATTAGCATAAAATAACTTCCCCTGAAGAGCCTCACCTTATCCTTCCTGAACAGCACTGTTTCCAATTCACCCCTCAACTTGCTATCTGATTCACACCAATCCACTGCAAATGTATTTGTCAAGATCATCAATGACTTATTTGTTGTTCAATCCAATGAACACTCTTCAAAGTCTTCATCCTACTTGATATGCCTAGCTTCCAGGAGGTACTACTTTTCTAGTTTTTTTTCTCTGGTCGCACTGGCTACTCTTTAATGTTTTCTTCTCCCCCTCCCTTCCTTCTCCTTTAAATGCTGGTTTTCTTCAGGATTAAATCTGATGCTTTCTTCTCTTTCCAGTCTACACTCTCCTTCTTTAATAGCCATGTGTAAGCTGGTAACTGCCAAATCTATACTTTCAACCTCAATCTCCTTTCCAGTCTCCCGATCTGTATGCTCAAGAAGGGACTACGTATCTTTGTTTGAATGTTCAACTGATATTTGATCAGATTTCTTGCCCAAAATAAAACACATCAATTTTTCCAATAAAGCCTGCTCTTCTTCAGGTTGGTTAATTCAGTGAGAGGTTCCACCATCTGTCTCTTTGCCTAAGCAACTCTTGGAAGACTTCTTGGAAAAATCAGTGACTATAAACCATGGGAGCAAACCTAAATTTGGAGAATATGTGGGAAGAAACAAGAAGTACAAAAACTCTGATTAAGAGACTGGCCTGTCTGAAGACGCTAAGTAGTTCCAACAGTTTGGAGTGGAGACAGGGACTATTTGATTGAAGAAATGAACTATGCTGACTGCTGTTTACTAACTGTTCATCTATCTTTACTTTTTAATGTTAGAAGATACTTTTTCTTGATAGAAACAATGGACTGGAAACAAATGTCAACAAGACATTGACTCAGAGGTGGAAAGGTGTGATCATTCAAACTAATTGCTTCACATTATGCTTAAGAAAACTAGACCTGAGAAATTAAAGTGACTTGCAGAAGGTTATACAGCTAGTTAAGGACAGAACTGGGAGTAAAACTGACACACTCAATTGTATTCTTTCTTCCATAATAGATATGCTCTAGTTTTCTTTGGCTATTTAAAAAATTACACCATTTTATCATGCAATGAGTCAAATATTACTTTGCCAGTAATTTTACTTTGTTTCTTGAACAAAGATGGCCTTTTATCATCTTTAGCTTTTACTGTACATCTTAGCTCAGGCCTCAGACGTCCTGATATTACTTCAAATCTAAAAGGCTCAGGCTATTCCTTTCAGTTGTCTTTATGCTTTCTGTTAATAAACTGTACATGTAAACAATATTAATGGTAAAATTAAAATGTATGAATTCTTCCATCACTTAAACACAAAATATTTGAAAAATCTGTTCTAGAAAACAAAATTTTAAGACCATTCTCATTATTAAAATCCTACTAATCTGTCATTATTTATACATCAGCTGAGAGCAAATTATCCAATTTTCAAATCATGAAATTTTTAAATGTCAAAAAGTATAGTTAAGTAATACAACATCCATGCCTCACCAATTACGTATCAAATCCTAATATTTTCACTTGTTGTACGTTTGTTAGAGAACTAGGCTATTATAGAAACTGTTGAAGGCCTCTCCATGATCTCCTCCCCCACTATGTTAAGTATGACCATGCATTTGGTGTTTATGATTCTCATGCATATTTTATACTATTACTACTACATATGTAAGTATCTACAAATATCTATGTAATTCACATGTTTTTGAACTCTCTATATACATATTATTCTGCAATAAGCTATTTTCATACATTATGTTGAAATTTATATAATTGAATACATGTAGCTCTATTTTAGGGGTTTGCAAATTTCTGTTAAGGGATGACGATTTCTGTAAAGGGCCAGTTAGTAAATTATTTTGGGCTTTTTGGATTGTTAAGTTGTCTGTTACAAGTACTCACCTCTGCTGCTGTAGTGCAAAAGCAGCCATAGACAATACATGAGTGAATTAGTATGGCTGTGCTCCAATAAAACTCATTTACAAAAATAGGCACTAAGCCCGATTTGCTGACCCCTGCTCCATAGAACTCTGTTGTATAAATTTACCACCTAATCTCCTGCTCATGAACACTTAGGTTTGTTCAAACTTTCACTAACAAACACATAACTTACAAACAATGAGTCTTCTGATTCATTTCCTTGTGCATGTATGTGTGTGTGTGAGATTCCCTAGGGATCACATCTAGGAATGAAAATTTTAACTTCACTAGCTATAAAATTGTTTTGCAAAGTGGTTGTAACAATTTATACTTCAACCAGCAGTGTATGAAAGTTCTCCTTTTTCCCCACCTTTACCAATACCATTTGTTGGGCTTTTTTGTTTTTCTCAATTTGGTAACTGTAAAATGATTATCTCACCATTTTAATTTCTTTGGCTACTAGTGATGTTAGCATTTTTTAATAAACTTATTAGCTATTCAGTTTCTACGTCCGTAAATCACCTGTCCATACCATTTTCCAATTTTCTACTGGTTATCTTTTGATCAATGGAATTATTTAGAGTACTAATTTTTCCAGTTATATAGGTAGTGAATATCTTCTCCTAGTTTGTGGCTGGTCTTTTCATTTGTTTCTCATCTCTTTTACTGTTGAAGAATTTTACATTTTAATATTAAATGTACTGATCTTTCCCTTCATGATTTGTCTTTTTTGTGGCTAAAGAAATCTTTTCCTTTTCCACATGTATGTTATATTTTCTGCTAAATGTTTAATAGTTTTACTTTCCCCATTCAGGCTTTTATGAGCCTTGTCTTGTGCATTTACTAACTGTTGGATTAAAATTTTATTTTTTCTACGGATGAGTTGTCCAAGCATTATTTAAGACTAATCCATCTTTTCCTCACTAATTTGTAACTCTTGTAAATCAGACTTTCCTATAGTTTATGCTTTTTATTGTTCCAGTATTTTTTCTTCTTCATGCCTGTACTAATAATTACCTCACTGTTTTAATTTCTATAACTTTATAGGTCTTAATGTTGGATAGGAGAACTGTTCCCACCTCCTTCTTCAAAGTTTTCTTAGTTACTCTTGGCATTTTGCTTTTCCATAAAGACTGTAAGATCAACGTTTCAAGTTCCTTCATTTGCATTTGATTAAAAATGCACTGAATTTACGGATACATTTAGGAAGAAGTGGCACTGCATCTTCCTATGTATAAATGTACTCATACCTTTCCATTTTTGTAATTTTGATACCCTAGGTATTATTTTTTCTTACTAATTTGAGTAACACTTTGTAATTGATTATTTACAGGAACAATATTGATGTTTCCCTTGTAACCTTGCTAAAGCCTCCTGAATCCTAATAGTTTCTTGGTTCTCTTGGATTTTCGCTGTAGACAATTATAGTGCCTTCAAACAGGAACAGTCTTTTTCTGTCTAATATGTGTAACTCTTATTTCTTGTTTCCTCTTTTCGAAATGGCTGGGTCCTCCATTAGAGCACTTAACAGAAATGTGGCTAGGAGACATCTGTGCCTTGTTCTTAAATTTATTGAGAATACTTCTGAAAGTTTGATCATTATATATGATGCTTCACATAGTTTTTAATAATTGATTTGAGAGAGAGAGAGGGAGGAAAGGGGAGAGAGGGAGGAAGAGGAGGTGAAGAGAGAGAGAGAGATATTTGTTGTTCATTTATGCGTTCATTGTTTGATTCTTGTATGTGCCCTGACACACATAAGAATTGAACCCACAACCCTGGCGTATCAAGACAATGCTCCAACCAACTAATATACCCAGGCAGGGCTAAAACTAATATTGACTATCAACTGTAATTGAAAAATAAAATAAGTAAATTCAATAAACATGAAGAGAAAAAAATAAAGATTGTACAAGTAGTGACTGTATATAGATATAAATTTAAGGTAAAGTTGTTGCTTATGAGGCAACAACAAGAACTGAAGATGCAAAACATCACCTGCCTCATATTCTCTTTGTTACAATTCTTGGTGCCTTTTTTCCTTCCCATATTGTAAAATTTTCACCTTCTCAAAGATGGTTTTACATCTCTCAAAATATTAACTAATGGATTCTAGTTCTTAACCCTGAAAACTCACTCTCCATACTGCTGGTGAAAGAAAGCTCACAAAGAATCAGTAAAGGTGACACTAGTCAGAAAGCTGGTTCTGATAGTGGTGAATAAAGATTGATACAAAAGCACTGATCTTAACACTCCAATATGGAGATTTCTCTGAAAATGTATAATCCTGCTGCTTTCTCTTATTAAAATATCCTTGAAAATGTCTTTTTTACAAAAAAAAATCTTTTAAGACATCTAAAAATAGCTGTCATATCCTGAGAAATATAACTTGTAATTCCTAAAAGTACACAAGTCTTACTAAAACTTACTTAAAAACACAAGGTTCTTGTATTTTATAACTTTTTTGCCCTGATAATATTATTTAGAGTGACGTTTTAGCTTTCTGAAAGGTATGAATCTTTGGGACGAGTCTGTATTAAGCTAATTTTCTTCTCCTCTCCACATAAAGTAAAAATTTTGAATTCTTTAATCAACCAGAGGTTTATATGTTCATTTCATTTATAGTAAATTAACATAGCTGGATTTCAAAAAGCCCAATCTGATGACCTGTCTTATTAGGTATGTTAAATCAGTTTACAGAGTTATTACTGGTATATTTGGACTTATTTCTACCATTTTTGCTTTTTTCCTTCCTTTCCCATCTGCTGGATTTATAATGTAGTCTATATTCCTTCCTGTCCCCTTTTTACTCTTGCTATTTAAGAGCTACAAGTTGTTTTTCTTTTTTAAAAAATATTTATTTTTAGAGACAGGAGATGGGAGGGAGAAAGATCAATGTGTGCTTACCTCTCACACGCCCACTACTGGCCTGCAACCCAGGCATGTGCCCTGACTGGGAATCGAATCTGTGACCCTTTGGTTCACAGGCCAGCACTCAATCCACTGAGCCACACCAGCCAGGGCTCTTTATTGGCTTTTAAGATTTTCTCTTTACCCCTGAAGTTACAGCATGATGTATTAAAGTATGTATTTATCTTTCTTTATCCTGCTGGTAGTTGTAGCACACTTTTAATCTGAGAATTTGAGTCTTCCTTCAATCCTTTTCAATATAGTTTCTCCATCATTCCCTCCATTTTCCTCTTTGAAAATCTTATTAGATATATGCTGCAATTTCTCAGTCTACCCTTCATTTCTCATAACTGGTCTTCCACATTAATCAAAAAAATCTGTCAGTGCTGTGTTCTGGGTGAACATTTCATCAATATCTTCCATTCACTAGTCCTCTTATCTTCATGTCCAATCTATAGTTTAATTGTGTGCCACATGTGCTTCAGTTTCAATGACTGTATTTTTAATTTCCAAGACTTCTAAATTGTCATATTTAAATCTCCTATTTCACTTCTGCTGAAATGTTTCAGTTTCACAATTTCTTATTCTCAATGGATGTTCTATCATCAATTATCTCTTTGATCATCCAAAACATGTATTTTAAAGTTTTGGTCAGGCTGTGTATCTGTATATTCCAATAGTTGATCATTACATTACATTTTTAAAGGTATTTTGGGATTTTAATTTTTCAGAGAGTTATGAATGAGAGGCTTTTGTTTTGGGATGTTTGTTTACTTCTTTCTCTTTGTGTACACCCTTTCCTGTCTAGTAGTTTTACATTTGTTTCCATCAGGGCTCCTGGCACAAGTTTGGAAAAAGTTTTATGGTGATTTTTGAAGCAGCTGTTTCATAAGTATATTAGGGATATCATAATACAAATATGATATCGTATCATACTAGGTCTGTCTGGAAAAAGTCCAGACATTGTTAATATAATGAGAACAGTTTGTGTGACATCAATGTAACCTGGCAGCAAAGGAGAGAGGACTGGGATATGCATGTGTGAACGATGGTGACTTCACTGTACTAGTCAGTGGGTGCAGTAGATACCCCTGAGTGAGCACAAAATATTGTGTGGCTATCACATTCAAAATGAGCGAGCAAAGCAATGAGTCTACATCAAATTTTGCATGAAGCTCGAACATTCCTCCACAGAAACTATTCGGATGATTCAGAAATCTGCAGCTATGGGCAACCGGTGATTGGCAGTTTCATCACAACAACATGCCTGCTCATGCATCACGTCTTGTGCAGTTTTTTTGCAAATATCAAATCACCAAGGTGACTGAGCATCCCTATAGCCCAGAAGTGGTGCCCTGTGACTTCTGGCTTTTCCCCAAAATAAAACCACTTTTGAAATGGAAGAGATTTCAAACTGTTGATGAGACTCAGAAAAATACAACAGGGCAGCTGATGGCAATTGGGAGAATGTGTGAGGTCCCAAATGCCTACTTTGAAGGAGACTGAGGCATCATTGTGCTATGTACAATGTTTTTTGTATCTTGCATCTTCTTCAATAAATGTCTCTATTTTTCATATAACTGGATGCCTTCTGAACAGACCTCCTATATCTGATCACAGAGCAAACTAATGAATAAAAAGTTGTGTCTTTGTTATTCTTAGAACCACAACTTCCTATGAAACCATAGCCCTTGGTAGAAAATAGGAAATATTTTTTTTAGCTTTTTTCCAAAAGTGAGTTAAGTTCCACCCCAGTCTCTGCAAGCAGTGGTTGTGCCTCTGGCCCCTGGTCCCACAGGAAACATATCTGGTCTCTGTCACTTTCAGTCAAACTCCTGGATGCCACTACCTGCTTAACATACAGAGTCCAGAGGCCCAAAGCTTCAGTTTTGCTATTTTGCATTTCTGGTCAAGATATTTATCTTATTTCTGGAAGACCAGCCTTATATTTTTTGTTTTCCCTTTTTATATATTTATCTGCCATTTGTATGTATTTGGAGCAAAGGGAGTGAGTTTAAACAAATTCAATGTTCCATGTTGACTACTAACTTACAAAATCTCTTATATTTGAACAAAATTTACTTAACTATATAAGTAAGATTAACAGGTAATTTTTAAACCCCTTATTTGTACCTAAATGGAAAACTAACTGCAAAATATATTCATAAATGCAAATTATAGCCCAACTTGAGGTTCAAAATATATATACTGGAAAGTAATTAAACTGCATCCATTCTAAAGTAAGTCTATAAAACACATTTAATGTAGAATAGGCTCTTTCACCTTTGAAACCAAATTAGTCTTACTTGTACAATGAAGAAATAGGACTTTAAAACTAAGTTATCAGCTTTAACCCAAAGAAACATTGCTACTGCACTTAAGTATATCAATAGAAAAAAAACATTTTTATTATGCTTTAGTGAAAAAGAAAGATTTATACCTTTTCACTTGTTAAAAATTTTGCAAAATATACATGTTCTCCTCCTGTTTTTAATTCTTCCATCTTTTTTCTTGAGGCCTGAGTATCATCTAATTTATAACTCTTGAAAACAGCTAGAACCTCTTCTGAATACTGCAAAGTAAAAATATCAGTTAGTTTTATTTGGCATTGTTGCCCAATAATTTGTTTAGTGATTTTCTATAAATCCCTAGAATTTCTTCCAATTTACCATATATGCATTTGTAAGTTAAATTAAGATAATTATGATAGTAAGATGAGGGTAAAACTATTTTGTATGAGATTTCACGGTATTGTGAAAGTAGAAATAAACTCTCTACTCCTGATGAAATGTGATTTCTTACGCAGTTTGTGTAAGGGACAGAGAAAGGAATGCTTTGCTAGTATATAGAAATTTATCAGTGAAATTAGCTAACTAGTTGTTGAAACTCTCAAGTACTTCTTGTGCTAAAGACTGTGACAAAATAAAACAATGTTGTCAAACCCTATCCAGCTGAAGGACAATTTCAGATGATTTTTCACTCACCACTTAACCTGAATTTGGATGGTGGTCAAAAACAAAAAAATACTGCATATAAAATAAAAACAGTTAAAAACAACAGTTAACATATACCGTCCTACTTTTTTTTTTAAAAGATTTTATTTATTTTTCGAGAGAGGGGAAGGGAAAGGAGGGAGAAAGAGAAGGAGAGAAACATCAAAGTGTGGATGCCTCTCTTGCACCCTTTTACTGGGGACCTGGCCCGCAACCCAGGCATGTGCCCTGACTGGGAATCAAATGGGCCACCGTTTGGTTCTCAGGTTGGCACTAAATCCACTGAGCCACACCAGTCGGGGTACCATCCTACTTTTAAGAGCTATCTATTAACCTTGGATTTTGATTATAACAACAAAAAAGGGCAACTGATCTTTAAGCAGCCAAGAAAAAAGAAATACAGAGAATTCTTATACAACCAAGCTTAGCAAACTTTTTCTGTAAAGGGTTAGAGTGTTATGGCTCTTATGGTTTCAGGTCCAAGTACTAGTTTGCTATCGTAGCACAAAAACAGCCACAGGTCATATATAAACACAAATGGGTGTGGTTCTGTACCAATAAAACTTTGTTTACAAATAGGCAGTAGGCCGGATCAAGGCCATAGTTTGTAGACCCGTTCTAATAGAAAAGCTGAAATAATTTTGTGCAAAGTGAAGACAGAATATATTATGCAAAAATTCACCAATTCATGTTGATAATACTGTGTTAAAAAAAAAAAAAGGCTGTAACTGCTAACTCTTAAATTCTCAAGTTGCTTATAACCAGTTGTTTAGGTGTTTACAATTTAGCTTCTGTATATATGAAGTAGGTATAAAAACATAAGAGGTAGAAATATATTCTGGACAAGAGTGAGGATTTGGTTTTGCCATTAGCTATAGAATATTGGGCTTTTGGCAGTTTGAGATTGGCAACTTACCTTGAGAAAAGTTTTCCATGAAATCTTCTCATAGCACTGCACAGGGTTCCTGAAGTAATCCTGAAGTGACCAGAATTTTCGATACAGGTTGTAATCAATTGGAATGGAGCTAATAAAATAAATGATAATATTAAATAAATAATTTAAATTCCTTTAGAAATATTTAAGTGCTCTAACCTTTCTTGGGTCATAAACCCTTTAAGAAGTTGATGAAAGCTAGAGTCTCTTTCCCCAGAAAAGTGTACATTCATAAACACTTATAAACTTTTATAATTTCTGAGGAAATTAATATATAAATACACCCTCTTTATCTATATAGTGATGAAATCCCTGAATTTTGGCTTGATACAAGATTATCCAGAATTCAAGACTATGTTTCCCAACCTATCTTGTAGCTAGATATAGCCATGTGGCTAAATTCTGACCAATCAGTTGAGAGTAGTAGTCATATGTGATTTTTTGGGGCCCTGTTTTACCATTTTCTTTTTCCCCTTTCTGTTGGCTAGGATGCAGGTAAGATGATGAGCCAACCTGGACTGTAGGAAAAAGAGCAAATACCAAGGGATGGCAGAACAAAAGTTAGAAGAAACATTGGTCCCTAGACTGCCTGTCTCCAGACATTTACATGACAAAGAAATCAACTAAGTTGTTTATGCTAATGTTAATTTCACCTATGTTAAAAGCCATAGGCATTATATCCTAACCAATACATTGAGTTAAGAAGCCCTAGTATCGACAAACACATTAGGCTCATAACAGTTTAGTGTTACAAAAATAAGCCCTCTTCTTTAGTGTCTTTATTATGGCATTGCTAATTCACCTTCTAATTTGGCTATGTTACAAATCTAGTGTCAAAATACACTTTCTTATAAATTTTAAATTTATAAGCAATCGTTCTACTATAAAATGTTTTAATTTTTAATGTTAAAGCAAACATTTCACTCTTTAAATACATGAGATCACTGTTTTTAACAAAATGTTACATCGTTCAGAATAGCCTATGAAGTCTTTTAGTATTATCCATGTCAAAAATGCCTGAGGTACTGAATTTTCCTATCCTGATATACCCACAAAAATTTTCAACATCACCACTATAATATTATCTATCTTACAATTGTGTACTACCATACTTCATTCTTTCTAAATAAACCTTATTAAGTTAAACCTGTGGACTATAGTTAGCATCTTCTCTAAGCTTCACACCCATACAAATATTCTAAGTAAGACTGCAATTTTATAGGGGAAACAGGAAACAGGGTTAGTGGTCCACACAGTATCATGATCTTAAGAACCCTGCCATCTCTATTTTGGCCAATAATAGGAAATTAATCTCCTACTCTTCATCTTAGAGATGGATATACTAAAAATAACTTTTTGATGCTAGGGGCAATCAGAGACAATATTAAATGCTTTTTAAAGCTTATAGTAAAATAAAGTGTATATAATTTTTACCATGTACTTTTTAAAAGTTCATTTTTAGAGGGGGAAAGTAATGTTTAAAAGACTAAAAAATGGCCCTGGCTGGGTGGCTCAAATGGTTGGAGCATTATCCCATACACCAAAAAGGTTGTAGGTTCGATCCCGTCAGGGCACATACCTAGATTGCAGGTTTGATGCCTGGTCAGGGTATGTACAGGAGGTAACTGATTGATGTTTCTCTCTCACATTTTTTTCTCTCTCAAAAATAAATAAATAAAATAAATAAATAAATAAATAAATAAATAAATAAAACAAATATCCTTGAGTATTATAAAAAAGGCTGAAAAATGCCTTAGCTTCTTTGTATATAATGTAAGAAAGAGTAAAAAAGTACAAGATACTTTGCTAGTGTAAAATTTAGTTTTCTACAAAAGTCTAGGAGGGTATATTAGTAATCTAAGAAAGAACAAAGGGAAAAGTATTTTAGTAAAATATGAAGGCAAGAATCTCACCACAGGAATTTAATTCATATGGTTAATATGACAAACTACAAGTTAATATCTTAAAATATCCAATGAAAGAATAATTTTACTAGTTTAAATTTACATCAATTGGCATATCAATTCAAGAAAAACATATATCCAATCACATGGTAACACATCACTTATCTTATATTCATTCTCTGACAACTGCTTGGAATAAATTAAAGCTTTGAACTTGGAAATAATTGAAAATGCCCTTGGTTTACAAGGAAAGAGCAGTAACAAAGTTTGTGCATGTTATTTTACAAAAATGTTTGAAATTATGCTTATATACTCACCCAGATTACAGGCTTTGAATTAAGTGTCAAAACAGGTAAATAATTCAGCAAGCTTAGATAATTTTGATAAAACAATGTTAACTTTGCTAAAGTAACTGCTAGTATCTCAAGCATGTGGATCTTGCTTCAAATCAGTAATGAAGAATACTGACAACTTTTAATTGACAAAAATCTAGCATATGCCAAAGGTTTTGTCAAGAGACAGCAATATTTGAAAGAATCTAATGGGCATGTTAACTTGCTTTCTAAAATCTTCCCTAGTACCAAACAACCCTGAAAACAGGAAAACAATGATCTGAACATCAACCTCTTTCGATAATTAACATTAGTGATTTACAAAATATGATTGTAAGTCTGGATTTTCTCTGGATCAAATTAAAAAAATAAAAAGAGCCACAGAAAGAACATTTCCTAAAATGTGAAAGTAAAATGGAAAAAGAAAACAGCCATATATAAATTATTTGTATTCATCAAATAATACAATATTCAATATTTGTATAGTTCCATATACTTAGTAAAAAATGTTTTTGAAACAAAACTGTTTTAGAGTAATTATATGCAAATATTTATATGTATATACATATCACACACACACACAAAACATTACTCAGTTACCACATATAAGAATAAATATCTCTTGAAGTATCAGGAAAGTTTATCTCTTAAGAAACTAGAAAGTTACCTCTTATTAAAGAATGAGTATTATGTAGCCATCATATGTCCCTTTTTGTCTCAGTTTCCAGGAAGCTCACATCTAATTTAATGTTTGATATTAGTAATGACATATTCCAAGTTGCTTCTTATCATCTACCTATAATGGTATCTGATCTTTCTTCTTTTATCTTTACTTGGCCTTGTTGTGCTTGAGGTGTCTCACAGAATACATTTTAAAGTAGTATTAATACCTATTATTGCTAGGATATCTTTATAGTTGGGGCCTAATATACTTTCTAAAAAATTCTCCCCATTAATGGTTCTATTTCTTTCCACTAGATGCTGTCTCTCTCTCTCTCTCTTTTCCTTCATGACTAAACTTGACAGAGTTGTCTACATTCAATGTTCACCACTTCCTTACCTTCTTTTTATGTTTCAATCTACTGTATTTCTGCCTTTCACCTTCACCATTCCACAGATACTTTTGGATTTTATATTTATCCACACAAAGTAAATATAACTACTTATCGTAAATATAAATAACAAGTGAGAGGAAAATTGCTATCCAAGGTAGAATGTTTCATAACTGTTTCAGTGAAGATACTCCATAAAACAACACACAGCCCTGGCCAGGTGGCTCAGTTGGCTGGAGCATTGTCCTGTGCATCAAAGTGTTGTGGGTTGGATTCCTGGTCAGGGTGCGTACTTAGGCTGCAGGTTCTCTCTCTCTCAAATCAATAAATATATCCTTGAGTGAGGATTAAAAAAAAAACACAAAACAACATACAGTAGTCCTCCCCTTGTTTGTCATTTTGCTTTCCACAGTTTCAGTTACCTGTGATCAACCGTGGTCCGAAATATTAAATGGAAAATCCCCCAAATAAACAATTTATAAGGATTAAATGTGAGTTGTCCTGAGTAGTGTGATGAAAACTTGCACCATCATGCTCCATCCCATCCAGGATGTGAATCATCCCTTTGTCAAGTGCATCCACACTGTTTACACTACCTGCCCATTAGTCATTTAGTAGCTACCTTGAGATTACCAGATCAACAGTTGTAGAATCTAAGTGCTTTTGTTCAAGTAACCCTTCCTGTCAGAAGGTCAACAGTAGCCTAACCTACATTACAGTAATACCCATGTTATTTAAGTCACTTCTTCTCATCACACAGACATGTATCATCTCACATCGTCACAAGAAGGGTGAGTATAAGAACAGTAAGATATTTTGAGAGAGACAACATTTACATAACCTTTATTAACAGTACAGTTATAATTGTTCTATTTTATTTTTTGTTACTGTTGTCATTCTCTTACTGCCTAATTTATAAATTAAATTTTATCATAAGTATAAATGTATAGGAAGAAACTGAGCATGCATACATAGGGTTTGGCACTATCCAGTTTTAAACATCCACTGGGGATCTTATAACATATTCCCCACAGATAAGTGGAGGACTACTGTATTTTTTAAATGTTAAGCTGATGATTTTATACAATAAATTTTTTAATACAAAAAATTTTATTAATGTATTTCAGCCAAATCTGCAGATTCATGAGTAATATGTTCTTTATACATAGTAGTGCCTAAGAAAGTCTGGTGATATAGGTGGTCACAAAGTAATTCCTCATACAATTTCTTCCTCCATTAAAAAAAACCAGTGATTTTAACAGATTGAGAGGCACCTGAGAACTGAGTCCTGTTCAAATGATTTTCCTGCAGCTGGGGCTAGTTTATGAACATTAACAATGGAGCTGAATCGTGCATAGGCTTAGGCAGAGTCTAACTAGAAAAAACTGCAATGATCAGAGTTAGTCTTTGGGGCTCTTTGTCTCAGGTGACCTGTTATCTTGGAGCCTAATAGCTTTGCCTAGTGCCCTTACGTTACACAGGCTAGACCGTAAAAGCCTACTCTATCTATAATGCACATGAATAAAAAAGTCTCTAAAAAAAACCCCAAACAAAAAAAAACTATTGATAATAGTTGCTGGGCACTGAGTAGATGTTGTTCTAAGCACTTTACATATATTGCTCCTTTTAACATCAACAACTACAGTCATAATAATTACCAAACGCCTTAACAGACCACTTCCAAAAAGCATCTCATTTAATCCTCTCAATAACTGAAGTAGGTAGTTGGCATCACTACATTTTAAAACTGAAAATTACTTAACCAAGTAATTTGTTCAAAATTGTATGACTAGGAAATATTGGGGTTATGCTTGGAGCCATACTACATTCAATGTTTCTTTGGGGATGTGTATTTGAATTTGAAATTTGAAATGAAAGGAATACATCTCCCTGTGCTGATATAGGAACCCCTTCTTGATCTTCTGGAAATTCTCTCAATCGCAACTGATGATCATAACTTTTGTCACCTCAGACATCTGGAAGAATGCTAGTGAAAGTGTTCCTTCATGCCTTCACTCTCCTTCATTGCTTCTAATGAGCATTAGAAAGAAATTATTTGGCCCTGGCTGGTATGGCTCAATGGACTGAGTGCTGGCCTGCAAACCCACAGGTCACAGGTTCAATTCCTGATCAGGGCACATGCCTGGCTTGTAGTCCAGGTCCCCAGTTAGGGGTGATCAATGTTTCTCTGTCATATTGAAGTTTTTCTCCCTCTCTTTCTCCCTCCCTTCCCCTATCTCTAGAAATAAATAAATAAAATATTTAAAAAAGAAGAAAAGAAAAATTATTTGGAAGGAAAGAACACAGGAAAGAATGGTTATAGAGGATGAGATAAGAAAAAGTCACAGGAAGGGATAGGAGGGTAGAAGAGAGAAAGGAAGTTTCTTATTCCTCCTACTTCATTAAATAGTCAGCTCAATACCCACAGGCATTGAATTCACAAAGCTAAATGGAAGGGAAAAGGGGAGAAGTACTTAGTTTGTTTGTGCTTGGTCTTTTAAATGTCATGGACATGTATTAAGTAGGCTGTGTAAACAATGAATTGCTCGCATACAATTTAGAGACCAACTGATACAACCCATTAGTAATTTAGAATTTATAATCGTAAGTAATATACATGAAAGTTATAAATAAAAGAAATCTATAAGCATGATTTCCTTCCTCTTTGTCTACACTCTCACTCTAGAACACAGGTGGCAAACACAAGGCCTGTGGGCCAAATCCAGCCCTCCACCTTGTTTCTACCCGGTGGCAGCACCAAGCTCCTTGCCCCTAGTTAAGGAGTAGTTACATTTATACAGTTCTAAAATTACATTCGGCCCTTTGAAGGCAACTTTGAGGCTGATGTAGCCCCTGGTGAAAATGAGTTTGACACCCCTGCTCTAGAACTTGATTATCTTTGTAAATCAAGAAATCTGAACTTCTAAAAACTCACCAAGTTGTTGGAGCTTCATCATCTCCCATTTCACCTTCTTCTACATCCATCCCTTCTTCTCTATCTTCAGTGTGCTAAATTTAAAAAAAAAAAAGTGCAGTCTGTCATGAAGCATTTGGCAGAAGGTAAATGCTGGAATAATGTCATTCAAACACTGCTAGATAATCATTAGTAGAGAAGTCTAGTCATAGTAACTATATAGACCTATAGTTAATCTTTAAGGCAATGGGAATTCATTGTGACAGGGAGCTGAGAACTGAAGACCAGTATGACAATGACACAGGACAATCATGAAGACAATGTGAAAAGTTTTAAACCAGCATTTCTCCAAGCATAGTCAGTAGATTCTCTCTGGGAATAAGGGATCTATAGCAAGATACGTGGAAATATATACAATGGCCTTTTAGAGAATTGAGAAAATCATTAGTGTTTTAAGGAATCTAAGAAGGGCAGTAAATAAAGTGAATTTAAGTAGTATTTAATCTCCAACTTCAATTTCACCATGAAAATCCTCCCTGATCCCCACAGAGAACACTAGCTGGGAACATGTTAGGATATGCTGGGATGCTGGGTGTCCAGCTCTATATTGAAAAGTTCAAAATAATTTACATGGAATAGTCTGAGAAGTTCCTAAAATATAAAAATGAAGGACAAGATTTTGAAAAACCTTAAGGAAAGTCAACATTACTTCCAAATTGATAATGATTTTACACTTTAAGGAATAAATTACGTAAGTAGTCTGATTAATCTACAGTGAGACATTAGTTTTATCCTGTTAATAATTTTAAAACTTTATAACTTGGTTCTAGATGAAGAGTAGGTGCTGAATATTCAGGAATTTCGCAATTCTGGACAGTCTTCGGGACATATTACAATCTTTAAAAAATCAGTGGGCAAATAACTGGCTCACTATTTGGGAAAAAAAAAATTATAACTCAATTTATTCCAAACTACAATATTTCTGCTGGGTTAGAGTTAAAGGAGCCCTGGCTGGAGTGGCTCAGTGGATTGAGTCCTGGCCTGTGAACCTAAGGGTCGCTGGTTCAATTCCCAGTCTAGAACACATGCCTGGGTTGCCAACCAGGTCCCCAGTAGGCGGTGTGTGAGAGGCAACCATACACTGATGTTTCTCTCTCTTTCTCCCTCCTTCCCCCTCTCTAAAATAAATAAAATCTTAAAAAAAAAAAGAGAGAGAGATAAAGGAAAAAATAAAACCATAAATGCACCAGAAGAAAACACAGGGGCTGATATAATCTTGTGGAACAGAAGCTTTAAGCATGACATAAGGTTGGAAACAATACAAGATCAACAAATGTTAATATTGTATCCAAATATAAAAATTCTATACAGCAAAGGCACCATAAAGTTACAAGAGAAAGAATAAACTGAGAAAAAATGTATCAATATATGGTAGGCAATAAGTTAATACTCTATATAAAATAATAATAATTTCTACACATCACAAGAAAAAGACATTTCACAGAAAAATGAGCAAATGGCATTAATAGGCAATTCTCTTCCTCGCTGCTTCAAATCAGCACAGAAGAAAAATAAATTCCAATAAACATACAGTAAGTTCCTTGACTTCATTAATAACTAAGGGAAGCAAGTTAAAGCAAAGATGACTTACTTTTCAAGTTAAGTATCAATTAAGCAAAGATTTTTAAAAGTTGATAATTTCGAGGGTTTCTGTGAGGTTGTATGAAAATGGGCAGGCATTCTCTATGTGCCACTGCTGATACTATAAATGGGTATAAACTTTTTGAGAAATAACTGGGCAACGGCCATCAAAATCTGATATATGCATGTATTTTGACATAGCAATTTCACTTATCAAAATTTATCCTACAGAGACACCTGCATAATATAGCAATGATACACACAATATTATTCACTACAATGCTGTTAAGGATTTTACACTATTAGACATTATCTAAATGCCCACTGACAGGGGATTGTAATATATCAAATGATTTATCATAAGCATGAACACTGAGCCACATCTAAACATACTGATGCAAAAATGCATCAATTTTTACTGCTAAAAGAAGGAAATAAATTTTAGAACAGTATGTACTGCATGACCTCATTTTTGGAATAAAACGACACATAAAAAGTCTTGATAGAGAATGTTAAGAGTGGTTATCTTTGGGGCCTTGGATTATAGGGTAGCTATGCTTTCTATTTCAAATATTTCTACTTTGTTTGCATTTTTAAGGGAATACATATTATTTCTACAAGCTGGAAATAAAAGTTTAAAAATTTTTGATGACTTAGTCATACAAGTTACCTCAATAACAAACATATAAACATGTTCTGTTAGATTTCATACCGGCCTCACCTTCTGACCCAACGTGCTTTCCTGCTCATTGGTATTGAAAACAGTGACATTTTCCAGATTAAACTGACTCTGCAAGTTAAGACCTATTAAAAAAAAAAAAAATTTCAAAGCAAATCCACCAAACACCTAAGCTTGCTTAAGAATATAATGTTGTTGTCATATAAAATAGTAAATCCATAATTAAACAAAAGATCAAGTCAGAAATAACACCACACTTGGATTTTCAAATCTTTCTAAAACTCAGCTGGCTGAGTGTCCTCCTGCAAAGCAGCAGGTCTCTGGTTAGAATCCTGGTTAGGGCACATGCTTGGGTTGCCAGCCAGTCTCCAACTGAGGCATGTGCAAGAGGCAACCCAATCAATGTTTCTCTCATATGCTGATGCTTTTATCCCTCTCATTTTCCCTCCCTTCTCCTTTCTCTAAAAATAAATAAATAAAATCTTAAAAAAAATAAAATGAAAATAAAACTCATTTCTTAAAGGTCCCTTTAGAGTACACAGAATTCTACATACAATATAGTTGATCTTAATTATTCATGAATATTTTGAAATAATTTTATATAATACAATATGTAGTAATTTACAATTTTGCTGAATCACCAATAAAAATTGTATAATCAAGAAATGAGAGTGTGTAACAATATTTATGGGAAATATACTGTCATTATTGAGAGCCAGGTTTCTTACTGTCAGAAAAAGAAGTTATAAATAAGCAGGTCTACTGGTGCTAAATACACTCAGAATATTAGTATGATCTCATGGTTTTTGTTGTGGATTATTTAAAAATATAGAGAAATGGTGTGATACTGTGATTTATAAGAAATATATATATTTCGTCATTCTGATGACCAAAATGTATGTCTCAGGTATATTTGGTCTTCATCCACAGTTCCTGGCTTTACAGTTCCCAAACCCTTTGGGATTTTCTAAGCCATGAGAGCAACAGTGGTGTCTCTTGTTATGTTAAAGGGGTAACTTTTGGACCCTACCCAAGGGTGGGGGTTGTTTGCCAGTAGAGCTAACCAGATGGGTAGAGGATTGGAACTTTGAGTCCTACATCCTGATTTCTGGGGAGGGAAGAAGGGCTTGACATGGCACCAATCACCAATGGCCAATGACTTAGTCAATCATGACAATGTAATGAAGCCTCAATAAACCCCCCAAAAGGACAGCTCACTGCCCTCTTTTTTTTGAGCTTTCAAGTTGGGAAGCCAGAGTGCTTCCATGTGGTACCATGCTGAGCACCAAGCTCCAAGGGGACAGAGGTCTTTGTTCGAGACCTCACCCTATGTTATTTCTTCATCTGGTTGTTGATTGGTATTCTTTTAACATCCTCTTTGATAAATTAGTAATCTAATAAGTAAATGGGTTTTCCTGAATTCTGTGAGCCATTATAGCAAATTAATTGAACACAAGGAGCGGGGTGTGGAGAATCTCTAATTTATAGCCAAGTTGGTGAGAGGCACAGGTAAAAATCTGGTCTCGCAACTGCCACTGAAGTGGAGGGTGGTCTTGTGGGACGGAGTCCTTTACCTGTGGAACCTGATGTTATCTCTGTGTACATACACAGTGTCAGAACTGAGTTGATTTCAAATGCTTGTCGGTATAGGGCAGCCGCTGCCCCCCACCCCCACCCCAATGCTGGAATTGGGTCCAGGGACCTCTTTCAGATAGATACAGAAATAAATACAGATGTATATGTGTATGTGCGTTTGTACACATACATATCTTGCCTAACTCTGTCCACTGAGAGGGCCTAAAAGCAGTGACATTCCAGCAGCAATGAGCATATTAGCATATTTTGGCTTCTAAGTATCATTCTTAAATGCAAGAAATCAGGCTCTTTGGAGAAGTGGGTGATTCCAGAGCTAGAGCAGGGAAAATACAAGACAAGCCCAGATCATCTTTTTATACCAGGGAAACCTGAAAGAATTACCAATGAGCAAAACTAGAACAACTTGAGTAACAAAGTAAATAATGATACTATGGGATTATAATCCAGATAATAAAATAAATACCCATGAGTTCATAATGAAATAGATGACTGAATTAATAAGTAAATAAACGAGAAGACACAACTCTTTCTTATAGAAGAAACCCAATTATTAAATGTAGAAGGAAAGAAACAGAAAATCACCACCAGGACAACCTAATAATAATCAATATAGGCAAGAGACACTGATGAATATGTGTAACTGAACCAAAGGTCTACGAAAAAAAAAAGGTTATCCGCATAGCTTTAAAGTATCTACCCTCTAAATATTAATTACAAATGGAAAAATAATGACTTGGCAGCAGAGAAATATGGAATCAAGGGTAATATCACTAGTAATAAGACACATAAACATCATGTTGAAAAGCTACACTAAGAAGGGCATATCACCTCTGTGGTTTTCTTCCCCGAAATCCATAACCTTAATCTGATTATGGGAAAATACTGGAAAACCTAAATTGAAGAGCATTCTACAAAATATCTGAGCAGTGGTCTTCAAAAGTGTCAAGGTCATGAAAAATATGCATCCAGACTATGACGCTTTGGATGTCGGTAACAAAATTGGGATCATCTGAACTGAGTCCAGTTGGCAAATCCTAAATATAAAAATTTTATAATACAAAATAAACACAAAAAACCTTTGTGTTTCATGTACTCACAACGGTAAACTTACTTTTGTTCTACCCCATAAAAGAATGAAACTGGATCCCTACCTGATACCATATACAAGAATTAACTAAAAAGGGATCACAGATCTCAATGTACAAGCTAAAACTTATAGAAAAATATGAGTAAATCTTCATGACGTTAGGTTAGGCAACGGTTTCTTAGATATGACACCAAGAACAGAAGCAAAAAAAAGGAAAAACAGTAAGACATAGCAAGCTTCATCAAAACGTAAAACTTTTGTAAAGCAAAAGACAGTGTAGAGAAAATGAAAAGGCATTTCACAGAATGAAAGAAAATCTTTGCAAATTGTGTATTTCATACAGGTCTTGTATCCAGAACAAGACAAAAAACATAAAACAAAACCAAAACCAAAAACCTCATACAACTAATTAACAAAAAGACAACCCAATTTTTAAGATGGGCAAAGAAGTTGAATAGACATTTCTTTAAAGAAGACATACAAATAACCAATAAGCATGTGAAACTCACACTTAAACTCTTTAGTCATTAAGAAAATGCAAATCAAAACCACAGTGAGATACCACTTTATACCCCTTTGGAAGAATATAATAAAAAAGCCAGACAACGATGTCAGTGAGGATGTGGCGAAACTGAAACCCATGTGCATTGATGATAGGAGTATAAAATGACACAGCCTGTTTGGAAAACACTTTGGTTGTTCCTCAAGAATTTTAAGAGTTACCATATGACTGAGTAAAATTCTATCAGAAAAATATATAAAGGAGAAATTAAAACAGAGTTACTGTATCACCCAACAATTCACTTGAAGTATAGTCCCAAGAGAAATGAAAACATGTGTACGCACAAAAACCTGTGCACAAATGTTTACAGCAGCTTTATTGGTAACGGCCAAAAAGTGGAAACAACCCAAATGTATACCAATTGAGGAATGGATAAACAAAACGTGGTATATCCACAGAGAGACTATTATTCAGCTGTAAAAAGGAATGGATTAGTGATACATGCTATAAGGCAAATGAACCTTGAAAATATTATGCTAAGTTAAAAAAAAACCCAGTCACAAAAGACCACATATTATATTATTTCATTTTTTAAATGTCCAAAATAGGAAAATCTATGGAGACCAAAAGTGAGATTAATGGTTGTTTAAGACTTGGGGAGAGGATATGGGTGGAGGTAACTGGGACTGACAGTTAATGAGTACAGGTTCCTTTTAGAAGGAAAAATGTTCTAAATTAGAATCAGTAGAACCACCTTGTGAATATACTAAAAAACAATGAATGGTAGACTTTAAATGGTGACTTGTATGGTATGTGAATTCGCATCTAAATAAAGTGGCTCAAAAAATGTGATAAAACAAGGTAAGTTTCCAGTAATGTAAGGCTAATTAATTAATTTGTATTAACCCTCCCACTGAGGACAATTAAAAACTTAAGATAAATTACATTAATTCTATAAATATTTACAGATCATAAACCATGTTAATAGCACTGTTTTGGGCAATAAAACAGAAAAATTTTCTTAAAAATAGTGAAGACCTGACAAGATAGTAATGAATATTTGGATTTTTTTCCAAATTTTTTCCCACAAAAATCCAGAAGGAAAGAAAGATAAGCAATGCATCATTTAACCTTCAAAGCCACCTGCCTTGAGGACATCCACCAAACAGGAAGATGCAGTTGCAAAACTCAGCTATCAGCTTCCTGAAGCCAGGATATAGAAGTACATGTCTGGGCTCAAGGAAAGTGGGGAACCTAGTAAATCCCACCTCAACCATCTTCAATCAAGGATGGGAACTTGTAGGCCCCATCATCAGTATGGATAAAACAAACTGCAGTCCACCACCAAGTCTTCTCAATGACCTAAAGAACTGCAGACCTTGAGCTGGGCTGAGTTAAGGCAATCCTGGACTAGCAGTAGCCACCTTCTAAAGGTGCCTTCATTATAGAAGTAATGAAATCTGTATCTGGTGAAGGGTATCTATCCTAAGCCTCAAAATTACTCCATCAAATATCTTTTCAAATATAACATCAAACACTAACCACGCACACAGATAACTTCATGAGTATGAGTGAGAAACAGTAAAATTAGACACTAGAGACAGACCAGCAAAGACTTAAAGTATTGGAATCATTAGACACAGAAAATAAAAATAACAATGTTTACCCTGGTTAAAAACTAAAAAATAAATATGGAAATACCAGCAGGGAAGAAGAAACTAAAAAGTGACAAAGCAGATTTTAAAAACCATCTAGAAATGAAAACTACAATAAGTGAAATTAAGAACTCATTTAGCAGATTATCCATAGCTGAAGAGAGAAGCAGTGAACTGAAAAACAGTTCTGAAGAAATTATTTAGAATGTGATACACAAAAAGATGAAAAATATAGAAAGTGTAAGAGACACAGGATATAGTGAGAAGGTATAAGGATGTTTACTGGAGTTCCAGAAAGAAAAAAAAGAAAAAGAGTCCTACACAATATTTCAAGAAATCACAGCTAAAATTCTTATAAACTTGATTAAGGATACCAATCCACAGATTCGAGATACCCACAAATCTTAAGCATAATAAATAAAAAGCAATTCATGCTTATAAGCAATGCATACTGCTTTTATACACAGTAGTAAAACTAGAAAAAAAAGAAAATCCTAAAAGCAAGTAGAGAAACAAAATCTAGATTATCTTTAAAATAGACTGACATTTGACTTGTCTATAGAAAATGCAAGATAGGAGAGTAATGATTATCTTCCAAGAAATAAAATCCTGTATCTAGTGCCAACCCAGGATCTTGTCTTTACTGAAACCATTCAAGAATGAAGATATAAAGATGTTCAGATAAAATACATATCTGCACTAAAGAAAAGGGTAAAGGAGAAAATGACTACAGATAGAAAGTCAGAAATAATAAGTGGTATTATTAATACATTGGTAAATCTAAATTAATCCAGACCACATTAAGTAAGCAGGGGGTGGGGAAAAAACAACCCAACATCTAGCACAACAAAAAGAAAGCACAAAACAACAACTGCTGACATATACTATAGGTCTTACCAGATGCAGGCTATTGTAAGCTCTTCAAATATTTTAATTCACTTAACACTTACAACATATGAAATAGGTGGTACACTGGCCTAATATTAAAGAAAGGAAGAATGAAGAAAAGAGATATTAACATCTGTCATATTTAAGCAGATTGTGGAGGGCTCTAAAGAACTGGCAATGTTCCATTTCTGGACTGGGATAGTGGTTACATATTATTTGCTTCATAACTATTCTCCATAATTTTAAGCACTTTTCTATATGAGTATTATATTTCACAGTAAGAAAAATGGTAAGAGAAATGAAGGGAAGTACATTTGACTAACAGCAGGATTTAGGGAGAAAATTGACAGAAAAATAGGCATACATTATATAAAGTGATATAAAAATGATGGTTCTTATCTATATATTTCAGTGTGATTCAACAGCACATTATTAAGCTTTCAACTTAAACAATCAATGACTTTATTTAAGGGTTGCCTATATTATTAGGACCAATATAATTGTTTACAAGTAAAAGAAAATAAAAAGACAATTTTCTATGCTATTTTTTAACTTTTTAGAAACATTTTCTTGTTATCATGACATTCTAATCCATTAAAAACTGGACAAGATTTTCCTGCAAAGCATTTGATGTAAAAAAGCTTACCTGATTTCTCAGATAAAGGAAAAAGCCTGGCCAAGAAGAGCTGAATTCGTCCACAGAAGACTGTATTCTGGGATTTTGATAATCTTCTTAAGAGATCTAACAATATATGGAAATAAAGATTACACAGAAGAGATCATTCTTCTTTTACATCATACCCAAGTTTTTTCACCAGTTTGTTAAGAGTATTTTCCTACAGCTGTCGTCTCAAGATGGGGGTAGAAACTACTACGACAAAAAAAACTACTAGAAAACCAGAAATAATTCAATAAAACAAGGTTAGCATGGGCAAGAGAAACTTTACAATTTTCTTTTTTTGGTTTTCATTTAGTTGCCATACAGAACAGAAACAGTTTAACTTAAAGTCAATGATCAGTTTTGCCCTGGCTGGTGTGGCTCAGTGGATTGAATGCTGACCTGTGGACCGAAAGGTTGCCAGTCCCATTCCCAGTCAGGGCCCATGCCTGGATTGTAGGCCAGGTCCCCAGTTGAGGGCGTGCGAGAGGCAACCAACAGATGTTTCTCTCACACACTGATGTCTTTCTCTCCGCCCCTCCCCTCCTTTCCCCTCTCCCTAAAAAATAAATTCGAATAATATCTCTAAAAAACATAATCAATGATCAGTTTTAATAAATCAATCTTATTTAAAAATGAAGACACTGATCTATTTAAAAACTATTTTTACTCATGGTTAAGTGAACAGCATGCTTTTCTGTCCACATTTACATTAAAAAAAAGAGAACACTCATTTACCATTGAATTACTTACCATTGCACATACGGAGCAAATAATTTTTCCCAGCAGAATAGAATGTATTCTGAAATTAAGACAAATTTTTACAATAGTTCAGAAGTTGCTGCGTGCTCTTCAGTAAGTCACAGGAGATAAAATATTAAAGAATACTAATATGCATTGAGAATCTACTATGCCACTTTCACTTTTACCAGGCAAATAACATTTGCAATGAAATGAAAATATTTTCAGGTATATAAGATAAAACATTATACTAAGAAACTGTTTCAACATGTAAAAGTGTACATTTTCAAGTTAATTACGAAGTGAAATTTTGTACTTCAACTTTTTCTCCATACATGAATCTTTCTTCTCCCAAGAGAGCAGAATAAGTAATTCTTTCACATGGACAAACTTTTTGGCAATCAGCAATATCAGAAATACAAGCAAAAAAAAAAAAAATCTACCCTCACAATTCTGGATCAACAGAAAAATAATGTCAGCAGAAAAAGAATCTAAGGCACTTACTGATTTCCAAGTAGCAACATTTTTTTCCACAAAAGTGAATATTGTGTCACACTGATCCAAAGGAAGACAATCCAAAACATCTCCCAACAATACAAAAGGTGTAGAAGCGGTACAAATACCTTCAAGTGGAGCACAAGCCAATTTAAAAGTTTAAAATACTGTCAAGTAAAATAGCCCATGCAAAATCATTCTGAAAAATATCTTAAAGGTACACTCTGTCAATCACAAGGCTTTAATAGACATGAAATGGGAGGAACCTAAGAGTCCCCAAACGGGACATACTTAAGTTTTAGTATGTGCACTCAATAATGATAATTATTCTTGATAACACTTCTAGAGCATTTACTATATGTCAGGCACACTAAGTGCTTTATATTAACACATTTAACCCTATGAGGTTGATAATGTATCTCCAGTTTAGAGAATAGAAGAACTGAGACACAGAGAAGTTAAATAACTTGCCCAAGATCATAGAGCCAGTAGTGGTAGAGCTGGGATACGAACCCAGGCAGTCTGGCTCCACAGTCTGTTTTCTTCACCACTAAGCTATTCAAGAGAATATAATGCAGCCAATTAAAAACGATGGTTATGATGACTATAACTTGGAAAATGCTTATTATATATTAAGTGAGAAAGGCAGGCCTCAAAATGGTATGTGTATTATGGTTACGACAATAAAATTTTAGAAAGATTAGAGAAACTAAAACCATAAATCAAAAGGAATACTAGTTTTCAAAGTAGAGGAATTATGACTAGTATTTTCCCTTTTTCTCATTTGCAACTGTTCTATAATGTTGCTAAACTGTATTTGAGACTTGAAAAGATTATCTTCAAGAAGATAACAAGGTTTGATACTGATTTCAACTATTATGATGCATTTGTTTAAGGAGACAGAACAGTAAAGTAAAAAGTTGTTTATTTCTAAATTCAACATTATTAAAGTAAAGCAATAAATTTAAAGATTTTAAGAAAAAGGCATTTAGACTAGCTAAAAACACATTTATCTCCCTGCTCATTCTTCCTTCTATTTTAAGATAATAATTATTAACACTTGTTAAGTGTTTAAGAAAAAGTAGCCACTTGAGCATGGCATGTAAAAAAACAGAAAATATCTCTCTCTATATATCTATCTCTATCTAAAGGGCACTGTATGCCCAAAACACTGCATTAATATTATTACTTTCCAAGAAAAGAAAGTAATATTTTCAGCTCTGCTCTGCACTGGTAAGATCACTTCTGGAATGTGATGTAAGGGATACTGCCTAGAACCAGTGGGTGGCATAAAGCAGCAGATTTCAACTCAATACAAGGGAAATCTGATAATCAAAACTATCTCACAGAAATTAAATAGTGAGCTCCATCAATGAGTGTAGAGGCTGAATGATCACCTGCCAGGGGAATTACACAGGGCAGGTAGGATAAGTCAGAGATGAGACTGGAACAGATGACTTCTAAAATCCCTTAATACTTAGATACCGTGATGACATACTGATGCCCTGTACAGCCAAGAGATTTGAAAGGCATACTCCTTGCCCTTAGTTGCAGTGTAGTTTGGCATTAGTTAACTCACATTTGATAATTATAGAACTTAAAATTACCTAGATTTCTTTGCCAAAGATTCTGATTCAGTGAAACCATTTAAAAATAGAGATCACAGGTTATTCTGATGAGCTTAGTTATATAGCATGATTCCCCAGAACTTTCACAACCTGTGTCCTGGCCTCTGCATGGCCCTCTTTGCTTCATCTTAACATTGACCTCGGATACCCTCTTTTCAGTTCCCAAACACATTGTTATGTTCATGCTTCTCAGCTCCCAAACACCTTGCTATGTTTACGCTTCCATGATTAAATAGCCCTCCTCCTCTTTATCATGGGGTAAATTCCTACTTAATCTTTTGCAGCATAAAGTACACAGCATATCTAAAAAAATCCCTTATACCTTTGAGCAGTCTACCTCATCTATTAAGCACAATGTACATAAGTTATAGCACTTATTATATCCTGTTTATCTTTGTAATGTGAACTGTGAGCTTTCTAAGGGTAAACATTTTTGCATGTTATCAACCAGTAAAGTGTCTGACACTGAACAGAAGCTTAATAAGTATCTGCTGTATCGAATTTAACAAAACAGTTACGGACGATCTGAAAACATGTCACATACATAAATAATACTATTCTCTTTCAAGGAGGAATTTCCCATCAAAATAAAATAAAAAAGCATTTAAGTATTTATTTACAGTTTAACTAAAATGTTGAGTCCTCATCTTTCCCAAATAAAGTAAAAGTTCTAATTACAGACTTTGTATAACTTCAAGTGTTAAAAAACATTATTAGTCTATAAGAGTAACATATCAATGTAATCAATGAACTAAGCAGATGCTGCAAACTGACAGGATTTAAGTGAGGAACATTCCATTGTAGAACTCATTTAGATATGCTAAATGAATATGCATTTTATATAAAAGTTTAACGTGTAAAGTCAGAATTTATGAATTAAGCTGAGTTCACAAAATAGCTTACACTGGAAGACCTCTTTTACCTTGTATATTCCAGTTTTTGTAGGAATAAGTATCAAAATAATATGTGAATAATGCTTTACAGATTAAACGGTGCTTTTCACATAAGTATTTCATTTAATCAAATGGGTATTTTAACCAAACTAAAGAAGAGTGCTAATGAGCTATTTTTGCATTGCTTCTCTCTGGAAATATTTAATCAGCTCCTACTATATGTTAGGCACTGTGCACTCGCTATGCCTTTTAAAAATCTCTTAAAACTATCCCCCTGCCACTGTCTCATTTTAAATGTCCCCTACCTAGTTTTTTCCTGCCAGTAGTCTCTCCCAGTACAACTCTTCCTCCATAGCTCCTCTTTAACATGGTATACAAAGCCTGTTAGAAATGACACTAATCTATCCCTTCCTGTATCTTTCCTTACCATTTTCCTTCTCTGCAACATTGTTCTTTAGCTATGCCAAATTTGGCCTTTACATACAGCTATTCCCATTGTTTTTGTCTCACAAATACATCATCCTTCATATCCCAGCTTTCTTTCTAAGACCTTCCTGATTCCTTCAGAACCTGAAGTTCAGAGTGCTTCAACCACATTGCATTCCTACTTCAACTGCAGTAATTATGCCACAGTAAGACATCTACATGTCTATTTTCCTCCATTAGCCACTAGGCTCCTTATAGGCAAAAAATGTTTTATTGACCAATGAATCTCCAAGTCTTAGCTTAGTACCAGGCACATAGTAGATGCTCAATAAATGTTTACTGAATAAATGAAAAAACTGGAGAACAAAGAAAGTGCTAAACTGTGTGCTGTATATTAAAGATGAGAAATAAATGTGAGCTAATTTAATTGGGACAACTTGTTGGCAAAGGGTAGGCAGAACTTGAAAAATGAACAAAATCAGATAGGTAGAGAGGTACAAGGAGAATAAATTTTAAGTAAAGCATATCATGTCCAAGATCACTTAAAAAAAATTTAACGACAACCCATACTTACCTTCAGTTACTCCCCCAATAGCAAGAGAAATAATAGCTAAAACGTTTTCACATGATGAATGATTTATCTACCAATAGAGGAGAAAACAATTTAATTTAGTAGCCAGAGTTCAGACTAACTTGATAACAATAAAAACATACCCTGACATAAAATTATCACAAAAATGGAATAAAGATATTTCTCACAGAAGATAAAATTGCTTTGAAGATGAAAATGCAGAAACTGGATAATAATAGTTACTAACTGTAGAAGTATATCAAATAAATAATAAGCAGGCAATTCACTTAAAATCCAATGGTCTTAGAAAAATAGTTACATTAGCATGATTAAGGCTGTAAGCTAGTCAAATACAGAAATCTTGAGGCCAAAACTCAATGGACAGGGCAAAGGCAAGGCCAGGGGAATGAACTGTACTGATGCTTCAGTATGTCTGAGGGAGGGTTTTAATAGAAGGGAAGTAGTGCCTTGGTTCCATAACATTATAAAAGCCAGCATTTATTGAGTATTCACTAACTGTTATTTTACACAACCTTGAAAGGATGGTATTTGTATTCTTACAAATGAAACTGAGGCCCAGAAAAGCAAAATAACTTGCCTGATGCCTCACAACAGGTTAAGTGAATAGGTGTGAAGAAAAGGAAAAAAATGAATTTTGATGCAGAATTGCCCAAAAGAAGGCGGCACTGCATTATCACCAAAGACATAAGATCTACCTCATTGGGATCGAACCTTCGCTTAACCAAGAATAAACTGTTGAAATTTTTCCTTTCATTCGAGTGCCCACTAATGTTAAATAAATTCAGATTTCTCACATTTAGATTAAATTAGTCTACTGAAGTGAAATAGGCGCTATATTTTTATGTTGATGAAAGGATATCGTAAGAAAATGACAGTATGGAACCCCAGTTCCCATGCTGCACATCCTCAGACTGGACTTTTCTTGCTACTGCAGGATGCGTCACACTGTTTATGCAGCAATGCGAGAGGGCCCACGTCAAACTCTAGTTGTTGCTCAGGAAGACCCTGTATCAACTTTTCTCATACTATTCACTTGGAGAGAGCTCTCTTCATTTATTAAACCAAACACTTAAGTTGCACCTGTGCTGTCAAAATCCTTAATCATTACATAACTTCTACACTATGATCAAGTCAGCTTTCACAAAGTAGCAAGCTCATACTAGAAAAAGTAACCATATTTAAACATTCATTTTAAGAATAAAAGTAATTAAAAAAATAACAATTTATTAATTTGCCAATAAATAAAAGTATACTTACAATTTCTTCTTCTAGAACACCTCTGAAAGCTTGGTCAAGGGTACATTTTTTTTCATTTTCACTATTAAAAACAAAAGACAACTGCATTTTTTAAATAGCTCAGGGTAAGTATGAAGATTCAGGCAAGCATATTTCAGGAATATCAATGCCTTACCTGCCAGGTAACTGGCTGAAAGTATTCAACAATGGCTTGATATTTTTGTTGTTTAGGGCCTCTCTGGTAGACTTCTAGAAAAATAAAAATAGAAAATAAGTGGGAAGATTTTTGTTTATTATTTACTAAAAAAAGTTCTTCATTAATAGTATGTCTAACTAAAAAATGTTTGTAACTGAAAAATTTCCTATCAGTCACTCTATCAATAATTCTTATTCAAATACCACTTACTGATACAGCCTCATCACTTTAAACCTGGCAAGAGCTTCCTAGCTTGACCTTTTCATTCATGTATTTCCCTCCTACCGTCTCTTTAAATATTGCATCAGTGAGAATCTACTGCTTAAAAAAAGTCTCCAATGGCTCTTTATTTACAGATTTTGGGTTTGAAGTTTTGTATCTCCTCACAAGGTCCTTGATAATATTATCACACTCGATCTATCCAATCTTATTTTCCACTCCCTCTAACACATACTCTGCACTAAGGTCTAGTCTTTTTTTCCCCCATAATGTTCTACCACGCTCACTCTAGTGTATTCATACATTCGTGATATTCTTCCCACCTGTTCATACAAATTCTATCCATTCTTCAGGACCCATCTGAAGTCCTACTTCTTCTAGGCAGTTGCTCAGCACAGTCCCTCACACACAGTAAACACTGAATAAATACCTGCTGGTCGTCTGAAAGTAGTTGTAATTGAAAGACAAACATATGGCAAAGTCATTCATCCTGTGAAAATTCACATACACTTAAAAAGTCATCTTATTACCTCACAGGAGTTAGATTTATACTGGAAATGTACATTCCTGACTCTGCCAAGAATAGGCTGTCATCTTGGGCAAATCCCTTAAGGCTTCATTTTCCTCATCAGTTAAATAAGAGGGTTGTCGCAGATCCTTACTACCTGCAGCAGCAGTGGCACCACCTGGAAACTTGTCAGAAAGGCAAAAACTCACGCCTCACTCCAAATCTACTGAATCAGGATTTACATTTAACAACATCTCCAGGTGATGCCACCACAAACTGGAGCTGGAGAAGCACTATGCAGGATGATCTTCAGTTAAATGGTCCTTTCCAAAGATAATATAATCTTGGATATTCCTCACAATTACTCTTAGCAGAATCTTAAATCACCAGAGATTAGACTACAGCAAAGTGCACAGAAAGAAAATAATTCTGATGACATAAACCAGGTATAATCTGGTAAAAAACAAACAGACCCCATACTGTATGGTTAAAAAAAAATGCACACAAGAAAAATTCTTACCAAAAAGAATCAAATTTCTTTCACAGAATTTTCACGCTGACATCACTATAAGTAACTACACATCCGCACAGTTAAATATCTGAGTAGTTGAATCATTACTTTAAAAATTGACGTAAATGGTAAAGAAAAATATAGTAAACCAGAGTTCTTCATGCTGAGGATGTATGAACAACATAAGAATAATGGGTCTGAAGTAAAAAAAAAAACCCAAAACACTTTAGTAAATCAATTATTTTGGAGCGATTGTCTCAGTTTCTATCTCATCTACAAGGGATAATAAAACTTAGCCTATTTAACATTGCTAAGATTATATAAGCTAACATGAAGACGCTCTGCAAGGTGTTTCTCAAACGCTAAAACTACTCTTCCCCAATGATTAAGAATAAGATGACATCGCGCAAACCTTCCCAAGCTGATCCGTTTGCCTTTCCTACTTAAGATCTTTTAATCGAACTCTTAGGAGTGAGATATGGAGGGTTAAAGGTGTGGTGAAGACGCGGCCGAACCACCACCAGGCATTAAGGAGGCGGGGCAGAAACCAGTTGTCCGGGCTAAAACCGCTCCGGCCCTCCCCTGTCAGTAGCTCCCTCCGGTTCTGGAAACACCTGTCCGGCTAAGCGCGCAATGCAGGGCAGCTGGGCTGTACCAGTGAGTCGCTCACGCAGGCGCCCAGAACGCGGGGTCCTGAATCCCGCCGGCAGGATGGTGGAGGCGGAGAGCAGAGGGCACGCGGAAGAGGCAGGTAAATCGCCTTTCCCACCTCCCAGCCCTCGACAGGGTCAGAAGCCAACGCTGAGGCGTACACGCCTCTGTGCCCTCTTTACCCCAAGACAAAATTCCAGTAATTTCAGGGAGAGGAGGGCAAAAAGTAGCGCCGGGTCAAGCTTGCACCCTCCCGCCTTCCGCTCACCGTAAACCGCGACCGCGCTTCGGGTAAACTGAAGAGCGGCGGCGTCGGAGACATCTTCTCGGCTGCGCGTGCCCGCCACCACGCTGCGGCGCAGGCGGATGACGTAAAGCCGGAAGCAACGAGATAACCGGCTCCGTACACGGCTGGATTGGCGTGTGAGCCAAGGGGCGGGGCGGCTGGCAATTGGGAGCTTCTGCAGTGACCGACCTCAGGTGGGCCTTAAAAACCCGAGTCAGCCACACAATGACAGGTCCGGGTTCGTGGGTAACTTGGGGTGACGACCTATGGCGGCCGCGCCCTCTAACCTCTGCGCTGCCGAGCCGGGCGTAGGCCCAGACGCGCACCGACGTAGTTTTCCGGGTTTGGGGAAGCCGGGCTAGTTACGGCTCAATGGGCTGCTTGGGAAGGTAACCGCTGCCGGAGAATCCAAGGCAGGTGGGGTATCTGGGAAAGCTCCAGGCTGGGGAATTGGTGGCCGTGGGCTGCCGGACCGCAATCATTCTCCCCGAAGTAGTGTCAGCGCCGGATTTACACATCAGCCCCGTAGTTCAAGGACCCTGTAGGTAGCTCATTAGCAATTCACTCTTCTGTGAAATCGAAATAATGCTTATGCCACAGGGCTCCTGAAAAGCGCTAATAAAATAATGCATGTGTGGCTTATATGGCATTTTAAGGATTATTATTAATATTTTGGAGTCAATTAACTTTGCTGGTATATATAGGTCTCTACAGAAAGAAAGACCGAGGAGGAATGCAGTTTTCTGCGCTGACAGGAAAATTGGTGGCTCCGTGTCCAGTGTAGAGGCACCCCTTGCAAAACCCCGCTTTCTCATCATTTTCCTCCCTTGTCTCCTCTCATTGGAGAGACTTGGCGAATGAGAAGCCAAGTAGCAGTAACTTTCTTTCTTTTATTTTTAATTTTTATTGTTATTCAATTACAGTTGTTTGCCTTTTCTCTCCATCCCTCCACCCCCCCCCCCAACAGTAACTTTCTTAGTTGAAATTATGCTATGGGGAAAGAACTTATATATTGACCCAACCATAAGAATTTTCTGCTGGTTCTTTCCCTTCCACGTGTACCTAAAAGAAGAAAGCTAGGTGTACTTTACCTAAGCTTCATTAGCATGCAACCTAAATACAGGAAGACAAAAAGATAACTGTATAGTGTTGCCTGTAAGTGGGAACTGTGAACAATGATGCATTGGAGACTTTTTTAGAATCAGTAGAATCATTCAAGTTTGATTGTATAAATTTCAAAGTTGGCAAACAAACTGATATTAACTAATTTAATAGGTATTTGCTGTAATAGGGCTATCATATTACAAATGAGTATTAACTGTCTACAGCACAACTAAGACTTGGGAGAGAAAAAAATTATATTTTGCAAAAATTCAAACATAAAAGTTGGAGTTTATTGACTCATTGGTCAAAACCCAGTCACTTAGAATTCTATTATTCAGCAAACATTGGTTGGGTATGTTGCACACAATGAACAATATGTGTTGAAGGAATAAGAAGTATATGAACAAAATGATAAAGCTTATTTCCCGTTTGGAGGAGCTCTTAGTTTGGTTGACATAAAAGAAAGAAACCATTACAGTATGTATATAATTTCTATCACAAATAATTTAGATAATAGCTGCTGTAAGACATCAAAGGGGAGAAATTAACATATGAGGTGGTCAAAAAGCCTTCATGGAGAAGACAGATATGAGCTGGACCAAGAAGGATTCCAATAAAGATAGGTAGGACTGGAAGGGGTGAATAGGAAGACATTCCCAGTGGAGAGAATGGTATGAGCAGAGGTGTGGAAGGGAGAAAGCATAGTGAAAGATAGCTGTTTAATATTGAGTTCTAAACAAAAAGAGGGATGAAAAGTCAGGTTGTAACCAGATTGTATTAATGTTTGAAGCCAAAGAATATTATGGTTTTAAAAATGGCTTTTACGATTCCAACCAAGTTATAGCTGACAGTATATTTGGGGGGAAGGAGAGAAATGAACTATTTTGCTGATGAGTGAAGAAACAATAGGAAAACAATCTTCAAGGGATAATGGGATGTTACTGTTTAGTGGGTATAGATTTTGGCTTGGGAGGAAAGAGTTCTGGAGTTGGATATCAATGATGATTGCACAACAATGTGAATGTATGTGAAAGCCACTGAATTGTACATTTAAAATGGTGAAAAATGAATAAAATGCTACATTTTATGTATATTTTACCAAAGTAAAAGAACAACAAAAAAATCTGATCTAGACACCTTCAAAAGAGCAAAGATAGTGTAGATACCAGTATGATTTGAGACCTTAAGATTGAGACCTTAAAAAGCCCGGAAGTAGTAGGTAATGCATTTAAAAAAGACATCCATCAAGAATCATTACAGTAAAAATATTTTAGCATTTAGATCACTTTAATAAATACTTTATAATTCCCACAGCACTTAACATATACCTCATTTCATCCTGTGATATTTTGAGGTGGGTAATACAACTGTTAGGCCCATTATGCACTTGAAGATGCAGGCGGGGAGAGGTGGGGTTCTTGATACAGGTAAATGGCAAAATGAGACTACCCATGGGTTTTGATTCCAAATTCCATGCTCCTTACATTTTGTTATACTGTTGTGTAATGGTTAAGTTTTAGTCAGAACCTTCTATGAGCCAGACACTTTTCTTGTACTACTTTTACTCCTTATAACAACATTGTACATAGTTATAGATCAGTGAAGAAACAGGCTTCTCTTTCCTAGGTCACATGGCTAGAAAAAGCTAATTCGGGATTTGAGCCTGGCTTTAATCCCAAAGCCTGTATTTGGTCTAACTCTTGGATTTATACTAACTCATTGGCTTGGTTAATGTCTCATAAATTATTTTCATACAGGTGGATAAGGTTAAGGATCATATTGTCATCAGTAACACACTATGATTTTTTTTGAAAGTATGTAATAATAACAATCAAAGGGCAGACATCCAATAGCAAGTAATCTCTTCACTTAGATTTATTGCACACTTATTTTTCCTCCTGTGCTAGTAAAGGTAAGATGGACCAGGCACTGTCTCTTTGTTAGGAAATACCCTCCTTGGGAAATGCTAGGCTCCATGGTTTAGATCAGTTCCAAGCATTTGCATGTTTATTCCTCTTCTTTTTCTTGGTGGGATCTTAGTTGGACTCAAGTTACCATCAGAGTGGTGGTATCTAGCAGATGTGGACCATGGGGCAGCTTAGTCTGCTTTTGGTCTAGTTTTTATCCTCTAGCCCTCGCTAAAAGAAACGTTTTGTTTCAAGCTCACCAGTCAACCACATTAGGATATTGGATTGCAGCTTTTGCTGGTTCAGGTTCTGGGCCTTTGTCATCTTTTCCTTTCTCTATGTCTCTGTAATTTGAATGGATTGAAAGAATTACATGGACAAGGAACTCATGTTTGAGAGTAAAAGCTGAGCAAAAAGAATGAGACTTTTTCATAGGGAAAGGAATGGAACTTGGGTGAATAATAATGGGAGAGCAATGATACTTTGTGAGTATTTTTGTTGAAAAAGAGGAATTATGTGAAAACTGTAGGTCTGTATTTTTATAGAGTGGTGGCATTTTTCAAGCACTTTATATTAATATTTTATTATTCATTTAATACATATTTATTGAGGACTTATTATCTGCCAGTCATAGGCACAATATTGGATCATATATGCAGTATTATTATTTTATAAAATTCTAAGTACTGTATATAATATCACTATCTAGTATATATGGTAAAATCCTGTCTGATGAGCTTAGTTGGAAAACATAGATAAGCACAGTTCAAGGTGAGAAATAAAATAGTGGATGATTTCTTGCTCTGATAAGTGTAGCTTCCCTGCAGGATTAGGCAGAGATTTTGCCTGAAATTGTACCATTGCTTGGCTTGTTCTCACTTCCTGTTCTGTTTCTCTCTACCCCTTTCTGGTTTCTTTTGAGATCACCTTAATAAATCATTTGCTCACAAATTCTCACCTCAAGGTTTATTTCTGGAGATCCTGATTGTGTTAGTTTGGATATACTGAGAAGCAGACATCAACTGTTAGGGTTCGATGTGCAAGAGATTTATTATGGAGGGAGCGGGGGTAGGCAGGGAGAGCTTGCAGACCGCAGGGCAAGACAGGATGGTTAGGTAGGAAGTTTAAGTGAAACACAGCACCAACAAAGGTTTGGCTTTGCCTATGGGCAGTCCTCAGTCAAATCTCCTGGCTGGAAGAATATTATAGTTTGCCAGAACGGGTCTACTATGTCTGCCATGCTCAGATGTCAACTAGAAGCAGCCTTAGAAAGCCTGGCTCTGTGCAAATGTGGTTGATCCAGAGGCAGTAGCTGCGCTGTCAGTCAGTTGTGCTGCCCACAGCAAAAGATCTGAATGGAGCATTTTCATGGCCACCACACTGTCCTATGGTATTGCTATTCATTCATTTTCAGAAAATATTTTCTTGGTTTGTTTATTCTCAATAAATATATATAAACCCGGCACTGTGAACAAAACAGAAGAGTTACTACTCTCATGCAGCTTTTACTCTGTGGGAGAGCATATTTTTTTTAAATAGATAAAAACAAAAGAATTTTATTATGTGATAAATGCTATGATTGAAATAATAGCTAACATCTATTGAATGTTGTTGTGTGCTTGAATTCTAAGTGCTTTACGTGTATGAACTCATTTAATCTTCCCAGCAACCTTATAGGGTAGGTACTTTTTATTCCCAGTTTTCAGAAGAGCCTGAGGTGAACAGTGCTTAAGTAACTAAGATCCAAGGTCATTCAAAATCAAAGGAATAAGAGACTGTGTTAGAGCATACTTAGGAAGTATTTATTTATTTATTCCAATTACAGCTGACATTCAACACCATATTAGTTCAAGGTGTATAGCACAATGGTTACACATTTATATAATTTGCAAAGTGATCCTCCCAACAAGCATAGCTCTCAACTGGCACCACACATAGTTATTACAACACTATTAGCCATATTCCCTATGCTGCAGTTTACATCCTTGTAAATACTTCATAACTGCCGATTTGCACTTCCTAACCCCTCTGTCTTTTTCACCCCATCCTCCAACCCTCCTTCCACACAGCAACCATCAGTCTGTTCTCTGCATCCACAAGTTCCTGTCTGGTAGCAAAGATCTCTCTGAGGAAGTGCTATTTTAAAACAAAATAATTTATTGATCTGTGTGTGTGTGTGTATATGAGAGAGACAGAGAGAGATACCAGTTTATTGTTCCTCTTATAATATTTATGCATTCATTGGTTGATCCTTATATCTGCCCTGACCAGGTATCAAACTAGCAACCTTAGCATATCAGGACGATGCTGTAACCAACTGAGCTACTTTGCCAGGGTCAGGAAGTGATATTTAAGTTAAAATTTAAAGGATGGGAAGGGAATTAGGTACATATTTGTGAGGGTGAGATTTGACAGGGGAAGGCAAGAAGGAACATTTCAGGTAGAAGGAACAGCATGTGCAGTGGCTTATGTTAGGGGAAAAGGTTAACACATTTGAGAACTGAAAGAAGGCCATAGTGAGAAAGATGGAGAGCAGTGGAAAAAGAGGTTGTAGAAAAGAACAGGGCCAGATTCTTCAGGACTTTGCAATTCTCTAGAGTTTCATTCTCTTCTGCACACTACAGTCTTCTGGAATCTCATGGAACACAAAGTTTGTTTTTAAAAGTTCTCTACTTTTTGCATAAACCGTTTCAGAGGAGAGACATTTGCTTTTATTGGTCACCTTGCTTCCACTCTGTGGAGCATCTGATTTTCTTCATATGACTGGTGATTTTTCATTATGTGTTCATATTTATAAATAAAGGTTAAGATTGTTCAGTCCTAATAGTTATTGCAGGGGACGCTCAGCACATTTCCCATTCCTCACTCGCCATTCCCACCCCTTTTCACCCTGTTCTTGTAATAGGCAAAAACAGTTGTGGGCATATGACCAGACCTGGCCAGCAGTAAGTCTCTGACTTTTTTTTTTTTTTTTGCAGCTGGAAAATATGGCTGCTGTACTTGTCAGAATTCGTCTTTACAAACAAGATAAACCTACTTTGGTTAGAGTTTTGAGATGTAAAAAATTATTGGGAGGGTATCAGGAAATTCATATAACCAAGTGGAAGGCTGGAGATAAAGCTTTAGATAAATAGAAGCATGACATAGTTTCACCCTTAAGATGTCCCCACTGACATCATCTTTAATGGTTTGGCTCTACTCCTGGATTCTGTGGCCCCAGGACACTTGCCACCACATCACTGAACACGCACCACCACAACATGCTGCTGCAGCTGTCCTGCACCATTTCCAGCTTTCAGACTTGTGCACTTTTTCCTCTAGATTCAAGGTGTTGACTGGGAGTAACTGAGTGGCTACACTCAAGTCTTGTGTTTGTGCCCTGGCTTGCAGAGAACAAGGAAAGTTATGCCCATCCTTCCTCTTTCAGCTTCTGTGGTGAGCTGCAGAGCCCTGTTTTGGGAATTCCCTCCTACTGGAAAGGGTATTTGGATGCTGAGCAGCCAATAGGATAGAATCCATTGGTTCTGTACAATTTTCTGTTACTTCAGGAGCTGTGGTGAAAGTTGAGCTAGTGATGCCATCTTCCCTACTGCTTGGAGAACACCAATCTATACAAAGAGAAAATGAGGCCAACCCACAGAAACAGCTGAAAGATGGGCTATAGGCAAAGAAAAGAGAGTAACAGAAAGATGTTCAGTGGGGAGGAGAGATGTAGGGAGAGAGATGGGAAGGTGGTGGGAAGGGAGATTAATTGCAAATTATTTTGAGCTTGGCTTTTCCATGTCAGATGACAGCTCTTATGCTCTAAGTTACATGAACTATTAAATCCCTTTTATGGTCGCTTAATACTATTTGGTGTTGGATTTCATTCATTTACTGTCAAAGTGTTCCAATTAGTGCAGGAGTTGAGGTGGGTTTCATCTACAATTTTGTGAGTTATTGTTTAGTTTCCTTTTCATTTCTCAATGTCAGAAAGAGGAGGCTGGGCTACCCCTATGAAGTTCTGAATGGAGTGGGTTGACTTTCAAATGATTCATTGTGCTGGAGATTATGGTCCCTCAGGGGTGTCCACCCTTTTTGCATTTCTCTGCCACACTAGAAGAAGAAGAGTTGTCTTGGGCCACATGTTAAATACACTGTGACACATAATCACAAAAAAAAATCTCATATAAAGTTTTAAGTAAATTTACGATTTTGTGTTGGATTGCATTCACAGCCATCCTGGGCTGCACGTGGCCCGCAGGCTGCAGGCTGGACACCCCGGAGCGGTTTTGCACACCTCTACTACTTCCTATAAGCCAGATGAAGTCTCTAGTTGGATTTTACCTCTGAGCAGTGGTGGATCTTTCTTTGCATGCACAGGACAGTAACGGGCATACCTCCTCTTAGGTGAGGGGTGAATTTAGTGGCTGTAGACATTAATATGAGCCTATCATGTATGACTGGAAGTGATCTGGTAAATACGATTTATTTTCTGTAGTAATGATGACTCTTAAGACCTCAAATGTCAACAACCTTGGGAAATTTTAGAGAAGGATGGAAGAGGAGTGTTTTACTCTGGGTCACCTCCCAAAATAGAGTCAAAGTCTTGTGTCCAGGTAATTTATTTGAGAAATGATCCAAAGAAGCAGTGGAACTAGGGAAAGAGAAACAGAGGAGGAAAAGCCATTGCAGAAGTACATCATAGTATTGGTCACTGCTGTAGTTTGACTAGAACTCAATTTCACTGGAATCTTTTGAGAAGATATATATAATGTGTCTCAAAATTACTTGCTCAAAGAAAGGAGGAAAGCATTTATCCATTGACACCCAGTCCCCCTTCATCAAAGGCTGACTTGGGGACATTGCTGGTGCGCATGCATTAATACATAGAGGACTCCCACAGGGGTTCTTTGCCACCATGCAATATTAGAGAAGCTCTGGGGCAGAAAAACAAAAGATGTATGTATTATGCAGCTGAAGTGAAATGCTTTCAGTTTCACGTGCGTGGACTTGGCTGTCATAGCAGTGGCTAAAGTAAAAGTGGGTCCAAAGAATGGGAAGCAGGGCCAAGAGGTGTATGACATAAGGGAGGGAAATGTGCTGACTTCTTAAATTTTTTATTGATTGATTGATTTTAGAGGACAGAGGGTGAAACATTGATTTATTGTTCCACTTATTTATGTATTCATTGGTTGATTCTTGTATGTGCCCTGACCAAGGATTGAACCCACAACCTTGGTGTATTAGGACAACGCTCTAACCAACTGAGCTACCCAGCCAGGGTTGAATTCTTAATCTTATTTGGGGGGGGGGGCGCTAAAATAAACTGTTTCATTGGGTCTTAGCTAATTAAAAATTACAGATTCAAGTATATAGCTTTTTAAAACAAATGATAAGCATAAATATTTTAAAACATAAATGATCTCCCATTTCTAGAACCTAGAATAATATATACACCTCCAAGATCACTGGAGAAAATAAGAAAAACATACAGTTTATAGAACAAGAGTTAGAAAAGAGGTAATGAAAGCAAAAATAGAAAAGTGGGAGTTTATCAACCTGAAAAACTTATGCACAGAAAAGGAAACAAAAGAATTAAAAGAGAACCTATAAACCCTGGCAGAGTAGCTCAATTGGTTAGAGCATTGTCCCCCAATATGCTAAGGTTGCTGGTTCAATCTCCAGTTAGGGCATTCAAGAAGCACCCAATGAATGCATAATTAAGTGGAATAACAAATTGGTGTTTCTCTCTGTCTTCTCCCTTTTCCTCCCTTTCTCTAAAAATCAATTAAAAAAAAAGAGGGAACCTATAGAATGGGAGAAAATTTTGCAAAGCATACATCTGGTAAGGGGTTAATATCCAGAAGTTATGAGGAACTCCAGCAACTCAATAACAAAAAACCAAATAACCCAATTAAAGAATGAGCAAGGTTCCTACATAGACATTTCTTTAAAGAAGGCGTACAATAAACAACAGGTATATGAAAAGGTATTCAACATCACTGGTCTTCAGCTAAATGGAAATCAAAACCACAATGGGGTATCAGCTCACACCTGTTAGAATGGCTCTTATCAAAAAGAGAAGATAATTGTGAGGATGTGGAGAAAACGGAACCCTTGTATACTGTTGGGGGGACTGCAAAATGATGCAGGAACTATGGAAAACAGCATGAATCTTCCTCAAAAAAATTAAAAACAGAACTACCATATGACTAAGCAACCCCAGCTCTGTGTGTGTGTGTGTGTGTGTGTGTGTATACCCATGTATATTCAACGAAAATGAAGTCATTATCTCAAAGAGATCTGTACTCCCAGGTTCATTGATGCAGATTCACAATAGCCAAGATATGGATACAACCTAAGTGTCTATTGATGGATGAATGAATAAAGTAAATGTGAGATATATATGTGTGTGTGTGTATACACACACTACTTAAGTGTGTGTATGTGTGTGCATGTGTGTATACTCTGCCTGGAGAAAGTCCAGCCGTTGTTAATATAATGGGAACCGTTTGCGCAATGTCGATGTAATGTGGCAACCAAGGAGAGTGGACTGGAATGCACATGTGTGAACAATGACGACTTCACTGTACTAGTCAGTGGGGGTTGTGGATGCCTTTGAATGAGCATGTGTACTGTGTGGCTGTCACATTCAAAACGACTGAGAGAGTAGAGCAAAGAATCTGCATCAAATTTTGTGTTAAGCTTGAACATTCCTCCATGGAAACTATTCAGATGATTCAGAAGGCTGCAGCTATGGGCAACTGGTGATTGGCAGCTTCATCACGACAACATGCTTTCTCATGTATCATGTCTCATGCAGAGTTTTTTTGTGAAACATCAAATCACCCAGGTGACTCAGGCCCCCTGCAGCCCAGATTTGGTGCCCTACGACTTCTGGCTTCTCCCAAAACTAATCACCTTTCAAAGGGAAGAGATTTCAGACCATCGATGAGACTCAGGAAAATACAACGGGGCGGCTTATGGCGATTGGAAGAACTGTATGGGGTCCCAAGGTGCCTACTTTGAAGGGGGCTGAAGTGTCATTGTCCTATGTACAATGTTTCTTGTATCTTCTTCAATAAATGTCTCTATTTTTCATAATACATAGTTGGGAACCCTCTGGACAAACCTTGTAGGTACACACACTAGAATATTTAGCCTTAAAAAAGGAAATTCTGCCATTTTGACAAAATGGGTAAAATAGGGTGACTTTTTTTGAGAGGGAAATCTTTATTGTTTTCTGTATAAAAATGTCCATCAGGTACAAATCGAAGGGGTCGGGGCAGATGCTTATACAGGAATAGCAAGGGGACAGTCCCAGCAGTCTTTTGACCCTCTCTCATGTAGGCCTTGCTCAGAATCCTAGGTAATACACAGCTTCAGGGTGAACACTGAGAGGGGTCAGAGGTGCAAGGCTTAGCCAGACAGCAGAGGTCACGAGAAGGCCAGAATCCAGGGTCAGGACTGGTCGAAGTTGAGTTTCTTGGTTGGAGGAGTTTCTCCTAGCCCTTCAATATCCACCAGGTAACTGTTGGCATCGGAGTCATTCAGAGCACTTACGGTCAGCTTTCTGCTTCTTTATGGGGAGACCCCTGGCCTCAGGGACAGTGGAACTGCTTAGTGGAGGGACAGTTGGAGGAGGCTACAAGATACCAGATACCACCTTCTTGGGCCCTTTCTTGGGTGACTCAGGTGGAAAGGGGACACCAGAGTCTTCATATACTTAGCGCTTCACAGTGGCCTTTATCTGAGCCAGTGTCATTCCTTGATGATACAGCTGATGTGATTAAGGTCGTCCCCAAACTGCTTTATAGCAGCCCTCAGCATCTGTACCTCCGTCTCTGTCCACTTGGCACCCACAGGGGAACAGTCGGCCACAAGATGCAGCTGCATCATTAGCTCCCCAAGCTTCCTGAATAGGGCTCCTGCAGCGGAGATTTTGCTGACCTTTGTGGACGTCATGGCCCCGTGTGCCTCGGGTAGAGAGCCGCTGTTGCCACCACCACCTGAGCTGTGGATGACATCTCACTGGATGAAATAAGCCAGACACAGAAAGACAAATACTGTATGATTTCATGTATATATGGAATTTAAGAAGCTGAACTCGTAAGGGCAGAGCAGAATGGTGGTTGTAGGGGATAGGGGAGATGTGGAGATATGTCAGAGGGTACAAAGTAAGTCCAGAAGACCAGAGCTTACACAGCATGGTGACTGTAGTTAATAATACTTGAAATAATAATGTGTGCTTGAAATTTGCTAATAGAGAAGATCTTGAGTGTTATCATGCACAAATAAAATAACTGAGGTGATATGTTCATTAGTTTGAGGTAATTATTTCACAATGTGTGTGTGTGTGTATCAAAACATTACGTCATACACCTTAAATATATATAATTTATTTGTTAATTATACCTCAACACTGGAAAAAATTAAATTTGTCCTACCAGATATAAACTTATAACAATAGCAATTAAGATACTACAGTTATAGTTTAGGGGAAGACAAATAGATTAATGAAAGAGAATAGGGAGCCCCCCAAAGTCCCACACACTATGTATATACTTAATATTTCATTGTATCACATAAGGCATTGTGATTCACAGTCAGTAGGAAAATGGAAGAATATATGATAAGTCATCCTGGGACAATTGGTTATCCTACATGTGGGAAAATAACGGATTCCTCATATCAAAAAATTCCAGGTGGACTAAAGACATAGTATGAAATGCAAAACCGAATTATTTAGAATATACCCTAATTACCTTGCAATAGGGAGGAATTTCTGAAACAAAATTGAAAAGGAAGAGATTGATAATTTTGGCTACATTAAAATTACCTTTTAGTTAATCAGAATACATAATAAAAATGGAAAGATGGGATTTAGAATGGTAGAAGATATTTACAACTCAACCAGTGATTAGCATAGAGAATAAACACTTTTATAAATACTTAAAAGTGTCAAACCCTCCCCCAAGTTAACAATGGCAAAAGACAAACAGGAAATTCATGCAGAAGAGGAAACTCAAAAAGATGCCTAATCTTAAGTAAGGAGGGAAATGCATTAAACAATACTGAGATACTGTTTTCTCATCTATTGTATTGGCATGAGTTAAAAAGCCTGATGAATGTTGATGAGGAGGTGAAGCTTGTATACTCAGTGTATGGAAATTAATCTGGTACAACCATTTGGGAAAAGTAGGGTTGAAGATGTATAATGCTCTTCAATCCAACAATTTTACTGTAGGTATAAACACAAGAGGATTTCTTAACATGTATAAAGAAACGTGTTCAAGAATGTTTCAAGTCCTGGCTGGTATGGCTTAGTGGATTGAGCACCAGGCTGCAAACCAAAGGGTCAGCAATTCAATTCCAAGTCAGGGCACATGCCTGGGTTGCAGGCCAGGTCCTGGGTAGGGGGCGTGTGAGAGGCAACCACACATGAATGTTTCTCCCCCTTTCTAGCTCCCTCTCTGTCTAAAAATAAATAAAATCTTAAAAAAATGTTTCAGTACTGTTGGTAATGCCACAGAATTAGAAACAGTGTCAGCCAATGAATATAGTTTTAAATATTCAATTGATAAGTGTGAAAGGCAGTGAAAATTAAAGCACTAGATCTACTTTTTTCAGTGGGAATAAATGTCTTTCACTGGTTGAAGTGAACATGATTTATAATTTCTAAAAGGAACATAAAGTCTTGTGGAGGAAGGAGAAAGCTATGGGAAGTACCAAGGAAAAGGGATTTTGTGGATGAAGTTGTTTTTTCCATTAAGATATTTAATTTCTTTCTACCCATAACACTACCTTAAATTTCATTGAAATGATAGCTTCTTGAAATAACTAGTTCTCACCACAAGAGGTCAGCATTTGCATGGAAATGTTTCCTGTAAAGTAGCATTGGAAAAACAGACAAAAAATGAACTTTTTTGTATTTGAATGTATTCCTATCTGATTTGGAATCTGGTATTGACCTTCAGCTGCCTTAGTAAATGCAAATTTTAAGTAAGTTATTATAGAAAATGCTATGTATAGTTCTGTATTAGAATACTTCACTTTTCATTAATTCTGAGCAACTCAGCCGCTCCTCGCTGCAGAGGCCAAGAATGCTCGCTCAACTTGACTTTGATATTGTTTTTCTTTCAAGGAGTTCCTCTAATGGCTGTTTATATCAGTTTAAAAAATAAGTAATACATCAGGAGGAATTACTAAGTTATGATTATTTCATGAGGTTTTGTGACCCTCACTTAGCATGTGTTATTTTTAATACTCTCAGAGGAAAATGGAACACTTTGCCATCAGGGCTAGAGGACGTCTTTCCACTTGGTTCTGGTTAGACTTTCCACTACAATGTTTCTTTACCCAACTCCAGCTCCTTCCATCCACTTTGTAAATGGAAAGTAATGAAGAGTTTCCTGTTTTGAAGTCAGCTCCAGACCTACACTGAATTATCACATTGATGGCAGTGAATTGAAGACTGGGAGACTAAGATAGCATTTTTATTCAGACACCTTCCCCACAGTGTTTTGCACACTGCCTTGTACTTGAATGTTTGCCTTAATGAAAACAGAAAACTGATCAATCCATGCCCAGCTAAAAATCCTTCAGTGGCTCCAAGTAGCTTTCAAGACTTAGTTGAATTAGCTGTATGTTCTAAAATATTCAAAATGTGTCCTTGCCTAACCTGCCAGCCTTGTATATTAATATATTTATAGTAAAATCAGCTACTATATGCTGAGCACAAATTATATGTCATTATTGTCTTTCATCATTTATATACATGATCTCATTTATTCCTCTTTGAAATAATTGTATGCAAATGAGGAAACCAAGGCTCAGAGAACTTTAAAAAAATCTTTATACAATGGGGTTTGAACTTGAGTGTATTTGACTACAAAATCATAGCTATATATTATGCTTCTCATCTTGCCTCTTCTCACAGCCACACACTCTGCAGTCACATGGAACTACTCTCAGTTCCTTTATGTCATAACTTTTGCATACGTTTTTGCTTCTTCTGAAATTTCTTTCTTACTTGCTGTAAGTGGTCAAATCCTCCTTGTGTTTAAGACTCAGCTTAGTCATCACCTGCTGTGGTTGACCCTCCCTGATCCATTCAGTTGTGTTCTTACCCCTGCTGAGTTACAGGGTCATAGTCTGAATAGTTTTTTTTTTTTTTTTAGAATGTGTGTGTGTGTGAGTTCAGCAGGAGATTGGGGAAGTAATTGCTGATGCTACTCTGGAAGAACCATTGCTCTGTGTAAGGTGGAAATCCATTTTTAGCTTAAACCCCAACAAGGAAGTGATTTTTCCTTCCAAAGGGAACAAAATAAGGTCCATCTCCTTTGACCCCAGAATAAGTCGCTTGGTGGGGGGTGGGGGGTCGAAAGAGTGAATTGATTGAAGCAGTAACTAAAATTTCAAGACAGAGCTCCCAAGTTGGAGTTACAGGGCCCAGAGAGCCGTGAAAACCATTACCTGGGTTAACAAATCAAATAGGCAGCTGTGCTTAAAGGTGAGGCTTGAACTTTGAGTCTTCACAAAAGTAAAGACCAAATGGGCCTTGGATATGAGGAGCAACAACCCCCGTCCAAACCACTATAGGCAGGATTTGGGTACTTGGGATGGGCAAATACAGAGAAGCAACATTCCTTTCTTAAATTTATTTTCTTAAGGTAACTCATTGCTGTTTGAGTGTGCTATGTGGGAGTTTTGAAGGATTATACCTCCAACATTTCATTTCTCAAAAAATTGGGAGTTAGACTCTTTCGCTTAGATTTGTACCATAAGCATTGCCTTTCTTTTTTAGCTATGGCTTCTTCCTCTTTTTTTAATTTACATTTTGAACAGTTTTTTGGTTGATGATACTGGAAATTTCCAACCTAAATTTTGGCTCCATTTTCTTGAGTGGAAAGAGTTGTTTAAAGACATGGTCTTTGGTTTCCCATTTCAAGTATTTTCTTTTTATCACCCATTCTCAAAATGAGAAAGGAAAGGGAATAAACATTCACTAAGCACATGCAAGTGCCAGACAACTCTTTCACATTATCTCATTTAGTTCCCAACACAGCCCCTATATGTGTTAGTATTTTCACTGTTTCATAGAGGCAGAGACAGAGAATACTAGAGATTGAATAAGCTGCTGGTAAGTGGGGAAGCTGAGGTTAGAATAACATCAAGTCCGGTTCCACTACCCTAGGCTCTCCCAAATTTGAATGAAGGATAACCCCTCTTTTTAAAGGCAACCATTTCCATAGACCACTTGTGTAGACTAAAATTATTTTAATGTTTTTAAAAATATATATTTATTGATTATGTTATTACAGTTGTCCCATTTCCCCCCTTCACTCCACCCTGCACACCCTCTCCCTCCCACATTCCCCCCTTATAGTTCATGTCCATGGGTCATACATATAAGTTCTTTGGCTTCTACATTTCCTATACTGTTCTTACCCTCCCCCTGTATATTTTCTACCTACCATTTATGCTACTTGTTCTCTGTACCTTTTCCCCCTCTCTCCCCATCCCACTCCCCTGTTGATAACCCTCCATGTGAGCTCCATTTCTGTGGTTCCGTTCCTGTTCTAGTTGTTTGCTTAGTTTGGATTTGTTTTTGTTTTACGTATGGTTGTTAATAACTGAGTTTGCTGTTATTTTTACTGTTCATATTTTTTATCTTCTTTTTCTTAGATAAATCCCTTTAACATTTCATATAATAAGGACTTGGTGATGATGAACTCCTTGAACTTGACCTTATCTGAGAAGCACTTTATCTGCCCTTCCATTCTAAATGAAAGCTTTGCTGGACAGAGTAATCTTGGGTGTAGGGTCCTTGCCTTTCATGACTTTGAATACTTCTTGCCAGTCCCTTCTTGCCTGTAAGGTCTCTTTTGAGAAATCAGCTGACAGTCTTATGGGAACTCCTTTGTAGGTAACTGTGTCCTTATCCCTTGCTGCCTCTAAGATTCTCTCCTTCTCTTTAATCTTGGGTAATGTAATTATGATGTGCCTTGGTGTGTTCCTCCTTGGGTCCTTGGGTCCAGCTTCTTTGGGACTCTCTGAGCTTCCTGGACTTCCTGGAAGTCTATTTCCTTTGCCAGATGAGGGAAGTTCTCCTTCATTATTTGTTCAAATAAGTTTTCAATTTCTTGTTCTTCCTCTACTCCTTCTGGCACCCCTATAATTCGGATGTTGGCACATTTCAAGATGTCCTGGATGTTCCTACATCTCTCCTCATGTTTTTGAATTCTAGTTGCTTCATTCTTTTCTGGTTGGATGTTTCTTTCTTCCTTCTGGTCCACACTGTTGATTTGAGTCCCAGTTTCCTTCGCATCACTATTGGTTCCCAGTACATTTTCCTTTGTTTCTCTTAGCATAGCCTTCATTTTTTCATCTAGTTTGCGACCAAATTCAACCAATTCTGTGAGCATCTTGATAACCAGTGTTTTGAACTGTGCATCTGATAGGTTGGCTATCTGTTCGGTGCTTAGTTGTACTATTTCTGGGGTTTTGATCTGTTCTTTCATTTGGGCCTTTTTTTTTTTTTAAATCTTGGTGCACCTGTTATATAAAGGGGCAGAGCCTTAGGTGTTCACCAGGGCGGGATAACGCTGGTTGCTGCGCTGTGACACTGTGCATGGGCGAGGGGCTGAGAGGGAGCAATGGTGCCTGCTCCACTCTGCTGGATTTCAGTCACTCCCTCCGTTACCCACAATCAAATTGGGGCCCTCTGCTGCTGCTTCCCGAGTGGGTGGGCTTGTGCATGCTCTAGGCATCCATGGGTCTCTCCAACGACCTCTCCTGTGAGGCTGGGAGTTTCTCCTGCTGCCGCCTCAACCCCCACGGGTGTTTTCAATCAGAGGTTTGAGTCTTTCTTTCCCCGAGCTGGAGCCCTGGGTTGAGAGGTCTGTTTCGCTCCCTGGCCGTTCCACCCGGTTTATCTACGTGCGAATGTGGGGCTGTGGGGTCTGCTAGCTGTTGCACTGCCTGCCCTGTTCCCTCCACAATCCGCCAGTCCCTGGGTCTGGCCTCATTGCCACAAGTCCTATCTGTCCCGGCTGCCCGTCTCTACCCCCCCCTACTGGTCTGGACGACTGTTTCTTCTTTATCTCCTTGGTTGTCGGACTTCCGTGCGGTTTGATTTTCTGTCAGTTCTGGTTGGTTTTTGCTTTTAGATTGTTGTCCTTCTTTTGGTTGTGTGAGGAGGCACATTGTGTCTACCTACACCTCCATCTTGAATTCCCAAAAATCTATTTTAATGTTTCTTAAGTGAACAAGCATGAAACTAGATGTTTTATGCTTATGCCATAAGCATTCATTGTGATATTTATATAACAACAGAACTAGAAGAAAGTGTAGAACTTAAATAAAAACAAAACTTCAAATACAATTAGTATGACTTTGTTGAAATAACACTGAGGTTTGCAATATAGATACAATATTGATTCTTATGGTGCAGTTTTGTTTTGTTTTTTGTTTGGTATTTCTAACTGGTATGTGATGATTTCATTGTCACATTATTGTTTGCTCTTTGAGCTACTGTGAAAATCCTAGATTTGTATAGCATCTCATGATACAATTTAGACTTTGCTTGGCCCAATTGATTATTTTGTTATGAAATCCACCGTTGTTGATTAGCCCATGACAATTAAAAAAAAAAGAACTATATTACTGGAATGTTCACTCCTTGAGGGTGGGCCCTTTGTCTGCCTTTTTCACTGTTGTATTATTCCTGGTGTCTGGAACACTGCCTGGCACACGGTGGGTGCTCAATAAATGTTTAATGGATGTAGGAGTTAATGAACAAAGAAATAATTAGGGTTAATATATTTTTAAATATAAATGCCGGCCCTGAAACTTTGTGGCAAAAAGAGATTGTAAGGTGGTCATCCAGATGATCCAAACTGTGCTCATACTGTGGTGATAGTATTTCCAGATAATTATTTATTGATTTCTCCCTGTGTTGTCCCTCTCCAGCCCTACCCTTTCTTCCTACCCAAACCATTCAAGCAGGTACTTGAGCTCTAGGCGTATGGCCTTATGGGAGAGATCTGGTTGGTCAGAAAAGCAAAGATTGTTTGCAGGCTTTTGTGCTTTGTGTTCTGTAGCCTTCAGATGAAAGCCACTTCTAAGTACACTCTTCCTTCATGTGCTGCTTATCTTCCATTTATACCTTCATTTTTCTCAATCCTGATCTGTGCCCTTGGAGGCCGATCATACGAATTTCATCATCCAGCCTCTTGCCTTTTGGCTTCTGCTTGGATTTGGCCATTGGGAGGCAGTGGCATGAGATGGGGGACAGTGTGTGGCACAGGTCCATGACTCCATGTTTGGACATTTGGTCTTCCTCTCTCACAGCCCACCGTGCTTTGGTGTTTGGGCTCTGTGAAAGGTCACAGAGTCGTGACAAAACCCTGGAGGTGTTGGGTGAGGGAGCAAGAAGATCTGAGGTTGTACTCCTGGTGGAATAGTAGACTCAAAGTTAGATATTAAGTTTAATGAAAGAGAATTAAGTAATATATTTTTTCCACGCATAATTTTGCACACTCTCTAGCCCTGGCTGGTGTGGCTCAGTGGATTGAATGCCGGCCTGTGAACCAAAGGGTCACTGGTTTGATTCCCGGTCAGGGCACATGCCTGGATTGTAGACCAGGTCCCCAGCTGGGGGCACGTGAGAGGCAACCACACATTGATGTTTTTCTCCCTCCCTTCCTTTCTCTCTGAAAATAAATAAATAAAATCTTAGAAAAAAATTGCATACCTCTATGGTATTTTTTTAAGGTTATCATTAAAGTGGAAACTTAGAACTTTAAAATTGTCATAGTGAACTCAGTGAACCCCTCCAGGAATCCAATGTGAGATACACTACATTATGTCATGCTAAACTTTGAGTTGTAAAGTTCTAAAACCTTGTTTCTTGTGTGCATGAATAAAAGTTGTGATTATAAGTTACACTCTGGGAGCCCTAGCTGGGTAGCTCAGTTGGTTAGAGTGTTGTGCTGATACACCAGGGTTGTGGGTTCGATCTCTGGTCAGGGCACATACAAGAAGCAACCAATGAATGCATAAGTACATGGAACAACAAATTGACATTTCTCTTTCTTTAAAATTAATAAATAAAAATTTAAAAAACTTTTTAAAAAGTTACACTCTGGGAGGCGGCAAAACACAGTAGATAAGAGTAAGGAATCTCGATTCCAAATCCAGCATTGTCCCTTAACAGCTATATGACTTTTAGTAAGTTGCTTAATCTCTGTGCCTCAGTTTCCTCTTCTGTAAAAGTACACAATAATTTGAGGATTAAATAAGATATTATGGGCAAATAACTTAGAAAGGTGCACATAGTAACTGCCCAATAAGTTATTATTACTATGACCTCAGTAGTCACTCAAGCATTCATTTGTTTCACTAACATTTACTTACAGTAAACCCTGCCGTGCACATCAGGGAGCACTCATGCAAAGATGAATAAGGCTTTACCTGCTTCCAAGCAGATGGCTAGCTGTTCACCAAAAAATCAGTTTCTTCTTTTTCTTGGGCACACAGGTAGACTACCTTTCTTGCACCCTTACATGTAGGTATAGACTGTAACTAGCCAATGATTTGTTTTAGCCAATGACATGTGAGTAGAATTTTGCATGTCACTTTTGAGCCAGGGTTTTTAAGAGGCAGTTTTGCCCTCTTTATCCTTGTCCCCCTTCCAGTGTATTGATGCAGAAGATGACAAGGCCCTAGGAAATGACACAGCCATAAAACAGATGCAGTCTGGGTTCCTGACTCGCCGTGTGCAAGAGCACTGCTAATCAACTCGGAATATCTTCCTCACACTGAATTATGGGGAAGAGATAAACTACTATGGTCTTTGAGCTATTATATCCTTTTTTGAGGGGCTGTTCATTATAACAGCTAGTGTTATCCAAATTAATACACTCTTCTTATAATGGAAGACATGGAAGGAGTGGATTTTTGCAGTCAAATATGTTTAGTTGGATTCATATTTTCAGGGAGTGGGGTAGAAGCTAGAAAAATGGAATCCTTTCACATCCTGGGTTTTTTTTTTATTGTTGTTTTTTGTTGTTGTTGTTTGTTTTTTATTGAAGCCAGACCTCTCCCATAGCCTCCTTGTCTCCCACTGTGTTTCACTGGGGCGGTGTTTCCTCATACCCGTTCTCCATCATTATCTTCGTTATTAGAGCTACCAGACAGCAGCCTTCTGAACTCTGCCGTGACAGGCATCTGCTAAAAGAGCTGGCCCCTTTTTATATCTGCGCCATACTTTGTGTGTCTTTATGCATCAGCTTGATAAAGAGCTCTTCCTGATCATTAGGTTCCTCTCTCAAATGCCCAATTGCCAGTTTGTACAGTGAGAGGTTGGTCTTCCAATAGTCCATAAATAATGTGACTTACTAATCAAAGGAATTTCATAATACACAAGGCACTTAGCTCTTTCTCTCAACATATAGTTTACTGTTACTTTTGGAAGATATTTTTTAAGTTTCAGGTTAGCTACCTACTTCTCGAGACAGAATATCTTACTTTGAATCGGCACTTTCCTGGAGTAAAAGGCCTACACCTTCACTAAATGACAGGTGGTGGTTCTCACACTGTTTTATTACCATCCTTCAACCTAAATGATAGATTTGACAGAGGTACTTCTGAGCACACAAATGGACACACATTTAGTAAATCTGTGTATGTCCCCAGACATGCCTCTGCAGAGCGGGCTCAAGTAAAGACGGGTTCTGAGGGTGCTGCTCTAACTTGGTAGCACAGGGAGGCCTAGCTTGGGTCAGTTCCATTGCGGTCCTGCTCCAGACACAGATGGAGGTGTGGGAGGTGTCCAGTTCTTTCCCTTCTCCAGGGCACTGCCAATCTGCAGCCTTGGCTTGAAAGGTGTAATAACACAACTAAAACCAAATCATAGGCGCATTTTTACCTGGAGCTGCCAACTGTCCTGGCTTGACCGTTCTCATCCAGTAAGCAAACCTGGATCTCAGAGAAAAATAAGCACTTTAGAAACATTTGGAATTTTTCTCTCTCTTTTTAACTCCCAAACCCTGAAACCAAAAGAAGGCAATACTTCTTAAGTTGCTGTATGTACATTGAAGTGCCTACGTCAGTAACACTTGCTATCGGGACATTATTTTACATTTTAAAATAATATTCCAACTTGGAAAAAATTACCCTTTTGGCATGTTTTCAGAAAATACATGCTTACCATGTGAGCCTTTAGAAAAAAGGAAGGGAAATTAGTCACTCAATACTTTGAAGCATCTAGCAACTTCTAAATCCCTTAAAAAAATCAACACAAGGCAGACCTCTTGCAGATTTCTTAATTTTTTTTAATTCTTCTATGAATGCCAATCTCTCAGAAGGCTGGAGCACAGTTTGTGAGCCAGGATTGGCCAAAAACAAATTGTGGTTTTTCATTTTTCTGTAGCAATGACATTCGAACTGGTAATAACTTTAGCCGCAGCCTAAAGTGTGCCCCCCCAAAGCAGGCAGAGTGGAGTCTGGCACAGAGATATTTTTCTGACCTGCTATGCAGAGGGTGTCATGTTCTGGCCAGTTGCTAGAGCAGTAGTGACCACCCACTGGGCAAAGAACTTGTGGGAGAAACTCTGAATTCTCCAGCCCAGCACTACCCTCTGGTTTGGCAGGGAGAGTCACCAAGGAAAAACACGGACTTAAGTGCCAAAGAGCTTCCTTAAAAATAATATTCCATCTTTTTCATATCATATCTTTTCCTTGCACTTATGACAGCAGGAAAGTTAATCAGCCACCTCCCACCCATTTACCAGCATGGTGGAAGAGAAGGATCACTGAGTCTCCATGCTGGTGGAACGGACAGCTGCCACAGTATAGCTCCTCTTTGGGTGGCCTGGACAGAAATTGGTGAGGGTAATTCCTCCAACGGAGAGAGATGCAATCTGCAGCCTTGCAGCATACTTGGTGGATCACTTTATAAAAAGGGAAAAGTGGCCTGAGATAGAGATTGATATGAACTCTTGGACAAGAGTGAATGACTTGGCTGCTTTTCAGGGCTCACAAGGAACCAGATTGCACGGTGTGTGATAAGGTAACCTGGGGAAGAGGCACAATGATGAACCTATGGTTGTGGGCATGAAGTTTGTGTACCTTATATTGATGCCCACCAGAGAACTCCCACTGCAGAGGAAGCTCTCAACAATGAGGTGGACAAGATGTCTAATCTTGTGGGTATGGATGGCTAATGATGAGCCTTGAGGAAACCAGACTACCTACATGGTGGCAGAGTGATTTCAATTTCAGTTTGTCCTTACCAACACCTGCTCTGCCTACATGTTTCTTTAGTGCCACCATCCATGGACTCACAGCATTCCTGATTTATTGAAGTGGCATCCTACACAACATTGTGACAGTGGGAACATGGCCACGAGAGCCACTGGTCTTACCAGATATCTGATCAACTAAAAGTAGTTAGTCTAAAGGGACAGTACACAGACTATTAAAGGCTCAGTGGGGTACTAGCCTTGGGACAATAACCTGTACTGTTAGGGCGCTGTCCTCCTGTGTGCAGTATATGCACTGAATCAGTGGCTATGTTGTTATGTTCCTCATAGTTAGAATTTACAGGCACAGGAACCAAGGGGTAGAAATATAAGTTGGTGTGGATCCTCTCACCATCACTGCTTCTCAAGCTTGCAGCTTCAGGCTCTATCATATTAAAGGTCCTGGTTCCTACAAGAGAAACACCAGGCACTCATTGAACTTGAAGCTGAGACTACTGCCAGGTCATTTTAGGCTTCTCGCGTCAGTGGGAGAACTGGCAAAGGAAAGAATTACTGCACTGGTGGACAAGATTGACCATGATAGTCATGAGGAGTAGGGTTGCTCTACATAATGAAAGCATGGAGGAGTTGACGGGAGCCCAGGGGACTCACTTGGGCACCTCTTACAGTCTCTTGGTGCTTCCGTGCTAGGGATTATGGTAAATGGGCAACTTCAACAGCTATGGCTCAATGAGGCCAAGCAGCTAAAGACTCAGGTTCTGGGTCAGCCCATCAGGCAGGCACCCCGGACTGGCCAAGGGTGAGTGAAATCTAGAAAGGGTGGTGGAGGAGAGAGATGAAGCCTTTATCTTCAGATCTGCTTTCCAAGGAACTCGAAAAAGATCCCCAGCATCTGGTGTAGGATCTGGAACATAGTAGTGAGGCCCTTTGTGGTTGACTATATGAATCTTTGATGAATATATGAATGTAGAGCTGTGCCCTGTGCTCTGTAGTAAAGTTGCTTAAGTTAATTCATGTTTCAGAAGGGTTTAGGGATCTCAGGGGGAAGTCTGTATGTTAACGCGTGGCACTCCCAGCCCCTGTTTCAGCAACGTTCACTAAATGTCCCTCCCACAGAACCAGGGTCTCATGGTAAAGGCACACACACAGCTTTGGAAGTGCACCAAACCACCTCTACACTTGCCTCCCCAAGCCACTGTGTCACCAGCAGGAACTCTTTATTCCCTCAGAGTCAGAGCGACAGAGAGAAATACAATCGCTTAAGGCTTAACAATTTTCTTTCCCTCAAATAAAAAAGCCACGTCACACATGGCTACAATTTGGATGCTGTGTGACTTTCACACTTTATTGCTCCAAACATAAGCCAGTTGAATGTTTTTGTAAGTGACTGAATGAATTTAGTTTTTAAACTATCCCATGTACCTTACTCCGATAAATTACCAAAATAAACAGCAAGGGCAATATAATTACAGTGTTGACAGTGGTCTAAGGCTCAGCTAGATTTAAAAAAAAAGACTTCCCTCCATCTCTTCTTTTCTTTCTCTTGAGATCAGCTGGTGGGAGATGAATTCTTCAACATATGAGCCATCTTATTGAAATGTAATCATAGGCCTGGATGGGCCCGGAAGGGTTTTTTTGCCTAGTGCCTAATTGTGAAAGCAGAGGCTTTGCAGATGGGGTCAGAAATCTATCAGTCTTTCACTCTGGTCCCACCTTTTTTGCTTTCTCTTAGTTTTGACATTTTGACATTCTGGCTGAACGACTTTCAACTTGTTTCTGTCCCATTCTTGTATGCTAGAATATTTGTGGCATACTTGAAGAGATTAAAATACTCAAACCAACAGTTAAAAAAGTAAGCAATAAATTGTCATGTGATCATTACTAGAGTTTAACACTTTTTTTATGGTGTCTACGAAAGTGTGTATGGTAATCGCCTCATTCACTGAACAGCTTTTCAGGTCCATGTTTTGTTTGAGAACTTACCACTGCCCCGGCCTTTCGTTCACTTGTTTAAATTAGCGTTAAATTGCCTTTGGTACTGGCAATTGATGACATTTTACTCCCTTACAGTAAGTTGCACATAGCTCTATATTGTTATTACAACCTTCTCACCTTCATGCTTCATCTTTTGATCATCTCTGTAACTGTATTTTAGTTGTGCCAAAAATAAAATTTATATCTTGATCAATATTTGGTGACACGTTAGTGATGGGTTGGTAGTTTTATGTGTGACCTAAGTTAAGAATCATGGATCTATCCAGTAGTGATGATTTCTATGAATAAAACAGTATAAGAGTTACAGGTCATGTCTGTTATGATAAAATTATCCAAAACTTCTAAATTAGATAAAAGGATGACTATGTTCCCATGCAAATGTCATCTTGGCACATTGAGGCCAACAAGCCCTTCTAAGGGCCAACCTCTGGGGGAATGAAACGTTGACAACTTATGCTGATTATGGCTTACACTCTGTCAAGTTAGATATTAATGAAGATAATTGATAAGCTGCGAATGATTTTTGTTCAGCAGAGGGGCAGATGATTTCTGTCTGGTGAAGAGATAACTCCAAAGGTTAAGGCCCTATTGCTCTGTAGTATATAGTTTTATATCTAATTTAGCAACTTTTATTTTTTTAATACTTTGTTTTTCAGAACAGCTCTAAATTTATAGAAAAGTTGAGAACATACTACGGAGGATTCCCTTATTTTTTACATCTTACATTAATATGGTACATGTTTTATCATTAATGAACCAATATTGATACATTATTAATAACCAAAGTCCATATTTTACTCAGATTCCTTTAGTTTTGAGGTAATGCCCTTATTCTGTCCTGGGATCCCTTCCAGAATAATACCATATTACATGTAATGGTAAGGTCTCTTATGTTCCTCTTGGCTGTGGCAGTTTTTTCTTTGTTTTTGATGACCTTGACAGTTTTGAGGAGTAGTGGTCAGATATTTTGTAGGTGTCCCTGTAGAGGAGTGTGTCCGATGTTCTCTGCATGGTTGGACTGGCGTTACGGACTTTTCGGAGAAAGACCACGAAGTGAAGTCCTATTTTCATTGTATCATATCAAGAGGGTACAGCCTAGCAACATGATTTATGACAGTGTTGGCCTTGATCACCTGGCAACATTTATCAGCTTTCTCCACTGTAAACCTACTTTTTCTTCTCCCTTTCCACTCTGTTCTCTTTGCCGTGTGCAGTCCATTCCTAAGGAGTTTTGCTCCCCCTCCTCGGGGGTGGAGGATCCACATAACTTACTTGGAATTCTTCATGGGAGATTTGTCTCTTTCCCCCACCAATTAATTGGTTCAATCATTTATTCATATCATGTTTACATGGACTCAAGGACACTAGGTGTACTTGTTTCTAGTTGGGTGATTCTCTTAGGCTCTCTCGGCAGACAGCACAGAAATACGTGTGCGTATATTAACTCCTGTGTGTGTGCACATATCTATGAGTAGTTCTATATGTAACCTTCTGTACCTATATCAAGATAAACATGAATTCTTACTGGTATCACCAACTCTAACCACATGGATCTTTTTAGCCTCCTCCTCTTGCTTACCTATAAATGATCACTTCAGCAGTGAAAAGCGTGTCTTCCACCAGCCACCAGCCACTTAATTACTATTCAGTTCCAGGATATATGTATAACAGTATCAGAATTGTTAATCCGTGCTCTGATGGGAAACCACATTATCCGCTAGAGTACAGTGCTTATGTCCAACTCCTTTTGTCTTCAGTCAGACAGACTCCACTCATTGCCAGAGCTGCTTAGGTCAGCACCCTTTCCCCTTCCTTCTTCAGGGAGGTTGTTCCGTAGCTGTGTAATACAGATTCTCATGTCATGGTCTGGCTTACTTCCTGGGATCCACCAACCTCCTAAATGATTTTTTAAAATATTGCAGACATTGCGGTTCACTCTTAACTATAAAGTTCTATGGGTTTTGACAAATGTACGTGTATCTAACATTACAGTTTCAAACAGTTTTACTATCCTACAAATCCTTTGTCTGCCCTGGCTGGTGTGGTTCAGTGGACTGAGTGCTGGCCTGCGAACCACAAGGTTGCTGGTTCAATTCCTGGTCAGGGTACATGCCTGGGTTGTGGGCCAGGTCCCTGGTTGGGGGCATGTGGGAAGCAACTGATCAATGTTTCTTTCACACATTGATATTCTTCCTCTCTTTCTCCCTCCCTTCTCCTCTCTCTAAAAATATATAAATAAAATCTTTTTTAAAAAGTCCAGTAAAATATCCTCTATCCTTTACTTATTCATCTGTCTCCTCTCTCTCCCCTTTCCTGGCAACTACCGATCTTTTTACTGTCTCTGCAGTTTTGCCTTCTGTAGAATGTTGTATAATTAGAATCATATTGTATGTAGCCTTTTACTTAGCAATATGCATTTAAGTTTACTCCATGTTTTGTGTGGCTTGATAGCTCGTTTCTTTTTGTTGCTGAATAATACTCATGCGTGGATGTACCACAGTTTATCCATTCACTTAGTGAAGGACATCTTGATTGCTTCCAGTTGTTGGAATTATGAATAAAGGTGCCATAAACTTTCATGCCAACAACCTTTTTAAAAGTTTTTACTGACTATATGCACATTCATGACTTGTGTACTTCTTTGAGCCAGTTTTTCCATCCTGCTGGTTTCTTCATTAACATGTGCCCACTCTATATTTCTATGGGAATTATATTTTTAACTTTTTGACAACCATACCTTGACATGCTATTTTTACCACATGTCTCTGGGGTGATGTAAGATATTTCTTTTGTGGATTGAGACATGCTGCATGACCTCAAAGTCATGACCACCACCCTTATTTCTACAGGCACGGACCTTGATGCGGCCTCGACTGGGTGAGCACTTCTGAGGGTAACCCCAGGGGAACATTTCTGACGAGTGGTGCTATAGCCCGAGAACTCTTACAAGAGAGGTTGTTGAAAGTACTACTTTGCTTCTAAAGCTCCTCAAGATGATTCTGTGTGCCCTTAACACTTCTGTCAGGTCACATTAAGGACATCGCTATTGTAGGGGGAGTGGGATGGAAACAGTGCTGGGTTTGAAGACCCTTCCGCTCGCTACTCAGTGCCAAGTCCATGAACACTTTGAGCCTCAGCTTCTACATTTTGTAAATAGGAAACATTATAGCAATGTAATACTATGACTAATAAACCACCTTCCTCCACTGAGATATTTATTTGAAATAAATGAAATTATAATGTATGAAATGCTTTCTAAGCACTCTAGAAGGATAAGTTATCACTCTTTAGTACAGGACTTGACAAATTTCTTCTGTAAAGGAACATATAGTAAATATATTCAGCTTTGCAGGCTATCTGTTCTCTTATGCAACTATTCAACTCCGCCCTTGCAGTTCAAAAGCAGCTATAAACAGCACATAAACCAATGAGCACAGCTGTCCAAAAAAACTTTATTTATGAAAACAGACAGTGGGAAGTATTTGGCCCACAGGCTGTAGTATGCTGACTTCTTGTGTAGAATAAACGTGAAAAGACACAAACCTCTTCCTGCTCCCTTCCTCCTGAAATCTCTTCCAAATACAGTGCTGGAGAGGACATTCAGTTATTTACTGAGTGTCTTGACTCACAGACTAAAAAGTCCCTAGGTGGGTTGAGTTACTTATCAGCCCAGCTTTTTAAAAAGCACAACTACTTCCCACTTTCTACAAGGAATCTCATCTTCTTCATGGGTGGAGCCAGCCCTGCTTCTATAAGAACTACCACTTTTGTCTCTCCATAAAACTGCTCACCCACTCTCCTGGGCCATATTATTAAGTGTCTGGGATGGCCCAAACCCTGTTATTTCCTTAGCTGAACTAGAGAATTGAAAGGGAGAACCGCAGGAAGAGAAAGGACCTAAGATCTTTCCCTGCATCTTATGAGCCAGACACTGTGCTAGGTGCTTTTTCTATTGAACTCATTTAAGACTGGCAATAATTCTGTGAGAGACGTATTAGTACACCCATTTTACATTTGACAAGTTTAAATTTTGTAGTTAGAATATTCAGTTTTCCATATATGTATATTTCTTCTGAAGTCATGGACATCCCAATTTCCACAGAAAGCAGAAAGTTTAATTTTGTCAACTCAAGTTAACTCGGTTACTTCTGGACTTAAATGTAGCTAGTACAGCTTTAAACTCAATTAATGCAAGTGTCTCCCCACACCTCACCTTTACTCCTTGTCTCTGGGGGTGAGCTAAGTTTCTGAGGAATTGGCTTGCATACTGTCCCAAGGGGAGAGGTGGATGCTGGCCTCTGTCCTTGCTGCGTTTTCCTGAGAAGTTTGTCCTTTCTCGTCTTCATGGTTTGGTGTCATGTCTTTGAAGATCATACACTCCTCCTCCTTCTTGTCCTAAACCCTGGCTCCTTTGGGATTGTGGTTCATGCTCAGTCACTTTCCTATTTGTCCAGGGGCTCATAGGAACCTTTGGTTATGGTTCTATGAGGCTGCCCTGAGGATCACCTGACCAGGAAATTCCCTCAGCCATCATTAGGCTGCTCTGCTGGGACCATGTTGGACATGAGGCGTCTTCCTAAGACTTAGAGAGTTAACTCTCTGAGCTAACTCCTTGGGAAACCAGGCAATGGTCTCTTTGGCTCTGGAGACACTGTAAAATTTATCTGAGGCTTCTCTTGCCCTTTCTGTCCAAGGTTTTTGATACACGGAGGGGGCACTTCTTTGGGACCTACATGTTGGCCATAGCCCTGCTGTCCTAAATCATTGAATTCATCCTTGTCTTTTTAAGCAGAGAAAAATCTGTTTATGTCATCCTATATTTTCCCTGTTGTTTAGCTTATAGTATAAACTCTGGAGAACCCTCCAGGATCCTAGCCCCTTAGGAGTTCAACATTGTCTCTCAACCCCCCTGCCTGCTGCAGCAAAAAAAGCTTTGTTTTCAATATATTGTCGCAGCTCTAGGCTCCAAAAAATCTAATTTTTAAACTCACAGGTGAGTAATTATTTCATTGATTTCAGCATATTTGCCTTCCCCCTAAGAACAGCATGTATGGAGAACAGCTTTCATTTTGTTTGTTCATTTTTTTCCAAGAAATAAACATGACAAGCTTAAGATTAGATCAGTACAGATCAGTTTAGGATTTGGGTTGTTTCTTTGTCTAAATGATGAAGGCAAGGGAAAGGGCCAAGGAATCGGGAGGAGAAATCTTGGATAGCATCTCCAAAATACCATGAATGTATCCTCATTTATGAGGGAACTAAGGCCCTGAGAGCTTGAGCAGCTGGCCCAGCCCCACATTGGTGAGAGTGGAGGCCTCAGGGCTCCTAGCTGGGTCAGCCTCCGGGTCTGCCTGACTCCCAAACAAACACTGGGGTGGTGAAAGGAATTTGCAGTTTCAGCAGTTTCAAATGCTACAGAGAAGCCCAGGAAGATAAGAATGAAGAGAGGTTTTCAGATAAGGGGTTCGTGGGTTACCTCTGACAGGGCTGTACTTTGTCCCACACTGGACTCCGTCCACTAGCACAAGACTGCAGGCCCAGAAGTCCTAATCCTGAGGCCAGATGCACCACTGAGGTATTGCTGATTGTGAAGAGCTCCCCAGGAGTGGTGAGTCCTTACAGCATTTTATTCTAGGTGTCCAGTGGAAGGTTCTAAAGACTAGAATACCAGCAAGGATATACAGTACCTGACATTACATAAGGTACCTGAGTGGAGGAAGGAATTTCCTACTGATTTGATGGAAACAGGAAAAAGAAGGTGTTGAAGTGAGTGGACAAAGCGGTTTGGGTGAAGGCATGAGGGTGCCCCCAAACTCTCTCATAGTGAGAAGTACCCACAAAAGAGAAGAGCCACAGGTGAAAGGGCTATCCACTCTGAGGACAGGCTAACAATTGTCATCCATGGATGAATTATTATCTTTTTACTTTTTGAAAACTTTTAAAAATAAGTAGTGTCAGTTTGTAATTCCTTCCTAGCCATGTGCTAAGCATGCAGTCTTTGTTATCTTTTTTTTTTTAATTGTTATTCAATTACAGTTGTATGCCTTTTCTCCCCATCCCTCCACCCCACCCCAGGTGAACCCGCCTCCCTCCCCCCTCTCCACCCTCCCCCTTGGTTTTGTCCATGTGTCCTTTATAGTAGTTCCTGTCTTTGTTATCTTACCCCAGGAAGGCTGGCTGCTGCCTTGTCTAGGAAGACAAATTTTATTCTTTTTTCTTTTCTTTTTTTTGGAACTGCCTCCTCAATGCCTTGTGACAGCCAAGTCTCTAAGGCTTAGGGCTTCACAGAGATCTGTCACCTCGAGGGCCTCACTGATGCCCCTCACTGATACCCTCTCTCCACCTGAGCAGTTTCCATTGGCTTTATGGTCTCATCGTACGTGAATAGTGGACGTGGGCCATGAGGAAAAGAACGGCGGTGCCTCGGGGGAGAGCTGCCTGTGGGGAAGGCTGGCCTCCACTGTTGTGACAAACTCTTGGCTGTTTATTTCATTTCTTCTAGAAACAAACATTATGAAACTTAAGTTAAGATTAAATAAACATCAGTTTGGGATTCTGTTCATTTTGTTCTTTCTTAAACTTTTTATTTATTTGAAATTTTTAAAATTTTATTGTGGGAGGAACACGTTTAACATGAGATCCACCCTCTTAACATTTTTTATTGAGGTATGATCGACATACTATTGCGTTAGTGTTACATGTATAAAATAATGATGTACAAAAGTGTATATATTACAAAATAGTTACCATCATAAATTTAGGTATTATCCATCACCACCTCTTAACATTTTTAAAGTGCACAATGCAGTATTGTTGACTATTGGCACAATGTTATTTAGCAGATGTCTAGAACTCACTTCATCTTGTCTAAGTGAAAATTTACACCCTTTGATTAGTAACTCTCACTTCCCCCTCCTCCCTTGTTTGAGTCTTAATTCAATTTAAACGCTGTGTATTGAATGACTTCTATGTACAAGGCACTGTGGCAGGTGGCAACAGAAATGGGAAGTCCTAGCTCCTGCCACCTTGCGGGGGGTGGGGTAGACATATTCAGGTAACTCTAACACATGGTGGAAGATCACTGCCTTAAGAGATGAAGAAAGGAGCATGAGAGAGTTTAAAAATTGTTTCTGGTTGGGGTCTTCTTGAAGACATAGCATTTGAGGCAGAATTTGTAAGGAGGGATCAATTTCATTGGGTGGAAGTGTGGCTAAAGAGTATTCTTTCTACCTGGAAAAGCCTGCCAACGACATTGAAATTCTGGACGTCTTGCCCCGTTGTGGACCCCAGACCACTTGGTATTGGAAGCAGGTCCCACTTTGTTCCTCTGCTATTTTCCCAGTACTGCCTGAGGCTTCAGGAATTATATTAGAGAAAAATGCCTGTCAAAAATGGAGAGGGAGCCAGATGAGGCTGCGAGACCATCAGGCTGCAAGGGATGTCTAACCTCCTCTGAGAAGAAGCAAATTTGCATGAAGCCCCTTAGACTGAGTGCAATTCTAAAAAGAGTTTGGCGAGGCTGTCCGAGTCCTTGAGCCATTCTACTTCCCTGCTCGTCCTGCAGGAGTGCCCAGCATGAGGAAGAGGGTTGTTTGTCCCCTTTCCAGGTGGAGGGAACAAGATGGTAGCTCCACAACCGACTCGGCTTTGGGGAATTCCAATTCCATGCCCATATATTTTGAGATCAAATTAATATGGTTGTGGAATTCATCAGAGACTGGGGGGTACTTTTAATCTCAACCTGGAATCTCTTTAAGCCTGGTGGCTTTCTTGTGATTCAATCAGGAAATAGCAAAATGTTGATAAAAATCACCTCCCAGGTCATTGTTTTATTTTTTATGGTTTTGGACTTTTAAATTTTTAATGTAGCTTAATGTTATTTTTAATTGATTTTAGGGAGAATGGTCGAGAGAGAGAAACTTCGATGTGAGAAACATCAGTTGGTGCCTGTCCCCCATCCAGTACACACTGGACTGGGGATTGAACCTACAACCTAAGTACATGCCCTGATGGGGAATCAAACTCACAACCATTTTTGGTGTATGGGACAATGTTCCCATCAATTAAGCCACTCAGCCAGGGTGGTTTTGGATTTTTTAATTTAATTTTTTATTTAGGAATAGTTGGTATACAATATGTGTTATATTAATATTAGCTTCAAGTTTACATTATAGTGATTTGACATTTTTTATACCTTACAATGGGATCACCTCATTAATTCTAGTAATCATCTGTCACTGTGCAAACTTATCACAATATTATTGACTATATTCTTTCTTTGTTTCTACTGGTGAGATTTTGGAGGCCTGTCTGGCTTAAGGAGAGGAGTAATGAGAGAGGAGACATATGAGGCTGGTTGCTTGTGTCTCAGCTCTGCTTTGGGGCCTCTTTTATCCCCTGCCTGCCCTTCTCTCCCCTTCTCTCTGAGATATGCATGTGATGCTAGCTGGACCCTCCAAAGGGCTGGCTTTAAGTGTGGGGATGGGTCATGCAGTAACTGTGTGGGCCTGGGCTTTGCTTGAGAGTCAGAGTTTGTTTAATGTCAATCTCACCGATGAAAAGAAAATTAAATTTACCAAGTGTGATTGGGTGGGGGGAGATCTTTTAAAGTGTTTAAAAGCTCTGGCCAGCTTTTGGCTCATTTGGTTGGAGTGTTATTCCATAACTGAGAGGTTGTGGGTTTGATTCCTCGTCAGGACACATACCTAGGTTGTGGGTGCAGTCTCTGCTCTGGGCACTCTTTCTCTCTTCCATCTTCTCTGTCTCTAACAAGCAGTGGAGAAAAAAAATAAATTTAAATGAAAAAGCTTTGAAAATACATATTCACAATTTTAGCAGAAGTCCTTGTCAGAACTCTTATTCTGATATTTTGTTCATCAAACCTGGTCTACTTGTAGGGGATTTTTACTTGTAGGGAATATAGGGGATTTTTAATGCAGTGAAGCAATTCTGTATGATCCAGTCATGGTATAGTTGTCAAAATTCAAAGATTGTACAACAGAGAGGGAACCCTAAAGTTAACTGTGGGTCTTAGTTAATAATAATGTATCTGTATTGGTCCATCAACTCTAAGAAAGGTACCACATCAATACAAAATATAAATAATAAGGGAAATTGACTGTGTGGGGAAAAGGGAGGGAGAGGGGATAGATGGGAACTCACTGTACTTTCTGACCAATTTTTCTGTAAATCTAAAACTGCTCTAAAAAAGTAATATCAGTAAGGATAAGGGCAAAATATCATGGTCTGTATATAATGTTATGTCATTTTTTAATTTTTTATCCTCAAATTACTCCCCATAATAACTGAGTCTACCTTTGGAGACATGCTTCTTTGGGTGAAGTATCACCTTCCCAGACCTTTTACTGAAGTTTAACATCTCCCTCCCTACCTTGCCTCTGTCTCTTATATGAATGGCCTTGGGGTTTTATTAGATTTAGTTATTGTGCAGACCCCTGTAGGGAGAGGTTGGAATCTTGCCTGAAGTCTGAGGTCTGTCTTTGCGTTAATGACAGGTGTCTCAGGGTGGACCTAGGGACCTCTGCAGGCAGGAGAGGGGCACTTCAGAAGGCTGGATTCCAAGAGGTGCTCCTTGATAGAGGGCGTTAAAGGTGATGTCTGGTGGCAACCTGGAGCCAGGAAGGGAGTAGTAGTCCAGATGACGCCTCATTTCCCTAGAATCTTCCATAGTCATGTGGGAACTGGATGCTCCCTGTAACTATTTGTCTTTTGTCATACCCTAATCTTCAGTGTAAAGCTTTCTTCAGACCTTTTAACGTGGGGAATGAGAGGAAGGCAAGTGGTCCATACTAGGGTGTGAATGTTGAAGGAGCAGTGCTCCCTTCCCTCTGTGATGACAGTAGGGATTGTCACCAAGCAGATGGGGGCCCATTCATGTGGCACCTTGGTGCATGATCCACCAATCAGTATTGGAAGGAGCAGGTCTTTATTTACAATATTCCTACTTGGGGGAGCTCAGGGCACTTATGCTCTGAGCCCTCCTTTCCCACGAGACCCAGCACTTCCTTTGTTCCCCAGAAGGCTATAAGCCCAAAGCAAACCCAATAGTTCCCCATATTCTTATTTTAAGTCAGCTGTGCAAACAGTTCTTTGGAAGGTACCAAAGTCATCATCCTCATGCAGCAGCTCTCTCCTTCAGGATTTGGGGTACATTATCATCAGCCTCCATGTAATAGTCCAGGAAAGCACGTCCTGTGTTACATTGGATCATGGCAAAGTCCAGGGAGACACATGTCCCAAGAGTCTAGGTAAAGTCCGAATCTGCAAGGCAACAGGTCTGAGTCTTGCAAGGAAGGGTCTTTGATGGCTTTGGAGTCCTCTAGAATGGGCACGATCAAAGCAGCCTGTCTGCCTTCTTACTAGACCATGGCAGACCAGGTCCTACAACCCGCATGGCTCCTATCACTACCAGCAGCCCACTGCAATCTACCTTCATTACCAGCTGCATCATAGCTCTTGCACTGACTTGACTAAGTTCTGGCTAAAGAGATGTGAATGGAAATGATGTATGCAGTTTCTCCTCTTAAAGGGATTCATTTCTTCTCCACCTCTCTCATGCCTGCTTCCTGGATTATGGGTGTGCTGCTGAGCCCTTTTGTGAATGAGGATGATTCTGGATGGCAGAGCAAGGAGACACTAGGAGAGTGGCTCCCTGGGGTGTTGATGCACATAGTAGGTGCAGGGGAAAGATGTCTCCATCTTATTTAGGCTGCCGTTATTTGGAGTCTTTATTTCAGCAGCCAAATCTGTAATTAGTACAAATTGATAGGAACCTCTACTCTGATATCTAATAGAAGGGATAACACAAAGAGGTATAAATTAATTTTTTCAGTATTTACTTGGTCTAAGGGAGAAGAAATATCCCAATTTTAGTCTTTTGCCATGTCACCCCTGGCTGATATTTTGAAAGGAAACATTATTAGTGAGCCAACTGTCAATGCAGACCCTCCCTAATGATATCAGAACAAGCAAGATTGGGGCTGGATCTGTATGTGAGTAGATATCCTGGTGGGAAAAGAAGAAAGTTGAGGGGAGAGAGCTATTTGCTCCTTGTTGAGTATGTCTCACAGGTAGGGAGTAGAGAACAGGATTCAAATCCAGGCTGGTGGGCTCCAAAGCCCATCTCTTACTCAACACTAATTAAGAGAACTCTGTGGCAGGTGCAGCATCTCTAGAATCTAGGGTGATTCCTGCAAACTAGAGTTCCCTGGGCTTCTGTGGTATTGGGCGCCAGGTTGACTTTGGCCTGTTTGCTCATTGACAACAAAGGGTTTAGTCTAGTAATTTTATCTAGTATGCAGATTGGGACTCCTCCATTATTTCCCTGATTCTGTAGGAGAGAGGTAATCTCAGGGGCTTGACTGACTTCTTGTGGCAAAGAACAAAATATAATGCAAAAAGGCCAGGCTGACAGGAAGGTCATCACTGTTGGGGTACAAGAGACAGCCTGGTGGGATGGGGGCTCGGTGACCATGGGTTCAAATCTCAGCTTTCAGGAAAATTACTTAACCTGTCTGGCTTTCAGTTTCTTTACATAGGGATTGGAGATAGTTGATGTCATATTCCTAACCCATAGTAAGTGCTCTTGTAGCTACTACAGAGTCAGCACTTTGTGCTTATTTACATGGGGCCTGGCCTAGTTCCTTTGCTCCAGGACACAATAATTTATTTTAAGAATCGTATAATTCCCTGCAGCTTCAAGGCATGGTTTTGTGGGTCACAGCAATGAGCAATGATTAAAGAATACAGCAAACTCTGGCACCAAAAGATTGGAAAACTGGCCAAAGGGCAATTCTCCATTCCTGGCCAAGAGGAGTAAATGGAGACCCTTTGGTTAAGCCCACTTAAGGACCTGTCTGGATGAGCTGCTGGCAGAAGTCTCCTCACTGACAGCTGTCTCCTGCCCAAGTTGCATGGGTTATCCCTGCTTTGCAAACTCAGGGCTAGTAAGTCCTTGGAGGCAGGCTGGAGACTGGGACACAATCCTGGCCCTGGCAGCAGGGCTGAACTGAGACAGTTCATTCATAGCTTCATTCACTGAAAAATTTGAAAACCAAAGGCTCTGCCTCTGGCGAATTAATGTTGGTATTCCAAAGCCTGTTTTTCTCTGGACTTTTGCCTACATTGTGTAACCCAGGCATGCTATGTACTTATTTGAACAAGGATATGTAAGAGAGGAAAAAGGATGAACAGGTGGAGCAAAAACTTTTTAACATCTGCTTCATGATTTATAAAATAAATATGATGCCATGCCATTAAGGGATTCTTCCCAGGAAAACGTTGCTATTGTACAAAGAAACATCTTGTTAAAAAAGATCGAAAAGTTCACCTGTATTTCTAAAACTGTTGAGTATAACAGTAAGAAAGGAGGTACTTCATCCCACTGCCGTTGAGAAACAGTTTCTAGAGATTTTCCCTAACTTGGCCATATGTTGGTAAATAGAATGAATCTGTTTTACCATCTGATTTTTTTCACTTAATTTTCCATTCATTTTGATGGAATAATATGTATGTTATAATACATTAAATATAGTGATTACATAATAACCAACTATTATCAACATGAACTCCTTCATTTCTCCTGTTTGGCTTTTCTCAATCTTCAGTTAAGATTTCATAATTGGCCACATTCACCTTTCTTTCTTCTTAATTCAGTGACTTTTAGGCTTCTTAAATAACCTGTAGATTATCTAGGCAGTGAAGAGTTCTCTTCCATAATACCCAGAGCACTTGTGCATAGCGTTTGGCCTGGAAGGAGGAACCAGCTCTACCTTCAGGGTGTGTTTGTTGGGAAAGGATTCAGACAAGAAGTGATGCTTGAACTCAGTCTTAGAGGAGGTACCTTCCAGGTAGAAAAAAGTAGGAAAGGGAATCCAGGTAGAGTATGGGGTAAGAAAGAGCATGGAGGAAAGTGCATGGTGAGTGAGGGCAGGTGGAGTTGCAGCTGGGGGAAAGGTGGGAGGTGTAGCTGGGACCTGGTCACCAAGGGCCATATGACCCCTGCAAGGATGTCCTGCAGGCAACTCAGACCCTTTGGAAGATTGTACGCTGTGGGTAAGGGGCAGGATGGACTTGGATTTAGGGATGTAAGAATGAGGATCTTGATCGGATTTGAACTTTTGAAAAGGACTGTGACAGCAAAGTGGGCAATAGCCAAGTCTTCGAATTATCCACCCTTTGCTCATTTCTGGAGTGACGACTGTAGGTTTTGCACCAAGATTAGAAGAGATAATGTATGTGAAAGTAGTAAATACATTTAAACTAATATTGTTGTAAATGAGTTCACTGCTTTTTAAGTAGAGATCAGGTTTGTAATCTGAGGCAAAATACACATGCTTGGTATTGGTACCTGATTTATATAGCTTTCTACTTCCTTAAACATCTGTTTGGGTTTTTTTAATGGGAGCAGCTCTTATTGTTTGTCATCTGTTGTAGCTTAAACTCTTAACTACTACAAATTTGGAAGGATAGGGGCAGAGTTGATGAACATTATCAGAGAGGGAAGAAAAATGTTTCTCTCCCCTGGTTGAACACTCATTCTTTCAAGAGCCATTTCAAAAGAAAAATGGTTTCCATCAGCCCATAGCACATAGCAAGTCAGAAGCCTGAAAACCTCGTCATATTTACCAAACCTCTCCTTCCAAAAGAGTATCAGTTGTGAGTGGGTGAATAGAAACTTGGTGTGTAAATAGCTAAATATACAAAGGAGTACATGAAGCATCTTGTAATATGTGATTCATGTGGTTTTATTCAGTGAGCTATTAAGAAGGACCCTGGTAGTTGAAGAAAATCAGGATGTTTTCAAAGCTCAATTCTGAACCCTTGGTGATGGTGTGACCCAGCAAATCACATCACTTCCTTGAGCTCCTCCTTTCTCTATAAAATGGGGAGTGTAGTAAGTCCTACTTCATAGGGCTGCTGGGAGGAAGCCCTGAGATCACGTGACTGAAGTCCTCCCTACAGTCCCTTGACAGAAATGATAAGCACTTGATGAGCTATTATCTGGGCTTCGAGAGGCACCTGAATCTCAGTTGTGGGAGCTAGCACTATTCTTTTCTGATGATGGCATCAGACATTTAATTTCAAGTTGCTTCTGAACATGCGTCTTAAAGAAATAGGGAGAGGATGAAAAAGAGGATTGAGTTTAGTCTGTAAAAGCTTTTGGGCCCAAAGAGCTACCAGAGTCCAGTGCTTGCTCTGTGTTGCAGGGCCCAGACAATGGTTGGTCCTGCCAGGCTGACCAGGCCACATGGACAGGACAGCAGGGCATAAAGGTGCTGAGGAGATGGCCGTTCCTGAGCTGCAGAGACAGCCCAAATGTTGACCAGGAGCAAGACAACACAGTCCACACGGCTGCAGGTGTAAAAGTCAAACTCTGTCTTTATTCTTTTACCGGTGTATTTGGAATGGGTAGCAGCACTGCCTGGGGAGCTTGGGAGGGGAGGAGAAGGAATCTGTTGGATGGAAATCTTACTTTTGAGCATCAGTTATATCTAGTGCTTATTTTTAGCACAGTTCATGTTAGACTTTTCCATGGCAAATCAAGGAGTAAAAGACAGGCTCAGAGGAAAAGTTCTTTGCAAGAGTTCAACAAAGTGGCCAAAAGTTTATTCTTGCATTTTATCATGCATATGCCTTGGAATTATGTCCTTTTAGAACCTGACTTAAGTAAACAAACTTTCCAGGTAGCACATAGCTGTCCCCATCTTTCTAGCACCTCTGCTTTTGGCTGATGTGACACCATACTTTCCTGACAGTCAGTATCAGCTCTGGTATGGGTCTAATACCTCACCCAAAAAACAGGGCCTTCTAGACAGCCAGATTCAAGTGCTCCACTTTTCCCAACAGATGCCTCTCCACCAACCGCCGGCTCCACCAAAATGAAGAAGACGCACATCCTGAGTTAAACTCTGGGCCTGCCAGGCACACAGCAAGGGTGTTGGTTGGTGATGGGCTCAATGCACAGCCCACTTGACTGAGCCATGAATATGGCTCAGGCTTGACCTACACTGGCAAAATCTGTAAGGGCATTTCTAGACATTTCACATGATTGGCTCCTCTGAGGAAATGATGCATTAAAAAATATATACGTACACATACATATTTAATTATTTTTTAAAAAACCACAACTAAAAAAATTCTTTGCCATTGGGTAAAATTAAATCTGACAAACCCTATGAGTTTTTATTAGTACCATATTGTTTTCTTTGGCTCCATGTTTATATTGGTAAAATGACAAAAAAAGGAAAAAAATTGTAAAAAGGCAAATATTTTGTACAAAAATACAGTTTTAAAAGCTCTTTAAGTATATTTCATATTATTAAGAGTTGGCCTATATATCTCTATGTCTGCATATTTTTCCTACATTTGGGATTTTAGAAATGTAAGGTACTGTTTACACAGTATATGTTTAAGTTCTTCCTAAAGCTTGATAACCAATGATGATCTTGTTATGATTGGAACATTCCATACTTTGGAAGACATAATTTGCATAACTGACAGTTATTGGCTGAAAAATCTATGTGATTCAGTCCATTTGCATACTGAAAATCAATATGGCGTATTGGAGGAACATTTTAGTTCCAAAGTCCTTGAGTAATGGCAGATGGTGAGGAACAATAGCTGTCAATTTTTCAGTAATTGGTTTTCAGTGCTTTTTTTCAGTCTGGTAAGCAGGTGATGCAATCAGAAGGAAGTATCCTTTGCCTTTGAGAATTGTCCAAAAATCTGCTCATGTTATTACATCACAATCCATTATAATGAAGATGATAGTACTAAAAGAGAGGGAAAAGGATGGGTGTTAGTTTTTTTTTTAAAAAGAATTATATTAATGTACAATAAAAAAAGGAACATGATTTTTTTATAGGAAAGACTCCAAAATACATCATTCAATAATGTTTATTTTTTCAAAGAAATGCCTAGAAGTTCTTATTCAGATTAAGTAAAAGGTAAATTTCATTTTGAAGGAGATTATTCTGGGAACCCTAGTCCCAACTCAAACCCCAAATGACCAAACATGGCAAACAAATGACAAATCTGGGTAACTTGTCACTCTACTGTAATTTATTGTTCAGATATTTGTGCTCTCCCACTGCAACTGACCATGCTGGGAGGGCCTCATGGGTCTTGAGACCCTTATCACCTGGACTGGGGCCTGGTACACCAAAGGTATTTAATATGTGTGTGTTGAGTGGATAGATGGATAATTTGTGCCCCAGTTACTACCAAAAGTAATTTCAGCAAAATATATTTGAGGTTTCTGTCTACCACCAACTTAAAAAATGGAGATATAATTGACATACAACATTATGTTACTTTCAGGTGCACCAGACAATAATTTGATATTTGTATGTACTGCTGACCCTTGAACAACATAGGGATGCTGATCCTCCATGTAGTCAAAAATCCATATATAACTTTGACTACCCCAAAACTTCATCTAGCCCTCTGTATCTGTGGGGGATTTGGTTCTAGGACTCCCTGTAGATACCAAACTCCACGGATGCTTAGGGACCTAATATAAAATGGTGTGAAACAATGTATGTGGCCTGCCCCTGGCATTCCCAACTATGTATCAAAAATACAGTTTTCCATACAAATACTATATTCTATCCATGGTTAGTTGAATCTGAGGATGTGAAACCTGGAGAGAGATTGAAAAAAACCTGGGTATCAGTTTCAAACCCGTGTTGTTCAAGGGTCAACTATACTGCAAAATGATCACCACAATCAGTTTAATTAACATCCATTAGTACAATTAAAGAATATTTTTTCTTGGATAAAATGTACAGCAATGTGACTAATATTAATAACATTGTACTGTATACTTGAAGTTTGCTAAGAGGGTAAAACTTAAGTTTTCACACCATAAAGAAAAGGAAAATGGTAACTGTGAAGTGATGGATATGCTAATTAGCTTGAGTGTGGTGATTATTTCACAATGTATATGTATATCAGAACATCACGTTGTACACCTTAAATATATACAATTTTTATTTGTTAATTATACCTTGATAAATCTACAAAAATAATTTTAAAAGAATAAAACAACGTTCTAAAGAAGAAATAATTGAGTAAATAAAGATAACTTGCTATTGTGTTATTATAAAAATGTTTTTTTCCTGTGATGAGAACTTTTAAGATTTTTTCTTCTAGCAACTTTCAAATATGTGATGCAGTGTTGTCAACTATAGTCATCATGCTGTACATTACATTCCTATGACTTACTTATTTTATAACTGGAAGTTTGTACCTTTTGACTCCTTTCACCCATTTGCCTGCCTCCCACCCTTGCCTCTGGCAAAGACCTGTCTGTTCTCTGTATCTATGCGTTCCATTTGTTTTTAGATGCCACATATGAGATCATACCATATATTTGTCTTTCCCTCTCTGACTTATTTCACCTAGCATAATACTTTTAAGGTCCATTCATGTTGTCACAAATAGCAAGATTTTCCTTCTCTTTTATGGCTGAATGATATCCCATTGTGTATATATACCACATTTTCTTCATTCATGCTTGGGCTGCTATGTCTAGGCTATTATAAATAATGCTGCAATCTGGGGGTGCATGTATCTTTTTGAGTTAGTGTTTCATTTTCTTTAGATAAATATGCAGAAGTGGAATTGTTGGATCAGATGGCTATTCTATTTTTAATTTCTTGAGGAAACTGCTTACTGCTTTCCATAGTGACTGAACCAATTTATAGTCTCCCAACAGTAGACAAAGGTTCCCTTTTGCCCACACACTCACCAACACTTGTTATTTCTTTCTTTTTTTTTTATGATGACCATTCTAACAGGTGTGATGTGTTATTGTGGTTTTGATTTGCATTTTCCTGATGATTACTGATGTTGAGCATCTTTTAATGTCCTTTTTGTCCATCTGTATGTCTTTGGGAAAGTATCTATTCAGATCATCTGCTCCCATTTTTAAGTTGGATTTTTTTTTTTACTAGAGTTGATGAGTCCTTTATATATTTTGGATATTAGCCTCCTACCACATGACCTATGATTTGCAAAATTTTCTCCCATTCAGTAGGTTGTATTTTCATTTTGTTGATGGTTTTCTTTGCTATGCAGACACTTTTTAGTTTGGTATAGTCCCCCTTGTTTATTTTTACTTTTGTTGCCTTTTCTTTTGGTAAAAAATCCATAAAGTTATTGCCAAGACAGATGTTAAGGTGTCAAGGAGCTTATTGACTGTTTTCTCCTGGGAGTTTTATGGTTTCAGGTCTTATATTCAAGTCTTTAAGCCATTTTGAGTTAATTTTTGTGTATGCTATAAGACAGTGGTCCAGTTTTATTCTTTTGCATATGGCTATCCACTTTTCTGCACCATTTATTGAAGAGATAGTCCTTTCCCCATTGTATATTCTTGGCTCCTTTGTCATAAATTAATTGGCCATATACGAATGGGTTTTTATTTGGGTTCTCTATTCTGTCCCATTGATCTATAGTGCGTTTTGATGCCAACACCATACTGTTTTTTGTTACTGTAGCTTTGTAATATAGTTTGAAACCAGGACGTGTGATGCCTCCAGCTTTTTCCTTCTTTCACAATACTGTTTTGGCTACTGAGAATCTTTTTTTGTTTCATATAAATTTTGGGATTGATTGTTGTATTTCTGTGAAAGCTGCCATTGGGTATTTGATAGGAATTGCACTGAATCTGTAGATTGCTTTGGATTGTATGGACATTTTAACAATATTAATTCTTCCAATCCATGAGCATGGAATATCTTGCCATTCATTTGTATCTTCTTCAATTTCTTTCATCAGTATCTTATAGTTTTCAGTGTACAGGTCTTTTACTTTTTTGTTTAAATTTATTCGTAGGTGTTTTATTCTTTTTGATGTAATTGTAAATGAGATTATTTTCCTAATTTCTTTCTCACAGTTTGTTATAATGTGTAGAAACAAAATAGATTTTTGTTTGTTGATTTTATACCCTTCAAATTTACTGAATTAATTTATTAGTTCTAACAATTTTGGGGTGGAATCTTTAGGGTTTTCTTTATATAATATTTATGTCACCTGCAAATACTGACACTTGTACGGCTTCCTTTCTGATTTGGATGCCTTTTTTTCTTTCCTAATTGCATTGGCTAAGGCAATGGGAATTTTACTCCAATACTGTGTTGAATAAAAGTGCAAAGAAAGGGAATACTTGTCTTGTTCCTGATCTTAAAGGAAAAGAATTAAGCTTTTCACCATTGCATATAACTGTGGGCTTGTCATATATGGCTTTTATTATTTGAAGGTATATTCCCTATATATACTCTGTTGAGATTTTTTTAAACGTAAACAAATGTTGAATTTTGTCAAATGCTTTTTCTTTATCTATGAGGGGGGACCCCCCAAAAAATGGAGTTATTTTCTGGAGGGTGGGACCCTTGTAGTACAGGCTTTGCCTGCTAGATGAGTGCTCTAGGAACCCACATGTATCAGTGTACCAGCTGGCATTCTAGTGAGGCTGAGTTCAGCTTCAGTGAATTTTTTTTTTTGTGAAGATTCTTTCAGCGCTTTTGCCGATTTCATGATGGGTGATTTGTGAGTGTACCTGCCCACACTGCGCTGAGTGTTCTGCCGTTTTTGACCAAAAATGGCATGAACCCCATGCACTACCCTCCCTATTCAACTAGTCTTGCCCCAAGTGACTTTTTTGTTTGTTTTTTTCCCTGGTGAAAAAAAGTCCTCAAAGGGAAAAATTTTGCTGATGTGGAAGAGGTAAAATAAAAAATGGCAGTACTAAAAGGCATCAAAATTGATGAGTTCAAAAACTGTTCTGAGCAGTGGAAAAAATGTCTCGAGGTGTACTGCATCAAATGGAGAGTACTTTGAAGGTTTAAACATATAGGAATAAATACACAATTTTTTATAAGTATATTCTGTTTTTTGGGGCCCCCCCTCATATTGAGATGATCATATAATTTTTTTCTTGTTTTGTTTTATTTTATTTTTTAACCATTCAAAATATATTTTATTGATTATGCTTACAGTTGTCCCATTTTCCCCCTTTTATTCCCCTTCACCCTGCATACCACCCCCCCCAAAACCTGTAGTTCATGTCTGTGGGTTGTACATACAAGTTCTTTGGTTTCTACATTTCCTATACTATTTTTAACCTCCCCCTGTTTATTTTCTACCTACCATTTATGCTACTTATTCCCTGTACCTATTCCCCCTTTCTCCCCTTCCCCCGCTGATAACCCTCCATGTGATCTCCATTTCTGTGGTTCTGTTCCTGTTCTGGTTGTTTGCTTAGTTTGTTTTTGTTTTTGTTTTTTGGTTCAGTTGTTGATACTTGTGAGTTTGTTGTCATTTTACTGTTCATATTTTCATTTTCTTTTTCTTAGATAAGTCCCTTTAATATTTCATATAATAAGGGCTTGGTGATGATGAACTCCTTTAACTTTGTCTTATCTGGGAAGCACTTTATCTGCCCTTTCATTCTAAATGAAAGCTTTGCTGGATAGAGTAACCTTGGATGTAGGTCCTTGCCTTTCATGACTTTGAATACTTCTTTCTAGCCCCTTCTTGCCTGTAAGGTTTCTTTTGAGAAATCAGCTGATAGTCTTGTGGGAACTCCTTTGTAGGTAACTTTCTCCTTTTCTCTTGCTGTTTTTAAGATTCTTTCCTTACCTTTAACCTTGGGTAATGTAATTATGATGTGCCTTGGTGTGTGCTTCCTTGGGTCCCATTTCTTTGGGACTTTCTGAGCTTCCTGGAAGCCTATTTCCTTTGCAAGATTGGGGAAGTTCTCCTTCATTATTTGTTCAAATAAGTTTTCAATTTCTTGCTTTTCCTCTTCTCTTTCTGGCACCCTATGATTCAGATGTTGGAATGTTTAAAGTTGTCCTGGAGGTTCCTAAGCCTCTCCTCATTTTTCTGAATTCTTATTTCTTCATTCTGACATGGTTGACTGTTTATTTCTTCCTTTGGCTCCAAACCATTGATCTGAGTCCTGGGGTCCTTCCCTTCACTGTTGGTTCCCTGTACATTTTCCCTTATTTCACTTTACATAGCCTTCACTTTTTCCTCTATTTTGTGACCATACTCAACCAATTCTGTGAGCATCCTGATTACCAGTGTTTTGAACTGTGCATCTGATAGGTTGGCTATCTCTTCATCGTTTAGTTGTATTTTTTTTGGAGCTTTGCTCTGTTCTTTCATTTGGGCCATTTTTTGTGTGTGTTGGCACACTTGCTACGTATAAGGGGTGGGGCCTTAGGTGGTCACCAGGGCAGGGCAACTCATGTCGCTGCGCTGTGATGCTGTGTGTGGGGGAGGGGTCTGAGAGGGAACAATGCCACTTGTTCAGCTGTCTGTCAGCTTTCAGTCACTTCCGCTGCTATCCACAAGCAAAGTGGGCCCTTCTGGTGCTGATTCCCAGGTGGATGGGCTTGTGTACATTCTAGGGCTCTGTGGGTCTCTTCAATTAACTCTCCTGTGAGGCTGGGAATTTCTCCTGCTGCCTCAACCCCCCACAGGTTTTTTCAGTCAGATGTTTTGAGGCTTTATTTCCCTGCTAGAACCCTGGGTTGCACGGTCTGTCTTGCTCCCCACTTGTTCCTCCCGGTTTATCTGCACACACATGTGAGACCACCCGCTCTGCCAGCTGCTGCTTTGCCACAAGTCCTGTCCACCCGGCTGCCTGTCTCTGCCCCTCCTACCCATCTGGATGAATGTTTAACTCTTTGGTTGTTGGATTTCCATACAGTTCAATTTTCTGTCAGTTCTGGTTGGTTTTTGTTTTTAAATTTGTTGTTCTCCTTATTTTGGCTGTGCATGGAGGCACTTTGTGTCTACCTATGCCTCCATCTTGGCCAGAAGTTGAGGTGATCATGTAATTTTTATCCTTCATTTTGTTAATGTAGTATATCACACTGAATAATTTGCACATGTTAAATAACCCTTATATCCATGGAATAAATCTCAGTTTATTGTGGTATATAATCCTTTTAACTTATTGTTGAATTTGGTTTCTTAATATTTTGTTGAGGGTTTTTTTACATCCATATTCATCAGAGATATGGGACTGTAATTTTATTGTGTCTTTGGCTCACTTTGGTATCAGGATAATGCTGCCCTCTTAAAATGTGGTTGGAAGTGTTCCCCCCCTTCTATTTTTTGGAAGAGTTTGAGAAAGACTGGCTTTAATTCTTCTTTAAATGTCTGATGGAATTTATCAGTGAAGCCATCTGCTCCTGGGCTTTTGTTTATGGGGAGGTTTTTGATTACTGATTCAGTGTCCTTACTAGTAATTGATCTGTTCAGATTTTCTGTTTTTTCATAACTCAGTTTTGGTAGGTTGTATATTTCTAGGAATTTATTTCTTCTAGGTTGTCCAATTTGTTGGTATATAACTGTGTTCATAGTAGTCTCTTATGGTCCTTTTTATTTCCCTGGTATCAGTTGTAATGTCCCCTCTTTCACTTATTCTCTCTATTTTTAAACCCTCAAGTGGGGATATGTTTTATTGGTTTTTAGAGAGAGGAAGGGAGAGAGAGAAACATCGGGTTACCTCCTGTACATGCCTTTGCCTTCACCAGGGATCGAACTTGCAACTTAGGTATGTGCCCTGAACGGAAATTGAACCCAAAACTTTTTGGTGTATGGGATGATGCTCCAACCAACTGAGCCACCCAGCCAGGGCCCCTCTTTTATTTATTTATTTGAGGCCATCTTTTTTTTCTTGGCGAGTCTAGCTAAAGGTTTGTCATTTAAAAAAATCTCTTCAAATACCAGTTCTTTGTTTCATCTATTTTTTCTATTGTCTTTTTAGTCTCTATCTTATTTATTTCTGCTTTTATCTTTGTTATTTCCTTCTACTAATTTGGGGCTTCATTTGTTTTTCTTTCTCTAGTTCCTGGAAATGTAAAGTTAGGTTTTTTATTTGGCATTTTTCTTCTTTCTTTTTATTTTTTAAATATATCTTATTGATTGTTATTACAACTGTCCCAATTTTTTCCCCCTTTGCCCCTCCACCCAGTACCCCCATTCTCTTCGGCAATCCTCCCTTTAGTTCATGTCCATGAGTCATGCATATAACTTCTTTGGCTTCTCCATTTCCTATACTATTCTTAACATCCTCCTGTCTATTTTTGTACTTACCAATTATGTTTCTTAATCTCTACACCTTTTCTCCCACTCACCCCCTTCTACCTCCCAGCTGATAACCCTCCCTGTGATCTCCATATCTATGATTCTGTTCCTGTTCTAGTTGCTTGCTTAGTTTGTTTGTTCTTTTAAAAAAATATTTAATTATTGATAGTTGTGAATTTGGTGCCAATTTAATGTTCATAGTTTTGATCTTCTTTTTCTTAAGTAAGTCCCTTTAACATTTCATATAATAATGGCTTGGTAATGATAAACTCTTTTAGCTTTACCTTGTCCGGGAAGCACTTTATCTGCCCTTTCATTCTAAATGATAGCTTTGCTGGAAAGAGTAATCTAGGTTGTAGGTCCTTGCTCTTCATCACTTTGAATACTTCTTGCCAGTCCCTTCTTGCCTGCAAAGTTTCTTTTGAGAAATCAGCTGACAGTCTTATGGGGAATCCTTTGTAGGTAACTCTCTGCTTTTCTCTTGCTGCTTTTAAGATTCTCTCTTTATCTTTAACCTTTGGCATTTTAATTATGATGTGTCTTGTTGTGGTCCTCTTTGGGTCCAGATTTTTGGGGATTCTCTGTGCTTACATATGTGTCTATTTCCTTCACCAAAGTAGGGAAGTTTTCTTTCATTATTTTTTCAAATAAGTTTTCAATTCCTTGTTCTTCCTCTTCTCCTTCTGGCATCCCTATGATGTGGATGTTAGTACATTTGGAGATGTCCCAGAAGCATCTAATACTATCCTAGTTTTTTGGAATTCATTCTCTTCTTGCTGTTCTGGTTGAATGCTTATTTCTTCCTTATGTTCCAAATTGTTGATTTGAATCCTGTCTTCACCTGTGTTTTGAACTCTGCATCTGATAGGTTATCTCCATTTCACTTAGTTCTTTTCCTGGGGTTTTGTTCTGTTCTTTCTTTTGGGCCATATTTCTTTGGCTCCTCAATTTGGCAGCCTCCCTGTGTGTTTCTCTGTGTATTAGGTAGAGCTGCTTTGACTCTTTGTCTTAGTAGTGTGGCCTTAGAATGTGGTTTCTTTAAATCGTTGGTTGTTGGACTTTTCCACACAGCTCAATTTTCTGACAGTTTTGGGTGTTATTTGTTTTGAGGTCTAGTTGTAATTCTTTGTGTGGTTGGGCAAGGAGGTGAAGTGTGTTTGCCTATGCCTCCATCTTGACTGGAAGTCTAATTTTTTCCATTATCATTTATCCCCCTTACAGCTCCTCCCCCATTTGTTTCTTGATGTAGGCATTTGTCACAATGAAATTCCCTCTTAGAACTGGTTTTGCTGAATGTCGTAAGTTTTGGTATGCTGTATTACCATTTTTATTTGTCTCAAGGTATATTTTTATTTCACTTTTGCTTTCTTCTTTGACCCATAGGTTGTTCAGAGCATGTTGTTTAAACTCCACATATTTGTGAATTTTCCAGTTTTCTTCTTGTAATTCATTTCTAGTTTCACATAATTGTGGTCAGAAGAGATGCTTGATATGAGTTTAGCCTTCTTAAATTTATTAAGACTGTTTTGTGGCCTAACAAATGATATATGTCCTGGACAATGTTCCATGTATACTTGAGAAGAATATGTATTTTGTTGTTTTTGGATGAAATATTAAGTATCTGTTATGTCCATCTGATCTAATGTGTTGTTTAAGGCCAATGCTTCCTTATTAATTATCTGTCTGGATGATCTATCCATTAAAGTTGTCTACTATTATTGTATTGCTATCTATTTCTCTCTTTAGTTCCATTAATATTTGCTTTACATATTTAGGTGCTTCTATGCTGGGTACATAAATATTTACAAATATTATACCCTCTTGTTGGATTGGCTCCTTTATCATTATGTAATGACCTTGTCTCTTACTACAGTTTGTGTTTTAAACACTATTACAGTTTAAACTTATTAAAGTTTGTGTTTTAAACATTCTTCTGTCTGATATAAATATATGTACCTCAGCTTTCTTTTGGTTTCCATTTGCATGGAATAATCTCTTTCCATCTGTGTGTGTTCTTCACTGAAGTGAATCTCTTCTAGGCAACATATAGGTTGTATTTAAATTTATCCAGCCACTATATGTCTTTTGACTGGAGAAGTTAGTCCATTTACATTTAAACTAATTATTGAGAAGTATGTACTGATTGCCATTTGTTAATTGTTTTCTGGTGGTTTTGCAGTTCCTCTGTTCCTTTCTTCTTTTCTTGCTTCCTTTGTGATTTGATGATTTTCATTAGTGGTATGCTTAGATTTCTTTCTCTTTACTTGCTGTGTATCTACTATAGGTTTTAGCTTTGTGCTTACTGTATGGCTTACACATAACAACTTATACTTAATAACAGTCTGTTTTAAGTTAACAACAACCTAAGTTTGATCACACTCTAAAGCTCTACATTTTACTCTTCCCTCTTCCCCTACTACTTTTATGTTTTTGATATCACAGTTATCTTCTTTTGCTCTTGTGTATCCCTTGACAAATTATCAGTTACAGTTATTTTTACTACCTTTGTGTTTCAACCTTCATAATAGCTCTAGAAGTGATTAATCCAACATCTTTACAAAATGAAATTATTCTGAATTTTACTATATATTTACCTTTACCAGTGAAATTTATACTTTCATATGTTTCCCTGTAACTAATTAGTACCCTTTCTTTTCAGCTTAAAGAAGTCCCTTTAACATTTTTTTGTGAGACTGGTCTAGTGATGATGAAATCCTTTAGCTTTGGCTTCTCTGGAAAAATTTTTAATCTCTTTTCCATTCTGAAGGACAGCTTTATCAGGTAGAGTATTCTTGGTTGGATGGGGTTTTTCCCCAGCACTTTAATATATCATGCCATTCTCTTCTAGCTTGACAAGTTTCTGTTGAAAAAATCTGCTTATAGTCTCATAAAAGTTTCCTTGTATGGAACAAGTTGTTTTTCTCTTGCAAATTTTAATATTCTGTCCTTTAACATTTTACATTTTAATTGTAATGGAACTTGCTGTGGGTCTCCTTGGGTTCTCCTTATTTGGAATTCTCTGAGTTTCCTGGATTTGGATGTCTGTTTTCTTTCCTAGGTTATGGACATTTTCAACCATTATTTCTTCAAATAAGTTCCTGTCCCTTTGTCTCTTGTTTTCCCTTCTGAGACCCCTATAATATGAATGTTGGTCCACTGGTCTCATACATCTATTCAGCTGTCTTCACTTTTTTTAATTGATTTTCCTCTTTACTGATTGAATAGGTGAGTTCCACTGCTCTCTTTTTGAGTTCACTGAGCCTTTCCTCTGCTTCATCTAGTATACTGTTGAATTCCACTAGTATATTTTTCATTGCAGTTATTGTATGCTTCAGATCTGTGACTTCTTTTTGGTACTTTCTTATATTTTCTATTTGTTTGATGAAGTTCCCAGTATGTCCATCCATTCTTCTCCCAAATTTGGTGAGCATCTTTATGACTGTTATTTTGAACTCTTTATCAGGTAAATTATCTCCATTTCATTAAGGGATTTTTGAAGTTTTATCTTGTTCTTTTGTTTGAAACACATTTTTCTCTGTTCATTTACTTTGATTCTCTATGTTGGTTTCTATGCATTAGATAAAAGACCACCTTTGCCAGTCTTGAGGGAGCACCTTGTATAGGAGATAAAACTTATCACTGAACCTTGCTCTAGCTCTTGGTTGTCTCTCAAATCCTTGTGATTGTCCAAGAAGCCTATTTTATAATTAGTGACCCCCAGTAATGGAGGCAGTTTCAAGACCTGCCAGTGTCCCAAAGGGGAGGATTTAATTCAGTACCCAGATTCAGATTGATTGGAATCCACATCTTTAGGCAGCAGCTTTTTAAAATATGCAAATATATACAGTCCTGTGGTACCACAAATGAAGTCCCACTGGCCCCCAGGGCTGGGTGACCCAGAAGTGTCTCCTGAGAGGTTGTCATAAAGGTCAGGGGACCAGATGAGTGTATAGATTCCTTTTTGGGAGATGCTGATGACCTGGAGTGAGGCAGAGGGTTTGTGCAAAGGTTGTGTCCACCGGCCTCAGTAGTCCCTTAGGTGTGCTCTAAACCAGATGCTTGTCCCTCTTGCCAAAGCTCCAGAACAAGCAACTGAGCCTCTTTCACAGAAGGACTGGGGGTGAGGTTCATTCTGCTGTGTGTGCTATGCTCTGGGGGTGGGTGGTAGCTGGCTAAGAACTGTCTCTGTTATAGCCCCATTAGACTCAGGAATGCAAGCTCTCCTGGCCATGAGAACCAGGTTGTCAAGGGATGTTCCCTGGGCAGCATCTGCAAAGAACTGAGGATACCCTTTAGAAAGATACTGACACTCAGCAACATGGCAGGGGGAGCGTGCAAAGATAGTGCCTGCCCTCCAAGGTGTCCCGCCAACCTTTTTTTAAGAAAGACTTAACAAGATATAATTTACATATTATTTAAAGTATACAATTAAAGTGGTTTTTATAATATTCACAAAGTTCCTGGCTGGTGTGGATTGAGTGCCAGCCTGAAAACCAAAGGGTCACTGGTTTGATTCCCAGTCAGGGGACATGCCTGGGTTGCAGGCCAGGTCCCCGGTAGGGAGCATGTGAGAGGCAACCGCACGTTGATGTTTCTCTCCCTCTCTTTCTCCCTCCCTTCCCCTATGTCTAAAAATAAATAAAATCTTTAAAAAATTCATAAAGTTGTACAATTTAAGACTAATCATATTCTAGAACAGTTTCATCACCCCCAGAAGAAATCCTATACCTATTAGCATTCACTCCTTCTCTCTACAAACTTTTAAATCTAGTTCTGATGAAGCAAACTAAGAGGCCAAATTCTAAAGAAGGTCATGTATAAATGAAACTTATGATAAGTACCTTTTGAAATGAAAAAAATCTCCAAAAGCCTCTTTGGCTTATTAACTTATAAGGGCACCGAGTATATCCCTCCATTATTTAGCACAACATCCAGCCCCTAGTAAATGCTCCATAAATACACATGGAATTAAATGCTTGGCTACCTGAATTGTCTGTGTATGGAACTCTATGAAAAAGATACAACATTGGTGCCATATGTTAAAGAACAATTGAGTAACAATATTACAACCCAAGCCGGTTAGCCTAACATTTACTCAACACTTCCTATACATTAAGCACATTTATTATTGTGTCCTCACAACAACCTCATTGAGAGGATGCCATTATTTTTCCTCTGAGGTTGATAACCTGCCCACCCAGTAAGTGGCAGAAGCAGGACTGGATTCAGAGTCATCTTACCCTTTAACAGGATAGGAGCTCTGTAGTTCCCTCTTAAATCCCCTTTATTGCTTACCTGTCTCCCTGTCTTTTTCGCATATGAAGTTATTGATGTCTTCACACTGGAAATCGTTCCACTGCCCAGCATAAATCAGTCCAGCACAGTCTTCTCCTGGGCCTTGGCCATAGCCCCAGTTATCTGGCTGTCCAGCTTTCCAATTTCTTTTAACAAAACAGAAATTGAGTGTTATTTTCAAAGTCATGTAGAAGTTTTCTTTACCGCAAAGCAGTGGGGAAACAGAAAAGACAAAACTGAAGCATGTCATTTGTCCTAGAATGAAAATGCATTGTTTAAAAATCAATGCATACTCTTATTCAGAATAAGAATTAGCTGTTTTGCAGATTACAGTATACCTTATTTTATTGTGCCTTGTTTTATTATGCTTCACAGGTGTTGTGTTATTTACAAATTGAAGGCAAGACCCCTCACCAGCAAAAAGATTATGACTTGCTTTTTGTGTGCTCTAGAAACAAGGTATGCCTATAGTGTGTATTACAGCATCTCCCTACTAAGTTTTCTTGGTCACAATGAAATCAACTCATTGAGCTGCTGGATCACAATGCTGAGGGGGTAACTCCTTCTTCAACACAGTTAGATGAATGAAAATGTCTAGTGTGTATGGCAATGCTGACTTCTGGGCATGTGTGTAAATATTTATGCATGAATTTATATGCACTATGAGGATATGGTACATGCACATACTCTTGTGAGAATCCTGAGGAATCTTTCTGTATTTTGATACCTTGCTTCTGTAACAAGTCAAAAAGGCAGAGAAAGTGAGAGACCCATGAAACACATTTACAAGAACCTATAATTACAAACCCTTGGCTATGGTTGTCTGGTTAAGTTGTAGATGGTTGATTGTTTTAGAAAGAAATAGTAATTTAATCTTACTAAAAATGACTCATACATTTCACTGCCTTTTTTGGAAGAGAGATTCTTAAAAACAAGTTTTATTTAGGATGAGTTCACTTGGGCTTGCTAACTTGGATGCCACTGCTCAAATCACCGCTTTGCCAGGGTTTGCTGCTCTTGACTGTTTCCATGCAATAAGTTAGACGTGCTTCCAAGACTCAAAACTGGAAAGTAAATTTTCTCTAGGAAGCAGGTCTTGCACAGAAGCCTGTGGTTACCTGAGAGGACAAGTTTGTCTTATGTGGAGGGTCTGAAAGAACATCTGCAGCAGGAGACGCTTCCATAGACTATAACATTATTCTAGCAGCCATAGTGTGGTCTGGGACCATCCAAGGATAAGAGCCCGATTGCCCTACATCTTTTGACAATAAAACCAACAAAATCAGAGGGCAGTGGGAAAGGACAATTGAAATGTACAGTTAAAGGGAATTAAAAAAAAAATATCGAGTGACCTTACTTAAATAAAACTAGTGATGAAAAGGTAATTTAGGTGAAACTGTCAATGGAGGAGAGCAAAACTGGGGTGACAGTTAGGAGGAAGAGTTAAAAATAGCAATTCATTCACACTTTCACACAACAGATATCCACAGATCACCTGCTCTGGGTCAGGGATAGTTCAGGGTGATGGCAACACTGCAGTGTGGCGAATAGACAGCCCTGGCCTCTCCCGGAACTGACATAATGGGCAAGAGATGATGAATTAAAAATCCCAGACTGCCACAGTCATGCCAGAGAGAGATGAAGTCGGAAGGAAAAACAGTTTACTTTCACACGGATGCTTTTCTGTGCATTTCTATCCACCTTGCAGAGCCCCTCTGGAAATGTCAATGATGCCTGGGTAGTTTGCTCTTGGACATTTTGTTTACTTCTGCCAGTAATGTAAGGGGGCTCAATTCCAATTTTGTTAACCAAATTTGAGACCTGTGATTCTTGAATGTACAATGATGGGACATTCGATATTTTTTATTTCTCAGTTAATTGGGAAATTGTATGATTTCTGATAGAAGACCTGCATAATATTTATGCTTTGCATTTCCTTGTCATTTTTAGTAGATAAATGGGATTTATAGACCAGACAAAAAGATAACTGATATCAAAGGTAATTTCTTATCACAATTCTCCATTTGTCTTCCCAGGATATTGGAATTCTTCACCTACAGGACTCAAGGCATTTCTTTAGGACAAAAAGTAGAATGCAGTTCTGTGGAGGTGAGTAGGGTGAGTGAGGTGGGACCTGTGTGGGTGGGTGGTGGAGTCCTGAAGCCAGGCTGTAGGGGAAATCTGTCCTGTAGACTGAGTACCCAGAGTCTCGAAGCATCTCTTTGGAAAAACTAAAATCACATGGAATGATTTGTTGAAACCCTCTCAGTCTACATGTTTATAATAAAACAGAACAGAACATGTTAGATAAAGAGAATACACATATTTGGAGATAAAACTCAGCTTAAATAGCACAAGCTCACTGATGGATAGATTTTGGGAAAAGAATGGCAGAGGCCTGGGCTGAAAATCCCTGAAACTCATATTTTAATACACATGTCACAGAAGTGGTTGGGTAGCAACACACCCGTATTGTAAGTACACCAGGGACCTTAGAAGCACTTGGATTCAATGTTCCAGTGAGCTGGAAACACATAAGAACATCGGCTTGTGGGTGTAACCACTACCCTCCTGTCCCCCCCACCCCCCACCAACCACCCCTTCCCGCCTCCCTGGGATTCTGGCTGATCCTAATGGAGACAGAACACGTCTGACTCTTGGGATTCGCCCCTTCCAACCTCGCAACTTAGTAACTTCTCATCAACCACAAGATTGACTGAGGCTTCATGGCCAAAAAACTTCTGCTGGTAAGAGCCTGGCCTCAAAACAGGAAAATCTTAGTAGTGAGAAGTACTTTTTTGCTGTAGAATTTTCTCCCACTCTAGGGGTCTGTCCAGTGGAAGAGTGCTCTCCCACGGCCTAAGCTAGTGCCACTCTGACAGCAATGTGAAGCACGGACCAGAGTCACTGAGTGAGGTGACACTGCGGGGTCCCTTCTGGTCCCCACCATTCTGTCTCTCTAGCCTAAAATCACAGTAGATGATGTTATATGGAACAGTCTGTGTAGATAGAAAGGCTACCCATGTTTTATCTTTGTGATGTAGAGGTGAGAACAGTTACTCATAATTTGACAACATACTCCCACCAAGTGATGTGCAGTGCAGGGGACCAGGAAGTGGGCAAGAATAAAGCAGATTCATTGTGTTTTGGGAAACCCTCAGGAAGAATATCACATCTCTGGTGATCTAAGGTGGGCAACTGCAGGCTGGGTGGGCAGGCAAGGCCTTAAAACAATACCTCACAGCTCTGCTCTGACCAAATGGGCAGAGTGTACACATCCCAATTGTGTCTGATTCCCCTGTGCTAAGAGATGACCTCAGTTAACAGTGATAACCTCTGTCAAGTGATGGACCTGCATTTATTCCATCAAGAGTAGAAAGATTAGCTTTGACATGCCCCTGGCTCACTGATTCTCTCTGGTTTGTCTGTCTTCTGTTTCATTGCTTTCCATCCTTTATTGTTTCCTCCCTTCTACTTACTGTGGGGTTAATTTGTTCTTCTTCTTTTACCCTCTGAAAGTAGAATCTTAGATCGTTGATTTTCAACTTAAAATTTTTTTCTTTCTTTTTTTAATAGTTATTATTTACTGGTTATTTACAATGATTAACGTAAACATAAAAAACATGAAGATTTTGTCTGATTGCTTCAAATCCGCCAAAATTCTTTCTTATCCCTTTCTCCTCTGAGGGCCTTATATTCTCTTGACTTTGATGAAAGACTGTATCTCTGGTATTCTTTAAATTGGTTAATTGCATTCTGAATTGCTCAGTGAGAGCATTCGAGTACTGCATCACATAACCAATAAGTTGTTGTTAAAATTCTACCTCCATGTTATTTCTAATATTTATTTATATTCTCCTTTTGTAAGTATATTTTATTGAGTATGCTATTACAGTTCTCCAAATTTTTTTCTCCCCTTTATCCCCCTCCACCCTTTTTCCCTGCCACCAGCATCCCCTCTGCCACCTTAGTTCATGTCCATGGATCATACCTATAAGTTCTTTGGCTTCTTTGTTTTCCTATACTATCCTCTGTTCTCCCATACTATCCTTAACCTTCCCCCATCTATTTTTTGCCTACCGATTATGCTTCTTATTCCCTATACCTTTCCCCCTCCATTCTTCCCCTCCCCACTAAAAACCCTCCATGTGATCTCCATTTCTCTGATTCTGTTCCTGTTCTAGTTGTTTGCTTAGTTTTAGTTTTTGTTTTTTTAGGTTCAGTTGTTGATAGTTATAAGTTTGTTGTCATTTTACCATTCATAGTTTTTGATCTTCTTTTTCTTAGATAAGTCCCTTTATGTTTCATATAATAAAGGCTTGGTGATTATAAACTCCTTTAACTTTATCTGGGAAGCACCTTTTCTGCCCCTCCATTTTAAATTATAGCTTTGCTGGATAGAGTAATCTTGGATGTAGGTCCTTGCCTTTCATGACTTCAAATGCTTCTTTCCGGCCCCTTCTTGCCTGCTAGGTTTCTTTTGAGAAATCAGCTGATAGCCTTATGGGCACTCCTTTGTAGGTAACTCCTTTCCTCTTGCTGCTTTTAAGATTCTCTCCTTATCTTTAATCTTGGGTAACTTAATTATGATATGTCTTGGTCTATTCCTCCTTGGGTCCAACTTCTTTGGGTCTCTCTGAGCTTCCTGGACTTCCTGGAAGTCTATTTCCTTTGCCAGATTGGGTAAGTTTTCCTTCATTAATTGTTCAAATAAGTTTTCAATTTCTTGCTCTTGCTCTTCTGGCACCCCTATGATTCAGATGTTGGAACATTTAAAATTGTCCCAGAGGTTCCTAAGCCTCTCCTCAGTTTTTTGAATTCTCGTTTCTTCATTCTGTTACAGTTGGATGTTTATTTCTCCCTTTTGTATCAAATCATTGATTTGAGTCTCTGTTTCCTTCCCTTCACTGTTGGTTCCCTGTATATTTTGTTTTATTTCACTTTGGGTAGCCTTCATTTTTCCTTCTTTTTGCGACTGAGCTCAATTCATTCTGTGAGCATCCTGATTACAGGTGTTCAAACTCTGCATCTGATAGGTTGTCTAACTCTTCATTGTTTAGCTCTCTTTCTGGAGTTTTGATCTGTTCTTTCATTTGGGCCACGTTTGTTTGTCTCATACCTGTTATGTTGTGAGGGGTGGAGCCTTAGGTATTCATGGGGTGGGAAGGGAGCAACCCTCTTAGCTTCATTGTGGTGCTGTCTGTGGGGGAGGGATCAGAGAGGGAACAATGTCCCTCGATTGCTCCATTCTATCCCCACTTTCCAACAAACTCTCCTGTGAGACTGGGAGTTTCTCCGGCTGTTGTAACCCCCGCAGTAGTTTATAGCTAGAGGTTTTGAATCTCTAGTTTCCTGTTCAGCCAGCCCCTCTTGGCCTGTGTAGTCCACTGCCTTGCTGCATGTCCTCTCCACTCAGCTGCCCATCTCCTGTCTCTGCCCCTCCGACCAGTCTGGGTGAATGTTTTTTTTAACTCCTTGGTTGTCAGAGTTCCATTCAATTTGATTTTCTGGCACTTCTGGCTGTTTATTGTTTTTAAATTGGTGGTTATCCTTCTTTTGGTTGTGTGAGGAAGCAAAGTGTTTCTACCTACACAAGGTTCCATCTTGGCCGGAACCTAAAATTTTTTTGTAAGTGTTTTAACGCTATAAATGCTCTTTAAACACTGTTTTAGCTGCATCCCCCAAAACCTGGTAGGTTATGTTTTCATTTTGTTTGAAACTTTTGAAAATTTCCTTTGTGATTTTTTTTCTCTAGCCCATGGGTTATTTAGACATGTGTCCTTTGATTTCCAACTATTTGTGGATTTTCCAGCTATATTTTTTGTTCTTGATTTCTAATTTAATTTTGTTCTGGTCAGAGAACATACTCTGTATAATACCATTGCTTTTACATGTATTGAGACTTGCCCTGACTGGTGTGGCTCAGTGGGTTGGTCGTCATCCTGCAATCCAAAAAGTCTCAGGTTCAATTCCCAGTCAGGGCACATGCCTGGGTTGCAGGCTGGGTCCCTGGTTGGGGTTTTGCAAGAGAGAACTGATCGATGTCTCTCTGTCACATTGATGTTTCTCTCCTTCCCTTTCTCCCTCCTTTCCCTTCCTTCTAAAAAGCAAGTAAATAAAATGTTAAAAAAATAAATGTATTGAGACTTGTTTGAAGGCCCAGCATATAGTTTATCTTGGTGAATTTACCATAAGCACCTGAAAAGAATGTATATTTGTAGTTGTTAGATGAAGTGTTCCATAATGTGCACGAAGTCAAGTTAGGTGGTAGTGCCTACTATATCCCTTCTGGTTTTTCTGCTTGTTCTATCAGTTACTGAGAGATGAATGTTGAAATCTCCTTTGAATCCCTGTTCTTTCCTGTGTCCACATTTGGGGTTGGTATATATGTCTTCTGGATTGTGGTCTTGGAAATCAGATTTTCTTATATAAGTGGAAGAACACCACCTCTCACTCATGTTGTTACCCACACACTCTGGAAAAGATCCTCCAGGCCAGCAGGGAGGATGGCTCACAGTGGATGCCCCAGGATAATTCACTGAATGTTACCACGGGGCTGGGGCCCAGTGGATCCAGTCAGAGGGCTGGTACTGGTCTGAATGAAGCTTTCACAGGTCTGTGGTGGAAGGAGAAAAATAAGGACAGTGCGTGTGTGTGCTTGTGTGTGTGTATGATGGTTAGCTGTCATTTCTTGAAAAGAATTGTAGGTTTTATCTTTGTTTTTTTAGTGCTGAGATTTGTTGGTAGGTGATTTTAAAAACTCATGTCCATAATTGTCAAATACAATCCTGGCAATGTTATGTCAGCCCTCCAGTTTTTCTTTGGGACTGTATTGGTTTGTGGACCCAAAGCACTGAAGACCCTGTATCGGGCCCTGTTCTGAGACATGGTACATGGTTTCTCAGGCCATCCTTTTCTTCAGTTGCTGGCCCTAAGAGTCAGTGAGTCGGGTCATATGCTGTATTGGAAATAAACCTTAGTTCAGATCCATGTGTGCCCTCAGCCTTTGGCATCCATTCCACGTGACCATCGCTTTCTGTTTGTTTATTTCAGCACTGTCTCTCCTCAGTCATATAGCAGTATCAAACACGGAGTTTACAACAGGCAGAGGAGAGACCCTTTTCCCCTTGTCTATATCCTCTTTAACAGTAACAGCAAAACCCTGAGACAATTTCAAAAGGGCTTATGAGTATGAATGTGTGTAGAAAGGGTAAAAGGAAATCTGTGGCAGGGGAAAGGGAAGGTGATGAACCAGTGTTTGGAGGCCACAGAAGCAAAGAGGAGGAGGGTATAAAGGTGAGTCGTTGGGGAGACTCATACTGGTGGGAGACCCTGGGAGTCTGACACCCAGGCCCTATCCCAGGGCCTGGCAGAAAACATTCTTCTTTACAAACTTATGATATCTGAGAGACTGTGGCATCTCAATCAGGACACTGTCTAATATATAAATGCTAAGTAGTAGTATTCTGTAATTACTGACTAGTATGAAAATAGTTAGGATTATGATAGTATTAGCATTAATAATATCAATACTAGCAGGTGACATTTCCTAACCACTTCCCATGGGCCAAGTACTAAATGCCTTATATATATTATTTAATATTCACATACCAGTGTGGGTCCTTTCGTAATGTTCATTTCTATGTGAGGACATGGAGAGCTCACATGGCTGAGTAACCAACACAAGGTCCCACAGCTGTTGAGTGCTCGGTCAAGGCCTGGAACCCAGACCATCAATTGATTCCAGGGCATGCACTCTCTCCCCTCACTGCACTGGCTGTCTTTCTAGTTTGTGCAATGTTTATTATTCTATGTCAAGTTGAATTAGTCTTCAGTTATTGAGGCCTCATAATATGTCTGCCTAATTTATTCTTGCTTTTAAAATTTGATCCTGGGGGTTTTTACATGTATATGTATTCCTTTGGGTGGAAAATGAGAAGCACAGTCTGCACTGTGGCTGACACAGGAGCCAAGCTTGCAGGAGGCTCCAGGGTGGCTATGGCTGGGGACAGACAGAGTCCCAGGAAGGTGTCTGGTGACGTAAGCCTTCTCAGGTCCCAGGTACCAAAGCTGGTGCTCTCCTTCTAAATCCTGTAACTCTTGCTGGAGCCCGGGGAAGAGGAGAAACGTTCCACCTTGGGAGAGTTGGCATAGACAGTAATGTTTCTCCTCAATCTGTTCCATATGAGCCAGTCCATTTTTTTTTTTCTTGGAGGAATGCTTAAGATTGAATTTCTTAGTGAGTCTAATCCAGACCTTTTTTGCATTTATGGCTGTGAGAAAAGTGGAGACTGATTTTTTTTTTTTCAGCTCCCCTCCAACTCCTTTAAAAAAAAAAGATTTTGACACTCTTAACTGTCAAAGTCACAGATTTATCTTTTCCTTTACTCATCTCTACCTCCCATACCCACCTCCGGCCCTCCATTGCCAGCGCTCAACCACGTTGAGCCTCCTGAAGTGCACCTGTGCCATGCTGGGCGCTTTCCTCTGGCTGACAGCCCAATTCCCAGGGACCAGGACTCATGTCACTTCCTCTCCCCATGGACAGGTGCAGAGTGGAGGAGACAGGGTATCTTTTAGACCCTAAGGCTGATACCAATGCCCTGGGGCCAGTCTGACCTTCAGCAGACTTAAAATCTTCAAATGCTCCACCTTGTCTTTTGGTCACTTTTTAAAAAAATATTTTTTAGGAAATGGCCTTATTCTGGCCCATTTATCTTCTAATGATGCTTTCACATGAAGGGTTTAAAAGTACAGAGAAGCCTGTTTGTCAACCCAGCTGCCTGTGGCCCCTCCACTCTGACCCCCTCCTGCTCCTTGACTCCTGCAGTTCCAGCCTTGATGCCCACGACTTTGTCTGAGACCTGAAACCCTCACTTTCTCCTCTCCTGGTGCCATGGATGCTGCGGTCTCCTCCGTGCTTGGGAGGTGCTCCTGACATGGAGATGCCCTCCTCGCTACTGGCACCTCTGTGGGGCCTGTCTTCTCTGTCTCCAGAAAAGGAGAGGGTTCAGAGGTGGGTTTTTATAAATTCTGCTCTATTTGCATATTTTCACATCCATCAGAGGCAAAGCGGGAGGAGGAAGTGAAATTTCAGACCCTTGGGCAGGATTAGGGATGGTGGACACTGGGGTAGGAGGAGGCTTGTGAAGACTTCTGTGCCCCCAGGAGCTCTGAGAAGGCACTGTGACGTGCTTCCATTCTTTGCTGCTGCCTTTAGAGAACTGAGGTCATGTCAGACCACACAGGGGATCTTCAGACCTTTAGGAGATGGTTATCCCACAAACACCTTTGTTCGTGATGCACTTGAACTTGCCGTATGTAGGAGAGTTGTAAACTTGTAGTTTATAATCATGTTCTGGACAGAAGCCCCACGAGGTTAGGGGCATGGATGATGTTATCCAGAAGGGAGCTCCCCAGCCCATGTCAGAACCATGGCTGGGGTGAACTCCGAATGTGCCTGAGGTTGTCTGGGCCTCTTTCTCCTTCATAGCAGCATTTAAAAAGAACGTTTCAGCCACAAGTACATACTGTGTGGTTTTATGAGTCTGATTTTTTTTTTTTTCACAGAAGTGAAAAAAATTCACTCCATGAAAAGAAAAAGGAAAAACCCTGCTTTACGGTATATAGAGTCCCAACCACAATTTCCCTTCATAGAAATACAGGAACCTCAGTGTGAAAAGTGTCTGGGACATAAAGTCATTAAGAAAGAAATTGTAGAGAGTCAGGCAAAAGGTGAAAAACAGAACAGCAAGATTCTGACCACCCATCTGGAAGTTTCTGAGCACTCACTTATATTCTGGAGTCGTCCCATCCAGCCACTTCCATTCGTTTTCATGCTCCAAGTCAGTGAGGCCAATCCAGTGGCTGTCTCTCCCCACCATCTGTTTTTTTATCCATTGCTGAACAATAAACCAGAGACGGTGCGTTAGTATTTCTTGGAACAGATGTGTGGGGGCTTCCCCCTCCAACATTTAGGAAAAAAGGACAGTTTAAAAGAGGATGTTTGTCAGCACATTGCCCTGTTTTTGCTGTTCTCTTTTTTATTGCACTTGATTTGTTTGCACTGTTTGGGGGCTTTGATAGTTTTCCTCTTACAAACTCGTAAGTGATATTTCAGCAATGTTCTTACTCCTCCAACTCACCCAGACCACTTAGTGAGTTCAACCAGGCTCCATCCATTTCTACCCCCAGCCCTCCTGTGTTCTCCCACAACAGCAACAGCTACGGCACCACTGAGCTCTTCCTCTGGGCCTGGTGCCATCTCCAGTATGTCACATGCAGTGTGTCTTTGGGCCTTACAACAACCCACGTAATAAAGATAAGTGGCTGAGCTGGGATTGGGCCCAGCTCTGTATACCCTAAAGCCCATGCACCTGGCTGTGTGCTCAGTCCCAGTCAGCTACTGTGGGAAGCGTCTGTTTTCAGGGGTGTACTTGCCAGAGATACTTGAGAAAAGGAAGGAGGCCACTGGAACAGTGTGGCACCAAAGAAAGACCATTGGCACTGTTGCTGGGGGACCTCACTTTCAGGCTCAGCTCTGCATTTACTTGTTGCCCCATGAATAAATCACTTAAACCTTGTGGGGCCTCAGTTTTCTTATCTGTAAAGTAGGGATAGTAATACCCCCACTAGGGTTGTTGTAAGGTTTAAAGCAGAAAATACCTTGCACGGTGCCTGGCACACAGTAAAGGCCTGGTGAGTGAGTAGTCACCATCGCTTTCCCACGTGGGCTCTACCCTATGGCCTTTTCTGCCCTTCCTGACCTTGCTGGGGCCCCATGTCTGGTCCCTTACACTCCACTCTAATCCTATAGTGCTCATGTCTCTTTGCCACTCTCTCCTCAGGTGCCTGGTGCCAGCCTGCAGGCTTCTCTTCTGCATTACTGCTCTCTCCATGGCCACTGGGAGGAGCCACACACCTCCAGGCTTGATGGAGCAATCTTCCAGGTGGAAGCAAGAAGATATAATTCCCATGCCAGGAATGCTTCTCATCACTGGATAAAGCCCAAATCGCCAAAATGCAGCCTTCTGTGTTTATATGACCATGAATTCTTGACATCTTTGACTCCCTAGTAAGCATGCAATTTCCAGATGTAAACTATCCCTAAATTACAGTTTTCCCCAACTCTAAGTATGCTACAAGCATACCTGTTCCTCTCTTGTGTTTATGAAGACGAGATGTGAAGACTTGTCTTCACAGAAAAGTTTCGCATCCTCAAAAATTTCTTTCTCAACCGAAAAATAGTAGCATTTGTCTGTGAAGTTCTTCCAGTGAGGCGGGCAGCCTAGGAATGTGAAGGTTTGCAACACTGATTAAAAACAAACACGAAAAGCACCATGCCTTCTCCAGCTATGTTTATGAGGCCACAGCCACAACCCCGTTTCCCCCGCAGGCCAGGAGCAGCCCCCGTGTCCATGTGTGGAGCCCATGACTGACATTCAGGGACATGCTGGGAGCAAGGACAGTGCAGGGAAGTGGACTGCAGAGGACACAGTAGTTAAAACTACATAATCTGGAAAATATCTGCTCTGGGTCTTTGTTCCTCTACATCTGGATGAGTCTTTACAGTGACAGAAATAATAGAAACAACAACAAAATGCAGAGCAGGCACAGATGCTCAGTGTCAGTCTGGAGTCACAGGGAACCTGTAGACTGGAGGGAGAACCCAGAACCCGATCAGGCTCACAGACGGCAAAGGTGACCCAAGTTGTACTGAAGGAAATCAAGTGGAATCGGGAGTCGGCTGGAATCAGGTGTGGGTCCAAGGAGGGAGAAATAGGCTTGGTTGCAAACCCAGCATTGAGGGTTTTACCAAAGGTTTATTTCTGAAAAGACTAGATGTTTCCATGATACCTTTTCAAAAAAAATGAAATCTGGGCTTCAGTAACAGAAAGTGCCACCTGCATGTTAACTGAGGGACATCTCTCCCCAGGTGAAGGGCACAAAGTGGGACTGGAAGGGTTGGGAGTGGCCATCCTTAGACTTTCACGAAGGGAACGTCTGGGGATGTGTTTGCCCCTGAGGGCCAGGCTCAGCTAAATAAACAAGGGCTACAGAACCTGATTATGTTTAGAGAGAAACGCATGTGCCTGAGTGATGCTGCCTCCCCTTTGTGAGGCCTCTGCTACCAAATGGGGTGTAGGGAGAAGCCTGGAGCTGCACACCGGGGCCCAGCCCAGCCACAAGCACACACACCAGCCCTGTCCCCTGGTGCCAGGGAGGGAGAGATGGCCCAGACTTACCATTGGCCTCAGGTGCTGTGGTTGGCTCGTTCTGCAGGGCCAGGGGCACTGCTGCTCCTGATGGGCCTGGGGGACCTGGAGGGCCCTTGGGGCCAGGCATGCCTGGCACCCCAGGCAAGCCCGGCAGCCCCCGTGGTCCAGGCACCCCAGGCTCCCCCACAGTGCCCTGTAGTCCCTGGAAGCCAGGAGGGCCCTGGGGGCCAGGGAGTCCATCCTTGCCTGGGGGGCCTAGGGGGCCTGGGTCCCCACTGGGACCTTGAGGGCCGGGCTTCCCTGGGGACCCGCGGGAGCCTTTGGCACCCTGAGAGCCTTTGGAGCCTTTGCCACCTCGCTCTCCAGGGGGACCAATTGGCCCAATTGGACCCCTCTCACCGGCGGGGCCAGACGGCCCAGGCTCCCCCTTTTCTCCTTTCTGTCCCTTGTTGCCAGTGGGACCAGGGGGGCCCTGCTGTCCTCTGTCACCTTTCGGACCCCTGGGACCAGGAGGACCTAAAACATAAAAATATAAAAGGTACAACATGAAATCCATTATGGTAATAGTTAAAACTATCTTATAAAACTTCCAACTTAAAAACATCTAGACATACAAGATATATACATTAAGGCTTGCTGTTTTACCATACTACTATCGACAGTATTTTTCTCTTTAACAAAAATGTTTCTTTACTAAGCTCACCCCGCCTCCTCCGAGCATGGAGAGTAGATCCTAACGGCACACGACTTTCTAGCACCCACTGATGTTTTAAGGGGAGGGACAGCTTCGTGTTGACAATGCAGCAGCATGATGCACACCCCTGACTTGGGTTCTCCGACTCAACCGGGACCGTCTTGTCGCCAGCAAAAACTGTGCAGGTTGGGATCAAGATTCCCTCCTGCTTATTTCCTCTTTTTTTCCCACTTATTTGAAAAATATTATTTGCTTTTATTTTTTTCCATTACCATTTATCCCCCCATACCCTCTTCCACCTCCACCCCCCCCCCCCGCCAATCACCATACTGTTGTCTGTGTTCATCAGTTCTATCTCTTTTTCTTTTTTTGCTTGATCCCTCTACACTCCAACCCTCCCCCCAGCTAGCAGCCTGCTCTCCATCTAGGAGTCTTAATGACCTGTTATATGACAAGCACCATATAAGGTATTGTGGGAATACCTCAAGAGTTGAATTAGACCAAAAAAAAAAAAAAAAAAAAGGCAACCAAATGGTGAGAGGCACTGTCCTGCTAACCACGCCAGAGAGGCCTTTTCCTCTGTTACGTCCCTCCTGGCATTCCTGTCCCCTCCATCAGTGCTGCGGGGACACTACTGTCCTTACGGCTGAGCCTCGTTCATAGTTCATGGGACAAGCTCACAGGGACTGGAGGTCTTGGTAGGAAAGTGCTCTGTGGGCCAGGGCTGGGGAGGATTAGTTTCACTTCTTCCAGTTTGTTAGTCTAATAATGCAAATAGGGAGGGTGGTGGGCCAGAGGAAAAATTAGGTGGACCATTGAATTGGCAGGGGAGAAAAAAAAGACACCATTTTCCGCCAAAAAAGGAACCAGCAGTTCTCCTGGAGAAAGGCGGGGGGCAGGGTGGGGAGGAAATATCCGCTCATCTCTGCTCAGCCCACGAAGCAGCTCACTTACCAGTACTGTTTTCTTTAAGTTCTCAAGGCTGAAAGGGAACTTCACACAAATATACCACAACCAGGATCTGAACAGTGAATGACAGTTTGCGAGGTACTTTCACATCCTTTACGTCACCTGACCTTTGTCTATAACAAAGCACATTTGTCATAGACTCCCATAGCACATTTGCGGACATCCAGGGCTGGAGATGCCAAGCTCTTTGTTCAAAGCAAGGTTACTTAGCTCCTCAAGACAGACAGACCTGAGCAGCTAAGCACTTTACCTAGTGGGATATGATACGGGCAACCCTAATCAAGTAGTGGAGCTGGGACAGGAATTCAGGTTTTCTCACGTTGAAATGAATGTGTCTTGGAGGACAAGGTTCTCAAATATTCTCCCCAGAACGTTACAGTTTCTGAGACCTCACTAATCTACATGAAGGAGTGAGAGAGGCCCACACTCTTTCTAGCTACAGAAGCAGAAAGCCTTTCAGTCTGGAAGGGTAGAGGTGCCAGGGACCTGAAGGGTGGGTAAGCCTCCCCACCCTAAGTTTTCTCTGTCCCCTACACCACCACGCTGCCACCAGCTGGTCAGTACAGAACTGTGAAGCAGCCCTTCCCATCTCTGTAGGGTGTTCCCTCCGCCCCCCTCCTGCCCTAGGCCCTGATGGACAACACGGTACCCTCATGCTGTCCAGGGCCCCCAGTCCAACCCACCCGTGCTGCTCTCCTTCAGCAGCACCTGGGCTCTGGACTCAGCTTTCCTTATTTAAAGCTACCATGATGTCACTTGCGGATTTACTGGCAGGTGCCTCTGCTAAGCTGTAAGAGTTTTTTGCTAATGGCTAGGATAAGCTTCAAATCATTCCTTCTGGGACTTTCTGCTCCTTAAGTGGGAGACTTTAGGAGACTTTGGGATGAAGCACCCTGTCCTTGAACTGAACTAATTGGCTTCTGCCCACCAGCTCCTGTCACCTCCTTATCATCAGCTCTTCTAGGCTCTGGGTCCTTATTTCCATCTTATAGTCAGATGGTCCATTTTCTCTGGGATGTCCTGCCAGCACCTCTGACTTGGCATGTTTAAGTCCTCCTTCCATCAGTTCTTATCCCACTACGTCCTTTCCATTACTTGGCAGGACCCTAGTGTGGGTGTTCTCTCTCTTCCTCACTCCTGCCTCTCTCTTTTTGGTAAATGTTTATGGTCACCTCTTAATTACTCTTCCTACCTCTGATTCCTGTCCATTCATTTACTCCACTCTGCATTTTCCCACATTTGTCTTCCTTACACACAGTTCTGATCTCCACTTGGTCCAGCATATTCAGCCCCTACTTGATCATCTGGTATCAAAGGCTTCCTTGACCTGGTCTCACTGTTGATTCCATTTCATCTCTGGACATTTGCAAATCTCTTATCTTAGAACTTCCTCTCCCTATAGGCATCTGGAAAATTCATGTTCACCCACCACATAATCCTCCCAGGTCACTCCAGATGGAAGCTTTTCCTCCTTAAGTGTTTATCACATCAATGCACATTACAGGTCAAAATACCCAGCACACTAATGCCAACATTTTGGGCCTCAGGATGGATGAGAAGGGGAAAGGTTTTGGGGGAATGGTGACCTGCTTGGTGTCTCTCATTTATTCTAAGAAGTACAGCTCCATTCAGTCTACATGTAAGGCTGATCCTGGCTGCCACTGTAGAATGAGTGAGCACGGGACATTTGTCTTTCTTGACTCTACCCACACTTAAAAACTGATCCAGATTCATCCTCAGAGGTTTTTTTGTTTTTTTTCTGTTTAACCTGAGGAGGCTCATTTAAATAGCCTAAGGCATTTAGTAAAGATTGAGGTGGTGGGTTTTCACTGTTAGATCTACCTCCTTTAAAAAGGAAACTTAGGCCCTGGCTGGGTAGCTAAGTTGGTTAGCGTGTCATCCCAATACGCCAAGGTTGCAGGTTTGATGTCCAGTCAGGGAGGGCACATACAAGAATCAACCAATGAATGCATAGGTGGAACAACAAATTGATCTCTCTCTCTCTCCCTCTCTCAAAATCAATACATTTTTAAAAAGTAATTTAGGAGAACCAAGATGGCGGTGTAGGTAGACACACTGCGCCTCCTCGCACAACCAGAACTGACAGAATATCGAAAGGCAAGGAAGTCCGACACCAAGGAAATAAAAAATAAACATTCATCCAGACTGGTAGGAGGGGCAGAGACAGGCACTGGGGCGGAGAGGACTCATGTGGCTGTGGCGGGACAGAGACTGGCGAGTGTGGGACTAACGGGGCAGGCAGTCTGACCACTAGCAGACCCTGTGGCCCTACATTTGCGCACAGAGAAACCAAGAGGGCCGGACTCAGAGAGGTGGAGAACGGGGCAGGCAGAGCAGTGGGTGGCACCCCGAGGCCCCACACTCGCGCACAGGAAACCAGGACAAACGGCGGGGAGCGAGGCAGACCTTGTAACCCACGGCTCTGGCACAGGGAAATAAAGCCTCAAACCTCTGATTGAAAGCGCCTGTGGGGGTTGGGGCGGCAGCGGGAGAGACTCCCAGCCTCACAGGAGAGGTCGTTGGAGAGACCCATAGGGGCCTAGGGTGTGCACAAGCCCACCCACTTGGGAACCAGCACCAGAGGGGCCCAGTTTGATTGTGGGTAGTGGAGGGAGTGACTCAGATCCGGCAGAGTGGAGCGGGCGCCATTGCTCCCTCTCGGCCCCTCCCCCACGTATAGCGTCACAGCGCAGCGACCAGCGTTAGCCCGCCCTGGTGAACACCTAAGGCTCCGCCCCTTAAAGTAACAGATGCGCCAAGACAAAAAAAAAAAAAAAAAAAAAAGGCCCAAATGACAGAACACTTCAAAGCTCCAGAAAAAATACAACTAAGCGAAGAAGAGATAGCCAACCTATCGGATGCACAGTTCAAAACACTGGTTATTAAGACGCCACAGAATTGGTTGAATTTGGTCGAAAACTAGATGAAAAAATTAAGCCTATGCTAAGAGAAACAAAGGAAAATGTACTGGGAACCAATAGTAATGCGAAGGAAACTGGGACTCAAATCAACGGTGTGGACCAGAAGGAAGAAAGAAACATCCAACAAGAAAAGAATGAAGAAACAAGAATTCGGAAAAGTGAGGAGAGGCTTAGGAACCTCCAGGACATCTTTAAACATTCCAACATCCGAATTATAGGAGTGCCAGAAGGAGAAGAGGAAGAACAAAAAATTGAAAACTTATTTGAACAAATAATGAAGGAAAACTTCCCTAATCTGGCAAAGGAAATAGACTTCCAGGAAGTCCAGGAAGCTCAGAGAGTCCCAAAGAAGCTGGACCCAAGGAGGAACACACCAAGGCACATCATGATTACATTACCCAAGATGAAACAGAAGGAGAGAATCTTAGAAGCAGCAAGAGAAAAGAACACAGTTACCTACAAAGGACTTCCCATAAGACTGTCTGCTGATTTCTCAAAAGAGACCTTACAGGCAAGAAGGGGCTGGCAAGAAGTATTCCAAGTCATGAAAGGCAAGGACCTACATCCAAGATTGCTCTATCCAGCAAAGCTATCATTTAGAATGGAAGGGCAGATAAAGTGCTTCTCAGATAAGGTCAAGTTCAAGGAGTTCATCATCACCAAGCCATTATTATATGAAATGTTAAAGGGACTTATCTAAGAAAAAGAAGATAAAAAATATGAACAGTAAAAATGACAGCAAACTCACAGTTATTAACAACCACACCTAAAACAAAAACAAAAGCAAACTAAGCCAACAACTAGAACAGGAACAGAACCACAGAAATGGAGCTGACATGGAGGGTTATCAACAGGGGAGTAGGAGGGGGAGAGAGGGGGGAAAGGTACAGAGAACAAGTAGCATAGATGATAGGTGAAAAATAGACAGGGGGAGGGTAAGAATAGTGTAGGAAATGTAGAAGCCAAAGAACTTATAAGTATCACCCATGGACATGAACTATAGGGGGGGAATGTGGGAGGGAGGGGGTGGGCAGGATGGAGTGGAGTGAGGGGGGGAAATGGGACAACTGTAATAGCATAATCAATAAATCTATTTAAAAAATTTAAAAAAAAAGTAATTTAGTTCCTTTGTGTATTTAAGAAAATAGTGCCGTGGAGATTAACAGGGGGAAGTTGGCATGTGTGTTCCCCCAAAATGGATGCAGCATAATGGAAGGGTCTAGTGAAACAATACTGACAAGATATCAAAACAAAACAAAACAAAACTCTTAATTTACTTAGAGTAACAGCAAAAATAAAAGTAGCCTATCTTCTCAACAATTTCTGTTTTATGTTCTATGTTTAACCTTAAGAAATCCAAATAATGAAAAAGGTCTGTTGGCAAACTCAAGTGCTTTAGAAATTTTTTATCTTTAATCTATGAGTTTTGCCAATAATCAGTGTTTCTCATTCACTCACATCTGGGGTTGGTGTTATATTTGCAAGTTATGGGAAATTAGTTTACCTGTGCGAGTGAAACAGTGACTGTTCAGAGGCTCGTCTCCCTGGTCTGGCAGACCGATGTGGCAGGGAGCTGTATTTCTCTCAGCCCAGCCTCCTCTGGTTTCTGACAGAGTCTCAAGGACACATAACTCTCTTACTCTCCTGACATGAAACCAAGACCTCCCTTACCTGGGTGACAGCTTTTCATTAGTCTTCATTTGTTTCTGGGGAAGGGTAGTTTATGGTGTTCAGCTATTTCCCTCTGAACTGGAAGTGCTTCTTGAATGTCTCCACTCACTCCACATAGAAGTTACGGCTTAGTTTAAGAATGGCATAAAATGTGGATCCCACAGTCAACAGATACTAATTTCCAGATCTTGTGAAGGAAGGGAATAGATATTGGGAGAAGATACAAGTTTTTGCCTTTCATAAAGGTTTAAGATCATTCTTGTGATGGATTTTCAGCTGGGCTAGCATAAAAACTGATTTTTTCATATGAAGCACTATATCCATCACAAATAGGCCATCTGTCTCTCTAAGATAAGGTTTAATATTTATGGTTGTGGATAAAGACCTAGCACGAACAGTTACCAGTATCTTCATCCACAGCTGTCCCAGTCTTGGGAAACCATCAGGGAGCTAGAATAGGAAGCTGGCTCTCTGCCTTCAGATGCTGGGCCAGGTGTCCCATATATAAGGGGAGTCCACCAGTCATATACTTTCCTCATTAAGACCATACTTTGTTCATTAAAATGTAAAAATTTGATATTTCTTTAAAAAAATCACTGAGAAAAAGAGGTAAAACCATGTTAAAAGTCAGCACTGGATCCCCATACAAAGTGGGTTATTAATGTCAGGGGTTTATCTTCCTCTAGGACCTGGGGCACTAGAGTCGTTTTATTAGCATCTGGATAGTCCCGGGCTTTTAGGTATTACTTGAGTCTTTTATTGGGTGGCTGTTGAAGTGAAAATAAAATGAAACAAAATATAAGCTACCTTTAATGCCTTAAAACTGAAAACATTGGGATAAATGACGTGGGGGTATTTATGAGCTTGTGCAGTAACCACCTGAATTCAGAGTTGAGAGAATGGTCACACCACATGTGCGGGCACATGTGACGTCCCATACAGAAGCAAATTTGAGATTTGCTGTCAAGGCCAGGTGGCAGGCTTCCTGGCTCAGGATCTGCAATGCCAGGATACCCACATTGCTGATAAAGCCATCAGAAGTTCCAGAAATGCCAGAATATGAACTCTGAGCAGCCTGTGTTTGCACTGCCAACAAAACCTCCTTGTGTTTCCTGAACTCCGGAGCTGGGAGCCTGGAACATGCAAATCCTCTAACCCAGCAGTTCAAAGGGGATGGAAGACATTAAATCACTGTGCTGTTTCTGCTTTGGCAACCAAACCGCAGGCCTTGAGAAGGGCTCAGCACCGTGTCCTACCCCTGAGATAACTTTCCAAGTTGTTTTCCAACAAGACTGCTGCTGCTTAACAGACGGTAGAGAAACCACTTTTGTTCTCAGTGCCATCCAAAATCTCAGACACTTGATTTTAGAACCATGAGTCGTAAGGTTGGAAGAACAGAGAAAAACAGTAATATAATCTGATGTATTTTTCTTCTCTAAAAATCTACTTTGACTGCAATTAATTAAACACCTACACCATGAAAAAGACATTCTGCTTCACTGAGGTGAAAAAGGAATGTACAAATTAAAAGGAAATTTAATAGATATTATTTGGCAATCATTCTGAAGCATAATTTGATTCTCGACCTCATTTTAAGACAGGCTTCTGGAAAATCATAGAAGCTCCCTGTCTATGAAGGAGGGATATTTAAACCACTGTTTCTCACCAACTGGCCAGTCTGCTTCTATGCCTCAAATGCCTGTTCTGCAGGATCCTCGGACAAGCAGTCTGCTTTGGGGAAGTGTATCAAGAGGGGATGGGGTCAGCAATGACAGGAGCTGAGGTGTCCTGCGTTATCCACTTTGCTTTGTCCCCTGTCCTGCATTTTCCTCTGTCCTTTCAGCCTTCTTGTGTGCCTTTCAAGGTCCAGCTCAAATGTCAATCCCTTACTGAAGCCTTACCCAATTGCTCTCCTGAAAATAAACTTTCTTGTATCTCCCTAATATGTCATCTGTTGTGAGTCTTCACAGGGCAGCAGAGTGCCATTGGAGGCATGGGTTTGGGAACTAGACCCAACTTTATAGCACAGTCTGCCATTTACTAGCTCCTTGACCTTGGGTCCGTTACTTAGGTGCTGTGTGCCTCAGTGCTCTCCCCTGCAATGGGGAGTGCTGCTAATTCTTACCTTAAAGAGATGCAACAATGAAAACAGACAATTTATCCAAGTGCTCAGCAGTGTGACTGGCATATTGCAGACACTCAATAAACATGGATTAAAAAAAATGAGTGAAAGCTAACTGTTGGCAATACCTGAGACTGATTCCAGCGCTGGGCACTAGCAAGTCAGCGGTAAGTACTTTGTGCCCAAATCAATCTTAACCCTGTCTGTATAATTTTATTCCTTCTGCACATAAAGCTGTTGTTTTCTACCGTGATGTATTGGTTGGTGCTACAGTAGAGGGAATCTCGGATAGGAACTGAACTTGGGTATGAATATTAGCTACTAACCCCTGCCAGGCACTGCATAGGTACTTTTTTTTTTTTTTACCTTATCTCATTAAGTCCTCATGACTCTAAAAGGTAGACACAGATGGGGAAACAGGCACAGAGAGGATGAGAAACTTGGTACTCGTATCCAGGTCCATCCGATTCCAGAGCTCTGTTCTCACCCCCTAAATCCCATGCCCCTTTGGGAAGATGAAAGGAATCCTCTGATTGTACTAGGAGGATGCAACTTACCCTCTCCTGAGCTCGCAGAGAAATAGCTCAGGATGTGAAGTGAACTTCCCACCCAAGAGTATGCATTATGAGGGATGAAGTCCTCTGGGTACATAATTAGGATAACAGTCTTTCAGTTACTTATAACAACACAACAGAACAAGTTAGGCTTTCTTAAACAGGGTTTTGGGTTCATGGATACAGAAATAATTGTCAAGATTCAACACGTAATTTAGTATCTATCTCTACATTATCATCTAGCTTTCATGTAATCAGTGAGCTTCAGCTTCCACTTCTTAATGAGGCAAATGTCTCACGTGGCTGAGCTGTACCATTAGCATCAGGGTTCTTCAAGGGCAAGTCACCAAGAACTTCCTGGAAAGCATCAGAGTGTTTCGAATAGTGCAGAGACAAACCCAACATAAGCCAGTGTTCATCCAACCTGCCTCCATCCTGCTTGATCCCATCTTTCCCTCATTCTCAGGGACTAGATCGGCTTAGAAAGAAAGAGGAAAGGCACTAGAGATGAAGTGTGGTAAGAAACACTTGCATTCAGAAATGGAGTTCTTTCCCTGTCGCTGGTTCTGTGGGAATGCCTGCTGGGCATTTCTGTCCTGGAGGAAGTTGAACAGATTGAATGGAAAGGGGGTTGCTTGGCTGGCTTGAGAAGTTTCTCAGGTCAACTCACAGAAAGTGCAGATGATGATGAGACCAAGGGTAAATGTAACATGGGAAAGCATATGTGAAAAAGAAAATATCATTCAGAAACCAAGCTCTGAGATATTTCAGAATCACTGAGTCAGAAACCTCACTTTTTTATAATCCTCACACGAGGACATTTTTTTATTGCTCTTAGAGAGGGCGGGGAGAGAAGGAGGGGGTGGACAGACAGAAACACTAATGCGAGAGAGAAACATCAGCTGATGGCCTTCCTGCACACACCTGACAGGAGGCTAGAACCCATGCCTTTCAGTCTATGGACGACACTCTAACCCAACGGAGCCGCACCAGCCAGGGCAGAAACCTCATTCTAACAGACATCGCCAACTTAACTTGTCCAAGTGGACCTCTCTTTTTTTGCACCTCCTGGGTCTTTACCACCATGTACTTGGTTGCTCAAACCAAAACCAGAGGAGACATCGTGTTCTCTTTTTCCCTTAGACCCCACAGCTAATTAAGCCATACACACCAGCCCCTGACCCTGTGTTACAACACACAAGTGCCTCTTGGCTGTTCCTTTGGACTTGGGACACTGTGGGTAGGGACTTCCAGGGTCCTAGGCACCAAATAGTGTCAAGAACAGGTTGGTGTGGGCTCTGAACACTCCAAGCCCCTTGAGCCAGTTCAGGCCTTTTACAGCAGGGCCCTGTTGTCTCTGGGGGGAGGGTAGGGCTGCCCTTGAGTCTACCTCCAAGTCTCCTCTGGAATGAGGACACCTGCATCTTTCACCTCCACTTCTGCCATCCCATTCCAAGTCACCCATATCTGGTCCACAGCCTCACTGGACCGCTGCCTCCACACTTGCTCCACCATAATCTACTTTGCCTCTAGCCTTGCAACACACTTAAAACTATAAGTCAGGTCATGTCACCACCTTGCTTAAAACCTCCCCCTCACTTAGAATGAATTCCCAACTCCCCACCACACAGACTTTTGCAGGGGCAGCCAGGGACAGGGAGCAGGGACATGCATTCTCAGTGAATATCAGTGGGGTTAGCAGCATGGGCTTTGGCACCAGGCAGTCTGGGCTCAGATCCTGTTTAGTATTAGCTCCTTACTATTTCTATAAACTTGAGCAAGCCCCTTGAACCTCTCTAAGCCTTAGGTTCCTCATCTATAAACTGGTGATGATTTTATAAGTATCTGCCTTATAGAGTTGTTGTCAAGACTCACTGGAATGGTTTGTGAATAGCACTCAATGTACTCACAATTAATATTATCTGATAGAAATAATCAGAATAATGGAAGCATTAACTAATTTAAAGCTAGGGTCTGACTCTTCAACTATGAGCTTTCATACACTTGCTTAGCTGACAAGTCATGCTATCTGTAAACTAAGTATGTCAGAAGTTTCCTTGTAGAAGACAAGGTAACAATCAAACTAATGGAACCATAAAATTATGAAATTTATAGTTAAAATATATCCAGAATACCATGACAGGACTGTCTAATGTTTTATAATCTCAAGAGACATTTAGAAAGCTCTTATTTTATGAGATTGCACATCTGCTGATATCTGCTCTCATTCTGAATTTAGGTTGAGAGAGAACAGAAAAACAAATAGATCAAGCCCTGAAGAATTTTCCTATCATTTGAAAGACTACCCCTTACTCAGAATACCTCCCACCTACAATACTCCTGACTTGCAATTGTCCAGCCCCTCTAGAGTTGGGGCACCCCCCATTGCTCAGGGAAACCATTATATTTTCAGGCAACGCCAATTTTGATAAGGAACGTCATATAAAACCAACACTTATCTTCCTTTGGTAAATACCCACTAGTCTTTGTTTCACCCCCTGGAGCTTCTCAGAAGACATTTAAAATCTCCGCCACACGAGAGCCTTTTACATCATTCAGGCAGCTGCTTTGCTCCGGATTAAGCAATCTCTCCTATAGGTTAAAGTTTCCAGGTCCTTCAATCCTTCCTCACAGCACATGTTCCTTTTCTAAGGCTCACATTAGCTTCCCTGGTAAACACATTTAGTTGCTTACTGTCAGCTAAAACCCCCATGCTTTTCAGGCATACTTCCTCTAAGGCTTGGAGGAAGCCATGCTTGCCCATTAACATTTATGTTTGGTCTTTTCAATCTAAAAGCAGGACTTTGCACATGTTCCCTATCTCATCTTGTTGGCATCGTTTTACTGTTCCAGCCTCTCCAGGTCATTCTGCATTATGATTCTGTCATTCATTAGTTAGTGTATACAGTTTCATGTCACACAAGTACTGGATTCCCAGGTCATCCATATCCTCACGCTAGCCACCGACAACGCTGTTGAACAGGACCCTGCCATCTGCCATCCAGACCTGCCTCCAGGTGCACAGGGGCTCATTAACTACCACTCTCTATCCTCACTCACCAGTGTGGCGGACACACCCTAGGTGACCCCAATGACTCATGCCCTTGTGCAATCCCTCCCCCTTGAGTGTGGAACCTGTGACTTACTTCTAATCAACAGAATATGGCAAAGGTGATGGGGTGTCACTCCCTTGACTAGGTTACATTATGTAGGATTCCATCTTAGCAGGTGAGAGGGAGGGAGACTCTGTGGCTGGCTTTGAAGAAACTGCAATGTTTTGAGGTGGTCACATGGAATGTGGGTGGCGTCTAGGAGCTGAGAGCAGTCTCCGGCAGGCAGTGAAAAAGAAAACAGGAACCTCCATCTTACAGTCCCAAGGAGATAAATTCTGCCAAGAACCTGAGGGAGTGTGGAAATGGATCTCTCTCCAGTCAAACCTCATCTGAAAGCATAGCCCCTCAGTGAGACTGCAGCCTGGTGAGACCCTGAGGAAATGACCCACCTCGGATTTCTTATCTGAGATAAGAAATGGGTGCTATAAACTGTAGAGTTAGTAGCAATTTGCTATGGAGCACAGAAAACCAATACAACCAATAAATCCATCTAACTGTGCTATAATCCAGCAACTTTTTCTCCATCTTGTTCTTTTCCTTCTTTTTTCTGTTTTTAGAGGTAGAAGAAGTAAGCCATAGAAGAAATGGGCTCAAGAAACAAGTTACAGAGGCAAAAGCAGGGCCCTTGGAGCTTAGGAGAAAGAGAGAATCAAGGAAAACGTACCGGGCGGAAGAGAGTGGGGAAAGGCCCAGAGCTTCTCCACAGAGAGCTGCGCCCCTAACTCGGTATCACTGTCAAATGCCTTGGTGAAATCCGGACATGCTGTTTTTCATTCTACTAAGTTAATCAATCTAATAAGTCTGTAAATGTGAAGAAATATTAGTTTTACCTACTTTCTCAGTGATCTGATTATGGTGATCTCTGCTTCCCTGAAAGCTCACAAATTATTCTCTTAATAATCTATTCTCAGATCTTCCTTAGGATGGCCTCCCATTCATATTCACGACACTCGGAAACAGGAGTCTCTCAGTGGTAACTCTGTGACCTAACAGAATTTATCTTGCTTCCAAAAAAAGCCCGATTTTTAATGGTCCTGAAATAGCCAGGCACTGAGAAAATTCAAATTAACCACTCCTTCATTCAACAAATATGTAATGGAGCACCTTTGAGTGCTACCCACAAGCTCTCAGTCACACCTCTTCTCAACACATGGAACTTAATTCCACTCCCCCTTGAGAGTCGGTGGGACTGAGTCACTCGTTTCTAAGGAACAGGATATGGTAGAAGGGATGGTATGTGACGTCTGAGGCTGGATGATAAAAAAGCATTGTGGCTTTTTTCTTGCTCTTTCTCTTGGATCACTTGCTCTGGAGGCAGCTAGCTGCCATGTTGTGAGGGCACTCAAGCAGTTTCACAGGGTGAGGACCAGAGGCCTCCTGCCAAGAGTCATGCAAATGAGCCATCTTGGAAGCAGGTCCCTCAGGCCTAGATCTGGCCCAGATCTTGACTACAGCCTCATGAGAGATACTGAGCCAGAACCACCCAGCTAAGCTGCTCCTGAATTCTTGAACTTCAGAAACTATAAGAAAATGAATGGTCATTGTTTTAAATTGCCAAGTTTCAGGTAATCGGTTATACAGCAGTTGCTAACTAATACAAACATAAATTCAGAATTTTCACTCACCTTGTAGGATTGTAAAATTCTTGATGAGCTGACCATGCTTGGAGTCCACCAGCTTCATTTCTTCCATAATCACTGATAAGTTTGCTACTTCGGTGTCTAGTCTCGACCTCATCATATCTTGTTGCATCCTGAGAGAAACAGAATCCAAACGGATATTGGCCAGTGTGTTATTCAAGGAGGTCAGGTCATCCGTGTGTTTGGTCAGGGTATCTGTGCAAGTGGTCCTGACTTCGTTCAGATTGCTGGTCAGCGTCCGCAGGTGATGGGCTGTGTAACTGATGTTGCTAATGATGTTTACAATATCTGTCTCGAAGACCTGGAAGCGTTCCTCCAGCTGGCTGAACTTGATGGCTGTTCTGTTCTCCACGTCCTTGTGTATGTCCTGCAGGTCTTTCAGGTTTTGCTCATTGGCTTGTGAGGCTGTGGTGATGTTGTCCATCTGACCTGTGAATGAGCTGAGCTGGTTGTTCATATCCTCCAGGGTGTCATTATTGGCTTTGGCCAAGGCAGAGTTATTGGCAGCCAGCGTCTGCAAGCTCTGGACTTTCTCCTTCAGCCAATCAGTGTCTTTCTTGGCTTGGAGGAAAACCTGCTGCAGATTTTGGAAGTCGTTCTTGATTCGTTGGATAGCCTGGCTCGTGTCATCCACAGACCGCTGCAGGTTAGTGATGAGGTTCCTCTGCTGCACCTGGGTCAGGTTCAGGTTGTTGAGGTTCATAATGACCACATTATGAGAATACATTTGGCTCTGCAGATTGCCCTGCAGCACGCTGGTGTCTTGCTGCAGATTCGTGACATAGCCATTATATGCCTGGAGGGTTTTGTTTACAGTGCTGATGAAGAAAGAGTTATTCTCCAAAGTTTCCTTCAGTTGGCTCTGCTTGTCCACCAGTGCATCTCCACTTGCCTGCAACTTCTCCAGCGTATCTTTGTTCTTGCTGGTCTTTTCTGTAATCTCGCGAAGTTGTTGTCTAAGATCCAGAATGTCTGACCTGAAGGTGGAGAGTTCTGAATTGGTGCTTATAGCTTTCTTCCCAGTTTGGTCCCCTGGAATAGGATATGTTTGTTACTTAACCTGGTGGTATGGTGTTCAGGTGATGTCAAAGATCCCAAAGACTTAACTAGTATGTCCTGTATTTTAGATGTAAAATCTGTTTTACAGACTGCTTTGCATTAGTAAAATCCACAGGTCTATTTTTAAATTAAATTTATTGGGGCAATACTGGTTAATATAATTATATGGATTTTAAGTGTAATTACATATATATTGAAACTGGATCCTGGGGAACGGGAAAGGGTGCGGAGTACCAGAAGTAACTCCTTTTCTCAAAGAGGGAATGAGTATTTACCTGATTCTAGAGCACCAGGCAGGATATCAAGAAGGGAATAACCTATTGTTTGTTAAATTCACCTTTTTAAAAAATGAAAACAAAAACCAAAGGATAGGTTATTTTTAAAATTAACCTCTACAATTCTTCTATGCAGGTTAAAATAATTCAAATAAAAATTTACTGAGCATTTTATAAATGAGCTTTTAATAAAGGGTATTTGTGGTTCTTTTTGATCAGGATTGGTCTTCAGATTCATTTTTTTGGAATATAATAATGTTCTTGGGGGTACCCAACTCAAAATTGGCTCTTAGTTTTAAAATTAAAAGCCTTTGAATTAAATCACAAGGAAAGATTCAACACACAACACAAACATTTTATGTCCTTTTGGGTTGTGTGTTTATAGCAACACCCTCCTAAAAAACTGTGGTCATTTATACAAAGTAGAGTCAGGAAATTCAGCTTTGTGGTTCACTCTAAAACAGATTACCTAGTTTTTTCAGGTCGCTCTCCACTGCTGTGAGCTTGTCATCATAGGTTTGGCGAGATGTCTCCATGCCGCCTGTAACATTGTCCATTTTCTCTACAACTAAGATTTGAAAATCAATTCATTAATACATATAACTGCTTGAATTTTATTTTTCAGCTTCAACAGAGGTCATTTCATTACAGAATAAAGGAAACATATTGAAACAAAGAGTATAAATGAAATCATGGGGAAAAGCCAATCTTTCAGAAAAATAAATGAGTTTATTTTTACAAGTAGTAGTTTACTTGTAAACTTGAGAATTGTATGATTTTAATTATTCTCATGATTCATTATTGCCATGGATGGTTTAGAAATTGAAACTGTTTGTAAGTTTTTATACGCAGGGTCTGGCAGAAGTAATGCCTGCTAGAGTGTGGTTGGTAGGGTAATAATATGGGTGTAATAAATTATAGTTTTAATTTGAACATTTTACCTAAAATGTCATATAGTGTGCTTGAGTGTGATTGTTATGTTACAGAATTAGATACTTATGCTTCTGTAATAAAAAGGGCGGCCCTGGCTGGTGTGGCTGTGGCTCAGGGGATTGAGTGCTGGCTTGTGAATCAAAGGGTCACCGGTTAGATTCCCAGTTGGGACACATGCCTGGGTTGCAGGCCCGGTCTCCAGTTGGGGGCGTGTGAGAGGCAACCACACATTGATGTTTCTCTCTCTCTTTCTCCCTCCCTTCCCCTCTCTAAAAATAAATAAATAAAATCTTTTAAAAAATAAAAAAATTAAAACAGGGGGCGTTATTTGTGCAGGACCCTATATACTAGAAGCCTTCAATCTCTATTGTTTCCTATACAGATGGTCTCCAATTCTATGATGCTGTGAAAGTGATATACATTCAGTAGAAACTGTACTTCAATTTTTTTTAAATCCAAAGCTATATTTATTGATTTTACAGTAAGAGAAAGGAAGGGAGGGAGGGAGGGGGAGGAAGGGGAGGAGGGGGAGAGAGAGAGAGACACTGATATGAGAGAGACATAGATGGGTTGCCTCCTGAACATGCCCTGACCAGGGATCCAACATGCAACCTAAGTATGTGCCCTGACTACAAATCGAACCCACAACCTTTTGCTGTATGGGACGATGCTCCAACCAACTAAGCCACCTGGCCAGGGCTGTACATTGAGTTTTGAATTTTGACCTTCCCTGGGCTAACAATATGTGGTAAGATACTCTCCTGTGATGCTGCTGCAGCACCCAGTCAGCCTCACAATCACCAGGGTAAACAACCAATACTCTATAGTGTATTTACTGTATTAGATGATTTCGTCCAACTATAAGCTGATGTAAGTGCTCTGAGCACCTTTAAGGTAGGTTAGGTGTATTAAATACATTTCTGACTTTTGATGGGTTAGTTGGGATATAACCTGATCATCCTAAGTCGAGGAGCATCTGTATTAATTTCCAAAGATGGAGTTATAACGCTGGGATCATTCACAAAATTTCATTACTCATCACACTCCCAACCATCCCCGGCAGGTAGGACTCATCTAGCAGGAGATTTCATGGCAAAGAACACCTTGCTCAAGTCTATACACAAAGTCTTCATAGAAGGGATGCCAAATCAAGAGTGTTTGCCACTTTCTGTCTAGAGTTTCACCACTGAGGCCTGAAAATCTGCTTCTTCTTAGTGACAAGTAAATCTGTAGTTTATCAGTTCCTAACTAGATGCCTAAATTTACAAAGAAGACTTTTAAAAAAGCATTCTCTTGATTACACATGATAGGGTAAGTTAGTGAGGAAGTGTTAAAGAAAAGCTTCTGTTATTGCTTATTCTTGGGAGGCGGTAATTCTCTGAGATTATGAACAGAAGTTTATCATTTTCAAATGTCTAATAAGAGTGTATTTGTCTAAAAGTGACTTCTGTGAAATCTGACCTCTAGCAACTTGGGATGAAATCTGACTGTCCTTCTTGCTATAACAGCTTTTTTATGACGACTTTTACTTTTTTAAGCTTAACTATCTTTTGTATATTAATTGTGAGCCAGTGGGTCCAATTCATTTTATGGATTGATTGTGACTGTGGGAGTATGCTTATTAAAGCTGGGGAAAGCTTAGGGTAGAGGAAACAACAGGAGAGCCTAGGCGGTGCTCTGCTTGATGCTCTGGAAACGTGACAGGAAAGAGGTGAACCTCCGTGAGGCTGCTGTCAGTTCCCTGAAAAGTCAGAGAACAGGGGGCCTGGGGGCCACAGGCTCAGGGGGTTAGCCTGGGATCAGCAGATGTCCGTTGCTCCCCTAGTGCAAGTCCCGTGGGGACCCTTGGAATTTAGGAGAGAAAAGTGAAGATGCATGCTTGAGAGGGAAGAAAGGCATGGGTGTGCTCCAGAGAGAGCCTGTGGGTCTAGTTCATTTTATTCGTCAAGTGACCCACCCACACATGATTACATGACAAGATTCTCCTGGCTTCTATCAGGAAGGAGAAGTACAGTCCTCTGTGTCTGCTTGACCTAAAGTGAACCAGCTCGCTGGCTCCTGGCACCTTCCCTGGAGCAGCCTGTCATGCTCTCCCTTATAAACTTCCACAGTCTGGCCATAATGACATGTGTGCCCTGCACCGAAATGCTCTGTCATCCTAGCCTTTCCACGTGTCCTTCTTTCCACCTAGAATGTTCTTCCCTGGCCTCGTCACCAAGATAAGACCTACTTCCTCCTCAGGATTCAGCTCCTCACCTCCTGTGGGAAATCTCTGCTGAAATACATCTTGCAGAATTTTCTTGGCAAGTAGTCCTTCTCTGTAACAGAACTTACTTCACTGTTGTCATGGCTTGTTTACTGTAAGATCCTCTAAGGCAGGGAAATTTGTATTCAGTTTTATCTCCAGCTCTTCGCTCAATGTGTGGTACTCATAGGTGTTCAACACACGTTTACTTAGGCCATTTATTTAAATAAATGAGACTCTGCCTGCTGACTGCTGAGGCTTGTGAAAAAGTGGCTGAGCTAGAGGTCATGCAAACATACACACCAGCCCAGCCTAGGAAGCCCTGGCCCTGGCAATGAGTGTGACATCTAGTTGAATAATTACTGTTTTTTAAAAATGACGACATAGACAGAGAGGTACAGTTATGATAATCTGCACCTTAAGGCTGTTGGATGAGCACACATACTCTTAATCCCTGGAAACTCTAAAGAACAAAATGTTTCATCTGCATTTTAGCAAAGCTAAACTTTTAAAAAATAAAATAGGGGATGTTTATAAGTTTAGATTCAGTTCTGATCCTCAAATCAAAACATATGCCTCTGTCTGTCCTCAAACCACACACAGGATCTTAAGTCTTGCCTTTTTTTTTTTCTTTTCTTTCCTGGAAGCCAAAGAAACCTCTAAATATGCTGACAAGCAGTCATTTTCTATGCTCTCCAATTTTTCTTCCATTTTAGTTTAAAATACATAGAGCTGTCATAGACAGATGATTCAGAATGCCATAGAACAAAAGGAACAAATCCATTCATTAAAAAAAAAAAAATCCTGTTAATTTTCTCTTTGGTGCAACCAGGAAATGATCTGCCCTGCCCACAAGTGCTAACGAACTGGTTCCACGCACTGGGGCATGAGTCTGTGTTTAAAAACAGGATCCGGGAATAAAGCTACAAACTTCAGAGTTGCAAAGCTGGCAGCTCGCTTCTGCATAAAAACACTGTGCTGATGGAGATCCAGAGCCCACTTGCTGTAATAGCACACAGCATTTTCGTTGGTTTTTACTCTTAACTTACTAGCACAAATACTAAGAATGGCAGAGCCATCCCTCCTTACCCCAGAAGTTCCCAGTCTGTAGACTTCAGTTTGTAGATTGTTTTCATATGAGGAAAACCACCATGAAACACAGAAAGGTTACTAGTAGTCTGATTTTTCATGGGCTCCCCTCTATTGGAGATTCTTTTTTAAAAAATGTATTTTATTGATTATGCTATTACAGTTGTCCCATTTTCCCCCCTTCACTCCCCTCCACCCTGCAAAACCCTTCCCACCCACATTCCCCCCTTTAGTTCATGTCCATGGGTCATACATACAAGTTCTTTGGCTTCTACATTTCCTACACTATTCTTACCCTCCCCCTGTCTATCTTCCTCCTACCATTTATGTTACTTATTCTCTGTACCTTTTCCCCCTCTCCCCCTCCAATTCCTCCCGCTGATAATCCTCCATGTGATCTCCATTTCTGTGGTTCTGTTCCTGTTCTAGTTGTTTGCTTAGTTTGCTTTTGTTTTTGTTTTAGGTGTGGTCGTTAATAACTGTGAGTTTGCTGTCATTCTACTGTTCATATTTTTAATCTTCTTTTTCTTAGATAAATCCCTTTAACATTTCATATAATAAGGGCTTGGTGATGATAAACTCCTTTAACTTGACCTTATCTGAGAAGCACTTTATCTTCCCTTCCATTCTAAATGAAAGCTTTGCTGGATACAGTAATCTTGGATGTAGGTCCTTGCCTTTCATGACTTCAAATACTTCTTTCCAGCCCCTTCTTGCCTGCAAGGTTTCTTTTGAGAAATCAGCTGACAGTCTTATGGGAACTCCTTTGTAGGTAACTGTCTCCTTTTCTCCTGCTGCTTCTAAGATTCTCTCCTTCTGCTTAATCTTGGGTATTGTAATTATGATGTGCCTTGGTGTATTCCTCCTTGGGTCCAGCTTCTTTGGGACTCTCTGAGCTTCCTGGACTTCTTGGAAGTCTATTTCCTTTGCCAGATTGGGGAAGTTTTCCTTCATTATTTGTTCAAATAAGTTTTCAATTTTTTGTTCTTCCTCTTCTCCTTCTGGCACTCCTATAATTCGGATGTTGGAATGTTTAAAGATGTCCTGGAGGTTCCTAAGCCTCTCCTCATTTTTCCGAGTTCTTGTTTCTTCATTCTTTTCTGGTTGGATGTTTCTTTCTTCCTTCTGGTCCACACTGTTGATTTGAGTCCCAGTTTCCTTCGCATCACTATTGGTTCCCTGTACATTTTCCTTTGTTTCTCTTAGCATAGGCTTCATTTTTTCATCTGGTTTTCGAACAGATTCAACCAATTCTGTGAGCATCTTGATAACCAGTGTTTTGAACTGTGCATCTGATGGGTTGGCTATCTTTTCCTCGCTTACTTGTATTTTTTCTGGAGCTTTGATCTGTTCTTTCATTTGGGCCATTTTTTCTTTCCCTTGGCGCGCCTGTTATGTAAAGGGGCGGAGCCTTAGGTGCTCACAAGGGCAGGGCACCCCATATTGCTACGCTCTAATGCTATATGTGGGTGAGGGGTCCGAGAGGGAACAATGGCACTTGCTCTGCTCTCTGCCAGATTTCAGTCACTTCCCCCACTACCCACAAGCAAAGTGGGCCCTTCTGGTGCTGATTTCCAGGTGTGGGGTGTGTGTGTACATTCTAGGACCCTGTAGGTCTCTCCAATGAACTCTCCTGTGAGGCTGGGAGTTTCTCCCACTGCCACCTCAACCCCCACGGGTGTTTTCAATCAGTGGTTTGAGGCTTTATTTCCCCTTTGCGCTGGAGCCCTGGGTTGTGTGGTCTGTGGCCAGGTCCGCCAGCTGCAGCCTTGCCTGCCCCACTCCACAATCCGCAGCCTTACTGGTTCCACCAGCCACCTTCTTGCCCGCCCCGGTCCTCCAGCCACCACCTCGCCGCAAGTCCTTTCCACTCGGCTGCCTGTCTCTGACCCTCCTACCAGTCTGGATGAATGTGTCTTCTTTAACTCCTTGGGTGTCGGACTTCCATACAGTTCAATTTTCTGTTAGTTTTGGTTGTTTTTTGTTTTTAAAGTGTTGTTGTCCTTCTTTTGGTTGTGTGAGTAGGCACAGGGTGTCTACCTACACCTCCATCTTGACCAGAAGTCGGAGATTGTTTCTTGACAGAGAACTTTTCTTCAGAATATCAGTGCCTTAGGTGTTACAACTGAAGACCTGTCCCTCTTCAAGTACCCAAAGCCTAATAATTCTCTGGGATAATCTGACAATAACACCTTTTCTACAAAGGGACTTGGGTATCATTCCTTGGCCTGGGCCACTAACCTCCTCCTCCCTTGTCTTGATTTCACCCGTCTTTTAAGATGCACTCAAAATCTCTTCACCCCATTGTGCTAGGACTTCCCTGGCAATTTGTTTTGCATTCCACACCAAGTGAACTTTTATCCGAATGGCAATAACAACAGCCTCTATTTATTGAGTACTTACTCTTTTGCAAAATGCACTGCACACTCTCTGCAGTTAATCCTTACAACTCCTATTTTACAGATGAAGAAACTGAGGCTCAGAGATGTTCGGTATCTTGCCCAAAGTCACACAGCTTGTAAGTGACCAAGTGGCCAGGAGATCTGACTCCACAATCCATATTCTCTCTGTAAGTCTATTGCCTCCCATTTACTATTTCTTTTTTTCTAAATAAGGTTTTCTCTGATAAAAGTCTCTTGAGGGTAGGCATTATGTCTTATTTGTCTTCTCTGTACAGTCATCATCCTCAGGTGTTTACTAAGCATCTGCATGTATGTGGCATTGTGTTAGACATTGAAAGCAAATGCTCATGGCCCAGTCTTTGAGGGGAGGGACCAAGAGCAGAGCACAGAGCTCCTGCCTGGTGCTCACAAGTGTCTGTACCAGACTGATTGTGGTACTAAGGGGAAACACACCCCCTCATTGGTACCTGGGACTTCCCAGTAATACCAACTGCACTCCCCTGGAATGCAATAAAGACATTTCTACTTTGAACACTGTTTTAGATTTTCATTACAAACATACAGAAGATACTGTTATAGGGTCTCTAACAACAGCTACACACTGATCTGATGCACATTTTGAAAGCCTCCTTGGTCATTGCTACTTTGGCAGAGCTTAGCAGCAAGGTAGACATTCTATGACTAGGAATGTTAAGTTAAAGGAGACCCTTACTGAGAAAGATTCAGATTTCTGTTTTTCTTCTTTATCCTAGTTACCTTAAGATGGATGCCTTGTGAGCAGATCAATTGAGTAGAATTTTCCTACTCAGGGAATATTCCAGAGGAAACACAAGCTATTGAACTTAAGAGATGGCTTCTGCCACAGAAGCTCCATTGATGGTTGATAAAAAGCCCAGGGCAGAGGATGCGCCAAGCTGTAACTGTCCAAGAACATGCTTTCTGTAAAGTAGCTGATGAGCCTCATGGTCACAGTTACTGTACAGACTACCTGGGTGACTCAGAAGTTCTCAGACTTGTTCAGCAGATTGTCTAGAAGGAACTTAAGTGATATCCTAACTGGTCACAGTGTAAGTGACATAAAGGAAGTAAAGAACATTTTGAGGAAAACATATGGAGTTGCCTTTGCTAACTCCTATAAATAAGGAGTTTCTATTTTATTTCCTTTCCTATTCTTCTTCAGAGAATTACCCTCTTTCACTGAATATTTCTTTCTTTTTTTAATGGAATTTGTTTAGACTTCAAAGGGAGTTGTGTGAAGGGAAAACTGGGCCTTATCTTTCTGCCTCTTACAATGTGGAGTCACCAGCATCTTATCAGCAAGAAAGAGGACTCACTATACAAGAGAAAACACATCTGGAAAATAACAGCATTTTAGTTCATTAAGGCTATTTGAAAACTAAAACTGCATGTTGTATTATCTTATTTTTCTCAGTAGAGGCCTGAGGGATGGATGCTTTGAAAGAGGGAGAAGATGGGCAAGACAGTCATCTTGCCTCCGCTTGTCTTGCTCCCTCAGTCTCTTCTCCTCTCCGTCCTGGTCAGGTCACACCCTGCAGAGCAGGCCCAGCCAATCTCCAGGGTTTTAGGTTTCTAGGTAGAGCTTTAATGCTGTAATTCCCTAAGAGCAGACTGGCTTAGAGGTCCCTCGCATTGACTGATTGCCTTTACAGAAGTCAGCCCTAATTCACAATCCATCCACCTATCTATCCTCTCATTAATTCATCCAATAAACTTTACTGGGTATCTATTAAGTACCATGAGGCAAGGTGCCCGTGGGAGATATACCAAATAGAAGATAGTCTCTTGAGTTCATGGAACTTACAGTTTGGGTGGTAAGACAGACCAGCCCACTGGCCATGACGATACAGTGTGATAACCTGAAAGTAAATAAAAGGTGCTATGGGAACAAACAGGAGGGCGCCTAACTCAGTGCTCAGGGGCTTCTTGCAGCACATGTGAGACATGTAGGGAAAGGAGGAGTCATGTAGGTGGAGAAAAGGTTTTCCAGGCAAATGGACCAGCACACGCAAAGCAAGCCAGAGCCTAGAAGGGCTTTCCTATGTTATAATGGAGAAAATATCTGTGCTTTAAAATAAGCCAAAAAAAAAAAAAAAGGAAAAGGAAAAGGAAAAAAAATCCTCCTTTGGATCTTTTTGTATAATTCTGAAGGCATAAAGATTCTATACCTTATTTCCCTGCAGAAAAATTAGAAAATATCATATGCTGGTATGCTCTTCAAACCTTTCTCATTTCTCATCTCTCTTTCAGTAAATGTTTACTTTCATGATATCACAGAGTACTGAGCCCTAAACATATTTATTAAACGACTGTTTTATTCCAAGTTTCTCCTTTACCTGGGTCTGCTAGGAAAAGTCATGGAGGAGTGATAATGACCTAAATAACCTAGTAAAGGAGGAGAGTCTGAATTATCTAGGACATAAAATCCTCCTTTCCCCTACTTGGGCTCCCTTCCCCACCTTCGTCCAGCCCTTGCACTGATTAAATAACTTGGCTTAATCACTTACTCTGTTAATCTTAGGTTAGATGAACTCATCACAAATGAATAAAATGACCTGGTAATTTCCCAAATTTCCATTGCTCAAATTCATCACTCAGCACACTACAGGAAGCACACAACTTTTCCATGTATATATATCCCTAAAGTTGGGACTTAACAAGCCTTGACTATACTGAGTATTTTTAACATGTTTTTCCACTCTAATGGCTACAGCTGTAGAAATGCAGTTATGAAGAAGGAATGAATGGAGAAATATAGCCACTTATTTACTGGGACCAACTATAGGACAGGTGATTTGATTACACCATCTTTGCTCATCCCAATCACTTTGAAAAGTGGCATTATAATTGTCATTTTACAGAAACTGGAAATCCTAAGAGGCTGTGATTCATACCCAGGTTACACAGCCACGCAGAGGACTTGGCATGATGCTTGGAATGCCCGCAAGCACTTAAGAAACACTCACAATTGCATTGCAAATGGCAGAATCAAAAATTGATCTAGGACGGTCTGGCTCCAAAACCCGTTCTCATTCCAGTACACTGTGTTTCCTCAGGAAACCACTAAACACTGGGAGAGAGGTAGGAAGAGTTACAAGTTGGAGGGAATTCACATTGACTGTTTCTCTTTCTAGGCCAAGTCTATAGCCCAAGGAAGTGAGAAAGGAACGTGTGGGATTCTCCACTGTTAATCTGTCACTTCTGAAGGAAGGCAGCTGAGATGGTGGCTGAGTGAAAGTTTTGAAAATCAGCAGATCCCATGTGTGCCTCTTGCTGAAACCAGATGATACATCTGTCTCACGTGTCTTTGATGGGAAGGCTTCCATGGCTATTTTCTATAAAAGGGTTTATATAGTTCATGATTCTGCATCATGACGCCTTCTACCCTTGGCGTCTGGAATGGGTACGGGACTTGGGGAGGGGGACCCCACTTTATCTTCAAGTTGGGAGGATTCAGGCAAAAATCCACCACTGACCTTAAATCAGACACATTGAAAGAATGTCTAACATCCCACACAGCATAATTGAGGCAGTGGTGCTGTCTCTGTGTTTAGTTTCTATGGAACAATATTTTTATGGAGCTATACAAACAACAGTGACCACAGTAAATGTGCTGAAGAGAACAAAGAAGAATTAGTGGGCCAGTCCCTGGGTGAAATGTCCTATCTCTGGAGATCTTGTGTTTGGCTTTTCCTCTTCAACATAATTTTCCTGTGTGCTCACTCCAGGATTTCCACAGGGCCTCTTAGAGATAAAATGAAGAAAGACAGAGGAAAAGGGAGTAGCTGGAAATAGGCAGGAAAAAACAACAAAGAGGAAAAATCTTTATATCTCAGAGAGGGCTGTTATTATTACTATTAAAATGAGTCAAAAGGAATCGCTAGTTTCACCTTCCAGATCCTACAGCTACAAGAAGTAAAGATGTAAAGGCGAAGCTTAGGATGTTGGTTCTGCGTCTCAGTTATATTCATAAAATATTTCATATTTGTAAATATGGGTTTTTATCATGTTAATGAAGGGACACTTGCTATTTGGAAGGAAAAAGGAAAGAGTACTTACCTTTGTATCCCAAAATGGCTACTGTGATTGTTAGCAAGGCACACAAAATGTATAATAATACGATAGAAAACTTCAGTGCCCAGTTATTTTTACATTTGGTACATTGTGTTCCTTCCTGAATACCTGTAAGAAAAGCCAAATTTTAATAATAGTGAGCAAAAATATCACTTAGAAGATGCATTTTGTATTTTGGTTCAAATGTTATGATTAAATATAACTTTTTACATATCACTTACTACAGGATGAGTTGTGTTTTAATATTAAACATACCACTTTAGCAACACAAGCACTTTAAATATTACCATGTTATTATAAATGTATGTAATATGACTTGAAAATAAACATAACTCTGTTTCATAGAATACTTTTGAACCAAAATCCATTCTGATAATTACAGTTATAATTTCAATAAAAAATTCTACATGACAGAAGATTTAAAATACCCAAACTACTTGTTTCAGCCATTATTGAACCTATAGCAATTCAAACACAACCAACCAAAAAAAAAACCTGTGACTTGTCCCTTGATATTTGTTTCAATGGTGCACTAGAGCTGGTTCCTACTTTTTTGAAAAAGTCTATTGTTGAATTTGTAGGAATTTGGGGAGCAGATTATTAAACTGTTGGGCAGCTTGAAATCAGTCTTGGAGGGAGTATTTACACCATGAAAATTGGCAAGTTATGATCCCACACTCTGCTCCTAAAATGGTGTCCCAGCATGCCACTGGCTGTAAATGTTCTATAACCTAGAGCAGAAATATAGGTACTTTTATTATTAAAATGCTCAATATGAAACCATTTTTATATATTACATATATAGAGAAAACTGACATTGACCCTTATTTATCACAATTATTTAAATAAGAATTATGAGGATAACTAGAAAAATCAGATCTTTTTGATGAGATAAGGTAAATGTTGACTGGTCACAGTTCAACTTTGTGAAAACTACTCTAATCTAAATGATAAACCATCATCACTTCTGCGAATGACTCCAGAAACTAACTCACAAAAGGGAACTTTCCATCAGGTTGATTAGAAACACAGAAGACAAAGACTGTGGATAATTTAATGTGAAAATCACATTATAAGGAGTACTAGGCAATTCCTTCTTCCCCGACCTGTTGCCCAGTGTCTTATTAACAGCGCCCCCCAGGAGCTGATACAGTACTCATCTTCCATAACTGTGCTCAATAACTTTTGATGAGTAGGTTGCGGGGATTAAACCACAGCCAAAGTTTCTCTCCTTGGGTTTGTAATTTTATGCATAGCACCCTGTTTCAGTGAGAAAAGCTCAGCTGTATTTAATGCAAAATGATGAAAGAAACAGCATAGAACAATGAGTCGAATTTAACTTTCAGGGTTTAACCAATGTCTCTGGTGTCCTGGGCCAGAGACCCAAAAGGAAGGGGCTCAATTTGTCCCATGACTCAGAGTAGTGATTCTCAATCTCTGGGGGGCATCAGACTCATTTGAGGGGTTCATTAAAACACAGCATTTCTAGTTCGGGAGGTCTGAGAAGGCACCTGAGAATCTGGACTTTTGGCATGTTCCCAGGGGATGCTGATACTGCTAGTCTGGGGACCATGCTTTATAGTGCTTCTCAATTAACCCAAAAGGTGCTTACAAATCCCATTGTTCAAATGCAGATCTGATCCAGCAGGTCTGAGGTAGGAATTAAGATTCTACATAAGATCCAAGTAATGTCTGGTCAGAGAGACACACTTTGAGGAGCAAACATCTAGTTTAGATGATGATCATGCTGGATCAACCTTTGGCCAGGCAATTTCTTGAAGATGGAGCTGTAAACTCAGACTCATTGATCAAACAGACCTGGTGTAAATCAGCTTCTTGGCACCATGGTTTTCCCATTTCTTTTACTTCTTTTTCTTTCTGCCTTCTTTTAATTGCCACCTGGGTGTCTCAGCACTGCCTCTCCTATCCAAAACTGACCTTGATACTAGCCCTCCCAAAACAGATCTCAAATCTTCACCCAACTTTCTTATTTCCATTCAGCCTAAAAACTACTACTCTCTTAATCCCCCAGGGGCTTAAACTCACAGACACCATGAAGTCTTCTCTTGTACTTAATCTCTAACTCACTCAGTCACCAGGCCATGCTAACAAATGTTCGTGTGGGATATTTTTTATCATGACCATATCTACAGTTTACTGATGTTCACTTTCTGCTTATACTGTCCCAGGTACTTTACCCAGAGCAACTTCAATCCATACAATAACCCTTCGAGGAAGAATGGTAGTGAGAGCGGAAATGACATTCCATAGACATCACAGCCAGGATTCAAACCTGACTCTGTCTGACTCCAAAAGCCACGATCTCTCCACTACACTATGCTGCCTCTCACTAGTCATTCTTTCCTCTCTGTTTCCACTGCCATCACCCTAGTGTGAGATCCTTTAATCTCAGTGGAAGCTTCCGTTTTCATTCCCACTGGAATCCAGCCTCACCCTGCACTAAACCACTGTCCTCGTGACAATGCCAAAAAGAACAAAAACAAAAACAAAATAACTTTTAGCAGCTCATCCTGAACTAAAGGATGAACACCCCCACCACACACCCATTAGCTCTTAGACTCTTCATAATCTGGCAGTTCCAAATGAAACAAAAACTCCTCATATCCAGTTAGAGTAAAAATATTTTTGGAATTTTGAGAGGGAGAAACATAGGCAGACCCACAAACATACCATATTTCATGTTCGGAAACAATAAACTTGCTTTGGTACCAGCTATAAAACACAGAAGGATAACAGACATAGGGATGCTGACGGGCCACCTTTGGAAAGGATGGATTATACTTTTATGGTCGACGGGAGGGTTTCATTCCTTTTGGATTTTAGGACCATGGTAGAAGAGCTCTTTATGCCTCTCCAGGGCCATTTCTTACATTCTATTAGAAGAACCTCAGAAGACTTGATCAGAGCAGAGATTATGGTAGATAATAAAATCTGGGACTAGAAGGTTGCTGAGAGGTCATCTGTTATTGATGGGGAAAGTGAGGCTGGTGAGATAAAGCAGAATCAGAGGCCACATACCCTAAATCCCTATGCAGGGCCATGTGTGCTAGCTCTGGGTTTGCCAATGAACATCTTGTACATGTGGCATTTGTGCAGATTCACTCCCAGACAGTTGACACTGGTTCACATTCTGAAGAAAAGTCACTTCCTCACAATGTGCATTTCTCATCGCTGACTGTATCAGCATTTAATCAATATCAGATGGCATCACCTGACCTCCCTTTCCACTTGACCCACTTTTTCTGTCTTGTTTTTTCTTTCTCCTCCCAGACTTATTTTTTAATAAGAATTCTGTTTTATCTTTCTCTCTCTGCCCTCAGCTGGGAGGACGTAGGAATGCCTACTACAAAGAGATCCTGCTGGCTCATGTAGCTGGAGGACCCCTCCTCCTTGAACCTAGATGGCCACAAAAAAACATTCAAGAGAGATATCCCCTGCTTAGCAGTCTTTGTAGTGTTTGTTTTCTTAGCATTACTTTCCAGAGACTGGGGACTCTGTTCCCATTGGAGGGGGTGGGGTAGGAAGGGCAAGCAAATGGATCTGCGGAGTGCTGCGGATAAGAGATTCTAGTGCAGGAAGTGAGGCGGTTTTGCCTCTTACCACTGAGAGATCTAGCTTATCAAAAAACGTGGCCCAAACAGCACATTTGTTATTCAACAGGTCACAGACTGAACGTGCGTGCCTGAAGGTTCCATGCCTATTGGTTATCCCTCTTGAACTACCTCCCATTGGATTTAATTCTTGGCTCACATTCTGAATGTATTTTCCCGTGTCCAAGTCTTTATTATACAAAAAAGTCCTGGGGTGCAAGTGAAGCCAAAAGCACTCTGGTTAACTCATTGAGTATGCTGTGGACGTTCAGAATAGGCTGACAATATGGTCCCCAGTGCCCAAACTCAAAGTTCCCCGTGTTCCTCTGTTTCCAACATATGTTTAAAGGAAGAAGAGTGGGGATGGGATGGGGCCCCTGATCAGAGGCGGTTAGCCGGTTGAAGAGAATAATTGGAAGACTGCAGGAATGACAGTGCAGATGGCCAGAAGAATTCTCCAGCAAGGACAATTCCTTTCTGCTGTGGTTCTTCACAAAGGGCCCTCCCGAGTGCTGTGGGCAGGCTCTAATCCAGTCTGGCTTTCCAATCTTTTAGGAGAACAAAAGAGTTTCCTTCTCTATCTCATTTTTCTGCCATGTACATCACCAAAGGAAGGCTTGTCTGTTAAAATGGACACAGGCTTATTAGGTTAAGGCTGGCACATATGGGCTAGTGGGAGGCACTTCTGGGCTGTCATAATTATCTCAAGTGTCTAGGGCTGCGTGTGTTGCCATAAAGATCATGTTACCAAAGAGAAGCTTCAAAAACCTGGTAGGCTACAAAATCCAGAAAACCGCAGGTTTTGATCTGACTTTTGCCATGAACTTTTCATGTGGTTTTTTTATAGTTATTAATCTACTGCCTGATGGCATATATTCCCATAAACCCATGAGAATGACTTGGCTCTAACAGTAAAGCTGCTGATTCAAATAAATTCCTATAATTAGAATGCCCTCAAAAGCAACAAAACAGTAAGAGTTAACATCCTGGTTAGTTATTTGGATGTTATGCAATAGCACTAGAACAAAAGTTAAATATGTAAACACTTTATTAAGTTTTTATTATAAAGGCCATGTACTAAATGATGGGACATGGATTTAGTTTTTAAAAAATTTTATTAATAAGTAATTTAGTTCCCCAAATATAAATTCCAGCCCTGGACACCTTATTATGCCAAGTTTCCCAAACAATGTGGAGGATAAAAATGAAAGCAAGACAAGAACTGGCGATGAAATAACTTTCTGTGCAAAATAAATGAAGCCTCTCAGCATCTCCGTATTGAGAAAGATGTACTCAAATCAGAAAAATTATTTAGAAGAGAGTTGTATGAATTTGAAAATTTCAGCATTCATTCTGAGCTTATATTGATATGATGCATATTTACCAAGGGTATCATTTTTCATTAAAAGAATATCATATATGTATATGAGGGGGGACCCCAAAACCCCCTGGAATTATCTTGTGGAGGGCAGGCCCCTTGTAGTACAGTCTTCCCCTGCTAAGTAAGTGTTCTAGGAACCCATCTGTACCAGTGTACCAGCTGGTGTTGTGAGAGGCTGTGCTCAGCTTCAGTAAATTTTTTTGAAGACGCTTTCAATGTATTTGCCCATTTCATGATGGGTGATTTACAAGTGCACCCGCCCATACCATGCTGAGTGTTCATCAGTTTATGACCAAAACCAGCATGACTCCCATGCCCCCCACCCATTCAACTCATCTTGTCCTGAACAACATTTTTTTGTTGTCCCCGGTTGCAAAAAGTCCTCAGAGGGAAACGTTTTGCTGATGTGGAAGAGATGAAACAAAAAATGTCAGAAGCACTAAAAGACAAAAAAATCTACAAATTCAAAAACTGTTTTGGGCAGTGGAAAAAAGTCTCAGTTGGTATGTTGTATCAAATGGAGAGTACTTTGAAGGTGACTGAAGTTTAAACATGTAAGAATATACAGCTTCTATAAATAAATTCCAGTTTTTGGATGTCCCTCCTCATATATGGCAGTCATTTCTGATTTGGTTTTAGTGTAAAAAATAGTGTGTATTATTTGTTTAAAATTTATAATTTGTACCCAGCCTACTAGAAAACAATTGTTGTAGGCTAAAGCCAGATGTAATGATGCCCCTCAGAAATAACAGTGTCTGCAAGCATATAACAGTTTCAGAACACCATGATTTTCTTGAAAGGATCTATAATAATGAATCCTTTGGTATATGAACTGTACACAAATGCTTTCAGTTCTTAGGAAAGAAATCTTGCTCAGTGGGGAGCTGAACCATCATCTCTCACATTTGTCTCTCCTCGCTGGCCCCTTCCTCTTGGCTCTCTTCCTCTTCAATTCATTCTATGGGCACAGAGAGAATTGTCAACAAGCTTGATGACACATTTCAGCAACCCTGACCACTTCATTATCTGGCACTGCCAAACAATGTCCTTCTATGCTTAGGCACTGAATCTTTCAATGAAAGGATTCAGGAACCTTTAGCTCCAGCTTGCACCATCAGAGCCTGTTGCCTAATTAAGCAAGACACTTGCACTGTGCAGGTATTTGGAGGAAGGCCACTGGACATTTGGTGAGTGGGTGAGAGTTTCCCACTGCTGCAAATGCAAAGAGGAATTGCTGAGGAAGGCTGCCATTACTGAGGACCTGATATGTGCCAGGCATGCCCTCCCAGTTATTTACAATTCCTTTAATAATCCTGCAAAGTAGGAACTAAACCCTAATTTAACAGATTTTAGGAAAGTGAGGGTCAAAGAGGCTGAGTACTCAAGCCAGTGAGTGGCTGAGCTGGGAGCTCCCAGACTTATCTATCACACATTGCTTCTCCAAGCTTCTCGACTTGCAGAAGCAGAAAACAAAACAAAGCAAGATTAAGGATGCCTAACAAGATAAACTGTAGAAAGCTGACAGATTGGACTTGTAGGAGTGTTCTGTCAAAACAAAGGGGTGCAGAAACATTTTTCCAAATGTTGACAGAAGAGGAGACTAAAATTCAGTCCCTAGTAAGTTAACTATTACTACAGGCTGTGATTTCTTTCTCGTTCTATGGTGACATACTTGAGCAGCAAGTTAATTCCACCTAAATAAATGCTCATTATCTCTGTGAGAGGTAAGGACTGGCTTGGAGGTTTGGCTGGTAAGGTCTTTGAGTCCCTCAGGGAAATCATCCCCTACCGGTGATGGAATTTTTGAAATGGGGTAGGCTGGGAAAAGAAGGTAGCTTCATAATTTCTAGGCAACTATGGGACATACAGAGGCCTCGCTCACTATAAGCTTGAAGCTAAAACCAGTTGGTTGCCCCTGTTGAGCTTTCTTCTAAAGTTCTAATATACTGAAATAGGAGCTTCAAAGGCCAGTCTCTAATGGTTCATTCATCAACAGACCCAAGCAACTGCTGGTGGTTCAAGAGTGCAGGTATTGGGTGACATAAGTCCGTGGAAAGCAAGAACATGAAAGACGGATTGATTAAATGGTGATAAAAAATTAATTTATCTCTACCCCCTTAATGGTCCTTAAAAAAAAAAAGAAAACCTCCTTGGATTGCATTGGCAAAACCAATTCTTTTTACAAATATCAGCTGGACCCATGGTTTGGAAATCCACAGTAATTTTCCACTGCCATGGTAACAGCTCTCGGTGGCTCAAAGTAGATCCTGGGATACTCACCAGTTAGCATCCTCTGACCGTGAAGGTTCTCAGAACCTCAAGACCAGGAGGAGTGTCAACTGTCATCTCGGCAAATATCCATCTTCCTAGCAAGGAAACTACCAACCCAATGGACTCTACAGCCTGTCCCACTCACACATGGGCCAGCCCTGGCTCAGAGACTCAGGTTTCTGGATTCTCCCCTGGAGTTATTTAGAAGCCCCAAAACATTGCCAACTTCACTATGCTTCTTTCTTGCTACATCCCATTTATTCATTTATGCAAGAAATAAATGTGGAGAACCTACTATGTACCAGGCACTGGGTATAATGGTGAACAAAACGGACAAAAATCTCTGCTCTTATGGCACTTCTATTCCTGTGGGAAGATATGTTAATATGTTAGAAGGTGATAAATTCTATGGAGAAAACTAAAGCAAGGAATGGGCAAAAGGCATGTGGGAGAGATTGATGGCATTTTAAATAGAGCGGTCAGAGGCGGCTTTGCAGAGTAACATTTGAGCAAAAGCTAGAAGGAATGTGGGAAAGAGCATGGAGTCCCTGGGCAGAGGGCTCACTGCACTCACAGAAAGGCCCGCCCACTCCATCTCCCTGCAATACTGTTCCTCCCTGCCAAGTGACTTCTTTTAAAACCTTACCCACACTTAGGTTTCTTCTTTAATTCTGTCCTTGTAGGACTTCCATTCAGCTCGATATCTGGCAGTTCCGAGTGATGGCTGTTCTATAGAGTAGTTGTAATTTTGATGTGGTTGTGTGAGGAGACGAGGCATGACTACCTTTGTTGCCATCATGGAGAATCCCCAGTCTGTGTTTTCAGATAATTTAAATGCCATCTTCATGGCTACCACCTCTTATAGATATGGGAATTTTATTTTTCTGTACCATTGCTTTTGCATTTCTCTAAACAAACCAGCACTCTCATGCTCTGCACGTCATGCAGTTTAACGAATATCTGACCCGCGTGCAGATCTTGGCAATGGGGAAAGCAGGCTCTGTCACTGCCTCAGTGAATGTCCCTCACACAAATTGGAAGCATGAGTGTCCACCACCTCTCAGGTGCAGGGACTTCACACCCTTCTCTCACACTTTTGCGTCCAGCTTTCTGGGTGAGAGTGACATGCTGGTCTTACTGTCCCGCAGGCCAGTGTGTAGACATCCTGGGAGAGGCATTCAGCTCAGGGGTCTTGCAGTCACAACACAGACACTCAGAACACCTTCCTCCCAAACAGTCAGGAACTCGGGGCTAAAAAGGAAGAGTTTTCACCACAGGAGGTAGGGGGTGCAGTGGGATTTACTAATCAAGAGAGCGCAGAGTGAAGCAGTCCTTTGGACCCACACTGAACTGGACCGCACCATGGAAAGCAGCACAGCAGCATCACTACAATCTGCATCCCTCAGCACTCATACCACGAAATCGGTAAGATAAGCAAAGCAAACCCACAATCCAACATTTGCCTCGAGTGTTGTTGCTTTAAAAATTACCATTTGGGGGCAGCTGACAAACTAATATAATGGTGGGAACCCTACTGAGCTGAGCAGGGTGGGCAAGTCCCAGTTAATGATAGTGTATTTGTTTATCACTGAAACAGCTGTCAGGGCATGTAGACATTATGCTGAGGCGCAGGTGCTAGCAAAAAAGAGAGAGTGAGAGAGAGAGAGAGAGAAACTAAATCCACTACCTTTCACATACCTCCTTGATTTTAAAAACCATGATGCAAAAAAAGCAAGGGGTGGGGTGGTAGCTCAATGTAAATGAAAATATCAATCAGCCTGACAGACATTCCGCATTCCTCTATAAGTACGTGTTTTTTACTTTCATCAAGTGAAGACTGTAGTTGAGGATACTTAAATTAAGGGAAAAGTGAGCCAAGACAGAGTGGCAGATTTTACTGCTGGTGTTTTAAAGGCATTATCTATTCTGCACTGAATGTAGCCCCAGCTCTGAATCTTGACAAGAAATGAGTCAATCAAGTTGAAGTGACCCAAATGAGCGAAAGTTGGCAAATAAATAATAAGAGAAGTGGAAGGGATCTATTTTACAGACTACTGGCCCAGTAGTGAGAGTGTGGCCCCCAGATTTAGTGAAGAGAGGCCCGTTCACAAGCTTGTTATTCGTACTTGTTATTAAAACTGGACAAAGGACAGCGGAAAATCTCTTCATGGGGCAGAAAGCTTAGGTTGTAAAGGTCAAAGGAATAATACTGGAAAATAAAAATGGAAAGCTCCTACACAAAAAAGTCAGAAGGCATGCAATTGAATGTAAAGTAAATGAGAAAAATGTTTGCATGTTAAATTTTCCATGCCTTTGTAAACAGTTCATAAATGACTGAGTTAAATTTGGAAAATTGTTTAACACTAAGATTACTAGATAAAAAGATGGATAAGTACATACATACATTTGTATACACACACAATGTTCTTCCTCTCAAACAACAGAGATGCTTTTAAAAAAAGGATTCCTAAGTCAAAATTCAAATTCCTAATTTCCCGCAGATTTCTCAGGGGTGTGCTGGAGCCAGCTGATACTGACTGGTGAGATCCGCTGTTTATATGTCTTCATGGCTCCATGTTCAGTGACTTTACCAACCTGGTGCAACTGACCCAGAACATTTAAACAAGTCAAACACCTGCTCTGTCCATAAGGAGCGATCACTTGAGAAGTTGAGGATCAATGGACATGGTGAAGATTATACAGACCTTTTCTCCTTCTCTCCCCTTTTCAGTCTATAGAGATCTTATATGCTTTCTTATTAGTAATATTTATGCACATTAGATGTTTTTAATTCAAAACTTTCATGGGAGCTTAATACATTTCAAATTAATAATCTCTGTGGGGTGAGATAATCTTAGATTCCCAGTGAAGTTGACAATGGTTAGGGTTCAATTCACACCTGTCTGTGAACTTCATACCATGGACACAGGTTTGACTTAACTCTGGCCAACCACCTGGAGAGCAAATTTGCTTCTCATGCAGAAACAACTTATAGAAGGACTGGCCTGATCTGTCATCCACCTGACTCTACCTGGCAAAGGTAAGAGGTAGGGCCCAGGTGAGTTGGCCTAAGGACAGGAAGTTATGAAGGACATATTGGGCTTCAGATGGAAGAAGCACCATAGAGGAAGGGATTTTGAATGACAGCCGTCAATCTGGAAGATAGTCTGTTTGCCTCCTAAAATCATGCAGGAATTCAAACACCACCTGCTAGGCAGAAAAAATCCAAGAGTCCAATGGAGCAAGAAACCTCTGTATGTTCAGCAGGTGCACAAATGTCTGTGACAGTTATAATCAGACCCAGAAACAGACATAGGAAAACATTAGAAATAAACCAGCTGAGCTGTCAATAGTGGAGGCAGAATGCCTTCTGAACTTCACCTCTGACAGCACAGAATTGCCAAATTTGGTCAGGGCCACATCAGCTCTGGCCTATTCCTCAATGGAGATCAGAGATGCAGAAAATATATACACAATTTCACCTGATATGAAAGTCTTAGGGCAAAACCACAATTATATTTCATGCTCAGAAAAATGAATTTTATTTCCCAAATGGCCAAACAGCTCCTAATTAAGGTAAAAAACTGGCTAAAGAGGCTGAAAGAAGAAGAGTCTTAGGACAAGTTTTTAACAACATTGTCTAATCCACACCTAGGTCAGGGTTTTCAACACTACCCCAGTGAATGTGGGGTTCGGAATTAGTATCAGATTCACCCTAAAGAGAGTCACTCATATATTTTATTTCTAATTTGCAGTATATATCTGTTTATATTAAATCCTGGTATACTGTATATAGTTTAGAATACAGTGAGAGTTCATTCTTTATTATTCTTTAAAATATCTTGTGGTCCTGACCTTACTGGTGTGGTTCAGTGGATTGGGCATCATCCTGCAAACTGAGGGGTCGCCAGTTTGATTCCTGATCAGGGCACATGCCTGGGTTGCATGGGGCGCGTGCCAGGGGAAGCCAATTGATGTTTCTCTCTCTTATCAATGTTTCTCTCCCTTTCTTTCTCCCTCTCTAACATAAATAAATAAAATCTTTTAAAAAATATCTTGTGATCCTTCCCAGTTAAGAAGTACTTGTCTTAAGTGGACAGTACACAATGGGATCCAGCAGAGTGAGTAGACCTCGGTGGGCTTGGCAGACCAAGGACAAACACCCCTTCTAACATGGGGCCTGAAGAGGGTTCTTCCTTTCTGGTGCAGTGAAACTTCCCAATCCTACTGCTGGAAAAGCCAGGCCAGAGTGCTGTCTTGCAAATACAAAGGGAGTGCTATTTGATTACCCTCACAGTATGCATGCACCAAAGAGGAACTGAAAAAGAAGGATTCAGTGATTCACAAAATGTCCATTCCTAAACGAGGAATAAAATAAAGTCTGGACTTTAAAGCTCGTTACTACGCAATGTTCCTTCCTGCCAGAAAGCAGTTGTGTTATAGCAGCGACACTAATAAAGACAACGGACCACCTGTAAATACAACCTACTGGTTGCCCCGAAACAACCTGTCACTTTATACAGCACTTAGGGGAAACAACACCTAATAAACAACACCTAGTAAAGCAAAGGAACATACACTAAAGTGAAAGGAAAAATCCCACTTACAACCATGGTTATGACAGTGCTTATAAAATTAGAAGCACTAATTTATTAGGGTATACAGAGCCCAAATGACTGTGTGATTATATATTTACTAAATTATGTCTATAGGACTATTGCATTGAAGTAAATGTTCTTGGCTTTGAGCTTGGTAGGAAGAGCCATCTGGTTCCATTCCTGCTTACTTCCTGGACAGACATCACAACTGGGCAAAAATTACCTACAAGAAATGTTCATTGAAGTGGAACTGGAAGGCAGGGGCTCTGGGAGGGCCCTGGGGCCTAGGGAGGGCTCCTTCTTTCAAAGGCTTCTGCTGGGCAGACCAGAGTAGGATGGAAAGGATTAAACAGTAGGGAATAGAAACATCAAAAAAAAATTTTGAGGAAAGAACAAAGATTTGTGATTATTTAGAAAGAACAGGAGAAAGGGGAGAGCTGCAGCAACAGGGAAATGAAAATAAACAACAGACCTCATGAAACAGACGGTAAAGAAAGTTCCTACCATTGAGCCACCTGTGCCCTAACAAGCTGGGAGACCCAAGGAGCAGTGTCTGTGCTTGGCTCCCTGGGACACAGAGATGATGTGGATTATTTCTGTTAGCATTAAAGGGCAGGCTTTAGAGAGTGAAGGGAAAACAAATAGGAGCACAACAGTCATATAAAATTACTTAGACATCCAGGGCAAAAATCAAGCAAGTATGTCAGGTAAAGAAATGGGTACCAATCTAACCTCCACTGTTAAAATGCAGTGATTCTTATTTCCCAAATGGCCAATCTGCTTCCAATACTAAGGTTTTATATCTGTACACTTGGTCCTCAGAGCACAATAGGACTTCAGCTCTGGTGCTTCTCTTGCCCACATCTCCTGGCCAGGTGCCTTTGGATGGTGCCAAAACTGGGAACCAAACACTGTGGCTCCACCCATCTGTCATATATGCACCCACTTGGGGCACTTTGTCTAAAAGTAAAAGAATTTTTCTTTGGTAGATGTATTTCAGAGTTCTTCCCCATTCTCAACCCCCTTCCCCCCCCACCTGTCCTCATGAAACAAAAATAGGTAATCAATCAAAGACACCAAGCTCTGTTTATTTTTACTGCACTGTCTCATTTTTATTAAGTCAAGGGCCACAGGTCTGAAGTCCCTGAGCCCCAGCTGGGAGCACACTACTCAAACCCTTGAGGTGGTGCAGAAGGAGGTACAAAATAGTTTCCTACCTTTACCTTTCCGTGGCATACACTGGGCAATACATTCACACAATGTTGGTCAGTTAGTGATTGAAGAGAACACCTCAAAAGACTTTCTGCCAAGGGGACATTTAATGTGACATAGGAAGCATATTGATGCTTTATGAATAGGGGATCCATTTTTAGTCTCATCTTCCAGCAGGAAAAGGCTCTGGCAAAAGAGGTTAAACCTCCTCCCATCTTTAAAGGAGAGTTTATAGCTCTGTAGCAAAAGATAATGAATCCCTCTGGGAGACTGGTATTGTTAAATTAATTAAACAAGGAGGCCATTAGATACAGGTGGCTCTAATGCCTTGGAGGCCTACATAAGCAAACCAAAACCTAAGCCTGTAAATGCTTCAAGGTTATGAAATCGAAACTTAAGGAGAACCTATTACACACGGTCAACTAGGCTTCAAGCTACAGCCAATCACTAATTCCTTTCTTTGCTTCCACACATTCTCTGTAGAAGTCTTTTGCCTGGCTCCTGCCAGTAGAGCGCTCCTAATCACTCCCGGTTTGCCACTGCCAGGTTGGAATAGATTTTTCCTCAAAATAAACTCAAAAGTCTTACTATGCCTCAGTTTATCTTTTAACAGTATATTCAAGTTAGAGAGGAGCACGGAATACAGCTCCCCTGTGACCAGGGCAAAACTGAAATGCTGGCAGCGGTGGCTGGACAGACTGAATTGGTAGTGAGGACACTCCTCATAGTTCCTCTTTTTAAATTTCCACCTGATAATAACCACAAAGTTTCTATGCAACTGAAGAACAAATGAACAGACTTATGTTTTGTAATTATATTGCTGATCTGATCTATTTATCAAATATAAGTTTATCTTATTTATGTTTCTGACAGTAAGTTTTCCCCCTCCACAGTGATAGATTAAGGGGACACGTTGATGCTTCTGACCCCGTCGTGAGAAGCAGACGTCTCCAGTGAGACTAAACAGTGGGGGAAAGGGCAGTGTGGACATATGGCAACGGATTCAGACAGGATCAGAACTATTTCCTTAGCCACACTGATGAAGGGTTTTCACCAGTTCCTTAGCCAGGAGGAACTGGAACCTGACATCAAAACCCACTGTATGTCCTTTATAGTTCATTGTATATAATTATGTACCATAAACTGTGCAGGGTTTGCATTCCAGGGCGTGGGATCAGTCATTCTCAACAAATCCTTTGGTTGATTTCTCTAAGTCCCAGCTAAGAACCCCGGAGGGCTTCTCTGAGCTAGGTGGAAGTGACTACTGTGGTAGAGCTCTAGTGCCCAGGGGAAGCAGTGCCCCCACTGAACTTGTCCTGGTGTGCTCCACGGTACATCTGCACGGAAGCATCAACCGACAGATACACTGGGTGCTCACCCTGCCTCCAGGACCAGAAGACGCCAGGATGTGCCAGCCTGACTTTAAGGAACCTGTGTTCCTTAAAGCTGCTGGGAGGTCACTGCAACTCCCTGTTAAGTTCTTCTCTTTGTTCTGAGCTTGGACCTTGTTTTGCATGTGGGCCCTGTTCCATGAAGGACCCAAGGGGATGGGGCGGGGGGGGGGCTTCCAAATACCTAAGGTTTAGGTTGTTGTTTTAAACCACTTGGCTTATGTGCATGTCTGTAAAGCATTGCTAGAATTGGAGGTGTTTCAAAGGCAATGAGGAGCATATGAGAATAAATGATCTAATACAGGGGGTGAATTCCTGGTGATTTAGTCATTGAGCAAGGAGGCAAAGCAGACCCTGAGTGATAGTACACCTTGATGTCCTCAAAAATATACCCTACATCTTCTAAGAGACCATAAATTGAATTTCTGTCTTGGGAACACAATAAGTAATATTTGTCAAATATAGAAAGCATGTATTCATAATATTAGGAAATCAAAAGATCCTTTTAATCCCTTTTTGAAATGTATACTTGTACATTTTCACATGTTTGCACATAGGCTATCCAATGTTGTAAATATGGCCTGAAACTGTGATGAAGCCATTAAAGAAACAAGCAACATGAAAGATATGACCTCCCTCCAAAAAAATGTACACAGACATACATTTGGACGTGATTCCGGGTGATTCATGGGCTCCAGAAGCCGCTCATAGACCTGAGGCTCAGAACTCGATGCCTGGCCTCTCACAGGAAGTATAAAGATATCATAATCCTCTCCCTAAGGAATTTGTAGGTGCTAGTAAGTTCTCTGGTTGTCTGTCACACTGAGGGGGCAATTCCATTGACAAACATCTCGCCCATCACTCTTCCTCTCCATTAATTCTCTTGGTTGCCTAATGCAAACAATATTTATCTGTGAGTCCCTGGTCCCAATAATGCCTTATGCATCATGAGTGTAGACCACATAACAACACTATATGAATCGTGAGTGTAGACCACAGTTGTCTATGCAGCTAGTTAAGTAGCATCAAGACAATTCAATTCACAGAGATGGCAAAGGACAGAATCATCCAGAAGAAGGGAGGAGGCTGGATACAGATACAGGAAGGGTTGGGGAAAGTTCATCTGTTGTTAAAATCAACAACTACAATGCTGACGGTGAAGGCCCAGATGTCCCATTAAGAAATGTCCTACTTAAACAGTCCCACAAAGTTGGCAACTGTCCTTGTGGGAACCAACAGCAGGAGCAGCTGCACTGAGCAGATCACTTTCTACACAACTGGCTTCATCTAATCGTGTACTTCTGGTAGTTTCTCATCCTACTGAGACAAAGAGCCCTACACAGTCTGCCCCCCAGTCCTGACCTCATCTGCTCTTCCCTTTGCTCCTTCTACTCCAGCCACACTAGCCTCCTTGCTGTACCTTCAATACAGCAGACATGTGGCCACCGGACCTTTGCACTCACTGTTTCCCCTGCCCAAGACGCTCTCCTCTAGATACCCTCATGGCTCCCTCATCACTTCTTTCCAAGTGCTCAAATGTCACCTTGTCAAAGAAGTTTTCCCTGATCATTATTTTGAAAATTGTTAATACCTCCTTCCCATTATCCATCCCCCTTCCTTGTTTTATTTTTCTCCATAGCACTTATCACTATTTAATATACAGGGTCCAGCGGAAGTAACGACTCCTTGGTATGGTTGGTAGGGTAATAACATGGGTGTAATAATTTCTAGCTTTAATTTGAGCATTTTACTTAAAATGTCATATGGTGTGCTTGAGTGTGGTATTGTTATATTACAGAATTGTATGCTTATGACTTTGTAATAAAAGATTTTATAATGAAAAGGGGTCTTATTTGTGGCAGACCCTGTATTTTACTCATCTTTTGGCCTCACTCAACAATCAGGTAATTTTCACACAGGCAGAGACTTTTACCAGTGGCACTCACTACTGTATCCCCGGGGGCGAGATGTGAGACTAGTACATACCTCATAGGGTTGTTGAGAGGACTAAATCAGTTAACACATGTAAAACACCTAACAGCACAGGGCATATAATAAAAATTATGTGAATATTTGCTATTTTTTAATTTTTGCTTTGAATTTCATGACAAGCCTAATGAGTAGTTATTATACCAATTTTACAGATTAGGAGATGGGGGATTACTTGAAGGTTCAACATTAGTGGTTGGAATAATCAGGATTTGAACCCATATCTGACTCTGTTCTGTGCACTCAGTCCCCTCACTCTACTTTGGAAGTCCTGGGACAGAAGAGGCAGAAATCCATTCATTCCGGAACAAGCTCAAAGCTCAAGAAGGCTCAGGCCCAAGGGGTGGGGGGTTGAGAATCAAGTTTCCAGAATCCAGAGATCTTTATACTGCATGAATCTGAAATGGCCTGTGGCATTCTGTTTACTTCCTAACCTCACCAAAAAAAATGTAAGAAAGCCTGCCAATTAAAAAATGTTTTCATGACCCCAGAAAATCCATGTATTGGTGACATTTATTTTAAACAGTCATTCCACCATAACAGGAAAAAGAGGTAGAGCAGAGGAGTTTATTATAACAGCTGCTTTCATACCCAAAACAAGGTTTGGCTGTTTTTGGCAGGTTGTGCTGCAGTAGAGTTGGCAAGAAGCTGACAGACTGCATGAGTTTCCTTTGAAAAGATCATTTTGCTTCCTTAGAAAAACCCATGACTGGACCATCTAGTGTGAACTGCAGATGTTTGTTCCTCCTTTTCTCTTCTGTCCTCCTGGGGCTTCCACCTTACCTAAATCAGGGCAAAATTAGGGCACAAGCTTGTAGAGCAGAAAGAGTGCGGGCTTTGGAATTGGGAAGACCTCAGAATCCAGTGCTTCCTTTATCAGCTGCTTAATTCTCCAAGACTGAGTCCCCTCGTCTGCAGGGCTATTACAAGGATTGGAGTAGGGCCAATTCTGCTCCTAGCACATTATCAGGTACTACTATTATGATGTAGTTATCGTGACTTTGGGTGGCTAAAGCAGCAATATTCAACCTTTTTCATCGTATGGCACACACAAACTAATTACTAAAATTTTGTGGCATACCAAAAAATATATATTTTTGCCAATATGACAAAAAATAGGTATAATTTTGATTCATTCACACTGGCTGGTTATTGTCATACTGTTGGCATTTTTAAAAAATTTGACAACCTAAGGGAAAAGAGGTCAGTGCCTTTATTAAATAGTCAGGTATTGCATGTTTTAAAAATTATTGTGGCATACCAGTTGAAAATCACTGGGCTAGAGGCTTGATTTCTGATTTCCTCTGAGGGCTCTCCTGAGACATTCCATTTTACAAAATGCGCACAGCAATGAATGTAAAATGCAACTCCATTCCTGGGGGCTTTTTAAAAAGTGACTTATCTACAACCTCCTCCCTTCAAACCTACCATGTGGGCAAGAAATGGAACAAGGAGAGATGCCAGGATCTCCCTGCAAGTGTCATTGCACTTGGAGTCCAAAAGTGGAGGAAAAGGGAAGGGACAGAAGGGGACCTAGTGATAGCCTGGAAGGCAGGTTTTCACTAGGTTTTAAACTGGAAATCCTACAGGAAGCGAAAGGCTCCTGGCTCCTACGACCAGGGCTGTGCTGGCCTGGCCTCCTGCAGCACTGAGTGCACAGCAAGTGCTTGAAACCATTTCAATGCTAATTGCTTCCAGATGGCAGGAGAGCAACCAGCACACGACACACTCAGCACATGTGAGCCCAAGGGGTCTGATGCCCATCAGTCGGGCTGGTGGCCCAAACTCATAAAGAGCCCATATGAGTTAGAAACAGATCCCCAGCAAGCTCCGATGCCCTAGCTGGACTGATCATGTGAGCTGCTGTATTCCAGTAATGGGCGTACCCCTGTGTTCTTCAGTGTTTCCCTCAGCACAGCACGGAAGCCACCCCCCGCCCCCTCCAGCCATGCTTGCTCCTCACATCCAAGTCTGTGATCCAGAGACAGCACAGGCCTTGTTGCACAAAGGAAATGAGCTTCCCAGAGAATCAGGGAGATGTACGCTGGGCTGGGTTTTTGGACTCATGCTGTAGTAGAGGGAACCCTTGGCCATTGCTGGCAGCTTCAAAGACCTATTTTTGATTTCAAAAGCCTTTAATCATGGGTCTATTTAGAGCCTGAACTTGGAGCATTTGCCTCCCAAAGAAAGACAGGGAAGCCAGTGAGCAGCACAGCAGGGTGTGGAGTCAAGGGGGCACCCAAGCTGGGCACGTGTAGGCACTCACTCCTGTACTCAAGCCAGGCAAGGAGTGGAGTTGGTGGAACGTGGGTGAGTGGGTGGGTGGGGACTGCTCTCCTTCCCCATTGAGAAGGCTGTGGTTTAATTTAGATGTGAAAACATCTCATATTCCAAATACCAGTTCAGCCAAAAAGAGAATATGTGATTGTGTGCAACTTCAGCCCAAACTACATACCTAGGGGCGATATTACAAATATTTAATAAGTATCCTGGCATGGGCACTGACCAGCCAGAATGGATATACCATGGTGCTCCCCTGCTGAGTATCAGCCCTGCCTATACCCTGACAGAGACATTTAAAAATACCACAGCAATTACTTGTGGGTGGAATATCCAACACACTTTCCACTGTTGACACAGAGCTTTCACTGCCTGGCGCTTTTCCTGGAGGGCGCCCTGCTCCGTGGTAGCCTGGCCACACAGAGCTGATGGGTCATCAGGAGATGGACTATACGCCCAGTTCTGAATTAAAAACAAAACTGTTATAAAAGTAGAATGGCTATTTTAAGTTGCTCCACTGTTTAGGGAAAGTAGCTGCAGGGACAAGTGCCAGGGCTTGGAGAATATTCTTCTATTCCTGTGAAGCTGTGTAAAAACCCCAAATGTATTGCTTTGTGAACCAAAACATTTGGAGGCAATTGCCACTGGCCCTTCAGCCAGATGACCAACCTCAAGTCGCAAAGGGCATCAGGGAGAAAGAACAAGGGCAAAGCCCATAGTTCTCCCCTCCAGGAACTTACAACTGAAGTCTGCAATGATTGCTGAAGTTGTATTGGGTTGGCCAAAAAGTCTGTTTAGTTTTTTCCATAAAATAAAAGGCATATTTTTCATTTTCACCAGTAACTTTATATTGATTTGGATATTTTGAATATGTTGGCTATCTCCACTATTGGCTTCTAGTGGGTAGAGGCCGGGGATGCTGCTGAACATCTTCCAATGCATAAGACAGCCCCACAGCAAAGAGTTATTTGGCCAAAATGTCAATAGTACTGAGAAACTTTGCAAACCACTTTTGACACATTCAATCAGTCACAGTATCTTCTTACACTGAACAAATCTTTTTATGCATTTCAGTTGTGTTTTTACCTTTCTTGAAATAATGAAGCATAATATGCTGAAAATGTGGTGTATCTTCTTCCATCTTCAATATTAAAATGGCTGCACAAAAATTCACCAATTTTGATAATTGTTTTTTAAAATATATTTATTGATTATGCTATTACAGTTGTCCCATTCCTCCCCCACTCCACTCCATCCTGCCCACCCCCTCCCTCCCACATTCCCCCCCTATAGTTCATGCCCATGGGTCAACTTATAAGTTCTTTGGCTTCTACATTTCCTATACTATTATTACCCTCCCCCTGTCTATTTTCCACCTATCATTTATGCTACTTATTCTCTGTACCTTTCCCCCCACTCTCTCCCTCCTGCTCCCCTATTGATAACCCTCCATGTGATCTCCATTTCTGTGGTTCTGTTCCTGTTCTAGTTGTTTGCCTAGTTTGCTCTTGTTTTTGTTTTAGGTGTGGTTGTTAATAACTGTGAGTTTGCTGTCACTTTTACTGTTCATATTTTTGATCTTCTTTTTCTTAGGTAACTCCCTTTAACATTTCATATAATAAGGGCTTGGTGATGATAAACTTCTTTAACTTGACCTTATCTGAGAAGCACTTCATCTTCCCTTCCATTCTAAATGATAGCTTTGCTGGATACAATAATCTTGGATGTCGGTCCTTGCCTTTCATGACTTGGGATACTTCTTGCCAGCCCCTTCTTGCCTGTAAGGTAAGAGAAATCAGCTGACCGTCTTATGGGAAGACCTTTGTAGGTAACTGTCTCCTTTTCTCTTGCTGCTTCTAAGATTCTCTCCTTCTGTTTCATCTTGGGGAATGGAATTATCATGTGCCTTGGTGTGTTCCTCCTTGGGTCCAGCTTCTTTGGGACTCTCTGAGCTTCCTGGACTTCCTGGAAGTCTATTTCCTTTGCCAGATGAGGGAAATTCTCCTTCATTATTTGTTCAAATAAGTTTTCAACTTTTTGTTCTTCCTCTTCTCCTTCTGGCACCCCTATAATTCGGATGTTGGAACGTTTCAAGATGTCCTGGAGGTTCCTAAGCCTCTCCTCACTTTTCCGAATTCTTGTTTATTCATTCTTTCCTGGTTGGATGTTTCTTTCTTCCTTCTGGTCCACACCGTTGATTTGAGTCCCAGTTTCCTTCGCATCACTATTGGTTCCCTGTACTTTTTCCTTTGTTTCTCTTAGCATAGGCTTCATTTTTTCATCTGATTTTCGAACAGATTCAACCAATTCTGTGAGTGTCTTAATAACCAGTGTTTTGAACTGTGCATCCGATAGGTTGGCTATCTCTTCCTCGCTTAGTTGTATTTTTTCTGGAGCTTTGAAGTGTTCTGTCATTTGGGCCTTTTTTTTTTTTTTTTTTTGTCTTGGCGCATCTGTTACTTAAAGGGGTGGAGCCTTAGGTGTTCCCGGGGTGGGGCAATGCTGGTCGCTGAGCTGTGACGCTGTACATGGGGGAGGGGCCGAGAGAGAGTAATGGTGCCCTCTCCCCTCTCCACCTGATTTTAGTCACTCCCTCCACTACCCACAATCAAACTGGGCCCCTCTGGTGCTGGTTCCCGAGTGGGTGGGCTTGTGCACACTCTAGGCCCCTGTGGGTCTCTCCAACGACCTCTCCTGTGAGGCTGGGAGTTTCTCCTGCTGCCGCCCCAACCCCCACGGGTATTTTCAATCAGAGGTTTGAGGCTTTATTTCCCTGCGCTGGAGCCCTGGCTTACGCGGTCTGCTTCACTCCCCGCCGTTCATCCCGGTTTATCTGTGCGCAAATGTGGGGCCTTGGGGTGCTACCCGCTGCTCTGCCTGCCCCGTTCTCTGCCACTCTGAGTCTGGTCCTCCCGGTTTATCTGTGTGCAAATGTAGGGCCGCAGGGTCTGCTAGTGGTCAGACTGCCTGTCCCGTTCATCCCACACTCCACCAGTCTCGGTCCTGCCACAGCCACGCGAGTCCTCTCCGCCCCTCCTACCGGTCTGGATGAGTGTTTCTTTTTTATCAACTTGGTGTCAGACTTCCTTGCCATTCTATTTTCCGTCAGTTCTGGTTGTGTGAGGAGGCGCAGTGTGTCTACCTACACCTCCATCTTGGTCTGATAATTGTTTTTTAAACCCATGCTGATATGACAGCCATCATCATCCAATCTAACAAAATTGTTTTGAATGATGTTAAAGATAGCTAAGCAGTACTAGAGCCATCGTACAGAAAAAACTCAATGAACTTTTTGGCCAACCCAATAGATGAATAGCTCCTTCCCAGTAGTAGTCTGCACAGCTCTCCATGGGGAATTCTGAATCCCAAAGGATATACTAAGAGAATCATATTTTGTCTTGTTCTTTCAAGACTCTTCTGACACCATGTGCTTCTTCCCAACAGATTTTCCCTTTGCCTTTTTATTTCTAGATTATACTCTTTCAATCCTCACCTTTCTCTTTCTCTCACCTCCTCCTTCTCTTTCTCCCCCTCTTTTCTTCTCTCTCTTCCTCCTTCTCTCTCTCTTTCATTCCCCACATGCCTGCTCTCCTCTACTGTCCCTTTCATTCTTGGTGGTTCTACTTCTTTTTGGTTTTTTCTTTCCACAAGTACCCTTAAGAACTTTACCTTGAAGCCACCAGAAAGAACCCTGGATACCCTTGGGTGACAACTGAGTGGGACATGGCAGACAATCCCCAACCCAGGGGTCACTTTGGTAAACTAGAGGTGGATCTATTGTTCAACCCTTTTTTCACAACACTAGATCTTCATTAGAAAAAGTTGTAACAAGCAGAAAAGTTCACTTATTCTTGACCAGGTCCATGCAACCTAAAAATTTTGGAAAGGTGAAAGAAATAGAGGAAAACAGGAAGGAAAAAAGAAATAAAAGGAACAAAGGGCTGAAGAGAAAGACTTAACTTCACAGTGATTACAACTTAGTCAGGTCAAAGTTCAAAATACTAAAACTGTTTCTAATGTTCCACTAAGCAGCAGTCTCTCAGTGCCTCTGACAAGTGATTTAGGAGAAGTGGTCTGCTCCCAAGGGGGCCCATGAACCTCCATGCATGATGGTTCCATTGATAGTCTGGAGTCACACAGCTGGGAAGGTGGTGGTGCAAAGGTCAGGCATACACGGGAGGAGTTCATTCATCAGCACCGACAGGCGGGCATGCCCATGACAGTGCACAGGACAGGACTGTAGCCATCTGGTAGCTTTGCTTGTGAGACCAGATTAAGAAAGCACCAGCACAGAAACCGCAAAGGAGAAGATGGAGCTATATTTCCGGAGGAAAAGCAAAGCTTTCTACCCAAAGCTGAGGTAAGAGCTTTATTTATTTATTTTGCAATGATGAAGAAAGACTCCTAGTTCCCTCTGATTTGGATTATTTTTAGCAGACATGACTCAGCTTTGATGCCCAACATGTCTAGCCATGTCTTTTCTCTAGCCTGAAATTTTTCAGTAGCTTCTACTGTCTAGAGTACCAAACAAAAACTCCACAGCGTGGCACAGAACGTTCCTTTATGATGGAACCCTCACCTAACTCTCCCCCTGTCTTCTTCCTGCACCCCTCAGCTTAGACTTTAGAGTGCTTATATCTCCCAGAGCACGTTGTACTGTCTCACATTTTCCCCGAACGTGCTTTTTCCTCTGCCTGGAGCATCTTCCCCTGCTTGCCTGCCTGCCTGCCCACATTTTACTCATCTTCTGTAAACCATTTCAAACCTCTAGCTCTTCTGTGAAGCCTGACTTCAAAGGGGCTCCTTCTTCTAGATGCTCACTGCACTTGAACGCCATCCCACTACATGAATTATCTTTCATAATAGAGACTAGAACTGTATCTTTTCATCTTTTTGTCACCGGTACCTAGCATACAGGAAGTACCCCAAACGTATGCAGACTAGTCAGGTAGCATTCATTTGAATTCTACATACGTACACATTTAATCACAGACACACAAACACTCCTCCTGCATCTCTAGGGTTGTGGGTTCTTGTGGGGATCCTGCTGCAGAGTTTCTGACCAGGGCTCTGAGGTTGGGACAGATGTGCTGGAACAGAGTGAGTGGTATATAAGAAATCAAGTTTGAAACTTGGAAATGAATGGCTTCAAATGCTTAGAGGTTTTGTATGCACAGGCCTCAGCTTTCAATTCAGGCAGAACATACGATATATGTTTGGATGAGAGAAGAGAGTAGATCAAAGTGAGCAAGAGCAGAGAGAGAAAGGTTCAGGGTTTTGTGTAGTTTCACACCTGGTCTGCTTGCAGCCTCCTAGGAAAATGACTCCTGCCTAGTGGTTGTATAGAAAAAGTCATACAGTATTTCCAATCACTTTAAATTCCACTTTAGCATTTCCCAAAGAGCCACAGAATGCCAAAGGTGCTAGGATAGGTATTGAGATTTTTATACATGTCAAAGCCAGTGAAACCAGACTCAGAGCAAGTCAGGTAAGTGCAGGAAGGGCCCTTCACATTTCAAAATGTGTAAAAAAGTGCAGAAGTGGATATTTATGTATGAAAGAATTTTTGAAACAGTCTGTTGTATTGAGACATAATTCTGCTCCCAATAAGTCTGGCACAAAGCTGACAGGTGGAGAAAGGGCTATCTAAATCTCAAATGTGAAGTTCTGAAATTTGGTGTAGTTTGTGCTCCATTAAAACAGTTCACATCTCATCAGGAAAATAATTGCTGGATTTAGAAATGTCAAGAACTCATTATTCGGGCATGTTAAACAAGGTCTGTGATCTTCTAGAGACCTAAAAAAGGCTACTGCCACCATGGGGCCAGGAGCCTTACTAGAAGTTATAGCACTGCTCTATTAATCAAGCTGGAGTAGTATTCTCATGACCGCATGCCATGTACACTATGCGTTAAACAGGCACCACAGATGGCCAGAAGATAAATTGTTTCTAGGACAAAATGTATCTTTAAATGATCAAATATGTGCTTTACAAATCACCTTTCCTCTTCCAAGTTAGGGACTGTGTGTATAAATCATTCAGACACACCTATGGAAAAGGAAATCCCTTTTTCTTTCTACTTTTCATGCACAGAGTCAAGAATATAGGATCAATTAGTGTCACAAGTGTATGGTCTGACTTACTATTTTATGTAGCAATTTGCTCAAAAGAAGAAGGAGTGTCTTCTAAGTGTTCTGTATCTCATCGAAACGGGGTGGGTTTTCCTAACATAGCAGATTCATGACATGCAGGAACAGGATTCAGGGAGACTTTGGAGGCTGTAACTTGGGAGCAAACCTCATACAATAAAACTCAGATGGGATGAAGGGCCTTCCTTGCCTTAGTAGTAAAAGTGGTGGTAAAAGAATGCCCCACATTTCCATCCTGACACCTCACTTATTAGAACTTAGCCCCTCCGAACCCCAATTTTCTCATCTGTAGTATGGGCACAATTACACACACGCCACAGGATTATTGTACAGGTCAAATGAGATCACACACTTACAATGAATACAGTGAATGTGGCACATATCGGGCTCATGTATTTTATTTCCCTTTTATTGTCTCCTTTTAAAGCACAATTCCTTTTTGGGAGAGTCTGCTTGCAGACACAGAGTATACTTTCCGCTCTGCACTTCCATTCCCTATATTTTGCAAGAGAGTCTCCACATGGGAACCGTGGTTTTCCAGCACTCCCTGTGATCCTGTGGGAAAATCCAGCTAATTCTGGAGGACTGAGAAGCTCGTTGCTGTGGCACACCTAGTCCACATCCTCCTACCCAGCCCTGATCAGTATTAAAGACGAATTGTGTAATTAAAAAAAAAAGCAATTGGCAAAATACAGGAGGAGGCAGAAGTACGTTTACAGTTGTGAGTATATGAAATAGTGTATTCATATATTATTATAAATTATTGTATTATTTTCCATATGAACAACTGAAAACCTACTTTTGCCCACCTCGGTATATGATGGGAGTAATGGCTTGGTAGTAGCATGAGGGAAAAAGATGTAGGAGTTTAAGTGAGCAGGAAATTCAATGGCAGTTAGTGACCTGTAACTCATTGTGTAGTATGTAGTGTGATGGGGGTGGGGCGGGGAGTGGTGTCTCAGGAGTCAGAGTATATGCCCCCACATCCCAACTCCCTGGATGCCTCATAACATCCCAGAGAGCAAAATAAAATATCTGCCAGAAATATGATAAGACATGAAACATAATGTGAGCTCACCTGGCTCAGTTATGAAACTTAGGATTCTACTGGCTTTGTATCAATGTAAAAAAATTCAAGATTAAAACCTAAAAATCAAGAAACAAGTATGAGTTCCCGCTTATGGAGAGACCTACCAAGTCAACAATAGGTTGCACCTTCTCCTCCCCCAACTCTCATTCCTTCTCTACACTCAGTTGTGCAGCCAGCAATGCCTCTGACTGGTAAAGGGATGGTGGTTCTCCACCTCGGGTTCATTTGCTATATTCCAGAAGTTTTTAAAAATCTTGATGATCAGACCACACCCCAGGTCAGTGAAGCCAGAATCTCTGAATGTGGGGCCCAGGCATGATCCAGGTGATCCCAACGTGCAGCCAAGGCTGAGAAGGATGGCTCCACAAGGTTACTTTTGTGCCACCCTGGAGGATGGTACAAGTTCTAGGCCACAAACCTGAGGAAGGTTGCAGAGAGGTAGGAGCCTGTTCAAAGAAGAGTGACCAGGATAGTGGAGTTTGGTCTCTGATATAAGGGCACTGGCAAAGAATATGGAGAAAAAGAGACTCCGAAAAGTGTAATTGGTACTTAAGATATCTGAAGCTCTGTCATGTGTGAGAGGAAATTGTTTTCCCTGCATTCATATCAAAGGGTGGGAACTAGAGAGAAACAGATTTCTGCTCAATCTCAGGAAGAATTTCCTTAACAAGGAGAATTCATCAAAGACTAGGAGGCCTTGAGGAATTTAAAACCCCTAGCCGAATGCCTGTGAGCAGAGTGGCGTGAGGCCCCATTGGGCAGAACTTGTGTAAAGGAAAATCAGGCATCAGACAGGGATTAGGCTGGATGACCTTTCAGGTCTGGTGTAACTCTGTGATTCCAGGTGTCTTTGATTCCAGGGGCTAATGGACTAAATTACCAACTTTGCACAATGAAGAAAAAATTTTGTTTAACTCAGGAGAACAAATCCATTATAAACCTTACTAAATGGATGAACATGAGTGGGCTGGGACATAGGAATAAACCCAAGAAGACTGAAATGCCCAAAAGTTCTTTCCACAGTACCACACAGTTCATTAGAACAATTCAAAATACAGCAATAAAAAGCAGCTATACTGAATGGCCTCGCTGTGGCAGCTCTCTAGGAGTCTATCTGCGGATTTAAGAAGGCAGACACTCTGGAGGAGACCCCTGCTGTTTATATGGTTGTCCAAGTTAATTATCCCTATATTTCCAGATGAAGTGAATGGTAATCTGTTTATCTAGGTCAAATATTTGGAGCTGCCTTTGTCCCTTGATAGTTGTACAAAAATATGTAGTGTTGTCCTTTTGGGCATTAGAAGAAAGATCAGGTTAAAAAATTGCATCCACTTCTTTATAGGTTCAACACAGTAAGCCCTTATTTCTGAAGTACTCTAATTAGATCCAACTCTAAACAAGTGGTTTAAAATGGGATTTAAAAAAAATACAGAAAGAAAAGAAAATTTGAATTTGTGCCATATTTTTGTCTTGAGTTTATAAATATGTTTCCCCACAGAGATGATGAAAATCTGGTCTCTGGCCCCCGTAACCATCCCTAGTAGTAACTCCACTACTCAAGGAAAAATGCATGGAGCTAGCTACCACAGTCAGCTAATAAAGTGCTGGTATTGGTTACTAGAAAAAAGAGGGGTGTTGGAGTGGAGGAAGAAACTTTATATGTCATAATGTATGTGGGGAGGATGTGATTTAATCTGCAAAATAAATACAATCTTTGGAAGAGGAATGTGCTTCATAATGGTATTTACCAGATGTCCTTTAAGGTTGATCTCATTTTAGATTGCCAATTGGAGTGGGCTGGGGATAAAGTTAGGGTGGGTAAGCCCACCAGTGGGGAAAGTTAAGATTGCCAGGGAACCTGCTGTGGGTAGGGGTCGTGGTGAGGGAGAAGGCCCATTCCTTCAGGAAACTGCAGAATCATTGAGTAGCTAGAGTTACAAACTTCCCTTCCACTATGTCCCTTTGAGCCACTTTTTTTTGTACTAAGTAGATCCAGTGTATCTAACATTGAGTACCAATAGGCACCTCACCAAGTGTGGGTATGCGGCGATGACTGAACGGTTGGGACATGGTTTCTGCCATGCTGGGGTCCAGCATGAGAATGCTGTGAGGCCTCCAGACTCAAAGTGCTGTCTGCACCAGCAGCATCAGCATTACCTGGAAACTTGTTAGATGCAGAACCTCAGGCCTCTCCCCAGACCTACTGACTCAGAATAGGCATTTTGCCAAAATCCTCAGATGATCCCCATGCTCGCTTGAGTTGGAGAACCACTTTGATGGAGATATTAGTTTCTATCCTGTTATTTTAAGAAAAATTAAATTAAAACAAAATTTTAAAGAGAAGTTTTAGGGTCACAGCAAAATTGAAGGGAAAGTACAGAGACTTCCATGTATTTCTTTTCCCATATGTGTGTAGCTTCCCCATTATCAAAATCCCCCACCAGAGTGGTACATTTCTTACAAGTGATGAACCTACATTGACACATCATAATCACCCAAAGTCCCTAGGTCCCACTAGAGTTTACATTACTGCATCACACAGAGTAGTTCCATGGCCCTAAAAATCCTCTGTGTTCTGACAATTCATCCCTCCCTCCCCCAAAACTCCTGACAACTACTGATCTTTTCACTGGTCTACATAGTTTTGCCTTTTCCAGAATGTAATACAGTCAGAATCATACAGTATGTAGCCTTTTATGATTGGCTTCTTTTACTTAGTAATACATGCATTTAAGTTTTCTCCATGTCTTTTTTTTTAAATTTAAGTTTACATATTTTTAGAGAGAGGGGAAGGGAGAGAGAAAGAAAGGGAGAGAAACATTGATGTGTGAAGAGATACATCAATAGGTTGCCTCTCATGTGCCTCCAACTGGGGACCTGATCCACAACCCAGGCATGTCCCGTGACCAGGAATCAAACCAGTGACCTTTCATTTTGCAGGCTGGTGGTCAATACACTGAGCCACACCAGCCAGGGCTCCATGTCTTTTTGTGGCTTGATGGCTCATTTATTTGAATGCTGAATAGTATTCCATTGTCACATGTACTACGGTTTATCTATTCACTTATTGGTTGCTTCCAAGTTTTGGCAATTATGAATAAATCTGCTATGAACATCCATGTGAAGGTTTTTGTGTGGATATAAATTTTCAGCTCCTGAGCTGACCAAGATGGAGGTGTAGGTAGAAACACTTCACTTCCTCACACAGCCAAAGAAGGATAACAACCAATTAAAAAAAAATCAATTGCCAGAAAATCAAACTGCATGGAAGTCTGACAACCAAGGATTTAAAGAAGAAACATTCATCCAGACTGGTAGGAGGTGTGAAGACGGGCAGCCAGTAGAGAAGACAAGAGGCAAGGCGGCCTGATCCTGGCAGTCAGGATTTCCCACATTTGCATGCAGATAAGCTGGGAAGAACAACTGGGGAGCAAGACAAACCAGGCAACCCAGGGTTCCAGCGTGGGGGAAATAAAGCCTCAAAAAGTCTGGCTATAAAAACCTGTGGGGATTGTGGCAGAAAGAAAAACTCCCAGTCTCAAAGGAGAGTCCATTGGAACAGCCCATGGGATCCTAGAACATACACAAGCCTACCCACCTGGGAATCAGCACCCAAAAGGGTGCAGTCCACTAGTGGGAAGCAATGGAAGTGATAGAAAGTGGGGCGAGAGTCCAGCAAGCAGCATTGTTCCTTCTCTGATCCCTCCCCCACATACAGCATCCCAATGCAGTGAAGTGGGTTGCCCCATCCTGATGAATACCTAAGGTTCCACTCCTTACAATGTAACAGGTGTGCCAAGACAAAGAAATATGGCCCAAATGAAAGAACAGATAAAAACTCCAGAAAAAGAATGGATGAGGAAATAGACAACCTAGCAGATGCAGAATTCAGAACACTAGTAATCAGGATGCTCACAGAAATGATTGCGTTTGGTCACAAAATGAAGGAAGAAATGAAGGCTACACCAAGTGAAAAAAAGGAAAATATACAGGGAACCAATAGTGAAGGGAAGAAAACTGGGACTCAAATCAATGGTGTGGAGCAGAAGGAAGAAATAAACATCCAACTGGAACAGAATGAAGGAACAAGAATTCAAAAAAATGAGGAGAGGCTGAGGAACCTCTGGGACAAATTTAAAAATTCCAACATTCAAATGATAGTGGTGCCAGAAGGAGAAGGGGAAGACCAAGAAATTGAAAACTTAATTGAACAAATAATGAAGGAGAACTTCCCCAATCTGGCAAAGGAAATAGACTTCCAGGAAGTCCAGGAAGCTCAGAGAGTCTCAAAGAAGTTGGATCCAAGAAGAAACACACCAAGATACATCATAATTACATTACCCAAGATGAAAGAGGAGAGAATCTTAAAAGCAGCAAGAGATAAGGACACAGTTACCTACAAAGGAGTTCCCATAAGACTGTCAGCTGATTTCTCCAAAGAGACCTTACAGGCAAGAAGGGGCTGGCAAGAAGTATTCCAAGTCATGAAAGGAAAGGACCTACATCCAAGATTATTCTATCCAGCAAAGCTAACATTTAGAATGGAAGGGCAGATAAAGTGCTTCCCAGATAAAGTAAAGATAAAGGAGTTCATCATTACCAAGCCCTTATTATATGAAATATTAAAGGGACTTATCTAAGAAAAAGATCAAAAACTATGAACAGGAAAATGACAACAAACTCAACTATCAACAAGTGAACCTAAAAAAGAAAAACAAAAACTAAGCAAACAACTAGAACAGGAATAGAATCACAGAAATGGAGAATACGTGGAGGGTTATCAGTGGGGAGGGGGAAGGGAGGAGAAGGCGGGGAAAGGTACAGGGAATAAGAAGCATAAATGGTAGGTACAAAATAGACAGGGGGAGATTAAGAATAATATAGAAAATGGAGAGGCCAAAGAACTAATATGTATAACCCATGGACATGAACTTAGGGGGGTGAATGCTGGAGTGGGGGGAGGGTGCAGGGTGGAGGGGGGTAAAGGGGAGAAAAATTAGGACAACTATAATACCATAATCAATAAAATATATTTGACAAAATTTTTCAACTCCTTTGGGTCAATACCAAGGAACACAATAGCTAGATTTGGATCTCATGGTAAGAGTATGTTTAGTTTGGTAAAACAAACAAACAAACACGACCCTCTCATTTTTCAGATACAAAGCTGAGGTCCAGAGAAGTTAAATAACTTGCCCAAAGTCACACAATAAATTCATGACAGTCATGTTTTGAACAAATATTTCTTGATGCTTAATGTGGAAATACCTGTTGTTATGGGAAAAGAATGGGCATGGGAACCAGGGAGGCCTGAATTTGGAAGCTCTGTGCCTCTGTTTCCTTACCTGTGGAAGCTAATGTATGTTTACTTCCCTAGTAGTGTGATTGTGAAGTTTCAGTGAAATAACGTACCTGAAAGTGCCTCAGGTGCTCAAAAAATTTAACATCTCCCAATTTTTTCTGCTCCTACTGGCATCTTCTAGGGAGGCAGAGCCTCTGGAAGAGCCAAGTGTATACCTGATTCAGGCCTGAAGGGTTCTCCACATGGTAAGCAGCTTGGTTGGGCAAAGAATGGCAAGTCTACTTTGTGTGCTGAAGGGGTGTTCCATGTTGCTACCATGTTCTTTAAGACTGTTGTCTATGCTTTATAAAGACCCCTGGATGTTTCCAGTCCTGTTTTCTAACACGGTGACATGCTCACTTTCGGCAGATTAATTGGTAGAGTTGTCAGCACAGCTGCCTTTTATTGCCAGTAAATGTGGGTCCCTGTGAGCTGTGGCCTTAATTATTTGTTATTTTTTTTCCAAGGGGGATAAGGTATGTCCTGCTTTAAGCTGGTATTTTCTTACATCAGGACAAGTAACGGAATTTATCATAAGGCGGTGACTAGGAGTGCCTAAGAAAAAGCAAAAAATTAGTGGAGGCTATGGCTCCCTTGTACTTGTTATTTCTCTTGCTCTTCTTTATTCTCTCATCTCCTCTTTCTCATCAGCCCCACCTGCCAATCTACGCTTCGGTGCAAGAGGCACAGAAAATTGTGCCTCTAGTCTAAGTCTCATGATGCAACTCCCACTAGTAAAGCATTGTGATTTCCTTCTCCCCACTTAAGAAATGTTTGAAGACTTCTATTCCACAGTGCAATCCCTCAGTGATGTTTTCCTCTGTAATATTTGAGAATTGGTCAATTTGTCATGGTACATTCATCAATTCAGGCACAATCTATATGACTATTTTCATAGCTCTTAAAAATAATGTGCTCTAGAAAAATGCAGAATCTTTGTTACAGCATTTACAGAGTTAAATAATAATTGTCTTGTGTGTAATCACTGTATAAACTATGGATGGTTTTAAAAACCTTCATTAAGTTGTTGGGTTTATCAGTGTTTTCCCTTACATGTGACAAACTTAATGTCATATAAAGCAGGATCCTTCTGACTTTACTTTTTTACACTATCAAGAAATATTCAGTTCATCCAATTGTTAGTTCTTTCCTGGATTGGGGATCTAGGTAAATCAAAGGGAAATTTAGTCCATGGGGAAAACAAATGTCCGTCTGTTGTAGCCAATAGTTTCAGTATCTTCCTCACAAAACAGTTTACAGGTCTGCTGTGAGGCAGACAGGTGGGCTTTTCACCTTGTCTCATTTCTACCTTCCAGTCAAGGGGCTAATGAACTGTAAAGCAGTCTCAGCTGAACAGCAGGAAGGATAAGGAACAAAAAGAACTTGGTAGTAATCATTTACATAGTTCAACCTTGAAAAAAAAATCAAGCTTAAATGGTCATTTTTAAGGCTGTTAGTAGCCCTCAGCTTCTACAATGGCAAGACACAGTAAACTACATATTATACTATTTTATTATAGTCAAATACCACTTTATTTTAAATTGAAGTCTGTAAAATTGAACTAGATTGACATTTTAAGCAGAGTTATCTGTATAATCTCTAACAAAATCTGCCTAATTGGATCATCAGCATAGCTCTTTTGGCCCTGAGTCTTAATTAGTGTGGCGCCATCAATACTGCGCATGCTCACGTGGCTTCCAAGCAGGAGCGGGCATTAACCACCCGACTCTTTATGAAGAGATTCACTCCAAGTTTTTGTATGTTTGTGGGTCTCCCTAGATGTCAATCACACATCCAGGGAAGTCTGTAAACCCCAGTTTTAATACAATGAAGCCATTTCATTAACTACCGGTGGCCATGCATGTCTGAGAGCCAGTATGTCACAGACATGGACTAAACAGAGATCATGTTGGGGAAACTGAAGGTATTCCGGGCAGTGATGGGCTACCAACAAATTAATGTGACATTAAAGCCAGCTTCTGCCACAAAATCTGATTCCCAGGGATACTTGAAGAGGAGTAGACACATCAGCAACTGCAGTAATTGATTGTTCTTATAAAACTCTTACCTACCATCACTCCCTTTCTTTCAGGCCAAGGAACCCATGGGAGGGCATACACCTCCACTCCCCAAACCAAGGTCAACTTTGTTTACCTTTCAACTAGGAAGAAGGTCATCTTTGGAGTCCTCCTGCCTCCATCTTTGCATTGCTCTTTTTTCTCAACACCCTTTCCTGCTCCAGGTTGGTGGCCCCCTTCCTAATTCTCCTTGGTCCCAAGTACCTCTTCCTCCTACAACAAACAATCCATCTCCTAGAGAGTGGGTAAGCCAGATGTTAGAGGGGAAGCAACCTGACTGCATCATTCACAATTTAGTGTGAAGATGGAATAACTCACCACAACTCTCCCAAGGTTATAATAATTGAAAAGATGAGCTGATTTAATTGAGTTTATCATTGATAGACTTTCAGCCAATGTAACTTTGGAAAGGAGTTATTTCAGGCAGAATTAGGAAAGAATGTTTGAAAGACAAGATACATACATATATCTTATTGTCACACACACAGAGCCATGCTATAGAATTGTATGCAGCAATTAAAAAAAATGAGATAGTGTTATATACACTACAATGGAAACTCTCTAAGACACTGTAACAGCAAGCCCCTTTTGGGCTTCTTAAATCTGACCACAAGGTCAGATCAACAAGTAAGGTCAACCCTGGTCTTCTTCCACTAATTCAGAATAATCATTCCCTGCTCCCTGATGGAACATAGCTCACTCAGTGCCACCCACAGACTAAAGCCCGAAGAATGTAGCTGGAAACTTGGCACAGCACCTCTGAAAAATTGCTAATCCCTGAGCCCAACCAATGGATGTGGAAATCTCATTCATGGTCAAAATCACTCACAGATCAGGCCACAGATGCAAATTCATTTTCCACCAGAGTATCCACAAACCTCATCTATAGATTTCTAATGAGTGGCTTTTGTTTTAAATGAAAGGCCAAAGATAAGACCCTGATGGAATTTTTTATTTAACGTCAAAAGCACAAACAAAAAGCAAAACATTGAGCAACAACACTGCCATACTCCTAATTCACAGGATGCCATCTCAACCTGAAGTCATTTCCAGGATCCGTAAGTGCTTCGTGCACCAGTGGGGCTAAGCAGCAGGACTAAGTTGCTCCTAATCACATCTGCATTTCCCAAGGGAAGCCAGTCCTTCTGCCCAAACGTTGGTTTGTTAGAGAAGCAGAGATGGCTTATGACTCTCCTCTCCTCATATGAGCTATTTTTGAAAAGGAGGCAAGATGAGAAACTTCAATTAGACTCTCAAAGCAGAAACTTCTCTGGAACCTGGATGGTTTTGAAGGCGTTCCATTAAGTATTTCAAGGCACTAAGAATCAAGAATCATACCCCTCTTTGGCTTTGTCCATGTGTCCTTTACAAATGTTCCTTGACGACCCTTTTCCTCTTTCCCCCATTATTCCCTTCCCTGCTCCCCTCTGGTTATTGTCAGTTTGTTCTTTATTTCAGTGACTCTGTAAAAAGTGGAAAATAAATCCTATAATGAACTAGTAACTTATTTTGGAAAAATGTAACAAACCTACTTTATAACATGCACAAAAAAATATAGCTCATATATTTAAACATTCAAATGTTAAAATTAAAGCCAAAAATAATTAAAAAGATAAAAAGGAATCAAGAATCATTCGGCAAATGACTCTTCTTTGTGCTCAGAGACTAAAAAGATAACAGAGGTGATGACTCCTTTGGCGCGCACATTGTAATCCCCCAAAGCTAAGAAGGCCCTGTTTTCCTAATGCCCTTGTCACTGTTTAGCAGCAGGTCACATTGAGACACTCCTTGCCTGTCACCCTGGTGAGACACACATCCTCCTCAAAGAAGCAAACCGGTTTTTGTCAGGAGGTAACTGCGGGTGGCTGTGGGCAGCTATGTGTTGACAGTGAACTGGTTCGCTCTTTTTGTCTTTTCTTTTATTCCTTTTTTTAACTTAAATTTCCAGTTTTATTGCAAAGTCATTTCTAAACAATGGGTTTTCCAAACCAGTCTCAGGTTTGGCTGTCAGAGGGTCTTGTTCCCACTGACTTAACATGAACTCTAACAATTGGAGAGAAGAAGGCTTTTTGGTGAGTAGATACTTTCATCTCAGAGACCCAGTCTCTGCAAACACTCAATGTTTTAAACTGGAGGAGACTTAGGGTATGATATATTCTCTTATTTTAGGAGTGTATGCAGGTGCCAAGTGGAAAGGGCGGGAGTGTTAATGTGTATGCTCAGAGAAGAGAACAGGAAAGAACATTCTTGAACATTTTACTGTGATTGATTTGGGAATAGGTTGCTTTGAGGAACCTTTGGCAAGTAATTGCATCAAAAGTACAGTATCTCAGTTTTTCAGTGAATACACAACATGTATTGAGTTACCAGGCCTGCCTACCATACATACTGAGATGGGGAATTTCTTCCCTGGCTATAAATGGGGTATATTGATTGGTACTATGTCGAGACCAGCTATTTTGACTGCCTGCACCTCAGGTTGTAAGTACCCTTATTAATCTGGAGGAGAGTCCTGTCTTTGGGATCACTAGTTTACAATGTAGTGTATTGTGCCAGTGGTGGCATCGATGTGGGAATTTTACCTCATATCTTCTCATTTTCAGGGGGAACCAAGAGAAAAGTGTATACCCACAAATTCTCCACTGCACACCAAAGTTAACGAAATAGGAATTAGCATGTTAGATGTTTAATGAAAAAGTAAGCAGGAGGTGGCAATAGTTTATTTTTACTTAAGGTGAATACTCAGAAAAGCAATTGTTACAACATACAGAGTTCAAGTTTATCCTTATATTTACAGTGAGTAAGTACCTTTGGGAAGATTTGGTCATTGAATATCAATAGGTAAGGTTATTTGAGGTTTCTACAATGTTTTTGAAACTAATCTTGCATGCCCACACAATCATATATGGCAACACACTTTATATGTTTGGTAACAGAAGGTTGAAAGGACAAATCCTTGGTTTGTTTCTGGCCAGTGTATGCTTGGGGTCCATCCATGGGGTCCAGGAACTAGAGAATGCTTGTTTTCCCACTGATGAATCACCTTAGCCTTCCTGCCTAAGGAATTAATTGTTTTTCTTGAATTAACTGCGGGGAGCCCTCCACCCCTGCAGTGTCAAGAATTTTTTTTTCCAACAAGCACTAATGTAAGCTTGGTGGTTGATGAGCCTAGTAATCCTGACTACAATTCACTATTCCTTTGGGCAAGTCAGGTGAGCCCAAAAGGGTAGAAAAATAACTGTACTAAAACTAAAAAACCTGGGATATAATCTTGGTTCTCCCACCCCATTTCCATGCCAACTTGATTAAGCCTTAGTTTTCTCATGTGTATGATAGAACAATCATACCAGTCCTGATCAAGTATATTTTATAAATTATACAAGTATGTGGTATTTGTTATTTATGTTTGGTGAAAATTACACTCTCACTTAGATGCTATTTGGCAAATACCACAAACCTTCTGAGACCAAAACCAAACTAAACAAGACACACACATACACCAGCCTTTGGACCTAGGTTTGTGCTTCACACAACAGCTTCAGGTGCTACGGTAAGGGCCTGAATCTCAAAAGATGCCCAGCCCACAGCTTTCCTTGTATAATGTGAGGGCTCTTTATACACCCACCTTCAACCTAGACTTTACAGTAACACACGTGCTGTCAGGTCAGGAAACTCTACTTGGCAACCCAGCCCTAATTCCAGGTCAGTTTCAGCTGAGCCGTGGGACTGCACTACTAGTCCAGGGTGCCCAATTACTTTCCTCCCATGATTGAACCTGTTTGGAAAAGTTTCTTTTCTTTGTTATATAACCCAAAGTTCAAACTCCTTTGTTCTTGAGGTCTCTGCCAATGAATAGAAGCTCAAGTTCACTGCCTGCTGTCCAATACTTTTAAGAGTCCTGTTGTAAGAAATTATATTCATGGATGATTGCCTAAAAGATATGAAAAACTTCTATTCCTCTAGATACCCTAAATTGTATCTGCACATCAAGCCAAACAATCAAAAAGCAGCAGGCTTGGCTGAATTGCTCTGGCCCCATGTAGAGCTGCTTTTACTGAATTACACCTTGGCAGTATGCCACTGGCTTTCATTGAGGGACATTACAAGAAACAGTCCTTTAAAAATTGCTAGTGTAGGGATATTGTTGACATCTCCACTGTTTCCCCACATCGGGCCTTTGATGAGAATCAATGGAGAAATTTCCCTTGGCTCTTGGAGCAGCTTGTTTTTTTCACATGGGCACAGCAAAGTTCACATTTCTTTTTTTGCTTTGGCATCTAGGAAGTTCAGAGTCAAATATTTGTCCCACTTCTTTTTAAATATCTTTATTTTTTTAGAGAGGGGAAAGGGAGGGAGAAGAAGAGGGAGAGAAACATCGATGTGTGAAACATCGATTGGCTGCTTTTTGTACTCACCTGAACCAGGGATTGAACCCACAACTTGGGCATGTGCCCTGATTGGGAATCAAACCCGCAACCTTTTGGTTTCCAGCATGATGCTGAACCAACTTAGCCATGCCAGCCAGGGCTTTGTCCCACTTCTAAGAACTAGGTAACTGTACATAAACTGTATATGAACAACTAAAGTGTTCATGGTCTCATGTTATTTTTCATTCCTTATATTTCCTATACTTAATTTTTTTCTATACTTACTGTGCATTGTAAACTCCCTGAATCTCTTTGAGAAAAAAACGTATATTTAAGCTTATCTTCTCTGTATAAGGCTCTTCCAAATCCCAATCTTCCTTCTAGCCTTGTCTTTTGGCAGTTTCTGCCACAAATCTGTGATCCAATCACACTGACCCTCATCATGCTTTGACTCGGCCATGTATTTTCATGTTGTTCTGAATTAGCCTATGCAGGTCCCTCTACACGGAGCATTCTTTACTTGTTTCTTAGCCAAGTGAAATCCTGGGAGAGCTATTAGTTCCTCTCTCTGTTCCTATGTTGCTTTTCATCCATATCACCAGCGTAGCACATGCATTCTAATAGACCATGTACACATCTGCGTCCTTTGCTAGATCAGTAACACCTTAAAGGCAATGCCAGTTGTGTTTGTCTTTGTCTCTCCAGTGTCTAACAACAGCCGTTGCTACATAGACAATAATCAAGAAGTGTCTCTAAAATTTTTTTCAGTCTCTGAAACAGATTATTTTATTATTTTAATATATTTTATTGACTATGCTATTACAGTTGTCCCATTTTTTTCTCCCCTTTATTCCCCTCTGTCCTGCACTTCCCCCCTTTAGTTCATGTTCATGGGTTGTACATTTAAAGTTCTTTGACTTCTATATTTCCTATACTATTCTTAACCTCTCCCTGTCTATTTTCTACCTACCACTTATGCTTCTTATTCCCTGTACCTTTTCCCCTATCCTCCCCCTCTCCCCTTCCCTGCTGACAACCATCCATGTGATCTCCATTTCTGGGATTCTGTTCCTGTTCTAGTTGGTTGCTTAGTTTGTTTTTGTGTTTGTTGTTCAAGCTCAGTTGTTGATAGGTGAGTTTGTTGTCATTTTACTGGTCATATTTTGATCTTCTTCTTCTTCTTAGATAAGTCCCTTTACCATTTCATGTAATAAGGGCTTGGTGATGATGAACTCCTTTAACTTGACCTTATCTGAGATGCACTTTATCTGCCCTTCCAATCCAAATGATAGCTTTTCTGGATAGAGTAATCTTGGATGTAGGTCCTTGCCTTTTATGACTTTGAATACTTCTTTCCAGTCCCTTCTTGCCTGCAAGGTTTCTTTTGAGAAATCAGCTGATAGTCTTATGGGCACTCCTTTGTAGGTAACTGTCTCCTTTTCTCTTGCTGCTTTTAAGATCCTCTTCCTTATATTTAATCTTGGGTAATATAATTATGATGTGTCTTGGTGTGTTCCTCCTTGGGTCCTATTTCTTTGGGACTCTATGAGCTTCCTGGACTTCCTGGAAGTCTATTTCCTTTGCCAGATGAGGGAAGTTCTCCTTCATTATTTGTTCAAATAAGTTTTCAATTTCTTGCTGTTGTACTTCTCCTCCTGATACCCCTATAATTAGGATATTGGGATGTTTCAAGTTGTCCCAGAGGTTTGTAAGATTCTCTTCACTTTTTTGAATTCTCGTTTTTCTCATTTTGTTCCGGGTGGATGTTCACGTTTTCCTTTTGTTCCAAATTACTGTTTTTACTCCTGGTTTCCTTCCCTTCACTGTTGGTTCCCTGTATATTTTGCTTTATTTCACTCTGCATAGCCTTCAACTTTTCCTCTATTTTGTGACCATACTCAACTATTTCTGTGAGCAACCTAATTACCAGGATGGAAACTCTGTTTGGAACTCTGCATCTGATAGGTTGGCTATCTCTTCATCGCTTAGTTTTTTCTTGGAGCTTTGATCTGTTCTTTCATTTGGGCCATATTTTTGTCTTGGCCAGCCTGTTATGTTGTAAGGGGTGGAGCCTTAGGTATTCGTCAGGGCAGAGCAACCCGAGTTGCTGCACTGTGGTCCTGTATGTGGGGGAGGGGTCTAAAAGGGAACAATGCTGCTTGCTCGGCTCTCAGACAGCTTTCAGTCACTTCCCCCGCCACCTACAAGCAAATTGGGCCCTTCTGGTGCTGATTCCTGGGTGGGTGGGTTTGTGCATGTTCTAGGACCCTGTGGGTCTCTCCAATGAACTCTCCTGTGAGGTTGGGAGTTTGTCCTGCTGTGGCACCCCCCACAGGTGTTTACAGCCAGAGGTCTTGAGGCTTTCTTCCCGGCACTGGAACCCTGTGTTGGGTTGTCTGTCTTGGCCCCCAGTTGTTCCTCCTGGTTTATCCTCATGCAAATTTGGGACCTCTGGGCTTCCAGCCACCCCCTTGCCACACATCTTTTCCCCAGCTGCCCATCTCTACCCCTCCTACCAGTCTGAATGAATGTTTCTTTAAATTGTTGGTTGTGGGACTTATATACAGTTCAATTTTCTTGCAGTTCTGGTTATTGTTTTTAAATTTGTTGTTGTCCTTCTCTTGGTTGTGTGAGGAGGCAAAGTTTATCTACCTATACCTCCATCTTGGGCAGACAAATGTCTGTAAAATTAATGAGTAAATGAATACTTGTGTTCCAGCTCTAGCACAAGGGAACCTTGCAATGGTTGTTACCAAGATTGATAAGAAAATGCATTTCAATATTTGCAAAGGCTTTCTATGCAAAATATTGCATAGAAATATGTCTAGTGGTTGCTGGAGGCACATGTGCAGATGATGGGGTCTTCCAGCATTTAGAATATTGGGCCACACCAGTCCTTCCTTAGAGCAGATCCAAATCTTCAGACATCCTTCTGGAGACAGGAATACCAAGATGCTTTCCCTGCCATACAACATTTGCCTGCCCTATGGCATTTGGTACACAGTCAGTTCCAGCTGTTTGCCATTGATGAGGCTAACACCAGAAGAGCAATCAAATGAAGCCAGAAACATACAATGGTGCACCTGATTCAGTTTTGTGATACCACAGGACAGAGGAGAGGGATCCAAAAAGTGGAGGGTGGGAGGCAATCTGGTGTCCTGGGGGCATGGAGAGTGTAAATGTGCATATGGGTGCTGAGGAATGTTAATACCAGAAACCAATTTTTCAATCAATTCCCCAAACACTGTGGTGGAAATGATGCTACCACAGCCTCCCTTGTTCTTCCACTGTCAGAACAGTGTGTTTCTTACTTGCCCAAGAATCCAAAATATCCATTAGATCAGGGGTGTCAAACTCACTTTCACGGGGGCCACATCAGCCTCACGGTTGCCTTCAAAGGGCTGAAATAATTTTAGGACTGTATAAATATAACTACTCCTTAACTGTTATGGAGTTGAAATTACATTCAGCCCTTTGAAGGCAACTGTGAGGCTGATGTGGCCCCGAGTGAAAATGAGTTTGACACCCCTGCGATTAGATGATAAAACAGAACATAAAGTAACATCACAGTGTTTACAGTGGAATTTCACACCAAAACATATTAAAAGGACATTGGAGAGCAATGTTCAATAGGTAAGCAGTAACTTGCTACGTTGAAGGTTTTCTATTTTTTTCTCTTGCTTTGGTGTTTCCTTGGAACCTTATAGTAAAACTAATGGTGCTATTGCTGTTTCAACAGTAAGATCATTGAATCCAACACCTCCATTTCACAAATGTACAAGCTGAGGCCCTGTGATACTCTGATTTGCCCAAGGCTATAGAATGAGTTGGCAGCAGAATCACTACTTGACTCCCAGCCCACTGTTCCCAGGAGACCAAGACAGCTGCCTCTGCGCAGTCATCAAATCCAAAAGCTCCTGGGAGAATAAGCTAGTCCACTTGTTTCCGCATCAATGCCAACCTAATAAAATGACAACAAAAACACCTTATTGAAGAGCTACCAGACTCAGTTAAAGGTTTGAGCCAGTGGTTAATGGGTACAAGGACTGAGTTAGCAAAGAGATGTTGTCTCTTCCAGCTTGGGTTGGCATCTGGGATTAGTTCGGCAAACACTCTCAGAGAGCCTAGCATCTGTTGACCCAATTGCTGGAAGAAGGAGATGAGGTGGATGAAAGCCAAGGGTGGAAGAATGCAGCAGAAATCTAGGACTCAGACTTCCTGTTCTGCTGATGAACGTGTTATGTATGTCACTTGGCAGTTGGGACATGGAGTGCAGCCACAAAAAGACACTCAGTGTTTCTAAGTTGAGTTGGGAGGGCACACAGTCCTACAAACAGTTCACAGTCCAGTTGGGAGTGTCACAAGGAACACAAGAATGTTGGTGCCTTATAGTTTCAGTTCCGGCACAACATCGCTCTTTTAGGGGGTCAAGTGTATCCATAATCTCCAAGCACGTACCGCACAAGAGGAAGGCTCATAAGAGCATGTACCAACTTAACCACAGAAAGAGCACTAGACATATTTCAGTTCCTGATTGCCTTTTTTAAACAATAAAAACATGGATAATAATCCTTCCCAGAAAAATGTGAGGTTAAAAGTTTAATCTGAGTTCACAGCACACACATTCCAAGGGGGCACTGTACTTGGGGAAATTACTCACCTAGAGTTTATATAAGTTCTGAGGCGATTAGAGTCAGCCGACAAATTGGAGCCAGAACACGTTTACATTTAAGGCTTAAAAATGTAGATTCCTCTTACAGAAAGAAAGAAGGGGAGGGGGAATCACCCACCATCCAGTGTTTCTTGTTAAGGGACCAGACCCCATTAAGTGTCAGTCCATCATCTAGGAGAGTGTGGAAGATGCCAGTACACAATCCCCCTGTCTGTCCCTCTTGAAAAGCACACGTCACATCTGCTTGCTATCAGCATTTATCTCGCAGCGTGCGTCTGACTCATTTGGAAAACTCAAAGCACATGTTTATTCCCGCTGAGGAACCAGCCATTACCGTGCAATTTACAGGCCCTCTGCAGCCCAGAACACACGGCGATGGAGACGACTGCCAAATGCCAAGGAGCTGGTCTGGGCCCTAGGCGCTGCTCCGTTTGATTACTTTGCTACCAACTTTGTAAAGGGAAATGACACCCCCTTCAGCCTCCAGTGAGCTCTCTTGTCACTTCCCAGCCTGAGTCACAACTAACGCTTCTTCTTCTTAGCCAGTCAGGGTGGGTGAGAACCCCAAAGCCAGTGTGTTTGGGAAGGAGTGACAGCAGGTAATGAATGAGAAACACACGGCTTGTTAATTTCTGGAAACAAATGGTACTTGTGCAACAACTCAAGAAGTCTTGGTCACGAAACAAAATCGATGTGCTCTTTCTTTTTTTAAATCCCTGCAGTGTCTGGGAGGGATCTTGGTGATTGCAGCACATTTTTCAAATTGGGATTCTATCACCTAATCTGATTTCAAGCAGTTTCTCTAAAAACAATGAAGCCGAATGCACATGAACCTACTCTACCTGGGCCTACACAAAGCCACACTCCCAGCTGAAAGGTAAAAATTCACCAGGCTTGGTTTTTGTCTGTTGGATCTTTTTTTTCTGCTTTTGGCTCTATTCTGCCAAAATTTACGGCAGGCCATGGCCACGGTGGGTCAACATGGGTGCCTTTGCGTGAGTTAATAAGAGGTGTCCCCTCAAGGAGGACCAGCCCTGCTGGGAGTCTTTCTACAGAGCAGAACCTGCACAGCTGGGTGATGCAGCCCTGGCAAGAGCTCACAGGCCTTCCTTTCCAGAAATCCTGAAAACAATGGATACTCTAAAGTTTGTTAACTTTAATGGGAACAGGCCACATTAGGATGATTAAATACAAGAAGCTAAATGTTTAAATCAAAACCTGCACACACCTCTGTCTGTGTTCTCTGAATGCTGAACCACACAGAGGGCTAGATGGAGAGGCTGGCATGGTTTAGTTATACTCAGTAGGCCTCTATCTGGCCAGATGACCATGTAATACTCAGATTGCTCTATAACCAGCTCCTAGATAAAACGTGTTCCTTCGCTGAATTTTTGTCCACTTTTCTTGGGTACTCCGAGTCCTGCATATCTCTGAAAAGACAGGGAGACTTCCTGTCCTTCTCCTGGTTTGTACAATATGTCCTCTAAGTTCTCCACATCATTGGCCTCTATCACCCCTTAGACTTTGTTTATAGGCTGGCCTGTCCTTGGAGGCCACCCCTACCTCTGAATGTGCCACCATCAAACTTTGTTCATCAACCTTAGTAGATGCCACTTCCTAGAGCAGTGAGTCCCAAGCATTTGAACACTTATCCCCCCCACCCCGCCATTTCCTTATTTTATTTATTTGTTAACATATACATTATCTACACAGGATACTATCATTACTTAGTAGTTTAAGGCACAAAACATAGGGTGAGATTTATCATAACAAGTTTACATGTAAATTTTCATCTGTATTCCCCAGCAACATTTTAATAATTTTGAAGGGTGTTTTGGAGCCAACGGTTTGGCAAATAAAATTAGACTGTCACTGTTTCTACCTTCTAACACTGTATCCTTGTATTGTGGTCATCAAACATTTTGTGTAGAAGTTGTAACAGTGCTACCTCTTCCATTTTTTGGTTTGGTTTTCTTGTGGGCTGTAGTGTTAAAGTGCTATCTTTAACCCATGGTTCCTGTATAGGAGTCTTTTTAAGCCACATGTCCATTTTGTGAAGGTTAAAACTAGATAACACAACTAGTAAATCCACTTAACCAGTATAGGAAACCAGCCACAGAATACTCTCTGCGTTTGAATTTGAGAACCTGGAACAAAAGGATGTGAAGACCAACCTGTTCGTTCCCTTAGGGTTAATACCAGGTTACCCAGTCGGGAAAAAAATGCAGAGGGTTTCGGGGTTGCCAGCGAAAACGATGGTTTCCCAGCTGATTCCATATCTACATCATTTCTGGTTTAGAGCACTTTTTAATGAGAAAAGTTAAGTTAAAGATACTAAATATGTCCAAATGTCTCAAATGCCTCCAAAGGGAAGGAGGTAAGGTATATGACCTAACTTTCTAGGGAAAAAGAAAAACCAGAGCTTGTCCTCACACTTCTTTCTTCCACAGGCATGTCAGGGAAGCATGGGAAAGGGGTATGTCGTCCCTGCCAGTAGCCCACACTGCCACTTATTCAGCAATATCTACAGTCTGAACACCTTCCATAGATTGATTTTGTTCCACCATTCTGTGTTTGAGAAAAACAGAGCTGCTACATACATTTTCAATCTCAAGGGTCATAATTGCTAGTTTTACAGGAATGTTGCTACTTTATCCAAGACAAGCAACCACTGTCTGATGAAAGGAACTAGCAGCAAATTCCCCTTTCCACCCACTTCTACAGTAAAAACGCAACACCAGCAGATTTCTCCAATGTTGCCAGTGAGGACTTCTCTTGATGCTTGAAAACAACCAGGCCTTCTGACCCAGATCTCCTCTCTGTGTGTGAGCCTCTCTTGGAGGGCAGAAGCAGCTCTGCATGTTCAATTGCCCTGAGATTGGGAAGGAGGTCTGTGGAAAGGGTGGGTAGCTGACTGGTGGGTAGCCCATTGCAGGAAAATATCACAGACGGGGAAAAAAGATTCAAACTGTGGAGGAGTTAGAGGAGCTACTTCACCAGGAGTGAGTAGTAAGTTAGTGTATACGCTGAACTATCTCACTCAGTGGCATCCATAATGAAGTTCAAAGTCAATAATTATATATATAAACATGAAGAAAACTGACATTGAAGCCAGCCAAAGGTATGGATTGAGACATACGAAAGCTCCAGGCTTTCCTGGGGAGGAATATGTGAGCCAACAGCTTTGGCTTCAAGTCCCACATGCTGCCTCTTTTTGTGCTATTTGGAAGTGTTTATATACTGATTCTAAGTGTCCATGGACTTAAATAATACAAGAAGAAAAGAAGGAATTAGAAGTCAGTCCATGTGTAGTATCCAGACCTAAATCTTAACCTAAACATATCCAAATTCCTCTGATCTTGTTACCAATTTAAGACAACAGAATGGGTCCAAATTATGCCAAGCATTTCAGAGCCACCCAGGCCCACCAGGCTACTTTATCAGCTCAAGGCACTGTTTACAAAAAGCTAAACCAACCAAACCAACCAACAACAACAAAAAAACACAAAAAGCCCCCAAACCTGAAATGCCATCCCAGAAAATGCACAATGGAGTCTGAGGTTGAAAACATTTTCTACCCTGAAGTTGCTGGTCTCAGGCCGAGCAGCTATTTCATGGACTGAATTTTAGATGATTGGGGGTGAGGGGAGGGGACCACCAGCATTAGAGACCTGGTGTGTGGGGCAGGGAAGTGGCCAGGACAGTGGCTCACTCAAAAGGGCACTTCTCACTCCCTGGTGGGCAGCTGTGTCCCTGCACCAGCTGCTTCTGTGAGCTGCAGTCTGTCCTTGTCAAACTAGCCCAAGGGCAGGCTGTGCTTCGCCATCCCATGTCATGTCATTCACTAATTTACTCATCCATTTAGCAAACATTTATTGAACTCCTCCTAAGAGTCAGGCCCTGGGGATACACACATGAATTGAACACACATGGCCTTTACCTTCATTTGAAGCTTTCTGTAAGTCTCTCGGCAGGTTGTTTGCTTGAGTTTGAATTCTGGTTAAAATGCAGATGCTGTGGAGCAGACCTGAACTTTGTGCTGTTAGCAGTTGTGAGTTAAGTAGAGATTTTCAACTTCAGGCTGATGCTGAGTGCTTGCAAGGCTCTGCTCCTCACTCCAGACCACGGTAGATGTGTGGTGAGGAGCATGGTGGAGCACTTGGGAAATCAATTTCCATCTGTTTCACAGTTTGCTTGGGACCAGCCCAACCCTATAACAGACCCCATCCTTGGCTCAAACCTTAGACAGCCCTCGTTAAAGGGTGACTGTAGGGGTAACTGGAGAGGCTCTATTTATTCCGTGTCTATAGAAATTCCCAAGGCACAGCTTTAGCAAGGACTTCCAGCTTTCTCTTAGTATAAACAGCTCACGCTTTTCCTCTCCATCTATGTCCCCAGTGCAGGTCTGTTGGTAGTGCTAGTGACAAATGAAACTGCAAAAAGACAGTGGCCAGTGGATATCTAGCTGATGGAAAAGGCTCAGAGAAATTCTAATCTGCAAAATCTCTGGGTACTGCATAAAGCAGCACTGGTGTCCTCTAAAAGTGCAGAAAATTTTAGTCTAAATCATGCCAACTGTGTGTTCAACACTTTAAAGGGTAAATAGGTCCTTTCTGTCTGTCATAAGTTCATGCACTTGGAATGACCAGTAATGTATACTTAAACATGTAATAAAACTTAAGGGAAAAGAGGGTCCAGGGAGTGCAGGGGAAGTGAGCTATTACTTCTCCAGCATGGAAAGGCCATTGTATTTCATGTATGATTTGACCATGCTTCAGGAAAGCAATTTTGGCTTTAAATGGCACATTTCCTTTTTTCTTTATTGGGCTTCCTGAAGGGTTATTTCACCCCAGGTACTTTCTTACACTGAGTAGTATTTCAGCTGTATCGTGCAAACCCAGAGATCTTGCAGAGGTCTCTGTAATACTTGGTATGTCACTAATTGTCAACAACTGGCAGGCTGTGGTTCTGGAGGCTTGAGATGCATACTTGAATCTGTGATGGATGTTTATAAACGTCGGAATGTGTCTTCAATCATCGCAGAAATGCCTGAGCACATGGCTGCCGGTTGTGCAATGTGAGACATGACTGACTAAGATGGGCACTTGTGCTATTATTTATTATTGTTCTGGTAACATTTACTATTTTGGAGGGTTTGTTGTTCTGTTTTAAGAAATAATAAGTTGAGTACTTTTTTTTTTTTTAAAGAAGTAGCTCACACTTTCTTTCCCTTAGTTTTAGAGCAAGGCAGCATCTGTGAACATATGGTTGGAACTTCCTGAAAAAGAAACTTTCCTTCCTTATTTTGTTAAGATGCATTCTTTATCCCTAGTGAAATAAAGACGAGATTAGTTCATGGAATTTTATTTCCTTGGGAGTTATCTACATGACAACATCAATCTCATTAAAACCTCTGCAGGCCTAACAGAATGCAACTGCCTTGCCCGTGAATGTCTTCTGGTCTTGGCCTAACAATCCTCACCTAGGAACTGCATATGCTTTTTCAATACTATCGGCATTCTGCTTGCTTCAGCTTTCTTAGTATTTAGGTGTCCACAATTAGTTATTCATGAATGACATCAAATATTTTTATTTGCAGAACAGTGCCACAGATCTGTAACCATTCCTTTTGGCTGATCTTTCAAATAATCCCTCTGTAAAATCTCCAGCAACTCTGTCACTCAAAGCAAAGCAGTTATCTTGGCTTCCTTACAGGGATTCAACACTAATTCCAAGGGAAACAGACCAAGTTTACAAAAAGCCAAATGGCCCTTGGCTCCTTAGATGCTCATGAAAGTACAATTATTATCAACAAAAAAGATACTTTCTAGTTGTCACTAAGGACTTGTCCTCAGTGTCTTGTGATTGTCTTGGACTGAAAATCTCTGGGTATATAGGCAGGGCCGCTGCCAGCAGTGGTCTGAGATTCACGATGCATCCTCTTGGCATCTCAACATTCTTGTTTATGAAGTTGGGCTATCTTATCCCTTACAGATACTCAACCAAGCACAGCAGGTCCTCGAATAAGGCCATTTTGTTCAATGTCATTTTGTTATTATGTTGATGAGAAAAAAATATCAATTCCTGGCCAGGGCCACTGTCTGTATGAAATTTGCACATTCTCCCCATGTTTTCGTGGGTTTTTTCTAGGTACTCCAGTTTCCTCCTTCATCCCAAAGATGTGCACATGACGTTAACTGGTGTGCCTATATTGTCCCAGTCTGAGTGAGTGCAGCTGTCAGTGAGTGGCCCTGGGAAGTAATGGTGCCTGTCCAGGGTGCGTTCCTTCTTGTGCCCTGAGCTGCCAGGATAGGTTCCCACCACCTGTGACCCTGAAGTGGAATAAACTGGTTGGAAAATAATGAGCTTACTTGTTTTTATGAATCTTTTTAAAATTTATATATAGATCACATTTATTTCAATTGTTAATATTAGAAGAGTTTGGGGTCTTTATTTAGAATTTTGGTAATGCTTTTGTGACCAGAATTATGCTATAGTTACTAAACTCTTGTTTCTATCAACTAGCCTATGGTAAAATTGGTTTCCTTGTACATTGTTTTGCTTAAAGTCATAGTTTCCAAGAACTTATTGATGATGTTAAGTAAGGGCTTATAGTACTTCAAGGGAATATGCTCAAACACTTGCTTATATATAATCTTAGGGATGTAGCAGTGGCCACACTGTGTTACATGAGATTTCATAGCAGGCTTCAAGCCCTATTTCTTTAGGGTCCAGGGACAGACAGGAAGGCTGAAAACCAGCTGTGCTATAGGATAACCTGGAACTCAGAGGATCTGAGAAGGCCTGCAGGGGACATGCAGCTTTAGGGGAGTTAACATTTGGCTCCGAGAAAGACCTCCATTCTAAGACATTAGAAAGATCTATGCGCTGGAAGGCACAATTAAAGCACTCTGAGTCAAACTGTGGCATTACCGTGGTCGATGGTTTCCTCACCTGTACAGTGAGTGTTTTGTTGTATTCAACAACCTTCAGAACCCCTTTTGGTTCTCATTTGTGTGATTCGGTAATTCTACTCCACTCAGAATTATACTCTAGCAGACCATGATAGAGCCACACTGAAATATAACAGTATGAAAGAGGGTACTTATGACAGTTCACTGTGGCCAGATGACACAAAGGCTAACCAGAAGTGAGGCCAGGAGGTGATTTCCCTCATCTCCTCTACTGCAGTCAAGAAATCCAGCAGAGATCTAAAAGATCCAGAAATCTTGCCTTATGAAATGTTCAACCTCAACATAATAAAGGTCCTTAGCAGTAGTTGAATTAGGGCTATGACTGTGGCAGTGAAAGTTTGCTCCTTATTATCAGGTGTGTGTTTGGGAACCTCTCAGTGGGCCAGGCATGTACACAGAAGCAGTAAGCACATAAATTGGGCAGATATTGATCAAGCAGCCATGGCCTGAGTTAGCAATTGGTAGATGGATTGTCTAAAGTGTCTCACAGGATTAAATAAATAAATAAATAAAACAGAAAAAAAAGTGTTTCACAGGACATGTCTGATGGTGTCCTGACGCTGAGCCGTCTATATTCACTTCTCCTTCAAGGATTACTCTGACCTTCAAAAGGGGTTTTTGACTTCATGAGAATGCTAATCTTACTGAAAGGACTTTTAAATATTTGGTTCTTAAGGACTAGGCTTTAAGAAACAAGGACTAAGAGCTCCGCATGACCAGCTTATGAAAGACCCTGAACAAGAAGTGCAAACTAGACCAAGGGGCACACGATGTGATAGAATGGACTCTGACTGGACCGGAGCTCCACTAGCTAAGGGCACCACATCTTTAGTGAGACAGAATTGGCAACTAATAGCTGAACCCACTTTATATTCACTATGGTTTGCCATCCCCCTTCCATACACAGAATACAGATAGCACTGGGTATGCTAACACTATCAATATACACTTATATGAATAAAAGAACAGTGTTTTGTTGATGGCATTTGTTTCACTTTTAGTAACAATTTACCATCCAATCTTCTGGAGAGACAGCTTTGACTGAAAACACAGCAATCTAATTCCTTTTGGAAATTTCAACTCAAAAAAATGGAGTAGACTTCCAGTCAAGATGGTGGTATAGGCCGACAGGGCTCACCTCTGCACAACCACATCAAAATTACAACTAACTTCTGACCAAGGTTGAGGTAGGTAGATATACCTCACTTCCTCACACAACCAAAAGAATGATAACAACCAATTTAACAACAAAAAACAAGCAAAACTGCCAGAAAGTCGAACTGTATGGAAGCCCGACAACCAAGGAGTTAAAGAAAAAACATTCATCCAGACTGGTAGGAGGGGCAGGGATGGGCAGCCAGGGCAGAGAGGATACATGGTGAGGCGGTAGCTGGTGGACTGAGTGGCTGAGGCAGCAGTGGACCGGAAAGCCCCACATTCGCATGAGGATAAACCAGGATGAATAACTGGGGACCAAGACAGACAGCACAACACAGGGTTCCAGTGCTGGGAAGAGCCTCAAAACATCTGGCTGTAAAAAACCTATGGAACTGCAGCAGTGGGAGAAAATGCCAGTCTCACAGGACAGTCTGTTGGAGGCACCTATGAGTCCTAGAACATACACAAGCCCACCCACCCAGGAGACAGTACCAGGGCAGCATCTAGAAGGGAGCAATTCACTTGTGGGAAGCATGGGAAGTGAGTGAAAGTGGGGCGAGAGCTGAGCAAGCAGAATTGTTCCCTCTCTGACCCCTCTCCCACATACAGTGCCACGATGCAGTGAAGTGGGTTGTTGCATCCTGGTGAATACCAAAGGCTCTGCCCCTTACAATGTAACAGGTGTGCCAAGACAAAGAAATATGGCCCAAATGAAAGAACAGATCAAAACTCCAGAAAAAGTGGAACTGGAGAGCATTATGCTAAGTGAAATAAGCCAGGCAGTGAGGGACAAATACCATATGGTCTCACCTTTAACTGGAACATAATCAACAAAAGGAAAAAGCAAGCAAAATATAACCAGAGACATAGAAATTAAGAACAATTTGACAGTAACCGGAGGGGAGGTGGGAGGGGATAAAGAGGGGAAGGGTTTTCAGGAACTACTAAGAGGGACACATGGACAAAACCCGGGTGGGGGAGGAGGATAGAAGCAATAGGGGGAGGTGGGTTTGGCTGGGGTTGGAGGAGTGGTTGGGGGAAAATGCAGACAACTGTAATTGAACAACAATAAAATAATTATTTTTTAAAAAAACCTCCAGAAAAAGAACTAAGTGAAGAGGAGATAGACAATCTATCAGATGCAGAGTTCAAAACACTGGTAATCAGGATGCTCACAGAAATTATTTTGAGTACAGCCACAAAATAAAGAAATGAAGGCTACACAAAGTGAAATTAAGAAAAACATACAAGGAACCAACAGTGAAGGGGAGGAAATGCAGACTCAAATCAACGATTCAGAAGAAAAGAAAGAAACATTTAACCAAAACAGAATGAAGAAACAAGAATTCAAAAAAAATGAGGAAAGGCTGAGGAACCTCTAGGACTACTTTAAACATTTCAACATCCAAATCATAGGGGTGCCAGAAGGAGAAGAGGAAAAGCAAGAAATTGAAAACTTATTTGAAAAAATAATGAAAGAAAACTTCCCTAAGTTGGAGAAGGAAACAGACATACAAGTCCAGGAAGCTCATAGAGTCCCAAACAAGTTGGACCCAAAGAGGAACACACCAAGACACATCGTAATCAAATAGCCAAAGATTAAAGATAAGGAGGGAATCTTAAAACCAGCAAGAGAAAAGGAGAAAGTTATCTACAAAGGAGTTCCCACAAGACTATCAGCTGATTTCTCAAAAGAAACCTTGCAGGCAAGAAGGGACTGGAAAGAAGTATTCCAAGTCATGAAAGGCAAGGACCTACATCCAAGATTACTCTATCCAGCAAAGCTATCATTTAGAATGGTAGGGCAGATAAAGTGCTTCCCAGGTAAGGTGAAGTTAAAGGAGTTCATCATCACCAAGCCCTAATTACATGAAATGTTAAAGGGACTTATCTAAGAAAAAGAAGATCAAAACTATGAACAGTAAAATGAACAAACTCACAACTATCAACAACTGAACCTAAAAAAAACCCCAAAACAAAAACAAACTAAGCAAACAACTAAACAAGGAACAGAATCAGGAAATGGAGATCACGTGGTTGGTTATCGGGGGGAGAGGGAAGGGGGAGGATGGGGGAAGAGGTACAGGGAATAAGAAGCATAGTTGATAGGTACAAAATAAACAAGGGTAGTGTGTTGCAATCATTCAAGGCCTGACAGGTTCACAGTGTTTGGGCAAACAGAAGAATATTTATGGAGCCGTTGGGATTTCTGACATGCTTTTATTCACAGGCAGGCAAGCCATGCACGCTGCAAGCTGCGTGTCACACTGCATGTCACCTGTCCCCTTATGTGGCACCTGTTGTGATACCCAATGGGGAGCCCCTACTCCCCTACCCCCTAAATACTAGGAAGAAACAAACCTGGAAGGGTGCCAACAGATCTTATGTAACAGAGCTTCATATTATGCATGCGAGTCCACTCAAGGCAATGGGAACTGTTTACCGATGAGAACACTATATCAGGCCCATTCTCGAGGTTATTGGAAGCTGCTTCCCTTAGTTACCCAGACACTTGGGTGAGGATGCCAGACTGACTCCATTTACCCTACAGGGAGGTTAAGAATAGTAGAGGAAATGGAGTAGCCAGAGAATTTATATGTATGTCCCATGAACATGAACTAAGAGGAGCGAATGCTGGAGGGAATGGGGGTATTAGGCAGAGGGGGATAAAAAGGATAAAAAATGGGACAACTGTAATAGCATAATTAAGAAAATATAGTTAAAAATTACAACTGAAATATAGAACAACCATCACTCAGAACCATCAGAAATCAAGTTGAATGGAAGTCTGACAATTATGGAATTAAAGAAATCAAGTCCATTCAGACTGGTAGGAGGGGCATAGACACAGAACAGGTGAGTCTTACATCATGTATGGTAGGAAAAAGTTAGGGAGGGATATCTTGGTAGTGAGGAGTCCCAGCCCCATGCCAGGTCGCCCAACTCAGGGTTCCAGTGCCAGGAAAATAAGTTCCCACAACTTCTGGCTGCAAAAGTCAGCAGGGATTGAGTTGGTTGAAGAAACTTCTGGAGCCTCAAGCAGTTCTTCTTAAAGAACCCACACTCAGACTCACCTACTCAGACTCACTCCCTCTGAGCTCGAGCACCAGGGTAGCAACTTGAAAGGCACCAGTGATATACAGGGAGAAACTGAAGTATCTGGCATCAAAGTGAGCAGAAGCCATTATCCCTTTTCTAAACCTCCGCCCCACAGAGCCAGCAAGCTGGTGCCATATTTGAGACTCCATAAACCTGGCTAACGCTGTTTGACCTGCCTTGGAGATCCCCAGAGACTCCACCTCACCCAACATATGGGCCCAGCCAAGCTGCTTTTCCATATGAACAGCTGGTCTTGGCTCATGCTTCACAACTTCCTAAATCCTCTCAAACAAGCAAAAGCTTTCCTCAGTGAGCCCCAGCCAGCCTAGATTCATACCTTGGCTTTGCCTGGGGGTCTTCAAACCCAGCACAAGTAGCAGCCATCTCAGATTGCTTTATATTTTATGTAGGGTGGCCCCTACACAGGTGGGGGCTGACCCTGGCCTGCACCACCAAAGAAATCCCAGGGCCGACACATCCAGTGAACAGCTACAGACCATGTCAGAGCACCACCACCCTGCCCCTGCACAGCTGATCCTCCATGGAGGGCAGAGATAGTGGTCAAAGGTCACAGCCAATCCTTGCAGCTGACTGACCTGGAAAACGCCTCCCACTGACCTGCCAACAGTAACCAAGACTCAATTAAAAGAGGAGGGTGTACTCAGCCCACACACACAAAGTGCACACATTGAGTGCTTGGGTGACAGGTGAGGTAGTGCCATTGGCTCCTACAGGACACCTACTACATTGGTCCATGCTACCAAGACACAGAGTCAAAGCAGCTCTACCTCATACATTGAAACAAACACAGGGAGGCTGTCAAAATGAAGAGACAAAGAAACATGGCCCAAATAAAAAAACAGATCAAAACTCCAGAAAAAGAGCTAAACAAAATGGAGATAAACAATCTATCAGATACAGAATTCAAAACACTGGTTATAAGGATGCTCAACAAACTTAATGAGGACCTAAAGAGCATAAAAAAGACCCACTCAGAAACGAAGGATACAGTAATTGAAATGAAGAACAATTTACAGGGAAACAACAGTAGAGTGGATGAAGCCAGAATCAAATCAATGATTTGGAACATAGGGAAGCAAAAAACAACCAATCAGACCAAGAAGAAAAAAGAATCCAAAAAAATGAGGATAGTATAAGCAGCCTCTCAGACAACTTAAAGAGGCCCAATCTCTGCGTCATAGGACTGCCAGAAGGAGAAGAGAAAGAGCAAGAAATTGGAAATCTATTTGAAAAAATAATGAAAGAAAACTTCCCTAATTTGGTGAAGGAAATAGACATGCAAGTCCAGGAAGTACAGAGAGTCCAAACAACACGGATACAAAAAGGCCCACTTCAAGACACATCATAATTAAAATGGCAAAAATTAAAGGTAAAGAGAGAATCTTAAAAGCAGCAAGAGAAGTTACTTAACTACAGGGGAATTTCCATAAGATTGTCAGCTGATTTCTCAAAGGAAGTTTTGCAGGCTAGTAGAGATTGGCAAGAAATATTCAAAGTCATGAAAAGCAGGGACCTATGGCCAAGGTTCCTCTACCTAACAAAGATATCATTTAGAGTTGAAGGGCAGATATAGAGTTTCCAAGACAAGAAAAAACTAAAGGAGTTCATCATCACCAAACAATTATTACATGAAACATTAAAGTGACTTATTTAAGAAAAGGAAGAAGATCCAAACTATGAACAATAAAATGGCACAAACACATCTATCAACAATTGAATCTAATAAACAAAGTAAACAAACAAGAAAAACAGAGACAGAATCATGGATACACAGAGCATTTTGATGGCTGCCAGTTGGGAGGGGGCGTGTGGGGGAATGGGTGAACAGGTGTGGGGATTAAGAAATACAAATAGGGAGAACCAAGATGGCGGCGTAGGTAGACACACTGCGCCTCCTGGCACAGCCAGAACTGACAGAAAATCGAACGGCAAGGAAGTCCGATACCAAGGAAATAAAAAATAAACATTCATCCAGACCGGTGGGAGGGGCGGAGATGGGCAGCCGGGGTGGAGAGGACTCGCGTTGCCGTGGCGGGACTGAGACTGGCGGAGTGTGGGACGAATGGCGCAGGCAGTCTGACCACTGGCAGACCCTGCGGCCCCACGTTCGCATAGATAGGCCAAGAGGGCCGGACTCAGAGTGGCAGAGAATGGGGCAGGCAGAGCGGCGTGTAACACCCGGCGGCCCCACATTTGCGCACAGATAAACCAGACAAACGGCGGGGGAGCAAAGCAGACCGCGCAACCCAGGGCTCCAGCTCGGGGAAATAAAGCCTCAGACCTCTGATTGAAAACGCCCGTGGGGGTTGGGGCGGCAGCAGGAGAGACTCCCAGCCTCACAGGAGAGGTCATTGGAGAGACTCACAGGGGCCTAGGGCGTGCACAAGCCCACCCACTCGGGAACCAGCACCAGAGGGGCCCAGTTTGATTGTGGGTAGCGGAGTGAAGGATTGGAGTCCGGTGGAGACTGGAGCAGGCGCCATTGCTCCCTCTTGGCCCCTCCCCCACGTACAGCTTCACAGCGCAGCAACCAGCGTCACCCCGCCCTGGGGAACATCTAAGGCTCCACCCCTTAAAGTAACGGATGCGCCAAGACAAAAAAAAAAAAAAAAATGGCCCAAATGACAGAACACTTCAAAGCTCCAGAAAAAATACAACTAAGCGAGAAAGAGATAGCCAACCTATCGGATGCACAGTTCAAAACACTGGTTATCAAGACGCTCACAGAATTGGTTGAATCTGTTCGAAAATCAGTTGAAAAAATGAAGCCTATGCTAAGAGAAACAAAGGAAAAGGTACAGGGAACCAATAGTGATGCGAAGGAAACTGGGACTCAGATCAACGGTGTGGACCAGAAGGAAGTAAGAAACATCCAACGAGAAAAGAATGAAGAAACAAGAATTCGGAAAAATGAGGAGAGGCTTAGGAACCTCCAGGACACCTTGAAACGTTCCAACATCTGAATTACAGGGGTGCCAGAAGGAGAAGAGGAAGAACAAAAAATTGAAAACTTATTTGAACAAACAATGAAGGAGAACTTCCCTCATCTGGCAAAGGAAATAGACTTCTGGGAAGTCCAGGAAGCTCAGAGAGTCCCAAAGAAGCTGGACCCAAGGAGGAACACACCAAGGCACATGATAATTCCATTCCCCAAGATGAAACAGAAGGAGAGAATCTTAGAAGCAGCAAGAGAAAAGGAGACAGTTACCTACAAAGGTCTTCCCATAAGACGGTCAGCTGATTTCTCTTACCTTACAGGCAAGAAGGGGCTGGCAAGAAGTATCCCAAGTCATGAAAGGCAAGGACCTACATCCAAGATTACTGTATCCAGCAAAGCTATCATTTAGAATGGAAGGGAAGATAAAGTGCTTCTCAGATAAGGTCAAGTTAAAGAAGTTCATCATCACCAAGCCCTTATTATATGAAATGTTAAAGGGAGTTACCTTTAGAAAAAGAAGATCAAAAATAGGAACAGTAAAAATGACAGCAAACTCACAGTTATTAATGACCACACCTAAAACAAAAACAAGAGAAAACTAGGCAAACAACTAGAACAGGAACAGAACCATAGAGATGGAGATCACATGGAGGGTTGTCAATGGGGGAGCAAGAGGGGGAGAGGGAGGGAAAGGTACAGAGAATAAGTAGCATATGTGATAGGTGGAAAATAGACAGGGGGAGGGTAAGAATAGTGTAAGAAATGTAGAAGCCAAAGAACTTATATGTATGACCCATGGAAATGAACTATAGGGGGGGAATGTGGGAGGTAGGGGGTGGGCAGGATGGAGTGGAGTGAGGTGGGGGGAATAGGACAACTGTAATAGCATAATCAATAAATATATTTTAAAAAAAGAAGTACAAATAAGTAGTTATAGAATAGCCATGGGGATGTAAAATCCAGTATAGGAAATGGAGTAGCCAAAGAACTTATATGCATGGCCCATGGACATGAACAATGGTGGGGGATTTTCTGAAGGAGTGGGGCATGTGGGGTGGAGAGGGTCAAGGGGGGAAAATCAGGACACCTGTAATAACATAATCAATAAAATATAATTTAAAAGATTATTACAGTTGTATTGTCATTAGCTAACCAAAGTGGAGAGCTGAGAAAACTACCCAGTTTGGGCAAGAGTAAAAGAAAAGTCATCCTTTCAAATCCAAAACATCTACCCTGATCTCCACAGCCAGTTTCATCAGGTCAGTGGGCAACCTTCTGAACCACCTGAAGCCAAGTAAACCTGGAACTGGGATATCTTCCATTTTGTTCTCACATACCTAAGGTACTAAGAGGGGGGTGTGTGTGTGGAAGAGGTTTTCTTTTGCTTCTGAAAGTGGAAGAACTCCAGGATCCAACCCAGAGAATCATTCTTCTTTTTCCAAGTGTATTTCTGGGGTTTGTTTGTTTGTTTGTTTGTTTGTGGTAAAGTGAGAAGAGCAAAACTGTCTGAAAAGTAAGCATGAAATGAAAATTCTGATGCCTTCATTTTCACACCTGGTAGCACCGATGTACTAAGGTATAGTAATGAAAGCACTGCTAGATGAACTTTGGTGATTTCTTTTGATCCCACAAAATCTGTCTATTCTCTTGAACTGGAGTAAGTCCTATGGCTTTGTTTATTTATTAGCAATTGTTTTTCAAAGTTATAAAAATGTAGTAAAAATGGTAAAACAGAAATATTATTCCTTTGCCTGCTATTTACAAGACACTAAAATGAATTAAAATTTACTCTAACAACACATAATCCCAAAGTGCCATTTCATACATTTAAAGATACTATCAGTGTGATAGAAATTTATGTGGAACTGGCTTATGATGTTGTAAACCAAGGCTTTTTTGACAAAGTCATGAAGTTATGTCACCAAATAAAACAAAATATTCAAAAGACAGGATGGAGCCACATATTGAAATATGACTAAGGATGGAGCTGTATAAATTAAATGAAAAATTAGCCACCTCTAATAGGCCTTTCAACCAGGCTGATCCATTCATGGCCATATGGCCAGTGGCCAATACAAATGATTCACAGATATGCAACAATGGGACCTTCTAGTTTATCTTCCCATCTCCCTCTCACCCCACCCCTTCCCATTCTGGCTGCCTCAGCTAGGCTTCTGACCTTTTGACTTTGCACTCTTCTGTGGCTCCCTGCTGACCACTTGGACTGGAATGGAACACCAGCCTGGCCCCTCGTGCTCTCTAGGATTCACTTGCAACTCTCTTTGGTTCATCTTTCTCTTGTCTCTTTGAGTAATCACCTCCCCACTTGGTGCTGGGCTCCAGACCCCAAGTTTAGCTTTGGCCATGTGGCCAGGACCCTGAGCAGACTGACCCCAGACCACCATGAGGGATGACTGGACAATGTGAGTCAACAGTGGGCACCGAATATTAAGGAGCCTTTACTCCCCAGGCTGGTCTTCCTGTGACAGGACCACTTCAGTGAAGGCTGTGGCTTGGTTGCAACGTACTGTGTTCCTTGACCTCGCAGCTGATTCTCCTGGATGGGCACAGGTATAAAGGCCAAGAGTCAGGCCTGAGCTGGCTGAGGGAAGCAAAGGGGTAGGAATGTGAGCTTCCTGCGGTGAGCCACATCTGCCCTGCATTAATGTTGAGGTGGAATCTGAGAGAGATGTCCATCCAAACCCCCTTTCAAAGGAGCTCTCTTTGTGATGTCTCCAGAGACATAAAATATGAAAAACCTCAGGGACAGAAACTTTTTAGAAGTCTTAATTTGAAAAGGAGTATATTAATTAGAGTTCTCTAGAGAAACAGGACCAATAGGATATTTAGGAACTGGCTCACACTGTTTTAGAGACTGAGAAGTACCAAGATCTGCAGTCAACAAACTGGAGACCCAGAAGAGCCAACAGTTTAGTTTAAGGCCAAGACAGCAGGCTTGAGATCCAAGGAGAGCCTATGTTTCAGTTGAGTCTGAAGGCAGGAAGAGTCCGGTGTTCCAGCTAAAACAGCCAGGCAGGAGCTGGAGGGCCTTACTCGATGGAGGTCCAGCTTTTGTTCTATTTAGGTCTTCAATGAATTCTAGAGGCCCACCCACATCATGGAGGGCAATGTGCTTTATGAAGTCGACTGAGTTAATTGTTCATCTCATCTAGAAACACCCGCACAAATGCACCCAGAATAATGTTTGAGCAAATGTCTGGGTACCCCATGGCCCAGTCAGGTTGACACGTAAAATTAGCCATCATAGGGAATGACATTAGAGGTTAGAGGAAGTGATGAGACTGCAATGTATCAATCCTGGCTGCACATTTGAATCAGCTGGAGACTTTAAAAATAGCTGCCTGGGCCCCATCCCAGGCCAATTATCAGAATCTTCCTGGGGTGGAGCGTGAATTATTTTTTAAAAGCTCCCCAGATGATTCTGTTGTTTAGTTAGAACTGGCGAAGCTCTGGACTAGTAAGAAAGAATACAATAAAAGTCCAGACAAATAATGATAAACAGAAGGAATCCAGTTGCTGATGTTAACCTAGGAAATGAACTTTTAATAAGTCTTCTTCAAAATGCAAGAGGTTAAGCCAATTTCTTTGGTCGTCAGCGCAAGAGGGTTTTTCAGCATGGTATGGGTTAAATATCCCAGAAGGAGAACAGGCTTGAGGATCTAAAAGACTTAGATTCACTCCCAGCTCTATCTCACAGTAATTTAACTTCTCGGAGCCCCAGTTTCTTAACTGGTAAACTAGGAATAGTGATCACTGAGACAACATCACTAAAAGGTCGGTACAGTGCCCTGCCCCCAGTGGGATTCCAGCAAATGTTGGTCTCTCCCTCCAGGCTCTGTAGGGATGAAGCGGTATTAAAATTTGAGAATCAGAAACATTCTTATCATATATGTAACCCTATGTATGTTTTCTATAAATAATATATCTCATACTAAATTTCCTTTAGCCATCTTTCTTTTCAATCACTATTTTGCACCAAAAATTCATGTATTCATAAACAGAAAAAAAAGGACCTGTCAGATTTTGATTGTAGAAAGGAATGAATGCAGGATTAAACTTGAATTATTCACAGCTGTCTCAAAGTTGAAACTATCCAATGAATACAAGTATTATCAAATATCAAGAAAAAAATGGGGAAAGTTAAAGGGAAGAAGGAGAGAGATTTAAAGTTATTTTAGATCAAATTTCAGAGACTGTAAATAGGTCTAAACTCATTCATGTGTATAGAGATCCTTAAGAAATAATTTTGCCATAATTTGTTTCACACTAAGATAGGGGTTGAGATGCCTGACTCAAGAAATGATTGTGTTCTACAATTATCAGTTTATTAATCTTAAATGGATCACGGTTCTTCATAACTGAAAGAATATTATCTGGATTTTATGTCTGCATATAACTGTTTAGGCTCTAAATGCAAGTATTTTTATAAAGAATGCCAAGGTCTTGCTTTACTTATGATTTTGTATGTATTTATTCACTTACAGAATCAGTCTATTATATCACGGGCACACTTTATACAGGAATACTGAGCATGTTAACACTGTGAACCATTCACTAATTTGCTCCTACAGTTATTTATTAATTTTCTACTGTAAGTATAGGATCCTCTCTATGCAGTTATATTTGGACACATAACTAGGAAAAATAGAATAAATTGTGCCTGACTGAAAATTGATTTGGAATGGCATGGGATTTCCTAGTTATGAGCATGCAAAAGAAGCAGGAAAGATTACCTCTACGCTAGCTGAGCTCACAAGATGACAGAGGCATGCAGTGGGAGAAAAATGTGGGCACAACTGGCTTAAATCCTGGCTCTGACAATTACTAGCTGTGTGATCTGGAACAAGTTACTTAATTTTTCTGAACTTCAGTTCTCACCTCTGTAAATCGGGGTTAATAATACCTTCTCTGTAATGTTATTCCGAGGATTAGGTGAAATTATGCATAAAGTGCCAACCACATGGTAGACACTTTCCTCTTACATAAATCCTAGAAACAAATGTTTCCTGCAGGTGGTTTGGTGTCCCTCTGGTTTAAGTGGTGCCTCATGTTCATAAAACATTGAGCTTGAAAAACCAAGCTGATTAAAATTAAAGCGCCAGGACTTCGATTTCTAGGACGATGAAGTGGACACACCTTCCCTCATTTCCCCTGCTAAGTATAACTAAAACCTTGGACAGCAGACATAGAACTCTGTAAAAAAAAAGTTAAATATCCCAGGCATAAGACTCTGTAAAGTGAAGAGAAGAATGCAGACTAGCTAGAGATCTCAGGACACACGGAACACACAGTGGTGAGTTGTTCTCATTTCTCTTTGCCTCATACATCCCATACTTAGAATTGAAAAAGCTAGCACCCTGGGTACAGACAAAAGGGCACAGATGAAACCCCCATACAACCAAAGCATGCTGTCTTAAGGAAAGGGGCAGCCTAACAAAATAATAACTTTTAAATAATAAATGCTGTGCTCCAGCCAAACACCACACAAAAAATTCATGAACCAGCTTCCACCCGTGCCAGCAAATCCCAAGTGGGGAGTGTAGAGGTCCACTGTTATGGAGCTGTAATGAGGTCACTCAGCACCCCCACTGAGGTGGTCTCAGAGAGTCCCAGTGGAGAGTCAGGACTTCACCACAGCCCAGCAGTAATGAGGCCAATCCCACTGTGGTGTCGAAGGAGACTGGGTGGAGAGCTGGCACTTGCACCCCTGCCTGGCAATGATGCTTAATAATGAACAATTTTGATAATAAGCAATAATGACACCCCCCAAGTGTCAACGGAGGCCAGGTAGGGGACCTGGACTTCTGCCTCCACCTAAACAGTAATGAGGTAGTACCCACTACTCCTGTGCCAAAGTCCTGTCAGAGAAAGCAGGTTAGAACAGGTTTCAATAATATCCAGAGTCTCATAAAATAGTATATAAATATCCCAGTTTTAATCATAATCACTTGTCAGACCAAGACACAGAAAAATCTCAAACTCGATGAAAAATGACAGTCAATAAATGTCAATACTATGATGACAGCGAATTTAGGATTCCCTGACAAGGATTTTAAAATGATAAATTGCTTCAATGAGAAATTATGACTATGTTTTAAATAAATGAAAAAAAAGAAAACCTTAGAAAAGAAACAAAGTCCCAACAACAAAAAATAGGTGACATAAAGAAGAACCAAATGGAAATTTAGAATTAAAAAAAAAACCCTATAACCTAAATAAAAGGCTCATTGGAAGGACTCAGCAGCAGAACGGAGAGAACAGAGAAAAGAATCAGTAAATTGAGAGATAAAATAGTATAAATTAGCCAATCTGTACAATGGAGAGAAAATAGATTAAAAAGAAAATGAGTCTCAGGTACCCATGGGACCAAAAGAAAAAAATCTAACACTTATGTCATTAGAATTCTGGAAAGAGAAGAGAAAGGAGGAGGAGCTGGAAAAGTACTTGAAGGCTGTGAAAACTTCCCAAATTTGGCAAGACACGTAAACCTACAGACTCAGAAGCTGAATGAACACCAAGCAGGACAAAGCCAAAGGAATCCATGCTAAGACATATCATTATTAAACTAACTAAAGCGAAAGAAAATATATTTGAGGCAGCAAAAGAGAAACAACATTTTGCCTAATGGGGAGAAACAATTCAAACAAGAGTGGCTTTCACATCAGAAAATGTAGAGGTGGAAATATCTTCCAAGTGCTGAAAGAAAACAACTGGTAACCCAGAATCCTGTACCTAGCAAAAATATCCTTCAGGAATAAAGGCGTAAATGAAGACATTCTCAGAGGAAGGAAAACTAAGAGAAGGCATAGCTAGTACAACAAACTATGACAGAAGAACTTAAGGAAGTTCTCTAACATTAAAGAAAAGGGGAAAAAAAAAAGAAACCATGGAATGTCAGGAAAGAAAGAACACAGTAAACAGAAATATAGGTAAGTGTAATAGACTTTTCTCTTCCTCTTGAATTTTCTAAATTATGTTTCACAGTGAAGCAAAAGATTCACTTTGTCAAAAAATTGTTGACAAAGGTACAAAAGCCATTCAATGGAGCAAAGATAACATTTTCAACAAATGGTGCTGGAGTGACTAGACATTCACAGGCAGTTTTCACACCTGATATAAAACGACTCAAAATGGATCATGGACTTAAATATAAAACATAAAACTTTTACTTTTATTATTTTTTTAAATTTTATTTCTTTATTTTTAGACAGAGGGGAAGAGCGGGAGAAGGAGAGGGAGAGAAACATCAATGTGTGGTAGTCTCTCATGTGTTCCCCACTGGGGACCTGGCCTGCAACCCAGGCATGTGCCCTGAATGGGACTCCAACCAGTGACCCTTTGGTTTGCAGGCCAGTGCCCAATCCACTGAGCCACACCAGCCAGGGCTAAAACATAAAAGTTTTAGAAAAACATCTTTAGGATCTCCAGCTAGGCAAGAGTTCTTACATTTGACACCAAAAGCACAATACATAAAAGGGAAACTGATAAACTGAACTTCATGAAAATAAAAAACTTTGCCTCTGGAAAAAAGTCCAGTTAAGAGGATGAAAAGACAAACTACATAATGGGAGAAAGTATTTGCAAACATGTATCCAACAAAGAACTAGTGGAGAATATATATGAAAGACTCAACAGTAAAAAAGCAAGTGATCCAATTAGAGCCTGGGAAAAAGACATGGAGAGACATGTCACCAAAGAACATACACAGATGGCAAATAAGCAAATGAAAAAATATCTAACATCATCAACCATTAGAGTAAGATAAATAAAACCATTATACACATATCAGAATAGCTAAAATAAAAAAATAGTAACACCATCAAATGCTGGTGAGGATACGTTGCTGGTGGGAGTGTAAAATGGTACAGCCACTCTGGAAAAACAGTCTGGCAGTTTCTGAGACAACTAAACATGCAACTATTGTATGTCCCAGCAACTGCAGTCCTGGGCATTTATCCCAGAGAGAAGACGTAAGTTCGCACAAAAATCTGTATACAAATGTTCATAGTAGCTTTATCATAACAGCCGCAAACTGGAAACAACCCAGATGTCCTTCGATGGGTGAGTGGTGAAACAAATTGTGATATATCCATTCCATGGAATGCTACTCACTGATAAAAAGGGGTAAGTACTGAAACATGCAACCATCTTAATGAAGCTCCACACGTTTATATTCAGTAGGGGGTGGGGGGAGAAAGTCAACCATGAAAGGTTATATATTGTATAATGTTGTTTGAACAACATTCTTAAATGACAAAATGATAGAAATGGACAGAGATTAGTGGTTGCCAGGGATGAAGGGGAAGGGGGAGAGGAGGGAAGTTAGTGAAGCTATCTGTATAAAGGAAACATGCAGGAACCTTGTAATAATGAACATTTTTTTGTATCTCGACTCTACCAATGCCAGTGTCCTGGTGGTGATACTGGGCTACAGTCCTGCAAGACGTTACCATTGGAGGAAACTGGGTGAAGGGCACGCAGGATCACTCTGTATTGTTTCTTACAACTGCATGTAAATGTACAACGATTTCAAAACAAATTTTCATTTAAAAATTTAATGCTCCAGAGATGACTTGCACACTGGTAAAAGAAAGTAAGCAAACAAAACAAACAAACAGAAACCGAACTCTTATGGAAACACAACCCTTTAAAGATAGAAGCTCCTTCATTATCAACTTGTTTGATTTCATAATCTGAACTTGGGGATTGGAGGCCTAGAAGTGGACTGACTTGCCCAAGAACAGACTTGGGACCTGGGACCCTGACCACCAAACAGTTTTGGTCCCTGACACCCAGCCTGCAGGCCACAGCAAACAGCTGCACTAACATATAATTCCCTAGGAGGGAATGCAGGAACTATTTCCTTATCTGAGCACAGAATATTTCACTTAGATTATTTCACTACTTCTCTGCACCTAATAAAGCTACTGTCACAAAGCTGGGAGAGTAGCCTTGATTTTCAAAGGTTGAATTCAAAATGCATTTGTGCAACCTTGGACTGAAGTGATTATGTACGATAATTTCTCTAGAATTACACACATTGCAGAGACATGGTGATGGTAATAGATGTTGGCACAGAATCATTAACACATATTTCATTACCTCACTTGATCATAGCAATGATTCTGTGTGACATGAGTATTACTGCCATCTCTGTTTTATGGACATGGCATCCAAGGCTCAAGAAAGCTAAATAATCACCCCAAAATCAGAAAACTAGCAAATGGCAGGACAAGGGCTCCTAATTAGATTTTCTATCCTCAGGTAGTCCTTCATTTTCCTCATATTTTTCTGATGTTCTGATGTCGACCTAGAGATGAGACAGTGCCTACATCATTACAATTCCCGGATGTGAATTCCACTCTCTAGACCCAAAGTTAGGCCTAACCCAACCGTCCCTGGTCCAGACCTCCTCTGCACCACCAAACATTTGTACAACGCGCTCTTATTTGTTGTGGCTAACTGAATTACAATTATCTGTAGGACTGTCTCATACATTAGATATCCATGGAAGTGACTTGTCTGAAAAAGTTTCCTCTCTTATCCTATACATACATTGGGCTGTCTTATCTGGTGACTTCTTTGAAATGTAAAGGCTTCTGGATACAGGCATCTAGAAGTTCCTATAAGGCACTGGCAAGCAGGTTTGTGTCACCAGAGAAAAGGAATTGGCTCTCCCAGAACTAAGAGGAATAGGATAAATGTATAACTTTCCTGACTAAACATGCAATAACATGAGGTTAATTCAGTTGCCTGTCACAGTGACATACGAACCTAATTACAAGGAAATTCATGCCTGTCTTTCTTCAATTATTCAATACTGTGGTGTCAGATATGTTAAGCTTAAAATAAGTAGGGCTGAAGAAAAATAAATGAGAAATGATAATCAACAGCACTAGCTCCTGGTCAGGCTACTGATTTTCACTGCCCTCAAATGAGTTAGTATTATGCTGGTAGATGAGGATGAAATATTTGTGGGGTGGAGAGATGACTTTTAAACCTCTTTGTCTGGATTCCCCAGTTTATCTTTTCTTCTTTTCTTAAGGAAACTTAAAGGCCCAACAGATCGAAATTCAAGCCTGGCATGTTATGTGTGTGGAACCACAAAAATTTCAGTTTGGAAACTTCCATGAAAAAAGCAGGAGCGAACTGAAAACAGCAAAGACCAGCCAGGAACATCTAGTGAAGTGCTTGTCACATGCTGACTATTGTAGGTGATTGAAAACAGAACTGGGTTCTATGAGATTATCTGATGTGGAAGGAAGAAAGAAATGAAAGATGAGTCAGGTCAGAAGAGATGTAATAGGAGAGTCCCTGCTAGAACGTCTATGCATTACAGGTAACTGTTCTCTCAACACTTAGGTTAAATGTCTTCTCATAGCCTAGAGAAATGCCACTATTTATTGAAAGTGGCTTATGTGCTTCCTCTGTGGTGGGGAATCTCTTCTACTGTGACCAGGGAGGTTCAGTTCAAGTTTGAGACTCTTCCATGTCTAACTTTGCTCCTTCAAAAGGCAGGGACACTTTTCATGTGCTTCTCTTAGAGGGATCATGGTGAAGCACCAGCGCGAGAGGATATTGAGGTCTGATAGATTTCTGTACTTTAAAAAATAATAATAATATTAAAGTTAGAAGACCATCTTGCCCTGCATTCTGGACAGCACAAGATGAAGTTTGGCAACCCAATGGAGGGTGAGAGGGTGGGAAAAAAGGAATGTGGGAGGAGGCGTTCCAAGAAGAAGGTCCAGCATGTTCAAGGGCATGGCTGTGTGGGAAAGAATGCCAGGTTTAAAGAATGACGTAACTAGGCATCGTTCATTAATTTTACATATATTTGTTGAGCACCTGGGCCAGGCATTGTTCTAAGGGTTATAATGGTGCCCAACCCACACAAGGTCCCTACCCCTATGGGCATAAAGGGGTGAGGAGGACATGTACATTAAACAAATAAAGTAACATGAAAATATCAGACAGTGATCGGTATTATGCAGAGAATCAAAGTGGCTGCTTTTAGATTGGGTCCTCAAGGAAGTCAGGACTATTAAATGGAGATCTGAGTGACAAGGAGTCAGTCATACCAAGAACACTGGGGACAGAGAGTACCTAGTGCAAAGGTTCTAATGCAAGAAGGAGCTTGAGAAGAGAAAGAGGGCCAACATGGCAGCGGGGAAGGAAATGTGTCCTGTTGTGACACCCAACATCCGGAGATGCTGTTTACATCTAAATGGAAAAATGGAAGCATTTCTTAATGTGGCTTCAGCTTGAACAAAACTTCAAATACTTTTTTTCCTGGTCTTTTTGTGACACCTATAGCTGTGAGATACCAATACTCAAGAATTCATTAATATATGTTTAAACCTGGTTTCCCTCCTGCCTGGCAAACTCCTGCCTGCCCTCCTTACCATCAGCCTGGCTCTCCTTCCCCAGAACATGCCCACAGATGAGCCATGTTCCCAAGGCCATCGTCGACATGTCTATCTAGTGACTTGAGCAGAGACCTCTCGCCCTACCTTCTGTCCAGGAAGACATACTGGTGGAAAGGAAACATGGCAGAGGTGCTGAAATGCTGGAGCCAAGTTTGTTACTATCAGCATCAGAAGCATGATTAAAAAAGGAGATATTTCATTTTTAAAGCCTGTTGCTGTCAGCAAGTTCTGAGAAACATTGGTCATTACTGTAGCAACTGATTTTACGTAATCAGGAGATATCATGAGAGTATATTGGTTCTCCCTGGAGACAGAGCTAAAACTGCCTGTGATCAGAGTGTTCCCCATTTCCTCTAATGATGCAGGAGCTGCCCTGTTCTTTTTCCTTTCTCTAACCACTCTGGGTAATTCAGTCGTCTGAGCCCTCCCATTTTTGTCCCTGAAGAGGATTGTCCCACCCTATATAACTAAGCCATCCTTCTGTTGTTATGAGCCTTCACAGGCCAAGAAACTGGGGGTTGGAAGGGTGGTTAAAAAAATGAGTGGGTTGTCAGAGAGCAAGAATCTCAGGGTCCAGACTTCAAAGTTCTGGACTGGGGCACCAGCAATACTAGTTAGCCATGTGATTCTTAAGCAACTTACTTAACCTCTCTGTACTTCTGTTTCCCCATCTGAAAAATGGTGCTATTAGCAATACTTCTGTCTCATGAAATCAGCATGTGGAACAAAGTAATAGGTGTGAAAATACCTTGTCAGTGAAAGATGCATAGAAACACCAAGTATTTGGCTGAAGCAAAGGATCTTTTCTTCATTTTAGGAGATAAACGTCCAAAATTATATTTATTAAAAGTCTTTATCATGGTCTTTGGCGTATTCTACCTTATATTAAGGAATTCAAGGAGACTATCCATGAAAATATACAGCTAACCTGATTCTAGTCCTGCCTCTGTCCCCATTAGCAGCCATGTGATCTGAGACATTTAACCATTCAAAGCCTCAGCTTTTATTGACAAAATGAAGATAATAATACCCAAGAGTTGATGCACAGATTGGATAATGTAAAGGTATACCTTGGAGATAAGGTGGGCTTGGTTTCAGAGCACTGCAATAAAGTAAGTATTGCAAAAAGGCCAGTCGGAATCTTTTTGTTGGTGGAGGGTCTTGCTTTCAACTTGTAAAAAAATGCAACATCTGTGAAGCATAATAAAGTGAAATGCAATAAAACAAGGAATGCATGTATCTTCAACTTCTTTGGAAAATATCCAACAAATGTAGGGCTATACATTTGAATATCCATATATTTTTTTTAGATGATTATAAAGTCATAATTTGAATCTGAGGTCAAATTTTTTTCCATCAAAAGTTTGCCATCAACAATCTTTATATCGAAAGAATTCTGAAATGAACTTCAGTGAATATCTACCTTTTTAAGGAGGGTGCAGAGTGAGATAAAAATAATCTTCTTTTTGTAGATATGGTAAATGCTGGGGATTATTGATTTATCATGTGTGGTAGATTAAAGATGACCACAGATTCTTTGCATTCCTCCCATTCAGAGGTGAAGTCTATATCCCCTTCCCTTGAATCTGCAGGGCTGGGGTAAGAGTGTTTCTGAAAACATTGCCAACAGAATATAGCAGAAAGGAAGGTGTTACGTTCACTTCCAAGCTAAGCCTTAAAGAGGCTAGAAGCTTCTATTACCTGACTCTTGAATGCTGGTGTGAGCCTTGTTCTTGGAGTGCTTAGCTACTGTGTAAGAAACCTCACTACCTCCGAGGCTGCCATTCTGTGAGGAGGCCCAAGTTGGTCATTTGGAGAGACCATAGGAGAGAATTGCCTCATCTCAGCCATTCCTGTCACCCTAGCTGAGCCCCAAGGGTGGGAGTGCAAAGGTGAGCTGTACCTGCTGTACTTGTCTGAATCTCTGAATCCCTGATCCATGGGTTCAGAGATATAAGATAATAATCTGCGTTAAGCCACTACATTTTAGAGTGGTTTTCACAGCAATACGTAACTGGAAAATCACCCAAACGTTGAAATGATAAAATATTTGATGACAATTTATAAGAATATGTCACTGATATAAAATTTCAGCCCAAAAGTTTTTTCAGTTTTAGAAGAGAAAAACATTTTTGTACGGCTAGCTGCTAGTGGGTGTCTGAGAAAGTAGCCAAATACTGAGGAGTCAAACTAGCATGACTCCTCATATTTGCCGGTATACTGAAATGGGAAAAGCCTCATTAAGTTTTATAAAGCAACAAAACCTATTAGGCTAAATTTCTTAGGCAGAAATACAACAGAAAGAGAAAAAGTCTAATAGAAGCCCTCAAAAAGTTTTGGGGAGAAGGGAAGAACGTTCTGGATTACCTTAAAGGTTATCCATTATTAGGATAATGGATAAACTCATTATTAGATGATAACTTAAAGACTGTATAAATACTGTACTATTCATTCAAAATCATGTAGACCACTAAAGACAAATTACTTGTAGAACACGTTTGGCAAATGACTGTGCAACTCTAGCAGAAGTAATTTTAAAAGATTCAGACAAAAAAATACGTTAAACTCATTTGTATTGTATATAATTTTAATTTTCTGTATATTATAATGTTTTGACATCTTACAAAATCTTCCTAGCTGGAGAGAGACTGCCCCTCCTGGGGCTAGCCAATTAGAGATAGCAAAGGGACCTGCTGGGACATGCCTTTAATGTGCAAACTAACCTGATCCAGAGCCAGACCTTCTCTGTCAGGCCCTTGCAGCCCAGGAGGCAATATTTCTCTACCTTTATTATCCCAGGACCAGGTTCCAGGCAACTAGAGATCACGTGTAGAGCCCAAAGCCCTCTGAAATGATTCAAACTAGGCAATCCCAAACTTTTCTGTCCTGTCTTGCCTTTCCCCACAGAAATCCCAGTAAGGGCCATGGCCTTATTTCATCATACCAACATGGACATTCTTAGAACCATCCTTCAAGGGGTTATATGCTCAAAGACATAGCTGCTCAAAGACTTAGCTGAAGTCAATAGTAGCTAGTGGGGATTTGTGCAGGTGAGGACAGGCTAGTTTGATGACCGTGGAATTACAGAGAGGCTTTTCCCAGCTCCAAGAATTAGCAACTTCCTGGCTGGTGCACTGATGTCTGTGAGGCGTGGTTTGGAAGTGGAGGCGTCAGCATGTCTCCCATCTTGGTTAGAAAACCAACCCAGAAACCCTGTGTCTTGAAGGAAGGATAAGTGATGTCATCTTCCTTCTCAAGGAAAGCAGGGGAGGAAGTACAGGAAAAGGGAACCTCAGCTACTTAATTCCAAAATTTAGTTTCTCATATAGTCTAGCAAAAAAAAGTTGCGGGCTTTTTAAGTATCCACATCAATTAGTTCTTCTAAATAAAACACCTAAATGGTTGTGTAGTTTTGAAAAGCACAGACAACTTTACATTGTAAAGGGCTACATAGCTTCTGAAAACGAAGCATGTCTCTATTGCTGAGTTAGGAAAACTACATTAATTAAGGTGATCAGCATATATGTACTTTAATAGAAATACAAGATGAGACTCAACTTTCTTGCCTGGTGATATAAACCAAATACAGTTTATTAATCACCCATGTTAGTAGAAAGCAGATGGCAAAAAATATACAAAGGTATAACTCACTTCCCTCTTGAAATGCTTTACTATTCTCTACTAAGGGCAGAAATCAGGTTTCATATCTTCTAAATGTGCAAGCACGGCGTCTTTATTTTTTCTGAGAGAGGCTATGGTGAAATGAAAGCAAGTGAACTGAGGTATTCCATCCCTTTACAGATCTGCTATTTGTCTCCTGGTGGTTAGGTCAGTGAAGCAGGAGGCAAACATGAATGACTCAATGGAATGTAGGAGAAATTTGGAGGTGTAATTAAAAGAATTACATGTCTGCCATTTGGTGCCTTTAATTTAGGAGGTCAGTGGCTTAAATCACCTACTTCACAGCGTGAGTAATGCACAGAAAGTCTGTGTTGCAGCCACATTTAAAAGGACTCTGCCACCCAGACTGAAGCTGAGTGCCACTTTCTTCACTTGACCAAAATACTGGAGTTATTCCTATGATTGCCTACGGATGGTAGCCTTATTGAAACATTCTGGCCATTGGGATTTTTCTACCAGCTTCTTTGTATAGGCTTAAAGCTGCCATTCAAGCATTTTTAAACACTGTCAACTCATTTCCTAAATAAGGGGCCAAGAAAGGGTTCCATGCATCTGGGTTATGCCGGATGAATTAGAGTTAAAAATTCTCTCATTGTATCAATTTTTGGACATCAAGCTGCAGAAAAGGTCTATGTGGTCGACCCAAGCAACTGACTGGTGATTGAGTCACCCGATTGCTGTCTCCTTCCCAGAATGGTCTTATTAGTTCTTCAGATGATCTAGCAAACCAGTTGTTGCCTGAATAGGCTGTGAGTACAAAGGCCTTTCAGCCCATATGCTGGTCCAGCCCGATCAGGTGAGCAGGTCTCCGGGGTTAGTGGCCTTCTTTGCCAGGCCATTGGCCTTTATTCAAGCAATGGATAAACCCGTAGGAACACCTATGATAGGACTCTGTTACTTGCCAATGGCAGTTAAACAGCTGATTTGGCAGTTTTGTTTTTAAAAGTGGGAAATTCGCAGTTTGCAGTAGCAACCCAAAACTATTTCTTTATTTCTAATGGCCTCTTCTAGTGATAGACCCAGATGATGTTCTTCTTTCCTTAAATCTTCAGTTCAATTTATCATCATCCTGCCTCAAACTCTCTCAAAGCCAAATGTTTCAGTATAATTTTTCTGCCTCTCTATTGACTTATTCATATGTGTGTTTAATACTGACTGAATGTTCCCTAGGTGCTAGATGATATATTAAGAATTAGAGATCTATAAATTATACTCATTTTAAGATTTAAAAAAATCAGGAATATAGAAGGTAAAATTTGTAAGTTCCCTTTGTCTTTCCCAATTTTACTTTCCTCTCTAGAGAGAACTACTGTTAAAAATCTGTATTTTCCATAGCTTAAAAAAAAATGCATACATATGTGTACACAAATACACACACAGCCTATGCATTGCATTCTAAGCATGCATACATGGTGATGTTGGAGGGGGGGTGTTCGTGTACTATTTTAGGTAGGAAACTCATGAGGTTAAGAAGTATAAATTATTGAAAATTATACCAAATGTTCTTTTTTAAGTCTCACTCTGATCTTTTTGTTTACACAAATTTATCAGAGTTGGCAGAAAGATGACACCATTGCACTCACAGCCAGCCATCCCGGAGGCTTTGTAAATACTCTTCTCGCTCATTCATTCAAAACATATTTATTGGGCTGAGACCACCTTCCAGACACTGCACTAACTAGGAGTATGAAAATGAAGACATAGCCTTACCCTCGAGTACAAAACACACAGGATTAAAATAAACATATGTGCTATTTTTCCAAGTAAAATTTTTATTTTTACTTTTTAGAAAATAACCTCCAAAGGGAAGTAGGAAATAACCTCTAAAGGGAGGAGGTAGGAAAGAGTATAGGGGGATAAATGGTGGTGGAAGGAGACTTTACTTGGGGTGGTGAACACACAATACAATGTACAGATGATGTACTATAGAATTGTACACCCAAAACCTGTATGATCTTATTAATCAATGTCACCCCAGTAAATTCAATAAAAAAAAGAAAGACAATGACCTCTAGAATCCTTTTGTCTATAAGCAGTTTGTAAAAGTTGTATAAACTATCAGATGCTATAATAATAGTTTTCAAATATTGCCTTCCCAGGTAAAAAGACATGGTGACTCAGTACAGTAAATGTCTCCCCAGAAGAACCTTAAGTAGTAACTTTTCAAGTAACTTGAGAAACTTTGGGTAGCGTTCACATCATACTGGCCACACACACTCAGGGCTGGCTTGATGTAAGAACAGTCTGGGAGCACTCTGTTTTTCACTTGTTTATAATTGAAGCCAGCTCAGTCAGAATGTGCTGATGTGGCCCCTGGTTCAGGAGCAGGGGAAGAAGTGGCCCAGAGACCAGTCTCTTAGTCTCATGAGATAATTATGCAGGTTGAGAGAGCTGAGGAGTTCACAGGATAACAAGCTTTAACTCCATCCTTTCCCACTCATCTTAGCAGAAGACAGTCACTTCCTCCTTTTTGTGATTGGGAAGAAAAAGAAAGTGACTTTGGAATGTGCTACAGATGGGCTTTTATAGCTGCCACTAACTCAGTTTTAAGAACAGCATCTTCTGGTGAGAGAAAAATTATACAACAAATGTCCCTGATCATTCTTCTATGTAGAGTGAAAGCCCAGTTGTAAATTACACTGAGTACTTAAATCATGGCATGACCTACAAGTGACCTTTTGCCTTCGATCACTGCAGCCAGCCCGCACCCCCCACCGATGTCACCATGGATACCGTATTACTGAAGGAATGAAGGTTGCAGCAGGACTTACGTAACCCACAGGCCCGTTTCCATCCTGGCCCTCTGCTCAAATTAACATTAAGCAGTATATAATTCAGAAGGGGGGAAATGCGATCATAGCTTTTGCCCCCACGCTGCTATGAAATTCCAGGCTTTTATGTGCAGGAAGCTCCATGTTGATCTTGGCCTTCCCATGGGTTAAAAATCTTGTTTAAATGTTGCAGCCTTAGAATAGTCTTTGAGGTTTTTCTATGTTGTTTTATAAAAGGCTTCTGCCTGATTATTTACAGATGCTGTCTCTGAGAAAGCTGAAAACAGTCTCACTACGAATGCTGAAATTTGGACTCAGCCTTCCTTTACTATTTTATGGTGAACAGTTCAACAGCACTCAAGCCCAAAGGTTGGCCTGCTCACCCAGCTATTAAATGGGGTTCCTGTCAGTGTCTCCGGCATTGAGGTTTCTGTTGACCTGACCTCAGCCTGTCAAGGAGTCATCAATGCACTCATTCAACATATACCCATTGAGTCCTACTATGTGCCAGGTCTTGTGCCGGGGGATGGGGACATGGAGACGAAAGCCAGGGCTCTGTTTTTTGAGGAGCTCAGTCTAAGGAAAGACAGTAAATCAACTACCAACTAGAAGATGGTATAGCAAATGCTGTCACAGATAAGCAGGGTATGCGGGTGGCCCCTCACAGGGCCCAGGGAAGGAGAGGAGGTGAACCGGGAGGCTAGCTCAGTTACGCAAGCTTCCTTACTCAAAACAAACAAGGTACAGCAATCAAAGTGTGGTTCCCTTGTCTCAGTTTGTTTTCCTTCTTCAAATCAAAATCAGGCCTTCACCTCTTGAGGGGCAAAATCTGTAATATTTCAGATTAAGAGACACCCATTCTTGTCCTTCAAAATCTCTAGAGAAGAAGTTGGTATAACCTTCATCAAGGTGTCGTAGGCAGAAAGCTCTTCGGTGTCCATAACAATAGTCCTTGAGCTGTTATGAAGTTACTTTCTCCTGTACCAGCCTCGGTGGAATTTGGGCCTCTGTGGAAGCATCTGTCCGTACTTGGAGTTGTGCTCCACCTTCTCATTTCCAGGCTAGCAGTCCCAGCCCCTTCCACTCAGGGCTCTTCCATCCCCTCTCAGTGCTTTCCGTGTCATGTCCTGGACTCGCTCCAAACCCTCCGTATCCCTTCTCAATTACAAAACCCTGAACTGGGCCAGGAAAGGAGTGTGCTGGGCCAAGGACTTTCCTTCCCAATTCCTGCAAATTCCGTAGCGTCTCCACAGGCTGGTTAAATGAGTCTCTTTTTCAGTGATAACCGAGGGGAGACTCTGGGATGACAGCACTGGGGGAAGAGGTTGAGGAGAGTAAAATACAGTCCTTACAGGTTTAATTAGGGACACATGGCCCCCATGGTCATCAACATTACCATGCCTGACACCACTTACTTCTCTCTGGAGCCTTCAGGACATGTGGGTGAATGTTGGGGAAATGCTTTTGGATTAACAGTAGTACCATAAATCACTGCTACTCAGTTAAAGACTTCTCCATGTGATTTATAACTTGGAATAATAATGACCTGGTGAGTTAAAGAACTCACCACTCCATCTGCTGTTCTATGGTTTCATCTTAAAGGAAAATGAACCAAAATCTAAGCTGAGAGCAATAATATAATCACTTCTCATCTTGCTATAGCATTTTTTATTTTCCAAAGTACTTTCCTATGTATCACCTTATCTAGTTCTCACAATAACTTTGTGCAGTGAATCTTAAATACATTAACTTGCTGCTTAGAAAATGGAGGCAAAAAAGTGTTAAGTGACTTGCTCCAGGTCACAAAGAAAGTATCAGAGGCAGGAGGCAAAGGCCTAACCTCCCTCTGTTATAACTACTGTTTGCAAACCATATCATAGCTCAGATAGCAATTTTTCATATATGTTATTTTATTGGTCCTCAAAACATTCTTAGGATGTAATCAAGGAATTATTAATAATAAAAACTGTGCAGGAAATAACTGTGGAATTTTGAAATAGATCAGAATGATTAATGGGTGTTATCAATGAACAAGAGTCGTTGCCTAGCACACCTGTTCTAGGTTATCTGATTCTATGATGTCTTGTGTGTTTTGTGGTCTTCAGATTATTTCACAACTTGTAATTTGTAGATATGAAGCAATGTAAATGATTCTTGCCCATAGACATGCAAATGAATTTTGTCCACTAGAAATGCAATTGATTTTCCTCTCCCAGTGGAAGGAGCCAGTTTTGCATTCACTAGGCCAATTCAGTTATCATTCCTGATGGTCTATGCATATGCCTGCCTTTTGGGTTCTCCTTTAAACTGGCTGTAACACTTTATTGATTCTTTCATTAATTAGTGAGTTAAATAAAGACTTGACACATGCTCATTTGATATTTGTATAACAGGCATGATTTTAATTTTTAAAATAATTATCCTAGTTCCAGCCAAGATGGAGGCATAGGTAGAAACCCTTTGCTTCCTTGCACAACCAAAAGGAGGATAACAACTATCTAAAATCAATAAACAACCAGAAGTGCCAGAAAATCAAACTACATGGAGCTCCGACAACCAAGGAATTAAAGAAACAGTCAAACAGAACAACCAGACCGATAAGAACCAGTGGTGAGGCAGCAGATCGCAAGGGGGGGGCCTGCTAAGAGAAATCGCAGGGAGGCTGCAGATGGTGCAGGTGGGTCTGGCTGAACAGGAAACAGATTCAGAACTGACTGTGGACTATAGCAGTTGCCACAGTGGGAGAAACGCTCAGTCTCACATGAGAGTTCATTGGAAAATGGGCTAGAGCCTTGCAGGAAGCTGCATTGTTTCCTCTCTGGCCCCTCCCCCACAGGCAGCATTGCACAGCAAAGAGGGTTGCCCAGCCCTGGTGAAAACCTAAAGCCCTGCCCCCTTACAACTTAACAGGTGCACCAAGACAAAGAAATATGGCCCAAATGAAAGAACAGAGCAAGCTTCAGAAAGAGAGCTAAGCGAGGAGGAGATAGTCAACCTATCTGATGTGGAATTCAAAACATTGGTAATCAAGATCCTCACAGAACTGATTGAGATTGATTCATCCAACTGATTCAGTGAATCAACTGAATTCATTCAATCAATGAATGAACTGACTCATTTTTTCAAAAAATGAAAAAACAAATAAAAGGTACCCAAAGTGAAATAAAGCAAAATATTCAGGGAACCAACAGTGACAGGAAGGAAACCAGGACTCAAAGCAACGAATTGGAACAAAAGGAAGAAATAAACATCCAACCGGAACAAAATGAAGAAACAAGAATCCAAAAAAATGAAGAGAGTCTTTCAAACCTCTGGGACAACCTGAAATGTTCCAATATCCGAATTATAAGGGTGCCAGAAGAAGAACAGCAACAGCAAGAAATTGAAAATTTATTTGAACAAATAATGAAGGAAAACTTCCCCAATCTGGCAAAGGAAATAGACTTCCAGGAAGCCCAGAGAGTCCCAAAGAAGTTGGACCCAAGGAGGGACACACCAAGGCACATCATAATTACATTACCCAAGAATAAAGATAAGAAGACAATCTTAAAAACAGCAAGAGAAAAAAAGACAGTTACCTACAAAGGAGTTCTCAAAAGACTCTCACCTGACTTCTTGAAAGAAACCTTGCAGGCATGGGGCCGGAAAGAAGTATTCAAAGTCAAGAAAGGCAAGGACCTACATCCAAGATTACTCTATCCAGCAAAGCTATCATTTAGAATGGAAGGGCAGATAGAGTACTTCCCAGATAAGGTGAAGTTAAAGTAGTTCATCATTACCAAGCCCTTATTATATGAAATGTTAAAGGGACTTATCTAAGAAAAAGGAGATCAAAACTATGAACAGGAAAATGACAACAAACTCACAACTATCAACAACTGAACCTAAAAGAAAAGAAAATGAAAACAAAAACTAAGCAAACAACTAGAACAGGAACAGAATCAGAGAAATGGACATCACATGAAGAGATTTCAGTGGAGAGCAGGAAGGGAGGAGTAGGGGGGAAAGGTACAGGGAAGAAGAAGCATAATTGGTAGGTATTAAATAAATGGGGAGAGGTCAAAAATGGTATAGGAAACAGAGAACTAAAAGAACTTATATGTACAACCCATGGACATGAGCTAAGGCGGGGGAATGTTGGAGGGTGGGGGTGCTGCAGTGCGGATGGGGGATAGAGAGGGAGAAATTGGGAAACCTGTAATAGCATAACCAATAAGATATACTTAAAAATAAAATAAAATGATTATCCTTAAACAACGGCTCACATTTCTTGGGCACTCAACTATAAGCCTTGACAAAGGGCTTTTCATATATTTAATTCTCACACCCATAAGGCAGGTACTCTTATTATCTCCATTTTCTAGATGAGAAGACTGAGATTCAGAAAGATTAAATAACTTGCTCAAGGTCCCACAGTCAGTAAGGGGGGGAGCACTTCTCTCTTGCTTCTCTCTGGGGCCATCACTATAAATTTTTTTTGGAACCTGCATTATCTGGAACTAAATAATTTCCTAGGGCAGCAAGGTCCCTGACAGAGATGTACATATGAGCATATGAGTTGCTCTCAAGCAGTTGTGGATGGCAGCCTGCAGTTCACACACTGTGATGTTCAAATCATTCTCCTTTCTGATGTTGATCGACATCCTACTGATAGGCAATTTGGGGTGCACTTGATATTATCTGTCTCCCACACAATGCAAGTCAAGGGAAGATGGTGTTCTGGAAACAGCACTGGCCCCACAGTTAAAAGACATGAATTCTTGCTCTGGCTCAGCTACTGACAAGCAGTGTGACCCTAGGCATGTAACCTTTCTGGTTCTTGTCTGTAAAGTGAGGAAGATTGGGTAGACAGAAGGGTGAGTAGGAGGAAAAATTCAGCTGTGTCCACATGCTAACAAGGACATTGTGCATAAGACAAGTAAGCATCATATGTGGGTCCCTGACCCTTGTCATCAAACCTGGGCCTTGAAGCAAGGGGAGAATCCCCTTTTAAAACTGGGAAAGAAGCAAGAACCCAGAGTACACAAGAAGTGTTCTACATCTTGCCCTGCTGGGCAGAGCTGTCCTGACTTTTCAGGCCCAGTCCTTTTAAGGATTCTTCTGTGGATCCCTGAGCAGCCCTCTTGGAAGAAAAGTGAAATTGTATGGCTGGGACTAAAAGAATATCAAGCTTATCTATGTAATTATTAATTCCCAGAGGAGAAAAATCTTGTCTTATTCATCTTTGTGTCTCTCCAGTGACTTGCACTGTCTTTTGGCTCAGTGATCCCACTTCTGGGAATATATCCTAAGAATCCCAAAACACCAATTCAAAAGGATATATGCACCCCTATGTTCATATTAGCATTACTTACAATAGCCAAGATCTGGAAGCAGCCGAAGTGCCCATCAGTAGATGAGTGGATGAAAAAACTGTGGTATATTTACACAAAGGAATACTACATGGTCATAAAAGAAAAGGAAATTGTACCTTTTGTGACAGCATGGATGGACCTGGAGACTATTATGCTAAGTGAAATAAGCCAGTCAGAGAAAGGCAAATACCGTATGATCTCACTTATATGTTGAATCTAAGGAACAAAATGAACCGATGAACAAAATAGAAACAGAGACATAGGTACATGGAACAAACTGACAGCTGTTGGGGGGCGGGGAGGGACTAGATGAAAGAAGGCGAAGAGATTAGCCAAAGAACATATATGTATAACCCATGGACACAGACAACAGTGTGGTGATGGCCAGAGAGAAGGGGGAGCTGGGGCTGGGAGAAGGGGGGCCAAGATGTGGGGATATGGGGACATCTGCAAGTGTCAACAATAAAAATATAGAAAAAAATAAATTTAAAAAGTGTACTGAATTGAAATGACTAAAAGTCCATTAACTAGTTAAATAACTAATACAACCAACATTTATTGGGCATCTACCACATACTCAGCATTCTCCCAGATGAAAAAGACACTGAAAACTCACCCCAAAGTGTTCATGGTCCAGTGAGACAAGCTATCTGGATTCCACTCTCCTCTCTGGCTGCCTTTGAGGAAGCATTCTCTTCTTGAAAATTTGTCTTTGGCATTTAACTATTATTTTTGAAAAACACACAATTCAACACACACTGTTATTTGTCCCCATGGAGATCCTACTTAAAAGAGATTTTTCCAACAAATATTACTTGAATGTTTACCATGAGTTATGCCTTGTTCTATGCACTGGATTAAAATAGAAGAAGCTCTGCTCCCATAGAGTTTATTTACATTTTAGAGACAGGCAGGGTGGTGGGAGAAGATATCAGCTGGTTGGGAATCGTCCTGCAAAGCAAAAGGTCACCAGTTTGATTCCCCGTCAGGGCACACACCTGGGTTGCGGGTTCCGTCCCTGATCCAGTAGCATACTAGAAGCAACCAGTTGATGTTTCTCTCACATCAATGTTTCTCTCCCTCTCTTTCTCCCTGCTGCCTTCCCACTCTCTAAAAATAAATAAAATCTCTTAAAAATTACTTTAAATAAAGTATTATTCCCCAAATGAAACAGCATTGCATTTAATTAAATAACTAAAAACTACATCTTTTTGAGACTTAAATTCAAATTTACAAACCAATATAATTTGAGAGAATAGTAATTAAGACACCAAATAGAATGGTTTTCCATTAAGATTTCATTAACTTAATGTTTTTCTCCCTTTGGATTAAGTTACATCAGGCCAAAATGAACTCACCCCAGAGCAGATTCTCTCAGGAATGAATGTGAGTAACATTTACTAGGGAACACAAACACAGTCAAGGCTTTTTTTAAAAGATGTTTTTTAACCAGATGGAAAGCTTTACTTTAAAAATGTAAAAGGTCATTAAAGCTCCCTTTTTGGAGGTAATCATAATTTTTTTAACAGGCCAGAGTGAATATTCTTAACATCCAAGTGAGACTTTTAAGTCTTTAAAATGCAGTGGGGAGTAATTTTTCCTAAACAGTAAGGAGGAAAATCCCTCTGAGATTGTAAAGCCACAGAATTTGAGGCTAAAAATTTGCTCATGTCAAGATGCTGTTAGTTAACCACATGTTCTGTATGTGTTTGTGTGTATTTTCTTAACAAAAGCATTTTGCCTTGCCCACGGTGATGATGAAGACGTCAAAGTATTTAAATTGTTGTTAGAATAATGTGTACCATCCTAGACAGTCTCTATACTTGGATGATTCAATAGTAAACAGTGCAAGCTATTTTCTCATGCAATTCATTACTAACACCAGCCAGCAAAGAATATGAACCAGAGTGAAAGGGAAGATTGGATTGCATGATGGCAGATGTGGATGTTAATGTCTAATTCCAGGCCCATGGGAATTAATGACATCTCAATAAAGAACAAGACAGGCAGAAGCCCTACAATCCATGTGAGATTCCCTACCACCCCATCTATCTAATCTAGCACCCTTTACTCTCTAATCCACATTGCCTTAATTTTATTTCATTTTTTGTTAACTAAACTAAAAACTTTATTTGGATTTGCCCAGTTTTTACACATTCTCATGCTTTTGCTATATAATCCTATGAAATGCTAATACATGTATTGTTTCATATAAAAAAACACCACACTCAGGATCAAGAACCATTCCAAAGAAACCTATCACCCCAAAGAAACTCCTTCAGGTATCATTACAGTCACATCTTGCTTCCAACCCTAAGGAGAATTGACTTAGTGCCCTAATTTTAAGTCAAAGTTCTTATCATTGCCTGACATTACAGGTTTATTGATAATTCATCAATTTTCTGTCTCTCACAATAGAATGTGAACTGTCTCAGGACAGAACTCTGTTTTGCTACTGATGCATCTCCAGCCACTAGAACAGGACCTGGTGCATGGAAGTTGCTCAATAAATATTTGGTGATAAAATAAATAAATCCTTCAGAGAACTTCAGACTCTGTACCTAGATAACTTTGCCATTATATCTATTTTGAAAAATTGTATTTTCCATAGCTCTAATTTATTAACTATAAATTTATTATAATTAGAAATTTATTTAAATTAAAATTTTTATTTATTATAATTAACTATTAATAGTATATTCTGACAAATAATCCTCTCTTTCACTTATATGGTAAATTCAAAACTTATAGTGAATTAAAAATCTCTAAGGTTTTACTTGCACAGACAAAACTGCTAAGAATATGGGTATAAATAAACTAAACTAAATTTATAAATTTAAGCTAGCCTATAAAAAGTAGAACTTTTAACTGAAGTCAATTTTAAATTATTTTCAACCTATCTTTATAGCAGCACAAAAAAATAAAACAAAACCAATCATTATATGGACATAAATTCAACTGAAGGACTGAATATTCTTTAAAAAAGAGGAAAAACTTTTACTGTAAAGTCATTATCATGTGGACCCAAAATGAAGAATATAATGAGTAATAAAACTAGCTTTCCTGACAAATATGTTTTATTAATCAAAGGGGCCAAATTTTTAAATATATACAACAAACTCAATTATATCCTTCATCAACTTTACATGTAAATGGCTGTCCACTTGTAATTTAAGTGGGTGGTAACATTTAGGAATTACAGCTATATCATGTGGCCTCATAGCTGATCAACATACTTTACTGTGACTGGCCTGATGTGAGATTTGGAGCAGGCACTTCACAGTTTGCATCTGTCTTACAATACACTGAAGATTTTTCAGGACAAGGATCATGTCTTATTTATGTTTATTTCTTTTAAAAAAATTTTTAAGCCTCACCTGAGGATACATTTTTTTTATTTTGGAGAAATAGGAAGTGTATGTGTGTGTGTGCGAGAGAGAGAGAGAGAGAGAGAGAGAGAGAGAGAGAGAGAGAGACATCAATGTGAGAGGGAAACATCGATTGGTTGCCTCCCATATGTGCCCTGGCTTGGAATCAAACCCACAAGCTAGGTATGTACCCTGATGGAGAAATGAACCTGCAACCTTTTGGTGTGTAGGTTGACATTCCAGCCAACCTAGCTACTCGGCCAGGGCTTATATTTATTTCTTGAAGCACTTTGGAGAGTACGTAGCACATAGTTGGCTCTTAATAAAATCACAATTGAATAAATAAACAACCCACAGGCTGTGGAGAGGGAAGGAGAGAGTAAGACCAACTGCAGGCTCTAGCCTCGGTAAATATTGATGGCGCGGATGACAGTGGGAATTCATGAGGAGGAGCACAGTGCAAGCAAGATAATGAGTTTGGCTTTGGACGCACTGAGTTTGAAGTCTTATTACAATACGTTATTTAGTGGAGATGTCCAGTAAGTGGTTATGGACACTGAGCCAGAACTCAGGGGAACTACAGGGCTCCACTCACATGCACTGGTCTGTGGTTCCAATATACAGAGGGGAATGTTGGAAAAGTGGCAGCAACAGCAGTGGTGATGGTGATGATGGTGATGGTGATGGTGATGATGTGCTAACACTTCTAAACCATTGATATATATGTGTATCTCATAGAACCCTTACAAAAACCGAATGAGATAGCAGAATTATAAAGGGAGGTTAGATAACTTGACTGATCTGTCACAGCCCATACTCTTAATCACTTTACTAAAATCGAAACCAACTCAAAAAGAATTGAGGAGTAAAAGAAAAGAGTAACATTAAATATATATCTTTTCTATATGTCTGTCTACACTAGGGCCTGAAATAGGATCCATAGTGAACATGGACTTGATTATGTCTATTCACTAACTTCATTAATTTATTCATTCATTTACTAACGAATATATTTATTTGGTTCCAAATACTACATTAAGTGCTGGCATCTACACTTAAAGAGCTAGTTTTAAAATCTACATTAAAACAAGTACTAAAAATAATGTTATCATATCAATAACAATAATAACAGCAGGGATTTGTAAAATACAACAAAAGAGGCAACAGAGTATGGTGGCTACTCCTACTGCAAAAGGAGCCTGGTGTCCAGAAGTCCATGCTCAGCACAGCTACTATCCTGGCAACAAAACCTCATTTAGCCTGGCTGGGTCTCAATATCCTTAAATAAAAAATAAAGGGTAAGATTACAGTTAGTTCTGCTATATTGCCTGTTTTGCAAATACAAGTTCTTTCCAACCCATTTGATATATTAGCGAACAATTTGAGCATAACATGAATTTCACTTTTTGCTTATGCACCATTTCTTCAGTAATAAACAGTGAATGCAGAGAACTTCAGCCATCTGAACTGAGCCATGCTGGAATACACAAAACATACACACACTTTGAACATCAACCGCTACCTCGGTTCACTGTGTGCTGTGAGCCACATGCTTCTACTCTGGTTTTAGTACTTTCCATCTGAGTTCAGATATAACCTTCCTCCCATCCCTTCACAAAAACTCACAAGCAGTGACCCTTCCAGCGCCTCAGTCCTCAAGTGTCTTTTCAAGGTGAAGTGCCATGTTTACTGTGGTATTTATATATTGCTTAACCATTTAATATGCGTAAAACTGCTAACATGTTTATTGAGACCTTATCTCTTTTTAAATATGTTACTGACAAAGTTTTTGAGTTTTGTACCCCTTATCCCACTTTTCCCATAAGCCCATGGTTTTCATCATATGGCTTTGCATAGTGTGGTAGTTTTTAGGGAGGCTATTTGTTGCGTGACACCAGAACTGACTGCACTCAGGTCATTTTCAAATTTAATATTCAGTTGCAAGGAGGAGCACCTTCTTCTTTGCACTTGGAAATTCAGCACTGTAGAAAGGCCACCCTTTGGTTTCCTGCTCCAACCAAGGATGCTTGGGGCTTCATTTAAGGCAGGACTGATAGGGGCCCAAGAAACTTAATATAGTCGAAAGACTATCTGAAGGCTGCTGCCAGTTTCTCCTCTGAGACTCCTGTGGTAACTGAACAATTGGCTTCTTAGAAGATTCTGGTATTCCCAGGAGGACTGAAGTCAAGTTGTGGCCCAGCCCAGAAGCTAATCAGCTCTGAGACACCACTTACAGAGACAACAATAGACTTTACAGGCCTGGTCTGATCACTACATCCTGAATCTGGGTCTGTCCTGCTTATGAAAATGCCGAGAAAAGATGTGCTTGTGACAGCTGGTAATCTTCTAGATATAATTAAGAGAGAGTGAAAAGAAAGGAGAAGAGAAGGGTTAAGTAAGTACCTTGCAAAGTCTACCACAAAAATCAAACTCATACCCTAAGAGCTAGTCAGTACACAAGTGAGGCCATCATATTATTACTACTAATAAATTGCCACTGAAATATTATCCACAAATCATTAAGCTATACTCATTGGCTGGGAAAAAGGAATACAAAATATTAGACTATATGCTTTCTATTGATAACAAACTACTATGAAATATACCAACAACTAAAAAGTGGTTCAACTGAAACACCAATCCAAAAGAATCTGTGCACCCCAATGTTCATAGCAGCACAATTTACAATAGCCAAGTACTGGAAGCAACCGAAGTGCCCATCAGCAAACGAGTGGATCCAAAAACTATGGTATATTTACACAATGGAATTCTACGCAGCAGAGAGAAAGAAGGAGCTTATACCCTTTGCAACAGCATGGATGAAACTGGAGAGCATTATGCTAAGTGAAATAAGCCAGGAAGTGAGGGACAAATACCATATGATCTCACCTTTAACTGGAACATAAGCAATAGAAGAAAAAAGCAAACAAAATATAACCAGAGACATTGAAGTTAAGAACAATCTAACAATAGCCAGGGCGGGGGGGGGGGGGGGGGGGCGGGGACAGTGGGTAGAGGGGATTACAGGAACTACTATAAAGGACACATGGACAAAACCAAGGGGGAGGGTGGAGGGCGGGGAGGGAGGTGGGTTCACCTGGGGTGGGGTGGGGGGATGGGGAGAAAAGGCATACAACTGTAATTGAATAACAATTAAAAAAAAGTGAAAAAAAAATAAAAAGTGGTTCAAAGTATTTAAAAATGAAAGAAACAAAGAACATATATAATGTTTAAAATTGCAGAGATTTTAAAAAATATAACACAATAATGGCTGGTATGATCCAGAAATATAAACGCAGTACACCATATTTGCACAACAAATCGCCATAACCAACTGTGAACCAGACCTGGCTTGCTGTCTGTGTTTCTGTCACCCACGTTTCTATATTATCTGAGCACTCACATATGGTCCACTCTTCCTCCACAAGGCCTCTTTTGGCCATCTACCTCAAGACAGGTCTTTGTCACTGCCACCATCTCCTGCCAAGTATGATGCAATGTATTGTCAATTTCAAATCCCAATCTCAGATACCTCCTCTCTAATCACTTCCTTATTCATACTGCCAACGGAATTATCCTCCCAAAGCTCACATTTGAAGCTCACTCTCCCCTGCAATCACCCAGTGGCTACCTTTCCCCTACAGACTCCTTCAGATGGCTTTTAATGCAAACATCATCCATACTACTCCCCACTAATTTGGCCTAAACCATCTTTTCCTGCTTCATCTCTCATGCCAGCCATGTACACACTCCCAAAATAAGCCAAACCACTTGCCATTCCCTGAAGAAGTGGCTCCTCCTCCAAGGCCAATGCTCATATCATTTGCTCAGCTTGGAATGTCAGTCAATCCCTTCATCCTTGCCTATTGTCTCACTGACTTCCCTGATCTTGACTAGCAGGTTTTTTTTCTTTTTATTAAGTTCATTAGGGTGACATTGGTTAATAAGATTATATAGCTTTTAAGTGTACATTTCTACGATACATGATCTTCACATTACACTGTGTGATACCTCAAAGTTAAATCATCTTCTATCACCATATATTTGAGCCCCTTTATCCTCTACTACCTCCCTACCCCCTTCCCTCTGATAAGCATCATACTGTTGATTGTGTCTATGAGTTTTTGTTTTTCTTGTGTGTTCATTTGTGCCTTTGGTTTTACATCCCATGTACGAGTGAAATCATATGGGTATTAACTTTTTCTTTCTGACTTATTTCACTTAGCATGATATTTTCAAGGTCCATCCATGTTGTTGCAAATGGCAGTATTTTATCTTTTCTTAAGGCTGGGTAGAATTCCACTTACATATATGTACCACATCTTTATCCAATTATCTACCAAAGGACACTTCGGTTGTTTCCATGTCTTGGCCACCGAGTATAATGCTGCAGTAAACACAGGAGGGCATATGTCTTTTCTTTCTTTTTTTTTTTTAAATATATTTATTGATTATGCTATTACAGTTGTCCCATTTCCCCCCCCACTCCACTCCATCCTGCCCACCCCCCTCCCTCCCACATTCCCCCCCTATAGTTCATGTCCATAGGTCATACTTATAAGTTCTTTGGCTTCTACATTTCCTACACTATTTTTACCCTCCCCCTGTCTATTTTCCACCTATCATCTATGCTACTTATTCTCTGTACCTTTCCCCCTCTCTCCCCCTCCCACTCCCTTAATGACAACCCTCATGTTCTAGTTGTTTGCCTAGTTTGCTCTCGTTTTTGTTTTATGTGTGGCCGTTAATAACTGTGAGTTTGCTGTCATTTTTACTGTTCCAATTTTTGATCTTCTTTTTCTTAGGTAACTCCCTTTAACATTTCATATAATAAGGGCTTGGTGATGATGAACTTCTTTAACTTGACCTTATCTGAGAAGCACTTTATCTTCCCTTCCATTCTAAGTGATAGCTTTGCTGGATACGGTAATCTTGGATGTAGGTCCTTGCATTTAATCTTGGGTAATGTAATTATGATGTGCCTTGGTGTGTTCCTCCTTGGGTCCAGCTTCTTTGGGACTCTCTGAGCTTCCTGGACTTCCCGGAAGTCTATTTCCTTTGCCAGATGAGGGAAGTTCTCCTTCATTATTTGTTCAAATAAGTTTTCAATTTTTTGTTCTTCCTCTTCTCCTTCTGGCACCCCTATAATTCGGATGTTGGAACGTTTCAAGGCGTCCGGGAGGTTCCTAAGCCTCTCCTCATTTTTCCAAGTTCTTGTTTCTTCATTCTTTTCTGGTTGGATGTTTGTTTCTTCCTTCTGGTCCACACCATTGATTTGAGTCCCAGTTTCCTTCTCATCACTATTGGTTCCCTGTACATTTTCCTTTGTTTCTCTTAGCATAGGCTTCATTTTTTCATCTGTTTTTCAAATAGATTCAACCAAGTCTGTGAGCATATTGATAACCAGTGCTTTGAACTGTGCATCCGATAGGTTGGCTATCTCTTCCTCGCTTAGTTGTATTTTTTCTGGAGCTTTGAAGTGTTCTGTCATTTGGGCCTTTTTTTTTTTTTTTTTTTGTCTTAGAGCGTCTGTTACTTTAAGGGGCGGAGCCTTAGGTGTTCACCGGGGCGGGGTAATGCTCGTCACAGCGCTGTGACGCTGTACGTGGGGGAGGGGCCGAGTGGAAGCAATGGCGCCTGCCTCACTCTCCTCCGGATTTCAATCTTTCACTCCGCTACCCACAATCAAACTGGGCCCCTCTGGTGCTGGTTCCCGAGTAAGTGGGCCTGTGCACACTCTAGGCCCCTGTGGGTCTCTCCAATGGCCTCTCCTGTGAGGCTGGGAGTCTCTCCTGCTGCCGCCCCAACCCCCACGGGCGTTTTCAATCAGAGGTTTGAGGCTTTATTTCCCTGAGCTGGAGCCCTGGGTTACGCGGTTTGCTTCGCTCCCTGCCGTTTGTCGGGTTTATCTGTGGGAGAATGTGGTGCTGCGGGGTGCTACCCGCTGCTCTGCCTGCCCCGTTCTCCGCCACTCTGAGTCCGGCCCTCTGGGTTTATCTGTGCAAATGTGGGGCCGCAGGGTCTGCTAGTGCTCGGACTGCCTGCGCCATTTGTCCCACACTCTGCCAGTCTCAGTCCCGCCACAGCCACGCGAGTCCTCTCCTCCCCGGTGCCCGTCTCCGCCCCTCCTACCAGTCTGGATAAATGGTTATTTTCTATTTCCTTGGTGTTGGTCCCCCTTGCTGTTTGATTCTCTGTCAGTTCTGGTTGTGCGAGGAGGCGCGGTGTGTCTACCTACGCCGCCATCTTGGTTCTCTCCGGCATATGTCTTTTCAAATACATGTTTCAAAATTTGGGGGGACAGATACCCAGAAGTGGTGTTGCTGGGTCATATGGTAACCCTATTCTCAACTTTTTGAGGAACCTCCGAACTGTTTTCCACAGAGGCTGTACTAGTTTACATTCCCACCAGCAGTGAATGAGGGTTCCTTTTTCTCCACAACTACTCCAACACTTGTTATTACTTATCATGTTGATAAAAACCATTCTAAGAGATGTCAGGCAGTATCTCATTGTAGTTTTAATTTAACTAGCAGTAGTGAGTAACCTTCTACACAGAAGTTGAAGAAACTCATTTGTTTTCACAATGCAAAAAGTTTTGAAAAGTAATGACTATTATTTTGATGGGTCAGCCTGAAGAATTTCCTGTAGCTTTGCACTCTTATTTCTAACAACATAACAGAAATTTGGACTTAAATCTAGACTCTTCATCTGCTACTCACAGAAAACATCTGCAAAAGACTCTGACTGCGTTTCTGGAAGTCAGATACTCTTAATAACTGTTCACCTTTCCCCTTTGGTCTTCTATGTGTCTGTGTTGTCACTGGAGAGAATTTAAGTCAGAACCTGTGACTAATGTGCATAGTATATCAGCCAGACTATTGCTACAAAACAAGTAACCTTCAGCGAGCCATCAACTCTCTGTCGGAACATTGCTTCTTGGTTAAGTCACTTGACTGCATCAAAGAGCCCTACTTAGTGATTACAATTCTGCTCTGCCAGGGGACGAGCTAGAGAAACGGGTCTTTCTCAAGTAGATATGTTTATTTTGCAGGTAATAAAGGAAACAAGAAGGGGATACTTTCAGGAATTTAGATTTGGGACCCCACACTATTAATGTAGTTTTGCTCTAGACATTTACACAGATCTCTGTGTTCAACTGGGATTTTCAGGCCTTACTTCCAGCCTATCTGGGAGTCACCTGAACCAAGTTACAACCAGAGGCAGACAGTACAAGGAGGCATGTTGTTTTCCTCTAAACAGCTATGGAAGAGTTTTGTATTGCTTTCTGATGATCTTAAATATGTTAGCCTTTCCTCCAAAATGTGCTGCAAGTTTCTTGAGGCCAAGGTCCAAGTTTTGTATTCTATTCGTATCCCTCACAGGGCTGATAGAGTAACCAACGCTGAAATACTTGGCACATTACTTAATAAATATCTGTCAGTTAATTAATTTTTCCCTAAAAGGTAAGTAGCACAATATTTGTGCTTTTCAGAGATTTCTAGCTGATAATTAGAAATAACTACACAGTTACATGACCTAGGCACTTCTAAAGTAAGAAGCAATTCTCTGAGGAGAATAAAAATAGAGATGGGGTGAAGGGAGCTGGGGAAGATGGGAGACAGAGTCACTAAGGAGAAATTACAGGGTATGCTAGGGTGCCCTGGCCCAAACCAAGGCCTCTCTTGTCAGGACTCTATTTTCAGAGAATAGCTCGATCAAATATTGACGATAGGACTGTGAAAGGCCCAGAATTGAATTCCAGTCCTGTTTCAATTTTACGTGCTATGCAACAATAAAGACCAAGGAAGAACATCTGGGCCACTGGGCCACAATGCACATGTTCACAGCTGGAAGAGATCATAGATGACCCAAGTTAAATTAGCTTCAGGGTGGCCACCTGCACAGCATTTTCATTTCTCTAAAATTCTTTTCACTGCCCATTTTGACCTGTCCCATGACTCTCCACTTAAACTGAATTCTTTTTTCAAATCCATTTCCGTAGCCTCTTTTCTCTCATACTCTCAAGTTGGTTTTCATTGTGGTGCTATATGTACACACACATGGAATGAGGAACATGCAACCATTTGCTCAGTTGATAGCTGGTTGAGTTATCTTTCTTTGGTATATTCCCAAGTACAATTAGAAAGGACAGGAAATGACTCCAGGGCTAAAAGTTTTATTCTGATTTGGATAAGTGGCTTGAGTCAACCCAGATGGTGATACTTCATGTGACAGTATTTGAGTTGAAAGAAAAGTCTTTGGAAAAATAATAGTAATGACAATAGCTTCCATTTACTGAGCCCTGACCAGATGCCAGACACTTTCCTAAGATCTTTTGCATCTATTAATTCATTTAATGGATTGTTAGAGCTACAAATTGAGTTTTTAAAAATCCCTAATATTTCTCTGGTGACTTATAAAATTGACTAAGGAAAGTAGAATTTCAAGCTTTGAACTGTCATCTTATAGACACATATTTCTGAAGAAACATACATACATATGTTACATGTATATAGTTGATTATACTTTAGCTTTGAACTCTTGGGTATATTTTAACCTTCAAAATAATTATAAAGGGGATAAGATGACATATGTGTTAGATTGTAATATAAAAGCCATATTCTTAAATAAATGTAAAAAGAAATTAATTTGGTCATAGAGATACTATTGGATGTAAAAACATATACATGAGGGGTTTCAGGTGTTGTCAAGTTGGATTGCCATCATAAACCTCATGCTATTACAACCCAGGCCGATCAATGAATTAAAAATTTCTTTTTCCTAACTTTTCTTCTAAGTTGACAGCTTAGCCTCAAATATAAAGTGGTACTATATTATACAGCTAAAGCTCATTTCCATATTTTATTATACTCTGCATTTCAGACAACTATTTATTATTTTTAAACATGTGAAAATCTGAAGTGAACATCGGTCATTTTGCTTTCAATACTTTAATGATCTATATATCAATTTTAGCTGCACTTTATGAAAAATGGGAGATACAACGGAGGATCAAAACTTCTCATTCCATAAAGTCCCAATCACCCACATCTACAAACTTTCACTGAGTCTCTTTGAATAGCCACTGAAGAAAAAAAAGAACAGACCTGAAGTTAGGGGATGCAGCCACAATTATGGGAAGTTAAAGACCAACTGTCAGGAAGGAATAATAAAAGAAGCAGGAATAATAATTTCGGATAGGAGCTGGGTGTCCTTAACACGCCTTGTGTATCTGGAAAACTTTTTCAAGACACACTCAAACCTCTCCACCCTCTGACCGTGCTTGCACTCTAAGAAGTTAACCCTTGCCCCGTCCTTCTTTGTGTATACTTCCACAATGGTGCACTCTTCACTCTTTTATAATTATTTGTTTCCATGTATGCCTTTTCCTTACAACCACGAACAACTTAAGAGATTTTTTGTTTTCTTCATAGGCAATGTTCATATGTCTATACTAATCAATATGGTACGTCATCTTCAATGCTTAGTAAGTATTCATTGGATAAATGAATGAATAAATAAGTTAGCAAATGAGGGGAAAGAGGTAGCTAGGCTAGTGAGGGAGAGAAAACCTGGAACACAGAGAGCAGAGAATCATACTCTAACAGTCATAACAATTCAAATTTTCCAAATTCCATGGTCTCCAGAAACATAAATTCTTTTTTCCCTCCACTTTTCCAATTTTATCTATCTATCTACTATCTACCTACCTACCTACCTTAATTGAGATATAATTCACATGCCACAAATTCATCTATTTGGAGAACAGCACATGCAGTTCCTAATAATAATTGGGAAACAGTACTAATACCTTAATTTGAATAGGGTTTTACATAAAAGCATTTTCACATACGTTAATGCATTGGATCCTTCCAACATTTTTTTGAGTTACATACCGGAGGTTTTACCATGACCATTGTACACACCTGGTACCTGAGTTTTGGGAAGGTTAAACTAGTCACACTTACGTAGGATTCTGGGAAATGCTGGGTTAGACCAAGTTAAACAGCCTCTCTATGGTGGTATTTCACTTTAAAATGCCACATACACTCTAATGTGCGACATTCACTATGATCACAGAGGGCTATGCCATGCTGCTTTTTCTGTGCTGATTAATCGAGGCATTTTTTTCAAGGACCATCTTTGGAGACTATTTTGAAGGAACACTTTGGGAAACACTGGACTTTATCATTCAGTGCTCATTTGGAAGTGTTTGTCACACTGTATGACTCTGCATATAATATCGAGCAAAGAAGACATGGGCCTTGCCCTCTGCAGGGTACAGACTGTAGTTTAGGGCATTCCTGGGAATGGACATAGGAGGACACTGTCCATATGTCTATACCAGCCAAAGTGGTGTCTACTCTTTCTCATGCTTTAATGTTCCTTTTGCCAGTGAATGTGCCCCAATAAAAACTCACTTTGGGGCAAATAACACGAATATTTTTCTTTATATTGTTGTAGCTGTACCCATATAACAGGAAAATATGCAACAACATCTCTTGGTCTAATGTAATTGGTCAAGTGCTCTAAAAACTTGTATCAGAAGAGCAACTTCATTTTAGTCAGTAGGTTTGAAAATTAGGGATGTTCCTTACCCAGATCTGTAAAAAATATATATATATTGGGGGGTTGGAAGAACAATTAGTCAACAAACATTTATTAAACACCTATTGTGGCAGGTACTGAGGGCAAAGAGAAATGAGACCAAAATCTCTCCCCTCAAGTTGTACAGAGTCTACAGAACAAGCATGACAAACATTATAATTTTATACAGTGAAGGCCATAATAAAAGAATGGAATGAGCCGTGGCCAGGTAGCTAGCTTAGCTGGTTAGAGTGTTGTCCCAATATGCCAAGGTTGTGGATTCGATCCCTGGTCAGGGCACATACAAGAATCAACCAATGGATGCATAAATAAGGGGAACAACAAACCAATGGTCCCCCCACACACACACTCACCTTCCTCTCTCTCTCTAAAACCAACTTTAAAAAAACCAGAATGGAATGAGTGATACTGGAGCACCCAAAAGGAGGCACCCAAATCTGCTGGAGGTGGGGAAGAGAGAGTAAGTGATAAAGAAATGTAATGCTTAAATAGTCTTGAACTATGAGTAGTAGTTAAATGCCTAAAGTCTTTCCCAGCATTAGCATTCTAATTTTTTCTACCATTTCACTCTCTTAAAATGAAGTTCTAGAATAAAAATATATATATATATTGCTTCTGATGACCAACACTGGAAAATGAAAAGGGATTCTGAGCCTGTATCCCAATGTTATATTCTTCAATGCTGGGGATGTCTGAATGGTAAGTCAGAGACTGAGACAGAAAGGGAAAAAGAGAATAAAAAGTAAGACGTAGGCCCTGACTGGTGTGGTTCAGTGGATTGGGTGTCATCCTGCAAACCAAAAGGTCTCTGGTTCAATTCCTGGTCAGGCCACATGCCTCGGTTGCGGCCAGGTCCCTGGTTGGCACCTGGGGCAACCAATCAATGTTTCTCTCACACATCAATGTTTTTCTTCCTTTCTCTCTCCCTTTCCCTTTCTCTAAAAATAAATAAATAAAATCTTTAAAAAGAAAAATGAAATGTAGGCTGCCACTTTCTTTCCTCTGTATTCAGACTGTGGCTCTCTGATTTTCCATCTCCACATATTTCCATTAGAGATGGGTTATAAATTCAAGTCTTTAATTATGATGTCTGTGCAAAAGGCATTTGAATCTTTATTTTAGTTCTGACTTCTCTCCTGAACTCCTTATGGATGAGTCAACTCTTTGTAGATATTTCCTGTTGGAAATCTTATCATTACCTCTCCCTGCTAACCTCAAACTAGGTAATAGCCATAGATAAGTTCACAAGTATTCCTGATAAACATCTTTGTTTTCATTCAATCCATTTTTTATTGAAAGCAAAGATATTAATCAGGAATCCATTTAATGAACTGCAACAGAACTACTGCTCTTAAAACAGAGGCTGTAGTATGCCTTCTATTATGTGACAGCACCTAGACCTCTAAGGGCTAACAACCGACAATTCCCCTGTTCCCCTGCAAGGCAGGATCCTGGCAAAATGGATAGGATTATAGGCAGAGCCTCTGCCTCTGGGACTCAACTGCCTTGACCTTGGGCAAATAACTAAGCCTGGAAGCTCTGAATGAGAAAATCCATCCAATGCTGAGCTCAGATCCAGCACTCAGCCCCCTTCAGTAGAGAAGATTTAGTTACCGTTTTGTGTGTTCCTGCCCTTTGCTCTTCACACCTACTGCTTCTCCTACATGCATTCAAGTTTCATCTTGGCTTGTGACACTTCCTCTGAGCATTCCAGCTCCAAGGACCTTTACTACCCATACCTCAACACAATGCTAGAGCCATCTGTGAAAACTGAAAGTCAATGCAAAAGTTCATGTTGTCATCACCTGCTAGCAGAAAAGTCATCTCTTTCTTCTGATGAATCAAGGCTGTCTCATAGACAACTCTGATTGTGCACCAGTTTTCTATATGTGTGTGTATAACATATATATGCAAGGGCGGACAAAAGTGGGTTTACAGTTGTAATACAAATAAATAATACAGTAATTTATAAATAATAATACAAGAATAAACTCTTTTGTGTACTCACAACTGTACTCATAACTCTTGCCTATCCCTGTATGTATGTATGTATATATACGTGGTTATATATATATATATATATATATATATTCTGTACATGCCTATTGTCTTTCCAAATGCTTTGTAAGATATCAGAGAACAGATAACTATTCTGATTTTTTCCCACAGCACTTAAAACATAGTATGTACTTGATTAAAATCTCCAAATCTGGAAAAATGGATACATCAATTTTCTCATTGTTGAAAGAACCAAAGGTCAAATTAAAAAAAAAAACCAAAAAACTCAATTACCTTGCATTTCATTTTCATGTCTTTTGGTTAGTAAAGTGAAACCACTCTAAATTTTGTTTAAATATCCTCTTGGGCCTTCTCCTGAAATAGTGGTTAAGACTAGTTGGCTCTGGAAGTGTGGCTGTTCTCACAGGTTTTCATGGGAATGTGTGTTTGTTCATGAACCCTAAAGTATCCTTGGCTCTGGATATGTGCCTATATTCCCTCAGCCTCACGACGCAGGGCAACGGTAAGGGGAGCCAGTAAAAATGAACCATGGAGCTCAAGCGTAAGGAAATGGGCTATGATGGGAAAAGAGAAGGCAAAGAAAAAGGGAGGGTGCTCATCACACCTTCTCATCAAACACCCTCATCAGAAAAAAGTAATAAGTATCCTTCAGAATATGTATTTTATTTATAAATTATATATACACAGTGTTTACCTTATGTCAATATTAAATAACATTATATCTGAAATGCTTTTCACTTTTTTAGACAAAAACCAAGCAAATACGTTTATACTGCACTTTGGAGATCACTGGGGTAGAGTCTAGAATCTACAGCCAGGGGCTGGTCCGGTGAAAAAGCTGTGGCTGGTGAAAGTGCCGACATAATTGAAGCCTAACCTCAAAATAACAGATCATCTGTACAGTTAATGGAGCCATGCAGATAGAAAATATAAGACCATATGTACATTTCATGTAAAATGTAAGAAGCAGTTTTGATATGAAATTAATTTATTTTTGAGACATGATATTCCCAGAAGTGGCTTCCAATCCTGACACTCTCAACTTTCTTTGGAGCAATATTTTTTGTTTCTTTTTTGAGGGAAGGGGAGAGCAGGGAATGGGATACAGAGGGGAAAGAAAAGGTTAAAATATAAGTATAGGTACAAAAGACAAGAAAACTATCTTTTCCCAATGGGAAAACAACCTTTATTTGAAAAATATGTATCTATATAAATGAGATTGACACATAATATTTCCAAATTGCCGTAAAGCAAGAAATTTAGAGTTGTCAGAAATAATATCCTGAAATCACACTACCAGATCTCAAATGCAGTGATGGTAGTTCCCTAGTTCCTTGAAAAAGGGGACTGTGCACGGGGCTTTTCCACATCGAGGAAAATACCTCCTCCTTCATTTGTTGTGTTTTGTTTTTACTTTGTCAGTTTAAGCTGCTTTAATTTATTAAGATATTTGTTCTTACATAGTCTTTTAAAACAGAGGCCAAGCCTGACTCATTGCCCTCTTCCTATGACATGCACAGTTCGTTTCCTACAGTTGGAAATGGTTTTCCCATGTGATGTTTGCACTCTGAGGTGAACATATCATTAAAGTGATCAAACCTGCCCAGGACAATAATTTTCCCGTGGGGAGCAGTATGAAACGCACGCCAGAGAGCACGATAACACGCACTTGTTCTTCGATGTGGCCCGTGCGTCAGCAGATCCATCTAGTGTGGATTCCAGAGCGACCTGGAAAACACATTATCCATCTCTCCTGGGTTATAACTACCATTTCTGAACCTTGTTCCTTTTAACTTGCAGATGTTGCCTACATTATATTGTAAAATGTCATTCAGCTGAATGCCACTTATTCACATTTATGAAAATTCTGATAGGGATGGACTGACATTTATCTTTTTTAACAGAACAGCTTTATGGAGATATATTCACCATACAAGTCACCCATTTAAAGTGTTTAATTCAATGGTTTTTAACATATTCATACAGTGGTGCAACCATCAGTATAATCAATTTGAGAATGTTTTTATCACCCCAGAAAGAAACCGAACACCCATTAGCAGTCATTCAGCTACTGTACCTCCCAGGCCCTCGCAACCAGTAATCTACTTTCTGTCTCCATAAATGTGCCTGTTTTGACATTTCATGTAAATAGGATCATTTTGTTTGGTTTCTTTCATTTAGCATACTTTCAAGATTCATCCATGTTGAAGTATGCACCAGTACTTTCTTTTTATAGCTGAGTAATATTCCTTTGTACGATTATACTACGTTTTATTTTTCTATTTCATCAGTTGATAACATTTGGGTTGTTTCCATTCTTTGGCTACTACGAATAGTGCTGCTATGGGTATTCATGTGCAAGTTCTATGTGGACATGTTTATTGCTGGGTCATGTGAAAATTCTGTATTCAACCCTTTGAGGAACTGCCAGATTGTTCTGACATTTATCTTTCTCTCTAGTAAACAAGTTTTGTGAAAAAAATCAAATGCAAAAAAAATAAAATATTTACTTATTTTCTAAAAACTTCCAAACATTGCAAAATTTTAGCACAATTTGCAGAAACTACTATGCAAATTATTCTTAGTAGAGCAAGTCCAGTTGAACTTAGCGTCCACTGAAACACTGTGCCAGCCACTCATTAGTACCATTTGAGCACCCCTAAAAACAATCAAAAAAGCATTCATTTCATTCACATATTCCATTTGACTTCTCCCTAATCATCCTGAATTATTTTACCTATTTATCTTCAGAATATAAGGGTCCCAGGGCACAGAAGCACATCAACAAGCTTCTGAAAAAAATATGCATTCATCGTTGAGATTTTACCTTCATAGTTGTTCTCGATCATCTGTACTTGTTTATTTTGCCATATTTGAGATGCTGACTATTTATGGGTCCTTCTGGCTCATGTGATTGAAGGGAGTCACTTTCTCCTGGGAATTACATGGCCTATAAGTCAGAAGTCACATGTTGAGTGCCTCCCTATGAAAAACTGTTCACACGGTGCAGATGACACATGCATTCAGGTCTTCTCCTTGGCTTAGAGATTTTGTTAGCCAAAAGGGTATCTTTTAGTAAATCCTCTTTTTCTACAATAATTCAGGGTCAGTCATGGTTGTATCATCTAAGAGATACTTGTATTTGTGGCACCTTCCTACATGAGGTGAGAACTTGCTAATCTGAGCAGGATCTCACTTCATCAGAAGGCAATCGGATATCCCTTCCCCTGGGGCAGCATGAACCTTTCCATTTCCAGTGGAGGTAGAGGCACAGCTGAGCAACCTACCACTTCTGGAAATTCACCCACAGTTCCTACCTGGCACACTAAATGGAGGCCACCCAGTCTGGCTTCTTGACTAGAATCTGATGACTTTGCCAGACCAAGTAAAACAGATCCACCATAGAGGGACTCCAGAAAAAACAGCAGACCATAACCTCGGCCTGCTGAAACTCTGGTATATTGGTTTTCATGAGCCACTGTCAAAAGTGGGAGGGGCTCATCCCAGCTTCTCCTTTCGTGAAATTCAAGTATATTCCACATATACGTGACACCATTACAAAGAAGCAGTTTCTAGTACTGCATCTTTTACTAATACACAGTAAACATACAGGTAAAACTGTAAATGCAGGTCCTGTCCTCTCTGCTTTTACTAAGTATAAAACTACAGATTACTTTTTTCCCCTCTAGCAAAAGGTATCAATGCTGTGGTCCTACAGGTAGGAAAACCTCCAGCCTTGATTATTGACAATTACAGAGTATTTTTAGAACTCTTTTCAAAAATAGCCAATAGTCAAGATAAATTATAATTTGGTGTAGGGGTGGGGATTGCTGGGAGAATCTGAATTTCAGAATAGTGTGCATCGGAACACGTATCTACAAAGTTCAATGTGGAATGCAGCGCCGCTGTGACTGAAAAACGAGTCTGCTGCTTCCAAACACCACAAGCTTTGTCTTTCTCTGAAGTTTGTCTGTATCAGCACCTCTGTTTCTCTTGAAAATATTGCTTTGTGTAGTAATCTTCCTTTTAACCACTTTATCATCATCGTGGGATAAACACAATGGAGTTTCCAAAATGAATTGAGAAGGCTGGGACTGTCTAAATAAAACACAACTGACTATATTTGGCAAATGAGTGCTCACTAAGGGCCTGATCCTGTAATCTTTGTGTTGGCAGAACACTATTGTAGTATAACTCGGTTTGGCAACCCTTGTGTAAAAATAGGACCCTTGACTCAAGATACAGTGTAAACAGACTGACTTCCTAAAACCCTCAATTGGTATGTGGTGAATGAATGATTAGGCGCAGACTCTGCTATGTAAAACTAAATTAACTTGAAATATAATTTGTCTCTTCTCTATGTTTTTCATAATATATGGATAGGCCAATAGCCCTTATTCTCCTGCCCAAACTTCACAAATACTGTCAAATTCCTATAGAATCCAAAGGGAAGATAATATCCATTCAACTACTGGTGAACTTTGAAGAAACTTCGATGTCTATGAGGCCAATTAGGTTATTAGGGGCCAAAAATAAGCATAAATTACAACAATTAAGTAAATAAAAATGGTCAAAAGAAATTCGTGGGGAGACTTTTTAAACAGATTCTGTTTCCATGTTATACAAGTACAAACACCATTTTAAATGGGTTTAAAGATTTTTAAAATACCTAGTTGAAACTAGGTATACTGTACCTAAACTTAATGGAAATAAAATTTTGCTTCTTCTAATATTTATAGAGGAATAAATTCTACCATTTTTAAAGCTATTTTCATTGAAGGAATATTTTGCATTCAGTATATTCACAAATAATAAAAGGAATTAGTGGCCATATATTCAAAATGATGTCATATTTCTGCTCCCAAGGATATATCACCTGGAGGAAGGAGGAATAAATACTGTTTACCTGAATTCATCTCTTTCATTGAAATCATACTGAAGTCTATATATTAACATTTTTTTAATGTAAAATATACACCTTTTAAAAAACAATTATTATCTTTTGGGGATAAAGTGTTATAGCAGATTTTAACTTTCTAGGTTACACAGTTCTACACCTAAATTGTTACAGCAACTGTGTATTATTTCAGTAAACAGGAAAAAATGTCTAGATTCATAGCTAGGCTTCACCTGGGAATTTCCAAGCCCGGTACAAGTAGCAGCCATCTCAGATTGTATTGTAGCTCAGGAAGGCTGGTCCTGGGCAAAACACAGGTAGGGGCTGACCTTGGTCTGTATAACCTGGGAAACCCGAGAGCCTGCGCACCCGTGGATAGCTACAGACCATATCAGAGCACCACCACCCTGCCACTGCACAGCTGATCCTCCACAGAGAGTGGAGGTTTGTGCTAAGTGGTTACAGCCAATCCTTGCAGCTAACTGGCCTGGGTAAATCCCTCCCATTGACCCGCCAACAGCAATAAAGGCTCAACTGCAAGAGGAGGTTGTACTCAGCCCACACAAAAGGCACACCTTGAGTACCCATTTTGGGTGATAGTTGAGTATGTGCTACTGGACCCTACAGGACACACCTACCACATTAGGCCACGCTACTGAGACAGGGAGTTATAATAGCTCTACTTAATACACAGAAACAAACATAAGGATGCTGCCAAAACAAACTTGACCAAAATGAAAGAATAGATCAAAACTTCAGGAAAAGAACTTAAAGACATGGTGATATACAATCTACCAGATGCAGAGCTCAAAACACTGGTTATAAGGATACACAAGGAACTTAATGAGGACTTCAATAAAAAAGATGCATTCAGATATGAACGATACACTAATTAAAATAAAGAACAATTTAGAGGGAAACAACAGTAGAGAGGATGAAGCCAAGGATCAAATCAATGATTTGGAACAGAGGAAGCAAAAAACAACCAATCAGAACAAGAAGAAAAAAGAATCCAAAAAAAAATGAGGAAAGTATAAGCAGCCCCTTGGACAACTTCAAGTGATTCAAAATTCACAATATAGGGCTACCAGAAGGAGAAGAGAAAGAGTAAGAAACTGGAAATCTATTTGAAAAAATAATTAAAGAAAACTTCCCTAATTTGATGAAGGAAATAGACATGCAAGTCCAGGAAGCACAGAGAGTCCCAAAGAGGGTATATGAAAAGAAGCCACTTCAAGACACATCATAATTAAAATGGCAAAGATTAAAGGTAAAGAGTGAATCTTAAAAGCAGGAAGAGAAAAGCAGTTAGTTACCTACAGTAGAATTCCCATAAGATTGTCAGCTGATTTCTTAAAAGAAACTTTGCAGGCTAGTAGGGATTGACAAGAAATATTCAAAGTCATGAAAAGCAGGGACCTACAGCCAAGGTTCCTCTACCCAGCAAGGATATCATTTAGAATCGAAGGGCAGATAAAGAGCTTCCCAGACAAGAAAGAAGCTAAACTAAAGGAGTTCATCATCACCAAACAATTATTACATGAAATGTTAAAGGCATTTACTTAAGAAAAGGAAGATCAAAAATAAGAACAATTACAAAGCAACAAATTCATATCTATCAACAATCGAATCTAAAAAACACTAAGCAAACAAGAATAACAGAGACAGAATCATGGATGTGGAAAGCATCTTGATGGTTGCCAGAGGGGGGCAAATGGAGGAATTGGTGAAGAGGTGAGGGGATTAAGAAGTACAAATAGGTAGTTACAGAATAGCCATGGGGATGTAATGTACAGCATAGGAAATGGAGTAGCCAAAGAACCTACGCATGAGCCGCGGACATGAACGATGGTGCGGGGATAGCCTGAGGGAGTGGGGAGGTGGTGCTGGGTGGAGGCGGGCAAAGGGTGAAAAATCAGGACAATTGTAATAGCATGATCAATAAAATATAATTTTAAAAAGATATTCATAGTGGAGCAAAACTCCTCTTCAACTGCGAATCTGGACAACAGATTATCTCCTTCCAAAATACAATGGAAGAACAGGCATAGGATAGATATTCCCATTCCAAAAGGGAGTAACTGGGGGAGGGGGTTGGGGAGCTATGTGTTTCAGCAAGTCAGAAAACAAGCAGGTCAAATTCCATTAGATTTTAAGGTTTGGGAATGAACCTCTTTGGCTTGATATTCTGTCTTCCCAGGCTACCAGGATGGCAGTCCACTCCCTGAGCCCAGGGTAGTGGCCAAGACCTCTGGAACTGAGGGGTGGTTCTGGTCCCCAGACCTGTGCTTAGCAAATAGCAGTCCAGCCACACCCTTGGGGTTCTCTCCAGAGTACACTTTTTCTTTTTTTGCAACATAGATAGACTGAGAATTTTCTAAACCTTCAAGTAATATTTCTTTCTTGTGTAACAATTCTTCTTCAATTTATTTCTGTCCTGTTGCATTTGACTACAAGCAGCAAAGAGGAACTAGACCATACTTTCAACATTTTCTTAGAAATCTCATCAGCTAGGTATCCAAGTTTATCTACTTGCAAGTACTTGTAAGTAGAACTTGCAAGTGATCCAACAGAACAGTCAGCCATTTCTGCCACTTCCTTACAAGGATTGCCTTTCCTGCGGTTCCAATAACATGTTTCTCATTTCTGTTGAGACCTCCTCAGAATGGCCTTAACATTCATATATGTCCAGAAACATTATATCCATGATATATGTATTCTCTAAGGTGATAGGCGCTTCCTCTACTGCTCTCCTCTCCTTTTTCTGAGCTCTCATCAAACTCACTTTTAATGTCATTTCTACCAATAGTCTCTTCAAGATTTCCTCTAGCATGCGCCTCCAAACTCTTCCAGCCTCTACCCATTACCCAATTCCAAAGTCACTTCCACATTTTTAGATGTTTGTTACCACGCACCATAATTCCTGGTACTAAAATCTGTGTTAGTTTCCCAGGGCTGCTACCGTAACAAAGTACCAAAACCTGAGTGACTTAAGCAACAGAAACTTATTCTCTCACAGTTCTGGAAGCCAGAAGTCCAAGCTCAAAGTGTCTGCAGGATTGGTTTCCTTCTGAGGGCTGTGACAGAGAATCTCCTCCATGCATCTCCTGGCTTCTGGTGGTCTTCTGGCCATTTTTACATTCCTTGGGTTCTGTGGCATCACCCCAATCTCTGCCTTCATCTTCTCATGGCATTCTCCCTGTGTGTGTCCTTGTGTCCAAATTTCCCCTCTTTATAAGGACAACATTCACACTGGATTAGGGCCCACCCTAATAACCTCATCTTAACTTGATCATCTGCAAGGACCCTATTTCCAAATAAGGTCAGCTCCACAGGTACTGGGGGTTAGGAATTCAACATCTTTTAGGGGGGCACGATACAACTCAACAAGTACCTCAAATTCAACATGTTTTAACATAATTCCTGCCCCGCCCCCACACACAAAAGTTGTGAGCTGGTGATCCCACCACCAATTATCCAGTCAGAAGCTTTGGAGTTATCTATTTTTTTTTCTCTCTCTCTCTTTTAAAGCTTTCAACATCAAGCATTTATTCTCACAATTACAAGTCTGCATATCAACTCTGGTTCAGCTGGTCCAGACTGAGCTGGGGAGCTTTGCTTCAGCCTTCAGACTGCCAGCCAGCTGAGTTTGACCAGATAGTGGTTGGGTCAGGTCTATTTTACTTATATTTATTCTGGATCTCAGGCTGAAAGGGCAGTAGAGACCCAGAAGTATACCTCCTCATAAAGTGGCATAAATAATCCAGAGCATAAGAGCGATACTATTCATGGAGGCTGAAACAGGAAATGCCACCTTGCAAAGATAAGAAGCAAGTGGCTAAATTCTTCTCTAAACATAATGTGTTTTAATGAACTGATTAAGCAAGATTTGGATTCAATGAACAACAATCATTGAGTACCTACTCTGGCTAAGCCTATGCTAGGTGTTTTCAGAAATATATCAATCCTTGCAACAAACAAATGTATCCATACACATGAAGGTTATACAGGCTCAGTGCTAAAACAGACCAGAAACAAAAAGAAATGCTTAAAATTCTCCAGCTTCCCTCATCCCCCGCATCAGTGCTAAGGATCTCAAAGTTGTCACATAGACAGAAGGGCCTGAGTGCCTATATCTGGGCAGAAAGAGGTTAAGGTAAATGGCCCTCACATCTGACTTCCTGGATTCAGATTCTTTGTCTACCATTTTCTACATGTGCAACCTTATTGAGGTATTTAACCTATCTGTGGCTCAGTCTCCCCATCTGTAAAATAGGGCAATGAGAGTACAGTCATACCTCAATACTCGCTGGCTTCAGAACGTGTCAAATCCTGCATTGCTCACATTTTGATGAGGAAAAAAACCATTTCCGCACTCAGTGCTTGCTCGAGACTCATCTCACTCGCCAGAATTTGTATGAGTCATGATGCCGCCCCGCAAGGGGAAATGCTTCATCGTTCAGTACTCATCAGTTTTGGCTCATGTCACGAGTTCCAGAACAAATTAATGATGAGTACTGAGGTACCACTGTATATGTTTCATAGAATTATTGTGAAGGTTTAGTGAAATAATATACCTAAATTTCTTAAAACAGTACCAGGCACGAAGAAAGTGTGTGGTAAGTATTAGTGTTGTACCAGGTACAACATGGAGTTATCTCTGATGGCTCACTTTTCTCTGAACTCCATCAACATCCAACTCTGCTAATTTTACCACCTGAGTACTTACTGATTTTAATAGCATCTCTCCATCTGGCCAGCTAAAGACTTCAGGTTAAGAGTTTAGGCCCTTATCATCTGGGCTATTGCAATAGCCTCTGCACTGGTCTCCCACTATCCAGTCTTGCTGTTCTCATATCTGTGCTCTCAGCTGGGCTCCTGAACCGCCCAAACTGCTTCTCATTTACCCACCAGCCTCACACAGAGCCTGTCATGTAGAAGACACTCAGTAAATGTTAATCATTGAACTCATTTAAGAAATTGCATTATGTACGCAACAGCAAACCAGTATCATTTGAAGTCTTCTGTGGGATTTAGCAATAAATTCCCGATTGAAACAAATGTTGTAAGAGTATTTCTGAGAATGGGATTTTACCAACAAAGTTTTCATTTTGATAGTGGGTACATCTTAAATATTACTTAAGATAATGTTTTATACACCACTGGTTTAAAAGATAGTTATATTATAGAAGAAAGATATCACCTTGACCTTAGCAACACATGGTGTCTTACTCTCCCTGGAGCATCTGTAATATTTGTCTATATCTCTGGTTAGGTACTTAATTGCATATTGCCTTACATGCTTCTCTATTTTTTTAAAGATTATGTCTTCTCTCACCTACATTGTAAGTGCTTGAGAAAAAGAATTGTCCCCACTATGCAAAACCTAGTGTTAAAATTAAATGTTATTGGATGAATAAATTCATTGGTATCAACACTCACATAGACTGTTAGGGAAAAAAAAAAAACTTGAATTGTACACTATTGTTTCCAGTATTTATTATTTAATTTAGGAGCTTGGGTAAATCAGACAGACTTGGTTTCAAAGTTCTCCTACCTACAAGCCTGTAACATTGGGCAATTTATACAACCTCTTGAAGCCTCAGCTCCTCCATCAATAAAATTGGATCCCTCCCTTTAGTTTCTCCTTTAAAGGACTATAGCCGGGATTAGCTGAGATGGGCAGGTAAAGTATGGCACAGCACCTGGCATGTGTTAATTGCTCACTAAGTGGTGGTTATCATCATCATTGTTATCATTTTTTGTTCCTTTAAAGCTTTGGTTACTGCTTCTAGAACCCTCCTCTTCAGCATGATCCTCCTCCTCATAACCACCACCAACAAAGAACATTTCTTACGAATCTTGGAAGAAATATTGTGCTTCCAGGTGTTGGCTCTGGCAGAATTCTGAGGGAGTGCAGAAAACCAGCTGATATTACCCCTAATGAAACCCAAAATTTCCCCAATCTGAGCCAGGACCCAAAAATTGGATCTCCAGGATTGACTTGCAGATTTGCTTGTTTTTTGAATTACTGTGTTCTGCTAATGTCCTTTTTTTTTTTTTTTTTTTTTTTTGCCTTGGATTTCTCCTCTATTGAACTTGACAGCTGTTCATCCTGCCACACGAGCCCCTACGGGCCTTGGCAACACACACTTCCCCAATCAGAGAATGGGGCTGCTGCAGAGGGAGGTAAGGATGCTGCCTTTATCCCACAAAACAGTGCATGCAGGAACGCAATGTCAAAAGTCCTAACCCATGGGAATTTGAAGTTAATATTCTACAAGTTGAAAGAATGTAACCAAAAGACATCATCATAAAAATCAGCAGGGAACTGGGGTTCTTTTTTTATTATACTCTGCCAAATCCATCTTCTGATACACAGAATTTCTGAACAACAAAGAGAGGTCTCTGGGGTTTGGTGGTTTATTTTTCTCTTCTCCACCCCCAACCAGTCCAACTTCCTTTACTAAGAAATGACAGTGAATGTAGCAAGCAGGAATTCTGAATTACTGTCATATGATCAATGTTGCTTGATCTAGAGATCAGCAAAGACAGGAATATGCGAGGAGATACAAGAACAAGGTCCTCTCCTGGCCAGGTTTGGGAGCTCTAGAATTTGGAAGTTGATCAAGAAAGGAAAGAGGAGGAGGAAGAGGGAAATTAGATCAATAAGAAGGAGGAGGAGGAAAATGATCGGTCCCTGTCTTCCCTCCCTCAGACACACAAAAAACACAGAACTCTGTGCTGGCAGTGAGAAAATCAGTATGTATTAAAAGGGTCAGTGCTGAGCTTTGCAGAACAGAATGCTTACTTCTTCCTCATCTACTCAACCTCTAAATAATCTCCAGGTTGAGTCCTTAGCCTCATCTTCTCTATCTACACTGTTCTTACATAATTGTGTCTCATCACCTGGCTTTATGCTGAAGGCTCCCAAGTTTTTTTGTGCAATCATGACCTCCCCACTGAGTTCTAGACTCATGCAACTATATCCACTTAATGTATAATAAGCACCTCAAAACTGATGTTTAATTCAAAATTCCAAATATGCTCCCCCCTTAGGCTTCCCAATGTCAATAAATGTACCACTGTTCACCAAGATGCTTAAACCAAACACTTAAAAAGCTGTACACCCATATCAGCAGGCCCAGTCAGCTCTGCCTCTAAAATACACCCCATCCTATTACTTCTCCTCATCTCCAGGACCACCATTCCAGCCAAAGACACCATTACCTCCCACCTAGTCCACTGACACAGCCTCCTACAGGTCTCCTTGCTTCCACACTTGCCTCCCTACCCTGCATAGCCCTTAATCTCTTTCCCATAGAGGAGTCATTATGAGATGTAAGCCAGAGCATGCCACTTCTCTACTTGAACCCTACAAAGGCTTTCCACAGACCCCAAAGTCCTCCCTGTGGACCCTGCATCTGAACATGTTCTAGCCCCTCCCATTCTTGATCTCATTCTCTCCATTTCCCCTTCACTCTATTCTAGTAACATCTGGCTTAGTTCTGTTCCTAGAACACTCCTGGCTATTCCCACTTCAGGGACTTTTTACTTGCTATACCCACAGGTTATAATATTCCTCCCAAATCACAGCATCCACCACTTTATTCCTGTCTCTATTCCAACTTCCCCTCCTCCCAGAGGCCTTTCCTAACCATCCTAACTAAAACAACCACACACCTCCATTGCTCCTTAGTCCCCTGTCCTGGTTTTTCTCCATAGCACCAATTACTGTTTGAAAGTTTTTTTAGTTTATTATCTATCTCCCCCACCTGCCTGAGGACAGCTTTCCCCATAGCACCTATTACTATCTACAGTTTTTTTAGTTTGTTATCTCCTCCACCTGCCTGAGGACAGGTGTTTTCTTTTTCTCCACTACATTCCCAGAACTTAAAACTAAGTCTGGCACATAAAGATATTCAATAAATGTCCAAATAAGTTAAGCCATTGAGATTGGCCAGAATGGACTTCCTATAATCAGAATTTTGAGTCTTATTTTCAAAGAGATGAAGGAAACCTGTGGGCTACGACGATACTTGAAGATCACTAATGTTCCTGATCTTACTGGTATCCCAGCATCCTCCCCCTCCCCACCAGCAGGGCCATCTTTCAGGATCACAGACCACACACCCTTCAGATGGTGCTTGTGAGCCAGACAGAAACAATGCTAAAAATTGTTGCTTCCCATTCCACAATTGTGTGATAGCTACACTGGAAGATAAATAGAAATGAAAGGCACTGTGATGCTATAATGTTATAAAAATAGTGCAACCTACTTTAAATGACACAATACTTAAGTGTATGAGGCACGCCCAAGCAGGGTGTGAAATGAGACCATATGTCAGCCCTCAAGTGGAATTACAGAGCACGTGGCTGAAGGCTGACTGGGTTAAAGGGGCCTTGCAATATTTTTCTGAATTGAAGTTAGCCACAGAGTTGAGAAAAACCATCTGACTTCCACATTTACTCCGTCTCACAGAGGTGGGCATGACAGCATTAAAATCCAGCAGGCACACTGTAGCTGTGCTCATTTCTAATTCTCAATGCAGAACTACAAGGATGCGTTATATTGTGTTTAAGTCTTAATGAAATAACACATTATTGATTTCCATAATGCACACTGCTTGGTTCTGCACCCTTCCTACAAAACATAAACCTTCGCTGGTTTGAGTGCCAGAAAGCACTGGGGAGTTGGGACCAATGATGAGCAACTTGTGCTCATAAGCCAGGCCCACAACACAGCTTTGCACAAGGAGGGGAAAGCTGCCCAGAAACCTCCTTGGGAGAAATCCTCAATATTGCCCACGTTATCCTTTCAGGGCTGGAAACAGCAGCGTGACTCCTGAGTTAACAATGATCTGCTCCCCACACTTCACTGGAGCCTTCCCACACCTCAGCTCGAGAAGGTCACAAACCCACTCTGGGATAAATGCTCTCACAGCTTACTGGAAACCCACTGGCGGCTGATGTAGTGTTTTGAGAATAAACTATGTAATCTTCAAGATTTCCAAAAGGCACATTTTTTCTTCCAACAAAGAGCAAATTCTGACAGAGCTCTGTGGGCTGTGGGCCGTGGTCTCCCCTTGGCTGCTCACCATTTTGCTTCTGGAGAGATCACACATGAGGATCAAAGGCTGTTGGGATGGCAAGGTCAGCTTTCCAGCCAGAAAGCAAAAATAAAATACAGGTGGTAGGGCAGAAGGACGCGGCATGCCCACATACTGCCCAATCCTGAGACTGCAGCTCCCTCTCTTCGGGCAAGTGGTTAGTCATCCTGCTTCCCCCGGATGAGCCTGGAAACACCTTAAAGTTCTTAAATATTTCACTGCTTTTGGCAGTGTTCTCATGGGCATTTCATTAGGATGGTGGTTTGCTGGCATCCTTGAGAGTTTTCTCTTGGCAAGGATCCGTGCGGCTAGGTGACTGCTCTTCCTCTTAATACCCTTAATTAGATTATATTTAACAGCAGGGACTGCACAGCGCGGCTGCTGATCTGCAGACAAGGAGTGGCTTACCCTGTAAATTAATAGGCCTGACTGGGATTATGGAAGCTAGCTGTGTAAACGCAAACGGAGCCCCTATGCCAACAGTCCTTGGCCTGCTGACACAGCTGCACCAGAGCACCCAGTCACTGGAGCGCCAAAGGATATTCAGTTACAGTGAAGAAATCATAACAAAGACAGGAAACAGATCAGCACACTCTGGATTTAACAACGCCCCCCCCCCCCCCCCCCCCCGCGCAACCCCAGGGAACTCTGCTGATTTCTAGGCTGCAGATGTTTTAAACCTTGCCTTGAAGAATGTCCATATCTCATGCTCAAGCTGATGGAGCTGAGTTCGATGTTTAATTGAGGTGTACGTATTCAGAAAGTGGACCAAAGTGATGTTGCTTAGAGGTCCTTATCTCTGAAATAAAGGAGGGGCAACTATTAGAATCTGCAAAATCCTTAGGTGGAGTTTGCTGAGCTGTCAGGAAATGAATGCCCACAAAGCCCAGTGTTTGTTTACTTAAAATAAGGTGTAAATGAAGCCAACTGGGCTATTCCATGAAGACCTTGCTAGTCAGTCTCCAGAGATGTGGGCTTTCTCAGCTGTTTCCTCCTTTTTGCCATTCTCAGCACTACACATCAAGTGGAGTAGAATGAAAACAAGCCCTCCTCATTCAGCATTTTGAAACATCCCTGCCAACAAAGACGGGTTTCTTGACTGTTTAGAGCTTATGATTAAGGGGATGGCGTATCTTACTGGCAGGATAAAGGTCATTTTGCAAAAGTTACAGTAAAGTTTGCAGAACTGGAAATTTATCTTTCAAAGTTGTCTGACTGAGTTACATAAATATTTCTAAGGCTACATAAATATGTGGTTTGCTAGAGGCACCACATTTTCTCTGTGGCAGGGACCAACTGGACCCTGCCAGAAAAGAGTTCAGAGGAGGACTATGGATGACAGATAAACATCAAGCCCAGGAGTTGAAAAAAGAGAAAAATGTTCAGCTCACTTGTGATCTCCTTTGCGGAGTCCCATTTGCAGTTATCCTACTGTTCTAAGGTTCCTAATCTGTAAGATGGGTAATTTTAAGAATGCTCTCAGACGACCTGTCAGGACCCAAAACTCTATCATCGATTTTCTAACTTATCCTTGAAACATGCCCCTGAGGACATATTTTTGTTTTTCATGTTAAGAAGCCAAGGATCATTTTAGCCGCTACTGAATCAAGTCTTCCATTAGAATAGACCCAGATTTCTGGTAATTGAGAGCAATTCTCCTATTTCCACCTGAGCTTGCAGACTTATCCAAACAATTGAGAAGATGTGAGTGTGGGTTGGAGAGGGGGCAGAGGAGAATTATCCAGGCTGGCCCTCTCCTCTAGCCCCAGGCATCAACCATCCCTTCACTGTGCAGACCGACTTCTGTGAATGAGTGGCAGTTCAGGACCTAGGAGCTGACAATAACTCACTTATGGGGAGAACTGTTGGACAGTTCCACCTGTTAAAAAGACCCTTCTCACTTTGGACCTTTTCCATCTAAATTCCTGTCCAGCAGAATTTATCACCCCAGATTCTCTCCCCATACAGTCACTCCCCAAGACGCCTCTTTTCCAGATGATTCCATTTCTCCCAGTTTTCCCTCTGTTCCACCACTGCACTCGATGGAGTTCTCACTTCACACTCAGAGAGTTCTTACCCAGTATCTAAATAACTAGTACACAGCATTGGGTCACCCCTACTCTAATGAGAAACTTGGACTTTATTAGGGACAGGATGATTCTTAGGTATGGGCAGAAGAATCCTTCTTATCTTGAGACTTGAAGGATGCCAACAGAATTGACTCTGTTTTGTCAATCTACACTAAGTCTAGAAAGTCATCGATTGTGTGTTCTGCTTTGGGTTTCAGCAGCGCCCTACTGAAAAGTTCTGCTTTTGAATGATCACCCGGAAGAGGGAGCATGCACCGTGCCTTGTGTATATGTGCTGAATGAACTTGTAAGTAAAATCATAAATCAAACAGCTTTTCTCACTGGGAGAGCTCAAAGGGGCTAAAGGTCTCCTGGAAAGGATGCCTGGAAGAGACAGATGTGGCACAGCATGCAAAACCTGAGTGGCAACATGAGGGGCATTTAAGATAGATCTGCCTACTAAAACTCTGCTAAGGTCAGGTCCATGCCAGGAAATCCCAGACTAACTTTTTCTGCACACCCAGGGCAGCGAGTATCATCTATGTGCTAGAACAATTTTGTTTACTCCTTTCTCCACCTTCTGGAAGCTTCATGGTGAAGCTGGGACCAGGATACAATTCCCTGACTCTCCCATGTTTCTCAGCATGAAATAGGAGAGTACAGAAGGAAAAAAGGGTGGCGAGGACCTTCTCAGAAGAGAATAATTGTTTGTAAGGCTGGCCCTGAAATCAGCCTGGAAATCCAATAAAACACCCATTCAACACATGAATTAGTTTGCTGGATTGTTCTCTCTTAATTATCCTGTTGTTTAAACCGTAATGACCTCTCAGTACTTCCCCAAAGGACCGCCCCGAGGTTCTCCTTTTAAAATGGACAAGTGGTGAGTGATGATTGATTAGCCTGCCGAATCCTTCACTTAAGAACTTGTCCAGAGAAAGAAGAAAATAGACTTAGCTATTTTGATTTGGCAGTGAGTTCAAGTAAGCTATATCTGTAAAACAGTAAAAATGTTTTTGACAAGAGATGTCATTTAAACACGTGTGGAGTCCCTCTGCTGTCATCCTAGAATAAAATCCTGGCTGTTTCCTACCTATTTTTATTCTTCTTTTTCCATGGTCACTTGGGATGGGCCAGGAGAGAGATCAGGATTCTTTACTCACTACACGCTCTGAGGTTTTATGGACTTTGTCTCACCTTTTGAATCCCCTGCCCTGTTGCCCCAAGTTTCATTTTATGCATCAGCGAAAGCCTCGGCCAAAGGAAAAGAAGTTTTCTTCCCACTGGAGTGGAATTCAGGAATTTATCTTTCTTAAGGTCCTGAGTCAAGCTAAATTATGTTACCTGGGGGTGCTGCCAAAATGCAGGTCTGTTCTGTTTTGAATCATGAAACCACTAGTGGTAACCTTATTTCCAGACATTTCAGATGAAAAACAGCAGTACATGATGTGTTTTACAAAAGAGGGTTGCCAAGTATGTTGCGCCTTCAACCTAGTTTTCCTGGTAATCTGAACACTGACCTTCAGCAAAAAGGGCAGGTGAGATGCCCAGGGCTGTTTATTATTAAATGGTATTCACGTATTAGTTGACTGACAACCAAGTGACCAACCTCCCTCAACATCTTCCAGTTTGCCACAAATGTCCCATCATCTTTTCTTTTTAACTCTGCAATGTTCACTGATCACTCCCCCAGGTTACACAGCAGAAAGAGGCCAAGTCTCAGGCCAGCCCATTACTGGGAGGGTCAGTGAAGGAGCTGTAGCCAATTATCACTGAACTTCGCTTTAATGTCTTTACAGTCATGTCTCTCTTAAGGCATTGTCTTATTTTGTTGGGCAGGTATAGAATTAACTTTGAAGTAAGGTTGATTGCAAGACCCTAGTGCTGAAAGTTGACTGGCACTCATTTGACTCACTGTTTTCAACAAAGTATCTTTCTTCAGTTATAAAAAGATTTGCTAATAATCATCTAAGCCTACCCAAAGAATATTGAATTTTTTTCTTTTCCAGTAGTTCAAAAAACAATCCTTGAAAATAGTATATAACAGCGCTGTCCAACAGAAATATAATATAAGCCACACATGTAATTTAACATTTCTAGGAGACATATTTTTTTTTAATCCTCACCCAAGGATTTTTGAGAGAGAGGAAGGGGGAGGGGAGAAAGAGAGAAAAACATCAATGTGAGAGAGAAATAACGATTGGTTACCTCCTGTAATGTGTCCTGGCCAGTGATCAAACCCACAACCTAAGTATGTTCCCTGACTGGGAATCAAACCCGCTACCTTTTGGTGTACTGGACAACGCTCTAACCAACTGAGCAACCTAGCCAGGGCTCTAGCAGCCATATTTTTCAAAAAAATAAAGAGAAACAGGTGAAGTTATTTTTAACAGTATATTTTATTTAAACTAGTAGGCCCCAAATACTGTCGTCTCAACATGTAATCAATGTAAAAATTATTATATTTTATATTCTTTCTTTCATATTACATCTCTCACATCTGGGTGGAGCTTAGACTTCTAGCGTACCTCAATTTGAACAAGCTACATTGTCAAGGTCTCAGGAGCCACATACAGTTGGAAGCTGCCACACTGGCAAACTCAGGTATAACATTGCCCTGCACACTCACTGACCTAAACAGAAGTTTAGGGAAAGGGGGAGAATAGAAATGTTAACCAGGATCTCTTTCCACATGGCAGCACACTGAAGTGTGGTGAAATGCACAGACATCGAGATGTAAATAAGTGACACTCTCAGGCCATTTCCATTCGATTCCTTTTTCGTTAATACATATCATCCTTGTATAATAGCAAAATAATTCAAGCTGACTTTTTCCCTTTTAGAATAAAGGAAATGGGGATACTCGATAATGAAAGCACAGTCACTTTGAAATACAGCCCAGCAGTACCTCAAACGGGTAAACATAGAGTTGCTACAATGACTCGGCAACTCCACTCCTACCCAAGATAAGTGAAAACATACATCCACACAAAAACTGGTACATGAATGTTCACAGCAGCCCTATGCATAAGAGCCCAAAGGCTGAAACAACTCAAATGCTTATCAATTGATGAATGGATAAATGAAATGTGGTATATCCATACAATAGAATATTATTTGGCAATAAGAAGGAATGAAGCATTGACGCATGCTACAACATGGGTGAGCCCTAAGGACATTATGCTGAGTGAAACAAGCCAGATACAAAAGACCACATATTACATGATCCCACCTACATGCAATGTCCAGAACAGGGAAATCCACAGAGACATAAATCAGCTTCGTGATTGCTGAGGAGTAGGGGTAGTGGGAGTTGGAGGGAAATAGGGAGTGACAGCTAAGGGCTACAAGGTTTCTTTCTGGGGTGTGAAAGCGTTTTAAAATTGGTTGTGGTCATGGCTGCATGATTCTGAATTATGTATCTTAAATCGGTGAAATGTATGATCTGTGAATTATATCTCAAAAAAGCTGTTATAAAAAAAATAATGAAAGACTGCCACTTGATGTCTGAGGCCCCTGAACTCCACATGCATTTTAGCAAATGATCATAAGCGATTGAGCATGTGACCAAATATACATGGATGTATATTGGTATTCAGCCAATATAAACAAACAGTGGTTGAAATGTTGAAGCCTATATGTTTCTTCTATTTGAAAAAAAGAAAAGTAGAGCAGCCCCAGGTTAATTTCTCCCTAGCCAGAGTTTATTAAGAAAAGTAAGTTGCAATATCTCAGCTTTAAGCCCTCCCCAGCAAGAGTAGAAGAGCCAGCTTTTTTCCATAGCTGCATTTTCAGGACGATGGGTGGTAGAGGGTTAGTCTGGGGAGAGTGTGGCAGGTTCTGCAAATACACAGGCTCACACTGAGAGCCCCCCTTGCTCCTGCAATCCCACTGCCCTGCTCATCACTCCCTCCTCCTCAGTTCCAAAAATGAGCTTCCAACCTCAGAGCTGGCTTTCAGCATCAGCTCTTTCAGAAAGCAAACTACTTACCCTTAGCAGAGTATTATCCTCATTGATTTTTTTGTTTCATACTTCTTTTACGATGTTTTGTTTTATGGTTGGTTTGTTGTTGTTTTGTTTTTTCCCAAATCGAAAATGTTTCCAACACCGCACTGTCACACCTTTGAAGTGACAGCTACTTAGTAAAAAGTGCTTAGTTTTTGTACCTTGTATTCATGGTGGTATGTAAGACACTTGACAATAACCAACCACCAAAAGTTCTATTAAAATTAAGAAAGTAACCACACACATACACATAGACACAGAAAAATAATTAGTTGCCTAATAGTCTCAATGCAGTTAAAACTGGCGGCATGTGTCATAACATTGTGTGTGCCTGGATTCCTCCCAGTGGAGCTGAAAGCTGTCAGAGGCCACTGTGGCGCTGCTACTCCCCTCGCTGACCTTTGAATCCCAGTGGCAGATGCTATCAGTGACCCCAGTAAGAGCCAGAGACATCTTGGAGTCACAGATTACAGTATCTCTCACTTCATTCCTGTTGTCACAAGTCCATTATCAGCTTATTCACTGGTGACAGCTACAGCTCTCTCCTACTCCCTAACTTCTACTTTCTCTTCTTTCTCTAGAATACTATTTTGTACCACCAACTCAAGCACTCTCGATATAGCTGTTACCACAGAGTGCTCTGTTAAAACACTTTCAAAGACCGGTTATTTTAATCAAATCAAGTCTAAGTTCTTTTGCCTAGCTTTCAGCTCCCTAACCTGCCTTTACCCACATAGCTCCAGGAAGAAGGTTTTCTGTTTCCCTCCCTGGGCTCCTTTTCTCCCCATGCCCAGGTGCACTCTGAGCTTATTGCTACCTCTTCTCACCCAGAGTCCCAGACCACTGTAATGGTTTCTCTTTTCTTTCCTGATTTCTTCTTGTCTTCACCACAAATCTCTACTCCTACAGATATACTGACTTGGATTGTTTGCTGTTGTTCCATGTGAGTGAGTAACTTTTGTCATCTTCACTTGGCTGTAACATCCTCACAGTAAGGACCAGATTTACTACTCTGAACCCTTTGCAGCATCCAGCACACATAGGTGCCTAACAGACACAGCATTTAATGACTGACTATCACTGGATCACTGGATATCGGATTCCAGAGCTGGGGTGCTACCTCTGCTTGCAGGTGTATATGTGTTTCCTTCCCAGCCACAGGCCCCAGTCCATTTCCTCATGAACACAGGTACTTCATGCTCCTCAGTGCTATGGCTATACCTTCATTCTGTCTCTTTTCTGTCTTGAGTCTCTCTCCTACTAACTGTCTGGGGACTCCTCGTTTTAATGCCCTTCCCTGACACAATCATCTTTCTCTATTGTTTTCTCTCATAACAAGTTCCTCCATTCTCTGCAGAATTAACAGCTTCAGAATCTGGTCCTCTATTTATCCTCTATTTCTTTTCAAGCATCTTTCAAACATAGTATGACTATGTTGACTTCTTTCTTCCACTGTCAGACCTGGGAGAACCATAAATACTGGAGCCATGTCTTAGCTAACCCATCCAGGGTCTAGCAAAGGGGCATGATATAATAGGTTCATAACAGATGTTGTTGTATTTTATTCAATGAGCTCCTAGCTCAGGCCCAAGACTCACACAAATTATAACAACTCACTTTCTATTCCTACAACAAGTTAGTCCTTTTCATAGAAAGTTGTTGAGGAGTCCTTCTTCCCAGCAGGTGGGGGGTGGGGCCCTTAGCCCAGGGGAACCCATTCAGCCCCTGGCTCTGCAAAGCAGGATTCTGTGGACCTACATTTAAAGGCAATGTCTCCTGGGATCACATTATCCCTCCAGCCCTGGCTCCTCACCTGCTTTCTGGAAGAGAGGGGAGAAGGAATAGATCTAAGCAAAACTGTTAATTATGGAAAGTTTGTATTTCACGCTCTCCTTTCTGGCTTCTGCCCCACATCTAGAAATTTTTCTTCCTCAATCTCAGATACCTTAGATCCAAACATCCTTCAATGTTCCATATCTCTGAAAGACAAATCTTTTAAAAACAACTTCACTGATGGCAGCTACATCTTAGGAAGGAGGTTGTCTAGTTAAATAGATCACCCTGAAGTGCAGATATGACTGTTGGTAACCACCATCCTTCCTAAAACTTCCCTGGGGTATTTGCATGTCACAGGAGCTCTATATTCTTAATTAAGTTTAAGCACAAAATAAAGTAAAATCAGCTGAATCAGAAAAAAAACAACAACAGCCTTTCTGAAGAAGTAAACAGACACCTGGATCTACCTTAGCTGGAGATTTTGGGGCACTTCAGCGGTCTCCCTCTAAGGACCTAGAAACTCCCTGACCACCCCCTCCCCAAAGTTGGCTCTAGTTTACCCTCATCTGTCTCAGAAGTACCCCCTGACATTTTTGTTTTTGTTTTTTTACTTTTCCCCATTTCAGTATGTGCTTTGATTAACTGCATGCAACCTGGGCCTCTGCCTCCGCTGAGGCAGAAAATGTTCTTCAGCCACACAAAGGCACCTTCGAGGATATGCCTACTAGATCACGGACTTTGGTAAGATTAAAAAAAAAAGAAAGAAAGAAAGAACACCCTGAGGACAATGCACATTATACGCATGCAAAACTTGACTCTTCCTTTCTCAAATATTTGTTGAGCAGAGGAACTGGCCCAGGTACAATGATGAACAAAACACACACTATCTCTGCATTGAACTTACACAATGGCAGTGAAAAATATATTTTTAAAAAGTACAGTGGTACCTCGGTACTCGTTGTTAATTCATTCCCGAACTCGTGATGAGTACTGAAACCTACAAGTACCGAATGATGAAGCATTTTTTCTTGTGGGTAGGTGGTGCGACTCATACAAATTCTAGCAAGTGCAATAAGTCCTGAGCAAGTGCTGAAACATTTTTTTCTCATCAAAATGCAAGTACAGGGTTTGACGAGTTCTGAAGCCACGAGTACCGAGGTATGACTGTAATTATAAAGATGCAAGGGTCACGCCCCTCTTCCTGTAATCCATGGCCCTTGAGAAGTAAATACGATGTCCTTGTACCCCCAATCCCAAAACCTCCAGAACTTTCTACAATCTCCAGTCTTCTATTTCCCTCCCTAATTCTTTTCTTTCCTCTTCCTTTAGCATCCCAAGAATTTCAAAATTTTCAGCTCTCTCCAACTGTGGCAGTACCTAAATCCACCCAAGTGCTCAGCAAGGAAAAAAGAAAGACTTTCAATTGATCAGAATCCATCTTTTCTGGGTGTTTGCAATTACAAATATAAATAATAATAATATTCTTCCTTCTTTCCTTCCTTTAGTCTTCCTTTCTTTCCTTCCTTTAGCCTTCTCTTCATTCTAATGCTGGCTCATTCACAATCTTCAAAGTGAGGCTAGCTATTTACAAAAAGGTAGCGAAGGAAGGAATTGACCTAGTAATTTCCCAGCTGGGAATAGGACTAGCTTAAAAGCTTTTAAAAAGTGTTCCCACTTTATATAACCACAATCTTGGAGAAAAGAAAAAAGCCCTAAGATACAGAAGACCACTGGGTCTTTTTTTTTTTAACTCTAATACTTGATAACTAACCCAAAGTGAGAGCAATCACAGCTCCCAATGAGTCTTCTTCTCAATAAGGGGCACGGCTACGTGATTTTTTCTTTTGTTGATAACTAGTGGATTTATGTTTTCATTCAATATGTCCTCATTAACATGAGAAGCACAAAGAAAAATTTCATAATCTGATAAACATAAACAGATCACTGAACTGAGAGAAACTGCCAAAGTTTCTTGGGATTATTAATTGAAACATTATGCTTTTTATTAAGTTTGCAGACACATGTATCTGAATAATTACCAACTGATTTTATAAAGCTTGGAGGGAATAGAATCTTCCATATTTGAGTGTAGATATCTAAAGTAAAGTGAGTTCAAAACACTTAAGCCTAGAAAATGCTTCAAAACCTCTGAAGTTACACAAAAGAAGGAACATATAACCAAATGGAAAACCAATAATCATGAGATCACTAATATCTTGAACAAAACTAATGAGAAGGGAGTTCTCCATCTGCCAATTTTTGCCAACAAATTTTGTATCAGATACCTGCAAAATATATCTGGAATGAGGGTACTAAAATATTTATTCTGAATTATTAGAGAAAACAATATATATATTTCAATTGAATGTGGTAGCAGAATAGAGCCTTGGATCACATTATAGATGAACCCTATGTGGCATGAAGAAGTCCTTGAAATCATCAACTCTGATCCCTTTATTTTGCAAAAGAGCTTTTTTGAGACTCACAGAGTTTACATCATTTTGTAAAATTTACATTACTAGTTACTTAATATGTAGCAAAAGAAAGACTACAATTCTGACCTCTGTTCTTCCAATGGAGACCTCTTCAAATACCCAGTGGTGCACACATGAGCACAGAGTATACACATACACGTAGATGTGTGTGTACCTGTATAGACAAAGAGGGAGGGGAAGAGCTCAAGTGAAGTGCTGATCTCAATTTTTTAAAAAAAATTAGTTCTCTTTCTTCATCTTCCTCTCTTGATTAACAATGAGAATTTATGGAGTATTTGCCAGTGCCAGGCATTGTGCTAAGCTCTTCACTTACATGAATTCATTGTCACAATGCCCCTCTAACAAGGCAGTCTTGTTATTCCTCTTCCCATGACAAGCAAACGAAGGCTCGGTGTTGTAATGCGTGTGTGTAAGGTCAGTCGGGCTTTCTGAGATCCTCATTCACAGGCTTCACTGTTTATAGGAGTTGCATTTTGGTCTATGAAAAGTGGAACAAAGAGAGAAGGCTTCTGAACCAAATTATTTTATTACACACTTTCTGAATTGTGTTTGAAATGAACATAGCCGCTGTTAATAAGTAGAGTGGATTCACATGGCCTCAGTTTAATAACAGCTGTGGTTGATGGCGTGTGCAGCATATGGAGAAGGAAATTACCTTCCAACCTTCTTTCACGGGCTTATATCAAACAGATTCTCACACCTCGTCCTGAACCTCTTCTGTGGGCGAAGGAAAGGGGCTGCATCTATGGCCTCTTCATTTGCACAGAGCGGGAGAGAAGGGTGGAAAGGAAAGTCCCAATGTTATCCAAAACCACTGAAGTTTTGCCAGCACTGAACTTAACAACACCACTGGAGACAGAAAGAAGAGGCGGCTCCCATTCCATCTGGCATGTGGTGCCCTCTATTGTGCCTTTTGAAATTCTGCGGGTGGGAGGGGAAGCAATGTGTAGGTTTGGCTGATAGTTTTCTTTTATGCAAATGCACCATGGTTGGAAAACTGTCTGCTTCTCGTTAAATTTGAAATTCCCAAAGGCAAAGGCCACACCTCCCTTCTTTATTGTGCACGATGCCCAGCAGATTATGGATGGTTAATAAATGTCACATCATTTTCATACTGCATTGACTAAGAATGACATTTTCCCACGAGTTTTGCTTGCTTCAATTTCTCAACAAATGTCACAAAATGTGTACATTTCCCAAGAAAAAGGCACTATTTCCTTGCTTGAACCTCTTCCCCAAATTCCCATTAATTTTTCATTCACCTTTCCCTGGGCCACTGACCTTCTGTGTTCCCCATCTGTTTCACTCTCTTTTTCCACTCCCACCTGCAGAATTTGCATATGACTCCGACACCTTATTTCCTATCGCTTCCATCCCCAAAGGGCAGTCCTCTATTCTACATAACCCTTAGGACTCTTTTGGGGAAGCCTTTGACAAGGCTTATGAACTTGGCCATTCCTAATATGGACATTTTTAGGAGAAAATTATTGTTTTCATAAGGATTTTTACACCTTTTGTTTTCCAATAATTTTTTTAAAAAAATGAATTATAACATAAAAAGGATAATGGATAAAATAGTCAAGCACAAGGAACTGTTTTTTTTTAATTTTTTATTGTTATTCAATTACAGTTGTGTGCCTTTTCTCCCCTTCCCTCCCCCACCTCCACCCTCCCCCTTGATTTTGTCCATGTGTCCTTTATAGTAGTAAGGAACTTGTTTTATTCATCTTTGTACCCCATGGAAAGCAGTCAGTGAATGCTCATCAGAACGACAACCGTTCCTATCTCCCCTCAGTTATGAATTTCCAAAAGCAATTCAACAGTAAGACTTCTATGTAACATGTGAGGTAGAACAATCACAATGTTTCTTATCAAATGGCCCCGTTAAAGCACAAAATATGAGACATTTTGAGGACTTCCTCTTACAAGTACAAAATAAAATAAAACCCAAAGAGGAAAAATATAATTCTCTCTCACTTATACTTCTTTGAATCCTTGAGCTTAGATTGAAGATGCAAACTCTAAAAAGAGCCATAGTTTTACTTATGCATTTTCCTGCTTTTCAGAACAAAGAGGACAGGTTAGAAAAAGTTGTTTCAAATGTCAGAGAATAGAATACATCTTTAGGCATTTGGAATAACAAGGTAGTCTGTTGATTAGGTTCCTGTTAAAGGTGAGATCATACGGTATTTGTCTTTCACCGCCTGGCTTATTTCGCTTAGTATAATGCTTTGCAGTTCCATCCATGCTGTCACAAAGGGTAGGAGTTCCTTCTTTCTCTCTGCTGTGTAGTGTTCCGTTGTGTAAATGTACCATAGTTTTTTGATCCACTCATTTACTGATGGGCACCTAGGTTGCTTTCAGCACTTGGCTGTTGTAAATTGTGCTGCTATGAATAGGAACCTAATCAACAAAACAAACAAGCAAGCAAAATATAACCAAAGACACTGAAATTGAGAAAAGGCCGACAGTGACCAGAGGGGAGAGGGGAGGGAATTTTAGGGGAAAAGGGTGAAGGGTTTGTAGGAACAATTATAAAGGACACATGGACAATAATGGGGTAGGGTAGGGTGGGGTGGTGGAAACAGGAAGGAGGTGAGGAGGGGTGGGGGTTAGGCTGGGGTTGGGGGAAAAGGCAGAGAACTGTACTTGAATAACAATAAAATTGGAGGAAAAAAAAAAAGAAGGTAGTCTGGATTTCTGACAGGGCTTTTGCAGACTTCTAGTTCCATTCTCCCATGTTCCTGACAAGTCTAAAGTCCTTCATCTTCTGCATTGTGTGAATAAAATTGATCTGTGTGTAGAAATATTCACACATACTGCATTCACCCAAAAATACTACTGTAGTGTATAAAAAGAGAAGCCTGTTTCAATTGCGGCCAAATGTCAGTTTTCAAAAACTTAGAAAAAGATAATAATGAAATATTCAAAGAAGCAGAAAGTGTTCTTAGTTATGACTCAGAACAGGAGACCAATTTTGCAATATTTCCTGTAGCAAGAGGATTCACTAGGATTTCGGACTTTCTCCATTTTTTTCTAAGTTCCTCTTCTGAAAAGAGTTGTTTCTTCAAAATCTGCTTAACACGATTGAGAATACTAAGTTTCAAGAAAGCAAAATAACTTTTGTTCATTCAATTATTCATTCCCTTCACTATCACATTGATTTCTTGTTTTCGAAGGTTTTTCTTCCCTTATGAACTGTCAAAAATAAGAACTCTGGGTTCTTCAGAGTTCAACACCTTGTAGTTTCATTTGTAACACAATTACAAATCATTTAAAAGTAAACTTGTAATTATTTTGTGAATGAAATGAATTTTTCAATGTGTCATATAAAACATAATTTCATAAGTGGACCAAATTATAAATATAATAGGTCCAAACATAATTAAATTATATTTTTATTTAATAATAATCATTGTCTAATTTAACATTACATTTTTAATGCATTATGTTTTATAACATTATATGACATATTGTAGATATTAAATTATACATAATAATAGTGGTCAGAGTGCTTTATTCCTCACCATATATTCTACCCCAATTAGCCCAAGCCAACCAGAGCCAGCCCAGTCCCTTTGGCCAAAGATGATTCAGGAAAAGAAGTCTATGGCTCAATATTGGCCAGTGAAGGAAAGTCTACTAGAGACAGTGTACTAGGGAAAGTCTACTAGAGACAGTGTACTAGGGAAAGTCTACTAGGGAAAAGCTACTAAAGGCCTGCTGGGAGAACTTCCTTGCTCTCCAAAAGACACTGAAACAAAGACAGTCTGTCATCTACCTGGAACGGCTGTAGCCACCTCTTGACCACTTATGTCACTTTTAAGAATGCATACGTTAATGTGGTTCTTTCTACGTGCAAGGAACTGCTCTCAGTATTAACTCATTCAGTTCCCACCATATCCACACAGGTAGGTAATTACCCCCATCTTTTAGATGAGGATACTGAGGTACCGAGAGGTTTAAGGCTATTGTTCCAGTAGGTGACAAAGCTGGAAACGGGCCCAGGCAGCCCAGCTCCAGCACACTCTCTTAGCGATGAGGATGCGATACCACTTCTCCATGAAAGCTGCTCTTAGGCCCAGCATGTGCTAACTTCCTTAAAATGTATTCTTGGCTGGTGGCCAGCAAACTTTTAAATTAAAAAAGAAGAAAGAAAAGAAAGAAAAAAAGAATGAAGGGAAGGGAAGGGAAGGGAAGGGAAGGGAAGGGAAAGGAAAGGAAGGGAAGGGAAGACCCTGCAAGAAAGTAGACTCCTTTGATAATCTCTGAGCAAATTACAGCTCAGATGCAGGACAGAGAATACAGGAGTGAGGACAGCGAGATTGTGATGAAGGGAGGATAGAAGGTGGGAAGGACCAGAGAGTCTGTGAGGCCTTTGTGCGGCCTAGTGAGCTTCACAAAGGAAGAGCTGAGGTAACACCAAACCATGGATGGTGAGGCCTGGGAAAGGGAAGAGAGGAGTGAGCATAGTCAGCAGTTTAATGACAGCCACAGTTTAGTGCAGACCAACTATATATCAGGTCCCTCATATATGTTTCATATAGGTTTTATAGTCCATGTACCCTATAAAGAAGGTATTCTTGCCATTCCTATTTCACAGATGAGCAAAGTGAGGCTTAGAGACATTGGATACCTTGCTAGTAAAGGGCTAAGCCAGCATGGGAACCAGGACTGCCCAATTCTAACGCCTTGCTCCTTAACCAGCCACCCTGCTGAACATCAAGGGCACCAACAGGCAACGTGAGAGAGAAAAAGAGACTCTAGTTCACAACTGTGCTGAGGACCTTGGTCTTCCCTCAAAACCCATGGCTGTAGGACATCTTTCCCATTCCCAGGCGCCTCCAAATGAACAGCTCAAATCTTTCAAGGAAAGTTTCCAAGTTCATCTGTTTTAAGTTGCTTAGAGTTGCTAACAAAAGGAATAACTCTTCCCCACCCTATCCCCAGCAACCAAACACTGGAAACAACCTAATGTCTTCATGCTGTGGTAACCAGAAAATGGCTGAGGAGTAGTTTTTCTTTAATTTTTCCAAAAATAAAAACAAACCACATTCAGCTTCAACCCAATTGTAGGAAAAACAAATTATTGCCCTTTTTTCTCCTTCCCCACACTCTTGCCAGGATTCATAAGTGAATGAAAACCAGGGAAGGCAGGAGTCGGGGTTGGATTATATTTGAAATGGTTGAAAAATTCAGGGCTCAAGTGTTCAATCTATACATATTTTGAAATAATGAAATAGAAGACCGTGTATAAGCAACTGCTGAGGTAATCCACACATCTATAGTCATTTATTTTCCCATCCGAAATTTGGGATGCTCGGAGGAAGGACATATCTGTGTGCTCCTCAGTCTTGGGTCAAGTAGAAAGAACAATGGGGACTGAAGGGAAGTTGAATCCATTGTTGGCCATGCCATACAGCCTGGTCAGCTTCAGTCTCCCCTTTTGCAAACTGCAGGTAATTCCCACCTTGAAGGATTCTGGGAGAATGAAACGAACGGGTCACTGCCTAGCACAGAAAGGGTGTCTAATGGTTTCTTCCATATGAAAATGGTAAAAAAAAAAAATCATAATCTTATGGGAATGTGGTTTTTACTGATAAGCAATAAAGACTGGGCAGGGAGGGTCTGAACTTACCATTGAGAGGTTCTTAATGGGAGAAAAAGTGAAGCCTGAGCAAACATTGTTAAAAGAGGTTGTGAATATCACTTTAGCATTTATGATGATAAAAATTAGGGAATCGCCTCAAGTTATTTTTTTAAAAAATGATGGCCAGAGAACTCCCCTTCTCAGGTCTCAGGAACCCTGCCTGCCTGACTGGAAGCAGAGGGCAGAGGGGCCAGATGAGTTTTTCTTCAAATCCCCTGCGAGGTGATTCTGCCAGACAATCTCTTTTGCATCTACTTCTCTGCATGCCATTTGACACGAAATTCTCATACATTCAGAAACATCAGCTCCATTAGGATTTACAAAACCACATCAACAACCCCCTCCCACGAAATGATGCAAACAGCTTTGAACATTTCAAAGAAATCCCATTGGGGCACCAAGTCAAGACTCTCACTCCCTGCCCTCAACTAATCTCTCTGCCCAGGGTCAGTCCTTCGCCTGACGTTGCACCCTTTCCATCTAGAGATGTTTGGAAAAGGTGCTGCTGAAAAGACAGCTTCATGCTGGGCTTATTTAGTCATTCCCCACAGGAAATGATGGAAATTCCTGGCATTCTTATCAGAGAAAGGGGTGAACTCTGCTGGTGTCAGTCTTGAAGGGCTCTGGTGAGAGGAATGCATGCAGCCCTCCTTTGTAGTTGGAGGTGGATAACTTCAAAGTGGCACCTTCTCCAAATCCAGAGATGAAGCCAGCCTTCTGGGAAAGGTCCCAGGAGAGGGGAGACAGGCAGCCTGGTCCTCAAACCCAAACAACCACAAGTTGAGGCATCCAAGTGTTTATCTTGAGCAGCCTCCCAAAGACAGTTCAGCATCCTCTTGGTAAAACTCTTCCAATCCTCTCTGCACTAAAAGCAGAAACTATGTGCCTCACAAAGAACCTTTCTTTCTATTTGGCTAAGCACATCAGTGCTGCTACTTTTCAGAAGCCCAAGTGGTCCTCTACACTGTTAGACATTCAGTTCCTCTAAATCTTTCGGCAAGGGGGATGGATTTGGAAGGAGGGGATGGAAGATAAGGAGGGAGGCGCATGAGGTGTTCTGGAAGGGCTGGGCTCTACTCAATATAGATTTCTCAGGCTGCTTCCGTATGCCCAGAACTGTGCAGGTTAAACTGTTTAAAACTATTCTTAGTAATCTGAAATCATTATCCAAGGGAAGAAAGGGAAAAGAAAAAGGCCAGCTTGTTTGAAACTATTGGTTCAGGGAGGCCTGTGAAGTTGTGAGTGAACAAAACTATTCAAGGATACACTTCAGTAAACTTGCTTAGAAAAAGGCATTGGATACACTTTTTTGGCTGTAACCCCCGAATAATTTTTTAGTAGTTCTCTTACAATTTTTCCACTTAGTTTTTACAAAAGACGAATTCTCCTCCATAGAAGAATGCTTCCTTTTACTTTTTGTTGCTGTTTCACAGTTTGCAATTTTTCAGACCTTTTTTCTCTCATAGCTATAAATAGTCCCTGTAGCTGCGCCCCAAGGAAGCAATTTTGTCAAACGTAAAGAACAAATATTTTCAGCTGCCTCCTATTGCTCACTTGTCAACCCTTAAGTCTGTCTGTGATTGTCACAGGCGGTACCACATACCTCCTGCTCCTCCATCGTTCCAACTCTGGATATCCTATTATTTTCCAAATATAACACAAGAGACCCCAATGCAACCAATGAAACAAAGCAATCTGCACCCCCTCAGCACAGAAAGAGGCAGAATGGACTCTAGGGGAGGGCCCAGGACATCCAGGTGGTACCTGCCATCAGACCCAACTCTGCCTGCCACAAGGCTGGTATAGACAGCCACTGTGCCCAGGGCCTCTTGCCTCTCTCAGTTCTTAGCAGGAAAGCAGGGGATGTGATGGGACAAGAATCCAGGAGGATTCTGGAAATTAGAAAGTTCACGGGATCTACTAAATCCTAGACACCATATTCAAGCTGCAGGAACAGATAGTTGAAGAGGGAAGAATCTAATATCATGTATGGGATGCTCACATGTGCCAGGCACTGTGCTAATCCAGTACCACACTTAATTCCACAATGCCCCTATGAAGTAGGCCTAGTATGAGATTTTATAATTTTAAACAACAATGTGCCCAAGGTCACAGAGTTGCTAAGAGTAAGAACTCAGATCCAAAAGCACATACCTGGTTCCAGTGTCCACAACCTTAATCACTGCACCCCACTGCCCCCAAAAGATGAAAGGCAGTCATCAAGTGGGAAAGATGACACCTGGCCTGCTGGCCTCATGGAATTGTTGTGAAGGAAAAATACATTTGTAAGTCCTTCGGTAAGATAAAAGTGATACACAAACGTGAGCTGGATTTGTTATAATCATGTCTACGTGGGTTAAAGGACAGGACCTGGAACTCGCCGTTCTCCCCACACTTCTCCCCTCCTCCTGTGGAATTCTGATGCACTCATCTCTTGGAACTTAAATGGTATTTTCTTTCCTTTACTCCCTATCATTTTAATGAATTTTTAATAAATTTGAATGCACTTATGTTAATCATAGGGTAATCAGAAGGTTTCGGAAGAAATTTGGATCAATTTATCACAAATTCTAATTTTATAAATGTGTATTAATCCCTTGGAATATGAACTAATTCTCTTTCTCTTTCTGCTAACTACAACAATAAAGGCTTCCAGAGCCATGTGTGCTATTTTTGAAGAAAATGGTAACTGAGAAACAAACAGAAGGATATCATTGTAGTATATGTCCTATTCTATCTATACAAAGTAAAAAATTACATACTGGTACCTCCTGTTCCAGAGGATGAACTCTGCCACCCTGTAACTACAGCTATATCCTGAATTAATTAGCTCTGCATGCTGAGTCCCAGAAACACTGACCCTCAGAGCCTGATTAAATTCTGAAAATACTCACTTCATTAAACTTTCCAAATTTCCCCTCATCACAGTTTTGGTCAGAGGATAAAGTAAGTGGCAAACCCATCAGACTTAACGGCATCTCTTCTTCAGACACATGCCCAGAACTTTGGGGAAGGGGTTAACAAGCATGACGTAGAGAGAGGCTGAAGAAAAAGAGGAGACCTAGTTGAGACCACAGTGCAACAGCAAATCTCCAAATGTCCCAAAATAGCACTACACTGGATCACTAGAGAGGATCACCTGTGTTGCTCTTCATTGTAATATCGTATTGAGTTTGAAAAAGCACAGTATTACATAAACAGCCTTGATGTTACGAAGCAAATGCTTCTGAATAACTATGTATGAATAACTTTGGAAATAAGCCACCAGGTAACGATTTGCTAAAACAGTGGCCTCTTGGTCCTGTGGATAATTAACCTCAAGTTCAGAGGGACCTTAAATTCAGGTTGTTACCATTGTACTTGCCTAACAAGACATACTGAAAATGAGACAATAACTAAACCCTATGTGCTATCCAGTTTGTTTTTGGAAAAATAAAAGCCAACAACATCACCACATTTGGAGGTAAATCACACTTTAAATCTCTTCAGGAATTAGGTTTCAGACCTGTCACAACTCTGATATTCAGCAGTAGCTACACAAAAATGCCCAGAAAGTGATGACAGCCCCAAAGCTCAGCAGAGCAATCATGCCACCTTTCTTTTTATAGTGCTGCACCTTCAAGGCACATGTCCATCTTGTATCTCTCTTAGTCTCACAAAAGGCCTGCAAGGCAGACTTACCTACCTTGGCAGGTGTCACTGCTCACTGGGCAGATGCAGCATCTGAGGCTCACAGAGTTGAAGTGACCGGTTTCAAGTTACAAGAGTAGGAACAGTGCCTAGCCGACTGTCCTGTCTCTGGATGCCTCCCACCACCACTTCCTTTAATGGTAAGAGTTTGACCATACCTGAAGGAATGGACTCTTGGGTTCTGCTACTTTTAATGACCAGCTCTGGCCACTTCTTAGGAACTGAAAACCGGTTTACCTTCTATAAAACCAGGTTCAGAGTCCTAGGTCCTACAAAAGTGACGAGGCCTCCCTGATGGGACCAGACTGGGTGTCCAGCCCACGTTAGAGTTCTGACTCTAGGACACAGAAGTTGAGAAGTCACCTTAACCTTATTGCTGGACCCTTCCCCCAAACTACTCTATCCTGGGAGTTAGAAGACCCAGCAACCACCCCCCAGCTCTAGCTAACTTGGTTGAGAAGAACTTAATCTGGGCCTCACCTTCCTTGTCTGTAAAATTAGGCTGGTTTGAACTATCTCAAAGTCTCTTCCATCTTCAAAATTCTACTTTACCCCTAAGCTAAATATCCATCACTTTGCCTAGAAGCTAAATCCAAGAATGCTCAACATCAGAACAATTCTTTCACAGCCTTTTCCATGGTTTTCATTTTAACGTCATCCCTTTCTTCTACTTGTGCCTCTTGGTATCATTCTCTTCACTCCTCCCTGTTTATGCTGTCCAGTATTTGCAAGTTATTTTCACATCCCTCTGAGTCATCATGTAACCACCACACAGTAAATCCTTTCTGCAACTTATTATTTTTCGTGTGTTTTTTTTTCACCAAATCCCCACCCATCTAGCTAGTTACATGATCATTAAATTTTAAACAACATTTCTCAAAAGGTCACTCTTTTTAACGAAAACTTTTCTCTTGGTTCTTCATACCTCTACTGATTTCCAGCTGCAGATTTGAAATCTACTGATTTCTAAAATATGTAGGCATGTCCACATTTCCTTTGCCTTATTTTGACAAGTTTGATTTTCCTCTTTATTTCTGCCTTTTCATTTTTGTTTTCCTTCCCTCCATAAGTCCAGGTTTCATCTCCACCCCTGCTATCACCTTTGGTGAAGGCACCACAGGAAAGCAGAGCACAGGGTACCATCCGGAAATACGTGATTCTGTAGCTGCAGAATGGTGCTTTGGAGGAGGGAAGGAAGGACTGAGCATAAGCCACTCTGCCAGCCTGTGAATGGAGCAGCTATGGGCTTGGCACAACTGCACTCCCATTTTAAAGCCGTATCTTTTCCCAGAAAGAAATGCAGAAGTGTGTGTCCTGAAGGAAAATTGCTAAAGCAATGATGGAGCCAGAGCAGCTGGGGGTTGTTAGCTTGAATCAAAGTCCGGCCAGGATTTTTTTTAAGCAACAGGAAGTAGATTCACTCTCTTTCATATTCACTCTCTGTGTCTCTGTATCTCTTTCTCTCTCTCTCTTACACACACACACACACACACATTCTTTTCTTCTCCTTCTTTATTTCCTCTGGCCAAGGCACAGAAACAAGCTGGACAGAAAACCTCAGTTCCTTTGAACTATCTTTGGAACTTTGCAGTGTTTACTAGCAGTTCAAAGCCAAATTGCAGGGTATGAAAAGCACGGGTAAAGCAAAGAGCCCCCGTGTGCAGCAGACTAGGAGGCAGGGGAGCACGTATTAGTTCCCCATGGCTGCTTCAACAGATTACCACATATGTGGTAGTTTAAAACACAAAATTTTTCTTTTACGATTTTAGAGGCCACAAGTCTGAAATCAGCTTCAGTTGACTGAAGTCATAGTGTTGGCAGGGCCGTGCTCTCTCCAGAGGCTCTGAACAGAAAACCCATTTCCTTGCCCTTTTTCAGCGTCTAGTGGCCACCTGTGATCTTCGGCTGATGGCAGCATCCTCCACCTTCAGAACACACCACTCCAGTCTCCGCTTTCATCATCACATGCATATTGCCTTCTCTAGGAGGTCAAATCTTCCTCCCCATCTCTCTTATAAGGGCACTTGTGATTGCACTATTTTCTTTATAATATATTTGCCCACCCAGATAAGCCAGGGTGATCTCCCCATCTCAAGTTCTCACATCTGCAAAGCACTTTCTGCCATACCAGGTAATATCCAGGTTCCAGGGATTATGGTATAGACATTTAGGGGGCCCTTATCCAGCCTACCACAGAGCACTTGTGTCTGGTTGGGTTTCTAGAAAAAAGTCTTTTCACTATCTACTAATATTGACTGAGTTACAGGCATGAGGCCTGAGGAAAAAAAGGACGGACATTTTCTAATTATCAAAAGAGAAAACTCCCACGCATTTTTGTTCCTGTCTTGTCACAGGTTTACCTTCCCCACCATGTTCTGTCTATTAAGCCATTTGGTTTATACTCAGCAAACCCCATAAGCATCCCATGCCTGAGCACAGCTCCTGTTCCACTGCCCTCAGCGTTGTGAGAAATCATCCACCTGTTATACAGAAACTCAATTTCCCACCAAAATTGGGCCTCAGAGCCACATGTGTTCATGTGTGTCAAAAGTCCAGCAATCGTCTTGTTACTGTATCCCAGATCAAGCACGGAGAAGGAAAGACCTTTGTCAGAACTCACCAAACCTCTTGTAACCGAAGGACTGCACCTCCTCCTCTTCCGCGAAGTCGTCTGCAAGAGAAAAGACATGACGTTAACCAGAGTGAGGCCCAGAAGTGCAGGGTCAGTGCAGGACTCAGCTGCTGTGATCTCTGCCTGCTCCACCCTCCACTTCAGCACAGTGGCTTTCCTTCTGCTCCTGGAACACACCACACTTTCTGAGAAAGACCACAGGGCTTTCCTCCTGTTCTTCATGTGACTCCTCCCAGTTCAGGTCTCAACTAAACTATGATACTTTGGGATGCCTTTCCCAACCACCACCCAGCCACTGCCTGCCACACCACCCTACGTTAATATTACTTTCTGATATCCTCCTGTGTGTGTGTGTGTGTGTGTGTGTGTGTGTGTGATCATGAGTCCTGTGAGCAGAAACGGTTTCTGCCTTGCTTCAAGAATGAATCCCCTGTACTTAGAATGGTGCCTGTCACACAGCAGGGGCTTAATAAATTTTGTTGAATGAATGACTGAATAATTATCCAAAGAGTTAAATTATCTTCACATGATGGGGCCTGCAGATCTCTCATTCAGATGCTGAGCTCGTGGTCATCTCTTCTTTTTTTTTTTTAATTTTAATTTTTTATTGTTATTCAATTACAGTTGTGTGCCTTTTCTCCCCATCCCTCCACCCCACCCCAGCTGAACCCCCCTCCCTACCCCACCTCCACCCTCCCCCTTGATTTTGTCCACGTGTCCTTTATAGTAATTCCTGTAATCCCCTCTCCTCACTGTCCCCTCCCCACTCCCCCCTGACCATTGTTAGATTGTTCTTAACTTCAATGTCTCTGGTTATATTTTGTTTCCTTTTTTCGTCTGTTGATTATACTGTGGCACCTTAGGAGCCCAGCATGACTCCTGCAATGACAACCAAATCCTTCCCTACTCTCCTTCCATTGGATAACTGGGACTGACAGATGGTTTCTCAGTAAATGCACTTCCAAAGACAGCCTTGCTGTGGGAATTCCTACATTTAAGAGCCATTGTGGAAACGAGAGATGTTATGTCAGCTAAGCTTTCTACCAAAAAAGCCTAAATCCCCTTTCTAATGTGAACACGATGCAATTCCTTATCACGTCAACAAAGAACATCTCATTTTACAGTGCTACCAGGTGTGGGTTCTGGCAATTAATTGTGCAGTTAAAGGACACTTTTTACGATGAGCAAAGGAGTCAAGACCAGGCCTTTCCGGGGAGCCCTAATTATTCTTGAGTTAGTCACTACTACTGCACCCAGCTTCCTCCCACATGTAATTCAGTTCAGAAGCACTGATTCAGCACTTACTATGAACCAGACACTACCAGGCAGTGGGGCTTCAGAAGTGGGTAAGACATGGTCCCTTCCATCAAGAAGCTGACAGGCTTTCAAGGAAGAGAGGCAAGTAGGGTGAAGATAAAGCCTCTGGAATCATCTTTTCAGCCCCCATATAGGACACAGGACCTGGCTATATCTGAACCTTGAAGTATTATGGAGAAACCAAAGATGTATGATATCTGTAATATAACGTGGTGAACCTTAGAACATTAGTTTGTTATGAAATGCCATGAAAACACATGTAAGAGAGCAATTACTTTTAACAAGAGAATGGAGAAGTGTGATAGCTTTGTATTTTACAATTGTTTCCTTATTCAGACAACAGGGAGGAGAGATTGTTTGGACTATAGAAAGCCAGGTGTTCATAATTAAAGTAGTCTTCTGATGTCAGGGATTAAAGGTTAGTTCTTTCTACATGGAAGGACAAGCTTACAACCAAGAGAACGGCACCTTTCTCACTGACTCAGTAATTGATTAGTTCAACAAATACATATTAATCCCCTACTCTGTATGCCTGCTTTACTAAGTAATTCTATCCTATTAATGGCTGAGCAGCTGGTCCTAGTCTCAGTTAAAGAGTAATCCTTATCTGCTGCCTCTGCTTAGAAATCCATGCACTTACTTGTTCATTCAGTAAAAGCTCACAGCCTAGGGGAGTTGATGAGACAGGAACATAAGTAATGATGCCACCCAGACGTCAGCTTCCCCTGCCAGCCCCAGCCCCTCCTCTCCTGTGCCAAGCCTGCAAAAAATCTGCTCACATGCAAACATTGTGGGTCCAGGAGGCATCACTGAAGGGCTCACATTGAAAACAAAAGTTGATGCTGTATCCCCAGCAGCAAACAGCTTAAAATTTCCCACTGGACATTTCTGTTCTCCCCCAAAGGTTCTTTTCAGCAGGCCCACCATTAGTTTGTTTGTTTGTTTGTTTTCTTTTTCCTCTCTGATCTTTTTCACATGCAGCATTTAGTCTGACTGACTCCCCTCTCCTTCCTGAAATTTCCCTGGGAACTTCAAATGCCTCATATTTTTGTTATTAAAGCAGTTCAACTGGCCTTCCAAATTAACATACCCAAATCATTAGGGGGTTCAAGAAAACAAAGGCATTAGAGGCATCCCCCTAACAGAACTCAAGGAGGGAGGATTTCTGCTTCTTAATCCTCATCCAAAAAGAATTAGGAAATCTTACAGTAGCTGTTTGGGGGTGGGGGGAGGAGGCGGTATAAAGGGGCAAAATGGCAATGAAAAAAATACAATGAAAAAGAGAAAAAATATATAAATTTCTATCTCATTCAACTCTAAAATTAAATAGAAAGTTACATGAAATATAAGGGATACAAGTAAAGTATCACAAATAATGTCTGACTGGGATTATCAGGAAAGTCTCATAGAGAAGTTTTTTGTTGTTTTTTTTTAATCCGCACCCAAGGATATACCCATTTATTCCAGAGAGAGAGGAAGGGAGATAGAAAGAAACACTGACACAAGAGAAACATCAGTTGGCTGCCTCGCAAACGTGCCTGACAAGGGACCAAACTGGAAACTCAGGCATGTGCCCTGACTGGGAATCAAACCCAAGACCTTTTAGTTTGTGGGACAATGCTCCAACCAACTGAACCACACTGGCCAGGGCAAGAAGTGTCTTAAATCAATCTTTCTTAATATGTTTTCTTTGGAGTGCAAAAGAGAATTTGGGAAACACTGCATACTATATCCCTTTCTTAGAAATTCATAATGGATTTTGAATTATTAGAGACTCTAAGAAGTGCTAAGAGAGCAAGAGAGCAAAAAACTTGTTTAACTTTGTTTTAATCAGTGCTTTCAAAAGTTGACCTTAGAATCCTTTTTAATATCCTTAAAAATTGTGCAGTTGGGCAGGTAACACTTAGTATAACAGTTCATTAGCATAGATGTCCCCCAGAGCCCCAAATTTTCCCAGCTGTTCAATTTTTTTAAGTATATTTTGTTGATTATGCTATTACAGTTTTCCCAATTTCCCCCTTATGTCCCCCCTCCACCCTGCACCCCCCAACCCTCCAGCATTCCCTCCCTTAGTTCATGTTCATGGGTTGTACATATAAGTTCTTTGACTTCTCTGTTTCCTATACCACTCTTAACCTCTCCCCATCTATTTTATGCCTACCAATTATGCTTCTTCTTCCCTGTACCTTCCCCCTCATTCTTCCTCTCCCCCTCCCCACTGAAAACCCTCCATGTGATGTCTATTTCTCTGATAGTGTTGCTGTTCTAGTTGTTTGCTTAGTATTTGTTTTCATTGTTGTTGTTCTTGTTGTTGTTTTTGGTTCAGTTGTTGATAGTTGTGAGTTTGTTGTCATCTTACTGTTCATAGTTTTGACCTTCTTTTTCTTAGATAAGTCCCTTTAACATTTCATATAATAAGGGCTTGGTGATGATGAACTCCTTTAACTTGACCTTATCTGAGAAGCACTTTATCTGCCCTTCCATTCTAAATGAAAGCTTTGCTGGATAGAGTAATCTTGGATGTAGGTCCTTGCCTTTCATGTCTTTGAATACTTCTTTCCAGCCCCTTCTTGCCTGCAAGGTTTCTTTTGAGAAATCAGCTGATAGTCTTGTGGGAACTCCTTTGTAGGTAACTGTCTCCTTCTCTCTTGCTGCTTTTAAGATTCCCTCTTTATCTTTAATCTTGTGTAACTTAATGATGATGTGCTTTGGTGTGTTCTTCCTTGGGTCCAACTTCTTTGGGACTCTCTGGACTTCCTGGAAGTCTATTTCCTTTGCCAGATCGAGGAAGTTTTCCTTCATTATTTGTTCAAAAAAGTTTTCAATTTCTTGCTGTTGTTCTTCTCCTTCTGGCACCCTTATGATTCAGATATTGGAACATTTAAAGTTGTCCCAGAGGTTCTGAAGCCTCTCTTCATTTTTTTGAATTCTTGTTCCTTCATTCTGTTCTGGTTGGATGTTTATTTCTTCCTTTTGTTCCAACTCGTTAATTTGAGTCCTGGTTTCCTTCTTGTCACTGTTGGTTCCCTGAATATTTTGCTTTATTTCACCTTGGGTAGTCTTCATTTATTCTTTCATGAGATTTTTTGACCAATCTCAATCTGTGAGGATCTTGATTACCAATGTTTTGGATTCCACCTCAGATAGCTCTTTCTCCTCATCGCTTAGCTCCTTGTCTGGAGTTTTACTCTGTTCTTTCATTTGGGCCATATTTCTTTGTCTCGACGCACGGGTCTGGTTAACTGTTTCTTTAATTTCTTGGTTATCGGAGTTCCATGCAGTTTGATTTTCTGATACTTCTGATTGTTTATTGTTTTTAGATTGGTTGTTATCCTCCTTTTGGTTGTGCAAGGAAGCAAGGGTTCCTACCTACACCTCCATCTTGGCCAGAACTCCTCCCGAGCTGTTCAACTAATAAACAGCCTAGTCAGGCTGGTGGTGGAGTTGGGCATTTAAGGAACTGAGAATAAGGAAGAGGCAAGAGTTGATGAGGCTTGTGTCTCTGTGGAGAACCCACATCAGGCTATAGGAGCCATAGGAGAGAGAATGAGAGGTCAGGGGTTACTAATGCTTGGACATGTTAGAAGGCAAAAAGCAATGCTAGCGCCACAATGGCTGACAGACAGGTCTGAGGAAGACGAACAACCTCATATTATCTGCAATGTTATTTTCTGTTCTCGAAACCTTTTCCTCGCACTGTGTAGACCCAAGCTACACAGTCCCAGATTGTCTTATAGTTTTGGGGGCCTGCAAAGGTGATATACTCAAATAAGGATATTCTTCCTAGAGAATTACAGTCATTTTAATAACTTGCTGTCACGTAATCGCTACACTCCTACATGAGCAAGGATTTGGTTAAGATTTATGGCCTCTTAGTTCTACAGTGGCCATAACTTGATCCCTTCTCTGATAGCAGTTTGTCTGTAGGAACGAGGTAACCTTCAGATACTAAACAGCAAAATGTGTTTAATTTGAGTTATATCTACAAGCAGACTTTCTTGGCTTTCACAGCTGTACTTCAGCACTTTCACTTTAATATCTATGACCTACAATGTCTTTTGCTTGCTATCTCAGAATGTGATTTTTATTTTATTTTATTTTTTACTTTCCTTGGTAACTGGCACAAAGCCACATACACCAGAGGTTTTGTGATAGAGAATGTTGAATGGAATTCTGTTGCTGATTTATTCTTTGAGCATTGCTATTTCAGAATAGCATAAATTCAAGTGAAGTTTAGTTTAGTTGACTTAGAGAGTTGACTCATACATATTAAAATGTTCTGATGAATCTGTGGACTAAACTATGCAATATCCCTATGGTTAGAAATTATCTCTCTTTCCCATACGCTTCCTTTGTATCAGTGTGACAGCACTCAACTGCCTCCCTTATACTCAGTTCTGGTTTTGACTCCATCGATGGAAAGACATTTGAAACAGGAAACTTGTCACATTGTAACCCTCAGCAAATAGTAAATTAATGGGACATTACAGGCACTCAATAGTTGTTGAAAATTAAACAGATTTTAATTATACATGTGCCTATCTCTCCTACTAACTGATGAATTCCTGATGAAAAGATATTAAATCTTTCTCTTTTAGAATGTCCATCATGCTTGGGGAAGATAAGAGAGCTAATAACATTTAGTCAATAAGTACTGAATGTCAGGTACTTTCCATTCATTGTGTTTCTCTGTTTTACAGATGAGAAAACTGAGGCTCACAGAAGTTATATAATTTGACCCAAGGCATTACAGCTTATGAGTAGCCAGACCAAGACTAAAACCCAGTCTGTGGGTCTCTCCACACGGTGATGGTCACTAACCACATAGACCCAAGAAACTGAACTATGTGCTGCCAACAAAGAAAGCTAAGAAGCTATGATCATATCACAGAATTTTGAAAATGTTTAGGCATTTGGGACCCAGGTCACTCTGAAAGGAGAATAAAAGTGAGGCTAAAATAGGAGACTCGTTGAACATATATTTAAGAAGGAATTGACTATAATAAAAAAGACATGTAATAAGTGTTGTTAAGAGTAAGATAAATTAGAATCCTGAAACACTATTTATAAGAATGTAAAACGGCATAGCCACTTTGGAAAACAGTCTGGCAGTTCCTCAAAAAGGTTAAAAGTACAGGTAACATAGGATCCAGAATCCCACTCCTGGGTATATATCCAAGAGAAATGTAAACATATGTCCACACCCAAACTTGTACATGAATGTTTATAGCAGCATTATTCATAGTTGTAAAAAACTGGAAACAACCCAAATGTTCATGAACTAATGAATGGATAAATAAACTGTGGCATATCCATACAATGGACTGTTATTCCACAATTAAAAAGGAATGGAATACTGTTACATGCTACAATATGGAAGAAACTTAAAAACATTATGCTAAGTGAAAGAGGTCAGTCACAAAAGATCGCATATTGTATGATTCCATTTATATGGAATCTCTACATTAGGCAAATTCATAGAGTCAACATGCAGATCGAAGGTTTCCTAGGGCTGGGGGTTTGGGGAGAAAATGAGTGACTAATAATTGGTATGGAGTTTCTCTTTGGAGTGATGACTGTGTTCTAAAGTTGACTGTAATCATGATTGCAAAACCTGTGAATATATAAAACCAAACACACACCGAATACCACACTTTAAATGGGTTATTTGTGTGGTGTGTAAAGAAAAAAAAGCAGTTGGACTTCCAAGGTCCCCCACAAGGTGATGATTGTCTCCCCTTTTTCGCAGCAGAAGAGCAAAAGTTTATTACTTAGAGAAGTTCAAACTAAAGGTTTCTGATCTCCAGGACACCAGGAACAGGTGAGAGGAGGGGAACTATAATGAAATCAGGAGAAGAGGTGAAGTTCCTGTACTGAATATTCAGTTGGTACGATTTTTGCAAACTGTACCCACTGTGATGAAGATTGGTAGATTCTTCCTGGAAAAAAAATAATGATCCTGATTCTAGGAAGTCCCCATCGGAACAGGGCAACAAGATCAGCCTAGATTGACAGTCACAGTTAGTTAACGAAAGCCACCAAAACAAAGAGGTTCAAATTAACCTTTATAATGTTCCACTCTTATATATGAGAAGACAGCCAAGGATCACTAGACATCTGACAAAGTCTCTAACATGAAAAGACAAAGATTAAAATAAAGAAACCAAACAAAGTAATTTGGAAGAAATGTACATTATGTAGGATGAAAGTTTTTTTAAAAACTCCCACTATTAATATCTTTATGGAGTTAAAAGAACATAATATATCTATAAAATAATAACAGGATGCTATAAAAGGGAACCATCATCCATCACCATATATTTGACCCCCTTTACCCTTTACTACCCTCCCAGCTCCCTTCCCTCTGGTCACCACCATACTGTTTTTTGTATCTATGAGGGGTTTTTTTTGTTGTTTCTCTTGTTGTTCATTTGTTACTTTCAGTTTTATATCCCACACACGTGTGAAGAAGACTTGACTTTGGGTGGTGACCACGTAATGCAATGATACAGATGATGTATCACAGAATTGTACACTTGAAACCTATATAATCTTATTAAGTAATGGCACCCCAATAAATTTAATTTAAATAAATAAAAAGATAAAAAATAAAAAAGGAACCATCAGAGAAAAATAAAAATGTTTTAGAAATCAGAAATATGATTACAAAAATGAAAGCTTAATAGAAGAATTAGGAGACAGAGTTGAAATATTCCAGAAAGTAGAAAAAAGGACAAATGAATAGGAAAGAGTAAAGACAAGAAAATAATTAGAGAATCAATTCAGGGGGGTACAATATTCAAGTAACAGGATAAAGAACAAAGGGAAAAACATCAGAGGAAAAGCCAAAGAACATCTAGTATTGGAGGAAATGCGTCTTCAGAATGAAGGGCCCATCACTTCCCAGCACAAAGGAAAGAGATCTACTCCAAGGCACGTAGTCATAACATTTCACACAACACTGAGCATGAAAAGAAAATCCTAACAGCTTCCAGACAGAAAACAAAAAGACTATCACAAGAATAAATATTAATAAATAAAAAGAGTCTTTTTCCCATCTTACAAGATGGCGGGTGAAAAAACTGAGAAGCTGGATGCTAAGGAGAAGAAACCCCAAGCCAAGAAGGCTGATGCTGGTGGCAAGGTTAAGAAGGGTCACCTCAAGGCCAAGACACCTAAGAAGGGGAAGCCCCACTGCAGCTGAAACCCTGTCCTAGTCAGAGGAATTGGCAGGTGTTCCCGGTCAGCTATATATTCCCGAAAAGCCATGTACAAGAGGAAGTATTCCACAGCTAAATCTAGGATTGAAAAGAAAAAGCAGGAGAGAGTTATGGCTATTGTCACTAAACAAACTATGTATGGTGGCCACAAGAATGGTGGTATCCGAGTGGTTAAACTTTGCAAAATGCCTACTGAAGACGTGCCTAGAAAGACGTGCCTAGAAAGCTGTTGGGCCATGGCAAGAAACCCTGCAGTCAGCAGGTGAGGAACTGCGGGCCAGCATCACTCCCGGGACCATTCTGATCATCCCCACTGGGTGCCACAGAGGCAAGAGGGTGATTTTCCTGAAGCAGCTGAGCAATGGCTTGTTACTTGTGACTGGACCTCTGGCCTTTAATCGAGTTCCTCTGCGTAGAACACACCAGAAATTTGTCATCACCACCTCCACCAAAATTGACAACAGTGGTGTGAAAATCCCCAAGAATCTCACTGATGCTTACTTCAAGAAGAAGAAGCTATGCAAGCCCAGACACCAGGAGGGAGAGATCTTTGACACTGAGAAAGAGAAATACAAGATTACAGATCAACGCAAGGTGGATCTGCAATTTCTGCCAAAAATCAAAGCTGTCCCCCAGCTGCAGTGCTACTTCCATTCTGTGTTTGCTCTCACAAATGGCCTTTATCCTCACAAAATGAAGTTCTAAGTTTCTTTTGAAAAACCTAATTAAATAACTGATCTGTTAAAATAAATAAATAAATAAATAAATAAATAAATAAATAAATAAAAAGAATGGCTTCACACTTCTCAACAGCAAACTGGAGCTAAAAGAAAATTGATCACTGTCTTCAAAATTCTAAGGCTAAATTATTTCTAACACAGAAGTCTCTCATTTAAATGAGGAGGTAACAGAAAGACCTTTACAGACTTACAGATTCTCCAAAAACGTACCTGACACGCACACTGTTTTCAGGCAGCTGTTGGAGAATGCATTCCACTGAAACGGGAACAAACCCAGACAGATATGTGTGTGTGTGTGTGTGCGTGTATACACCCTAACCTAACCTTAACCCTAATCAGGTCAGAGGGCTCCAGGAAAGATTTCGTGAAGAAGATAAAAATTAGAGTATACCTAATATGTTTGAATACATTTTATAGAGGTTTAGGAAAGTGAAAGAGACCTTGGGGATGAATGATGTTGTATACATACACAGCAGGAAGCTAAACAAACAAAACGAGAGGATTATTAACCCCAGGGGAAACAATGTTACACAAGAAAGAATATGAATCAGCTGTGAAGAGCATTTACACTATTGTAATAATGCAAACACCAAATATTGATCTAATCAAGATTGGGGCACAACTATGCTGGGACGATGGAGGGCAACAGGTGTCCATGAGGGCTGTTAGATGGAGGTTAAAAGAATTAAATCTTCATCTGCTGTAAGGGGAAGGCAATATATAATGCTAAAGCCAAAATAATAATAATAAGGAAGAGTGCCATAAGCATGTCACTATGGGTCCATGATATGGGAGAACGTCTGCATAAAGAGCTACCAGCACAACAGGTTATCAACAATTCTTCCCATCCCTCTATCTGCAAGTCCATTTCAACTCCTCTTCATTCTAGAAGGGCCCTGTGACTTGCTTTGGCTATGGGCCTTTGACCTTTGGGCCTATGCCTTAGTGGCCTTTCAGCTTCTGTTTTCACCCCCTTGGCAGGCAGCTGCCATGTGAAAGGTCCAACTACCCTGCTGGACTAGAGGCCGCCTGGAGAGAGAGCATCCGTGGAGGATGAGGGACTATGACAGGAAGCAGAAAAGGACTAGTGAGCCCTCAGCCATCCCATCTACCTTGTTGATGCTCCAGCCATGGCAGTGAGGCCGTCCAGCCTGGCCAACCCCTTGGGAAGTAGAGAGCAGCCATCCTACCAAGCCTGACCGGAAGTGTGAAACCATGAATAAATACATAGCTGTTGTTTTAAGTCACAGGGTTTGGGGGTGGTTTATCAGGCATCAGCGGATAACTGAAAGAAAAGTAAATGCCAAAAAAAATGCTAAAAATGTTCTCAATGGAAAATGATGAAATGATGATGGGCTGGGCAGGAAACTGTTGTTTTTCATAATAAATCTATAATATTATTTGACTCTTTAAACTCATTGCAACTCTAGCATTGATATCAATAAAGTAAAGCAAACAAAACAAGGGAATGTAACGGAAATATAAGGTAAGATAAAGAAAAGAGCCCAGGTCCAAATGATGCTAATGAGCAGAAAAAGGTACCCTGCTCTCCAAAGGGTGTGTGCAGAATTCAACCCGAGGCAACAGAATAAAAAGTCGGGACATGTAGCCTTAAATACCTGGCACAAAGTTAGGTTCCAATAACAGCCACATTGAACAGCACAAGTTCAGATTTTTTTCAGGAGCCAGGCTGAAGGACTGTGGACAGAGGCCAGGCTGAATATAGACTCTTTTCCAAGCTGAGCTCAGTGCTGCCATCCACATAAGTGTATCCATCGGCTACTCCATACTGTTTCTACCTTGATGCAGCCCTAGCTCTTGTACAGTCATCATTGTTAGAACAAAACAGTACAGTCCCACCCACTGTTCAAATATGTAGTTGCTTCCAACCAGCTAGTTAACACCCTCTGCTACGAGCACTCCTGCAAGCTGCCTCCATGTGCCCCCACCATTACCACCGATCGTGGCAGGCCTACAAGTTGAAGAGGTGAGCAGGTGCCCCTGCACCTCGGAGGCCAAATGCTCGCTGCAATCTGGACCCCTGAGTCTACAGCCACCCCCCACTGGCCGATGTGCCACTGAAGTGCTTTCACATAGCTGTCTGTGGGGACTGTGGCTTCTGCCATGTGTCACTGGGTTGCTAGAAATTTCAGGTCTCCCTTTAGATGCTGCTGTGCTATTCTGGAGGGCTTTTCTCCTGAAGCCAGAGGCTGAGGTAATGGTTAAGCCTGGGCTTTGGAATTACAGATCTGGGCTTGAAGACTGGCTCTACCTTGTACTGACAACATAAGCTCACATCTTCTACTCAGTCTCCTATAGGATGGGACCAATAATTCCTATCACACATCGTTGGAAGGGAAAAATGAACTGGTAAATGGGAAGCACCTGACACATACTGACACTTGATAAATAGGAGGGGGTTTCTTTGAAGTTAAGGGGGCAGAGGGAGTAATAGCAGCTACTATGCTTTAAGGTCCAAAATAAATATACAGGACTTGAATGTTTGTGAAATATGGGATAGCTTTAGTTTTGGGTAGGGATTACTTTAGTCATCCAGTTTCAAAAGACATGAAGCTCCAGTCTGAAGTTAGCATTTGAGGGAGGGCAACAGAGGGAGAGAGAAATAGGTAGGGTGGGTTCAATTTGGGCTGTAGCTAATTGACACTGAAATATCTACTTAGTATTGAAAAAATGTATCTCAATGTACTGCAGGCTGTAAAAATTGAAGACAGGCATACTTTAACCTTGATTTAACCCTAAGAGCAGTATGGATAATATCTGCCCTGGTTTTATAGCTTTACAAATATAAAACTTCACGTTGCCCTACTCTGTAGGTCGTAGTCGTTAAGTATTCTGCCAGTGAATGAGCTCAGTGCAATGTAATAAAACGTCAGAGGTTCAGGGTATTTCTGATGGTGTAATTAGATCTGTCTTCCATTCAACCGCTCCAAATCTGCCCCCTACCCTCCTCCAAATGGATAAAGGAATTTGTAGCTATTTAAATACTTGTAGATTATTTCTAATATTACAAGAGACTTATTTTTGATTACTCAGCTGGTGACTTTCATGTTTTGTAATGGGATTACTTTTTGGTTCAATGATATAGTTTGTATGAGTCAAAATTATAAACACATAAAATGACTCCATATTCTGGCACAATTTATAATTCTGACGCTTGTAAAAACAGCAGATTCTTGCTTTTAGGACAAAGAGAGATATTCTACATTTTTTCCTTCTGTAACAGTCCATCAAAATTGAGGAGAATTTTTTGTAGTCCCCCCTACCAATTTCTTAAATTGGTAGGGGGGACTACACAAGGTTTCCAGTAGCAGCCAACTTCAACAACTTAAAAAGAAACAAATATGACACTCAAACCCTTGACCTCCACATCCATCACTCATGTGTGACTACGGGGGAGGTGATGTGCCTCCCTTTCTTCAGCGAAGGACCTTCTCATCCTGTTATGCTGGTCAGGTTAACAAGAGAGTCAGGATGAGGGCTTGATTACCCACCTCAAACTTTATTATATAAAGGCCCTGGAAGGGACTCAAATACATGAATCATTTGACAAGAAAAACTGATGCCATCACTTCTCTGGAGGCACAGAAAAAATAAGTGGTCTTTGTTAAAAAACAAAAACAAAAAACTTATACATCTGTTTTGTTTCGAAATCAATTAACTTCACATTTACTTTATCCAAACAAATATGCCCAAGCAATATACTGTAATTAATTACAAGTGAGGGACCAAAATAAAGCTTAAGAGACAAAGTGTGAGAACAACCCTGAATTGGATTTTCTCTCATTTCCCGGGCTGAAATGTCATACTTGAGTTTCAAGCGTGGCTCTAAGGCACCATTTGCCTCTATAAGGACTATTAAATTACTATTAGAGTAATGTAACTTGAAATATGAAATGCAATTCAAGTCCATTAATTGGCTCAAATCTCCCCTCCAAATGAAAGTAACCCTGTCTTCAGCCAGGTTGCCCTCTCCTCCCAGTTCCTCCTGCCACACTTGTCTGAACTTCATTCAGATAAGGCACATCTGACCTTTCCTTTGGATTCCAGTTGTTTATACCTGTCTTATCCTGCCTACCAGCCTGCAAACTCCTTCAGGATAGAGGCTATACACATATTGAGCATTTGAAGATATTTAAATAATATACTAAATAAAGAATAAATGAAAGCTAATTAGGACTTGGTGACCCAATTATAAATAATAAATAACATAGAAATATAACAGTTTAATGGAAAATTCACACTACCAATTACATAGACATGATGTTATGTGGTTAAAAAATACATACACATAACCTGCCCTAATATTTATTTAGAGACATGGTTGTTTTATATTTTAATTTCTTGATGTCATATTCTTACTGTATAAAAATGGACACTGGATTTGAGATCCAAATCTTTAAAAATATTATACCATTACCAGCAGTCACATGAATAATAGTACTCTTGGAAATTTAGTGTTCCTAGCTATAGTAAATGTTTTTACATATATTTACCAAATTTTATACCACTACTATAACAAATGAAAAAAACGCACCATTTCACTGTAACTATAAACTTCACTATAAATACAGTCCCTGGAGTTTTGGTAGGGCTGATTTTTGGACTACGTTACAAAAAGGACACCACCAGTGAGGGCAGCTGGGGATGGACCATGTTAACTTGGTTTCTCATTGAGAACACAGCCCCCTGTCTCTGAGATTAGTTTAACACATTTGTAACTTAAAAATTACCTTCACTTTCAACTGAACTTTTGCCTTCGTGGTATAAACTACATTACTTAATTAACTGAACACAAACGGTTCATAATTGGCAATTATATTACTGCCTGAAGGAAGCAGCAGGTTATAATAACAGTATTACAACTAAAATGTCTTGAGTTCTCATTAAGTGATGGATACCATTCCAAACAATTGATCTAGACTAACTCTTTATCTCAAAACTACTCTACTTGGTAGGTGCCATTGTTATCTTTCATTTGACTGATGAGGACATTGGGGGCCCCAGAGGTTAAGTAGATTGCATGTGGTCACCAGGCCCTCTGGTTTCAGAGCCCACACTCCTTACCGTCACACCAATATCATCAGATTCAACTCCTGGTATCAGTACATACAATTACATTTTATGAAATGGTTATATTTTAAAGTAATATTTTCAACCATAAAGTTGGACTATTTTACTTTTGAATAATACATTGTTATATAAATATCAACCAGCTTCCTAACATTTCTATGTCACAAAGAAGTGACTGAGGCCCAGACAAGTTGGGTTACATCCACAGAACCAATGACACTTTAGCTTTTCATGTAGAATGTCAAATATTCAAGTTCTCAGGGTACTGAATATGACTTCATGTGACACCGAGTTATAGTCCCAAGCCATTCGGGAAGCATAGGGAGTCATATTTAATATATCCACATTTAATAATTATTTAATTTTTAAACCTTCTCCCATGTTGAAAAACACATTAATTTTATATTTTAAGAGTATTGATTGAATATTCATGGTAAATTCAGGGGTTAAGAGAGCTCCTAGGATCTTTTCAGAAGCTTTTTTAAAAATATATTTTATTGATTATGCTATTATAGTTGTCCCATTTCCCCCCCTTCACTCCACTCCATCCTACACACCCACTCCTGCCCACATTCCCCCTCTATAGTTCATGTCCATGGGTCTTACATATAAGTTCTTTGGCTTCTATATTTCCTATACTATTCTTATCCTCCCTCTGTTCATTTTCTACCTACCATTTATGCTACTTATTCTCTGACCTTTACCCCTCTCTCCCTCTCCCACTCCCCTGTCGATAACCCTCCATGTGATCTCCATTTCTGTGGTTCTGGTCCTGTTCCAGTTGTTTGCTTAGTTTGTTTTTGTTTTTGTTTTAGGTGTGGTTGTTAATAACTGTGAGTTTGCTGTCATTTTACTGTTCATATATTTTATCTTCTTTTTCTTAGATAAATCCCTTTAACATTTCATATAATAAGGGCTCGGTGATGACGAACTCCTTTAACTTGACCTTATCTAAGAAGGACTTTATCTGCCTTTCCATTCTAACTGAAAGCTTTGCTGGATAGAGCAATCTTGGATGTAGGTCCTTGCCTTTCATGACTTAGAATACTTCTTTCCAGCCCCTTCTTGCCTGCAAGGTTTCTTTTGAGAAATCAGCTGACAGTCTTATGGGAACTCCTTTGTAGGTAACTGTCTCCTTTTCTCTTGCTGCTTCTAAGATTCTCTCCTTATTTTTAATCTTGGCTAATGTAATTATGATGTGCCTTGGTGTGTTCCTCCTTGGGTCCAACTTCTTTGGGACTCTCTGAGCTTCCTGGACTTCCTGGAAGTCTATTTCCTTTGCCAGATTGGGGAAGTTGTCCTTCATTATTTTTTCAAATAAGTTTTCAATTTCTTGGTCTTCCTCTTCTTCTGGCACCCCTATAATTCAGATGTTGGAGCATTTAAAGATGTCCTGGAGGTTCCTAAGCCTCTCCTCATTTTTTTGAATTCTTGTTTCTTCATTCTTTTCTGGTTGGGTGTTGTTTCTTCCTTCTGGTCCACCCTATTGGTTTGAGTTCCAGTTTCTTCCCATTGCTATTGGTTCCCTGTACATTTTCCTTTGTTTCTCTTAGCATAGCCTTCATTTTTTCATCTAATTTGCAACCAAATTCAACCAATTCTGTGAGCATCCTAATTACCAGTGTTTTGAACCGTGCATCTGACAGGCTGGCTATCTCTTCATCATTTGGTTGTATTTTTCTGGAGCTTTGATCTGTTCTTTCATTTGGGCCATTTTTTTTGTCTCGATGCATCTGTTACGTAGTAAGGGGTGGAGCCTTAGGTATTCACCAGGGCTGGGCAACCCATGTTGCTGCGTTGTGACACTGTATGTGGGGGAGGGGTCTAATAGGGAGCAATGGCACTTGTTCTGCCCTCTGCCGGCTTTCAGTCACTCCCTCCACTACCCACAGTCAAATTGGGCCCTTCTGGTGCTGATTCCCAAGTGGGTGGGTTTATGTACATTCTAGACCCCTGTGGTCTCTCCAAGGAACTCTCCTGTGAGGCTGGGAGTTTCTCCCGCTGCTGCCGCAACCCCCACAGGTATTTTCAATCAGAGGCTTGAGGCTTTATTTCCCCGAGCTGGACCCCTGGGTTGCGTGGTCTGTTTCACTCCCCAGTTGTTCCTCCTGGTTTATCTGCACTCAAATATGGGACCACCTGCTCAACCAGCCACCACCTTTCCTCGAGTCTTCTCTGCCCAGCTTCCCATCTCCGCCCCTCCTACCAGTCTGGATGAATATGTCTTCTTTAACTCCTTGGTTGTCAGACTTCCACACAGTTCGATTTTCTATCAGTTCTGGTTGTTTTTTTGTTTTTAAATTATTGTTGTCCTTCTTTTGGTTGTGTGAGAAGGCATAGTGTGTCTACCTACGCCTCCATCTTGGCTGGAAATCCTCTTTTCAGAATCTTAATTTGGGATTACTAATTTCTGCTTACACTGGCTTTCACTACTATATAATTATGAAGGTTGCTTAAGCAATTGGCAAGACCTATTGAATGTACTATCTTGGTTTGTGCTCTTCAAATATCATTCACTTAAAGAAATCAAATAACTGCTTGATGTTACCTCCTTTAAGCTTTGAATTGTACTTGTCAGCAGTAAATAAATACTTTCTATGAACAATGCCTATACCTCCCTGTTTCTTGTTTGAGATGTTTACTTATCATTATTTTGTTTGTTTATTTTTACTCATCGCCTATTGGTGATTACAGTCTATTCTTGAAAATGGCACTTCTGACAATGTTTCTTGTCTCACTGTAAACCTGTGAGCAAGCCTCCTCTAGAGGCTACTTTTAGAGCTGATGGCTTCAGTGGGCCAACCACATTCATTCCATCAGCCATAAGCAAAACCTCCTAGAAAATCAACACTATACCTGGAAGCAAACCGGAAATCTGCTTTACCTTTGCAAGAGCTCCCATCTAGAGTCTCCTCTAGTGGCTGGCTTTCTTCAGACCTTTGATGCCAGGTTTTTATAGGTCTGAGTCCAGAGAGTAGGAGCTTCTCTATCTTGCTCACTCACTATCTAGCAGAGTGCCGTACCGAGTAGATACTTCATGATGTGCTGAGTGTATGATTAAGGTATGGCCAGGAGGGAGGCTAGGCTAAAAGTGTAACATGTGGATTCTGAAGTCAGACTGTTTGAGTTTGAATACCAATTTCCCTACTGAGTAGCTGGGTGCCCTGAGACAGGTAACTCACACTCTCTGAGCCTATGTTTTCCTATCCACATAATAGAGGAAATAACAAAGCCTGCCATGGCAAGTACTCAATAATGTTAGTATTATTAAAAAGAAAAATAATAAATGCAGATATTAAGTGGCCCATCAGTCATACCTTAATAGTTGTTTGTAAGCGCAAACCACGGTACAGAGCAACGTCATCCTTGGCATTTACCTTCCAACGCATGACCCTGTTCCCTGCTTCAAGGCCATAGGCAGGAACTCCGGGAGTTGAGAGAGGCTGTGCCTTCAGAGAGGCAGACTAGCAAAAGATGGAAAGGGCAGAACCAGCCTGGTGGAGCTGACCCTTCAGTAGGGGTAGAGGCTCTCTGCAGATGACCACATCAAAGACCTAGAACACTCCCCCCACCATCCCACCCCCCCCCCTCTGGCAAACTGCCTGATTCTTTTCACTCTGACACCCTGGCTGAAGCTCCAAAGCATCCTCACCATATACTGACAGCAGGAAGGCTGGGCTCTGCCACCCCTCTGGGCTTCCTCTCCTGGAGCTCCACCCCTTCTTCCCACCATGGGGAGACGTGTGCCAGACTTTACCCCCTGAGAGATTACTCACATACTGGGTTGACCCAAGGCAAAACATATTTTTTCTATCACAAAACTTAAATATCTATTTTCCTGTTTGAAAATTAATATTTCAGGGTCCACTTAACTTATTTCAGCAGTAGTTGCATCAACTGTTCTGAAGTAACATTTGAATGAGGCTAAGTGTTAATCAGAAAATTAGATACCTAGTTATGATGTAGCTTGAATGCTATCATCTGCCAGCTTTTCCCATTCACACCACTATCAGTGGATGAGCTACATGGAAAGGGGGGCGGGGCATGGGAACAATCTTAGAGACTGCATAGGAGGCCACAGAAAAGAATCTATACTTAGCAACAATTAAGCCTCAGATCAAGAATGTCAAGCATCCCCAAACTAATGAAAAGTTAAAAGTATAATTAGATTGTAAATTTGCCTTCCAGAGGAGGAGCAGCCCCAACTCCCAATCACTGAAGGGGAAAAGGCCTCATTTTGTTTCCATTTCCCTTAAGAAAACATGAAATCTTTGTATGTTAAATGCAGTCCACCCTTACACATTTGTTTGCTTATCCCAGTTAAGGACAAGAAATCTTAAGGAGATACTGGGAGGGAAGGGAGAGTGGGAGGACATGGTGAAAAGGTGAAGGCATTAAGAAGTACAAAAGTACAAATTGGTAATTACAAAATAGACATGGGGATATAAAGTAGAGAATAGGAAATATAGTCAGTAATGTAAGAGCTGTGTATGGTGCCAGGTGGGTACCGGAAATATTGGCGGAACACTTTGTAAAGTCTATGATTGTCTAAGTGCTATACTGTACGTCTGAAACCAATACAAAATAATATTGAACATAAACTGTAATTTAGAAAAAAATTTAAAAAGAAACACTGGGAAAGCAAGGAGAAAGAGGGTTCCCCCCCAAAAAACAACAGGAAGTAGAAGTCTACTGCTTATTATTGCATTTTGAAAGTATTATTGCCAAAGAGGATTGCAGAAATTCTTACATAAAAAGTACAAAAATAAGCAGCTGAACACTATGCTTTCATAGCACCAACCTCTGTGTTAAGTTATGACAGTGGTTTGGACCTCTGTGGTCCCGTGTGCTGGTGGTTGTTTTCAGCCGTCTCTTGGGCAGAAAGTGCTGCTGCACTGAAACTCACCAATACTCCCAACTTTCAGAAACAGCAATGTGATTTAGTAATGACACACCTAACTCTAGAGGAGTCAGATTCCTTTATAAAAAATGTAAGTATCCAAACCTATGAGATTTATGGTGCGGTATAGCTAATTGAAAATGAAATTGGAAGTAAATTAAAACCAACTTCATGTTTTAATCAGTTTAGAAGACTTCAAGTATTGCAGCAATGGGGTAAGTAATTTTCTTCTGGAAAATATATAATGATGTCATTATTTTGGTACTGGTGACTCCAGGGATGGAGGAAATAGAACAGAGACAGATATTTGCTGAATGCAACAGATAGGTGGCGCTGTGGCTCATGACAAATATTGCCTTAGGTTGTCTGGGTTACTACAAAGGCCATGTCTAAAGTATAAATATCATAATTAGAAAGTCAAATAGGTACCTTAAAAAGGTATCTGACTCACACAGGAGCTAAATTTTTGCTTTGGAAATAAACTTCTATAACTTATAAGGTGTCCACTAATTTTTTATTTGGCTAAAGAATGTTTTAGGTTAATACTTCGATTTTAAGAATTTGCAGGGCTTGTCATTGACATCTATCATTTAGGAAAATCAAAGTCTAATGAGACAGTGCCTTTCTGAAGCACAATGAGTTAATAACTACAACATCAATCACAAACCCAAGGAAATCTTTGAGTTGTTTATCTATGGCAAACTATCAAAATAATTCCACTTGGTAAAGGTGGCTTTCCCTTTTGGCTAGAAAGGCACTCTGTGCTTGGTTGGCTTCAGAAGCCTTGTGTCCAATTTCTTGGCCTCACTCCTTTCTGGCTGCTGCACCAACTTTGGCTGTTTAGTTGTCTGAGATTCTCTTCTTCTAGTCTACACCAGAGGGGTTATCACACCTGGTGTCCTAGGTCATTCTCAGCAATGCAGGGAAACTGGCAATGCTTGTCTTTAGAAGCCTACTACCATCCTTCTCATTGCCACTTCCTATTTCTTCTAGACTCAGTTTCTACATATAAAATGTGGGGGTTAAGCCCCGAATGGTGTGGCTCAGTTGGTTGAGAGTCCCCACAAAGTGAAAGGTCACCAGTTCCATTCTCCATCAGGGAACATGCCTAAGTTGCTGGTTTGGTCCCTGGTCAGGAAGTGTACAAGAGGCAACAAATCAATGTTTTTCTCTCTCACGTTAATTTTTCCTTCCCTCTCTTTCTCCCTCCTTTCCCCTCTCTCTGAAAATAAATAAATAAATACATAAATGCATAAATGAATAAATAAATACAATAAGTACAATAAAACGTGGGAGTTAAAATACCTACCCGATACAGTTGTTAAGAGGATTGATTGACAGAGTGCTTGGGGAGCTTACAGTATAGTATCTGGCACTTAGGTACTAAAAATTATTAATGTCCTCTTTGCTTCCCACCTCAGCAGATAGACAACAGAATGTAAACTATATGGCAATAGTTGGTAAGCAAACCTCTTACAGAACATTTCATTTTTAAAAAGGGTTTCAAAGTAACAATCTATGTAGGGATTCACCAGTCCCTGATCTCCCTTCCCCCACTGGGGCAGAAGGTAATTGGGGCCTTTTCAGCAGTGCCCAGACCACAGGGGGTGAGCAATGAGCCTTCTTAAGCTGATCCAGAATGCAGTGTAAATCTCACAAAAATATGTTTAGAATTTTTAGGTGTTTTTTATTGCAGATTTGAAATTACACTTAAGTATCCAAACAGCAAAAAGTCATTTACCCAGTCAAAAGCATAACATGATCTTCAGGGTTTAGGAGTCCCCAAGAGTGAGTGGCTGGCTTACTTTTCCAAGAGTTAAAACCCACTAGCTTCAGTGTCCAGCGACGAGGAAAATAACTTTTGGCTAAAATGAGGGTAACTGAGCCCAGAGTAACTTTTAGCCATGTGTAACTTTCCTTTTTGGAAGGGTCCTTTAATCAGTGCTAGCTAAGGAAAGTGCGTGTTTCCTAAAATGTAAATGAGAGAAGAGAAACTGAGATGGAGAGAGGAGGAACACGCACTGCGTTCTGAAATTCTCTAGCCAGAAAGTTGTATCATATCTTTTGCTTTTTTTCCCCCTGGGGCGGGCCACTCTTTACTGGTTGTTCAATCTTGTCCCTTCCCAGGGTCTCCTAACGTCGAGATGTAATGCCTCGGAAGGAGAAGTAACTGGTAGGACCTATCGCTCTGGAGTGTTTAGCGAGAACTGCCTTCAGAGAAACTTAGAGCCAAAAAGTTACTTCTGGAGCGTGTGGGGCTCCCTCGGCGCCGCGCTCAGACAACCACTCCCTGGCAAGTCAAAGCGATCTCTTCGCGTGGTTGCGGGCGACTGGAAACTCGGTCACCGCGGTCCGAAGGCCTGTCGCGCCCAGCCCCCTCACATCAGCCCGGCCCCCGCCGGGACTCAAACGTGTCATCCTAGCACGTAACCAGGAACTCGAGTCCTGCGTATACTGGACGCCGGCCCATCACCAAACAATTCCCTTTGATGCCTCCACTGTAATTGCTTATCTCACATATAAATCAGAGTTCTGCTGACAGATCCTCTTATTTCAGCTAAACTGAAGGCTGCCCTGCAAAGCCTTCCCGTTGTGATTGTGTTTAAGGCACGTCACATCGGACACTTCCCTAAACCGGCCTGCAGGGGACACCGCCCAGCGGACGATTAATGGGATGGTTTGTGTCACCCCTGAACACACGTGGGCACACCAACTCCACAGGCGGGCACCTGGAAGGGACGCGGAACCGAGGGCAGTTATTTTCCAGTCCGTGGGTCTGAAGGAGAAAGATGCCAAACGCACTTCCCGAGCCAGCTGAACTCCGCGGGCACCTAATCACTGCCAGATGTAGGGAGGGCGCACGGAGAACATCCCCGAGTCCAGGAGAAAACACCCGGCCGACCTCACGTCGACTTCTAGGATGGAGAAACTGCAACACCGGGGAGAAAAGCGGACCCGGGAGAGTGCGGAGCGCCGCAGAGCGGAAAGCAGACTCGAGGGAATGATGATACCTCCACTCTCCTCGGCATCTTTTTTCAATTAAAAAGTTGGAAACTGGAATCCATAAACAACGACTTAGGGCTTCAAATTGTTTCGCAGAGACACGATGGGAAGGGGAATACTTGCACGCTTCCGAACCCCAACCTCTGGGTCTCCTGCCGTGCCCAACCCCGGAGGCCGAAGTGCCCCAAGTGTGCACGCACCAACCCGGCGCCCGCTCTTACCCGGCTCCGCACCCCGAAAAAGTTCGCGCAGGGACGCACCTTCACTCCCTTCCGCACGCCCCGAAGCCCGCTCGGCCCCGCCGCCGCTGCCGCTGCCCTACCTTTCATGGTGACGGAGGAGACACGCCGCCAGCCAGGGAGCCCCGAGCCGCCAAGGAAGTTCGCGAAGAGCAGCGGTCACTGCGCACCCATGGCAGCCGCGCCGCGCGTCGGTCCTCAGCGCTCCAGCCCTCGCTCGCTCGCAGCCGCCCCGCGCTCCCGGCTCGGTGATCTGTGCCTGTGCCGCGGGGCTGACGCGCGCGCCGCTCACCCCAGGCGGGAGGCGCCGCGCCCGCCAGCGCCCCTCCCCCTGGCCCTCCGGGGCGCGCGGGCCGCCGCGCCCGCGCCCCCCTCGCGCCCTCCCGCGCCCGCCCCGCCCCGCCCTCGGGCCTGCGTTCTCCCCTGCCCTGTCACTTTCTCGCCTGGCGTCTCCTCGCTTTCGCTCGCCCAGGTTCTTTTACCCTTTGGACAAGCAGCAGAACGAAGCCTTCGGGGTAGTTAAGTGATCCTTCTCGGTGTGCGCGAAAGGTGCTGCTTCTGAGCTGCTTTCTACATCCCAATCTACCTAGAGTGTGGAGCGAAAGAGCTGGGGAGCAGCAGTGTCGCAGGGGTGGCGAGGTATGGTTGTCCCTTTCCCAGATAGCTCTGGGGCATGGAGGGTTAAACTGAGGGGAAAAGTCCTCGGGATTCCAAGTTTCCGAGTGTACTCGTCGACGCTCAAAGGAAACAGGGCAGCAATGGAGCGTGCTTACTGTCACCTGGGGAGAGCTGTCACTAAATCCGAAGTCACCATTAAGCACAGTCCCTGCAGAACTTGGAGCAGGATTACAACTCTTGGACCTTCCAGGAGAGAGACAGAGACAGGGACCAAAAAATGCATCACACTCCCCTTGGTTGGCAAAGTCACTCTCTACACCCACCGCTCGATCTGTCGACCCTGTTTTACTACGAAAGGGGAAGTGGCTCCATTGTAAATTCCTCTTTGTGGCCCATCATGTTGCCCCACTAAGTTATCTTTCCACTTAGAAACCTTCTATATAGGCCCATTGCTTTATTGCTTCAAAACTTTAAGTGGTGAGTGGCACTGTGAGGAGGCAGAGATGCAAAGGAACTTTCTTCAACAACTCTGAAATGAAAGAGTATCGCGTAACTTGCTAGCACACCGAAAGCAGTACAATTCTGGCTGCGCAGTGGCTACAGTTGCACAGATTTTCTTTCCTGAGGACTTGGTGATGCGGTGTGACCAGCCCATTGATTCATTCTAGTGCCCAGAAATGAATACATTCTAAAATATTTCACGGACTGTCCTTTCCAGAAGCTCTCTTTTTTTGAACATTAGAGGAGAACTTGTACATGACTAGTAAAGCAAAATACAAAAACTGGCACTTTTTTTTCACTTTAGTAGTTGATGACACCACAGGGTCTCTCAGAGTTGATCTGGAGACCTGCTCCAGCTCTCACCAAGATACTTATCTTGTCTTGCAGGGTCCCTGAAGGGAGCCCAGAGCTTACTAACCAGTGTTGGGATAAAGTAAATCGGTCAGTTTCTTTGAGTAATAGTTTCTCCAAATGAAAAATGGAGAGAATTTTGGCTCCAGTATTTGAATTTTAAAAATTATTTTTAAAAAGCCTAAATTATAGATTGACATCAAAAACACAGCTAGTAAAAGAAAAAAATAGATACATTGGATTGAATCAAAATTTTTGTGCACGAACAGACACTATCAACAGGGTGAAAAGGCAACCCACAGAATGGGGTTTGCAGATGGAAACCTACAGAAAATGTTTGCAAACCATATGTCTGATAAGGGGTTAATATCTAGAACATATAAGTAACTCCTACGACTCAACAAAAAACACAAACAACCCAACCCCAAAATGGGCAAAGACTCAAATGGACGTTTCTCAAAAAAAGATACATAAATGGCTAATAAACATATGGAAACTGCTGAACATCACTAATCATTAGAGAAATGCAAGTCAAAACTACAATGACATACCACTTCACATCCACTAGGATGCCTATTATAAAAAAAAATTAAAAACCACAGAAAATAATAAGTGTTGGTGAGGATGTGGAGAAATTGGAACCTTTGTGCATTGCTCGTAGAAGTGTAAAATGATAAGTGTAGAAGTGCACTTTCCAAAGTGCAGCCACTGTGGAAAACAGTGTGGTGCTTTCTCAAAAAATTAAACATAGGACTACCGAATGATCCAGCAATATTTGGTTCTGGATATATGTCCAAAATAATCAAAACAGGGACTTGAATAGATACTTGTATACCACAATAGCTAAAAGATGAAAACAAGCAAAGTGTCCATCAATGGATGATTGGATAAACAAAATACTATATATACTAACAATGGAATATTATTTAGCCTTAAAAAGGAAGGCAATTCTGACATAGGCTACAACATGGATGGATATTGAGGCAGTGTGCTCAGTGAAATAAGCTAATCACAAAAGGGCCAATATTGTATGATTCCACTTATGTGAGTTACCTAGAGTAGTCAACTTTGTACGGACATAAAGAACAACGGTGGTTGCCAGGGGCTGAGCAGAGGTGAGAATGGGGAGTTTCTGGTTTGCAAGATGAAGAGAGTTCTGGAGATGGATGGTGAAGATGGTTGTTCAATAATGTGGTTGTACTTAATGCCACTGAACCACACACTTGAAATGACTGAGATGATTAATGTTACGTCATGTTACAGGTATTTTACACAATATAAATTTTTTTCTAACAGTAGAATTATGAGGTTGAAAAAAACTCCACACAAACCTAACCTTATCATGGTAGTTATAATGAACCAGATTCTCACAGACCTGCTGATGAGAAAGCAGGCTCAGAAACTCTTTAGAGAACAATTCGAAGTACTTCTGGAAGACTGGCTCCTTCCTCCAGCCCCACTACCGTCAGCACGGAGTGGATTGAGCCCTATTCTAGAGTATAAAAGGGCTGGAGGATGTGGTTACATGCAGATCATCAGTTAACCAAGATTTCTCTGGGTAGCTGTGGGAGGAGTTGAGGATGGAGTTGGGACTCCAGGAGAGAGGCAAAGGCAAAGAAGAGGAGAATGGTGTGATTGGCAAGGACTGAGTCAAAGCTGTGAAGGTGCCTTGAGCTCCTCAGTGGAAAGAGGCTACAGGGCCTCCAGGTCATACTCAAGCCTCCCTTCCTCCAGCAGCAGGAGCCATGTCCTGCATTCACATTACTTTTATAACCCTGGAGATGGCATCTATCTAGTTTAATCCTCACCCCAACCCTATGCTAGTATTGCCTTCTGACTGATGAAAAAGCCCAATAGCCCTTGCCTCCTCCTTTTCCCTCAATCCCAATCCTGAAGGGGAGCACTGCTTTCCACTCCAAAATATGACACCAAAAACATAGTCAACAAAAGAAAAAATAGATAGATTGCATTGCATCAGAATTAAAAACGTTTGTGCATAAACAGCTACCAACAGAGTGAAAAAGCAACCCACAGAATGAGTCAGATAATTCTCCATCCAGGAGTCTGGTAGCTGAGACAAATTGGGCAGTTAAAGCTTGTTTGTCTTTTTGAGCTAAGTAGAAGGGGGTGGGGGTTGTTGTTTGGAACTTCAAAGGGCGGGAAGGCAAGTCTATGGAGATAGAAGAGCAAATGTTTGGTAAATTAATGTTTTCTGGGCCATCTCTCACAAAGGGACACAGATTAAATGGGCCTTGCCAGGCTCCTCCCTGTCTATCACACACTACTTCATAGTACACCATAGTTATCTACGATGATACCTCCCTTCCAAGAACAGGTCCTCTGTCTAAATTCCTCTTAGTCAGTTATGAGGAAAGTCAAAGGTTTTTCTTTTCTTTCTAAAATTTTAAATTAAATGTATTGGGGTGACATTGCTTAATAGTATCATATATGTTTCTAGTGTATATTTCTGATACTTGATCTGTATATTGAGTCTTTCTTTACTTTTTAACTAAATCTTTTTTAATTAATTAATTTATTTATTTTTAGAGAGAGGGGAAAGAAGGGAGAAAGAGAGGGAGAGAAACACCCATCAGTTGCCTCTCCCACACCCCCAACTGGGGACCTGGCCTGCAAACCAGGCATGTAGCCTGACCAGGAATCAAGTTGGCAACCTTTTGGTTCACAGGCCAGCACTCAATCCACAGAGTCACACTAGCCAGGAAAAGTCTTTCTTTTCTTAAAAATGACCAGTTTTGCCCTGGCAGGTAGATCAGTTGCTTGGAGCACCAACCCAAAACACCAAGGTTGCTGTTTCTATCCCTAGTCAGGGCACATACCAGAGTTAACCAATGAATTCATAAATAAGTGGAGCAACAAATTGATCTCTCTCTCTTTCTCTCTCTCATACACACACACGCACAAACACACAACTTTCTCTCTCTAAAAATTTTTTAAAATAACCAGCTTAAAATAATCAATATCTCCAAAGGCATATTTTGGGTGCCAAACTCTGCTTCCTCCTTACCTACTCCAAGGCCACCAGCTTCAGGACTGTTCCTGGAGCCTCTTCTTAAGTTCAGTGTAAAGGTAAGAACCAAGAAAAATGGAAATGTGGCCTCAGGGTCTCTCTCAGCTTGGAGAGATGGGTAAGTCGACAGGTAAGCTGAAATCTTTCTCATCATGACCTGGGAAGATGACCAGCTGTTCTGTTCCAACTCTAAAATGTCAATGACTGTTTTCCTATTAGTCTTCAGATGTATTACATCTGGACATTTTAGACTATTGACCTACATAAAAAAGGGTTTTAGAATTTATTTTTGCTCTCAGTGTGTTCCTTTTGCAGTAACATGGTTGAGAGGAATTTACTTAGGTCTCGTCTTTCATTTGTTTTTTGGTTTTTTTTCCATTCATTTGTTCTGGCAGAAATGAAATGTGTTGATGTGAGCAAAGCTGTGGTCTGGTAATCAGTAGAATTTGACTTTGTGTTACGTACCTGTTTGATTTAGGGCAGGCCTCTAACATCTCCAGACCTGAGTATTCTAGCTGTAAAATGAAAGGTTTTTTAGACTGCATCATTTCCAAGGTCTTTTTCAGCTCAAAAGCTCTAACATGAGATACATATAAATACTACTTGTGAATAGAATAAATACATCAAAAATGTGAATGTTGGAAATTCAGACATATTTGGAGATACACACACACAGAAGGGGGGACACATGAAAACTGGAATTATCTTCTGGAGGGTGGACCCCTTGTAGTACAGGCCTCCCCCACTAGGTGAGTGTTCTAGGAACCCATCTGTATCAATGTACCAGCTGGTGTTGTGAGAGGCTGTGAGAGACTTCATTGAATTTTTTTGGAAGACTCTTCCAACATGTTTGCCTGTTTCATGATGGGTGATTTATGAGCACACCTGCCCACACCACCAGGAGTGTTCAGCAGTTTTTGACCGAAAATGGCATGACCCCTGCGCCCCATCTTCCCTATTCACCCGATCTCAACCCAAGGAACTTTTTTTTGTTGTTTCCCCAGATGAAGAAAGTCCTCAGAGGAAACGTTTTGATGATGTGGAAGAAGTGAAACAAAAACAGCAGGAGCACAAAAAAGCATCAAAATTGATGTGTTCAAAAACTGTTTTGAGCAGTGGGAAAAATGTCTTGATAGGTGTATCACATCAAATGGAGAGTACTTTGAAAGTGACTGAAGTTTAAACATGGAAGAATAAATACCCAATTTTTTATAAATAAATTCCAGGCATTTTTGGGTGCCCCCTCATATATGTATATCTCAATCCAAAATATTTCTGAATTTCCAGCTTTCACAGTGATCAGCTACCGGTATACATTTTTGCGTATATGTATGTATAGCTGATCACTGTGAAAGTTGGAAATTCAGATATATACATATTTGTGGCTGGTAACTTTTTAAAATATTGGGCTACTTCAGAGGTACATCTTTGTCCATGTTTCATGCTGATATTCCTGGTACACAGCAAACATTCAGTAAATGTTTGTTAAATGAATAAGTGAACAAATATTCAAATGCAGTTGAAACAGATCCAAAAGATAGAAGAGCTGTTTTATCTGTTAATAAATTCTCACCTACCCTTAAAATGAGCCTCTTATTTATAGTAATAACAATAGCCATAGCTGACATTTATTGTTTTTTATGTTCTAGACCCTATGTGTAGCCCTGATACACATTATCTTCTTTATCAGGTTCAGAAAATACTTGAGAATTCAGAAAAATCACTTAACTTTGGGTATCAATTTCTTCATCTGAGGAATGAGGACAAAAATATCTATCTTGTAATATTTTGAGAAAGATTAGAGATAATAGTTTTTTTGTTTGTTTTTTATTTTTTAAATTTTTATTCAGTTACAATTGTCTGCATTCTCTCCCCATCCCTCCAACCCACCCCAGCCAACCCCACCCCCCTCCCCCCGATTCTGTCCCTGTGTTGTTCATAGTAGCTCCTGTAGACCCCTCTCCCCATTATGCCCTCCCCACTCCCCTCTGGCTATTGTTACATTGTTCTTAATTTCAATGTCTCTGGTTATATTTTGTTTGCTTTTTTCTTTTGTTGATTAAGTTCCAGTTAAAGGTGAGATCATATGATATTTGTCCCTCACTGCCTGGCTTATTTCACTTAGCATAATGCTCTCCAGTTCCATCCATGCTGTTGCAAAGGGTATAAGCTCTGAAACACCAATCCAAAAGAACCTATGCACCTCAATGTTCATAGCAGCACAATTTACAATAGCCAAGTACTGGAAGCAACCTAAGTGTCCATCAGCAAATGAGTGGATCAAAAAACCATGGTTCATTTACACAATGGAATTCTACGCAGCAGAGAGAAAGAAGGAGCTTATACCCTTTGCAACAGCATGGAGATAATAGTTTAAAATACTTCAGACATTACATGCCACTTAAGGAGAAGCTCAGTAAATTGCACTAATTTTCTCATAGTTAATTAATTTGTTATCTTATATTTTGTTTTTTAAAGTAAAATAGCAGACCAAAATGAACATCGGTAGAATAATTTTTTCAGTTACTTTATTTACTTATTTATTATTATTTTTAAAGATTTTATTTATTTTTAGTTTTGGACAGAGGGGAAGGGAAGGAGAAAGAGAGGGAGAGAAACATCAATGTGTGGTTGCCTCTAGCGTGCCCCATACTAGGGACGTGATCCACAACCCAGGCATGCGCCCTGACTGGGAATGGAACCAGTGACCCTTTGGTTCACAGGCCGGCACTCAATCCACTGAGTCACACCAGCCAGAGCTCAATTATTTTATATGAAATAACCATTTGCTTGGGTAAAGAAGAGTAGTAAAATTAACTTAAGACAGTTTTATTTTTTAAAATAAAGAAGAACAAAAATAGAGAGCCTAAAGAGAACTAATTACCTTAAGGATAGATTAAAGTGTTTATAATGCACATATACATTGTTACTAAGTATGGTTCTTGAACATAATTTGTTCTCTAAAGTAATTTAAACATTAACTTTATAAATATTGTTTATACTATAATTTGATTAATAATGGTGAAAAAGTAAACTTCAGTTAAGCTTTTGTCAAAATTGTTACAAATTCCAAAGAAGTGTATCAAGATTGGTGAGGTTTCACAGTGCAGTTTTATTCCTATGTGATAACTGTTGACATTATAGTCTTCCAAGCCTGGCAGAATTTTTATTTTACTCCTAACTTCTTATAAATAACTAGCCATTTTCTCTGGAGTTTTTGACTCTTGTAAATAACTTACACTACATTTTTATGTAAGGTTAAGATCCCGTAATTCTTTCCACTTTAGTTATTTATATCTTCCATTGAGACAATACGTTATTCTTGAGCTTAAATTTCTTTACCTTGAATGTGGTTTCTAAGCACATGCAAATAGTGTATATCAATATCCTACAAGATTTACTTAAAAATAAAGAGCATCAGAACTGCAAATAAATGATTAAATAAGATCTTTTCATAAACTTTTTGCTCAATTTGAAAGGTGTTCATTGTTGATTACTTCTATGATGTACTGAATTCTCACATGGCCCATTAAGTCGATCTGCCCTATAAATTTTAAAAGTTGTGGATTTACAATCACACACAATCAAAATATTTAGTATTGCATGTAACAGAAGCTAAAGCACAGAAGAGTTCCACAACTTTTTAAAGCCTGACAATCAAGAATATGGCTCCACCCTAGTACACTGTCGGTGGGAACCAACAAAGTACAGTACACATGCAGCCTAGTACACATGCAGGCTGATGCAGCCACTGTGGAAAGCAGTGTGGAATATCCTCAAAAAACTGAAAATGGAACTATGTTTTGATTCAGCAATTCCACTGCTGGGATTATATCCTAAGAATCCTGAAACACCAATTCAAAAGAACCTATGCACCCCAATGCTCATAGCAGCATTATTTACAATAGCCAAGGGCTGGAAGCCACCTAAGCACCCATTAGTAAATGAATGGATCAAAAAACTGTGGTACATTTACACAATGGAGTACTACACAGCAGAGAGAAAGAAGGAGCTCCTAATGGATGGAATTGGAGAGCATTATGGTAAGTGAAATAAGCCAGCTGGTGAAAGATAAATACCATATAATCTCACCTATAAGTGGAACCTAATCAACAAAACAAACAAGCAAGCAAAATAGAACCAGAGACATGGAAATAAAGAACAAACTGACAGTAAGCAGAGGGGAGTGGGGAAGGGAATAATGGGGAAAAGAAGGGGAAGGATCATCAAGGAACATGTATAAAGGACCCATGGACAAAGCCAAAGGGGGGGAAGGATTGAGGATGGGAGGTGGGGGTGAGTAGGGCAGGAGACAGTGGTGGTGGGAAAATGGAGACAACTGTACTTGAACAACAATAAAAGTAAAAAAAACAATATTGTTCCATTAAGATTTCTATTAAATGGCCCTGGCCAGTTGGTTCAGTGGGTTGGAGCATCATCCCAATGCCCCAAGGTTGTGGGTTTAATCCCCTTCAGGGCACATACCTAGGTTGGGGGTTTGATCCCCTGTTGGGGCCCATACAAGAGACAACCAATCAATGTTTCTCTCTCTAAAAGCAATAGAAAAAATGTTCTTGGAGGAGGATAAAAATAATAAAATAAATTTAAATTTTGTTTTAAAAAGATTCCTATTGAATGTATTCAAAACAAGCACATCTTTGAATATGGTTTTCCAATAACTGCAATTTGGCTGAATGAAAAACTTGAGTCTGAATTTTATAAGCAAATTCTATTTAATCTCTTCTAGAGAGGAAGTACGGCTAATGAAATCTTTAAATATCTTTACAAAATATTAGAATCCTAGATTTTAATGTGCTGTAAGGAAAATACACACAAGTGAGAACCCAGGGTCCTGGCCCCAGCACAGATCATAGCTAACTCTGCTGGGGCCTCCTAACAAGTCCCTCCATGTCCTCGAATATGCTCCGGGCAGCCCATTTCCCCTTTTTTTTTCCTGGCAACTATTTCTGAACTTTTTCTCAAGGACCCTGCTTGACACCTACCCTCTTATCACCAACAAATGAGCTTATTTCCTCCTCTACAGAAAAACAGAGGTTATCTGGCAGGAATGCCTTACAAGTTCCTGCACACTCCCCTGTTCCTATGCCTGATACAAGTTATCTCTCTCAGCACCTGGCCTCCCTACTGGCCCCTATTGTTACTCGAGGAGGTTATCTTATCTGTCATTCAGGGCTCCCCATCCACCTGTTCTCAAAGCCCACCTCTCCCTGCTCTCACATTCCATCCTCATCTGTTATGACTGTCTCTCCTCTCTCCTTACAGATTCCTCTTCTGCTTCCTATACTCTTCATCAGAGCCAAGCTCCTGAAGTCCTCTGCACTTGGCAAAGTCTAGGACCTGTTTCCTCTTTAAACATCTGCTATATGTCTGCTGCCACACGGTGGCGCTAGCCCTGCTATAACAAAGGCCATTCAAGCCCTTCAAATCGCCATACCCAATGGGTATGCCACACTCTTTCCTTGATTCATCTAACTTCTGTTGACCACTCAACTTTTTGAACCCCTCTCCTCCCCTCCCATAGGTGTCATCACTTCTCTCTGATTCTCCCACTAACTCCATCACTCTTTACTCTTGGTCTTCATTGAGACTCCTCCCACTTAACTGCCTTACTTGAAAATAATGATGCACCTAAGGATTCTGTCATCAGCTCTGCTTCCAAGACTTTAACAACTGTTTCTTTCTGATTACCTAGGTTTCCTGCCTGGACTCTTATGAGCTGAAGACACAAATATCCAGTTGCTTAACTGACATTTCAAAACCTTTCCCTTTCATGTAGAATTTCAAATTTACTGGCATGAAGTCCATTGTCATTCCTTGTGATTTAAACAACTCTCATCTCTGTATTTATGTCTCTTCTTCTTCCCGGTGTTATTTGTACCTTCTTTCTGCTAGAAGTTTGTCTATTTCAGAGGAAACAGCTTTGGTGTTGCTCATCTATATATTTTGTTTTCTTTCTCTAATTCTGTTTCTGCTCTTACCTTTATTATTTTCTTCTTTTCCTTTCTTTGATTTAACTCTGTTGTATTTTTCCAGTCTTGTGAGTTGAATACTAACTCATCTGTAATTTTTGTACTTTTTGTCATTGATGGAGTTAAGGATTGTGGTAGATATTTGTTATGGGGGGGGGGGTGGATGTCTAGCATCTACTATCTTTACATGTTTCCTATTATATTTAGGTAATTTCCCACCACATGAGTGTTGAAGGGAAGCAAAGGCTTCTTCCTGTTACAGAAGCAAAAAGGCCACATATTTGCTGTCTCCACTTATCAAGGTATAAGATTTTAAGTTGCCAAGTATTATCTCTTGACAATTTAGTTTCTGACTATCTGTCTATCTATCTATCCATCTATCTGTCTACCTATTTGCTGAAAAGAAGTTTGATATCATTCTAATTGCTGTTTTTTGGCCTTTGCTCTGTATTTTCTGACAGGTTCTTTAGATTTTCTTTTTATCCTTGAGATCCTGTGATTTCTATTATAATGTGTTTAATGTATTATAAAATTATTCGTATTTATCTGCTTGGTACCAGCAGTGTACTTTCAATGTAGCAACACATATCTTGCTTCTCTTCCAGAAAATTCTCAGCCATTTACCTCTTTGAATATTGCTTTCTCTTAGATCTTATCAATCCTGTTCTTTCGGAATGTCTCCTTGATGTACACTGGAGTCTCTCTATCTGCATATCTCTAAGTGTTTCTTCATATTATTTATATTTCTGTCTTTCTGCATTAGATTCTGGGTGAATTCCTCACTACTGTCTTTAGTTTACTGTGTCCATCTAGAGTTTGCCTCTTCTAATGAATTTTATAAATTTTAATGAATACATTGTTAGGTTTCAAGATTTCTAGTTTTCTTTTTCATATTTTCCTATTTTCATTTCTCTCTGTTTTTGTTATAATAGCTCATACTGTTATTATGGCTATGATTCCTTTATTTATCTTTGTGAGCATCCTAAGATACTCACTTGGGGAAAGGGAGAAGCAATTAAATGCTAGAAAAATACCATGTGTAAATCCTGATGGAGAACCCATAATTTAGTAAAAGATGAGTCAGAGAAGTGTTGAGCAACTACAAAGCAAATTTGAATTTAAAAAAAAATGAGGCATCTTCTATGGAAAAATCAAATCCCAACCCATTGATAACATAGGTCAGTGAGTGAAACTGGGCTTCACCAACCCCATTCCTTCAAACTCAGATCCACCCCAACCTGTGTCCATAGTTACCACCAGCAAGCTACAGAAAGCTGCCAGAATTCATTCAGTTAACCTACACTCAGTCACTTCTCCAGATAAAACACTCTGCTAAGTGCAGAAAATACAAACATACACCTTTCTAGGCTCTTACCTTCTAGGAATAATGATAACTAACTAATATTAATGGATCACATAATTAAGCAAACAATCTGCGGACTGCTTTGGTTATTACTATTATTCCCATTTTACAGATGAGAAAACAGAGGCCCTGGAAGTTAAGTAGCTTGTTCAAGGACTTGCTGGTGATTAGGGTCAGAACCACAGCTCAAATTCATGGCTGTCCGACCTTGGAGTATTTGCTTTTACACCTGTCCACATTGTCTGAACAGCAGGACTCACTTGGGGGTTTGTTGGAAGCAGGTGGTGTCCATAGACAGCACTGCTCCAGTTTCCCTGCTGAGCAGGGGACATGATGGGAACTGGAAAACTTCAGGTGGCTGGTGTGAATTGCCAGAATGGATGAGTTTGACTATTTTCCCTCCTATGTTCTCAAAGGTGGCTGAGATCTGTGTGATACTTGATGGCAATTACTCTGATTTTCTCTTTCCAAAGAGTGATATAGAAAACTTTGGTGCTCATTAAGGGTGCCTTATTATAAGGGTCTTTATAGATGCACTGAGTTTCTTCTAAAAATAAAATTTAAATTCTGCTGGCTTTTATCTTTCGCCCTGATTGCAATTTTAGTTCTGTTAGCTATAAAACTGTAAGATTACTAAAGATTACTAAAGGCTACTAAGGGATAGTCATGTAATTTCCCCTAATCAAATGTGCATTATTTCCAACTTTAACTCATATCCAAAAATGTGAGAATGTTTAAAAGAATCTATGTACTTTTTGTGTACATACGCATGTGTGTGTGTGCAGGTGAAAGAGAGAGGGAGAGACAGATTTTCTCACCGAAATAGTGTTAAGTCTGGAAATTTTTCTGAATTTTTTTAGCACAAAACAATCTGTTCTTCCTTTCTTTCCTTATTCATATTTTTATAAATCAGTAAAATTTGTTGTGCTAAAATCATTTGAAATATTTTTCAGCCACTTCAACAATATTTTATAACCTCAATAAGGTAAAATTGCACTGGTTCTTAAGAAAACATACCAAGCAGGACTATTTCAAGAATGTGTAAATAATCTTATTTCCTTACCTGCTTAGGAAAAAGCACAGAGATTCAGCTAGCTGAAATCCTCTTAGGCAATCATTTACGGGTTATGCATTATAGTGCATTATAGTGATTTGATTTCTTTGGTTGTACACAGCACACAGAGGTGTTCTGTGTGTTTGCTGAGCACAGCAAAATTTTAATATAAATTTTGGGATGGTACATTCCAAATGATTCAGGTACAACTACTTGCTGTTGGCTATCTTTCAACAAAGTTGCTATTTGAATAAAATAACCATATTTGAATAAAATACCTGTATAAAAAAACAGGAACAGAATCACAGAAATAGAGATCACATGGAGGGTTATCAGTGGGGGAGTAGAAGGGGGAGGGGGGAAAGGTACAGGGAATAAGTGGCATAAATGGTAGGTAGAAAGTAGACAAGGGGAGGTTAAGAATAGTATAGGAAATGGAGAAGCCAAAGAACTTATATGTATGACCCATGGACATGAACTAAAGCAGGGGAATGTGGGTGGGAGGGGGTGTGTAGGGCGGAGGGGAATAAAGGAGGGGAATGGGACAATTGTAATAGCATAATCAATAAAATATATTTTAAAAAAGGAGTACAGATAGGTAGTTATAGAATAGCCTGAGGATGCAAAGTACAGTATAGGAAATGGAGTAGCCAAAGAACTTACACACATGAGCTATGGACATGGACAATGGTATAGGGATGGCCTGAGAGAGTGGGGGGTACTGGATGGGGGGGGGCAAAGGGAGAAAAATCAGAGTAACTGTAGTAGCATAATCAATAAAATATAATTAAAAAAAGAAAATAGTACCAGAGGAAATAAATAAATAAATAAATGAAATGAAATGATGCCAGAGACCTCTTGGTCTGCAGAAGGAGACCACCAGCCTCCTGACACAATCTTCCCTTTTCATGGGCAGAATTATTTAACAGTCATTAACTGGTTCTGAAATGTAAGAAATCAGGTAAGCAACTGCTGCCTGAGAGAAGAACAGTGTCTTTTCTGTGGCTGAGCCAAGGTAGCTCTCCAGTGCTTCTTAGGGCACATCCTTCCAGGAGGAAGTGCTCTCATTTGCATGAGAAGCCCAGAGGTTTTCTAAAGGAAAAGTGGCCAAGACTCCAGGAACTTCTCTCTGAAACTCAAAGTTTAGACAAGTCTTTGGAGTAGATTTAGAAGGCCCTAGCGAAGGCTAATGGTCAGGAGAAGGCAAAGGGTCTTTTGAAATAAAATTACCTTGGGGGTGGAAGGAGAATTTGTAGTGTGTTGCATCCTGAGGCAACAAGTAATAAAAAATAAATACCTGTATAAAATAATAAAGTACACATGCATCAAGAGTCCATCCCATCTGGGAAGGAGCCGCTCAGCATCACTACACAGGGGTCAGAGTTTGAGCATTGGAGTCATAAACACCTGAATCTGAATCCCAGTCATGCTGTTGATCAGCTGAGTGGCATTGGGCAAGTTGCTTAACCTCTCTAAATTTTACATTCTTCAAGTGTAAAACCAGGGCAATAATGTGTCCCTTATAGAACTGTTGTGAGGATTAAATTACATGATATATGTAAAGTGTTTACAACATAGTGAACTCTCAATAAGTGCCAGCTATTTTTTTATTATTTTATTTATTTATTTTTAGAGAGGGAGAAGGGAAGGAGAAAGAGAGAGAGAAAAAAAACATCAATGTGTGGCTGCCTCTCACACACCCTCCACTGGGGAGGTGGCCCGCAAGCCAGGCACATGCCCTGACTGGGAAATGAACCAGCAACCCTTTGGTTCACAGGCTGGTGCTCAACCCACTGAGCTACACCAGCCAGGAGTGCCAGCTATTCTTGATTATCAGTGTTCCAGATGCTTTTAAGAACAGCATGTGTCTAGAATGATGGCTAATTCAATTACCTTCTCTCCATTGCATGCTTTTGTTCCTGTAACAGGGTGCAGTCTCTAATAATTTGGAGTCCCTGATTGTTTATAATTATTGCTGGTGTTGGTTTCTCCCACAAAGGCCTTGCACCTCAGGCTCAGTGGGTGTGAGCCCCGTAATTATTCAGAACAACCAGGTCTGTTCTTTTCCACCCACACTTATTCAGGGGATACAACTTCCCTGATTCCTGAAGCCCCAGGACAGACCAAGCTCTAAACTCAGTTTCAGCTCCAGGGACAAATTTTAAGAAGCTTCCCCTGGGGACAGTACTTTGCTTCAAAATCAAGGTCTCTGCCTGGAGGCTCCAGTTTCTGAGCAGCTGCTTACCCTTTACAGAGTCAACCTCAGTGTGTGTGGCTCTGGGCTCTTCTTGCTGGCTGTCAGACACCAGGTAGGGACACTGTAGAGGACATCTGTGCTTGGAGGGACTTTGTGATTCCTTTTCAGCACTAAGAGCCTAGACCTGCCTGGTTTTATGACTCACTTGACAGTCAGCTCTTATTTGCTCCTACGCCAATCTGTTTAGAGATGCAACCCAAAATTTCATGACACCCCTGGCACTCTCAGGTGAGTTGCTTCACCTAACATCAAATCCCTCTGCCACCTTCATGACCCTTGTCCCGACATATGTCCTGCCTTGTTGATCAGATGGCAAAGTTGGAGCAAGCTTAGCAACATAAATCTTCACAGTTGGAGCCACTACATGCCGAAGAAACAACATCATTGTGAAAAGTACCTGCATGCAGTTGGTTTTTGGGTTGAGGAAATTTCAAAGCATCATTTCACTTAGAGAAAGGAGTGAGGAGAACCAAGATGGCGGCGTAGGTGGACACACTGCGCCTCCTTGCCTCCTCGCACAACCAGAACTGACAGAGAATCGAACAGCGGGGGGCACCGACACCAAGGAAATAGAAAATGGACATTCATCCAGACTGGTAGGAGGGGCGGAGACGGGCACCGGGGTGGAGAGGACTCGCGTGGCTGTGGCAGGACTGAGACTGGTGGAGTGTGGGACAAATGGCGCAGGCAGTCCGAGCACTAGCAGACCCTGCGGTCCCACATTTGCACAGATAAACCCAGAGGGTTGGACTCAGAGTGGCGGAGAACATAAACCCAGCGGGTAGCACCCTCTATCTGTGGGCACCACATTCGCCCACAGATAAACTGGACTAACGGAGAGGAGCGAAGCAGACCTCCCAACCCAGGGCTCCAGCTCAGGGAAATAAAGCCTCAAACCTCTGATTGAGAGCGCCCCTGGGGGTTGGGGCGGCAGCAGGAGAGACTCCCAGACTCACAGGAGAGGTTGTTGGAGAGACCCACAGGGGCCTAGAGTGTGCACAGGCCCACCCACTCGGGAACCAGCACCAGAGGGGCCCAGTTTGATTGTGGGTATCAGAGTGAACGATTAAAATCCGGAGGAGAGTGAGGCGGGCGCCATTGCTCCCACTCGGCCCCTCCCCCACGTACAGCGTCACAGGACAGCGACCAGCATTACCCCGCCCCAGTGAACACCTAAGGCTCCGCCCCTTAAAGTAACAGACGCACCAAGACAAAAAAAAAAAAAAATGGCCCAAATGACAGAACACTTCAAAGCTCCAGAAAAAATACAACTAAGCGACGAAGAGATAGCCAACCTATCGGATGCACAGTTCAAAGCACTGGTTATCAATATGCTCACAGACTTGGTTGAATCTATTCGAAAAACAGATGAAAAAATGAAGCCTATGCTAAGAGAAACAATGGAAAATGTACAGGGAACCAATAGTGATGAGAAGGAAACTGGGACTCAAACCAATGGTGTGGACCAGAAGGAAGAAACAAACACCCAACCAGAAAAGAATGAAGAAACAGGAACTTGGAAAAATGAGGAGAGGCGTAGGAACCTCCAGGACACCTTGAAACGTTCCAACATCCGAATTATAGGGGTGCCAGAAGGAGAAGAGGAAGAACAAAAAATTGAAAACTTATTTGAACAAATAATGCAGGAGAACTTCCCTAATCTGGCAAAGGAAATAGACTTCTGGGAAGTCCAGGAAGCTCAGAGAGTCCCAAAGAAGCTGGACCCAAGGAGGAACACACCAAGGCACATCATAATTACATTACCCAAGATTAAACGCAAGGACCTACATCCAAGATTACTGTATCCAGCAAAGCTATCACTTAAAATGGAAGGGAAGATAAAGTGCTTCTCAGATAAGGTCAAGTTAAAGAAGCTCATCATCACCAAACCCTTATTATATGAAATGTTCAAGGGAGTTACCTAAGAAAAAGAAGATCAAAAATAGGAACAGTAAAAATGACAGCAAACTCACAGTTATTAATGACCACACATAAAACAAAAATGAGAGCAAACTAGGCAAACAACTAGAACATGAGGGTTGTCAATAAGGGAGTGGGAGGGGGAGAGGGGGGTAAAGGTATAGAGAATAAGTAGCATAGATGATAGGTGGAAAATAGACAAGGGGAGGGTAAAAATAGTGTAGGAAATGTAGAAGCCAAAGAACTTATGAGTATGACCCCTGGACATGAACTATGGGGGGGGGGGGGGAATGTGGGAGGGAGGGGGGTGGGCAGGATGGAGTGGAGTGGGAAGGAATGGGACAACTGTAATAGCATATCAATAAATATATTTAAAAAAAGAAAAAAAAAGAGAAAGGAGTGAGATGATTATGAAATATTTGGCTATAGTTCAAGCGGATGAAATCTTGGTTGTCAGATAAACGATGTGTCTAAGCATAACCTCAAATGATGTCATTATTTTATTCTCTGATCATGATCAAGCTAGAGATAAGACAAAGATTGCTAGACAAATCTCCTAACAGAATAAGTTTACTCAGATAATAGTTACTCATTGTCAGAAGTCACTCATTTATTCAACACTCTAACACATTTTTCTTGATGATCCATTTTGTGAGATTCAGTGTTCTAGCTGCTGAGGACGGCTACAGAGCACCCCAGGGATCTGACTCTCCAGTGTGGAGACAGACAACTCCCTAACTGTCTCAACATACTACAGACAGTACTGCTGAGTGAAGAAGAGAGGGAGACAGTTTCCCTAGGAGTCGAGAAGTCTCTGCAGAGGTGATAATGTTCCAAAATATTTAAATTCATTCTGTGCTCTTTCCATATACAGAATCCTTCCCCTTTTGCCATCTGGAAGTTCCCAAGTTTGGAGAATCATTTATATTCTAAATATTTCTAAACCTCTAAACTTTAGGGAGATTCAACACAGTCTTGACATTCTCTGAAAGAAAGCCATTAGTAATAAAACCTGCCTGTTATCGCTAGTGAGATACGTTCCCCGAATAAGACTGAAGTCATTTGAACGCACATGAAAGTTAGTCAAGTTTCAGAATGCTGCCTTAATAACTCTGAATGGCAAAGACAGGCATCAAAGTCGGTCCTCCTTGAGCAGGATTTTCAGCAGAATACTTTGAAATAAAGCCCCTGAGAATTAGAAACCTATAAAGTAGTCGCATTCCCATTATTAAGAGCATTAATAGGAAACTGAGTACCAACTATGCGAAGTTCATGACAAAGTTGAAGTGAACTGAATCTTAAATATTGAAAATATTCAAAACAAATAATACAGAAAAGGAAAAGAGTTTCCAAACTCCCACTTCCAAAGAATAGCTTTTCTTTTCTCTTTTCTTTTTCCCCTTCCTTCTCTTTGGTGAACACTCCTCCTTTTTCTTTGTGTACCTTTGGTACTTGAACCAAATTGTACTTCTCCATGGCTTACTCTTGAATCACAAGGTTGATTGAAAAATAGGAATTCATCACTTACCTGGCAACTGCTTTAATCTGCACGTTTACTAAAACTATTAAACATAATTCATTGAAACTGTAACTTTTCAAAATACATTATTGAAACACCAATAAAAAAGCAGGCGGGCTCAGTACTTACCCCAGGCTACCGTCTTTCACACTTACTTGTCACCCCCAGCCCATTTTCCATTCCACTCCCCTTATTCCCTCCCTTCCCACCACCTTTAACTAGCTAACTGCTATTTGTTCAGATCTTGTCTTTTCCAGGAAAGATATCATTAAACCCACACTGCCCCCACAGAACAAGCCAAGGACGCCTCCCTGGGACTGCAACTTAGTCCTTTCATTGCCTTGTAATGAGCTGTTTTTATTTTTAAAGACAAACAGTGAATCATGTGCCATCTTTTATCCTCTGTCTGGCATAGAGAAGCTCAGAAATATTTGTGAAATTAATGAAAGAATTTGGTCACCATATAAATTAATAATTAGAATTAGAATGATAGTGAATATCTATTAGGCATGCATAATGTATCAGGCACTGTGCTAAGCACTTTACATGTATTTAATTTCATTTTATCTTCAAAACAGACATGATTCTCCTCATTTTATAGATGTAGACACTGAGGTCTGAGGGATCAAGTAACTCATCCAAGGGTAGGACGACAAGGGATCAGAACTCAAATCCCATTGGTTTGACTCTGGAGTTCATGCTCTTAGCCACTCAATTTTGCAGCCTATTCAACAGATGCCCCTTTAAAGGTAAATTATATCTAGCCTGTTCTTAAAGGACTGAATTCACTGGAAACAGATATCTTTTAGATTATCTCTTTTTGCACTTATTTCTTCATACTTCACAACAAAGGCTTGTTTTGATGCCAGTCAAGTGTACCTGACAGTGTCTCTCTATAACACTACTTCTGACATTATGTTTCAAGCTCAAAATTCTTTTTAACTCAACAGGCCTTGTGATGTGGTAGAAAAAAATGAATGGGCTAGGGGTCATGACTCTGGCCCCAACTTGAGAGAGTTGAGGGCTTTAAGTAAGTCACTCAACCCCTCTGCACCTCCAAATCTTTCTTTGTAAAGTAGGAGTCCTTTTTAGCCCTTACTTTCTGGGATCTTAGAAGCTATTCTTTTGGGATTTCCAGCTCTCTCCATGGTAAAACTTGAAAAGGCCCTAATACAGTGACATGTTTTGTGAATTTAACTTTGGCACTTCGTTTTCTTTCTCAGACATGTGACTAGAAAGGCAGGATGAAATAAAGTACTCAGTTAACCATCCAGAATAATTCAGGCCAAAAACTACGTGCTAATTAGATTTTTTTTGTATTTGCCTGAATGCACTGGTTTATATCTGAACTTTCTAACCAAATAGTGTCGTCTCTGATGGCCCATTGTCCATTGCCTGTGAGGACCCAGCTAGAAGGTCTTTTACTGTCCAGATACTAATCATAACACGATGTCTCTGGCATCTACAAGGAGAACATACAAACTTTGAAGCTAAATCCCAGAAGACAGAATTTTAATTGGGAACAGGAGAAAGAAATCTATTTCAGTAGAAAATTGTCCATAGTTCAATGTGGATTTGTCTGTAATTGTTCCCAACAGATTCTTCACTCATCAAAGCCACTGTATCTAAAATAGATAAAAGTCATTTTGTTCTCAGAAAAATAAATTGAAAAAGCAAAGACCACACCAAAATCAAGCCTTGGCACGGCAGAAAAAGCTCTTGGTAGAACTGAGGGTAGGGAGAAGCAAGTCTGAGGGATTCACCCACAGCCAGAGCAGGGCTTGTCAAGGCATCAATGTCTACTCTATATGTGGAGTTCCTGGCTCCTCAGAACATGTGATCAGGGGCCTTCAATTCTGGGTGATCTGTTTTTCCAATCTCTGGCCCTGTTGTATTATCACTTTTCCCTTTCCAATTTCCTCTCCCCTCTCCCCTAACCTCCTCTCCTTCCTCATGCTCCCTAACACACACTCCCACACAAACAAACTCTCTGTCACATATGGCTTATAAAGTCAAATCCAAGACTCAGTCTTCCATTATACGAGAAAAACTAAAAATGAGAGTGAAACATAAAGATTATTTTCTAACATAATAGCACTTTCATGTGGGAAGTGTCTTTAAAAGTACCTAGACAAAGTCTGTACTTCACCATGAGTCAACAAGCTTGAGGAGCTTAAGTGATTGTCTCCTGTTATTCTACAACTGGAGCAAGAATTAAAACCCAACTCCCAACACCCAGATGTTCTTTGTCATCATCTAACTACAGTAACACTTTAGACATAAAGTTCTGTACTTTACAAAGCACTTTCCTCTGTGAGAATCAGCCTAGGCATTAGACCAGGTGGCTATTTACAATCCCTATTGTTATTTATACAAACAGCAAGGTTAAATGAGCAAGTATCCTCCTTTGGGTCACATGGCCATTAAGTGGCAGAGGCAGGACTTGAACTCTGGAGTCTTAGACCATCTACTTTCCATATTGTCTTCCTATGCTCTCTCACACTTGTATGTTAGAGTCAATTTTGCGTACATCATTTTATATATGTTAACATAAATGATCTGGTTCTAATGATAAGCTCCTAAGTGTGAGATCAGTACTAGAAAATGATGGGGGGAAAATCTATTTGCCCATATGGTGCTTCCTGGCTTGGCCTGTAAGCACCATGGCCAGCCTGGATACATTCACTTAAAGTCTTCACTTAAATGTAACACTTTGGATTTAAGGCCTCATCTATTTTATCATCAGTCTCATCCCAAAACTAAGGAGAGAAGCAGCACAGGTACATTATAGGGCAGGAAAAACAATAAATATATGAAAAACACAAGTCAGAGGCAGCAGTTCCTGGTGTCAGGCCCAGTGAATCCACCTGCAGGTCCACCCAAATGATACCAAAGCTGGTTTGGGGCCTATGTTTTAGCCTGTTTTGTTTGTTTGTTTTTTACTTAGAGTTATATCATGAATGGTTTCCATGCTCACAAGTAACTTTCTATAACAGGATTTGTAATAGCTGCATAAAATTCTACTTCCTGTAAGTACTATATTTTATCTAGCCAATCCTGGTTTGTTGAATTAAGGTTGCCAATTTTTCATGTTAATAACTAAAAATATCAAAATCTAACTAAAAAGAATCTAAATTGTTTGTTATGATGCCTTTCCTATTTGAAGACAATGAGAAAAAGTTAAAGTGTAGAAGGTCAGGAGGATGTAGCCTGACATGCGAACCAGTATGTTTTTCCCCAAATGGTGTTTGTTCAGTGGTTTGGTTAGTGCCATATAAAGAGAATTGGTATGTATAAGAAAAAGAGGAGCTAATGAGTAGTCATTCATTCACTTAGACAGTCAGTTACGAAACATTTGTTGCACACAGATATTCTAGGCATTGTGTTAGACATGTACTAGACAAAGATGACTTAAGACACTGACATCTTGGTCAAAACTCACGGTCCAGTGGTGTGAAGCATTAAAATATGTATCAGTCCTCCCACTAAGAGGATTAGCTTTTCAAAGGCAAGAGTGAGGTTGATCCCTTCTCTGTTCACAGGGCACCTACCTCAGTGATTTGTACCTAAAAGTTCACAGTAAACATTTACGAAGGGGAGGGAATGAGTGCATTTGACCTAAAGTGAAAGATTAGAGCCACTGTACTTTCCAAAAATGAGGAAAATACAGGTTTACATTAAAAAAAGGCAATTCGATTTATTTCTTGCATTAGAAGAGACAGAATTTGACATTATGCAGCATCGTATCTCTTGTGTTGGCTTGCTTTTTTGCCTTTTATTATTTGTTTTGGGTGCAGTCATTCAAGATATTAGTTGCTAGTTACCCAGTTTCTTGTTACTAAACACTTAAAATTAACTGTAATGAATACAAATATTAATAAATAATAAATGACTATTAAGGTATTAATCAGACATTATTAATAATAGAATAATTTTTAAATTCTTGTTCCCAATACTATTCTCAATATCTTTCTTTTATCCATGAAGATTGCCTAAACCTAATTCTTAGAATAAAATTTTTATGATTGGTCAACTGAAATTTAAAGGACTCCCTGGTTTTTATTTATCATTTACTTATATTTTTCCTTTTCATTGAATTTATTAGGGTGACACTGATTAACAAAATTATACAGGTTTCAGGTGTTCAATTCTATAACACGTCATCTGTACACTGTACTGTGTGTTCACCACCCCAAGTCTCTGTCCATCACCATTTATCTCCCTCATACCTTCTTCCACCTCCCACCACCCCACCCTACAATCAACACATTGTGTCTGTGTTCATGAGTTTTTCCTTTCTTTTTGTTTTTTTTTGCTCAGTCTCTCCACTTCCTCCACCCAGCCCCCCACTCCTGAGCAGAGCAGCTGTCAGCCTGCTCTCTATGAGACTGTCTCTATTTTTCTTTTGGTTCATTTTGTTCATTAGATTCCACATATGAGTGAAATCATATGGTACTTGTCTTCTCTGACTGGCTTATTTCACTCAGTATAATGTTCTCCAGGTCCATCCATGCTGTCACAAAAAGTAAGATTTCCTTCTTTTTTACAGCCAAGTAGTACTCCATTGTGTAAATGTACCTCAGTTTTTATCCACTCTTTTACTGATGAATGCTTGGGTTGCTTCCAAATCTTGGCTGTTGTGGATAATACTGTAGTGAACATAGGAGTGCATATATTCTTTTGAATTCATCTTTCAGGTTTTTTCAGATATATTCCCAGAAGTGGAATTGCTGGGTCATTGGGCAGTTCCATTTTTAATTTTTTGAGGTATCTTCATACTGCTTTCCACAGTGGCTGCACCAATCTGCATTCCCACCAATAGTGCACGAAGTATCCCTTTTCTCCACATCCTTGCCAACACTTTCTGTTTGTTGACTTATTGATGTTAACCTTTATGACAGGTGTAAGGTAATATCTCATTGTGGTTTTAATTTGCATTTCTCTGATGATTAGTGATATCGAGCATGTGTATGTCCTCTTTGGAGAATTATCTATTCAGGTCTTTTGCCCATTTTTTAATTGCATTGTTTGGTTTTTTGGTGTTGAGAGTTGTCACTTCCTTGTAAATTTTGGATATTAACCTCTTATCAGATGTATCATTGGCAAATATATTCTCCCATTCAGTGGGTTGTTTTTTCATTTTGTTGATGGTTTCCTTTGCTGTGCAAAATCTTTTTAGTTTGATTTTGTCCCATTTGTTTATTTTTTCATTTGTTTCCCTTGCTTGAAGAGCTATATCAGAAAAAAATATTGCTATGAGGAATGTTTGAGATTTTACTGTCTATATTTTCTTCTAGAACTTCTGTGGTTTCAAGTCTAACATTTAATCTTTAGTCCATTTTGAGTTTATTCTTCTGTATGGTGAAAGAAGGTAGTCTAGTTTCATTTCTTTGCAAGTATCTGTCCAATATTTCCAACACCATCTATTGAATAGACTATTTTACCCCATTGTATGTTTTTGTCTCATTTGTCAAATATTAATTGACTATAAAAGTGTGGGTTTATTTTTGGGCTCTCTGTTTTGTTCCATTGATCTACATGTCTGTTTTCAGGCCAGTAACATGATGTTTTGATTATTATGGCCTTGTAGTATAGTTTGATATCAGGTAGCATAATTCCTCCAACTTTGTCTTTTTTTTCTCAAGATTGCTGTGACTATTTGGGGTCTTTTATGGTTCCATTTAAATTTCGGGGATATTTCTTCTAGTTCTGTGAAATATACAGACTTGTGTTGAATCTGTAGATTGCTTTGGGTAGTATGGACATTTTAATGCTGTTAATTCTTCCTATCAATGTATGTGGTTTACACTTCCACTTACTTCCCTCTTCTTTAATTTCTTTCTTCAGTGTCTGATAATTTTCCAAGTACAAGTCTTTTACAACCTTGGTAAAATTTATTCCTCTGTATTTTTTTGAAGCAATTATGAATGGTATTGCTTTCTTAGTTTACCTTTCTGATAGCTCATTATTGGTGTATAAAAATGCAGCTGATTTCTTTGTATCCTGCTACTTTAGTGAATTCATTTATCATCTGCAAATAATGACCATTTTATTTCTTCCTTTTAGTTCTGTCTTTTATTTCTTCTTCTTGTCCGATTGCTGTGACTAGGACTTCCAGTACTATGTTGAATAAGAGTGGTGAAAGTCAACATCCCTGTCTTTTTCCTGATCTTAAGGGAAATGATTGTAGTTTTTGCCCATTTGAGTATGATGTTATCTGTGGGGTTGTCATACATGGCCTTTATTACATTGAGATATATTCCCTCTATTCTCACTTCATAGAGAGTTTTTATCATATATGGGTGCCCTTAAGAGAGTGTCTGTGTCTCTGGCTGACTCCCACCTCTCCCTGGAGGACAAAACCCCCCACTTTTCACAGCCAGATGTTATGTGGGCACCTCTTCCAAGATCTAATGATCTGGGGTGGGGAGTCCAGCTTGGAGTTTAGACCCCACGTTTTTCAGGGGGCACCCCCTACTGTTGAAATATCTCTCCAGAACCTCAGCCTCTGCCCATAGGAGCAGAGCCAACACTTTTCGTATCTCTACCCTTCCTACCTGTCTCAATGTGGCTTCTTCTGTAAATCCTTGGTTGTAAGGCTTCTCTTCAGGCCTTGGCTGGTAGTTCAGTTGGTTAAAGCATCATTCCAATACACTAAGGTTGGAGGTTCAATCCCTGGTCAGGGAACATACAAGAATCAACCAATGGATGCATAAATAAGTGGAATAAAAATCAACTTTTCTCTTTCTTTCTTTCTGTCTCTCTGTTTCTCTCTCTCACTCTCTCATCTCCTCTCTCTCTAAAAATCAATAAATTAAGAAAAAAGATTTCTCTTCATCTAAATTCAGTTGGTTATTCAGGATGATTGTTCTATAATTTAGTTGCAATTCCAGTTTGGTCCTGGGAGGAGGTGAGTGTAGCTTCCATCTACTTTGTAACCATCTTGGATCCTTTACTCATCCTTTAGAGAAACATTTTGAACTATCTTATATTCTGAAGTAATTTTATAAAACATTTTTATTTTCATTTATAATAAAAGAAACCATCTCTCAAGCTTCCTGAAAGTAATTTTGAGAAGTTGTTTAAATAAGCTTGTTATAAATTAATTAGCATGTAATCAAGAAGAAAATTAAAATCATATAATCTTAGAGCTAGGAGAAGCTTAGAAATAAGGATAAAGCCACCCACATAGATTTATGTTTGCTATTAAGTTCTGAGCACTAATAAAGTTGGGTACTAACAAGGGAGAGGATAATTGTGGTCTAATGATTATCAATGCACAGTTTGCTAGGCAAAGATGGGAAACAAGAAAGAATGGAGCACAACCCCTTCAGTCTAGCATATAGAAGGAATTAGACATGAAAGTTAACAGGGTGAAGGGGGGCATCAAAAGGGCTAGCTACATGATTTGTAGGGCCCAGTGCCAAATAAAATGTGAAGATTATTTCAAAAATTATCACAAATTTGAAGCCAGTGACAACAGAACATTAAATCAAGCACAGTCTGCAAGTCCATGAAGCCAGGCTTGAATGCCCTGTCTTACCAAATACAGGTGCTAGGGCTTTTCCTTCTACACCAACACCATGTCCTTGGATGTCAATGAGCTCACCCTCTCTTTCCCTGTACAAACAATCATTTTAGGCTTTAAAAGGCCCACAAGGGGCTATGTTCACTCCAGACAGATGTCTGGACATGGATGCCCCAAAGCATCATAGAGGCAGCCTTGAGTAGTATTGCATGCCATGTTGAAGAAAAGCTTGCTTCCATGTTTTTTTCCCCTGAGTGGTTTGCTGTATTCATTTGAATAATGATAGTCTCAAAGAACCTTCAGGCAATCAGAGTAAACCAATACCATTTTTTTGCTACACCCCCTCATATCCTCCATAGTAAAATGTCTGCATAGTACACGAATTCTGGGCTCTACCTTAGAAGTCCCACCTAGCCACCCACCCTCATAAACTGTGCCTTTACAATTCTCTTTCTCAACTGTTTAAGCTAAAACCTTATCGCCTTAAAATGTCCCTGGAAGAGGTCTGGCACACACTGGTGAACAGTTTTGCAGGGACAGCCTGGGGAAGATATCTTGGTTTAGAAGCCATGTTGCAGAATAATGAGCACACATACAGCATTTGGGCCCTGATACAAACCACCATGGATACCCACTACGCTTTGTGTCACTTGAAAAATGAAATGGCAGAAACATTCTGACACCAAATTGACAGGTAGTTGGATATGAATCAGTGGTGGGTGGTGCAGGGTGGTGAATGGGCATTGAACTAGAATTCAAGATCCTACCTTCTTGATTTGATTCAGCTTCTTTCTGGCTGTGTGAATTTAGATAAATCTCATCATGTCTCTGGGTCTCTATGACTTTGTCTCTTTCATGAGAAGGTTGGAATCTCTCAATTTTTACATCTCTTCCTGTGAAAGAAAAGTTCTATGCACATTTTGCTAAAAAGGTATTGGGAGAAGACAAGGCAAGGAAAGAGAAAAGAGTCTGTTTAAAGGACAACGAATTTGCTCATTGACATAAACAATGAAATACCCAGGGAAGGTGAGTCATATCCAGGAAACCAGAGAAGACAAGAGAAAGGACTAGTATTTAGAGGTTGAGATAATTAGCTACAGGACATGTCAGGGTGGTGGGCCAGGGAGATGAAGTATGTTCAAGGGCAAGTTCTTGGCTTTGTGTAACATAAGAGGCGGGAAAACGCCTGGACGCAATACAGATTTTAATTTCAAACTTCCAAGAGGTTATTATAAACAACTGGAGAGAAGGTTGTTTTAAATCGTGTTTAATGTGAATATTCACTTTGTTGGCAGTGATCAGCATTTCCTATAAATACCACTTACATCTTATGGAATGAAACTGTAATGTATAACGTGTATGTGTAACGTGTAAGGAGAAGAGGTGAAGAAAGAGCAGTGAGGGAAACTTGGAGCCTGAGCACTTGGCATGAAAAATTGGGGAAATTGAACTCCCCTCTTTTTATTCTTTTTGGAACTGGTGGTGAACAATTGCTTTTTGAATGACTATGTTCTTATTAATATACATTTTTGCTTTGCTTTTGGGTATTAAATGTGCTCTCCAAAGAATTGTTCAAAGCATTTAAAATAGCATTTGCCAATTTCTCCTTTTTCTAATTAATACCAAGTGGTTTCATTCAAACTGAAGTTTTGAGCTGATTCTACGTAAGCAAAACTAAGTGAAGAGTTGAGCTTTGAAGCCAGATTTGACCTAGCTTCAGATCCCTGCCCCACTACTTGCTAGCTATGTGATCTTAGGAAAATTATTTAACCTATCAGAATTTTAAATGCATCTTTTTATTAATGGGGATTGTTACGATTATTAAATGAGACAAAATATGTAAAACATCTAACAGTTTTTGACACAGACTAGAAACTATTCCTTTTTTCCCATCTATAATTCTCTTTCTCCTGGAGAAGAAGCATGTGATTTTGGAGGTCCGACTTATTTGTCTAAACATTTACATTGGTAACGTAGCAAGGATGATCGCTTACCCTGTTGGGTAAGTGCCTGCAGAGGAAGGCTCAGCTAAGAGCCTCTGCTTCTAAACATCTTAGCTCCTCATCTCAGGTGAGTATGTCATGCATTGGCTTATGTAGTCCCACAAAACTGCAGTGCCCATTGTTTCCTTCCTACCAAACCCCATTTTCAGGCTCATTCCAATAGGCAGAAACCTTCAGTTATCTCTTCAGTTATGGGCTCTCTCACAATACAATGTGCATACCATGATGAATTCCCATCGTCATTTTGTACTACCATTCATGTGTCAGGCTTCCAGCTGGTCTGTGTGTCGTGAGGGCAGGAACATGGCTCCCAGTACACGATGGTCCTGCAATACTTGTTGAATGAAAGAAAAAATTAGTGCATCTAAAACTATCTTTTCCCATAAAGTTCAGTTTCCTCCTGGCTTTCCCATTGTTGATGCCATATAATTCTTCCAGCAGTGCCCTCTAAAGATCCAAGGAAAACTTTCCTCAGTTCTTATTACCCGAAATAGGCTCATGTGACAATCCCTGATAAGGGGTGGAGGCCAGAGGATGAGATTATGTGATAAGATGAGCCACACACTCAGTTCTTCAGTGCAAGGGTATAACTATAATCTCTTCCTCTAAAGCACATACTTATATTTGGGTGGCTATTTAAACAAAATTGGAATAGTCACCAACAGCAGGTGAATGGATGTTGAGAAGATGCCATCATATCCAGAATGTCAATAGATGGAGCTAGCAGGTATCGATGCATAACCAATGTTGTCTTAGAATGTTGTTGCTTTCATATTGTCCTATTTAATATGGCGTATTTATGTAATTTGTATTGGGTTCTGATCTACTAAAGCTGAAATTTTGGGTAACATACATGGACCCAAACAATGGTCTTGATGCCAAGATGTTAGGGGTACTTGGCTCCAAACTGAATTTGGCAATGTTCATGCAGTGAAAGTGGGAAGACAAGCGTCCCCAAGATTTAAGCATTACTGAATGACTCCTGCAAAGACAAAACTCTCCTACCTGGGGAAAAGGTCACGCTGACAGGCTTGCCTCTCCTGTTTCTCTTGACAATGATCCTGTGACTTTTAATGATAATGAGAAGATAAACTTAGAGCAGATTTTAAAATGTACATTTAGAAAATAAGATAATATGGGCTTTCAATTTTTCACTCTGGTACCCACAATCAAACTGGGCCCCTCTGGTGCTGGTTCCCCAGTGGGTGGGCTTGTGCATGCCCTAGGCCCCTGTGGGTCTCTCCAACGACCTCTCCTGTGAGTCTGGGAGTCTCTCCTGCTGCCGCCCCAACCCCCACGGGTGTTTTCAATCAGAGGTTTGAGGTTTTATTTCCCTGAGCTGGAGCCCTGGGTTACGTGGTCTGCTTCGCTCCCCGCCGTTCGTCCGGTTTATCTGTGCGCAAATGTGGGGCCACGGGGTGCTACCCGCGCTCTGCCTGCCCCATTCTCCGCCACTCTGAGTCCGGCCCTCTCGGTTTATCTGTGCGAATGTGGGGCCGCAGGGTCTGCTAGTGGTCAGACTGCCTGCGCCATTTGTCCCACACTCCGCCAGTCTCAGTCCCGCCACAGCCACGCGAGTCCTCTCCACCCCGGTGCCCATCTCCACCCCTCCTACTGGTCTGGATGAATGTTTATTTTCTATTTCCTTGGTGTCGGACTTCCTTGCCGTTTGATTTTCTGTCAGTTCTGGTTGTGCCAGGAGGCGCAGTGTGTCTACCTACGCCGCCATCTTGGTTCACGGATAAGGTTTTTCATCAAAATGTATCTGTAAAGCAAAGAAGGATAATAGCTAATAAATGACAGAGCAAGAAAAAAACAAGAAAATAAGATAATATTATATATCATGCTCTGTCAAAATGCACTTCTCAGAGTTAAACTTGGAATGGTGGCTTGCCTCTGCCTAACTCCAAAACACCAACATAAATTTTCCTGAGGTTCTTCATGTTAGACTGGTCTGCTCTCCTTGGCCTCAGAGGAGCCATAATACTAAAACTGTGTGACCTAATGGTAAAAATACATTTCACTCTCTTACTCAAAAATCTACAGTGGACCTCCACACTGAAGGGTAGCTTGATTCTAGTTCCAAAAGTCCTTCAGACTGTTTTTACCCATTCCACATTCCACGCAACCTGGACATGCGTGTGTGTGCTGTTCTCTATCCTCTGTACCTCTGTACCTGCTCCCCTCGTGACTGACCAAACCATTTCTTCAGCCTTGAATGCCATCCTTCTGCCATCTTTTCTTTCAAGTCCTACCCCACATATTCCTGCCTCCCCCCAATTTTTCCTTATTCCCCAGCCTGAAATGATCAGACCTCTACCTTTTTGCTTATAGGTATTATGTGTCCAGTGCTAGATGTATGAAACGGAAATTTCTGTGCTTGAGATAGCTTCCTTGTATTACTGAAAGTTACTTTTATCAAAAAAAACACATGAGAAAATTATCTCCACATAGATAATAACAATTTTGAAATTAGATTGTTGTGAATTGGTGTAGTATTTAATCCACAAGAGTGCATTCATAGTAGAGAAAAATAATTAAGACCTCAACTTATTTTGTACTTTCTTTCACATCAAAATCTTTTTCTTTGCTGTTGTAGAAAGGTTCTTGGTGGGAGCCCCAAATGTCAGTTTGTGGAGCACAGCGCCATTTTAGGGGTAAAATCTGAAGTTCTGATAGACATATCTTGATTAATTAGAAGACAATTCTTTCCCCCTTCCCCTTTCCATGTGCCACCTTTTCTCTTTTCTATTTGAATTGGCATGTAGATGTGGTGGATCTGCCAACTGAGTAAGTCAAAATTAGAAAATTTATTTTTTTTTAGCCAGAAGAGTGTCAGCATTGTTCTGGGGGAAAAGGGTGTTGATATGTGTCCTGGCAGACCCTATCACGAGAAAAGCACCAAGAGTGTTTGAGGAAAATCCAGCATAAATCAATGAATCGTCTGACAGTTTAAATAAGTATGTTTGCACTGAACTATCTGAAACTGGCTGTCCTTTCAAATGAAGAATAAGCAGATCTAGATGTATCACAACAGAATAATTCCAAGCCTGCTTGGATTCTAACATTTAGTTGAACGTATATACATAGCAGCACACAGAGAAGTAGTTGTAATTCTGACTGCGCAGTTCTCTGCACTGGCTATTGCCAATGAGTTCCATAAGAAAGCCTGTCATGATTTTGACACATATACAGACAGCCAAAATCCTATATGTAGGTCCCAGTGGGAGCTTTTCTACTTAAATCAATTAACCAAAAACTTCTAACAATTTTTGAATGCTTATTAACACTGACAGGAGATGCCATCCCAGGGTCAATTTCATTGAACAAATTCCTATTGTAAATCCTGACAGATACCCCAGAAAGTCAAAGCCTTCTGCTATATTTGTTTATGGGAAAACTAAGAAAATGGATAAACCCTCAGCAAGATGTTTTGGACTCAGGATTTGAGATCTTAAGGGGTTAATGAGACCTAAGTGATTAATGGGATTGGTGGTAGTGTCAACTGGGAGAACAGCAGAGCACTCAGGGGAGGGAGGCCTGGCACTCATCTCCCCATTCCCCACTGCAGTTTGTGACAACTGTTCAAGGTGCAGAGGGCAGGACAGGCAAACCAAAAACCTGACTCAGGCCATCACCCACTCCTACTCTCTTCTGTGCCATCTGGAGCAGCAGTCCTTTGCTTTGTAAAAAGAAAAAAAAAAAGCTCTCTGACTAGATTAAAATTCTGTTTTATAAATAAGAAAAATTAAAATTTTCTAACATTTAATACAACTGCCACTGGAACCTGAGTTCTAAGAGTTAGGTTCACACACACTATGTTTACTATGAAAAAAAAATAAGGCTCTCATTTTATGTTCACTTTCTGTATATTTCAAGATTTTATTTTATTTTTTAAGAGATTTTACTTATTTATTTTTAGAGAGAGGGGAAGGGAAAGAGAAAAAGACAGAGAGAAACATCAATGTGTGGTTGTTTCTCAAGTGCCCCCTACCAGGGACCTTGCCTGCAACCCAGGCATGTACACTGACTGGGAATTGAACTGGTGATCCTTTGGTTCGCAGGCCATTGCTAAATCCACTGAGCTACACCAACCAGGGCATATTTCAAGATTTTGAAAGTGTATGTGAAGAGATTGACTTTATAAAAGTGAGATTATAGTGCAATAGAAAGTGATTAAGAAAATCTTCCATACTGCTGATGGCCTTAGGGGGAATTGTTGAGCTCTGACTGGTGTAGCTCAGTGGACTGAGCACTGGCCTATGAACCAAAGGGTCACTAGTTTGATTCCCAGTCAGTGTACATGCCTGGGTTGCAGGCCACATCCCCAGTAGGGGGCACATGAAAGGCAACCACATATTGATGTTTCTCTTCCTCTCTTTCTCCCTTTTCCCCTCTGTCTAAAAATAAGTAAATAATCTTTAAAAAGAATTGAACAACCACCATTCACAGCCACCTGAAATCTAATTGGGTGGAAGTCCTACAATTAAGCAGTTGAAGAAGAAGCCATATTGAGACTGGTAGGAGGGGTAGAGATGTGGAATGGGCTGGTCCCACACCAGCGTGTGGCAGGTAGAAATTGTGAGGGATATCTCAGCTGTGGAGGTTCACCTGAGGAGTGAGGGGACCCAGCACCACACCAACCTACCCAGGCCAGGGTTCCAGTGCCAGGACTTCTGGCTGTAAAAACCAGTGGATATTGTGATTGAGTGAGACTGATGGCTTCTGGAGGCCCGACCATTTCCTCTTAAATGGCCTGTGCACAGACTCCCTCAGACTCACTCCCTCTGAACTCCAGCAGTAGGGCAACAGCTCAAAAGGCACCTGGAACATACAGGGAACAAATGACTTGTCTAGCATCAGGGCAAGAGATGGGGGAACAGATTTCTGCCAGACAAAGTGCTGGCAGAGACCACTGTTCCTTTTCTGAGACCCTTCCTCCACAGAGCTGGCAAGTGGGTGTCATATGAGAGTCACCATCCACTGGCTCACTCTCTTTGCCCTGCCCTAGTAATTCCCTGAGACCCCACCCCACACAACTTGTGGACCTACCCAAGCTGTTTCCAGTGGCTTTTCCTTGCAAGTGTCCTATCTTGGTTCATGCTTCAGACTTCCTAAAATCCCTCAAACAAGCAACATCTAATCTCAGCATGCCCCATACCTCTCACTAAGTGGCCCTAGGTCTGGCATTAGCAGCAGCTGGCCTTGGTATGCAGCATGGCCTCACCTGGGCACCTCCAAGCCCAGCACAAGTGGCAGTCATCTGAAGATTCCTTTATTGCTTGTGCCAGGTGGCCCTGGACAGAACACAGGTACTGACCTTGGCCTATACCTCCCAGGAGGACCCGGAGCCAGCACACCCAGTGGACAGATTCAGATCACATTGAAGCACTGCCCAACCACCTCTACAAGTAACACACTCTAGGGGTTAACTCAGCAGCATAAGTGCCCTCTTGAGTAAGTCCTGCTCTCTGAGGTGCTCCTGCACAGGTGATTCTCCAAGGTGGTTGGTGGTCGCAGCCAGTCCTTAAAGCTAATCAGCCTGAGGGGTAAATCCCTCCCATTGATATGCCAAGAGAAATCAAGGCTTAATTACAACAGAAGGGTGTACATAGCCTACACAGAAGCTGTGAGACGGTGCACCTGGAGTACTGAGCTTGAGTGATCGAGGTGGCTGTGCCACTGGACTGTACAGAACATCTACTCCATAAGGCCACTCTACTAAGCCTGGGAGATGTAGCAGCTCTGTGTAATACATGGAAACAAACACAGGGAGGCTGCCAAAATGAGGAGACAAAGAAACATGTTCCAAAAGAAAGAACAGAACACAATTTCAGAAAAATAACTAAACAAAATGGAAAAAGGCAATCTACTATATGCAGAGTTCAATGAACTTAGTGAGAAATTCAATGGCATAATAAAAAAGGACATAGAAAGCACAAAAAAGAACCAGTCAGAAAAAAAAAGGATACACTAACCAAAATGAAGAAAAATTTACAGGGAATCAACAGTAAAGTTGATGAAGCCAAGAATCAAATCAGTGATTTAGACTATAAGGAAGAAAAAAACCCACCAAACCACCCAATCAGAAATCAAAAAGAAAAAGCAATCCAAAAATGACAATAATGTAAGGAGCCTCTGGGAAAACTTCAAGCATACCCACATTCACTTCATGGGAGTGCCGGAAGGAGAAAAGAGAGAATAAGAAATTGAAAACCTATTTGAAAAAATAATGATGGAAAACTTCTCTAATCTGGTGAAGGAAATAGACAAATAGACATATAAGTCGGAAAAGTGCAGAGCCCCAAACGAAGAGAACACAAAGAGGTCCACACCAAGACACATCACAATTAAATGCAAAGGGTTAAAAACAAAGAGAGACTCTCTTTTTTATTGTTATTCAAGTACTCTTTCAAAAATGCCTGTTTTTTGTGTGTTCTATAATGTGCTATATTAATGTACTAAGTTAACATTGTCATACATTTTATAATTTCTAGATAAGTTCACATATGTATGTTTGGAGTATATGTTCAAATATTTTCTCAGAGATATAAGGCTAAAAAAAGATTGCCAATTAGTGCCTGGGGTGGGGTGGAGGGGTGGGGAGAAAATGCAAACAACTGTAATTGAACAACAATAAAAAATAAATTAATTAAATTAAATTTAAAAATAGCCAACATATCAGATAAAACTCAAAGCAGAATGTCTGGGTTTGGGCTCTGGCCCCACGGCCCAGTAGCTGAGTGGTCATGACCAGTCACTTGCTTCTCTGAGCCTCATTTTCTTACCCATGAAATGGGGATGATGACACTTCCTACTTCTCAGGTTGTCGTGTTGGCCATATGAGATTGTCAATGTGAACAGTAAATGCCCCATAAAGTGAGTGGTAAATTAGACTAACAGAAGGTGGGGTAGTCATGGTATCAGTGCTGAATGCTGATACCCAAGGTCAGAAAAGACACAAAGTAGAGAACTGATTACAAACTGAGTAACCTATTTGGCTGTAAAATAGGGTCCCTTAGTGCCTCCTTGGCTACTTCAGGTGGCTGGAGTCATAGCTCTGTCTGGCACAGTTGGGGGTCTTACAAGCAGCTGAGGTCATGAAGGCACTGAGGCCTCAGATTTTATCTTTTGGTTCAAAACCTTGCTCTGACCAGCTCACTCAGGGGTGTTGGAGCCTGGGAAATGAATGTCTATAGTAGCCAACCTTGAGAAACTGATTTAGGAACCGGTAACACATCTCTCGATTATGATGGCAGGCGTGTTTGCCATGGAGAGTGTCACGCTTGGCTCACTGACCAGGTCCCGCCTTTCCTTGTAAGTTTGCTTGGAGAATGGAGTATTAACACAAAGACTGAGATCTTCATCTAGCTGCATATTGTGCTCTGCTGCAGGAAAACTTGCCACACATACCAGAACTCCGTGGTGTGCTAAACAGAAGCTTCCTTTTCCAGGTTCCCTGGTGACCATCTCTTTCTGTTGCCATGACAACACTCCTCCATATCATCCAATTTTCCCTGTGGGTGACCATCCAGGGACAAAACATTGCAGGGATGGTGCCTGCTCTTTCTGATATCTGAAAAGGCATGTTAATCTCATCAGTAACATCTCTAAACCCCACAGCAGGGCCCTTTCATTCTGACAGGGCTTCAGACCATCTGGACCTATCTAGGTGAATTTCAATAGCTTCAATCTTAGAAGTTATTGCTGTTATAATGGTTGTCATTTTTTTTTAATGCTCAGAGGGTGGTATTTCCTTCACTTAAGCATTGTTATATCCTCTTGACCACCCCCTCCAGATGCCTCCCATTGTAAATCTCAGGGCCTTTCTTGAGGCTGTTTGTATTTCCTCCACAATGAGTAAGACATGACAATTCTGTGTGTGTGTGCAACATTCAGGCACTTCTGTTTCCCTTCTCACTGACCTTCAGGGATTGGAGACTGAAACCTATTGCCGACACTTCCTGCCCAGTGACTTCCTATGTAAACAAAAACAGCATATCAAGAACCAAACAAGAAAATACAAACATCTACTTATGTAGCACACTTATACCATTCCTTCCTCTTGGAGGAAGACTTTCCATCTTATCCCAGTAAGAAGCTGGTTGCCCCAGTCTATGATTAAGATTCCCATCAAGTAAGGTTTTTGAACAATATTTGGCCTTATTTTTTTTAAAAAAATTGTCAGTGCTGTGTAAAACACAACCATCTCTTTCATCTAAGTGTTTTGAAAAGAAAAGCTGCTGAAGCTACGGATTCCACTGTCCGAAGGAGCCTCCTTTGATAAAGGAATGTTTTTAATTATTTAAATACTTGCACAGCAAGAGTTCATGGTAGGTTGGTTTCTAAAAGTATTACAGAGTCCCACTGCAGGTAACCACGTAACTTTGTCAGAGGCATTGATTAAACAACCTGGCATGAGGTAAAGTGTGGGGTGCAAGTATGCCTCCCACATATAAACATGCAGCACTGAGTATTAGCAGCCATTTACCTGCTAAGCTTTATCCACGTTCACTTCTGAGCGACTGGAAGTTCTACTCTATCATCTGTCTCACCACAGACTTCCAGGGTTGAGGTGAGAGGAGCAAAATCCAGCCATAAACCTCCACTGGCTTTTTATTTTTTAAAAGACGGTAAAAGAGTAACATCAAAGACAAAGAAATATTTTCCAATCCATAGGCAATTAGGAGTAGCCTTAAGACTCTATGAAAATAGGATTCACTAGTCCTCTACCCCTTGGGAAAACATTTTCACATGTAGAGAGGTGACTGCTCTCATTAAAAATAAGCTCTGTAAAGGATTTAGATAAGGTCAAAGTTGAACCGGCCAAGACTATTAAACATTCCTTTTAACTGAGACATCCAGATAAAAATATACACAATTCTCCCTCCCTATTTTTCTCCTCTTCCTTTGTTTTCTTTCTTCCCAAAAAATAGTTAGCACCTACTATATAAGAAGTGGTCCCTCCCTCCCTTCCTTCCTTCCTTCATGTCATCACCTAACCATCCATGACCTGCAGAGTGCCTGCTATGTGTGAATGCACTGCAGTAACAATAAAATGCTTGGTTACTTAGAGATATAACCACCTGAGTCAAAAATAAAGGGATAGTGGGTGTTCATCTTGTTTTTTTACTGCTTGTATGTTTGAAATATACAATAATAATAAATAAAAAGACATACTTTTAAATGATCCACTATCTAATCCTTGACATTAAAAAAATTACAGTTAAGGTCAATGCTGTATCAGGTAGCTCATTGGTTAGAACGTCATCCCAATATACCAAGGTTGTGGTTTCAATCCTCCGTCAGGGCACATGCAAGAATCAACCAGTGTGTGCATAAATAAGTGGAACAGTAGGTCAATGTTTCCTCATCTCTCTCTTTTCCCTTTCTCTCTGTCTCTCAAATCAATAAATTTTTTAAAACTTTTTAAAATTATAATTAAGATTAAATGTAATGAAACACCATAAGGTAGTAAGAGGCTTCCATTGAACTGAAACTTAGTAAAATGTTTTACATCAAAGATAAACAAAACAGGGAATAGATAATCTGTGCAAAGTATGTTTAGAAATCTTCCCATTATTATGTAACTTTCTTGCCTAAAAAATGTGTTTCACCTCTTAGAACTCTTTTATCTGCCTACTTAGACTTAGGAAAAAAATTATTTAACTCTTCCAAAGAAAGAACATCAATGGTTTTTGAACCATTTCTCAAAAGCATAAAAAGGCAACATCAAGTCTTAGATAAGGAAAGATGAAAATTTTCTAACCAAATATTAACAAAATTCTTGCATAATTAGTGCTTGGAACTAAAGCAAAGCAAAACAAGAGAAAACAAACAAAAATCATCATTTGTAAGTGCATCTAACAACACACCTCTTTCATTTTTCTCTTTATATACTTTTTTGAGGTATCTTTTTCACCTACAAATGTTATTAAAATCAAGTATAGAAATCAACCAAACTTGGAACCAGGTTTTCATGTAGTTGTATCATATGCTGTTAAAACAAAAATTTTTAATATGAAGTGTATTTAGTGTCCTAGTAAAGTGAAAGCAAATATTTTTTAACAATAAGTGTTTAAAATATTAATATTATTGATTATTAAACACCAAAATATTCTAAAGGGATATTAATAAATGTATGGCCTTAAATGCTTGCAGTAGTAAAGAATGAAGGCTGAAAACTTGTGAACTAAGCATGCTGCTTAAGAAATTAAAAAGAATTGCAGGAGCCCTGAGAGGTGTGTCTCAGTGGGTTGGGCATTGGCCTGCAAACTGAAAGGCTGCCTGTTTGAATTCCTGCCTAGGTTGCAGGCCAGGTCCTTGGTTGTGGGCATGAGAGACGCAACCAACTGATGTTTCTCACACACATCAAGAGGCAAAATGGATGGAGGTGTAGGTAGACACACTGTGCCTCCTCCCACAACCAAAAGAAGGACAATAAGAAATTTAAAAACAAAAACAACTAGAACTGACAAAATATTGACAAGTATGAAGTCCGGCAACCAAGGAGATAAAGAAGACACATTCATCCAGACCGGCAGGAGGGGCGGAGATGGGAAGCCGGTGGAGAGGACTCAAGCAAGGCAGCTGCTGGAGGACCAGGGTGGGCAAGGCAGCGCCTGGCAGAGTGGGCAGTCCCACATTTGCGTGCAGATAAACTGGAAGGAACAACTGGGGAGAGAGACAGACCACAAAACCCAGGGGTCCAGCTCGGGGAAATAAAGCCTCGAACCTCTGAATGAAAAAACCTGTGGGGGTTGAGGTGGCAGTGGGAGAAACTCCCAGCCTCACAAGAGAGTTCCTTGGAGAAACCCACAGGATCCTAGAACACACACAAACCCACCCATCTGGGGAATCTGCACCAGAAGGGTCCAATTTGCTTGTAGGCAGCAGGGGAAGCGACTGAAAACTGGCAGAGAGCGGAGCAAGCAGCATTGTTCCCTATGGGATCCCTCCTGCACATACAGCATCACAACGCAGCATTGTGGGTTGCCCCGCCCTGGCGAATACCTAAGGCTCTGCCCCTTACTACATAACAGGCATGCCAAGACACACACACACAAAAAAGGCCCAAATGAAAGATCAGATCAAAGCTCCACAAAAAATACAACCAAGAGATGAAGAGATAGCCAACCTATTGAATGCACCGCTCAAAACACTGGTAATCAGAATACTCACAGAATTGGTTGAATATGGTCACAAATTAGATGAAAAAAATGAAGGCTATGCTAAGTAAAATGAAGGCTATGCTAAGTGAAATAAAGGAAAACATACAGGGAACCAACAGTGATGAGAAGGAAACCAGGACTCAAATCAACTGTGTGGACCAGAAGGAAGAAATAAACATTCAACCAGAACAGAATGAAGAAACAAGAATTCAAAAAAATGAGGAGAAACTTAGGGACCTCCAGGACATCTTTAAACATTACAACATCCAAATCATAAGGGTGCCAGAAGGAGAAGAGGAAGACCAAGAAATTGAAAACTTATTTGAAAAAATAATGAAGGACAACTTCCCCAATCGGCAAAGGAAATAGACTTCCAGGAAGTCCAGAGAGTCCCAAAGAAGTTGGAACCAAGGAGGAACACACCAAGACACATCATGATTACATTACACAAGATTAAAAATAAGGAGAGAATCTTAAAAGCAGCAAGAGCAAAGGACACAGTTACCTACAAAGGAGTGCTTAGAAGACTGTCAGCTGGTTTCTCAAAAAAGACCTTACAGGCAAGAAGGGGCTGGAAAGAAGTATTCCAAGTCATGAAAGGCAAGGACCTACGTCCAAGATTACTCTATCCAGCAAAGCTATCGTTTAGAATGGAAGGGCAGATAGAGTGCTTCTCAGATAAGGTCAAGTTAAAGGATTTCATCATTTCCAAGCCCTTATTATATGAAATATTAAAGGGATTTATATAAGAAAAAGAAGATAAAAAATAGGAACAGTAAAATGACAACAAACTCACAGTTATTAACAACCACACCTAAAACAAACACAAAAACAAACTAAGCAAACAGAACAGGAACAGAATCACAGAAATAGAGATCACATGGAGGGTTATCAGCAGGGGGAGTGGGTGGGGAGAGAGGGGGAAAAGGTACAGAGAATAAGTAGCATAAATTGTAGGTAGAAGATAGACAAGGGGAATTTAAGAATAGTACAAGAAATGTAGAAGGCAAAGAACTTATATATATCACCCATGGACATGAACTAAAGGGGAGGAATGCAGGTGGGAGGGGGTGCTCAAGGCAGAGGGGAAAAAGGGGGGGGAATAGGACAACTGTAATAGCATAATCAATAAAATATATTTAAAAAATGCAAAATAAATCCATACGTATTGATCTATATCAGCTTTAAAAAAAGAGGCAAAATGATCAATGTTTCTCTTGCACATCGATGTTTCTCTCCCTCTCTTTCTCCCTCCCTTCCCCTCTCGATAAAAATAAATAAGTAGAATCTTTTAAAACAATAGTTGCAGAAAAAAGCATATCAAAGCAGAAATTAATGGAGGGAAAAAGCTGTACCAAAGAGAATCAACAAAGCCAAAAATTGGTTATTAGAAAAGACTAATATAAATGCTAAATCTCTGGGAACACTGATCAAAAAATAAACATAAGATAAAGCATTTATAAATAATGTTCAGAATAGAGAAGGAGACATAACTATAGTTACAGAAGAGATTTAAAACACTATGTGATACTACTTTTTAAAATACTATGTGATAATACTTTGTACAACTTTGTGCTGATAAATTTTAAAATCATAAGTGAACTATGAATTATCAGAAAAATTTAAATGATCCAAATTGGCTCAAAAAGAAATAGAAACATAATAGTTCAATATACATTAAAGAAATTAAATAATAAAAGTAGTCATTAAAGAAATTAAATTCATAAAAGGAATTGAAATAATTCAAAATCTTTCCTCAAAGAAAATACCAGATCTATTATTTTACTGTTGAGTTCTACTGAACTTTGAAGGATTAAAGTTTTCTAAGCTTCACAATATTTTCAGTTTGTAGAAAAAGGGGCTAATCCCAAACTGATATTATGATGCTAGCTTAACCTTAACATCAAAACTTGACCAGGACACTAGGAAAAAGGAAGAGTATTGGCTAATCTCACTCATGAATATAGATGCAAAAATGTTAAATGAAATATGAGCAAACTGTATCCACTAATGTATGAAAAATGTATTATGACCAAGTTAGATGTATTCTGAGAATATAAGGTTAGTTCAATATTAAAAAGTCAAGTAATATAATAGTTTAAAAGAAAACATATCTTCTTAGAATATGCAGAAAAAGAATTCAAGAAAATTCAGTTACCATTCAGAATTTTAAAACAAACATCTATACCAACTAGAAAATCTTTCATCTGATTAAAGTGTCTAAGCACATACATATTTACACACACACAGAAGAAACCTGACAACCAATCATGAAACATTAAAAGCAAAGTTTTTAAATTATGAAAAAGACAATACTTCTCCTTGGCAACAATTGAAAGTTCTAGCCAACACATTAGATTTCTTTTTTAATCTGAGGGTTAGAAAGAGGAAAGCAAAGCTGTCATTCAAAGGTGATACCACTGTCAACATAGAAGATCTAAAGTTACTCGTACATTATTAGCACTAGAATAAAATTTGTGACATTCCCAAACACCAAATCAATATACCAAGCCAACTGCATTTCTCTTCATCAGACAGTAACAGAATATTCAAAGATGAAAAATTAACATTAGCACTAGCAACAAAAAATATAAGATACCTAGGAATAAGTCCAACAAAAGATATGCAAGATTACATGTAGAAAATCATAAAACTTAAAAAATACATTAAACAATACTTTTTTAAATGAAGAAATAAGATGTTTAGAGATAAAAAAGACTCAATATTTAAAGACTAATCCCCTCTCCCAAATAATTTATGGAGATGATGAAAATCCAATCAAAATCCAAAAGAAGATTTATTACGGAATGAAAGAAGATGATGCTAAAATTTATAAGACTAAATGGCCAAAAAGAGAGCCAACAGAAGGAGCAATGAATACAATAAAGTAAACTGTTATTGGGTAAATAAATGAATGAATAAATGAAAGAGCAAAGGATTTATTTTTAATAACTTGATTAAGTGTAGTAAAAATGTGCCCATGTTAAACAAAATACAGCTAGTACATTCATGAAACATAAAAGAATGGAATTTTCCCTGTTAGAAATCAAGACTTATTGTAAAGCTGTAGTAATTAAAATAGTGAGATAGTGGCATAACACCAAACGAATAGAATCAGGGGTTCAGCCACAGACTAGCATACATGGGAAACCAATAAGCTCATTCAATCAATAATGCTGAAACAGTTACTATGGGGGTGGGGAATGAAAGGGAACCCCTCCTTTACCCCATTCAACATAGATTAAGGAATTTAAATGTGAAAGATAAAACTTTAGAATTTTTAGTAGAAAATATATAACTTAAAATAGGGACAGATTTCTAAAAAAAAAAGCACTAACAATAAAAGAAAATATTGAAAAATTCAACTATGTAGAGATTAAAACTTTTGATAAATCAAAAGATATTATAAAGAGAGAAAAAAGCCAGAAACTGGGAAAAGATTTTTAGAAACATATACAATTAATTGTCTCTATTATCTATTGTGTAACAAACTCCTGCAAAACTTGAAGGCTGGAAACAATTATTTTATTGCCCATGACTCTATGGGTCAGGAATTTGGACTGAGCTAAGATGGGCAGTTCTTCTGCTTCCAGAGGCATCAGCTGAGGTGAGACTGCATCCAGCTGGAAGCTTGACTGGGGCTAGAGCTTCCAAGACAACTTCACTGATATGTATAGCTTATGAGTTGAGGTGGTTGGAAGGGAGGGCTAAGGGTTGTCTGGGCCTCTTTCCCTACACAGTCTTTTATCTTGTAGGGCCTCTCTCTCTCCACAGGGTCCCTCTCTTCAGAAGGTTAGCCAGAATTTTTCACATGGGAGCTGGCTTCCAAGAGGGGGAAGTGGAAGCATCAAAGGCCTCTAGAAGCCCTAGGCTTTGAGGTCACATGACATCACTGCTGCTTCATTCTTGTCATCAAAGAAAGACATGCTCCGATCCAAGAGGAAGAGAAGTAGACTCCAGCTCTTGATGAAAGTAGCGAGTGCCTGCAAGGATGGGAGAAACTGCTGGGAGCCTCCTTTGCAGACATCTATACATCAATAAAGTTTTAGTATCGAAAATGTTTAGAGAGCTCCTAAGAATCATCAAGACAAAGACCAATAATAATAATAATATGCAAAAACACAGATATTCATAGAAGAGAAAACACAAATGGCCCGTAATCATATAAAAGATGCTTACTATCATTATTAATCAGGGAAATAAGTTAAATCTATCAAAGAACAAAAATTTAAAAGTCAGACAAGACTTAGTGTTGGTAGGATCTATTGTAAAGAGCTAGTAGGGATATAAAATAATATAATCAGAAAACAAATTAGCATTATCTAGTAAGATAATATGCATTCATAAGCAATTTTACTCTTAGAAAGTCCTGAACATATGCCCTGAGGACCAGTACACTAATATTCTTAGGCGCATTTTTTGAGGGGGGGACACTAAGAACAACCCAAATGCTAGTCAACAATAAAGTGGATAAAGAAAATATGGTAGATTCATATGATGGTATGCTATAAGGCAGTGGAAATGAGTGATCTATACTTTAGCTAGACCTACATAAACATGGATGAATTTCAGAAACATCATGTTGAAGTGGAAAAGTCACAAAAGAATATTTCAGTGTGACACTACTTATATGAAAAGTTCACAAATAGGCAAAAAAAAGTTGGTTAGAGGTCCAAACTTACATAAGGTAAGCACACATACACAGAGAGAGATGTGTGTGTAGAAAATGACTAGCTCAAATTTCAGGACAACTAGAGAGAAGAAGGAGGTACCAGTAGTCTCTCTCTCTCTCTCTCTCCACCCCCCCTTCCATTTTCCATTTTCCTTTCCCCCCCTCTTTCTCTTTAGCTCAATCATGGTTATATGGATGTTTATTCTACTATTATTATAATAATTTTAGTTTAAATAATGTTGGTTATAGAAACATTTTGCACACACAATGTATTTTAAGTGGCAAATACCCTTCCAACAAATTGCTGAGAACAAACATCTTCATGACAGTGAACAGAAAAATAATACTTTTAGGTATGGCTGGGGTTATGGACATAAGGTTGACATAGGAATCAAAGCTTTCTTAATTCATTCCTGAAATATTTACAGATGAAATGTTTGGGCTTTGCTTCCAAATAACCTAGGAATGGGGTAATTAGCTTCCAAATAACCTAATGTCTGGGATTAGCTTCCAAATAACCTGTATGGCCATCATTACATATAGGAAAATCATCACAAAAAAGAACATGTTTTCTATTTAAAAGACTGTGGAAGGTATCAGAGGAAGGTTATTATGTGCGCAATGGGATATTGTAGTGTTATCCTGGTTTTGTTCTTGATTTTCTGTAATTACATGCTGCTGTGATTTAGATGAGTTAGCCTAGAGAAGTGTCTGCTGAAATGAAGGACCGTGGCTGCTGCCCACCCTACCTGAGTCTTTGTCTCTCACTTCATAAAAAGCCTCTCTCACCAAAACCCACCATCTGCAGAGCCAGGCTAGTCCCCAAGTGAACCAGGTGCAGGGGAGATGAAGGTGGCAGAGAAGGTACCAGTTTTTACAATACTAATTGTAAACTAATTGAACATTACAATACTAATGCCCTTCTTACCAAAAAAAGTCTGGCTCATTAAATATTAAACATTTTTTAAAAACCAATTTAAATTACATCATGAAATCTATGCAAAAATAAAACAAGATGCAGTTGAACTGACGTTACTTTTTCTGCTCTACTGCAGGACTCCCGTGTTTACTAATCCTGGGAAACATTTGACGCTAGCTGAAGTCAAACTTGGCATTTAAACATATGTCAGATCCACAGTATGTTTTTATTTAGTAATGTTACATATTCTTATTCAGCTCTGTTCTATTTTGCATATGACATTTTAGTGCACATGCAATGTGTTGGACCATATCTATGTTATAGGGGGCAGTCGCTTTAATTTATGGGTGATCCCAATTGTCGCTTCCCCCAAACAGCAATGGAATTTTTCAATATCCTCAGAATAAATCCCTCTGCAAGAGCAGTAAACATAATATGACAGTGTGTCAACCACGGATTTGTTTCAAGATTATTTACTTATAATTCAACAACACTGCTGGGCCACAGAGTGCCCTGTCAGCAAGAGCTGCATTGTTTGAAGTAGCTCAAGGAAACAGCCAGGGTTTCAGAATCCAAAGAATGTAGTTTTCCTAAATACCTCAGGATTACGAGATGCTATAGAACTAATAAATTTGTTCCTTAAAATAGTCCAGAAGGAATCCTGAACTATTCCTACATGTTTGAAAGTTTAACTTATTGATGGGGAGAGAGAATGCAGTTTTGTCCCTTGGGTTCATAGAACAAGTATCATGAATAAATTCTCCCCTCCTTTCTTGTCTTTATAATTATTTTATGTATATTTTATTGATCAGGCCATTACAGTTGTCCCATTTTTTCTCCCCTTTACCCAACTTCACCCTGCACCTCCCTCCCTCCAGCTTCCCCCCAGCCTTTAGTTCAAGTCCATGGGTCGTACATATAAGTTCTTGGGCTTCTCCATTTCTTATACTATTCTTAACATCCCCTTGTCTATCTTCTACCTACAATTTATGCTACTTATTCTCTGTACCTTTTCCCCTTTCTGTCCCCTCCCCTTTCCCATCTGATAATCATCTATGTGATCTCCATTTCCATGATTCTGTTCCTGTTCTATTTGTTTGCTTAGTTAGATTTTGTTTTTAGGTTCAGTTGTTGACAGTTGTAAGTTTGTTGTCATTTTACTTTTCATCATTTTTGACCTTCTTTTTCTTAGATAAGTCTCTTTAACATTTCATATAATAAGGGCTTGGTGATGATGAACTCGTTTAACTTGACCTTACCTGGGAAGCACTTTATATGCCCTTCCATTCTAAATGATAGCTTTGCTGGATGGAGTAATCTAGGTTGTAGGTCCTTGCCTTTCATGACTTGGAATACTTCTTGCCAGCCCCTTCTTGTCTGTAAGGTCTCTTTGGAGAAATCAGCTGACAGTCTTATGGGAACTCCTTTGTAGGTAACTGTCTCCTTTTCTCTTGCTGCTTCTAAGATTCTCTCCTTATTTTTAATCTTGGCTAATATAATTATGATGTGCCTTGGTGTGTTCCTCCTTGGGTCCAACTTCTTTGGGACTCTCTGAGCTTCCTGGACTTCCTGAAAGTCTATTTCCTTCACCAGATTGGAGAAGTTGTCTTTCATTATTTTTTCAAATAAGTTTTCAATTTCTTGGTCTTCCTCTGCTCCTTCTGGCACCCCTATGATTCAGATGTTAGAACATTTAAAGTTGTCCTGGAAGTTCCTCAGCCTTTCCTCATTTTTTTTTTTTTTTTGAATTCTTGTTTCTTCATTCTGTTCTGGTTGAATGTTTCTTTCTTCTTTCTGGTCCAAACCATTGATTTGAGTCCTGGTTTCCTTCTCATCACTGTTGGTTCCCTGTACATTTTCCTTTATTTTACTTTTCATAGCCTTCACTTTTTCCTCTATTTCAGACCATACTCAACCATTTCTGTGAGCATCATGACTAGCAGTGTTTTGAACTCTGCATCTAATATGTTGTCTATTTCCTGCTCACTTAGTTCTTTTTCTGGAGCTTTGATCTGTTCTTTCATTTAGGCCATGTTTCTTTGTCTCAGCACACCTGTTACATAGTAAAGGGGGGAGCCTTAGGTATTTGCCAAGGCAGGGCAACCGCCTTGTTGCTGGGTTGTGGCACTGTATGTGCAGGAGGGGTCCGAGAGGGAACAATGCCACTTGCTTGGCTCTTGCCCAGCTTTCAGTCACTTCCCCTGCTACCCACAAGTGAGTTGTGCCCTTTTGGTGCTGACTCCTGGGTGGGTGGATTTGTGTACATTCTAGGACCCCGTGGGTGCCTCCAACAGACTCTCCTATGAGATTGGGAGTTTCTCCCTCTGCCACAACCCCCACAGCTTTTTAAAGCCAGAGGTTTTGAAGATTTCTTTCCCAGTGCTGGAGCTCTGGGTTGTGCGGTCTGTTTTGCTTCCCTGTTGTGCCTCCTGGTTTACCTGCACTCAAATGTGTGACCACCCTGTCCACCAGCCACCACTTTGCCGTGTGTCCTCTGTGTCCCAGCTGCCCATCTCTGCCCCTTCTTCTTTAACTCCTTGGTTGTTAGACTTCCATATAGTTCAATTTTCTGGCAGTTCTGGTTGTTTTTTGTTTTTAAATTGTTTGTTATCCTTGTTTTGGTTGTGCAAGGAAGTAAAGCATATCCACCTACACCTCCATCTTTGCCCCTCATATAATTTTTAAAAGGACAAATTCTGGAAACAGATAAACTTTTAGAAAAGAAAGAAATAATGATGAAATGAAGAGAAGTTATCTGTAAGAACACAATTCAGCACAACCTTTTAAGCAGCATATGTTAACTTGATGCTGATCACTGCCTCCCTGCACTCCCAGGATAGTGGGCTAGGCAAGTTCATCCACCTATCGGGGAATTGGATTGCACCATAGATAGGTGTATCTGTCTGGTAATATAGTAACAGAATGTAATAAAACATTTTGTCCCTAGTTTATTGTTTACATCTAGGCAGTAACTACATCTAACCTGTATTTACATCTCCTTACATGCTTTAAAGTGCTTTCCTGTCTACAAGCTCATTTTTCTCACAATTACCCAGAGAAAGGAGTAATTACTTTCATCATTGTATAAATAAGGAAATTTAGGCCCAGAAGACATAAGCAACTTGCATAAATTCATGTAGAAAATAAGTCAAAGAGTGTGCACAATAACTCAGGTCTTTCAGTTCAGTGGTCATAATCTCTGGTCTCTCCATGAAGTACCATATTTTGCCATGTACAATGCACACTATTTTTTGCAAATTTTTGAGGGAAAAATAGAGATGTGCATTATATATGAGTAGTACTTGAAATACCTTGTATCTGTTCTTGTGTGTTGTAATTATTTGTTACATAAAATTTCTTGTACCATAGTATGTTCAAAAATAAATGCTAAAATTCCTTTATAACACACACACAAAAGGTATCTAAATATAAATAAATAAATAATTGAATTAAAAATTAAAATGAAAGATTTTTTTCCTGAAAGTTTGGGACAAAAACATGGGTGTGCATTATATAGCAGAGCACATTATACACAACAGAATACAGTATTTGTGCAAACTCACATTTGTCTAATTAAGAAGAATATGCACATGAATTATGTGCAGAGACTTCATCCATAGTAATAGAATTTTTAACTGGGAGCATGGCCACCCAGAATAAAGAATTCACTTCTCAGCCCTGACTTGTGTGGCTCAGTGGATTAAGTTCTGGCCTGCAAACCAAAAGTTCACTGGTTCAATACCTCATCAGGGCACATGCTTGGGTTGCAGGCCAGGACCCCAGTTGGGGACATGCAAGAGGCAACCGATCGATGTATCTCTCATACATCAATGTTTCTCTCCCTGTCTTTCTCCCTCCTTTCCTCTCTCTCTCTAAAAATAGATAAATAAAATCTTAAAAAAACAGAATTCACTTCTCAGCCTCCCTTGCAGCTACATGTGACCAATGGAGTGTGAGCAGAAAGGATGTGGACAACTTTTGGTTCATGGAAGTCTTGTCTACTCTCCTCTCTCAGCCTGGGCTCTCTTGAGAGTAGGATCTGAAGCTGAAACTTCACTGCATGCTTATTTTGGAAGTGATTCCAGGGAGCAGGAGCGAGGGTAATATGGAAAAGTGTCACAAGGAAGGAGAGAGCCAATGCAAGAATGAGTTACTGAGTTGGCTGTCCACTGTTATAGCTGCCTTGTGCTCAACTCCATAAGATCTTCTGATGGGGAGGCATGGTGGGAGATATCCCTTGATATTCATCTGGTCAAAGTCATTGGTCAAAACTTTCCTATACTGCTGGGTTGTGTTTGCTGTGATGTCCAAGAAGCCGCAGAACAGAAAGTGAGAGTCTTGGAGTCTGGGCCAAGGTGAGGCACATCCAGGTTGCAACTCTGCAAACTGGCCAAACCTGCACAGCTCTGGGCATCGCAGGAGCAGTTAGGTAGGGCTGAGAAGATTTGAAGTGGCGCTTATGAGGGTCCTAATATATTTCCCTTCTTGCTGGCCAAGATGCCTGTGGTAGGGTCCCAGACATTTAACAAAGGCAAATGGCCTAGGAGGGCTGGAGCAATAAGATTAAAGGAGGTTGGTACCCTGGGGCTATCTGAGTAGCCAGATTAGCTTGGAATGTACAACAGAGAGAAATGAATCTCTTTTATTGAAGCAACTGTTTTTAAAAATGAATGAAAGTTAAGTCTAGTAATTATAAGTTTGTAAACATCAAACTGGAAAGACTTATTCAGACAGTGCATAAAAATTTTAGGTGTCAGGAAAGAGTTGACAGCCATGGTCTACATGACAATCACTTTGAAAATCACACCACAGTGCGGCTCAGTCCATGACATCAAAGAAAGGTCCAACAATTTGGCACTGAATTTTTAAATTAACTGGGTGGTATTGCCACTGAAACATAATCCCTCTAAATACTTTATCAAATGTACATATTCTTATCATGGAAAAGTGTATTTTAAACTGAAGCAATGCTAAGATGGTATTTTAATTATTTTATATCAATGTATCACACCAATTCTTAAGGAGAATTGAAATATAAAATACACTCATAAAATAATTAAACTTTATATCCAATAGCTAATAAGTGGCTAAACTTGACAGAGCCTTAAATAAGACAACCCTCCAAAATGCATATAGTGACCAAAGGACAGATTGTGCTACATCATGAAGGAGGAGATGGGTACAGAGAAGCGGGGCCGCTTGACCAAAGTTGCACAATGTGAAAGTGCCAGAGCTGGGATTTGAACCCAGGTATGTTTGGCTCAATAGCCCAGGCTTTATCTATTAGGCAAAATATAATTAAATGAAGTTTAAGCTTTGATATATATTCTCTGGGACTTAGAAGGTCTAAAAAAGTTCACCTGCTCTATGCTTAAAAGGGGAGACCGTAAAGGAAGAGCACGAGAGTAGAGAGCAGAAGACAGGCTGGGCCATTGCTCTACTGCTTGCTGTGTGAACAGGAAAACGGCCAAGTCTCTGGTCTCAGCTGCATCACTGGTAAAATGATAGTAGGGAAGTGTACATTGTAGGCTTTTTGAGAGGTGGAACAAGATAGTACGTGTCTACAGAAGTGCTTTGTAAACCATAAAGAATAAAATTTACCGAGCATTTCCGGAGGGCCAGGTGCAGTATTAAATACTTTATATGCATTATCTCATTAAAGTCACCATTGCAACCCTATGAATTAACTGCTTTTACACCTCATTTTATAGGAATTTGAAGTGTAGCTTGCATGAGATCATGTAACTAGTAGTGGGTGGCGCTGGCATTCAAAGGCTCTGGGACCACTCTCAAGCCCCCCACCACGTTGTGCACTAAGCACAGGGGTCATATGATCACAAACCTATATTTTTACACACCACTGACATAATGTAGACAGCTCATCTCAGATTAAAATGCACTGTATGGCAGCAATATTTCGGGCTTCTCCATAGGCTCTGGCAGAGGTGGAATGACCCACAGTCAGAGGAGAAACTGTGAGCTGTGTTGGGGAATGGGGAAACTTTCCCTCTTAGTTCTACTGGCTGTTATAATTATTAAAATGACATAAGGCAGATTAATGGGGAAAATTCATGTTTTAATATGTGAGCATAGGCAATTCACGTAAACATGAAAATTCCAAAGACAGTAAGGCAAAAATGAGGTATATGTATCATTATGGCCCAAATAAGGGGAAGCAGGGGTCTAGGACTTCAAGAAAGTAAGACAAATTTACAAGTGTATGAAAAGTTAATGTTTAGCAAATAAATGTTTGCTAGGCTATCTTGAAACAATGGGACACAGGGAAGACTTTGATCAAATAGGCTTTACCAGGTTCCTCCCTGTCTACCATACCTATTTCAGATTAAACTAGAGTTTAGTTCAGTTTAAACAATGATATCTCTCTTCCTGGAGCAGGTTCTCTGTCTTGAAGTCTTTTAAGCAGTAAAAGGGAAGGCCAGATTATTTCAGCTCGAAATAATCTGCATGCCAGAGTGGATCCTTTTTGGAAAGGCTCATTCTGAACCCCACAGCTGCTTTTCACTAAGATAATGAATACAATTCCTGAAAATGTTCTTAATCTTATTCCATTTATCTAGGCATTAATCCTAACCTTGGAAATTTCTGGAGTGCTAAATTAAAATTTATTTGTTCTTGCATATTCTAAATTAATCTTTAATGAACCAGGAATTCTAAGGCATCCTTTCCTTTATTTAGAATACTATGCAAGCATACAATATATTGTTTATGCTTTTAATCTCTAAAACACAAGGTCAGGATGGAGGTATAGATAACATGCTTTGCCTCCTTGTGCAACCACAGAGAGAATTACAACTAAACCTCAAAACAAATAACACCCAGAACTGTCAGAAAATCGAACTATATGGAAGTCTGACAACCAAGGATTTAAAGCAGCCACATTCATCCAGACGTGTAGGAGGGACAGAGATGCAGAGACGGGTAGAGAAGCAAGGAGACGTGGTGTGGCATGGAGAGGCAGTAGCAGCGGCAACAGAACAGGCAGTCCCACATTCACATGTAGTAGATAAAACTTGGGATTGATACCTTGGGAGCAAGTGATCACAGCCCCAGGCCAGTCTGCACAGGCCAGACTCACAGTGCCGGGAAGATAAATCCCCATAACTCTGGCTGTAAAAACCAAAGACCAGTGGGGTTTGGGGTGGTGGAAGAAACTGCTGGATATTCAGGAGACTCCGATTAAAGGGCCTGCACAGTCTTAAAACACACACAAACTTACCCACTTGGATTCAGCACTAGGGCAACAGCTGAAAGGGTGTCAGTCCCATACAGGGAGTAAGTGAGGTGACTGGAAATGGAGCAAGTGCTGCACAAATCTCCAGAAGCCAGGCAAAGGCACTGTCCCCTCTACAAAACCTCCACCCTCACAGAGCCACAAGGCAGTGAAGTGGGTTGTCCCACCCTAGCTATTACTTAAGGCTCTGCCCCACACAATTTATAGGTGCCTTTTACACAATAGGCCACACTAGTAAGAAAGGGAGTCAAAGCAGCTCTACTTAATACACAGAAACAAACACAGGGAGGCTGCTAAATTGAGGGGAAAAAATATGGCCCAAATGAAAGAACAGAACAAAACCCCAGAAAAAGAACTAAATGAAATGGAGATAACCAACCTATCAGATGCAGAGTTCAAAACAATGGTGATCAGTATGCTCAGAGAACTCATTGAGTATGGCAAGAACATAAAGGAAGCAAAGAAGGTTACACTAGGTGAAATAAAGAAAAATCTACAGGGAACCAACAGTTGAGGGTTATGAAGTAGGGACTCAAATCAATGATTTGGAACATAAGGGAGAAATAAGCATTCAACCAGAACAGCAATTAGAAACAAGAATTTTTTTTAAAAAACCAAAACCACGAGGATAGTATAAGAAACCTCTAGGACATTTCCAAATTCACCAACATCTGAATCATAGGGATGCCAGGAGAAGAGGAAGAGCAAGAAATTGAAAACTTATTTGAAAAAATAATGAAAGATAATTTCCCCACTCTGGCAAAGGAAATAGACATGGAAGTCCAGAAAGCTCAGAGTCCCAAAGAAGTTGGATCCAAGGAGGAACACACCAAGACACATCATAATTAAATTACCCAAGATTAAACAGAAGGAGAGAATCTGAAAAGCAGAAAGAGAAAAGCACAGAGTTACCTACAAAGGAGTTCTCATAAGACTATCAGCTGAAGAAACCTTGCAGGCAAGAAGGGTTGGCAAGAAGTATTCAAAGTGATGAAAAGCAAGGACCTACAACCTAGATCACTCTATCCAGCAAAGTTATCATTTAGATTCAAAGGGCAGATAAAGTGTTTCCCAGACAAGGTAAAGCTAAAGGAGGTTCATCATCACCAAGCCATTATTACATGAAATGTTGAAAGGACTTACTTAAGAAAAAGAAGATTAAAACTATCAACAGTAAAATGGCAACAAATTCACAACTATTAACAACTGAATCTAAAAAAAAAAAATTAAGCAAACAACAGGAACAGAATCATAAATATGGGGATCGTTTGGAGGGTTATCAGCTGGGTGGGGGGAAGGGGAGAATGGTGGAAAATGTTCTGGGAATAAAAAGCATAATTGGTGGGTACAAAATAGGGGGTGTGAAGAATAGTATAGGAAATGGAGAAGTCAAATAACTTATATGCGTTACCCATGGACATGAATTAAGTGGGAGGGGATTGCTGGAGGGAAGGGGGTTACTGGGTAGAGGGGAGCAAAGAGGGAAAATTGGGACAACTGTAATAGCATAGTCAATAAAATATATTTTTAAAAATTTGACTGTGTTGGGAAATTAAGATGTTCAATTTTAAAGCAGAAAATGAGGCTAAATACTGTTTTCCTCTTCCTAAGGATTTGCTAAATACTCACAGTTTTGATAAGTTCACAAAGATAGGCCTGTGGTGAGATTCATATTCTCTCTGCCATTTTCAACTGAACTTGGTAGATGAATTTGAGGTGTGAGTTTATATCTAAGAGCTCATTTGCTTCCTTTTTCTCCCCTTGCCTCATTTCCCATCTGTCATCCTTAAAATATTATATTTCAAAGCTCTTATATGAAATCTGTTTTTAGAGTATGTGAGGAACTGTAAAATTAACAAACTATGGGCTCACACTAATGCAACAGGGTCTGAAATGACCATGGCAGGCAAACACCTTGTATGAGGTGTAAGTGAAAACAATACCCCAAGAAATGACCCACTTTCCCATCTAAGCTGTGTCTCATACACAGCTCTTCAGGGTAAAAGGAACCCTGACGGATGTCAAAGGTAAAAAATAAAAGAAATGGATTTCAGGTAACAGTGATCCAGAAACCAAAGGAATTTGGAAAGGACTTTGTAGGTTTAAAGGAGCAAATACAGAACATGATGAAAAGTAGGAAGGCCATCAATTCTAGGTACTGAACCCACTGAGTTTCAAAAGATGTTTAAACAACATCTAAATGAACAGCCTCCATGGGAATGGTCAGCTGCCAATTGGAAAGGATGAGAGAGACACCGGCTCCTCCTGCTCTAATTGCACCCCCTTTCCCATTTGGAAAGGGTTAGCAAGAGGGAACTGTAGTATGATTACCTGTTGAGGAAAGGGTTTCTAGTTGCTGCTTAAGAGGAAACTAAGATAACCTGTTGGTTTCTTTTGATGTTTTGTTTGCTGACACAACTGCTCAACTTCAAAATGCAGTAGAACTGTAATTAACTTCAGAAGCTTACTTTTAAATGTACATTTCAGTTATGAAATGGATTTTTATTTGAAATTCACTTCTCAGAATATTTTTGTTAATGCAAGTGCTTTCTTCATAAAAGGCATACGTTACTGTCACTTTCATTTGGTTTCTCCAATTCCCAATGAGTTGGGAGCAGATTTCTGAAAACATGACTGTTGTTTCATATATGAAAGAAAGTCACAGTCCCAAGTTATCCCTCACTGTGCCGTGCACAGGACCTCAGGAATAGCCTCCACGACTGTACCCAAATCAGCCTCACTGCCAATCACAGGGAGTCTCTGGGACCAAAGGGATGCTGGTAAAAAAGACACAGGGACACGGTGAGCATTGTGGGCTCATTTCCTTTCAAGCTAGTTCGGGAAAGGGGACCAAACAGATTAATTGATGTATCTGCAATTAATCTGTTTGGTCCTGTGTCACTTTCCTTTATGGACTGTTCCTATAGCATGATTTATCCTTCATTAAGATATTTATGCTGTGCTGAAGGAACTAAGCATGAAAGGACTTTGGACTAGAATTCAATTTTCCCTCTGGCTCTGTCATTTTCTCTAAGAAGTATCCCTACAAATCGAACCCCAGCAGAAGTGGCCAATACAAGAACAGGAGGAAGGCTCTGACCGGTGTGGCTCAGTGGGTTAAGCACCATCACACAAACCAAAAGGTTGGAAGTTCAATTCTCGGTCAGGGCACATGACTGAGTTGTGGGCCAGGTCCCTGGTTGGGGACAGTCAACAGAGTGGTGTTTCTCTTGCACATCAATGTTTCTTTCCATCTCTGTCTCCCTCCCTTCCCCTCTCTGTAAAAAGTAAATAAATAAAGTCTTTTTTAGAGGAAGAAGATGGAGAAGAAGGAGGACTAGGAGAAGATCTGGAGTAAGAACATGCAACCCATAGGCCAAGTTCTCCCTGACCTGTTTTCTTGGGCCTGCACAGTTATTTTGTTTGTTTTGTCTTTTAACTTCAATTTAAGTGTATTTTAAAAGTGCACAAACTCTCCAGGGGTCTGCTAATCTTTAAATACACCCTAACATGAAGTTCACTTGGTTCATTCCGTGTTACTAATACTCCTGTGGGCTCTTAACCTTTCTGTAATAGGGTGCAGAGTGGGGGTCCCTGAGAAGATCTTCCACAGCACATGGTTGGGGGATGGGGAAGGGAGAGCGGACAATACAGCAATTAAGATACTTTGCATATCTATGGCAAGTTGATAGCTAGTTAATAGTTGTGCTACTGCCCCAGGCAAACGAACTATGTGACTTTAAGAGCATGGAGGGACTCATGACAAGCCAAGGGAGGTGGAGAACCCTGAGTCATGAGTCACTCTTGCCTTGACTAAAGATGACAGTTAAAAGAATGTGAGAGAACCAAGATGGCGGCGTAGGTGGACACACTGCGCCTCCTCGCCTCCTCGCACAACCAGAACTGACAGAGAATCGAGCAGCGGGGGGCACCGACACCAAGGAAATAGAAAATGGACATTCATCCAGACTGGTAGGAGGGGCGGAGACGGGCACCGGGGTGGAGAGGACTCGCGTGGCTGTGGCAGGACTGAGACTGGTGGAGTGTGGGACAAATGGCGCAGGCAGTCCGAGTACTAGCAGACCCTGCGGTCCCACATTTGCACAGATAAACCCAGAGGGCCGGACTCAGAGTGGCTGAGAACATAAACCCAGCGGGTAGCACCCTCTATCTGTGGGCACCACATTCGCCCACAGAGAAACTGGACGAACGGAGAGGAGCGAAGCAGACCTCCCAACCCAGGGCTCCAGCTCAGGGAAATAAAGCCTCAAACCTCTGATTGAGAGCGCCCCTGGGGGTTGGGGCGGCAGCAGGAGAGACTCCCAGCCTCACAGGAGAGGTTGTTGGAGAGACCCACAGGGGCCTAGAGTGTGCACAGGCCCACGCACTCGGGAACCAGCACCAGAGGGGCCCAGTTTGATTGTGGGTATCAGAGTGAACGATTAAAATCCGGAGGAGAGTGAGGCGGGCGCCATTGCTCCCACTCGACCCCTCCCCCAGGTACAGCATCACAGCACAGCAACCAGCATTACCCCGCCCCAGTGAACACCTAAGGCTCCGCCCCTTAAAGTAACAGACGCACCAAGACAAAAAAAAAAAAAAAAATGGCCCAAATGACAGAACACTTCAAAGCTCCAGAAAAAATACAACTAAGCGACGAAGAGATAGCCAACCTATCGGATGCACAGTTCAAAGCACTGGTTATCAATATGCTCACAGACTTGGTTGAATCTATTCGAAAAACAGATGAAAAAATGAAGCCTATGCTAAGAGAAACAATGGAAAATGTACAGGGAACCAATAGTGATGAGAAGGAAACTGGGACTCAAACCAATGGTGTGGACCAGAAGGAAGAAACAAACACCCAACCAGAAAAGAATGAAGAAACAGGAACTTGGAAAAATGAGGAGAGGCGTAGGAACCTCCAGGACACCTTGAAACGTTCCAACATCCGAATTATAGGGGTGCCAGAAGGAGAAGAGGAAGAACAAAAAATTGAAAACTTATTTGAACAAATAATGCAGGAGAACTTCCCTAATCTGGCAAAGGAAATAGACTTCTGGGAAGTCCAGGAAGCTCAGGGAGTCCCAAAGAAGCTGGACCCAAGGAGGAACACACCAAGGCACATCATAATTACATTACCCAAGATTAAACGCAAGGACCTACATTCAAGATTACTGTATCCAGCAAAGCTATCACTTAAAATGGAAGGGAAGATAAAGTGCTTCTCAGATAAGGTCAAGTTAAAGAAGCTCATCATCACCAAACCCTTATTATATGAAATGTTCAAGGGAGTTACCTAAGAAAAAGAAGATCAAAAATAGGAACAGTAAAAATGACAGCAAACTCACAGTTATTAATGACCACACATAAAACAAAAATGAGAGCAAACTAGGCAAACAACTAGAACATGAGGGTTGTCAATAAGGGAGTGGGAGGGGGAGAGGGGGGTAAAGGTATAGAGAATAAGTAGCATAGATGATAGGTGGAAAATAGACAAGGGGAGGGTAAAAATAGTGTAGGAAATGTAGAAGCCAAAGAACTTATGAGTATGACCCCTGGACATGAACTATGGGGGGGGGGGGAACGTGGGAGGGAGGGGGGTGGGCAGGATGGAGTGGAGTGGGAGGGAATGGGACAACTGTAATAGCATATCAATAAATATATTTAAAAAAATAAAAAATGTTCTAAAATATGAGGAAAAAAAAAAAAAAAGAATGTAAAAGATACAGGGGGACTGGCAAATGTAGCATATTGTGGGAGGAGCTGGAGATGAGGTCACATAGGAAGCCCTGGGTCAGAATTTAACAAAGGGTGGACAGAGAGAGGGCTGGTGTCCATGGAGTAATGAGGAAGCAACAACAAGGCATGCCGGCCAGTAGTCAGGACTCTGCCAGCTGTAGTAAAGAAGAGGCAGCTATGAGGAGATGCAGCTATGTGGACTGTAGAGTAGGAAGCAGGCATGCCAGCCTATAGTGATTAGGAGTTGGAGTATGAAGGAGGAGACATGCTTGGAAGTTCGCCTGAAGAAAATGCCAGCGAAGCTGATGGAGCTGAAACCTCCCAGGATCGCATCTGGAGAATGACTACTATTCTGCCAGCTTCGGAGACGGGAGTGAAAACAAGCCTGGCAGAGGTACCCATTCCGTTCCCCGCTTGCTCCGTAGCTGGTGATTAGAAGACACTCTGCAACAACATGAAAAATTTAAAAAAATAATAAAATAAAAATTTTAAAAAAGCTGATGAAGTCAAGAATTGTGGGGACCTGCCTAACCAAGCACAGATTCATGTGAGATTCCTGGAATGCTGAACTGTGGCCGGGAATGCTGAGACTGTAGACTTTTGCTTCTCTGAAGGATGTATAGAGAAGCCACTTTCTTGGGATGTGTGCCTTCCCAGACTTCACCATGATCCAGTGTAAAACAGCACTTGTTTGCCTGGACTACTGTATGGAGGCTGAGGACAGCGTACCCCAGAGCCTGAAGGAGAGAGCTGCTGTGAGAGGATAGCAACTTTGAAACCCACGAGTGTACACTCCAGAGGAGATGGAGAACTGTTTGCACAGCTGACTGAAGAACAGATAAGGATACAAGGAACTACTGGGCATGTTTTTGGTTTTTAGCCTGATGGGGAGCAAGGGAAGTGCTGGGTCTCATGGGAGAACAGAGCTCCGAACAGGAGTGCTCTCGGTCCCCCAAGTTTGGAATCCTATAAATAAAAACCTGTGTCCCTCAACACTAATTGTTGTTTCATGCATCATGATGCCATGTGCACACTCCCCAGTTTGCTGGATTATATTACCACTTTCGGTGAGCAGACCATTTTTCTCAGTTAACAGAGGAATCAGCTTCAGATGCTGAGTCTCTTGGAGAATGAAAAAATGTGGATCAAAGAGTAAACCAATAGCTTAGTCTCTGAGATATTTTAAAAATCCACATAAGCCGCTCTCAAGCCTCTTGATTCTGCATTTTCTGCTGCATGGCGGCACTTGGTGGGCTCTGCAGATTTTTTACAGGGTGGTGAACTGCTTGATCATAAATGCTGTGAGCTTATGCATTGAATTTTTATCAGCATAGATTGTGTCTTTTCTCAGCTTTTTTCCATGTTTAAATTGGGGTGATTGGGCTTTGGGAAGAGTGGACAGTCATTCTTTTGTGAGATGCATTTCTTCACCTCTCAAGTTCAAAGTACTCTAGAGATTCATTCGTCTTCCTTTCTCTGCTCCTCATACCTCCTACCTCTTTCCTCTTTGACCCCCAAATCCAAATGATGTATAAATGGAGAGGAACTTGATTGGGTGGGGAGGAGAATATTGTTGATCTTTGTTTTTTTCACCTCAAGCTCCACATTAGATCCCACATCTGAGTTTGCTAAAGCATATAAGCTTCTGCTAACCCTTGGTGATGGCCTCAGGGTACACTTAAAGTCACAACATAAGCACAGTACATTTTTTGGGGAGGGAATCAAATTTGCTCGATGGTCAGTCATTCAAAACCACAATAAAACTAGCAAGTGTGCTGTGGAGCAGAGCAAGTCATTTTTTTAAAGATAAAACACAGGATGATAAAGACATTTCTTGCTGGAATAGGCTTTTTCCAAATGTTTCTCTGGGTCCCAAGGGGGTGCTTTAAATCTCCTTCCTTATTAGGAGTATTTGGGTGAAAGTTTGAGAAACAGTATGAGATTCTGGTAAATTCTTTTCTAAAACACAGTTTTCTTTTATATCTGAGAGGAGTATTTCTTTATTCCTGGGGTTCATGGAATGAGAAATTATGTAGCCCTTGGCTGGACATTTAAGTCTATCCCCAGGCTGGCCAAAACGTCCTGGGCTGAGTCACTGTACTCAGACTTTAAAATCTCAAAGACCACCGGGATTGTAAAATTCTTGCTGCTCGGTCCATTTCTTGTAAATGGCTCCACATATTCAAGAATAAATAGTTTAGTTTGTTGTTGTTGGTTTGGGGATCACTCCTCCACCACCTCAGCACAGTTGTCCTACTTAGTAGCAGTGTCAAGCATTTGTATTCTCTCTGTTCTGCATGTGCTGGAAAGTAAATAGGCAGCAATAAAGAAACTTTATTATGCATGTTTTCTGCCTTGGGTGGTACTTGGAATGTGCTGAATTTGCTGAGTGTAACTTAAATTTTAAAAGGCTCCCAAGGCTCACCTTTTTCATGCTATGCAATTCAAATGGAAAACCAAATAATTAGAATAAGCAAGCTGCATGGGTCCTTTCTCTTGGTCTCAGCTGACCCCAGCCTCTGTTGTGAAATTCTAGCACCTCTTTCTCCCCCTTCCAGCTGTTAAGCTTCCATGACCAGATTTAAACAACCATCTCTTTTCCCCCCTCTCAGATAATCAACAACTGATTAAGTATATTACATGGGACATTCTTGTACAAAGAATTTTAAGTGCAAAACCAAACAAAACAAAATTGTTCATATCCACTGATATTCCAGGACATCTCATTTACTTTATGTCAGTGACATTAAAGCAATGAAACTGATTTTCACAAGCACTACATAGACTCTCGCTAAAGCCAATTAAAAGCACTTAGCCCAGACTGCTTCCCCCTAAACTTATACTTGGAGCTGAAAGCAGGGAATAAAACGAAACAAAATTAAAGAATGAATGTAAATACCAAGTATATTGCTCTTTCTCTTGGTGAATTGCCCCAGAATGGGAACCTGTGTGAGATCCTATAAAATCTTGTTAAACATTTCTAAGCAAGGTATTTAATTATTGTTATTAGGGAAGAAAATTGGTATCATATCTTCCCAGTGATATTACATTTTCATAATAGTATCAACTTTTGGAGAAGGCAGCATGTTGTAAACAAAGCCTCGGCATTGGACTCAGACAGGCCAAGGTTTAAATCCCAGAGCCACCATTTATTGTTGGCTGTGTATTGCTGGATATGTTAAAGACCTTTCCTGGGCCTCTTTTTTTTTTTTTTTTTTAATCTGCAAAATGGGAAATAATTTCAAGGATTAAAAAGGACAGCAGATGAGAGAAGCAAACTCAATCTTAGGCACATAATCAATGTAAATTTCCCTTCCTTTTAAAATCAGATTATAGATTATGAACATAAATTATCTCCCCACCAAGAGCTGACTCTGACTGAAGGCACTGTTTTCTATGAAGGAAGCCCTCTTGGTGGCCCTTAGTTGTGACTGTTGATTGCACACATCTGGAAACTATGACAACCATTGTGCTGTGAGCTCAGTTTGGCCCAAATGTAGCTCTGTATAAGGCAGCCTCTCTCTTTCGTTTTTCCCAACACAGCATAGCTTGGCTTGAATTTGGGCAGAGGAGTGGGTGTCAAAAGAAGTGAACAATGTCTGGGAGGAATTCAGCTTCAACTAACAATTCCCAAGTCCTTTGTGACTTCACTAGGGAACTGTCCCTGGAGTAGCTCCTTGAACATGCACAGGAGTTGTATTAGGAAGCTGTATTATTATGCCTAATTTGCAGGTGCTTAAACTGCATCTGGGAGGTTAACTGGCTTTCTCACGGGCACAGAGATAATAAGACATGGATTTGGGATAAGATCCCAGGTTTTTCCACCTGGTGAAGAAAGCAGGAGGATTTGCTTTGTTGAAAGACTGGCAGCTGGAGTGTCTACTTGCCCAAGTCCACTTTGCACTGACACTCTCTATGACAACAGCTTGGGGTGGGTGGGTCCCAAGTAAGTTTCCTTGACCTTTAGAAACCCTGTGCCCAGGGGCCTTTGTCCATTACGTCACATATGGACTAGGGCAGCTAGTGAGATCTGGCTAAATAAATATGTCAAATAAAACCTGATGCTAATTAAGGAAACAGAATTTGTAGAATACTCTTAGCACAATTAAAACTGTTGAGGTGTTTGGTTGTTTGTTTTATTCTGACAATTCAGAAGTATTTTAAGACCAACATTGTCATTCATTTATTCAGAATCATTTATTAATTTGCCTATTATACATCAAGCACTGTTCTAGATGCTGGGGATACAAAAACTCTTCAATAAAAACTCCTGAAAATGAGCTCTCTTATAACAACTTGAGTAGAGATAAACTGACTTTGGGGGGAAGGAGAATAAGGATAAAAAAGCTTTTTTTTAACTGTTAAAAAAAAGTTAAAGAAATATAAAGCAATTCTCAAGGCAATTTCTTTATGGGCTTACCTTTTTCTCTCTTTTCACTCCCCAAATTTCTATTTTTCCCTCACCTCTCCATTCTCAGGAGGCAATTTGAGCCCCAACATGCTCGGCACCATCTGCCCGTGTCCACTGCCACAGCAGGGCAATCAGAGTGTGGATTTCAGCACAGCGTGATTGGACGATAAACAGTGAGATGAATATGCTGTTAGAGATTTTTTTTTAATGCCAAAATACCAGAATGCAGTATTCCAACCCTGCTCTCCAAATGAAAAGCCTAGTGAATGAAAGTATGACTGTTATTTGAGTGCAATTATACAGAGTATATAAAATTGAAACGCTGAAAGTAAATCATACATTTGGGTATTATATTTCATATTTCAGTGTATGCCAAATAAACTAGTGAAGTTTTATTATTGTTGAGTGTAATGTCAGGAGACAAACTTCTGCAAATTTTATGCATAACTTTTTCCATTTTATCTGTTTTCCATTTATGTCAATTTGAACACATGGTGTGACTTTTAATATTCTCCCTTCCTTCTCTTCTACACTAATGACACGGGATCAAACCCAATCTTGATTATCCTAAATTTACCCTAAGTAACCTCGGACCAAGAGGGTTTTTCTTTTTTAATTAGTATAAAAAGGGAGAAAGGAAGAACCTCTAAATAACCCTGTAAAACTGGTTCTGCAGGTTCTGACAAATGGCCTGGAAAGACTAGCAAGTGTCAGTACGTTATAGAAGAAAACTGTGGCTTCAGGCAGTTAGTGCCAGAGCAGGTCTCAGCTCACAGAAACTGGGTAACCACTAAGGGACCTGTGGATTATAACGAAATACGATCTTGCAGCTATGACAGGCTTGGTGAGCTGGGCCTCACTGGGAGGGCGTGAGGAAAGGTTTTGAGAATGAATGAGGGCAGGCCCTGCGCCCACGCGCCCTGGCGCGAGCACGGGGATTGCCGTGGCACCGTTAAAAAGCTAACAGCCACTGCAGGAGAATGGCTTCCAGCTTTAAGAAGCAAAGTGCGGCCTCTACCAGCCAGAAAAGAAAGGTGGGTCCTAAGCCTGAACTCACTGAAGATCAGAAGCAAGAAGTTCGTGAAGCATTCGACCTCTTCGATGCCGACGGAAGTGGCACCATTGACGTGAAGGAGCTGAAGGTGGCCATGAGAGCGCTGGGCTTTGAACCCAGGAAGGAAGAGATGAAGAAGATGATCGCCGAGGTGGACAAGGAAGGCACGGGGAAAATTAGCTTCAATGACTTCTTAGCTGTGATGACTCAAAAAATGGCCGAGAAAGACACCAAAGAAGAAATTCTGAAGGCTTTCAGGCTCTTTGATGATGATGAAACTGGGAAGATCTCTTTCAAAAACCTGAAGCGTGTAGCCAACGAGTTGGGGGAAAACCTCACTGATGAGGAGCTACAGGAAATGATCGACGAAGCAGATCGGGATGGAGACGGTGAAGTGAACGAGGAAGAGTTTCTTCGCATCATGAAAAAGACCGACCTCTATTAAAGTCAACGGTTTCTCCCGCAAGCATGTGTGGAGAACTTGAGTGACCTGGTGGGTTTCCTGCTTCCGCTTTGTGAATGAAACCTTGAGTTGGAGGAGAGCTCTATCCCTCCTCTTACCCCCCGATTTGTCTAGATGCTTCTATATCCAAATCTCTGGCTCAAACATAGAATTATAAAGATGGTTTTAACATGCGTTTCAGTTTTTAATTCTCAAGAGCAGACTCAGAGTACCTAGGTTGAATTTTTTTTTAAAGAGGCCCTAAAGTTTCAGTCTGCCCAGGATTTGCCTTGAATTTGGTGGAAGTCCATTAAACTGAACACAGGGTGGCTTCTTGGGACAAACAGTGCTGTGGTCCCCTTTTCACTTCTTGGGTAGTCTTAAATTATCTTGCTTCACATATTATTCCTTAAATTCAAGTCATTGTTCCAGCATGGTAAGGGGGAATCAGCCAGCTGGTGTTCTAGCTATTGCTTCTCATTTAACTGGATCCTGATTTGAAGGAAAGCACCACAGCCACTTACCGAGATCAGGAAAGATACTGTTCTAAGGTATAGGCATGCTTTTGTGTGCTGCTAAATTGTGCAACTTATAAACTATTCCCTAACATCATCACATGCAAACAATTCTTCATTCGTGTGGAACTCATCTACTATGGATTATCTAGGGCCAGAATATATATATGTGGGGCTACAGAATAAAAGTGAAATGTAATATTGGGCCAGGTGAGGTACAATTTGCTTAAGAGATTAAGCTAACTAATTATGTTGAGTAAATATTTACAAATGTAAGATCTTAATTTAGAAAATTCTAAAAAATATAATACCTTCTATGCTGTTTATTTGTCCTTGGAAAGGTCAACAAGTATTTTAGTTATTAGACTACTGAAACATAACTGTAGTCATTTAATTAATGCTTTATTACAAGTCATTATCTACCTGCTAATTCTTAGAACACATTGGTTCTTGATACTTGATGTTCTCCCTCTCTAGTATATAGTTGATGTCAGAGTGTCTGGCATATAAGTAATTGTCTACACTAGTGTATTAATATTATTTGTGTTCTGTAATAATCAAGCCTTTCTTGCTTTGAAGAGAGATACCTACCCTTTTAAATATCTAGAAATCTGAAGTTAGGGAAAATTCAAATAATATAATTATGGGAAGGTTATATATATGTGTTGAGATGGTGCACAACAAAACTTTTAAATATGCAAGATAATGCACAACAAAGCTTTTAAATATGCAAGATATTTTAGTCACATCTAAACCTAAATTAAGTCTGTAAAGTCCCATTAAGAAAAATGCTGAAATTCTGGAAAATTTGTCACTTGCTTGGCCAGCAATTTTACCCTTCAGAGGGTGGTGGGTTTAATCAGGGGAACTACTACCCTAGTCTTAATTCTCATTAACAGGGACTAATTTGTCAAGGCAGGAATACCAGCTGAAGTGATGGGTTCACTGTGAGAAAGGATTTCACAGAGGTGGCTGGCACTGGGCAGGGAACTCACCCACAGTGCGCATGCTAACAGTTCAGGTTCAAGGTCTTAGTGTGAACTCAGGTACAGTTGTAGAGAATTCACGTGTGACTTGGGACAGCATCAAGGGCAGCAACTGAGAGCAAGAAGAGTGTGTCATTCTGGGAAACAGAGTTTCTGGCATCTTGTGGACCAGTGTTGGCCCAAAAATATACATATGGATCAAAGTAGAAATACTAGAAATAAAGAAAGTTGGCAGAAACTAGGAGAAAGGGTCAGAGCCTTAGCCAACTGGGCTGGAATGGACTGGCACCTGGCCCATCAGAGGTTGACGTGAAAATCAGGAACTTGGGCGGAAGCCCTGCAGTCAGGCTGCTCAGACACCAAGGAGTCAGCCATGGAGGCTGCAGTCAAGTACCTAAAAGAGTACTCTGAGGGTTCAACCACCCCACACAAGGAAAGGGGGCTCCAGAATATTTCTGAATCCCACTCACAGCTAGGAAACTTTCAGGGCACTATTAGTCTTGCTTCTCAGCTGGCTCATACTCTGGGGGATGGCAGGTAGAAGGGGGAGGGGAAATGACCAGAGCGAGCCTAGACATTTGAATATTTATTTATTTATTTATTTATTTAAAATTCTATTATAATGTTCCCGATTTCTCCCCCCCTTTGACCCCCTAGACATTTGAATTTTAAGAGAAATTAATCCCACATGTCTAGCTGGATCAGACATGTATCCTAGTCTTTACAAAAGTAGAACACAAAAAATTCAAAGAGAATTTATAGACACATTTTTTTTTTTTTTTTTTGCAAATGAGGAAACACAGCTGCAAAGTTTGGGAAGCACAAAAGTAACTTTCACTGGGTTATTACAAGTGGTCCTAATAAAGTAGCAGGAAACACACCAAAGAAACTCATGTGATGGTGTAGGAACTTCACGGATAAGCCCTTGATTTCTATGACAAATGGGACAGATAAGAAGCAGAGCATAGGACCAAGGACGAAAATATGACAGTATCAAAGTTGTATTAATATCAAGAAAATGAAGGCCCCAAGTGAGCAGAGGACAGCAAAGGGAATTTTAAAGGCAACTTGGTCATGTTTACAAAGTTACGGGAAGGGATAGGTCCAACTTTTACGATTGTTGCAGGTTGGTTTCCATGGGAAGCAGACTCTGAGTCTGAGGTTTGTGTGTAAGAAGTATGTTCTCCAGATCACATGGGTGGAGGGGGGAAGAAAGCAGAAATGGGCGGAGGGAGAAGTTGAGCTGTGATGTAATCACAAGAAAGGCTTCAGCTGATCTGAGAGGAGCTCTGGAGTGAAGATGACCCTGCAGAAATGCCCCATAGTGGGACAAGGAAGTTGGGCCTCTAAAACTTTTCACTGGTTGACAGTCACTGGCCATGAACTTCCTCAAGGAAGGGGATATGACCTTGATCAAGGTAGCCCTCAGTTGCAAACTGTTAGTTGTCGACAGTTCAGACACCTGCAGGGGTGAGGACTTCGGCTGTGAAGTGCAGGGCCAGAGGGGAGGTCTGGGTAGCACCCCACAGCTTCCATATAGTCCACTCCTTTCACCACTGAGGTCTTTACATTAGTTCTGAGAGAAGCAAATTCAGGATTCTGATAGACCTCTATTCCTGAAACTTATAAAAGGAAGATTATAGCTCCTGCCACAGCAGTTGGTCTCAAGGCCACTTAACATCTCCCTCCCCCATCCAACTACAATCCCCTCACCCTCAGCACCTTTGTTGATGTAGGATGACCCACGTTTTCATCCCTGAGAAGTCTGAGCTTTGTTCTTGCCTGGCTATGGCCGCCACACTTATCCCTTTGCCCTCAGAATTCAGTGAAGGAGCACCAAGAGATACAAGAGGGTGTTTCTGGGTGCCAAACATGCTCTTCCCATGTAATTCCTATAACTCTACCTCCTCCTGATGACCAGGATCAGTTACAGGTGGATACTGATTCCTTTCCTTGACTGTTGCTTTCTCTGCATGAGGAGCCCACTGTGATTGAGTATCACCTGTAGTTTGCAACTTCATGGTTCTGTTTCTGGGCCCGCTGGTGGGAGTGTTCCTCCTCTAGGAGTCAAGACCTTTAAATGCACATAGTCCAAAGTTGTGGGAATGAGAAGCCAAATTAAAGAGCAGAGTACTGAGAATTAAAGTAAGAACTACTCCCAACGTTGGTTTGCTGAACTCATGTGTTCTGCCTGAGAGATACCACACTGTACAACAGCCATGCATTTAGATTACATGCTGCATCCTAGGAGGTGGTACCACATTCTCACTGGTTATTATGTCCAAGCTGGCTCCTCAGAGGCATCTTCAACAGGCTTTCCCATTGCTCCATCAAGTTGAAATCTGCATGTGATAGGACTAGTAGATTTTGTGGCCATATGCCCACTGCTGCATCTCCTTTCCTGTAACATGGGTCCGTTGTTCCAACACTATGTGGAATCCTATGTCAGTAGAATAAATAGTCAGATGTGCTGGCTGAAGCTCTGCAAGGAGGAGAGGCAAACCATGACCAAAATATGTGTCAAGTCCAATCAAGATGAAATCACTTGTCTTTCCAAAATAGAAGGGATCCAACTGGACTACTTGCCACAAAGAGACCTGTTCCTCTCCTTGAGGGACAGTGCTATTCTGCACTGGGCAGCAGCAGTAGCTATGTCATCCTCAGTTACTGGGTGCCTAAGCTCTTGGGCCCGTGCATAGCCTCCAGCTCGACCATGGTGCCTATTCCGTTCACGGGCCTATTGTGCCAGCACTGGGGTAGCCAAAGACAGGGAGAGACTGATGTCAGCTGGCCAAGTCTTTCTGTCTTCTTGGTTGCTTAGTGTCTCTTAGTGTGATAAGCACTCTCTGATACATACTAATATTATTTGCAAAGATACTTACACTTTCTACCCATTGCCATAAGTCCATCTATGTGCCTTTTCTCCAGACCTTTTTTTCCTTGATATTTTCTTTTCCATGGTCCTGAAGAATCAGTCAACCTGAGGTTCACCACTGTCTGAGTCCACATATATTCTGATCACAGGCCACTTCTCTTTCCACACAGAAAACACTACCAAAAATTCTGCCCACTGGGAAGATTTCCCCTTTCACTGCTATCTTTCTGGTCCACCTCTATAATCCACTATGTACCAAGTTGACCTATCCTGGAATCAAGTTCAGCCTTTTTACTTCTCCAATAGCTAGTCATAGGGGACCCACTAGACCCCTGTGGTCACATGAGTGAGCTGAGGAGAAGCTCTGGGGCAACTTGGGGGATGACACAGGGCATCTCCTCCTCGTACAGCGTACTTGGGCCCTGTGGCCATGCTTGTGCCTGATCCCAGATATATCTTTTTTTCCTAGTTTCCTAAGGTGGCAGATTACATGATTTATGTTAGCTCTTTCTTCTTTTCTTTTTATTTCTTATATTTATTCATTAATGTTTTATTTTTAATTTATTTAGAGAGAGGGGAAGGGAGGAAGAAAGAGCGGGAGAGAAACATCGATGGGAGATGAAAACATTGATTGGCTGCTTTCTGCGAGCATCCAAACTGGGGATGGAGCATGGGTCCCGCAACCCATGAGTATGCCCTGACTGGGAATCCAACCGGTGAACTTCTGGTTTGCGGTGCGACACTCAACCAACTCAGCCCCGCTGGCCAGAGCTATTTTTATTTTTATTTTTTATTGAATTTATTGGGATGACATCAGTTAATAACATTATATAAGTTTCAGTTATATAATTCTCTAATACATCATCTATATATTGTACTGTGTGTTCACCACTCTAAGTCAAGTTTCCTTCCATCACCATTTATCCTCCCTTTACCCTTTTCTACCTTCCCCACCCCCTTTCCCTCTGATAATCACTATACTGTTGTCTATATCTATTAGTTTTGGGGGTTTTCTTTTGTTTTTTTTGCTTAATCCCTTCATCTTTTTCACTCAGCCTTCCAATCTGCCTCCCCTCTGATAGCTGGCAGTCTGTTCTCTACATGTATGAGTGTTTCTATTTTCTTTGTTAGTTTATTTTGTTCATTATATTCCACATATAAGTGAAACCATATGGTACTTGTCTAGCTTTGACTGGCCTATTTCACTTAGCATAATACTCTCTAGGTCCATCCATGCTGTCACAAAAGGTGAGATTTCCTTCATTTTTATGGTCAAGTAGTATTCCATATAGTTTTTCTTTTTTAAAAAATATATTTTATTAATTATGCTATTACACTTGTCCCATTTTTCCCCTTTATTCCCCTCCACCCTGAACACCCTCTCCCACCTTCATTCCCCACCTTTAGTTCATGTCCCTGGGTCATACTTATAAGTTCTTTGGCTTCTACATTTCCTATACTATTCTTACCCTCCTCCTGTCTATCTTCTACCTACCATTTATGCTACTTGTTCTCTGTACCTTTTTCCCCTCTCTTCCCCTCCTACTCCCCCACTGATAGCCCTCCATGTGATCCCCATTTCTGTGATTCTGTTCCTGCTCTAGTTGTTTGCTTAGTATGTTTTTTAGTTTTTGTTTTGTTTTTAGGTTTGGTTGTTAATAGCTGTGAGTTTGTTGTCATTTTATTGTTCATATTTTTTTATCTTCCTTTTTTTAGATAAATCATTTAACATTTCATATAATAAGGGCTTGGTGATGATGATCTCCTTTCACTTGACCTTATCTGGGAAGCACTTTATCTGCCCTTCTATTATAAATGATAGCTTTGCTGGATAGAGCAATCTTGGATGTGGGTCCTTGCCTTTCATGACTTCGAATACTTCTTTACAGCCTCTTCTTGCCTGCAAGGTTTCTTTCAAAAAATCAGGTGATAGTCTTAACAAGAACTCCTTTGTAGGTATCTATCTCCTTTTCTCTTACTGCTTTTAAGACTCTATCCTTAATCTTGGCTAATTTAATTATGATGTGTCTTGGTGTGTTCCTCCTTGGGTCCAAATTGCTTGGGACTCTCTGAGCTTCCTGGACTTCCTGGAGGTCTATTTCCTTTGCCAGACGGGGGAAGTTCTCCTTCATTATTTTTTCAAATGAAATCTCTTGCTCTTCCTCTTCTCCTTCTGGCACCTCTATAATTTGGATGTTGGAACGTTTTCCATCTTCTTTTCTAATATATGCATTTAATGCTATAGATTTCCCTCTAAGCACTGCTTTTGTTGTATCCCACAAATTTGATAGGTTGTGTTTGCATTTTTATTTAATTCCAAATATGTTTTAATTTTTCTTGAAACTTCTTTGACTTATGTGCTGTTTAGAACTATTATGTTCATTTACTATTAAATCCATCTGTGTCTGTATATTTAAAGTGGATTTTATTATAAACACCATGTAGTTGGGTAATGTTTTTCTATCCACACTGTCAGTCTCTGTCTTTTAAATGGTATATTGAGACCACTCACTTTTGAGGTATTTATTGGTATAGTTGGATTAATATCTATCATATTGATTACTGTTTTCTATTCATTGATTTTTGTTCTTTCTTTCTCTCTTCTATTAGTTTTCTGCCTTCTCTGATTTTAATTGAGAATTGTATATGACTCCATTTTCTCTTCTCCATCAGCATATCAATTATACTTACTTTTAAAAATAATTTAGTGATTGCCCTAGAGTTTGCATTATACATATACAACTAATTCGAGACTACTTTCAAATAACATTAGACTACTTCATATACAGTGCTTTACTCCCAACTCATTTATTTCTTCCCTTATAAGATTTCCGTCATCCATAACATTTCACTTGTCCATAAGCTTTAATCACTGAATACATTGTTGCTTTTATTATTTTGAATACGTTGTTGTCTGTTAGATCAATTAAGAATAAGAAAAATTTTAAAAATTTATCTTTAGATAAAGGCTTCACTTTATTCTTTGTTTACTGTTCATTTCTTTATGGAGATCTGACTTTCTGACCTAAATTATTTTCCTTCTCTCTTGAAAAATTGCTTTCTTATACTACAAGTCTACTGGTGGCAGGTCTACTAATTCCCTCAAATTTTGCTAAGCTGAGAAAGTCTTTATTTCTCCTTCCCTTTTGAAGGATAGTTTCACTGAATCCAGAAATCTAGGTTAGAGGTTTGTTTTTTTTTTTCTTTCAATACTTTAAATATTTCCCTCTAGTTTCTTGTTGTTTGCATGGTTTCTGAGGAGAAGTCAGTGTAATTCTTATCCTTGCTTCTCTACAAGTAAGTTGTTTTTCCTCCACCGTGGCTTCTTTCAGGAATTTCTTTGTCTTTGATTTTCTGCAATTTGAACATAATTATGTGTAGATTTTTGGTGTTGTCTGAGCTTCCTGTATCTGTGGCTTGTGTCTGTCATTACCTTTGGAAAATTGTCAGCCGTTATTACTTTCAATATTTCTTCAGTTTCTTTATTTTCCTTCTGGTATTCCCTGTATGTACATGTTTTACCTTTTGTAAGTTTTTCACAATTCTGTTTTATATTTTTTATTTTTTATCTCTTTACATTTTAGTTTTGGAAGTTTCTAATGACATACATTCAAGCTCACTAATTGTTTTTTTGGCTATGTTCAGTCTATTAATGAGCCCATCAAAAGCATCCTTCAATTCTTTTCCAGTGTTCTTGAGTTCTAGCATTTCATCCAAAATTCTTTCCTAGAGTTTCATGTCTCTACTTACACACACTTCAGTTCTTTCATATTATCCACTTTTCCCATTATCAGCCTTAGCATATCTATTATTTAAACGATTAGATTTTGTTGGTTGGTGATGCTGAATTTTTCTATAACCCTGATGATTTTCTGTTGAGTTATTCTATCAGCTGTTGGAAGAGGGATTTTGAATCTCAGGTTATATCTGAGATGATTGTGGATTTGTGTACATGGATTTTCTCATTTCAGTTCTATTAGCTTTTGTTTCACATATTTTGCAGTTCTGTTATTTGTTGCATAGGCATGTAGGATTGCTCTGACTTCTCCATGTATTGACCCTGTGATTATTCTATAACGTTTCTAAATTGTATTTGCTCTGAGTCTATGTTATATGATATAAATATAGCATTTCTGCTTCTTTTGATTAATGTTTGCATGATACATTGTTTTCCATCCTTTTACTTTCAACTTGCCTATATCATTATATTTGCATTGAACCTCTTGGAGACGACATGCAGTTGGTCATGTTTGGAGTCCACTCTGTTAATACCTGTCTTTAACTAGTATATTTAGACCATTTGTATTTAATGTAAAGATTGATGTATAAGAGCATAAAATTGTCTTGAATATTTCTTCTACATATATTTAGAATTAGATCAGTGTTATAATTCTTGCTTCAGCTATCAAAAATTTAGAAAACTCAGAAGAGAAGGAAAGCTTATTGTATTTATCCATTTTTTTTTTGACCACAGCCTTTCTTCATTCTTCACGTTCCTTCTATGCTTAGAACCTCCCTAACCACTTTTTTTAGTACAGATATGCTAGTAACAGGTTCCCTTCATTTTTTGTTTTTTCCTTTGAGAGTGAGTTTATTTCCCCCTTCATTCCTGAAGGGTATCTTCATTGGATATAGGAACGTGGGTTAACAGTTCTTTTCCTTTGGCACTTTAGTAAGTGTGCAGTGTGCTGTCCAAATAAGAACTAAACTAGAATAAAAAGTAAATGTGCTCCAAGGATACATTTATAAAAGCACAATTCGCTGAATGAGGAAAGAAACCTGTGTCTATGATCTTGGGACTGTGCTCACTTCTGGGTATTACATTGTAAAAGGAATTGGGAAAATTGAGGCCTGTGGAGGGCAGTGGGATAAATAGAGTGAGTGGGTACAACCCCATATGCTAAGACAAATGTTTTAAAAGATCTAAGGCTATTTCTCCTGAAAAGAAAATACTCTGAAGTCATATGACCTCCAAAATAATAATATGTCCCATAAGGCTCCAAGGGGTTTCAGTGAGAGAGAATAATAAGGGAAAGAGATTTTGGTTCAATATCAGGAAGACTTTTTAACAACAACAACAACAACAACAACAAAGACTGCCCAAAGATAAACTGTGCTGCATAAAGATAATGTTCCTGTTATAAAGATGTGGAGGTATGGGTTAGATGAATATTTTTCTGAGATGCCACAGGTATTTCAGGGTTTTGGTGTTCATATGCCATACCAGGTGTCTCTATTTTCATATGAGTTTCTTGGATATAAAATAAAATGGAATGTATTTAGATAGAGGAACTTTACATAACCAATTTTATTTTGATTTTAACAATCAAAATTACTTTTCCTACATATAACATTTTATACTACAGTTGATGATGACTACTAATAGGAAACATGCCTGCCTCGTTATAGATCTTGCCTGATATATTTATAATTCAAGATGATGCTAAAAGTGATATGTGTGATTTTAACAATAGCCAACACTTAAATGGCACTTGCTCCAAACCACCCACTGTTCTAGGAGTTTCTACAGATTGGTTATTTTCTCCATTTTATAAAAGAGCAAACTGAGGCATAGAGAGAGAAAGTAATTTGTGCACGACTACATAGCAGGTAAGTGGTAAAGGGAAGATTTGAACCCAATCTCTCTGGCCCTTGAATCCAGACTAAAACTTAAGCACTATCCACCACCCTAACTCGTTATTTTAATCAACTTGTCAAGACCTGTCCATTACAATGCAGGTATCCCCTCCAAAGGTCATACGCTTAACTGATGGTGATTTTGGGCTCAGGATATTTTTTGCAACTCCTCTTTTGTAGAGTGTAAAAATGTCTAGCATATTCTTTTAAACATTCTCAAGAGGCAAATCTAACCTCACTGAGACTGGCCTTAATTTTTGGAAATAGCCTCAAGCTATTTGTACTCAAATCTGATGAACAGGATGACTGGAAAACCTGTATATTATCATTTGAGGTTTCAAACAGTAAATGCCACAGAAATAATGAGCCTAATTTCTTTGAATGGCTTGTAAATTGGCTATGAAGGCACCTCCAAAAGAGAAGCACCAGAAAGATAGTGACTAAGGACATTTTAGTCAGCATTGTTGGAATATGTCTCTAATCACCAAGGCAACCCAGTGTTTGGAAGCAACAACACTCATTGGGATGTGTACATCTGGTGATGTTATTTTCCAAGTTGTATTTGCACAGATGCATCCTTTGCTTTTAAAAAGAACTGTTCTTGCACTTATTAAGAAATAAAACGGGGAAGAAGAATATTTCCATGTATTAAGTTCTTGAATAATATAGGTGACATAAGGGAGCAAAGACAATGCCTTTGCCATATCAGGTAGAAGAAACAGTCATCATATCACCTTAGGGCAGCAACAGCTTCCTAGAGAGACAGACCTAGGTTTGAAGCCCATCACAGAGCCATTTCCTAGCCTGTTTGGAAGAAAATTACTTCTCTGAGCCTTAGAATCTTTATTTGTAAAATAAGGGGAATTATATTTCCTTATCAGTATGTTGCCAAAATTAGAAATAATTTATATAAAGTGATCTGACACATAGGAGACCAGTAAAGAGGTAAGCTATGAAAAAAATACATGAAGTGAAACAAAAAATAACCAGAACTGCCAAAACATTGAACTGTATGGAAGTCCGACAATCAAGGAGTTAAAGAAGAAACATTCATCCAGACTGGCAGGAAGGGCACAGATGGGCAGCCGGTAGAGAGTACACGGGGCAAGGTGGACCTGCTGGTCCCACATTGCCATGTGGATAAACTGGGAGGAACAACTAGGGAGCGAGACAGACTGTGAAACCCAAGGTTCCAGCATGGGGAAATAAAGCCTCAAAACCTCTGAACACTGCCTTCCATCTCATGTGGCTATAGAGTGATGCCCAAATCCAAGCATGACAAGAAAGTTTCCTTAACCAAAACTGCTAAGAAAGGCTTGGAACTGAAACAGAACCTAATAGAAGAGCTTCGGAAATGTGTGGACACATACAAGTACCTTTTCATCTTCTCCATGACCAACATGAGGAACAGCAAGTTGAAGGACATCCAGAATACCTGGAAGCACAGCCAGATGTTCTTTGCAAAAACAAAGTGATGATGGTGGCCTTGAGTCAATGCCGTCTGATGAGTACGAAGACAGCCTGCATCAGGTCAGCAAGAAGTTGAGGGGTGAGGTCTCCTTTTCACCAACCGCACTAAGGAGGAAGTGAACAAGTGGTTCGTGAAATACACGGAAATGGACTATGTCCTCGCTGGAAACAAAGCTGCTTTCACCGTGAACCTCAACCCAGGGCCCCTGGAGCAGTTCCCCCACTCCATGGAGCCACAGCTGAGGCAGCTGGGGCTGCCACTGCCCTCAAGAGAGATGTGGTGACCCTGCTGTCCAACTACAAGGTGTGCAAGGAGGGTGACCTGCTGCCCCCAGAGCAGGCCCATGTCCTGAAGCTTTTTGGGTATAAGACGGCTGAGTTCAAGGTGACCATCAAGTACATGCAGGATGCACAGTCTGGAAGGTTCCACCAGATGGGAGATGACTTGCCAGAGAGTGCTTCCGAGTCAGCAGAAGAATTGGAGGATGACAACAACAGCTGCTGAGGGACGGGTGCCACCTGACCGAGTGGGACTGCCCCTCACTCCTGGGCAGCAGCTGTTTGTTTTGCTGGGGATGAAGATAAGGAAGGGCACTGGGGATAGACTGTTTTCCTATAAGAATAAAATTTTGTCTGCAGGCTGTCTCCCTACAGATGGCAAAAGGAAAAAAACCAAAAACCTCTGACTGTAAAAACCTGTGGGGATTGTGGAAGCGGGAGAAACTCCCCTACTCACAGAAGATTTCATTGGAGAGACCTACAGGGTCCTAGAACATACACAAACCCACCCACCTGGGGAATCAGCACCAGAAGGGCCCAATTTGCTTATGGGTAGTGGGGGAAGTGACTGAAGGCCAGCCAAGAGCTGAGCAAGGGCATTGTTCTCTCAGACCTCCCACACAAACATTGCCACAAGACAGCCAAGTGGGTTGCCCCACCCTGGTGGATACCTAAGGTTCCCCCAACCTTACTACGTACCAGGCACTAGGAGACAAAGAAATATGGTCCAAATGAAAGAACAGATCAAAGCTCCAAAAATAGAACTAAGAGATGAAGAGATAGCCAACCTATCAGACGCAGAGTTCAAAACACTGGTAATCAGGATGCTCGGATGCTCACAGAAATGGTTGAGTATGGTTGCAAAATAGAGGAAAAAGTGAAGGCTATGTAAAGTGAAATAAAGAAAATTATACAGGAAATGAACAGTGAAGAGAAGGAAACCAAGACTCAAATCAACAATCTGGAGCAGAAGAAAGAAAGAGACATTCAACCACAACAGAATGAAGAAACAAGAATTTAAAAAAAATGAGAGGCTTAGGAACCTCTGGGACAACTTTAAACATTCCACCATCCGAATCATAGGGATGCCAGAAGGAGAAGAACAAGAGCAAGAAATTAAGACCTTATTTGAAAAAATAATGAAGGAGAACTCCCCCAATCTGGCAAAGGAAATAGATTTCCAAAAGTCTAGGAAGCTCAAATGTTGCAAACCGCCCTGCCTGGTTTCAGAAACTGTAATCCCATGTGGCTAAGGCTGAGTAAAAAGACCTTGGGACCATAAGCCACTTAGGAGACAAAACTTTTCCCTGGCAGGGGTGCCACATCTGCCCCCTTTCACCTCACCCTGCTTGGCCCCAGGCAGATGACCAGTTAGTCAATGATGGGTAAGATTCCTCAAAGGAGGGACGCCCTAAGACAGGCACAGTGATGAAGGGGCCCTCAGGAAAGGACTTGGGGGCCATAGAAAAAGGGGGTGATGGACGCTCGCCCCTCAGCTTTAACATAGCCTGAGCCCTCATTCTGTCTGCAAGGAGCCTCCTAATCTCTTGGCTGCCTTATTTCCCCACCCTGATTTCAGCCTGAAACAATGCCGGAGGTGGGTGTGGCCCTGTGCTGGAAAGGGCGGGTTCCCTAGGGCGAATCAAGTCTAAGAAGGAATGCATAAAATCCTATGAAACCTACTTTGCTAATACCCTCTACTTAAATGATAAGGGTCTAAGCATGAAATGAGTTTGTTCCCCAAAGTTTTATGGCCCTTTAGCTATCTGACCCTGACTATAAATAAGCCCTCATAGTTCTTTTAGTGTTATCTATTGTTTGATCATTTCTGCCTGACAGTGATTGATGAGCTTTACATATACGACCTGTATTCCTCTGCAAATTAAACCCAATAAAAGCCTGTCCAGGCAAGGGATGGGGCGGCCTTCTCTTTCACTGAGAGAGCTGCCGTGTCATCCCTTTTCCTCCACAGGATTTCTGTAGTCCGTGTGAATTTGTCCCGTCTCATCCATAATGCTGCGGACACTATGGGCCAGTGTCCTCATCACTCAAAGGATCCCAGAGAAGTAGGACCCAAGGAATCACACACCAAGGCACATCATAATTACATTACCCAAGATTAAACAGAAGGAGAGAATCTGAAAAGCAGAAAGAGAAAAGCACAGAGTTACCTACAAAGGAGTTCCCATAAGACTATCAGCTGATTTCTCAAAGGAAACCTTGCAGGCAAGAAGGGCCTAGCAAGAAGTATTCAAAGTGATGAAAAGCAAGGACCTACAACCTAGATCACTCTATCCAGCAAAACTATCATTTAGAATGGAAGGGCAGATAAAGTACTTCCCAGGTAAGGAAAAGTTAAAGGACTTCATCATCACCAAGCCCTTATTATCTGAAATGTTAAAGGGACTTATGTAAGAAAAAGAAGAAGATCAAAACCATGAACAGTAAAATGACAATAAAGTCACAACTATCAACAACTGAACCAAAAAAAAAAAAAAAAGCAAAAACAAACTAAGCAAACAACTAGAACAGGAATAGAATCACAGAAATGGAGATCACATGGAGAGTTATCAGTGGGGTGGGGGTGGGGGAGAAGGAGGGAAAAGGTACAGAGAATAAGAAGCATAATTGGTAGCTACAAAATACACAGGGGGAGGTTAAGAATAGTATAGAAAATGGAGAAACCAAAGAACTTATATGTATGACCCATGGACATGAACTAAGGGGATGGGAATGCTGGTGGGAGGGGGCATGCAGGGTAGAGGGGAATAAAGGGGCAAAAAGAGATAAAAATACATGAAGTGCCCCAGCTGAGTGGCACACTTGGTTGGAGTGTGTCCCATACACCAAAAGGCTGAGGGTTCAATTCCCAGTCAGGGCACATATCTAGGTTACGTGTTTGATCCCTGGTCAGGGTGTGTACGGGAGGCAACTGATTGATGTTTCTCTCTCACAATGATGTTTTTTCTCTCTCTCTCCCTTTCTCTCACTCTAAAAAATCAATAAACATGTCCTTGGGTGAGGATTTAAAAAATACATGAAGCATACCAAAAAAGATAAGTAGATTGAATAAAAGTACCCCCTTCTCACATTCAATAACCTCAGAAAAATACTGTCTAAAACTTGCCTACTGATCCAATGTTCCCCATCCAGGACTACTGACAGGAGGTTTGGGGGGTAAGGGTGGTAATATTTTTAAATGTTATGGCCCCTTAGCAAGGGTGGACTTGCAATTTATGTCGGCTTTTCTGCTGTCTAGCTACCTCTTCCATCATCCAGAGTTTGTGAACCTGAGGCCCAGGGACAGAATGTGGCATGTGACTGGTGGCTACATGACTCACTTGGTGGCTACAGGAGGGCTGCCTGCCGCTGTGCAGGGTGTCCCTCCAGGAGGTGCCCAGCGAGCAAGCAAGTAGAGGCTGAAGTCCAGCCAGGACTCACACATTAAGCCCAGCTTCCGGCACAGGGAGCAACTGCTGAGAGGTATATTTTACTTAACACATAGTCACTAGCTGCCTCCCCACCCCACCCCCACCCCCCACTTTATCTGCTCAGACGGATGCTTTTTTCCCTAAATTGTACAAGGCATTGTCTATATCACCCATGGTCTGCCACCACAATGTTTTTTGTTTGCTTTTCTTTTTTATTTTTAACTGAGTTAGGTTGCCAAATTTGAAAAGTCAGGATTTCACACAAGAGTCAGTATTCCTAGCTACTTTTAGAAAACTGGATGTTTTTTCCATCGGAGGCCCACATTCCTTCCTGACAGTAATCGACTTTTAGCTGCAGCACAAAGACCGCAGCTCCCTTCAGACCCGGACGCGTCCGTTCTCCGCAGTGGAGACCATGAAAGCCTGTTCTGCTAGGTTTCCCGACTACAGTGGGGACTAATGCTCTATGCTAACTGGTCTGATTTCCAGCCAGTGGCACAGGTGCCTCCAGAGGGCAGCATGGCATCCTTCAGGTGGGAGAAACTTCTATCCTCACTGCTCCCTCCCAGTTTTCCTGAGAGCCAGAGAAAGCGGCTCCCAGGTCAGCAAGGTGACCTCCAGGGATGTGCAGCCCCTCGAGAGTGGGCAGAACGAGGTTTCCTGCCCTCCCTTCACCTCGCTATTGCTGGGGACACAGAAACATTGGTGGCTGCTTCAGAGGCTGCCAGCAAAACTCAGGGGACCTCCACAGCTCTTCCACATTACCTATTATCTTTACCTAAACAGCCAGGGGGAACAGGCAGGTGCAGGGAGACAGCCATTAGCAAAAAAAGAGAGAAAGGCAGGTAAAGAATCAAACATCTGGCAGTTCCTGGTATTCTCAACACAACTTGCTGAGTTCAGCAGTGGAGGAAGTGCTGGAGGAGCCCAGTGATTTCAATCCACAGTCCTGATGGGCCCTGGTTAACTGATGTTAGTGAAACAGTTGCATCCACTATTTATGGCTAGATTAAGCCGATTACTCCAGCTTAGCCTACTTTCAGTGGACAAGTCTTATCAGTGGACAACACAATGCTCTGTTATCTGTTTTTCTCCCCCTAGAACTTATCTCTGGACACTGAAACGGAAATCCTCATAAGGCGTTTTTTTGTCTTTTGTTGTTTTTTTTTTTACCTGTCTCATTCCAGAACAGAATTTTCAAACTCCTCCCTCAACACTGATGAAACCTCTTAGTGCCTGGCAGTGACTGGTGGAAGTTTCCAAAAATATGCAGCAGCACAATTACTAAGAAGAGATGAGATGTTGTTACCTAATAAAAATGCCATAAATATAGAATGATGAACTACCAGGGGAAAAGAATTGATAGAGAAGGACACGCTGGAATGTCGGATAGTAAAAATCACTTAAACTCTGTGTGACCTTGAAGAAAGTCACGGCCATATGTTTTGCCAGGTCCCTCAGATAGCGTGTTGAGATACGGCTGTTCCCAAGTCTTACTATCAAGTGAGCTGAACTTAGACCCTTTCTGAGCTTTCTTCCCTGGGAAAGTCTGGAGTCTCTCCTGAGTCCAAAGAGTTGTCTGAATTCCCCTCTACACTGAACATCCTTTAGGCAGGATCGGCTAATGAGACAATTCCACGGAAGCATCTTGTTTGCAGCAACAGGGACTGGGGTGCCTCTCTTTGATAATTTAGAACAGTAGTGAGCAGAGGGTCAGATCTCCCTGGGGTGGTGTCGCAAACTGAAAAAGTGGCTGTGGCACTGCGTTCCTCCATGGTTTTCTACAGCTGTTCCAGATTTTCCATGGGCTCACCTTTAAATTAAAAGAATTTCTGCACTTTCAAGAATTTGAAAACAAAGCCATGTGTGAGGATATGAGATCCACTCATATGCCCTTGCAAGAAATAGGTTGCATTCCTTTTTCTGCACTTAAAAAAAGCACCTCCTTTTTTTAAAGGATGCCATATATGTAAATGATCCCAAATTAATCTTTAGCATGTGCCCATGTTGTTTTGATTTACTAAACTTTAAAAATACTCCCATTGTTCCTTCTTAACAGCTTTTGGCAACTTTTTCAGAAATTGAAATATATGACCGAATTAGCAAAATGAGTAACATTAGTAAGTACCACTCGGCAAGCACTAACAGTACAAATACCTCTCCAGTACACAAAAAGCGTCATTATAAATCTTATAATATATAAGTCTTCTTATTTAATGTCATTCTTAATTAGCAAAATACAATACATTTATGTAGAGAGAAACAAAATAATACAGTTACCAAAATATTATTTTTACATGTCTTTAATCTTTTAAGGTAATTATGTGATGTAGTGGAAAAAACAAAGATCTGGGTTAGATAGAATTCTAGTTCTCTTTGATAAAGAGCAGAAATTTTTGTAATATTGGGCAAGTCACTTAACTTCTCTGACCCTCATTTTGTTTATCTATGAAATGGGGTTAGTAATACTCATATCACGGGGTTAACAGGACTAAATGAGATTCTGTGTAAAACGTCTAACAGGGTGCCTGACACAGTATAAGATACTCAGTAAACACAGCTCTCATTATTTGTAGTTTCCTCAGGTGATGGTGACTTAAGGTACTTAGGTAAATTTTTTTAAACTTTAAAAATAGTTGGCTTTTCAAATCATTTAAGTGATTTATTTTTAACACCAAAAATGTCAGTGACTGCCATAACCATTGAAATTAACTATTTCTCATCGATACAGAGAACAAAATGGTGCCAGATGGGAGGGGGTTAGAGGAAGGGTGAAAAAGGGGATGGAAACAAGCAAGCAAAATATAACCAGAGACACTGAAATTAAGAACAATCTGACAGTAAGCAGAGGGGAGGTGGGAGGGGTTAATGGGGAGAAAAAGGGGAAGGGTCTTCAGGAACATGTATAAAGGACACATGGACAAAACCAAGGGCGGGGTGGAATCAGGGAAGGGAGGTGGGGATGGCTGGGGTGGGGAAAAGTGAAAGTGGTGGGGGGAAAATGGAGACAACCGTACTTGAACAACAACAACAAAAATATTTTTTAAAAGATGACAAATGGCCAGTTGTAAAAACGGTCCCAGACATGTAAAGCATAGCATAGGGAATATAGTCAATAATATTGTAACAACTCTATGTACGGTGTCAGAGGGGTACAGACTCATGGGGGCAATCACTTCGTTAGTTAAGTAAATGTCTAATTCCTATTATATGTCAGTGGTAACTGAAATTTTTTTAATTTTAAGAAATTAATGATTTTAATTATAAATATTAATTAAACTATTTCCATTAATATCATATCTCATGCAAATCTTAATTTTGGTGACTGTCTTACCCATTCCTCTTACATGCCATCTGCTGTGTGGCCTGTTTCCACAGCGTGCTGTTACTGTACTCAGCAGACGGGTTTGCTAAAATTTGCTTCAGTAACATTAGCTTTTCCTACCAAGATTCAAAGTAATGCATTTGCCAATTTTTCCCTAAAACCTGTTGTAAATTATAAATACTATATACTGGCTAAATATTTCCTATACTTACATACGGACACATAAATCAGTATATGATGCTTCTCACTAATTTAAGAAGTTTATCTGGTTCAAGAACTAGGCAGTTTTATTGCATGTTGAGTTTCTACAGGTCAGCCAAGAGTTTGAGGATGAAGACTTGCTGCAAAAGGGTCTTAAATTGTTCTCAACCATTTCCTCACTTAGCATATACGGTGGTCCCCCCTTATCCTTGGGGAATACATTCCAAGACCCCCAGTAGATGCTTGAACTCTATATACACTATGGTTTTTCCTATACATACCTATCTATGATAAAGTTTAATTTATAAATTAGGCCCAGTAAGAGATTAACAATAACTGATAAAGTAGAACAACTATAAAACTATACTGTAATAAAAGTCATATAAATGTGTTCTCTCTCTCTCTCTCTCTCTCAGAATACGTTATTGTTCTGTACTTACCCTTCTTCTTGTAATGCATTCCGTAAAAAAGGTGGCCATCACCCACACTTTCTGATTATGTTGCCAGAACCCAGGCAGATAATTTTCGTTTTTATTTTCACAAGGCCTGGGCTCCTTGCTCTGCACACTGCGCCTGGCTTTGCCGAAGCCCTGCAGCACCACCACATAGTACCAGAGTTAATCTGTCCTTTTATGCGTGTGCCCTGGGGCCTCCTTCGCACTTTTTTGAATATAAGTTCTGTTGGACATGTGAAGCCTGGTCTCATGTCAATCGAAGATTTGCTTTGGATGAAATCCTCTCTCCTTAATCAATTTCTTCAACTCTGCCAGAAATGTCTCTCTGGTAATTTTTATATTTTTTGGTCCAAACCTATTCCCGAATCTACGTAACCACCCCTTACTTGCAGTAAATGGCTTGTGTCCCTTCTCAGGGGTTCTCTTCCTGATACAGGCTCAGTGCTCTCTGGCGCAACTCGTTGCCGTCCGTCAGAACACGTTTTCTGTTCTGGTCTTCCATGCACAAACGTGAGGCCTTTCCCATCTTAACTAAGCCTTTATCGTGCACTGTGACCGTAATTTTTGCAGTTTGCAGAGCAACAGCAAAACTAGCACAAATTTCTTTTTCCTTTGTCATAATTTCATGGATGGGAGATTTATTTTTACTGTGGGTGTTAGCAACCCAAGCATATGATTTTCTTTCTTTCCCTATTAAGATGAGAACTTTCACCTTTTCACTTAAATGTAGCACTGTCCAGGTTCTCTTTGGCATATCTGAATTGCCAGCATCACTACCCTTGCACTTTAAGGCTGTCGTTAAGTAAGATAAGGGTTACTTGAACATCAGCACCATGACACCACGACAATCGATCTGATAACCCAAAGAGCAGCTACTGAGGGATTAATGCTCAGGGAGTGGGCGCAGCATGGAGATTCTGGACAAAGGGATGATTCGCGTCCCGGGCGAGGTAGAGCGAGACTACGGGTGATTTTATCATGCTACTCAGAATGACAAGCAATTTAAAACTTATAAATTATTTATTTTCTGGAATTTTCCATTTAATATTTTTGGACTGTGGTTGGGTGACTACAGGTAACTGAAACCTTGGAAAGTGAAACTGTGGATAAGGGGGGAGGGAATACTATACAAAGAATAGAAATGGCCACTGGTATAATAGTTGTGTGTACATATTCCTCACGTGGAATGTTAGAACAAGGGACTTGCAGTTTACAGAGAAAAAGGCTGGCAAAGGTTGTGGAATTATGTCTGGAAGCCTAAAGAAATGAGTGGGAAGAAAAGTTTATCTCTATACATATAGAGTACATTTTGATTTTACACCTGAGGAATTAGTTAGTTCAAGTTGTTTTGTAAGGATTGGGGTTAAGAGAACACTGGCAGTGAAGGGTTTTTCTTAGGATTTCTCAATTGTTTAATCTGTGGAGTTACCAATCCCAATTAGATAATACTCCAAATTTTGCAAAATTCAAGGTAACTGTCAAAAAGCTGTAACAGCTTAACCATTTTTGAATAATGCCTCTTAATGAATGAAGCTAGGGTAACCAATATTCCCAGTTTACCTGGGACTAAGGTTTCCCAGGCTAAGGGACTTTCCAGTGCTAAAACCAGGACAGTCCCAGGCAAGCTAGGACAATTGATCACCCTACCCAAAGGCCTCATCTGTATCATTAGATAGAGTATTGGATTACATCATGCCTCAAAAATCTACCTGGCTTGCCTGACTCTAGGGTAGTCAACAAGCTTTTATACGTTGCCTCCTGGGTGCCAGGATCTGGAGACGATGTTGTACAGTTAGCGGACAAGCATCAGTAATGGAAATATTCTGTGGTTCTCATGCTTTGTATCTTATACTGATAGCCTCAAATGGTCACTTTTATTTTCAGGCTCATGTTGCTTTTGGAGCTATGAGACTAGAGCCAGCAAAGCAAGATGACCGGATTAACCTTAACAGTAGATTCTGCCTAGTTGTGTTATTGTCATCTAAGTTATATAGGATATCGAGAAATGTATAATAAATTTTTGTGTGAAAGTAAATGAAAATGAGTCAAAGATAGTCAACAGCTTGTTTGTCTTCCTGCCTATCTTTCTACAAGTATTAAATTAAATATGGCATATGCCCTAACACTGTAGTTCACTTCCACAAAAAGTTATTTGATGACTACTCTGGGCCAAGTCCTGTGCTAGGTTCTGGGGCTGCAAAGATTAACTCATTAATTGGTGCCAGCAAGAAGGCTGAGTTCTGGGGTTGGCATCACCAGGCCTCTTGCCTGCTGGATCCCTGTGGTCCCCCTTTAGCACCACCACTCACCCCAGGCAGCCCCTTTCCCACCCTGGTTCTCATGGGACTCCAGGACCACTGTCTCCTCCCCTTGTCCCTTCAGCCTTAGTAGTGGTAAAAAATTTCCACTGTAGCTGGTAAGTACCTGTCCTTAGAGTCTCTTCATCTAAATCATATGAGGTTAATTATATTTTATTCCAGGACCCTGACAGATACATAGGCCAAAACGGGTGGTGCAAAATCTATTAGGTATTATCTGATGTTGGTGATCAGGGAGACCAGGGAGGTTTTGTTTGTTTGTTTGTTACACACAATTTTTTAAAGATCTTATAATTTATTTATTTTTAGAAAGAAGGGAGGGAAGGGAGAAAGAGAGGGAGAGAAACATCAATGTGTGAGAGATACATCAATCGGTTGCCTTCACCCTCAACTGGGACCCTGGCCTGCAACATGGGCATGTGCCCTGACAGGGAATCAAACTGGTGATCTTTCAGTTTGCAGGCTGACATTCGATCCACTGAGTCACACCAGCCAGGGCAATGCATAATTTTAAAAATTATTCACTTTTATCTACTGTTAGAAAACGTTCATATTAATTCACAATTCTTATTTTTTTTAAATGACGCTTCTGTGATTTTTGGCTAAAAAGTGATCCAACATCAAAGCTTTATGGAGCATGGCACAGGCTCTGCCTTCACTGATCCTGACAAGCCTCTTGCCTACTTTCAGGTACAGATTTGACAAGTGACCAAAGAGCTTTTGTAAGGATGCTTGATCTATTTACCAAATGTGTGTATAATTTCTTTTCCCATTGTAATACTCCAGGTGTGTTGTCTCTTCTTACAAAAATGTGTAGAGCAGTACACGAGAGGAATTTTTTTTTCATATAAAAAAGTCTGATTTGCTTGGATAAACTCACCAATTCAAGTGATATATTCTGATATTATCTATATGCTCCTGTTTTTATTTTGTTATTTAATTTGGACTTGTAACTCCTTAGGCAATTTGAATCAGAAAGTGAGACTAAAATGTTACTGTACAACTGATAAAATGATGTATTCCTCCATGGGTCATTGGGATAGGCCACAGTTATCATCAAATATTTATGGTATTTTTCCCTTCCTGTTGTCATGGAGATCAAGAGCCAAATTAAGACATTTGCCAGAGTCATAATAACATAGCCAGAATTAAAGAAAAATTTGATTGTTAATTTGTATCATTTCAGGTGTTTGCTCTGATGGTCTGCCGATTTCTACTTGCTTTAACTTAATAACAAAGCTCAGTACTTCCAAAGGCATTAACTCCGATGGGCCTTAACATTCCACGGACCCAGATACAATACATCATCCAGCGGTCTGCTTGGGCTGGCCACTGGATTGAAAGAGAGAGGGAAGTCTGGGATGATTCCCAAATGCCTGGATCTGGTGACAGGGAGACCATGGCAGGGTGAGTGTGAGGAGAAAAAGCTGGATTAGGGACTGTTGAATGAAAACCCTGTGGGCCGTGCGATCAGAGAGACAGCCCGTAGAAGGGTGGCTATGTGTCACATCACCCCAAGAGGATGCCTTGGCATTATTCCCAAGAACAAAACCCTAGAGAATATAAACATCTAAGGGTGGGGAAGAAGGGGAAGAAGGAAACGGACTGAGCAGCTGTCTACTGTATGGAAAGTGCCTGGCACATAGCAGGCCCTCTGCAAATTTGTTAAAGAAATGAATATGTGGCCCAACCAGCCAGGCCTGTGGCAAGTGTGTTGGGTTGGCAAACAGGCCCAGCCCATTCTTACCGGTAGCTAATCAGCAACTTGCCAGCAACGTGCCTGGAATCCGGAGGCTCTTTGCCTCCTCTTCTCAGATCACCTTCCAGTCGGTACTGAATCCACATCACATACCCTGTCCCCTTCCTCTCCTTCATCATCCTCACACTTCCCTCCTCTTCATTTCTCCAGGGTCTTGGCTCAGTTCACCTCAGTGATCTGTCCCCACCTATCTGCATCATCACACTGTCCAGTGGAGCACCTTCAAGATAAGCCCCTTGTCACCAGTGTAAATTGCTCGTTAAGGCATAATTGTGGTTCATTATTGTCCTAAAAGACCCTCTCCCTGCAGAGGGATTTAGGGATGGATAGAACAAAGGAGACTCAGAGGACGGTGACTCCCAGTGAGAATGTGATGGCATTAAAAGGATGAAGGGAAGGCAAATAAAAGGAGACGTGGGAGGAGAACCCAGAGAGAATAGCTCATCAAAACTAAAAGACTGGCTGCTTTTGAGAAGAGTTGAGAGTCAGCTATGCCAAATGCCATGTGGAGGACAAAATAAGATAGAGGATTAAATATAAGCAGTGGATTTAGTCATCAGTAGCTCCTTGATGCATTTAGCAATAAAAATTCCCATTGGCGGTGAAGTGAAATCCAGACTGCATGGGGTGAGGAGTCTCTGGTTGGTGAATGAGGGCAACACGCCTCAGCCTTTCTCATCTTTGAGAATAGCATCACCATCCACCTGGAGTTCAGGCAAAAACCCAGCAGTTATCCTTAATTTTGCTCTTTTCTTCACAATTCAGTCTTGTCTCCAGAAGAAACCAAATCTGTCCACTTCTAACTCTGCCTGAAGAGCCACCATTGTCTCTGTCCTGGTGATAAAAACAGGGTCCCTCCTACCTTACTATCCTATAACCTGTTCACACCGCAGCCACAGCAGTCTTTCAAAACCTGTCAATCAGATCATATCCCTGTTCTTAGTAAGACCTTTCCCAGTTATCCCATCTCACTTTTTAAAAAAATTGTTAATTTCTTACCCTGCTATACTGCACAACCTGTACTGCCTCTTCACTTAATACACTTCTTCTCAGTACCCTCTACCGCACTGGCCTCTTTTCTGTTCCTTAAACAGGTTAAGTTTGTTGCTACCCTTGCACTTGGCTATTCTTTCTCTCACGCAGGGCCAGCTTCAGGCACGTGTGACCTGTGCTCCTGCTTCGAAAGACCCCGCGATTGGTTCAGTGCTCTGCTGTTGCTGTCTTGAAATTCTTCTTTCATGTGTGTGTGGTGAGAAATTTATTTTATGTTTTTAATTGTATTTTTTCCATTATCATTTATCCCCCTAATACCTCCTTCCCTTGTCTTGAAATTCTTAATAATTTTTGAACAAGGGGCTTTGCTTTTTCATTTTTCACCAGGATCTGCAAATTAAAAAAGCCAGACCTGCTTTCAAGAACGGTGTTAGCAGGAGGTCCCCTCCTCGGAGAGGCCTTCCTTGGCTGTCCATCCTTCCAAGGTAGCACCTCTCCTTCCAGTTACTTCCCTCCCACTGGAACGCAACAAAAGCTTCCAGAGAGCAGAGAGCTTGTTTTGATCATGCTGTAGCCTCAGTGTGTGGAACATCATCAGTATCCACCGTACCTTTGTTGAATAAGCTATTGGAAGCAAGAGAAATAGCGTATTGGGTATAATGGAAATTTTAGAACCTATTTGGCATTTATATACATTCTGATCAATAATTAAATTTATGTGGAGCTTGTGTGTACATATAAATTCTGATTTCATGCTGAGGTTAAGTGAGATATAACTTCCTCATATTGTATTCAAGCTTCATCTTTTTCATGAAAGATTTTGAAGTCTGGATTCAATGTCTGCTTTTGCTGCCTCTGTTATATGAACCAAAAATAATAATTTTAGTTTAGTCTGAAGTTTTTAAAGAAGTGTTGATCTACTTTCCAATTACATTGTGCTCTATGGCTCAGTAAAACATTTTCATTTGTGTCAACTAAATTGACCTGTTTAGCAACTCTATAAAAGAGATAAGGTAGCTATAATGTTTATTTTACCGTTTGATTCAACTCACTTTTTACATTCAAACTATGATGAAGCTTCGTGAGCATACGCAAATGATAGTCACAGAACTTTAGAGCTGGGAGTAATAGTTGAGACTATTTCTTCCAATTATTTCTCATTTTTAAATGAGGACAGAGAGTACCAAAAGGCACAGTATGGCAGGGATTTTGATGGACCTGATCTCTTAAATCAGAGATCTTTATATTTCACCATTGGTCCTCTTTCTATCAGTGAGCTAGCCAACTTTTGCTTGCAAAGGGATAATTTTTAAAGAGAATTGACACTCCACTTCTAAAATTTTGCTTTTTAATGTAAATCATGTCCTTTAAGTTTGTTAAGTGAATGGCTGAATAAATGAGAAAGAAGGAAGGAAGGAAGGAAAGAGGGAAGGAGGGAGGGAGAAAAGAAGGAAAGAAGGAAAGGAAATAGATCTAGTGAAATTAATTACTATTAAAATCTACATAAATAATTTATTTGGATCTTTAAGCTTTTGTCCTTAACTTATTTTATGTGTTCTCTCCTTGATGTTTTTTTAAATTGGGGATGGGAACAGGTTCTGTTACTGTGGAGGGACTTCTAACAGGATAGCACTCCTTTCTATTGCCCCCCAAGCGGTAGTAAGTTATTTGATTCATGGGAGAATTCATTAATCCACACTTGTGGATTTGAGATTCGCTCTTTACGTCCCTTTCCAACCTTACTGGTGGTGCAAGGCAAAAACCCCCAGCTTGTCTACAGGATACACACAAGGCTCCCGGGCTGCACAACTTCAGGACCTTTGACCCTATGTGCTGGAGTTAGGCTCCACATAGGAAACGGCATAAATAGTACAAGCTTTCTGGTCTGCTCTCTGCCAAGGGAGTGGCCCAGTGGGAAGCCCAGAGTTGTCTGGCCAGGCCTATGACTAAGGGGAAGGCAGCGAATCTAATCAGTGGCGACTTACTAGCAAGTCCATTATGCTTCACACCTCAGAAACTCTGGTCAAGCCTGAACTCAACAACCTAGCTTGACATTTTGAAGTCCACCTGACTGATTCCTTTATTCCTCGGCTAATACCACATGCTTCTTCCTGCTGCCTTTTTAAACTATGACGACCTTGCTTTTAAGTCTCCTTAGTTGCCAACTACATATTTATAATATTTTATAATCCACTTAAATCTGGAACATAATGATGTCATAATTATGAAAGTAACTGGATTTGTATGAAGTATTACTTAAGCTTAAGAACAAAATGGCAGCTGTGAAAACAGATGAAATAATTAGAGGAAGAAATTATTTCTCTTTGGAAGCTTCAAGATGTTTGAAAAAGTAACTAGTACCAGTTGGCAATAACGTTCTGTTCTCAGAAATTACACTTAAAGAGGGAACATGGATCCCAGGAAAACTCTTCATGCCACCAAGGGATGAGCCTCTGAACTACTTAAATAATTGGTTCCTATTCCAACAAAATTTGGGCTTGCCGTAAACGAGCGTGCATACGTCAGCCATGAATGACCTCAATCGGGCCCACACTTGGACAACAGCGAACCGATGAGCAAGAGTTCTCAGGGTCGGAGTAGCACTGGACTGTTTCCTGTGACTGACCTTTTCAGAGCGGTGTTCTCTCTTCCTGAGAAAAAGGCCTACAGTGCCGCTTCCTCCATTGATCATCTATCTGGTCATCTCTCAGGATAAGACACATCTGTTTGTAGGTGTGGGATGCAGTCGCTCAAAACTGACAGTAGGCTACTTAAAGTAATAGTTCAAGTTTTGCTTTGAGCTGATCTGTTTTCTAACAGCGTTAAGAGGTTTCCGCTAAAACAGAGAATTAGTGGTAATCAAGACAGCTGAAACAGGGTGGGAGCTGGACTTTGTGTCCTGCAATTGCCCACTCCAGTGCCCAAGGGGAGTGGACGTACACTGTAGACTACAAGATGCTTAAACACAGGGGTCAACTTCCAAGGGCCCTCGAAAGGCAGGTGGGCCAGTTCAGAACTGTCAGTCTAACCTGCTTAGAAAGTCCTGAGCACAGAATGGGTATGGATGGGCTAATCCCTCAAAACCTTCAGAGGGGGCCCAAGACAATCTTCAGATTTCAGTAGCCAGACAGACCCATTCCTGTAGATTCTACACCTGACTAAAAACTAAGTTGTTTTTAAATGAATTACTAAGGGGCCACATTATCAGCACAGTTAATCAATTATCAAGGTGTAGTGAGCCTGAAATACATATCTATTGCATTTTTATGTGCTAAATTTTATCACTTTATTTAGTTAAAGTGTGTTTGTATATAGTCCAAAAATGCCAAACAACTATGTAAATAATCTTCAAAGTTTCTTATCTAAGAGTTTACATGCTCTCTTTCATATCATTGCTTATCTTTCCAATAAAATGTATTTTGTCTACCTAGGAGTATACGTATCATAAATTTCAGATTAAAAAATATTTTGAAGGCTTTAATGAGTCCTACCAAAACATTTGCGAAAAATGAAATACCTCGCGGTCATCGCTCTGGACCGTGCACACAGCCTGCCCTCTAGTGTTTCTTTCTAAATCCTACCAAGTTTCAAACCACACTCTTAATCTCAAAATGCTAGGTTAACAGGATTAAGAACTGAGTCATCAAATTCAAAGAACAAGGTGAAATACCCAACACAGATTAAAATTAAATTAGAGAAAAGTGAAGGTCCTTCTGGGAGCTGGCGGTACCTGTCCGGAGAGATACTGTACTGCACAGTTCGTGGTAAATATATTTGTTTCATTTGGTAAATAGGGTCACAATAGGGAGATAAGCGTTAGTTCAAATGCCAGATGTAGATGTATGTAAAGTGCGACAACTTTCTAACTACTAGCACTGATGTGATTTTATTACTATAATTAAAAAACATTCCAAATGTTGATTAATTTCAAATATTGATGAAATAATGGAAGGTCTTATTTTCCAAAGTAGCAAATATACATAAAATAGATAAATACCCCCCTTTGGAAGAATTAAGATAATCTAATATTTTAGAGATTTCACTTTATTAAAGCATACAGTTGTTTCACTTTGTGAAGTTTCAAACATTTGCATTTGAAGTGTTTATAATGAATGTATATGAATTAAATCTAAAAGGAAATTCATTATCTGAGAAGAAAAGCATTTAACTGTAAACTATGTTTATATATCGATATGTTTTGTAAGTATGAGAAAATGCGTGAAGCTGCTTTGCTTTCACAAAAAAATAAGTTGAAAAAAAAAAGGTGTTCAGCCATCTAGGTGAAAACTCACTTGTGGATTTAGAATTGGAGGGGGAAATCCCTCTGATATATTTTAACTAATTCTGTGCTTGGTGATGTTTATTGTTGACGAGGAAATAAAATGAAATTTGAATTCTGTGGGGTTGCAAGCCCTACTATTCATTACTTTAAATTTCAGGTACTTTAGATGATAACCTTATTTACTGTCCTAAAGAATGTAAACAAACTAGAGACTCGGGTTGTCTTTTTTAAAAAACATGTATATTCCAGGCCTATGAATTGTCTAAAGTCATAAAGAAAACTTGACAGAAAAATGCTGTGAGTCACCATGTGTTTTCAATTAATGCCAACAAAGACTAACCTGACGGCAGGCATTTGATGCAGGTTTATTTTTCCTTTGCACTAACAGCGGGAACATGAAGCTGCCACTCCTGCTGTTTATTGTGTATCTGCTGTGGTTGAAAGAATGTCACTGTGCACCTACTCGGAAGGACAAAACTGCTGTCCACAGAAACCTGAAGGGTGTGTTTAGTTTCCTTATCTGTGCTCTGTCCTGTTTGCGTGTTTGCGTGTCCCGCCGGCGTGTACAGTGATTCACAGTTGTAAGATACCGTATTCATTATGCCCTCTAGTTTCACAGTGACACGTTCTCTAGGCACTTAAGCCAAGTAGATGTGACGCCAAACATCTGGATAAAAATAGCAAATTCCAACTGAGTATCTGAGAACATTCTCATATCCAGATGTTTGCTATCATGCAGATAGAACTTGCCAACTTTTTGACTGCAGTTCTTGGTATCATCCAGATGTTCGGTGTCCTTCAAGCAGTTTTAATGAACAGTGAAATTCTTTTCTAGCATTCGAAAAATTTAAACAATTAAAGTAATCTGTGATGTTATTCTTGAGATAGTGAGAGAATGGGTTATAATGACATTGAATCTGGTTGGTCTGTGCTCATTAACTTCTGACCTTTGCCTGACAATATATGCTTTGAGTACTTAACACTTAGAAAAATAAGTTAGTTAAGATGTTGCTTTGCGGGGGCAGTCTGTAGTTAATTTGGAGGCAAAAATAGGCTCCTTAGGAAGCCACGTTGGTGACTGTGGAGAGAATGACAGTGAATTTTATACCCACTAAGGGATCATTAAAAGTGTGTAGGACATGTCCAGTAGGTTATTAAAGAATCTTGCACTATATGAAATACTTTCTAGGTATGATGCCTCCTAGGAAGGTAATTGAAGCTGAGAGAAAGGTAAGTTGTTCACTGGGTTTGAGGTTCCCAGTTGAGTGTTTAATATAAATTGTGATGAAAATTCAGAACTTTCTATAATACAAACATGGATAAATGAAAACAGGCCTGGAGGAAATGGCAAGAATGAGGCTAAATGAACGCTGGCTTGTTCAGGAGCTCCGCAGTGAGGAACAGAAGGTATTGCCCATGTGGCCGCTGAGTCCATGTGGCAGCTGACAGCTAATTCATTATGATCTGCTTTCAGTCTGATGCTATAAAAGAACAATTAAGCTTCTATTTAGAAGACATAAAAATAAGTGAATTCATTGTATTTTGATGCAGATACCAATACACTGTAATGTGATCAGATCTCAAAGAAAAAAATTGCAGCGTATCTTTTAGGTTTTGCCAAGGCAGGGGAGACAGATGTTGATGAAGAGGTGAAGAAGGCTTTGGTTGGCATGAAGCAGATGAGAGTCATGATGGACAGGAGAGAGGAGGAGCATACAAATCTAATGAAAACCCTGAAGAAATGCAGAGAAGAAAAACAGGTACAGGAATTGAAGATACTATCTGTTCTTGAACATATCTAGACCATAAATATTGCACTGATAAAGGCGGTTGATTAATTACTTATTTTCCCTAGTAATAGATTTCTTTTGGAGACCAGCCCCTATTGAAGGAAAAGTTTGAAGGACATTTTTAATTTCTTCACAGAACATATTCCCTGTGGAATAGGCCTGTGCAGGGCTCCAAACCCAGGGATTTGGGGGATTCAGTTCTGTTTGGGAATGCTGCTTTCTTAAAAATGCTGTATCCTTACTTCCTTCTGAGTTAGGATATTGAGTCAAAAGTGTTCAGGGAGTTTTTGGTTAGATCAGCGGCCTCCGAAGTTTCTGATCTCTATCCCTATTACTAAAATGTTTGTTAGCATTCACTCATAAACATATGCATATTAATTTATTTATAAATTGGAAACATGACTTGCTACCACTAATAGCTCAAGATGCAAAATACACTTAGGATGAGGTTTGTGGTTAACTAGCGTGGAGGTAGTTTATATTTCAAATAATCTAGATATTTTGAAATTTTTTAGCCCAATTACCAGATCTGATTAGATCATCATATTTGTCCTCTGTCACCTGGCCAATAAAGAGCTCAGAATGAAGAAGTGTCAGCTCTGCCTTTGCTGCTTGTCTTTCTGAGTTGAAATTATTCATAACCTGCTGGGTTTTTCTTTTTCTCTTTTTTTTAGCCTTCTGTCCATTTGGTGAAGACTACTTTAGTTAAAACTAGGCATTAAAAGCCATCATTTAACTGAGTCCTCCTAAGTGCAATTCATTGTAATTGGCTGCAAGTGACCAGAGAAAGAGGAAGCCAGTGTCAGTGCTTCTGGAATGTGGAGGCCTCTTCCCCAGGGTCCTCACACGCCCTTGGCCTTGTGCAGTCGCCTGACAAAAGCACAACAGACAGTGTGTATGAAATAGTACACCAACCTAATCATTTTTAAATTCAAGCAACTTAACCTAACAGCTGTGGCTCAAACTATGTATCTTACCAATGGAGCATACACATTATATTCAAATGTCCATGGAAGATGTTAAGAATTGTTCATGGGCCCGGGTTGGTGTGGCTCAGTGGATTGAGTGCCGGCCTGCAATCCAAAGGGTCTCCAGTTTGATTCCCAGTTGGGGCACATGCCTAGGTTGCAGGCCAGGTTCCCTGTAGGGGGCAGGGCGCATGAGAGGCAACCACACACTGATGTTTCTCTCCCTCTCTTTCGCCCTCCCTTCCCCTCTCTCTAAAAATAAAATCTTTAAAAAGATAAATAAATAAAACATTTTTAAAAAACTGTCATGTTACAATTATAAAGCTCAATACATCTCTAAATTATAGACATTGCATGGCTCATGGTTTAATAGCATTAAGCATCAACATAATATTCAAAACAATTAAATTTTTTAAAATTTGTTTTCCAAAATTACCCTTAAATCAAAGAGGAAATTAAAACTTTAACAAAGAGAACTTGGAAAATATTCTAAATTTTAGCAGTGAGAGTAAATTACTTTTAAAATTTGTTTTCATTAAACAAATTTTAAAATTGTAGTAAAATACATATCAAATTTACCATCTTAATTGTTTTTAAGTGTACAGTTCCATAGTGTTAAGTACTTTCACATGGTTGGGCAGCCAATCTCCAGAATTCTTTTCGTCTTGCAAAACTGAAACTCTCTACCCAGTAAACAACTCCCCATTTTTCTTCCCCAGAGTCTATTTTTAAATTTAAAAATACAAGTAGAATTTCTAATATTTCCTTCCTATACCTATAAATTTGGGGACCACTGAGTTTCAGATAGCTACCAGAATTCTCTTCACTTCTGGCCTCCTGGTATCCAGTGAGCAATTGAGGCAGGGTTGTATGACAGGCAAGCTGACCACAAAGCTGTGGCTAGGCTGTCACCACACTGGCTGATGTTTTGGCCACACCTACACCCTGCATCCTGCAGGGTCCCTAGCAAGGAAAGGAGATTGCCTGACCAGCAGCTAAAAGCTCTCCTTCCATTTGGCAGCAATCAAAAGATTTTTAGGAAATTAAGAATAGCTGTTCATGAGGAAAGTGTGGCAGCCTCTTGAGCTGCCTTCTTCCATGGTAGGCTTGTGAGCCTGGCCACTGGGACTAATGACACCACTACTTTCATTTACAGATAAGGAAACTGAGGCTTGAGATGTTAATGAATTTGTTAACCCAGTGCTGTCAAGAATGACCAGGGAGAAAGTCAGCTGGTGCTCTGCCTGTGGGACCTAGTGACTTTCTGTTTTCCTCCCTTTCCCCAGCCTCCTGGCAAGCCAAGAGTACAGCACTATGAAAAGAATGCTCCAGCCCTGGCTGGTGTGGCTCAGTGGATTGAGTGCTAGCCTGTGAACCAAAGCGTTCCAGGTTCGATTCCCAGTCAGGACACACACCTGGGCTGCAGGCCAGGTCCCCAGTAGGGGGTGCTCGAGAGGCAGCCACACATTGATATTTCTCTCCCTCTCTTTCCCCCTCCCTTCCCCTCTCTCTAAAAATAAATAAATAAAATCTTAAAAAAAAAAACTCCAGTTATGGATGGGTCAGGTAAGCAAGTGTTGGTTTCAGTTCTGGCCCTGAAGAATCCTAGGACCCATAGAATTTTAATTTTTGTTAAAACCACTTATTATTTAAAAGTTCATTGATTCACACTCTTAAGATCTAGACACTCAATTCAAAATTTAATTAAAAAAATAGGAGTTCCCCTCCCTAAAATTATTTTAATCCTAGAATAGGGGATACTTTAGACAAACTATGAACCAGCAAATAAGGGATTGGTGTCCTAGGACAGAGCACCACCCATCCTCAAGTGACCCAACATTATCACGGACCGCCCCTCCTCAGCCCCTCCTTGTTAATATTTAGTGAGAGCATAGGAAACCCACTGAACTGGAAAACCCTAGTGTGGCTTAAAGTAATCTGCCCCCACTCCAGGTTTACATAAACTACTCAAATTGATGTGGACATTTAGGGGGAAATGGAATGGGCATTCTTAAACCAGAGATCTACTTCCCCCATGGCAACATTTCCCACCAAAACTTGGAACATGTGATTTGGTATTGGTTTTTGTTATGCTCTTGGGCGTGAGTGGAAGAAAATCAGGAACTACTATAAATCAGTGCCAAGGTGAGGCAACCTTTCTTGAGAAGTATAGGGTTCCAAAACTGTTCTGTAAAGCCCAAGGAGACAGGAAAATCCTGTCTGGGTCACAAGGTACATTTGGTAGGCTGAGGCCCTGCCCGTTTTCTTTTATGGCATATAGCGAATGCCACCTGGCTTAGCCTCAGGAATCTGCCATGAAGGCTGCCGAACCATGTGAGCCCAGCCAAGGAGATGCAGATTTTCAGTGCCCAGGTGTTCTTTGGGCTTAATATTCCAGAAAAGGGTAAATTATTTTTTCCCACTAGGTGAAGATGCACACTAAATTAGTTTTAAGTACAGAAACTTTGCTCCCTCATGTAATCTTCACTTAAGGGAGTGGCCCTTAGCTCTGAGACTGTCTTCTTATGGGTGGGCCCATGACACCCGTAATTCACCTGAACCACATCTTGGGTATGGAGGGAGCCTGTCTTCAGAAGTTCACACTTGTAGGGATGCCAGGGGTCTTGGCAGGGGTGCCAGCCTGAGAGGAGCTTAGGGGACAAGGCTGAGGTTCTTAGGGATAGTGTCACTTCTGCTAGGCTCCTTACCACCCAGAGAGGGACCTGGCCAAGTACCGCCAGTCGCCACAAGGGGGAGTGCTCGGAATATGGACAAGAAGAATGAAGGTACTCAAAATAATAGCATCTTGACAATTAGAATCATTTATAGGAAGATTTGATTTGATATACAAGAATCGTGCTTTCTTACTGTTAAAAACATACAAAAATTAAAAGGAGCATAACTGAAAGAAATAAATGCATCAGCTTTCTAAGCCTTAAAACTGCTTTCCACATCCCTCAAGGACTAGGTGCGAAGGCAGACAAGTAAACAGGTGAATTACCTCAGAGTAGGGACTAAGTCTTCATTTCCGGTTCAGCCGCATCTAGTAATGTCTGTCCCATAGCAAGCACTCAATAGATACCTAGTGAATGAATAAATGAATAGATGGGTAAGATTTGCACAGTCTTCAGAAGGGATCAATCAGTGCTCTGTTTCTTTAGAGAAGTCAATAGATTATTTTTTTATTTTTAAAAATATTCATTTATTTATTTTTAGAGAGAACGGAGGGGAGGGAGAAAAAAGGGAAGAGAAACATTGATTGGTTGCCTCTCTCACATGTCCCAACAGGAGACAGAACCCACAACCCAGGCATGTGCCCTGACCAGGAATCCAACTGGTGACATTTTGCTTTGCCGGATGATGCCCAGCCAACTGAGCCACACCCACAAGGGCTCAGTGCTCTTTTCTTAATCAAAGAGAAAGCTTTCTTCGGGGTAGATCTGTCAGCTGCTAGGGACTTGAAGGAGCGAAGTAGCTTAGAATACGTGTATTTTTAAAGAGTGAAATCAAATGAGGTATACAATACATTGAGTCATGAAATGCAAATAGGATGTTTGTTTCTGCTTTTTAATTAGGAGGCCCTGAAACTTATGAATGAAGTTCAAGAATACCTGGAAGAGGGAGAAAGGCTATGCCAGGAGTCTCTGGCAGATTCCTGGGACGAATGCAAGTCTTGCCTGGAAAGTGACTGCATGCGATTTCATGAAACCTGCAAACCTAGTTGGTCCTTTATGGAAAATATGGTAAGAGAATAAGAGAGCATAAGATTTTAAAGTTTTTAAATACCTACTTCAGCTTACTTTTAAACCATTAATTTATATTAATATTTAGAATATAGATGCCTGATCTGATACTGGCCTTTTGCAATCTAGACTCTTAACATTCACGCTTATATATGATTCACCTGTGTATATACAATTTATAAGTTCAAACAACCATTCAGCATTTGTCCCACCATTTAATGACCCTGTATGTATCTCTCTTAGAAACACCCTGACTCTTTCTGCCTTGTATTTATTATTTGTGAACATGTTCCCACTAGATTGTAAGCTCTTTAAAGGCAGGGACTATATCTCATCTATCTTCATTGAAGCATTATAGATATCCAATAAATGTTTGCTGAATTGTATTCTGAATAATAGTCTTATAGTCTCTGATTTCAAACCACTTTAATTTTTTTCCCTGGAGAACAAACATTTGCCTCCTGAATCTCTTTCAATGGGCTTGCCCTCTATGGCAGCATGCACACGGGCGTGCACACAGAGATTCATGTCCCCTTTAGGCCTACCCATGCATGTCTTATAGGACTGGCATGTTTTCTTTCTTGTCCCCTTTGGCTATCTTCTGGACAGAGGGAATCACAGAGGGGGGTGACCTGAATAGGATGAGCTCTGCCCTATAAAAGTCTCCTACTCTATTGGCCTGAATTTCCCTTCCCCGTCAAGAAGTGAGCTGACTATGAAATGGAGTGAAATTTCCCTCTCCATATTAGAGCATGCACTAATTAGAGTATGCTTCTGGCTTGGCAGTGCCATACCCAATTATAGAGTGAGCCACCCTTAGGATGATTCGTTCGCCAAGTTAATTTGCCTCCACTGTTAATTGCATCTGCTCTATTTTTATTGCCACTCTCGAATACACCAGAATATGGTTGAATAAGCACTGGCTGGAAGTCAGGAGGTTTGGGGACCATTCCTATCTGTGTCAGTTGTGTGGCCTTATGAAAATTTCTTGGGGCTTTAAAGTTTTGTTTTTGTAAATGGATTCAGGTAAACAGAAGCTGGCAGAGGGAGAGGCAGAGGATGCACCCAGATTATTTTTGAGAAAGGCATGAGTACTCTAGGAATTTCTGGAGAACTCTTTGAACAGCACTGGGAGGCGTAGCAGTGATGTGTATGTTCCCCAACACACAGTGTAACCATATTACTATCATAGAAGGGCAACCGTGTTCTGGCACAAACTTAAGTGTCACACAGATGAAGGAGCACATGGTGTGACTGCTGGAAAATCTTCTCCCGATGAGTAGAGAATTCCAGAATTAGAGCTTCATTCCTTTCACTACCGCCAAGAAGGGCTTTGATGACTGCAGATGAGTAACATCCTAAGTAACCTATTTAGCTGTATTAGGCATCTACAGTTTAGTTTAAATGTTTTGATGAGATGAGAGAGAGCAGAGCGTAGACACTAATGTAGTCTGCTGAGGGAAAAAAGAGAAGAACTAAGACACGAAGACATGAAGACAGAGGTAAAAGACAAGAGCCTTATTCATAGTTTTCAGGCAATCTACACAGCACCCTTTGGACCAGGGCATGCCAACCACCGCGAGTACATTAGCCTGTGGCTTGTCAAAAATATTGAAAACTTGGTCTTTTTAGGCCTTTTATAGGCTATTATAAAGCAAAAGGAATTTCAGATCCTATTTCTATAGTCAAAGTCAAAGCCACTACAAGAGTGTTAATAAATTATCTTATATTAAATTTCCTTTTCCTAGTTTGCCCAGAATTGTTCTTGATTTGGAATGACTACTGTAAGTTGACTTTAAAATTTACAATAAAAAATAGTCCGGAAAGATAATAAATTTCTTATTCCATCCTGTCCCTGACCCCACAGATGGAACAGTTTTTCAGGAAGATATACCAATTTCTGTTTTCTTTCCACGAAGATAATGAAAAAGATCTCCCTTTCGGTGAAAAGGTCATGGAGGAAGATGCACAAGTGACCCAAATAGAGCACGTGTTCAGCCAACTGATGGTGGATGTGAGATTTCTCTATAACAGGAGTTTTAACGTCTTCAAACAGATGCAGCAAGAATTTGACCAGGCTTTTCAGTCATATTTCATGTCAGATACAGACTCACTCGAGCCTTACTTTCTTCCAGCTTTATTCAAAGAGCCAGTGAGAGAAGCAGGCCTTGTGCAAAGCTGGGACATTTCTAGCTTCCTCCAGCTGTTCAGTGATTTCAGTGTCTCCATTTATCGAAGTGTCGGCACAGCGATTACTGAGACACCACATGCAACGGACGAGTCACCAAAACAACACAAAGGCGAGTATTAGAGGATTATTTTTACTTAGATGTTCATATGAAAGTCAAGTTTTATTTAGCTTTGGGAATGGTAGACATTTCTAAGTCATCGTGCAATGTTTCTGAGAGTGAGTTTATGGATAATCGAAGTTACAGAGGCTTTTAGAAGCTCTGAGGTCTGCCAAGCACTGTCTCTCTTCCATTATTGCTGAGAGTTCGGTGGGCATGTTCTGTCATTGAAGCAAATTATCAAAGCTGAAAAGGAAAGTGGGAATAGGGTGAGAACTTTTGGAGAAAAAAAAGTTGCTTCCTTCACTAAAACTCCTGTAGATGCTCAGCTCCATTCTGCTGGAACATCATGGAGTTTCTTTAAAATAACAGGATCCTCAACTCCTAGTAGGGAAGATGCCTAGTGTTGCATAAAAGCAGGTCACGTTTAGTACCCCCATGGCCTCCTCTGTTTCACTATTGTAATTCCTTACATCATAACATTTATTCATGAAACCACAGAAACTTCTCATAGACAACCCCAAAACTTCAGAAATAAGAATTTCTGTAAAACATATGAATTGCCTTCTATCGATACCACTCATGCCCTTGTTTCAATATTTCATGCTGGAAAAACAATTCTGCCTCATGTTTCAAGGAGGGAGGAGAAAATGTCTTCAGGCTTCTATAAGAGTGGCTGGGATGCAGCATCTCAGAAATGAAAGTTGCTGTGTGAGCCAGCGTAGGATCTGCATCTCCTGGGACTTCTTTCCTATTGACCACGGAGGCTGCTCCCCTCCAACACGGGAAATACAATGGGCTCCCTCCGAAGTCCTGTCCTGTGTGACAACATGGATGACCCTGGAGGATATGATGCTGAGTGAAGTGAGCCGAACATCGAAGGACAAATATAATAAGCTCTCCCTTGTATGAGGGATCTGAAAAAGTCAAACTCATAGAAGCAGCGAGTGGAACGGTGGTTGCCAGGTGCTGAAGGGAAGAGGAAGTGGGAAGGTGGCGGTCAAAGGGTGCAAAGTTTCGGTTTTGTAAGGTGACTAAGTGCTACAGATCTATCGCATGGCACAGTGCCCACAGTCAACATACTCTGTGTCACAGGGGGCACACACAAGGCCTGCGGGCCGCATCTGGCCCTCTACCTTGTTTTATCCGGCCCAGCACCTTGTTTCTACCCGGCAGTGCTGAGCTCCTTGCCCCTAGTTAAGGAGTAGTTACATTTATGCAGTCCTAAAATTACATTCGGCCCTTTGAAGGCTGATGTGGCCTTTGCCACGAGGCTGATGTGGCCCCCAGTGAAAATGAGTTTGACACCCTTGCTCTACTGGATACTTAAAAAAATTGCTAAGAGTATAGAGCCTATGTTAAGAGTTCTTGGCAATAATAATAATAAAAATAACAGGGCAGGAAGACATTTTTGGAGGTGATGGATAGTTTCACAGCATAAATTGTGAGAATAATTTCATGGGTATATACTTATTTCCAAAGTCATCAAGTTGTATATATTAATTGTATATAGATATTTTTGTATGCAGGGGGGAAAAGGGCGCCTTCTAAATATTTCCCAATTATATCAGCTGTAGTTGGCAACATTTGAATCAAATTCTTAAAATTGCCATGACATTGCATAACAGGCCTCTGTGTGGGCGGGGCTTACCTCACACTGTCAGAAACTGGAGCCAGGAAAAAATGCATTACACCCTTCCCGTCCTATTGTTCCGTGAGTGGAACAGCCATTATTACTGGAATTATTGTTAGGTTCTATTTCAGGTCTGGTGGACTTTTCTGGTAAGTCAGGTGTTTTGTCTGGTATTCCATTCTGAGATTCCAAGCTCACCATATATTCAAGAAAAGCATAAAAGCAATAGATTAAGTACTGGGTCCAGCACAAATAACGTCCCTTTTTATTATAAATTTTTATTACAAAATCATAACAATGAAATTCTGTAACATAACAATATCACATTCAAGCACACCATATGACATGTTAGGTAAAATGTTCGAATTAAAACTATAAATTAGTACACCCATACTATTACCCGACCAACCACACTCAAGCAGGCATTACTTCTGCCAGATCCTGTATGTCAATGTGGGGATGATATTGGACAATTTTTCCCTGACGTTTTAAATAGATATCAATTGCCCTGGAGTAATATTCCAATAATAAAGAACATGTTCATTAAAACAAAATTATGCCCCCCTTCCTGCACCATATTTCACATTGTATAGCAATCTTACACTGAGCTGCTACATTGAAATGTGCACAGGAGTACTAGTAACTCACAAAGTTGAAATGGAAACAGTTTCCCAACCACAGCAACTCCCTTCTCCCTGCCAGGGCTCCCTTTCCATCACACACTCTCAGACCAGACCCTACTCTCAGCTGGCTTGTGGACCCCCAGCTCCCTGCCTCTTGTACCACCTTCACCTCGGTGATAACTTGGAGATCCAGGATCCCCTATAAATGCAAAAATTAAAGACAAAAACAAAATAGCAAACAAAAAGAGCCTGTGTTACACCTTTGTATTCTTCTTTATCCAGTACCCCTACCCCAACCAGATGGTGCACAGCAAACTCAACAGAGGAGACATTCTCTTCCCAGATGAACATATGGGGACGATTTATCAAGAATAGGCAGGTAGCCTGAACTGGTGTGGCTGGGTTGGAGCACTGTCCTATAGCAGAAAGGTTGCGGGTTCAATCCCAGGTCCAGGCACGTACAAGACACAACCAACTGATGCTTCCCTCGCACCAATGTTTTTCTCTCTCTCCTTTCCTCTCTCTAAAAGCAATGAAAAAAGGTCCCAGATGAGGATAAAAGAGAAAAAAAATAGGCAGGACTGGAAGGTATTTACATGCGGTTCCCATCACTTTTCTGGGCAGGTGGTAGGTGAAAAATAAGCCTGTTGCCCTAGAAAATCCATCTAATGGGAAAACATTTTGAACTTTACTCCTCATGGTTGACAGAATAGCAGCTTCCCCAAGATGTCAGTGCCCTAATCCCTACAACCTGTGATTATGTTAGGTCACATGGCAAGGGGGAAATAAGGTTGCAGATCAAACTGAGTTGCTAATCAGCTGACTTGCTAATCAGCTGACGTTAAAATAAGGAGATTATTCTGGATTATCCGAGGACCTCCAAGGATCCTTCAAAGTGGGGAAAGGAGGCAGAAAAGAATCAATAGAGATGGCAGCATGAGAAGGACATGTCCCCACTTGGCTGGCTTTGAAGATAGGAAGCAGGGCCAGGTCCAGGTGGCCTCCAGAAACTGGGAAGGAGTGGAAATGGATTCTCTCCTAAGGTGTCTAGGGAAAGCCAGCCCTGCCCACACCTTGATTTTAGCTGACTGAGACCCAGTTCAAATTTCTGACCTACAGAACTGTAAGATAACACGCCGCTTTAAGCCACTACACTTGTGGCAATTTGTTACAACAGTAGTGGGAAACCATCACACTTGTCTGGTTCAGCACAATGGCCGACACTCGCTGAGGGAGCGCTGTGCACAGGCAGCCTCAGGAATCGGCTGATTTCGTCATGATCATCCAAAAAGCCAAAATCTGAAAAATAGCTAAAAATTGGATAATGGATACTATTAAAAGAGGAGAGGCAATAACAAATGCAAGAAATAGCTTGTTTAATACTATTTTTGTTTTATTGAGTGTTGTTTCATTTTAATCTCCATATGGAAGAATTTCTCTTCTACTTTGGTCTTTCAAGACCTCAATTCCTGAATGTGTTGTAAGAGAATAAAATAGCTTTTTCAATTGTCCTCACTGCTCTTATAAATCCCTGGAAAGAAGAGATGAGATCCTGTTGAATAAAACTGTGGGGTGTAGTAGTTTGACATAGTGCTGGATGCTGGGAGATCTGGGTTCCAACCCTACTTTAGAAAGTGTTTGCTGACCTCAGTTTTCCCTTGTGGGAGGAAACAGATACACATAGGATAGTAGCTGATGTGTCTCAGGGAGAGCTGCCTAGAAGGGTCCTGTGACCCTGTCATGGCGAGACTGAAGTGAGGTGAGTTACTGCTGTGGGTGTAGAACGAGGAATCGGTGTCATAGGGACCTGAAGTGTGCCATCCCTGTTTTATATACCAGGTATTAATCCAGATGCTGGAAATACGACAATGATTATGACATAGCCCCTGACTTTTAGTAGCTCAGTCTGGAGAAAGGAAAACAGACAGACCAGTGGGCAATTACATTACTATATCACAAGTGAAATGATAGAAGGTGTGGAAGAATAAAAAGATTAAAAGGACAAGACAAAATCCCATCCCTCAGGGGGTCAGAGTCTAATAGAAAAGATAAGAAAGTAAACAGTACATAAAGCAGAAACAAGTTTTACTGTGGAACTGCCTGTAGAGGTCCTGGGGGGCAAGAGGAGATGCTGCTAAGTCTAGAGCTGGGAGCTGGGAGAAAATAACTTTTTGTCCATCCAGCAAAGGAGATGGTTGCCTTACACACCATATGGCCTAAAAAATGCCTCATGGGTTTTTAAGCAATAGATTGCACACTTCATCTCCAAATGAAATGTTTCATCTTTAAATGTTGAGGATTAAATATAACAGAAAATCAACAGGTTATAAATTAATGATTTTTTCTAATGTAAAACACTCAATTGGGAACTGTCAGTGTGCTGTTGGATTGGCTTCTTTTTACATCATCATTTTTAAATAATTAATTCTTCCAGAAAAAAGTTGATCTGCTTTAGATGCTTTCTCCTAAACAACACCCTGTTCATAACATTACACATATGAAATGCAAAAACAACAAAAAAAATGGTATTAAAGAAAATTCCTACCACTTAGTTTAAGAAACAGACATTTTCAATATCTTTGAAACTCTAATGTACTTCTCAATTATAGCTTTAAAAAAATTATAATAATTATTAGACTTTTAAAATACAAGTCCAAAGAGAAAAGTATCTTACAGTCTCCTGTTTAGTTAACCCTACTGACATCAGAAATAATAAGGATAAAAACACGACACACTAAATTTAAAATAATTCACATATACAAAGAATAAAATTAATGAAAGCTGCCCCTCTCCTACACCATCAAATCTCTCTCTGAAGGATAGTTAGCATTAATAATTCTTCATGATTCCTTCCAAAAAATAAAAGTCTTTCTGGAGGTGGGGCAAAAGGAGTGTAGTAATAATGATGAGTAATAATAATAGCAATGAGACTGTTGAATTAAAGGATGTATGCAATTTTTAATAGATGTCAAATTGTCTTAGCAAATGGTTGCACCAACACGCACTCCTGTGATTAAATCCAGGAAGAAGATTTCGAAAGCACCAGTAAGAAAAAGAAACAGCATTGTATCTACTCCCTAAAGCGCAGACTCTGATGTGTAAATGCTGTGTTACCTGCAGACGCTGACCCTGGAAGCCAGAGTTCAAAGACAGTGCCTGTGCAGGACAGAGGGCTGTGTGGAGAACGTGGCCAGAATTTGTCAGAATGTGTCAAAGTTCGTGCAAGATGCCAAAAATGTCAGGATTACCTATGGGAAGGTAAATAATTAAATTATTTTCTCAGGGTTCCAACAGTATTCTGGTCAGAGGTCAAAACTGTCGCTTTTACAAGCATTGTGGATTCATTTGCTTTCCTGCAAGTACTTTTTTGCAAGCTCATTTCCAGCTGGATGTGCTCAGTGTAGGTTTATAAACTTTTATTATTCAAAAGTAGGTGAAATCATGTTTTCCCTTTTTAAAATTCCCTACCTGTTCCTGTGAAAGTTTTTATGTTTGAAGCCCTAACAAACACAAATGTGTACAAAAGAGAACTATGAACAAATTAGGACACCTCCTTCCTTCTTGCTGCAAAAGAAAAGGCAACCCACCAATGAAAGCAATCTGCCTATTATGTAAGCAAATCTTTAGCCAAGTGAATTTCGTTTTTCTTTTTGAAAGTGCCATTAGACTTTTTCCATTTGGTGGGTTAACTACTAATTGGTATTTAAAAACGGAAGTGCCTTCTCACAAGCCCCAAGCAGACTTTCTCCCCGCAGATCAAGGCCTTTGTTCCACCCCCTGGAGAGAAATCCTCTCCACCAGACTCTTCCTGCATTTCCTCCTCTCCTCCCTCATCTCCCTTTACTTTCGGCAACTAGAGTTGTTTTTACTGCCCACTAAGGCCTGAGTGCAAAATTTCTTGCTAACACCAAGAACTTTTGGTTCTGGTGTTTCTGGGTTTTTTTTTGTTTTTGTTTTTGTTTTTACCTTGCCAAAGCCCTAAAGGAAGGAAATTCTAAGAAGTGTGGCTAAGGGCTTGGAGTAGGAGGTTGAATATATGAGCGGTAAACTGGACCTTGTTGTTAGAGCAAGAAAGATCTTGTTTCTCCTGAATTGCTGACTGGGTTACTTGCTGCCGCTGTGTTTCATCATTTGGAAAATGGGATTAATGTAGCTACTTTATACTGGTGTTTTGTGGATTAAATAAAGTGTCTGAAGTATTAATGACACTCGTTATACAAGTGCTTGTATTTTAAGTCTCAGTTGTAAGGTTGTATACAGAAACAGAAGTTTTCATAAGAGAAAATATACACTACTATACTAGCCACTTACAAAAATAGTCCCGCTCAAATATCTCATCATTAACTTCTTTTTATCCAGTTAGAAGCTTTAATGAATAATCTCTCACTGGTTGTCATAAAACAACACAGAAGGCGGGGGAGGGAATTGGAGGAAGGAGGTCAAAAGGCACAAACTTCCAGGTGTACCAGAAGTAAGTACAGGAGGTGTAATGGGCAACATAATGACTGGCTGACACTGCTCTGTGGCATATATGAAGGATGTCAAGAAAAGTAAATCCTAAGAAGTCTCAGCACAAGAAAAATTTTCTTCTCTTCTTTTCATTGTGTCTCTATGAGATAATGGATAGTAACTAATCCTAATGCAGGAATCATTTTACAGTATATATATAAACCAAACCATCATGCTGTATATCTTAAACTTATACATTGATATCTGTCAGTTACTTCTTAATAAAACTGGAAAATAGAAGAAATCAGATAGTACGGTATAAACACAATCAGTGTACAGCACCAGATGGTGAGTATACATTGGCTAATGCTTCCGAGACAGCTCACAGCACATAACACAGGATATATGAAGCGCAAACTGATCGCTGCAAAGGTGACACGTAATGGAAAGGCTGTCCTAGTGCGTTCCCATGCCATTTAAAACTTTCATTATAAAATGCATGTTATTGTGAATATATAAAGAATAAAATAATAAAGCTTCATGGGTCTACCACCTAGATTAAGAAATAAAACATTACCAAAACAGATGAAGTCCCCACTGTGCCTCTTCTACATCACATCCGCTTTATGCAGCAAGAGCTAATGGGTACATATTGTCACACTACAAAAGAGACACATGCTAAATGTGGGTTTTCTTTCTTCCTTCTCTCAAAACATTTATTCTTATGTCTATGTAGTGACTAAAAACACCTTAAGGTGCTATGGATCCCACTGATCTTATCTTAGAAAATAGCAGCTTTATTGAAATATACCATACCATAATGACATACCATAAAGCTCAACCTTTTAAAAGATACAATTCAGTGTTTCTTAGTATATTAAAAAAGTTGTATTATCATCTCCACTATCGAATTCCAGAATATATCCACCTGCATAGATACGCCATACTCATTAGCTACCACTTCCCCTCCCCACTACACCTTCTCCTACCTAGCCCTGGCGACCACTAAACTGCTTTCTGTCTCTGTGAATTTGCTTATTTTGGGCATTTGAAATAAATGGAATTATACAATATATGATCTTTTGCGGCTGACTTCCTTAACTTAGTATAATAGTTTCAAGCTTCAACCATATTGTAGCATGTATCAGAACTTTATTCCTTTTTATGACTGCATAATATTCCATTGTGTGGATATATCGTATTTATCTATTCATCAGTTGATGACATTTTATTTGTTTCAACTTTATCGCTATTATAATATTTCTATGAACATTTGTGTACAAATTTTTGTGTGGAAATATGTTTTCTTTTTTTATTGTATTTTATTGATTATGCTATTATAGTTGTCCTGGTTTTTCCCCCTTGGTCCCCCTCTACCCAGCACCCCTCACTCCCTCAGGCAATCCCCACATCATTGTTCATGTCCATGGGTCATGCGTATAAGTTCTTTGGCTACTCCGTTCCCTATACTGTACTTTACTTCCCATGGCTATTCTGTACCTATTTATTTGTATTTCTTAATCTTCTCACCTCTTCACCCATTCCCCCATACTGCCTCCCATCTGGCAACCATCAAAATGCTCTCCGTATCCATGATTCTGTCTTCAGTCTTCTTATTTGCTTAGTTTGTTTTTTAATTCAATAGTCAATAGAAATGTGTTTATTGCCATTTTATTATTCATAGTTTTGATCTTCTTTTTATTAAATAAGTCCCTTTAATATTTAATATAATAATGGTTTGGTGATGATGAACTCCTTTAAGTTTATTCTTGTCTGGGAAGCTCTTTTTATCTGCCCTTCGATTCTAAATGATAGCTTTACTGGGTAGAGCAATCTTGGCTGTAGGTCCCTGCTTTTCATGACTTTGAATTTTTCTTGCCAATCTCTTCTAGCTTACAAAGTTTCTTTTGAGAAATCAGCTGATGGTCTTGTGGGAACTCCACTGTAGATAACAAACTCCTTTTCTTTTGCTGCTTTTAAGATTCTCTCTTTATCTTTAATCTTTGCCATTTTAATGCTGAGTCTTGGGGTGGGCCTCTTTGCATCCATCTTGTTTGGGGCTCTTTGTGCTTCCTGGACTTGCATGTCTATTTCCTTCATCAAATTAGGGAAGTTTTCTTTCATTATTTTTTTAAAATACATTTCCAATGTTTTGCTCTTTCTCTTCTCCTTCTGGCACCCCTATGATGGGCCTCTTGAAGTTTCCCCAGAGGCTGCTTATACCATCCTCATTTCTTTGGATTCTTTTTTCTTCTTATTCTGATTGGTTGGTTTTTGCTTCCTTATATTCCAAATCATTGATCTGATTCTTGGCTTCATCCACTCTACTGTTGTTTCCCTGTAAGTTGTTCTTTATTTCAATTAGTGTATCCTTCATTTCTGAGTCAGTCCTTTTTATGCTGCTGAGGTCCTCACAAAGTTCCCTGAGCATCCTTATAACCAGTTTTGAACTCTGCATCTGATAGGTTGCTTATCTCCATTTCATTTAGCTCTTTTTATGGAATTTTGACCTGTCCTTTAATTTGTACTGTGTTTCTTTATCTCCTCATTTTGACAGCCTCCCTGTATTTGTTTCTATGTATTAGGTAGAGCTGCTTTGACTCCATGTCTTGGTAGTGTGGCCTAATGTAGAAGGTGTCCTGTAGGGTCCAGTGGCACAGCCTCCCCTATCAACCAGGCTGGAACTTGAGTGTACCCTTCATGTGGACTGAGTATACCCTCCTCTTAGGAGCCTTGGATGTAGTTGAGCCTTGGTTGCTGTTGGCAGGTCAACGGGAGGGATTTACCCAGGCCAGTCAGCTTTAAGGACTGGCTGTGACCACTGACCATCAACCTCCACCCTCCATGGAAGATCAGCTGTGCAGGGGCAGGGTGGTGGTGCTCTGACTTGGTCTGCAGCTGTCCACAGGTGCACTGGCCTGGGGTTTCTTTGGTGTTGCAGGCCAACATCAGCCCCCACCTATGTTTTTCCTGGGGCCATTCTGCCTGAGCTATAAGGCAATCTGAGATGGCTGCTAATTGTGCTGGGTTTAGAGATTCCCAGGTGGAGCCAAGCTGTGAACCTAGGCTGCTATTGCTAGTGCTGGGCCTGGGGCTCCCTAAGGCCAGCCATTGCTTGTTTGAGAGGATTTAGGAAGTTGTGAAGCATGAGCCAAGAGCAGCCACTCATATGGAAAAGCAACTTGGGTGGGCTGGTAAGTTGGTTGGGGCAGAGTCTCTGGGGATCTCCTAGGTGAGTCAAACAGTGTTAGCCAGGTTGATGGAGTCCCAGATATGACACCAGCTTGCCAGCTGTGTCTCTGTGTGGGGAGGGTTTACAAAAGGGACTATGGCCTCTGCTCTCCTTGATGCCAGACACTTCAGTTTCTCCCTGTATGCCACTGGTACCTTTCAAGCTGTCACTCTGGTGCTGGAGCTCAGAGGGAGTGAGTCTGAGTAGGTGAGTCCATGTGTGGGTTCTTGAAGAGGAATTGCTTGGGGATCCAGAACTTTTCCCACTGACTCAAACCCTACTGCTATTTGCAGCCAGAAGTTGTGGGCACTTACCGTCCTGGCACTGGAATGCTGAGCTGGGGGGCCTGGTGTGGGGCTAGGACTCTTCTCTCCCAAAATATCCCTCCTGAATTTTTATCCACCACACGATGATGTGGGACCAGCCTGTTCTGCATCTGGTCCCTCCTACCAGTCTGGAAGGATGTGGTTTCTTTAATTCTGTAGTTTCCAGACTTCCATTCAACTCCATTTCTGATGATTCTGAGTGAGAGTTGTTCTATATTTTAGTTGTAATTCTGATGCGGTTGTGTGAAGAGGTGAGCTATGTCTGCCTATGCCATCATCTTGACCAGAAGTGGACATATGTTTTCAATACTCTTGAGTGTATACCTAGGAGTAGAATTGCCACCTGACATGGTTACTCTATATTTAACATTTTCAGGAACTTCCAAACTCTCTTCCAACCTAGAGGCACCATTTATATTACCACAAAAAATTCATGAGGGTTCTAATTCCTGCACATCCTTGCCAATACTTGCTACTGCTTATCATTTTATTTTAGCAATCTAGTGGTTGTAAGGTGGTATCTCATTGTAGTTTTGTTTTGTATTTCCCTAGTCACTAATAATGCCAAGCATCTTTTCATGTGTTTATCGGCCACTTGTATATCTTCTTTGGAGAAATGTCTATTCAAATCCTTTGCCCATACTTTAATTTTATTGTCTTTTTTTAATTGTTGAGTTGTAAGAGTTCTTTATATATTCTGGATACTAGACCCTAATCAGATATATTATTTGCAAATATTTTCTCCTGTGTTCTGTCTTTTCACTTTCTTAATGGTACCCTTGAAGCATAAAAGTTTTTATTTTAGAGTCCTATTTACCTACTTCTTTTCTTTTTTTGTATTTTGGCATCTTATCTAAGAGAACATCATAATCCAAGATCACACAGATTTATACCTATGTTTCTTCTAAGAGTTTTAGAGATTTAATTTTTGAATTTAAGTCTCATGATACATTTTGAGTTAGTTTTTATATATAGTGTTAAGCAGGAGTCCCAAATTCTTTCTTTTGTACTTGGATATCCAGTTGTCTTTGTTCCACTTACTGAAAAGACTAGTCTTTCTTGCAGAGAATTGTCTCAGCACTCTTGTTGAAAATCCATTGACAGAAAATGTAAGGGCTCTTTTCTGGACCCTCAGTTCTGTTCCATTGAGCCATAGGCCTCTCGTATGCCAATACCATACTGTCTTGATTATTGTACTTTGCAGTAAGTCTTGGAATTCAGAAGCGTGAGTGCTCCATATTTGTTCTTTGTTTTCAAGACTGTTTTGGCTATTCTGGGCCCCTTGCATTTCCATGGATTTGGGGATCAGCTTGTTGATTTCTGCATAGAGCCACAGGGGTTTTGATAGGGATTGCATTAAATCTGTAAATCAATTTGTGGAATATTGCTTTCTTAACAATATTAAATCTTTCAATCCATGAACATAGGTATTTTTCCATTTTTTTAAGTAATCTTGATTTCTTTCAAAGATGCTTTTATTTATTTATTTTTAATTTATTGGTTTGAGAGAGCAAGGAGAGAGAGAGAGAATAAGTCATCGATTTGTTGTTTCCCTTATCTATGTATTCTTGTGTGTGCCCTGATCAGGGATTGAACCTGCAATTTTGGCATACAGGACAATGCTCTAACCAACTGAGCTACCCAGTCAGGGCCAAAGATGTTTTTTAGTTTTCAGTGTACAAGTCTTGCGCTTTTTAAAAATTTGTTCATAAGCATTTTGGGTTTTTTTTTTCTGATGCTACTGTAAATTGAACTGTTTTTCTTAATTTCATTTTTCATTTATTTTTAGTGTATAAAGTGCAATTGATTTTTATATGTTAGTCACGTGTTCTACAACCTAACAGAATTGTTTATTAGTTTTAATAGTGTTTTTGTCTACATGTATAACTTAGGACTTTCTACATACAATATCATGAAATCCGTGAATAAAGTTTTACTTTTTCCTTTCCAATATGATTATGTTTTGCATGAAATTCTACCTTTGTTCTAGGGAAATCTTTTTACTGGGTAACACTCTTAAAAAGAGTAAATGAGTGTCCCTTGTAGAATTCTGCTTGCCTAGAATCATGTAGGATCATGAGGAAAATCACTACCTTTCCCCTCATGATTTAAAAATAAAATCTTTATATTCTGTTCTAAAATTAAACAACTGTGAAGTTGCAAATAAAGATATTTTAAAAGAATATCTGTATCCTTTCAAATGTGTACTGTATCAAGTTAACTATGACTACCTTTGTTTTCTTTCTCTTTTTTAAAAGATTTTATTCATTTATTTTTAGAGAGGGGAGAAGGGAGGGAAAGAGTGAGGGAGAAAAACTTTGATGTGTGAGAGAAACATTGGTCAGCTGCCTCCTGAATGCACCCTGACAGGGGACTAAACCCACACCCCAGACATGTGCTCTGACCAGAATCGAACCGGTGACATTTTGGTTTGCAGGATGATGCCCAGCCCACTGAGCCACACCAGTCTGGACAATTTCACAATGTTTTCTTGAGTTACTTATATACTATTGCAAATGTGTTTACTTGCAAGTACAAAGGTCTCCTTCTCCTGAAGATCCCAAAACAATCTCCATAAAAATTGAGGCCCCAAGGAATCTTGGGTTATATCTATGTATCAAAAAGAATCAATAAGTGATATTTAAGATCTGAGATGAGGTAGTCACCTGGCTTCTGGTTGGTGTATTTTTTCCCACTCCTATCTTGCTAAAGGCATGGTTTGTTAGTAAGCAGCAAAAGACAGTTTATAGAGGCTGTGGTCTTTCTCCACAACAATGTTTTCTTATGATTTCAAATGCTGTAACACATGGACGCTTCCATAGTCTACAGATAATCTTTACATAATATCCAGCAGTTCATCAGCATACCTATATAAGTTCCTATTACCCTGATACAGTTTGGATGGGCTGCTGGGCAAAAATAACAAAGAGCTGGAGAACCTTAGTGGCTTGTAAACACGAAGCTTTACAGCGTGTCAGTTAGAGTTTGAATGAGGGCTCTGCCACATATCTCCTCACCCAGGATGACAGAGCTTCCACCACATGGAGCAGAACCAGTTCCACTGTCAGAGGGAAGGGGGCATGATAAATCCCAGACTGTTCTCACATGCTTCCTCCAGGAGCGATACACATCTCTTTGAAGAAGTTTGTGCCCAACTTCAAGGGGGCAGGGAAGCATGTTCCCTGATGTGTCCTGATCAGAGTATCAGGGAGTAGCTCTAATGACCTTCAGAGACAGCACAGAAACAAGGAAAAGGAAGAGTAACATTTGTTAAATCTATATAATGCGCATGTATGATCAGACGCTTTACATTATTTCATTACTGCCTATTTTACCTTGTTGAAAACTCACTCAAAGTCAAAAGGCTGGAAATATTGTAGAAAGCTAAAAAGCTAGGATTTAAACCCACATTACCCAGTTCCAAATTTCATGGACCATTTCCTTTGCCATATAACTTTCTTCTTTGCTAGACTGTCCTGATGTTCCTGAACTACACACAAAAGTAGACGAGGCCCTTAAATTGGTCAACATATCCAATGAGCAGTATATCCAGATTCTCCAGGTGACTCAGCATCATTTGGAGGATACTACATATCTGATGGAGAAGATGAGAGAGGAATTTGGCTGGGTGACTGAACTGGCAAACCAGACTCCAGGAACTGAGAACATCTTCAATTCCATAACGGTAACGGAGGATCCAAGAGCAGATATGGGGATTACATGTGCATACATTGACTTTTCTGTTAATCTATGTATTTGAAGAAAGCTGTAGGAGAATATTCACATATCCATTGTGATCGTATTGAAGCTGACTTGATCTGATGTACTGCATGGTCTTTAGAAAACAAAAATTTCTATAAAGAAAACCCATTTAAAACAAAATAGTTTCTAATCCAGAGACAACTCATTCTGCTTAGAGCCAAAGTGCTCTACTGATACAGGCAACCTTGCAGAAACTTGGCCAATGTAGACTTTAAGAGAGAGACTTTCAGGTTAAACAACTTGAGTTCAAAAGCTACCTCTGAAACTTGCCAGCTGAGTTAAGTTTGGGAAAGTTCCTCAATCTTTCAGGCCTCAATTTTTCCACCTGGAAAATGGAACTAATAATAGCACTTTAAAATGTGTATCTGTAAAGTGATTAGTATAGGTTCCTTATACAAAGGAACCTTATACAAGAACTATGTAAATCATAGCTCTTATAGTTTTAACAGTGACTGAATTTCTTTCCTGACCATCCCTTCCCCACCACACACATTATGTTAATAGGCAAATGAGCCAGGTTAGCAATTCCTGAGGAGGTCAGAATTGACAAGTTTCTTTAAAAACCAGCTACAAAAATCACTGGTGAAAGCAATTGAAGATGCAATATTTCAGGCAGCATGTAATGTCGGTGGCCTATCCTGATCCCTGGGGATCCAGCTACCATCTCCAGCTGGTGTTGCTGCTACCTGCTCAGCCCTGCAACCTTCTCCAAAGTTTTGTCCTTGGGGTTACCTTTGCTCCAGAGCTCCCAGGAGGATTGGACTGAGGCTGGAGGTCACCCGAGGCCACATCCTTGACTAGCTTCTGCCTCTTCTTAATCTTGTTTTCCTCATCCCCTTAAAAGTTTCACCTGAAGGCACCCTTAATAATATCACTTGTGTTAAGTCTCAGGCTCTTCTTCTAGGGAATCTGACCTTTGAATTTCTGTCAGTGTTTCACTCTCTTAGAAACTGCAAGGTTGTGGCTCGTGTGTGGTTTAATAAACAAGTTCAGAGAGACACAATCCACAAACTAAAACAACAAACAGAATAGTGCAGGCTACAAGAGAAAATATTACAGTTCATTACATTTAATGTCATATGCATGCCATGGAATTTTAATTTCCATTATGTGTACGTGTGTATACAAATATGTGTATATACATATATGTAGACATATGTGTGCTTTGAGTCATGACATAAAATGCATTTGCTACTGCAGACCGCAGTCAAAAGGTTTTGAAAGCCATTGTTCTGATCCCTACTTACTCTCTGATTCTATTACTCACTAGATTATACCTTAGGAGGACAAAATAATTCAAAATATTTGATCATCCTCACAAATATAGATTTTTAGTTTAATGAGAAAAAAGTTTTGTCTTGAAGAATAAAAATTTAAGGAAAAGTTTAGCAGTGCTTGCAATCTTGACAAAGGTACAGCCAATATTTAACTGTTTTGATCACAGTATTTTCCATTTTATGTGACACTTTAATTCCATCCTAGTGCTTCTGAGTAACACTAATAGATTTGTCTAAAATTCTTTATGTTGCTAACAAGGCACTTCAGTATAAAGACCTCCATATAAAATAAATTATGGTTTTTAATGATACATTTTTATAATAGTCATCACCAAAGAGCACCTACTACTATAAAAGTTATTTTTCTCAAAACAGTTCTTAATTCATCATGTAAAAGAAGAGTGTAAAGCCATGTAATAGCAAGTACCGAAGAGGAACTTTGTGTAAAAAATATACAAATTCTAGCAGGTGAAAAACAGTATGCCCCTTGGTTTGTAGTTAGATGGTGTTAGCTATATAATTATTTATTAAAGTATGCATAAATGCTTTATGCAGTTTTTATATATATTACATTCGCCAAAAGGAAAGGAGGAAAAGCTGTATTAGCTATTCTTTTATAAGCTAGAATTAAAAAATTAACAATTTTTAATTTGTCTTCTTAATACTTTGCTTTAGTTTTCTTTATAAGGGAATTTATTTGAAAAGGTTTTGAAAATAGTTCTGTGTAGGTTACATCAAGTTGCATGTCAAAACAATTTCATTTAAAGTATTAAAATCAAAGCATGTACATTGAGAAGTCATTAAGAGAGTAACTATCATGCATTTCAGATGACTGGTTCTTACAAAAATCATACACACAACCATAAATTGTAAATTTTGTAGGAAAACTCAGTATAAAACTTGGTGCATTGTGTTAATATTTGCTCACTCAAATTTTCCAGCTTCTCTTACAGTTAAGTGGTACCATGTAGCAAGTTCTGGTCAATGAATAGGAACAAAAATGACAAGGGTTATTTCTAGACTGAGACAGTGAAAAGCTGTATGATTACCCGTTCTCTTTCTCTACTGAGGCCACAAGGAGAGCCATGTGTTCCATATGCTATAGCCAAGAGATGACATGACTCTGTCAATGAGAGTCTTGAATGTATAGGTGGTACAGAGTCCTTAATGGACATACTACATGAGTGAGAAATCAGTTTTTGTTGTATGAAACCACTGGAATGTTGGGGCAAGTTTGTTACCTCAGCACAACCTAGCCTATCCTGACTAATGTGGTATGAAATTAATCCTGATTGTGCACTGGGGTTTAGTAATCCTTTACTGTATAATCCTTCTTCTCAGGTAGTTCCAGGCATTCACCAAGTAAATTTTTCCAAACAAGATGAAACAATGATGGACTTAAGCATTCTGCCTTCCCCTGATTTCATGCTGCAGATCCCTGTTGAAGAAAGTGCTGAGAGTTCTAACTTTGTAAGCTACATGCTGGAAAAGGCTGTACAGCATTTTAAGGAACATTTTAAAACTTGGTAAGCAGAGTGCCTGGTTAGGAATGTTTGTTGACAGACATATGATTCATAAAAGAAAAAATAACTTGTTTTAAAATACCTGAAAAATATGTTCAACCTCATTAATAATCAAATGCATGAAAAATAAGACCAAATAGAAATTTTTGCCTATCAAATTTGCAAATTAGAAAAAAAAATACAAAATCCTGATAGGAGTGTGATGAAATGGGAATTCTTATATGTTGTTGGTGGGGATATAAACTGTTTTTGCCTTTTTTAAAAGCTACATGATTACACATGTCCAGAGCCATAAAATTTCTTTTTGATACAATAACTCCACTTCTGGAGTCAATCCTAAGGAATAAATCTAAATTTGATTAAAAGTCTCTCCCCACCCCAAGTCTACATTTGCAAAATTATTTAAATAGTAAAATATTAAAAACAGTCTGATTGTCTAAAAACAAGAGAATGGTTAAGTAGGTTATGGCTAAATAACTTCTAATTAAGTGGCACAATTAAAACTGTATATAGACTTCCGGCCAAGATGGATGCATAGGTAGACACACTGTGCTTCCTTGCACAACCAAAAGAAGGACAACAACTTAAAAACAACAAGAACTGACAGAAAGTTGAACTGTATGGAAGTCGACAACCAAGGAGTTAAAGAAGAAACATTCATCCAGACCTGTAGGCGGGGCGGAGTCGGGCAGCCGGGCAGAGAGGACTCGAGGCAAGGTGGCAGCTGGTGGACCCAGTGAGGTGGTGGATTGTGGAGCAGGGTGGGCAAAGCTGCAGCTGGCTGGCGAGGCAGCAGCTGGTAGACCGGGTGACAGACCTCGCAACCCAGGGCTACATTATAGGGAAATAAAGCCTCAAACCACTGATTGAAAACACCTGTGGGGGTTGAGGCGGCAGCAGGAGAAACTCCCAGCCTCACAGGAGAGTTCCTTGGAGAGACCACAGGGGCCTAGAATGTACAGAAACCCACCCACTTGGGAATCAGCACCAGAAGGGCCCAATTTGACTGTGGGTAGTGGAAGGAGTGACTGAAAACCGGCAGAGGGCAGAGCAAGTGTCATTGCTCCCTATCGGACCCCTCCCCCACATACAGTGTCACAGCGCAGCATCCAGCGTTAACCCACCCAGGTGAATGACTAAGGCTCCGCCCCTTTAAGTAACAGGAGTGCCAAGCCAAAAAAAAAAATGGCCCAAATGAAAGAACAGATCAAACCTCCAGAAAAAATACAACTAAGCAATGAAGAGATAGCCAACCTATCAGATGCACAGTTCAAAACACTGGTAATCAGGAAACTCACAGAATTGGTTGAATTTGGTCACAAATTAGATGAAAAAATGGAGGCTATGCTAAGAGAAACAAAGGAAAATGTACAGGGAACCAATAGTGATGGGAAGGAAACTGGAGCTCAAATCAATGGTGTGGACTAGAAGGAAGAAAGAAACATCCAACCAGAAAAGAATGGAGCAACAAGAATTCAAAAAAATGAGGAGAGGCTTAGGAACCTTCAGGACATCTTGAAACGTTCCAACATCCGAATTATAGGGGTACCAGAAGGAGAAGAGGAAGAGCAAAAAACTGAAAACTTATTTGAACAAATAATGAAGGAGAACTTCCCTAATCTGGCAAAGGAAATAGACTTCCAGGAAGTCCAGGGAGCTCAGAGAGTCCCAAAGAAGCTGGACCCAAGGAGGAACACACCAAGGCACATCATAATTACATTCCCCAAGATGAAACAGCAGGAGAGAATCTTAGAAGCAGCAAGAGAGAAGGAGACAGTTACCTACAAAGGACTTCCCATAAGACTGTCAGCTGATTTCTCAAAAGAGACCTTACAGGCAAGAAGGGGCTGGAAAGAAGTATTCCAAGTCATGAAAGGCAAGGACCTACATCCAAGATTGCTCTATCCGGCAAAGCTTTCATTTAGAATGGAAGGGAAGATAAAAGTGCTTCCCAGATAAGGTCAAGTTAAAGGGTTTCATCATCGCCAAGCCCTTATTATATGAAATGTTAAAGGGATTTATTTAAGAAAAAGAAGATCAAAAATAGGAACAGTAAAAATGACAGCAAACTCACAGTTGTTAACAACCACACCTAAAACAAAAACAAAAGCAAACAACTAGAACAGGAACAGAATCACAGAAATGGAGATCACATGGAGGGTTATCAACAGGGGAGTGGGAGGGGGGAGAGGGGGGAAAGGTACAGAGAACAAGTAGCATAAATGGTAGGTAGAAAATAGACAGGGGGAGGGTAAGAATAGTGTAGGAAATGTAGAAGCCAAAGAATTTATATGTATGACCCATGGACATGAACTATAGGGGGGGAATGTGGGAGGGAGGGGGTGTGCAGGGAGGAGTGGAGTGAAGGGGGGAAATGGGACAAATGTAATAGCAAAATCAATAAAATATATATTTAAAAACTGTATATAATACTCTCCTTTGGTAATTTGATAAATCTTAAAGAATAATTAAAATTTAATTCTGTTATTATTCATAAGGGACCTTGTTAGTAGGTCACCATCAATGTATAATTAAGATAGACAATACTGGATTTGCTGCCTCCACCTTTACCTCTGAGTTCTAGTGAAACTTTTTTCAATTTATATCAGTCAAACAACCAATATCATAGCCATCTACTAAGTGAAGATACAGGGCGCAGGCACTGTGGAGGGGATGGTAGTGAATTCAACAAGATCATTTCCCAAATGAGCTTTCTATCCAGTGGTGGGTATGGGGTTGTAAAAGACACACGCAGGGAACAGTAATGCAAACCACTCCGTGAGTGCCCAAGGGTGGGGGCCTCTGGAAGTTGAGGGGAGGGTCATTTACTTTCCTGAAGGGGGAGAAATTTCTCAGTTGAACATATTTCTTTTTACTCTTCATTTCCCACTAGCCTTCTCTCCTTTACTGTTTTCTCTCTCTCCCTCCCTGCCACCCTTCTCCTTTCCTCTCTCTCAAAAAAAAAAGATATACATACATATATACAAAATTTTATTTTATATATAACTTTATTTTATATATAAATATATATGTAATTTTATTTTTTATATAAGTATATAATTTTTATTGTATTTTATGTGTATAAAATAAAAATGTGGAGGTGGAAGGGAAGAACATTCCAAAAACAATTCCAAAAAAGGGGAAAGTGTGAGCAAACAGAGCAAGAGGACTGGAGTGTGTTGGTACAACAGATGTTGAGAAGTCCCCTTAAACCTCTCTCCCAGCTGCGGCCTCTGTGCTTCCTATGTTCAGGAGCCTCCACCTATGTGAGTTCGGGTTCTTTAGTTGTAGTAACCAAGACCAGCCCTACTAAAAGAAATGGAAGAATACTGTCTTACTCACGAGATCAAAGGGGAAGTCAGACAACCATACCTGGGCTCGAACTCTGTAGGGCACAGTGAGACACAATAGGTTTCTGAGAAGAAAACAATGTGCTAGTGCTCAAACAGGTATTGACTATGCACTTATATCCAAATAAAAATATTTTTAAAAAGTTTCTTCCTTTTATTGATTCTACAGAGAGGGCAAGGGAAGGAGAAAGAGAGGGAGAGAAACATCGATGGGAGAGATAGACCAAACCAGCAACCCAGGCATGTGCATCCTGATTGTTGTGGAGCTACTCTCATTGGTCTATAAAGATGCAAATGAAGGTGTAGCTACACAACTCCAATTGGACAGAGCAGGTCTCGGCCCATTGGTTGAAATAGGATTCCAGGAACTCCTTTGTAAGGGTGGGCTCAGACTGGAGGAACTCAGTGCAGAAGGCTTGGCTTCTCAGTGGCTTTTCCTGGGTATGTAGTGTGCTTGTAGTGTGCTCTGTCAGCAATGGCTGCTAGACTCTGGTTAGGAATTTGGGCCCACTTACCATGGGGAATCCTTCTTGGCAGATATATTCCTTCTCCAGGTCAACAGTCACAGGTAACAGAAGTTTGAGAGCAAACATTGTATATATGCAGAGTACAGAACAAACACTTTAGTTTCACATCAGAGGCAGGGTCAGAAGTTCAGCAAACCAGGGGACTGTGAAGATTCCTTCAAACAGTGCTATTAAAATTGTCCATACATGAGGGTTTTCTGTTAGTTTGCTATGTGTTCATTTTTTCAGCAGCTAACAGTATTTATTGTATTATGCATCTGTACTTTTATTCCAAGAAAAAATATGCTCAGTCTATAAGTAACTTATTAATATTTTGATTATTGCTTTTTAAAAAAAAGATAAGAAGATCTGATGCATCCTACCTCCAGCAAGTAGAATTGCCGCCTCAGCCGAGACCTGCAAACCCTGAAACTCATAGGATAACACAATGAATGTAGTTGCAGCGATGTTTGTCTGTTACCTGGTATGGAGTATCGTTAATTCTCTTATGTTGAATGCAGTTTAATAGCTACTCACACTGAGTTACAATAAAAATTCATTTTCAAAATACCAAATGTATATATTACTGTACTCTATGGTACATTAATAGTTCTTTATATGTATTTATATATTAAACATTAAATCACCAAGGTATCTGCGTTCTATCACTTCTACTATATATATCCCAATTTCTAATAAACAGAATTCTTCTTTCAATTTGCTTTTGAATTTAATGTATAATAATTAACTTTTTGAAAAAAATCTGTAATTCATGCCTTTGTTTAGTGAAGACCTATGGCTTCTACATAAGGTTTGTGTGTGTGTGGTGAAACATATATAACAAAACTTATTATTTTAACCACTTACTAAGGGCACATTTCGGGGGCATTAAGTACATTCACAGTGTTGTACAGCCATCACCACCATCCATTTCCACAACTTTTTCATCTTCCCAAACTGAAACTCTGTCATAATTAAACAGTAACTCTCCATTTCTCCCTTCTCCCAGCCCTTTGAAACCACCATCATTATACTTTCTGTCTCTAAACATTTGACTACTCTAGGTACCTCACATAAATGGGATCATACAGTATTTGTCCTTTTGTAATTGGCTTATTTCGCTTAGCATAATGTCCTCAAGGTTTATTTGTGTGGTCACATGCACCAGAATTCCCTCATTTTTTAAAGCTGAATACCGCCCCATCGTATGTGTGTATCATATTTGGTTTATCCATTCACCTTTTGACGGGCACTTACTTGGGTTGTTTCCACCTTTTGGACATAGTGAATAGTGCTGCTATGAACGTGGCTATACTGTATAGTTTGTTTTCAAAATTAACACAGTAGTGCTCTCTTTGTTTTATGTATACAATATGTCATACATATTGTATGGGAAACACAAGGTGTTTTTGGCTGACACTTATGTAACTTCATAATTTGGGCCTTGGTTCCATGTAACAATAGGAGAGTCATTTGCCGTATATGCCACTAAGAGTTACATCAGGGACATATTTATAATTAGTGTTTCAAATTATAAAAAGAAATATAATTAAAGAGTGGACTCAAAATCTTTAAAGCATTTTTCAACCTAGTCTTGAGCTATTTGATAGAAAGGCTTGTAAGAGAAAGAGTTCAGAGGCAGTCCATTCAATATAATCAACTCCAAATAAAGATAAAGCCTTTCCAATCATAACTGAAGGCGATAAAAACTAGTACACTATTGATAGAATCCTGGATTTCTTAATGTACAATAAATCTCAAATAAATAGAGCCTATTCAGTCATACATTTTATGTATTTGTCAGAAAAGGTGCTAAAAAGTTGTAAAGAGAAACTAATTTATAGCCAATCCGAAAGTTGTAGAGTGAAGAGAAAAGGGAGAGATCAGATTCAAAGCAGCTAGGTCCTAAAATGCCTTTGCATGCAGGTGACCTGGGTTTTGATCCTGACTGCTCTGTTTCCTACAGGGGTGACCGAGGGTTCCCTACAGGGTTTCCTGTAGGGTTTCCTACAGGGACGAGATCCTTAATCTACTGTGGATGAAAAGGGGCCACATACTAAACCTCACAAGTGTAGGGGAGGCCTGCGTGGTGGACTTATTAACTCAGACCTGAAGTAACCACAAAGGATGGTCTGAAATGAAAACTTACTAACTAAAAGCAGTTTATGGCAGGTAATCATGTCCTGGGCTACAATCTCCCCTGACAGAAGTCAATCTTTGTTTACCTTAATTAAGATTATCAGTTGTCTTTTTGCATCTATGGTAACATACCTTTAGAATGTCAAAATAATTTCCTTTGTCCGGAAACCTCAAAGCACAGATATCAGACAAAGCACCAACGTAGAGACCACAAATCCCCTCATTGTTATTGAGTTAATTGTTGACTCTTAACTATCCTGTACCAACCTTTTTTAAAAGAAGTGTGTGTCTATCATTTTACTTTTTATCCAGTCCCAGAAGTTTCCCCGCTTTGCTTTCCCCTGCTTCCCTGATCTATCACCAATGGACTTCACATAACCACGTATGCCCTCTCTTTCTATTTTAATGCGTAAAGATGTAGAGCTGCCGTTCTCTGGAGCATTTTTTCAATGCATTGAGGTTTTGCTTCCTGGCAATTGTCATCAGTTTGGCTCAAATAAACTCATAAAAAAATTCTTACAGATTTGGATCTTTCTTATGTTGACACTCTCTAAACCTCAGTGACTTTATAAAGTGGTGCAGGTAAGAACTTTTGTTTTATAAAGTAGTTGTGAGAATAGAGTTAATCATAATGATAACCATCAACAATAGTAACTTTGACTATATAAAGAACACTCTTATCGAGTACTTGACTCTCAAAACTGTTAATTTCCTGCTTTCCTTTACCTAATTGTATCAACATTTTTTGAGAGTTTGTTGTGCAAAGAAAAGCAGAAGATATCACTAAACCAACCATATTCAAGTGTTTTTCTTCTGATATATCCTATAATGAACCTGAAAAAGTTATATATGCCCTTTAATGTCATTTTTCAATATAAGTTGAAACAATAGCAAATTTAAATTTTCCCATATATTGGAAATATTAATATTTTTAGAATGAAACCATTTCATCCCTCTTTAAAATCTACCCAATGGAATCTAAATATCATGACAAGTTGATACCCGGCATCGTCCATGTAAGCAAATATACATCCAAGTTTTTTCTTTAACAGTAAGAAATTTTACCTCATTACATTTTCTCCCTAAACTCTTATTTCCATTCTACTTTCCTCAGAGAACTTTATCCTAATGTAATATATTTTTCTACTTGAACATCTTTTATTGATCAATAAAATGTAAAATGTAAATATTGATCATTAAAATGTAATTTTAATTTTAAAAATTAAAAATTTCCTGGGACACAAAAATCTAATTATTAAATATTCATGCTGGATTGAGTCACCATTGCAATTACTATTTGTACATAATTGATCAAAATCACATAAAGATATTACAAATTTTTATGACTATTAAACATAAAAAATGAAGATGTTAATATAAATATCTTTTAATGAGGAGGAGCTTTTCCCTTAATAAGTTAATAATTATTATTTCTTCTTAGAATGATAGAACATCAATACCACCCTTATTTTTCCATTTTTACTTTCCTAAGTGCTGGGAAATCTGCTGGCACAATGCACTCCAGGTTGTGATGCTCTTTCTTCAGATCTCCCCCTGCTGGCTTCTTCTCACGGTTCAGGTCTCAGCTCAAAGGTGGCCTCCTCAGGAAGGTCTTGTCTCCTGATGAGATCTCAGTAGTCCCTCTGTATCCTCTGAAGCCCTTTCCACAGTTAAAAATTATCACAGTACCTGTCACTATCTACAAGTGTTTTGTGCGGGTACTTACGTATTGTTCCTCTCTGCCAGAATATCAGTTCTGTGAAATCAGGGACCTCATCTGCTCTTTGTTAGCAGATGGTAGGCACTTGATATAAATGCTTGTTGGATGAATAAATGAATGAATGAAATGCTGCCTGAGATCATTCATTCTATCCTACGTTTATAGAGCAGCTACCAGGAAAGGAGCCATTCTCTATTATCATCAATCCAAGCTCCTCCAAGTACCGCAGTGCAAGAGGAATCTCTTTGTGAGCAGGGGAGCCTAATCTTATGTCTTGATATTAACCTTGGGGTACAACTGATATTCCACTGGAACAATTAAACTCAGATCGAAATATCAAAAGGGACACAGAAGGTAACTTGTAACTGGGTAATCTGTGATATTTTCAGCCTGAGATCCTTCCATGACTGAAAATGTGTGGAGACACTTTTTGGTAGGTGTGGGGTCGGGTGAATACCTGCATTTAGTTGACTTTCCACGGGCACGTTGAAATCTTGCAATAACATGCCGGGCAATCTCATGCAGCAGAGAGTTCTGTCGTTCCTGGCCCACCAGGACGGCGCCTTCCTGTAGCATTTTAGCTTCCTACACCTAGGGGCACGCTCAAGCTAGTACAGACAACGTGAGTTCCCCTTCTCCCATAAAGCCTGTTTTCTGAGTTTAGATTTTCTGACCAAGCATGTTTCTTCACAAACTACCATCAAAAAGAATGCCTACACATCTGGAGACAGCCCACTGTCACCTACCTTATCTAAACAGTTAAAAACAACACAGGAAAAAAAAAAAAACCACAGGAGGCACATCATTTCCAAAGGAGATACAGGTAACTTTTTAAAACTATTATGTGGTTGGGATGGTGAATGTGCTAGGTGAGGAACAGAATGAGTCTACGTTGACCTAGGAAAGGCCAACCTAGTATTGTGATGGGCTAAACACATTGAAAATACCTGCTATCCTGCAAGCCAGGGGTGTCCAAACTTTCAGCATCTCTGGACTACACTGGAATAAGAAGAGTTGTCTTGGGCCACACGTTAAATACACAAACACTAAGGAAAACTGATGAGCAAAATAAAGGACTGTGCATAATTTTCATGATATCTGCCACCACAGATAAGGAAAAAAGCCCTCACGTAATAACCCTAATTATGCAGCGGCCCTTTCGATAGTCTTTTAAAATCGTTGAGCAGGTCCCAAGTTTGTGATCACCAATATAGAAAATGTACACATCTAATAAAACTCAGTATAAAACTTAGTAACAAAGCTAAAGGTTTTAAGTAAATTTATGATTTTGTGTTGGGCCGCATTCATAGCCATCCTGGGGTCGGCCTGAGAGCTGTGGGTTGGACACCCTGCTGTAAACCAATTCAGTTCACCGTACTGTTGCCTTTGTGAGCACTCATACAACCAAACAGCAAAAAAAAAAAAAAGGGGCTTTCCAACTATGAGGCTTGTGAAATGTTCCCTGAAACACTTCCTTAGTCTGTTCTTAGGTTAGTTTCTTTTTCTCTTCAATTAACCTAAATGGCCAGGTATTTTGTAAATTGTCTTTGAGATTCGGTTTATGTTGTATAGGCTTTGTGCACATAAAGGCAAGCAGCATTGTTTTCACTGAACAGATTAGTCAGAGCTGCATGTGAAAAATATTACCTCCTCCCAGAATCAGTTTTCCTGTTACAAAAATGGTAACATTGAGTTTGAGAGGTGCACTTTAGCAGAAAGAATCCAGAAACTTGTGAGATAGTATAAGGGTAACACTCACTGGACTTCCATCTTAACTAAAAGGATTCCACCTTGGAGGCCTATGACTCCCTACTTTCAATAAAATTCTGTAGTTAAAATTAACCTAACCACATCTTTAAAGGAAAGAATGTATAATAATAACATCATTCTTAACATGTTGTTCTGCAAAATAGTCACTTTGTCAATTTAATGATAACCAGAATGTTTACGCAAGCATTATTTTGCAGGCCCTTTGGGCGGTCCACTCACCATGGAAAACATCTTGTAACTACCCCGGAATCAACAGCTGCCTGCTGTCAATCTTGGGACAACGAACCTCAGCTGAATTCTCAAGCCCAACCCAAGGCCCCTATGTAAGTCAGCCACAAGAACCCCTCCCGGAGCTCCACTTCTCTTTTCTGGTAGACTCGCTAGTGCACAAGCTCTTTCCAATAAACTGCTTGATCTTGTACTGAGTTCAGTGCTCCTTTCTATGGCACTGAGACTCAAGAACCTGGCATTCAAGTTCCAGTAATACTTGCAGACAATAAACTTGAGATTGCAAACAAAAAAACAACAAAAGCAAACCATTGACTTTACTGAATGGTGAGAAAGTGTTTAAAATGTATCAGACAGAGCCCACATCTTATTCTTCATAACCCCAGACACAGCAATAAATTATTGAACATCTACTATGTGCTCAATGAACACTTGTTGATTTAAAGACTGCTTGTTGTGTGTACTTTTATATTAGTACATTTTAAACTCATTACCAGCTAGTTCCCACCCCCCATGTTTATATCATAAACATTTCCCTAAAACTGAAAATTTTGTATTAAAAACTTAAAAACGTCTGATTGTCATTAATCTTGTAAATAAGCTGCCTTATTACACTTGCTCCAGCTGGGCCTTCAGTGAGGATAGGGAGGAAATGAAAATGCAAATCACCTGTTAGCATGCTCCCTCACTTTAAGGGCCAGCTCAAATAACAAAGGTTTTTTTCTTATATTTCACCAATACTTGGAGACTGTTCCAAACTCCCTTTAATCAGTGAACGTTGCGGTCGACCCCGAAACTTTCCCACGAGAGCGACCTTTCTCAGCCAACGTACCAAACTACAGGTTTAGGATTGCTTCCTAGGCTTACAATTCTCAACTTTTAAAATGGGTTACTTTTGAGCGGCCGTTTCGGGAAGCCCGTGCTTTCCCGGGCCCCGCCCCGCGGTGGGCTCCGCGCGCCCGGGGGCTCCCAGACCCGACGTTACGGAGCAGGAAGGGGCGGAGTCGCTGAAGGGGCGGCGGGAAAAAGAGGCGCTCGGAAGAGGTCCTGCAACTCTGCGCGCACGGTTTTTGTTCGTGTGTCTGCAGCTGCGCCCACGACATGCCAGCCTCCGGCTCCGAGCAGCCTCAGCCGCTCCCGGCGTCGCCGCCCGCCTCACAGGAGCAGGGCGCCGAGCCGCGGCCCCACGGGGAGCTGCAGTACCTGGGGCAGATTGAGCACATCCTCCGTAGTGGCTTCCGAAAGGATGACCGCACCGGCACCGGCACCCTGTCGGTGTTCGGCATGCAGGCGCGCTACTGCCTGAGAGGTGACAGCGGTCTAGCCAGGGACGGGCTGGTGGGCTTGGAGCTGCACTGGGAAAGCTCTCCGGAGGCGGGGTGGAGGGCCGTTGCTGCGGGCTAGGTTTAGTCCCAACCTCACTTCCCAGACGCCTGAACCGAGGCGTGGATTAGAGAGCTGATCTCCGTAGCGTCTTACGGACCGGAGGGACAGAGCTGGGGGGTAAAACCACGCAGGCCCTTCCGGCTCCAAGACCTGTGCACTTAACACCTCGTTATGTTGTCTCCCCCAAAGCGGGTACGATCCCGTTGTGTTTGCCCGAACTAGGGTGGGAGAGGATCTGCCTCGACTTGACCAATGGCTTGCCTAAGTGTCCCGGTTATCGCCCCTCCTCTCCAGTTTTGGCCCTTCCGTCTAGCAAAGTTTTTCAAATTTGGAGCCAATTTTTGTGGGCGCGGTAACGATGGCGGGAAGAGAGTCAACTGAGAGGCAGGGGCGGGAATTTGTGGTTCCCGACAGCTTTTTCCAGTCCCGCGAACTAGTTTTCTTTTTAAACCTTGAAACAAGAACTCAGTGGTCTGAGTAGAAGTGACTATTTGTTTTTTCCTTTAAAACGGGATGGCCCCTGGGAAGAAGTGTCTCTTGGGGGTTGCTAGGGTCAGGCTTTCAGGAGACAAAGTGGCGGAGTCGGGGTGTGCATGGACATACATCCTTGACACTGGCGAGGGTGGTTTTGAGGGGGACCCCCACTATTAGTAAAGCAGATTCGTCATGGTCAGGTGTGAGACCCTGCGCCCCACACCCATTTTAGAGAATGGAAAATTCCCGTCTGCAGTGGAAAATATCTGAACTGCCTTGGACAGCTTTGGGAGTTTTGCTGAGCAGAAGGATCCATCTTCCCGCAGCTCCAAGAGCGTTGGCCTTCAATGAGCCACTCACTGACCTAGTTTTTACTCCAGCTCCTCTTTTTAGACCTTGGGCAAGTAACCTCTCTGGTCTTCAGCCTCCCCGTGTACTTGAAGTGGAGGAAATAATGTTCATACAATAATGATAAAATTAGGTGCTTGGAAAATTTATCCTGGATACATGAATATCAACTATACAGCTGAGTAGAGATAAGCTTTTACATTTATATTTTTCTGTTTCTTGATGCAAACTTCTGTAATCCCTCTTGATGTCTGTAAAATGGAGATCATAAAGGTGCCTCCGGGAGGGTTGTTTTGAACAGTAAATAGGATCATGTATATGAAGTCTTTAAACAGTTACTGTTTAGGTACACCTAAAACATAGAGGTTAATTTGCTTTGCAAATCTTTAAAAACGATTTTTCAGTTTTGACCAGTGTGATATACACTATTTCTGGCCCTTCAGCAAGTTTTCTTTGGCAGGGTAATCATGGAATAGCCCTGGGAGCCTTCAGGCTTTCTGGAGGGCACACTTTGTATGTTGTCTTCACCACTCTGCGAAGGAGTCTTGCCAACAGGGTAGTGGGTGGTGCTCTTTCCCTGACGCCATCTCACTGTGTGGATCTTATGTGTCTGGTGGGTGCCGGGCTCAGGAGAGCAGTCTCAGTCTGAATTGCGGTGCTGACTTGCACTGCAGCCTGGGAGCTCCACCCTGATCCAGGGCTCCCACTTGGCAGGAGTCGCAGTTTCCAGTTGCTCCTGTGGTCATCCCAGGGCCTAACATCCTGGGGAAGTTTTCTTCCACAGAGAAAGTTGGATGGCATGTGCTGTTCTCCCATCTTGAAATTATACGGCACACTGTTTTTCAGATGAATTTCCTCTGCTAACAACCAAACGCGTGTTCTGGAAGGGTATTTTGGAGGAGCTGCTGTGGTTTATCAAGGTAAAGAAGGGGAAGTTAGAAAGCAGGCATGGAGCCCAGGTCATGTGTCGCTGTGTCTTGCTTGTACCCATGATGGCACATCATACCCAAAGATACCAGAAATCAGCGGGTGTCTGTCCTTGACCTAGATGCACAATCAGGATACAGGTGAGGATGATGAGGGCCAAATCTAACAAGATGAAATAGAAGAGAAATAAACATGAGGCTTGAACTGGGCAAAAACAAATCAACTATGCAAGCATAGGTTGGGATAAACATAACTTGATAATGGCACATATAAGGTATATGACACCCATTTGCCAGAAAAGTTAGTGATGATTAGGCGAATCACTAGAAATACTGTATATAGCAGATCTGAGTTACTCCCAACAGATTGCACGTGAAGCATTAAATTCATTTTGGGTATCACACTTGGACACAGAACACATTTGGTTAAGAACACATAAAACCACTACATGGTATGGGAATAATTAAAGGACTTGGAGGTGTGTAGTCTAGAAAATTTAGTTGAGAGGAACAGGAAAAAGTTTTTCAGAGGGTGGTTCCAGAGAAGGGATCAGACTGACCTGAAGGCCCTCCAAAGTTTGGGGTGAGGCCAGCCTGCTTAAAGATAGCAAAGGCTGCCCTGGCTGCGTGGCTCAGTTGGTTGGAGCATTGTCCAGTACACCAAAAAGTTGGGGGTTCGAGTCCTGGTCATGGCACATATCTAGGTTGTGCCATGGATTTGATCCCTGGTAGGGGCATGTACGGAAGGCAACCAATCGATGTTTCTCTTTTTCTCTCTAATCAGTAAACATATCGTCAGGTGAGGATTTTTTTTTAAAGGACAGGCTGTGTAAGGATGTGTTAAATGCCTGTTGGCAGCTTGGTGGGGGCTCTTGGCAGATGAGCCCCAATGGTTCCAAAGTCTGCTGGGTGAGTGAATTCACTTGCTCTGCTCTCCCATCTCTTCCAGGGATCCACAAACGCTAAAGAACTGTCAACCAGGGGAGTGAAAATCTGGGATGCCAATGGGTCCCGTGACTTCCTGGACGGCCTGGGATTCTCTAGCAGAAAAGAGGGAGATTTAGGCCCAGTTTATGGCTTTCAGTGGAGGCATTTTGGGGCAGAATACAAAGATATGGATTCAGGTGAGGAGACAGTGCTGCTTCAGATATTTGAGCACCCCTCATAGCTCCATGGTTTCAAGTGAAGTATGGGGATAAGAAGCCAGTGTCTGGGGAGCGGATACGTAACTTTAACCTTGTGAGGTTTCAGGTTCAGGAACTGCAACTACACCTCACGGAGGTCAGATCACATTCTCGGTGATTAGCATTACTGGGTACTTGGCACTTTCCATACCTTGTTTCATTAGCAAATAGTGACACAGATGGTCACTGTCGGGGAATAAGGTAGGAAGTTCATCTGGGGGACTAAATGCCCAGAAATTGCCTTGCAGAGGCTTTGCTCTCCCTTTTCAACACCGAGCTGCCCTTCACACTTCAGGCGGCACCGATGTGGTGGCTCATTTCTCGTGTCACCATCTCCTTTCCACCCTGATGGTGGAGATAGATGAAACATCTCATTGCTGGATGTCCACCTCCCACTGTCACTCGGTGGTACCACTTGCTGTGTCCAGCCCAAGTCCTTTGCCCCACTTATCCTTAAGTCAGAGGTTACAAAAGCAAATGTGTCCCTCTGACTGTGTGTATATACGTGGTGTGTGCAGGAGGTGACAGTTTGCTGGCTGGGCAGAGACCTGCCACTTGGAGAGCATGAGTCTCTTCCAAAGGGAACAGTCACATCTCACCTCCAGCCAGCTAGCGAGATGTCAGCCTGATATTGTCAGAATTCTTCAATGAAAGCCTAAAATACGCATTTTATGTACAATCTTGAGGTCTTCTGAATGTTGGCAACTTCATTAAGTTTTAAGTGCTGTGCAGACCTGGAATAGGCAAATTCATAGGGATGGAATGGTGGTGGCCAAGGGTGAGGGAGCGGGGGGGGGGGGGGGGGGGGGGTTAATGTTCCATAGGTATGGAATTTCAGTTTAGGGAGACGAAAAAGATCTAGAGGTGGATGCTGGTGATGGTTGCACAACATTGGGAATGTACTTCATGCCACTGATTGCAAGCTAAAAATGGTTAAAATGGTACATTTAATGTTATATAAACTTTACCATCATTTTTTGAAAGAGTGCTTTGTGGGCCAAACTATTTCTGTAGGTAAGTGGTCTGCAACCTCTGTCCTAGGACATCCTCAGGATGTGAAGCTCCTCCCCTGCCTTAAATCTTGCCTAGTGTTCAAGTCTTTATTGTTGCTCAAGGGGGCCTAATAAAATCATGACCTTAGTTTAACATTGTATGAATGCTCAGCCTTTGGACATCAATAGGAGTGTTTGTCCTTTGTATTTTTAAATTTTAATCTTTAAATAATTAGGAGTTCAAGTACAGAGAGGTCCCTGTACCCTTTACCCAGTTTACCCAAAGGTAACATCTCGTACAAATGGACACGGGCAAACTCCACGAGAGCTTATCAGATTTCTCCAGTTTCACATGTGTTCATTAGCACGTGTGGGTGTGCAGTTTTAGCACATGGTGTGTAACCACCACCGCAGTCAACATACAGAACTGTTCCATCGCAGTTCTTTTTAAAATCTTTGATGCTACCTTTTTCGGAACTGATTGTGTCCAGCTTTCCTCCGAAGAAGGAAAATTAAGAACCACAGGACTAGAACAGTGTGACACCAGTAAGTGGAAGTTTAACCAGAGGAGAACGTGAAATCCTGCACTTCTCAGCTTCCAGCTCCATTTCAGAAGGAAGGCCAGGAATTAAAGGCCAGAGACCAGAAATGGGAGAAAAGTACAAAAGTGGTATAGTAATTGTAGAGGTTTCTTGATATTTATAAATGACTGGGCATTTGCCTGCTAAATTGTAATTTTAGGTACAACTGTTGGAAGGATGCTGTCAAGGTCACAGGAATCCACAGTCCTCTGTTAGTCATTAATGTGCATGGAATTGTATGTTCTGTTTAAGACCTAGTACTTTCTGTGGGACACGGATAAACAAGATCATGTCCGTGAGGCAAGACAAAAATGGTTGATGGGTATAGAGACTGAGTCCTCTGGGGACCACCGGAAGAAAGTGTTGAAATTGGGGAGGGAGAGAAGGTGATACTATGACCAACCAAATATTTAAAGGACTTCTATATAGGAAGAAAAATAGACTTTGTTATGGCTCCAGAGGACAGACCTAGGAGCAGAGACCAGGCCTTAAATTCAACATAACCCAGTGAGATCCGAGAAATTTATGGAGTGCACTGGATATCTTGCAACCATGAGCCGAGGGGGGCTGTGGAGGGACAGTGTGATAGACGATGTGTAAAGCCATCTCACGAGATGCTGTGATAAAACGTGTGCACGCTCTTTTTGGTAATTCTACAGATTATTCGGGTCAAGGAGTAGACCAACTGCAAAAGGTGATTGACACGATCAAAACCAACCCTGATGACAGAAGAATCATCCTGTGTGCTTGGAATCCAAAAGGTGGGAAGCGTCCTGGCCGTCCTCTCGTGTGCTCACTGTATGATTAGCACATAGGGAAGCATGTGGCCTTGTGTGGGGGCCTCCAGCCGGAGGCGGGTCCTGGGAACTGACCCAGCCCCATGGCTGCTTGGGTGGCCCTGGGCAACTCATCCTCGGTCATATTTTCACCGTCAGATTGCCTATAAAAATACATGTAAGATTTTAACATTTTAAATTGGGGCAGATGAAGTTTCAGATCCCTTCACCTTGATAACTTTTTTAGCAATGGTATTTTAAAATTGAACTTTACCATGGTATAATAAACACTCAGAGTGGAATATCTACATACATAATAGAGACTTGGAATACAGAAGGGTGTGCCCAACACCCTAGTTACCTGTGGCCTCTGCAAATGAGTTCATGCTTCCTATAAAGGTAGCAAAAATAGTTAATTTCAGCTCTGATGGGAGGGTGTTGCTTCAGTTGCAAACATACATCACAGAAGGCTCCTGCTAATGGACAGGTCCCTGTCAGGTTTGTGCCATTCCTGGGATTGGAATGGTCTGCTTTTGCCATGAGGGGACGGTGGCTCACAGGGGTCACAATGGTCCAGTGGCTCTTCTCCCCCCTCCCCATAATTAGGCTTGTGTGTCGCTCCTGTTTTACTTTGCCTATAGCTGTGTTCTTTAAAACCACCACCTCTCCTTATTTTTGTCCATGCTGGCTCCCCAGATCTTCCTTTCATGGCCCTACCTCCGTGCCATGCCCTTTGCCAGTTCTACGTGGTGAACGGTGAGCTGTCCTGCCAGCTGTACCAGAGGTCAGCAGACATGGGCCTGGGAGTGCCCTTCAACATCGCCAGCTACTCCCTGCTCACCTACATGATCGCACACGTCACTGGCCTAAAGGTGGGCTACGCGTAGGGAAGAAGCGTTGCAGCTTGCCTACAGTGCTGAGCTCTTGGATTCTGTGACATGAAAAAAACTAATTGCACAGAATTCTGATTAGTTTTAAATAAGAAATGAACTGACTCACTTTGCAACGTTACGTGGAACTTTCCTGTCTTCATGGTCTGTATGGACAGGTTTATATAGCTTGTTTATAATACAAAATAACCTTTATAAGTTAACTTTTCTTAAAAGCAACACTGGTTAAATTCTTTATTTTCTGAAAAGCTTTGAGATGTCTGCCTACTCTATATAATGTGTTTTTAAATGATCTGATCATTGATGTAAAGGGATTAAAACTAAAACTCTTACTGTTTTGCTTCCTCCCCGTGCCATTCAGCCAGGTGACTTTGTACACACTTTGGGAGATGCGCACATTTACCTGAATCACATTGAGCCGCTGAAAATGCAGGTAAGAATTGTTATCTGTTGCACTTTAAAGATTGGTTGTGTCTCTTGATAAAAGGTTGATTCTTCTCAGTGCTATGACAAAGATAAGGTGACTTGCTTGACTGCTGGGCTTCAGTTTACAGACAGGTGGGCAGCAGGTGGCCAGAGACAACGCAGACACATGTGTCAGCAACCAAGGTACCTAATGTGACACATGCCATGGGGGACTAAGTACCAGTGTCAGAGAGGGAGAGCCACGTTCAGACCAGGGAATTTGGGACCTTCCCAGAGGTGGCATTCGACTCCTATTTTTACTTGAAGAATTTAAATGCAAATGTTCTGCCTTAATTTTATGCTAAATGCAGTATTTAGGTCTGAACTTTCAAAAATCTGTTCAAATCCATAAATTGTGGCATCCAACAAATGACTTTAAATAGCAATAAAATGAGTATCTGAGCATAAAGAGCTCCAAGATAAAAATTACAAACCAAAAACCTTTTAGGCCCTTCCAGGTTAGGGCCAGGCTTGGAAAGCTCCCTTGGGGAAATTTGTCTGCTTTGACTTGGAGGGTGACTTCAAGGCTTATTACCCAGATGCTTCTCTCTGGCTGTCCCTGTCGAGCTGGACAGAATAACGTAAGGACACCTGTGTCCACATCCTCATCACCACTGTGCATCCCTGTCGGTTAATTGTCAACAGATGTCACCTTTTCTCGCCCTTTCTGCCAGGGACCATTGGAGTGGGGATTATGGGACTTACGTAACCATTCTGAATGCCTACCAAGAATTACAGATAACAAAAGTATCCCATCCTTCATAAATTTACCAAGAGCAGTCAATCATCAGGACTTACATTTGGTGAGCCACCAGGCTCCTGACACTGAATGATCCCACGACACACCCTCCTCTCTCTCCGTATGTGAGGGCATCACTTAGTTACGCTGCAGCAGTATTGCATAACCAAGGAAAAGATGTCTACGGGCTTACACCCCTGAAAAATAATATTGTTGATAAAATGCTGTGTACTTATTTCATGAAGGGATGTGGGGAGCAGAATTAAAGCAGCAGTACAGATATAGCAAAATAATGGTCTTATGTTGTTTTTGTCTTTTTTTTAAGCTTTGTTTTTTTAGCTGATTCCTTTTTTTTAACTTTAGTTTGTCCCTTTTGTCCCCCCTTTGCCCACCTCCCCACTTACGTTGTTTTTAGCTTCAGCGAGAACCAAGGCCTTTCCCGAAGCTCAGAATCCTTCGAAAAGTTGAGACAATCGATGACTTCAGGGCTGAAGACTTTCAGATTGAAGGGTACAATCCTCATCCGACTATTAAAATGGAAATGGCCGTTTAGAGTGCTTTTAAAGGAGTTGTTTAAAGGATACTGTCAGTCTTCGTAGGGGTTAGTTGTTAGTTTGGATGCTTTGGTGAAAGTTCTTTTTGCTCTAAAGTAAGAAGAAACTGGGTCAAAGGTCAGTTGCTAAACTATTAGTTATTCGTTAAGTTAAGGCTGTTGACACCGGCAAATACACCTGTGCTGGTGCTGTTAGTAATAAAGGGCCTTGAGTTCGGTTTACAACCCAGTGAGGGTATGTGCAAATGCTGAGACTGTGAATAAAGTGAGAAGAGTAAAAATTCATATGCTCTTAACAAAAACATGCACATGCATTTCAACCCCATGTTTGTATGAAGGTTAAAGATTTCAAGAATTAAAGCTCTTCCCTCAAATTTGAGCAAGCTAAACAAAATCAGTCATGATAATGTATGGTTGGTATGGTTATGAACGTATAAAATTTTATTTGTTTTATATATTCTAATAAAGAAGTGTTCTGCATTCATCTGGGTTTTTTGTTTTTAATTCTCTGTTGTCATTCTGCACAGTTCCTGCCTAAAACAGAAGAATTGAACCCTCCTAAATAAACACGCTGTGTTCTTGTTTGGATGCTGCTGAGACGGTTAGCATGTATTTTAGAAATGCTGACTAAACTATTTTCAGATTTTTCTATGACTCTAACTACATTTTCTATGATTCTAGCTACATTTTATTAGTAAAAATTATTTCAGATAAAGGGTTTTTTTAAAGGTTATAAAGAACAGTCTATGAAACAGCATTTCGCCCTCATTAGTTTCAGTATGGCGTGAGTTCTGTAACGTGCATGGACTGAGCTGGAAAGGAGATGCGGCGCCACTTCAGGGGCATCTCTGTCTTTGTTGCGTACCAGATACCCCGCGGTGCTGCAGAACTATTTTTAATCTGCTAATTTTTGGCAAATGTTAAATAGAATAAGGAATCGTTCCAACAAATTATGCAACTTCTTATTTTCAAAGTACAGTTTAATGTCTGGGTACCAGCATTTGACAGAAATCTTACAAGAACTTCTTCCTGGATTTCAAGTTGGTGAAATCTAAATTTGTTTAAGTAAAAGAGTATGTGTTTATTTGCTAAAAGACGTAATAATAATTGCTGAGCTGTTTCCTGAGGTTTATGTGACTTTAGCTGAATTTGTTTTCATTGGTATGATGATGTTCTGTCCCAATTTTTATCAAACCATACCCAAGAAATTTTAAGCCTTTTCACTTAAAAAACAAATGGGTGTGAGGGTTGAACACTTAATTCCCTTGAGCAGCAAGGGGTTTCTTCCAGACTTCACCATCTGGATATTGGTGTTGCTTTACTGATTCCTCCTTCATTTATTTCTGTGGAATAACCAGCTTCCCGTGAGACAAAAAGAAAAATGGAGCAGTGCTAGTAACCACCGGAACAAAAATCATTTCTGTATTTCTGCTGCTCCTATAAATGCTTTTAAATCTATGCCAGAGGCAACTGAATTAATATTTTTAAAATAAAGTTTCTGGTTGTTTGAAATGGAAGAGAGGGACACAATCTTGGCCACTTCCCAAGACTGGTGAACTAATCAAATTTCCTCTGATAGATCAACCCCTGTGTATGAAAAGGAGGCCTAATCTCTTGAACCTGTTGAGGATAATGGCCCAGATAACACAGCTGTAGTCAAAATTGGTCAGTTGACTAATCTGCTGGTTGGTGCCAGGTTTTCCTTTTTTTTTTTTTCTTTTGGCTTGTTTTTTTGCACAAGGAGTACACATTTTAAGGTATCAGCCTCTGAGGAAAGGCTGACATTAGAGAAGCCTTGTAAGTGAAAGTTTTACCCCCACACCCTGACCTTCAGGTCTTGGGAACGTGAGGTTGACGAACTAAAGAGCCATTTGTTTTTGGATATGAAAATAAACTCTTAAGGAGTCAAAGCTTTGCACTCTAGGTTCTAGCTCATGAGGACCAATAGCAGGGGCTTCCTCGGGGAGGCCTTCCTGCCAGAGCTCACCTTAGGAGGCATGTAGGAAGCATTCTTGATTAGACAGGATACTTGAAATGTTTGTGTAGGTGGTCGACATATTCGCACATCCTAGAAGGAAGAAATCAGGTGGGGCAATAATGCCTTAAGTTAGATAATTCACTTGGTGTCAACTATTAAAGCAGAAAGGATAACCCTGGCTGGTGTGGCTCAGTGAATTGAGTGCCGTTCTACAAACCAAAAGATCACTGGTTCGATTCCCAGTCAGGGCACATACGTGCCTGGGTTTTGAGCCAGTTCCCCAGTAGGGGGTGCGTGAGAGGCAGCCACACGGTGATGTTTCCCTCTCCCTTCCCCTCTCTAAAAATAAATAAAATCTTTTAAGAAAAGAAAGGGTGGACTTGGTCAAGGCTTGGCTGATAACCATTGTTTCCTACAACCTCTGTGCCTCAGGTTCTTATCTATGAAATAAAGCAGTGTGGGGGCTTGGATGAATTGAACTGTGAAGTCTGTTTTAACTAACTAGAGGTTTTATGACCCCAAAAGGAATCAATTTAGACTCCATAAGGACCTGGGATTATTTGGGTGACATTAGCCAAAATTTAGATGAACAGATTAAAATCACCAAATGGGGTCCCTTCCAGCTCTACACATGATTTAGAAGAGCACAGGTTTTAGGGTCAGACCAACCTGCTCAAATTTGGTGTCAGCCACTTTCTAGTTTTGTGGCCTGGGGTAAGTGGCCTAACTCAATGACAGCTGCTGTGAGGGGCAGGCATGTGCCCTGTGTGGGGGCTACACGGAGGAATTGGCTAGAGAGGGCCTTGTGGTTTCAGTGGGCATACCAAGTCATCGACTCTACTGTTTGCTGCCTACCTATCATCTATAGAGACAGACGAAGAACCAGCCCCCTGGGAGAGACAGTGGGCCTTGAGAACTGAATAGAGAACAGTGTTCCACACAGAAAATTACAAAGCAGAGGTGTTGAGGTGTGACAGCACACTGTCTGCCTGTGGCTTTCTACCTGCATAGTGACATTCCTGAGCAGTGAGGCCTGCTTTCAGGAGAGTGGCACAAGGCACTTTTACCCACTCCGTATGGGTCACAGTGCATGGTGGCTCAGGGCTGACCCTCTTTTTTCCTTATCCCTTAAGACTGGGACCTTTCAAGTTTGGTTGGAACCCCCTTTGGTTCTGCCTTCAGGAACTGAAATGAGGGGTAAAATCAGAATAATTTAGGGATTTCTAAAAATTTAATCTTTATTGGATTTTTTTTTCCCACTATCATTTAGTCCCCTTCTATACTCCTCTCCCTAGCAGTCACCACACTGTTGTCCATGTCCATGGGCACTTTGGGGATTTTTTTTATAGTTTAAAATATTTCTGATAGCCCTGGCTGGTATGACTCAGTGGATTGAGTGCTGGCCTGTAAACTGAAGGGTCGCCAGTTCGATTCCCAGTCTTGGGCACATGTCTGGGTTGTGGGCCAGGTCCCCAGTAGGGGGGTACATGAGGGGCAACCACACATTGATGTTTCTCTCCCTATCTTTTCCCTCCCTTCCCCTCTAAAAATAAATAAATAAAATCCTTAAAAAAATAAAATACTTCTAACATATCAAAAGGTAGCGTGTGTCTACTCACTGTCCAGCCTGGGAGAGAAACCAGTACTGTGCAACTGAAGCCTCCTGTATACCCTGACCGGTCCCATTCCTTTCTCACAATCCTGAATTTGGTGTTTACCTCTCCCATGCGTGTTCTGTTGCTTTCACTATATACTTCTAGTGATCTTTCTGATACCACATTTAGTTCCAAGAGAAAAGAGCATAATGAATCCATATGTGTATAGACAACTAGAAGGGGATTGTCTTAATTTAAAGCTCACCTGAGGCCTGTTGAGAACTTGGATGGGAGTAAATAATAATGATGTGATCAAATCAGGGAAGACTCAGGTGTTAGGAAGAGGAGCTTGGACAGAGGGGAGAACACACCTATGAAGAGAGTGGGACTGCAGAAAGTCAGAAACAGGTGCTGGTCGAGGAAGGAGTTCCGGTTTTCATCTGGCTGAAAACTCACCTCCTAAACAGTGATTCTGCTACCAAGAACCTACCCCTCTAAAAAACCACTTCACTGCTGGGTCTCCTGTTGCTGCCCCACGTGGAGAAGTGGAAGCAAAACGAACTTGGCCTTTGAGTCACAGAGGGTGCCAGTGGACAGGGTTCTTAGTGCCTCTGGTCACAGGAGCAGAGTTAAAAGATCTGGCCTGGACGGAAGTACACAGCTGAAGTTAATGCCATATTACTCACCTGCTGGTGAGGCTCGCGGAGACTGATACGAAGTCAAATATAATCAGGTGCTGCACCAATTCACAGAGGCCGACTCCACCAGCGTGCGGGCAAACAGGAACTAAAATGAAGGCAGGTTTCTACTGAATGCCAAGAGTTGGGCAGAGACAGGGAAGGGGTGAGAGCCTACAGTATTTCTTACTGCCTGCAAATGATTAAATCATTTGTTAATGTTTAGCGGTGAAATTCCAAGGTGAAAATCAAAGATTCCCTGATTAAGCCTAAAAGAAAAAAACCAAAATGGCAAACTACAGAGGGAACCACAGGTGTCTCAAGGTAGGGGAAATGGAGGTTTGGTCTGCAGGCTGCTGTGCCCTTAACTTCCAAGCTTTTTGGCCATCAGCAATACTGAGAGGTTCTCATTGACACTTCCCAGCCTGCAGCTGTCAATCTGGAGAAACTTCAGGGCTTCCGCCTGTAGGAGCTGCTTAAATATCACTCTATTGTGGCACTGAAAATGGAATTACAATAAAACCAACAGAAGAATCAGCCTTGGCCTTCAGGATCTCTAAACCTGGCAACACACCAATTCCAAATAACTCATTAGTGACCTTCAGAACGCCTAGACTGTGTGTATTCTTTGTTCTCACTTGGCATCAGGCATGCTCTGATTGCGCAGGTGGGGACCTCCCGCTCACTTCTTGCAAGTCTGCTGGTGGAACAGTGTGAGTCACGTGAAGTCACACTACTTGCTATCTTTTAAGGAATAACCGCCATAGTGAGATGAGGCATCAGGATGAAACACAGTGACGGCAATGAGCAGATGGCACAGACAATAAAACAGAACCACGGCAGAGCAGCATTGCTCCTTTGCTGGGAAAACCGAGACTCTGCTCCCTCTCCCCGCTCTGCCTGTGGGCGGGCTGCCACAGGCTTTGGCACCCTCTTGTGCTTCGTTTGTAAGCACAGAATGTGAACGCGATAATGTTTACTCGACTTGGAAGCTGGCTTTCTTCGAACCACACAGTGCATTGCATGCCCTCGCAATAGTGAGTTTTAATTGCTGCCTTATAAACTCACCTTAGTCATTGAATTTTAGAATAATCCAGAAACTTGTGACTATATCTGGCTCTTCACTCTAATGAAGTGCTGTAGAATGACCCAATTTCTAAGATTATGAAAATTTCCCAACTCAAGATACAACAGGTGATATAGCCTAATATGACGATGTCATCAGGTGGCCAGGGTGTGCTGACCCCAAGGACATGTCACTTACCTGTTCTCCTGTGGCAACACCAATTCCTAATGGGGCCAATGCCTATAAAATACAAGGCAACCTGGTGTTATTTTCCTAGGTTTTTGAATTGAAAATTTAGTGTTTAAAAATTTAGAGCTATTTATTTAATGTTTAACTATTCAGAGCTGAAGAAAGAAATGTCCTGCCGCAGAGTGGCCTGAGGCAGTCCAGGGGAAGTGCGAGCACGCAGGAGGGGCTGCTGTGTCTGCAGAGGGGAAGACAGCGCTGGTCGCGTGCTGCTCCCTTCCCGGCTCCGGCTCTGCACGTTCTGTCTGGAGCCCGGCAGCGAGGCGAAACTGGGAGAAGACACGGGCCACTATGGCCCATCACACACGAGTGTTTCAGCCCCTGGCTGAGTCCTTATAGGTCACCACTCTATTTCCATCTTATTTCCCCCTTCCGTGGTTATTCTGGAACGCTGTCCCTTCAAGCTCAAGTGGGTGGCTTTAGATCTTGCTTCACAGGTTGGGTTCAGCGGGTGAGGTACTGGAATCTGCTGGCGATGCTGCTCTTTCTGTCCTCCCTCCTGAAGCTACTTCACTCCCCACCACCTGGGCTCTAGGCGCACCACCCCAGGCCCCCCCAGGACTGCACAGCCACACACTTCCCTCAGGCGTCTTTGGTTTCTCCCTGGCTTGGCTTTCCCATTGTTTAAGGAACAGTATCAATGACACTAATGGCCAACAGTTTCCGGGCTCTTATTACCTGGCTTGTGCAAAACCCTGACTGAACTGATTCCTCATCACAACCCAGTGGGATAGAAGAAATCATGATGCCAATTTCACAGATGAGGAAAGGCACAAAGGTGTATTGACTGTCCCTAGATCAAAGCTTAGAAAGTCGTGGAGCTGGAGCTTGAAATTTCAGCTGACTCCAGAGCCAGAGGAGGCATCCGAATCACTAGGTATGCTGGCTTCCCTGCCGAAAAATTCTTAGTTTAGGAGTCAGGTATCTCCAATTCCACTACCTGGCCTGTCTCTAACGAGATGTGTGGACTTGGGTGAGTCACAGACTACCTGCAAGTCAGGAATTACAGTGGCTGGTCACCAAGGTGGCACCAACAGCTTATGGTTCCTGAAACTCCTAATTTAAATAGGCTGGGTCCTTTATCTCAAAAGAAAATGGGGATGGAGAGGAAGGAGGAATGATGGGGAGGAAAAGCCATTTGACTTACTCATCTTACCATCTTTAAAGCATATGTTTCTAACTGTGAATAGGTACCAAATTTTATTTCCTCCTTTAAGTATTTCCTGAATCTGCCCTATTCTAGCTGCCCTCCACCCCGCTTAGTGCAAAAGCCCCCTATCCCCTATCCCAGCTACCACTTTCTTTCTGCCCATTCCTCACCTCTCCTAAACACCTGTGTCATCCAACCTACATGTTGCTACCAGTCAAATCGTCTTTATTCCCATTCTCTCATTCAAGAACCTCAGGTGCCTTGCTATATTCAGCTGCCTCTTCTGAGCAGGTGGGCCCATAACCTGGCCCCATGCGCCTGCTGTCTCCACAGCCCCCACCACGCACTCCCACTCCACTGGTCCCTCCATCCCCCTGTGCTGGCTTGCTCAGCTTCCCCCAGCCTTGGCTCCTCTTCCCCCCGTCTTCAGATGCCTCATGAGGGGATGGCCTCCCCCATGTACACAAACCCTCAGAGGGTTGAAGCCCAGAAGAGCTTCTGAGAAGACTCTCCAGGTGGCAGAGGTTCAAACCTCCTTTCTACTGCCCTCAGCACTCAGAGCCCTGGCCCCGTGTTCTGCCTGTCTGTTCCATGGATCCTCATTTTCTCTCCAGCCAGGCTGTAAAGTGGGGAAAGTGGAGGGCATTCCTTAAACACGGGTTTTTGTAGGGTCAAATATATGGAGATCTTATGTTGATTTACTGAGAGAAATGGACCCCACATCCCAGTAGGACCTGTGACTTCATGTAGGTATGTAATGAGGTGTCCCTTCTGGAACTGGGGACTAAGACTGTGCTCAGAGGGAAAATTTTAAGAGCGGCACATACAGGGGGAGAGTAGAGCAATGCCAAGACACCTCGAGGAGAAAAAAACATTCCTAGGCTCTTAGGCGGGTGGGACTGGCCTCTAAGCCAAATGAACGTACTAACCCAATGGCACAGCATGGTGGGAAAAGGTTATCAGATGAAAATCTAAAGGAGGGTCAGAGGCATACGTTAGCGGGGCCTGCACAAGTACTGTCTGGGGAGGCTTAAGCCTCAACACGGCTGGGGCCAGACAGAAGCAGCTATACCTGCCCTGCAAAGATGGATGTATTGGGCCACCTTGGCCTGACATCACTACATCCTCAAATCCCATAACCAGTTCCGGCGCTGATTCCCCACTCATCCAGTAGCCTTTGGTTGCATATGGCTACTCATGGAGCTTGCTCTGGTCAGAGGATACAAAATCTAGATCTCCCAGAAGTTACAATTTTCCTTCTAAATTCACCAGCTGGCATTCTGGTTTTATATATCAGTGCTGTAAGCTGGGCTAATGGGAGACTCTCTCTGAGAGATGAGATGTTTCTCAGATGTTCTGACAAATCAGGTTCTTCCTAGACCTCAAAGGGAGAATGGCCAGCCTCCAATTAGGGTGGATTTGTGGAAGAAGAGCCCTGGTACAAGGGAAAAAGGTAGACAGCCTTCGCTCGGGGAGGCCTGACCTTGACGCAGCTGAGCAAGCCTTTTGTTTTGAGTCATCCAGAGGAGTCTACATTTTTTGTTTCATTCTGTGTGAGTGAAATATTTAATGTCAATCAGATTTCTGTTCGTAGTCATGAGAACCACGTCTGTCAACACGGACAGGATGGTCGGTAGCCTTTCAGCTTTTAGCCAGTTACTTTCTCTAAAATAAATAGAAATAAGGGCAGTTGATAAAATGAAGTGAACAATTATTTCACCTACTTCATCAGGAAAAGTGAAGGGGAATAGGCAAAAGAATTTTAGGATCTATGGTGACCACCCTGGAAAACCAAACAGAAAATAATGTGGCAGCGACGGGACAGCAGCAGCTGCAGTTTTCCTACCTTGAAGATGGTGGCGTGTCCCAGAATGTCATCAGGGGAGGTTGGTTCCTCAACCCACGATGGCTTGAACTCAGCCAGCTTTGACATCCACTCCACTGACTCCGGCACATCCCAGCACTGATTGGCATCAGTGCTGTAAGGAGAGACCTTCCAGGCGAGGTCTGCCAGGGGCTGACCTTGCTGTAGGGCTGTGGCTCCCAGAAAGGACATGCTGTCACTAGTACCACCAACTGGTGAGCAAGACTCCCCTAGGGAGCCTGACATTCCATCTTGGAGGACCAGCATGTGGCCACAACAAAGGGAGTCAATGAGCAGCCACAGAGACCAGAAGTTTGGCTCCAGATACTGCAAGTCCTCAAGTTATGAGATGATGCTGCAGGAACTTAACTCTTGTTTATACCGATTAGCCTATGGTAAAGTTGGTTTCCTTATACATCGTCTCACCTGAAGTCACAGAACCTACCGATGACATAAGTGAGGACTTACTGTACCGTCTGTCTGTGGAGGAGATGTCCAGAAGTGCCCTGGGCTGGGCCCATGGCAACTGACTGGCCCTGGAGCTCTGACGCAGTCTGCATTTAGATGCCACCCAATACATTTGTGTTGCAGTGTTCATTGTTTGTGGGAACCACTTTACCACAGTCTGAATCATGCACAGCCAATACTGAGTCTGTTCAGTGGTCATTTATTGCCTATTGCCTACCATGTGTCTGCCGCAGTAATAGATAACCAGGCTCCACCATTAGTTTAACACCTATGCCGGTAGGCATTTAATGAATTCTTCCCATTTAATATTTATAACAACTCCATGAGACAGTTCATATTAACCCATTTTACAGCTAAAATTGACATGCAGAAAAGTAACTTGCCTTTGAATAAATAAGTCAAGTAAATGGTGAGTTCAAGTCTAGGCCCCTTACTTGGAGGCCCTCGCTCTCTTTGTGCAGAGACCCTGTCTGGGAGCCAGGTGCTGGGTCTGCAGAAGCTAACGAAGGGCCCCGCTACCCCGACATCATCGTGCTTCGGGAAGACAGACACGGAGACAGCTCTCTCTGGTACAGCGGTATTGCACCTTTTCCATCTCCCGGCTCATGAGCTAATTGCTAAAACTCTGTGGCACACCAAACAGATACATTGTTTGCTGATCTGACAAAAAACAGATATAATTTTGATTAATTTATGGAAAAAATAATAGTAATTACCTACACTTTTTGCTCCAAAGTGACTTTTTAAAAAATCAGGTGTCACCTTGGCTGGTGTGGCTCAGTAGACTGAGTGCAGGCCTACAAGCCAGGGGGTCGCTGGTTTGGTTCCTGGTCAAGGCCCACGCCTGGGTTACAGGCTGGGTCCCTGGTTGGGGGTGTGCAAGGGGTAACTGATCAATGTATCCCTTGCACATCGATTTTTCTCTCCCTCTCTTTTTCCCTCCCTTCCTCTCTCTAAAAATAAATAAATAAAAGCTTTAAAAAAACATCAGGTGCCAATACTGGTATATAAGTATTTCTGGTACCAAGAATTAACCAATTAGACACAGCCTTATTATGCATCACGGCCAATAAGATGCAACTCTATTATATGACCTATATATTTATGGTTCAAGACAGGTCATTCGCACTAGACAGCTGTTGTTGTGTTGGCTGTTGTCATTTTTTTCATTTGACAATCTAAGGGAGAAGAGGTCAGCGCCCCTGACTGAATAGTCAAGTGTCCCTGTGGCATTACCAGCTGAAAGCTGCTGCTCTGGGAGATGTGCTGTGTGGTGAGAGCGCCGTACAGGGCACTATGAGAACCAGAGGACAGTACACCCAGAATCAACTAGTATAAATAATGTAGATGATGATGGCCTCGTAAGAAAAAAAAGTAGCATCGATTCACGTATCAATAATGGGACATCTGATCCCAGGTCAAGGACTCCAAACTTCTATTTTAACTTAGGAAACAAGTCTCTGAAACTTTATAAAAATATCTTATTGTGACTTCCTTTTATGAAAACATTTTACACATAGTAATAAATGTTTTCAAAACTATACAGTTAGGAATACTGATCCTTTCATGTATCTCAGTCAAAGTTCCAGTGTTTCGTCAGCAATGGCTCCCTGATACCCGCTTACCTGATGAGCTACCTGTGGGGCAGACTGTTAAGAAGGGAGATTAAATAATTAATCTCCCTGGGGCAGAGTGGGGCACCCATGGGAGAACTATTTGCTCAGGTGCATCCATATTAGCAGGAAGGAACAATCCCTAATCCTGATCTTAACTAGGTCTGAAGAATAAAAAAAATTTTAACCATCAGCCCCTGCAATTGTTTATTTGTAAAAGAATTCTCTACTATAAAGAACACATGGACAAAAACAAGGGGGAGGGTGGAGGTGGGGGAGGGAGGGGGGTTCAGCTGGGGTGGGATGGAGGGATGGGGAGAAAAGGCACATAACTGTAATTGAATAACAATAAAAATTAAAAATTTAAAAGAATAATAAAATAAAATAAAATAAAAGAATTCTCCTACTATAACAAATGCACAAAGCTGTATTTCTTTTGGCATTCAGTTTTAAAACTCCTACTGCTTTTTAATCCTTGTTGGAAATTTATAGTTTGGCCCTGGACAAAGACTTCCTGTAAGCCCACTTATTTCTCAATGGGAAGAGAAGATACTTACCAGTCTTCTCAGGTCCAATTATGACTCTGATGAGTCGGCACCTACGGATGTCATCTTGGAGATCAGCACCAACTTTTACCTTAAACCTATAAAATTTGCTTTGATAGTTTATGTGCTCTGACTTAGCAAAGATACCTGGATTCTCTGCAGAAGTGACCCCCTGTCTCTGTCAGTAATTCACAGATTGCATTTTCTAGTAACTTCTTGCTCTTTCCCAATCTTCAGACAAATCACTTGAGAATAATCCTACAAATAGTATCTCTTTTCTCACTATCACAGGGCAATGATATAAATTACCTACTGACCTACAGTGAAGAAACTGGAGAGAGCAGTTAGACTTTAATAACATTAACTGAGTCTTTGCTGTGCCACGAAAAAGAATTGATGAGAAGGCCACAGACTTAAAGAGGAGAGTGTGGACTAGGAAGGAGAGCTGAGTGAGCCTTCCTGTCACACCCTGAATGAGAAGAGGGGGCTTCATCCAAAATCAACTCAGTGAGAAGACAGCCACAGGAACCCCGTGGTGCAGGGGCCTTGGTCACATAACTAGGGAGCAGCAGAGGTCTCCTTTACATCAGGGGCCACTGTAGGGGCTCCCTTAATATGTTTTGACACCCATCTACTCTCCAGACCTGGGCCTCTACACCATTCCCCATGACTCTGCTGAAGTTGTTTTGTTCGTCAGAAGACGTGTGGTCAGCCTGACTTATGACACTGCCACATGCAAGAGGTGCCACCAACACAGGTGAGGCCAGCACCCTCACCCTTGCTCACCAGCCTCTCTTCCCTGCACACTCAACATTAAGGCTGCTGCTCCAGACAGAACCTGAGGTCCTCCCTCTACTTTGCATGATGCCCACTCTCTGTGCCAACAAAAGGACCTGCAGAACACCACACACACCCAGGCACCTGCTGCCATTCTCTCCCCTCCGCTCAGCACGAAACACATTTCTATCCCAGGTGAGAGCTTCAGCTTCTGGATGCAGGCTTCCTATGATGGGAGGCTTTTGCAATCTCCCCTCAGCCTTCTCTGACTCAGCAGATATGGCTGTGCCAACCTTTCCTGGGTGTGTGCAGAGAGGGAAGGTGCCGGCGTGTACTGAGCACCTGCTATGAATCCTGACTGTGCTGGTCCTTTCCTGATAGCAACTTTGAGGAGAACCATGAGTAAATATTATTCCCTATTTATAGGAGAGAACATGAGGATCGGAGGGGTCGAGCAATTTGCTCATGATCACACAGCAAATTCTTGCAGGCAATGAGGGAAAAGGGTAAGATTCGATTCCGAATCCATCACATCTGTAAGCCTCTTCCCACCACATCATGCTGCCTCCTTCAAATTCTCACTCACCACCCTATATTTAGCTGAGGGGTTCATGAGAATTCAGCTCCCTCAGACACACATACATCACCCAGGAGTTGTGTTAAAATGAAGATTCCAGTGCAGCTGGTCTGGGGAGAGGCCTGAGAGTCTGCATTCCTGACCAGCTCCAGAGGATGCTGATGCACTTGCTCCACAGACCACACTTTGAGCAGCAGGCGGCCAGGTGGCCAGACTGACTGAGGGTCATGTACAGCCTGCTGATTTATCCTAGGCAAACGAGCCACCTTAAGCTGCACTGATGGACACACACTGACTAGATGAAGAGATGATGGTCCCTTTGTGTCCTGTACTGTGTCAAAATCCAGGGCCACTGACAAACGGTTTACCCCAGGATGCCCAGGGCTCTATAACTATGCAGGAGGGCGACAGCAGAGAAGGGCATTGGTTAGTCTAGATAGAACACGGCCCAGAGGAAGAAAAGGGCTGTCTCATGAGCCTGGCTCTGGGAAACTCTGAGAAGATTTGAGACCAGTGACTGAAAGTTATGTAGAGACATTGCGTGAGACATTGAAGCTCTCTCCAACACTTGAAGCCCTCTGACAATGCAAAAGTGTCTTATAAAGTTAAGCTTGCTGCTTCTGGAGGTTTTCAACTAAAATCTCAATCAATGCTTGTTACTGATAGTAAAGAGTGGATTTCTAAGAATCTGCTTACACCGATTGGTGCTTGAAATCAGTGATCTCCAAGGTCTCTTTCAACTCTGATGTTCTATGATTCTAGTTAGGACTCAAGTCTGTCTTTTTTTTTTTTTAATCCTCACCCAAGGATATGTTTATTGACTTTAGAAAGAGATGAGGGGAGAGAGAGAAACATTGATGTGAGAAACATCGATGTGAGAAACATTGATCAGGTGCCTCAAGTATGCTCCCCCACCAGGGACGGAACCCACAACCTAGGTATGTTTCCTGACTGGGATTGAATCTGTAACCTTTTTTGGGGGGTTGTATGGAACTTTGGCTCCAACTAACTGAACCACCCGGCCAGCACCTCACATCTTACCTTTGGAAAAAGAGCATGGCCTAAACTGAAATGCCTCTTATGTATCTCTATACACCAGACTCCTCTTGAAAGAATCTTGGCCTTCTTAGTGCCTCTTGATCCTGGTTCCTTTCCATTGCTGAGCCTCTCATGCTGCCAGTTGGAAGAGTCAGGTTCATTATCACACAAATAACTTACCTGGCCCAGCTGCTCTTCAGGGCCTCCGTGCAGAGCTGCAGGGAGAAGAGCACAGTCATCACCATACACTGAAAAGCTCTCTTGGTCTGTTGAGCACCTCAGCCATTCCTGATCTGGTTTCACAAACACTGGTTTTAGCAGGAACCAGAAGCATAGCCATGTGTTGTTGAAATTCAGAGCAGAAACAGCTTAGCCAACAAGCATAACTCTTTGTACTTGTAGGGTGACTTTTTTCCTCGTTTCTATGGTAACTGTTTCTTTAATTGTCACAACATTCCTGGAGGGGGAGTGGAGCCTTTATATCCCTCTTTTTAAAGCTATATTCTGTGGCATCCACAGAACTAATGGCTATAAGAGTAAGAAAGAGTATCTAGCCTCTCTCTGACCCAGCCGTGGGTGAGGACAATACAATGGAAAACAGTGATAAGTCAGCCATATGATGACAGGACACCGCGTACCAGCCCCTGTGCTGCAAGCACCACATGGTTTACAGCACTTTTCTGAATCCTCATAACCAGCCATGAAGTAAGAGACTATTTCCCCATTTCACAGTGAGGAACCTGAGACTCAGCTTGATGATGTGTAACCTGCACAAGGCCACATTGCTGCCTCTGCCTGGGGATCAAATCCTAGCCTGTCGCCTTTCAGAACCCAAAGCGGGAGTCACTGGTCACAGAGTGCCAGTTGTCCTGTGTCAGAGTCCTGTGTCAGAGTCCTGTGTCCACAAAGTGAATGGTTTGGCTTTGCTTGAGCAAAAGTACTTCCAGACTGAGGCCTTGGAGCCATAAGGATTTAGAAAGGCTAACAAGAAAATATTAAAACTCCTGAAGGAAGCCAGGAATATAAAACCTGTCTACCAGACTTAAGTTCAAAAGCCCACCTGCTTCAGCGTGTCATCTGAGTACCCCAGCCAGGCACACGACGTGGTGCAGGCAGGGTAGCCACGCATTAGCATTTGCTCTTTTGTGGAAACACAATGCTTGCCAACACTTTGTTCTTTCCAGGGGCCTTCAGAATGAGATTGCCTGTAGCTAAGCTGCTGCTCCTCAGAGAATCTCTTTCTGATCCTGCACCCAGCCCTTAGTCCAGCTCGGATGCATGCAGGATCATGCACATTCTGAAGATGTCAAACGGGGGGTGGGAATGTGGGTGGGGGGATTACAGGGTGACCAGTATACCCTCTAGGACTGCCCACTAGCCAAGGGTCTCCCTGCAGAGTCAAACCACACTCAGGAGGCTTCTTTGTCCAGATTCAACTGGCAGTTGAGGACCAGGCTCCTGAGCATGAGGCATTTGGGAAGACAATGTGAACCCTCAAAGAACAGAGATGGTCAAAAGGAAACAATGATAAAAATAATGCAGGAAATTTCCTCATAACCCACCTCTCTTTTTTACCAACTTGATCTTCCTGCAGTATTTCTGGAAAAAGTAAAAAGCATCATCACTCTCTTAGACAACAGATGCTGCACACACTATGTTGTTTACACATTAGCATGTACCAGAGAGCTTCCAGTTCCATCACTTGAATATGACTCACCATAGGCTTCCTCCTCAATCATGACGTCAGTGATGTACCTGAAATCGATGCAGGAGAGCAGCATCCTGGGATCCTGGCAGCGTGACAGGAAGGGGAAATGGCTGGAATCAATTCACAAGTGGATTGTGTTTCTAAGAATACACTTACACTGATACATGGGGCTTATCCTTTTCTGGGAAAGGGCCTTTGGGATTTGTAGTACACTGTTTGATTCCATCACCCTTGGTGTAGCGTCCTGAGCGTCATGGCCACCTCCTGAAGTCCTTAGGCCCTCATGCTCTGATCAACCCCTTGTCCCTCCCCATCTCTCGTCTCCCTCTCAACCTACGCTCCCCATTCCAGGCTCTGGAAAGGGCACAGGGTGTGAGGCTAGCACTCAGCACAAGTTAAGTGGGTAGATGAGCACATGATGTCACTCTATGTCGCTGCCTGCACACTTCAGGGCTGACCGTTATACTGGAGCAGCTTAGAGGGAGAGGAAAGAAGGCTGGTCTCAGAGCCAGGCCACTGAGTGTCAACCCTGTGCCCACCGTTTACCAGCAGCATAAACTCGGGCAATTTCCTGTCCTCTCAAGAAGGGATGATCACTTTGCTGACAGGAACAGAGTGGATTGAGCGTGAGTGTGCCCAGCATGCTGACTCCCTGGATCATCACTGGCTGTGCCCTCCCTACCCCTTCCTGCCTCAGGCTGGGGCTCTAGGCACGCTGGGAGGACATTCAGTTAAGCCTCTGGCTGAGACCTCCCCCCATCCCAATGAACAGACACTTAGGAAGCAACTGGTAGCTTCCCCACTCAGGTTTTACTGTGACCAATAATACTCTACTATAACCGTTAAAAATCATAAAAGCTCTTTCTAGGTTGGGATTCTGCTTCTTTTATGAGTACTAGCACTGAAAGAGGGAACAGAATCTAAAAAAATGAGAAATCCACAGGTGGGATTTCGGCACCTCAGGCCATTCATTCTGGGGGCCTCCTCTTGATTTCTCTGAAAGGCTAACCTTGAGCCTGAAGGTGGCTCAAGAGGTCCCAACCTTCCCCTTCAGATGGTTCCCCCATGCCACCCATAGCTGTGTCAAAGAGATGGTATGATACCCTTCTGTCTTCACTTTCCTCCAGAGAAGGGACAACGTCTGCTGGCCCAACTGTCTTTAAGGCCATGGTGTCCTCTTTTCTCCTTAATTGTGATGCCAAATAACAAGGGCCTTCATCTGTTGAGTGCGAGAATTTTAGTGACCATCTGAAGCATCACCCTGAGGCAGCTGATGCTCAGAGGTGAAGTGACTTGTCCAAGGTCACCCAGCCAGTAAGTGGTAGAGCCCAGATTCAAAGCCAGGTCTGCCTGATGCTGCAGATGGTCATCCTGCTATAAACAGGCGCCGGAGAACGTAGAGCGAGGTGTTTATCTTTCAAATTCAGTGTGTGGCTCCTGCCCTGACGGTATCATATTGTGCAGACACAACCTTCTCATCCGTCACTGTTTTTCAGAATCAAAGTGGCCAAATAATATCTTAACAATAATATCTTGCTCTTCAGGGCTTGTAAATCACTTCCCTCATTTAGTCCTTGAACCAATTCTACCAGGTTCCCAGAGAAGGTATGATCATCCCTTTTTCACAGTGAGAAAATGGAGGCTCTGAGAATAACATGAAAGCTCCACGGGGGGTGGGGATCCCAACTCCGTGCTTCCCACGGGGCCACCTAGTGATCCACAGACAGTCCTGACTGTATTTACTGATTATCAAAAGGCAAGTAATCTATAAAATCATTTATTTACAGAAACAATTATAATGTGGAAGAATTTACTTACCATGGCAACAAGTAACTTCCACAGAGGCTTGAAGAAAAAAAGATTTGTAAAACATCTGTGTCAAGTGTGAAGGTAAACGTAAACTCCCGCCATCAAACACCTGCCCACCTGCCCACCTGTCTCTAACGCTGCCTCCTGGCCCCTCACGTCTGCCCCCCTCCCCCACTTCCCTCTCGGTCCTTTCTAACCTACTTCTCCAATCTCCTAACTACTGCCAGTATCTCTAAGGGAGAAAAAAAAATCAAACAATTGCTTCTGTTTCCTTTGGGGGCCTGCTGTGTGTGTCTTCCAGGCTGCTTGTAGAGGAGTGTTTATTCCTCTGCACATGCTGTGCTGTCCCACAGAAACGCTCCCGAGTGGTTACCTTTCTCTCCTGCTCGGCCCACAGGTACCACCCGGCGTTGAGAACAGCCCCCGTAGCCAAATGCACAACCCCTTTCTCCGGGCCCATCTAGTTGGGGAGCAAAACACACAGCACATCTTAGAAATAAAAAGGATATTTGGTCTCCTAGCCAGGGTCACATTTCAAGAATTAAAACACAGCAATTGAAATTCACTTAAAATGCTAAGTTGTTTTTTTTTAAATAGTGACTACAGAAGAGTTTCATGAATAGTGCAAAAAAGCCCCTCCAGTATATGCAGGGTCCGGCAGAAGTAAGGCCTGCTTGAGTGTGGCTGGTAGGGTGATAATATGGGTGTAATAATTTATAATTTTAATTTGAACATTTCACCTAAAATGTCCTACATATGGTGTGTTTGTGTGTGATTATTGTTATGTTACAGAATTACATGCTTATGATTTTGTAGTAAAAGATTTTGTAATAAAAAAAGGGGCGTTATTTGTGCTGGATCCCTGTATATTTCTTCTCTCTCAGTTGTTTGTATGGAAAATAATATAATAATTAATAAATAATAACATAAGAATAAACTCTGTTACATGTACTCACTCACAACTGTAAACCTACTTTCCCCCCACTCTGTGTGTATATATATTATATATAGTAAATATATATATATTTATAAACATATTTTATCTTTTATAAATATATTATAAATAACATTTATTTTATTGAAAAATTTATGAGTAAGTCGCAGGTATCATGCCTCTTTAACCCTAAATGTTTCAGTGTGTAGTTCCTAAAAACAAGGATATTGCTCTTACATAACCACAGCACAACGATCTAATTCAGGGACTAGGACACTGGTAGAATTCTAATACCTGAAAGACAGTTCATAATCAAATTTCACCAATGGCCCGAACAATGTTTTTATTTTATTCACACTTTCCATTTAGTTGTCATGTCTCTTCAGTCTCTTTTATCTGGAACAACTTTTATTTTAAAAATGCTATTGACATTTTTATTTTTTTAACTTATATTTTATTAATTGTACTATTACAGTTGTCCTCATTTTTCCCCCTTTGCTCCCCTCCACCCAGCACCCCCCATTCCTCAGGCAATCCCCCCACTCTTGTTCATGTCTGGGTCATGGGTATAAGTTCTTTGGCTACTCCATTTCCTATACTGTACTTTACATCCCCATGGCTATTCTGTAACTACCTATTTGTACTTCTTAATCCCCTCACCTCTCACCCACTCCTACACCCCACTCCCATTGCTTTATCTTTAACCTTTGGCATTTTAATTATGATGTGACTTGGGGTGGGCCTCTTTGCATCCATCTGGTTTGGGACTCTGTGCTTCCTGGACTTGCATGTCTAGTTCCTTCACCGAACTAGGGAAGTTTTCTTTCATTATTTTTTTCAAATAGCTTTCCAATTTTTTGTCCTTTCTCTTCTCCTTCTGGCACCTCTATGAAGTGAATGTTGGATTGCTTAAAGTTGCCCCACAGGCTGCTTACACTATCGTCGTTTTTTTTTTTTCCTTTGATTTTCATTTCTCCTTGTTGTTCTGATTGGTTGTTTTTTGCTTCCCTGTATTCCAAATCATTGATTTGATTCTTAGCTTCATCCACTCTACTGTTTTTCCCTGTAAATTTTCTTTATTTCAATTAGTCTATCCTTCATTTCTGACTGGGTCTTTTTTATGCTGCTGAGGTTCTCACAAAGTTGCTTGAACAGCCTTAAAACCAGTGTTTTGAACTCTGCATCTGATATGGAGCTCAAAAGTTGGAAAATTTTAGTTTAAGTAATAGCTAATAAGCTTAGTAATCAATGCAAGTAAAAGCTATTGTTCCAGGTACTGAAGGTATGACCCACCCTGACTCCAGGAGACAATAAGCAGTTCCACCTTTGTTCCTCAGGGGGACTGCAAGCAATTCAAGATGGTATCTGAGCCATTGTACTCCAGGGTGAGATGAGCACCTTCCAGGACACAGCTGAAGACCACCGCCTGGGGCACAGCTAAAGACTACCGCCCAGGGCAAGAATACTGCAGTTTTTTTAAATCCAATTAACTTTTCCCTGAATTCCAAACCCCTTACCTACACTTTGTTCTCCTTATTAAATGGGTCATTTTAAAATGGAATTTAAGATGGTATGTTAGGGTACAAACCCGTGGTCTTTTCAGATCGTCAGCCATCTGAAAAAACACCCATAAAGATTCAATCCCTGTCTCTGCTTATTGGGTCTGGTGGGTGACAGGCAGCAGGAAAAACAGCTTTTCCAGTTTTAAATCTAATAGATTGTTTATCTCTATTTTGTTTAGTTCTTTTTCTGGAATTTTCAATCTGTTTTTTCTTTTGGGCCATGTTTCTTTGTCTCCTCATTTTGACAACCTCCTGTGTTTGTTTCTATGTATTAGGCAGAGCTGCTTTGACTCCATGTCTTGGTAGTGTGGCCTAGCATAATAGGTGTCCTGAGGTCCAGTGGCACAGCCTCCCTTGCCACCCAAGCTGGGCACTTGAGGTGTACCCTTTGTGTGGGCTGAGTGCACCCTTCTCTTATATTTGAGCCTTGATTGCTGTTGGCAGGTCAATGGGAGGAATTTGCCCTGGCCAGTCAGGTGCAAGGACTTACTGACCACTGACCACCAACCTCTGTCCTCTGTGGAGTATCAGCTGTGCAACAGCAGGGTGGTAGTGCTCCTACCACCTTGGGTGGTCTGTAGCTGTTCCCTGGGAGCACAGGCTCTGGGGTTTCTCGGGGGGTGCTGGCCCCACCTGTATTCTGCCTGGGGCCATCCTGCCTGAGTTATAAAGCAATTTGAGATGGCTGCTACTTGTGCTGCGCTTGGAGTTTCCCAGGCAAAGCTACACTGTGAACTTAGGCTGGCTGCTGCTAGTGCCAGGTCTGGGGTTCATGGAGCAAGAGGTTCATGGACTGGGGGCTCTCTGATCCTGGCTGTTGCTTGTTTGAGAGGATTTAGGAAGTTGTGAAGCATGAGCCAAGACCAGTCTTTCATATGGAAAAGCCACTATTCACAGCTGAGGTCAGCCAGTATTTGGGTGGGATGGGGAGTCCCGGGGGATATCCAGGGCAGGGCAACCAGTGTTAGGCAGGTTGATGGAGTCTCGGGTATGGCACCAGCCTGCCAGCTCCATGGCTCTGTGACCGTAGGGCTCAGAAAAGAGGCAATGGCCTCTTCCTGTTTGCCTTTTTGTTTGGGAGAAAGCTGTCCCACATCTCTTACTGTGATGCCAGACACTTCAGTTCTTCCCTGTATGCCACTGGTGGCTTTCAAGCTGCTGTCCCAGTGGTGGAACTCAGAGAGAGTGAGTCTGAGTAAGTCCATGTGTGTGTTCTTTAAGAGGAACTGCTTCGGACTCCAGAAGTTTCTTCTACCAACGGAATCCCTGCTGGTTTTGGCAGCTAGAAATTATGAGGACTTACCTTCCTGGCACTGGAACCCTGGGCTGGGAGGTCTGTGTGGGACTGGGGTTCCTTCCTCCCAAGATATCCCTCCTGGATTTTTTTTAAAACATTTTTGGAAGAGATAACCTAGTTCTTTTTTTTCCTTAAAGATTTTATTTATTTATTTTTAGAGAGGGTGAGGGAGAAAGAGAGGGAGAGAAACAACAATGTGTGGTTGTCTCTTGCATGCCCCCTACTGGAGACCTGGCCTGCAACACAGGCATGTGCTGTGGACTGGGAATCAAATTGGTGACACTTTGATTTGCAGGCTGGTATTCAGTCCACTGAGCCACACCAGCAAGGGCTCCCTCCCGAATTTTTATTTGGGATGGATAAAAATTCATGTGGATGTGGGACTAGCCTGTTCCACATCTCCATCCCCGCTACCAGTCTGGATGGATATGGTTCCTTTAATTCTGTAGTCATCAGACTTCCATTCAACTTAGTTTCTGATGGTTCTGAGTGCTGGTTGTTTGATAGTTTAGTTGTAATTTTGATGCGGTTGTGCAAAGAGGGGAGTTTTGTTTACCTATGCCTCCATCTTGACCTGAAGTCCCAGGGCTTTTAACTTTTAGCACTTGGGTAATTTAGCGCCCATTTGGCTTCTGCACTGTGAGGTTACCATGTTCCCTTTCTAATAAGGAGATTAATATTGCCACCAATATTTTGGCAGTCATTGAAATTCTTGCCTCAAACAATTATAGTTATGATGGCTATAATATGGTGATTGTGTAATATTATCATTCCTTATATATTAGTTTGTGTTCTATTGACAAGCCTTCCCTTGTTGTTTATGTACTATATAAATGGACTCATGGATTTTTGCATTATTCAAGGAGTTATAAGCCACTGCTATCATATTTATATTGATGCTTGAATTGTCCCAAATTTGGCTACTGGGAGCTTCTTCAAGAGGATTCCTTTAAAAGCAAGTTTAACTTTGCAGAAGTTACAAATGAAATCTGTGACATTGTGAAAGAACATTCTCTTGTGCCTTTCTCTCTTCATGTCTGGAAGACTGAGCAGAGTCAGGAAAAGACAGAGCCAGTGTCAGCAGGCAAGGGCACGGTCCTGGTTACTACACTGATCTTAATGTGATAAAGTCCTTTCTTTGGGAACCACACTTTCTTCATGCCTTGAACTTTGGGTTCCAATAAGATCTATACACATAAAAGGTGCTCTGGTCTATTCTTCTTCATTGTCTTCTTCTTCTCCTTCTTTTTTAAAATTCTCACCCAAGGATATGTTTATTAATTTTTAGAGAGAGAGGAGGGAGAGCAGAGAGAGGGAGAGAGGGAGAAATATCAACTCGAGACAGAAACATCGATTGGTTGACTCCACTACATGCTCCAACTGGGTATCAAACCCACAACCTAGATATGTACCCTGACCAGAGATGAAACCTTCAACTTTTTGGTGTATAGGATGAGGCCCCAACCAACTGAGTCACCCAGTCAGGGATAGTCTCTATCTTCTTAACTTCTCTTATGTTTCCGTCCTTAATCTAATACTACTCACATTATCTCTCCCCCAGGAAGTTTGCCCATTCAGTGCTTAATTCTCTAGAGGGTCAAGACCACTTCTTCCTATTCAGGGAGTGGAGATGAAGTCCAGAAGGGCACATATAGCTATCAGTATCCAAATATGTCCAGATTCAAGTCTTACAGAAAGGAATCAATTGCCTCAAAACACTGATTATCTAAATGGTTCAAATCCTAACTTATCTAAAGTAAAAGCATTTTACCTTAAAATTGTAAACCTGCGTTACTTTTACAATTTTTGCAAAGGACATCTTAGAGACCTTAGTAACATTATTAATAGCAGCATTTTACAAAATAGACCCCTTATCCATCTGAGCTGCCGATCACTCCTGAGCTGCCTGTAGAAGCCTCTGAAATCACCAACCATGTCTCTGAGGTCCTGGTTAAGCACATGGTGGGCCAGGGCATTCACAGCAGAGACAACTGTAGGAGAGGATTTAATTCTCATGTGTGTTTTGGTATGAAGTCAACAAATTAAGACATGCAAGCACCACAAGCAAACTAATGTTGGCATTTTATGAAAATAATTTTAAATACAAAAGGTATATGCTTTTACAAATTGCCCCACACATAGCTTCTGTGATTATCATAGTAATATCACATAGGTGAACAGCTGTTAATCTGCATACTGAACTTAATTTATGAGTTGAGAAAACACATTTTGATTGGTTGCCATGTGAAAAACAGACTGTAGATCTGACTTTAAATCATCTTCCCAAATTATTTTCTTGTTCATTTTGTAAAGTGTCCCAATAGTCAGATCAAAAACCAAACTTTGCTAGTTCATTGTTCCAAAGGAAGAAGACTAACTTATACATTTTTTTAAATTGCCTTGTCATTATTGTCAAGTATAGAAAATATCTTGAATTCACAACATAACACACTATTAAAGATGAAATAAAGTGAATTTGCAATTAGCCTAATAGATGTAAAATGTTCAAGTATATCAAAACACTATTCATAATCATTAAGTTTCTTACTATTGGCTTATAATATACTATATTTTTCATAAGTAACTTGAAGGCTAAATTTAACCTGGGTCAGCATTACCATCAAGTATTTATTTTTGGTGTTTTCCTTAAAAAGGCTATAATTTTGTTATTTCAGATGAAAAATAAGTAAAGTAACAAATCGAATGGGAATTTCTATTCCTTCTATCCTTTGCTCAGTAGAACACTTTGTTTATGTGTACATGGCGAAAATGATCAAATGACCAAATTACCCCAAAGCAATTAATTTACTGAAAAAATTTTTGATAAACTTGTCTTCTGGTGTTGCCATTGTTAAAATTCTCAGATAATTTAATAGGGTAATTGTTCAGGTGCAGTTTTACTACCAATCATAACCTAGGAGAAAGACCCTTGAAAGTATTTGAAACATGCTCTTAGAACGTGCCTAGCCTCTGGGTGAAATAGCTCTCAGACAATAACGTACTTGCTCTCATACCAATGGTGCTGTGTTCTCTCAGGGTTTTGTTAACGAGATACAGAATCATTATAGTTCAGATAGTCATACCCCAGAGTTGTGGGAAGACAAAATCCTCCTTAGTCCTTGATGGTTGGTGCTTGGATTAAAGCCATCTAAAGAGGAAGCCAGCTACCCAGAGAGAGGTGTATCATTATCTACATCAAAGCTTCATCTCATGGATGAGATGGTTGCTAGAATCATTGACTGAAACCCACCTCTGATTTGTGTCGCAAGGGCAAATGCATTAACTAAAGCTAAGGATGATCTCATCTCGTATACCTCTGAGAGATGCACAAGCCACAGTAACGTATTCACCTAGAGCAGCGATTCTCAACCTTTTCCTCTCATGGCACACACAAACCGATTACTAAAATTCTGCAGCACAGCAAAAATATATTAATTTTTTTGCCCATTTGACCAAAAAAAGGGTATAATTTTGATTCATTCACACCAGACAGCTATTGCTGTTTTGGCTGTTGCCATTTTTTTTCTAGAGTCATTTTTTAATTTGAAAATCTAAGGGAAAAGAGGTCAGTGCCCCTGACTACCATATTTTACCATGTATAATGCGCACCCATGTTTCTGGCCCAAACTTTCAGGAAAAAAATCTTTCATTTTAATTTCTTAATTCAATTTTGTATGTATTTATACTTATAAACAAAACTGATTATCGTACTCCAGGGTATTATTTTGCATATGGATATTGTCATTGCTTTCTAAAGTCACACTTTTAATGCATAAGCATAAATAAAAGAATTAAAAATATGTATATAGATACAGAATTAGTACTACCTATGTATAATGTACATCCTTATTTTTCCCTCAGAAATTTGGGCAAAAAAGTGCACATCGTACATGGCAAAATGCAGGTAAATAGACGTTGCATCTCCTAAGCCACAGCACATCAGCTGAAAATCGCTGATCTATAGAATGTGGAGTTTCCTTGCTCAAACTGAGGCCACTGCAAGAAGGTAACTTACTTTGGTGCATTTGATAGACATTTGGGTTGTCGTGGTCTGACTCAGTGTGGAGAAAAAGTCCACTTCAGGTTTGAATATTTGATGTGATAGTTGGGAAATTCATCTGGGAAAAAACTGGCCCTTGAAGTCAGCTTCCTGCTGACTAAACCCAAGGGCTCTCTCCCGTACTACGTCCACCCAGGACTCAATTCTGGGACCCTCCATCACGGGCGGTGGGACAAGTCAGTAGAGCCTATGGATGACCACAATGTCTGAACCTGAGTGCTGGCGTGAACGCTTCAGGCCGTTTTTGGTCTCTTTACAAATTCTTTCTCTTTTTCTTTTCCTACTTAAAAAAACTTTAGCAGTCTATTCTATACATTTAAAAAAAACCCGTAACCTACCCAGCCAGTCTCCCTTCCTTTCTTTCTCCATCTCTCACACACACACAAGCACTCTCTTCACAGTAATGACGAAAGACTATTTTCTTGAATCATAAAAAAATGATTAGGTAAGTAATCTGATAAAGGCTGCAGGAGAACGGCGATAAGCTAATGGGGTTTTTTTCATCTTTAATGCGGATGCCCTGTAACACATTCAGAGACTGCAGTGAGTCACCTGACACATGCAGCAAGGTTAATGTTAAAATGGATTCTGTCATGTTGTGGTCTGAAAAAGGCAGGAGCCCACAACATCACCACAAAAGAGCCACTTATTAAAGTCATAAAGAGATGGAAATGGACTTACCCCTGCCTGAGACGTCTATCAGGACAGCTGGGTGGGGTGGGGGCAGGGGAATGGAAGACGGCAGGGACTACGAAGGCCCTAAAGCACTGACCTCCGCAACCAGCCTGCAAGAGCCTCAGATCTGTCTTAGGAGCCCTCCACTCTGAGTGAGTCAGCGAAGTTCAAAGTTTTGGTTCTTAACAGAGAGTAGTTACAATGGTCCATCCCATAACAAATCTTCTAACCTTACTGAGTTTTTCACTCCCTTTGGGAACCACTCTGTATGGTTTGCAACATGGAGAAAGCAGCTTCATAAAGTGCTCAACTTAGATCAGAGACGAGTAAAGTCACAGGAGAAGCGGAAACACAGCTCACACACCTACCATGGTCAACGGTCACTGCCTTGGGGAAAACGTTAACAGTAAACCATTGACTTGATGAAGAGGGGGACAGGGAACTATGGCCGAGTCTCCTTATTCTGCCTGGCAAATTTCCTGGTCACCCTTCAACACTCATCTCAGGGCTTCACCTCTGCTCTGAAGCCAACCCTAACCATCCTGGACAATGAATTAATTCTTTTCCATATAACTTGTACCCATTTATAAAAATAGTTATTCTCACACTGCACTATTATTTCTTCTATGTGTGTCTCCCTGAGAAGCTTGTGCATTCCTTCTTTTTGTATGTTGAACTCTGCCCTCCTTCCTCTCTCTCTTTTTTTAATCCTCAGTTGAGGATATGTTTTTTATTGATTTTTTTTTTTTTTAAGAGAGAGAAGGGAGAAAGAGAGACATCCATGTGAAACAGCAACATCAATTGGTCGCCTCCCAAATGTGCCCAACCAACAGGGATCAAACCTGCAACCTAGGCATGTGCCCTGATAGGGGATCGAACTCACAACCCTTTAGTGTATGGGACGATGCTCCAACCAACTGAGCCATCTAGCCAGGGCTCCTTTCTCTATCTTGTTTAAACTATTATCTCCAGTACCTGGCAAAGTTTTTGATACACAGAAGCACTGAAGAGAAGTTGCAAAAGGACTGGCTGACGGCATGACAGAATGCTGGCCCTGTGGAGAGCTGGAACGCTGGCCACCCTGGTGGTATCCACATAAAGATCAAGAAGGTTTCGCTTGGCTTTCTCTCTCTTTCTCAGTCTCCCTCTCTCTCCCTCTCTCCTCTTATCTGCTTGACAATATTAAAATCTTTTAGTGGGGCAAGACTGATCCTACAACTACGAGAGAGCTAACAGTGCAAATGTCCATAGGAGAAACACCACTAAAGTTAGAGGATCTGTGTCCACCCTTCCCAGACCCTGACTCCTCAATTTCTCACAGTTTGGTTTCATCCCCAATGATCCACTGAAATTGATCTTGCAAAAGTCATTTTTTGGTACTTCTTGAATTCTGTATCCTGTGCATGAATAATGCATTGAGGAAAAAAACCCCAAATGATTCGCATTTAAATGTTCTGGAGGGAAAGCACTTTGGGCAGTCAGGGGGTTCTGTGTGACTCTCTCGGCCTCAATTTCCTTATCTCTGAAAAATGAGGGGCTCAAGACCACCACTGAGCTCTGGTCCAGCTCTGAGAGAAGAAGGACTAATTAATTCATGGCTCAGTGTGCATCCTACACAATCAGCTCTTCCCAGAAGAGAGCTCTGAAATTGATTTTGGGGGGCGGGGCCAAAGAGTAACAAATTCGAAGTCGACTCAGTATGAAGTATTTTGAAAAGTTAGACCCTCGCTGTGCACATCACAATAAGCCGTGCTATGTGAGTGCACGTCTGCCCCTCTCCTGTCCCGCAGCCACTTGCCTAGTTCGGGTCCTCAAAGCTCTGCAGAGAAATGGGCTGAGATTCAGGGGTTCTCCTGCAGTCTGTCCGTGACTACAAGGAGAGGGGCCAAGTATGGCCTCTTTTTAATTTCTCCCAATGAAATATTCACTTTGAGCAGTAAATACAGAGAAAAATAAGGTCAGACCTGAAATCTAAAATGTAAGCATTCTGGAACTTTTAAGAAAATGGTAAGAAAACTCACCAACTTCAGTGCCTTTTTCCAGAGTGAAAGTAATTCCATGCCCCTTGAGTCCATCCTCTGCATCCGTCTCTAAGATGACATAGGCAGCCGAGTGGTCAGGGTCTGTGTGCTGAGGGACCCCCCCCCCCCCGCCCCCACATACAACACACACGTGAGAAATCTGAAACCTGACAATGACGTCACTAAGAACAGAAACTGCAATGGGACACATGCAAGAGAAGCTCCAGTCTGAGGGACCCTGGATTCACCCCAAAGAAAGCGTAGGCACTCTGAATGGACGAAAGGGACGTTCTCCCGAAGGAGTCAAGTTATTTTAACAAGTGCAATGTGTACATTTTTAATGCCGTTTGAATGTTCTGGAGAGAAAGTCAGCTCAGTTGTACACCCAGGAGTTTCACCCACAGCTATTGGTCAGCTCTTTGAATAGAGTTACCCAAGCAGCTTCAAATTCTGAAACTTAAGGTTTAAGAAAGTTCTCACATAAAATTGGAAAAGACAAAGGCATAAATTCAGAGGTTACTGAGGGAAAATGAAGAATTAAAACTTGAAGACAAATTAACCCATTTTGTATTTTGTTCTTTTTAAAAATCTTTCTATCAAATGGCATTTTGGTAAGCATTTACTAACCGACGATTATGACACCCTACACTACTTGTCAATATGGGGGATGCAGAAATAAAAAACCACAAGTCTATTTCTAGCAATTTCCCGTACACTGGAGAGAAAAAGCTAACACACGAGAATCAGGTGAGAACTGCTGTGACGTACAAGGTTATGTGCTGATGTGTGGTCGGGTAGAAGTACCACAGAAGTTCACGGCAGAAGAGCAGAGATGAAGAAGGGGACCAAGACAATCGTGTGGGCAAAGGGGCAGGTGAAGGCATGCGGGGAAGAGCGATACGAAACTCAGAGGTTTTGTGAGACAGAGAAGTAAAAGGCCCGTGAGGGCACTCCTTTGCAAGTGAATGAAGACAAGGTTGTATGCGTGGAGTGGGAGCAAATAATGAAGACCCCCAAAACCAGGTAGAAGATCTGAATGTGTTCAAAAAAATAAAAGAAGGTAGGATGATGCAATTATCGAAGAAATTTGCTTTGGCATTATGTATTACTATTTTGTTGTTATATAATATTTATTATTCTAGGCACACCATTCTGAGAGCTTTACATCATTTAAGTTAATCCTCACAATAATATTATAAAGTAGGTGCCATCATCCCTATATTACAGAGGAGGAAACTGAGTTTAAAGAGGTGGAAGGAAATCCCCGTATTCAGGGAGGGTGAGGAGGCGGACGTGATGACAGGAGGCGTGTGGCTGGCGCATAGAGGCCCAGTGGAGGGCATTCAGTGTGATGGTGTGGTGAGCACCAGCTGCATATCGGAGAGTGTGCAGGTAGGTTGCTGAGGGGCAAGATGTGTCTGCCCTTGAGGAAGTTCTGGTTCAGAAGTCATGGTTACAGAAACTCTAATACTATGAGGCAGAACATGGTAAGCCTCTGGGAGAGATACAAATGATGAAAGCCAGACAAAGAGCACTACTAGCTGAATGCACTGGAAGCTAGAAGAGCTTTATTTTATTTATTTAAAAAGATTTTATTTATTTATTTTATGAGAAAAAGGAAGGGAGAGAGAGAGGGAGAGAAACATCAATGTGTGGTTGCCTCTTGCACACCCCCTACTGGGGACGTGGCCTGCAACCAAGGCATGTGCCCTGACTGGGAATTGAACCCGTGACTCTGGTTCTCAGGCCCAAGCTCAATCCATTGAGCTACATCAGCCAGGGCTAGAAGAGCTTTATGATGAAAGCAGAGTCTGAGCTGGGCAGTGGAGGATGGGGAGCTTTGCAGATATGGGAAGGGGCATGAAAAATCTGAGAGGAAAGAATACCTTAGATCAGGTGAAGATAGGGAAGGGACAGAAAAGAGGAAGGCTAGAGTATATTTAAGAGTTGGTGACTGCTCTGGTTTGGCCTAACCACTGGGTTCCTGAGAGAGAAGTTGGGACATAAGGTTCAGAGGGAGACTCCAAGAATTAAAGACCCATGGAAATTTCTGGGCTATGTGGAAAGAAAAAGGAAACCCTTCACTGAAGCCTTCAGTGAGGGTCAAAGGAGGAGCCGAGAGTGATTTGAAGTTTTTGAGTCCTTGTAACTAGCAGAATGATCCAGAAGGATTAGGAGAAGATCCAGGCAGAGTATGGAAAGTGATAACTTTGGATTTCAATGGATGGTGTTTAGCATGAAGGTGAAAAATTCAACAGGAAGTGCCCAAATGGTAGCTGGACTTGAGGAAAGAGGGAAGATGCAGAAATGGGATGTGAGCGTCTTTGGCATAAAAGTGGTACTGAAACTGTACACATGGAGGGGGTTTAGTGGAAGAGTGCAGCGAAATGGGAAAGCCGAGGCCTGAGCCCTGGAGAGGAAAGAAGGGGTTCTGTACAGGAGAAGGAGCAGTCAGAAAGGCAGGCAGCCAGTGGGGCAGGGAGACGGCAGGAAGATGGGCCCCTGAGAGTGTGAATAAAGGGCACTGGGAGCAGAAATAACAAGCAGATTCAACAAGAGAAATGACAAAAGAAGGAAGGAGACAGAGGGCGACTTCAGACTAAGCAGGAAACAGATGTACAGGTCAAAGGCAACAGGAATGGACCAGCAATTTAGCGTTTGGTGGGGAAGGGGCGGAAACAGAAGGGAGCAGAGAGGTGTTGGGGTCAAGTAAAGTCTGTTCCACAAGTGGCAAGCCCTGTCCATGTGGATGGAGAAGAAACCATTGGAAAAGGAGAGACTAAAGATGAAAATGCTGGAGATGGAGGTGATAAGAATGGGGGCCAAGGGGTCAAGAAAGGTGGCAATGGGGACACAGGAGATTAGATTAGTTTGTGAGGACACGATTTACTGAATAAAGGGGAAGAGGAGAGGGTTGGTGTGGAGATGGTGCCAAGGGTGCATTTGTCTTCAGTCTTCTTGATGATGCAGAGGACGGTGTCTGCTAACTGCTGGGGTGTAGGACTGGAGGCCGGAGGAGGAGGACAAGGGTCTGAAACAGCCACTGCAGGAAGCTCCGCAGACAACGGGGAAAGGAGAGGAAGAGTTCGGCTGGGAGGTGGAGGGGGTCAGCTGGGAGGTAGAGGGGGTCAGCTGGAGCTGGGCTGTCAGCGCATAGCCCTGGGACTCTCGAACCTTAGAAAGGGCCTGGACAAGCAAGCAACATGCAAATACACTGCAGGGCAGAGCATTCCAAGTTTCTTAAAAGACTGGTAAGAAATTATAGCTGGAACCCTTTGCTTGAATAGGTTTGGGGGACAGTTTCAAGGCTCCTTCATGAAAATATACTGCTTGTGATCAGGAAGGCTCACTCTGCTGCCAAGTGCTGAATGCAGCTGAATCGCCGAGTCCAGCATGCCATGAGGGCACAGGAAGCAATCGTGAGCTTTGTGGCAGTGCCACCAAGAACTGCAAGGGAGCACATTCTCTTAAGAAGGCACTTGAGAATCAGCATACAACACACACCGTATCTCTAGGAGATATACACTTAAGCATTTACAAATTTGCAACACAGGTGTCAGATATTTCCTGACCTATAGGTCACAGATCACTCGAAAGCAGAGAGAAATTCCATTCTACAGTAAGCCAGGCCCTTTAACACTTCACAAATTCAAAGTGGAGGAAAGACTCAGTCACAGCCTCTTCTGCTTCAGTTTCCTCATATATAAATAGTAATACAGCCAACACTTAGTGATGGCCTTTTCTGTGGCAGGCTCTTCACAGGCATCTCATTTACGTGTATGAAGTGGATCTCATTACACAGATGAGAAGACCTAGGGTGGGACAGACTGAGTTTCCCCTCAGCTGCTGCACCTCAGAGGGGCAATGGCGGTTGCACTAGATCAGGCACTTGGGTTTTACAAGCCAGCAAAACCTCAAACATTTATTTGGAGATCCACAAAGGGTTGCCAACTGGGAGTTTTTTATGTCATTTACCATAGTACCATGTAAGAAAAGACACATAATGATTTTAAAAGTCAGGAAGAACTTAATCTCAGAATAAAGGATTCTTTTAAATGTATAACTTTGTTTAGATAGCATTTTTTCATGAGGCCTATTTTTATAAAATATTTCAGGTACACAAGAACACAGGAAAGGTAATGAACATCAGCGCGCCCTCCACCCACTTAAGAAGCACTGCATTACGCTGTGAGTTAGAGCCCTCAGGGACCCATTCTCCTCCTCCACTCGGGTGACAAGTGACCATTATTATAACAGGAATGTTTCTCACTTCCAGGCATGTGTTCACACATTCATACCCGTGCAACTTTGTTTTTCTAATGTAGTCATCTCATCGGTGGACTGAGTGGAGCAGTGAGGATTCAGTGGGTGACAGGCTTCAAGATACCCTGCACAGAACTCCTATGTTTGGGAACCACTGCCCTAGATGGTGGGGGGGGGGGGGGGTCTCGTTAACACTCTCAGTAAGCGAAGTGCCCATCAGTAGGTAGGAGTCATAGTCCCTGCCTTTACTGAGTCTCCAAAGACTGATATTTGCAGAACTCTTTATAGTGACAAGTCCTTTCTAATCACATTTAAAGGTAGTTTCATGAGAGCCCCCTCTCCCATGACTCAGAATTACCAGGAGCTTGTTTGTCTGGTTTCCCAGCCAGACTGTGACTCCTTCATTTCCTAGATGGGCCCGGAAGGCCCAGAGACATTAGGGTCTGCTCTAGGTCACACAGCACCCTGTGGCGTAGGCACCGGCTTCCTGGCCTCCTTCACCAAGAACCCCAGTACCTAAGACTCCAGTGTTGAATTCCAGGGTTTTGTTGGTGGGGCCCCAACAAAACCATTTTTGCTTTTGTTGCTTATTTTGTATTCTACTATTTCCAGTAAAATGCGAATCATAATCGTCAAAACAGGAAATACTAAACGACAGCAAAAATGAAATAAACTTAAAATAAAACCGTAGGAGGGTGGGAAGCTTCTGTATATTTTTATTCCTTTTTCAGGCCTCCCTTTACAAAACTCTTGCAAAGTTGGCAACCTCCCCAGGACTTGCAGGGCTCCCCAGGCCTAAGCGGGCCCTGGCATCCATGAGGCTGGCGGGCACCCGAGGTCTGTCAGCGCTTACCATGACGTCCGAGCCGTGGGCCGCGGGCGACGTGGGAAAGCGCACGTCGCCGACCGAGAGCCGGGAGATCCTGCCCCGCACCAAGTTGCTTGGGATCCAAAGCACACAGCGGGAGGGGGTCGGAAGGGGGCAGAGCCCTGAATGGTGGACACGAATTGGCTGTGAGGTCGGGGGGCGGGGCAGTGCAGGTGAAAACGCCGGGGCTGAGCTGCAAGTCCTGCTCCTGGGTCCCCAAAAGGCACCGGCAATCCACGCCTCGTTTGCACTGCGTGCTGGCTAGCACTTCCCGGCACGGAGCCCTCAGGGTCGCAGCAGACTCTGGGGACAGAAGTACCCAGCAGGTCTCCGATCTGTCTGGCCTGCAAACTATCAAAGTGACCTTCCCGGAAACAGCGCCCAGGAGAAAGAAGCAGGGTCTGACCAGAGTAAGATCCACCGCCTGGAAGCGGATTACAGCCACAGGCTCCGCCCTGGAGTCCCAGGTCTGGGGCAGGGCAGCCACAGAACTGAGGGCTAGAAAATCCTAGGTGTCTTTAAGCCATTTAAGCCTCAGGTTGCCACCTGAGAAATGAAGAGGCAGGTCACCATTTCTTACACCCCAGCTAATGCAGATTTAAATACATTACCTCTTATCTGTCCAACCCTTCAAGGGAGGTGAGTTATTTTCATTTTATTGGTGAAGAAATGGGGATTCCGAGAAATTAAGTGATTTAAATGACTTGCCTAAGGCCACACAACTGGCCTTAAGTGGCAAAGTGTCCTAGCTGCAAACTCTGGGTTCTGTCCTCTGTTTTGCAGGGACTCGTTTTCAGAGCTATGGGGTCCCTCTGGGAATATGGTAAAAGCTATGAACATTCTTGTGCCCTTCCCCCCATCCCCACTCCCATGTCAGGTTTGCACACACCTAAGTTTTTATACGGTAGAGGGCTCACTGATTCTTTGCTTTGCACACGGACTTTCAGTGCCTACCTGTGGGGAAAACTTTGAAGATTAAATACAGTGGGAAACGGTGCTATAGAAGTTATATTATTCTATTAATACGTGTTCCTGTGGGCAAGGCAGGGATGTTTTAGGGACACCCAAGCCCCCTCTGCTGCTCCAGGATGAGTATAATAATCCTATTGGATGAATTTCTTTTTCTCTTTTTGTTAAAGGCTGAGATGGTGTCAACTCAAAAGCACTAGGAAACAAAGGAGTGAGGCAAAGGGGTAGCCAGTTAGTTCCAGTTGACTGTGGTCCTGTGGGAATTAGAGCCCAGGTTTGCTGTATCTTTTCCTTTTCCAAGAGAAGTCTGAAATTTAAATGTCCTTTGTTTTTCCCTATCCTGCACTACTCACTTTATCATATAGTTATAGAGACATTTGACATAGGGATTAGTATTTATTAACAGTTAATTGTAAGCTTTACTCATTTGTTCATTTTTTGCTTTTCTTGATTTTTTTTTTCATGTGGCTGGAATATATGCTCTATTCATTTTTTTTTTTTCCTTTTCCAGGATGAGTCTCTGGCCTGGTTGATATTTTCTGAGTACTTTATGTTCTGAAGATGTCTTTGTTTTTCTTTCAGATTTGAATGCTGGTTTATTATATAGCATTCTTAGTTCAAATTAATACTTTTTAAAGAAGTGTTAAGTCTCATTCTTTAAAGAATAAACTGTTCTTTTGCCCTTCTCTCTTGGAAATGTTTGGATTTTCTCCTTACTTTTATGGTATTAAAATATTCTAATATTGTTAGGATTAATTTAAAAATTACTCCTATTGTACAATTGTTGGATCCTTTAAACCAGAAACAAAATTTCTCTGGAAAGTGGTCTCTGCTATTTCTTTCATTGGTTTTTCCTCTTTATTCTTCTGTTTTCTTCTTTCTGGAACTTACATTGGATTGATATCGAACCTCTGAACCTATCATCCATACTTTATCTTTAAAATTTTTTTGACTGTTCTTTTATCTTCCTTTTTCTTTAACATTCTAGCTCACTGATTTGATCTCCAACTGTGTTCATTCTTTTACTCAACCAAATTGTTTAACTTTTCTTTGGTGTTATTTTAAATTTCCAAGTTTTCTTTTCATAGTACCATCACCTCTTTTGAAAAAATGGATGCTACATGGTCTTAAATAAAGGTTTTACTTGGTTCCTTTATTACATTTGGCTCCTCAAATGTTAGTTCTTGGTTGTGGATTTGAGTTCTTTTCCTTCATGGTACTGGTTTTCTTCATATTAGTGTTCATGTCTGCTTATACTTAGTGTTGAGAATCACATTTTGTCTTTCTGTGCAGTTAGATTTTGAAAATTTGTTCCTGGTGATTGTGAGGGGGTGGTGGACACATAGCTGTGGTGGCAGTGTTTTGTCCAGCTGGGGAGGCTTGCGTCCATCCTGAGCTTTCATTTTAGAGTCCTATTCAGGGCTAGATTCTGGGAGGAAATGTCAGAATAAACTCCATTTTTTGTTTTCCTTGTGATAATCAGGATTTACTTTAGGATCTGCCCTGCTTTTACCACTAGCCCCCAGATTCCATCTAGGAATCTCCCAAGGCAAACTGTGAACATTTTTGGGAAAATTGTTACTAATGTCATTAGCTTACTAATAGCAGCAGGCCTGGCTACCTAGCTATTCCAAATACTGTTGTTTAATTAATTTTTTTAAAAACTACAATTAATAGCACCATTATTTCTAGGAAACCTAAAGTAACAGGGACAGGATTTATGCTCCCATGTTATACAGCTAGAAAACCAGCTAAAATATTTGGAAGGACTTCAGACACTGGACCATACAGACAGTGGGACTGTGATCAGAGAGGAAACAAAGGACCCTCAATGGCCCCAACTTTCCTAGGGCCCCAACTTTTGCAGGCCACAGTGCAAAAGAGGTGACCCAAACAGAGCCCAGCAGTTTTGCTGAATTGAAGAGATAAATATTAGTGTTTATATATATTAGAGGAGGCCAATGTGGCCATAGTTTGAGAAGCAGAGAACAGAAGGATCCCTCCTAATCTTTGACCGAGTACTGATGTACACATGAATTAGAGGAAAGTATTCAATATCACTAAACCTCAAGGAATACAAGTCAAAATCACAATGAGATATCACCTCATACCTGTCAGAATGGCTACTATCAAAAAGACAAAACAGCAGCAACAACAAATGTTGGTGAGGATGCAGAAAAAAGGGAACCCTTGTCACAGTTTGTGGAAGTGTAAATTGGTGCAGCCACTACAGAAAACAGTTTGGAGGTTTCTCAAAAAGTTGAAAATAAAACTACCATATGGTCCAGTAATTCCACTTCTGGGTATTTGTCATAAGAAAATGGTAACACTAACTTAAAGATATATATACCCCAATGTTCACTGCGGCATGATTTACAATAGCCAAGATATGGAAAAAACCGAAATGTCCATCGATGGATGAATGAATAAAGACGTCATGGTACATATCTGCAGTGGATAATCAGCCATAAAAAGAAATAAAACCTTGCCATTTGCCATGACATGGTTGGACCATGGGGGTATTATGCTAAGTAAAAAAAGTCAGACGTTAAAAGACAAATACCACACCTCATTTATATATATATATATATATATATGTATATATATATATATATAACCAAAAAAACCCACAGCAACCCTGAGCTCATAGATACAGAGAATAGATTGATGGTTGCCAGAGGTAGAGGTAGGGCAGGGCGGGGCAGGGAGGAGTAGTGGGGAGAAGAGAATGGCTGAAGGTGGTCAAAAAGTTAAAGCTTTGAGTTATAAAATAAATCATGGGGATTTAATGTACAGCATGGTGACTATAGTTTATAATACTGTATTGCATGTTTGAAAGTTGCTAAGAGAGTAAATCTTAAAAGTTCTCATCACAAGAAAAAAGTTTTGTAACTATATGTAGTAATGGAAGTTAACTAGACTTATACTGGTGATCATTTTGCCATATATACAAACACCAAACCATTATGTTGTACCTGAAACTAATATAATGTTATATGTTAATTATAGCTGAATAAGAGAAAAAAGAAATAGTTCTATAGCTATGAAGAAATTTAATAATATAAGTTAAATTCCAAGCCATTTCAGCTTCACCAAAGACCAAACAATGAGAACTATTTACCAAACAATAAGAAACAATAGCAATTCTAAGTAAACTCCTCCAGAAAATATAAGATGAGGGGATATTTCCCAGGTTTTTAAAGGAGGTTAGTTAGCATTACTGCCAAAACAAAGATCTTACAAGGAAAAAAAAATGCAGACCAATATTCCTCATGAACATAGACACAAAAATCCCTTATAAAAATGAACAAATCTGACACCAGCACTGTATAAAAAGGACAATACATCGTGACTGAGTGGAATTTATCCCAGTAACACAAGGTTAGTTTAATATTTAGAAAAATTGATCAATGCAATTCTTCCTATTAATAATGAACTTTAAAAAGAGAAACTATTTGATCATTTTTATACAGGCTGAAAAAGCATTTGACAAAATTCAACACTGATTCACGATTTAAAAAATAAAAAAACTCTTAGCAAAATAGCAATAGGGAAAACTCCCTCAGCATTTCCCTGTTTCATTTGAAGAAGTAACTCCTAGGTAGAAAAATTAATCAAGACACAGGGAGAGAGTTTTGAAGTTAAAGATGGAAACCAGCACTGGCTGGTGTGGCTCAGTGGATTGAGCACCAGCCAGGAAACCGAAAGGTCACTGGTTCAATTCCATGTCAGGGCCCATGCCTGGGCTGCAGGCCGGGTTCCTGGTTAGGGACATGTGAGAGGCAATTGATCAATGATGTTTCTTTCCCTTTCTCCCTTCTTTCCTGTCTCTAAAAATAAATAAATAAGTAAAATCTTTAAACACTTTAAAAAAATAGATGGAAAACAGTCTAGGAAGAGTGGTCAGGGAAAGAGGTATAATTTGATCAGAGACCTGAATGGAGTAAGGGTAAGAGACAGGCAAAGATCAAAGAGAGGAGGGATCCAAGATGACAGAATAGTAGGGTGGGTGTTACATTCACCACCTCCAGGACCAAACGAATGACAACTAAGAGTAATCAACCTGGGTAACCAACTGAAGACTGGCTGAGAAGTCTCATAACCAAGGATTTACAGAAGCCACACTGGGACTGGTAGGAAGGACCGAGAAGTGAAAAGGGCTAGCCCTGCTCCGATGGGTGGCAGCTGAGGTTCTGGAGGGATATTCCCTCCAGAGAAGGTTCCCCCCTGAGAAGCATGGGCTCTCAACCCCAAGCAGGGCTCCCTAGCCCAGAGCACTAGAGCTGGAAGAGGCACACACATAACACCTGGCTGTGAAAATCAGCAGAGATTGTGTCTATCAGGTAGAGACAGGAGTCTGCTAGAGACACACACACAGCCTCTTAAAGGGCCAGTGCACCATTAACCCTGAGCTATGGTGGAGGGAGGGTGGAGCTGACTTAGAGTTGTGTGAGGAGAGACTGGCGTTTGTGGCACTGGGGGGAGAGCTACAGGGACAGCAGCCAAGATCCCTGAGCTGAGTCCTCTCCTGCACCACAGACCCCATCATTCTTGAGCACTCCCCTCCATACAGCACTAGCCTGGGGGAATGCAATAGCCCCAACACGTAGATTCCCTCTTGTCCCACTGTGCAGAGCTTGTGCTCTGCTGAGGAGTCAAGATGTCTGGACTGGGGTAGAAGTCTGGGCAGACTTCAGGGATGTCAGTGACTGAACTATGTGGCTTTGGAGTGGGGACCATCCCCTCACTTTCCTGTGAACCCGAGAGGCACCTCCCCATCATGGGAGATCCACTAGCCCCACTCTCTGGGCTTCTGGTGGCCCCACCCTCTCGACTCCTGGTGGATCCACACTGATGAGGTTTGGGCAGAATCTGGGACAGACTGAGTTGTATTACTCTGGGATGGGGGCCACTCGCTTCTTTCCCCCAAGCTTGACCAGCAACTCCCCTTCATGGGAGATCCACTAGCACCACCTTCTGGACTCCCAGCAACCTACCTTGCAGAGAATAGGCTCCAGAAAGAATCTGGGACAGACTGAGTAATGTAGCTCTAACACAGAGGACTTTATTTCCCTGGTACATCCTCCTTTCACAGGACCAAATCTTGGTCTCTTTGGACCTGAAAAACTGCTGGCCTCACCCTGGCTACTCCATGAGACCCCACCCAACCACAAAGGTGTATGAGCACCCAGCAGGTGGCAACTAGGCATTGTATGACCTGCGACATTTGCTGAGTGGCCTAAGACCCACTGAAACCAAATTTGAACCTCTACCAACCTGGTGAACACCACCCACCCCTGCCCAGTGACTGAGAACCTACCTCATGCAATTTGAGTACTGCCAGAGGCTCTTTCAGTGACTGCGCCAAACAGGCAGCGTGCAGGTGGAGGCAGATCTCGGGTGCCTTGAGACTTTTGCAGACCTGCTCCTAGTAAATGGGTAGGATGGTGCTGGTAAAAGCCATCCTTGGTGCACAGCTTGTTCATTTCTGTGCACACTGAGCTCCAGCAGAGGCAGCGACCAACTATGGATCACTTTGTAACTGCAAACAAGTTGTCGAGGGCCAGTCACAGGGAATGTCTGACACTCCCTTGCCTGAGAGTCCTTCCCAAAAGGCCCCTGAACCAACATACCCAGTGACCAGCTTCAAACAACATCAGAGCAGGATGCAAGTGGCTTAACAAGCAACTTATCTAAAGGGAGAACTCAGCAGGCACCACACCCTGCCTGAGGTATATTCTGCTTCATGTGGTCGGCATCTGCAGAGCAGCTCATATACTGAGGTATGAGTTGATCTTCAGTCAGTCAGCTTGAGAATCAACCCCATGCATGAAATGGCCGGTAGAAATCAAGACTCAGTTACAACAGGAAGGCCCACATAATCCACATAAGGGAAATTTCTGAAGCACCCATCTCAGGTGATCAAGGAGACTGCACCACTGGGTCCCCCAGGACACTTACTACGTAAGTCCACCCTACCAAGACTGAAAGTCATAGCAGATCTACCTAATACACAGAAACAAACACAAAGAGGCAGTCAAAATTGGGAGACAATGAAACATGTCACAAATGAAATACAAGAGAAATCTCTAGAAAAAGAGCTAAATGAAATTGAGGAAAGCAATTTATCAGATATAGAGTTCAAAAAAATGGTTATAAGGGTGCTCAAGGAACTTACTGAAAACTACAACGGCATGAAAAAGGACTTAGAAACTATAAAAAAGAACCAGTCAGAAATGAAGAATACAATGTTTGAGATGAAGAATACACTAGAAGGAACAAACAGTAAGTCGGATAAAGCAGAGGGTCAAATCAGTGATTTGAAAGACAAGGTGGCAGAAAATACCCAATCAGACAGCAAAAAGAAAAAAAATTAAAAATGAGGATAGTTTAAGGGAACCTTGGGACAACATGCATCACAATGGTACCAGAAGGAGAAGAGAGAGCAAGGAATCAAGAAACTATTTGAAGAAATAATGATTGAAAACGTCCATAACCTGGTGATAGAAAAAGGTACACAAGTCCAGGAATTGCAGAGTTTCAAACAAGATGAACCCAAAGAAGTACACACCAAGACACATCATAATTAAAATGGCAAAGTTTAAAGACAGAGAAAGAATCTTTAAAGCAACAACAGAAAGACAGTTATTTACAAGGGAGCTCTTGTAAGACTGACAGCTGATTTCTCAACACAAACATTTCAGGCCAGAAGGGACTGGCATGAAATATTCAAAGTGATAAAAAGCAAGGAATTAGAACACAGACTACCTTACCCAGCAAGGCTATTATTTAAAATTGAAGGAGAAATAAAGAGTTTCTGAGACAAGAAAAAGCTAAAGGAGTTGCCACCAAACCAGTATTATAAGAAATGTTCAAGGGCTTGCAAGAAGAAAGAAAAACAGAAGGAGGAGGAGGAGACAATGACATAGGAACATAGTTCAGAAAATAAAATGGCAATAAAGATGTACTTATCAATAATCACTTTAAATGTAAATGACTTAAGTGCTCCAATCAAAAGATATAAGGTAGCTGAATGGATAACAAAACAAGACCCAGATACATGCTGTCTACAAGAGACCCACCTCAAAACAAAAGATACAAACAGACTAAAAATAAAGGGATGGAAAAAGATATTTCATGCAATAGAAATGAAAAAACATGGGGTAGCAATAGTTATATCTGACAAAATAGACTTCAAAACCAAGGCTATAGTAAGAGGCAAAGAAGGATGCTACAGAATAATAAAGGAAGCAATCCAACAAAGGGATGTAACCCTTGTAAACATTTATGCACCCAACAGAGGAACACCTAAATATGTACAGCAAATTTTGATGGACAAAAAGGGAGAGTATGACAGTAATAGAGTCATAGTATTGGCTTTTAACACCCCATTTACAGCAATAGAAACATCTTCCAGTCACAAAATAAACAAGGAAAGAGCAGCCTTAAATGACACACTAGATCAAATGGATTTAATTTTAACTGATATATTCAGAGCATTTCACCCCACAGCAATAGAATATCTTTTTAAGAGCACATGGAACATTTCTAGGATAGACCACATGTTAGGACACAAAGCAAGTCTCAATAAGTTTAAGAAGACTGAAATATAAAGCATCTTCTCTGATCATAATGGTATGAAACTAGAAATCAATCACAATAAGAAACTGAAAAACACACATAGGCATGGAGGCTATATGACATGTTAATTAAACAATGAATGGATTAACAATGAAATCAAGAAAGAAATCAAAAGATACCTTGAAATAAGTGAAAATGACAACACAAAACCTATAGGACACAGCAAAAGCAGTCCAAAAAGGGAAATATATAGCACTACAGGCCTATCTCAAGAAACCAGAAAAATCTCAATTAAACAATCTAACCTCACCCTTAAAAGAAACTAGAAAAAGAAGCTAGAAAAAGGACTTCTGGCCAAGATGGAGGTGCAGGTAGACACACTGTGCCTCCTTGCACAACCACAAGAAGGACAACAAATTTAAAAACAAAAAACAACCAGAACTGACAGAAAATCGAACTGTATGGAAGTGTCACAAGCAAGGAGTGAAAGAAACATTCATCCAGACCGGTAGGAGGGGCAGAGACAGGCAGCTGGGTGGACAGGACTCTCGGCAAGGCCGAGGCTGGCAGATCCAGTGGGGCGGTGGCTGGTGGAACGGGTGGTCCCTCATTTGCGTGCGGATAAACCGGGAGGAACAACTGAGGAGTGAGACAGACTGCTCAACCCAGGGCTACAGCGCAGGGAAATAAAGCCTCAAACCACTGATTGAAAACACCCGTGGGGGTTGGGGCGGCAGCAGGAGAAACTCTCAGCCTCACAGGACAGTTCGTTGGAGAGACCCACAGGGGCCTAGAGCGTGCACAAGCCCACCCACTCGGGAATCAGCACCAGAGGGGCCCAATTTGATTGTGGGTAGCAGAGGGAGTGACTGAAATCTGGCAGAGTGGAGCAAGCGCCATTACTCCCTCTCGGCCCCTCCCCCACATACCGTGTCACAGCTCAGCAACCAGCGTTACCTCGCCCTGGTGAACACCTAAGGCTCCTCCCCTTTATGTAACAGGCGCACCAAGACAAAAAAAATGGCCCAAATGAAAGAACAGATCAAAGCTCCAGAAATAATACAGCTAAGCAACGAAGAGATAGCCAACCTATCAGATGCACAGTTCAAAACACTGGTAATCAGGAAGCTCACAGAATTGGTTGAATTTGGTCACAAATTAGATGAAAAAAATGAAGGCTATGCTAAGAGAAACAAAGGAAAATGTACAGGGAACCAGTAGTGATGGGAAGGAAACTGGGACTCAAATCAACAGTGTGGACCAGAAGGAAGAAAGAAACATCCAACCAGAAAACAATGAAGAAACAAGAACTCAAAAAAATGAGGAGAGGCTTAGGAACCTCCAGGACATCTTTAAACATTCCAACATCCAAATTATAGGGGTGCCAGAAGGAGAACAGGAAGAGCAACAAATTGAAAACTTATTTGAACAAATAATGAAGGAGAACTTCCCTCATCTGGCAAAGGAAATAGACTTCCAGGAAGTCCAGGAAGCTCAGAGAGTCCCAAAGAAGCTGGACCCAAGGAGAAACACACCAAGGCACATCATAATTACATTAGCCAAGACTAAACAGAAGGGGAGAATCTTAGAAGCAGCAAGAGAAAAGGACACAGTTACCTACAAAGGAGTTCCCCTAAGACTGTCAGCTGATTTCTGAAAAGAGACCTTACAGGCAAGAAGGGGCTAGAAAGAAGTATTCCAAGTCATGAAAGGCAAGGACCTACATCCAAGATTGCTCTATCCAGCAAAGCTATCGTTTATAATAGAAGGGCAGATAAAGTGCTTCCCAGGTAAGGTCAAGTTAAAGGAGTTCATCACCAAGCCCTTATTATATGAAATGTTAAATGATTTATCTAAGAAAAAGAAGATAAAAAACATGAACGGTAAAAATGACAGCAAACTCACAGTTATTAACCACCATACCTAAAACAAAAACAAAAGCAAACTAAGCAAACTACTAGAACAGGAACAGAACCACAGAAATGGAGATCACATGAAGGGTTATCAATATGGGAGTGAGTGGGGGAGGGAGAGGGGAAAGGTACAGAGAATAAGTAGGATAAATGGTAGTTAGAAAATAGACAGGGGGAGGGTAAGAATAGTATAGGAAATGTAGAAGCCAAAGAACTTATAAGTATGACCCATGGACATGAACTATAGGGGGGGAATGTAGGAGGGAGGGGGTGTGCAGGATGGAGTGGAGTGAAGGGGGGGAAATGGGGCAACTGTAATAGCATAATCAATAAATATATTAAAAAATAACTGGGTATAACAAGTATTGCAAGGATGTGAAGCCCCTGGAGCTCTCATACGTTGCTGGTGGGAGTATGAAATGATACAGCTTCTTTGGAAAATAGGTTGTCATTTTCTTAGCAAGTTAAATATTCATATCCCACATAACTCATTAATCCTACTCCTAGGTACCTTTCCAAGAAAATTTAAAGCCTGTGTTTACTTGTACGTGAACGTTCATTGCAGCTTTTGTTCGTGACATTTGGGAAAACCACCCAAATGTCCACCAAGTGGTAAATGGACAAAACCAGATTGTGGTACATCCATACAATGGAATATTTCTGAGCCATAAAAACATAAATCTCAAAAGCATTGTGCTTAGTAAAAGATGCCAGACACAAGTGGCTACATACTGTATGATTCATGTGAAATTCTAGACATGTAAAACTGTAGTAACAGAAAGCACTGTTTGCCAGCATCAGAAATGAATGGAAGGGACTGACTTTAAAGAGGCATGAGGAAACTTCTTGGAATGATGGAAAAGTTCTGTTAAACAAAAACCTGAGACTGATAGTTGCCCTGAAAGGAAGTGCTTATTGAGCCATATGATAGCCAGAGAAAAGACCAACCAGGTCCTGGGGCATGCAGTCTAAACCAGCAGCAGGGCTAGATGAAAACTAATGTGTCCACCATCCTGGGTCCTGGGGTTAACAGGGCTTGTTCGTACAACGAAGTTTGTTTGTTTTTTTAAGAAAAAAGATGTAAATTGTTTTGAAAGAATTTACATTGGCTATAAGTGGCAGGTGGGGTAGAGATGTGAATTAGGGAAAGTTCTGGAATATGTGAATAGTCTGTAAGGAAGAAGTACTGCTGCTGGAGTGGTTGTGGGCAACAGTACGGAAAGTTCACGCGTAAGGGTGTGGTGGCATCGGATGGTCAGCTGTTCTTTCTAGAGAACTGTTGAAACAGCTGCCTGTGAATTAATTCTAAATCTCAACATACATTCAGAAATGTGGGCAATCTTTTTTGGTTTCAGCTCATGGCTGCAGTTAACTTCCCTTGTCTCTTCCTCCCAACCTCCAGCCTACCAAAATTTAGGACATCTCGGAGCATTTTCTCGTCAGTTCTCTATCATGATTTTGGTAGTGGGTTCATGACTGCATACATGTGTCAAAACTCATCTAATTGTGCACTTAATGGTGAGTTTTATTGTATGTAAATAATGAAACAAAACTGTGGCTTTGGATATCCCTCCTCTTTGTATTTGAGTTTCAATTCTCTGAAATAGCACTGACAACTTCCAGGAATTTTCTTTTGTATGTGTTTTGGACTGGGTTTCTTCAGGCTCCAAGAATTTTTGCTAGACTGATGCCACACTTTCTAATTTTCTAACAATGATAAGGAGTACAAAAACAGACAAAAGCTCTTTTCAGGGACATTGGGATAGAAGACATAAAAGCATGCATTTAGCTTGCTAATTCCACAGGATAGTCTCTCGATGTTGTATAGAAGACCAAAGCTTCCCCTGAAAATAGTCCCATTTTTTTTGGCCCTGATATTTTAATAGAAATACTAAGTCATGTTTACATTTCAAATGCAAATCACATGGAAAGGGGACTGAATACAATACCAAACACAACTGCAAATAAAGATAACTTGCAACTACAATACAGGTTGGTTTTAGAGATTGGAGCTCAGATGTCATGAGGGATGAAAATGCTGCTTGTGAAAGCCCCACCTGAACATGACATTCCCCCTTCTTTTTGTTGCACTGGTGGGTTGGGGTTTTCTCTTGAACTGGCTCTGAAACCCTATTCCCAATCTGCAAGCAGGTGCACTGGACATAACACTGTGCAACAGCAACAACTGGGACCCCAACAATTTCCCTCATAATCCCAAATCAATAGGATCTTTCTTGTGTGAAGAGTGGAATAGGTTTTATTCCTGGGAAAGTGAGTAGGAATTTGATAGCCTTGAAGGGACACACCACCTTAACTAACTCAGTTTTCTTTTAGGATCACTGGTTAATCCTTTTGGTCAGCTGCAAAGTTTTGCTTTTTATTTCATTCATCCCTATTACCACTTAACACTGGAGGCAATTTTTTACTTTAGATTCTCAACCTCCAGCTTGCTCATGTTAACCTTTTAAGATGTTAGCAATCCCTTTTTTTTTAATGTGAGAAATCTGGTGTCCCTCCCACTATCTTTGTAAATATGTGGTACTTTTCCTTCCACTCACCCAATTCAGCTTATTTTAATTACTGCATTTAAGTTGTTGTATGAAATGCATTCCTCTATTTGTATCTTGCCAACCCTTCTGGACATTACCCTAAATCTCTTTACTTCCCTATATGCCACTGACCCAAGCCTGTGTGTAGCAGATTTGAAGGTTAGTGGTAACAGAGCTGGGCAAGCATCCTTACAAGTGAGTATTAGACATGTTTCTTAAAAGTTTGTGGGCCATTCCTGCTACTAGGGAATTTTCATATTGTCTCTTTAACTTAGTTGCCATTGTTTTACTATGTTCCTGGATACTTCATTTTCTTCTATTTCTTCTTTTTCATAGCTCTGCATCCTCATCCCCTCATTGCTATTCCTTTTTTAATCCAATTCATGAACTGAATGGTTCATTGAATTTTTGAACTGGGGTGTTACAAATAATCATTCTGTTTAAAGTTATAGCACATATGGTTAAACCAATTTTTGAAAAACAAATTTAATTGAAAAACTCTTAAGATTCCAGTTTTGAAATTGGAGTTTTGAATATTAAAATTTGCTATGTTCTCTCCACAGTGAATAAGCTCTTATGGCAATTTTACATTTAATATAATATTGTATGTTATTTTACCAAAGATTACTGTGCTGTACAAACTGTCACTTTGACATAATGATGTAAGTCTCCTATTTTCTACTGATGCAGCTATTGGTAGTATGAGAAATATCAGTCAGGGTCCCAACTGGAAACAGATGGCAAACTCAATTTAAAATAAACCAAGGATATTTACAAAGGGGCTGGCAGGATAGGGGAGCCACAAGAATTAATACAGCAACCATTTGGTAGAAGCATCCCTAAGGCAGAAAAGATAAGGGATAAGAGCTGTTATGTCCCAAAAGGCAAGAGGAAGCCATACTGAAAAGAACCTTTGGGTAAAGAACAGTTAGCCCAACTTTACAAGGAGAAGAACCAACCAGGGGGATAAGTACCTTGATTGCTTTTTCAGGTTTCTCTGTTCTTCTGCTAGAGCTCCTCAACGGCCTAACCCAACAAGAATCCAGAGAGTGAGAGGAACTCACAGACAAGAACAGGACGGCCTTCTAGCAGAGTGTGGATGTGGAGGGGCGAAAGGATGACAACAGCATGTACTGCTTATTTTAGTTAGTAGTATTCCTTTTGGTATTGACAATTTTACTGTTGATCAGGACTCCAGTTGTGGTGACAGAAACTCAGCTTGATGTCACTTAAACCAAAAAAAAAAAAGGGAAAAACTGGAGGAAGGGAAGGGCAGGAGCTGAGTTTAAGGAAATAATGCTATTTATTGGGGCAAACCCTCTTCCTCATCTCTGCATGTTGTTTTCTTTTTTAACAAAGTGGGGACCTGGTTTCCAACAGCACTGGAACATCTTTAGAGCAGAATTATCAGACAAGAAATAAGGCTCATCTTCTAACTCCACACAGAAAAGTCTTGAAGATGATCTTTACCAAGAAATGTAAATGAAGATTTGCATAAATTGGGTGGGGAGACTGCTTTGAAAAATGTTAATTCTTACCAAGTTAATTTATAAACATAATGTAATCCTAATCAAATCTCACTTGAAATTTTTGGGAATATGAAAAATAAAGTCTAAGCTTTAAGAATCTGCATGAATACCAAGATCTAAAATAAAAAAAGAAATATCAAATGCAACTTGCTTCTTAATTATTAAAATGCATTATCAAGTGATTAGTAATTAAAAGTGTTGTACTGCTGGAAGAATGGCAAATTAATTGGACAAAACAGATGTGTAGAGATATATGCATAAATAAAGGAAAGAATCCAAACCAATGGGTGGGAATGAATTAACCAATAAATGGTGCTAGGAAAATTAACTGTAGGAAAAATAGCATGCTAGGGCCTTAAGTCACATTTTATACCCATGTAACTTCCGAATGAATGAGAGAGAAATGTAAAAAAGAAAAGCATGAATTTAATACGATAAATATGTACTCTGGGGAGGCAAAAGACTTTCTAAGCATAAAAAAAAGAACATACAAATGTACAACTGAAATGTCAAAAAGTTACTTGCAAAATTAAAAGGTAACTAGCAAACTAGGAAAGTATTAAGGGGCTACTACTATACTATAAAAAAATTTAATAAATGTCTACTAAATTATGTGTTTAATTAAATGTTACTCTTCTGAAATCATTAGGGAAAAGCAAAGCTAATGATTTTAGATAACATATAATAAAAGGTAATACTAATTAACACCTTATTGAAAATAACAAATGCTTTTGATTGCCCATTCATAATTTAGTATAACTTTATTTTCATTACATATATAGAAATTAAAACACACACAGAAACAAGGCTCATGTGTTCCCATTTAAAAAAAATTAAATTCCTTATGATCAAAAGTTGTTTTTCTAATTTTTATCCTTCAACACAGATTCTCTATGAATAGCTTAAATCACTTAAGGTTCTCTGTACATTACCTGTAGTTGCTGGTTTAACTTAAAAAAAAAAGTCACTCACCTGACATGGAAAACTAACCACAGAGAATGAGCTCAATAATGTTCTGAACTTAATAAAGAATTAACTTAATTCTGCTCAAGAGTTATAACAGAACATTTCTTTTTCTAACGGAAAAAAATTCAGAATATACTTTGCTTTAAATACCTGATTAAAAAAAATATGATGAGAAAGTATGAATAGTGGCAAAACAGATAAATGGGTATATTCAATGAGAATTTTTATTTCAATTATCCATAAAACAGTATTATAATACTTTATAAAAATATTAAGTTTTAGGCTACCATTACTCATTTAAAAAAGTGTTTGTGCTAAAAGGTTGTTTTTACCAACTTTTTTTTTTTTTTTTTTTTTTTTGGTAAGGGTCAGGTTCCACATTAAGATATTGAAGGTGAAAAGGTGTTGAAAAAAATCTTCAAATGTACAAAGCTGTTTTGTTTTTCTTGGCAATTTAAAAATACATAACCATTTAAACCGAATACACATTGAGTTAGTGTTATTTCCTTACTATACAACTGATATTATAAGGAACAGCTCCATTCAGTTAAAACCTAACGAAAACCTAATGAATACAACTTTTCCTGGCTTATTTTTCTGAACAGAATTAGTACATAAACATATCATTTTATTATACTTTTTTAATGCTAGAAAAATTAAACCGCAGTTCACATGAAGCCCTTTAAAAATCTGATGTCACAGGCTGCAGACATTAAGGGCAGTTTTCATAGGATGATACTCTTGGAGAGGGATTCAATACTAAGCAGGTTACGTAAACGTAAGAAACAAGAACTGTTTGTAGTACCAGAACTGTTGCCAATTTGCATGAAGTTCAACTGGCACATTTTAAAATGGTCTGAATTTCAACACAGATACCACAGCACAGGATGTTAAATTTAATGATCAGGTAAGTGATGGTAGTTAAAAATTATATTCCTGAAATACGGGGACCAAATGTATTGCTTTCTGTAGTGTGACTATAAGAGTACTTTAAAACATAAATACCAGACTTTTATTTGTCAGATTCAGTTCCTTTGCTAGATCCTTAAGCTAGTAATCCTGCTATTCAAATTCATATTTTGGAATTTGTTAGTCATAAAAATCAGTCTTATTTTATATGTATTACTTGTGTACTTTAAATGGGCAAAAACTGTCCCCTCTTTTCACCACTGTTATTATTCTGAATAAGCTTTCCTCTATAAATCAACTAATTCTAAAAGAGAAAAAATGCATCACCATTAAGTATATTTAAAAAGTGAATGCAGATTCAAACACAAATTTGAAAACTGGATTTTAAAAAATATTTTGCATAAAAGCTGTATCATTGGAATTAGTGGGAAGCCTTAACTTAGTTATTTTGAGGCTGTACCAGTCACTTAGTGTTTATGGTTAGATAGTCTTAAATCATACCTTATAATTCTTAAAATTTTAAAAAATAGATATAAGTGAGAAGCTTTGAGTGCCAGCAAAGCCATTTTGTCACTCCATAAATCAATATTAAACATAAGATTCCATCTCCTCTACCTGTAAAACTTTAATGTTTTTCTTTTCTCATATTTCTTTTAAATACATTTTCCTCTCTGTTAGTCTATATGCAACAAGAGCAAAAGTGCATTCAAGTCCCTGATCTAGTGATATTTTACATTTGTGGCACCCATTACCATAAATACATATTTAGCAATATCTCACAATACCTATTTAAATGTTGGGACTTATTTTTTTCATGCTATTCTAAAGATTAAAAGATTTTCCCTTGGACTGGATAGTATAATTTCAATTATATATTGCCTTAAAAAAAATCAATGCACTTATAAAAGATGAACTCACTTTCTAGTTACCTTCATTATTCTAAACTGAGCTTTTCAGAAAATAAAGTGTAAAAGTTCCATTTTCCAGTCCCATGAGTTTGAGTATTAACATAGTGCATTATACTTTCACATCCCACTGTTGTTAGCTAACCTTTTATCAAGCTTTAGGTGTTGTTTATATTCCTTTTTTCTTCTAAAAATCTTGCTCATATTCATGAAAGGGAGGCATACATTAAAACTTCTTATTAATTTCAACTTAGAAAAAACTTTTGAGAAGAATGAATGCAAGAAAAATTTTAAAATGGAATGGAATCATTTGGTCCCATGAAGTTCCTTGATTTTAGATTTCGTGATGGTATAACTTCATTCTTCCCAAGTTTTGTCTACAATGATAAACAATTTTCTCTTAGCAATTCGGAGTTTGGGGAATAAAATAAAGAAAGTGACTCATGAACAGTAGCCTTGTCGATCTGCATTGTCACGCTATTACTCACACTGTCATCGATATCTTAGCTATACTTTCTCTGGACCCTGAAATAAGTTGGAAAAATCCATCATTGGTACTTTAGAGTTTAACACTTGGAACAACAACAAAAAAGTGGTTTTGTGCAACCATATCTGGAATTCCAGTTTACCATTAAAAAACATGCAGAGTGAAGAGTTTCTTCTTTTGATTCCTGTACATAAGTGAGGAAGTCTACACAAGTTCTTTACATTTTGGCAGATTTGTGCATATAAAATATTAGGCTACTTGGATTATAAATTTTCTCCTGGTTGGTACTGTGGCTCTGTAGCAGTGAAGTAGTCTTCCAAGAAGGACTGGATATATTCAAATGTTGGTCTTTCATCAGGGTCCTTCTTCCAACAAAGATTCATCAATTCGTGTAGGGATTCTGGACAGCCCTGAGGACAAGGCATCCTATATCCTCGTTCTACCTGTTCCAGTACTTCACGGTTTACCATACCTAACACATTAAAAAAACATTCAACAGTAAAAAACAATGATGCCAAACACCACTAGCATACAATGAACCTACTGTGGTAATCATTCTATAATATATGTAGTTCAAATCATCATGCTGTATGCCTTAAATTTATACAGTGATACACACCATCATTTCTCAATAAAACTAGGGAAAAAGGAAGAACAGAACAAATTCTCTAACCACAAACTGATTCAAAGTATAGTAAGTTTACTTAGTGAAATGATTATTTTAACAAAGAAATAAATTTTCAATGTCAAAGTATATCAAGAAAAGCTTAGAAAATGCTGGACTGTTTCAGAATTCCTGTTTTTTTTTTTCATTACACCTAAAACCTTACTTTCAACACTAAAGGCCTTCAAAAAGCCAATCCCAATTGATTAATGAAAATTTAGGGTGCTAATTCAAAGTTCTGATATTAACAGTTTCTTATTACCAAACTTGGGCTAATGAGGAACAGTGGCAAGATAATGTCTGAAAGGACTTTCAGATAGGAATTCAGAAGAAAGATGTATAGTCCTGGTTTTGTCAAATATACTTACTGTGACTTTATATCAAGTCACTTTCCTCAAACACTTTCTTTATCTAGTGTCACCTGTTTGAGCTTCTTCCAGTTATTACAAAGTTCTTTTACTGTATTCCTTTGTAATTCCCCCACCCTCATCTACAGCTCACCTTGTGTTATCACAACTTGTAAGATAGGGCCTGGAAGAGGGGGGTTGTGGGTGTGGGATAGATGACCCGGAATACCGAAGATGTATCTATTTAATCTGAGAGAATAGTAGAGGTAAATGGTCCTTTTGGAAAATGCCCTAAGGGAGAAGGCTTAGCTGAATGAGGGGCACACCTCATGCTTGCCCTATCAGTTTGCTGTCCATCCAGTGCCAGAACAACAAGAGGAAGGGAGGGAAGAAAAGAGAAAGACAAAGAGAGGAAAAAAGGCCTTCCCCCTTACATTTCTGATCCTAACAAATTTCAGTTAAAGTCACTGATGGGATAACCAAGAGGGAATAAAATGCAAGCTTACCTGGATATGGCACTCTGCCCTTTGTTACCAGTTCTGTCTGTAGAATTCCAAATGACCATACATCCGACTTTATTGTAAATCGACCATATAGTGCGGCCTCAGGAGCTGTCCATTTGATTGGAAATTTTGCACCTAAAACAGTATTGACAATTTTGCTTAAGCAAACTGTTTTTAAAAATCTATTTGTATAAATATGGAATAAGGAGGACTAATTTTTTGTCAATATTCTCATTGTATGTGTCATCAGTGTTAAATTCTTCAAAAGCACAAGATACGTGGGAAACATTTTTTAATATTTAAATTGATATTAAAATAAGTCATATTTCTTCCTGATAAGATATTCAATGACATAAAAGGAGTACTGTTGGTGGGTACAAATACTATTCTAGAAAACGGACGTAGAAATGCCAATAAGCAGCAATCAGAAACGTGCATTACAGGACCTATAACTTTTAAGTCAGTCTATCGCCTAGTAGTTATAGCTAACCATTGTTGAAGAGGGCGTATTCTGTTGGGTTCTACTATTTATTAGTTTTCAACCATAATCTCTTTTTAATTTTATGATATTTCTCTGGAAAATTTTATTGTACTATCATTTTTAGAAGCCTATATTAATTTACTCAAATTTTTATTGTATGCTTTTTATGTACACAGCATTATGATAATTGTTATGGGAAAGAAAAACAGACTTTGTGCAGTTTTAATACTTACAGTGGCAACATTAGGACTCTTACATACTTCAGGTTATTTCTGTATGTATGTATATAGTTAGTGTTAAGACAGTTCTTTAGATGTCAAACAGAAGATCAATTTTCACTAGCACAGTCACAAAAGAGGTTTAATTAGAAAGGGGACAACTAAGTTAAGCTTTAGAGAATGGTTAGAATTTTATAGGTAAAGACTACAGAGGAATAGGAAGATACTCAGCTGGAGGGACCTGCACAGAGGTATGGAGGTTGAAAAGAAAGCACTGTGCTGAAGGCAGGTTTCTCAACCTGGCATTACTGGCATTTTGGGCTGGGTAATTCTTTGGTGGGGCCTAGCTTCCGCACCGTAGGGTGTTTAGCAGTATGCCTGGCTTCTCCCCACTAGATGCCAGTAGCAGCCTCCTGGTTGTTACGACGCCAAAATGTCTCAAGATAGTGACACTGCCAAATGTTCCCTACAGGGCAAAAATCACCGGTTGAGAACCTATAATTTAAGAATAGTTCCCCATAGTTTGTGTACCAATATAGTCACTGACAAAAGGTCACAGTTTGATGAAAAAAAAAAGAGAGGATTATATATCAATTCAAAAAGGCTAAAATTGTTAATTTATAGGTATGTCCTTTATTCTGAGATTATCGTGAATAACAAGGCATCTTTGTTGCAGGTATGAAGCATCACTGAAGGTTTCATGTAGGATGGACAACCTCTGTGGTGACGGGCACTGGATCTTACTTAATCTCTGCCTAACTTAAACTCTGCGAGGCCCTGCTCTCAAGCCATCCCCTCTGTGACGGCTTTCTGGTTCTCTGCTTTGCCAGAGAACTTCTTACGGAAAAGTGTTTTCTATATACTCCTTTGACATTAGATTATGGAGTATTTGCTTTATAGCTATTTATATATAGATCTACCTTCCACATTAAAATCTAAGTTCAAGTATTTACTGAGCATCTGTTATGTTAGATAATGCCAGGCACTATACACCTATTACTTCATTAAAGCTTCACGACAATCTTGAAATGTAAACATTACCATCTAATCTTTATATGTGAGGAGACTGAGGCTCAGTCAAAAAGGTTCAATAACTTGTTTGAAATCCCTGGGCTAGTGAGAGATGGAATTGGAATTAAAAAACCGATTTTCTTTCCACATGCACATTATTATATGTGTGTTCATTAATGTGCGCTGAATGAGAGTTGAGAGAGGCAGATGCCAAAGAGAAGAATCAACTTATGTTAACTTCCACCAGTTTCCTTCCCTCACCCTTTTACAGTGTTAATTTTCAAATGCTTTTTATCACAATGTTATATACAATAAAGACTTACTGTAAATCTGGCATAGAAGTGGTTTCCAAAGCCTTTATAAAATTATGTTATTTAATATATTAGCTTCAAATAGACCTTTTCCGGTCCTTGGTATAGTAAAATCTGGATGAGTCTGAGGTTGTTACAAAAGAATTTTAAAATGTTTATTTGTTGGTGAGCCAAAAGAAGTGTAAAAACAAGTGTAAAGACAGTGTAAAGGGAGCTATATTTATAATGCAAAGAATACCCAGTCAAGTTCTTCCTCAGGGAAGTAACTACCAGAAAGCCATGGTATCACATACTATATATAATTTAAAACCAATTAAAAAGCAGTGTTTGACACGCCTGAGGGATCTAGAGCTATTCTTATTCTGTAAAACCCTGTATGTTCAAAAGAATGGTAACTAAGAAAATCTGCTGAACGTTAGGTTACAAGCATTTATTAAAAAATAATTTTAGCCTGCCTGGCAGCCTTCTACCGTGATTGCCTGAACACTGAGATGTTTGATGGCAGTTGGTTCTGCAATTAGTACAGAGCTGGGAAGAAGCTGCATTAACAAGACACTATTTGGGTTAAACTTGGGAACTGTAGATGGTAGCTGGGAAAAGTTTACCATCCTCAAAATGTTTCCCTAAATATTCAAAAATGAAGCACGAGGTTGAAGAATTCCCCATGTTTTTTTGGGGGGGGGGTGTAAAAATTATTAGTGGACGCATCAGGCTTGAGTGTTCCCCTACATGGAGGGGGACCAGGGCAGCTCCTACCAGGGGGTCAGAAGGAAAATTTTTTTTAAATAATAGTAATTGTAGGAAACTTGACTGGGGGTGGTGAACACACAATACAATACACAGATGATGTATTATAGAACTGTATCCCTGAAACCTATGTAATTTTATTAACCAATGTCACCCTAATAAGTCCTATTAAAAATATAGTAATTTTACCTTGTCTTGCAGTATATTCATTGTCTTCAATTAACCTTGCTAAACCAAAATCTGCTATTTTGCACACAAGATTTTCTCCTACAAGAATATTAGCAGCTCGAAGATCTCGATGAATATAGTTCATTCTTTCAATATATGCCATACCGTCAGCAATCTTGGGGGAAAACAAGGGAAGGAGAGAGAAAATAATTTTGGTTTATGTTAAAAAGATCACTAAAAAATCAAGTATCTCTAAAGGAGATAATGGCTACAGGGCATAATCTAGCAGATAATAGGAAAAAAAATAGAAAACACTATAATTGAGGAAGATAGGGAGGGTGAATGAGAGGGAAGGGGAGGAAGAGGACAGGAGAGAAGGAAGAAAGGGAGGAGAAACAATAGAGATATACGTAGTCCACGAAGCCTGAATTTCTGGTGTTTTACAAAAACAGTTTGCCAGCCTCTACTATAGAGTGTCTATGAGCCCTGAACTCAGGAGTGTGGACTAGGCTTGGCATGCTGAAGTCTTACGTGTACAGTTTCTTAGTATAAAGTTTCTCTAAATTTCATCATATACTTAGATTTCCAAAACAACTATTTCCTTTGGAATAGCAATCATTCACTGTCTTAAAATTTATCTGTTAAAATACAAATACATATAGATTTTATGTTTGTGGATGCAGTATGTTTCTGAAAGGCCATATGATTCAGGACAGCAGTGTAATGGTAGTTATATACCTGGTTCTAATACTAATGTTACCTGAATTTCAGATACCTCTAGTCTTCAGATACTACATTATCTATAATAAGGAGATCAGACTGGATTATCTGTCTCTTCCAACTCAAAAATTCCATGATTTCATTATATAAACAGTAATATTCTAATAAAATTATTTTTCATTTTTAATGCACACTTTCAATTCAAACTGATGACGATACATGTATAGATATACAAGTACCTGAGCAGCCATATCAACCAACTGTGGGAGCTTCAAATACTTTCCATCTCCCTCCTTCAGGAAATCTAGTAAGCTCCCTATAAGAGACAGCAAAACATTCATGGAAAATAAGAAAATAAATCACATCATGATATAAAACTTCAGCTTTTCATTTTTTAATATTTTTTTACAGTTTTGGAATTTCTGAATAACTATCTTTAAGATTCTAGAAGAGGTCCCTAAACTGAAATTTTATGAACTTCTCTTGATAACATTTGAAAAAAGGGAAAATGCGATAATCTTACCAATTAGAGGCATTCATTCATTCCCCACCTTGATCAACAGTTCTAATTTTGATTCAAAAGGTAGTATTAAATTTTTACATGTTTTTAAGACAATCTGAATCCAGAGTTCAGACAACCATGAATATCTCGGGTTACTTAAAACTAAACCTAGGTGACTGAGCTGACACGGAAGTGTTAATCCAGCTCACTCCACTCAATTTTAGCAGAAGATTTCATGGAACAAGCAAAGTACTATGAATAACAGCAGAGAAAAAGGCTAGAAAGGAAACACCTAGCTGCTATTCCTCTATTACTGGTTATAAATTTACCACTACCTCACTTGAATCAGGAGAAAATATCAGATAAACTCAAATTAAGACACATTTTATAAAACAATGGTACTATTGTCTTAAAAGTAACAATATTATGAAAGACAAAAAAGGCTGAGGGACTTCTCCGGATTAAAGTAGACCCAATTACAACTGAAAGAAATTCCTGACCACAGATAGGATACTGGATCAGGAAAATAATGCTATAATTAGGGACATTACTGGGATGAGTGGTGAAATCTGAAAACGGACTGGTATAACAAAACTGTATCCATGTTGTACTTCCTGACTTTGATCATTATACTGTGGTTATGTAAAATGCTGTATTTGTCTGTAGGAAACAAATACTGACATATTTAGAGGTAAAGGGAGCTTAATGTCTGCAATGTACTCTGAAATGTTTCAGAAGAAAACCCTTATATTTTATATATTGATAATATAGCTAGTTAACAATTGACAAATCTGGCTGAAATATATACAGGAATTCTTTGGATTATTTTTGTAACTTTTCTAAAAGTTTAAAAGTATTTCCAAATGCAAGTAAAATAAAACAAGGAGAACGTTACTGTGTTTGTCCATTTATCTGCCCATTCAAGTATTTACTGAGGATCTACTATATGTGAGACATTGTAAAAGGGTACAGAGGTAAGTCATGGTCCCTGCCCTTGAAAAGATTTGATTTATATGTATCTATGTATATGTGTAGTATATGTATCTATAATATATGCAAACAATAGTGTTCAGTAGGTATTATAGTATATGTACCTATAATATATGCAAAGTATAGTATATGTATCTGTAATATATGCAAACAATAGTGTTCAGTAGGTATTATAAAAGTTACTGTAAATACTATAGTAGAGATACAATGGATATGGTTAATTCTATGGACAAATCAGAAAAGGCTTCACAGAGAAGATGCATCTTCATGGAAAAATGGGAGTAAACAGGGACCTCCAAGAGGGAATAACAAATACAAAGTCTGTAATGCATAAAGCAGCACAGTAAGTTCAGGAAACTGATAACAATCCTATGTATGCAAGAACAGAGGGCCCAAAGATGGGAATGAGGCCGCAAAAGGAAAGAGTCAAACACAGAAGGCAATGCATAAACACACTTTATACTTTTTATATGAAATTTTATGCTGAGAAGCAGTAAGATCAGATTTATGTTGAAAAAGCAGTAACTCCAACAGTAATATAAAGAATGAAATTGGGCCAAAGTGCATAAAAGGAGTAAGTTTGTATTTCCTGCAATAGTCTAGCAGAGATTATTATGTTAAAATCTAATGATGAAAGTGGAAATGGCAAGAAGGGAAAAGTTATCAGAGAGATTTAATAAATGGGATGGACAGCAGTCAATGGACTATTACACAGGGGGTGGGAAATTGAAGATTGCATTTCTAACTAGTTTCCAGGTGACTTTAATGCTGTTGCCATCCAATGCACTACAGACACTGGCATATGTGCAAAAGGAGGCAAGTACAAGGATATTCCCTGCAGCATTGTATATACCAGTGACAAACTAAAAACAGCCTAATTAACGTTCACTGGGAAAGGAATGAATAGAATAAACAATGGTATATTCATACAGAATCTTACACAATAGTTATAAGTATACGAACTGGATTTTCTCTTATCCACATGAATAAATCTTAGGAACGTATGCTGAATGAAAACAAAGCTGCATTGATGTAAGTTAAAAACATTAAAAAACTGTCAGTAGGTAAATATATTAGTAAAAGTATTGAGTTGGCCAAGAAGCTCATTTGGTTTTTTCCATAAGATGGCTCTAGTAACGCTTAGTTGTCTTTAACTTCATTTGAAACAATTTTGTTAGATTGTATTGTAACAGCTGTCATATCAGTGTTCATTTAAAAAATAACCGAAATTGGTGATTTTTTTGTGTAGCCATTTTAATGTTAAAGATGGAAGAAAATACGCAACATTTCCAGCCTATTATGTTTTATTATTTCAATAAAGATAGACGTGAAACTGAAACACACAAAAAGATTTTTGTGCAGTATATGGAGAATGTGCTGTGATTCATCAAATGTGTTAAGTGGTTTGCAAAAGTTTCATGTTGGAGATTTCTCGCTGGACGATGCTCCACAGGCAGGTAGACCAGATGAAGTTGATAGTGATCAAATCAAGACATGAATTGAGAACAATCAAGGTTATACCATACTGGAGATAGCCAACATATTCAAAATATCCAAATTAATAAAGTTATCAGCAAACATGAAAAATGTCTTTTATTTTATGGGAAAAACCCTACGGACATTTTGGCCAACCCCATGTATCAACATGGATAACACAGATGGGAAGGGTAAGCACCAACTTTAAAACCGAGGCTACCTTTGAAGGGAAATGTGTCTAAACGGGCTAAAAAGAAGGGCTAACAGGAGAATAGGTCTCAAGAAGGGTTAAAAACAAGGATTCAATTAGATCATTAATGTGATGTTTCCTTAGTAGAAAGATCTGAAGCAAATATGGAAAAATGTAGACATTCATTAAATATGGATGGTAGGGACCTGGGAGTTATATAGTATTCTTTATATGCTTGAAACACTCCATAATTAAAAACAAAATACTATGAAAACTATTGACATTAAATAATCTAGAATAGCTTTAGAAAGAGTAAATGGCTGGTTAGGAAGTGGAGAGTGGAGTACAGTCTGTTCTATAAAAAATCTTGGCTGTGAGGGAAGCAAAAAAGTAGAGTAGTAGGTGAAAAGCAGATATTGGAGACAAAGGGAGGGTTTTGTTTTTTAATATAAGGATCAAGAAGCATCAAGGATGCAGTAAAGGAACTGTCCTTAAACAAAGGAAGGGATACTGCAGGACAGACTGATGTCATACAAATACATGATAATGCAGAGTATATAGAAAGAAACAGAAAATACAATTCTTTGATCAATACACTAAGTGGAACATCATTCAGTGTAACAATAGATAAGTGCTAAAATAATGTGAAAGATACAGAGCATAGAAATCCAGAAATGGCCCTGGTTGATGTGGCTCAGTGGACTGAGTGCTGGCCTGTGAACCGAAAGATCACTGGTTTGATTCCTGGTCAGGGCACATGCCTGGGCTGTGGGCCAGGTCCCTGGGTGGGGGCATGTGAGAGGCAACCAATTGATGTATCTCCCCCATCTACAACGATGTTTCTCTCCCTTTTCGTCTCCCTCCTTTCCCTCTCCCTAAAAAAAAATAAATAAAATCTTAGGAAGCTTTCTATATATGACGTATAAATATATTAAAAAAAGAAATCCAAGGTTAGAAATTGTATCATTTTGATAATTCTTCTCCAACCTTTGCCCAATCACAAAAAAAAACCCACCCCTCTTCAAATGTTTCTTATATCCATTTATCATACAGCATTTTGGATCTTATCAGTGATCCTTAACTTTTTTTGGTTCATAAGTTATTTGAGAATCTGATGAAAACTATGAACTCTTTCCAGAAAACACGTAAGTATGCAAAAATTGACACACAACTTCAGAGGAAGTTCCTGTACCCTCTGAAGCTCATTCAAGAGCCTGGCAGTGAATCAATAAATAATAGTGAAGTCGATTTGAAGTAATCCTTAAGCTTGTTTCATTAAAACCCCTCTAAGCCTTATTCCCAACTAGTTTCTTCTACTACTTTTGTCTTTCTACTAGCTATGGTTGTTTCCCATTTCCTTAGTCCTCTCAGCTCTTCTCTTTACACATCCATATTCTTCATAACCTTAAAGGGAAGTTCAAGACTTGTCTTTTCTACTTTTTTCCCTCAATTTATTCTAGTACATGTGATCTCTTCCTCAATTTCCATTATACTTACTGAAATTTATTATACTTTGGCCTTTGTTTATAATAAACTCATTTACTTTTATACTAAAAATTAACTCTTCACAAGTTTAGGTGTTTTCAAATTTAATCTAGTTATTTGGGTGTCTTTATTTCTTTGATATAATAAGTAACAAAGTGTCATATATATATATGAAGCATTCACATTTTGGTTTTTAGTAATTTGTAGAGTAGTTGACTACAAAGATTTCAGAGGATATAATGATCATGACACATTGATAGATTAGTAGAGGGCTTCAATACCTGATTTAAGTACAACCTGAAGGAAGTAGAGTTGATGGACTGGTCAAGAAATAGGGAACCAAATTCCAGGTGAAGGAAATAACATGAATAAATTTGTGAAAATAAGAAGCAACAAGAAGACCCATGTGGCCAGAAAAGTGGATTTATGGGGACACACTTGAAACAATAAGTTCGGATGTTTTATAGAGGGCCAACTGCTAAGCACCTAAATAGCATGATGGGTAATGAGAGTTTTAAAAGCTAGAAGGGACATTTGTAATCTTACATCCTGAATCTCCCATCTAGAAATAATCCTAACCCAGCAACCTGACAATACAGACTTCTACCATGTACCCCCAATAAAAAAACTCTTGAAATCAATATACAAAGCTAATGGACCATTAGCTTTACCTCCATTATATTGTTATGTTATCAATATCTTGATTTAAAAACTTCCTCTTTGTTGTCTCTTTTCTTCCTTTTCTAGTTCATCAAATGCACTCTGAAATGGGATATTTGGCAGTGGTTTGTAGGAGTTTCCTTCCAAAAATGTGCCATGTACTTTGGGGACTTAGATATGTTTTGGCCATCAATTAGTAGGCTACCTCAGTTCTTTTAACCTTTTGGTTCCTCTGTCCCCTTTAGGGGGAACATTTCCTATGGCAAATGGGTAGCTTGTAGTTGAACCTGTCACCACTAGATGGAACTATGCAGTTGGCCAAGACGGACTACTGGAAACCGATAACAAGATCAGTGCCAGCTATGGACAAGTGACTTATTAAGAGGAAAAAATGTAGCTGAAATTTAAGAGGGTAAAAAGCGAGCCTAATGTCATATTTTATGACTGGTTCCTCTTCTACAGCACATCGGCAAAGGAGAGAAAGAGGGAGGAGCAACAACTTTGCCTACCCTTTACCCTGGCCCTAACTAATCCTGTAACTAAAGATCCCACCTTGGGGTCCGGAGTAATGAAGCCATTTCAGTTGAAATTAGTAAAAAACAAAGTTTCTAGGAGCCCTGAGTATGAAGATTATGTTTATATTAAAATGACATAAAAATGAACTTTACCTGATTTCTTTGCTTTAGTACCAAAGATATAAATATCTGATTGCATTATTTTAATTCAACTTTACGAAGACTTTGTCTTCTTAGCTATTCTGTTTCCTTTAGTCAAGTGGAATAAAGGACTATTTCCTTTCAAAATAAATTCAGTTTGCTTATTTTCCTTTTAAACTTTGTAATATCCTTTGGAATAACTGGAGCTAATCACCAACTATTCCACTAAACAAAATGTCAGGTTTTCTCTTTTCAAATATCTACATAAAAATCTTAAAATTAGAAAACACTATACAACAGAAATCTATATGCATAAAAGACTTGTTTTTAAAAAATTCATTAACATGGACACCATAAGAGATACGTAATACACACATACCTTTTGACATAAATTCAGTGACAATGTAAATTGGCTCTTCAGAAACAACAGCGTATAGTGGAACAAGTTTATCATGTCTTAATTTTTTCATTATTTGAGCCTCTTGAAGAAAAGCTTCTGGCATCATTGTACCTGGTTTTAGTGTTTTGATTGCTACTTTTGTGGTTCCATTCCACGTTCCTAGAGAAACAACACTTTGACTATTTTGATCTGCATTTTAAAAAGTTCACACCAAATTTCAATGAGCAGCATTACCTCAAATATTTCAACATATTTTATAAATTGTAGCATTTTGATCTATGGTTAAAAAATGACAAAAAAAACCCCCACAAAAAAACCCCATTCAGGGTTCTTACCCATCCATACTTCACCAAAACATCCTTGTCCTAGCTTAACTTCTAGTCGCAAAGATTCCCGAGGGATCTCCCAAGCATCTTTTGCTAGACCTTGAGTCTGAGGTTTCACAGTTGGACATACAGTTGTTAACTTATGGCATAAACCATCAGCATGCTCTAAATAAATGAATAAACTATACTGTAAAATGAATTACAAAAATTAAGGTACGTGTAGTGTATCAATGTTTTAAAATTTTATATTATAGAAAAAACATATGTTCTATCAATTTTTTAAAATAAAAGCACAAACACAAAGAGAATTGTATGTAAGAAACAAAACACACAAGAAATGAAACATTTTGTTAATTACATGTACAAGTTATTATTTGTTGAATACTTATGTCCCAGCCATTGCACTAATTTAGTACTTTACAGGTATCTCATATAAATGAGTCTTGGAAAATTAAGCAACTTTCTCAAGGTCACCCAGTTAGTAAGTGATGAAGATGGGATTCAAACCCTAGGTCTGGCTGCCTCAAAAGCTCTGCTTGTGGCTAATATGCTTTATTTGTTTCCAACAAGAATGCTAACATTGTTATGTTTAATAACCACTAATATAAGAGTCACACAAAAAATCAAGGAAAACCTTCTTTTAAGGAGCTAATTTTTAAATAAAGGAAACACAAAAACAGGGAATCCCAAATTCATAATACTTTGATTTGTGAATCCTGCTAATACAATCTTTCTCATTGTAAGTAAGACATGTTCCCTCCCCTTCTCAACAAGTAACCAACCATGCAAACCCAATTCTAACAAACAAATGGAATTACAACTGATGCCACTGCTTGGGAACATATTTGATTAATGTTAACACTGGAGGCTGACTTGATGGACTCTTAACTGTCACTGAATAAACTGCCATGGAAACCTCTCCCCTAGCATTAATCATCTCAAGATTTTCAGAAGCATTCAAGTATCAAATTAGCAATAAAACTTTTTAAGACAGAAGAATCTAACATAAAATACCTTTCAAAGCCTTGGAAAATCTGAAGAATATCTATAGTTGCTACAGGTTAATTTTCCAGGAAAAGAAAAATGCATCTTCATTGTATTTATTTTAAGAAATAAATCTCACTGCATTTATACTTTCTGGAAGTCTTATGTAGTCCAGTCCATGAAGAGGAAAATAAACCAAAAGGACACGTGATACAGCTTTTTAAGTGTTTAGCTTTACCTTCTTAATAAATGTCTGTAGGTCAAATATTTGTTTTGCCTTTTATTTATTGTCACAATCTATTTTTGTATTTAGCTGTCATGAAACAGAACTCCAATGTAAACACTAAACCAGTAAGATATAAAGACTCAAATGATGATAATCTGATTTTAGCACGTCATCCAAGAACTCAACTTAGGTAATAAGTATTACCTGTTTCTCATTTTAAAACTAGAATATAACAGACATCCAGTGAGCAGATGCTGTGTGTAAAGCAGCATGCTAAACCTTAAGGGACATGAAGACATGGATTCTGTCCTCATAAAATACAACATGAGGAAGTAATTTTCATCTTTGAAATATTCACATACCTGTGTAGTGTTTTACCAATTTCTGTAGAGTATCAAATTGTGCTCTAGTTGTGATATAGTATCCACCATTGTCAAGTTTCCTAATTTTGTAGTGTTTCACATTGTCACCCCTTACTTCATCCCAATCACGAATAGAGAGAGAATAAGCACCTGGGGGTGGGGGGGCAGGAAGAAATGAAACCTTTTACTATATCTTTCTCAAAATACTGCCTAAGAAAATTATACTTATATTAACATTATAATATTCATACCTTTAGTAGTTTCACTCTCTCTTACTAAGAAAATACCTCGTTGATTCCCAGGATTCAGAAGTAATCTTTCAGCATCTTTTCTCCCCATTTTGCCAAAATACCATCTGGAAAAAAAAAGTGTTCAGAGTTAGAAAGGTGTAGGTTAAAAAAATATACGTAAGTATTAATAAGAATGAAGTGGATAGGGTGGATGACCAAAAAAGCAGATATAGAACACAGCTTAAAACACATAGTAAAACACAATAAAAGACCTTTATTAAATAGAGCTGTTACAAATATTACTCTCAGAATAAAATCTGTGATAGTATTTCCATGTATTGACTACTCAACATGTCTCTTAAACTCTACCTGGCAGTCACAGGAACAGTAAATGGAGAAGGAAATACAGTAACAGACACAGCTTTTCAATCAGTGATAGATGGAAATACTATGACTACAGTAAAAGAATAAAAGTGGTTCTCTGGCAACAGTGTGATCATCTGTATTCAGCAAGATGCAAGTAAACCATATCCAAATCACAAACTTTGTGTAGGCTTGATTTAATGCGGTTTTATGAATAAAAAAATGACAGCCTCTGCCATGGAAGATCTCAGGGTAGTAGAAAAAAAGACAAAAGAACAAAAGAAAGTAACAAGCTCCAAATCAGATCAGGGAGTTATGGAGACAAATGAAATATTGTTAATAAAATCAAACACTGATAAAATACCTACTATGTACAAGGCACTGTGTTAAGTGTTGTGATATAAAAATGAAGTAGCATTTATGGATCCCAGGTAAACTTGGTTAGACCTAAAAGTAATGTCAGTGAAGGTGAACTTTTTAAAAGTCCCAAGAGTAGTAGGTACTCCCATATACCCAAATGTTGAGGTTTCCCAACTCAACATTTTGTTTTGTTATATTCTCTCTTTCCATGTGTGTATGTTTTTCTGAACTGAGTGAAAGTTGCAAACATGCTGAATCATTATCCCTAAATCTCTCAGTGTGTACTTCCTAGAAGACAAGGATACTCTCCTACATAGGAGGAGCAAGCACTTAAGTCAACAAATTAACACTGATATAATACAACAAACTGAGGGTAAATTTTTGGAGTGCTCAGAATAAAAAAAGGTTAATGTAATTTTTAAGTGAAAAAATAAAGGTATAGCAATACAGTTATTAATGCAGATTCATTTATGATCCTACTGTAAGAAAGTATAGTGGCATTAATTATTAATTTTCAAGTAACATCCCCTATTAATATGATACATTAGCTGTATTAAGACTGATGTGTAACTGTGTGTGTAAAGTTGTGGTTAAAGTAGAATGTGCATTAAAACATTTTAAACTCAAAACAATTAATAAAATATGAAGTAACACCATACTCTTCTGCCTGAATGGAATCTGCAGGGGCTACATAATTGCTAGGGATATAGCCATTCTTTCCTGTAGCAATTGATCTTGCTTCCCACCAGTCTCCTTCCCTGCAACACATAAAACAACAGTTACTACAAGGTAGACTACTGCTCAAGGCAGGATCCACTGCAGTGCTGTCTTGTATCTGAAGTAGACAAGAGATATTACTTCCATTTTTCAATTATGCATTAGTTAGACCAAGAATTAACTCAAAGAATATTAAAAAAAAAACAGGTTATATGAATTAAGGGAATAAAGCTAACCAAAAGCACAACTGCATTTCTGCTCCAAACCACACCCCCCCAAATTACAATTTTAATTAAAAGATCACCTTCTTACATGATTCAACCTAAAACAATAAACTGTACTAAATAAAACAATTTGGGAGGTAAAGCTTTCAAATCACTCAGTTTTAAAAGCTTTACTGAGATATAATTCGCATACCATAAAATTTCCCCATTTAAGATGTACAATTTAGTGGATTTTAATTTGTTCAGAGTTGTGCAACTATACCACAATGAATTTGAAAACATTTTCATTACCTCCAAAAGAAACCCTACACCCATTAAGAACCACTCCCTAATACCCTTCTCTCCCATTCCCAACCTTGCCAACCAATAATCTGCTTTCTGTTTCTATGGATATATTTACTGTGGGCATATCATATAAATGTAGTAATTCAATATGTGGGTCTTTCAGACTGGCTTCTTTCATGTAGCATAATTTTTTCAAAGTTCATATATGTTGTAGCATGTGTTATTTTTTAATTTCTTTTTAACAGTGAATAAAATTATGCTTTCTTTTTAGTCACTTTAGGAAGAAAATCAGGATGCTTTAGAACTCCTGTAGCCAAAATATTATCAATGAGCAATAATAAAAATTTTAATTCTTAGAATAAAATATATACAAAAATGTTATCCATAAATATCCAAATAAGACTAAAAGCAATTGAGAACACAAAAACTATATGTAATTTGTAATGCGTAAGCCTTGACTTTTCCAAAATTAATGTGAAAGGAGCAAATATTATCAGTCTCTAATGAGGAACATACACACGAGGTTTGTCCAGAAAGTATCCACCCAAGTGCTATGAAAAATAGACATTTATTGAAGAAGATACAAGAAACATTACACACAGCACAATGACACCACAGTCCCCTTGAAAGTAGGCACCTTGGGACCTCACACAGTTCTCCCAGTGTATCTTCCACTGTTTAAAACACTGCAAAATCCTTTGTTAGAATCTCCATTAGTTGCCCAGTTCTATTTTCCTGAATCTCACTGACAGTCTGAAATCTCTTCCCCTTCAAAGGTGATTTTAGTTTTGGGAAAAGCCAGAAGTAATAGGGTGCCAAGTCTGGGTTGTTGAGGGGCTGAGTCAACTGGGTGATTTGATATTTTGCCAAAAAACTCTGCATAAGATGTCATGCATGAGCGGGCACGTTGATGTGATAAAGCTGCCAATCACCAGCTGCCCATAGCTGTGGCTGTTTTCATTGTATTGCAGCTCTCAACCTATGAGCAACATTTACATAGTACTTACTAATTGTTTGGCCTGGAGGCGTGTTCTCATGAGGGACAACACCTTTTCAATCAAAAAACACAGTTAACATGGTCTTGATCTTTCTACAACTTTGCTACACCCTCTTCGGGCATGGAGAACAGCAACTTTCATTGGGATGACTGGGACTTCCTTTCCGGATCATACTCATATAGCCATAGACCCACGATTCATCTCTGGTGATGACCTTCTCAAGGAAATCTGGTTCACTGGTAGTGGTTTGAATCAAGTCATTAGCAACTGCAGCATGGTGTTCCTTCTGCTCTGGCAGCAGAAGCCAGTGAATGAATTTTGCCATGATACATTTTATGCCAAGATCTTGCATCAAAAATCTCGGACTACTTTTTGAAATCCACAGATCAGTTTCTATTGCTCGCACTGTCAGTCACCAATCTTTGTTAACTGCAGCCCATACACGTTCAACTTTCTCAGGTGTTCTGCTTGTAGCAGGCCTTCCAGAACATGGACACTTCCAACAGATTCTCAACCATCTTTGAAGCATTTGTGCCACACTTTTATTTCCATTGCACTCATTCCATCATCCCTGAAAGCCTCCTGAATCATGTGAATAGTTTTTGTGGAGGAATGTTCAAGCTTAACGCAAAATTTGATACAGATTCATTGCTCTACTCGGTCAGTCATTTTGAATGCAACAGCCACACAGTACACATGCTCACTCAGCAGCATCTACTGCCCCCACTGACTAGCACAGTGAAGTTATCATTGTTTATGCATGTGCATTCCAGTCCACTCTCCTTGGATGCCAAGTTACATCGATGTCATGCAAACCATTCTCATTATATTAACAATGGCTGGATTCTTCAGAAAGACCTTGTATACAGATTCCACTACTAAAGATTAAATGCATATTTTGCTTTACCATAGAGAAGTACTGAAAATATTTAATCTAAATTGGAATATTATAAATGCTTAAGGTGCATCTGCTTTCTAGAAAATGAAATGGAAAATCCTTGGTAATTTGAGTATTTACACATTCATACGCTTGGTTTGTAGTCTCCTAGTATATATGAAGTCTTATACTTTCAGATACACAAACTGAAAAGTCTGCATCTGATCCTGTGAATCATTCATTGTTTCATTCATGCATTTACTGAATACCTTTTAAGTGACAGACTTTATGATAGTGTATGCTAAAAACAGGAGTAAAAGACCATCCTGAGGGGGGTGGGGGAGTAGAAGAGGGTAAAGAGGGGATAAATGGTGATGGAAGAAGAGACCTGACTTGGGGTGGTGAACAAAGTACAATATACAGATGATGTACTATAGAATTGTACTCACTAATTTTATTAACCAATGTTTCCCCAATAAATTGAGTAAAAAAGTTTAAAAAAAAGAAAAGATAGTCCTCACCCTCAAGAAACTCACAGTCTAGAGTAAAATTTCTCAACCTCAGCATTAGTGACACTTCGGGCTAGATAACTCTTAGTCAGGGGGGCATGTCCTGTGCATGGCAGGATGCTGAGCAATATCCCTGGCCTCTACTCACCAGATGACAGTAGCAGCAACCTGACTGTTAACAACCAAAAATACCTCCAGACATTGTCAAATGTTCCCTGGATGACTCTGCCCCAGGCTGAGAACCACTGGTCTGAAAGAATGATAAGCATGTGACAAATTAAATTCAAAATTGCAACGGCAGCTATGATTGAGGTTTGCATACGATGCTATGTGAACATGTAAGAAAGATACTTGATCCAGAAAAAGGTAGGGACCTGGACAGGCAGGAGAAAGAATGTCAAAAAAAGACTTCCTCGAGAAAGGACATAGGAAGACACATTTTGAAGGATTAGTTGGGTTGGCTAGATAAAGAGAAAAAATGGAGAGAAAAGTTACATTCCAGAAAAAAGAAATCATATATGCGAAGGCATGGAGAAGGTGAGAAACCACAGTACATTCAGAAAATTGCAAGTAATTTAACAGGGTTAGGCAGTAGAATGAAAAGGGGGAAGAAGCACAATGAATAATGCCTACTATTATTGTTATTTTTCTTTTATCTTGATGGCAACTGGAACTATTGAAAGATTTTAAAGCAGAAAGACATACACATAAGCTATGTTCTGGAATAGTAACTGGCTGAAAATGGGAATAAGAATGGAAGGAAACATGACTGGAAGCAAAAGACCATAAATAAGCAATCATGTAATCTCTTTTCCGTAATTACCATTGGATTTCTATAGTGGGCCAATTAATAACAAAAAGTCTAAGGATCACAATAGGTAAAAGTAACTTAAGTTGGTCAGTTTGGGATTGCAAGGGTTTCTTACCTAGCCTTTTTTCTTTCTTTTTCTTAAAAGAGAAACAGATCAGATTTTTTAAAAAGTATATTTTATTCATTATGCTATTACAGTTGTCCCATTTTTCCCCTCCCCTTTGCCCCCTTCTGCTGGGTATCCCCATTCCCTCTAACAATCTCCCCCCCCTTAGTTCATGTCCATGGGTCATATATATAAATTCTTTGGCTTCTCCATTTCCTATACTATTCTTAACCACCTCCTGTTTCGTACCTTCCAATTATGTTTCTCATTCCCTGTACCTTTTGCCCCATTCTTCCCCTTCCTGCTCCCTGCTAACCCTCCATGTGATCTCCATTTCTATGATTCTGTTCCTTTTCTTGTTGTTTGCTTAGTTTGTATTTTTGTTGTTGTTGTTTAGGTTCAGTTGTTGATAGTTGTGAGTTTGTTGTCATTTAAGTGTTCATAGTTTTGATCTTCTTTTTCTTAGATAATTCCCTTTAACATTTTAAAGGGGCTTGGTGATGATGAACTTGGTTAATTTTACCTTGTCTGGGAAGCACTTTATCTGCCCTTCCATTCTAAATGATAGCTTTGCTGGGTAGAGTAATCTTGGATGTAGGTCCTTGCCTTTCATGACCTGGAATACTTCTTTCCAGCCCCTTCCTGCCTGCAAGGTTTCTTTTGAGAAATCAGCCAATAGTCTTACAGTAACTCCTTTGTAGGTAACTCTCTTCTCTTGCTATTTTTAATATTCTTTCTTTATCTTTAACCTTTGGCCATTTTAATTATCATGTGTCTTGGTGCAATGGCCCTCTTTGGATCCAACTTGTTTGGGACTCTCTGGGCTTCCTGGACTTCCTGGAGGTCTATTTCCTTTGCCAGACTGGGGAAGTTCTCCTTCATTGTTTTTTCAAATAAGTTTTCAGTTTCTTGCTCTTCCTCTTCTCCTTCTGGCACCCCTATGATTCAGATGTTGGTATGTGTAAAGTTGTCCCAGAGATCCTAAGCCTCTCATTTTTTTGAATTCTTATTTCTTCTTTCTATTCTGGTTGACTATTTATTTCTTCCTTTTATTCTGAATCGTTGAGTCCCAGCTTCCTTCCCTTCACTGTTGGTTCCCTGTAGATTTTTCATTTCACTTTGCATAGCTTTCACTTCTTCCTTTATTTTGTGGCCATACTCAATCATTTCTGTGAGCGTCCTGATTACCAGTGTTGAACTCTGCATCTGATTGGTTGGTTATCCTTTTATCGCTTAGTTCTTTTTCTGGAGTTTTGATCAGTTCTTTCATTTGGGCCATAAGTCTTTGTCTCCTCATTTTATCAGTGTGCCTGTTACATTATAAGGGAGTGGAGCCTTAGGTATTCACCAGGGTAGGGTGACCCACATCGCTTCATTGTGGCACTGTATGTGGGGGAGGGGTCAGGGAGGGAACAATGCTGCTTGGTGGCTCTTGCCCATCTTTCAGTAACCTTCCCTGCTTCCCGCAAGCGACTGGCACCCTTCCAGTTGCTTCCCTGGTGCATTTCCACATGAGACCTCTGTTACTGCAACCACCAGAGGTTTTTACAGCCAAAATTATGTGGAGGGCTCAGAGAGCAAACAATGCCACTTGCTTGGCTCTTGACCCATTTTCAGTCACTTCCCCCTCTTCCTGGAAGCAAATGGCGCCCTTCTAGGTGCTGCCCTGGTGCTGATTTCCAATTGGGTGGGCTTATCTCACATTCTAGCACCCCATGGACCCCTCAAATGGACTCTTGTCAGAGACTGGTAGTTTCTTCTGCTGCTGCAACTCCCACAGGTTTGTACAGCCAGAGGTTACGAGGCTTTATTTTTCTGGCACCAGAACCATGAGCCTTGTGGTCTGTCCTGAGCTGTGATGGCTTGCTCCCAGTTGTCCCTCACAGTTTTTATCCGAACATGAATGTGGAACCCCCCAGTCTGCCAGCTGCATGTCCTCTCTGCCCCTCCTACTATTGTGGATGTTTCTTAACTACTTGGTTCTCAGACTTCCCTGCAGGTTGATTTCTGGCAGTTCTGGTTGTTTTTTGTTTTTAGATTGGTTGTGCAAGGAGGCGAAGTATCTACCTGTGTCTCCATCTTGGCTGGAAGTCTGAGAAACAGATAAGATCTTTAAATCATCTACTACTTAGATAAATAGGGATACAGAATTCTCTTTATAGAGTTTTTCCAAGTAATGTACTTACATATACTCCCTCACTCTTCATTCTTAAATCTCTATTGTTTATGGCAGAACCAGCAGACATTTGTAAAAGTATTAACTTCTGGCTACATCAGTAGTACTCTGCCACATGTTTAAAGAAAACAAATGCATTGCCCAACCCAATGGGCAGAGACCAACACAGTATTTCTCATTCATAACACTTACGTATTATTGATTATTTGAAATCTTTCACCCTTCTTAAATGAAAGGTCTTCTGTAGTCCTAGCTTCATAATCATATAAGGCCACAAATATAGTAACACCACCTATTGGAGGGAAAAAAAGATTGACATAAATTATATAGGTAAGTTAACAAAAGAGAAATAAAAAAGAAATACCACCAGCAAAAAAGCTTAAGCAGTTTTTTCCCTGGTCTCCAGAATCTACTTTAAAAGTTTGTGATTTGGGTAGCCGGCATTTTTAAGTTAGTAAGATACTCTCAAGACCTTCTATGAAAGTAATATACTCTACAAATTCTAAAATGCTACAGACCCAGAGAAACAATTTTAATTTTGAGTCCTAGTAGTAATATCTCTGGCTTGACATAGAGTCAAATTTCAAATCACTTCTTTAGCAGAAAAAGCATTAATGAGTACTATAAACTACTGGCATTGTCTAAATTTCTTATAAACAGTGAGTGGACATTTTGAGCCTTAAAACTAATCACTAATGGTAATAACTAGAATTATACTAAGATAATTTATTATATTTAACACTCAAATATAAAAATGGTATATTTTTCTTAGCAATTAAATGGTATGGCTAATATGAATGATAAATTCCATAAATAGGCCTGACTAGTGTGGTTCAGCAGGTTGGGTATCCTCCTGCAAACAGAAAGGTTGCTATTTGATTCCCAGTCAGGGCACATGCCTGGGTTGCGGACCAGGTCCCCATTTGGGGACGTGGCAAGCGCAACTCATTAATGTTTCTCTTGCACATTGATATTTTACTCCCTCTCTCCCTCCCTCCCTAAAAACAAACAAACAAACAAACAAGAATAATTGTATCATATATAGCATTGTGTACAGCTTAATAGATTAGCACACTTAAACAGCCAAACCATTATCTGCAAACTGAAAGAAAGAATAAAAGATTATCTCATTTATCTGGCTTCCAGTCATATATTACTACCTGTCTGACATCTCTACTTGAATGTCTAACAAGCATATAAAACTTATTAGGTACAAAACAAAGGTGCTGATTTTTCTCCTCTAACCTGTTACCCAAGTCTTCCCTACCTAAGCAAAAAATGGTATTACTAACCAAGCAGGTATTGCAGGCCAAGCCCATCACCAGCCTGTCAGTTCTAACTCTAAAACATCTACTTTCTTTTCCATTTCTACTGCTGCCACCCTAATCCAAGTCCAAGGCTACTACTGAGAGTAGTAGTCTCCTAACTCACTTCTGTATCTGCTTCCCTACATCCATTCTCCATACAACTGCCAGAAAGAGTTCCTTAAAAAAAAGTAATTCAATTATGAAAATTCTTAAATGTCTTCAATAGCTTGTTTCTGGCTTTGAATAAAACCAAAACTTCTTACCAGAGTCTATGAGGTCCTGAGTAATCCTGACTTCTTTAATCCCAAATCATACAGTTCTACCCTCTGCCCATATGGGCTTCCTCACTAGTCCTCAAAAACTGCAGATTCATGGGTATACCTTAAACTTTGCATTTGTTATTCTCTCTCCCCAGAAGGCTCTTTTCCTAGTGTTGCATATGTGTAGGTTATTCTCATTAATCAAACCTCAGCTCAAATGATTTCTTCTCAAGATGCCTTTCGTTGATTTTTAGATTGGTGATCATCTAAAAGGCCTTCACCAATGCTCTGGTTAGTTCTTTCTTAGCATTTAAGAACTACTAATCATACTGTTCAGTTGTTTATAATTATTGTCCAACCTTCACTACAATGTCAATTCCATTAGAGCAGAAACCCTTTTTCTCTTGCTTACAACTCTCTCTACCTGGCACAAAGACGCCCCATATTTATTAATAAATTAATATCCGTGAACAGACTATTTCACATAAATAACTGAATTAAGTAACTAGAGTATGTTTTTAAGTATCAATATTTAATCATTTGGGATTACTATCTTTCCCAAACATAAAATCCTGAAGACAATTTAAACTTTTGTTGATGGCTGAGAACCACCATCATGACCATCTATCAGTGAAGAATTTAGAGTTAAGGGGTTGGAATTATATTATAATTGACTCTTCAGATCCATAACTCCCCACGTGAACAGTGTATTAGAATTAGTGTATGGCATTCCTCCGGCCACTATTATTATTACAGAGGCAAGCAGACAGAAGGGACAAATTTATAGTCCATGCTTGTAGAAGAGACTCCTCTTTTGTCCCCACTGGCTGATAGTAAGGATTCATGTTACTTAATTTGATGCTGGCAACTGTTTTGTCACGTCTAAAGATAAAGTGGACACTCCAAGGGCTGCAGAAGAGAGAGAAAAGAAACTTGAGTTGTTGATGGCATCAAGGAACTGCTAAATCAAGGAATCCTGGAGCTCATCCTACCGTTTAAGCCAGCTGTGTTTTGTTGCTCAAGGGAAAAGCATCTTGCTATGGGACCCTTTATAACAGAACTCCGTCTCTTTTAAAAGTTTCTGACTACTTTTTTTAGAGCATTTCTGGTTCCATTAAAGGTTGTCAGCTCTCACTTCTTGCTATTCTCTGAAAGGATATTATGCTATAAATAATAAATGGAGCTCTGGAACAGGACATTAAATCTGGGCTCTCCTGCTTATTATTGGTGACTCTGAAAAAAAAAAATCATTCAAACTCTGAGCCTCAGAATTACTCTTAAATCATTAGTACCTATAGAAAAATTTTAGTATCATTACTACTTTGCATGTAATTAACATTATTAATTACTATTAATACTTCAATAGTGGATAGCATTTTACAATCCTGAGAAATTGTAAAATCCTTGAGAGAGAAGTATGTTTTTTAAATGTATTTTTAAATTACAGGTGACATACAATATTACACTAGTTTTAAGTATACAACATAGTGATTAAACATTTATATACCTCATAAAGTGATCACTTCAATGTCTAGTATCCATCTGACACCATACATTATTAAGACTATATTCCCTATGCTGTACCTTATACTATGCTTTAAATCTTTATATTTCCCAGTGCCAGCCACACAGTAGGCTCTCAATAATTACTTGAAAAATCAATTAATGAAATACTAACCCAGTATTTAATCACCATCAAATTATCACCAGATTTCCCAGAAAAATACCCATGTATACAATGAGACTTTGATTTTTATGTTAGAGACTTTAATTTTCACATCAACTTATTTTAAAAGTCCCCCAGTAAGTTATTTTCCTTCAGCAGGCAAACCTTATGTATGTATTGCCCAAGGTCACGTTCTCAAACTTACAACAGAATTGTCCATTTAAATCTCACCTGTTAAACCAGCAGGATATGAACTTGGCACCACTGAGAATGAGGAAGATGCTCCTCCAAAAGGTGTCACCCCTGAGGATCCTCCAAATGGTGTCATGGAAAGATTGCTAAAATTAACAGATGTTCCCTTTGCTGAAGAGGATGGTGTCGCTGCAGTGTGTTCTGCTCCATAATGGCTGACACTTGTGCTGACAGGTTCTGGAGAGTTTTCTGTTCTATATTTAATTGCTGGACTTTTGTTCTCTTTACTTTTAATGCAGCCCATTATCAAATCTACAAAAATAGTAAGGTAAATACTTTGAGAAGCAGTTATCATAAAGGATACTTCAAAATGATGCAATTCAAAAGTTAAATTTAAACAAGGCATTTTTCTCCTGCAAAAAGTAACATTAACAAAACAAACAAAAATAAAAACCAGACAGCTGAAAATGAACTCTCTTCCCTTATGTGCAAAAGCATCATTCCAATGATGTCTTCACCAACTCAACTACTGTTAATGGTCCAATGACAACAAGCCAGAGTGTATAGGGAAAATGATGGGCTCTGAAGCCAGAGAGACCTGTTTGAATCCTGGCTTTCTACTTACTAGCAGAGTGATTTAGGTACATTGCTTAACCTCTCTGAACCTCAGTTGTTTGAAAAGGAAGGATATTATCACCTACTTCATAAGGTTTTCTATGAGGAGTAAAGTTTATTACAAGTTCTAGATAATATCTTGCACATAGTAAGTATTAGCAAATACTGGTTATATTCCTTCTATCTATACCAGCACTGTGTAACAGAAATACAACCTGAGCTACAATATAGTTTTAAATTTTCTAGGAGCCACATAAAAAAATAAAAAAGAAATAGGTAAAATTAATTTCAGTAATATATTTTACTTAATTCAACACATCTAAAATATAATTATTTCAACATATCAATATACAGTTTTAAAAAAAGATTTTATTTATTTTTAGAGAGAGGGAAAAGGAAGGAGTATGGACAAAAACATCCATGTGTGGTTGCTTCTCATGTGTCCCCTACTGAGGACCTGGCTTGCAACCCAGGCTTGTGCCCTGACTGGGAATCTAACCAGTGACCCTTTGGTTCGCAGGCCGGCACTCAACCCACTGGGCCACACTAGCCGGGCTCAATATGCAGTTTTTAATGAGATGTTTTATGTTCTTTTTTGGTACTAAATCTTAGAAATCTGGCAAGTATTTTAAACTTAGAGAACAACTCAATTTGTACCAGGCACATTTCAAATGTTCAATAGCTGTATGTAGCTAGTAGCTACCATAGAGGACAATGTATGTAGCTCCCCATCTTTCCCCTTCGGTATCAACAGACACTCCCCCAAGTGTTTACAAATTTGACCTCAATCTAGCCTTCCAACTTCATCTATTTTTTTTCCTCATACTTATCTTATGTCTACAAAAGAAAAAAAATCCTATTTTCCCAATACCTATGCCCTGTGTTTTCCCAGTTTTATGGTTTTTTTCCTCCCCAAAATGCCTCTGTCCATAATACTCTTCTTACCTGCTAAAATTTATCCATTCTCTGATAAGTGTCACAAAATGTTACTTTTCCATTTAGGCTCTCCCCATAATTGGTAAAATAGATATTTTCTTAATACTTCCAATGTACCTTTGGGAAGATTTCTGTATGAACTCTCTGAATTCTCACATGAATCCTTTTGTGCTTACTGGCCTAATTCTCACCCTACCCCCAAATTACTGGCAATACATATCAAAAGAAAATAGGTGAGTGATAAGATGACTGCCTCCTAAATTCTGACAGACAACCTTAGCTATATAACGTTAATTTAAAATGTGTCTATAAATACTACCATAGAAACAGCCTCAGAATCTCAGAGCTGGAAGGTTTTCAGCTCACCACCTTAAATGGGTATACTCAGAGGGTGTGACCGTAAAGCGCAGCACTGAAACATGACTTGGACTGGAAACCTATGTATCTACCGAGAACACTATGAGAGAATTATAAGCTAAACATATAATAGGCAGTTGCACTTCTAAGAAGAAACGAAAGCTAAGTCATATAATAACCTAGTGTTGGAAAAGTCTATTAAAGCATAATTAAGAGTAGAAACCTTAAAAGAAAAGGCTAATAGACATATGATTATTGAACTTCCATGTGAGAAGCAGGGGTAGGGACAAACACTTAAAAAAAAAATTTACTCTTTATTGTATTTTTTTCCCCATTACCATTTAGTCCCTTTATACCCCTTCCCCCCAAGCAAGCACCACACTGTTGTCCATGAGAGACACACACTCTTAAGTGAAGCTAAAGATATGAGAAATAGGAAAAGTATCTTTGTACTTGCTCATGCTTTTACTTGTTCTCTCAACACACACACAAATGTTCATACATGAAACTGACATTCTTAACATAGGCAACTCTTCTTAAACATGAAAAAAAAAAGATAATCCCTCAGAAAAACAGTAAAGACTATCAATAGGCAATTCACAAATGAAATACAAAAGGCCAATTAGCATATGAAGATATACGGCCAACCTTTCCAGTCTTCCAATAAATGCAAACTTTAAAAGATACCAGACTGACAACTCTTGACTCAATACTGAAGATTGAAGGGTGTATTTTAACCAACAATCAATACATGTTAATTGAAAAAATATTTAAAAATCTATACGAAGAATTTTCAAAGTTACCTATATCTAAAGTCTAAATATTAACAGAACATTATTAACAATTACATGAATTAGCCTTTGAAAAAACAGCAGTTACATGGAGAAAAAGTTATGAAAACAGTGACTGCTAATTATTTTAAATTTGTTAACTGGTTGATTGAAATACATCAATTCATAACAGAAGTTACTATAATTATTTACCCAACCCCCATATCCAGTCCCAGCTTCCATAATCACTCCTTTTCGTCCACTCAGGATCTTTGCTTAGGCCTTTTTCTTTGCAAGAAATCACTCCTAACTTCTCTTCACTCCTAATTTCAAGTCACACCTCCTCCCCTCACCCTACCAGTCTTCCATTACTACGCTTAACACCCCCAACCCAGTTTCTTAATCTTAGTCCAACTTTTCACACCACCCACTTACCCTTTCTAATAGCTCCAGGATAAACCATAATTTTCAGTCCAGTTCCATTAGCCCCAGTATCAAGCCATCACTGTTGCCCATCTCCTTTAGAAACATTATTACAGGCCTGGCTGGTGTGGCTCAGTGGATTGAGTGCTGGCCTGTGAACCAAACGGTCCTGGGTTCAATTCCAGATCAGGGTACATGCCTGGGTCAGGTCCCCAGTAGGGGGCGTGCACAAGAGGCAACTATACAATGAAGTCTCTTTCCCTCCCTTTCCCTCTGTCTAAAAATAAAAAATAAAATTAAAAAAAAAAGAAACATTATTATAAACATAGGATATGATTTACATTTTAAAGTAAATTTCAGGTGTAATGAGTTAAACAAATCTTTATTAATTGTCTTAGAAACATAATTATCATTTAAAACAATGGGAAAGCTCCAAACTACTGACAGATATATCTATACCTTTGTATAGATATTATATAGATATAAAAAAAACCACATTTATTAGACACTATAAAGGGAGCTGGGGATTGCAAGAAACGGTCCCTTTCCTTTAAATAAAGTTTCAAGTAAGTGTAGGAAACAAATATAGTCTTGTAAAATGTGGAAAATGCTAGAGTAAAAGAAAAAGTAAAAAAAAACCAGATTGGAGGTATATACAGAACACCATGGGAATACAACATAAGTCACCAGCTCTGCCTTGAGTGCTTGGGAAACAAAATTTTGCAAAGACAGTGGCATATTAGCTAGGCGTTGAAAACATGGAGATTTAGGAAAGAGGAAATAGGATATTTCAGGAAGAATAAAAAGTATGCAGAATGGCTCAGATGCTTCAAAAAGGATGATGCACCAGGGGAACAGAAAACTTCTCTGTGACAGGGGGTGTTTTGAGATGGTGGGACAGATGGCTAGAGTAAGTGAACAATTTCCACATAAAGAGGATTATGTGCTGTGCAACAACTTTTAGACCTCATCTAGATAGCAACAGAAAGTTACTTAAGATTTTTTAAAAGCTGAATAGCAAAAGACAGGAATTTTATAACTATGGCAGAGTATAAATTATAGACTGGAAAAAATAGCAGCAGCAAAGTTATAAAACCACTCAATGACCCATGTGAGAAAGGACAAAAGTTAGGAACACTGTAGGGACAAACATGAGGGGGAAGTAAGGGGTACATAATAAGTAGAATAATATGTTTGGGTGATCAGTTAAATAAGAGTAGAGGAGATACGAAGAAAAAGGAGTCATTTATTCACTCTCCAGTCTATTACTGAACACTTTAAAAGTAGTAACTATGTGTGTTAAGGGCTGGATAACCAGAAAGTTTCTAGTTTAATTGAAAAAGAAGAAATACCATAATTGAGGAAGAGAAGAGACAAATAGGTTTTTCTGGACCAATGAGTTCAGTTTCAGATGTTACTTATAGGTGCCTGTGAGACATGTTGTTGAGAAGTCTAGTAAGGGGTTGATAATAAGTCTAAAGCTCAGAGAAAGGCACAAAACAGAGAAAGATTAAACAAAAATATTCTCACAGTTTAACCCCACCTTTTGGAGATAATAAAACTCACCCAAGGTACAGATTCAGAAGGGTGTGACTCTGTAGGACATCTACATATAAGGAATAGACAGGCAAAGAATTAGGAAGTAGCAGTTCGAGTTGGGAGTACTTTCATAAATATAAATACATGGTTGGAAAAGAGAATCATCAATTTAAAGACAGCAGAATGGGTTGGGGAAGAGTTCCAACTATATCTGTGGCATTGTTTTTTTTTTCTTTTGGAATTTTATTTATTTTTAGAGAGAGGGGAAGGTAGGGAGAACGAGAGGTAGAGAAATATCAATGTGTGGTTGCCTCTAGTACACCCCCACCTGGGGACCTGGCCTTCAACCCACGCATGTGCCTGACAGGGAATCGAATCAGCAACCCTTTGGTTTATGTAGGCTGGCACTCAATCCGCTGAGCCACACCAGCCAGGGCGCATCGTTTTTTTCTTAAAAGGAACATAAAGCAAATAGAAAAAATATTAATGTGTTAAATGTGGGTAATGATATAATTTTTTGGTGTGCTTGAAGTATTTTATAATTTAATACATTTTTAGAACAGTAGAGTAGGAATAAAGAGACAGACTTTCAGGAGAAAAATGGCTAATAATGCTGATACTAAAACAAAGGCAAGTGGCATTTAAACTGATTTTAAAAAGCCAAATACCAGTAATCAGGAGCTCACTGGCAACTTTGGCAAGAGCATTTCTTAGCATCCTGAAGATAAAAGCTAGATCACATTAAGTTGAATAATAAATTAATGACTAGTTCATGAAAATACGGATAATTTTTAGAATGCAACATCTTCTAAGTTGGAAATATATCCCTTTTACCAAGACCTTTTCTACGATTTATCTACTTCACTGACCTTTTCCTTCACAGTCTTAGGTTAATCTATTACAGCACACACTTAGTTTACTCAATAACCATTCTCCCCCTGCTTTGATAAAAGAACCCCGATTTTGTTCACCTTCCTTCCATTTGCCAAGTCCTTCACCTGTTGAGCTCTAGGTAGTAAATAATGGTTGATTTAAGCCACTCATGTGGTCTTACTCCTTTTGCCAACTAACTGTGTAATCTATGAGCATGGGCTTCTAGGAAGTTTTCCTCACATGTAAAAAGGAATCCAAGACAGGAATGTTCCATTTCCCCCCCTCCGGATGTTATTCACCAAAGATACCCAAATCTGAGGCAGTCATCTAAAGATGACAAAGCACCCATCTGAAAGAAGAACAGCAACATAGTAAGAATGGTAGGGAAGAAAGATGAAAGGAACTTGGATCCTTGATGATGATATTCAGGTATTAAGTTATATAACCTTAGAACACACTTTGCTCCAGAAATCTTATTATGTGGGATAACAAATATCTATTGTACATAAGCCAGTTTCAGTTTGGTTCTGTTACTTGCAGCTGAAAGGATCTTAAATAGTAAACTAGTTAATATCAGGATTCAATAGTTTAACAAAAATACAGCCATGCAACTACATAATGTTTTGATCAATACAGGACTGCATATAACACAATGGTATTAAAAGATTATAACGGTGCTAAAAAATCCTAGTGATGTCCTAATGTTGTAGCCAATGCATTTACCCATGTGTTTGTGGTAATGCTGGTGTAAACAAATCTACTGCCAGTCATTTAAAATTCAGCACATATAATTACATACTGTACATAATACTTGATAATGATGATAAAAGACTTATGTTACTGGCTTATACATATACTATGCTATACTTTTAGTAGTTGTTTTTAGAGTGTACTCTTTCTACTTAGAAAAAGTTTGCTGTAAAACAATATACCATGTTACACCAGCAGCAGCCTCATACATCTGGTGCTTACGGTGTCTCTCTTGAATGCATCATTTTCTCTCGTGCCTGATTTAATCTTGTGCTGTTTTGTACAGGAACATACTGTATAAACCTGTAGTCTAGGAGCAAAGGACTATACCAAATAGCCTAGGTGTGCAGTAAGCTATACCATCCAGGTTTACGTCATTCTACATGTTCACACAACTACAAAATCACCTAATGATGAATTTCTCAGAACACATACCTTCCATTAAGTGACACATGACTACAGAACCAAACTTTCCTCAAAGTATATACAAAAATCTGAGATACCCTTAAGATTGTAAAATTTGCCACCTATAAAGAACTATTTCATACTGATACTTGGTAGAATATAATGTGCATGACCATTTGCTGAAAAAAATGAGGGTTTTAACTCAATTTGAGTATTACTGCTACTTCAAAATTTTTTGAGAAATATGAACTTGTTTAAAATTAAGAAAACTTCTTTTCTAAGACACTTTCAGAAATACTTTCCTAAAATGTTCTTTTTAAAAAAATGAACTTTGAGGTATAATTTACTTAAAACAAAATGTAACCATTTACAGTATATAGTTCAATGAGTTTTGGCAAATATTTATTACTGTGCAACCAATACTACAATTCTAATACAGAATGTTTTGATCGCCCTCAAAAGGTTCTGTTGTACCGTTTTCCCAATCAATACCCAAACCCAGACCTATGCAACCATTGATTTGTTTCTTCAAACTAAAAATTTATCTTTTCTAGAATTTCATGTAAATAGAATTCATATTATATATTGTCTGACCTTTTTTTTGCTAAGCATTGTGTATCTGAGATACTTCTATGTTGTTACATACATTGGTAGTTCACTAACTTTTATTGCTTAGTAGAATTCAATCATATGATTTACTACAATTTGTTTATCCATTCAGTTGTTGATGGATATTTGAATTGTTCCAGTTTTGAGCTATTACATATAAAGTAGCTATAAACATTCCTGCACAAGTCTTTGAGTGAGCAGATATGCATCTCCCTGCCATATATCTAGGAATGAAATTGCTTGATCATATGAAGTTAAGCATACCTTACCCTAAGAAGCTATTAAACAGTTATTCATAGTGGCTGTGCCATTTTGCATCTCTACCAGCAATAAATGTGAACTCCCGTTGCTCCACATTCTCCACAACACTTCTAGGTCATTCGTTTCCCCTCAGAGAAACCCATCATATGTTTACTTGTGCTTGGATATAATCCAAATATTCTATATAACTGTTTTTACATTTTATTCTATCTAAAAAGCTTTAACAATTACAACCTATTGATATCAAAAGGTAGCTCACAATATAAAATGATATAGCTGAACTGATGTTACACACATTTATAACATGAATCTTATCAAACTCATTAGAATTGCAAATTAACTACTGATAGTTTACTGATTGAAATAATGGTTAGAACCTAGTTAACTCCCAAACACCTTTATCACCATTTAATTTGCAAAAAGTTATCAAGAGCATTTCAACACCAAATTTGTACTCTATAGTCTAAATTATTTCTATACTTAGAATAGGTTAGATTCAAGGGCAATCTAAGTAAGACCACAGTTACTAAGACACCATGATGATTCTTTCACATCTGCAATGCTTCAATGAGTTGGTTTCTCACTCTTTTAAAATTCCACTTAAAAAAATTAAAGCTAAACATGCAAAATTCACTCTTACTAAACAGGTCTGCAAATTTTGACAAATGCATACACTTGTGCAACCACCTCTGTTGGGAACCGCCCTGCCTGGTTTCAGAAGCTGTAACCCCCCATGGTTAAGGCTGAGTCAGAACTGGGACCATAGGCGATTAAGGAGACAAAGCATATCTCCCTGGCAGGTGTGCCATCTCTGCCCACTTCACTCTGCTTGGCCCTGAGCTTGACCAGTTAGCCAATGACGGGTAAGAATTCTCAAGGGAGGATCAACCCAAGAGGCATGGTCACCGAAGAGGCCCACAGGGAAGGACTCAGGGGGCTATAGAAAAAGGGGGTCTTTGAAATAGCCTGAGTCCTCATTCTGTCTGCAAGAAGTCTCCTAATCTCTTGGCTGCCTTACTTCCCTTGCCTGACTTAAGCTTGAAGCAATAACAGAGGGCAGTGCAGTCCTGTGCTGGGAGGGGCGGATTCCCTGGGGAATCAGGCCTAAGAAAGAATGCATTCGATCCTGTGAAACCTACTTAATTTATACCCTCAGCTTAAAAGATAAGGGTCCAGACTTGAGATGAGTCTGGTGCCTAAGGTTTTATAGCCCTTTAACTAATTGACCATAACTCAGAATAAACCCTCAAAGTTCTCTGTAAGTTATATATTGTTTAACCCTTACTGCTTGACAATGATTGATGAGCTTTATCTGTATTCCTATGCGAATGAACCTAATAAAAGCCCACAGAGGAAAAGGCTCGGGGCCCTTCTCCTTTGAGAGATCAGCCACCTTTCCTCCCCAAGCCGATCAGGTCTTGATACACTACTCTTCATCCGTGGCGGACTCGGGGCTCAGACATAAAGCTCCGTGACACACCTCCTCAATGAGAATAAAGAACAGTTCCATCACCCCCTATGAACCCAGAGACCCACACCAAGATATGTAATTAAAATGGCCAAAGTTCAATAAACAACCTTGAAGGAAGCAAGGAGAAGACAACAAATTACATACAAAAGAACCCTAAAAGGCTATCAACTGATTTCTCAGCATCAACTCTGCAGGCCAAAACTGCAGATACATTTTTTTTTTCCTTCAAGTGCAAATGGAACATCCAAGATAAATCACACATTAGGTCACAATAAATTCAAGAAGACTGAAATCATACCAAGGCATTTTTTCTGACCACAATGCATGAAATTAGAAATCAACTACAGCTCTGACTGATGTCACAGTTGGTTGGGTGTCATCCGCAAAGCGCAAGGTTACTGGTCAAGGCACATGCCTGGGTTGCAGGCCTGGTCCACTCGGTCTATGGTTGGCATGCATGCGAGAGGCAACTGATCAATGTGTCTCTCACACATTGATGTTTTTTTCCCCGTCCTTTCCCCTCTCTGTAAAAATAAATAAAATCTTAAAAAAAAATAAATCAACTACAGGAAAAACAGAAATGTGTGAAGACTAAACATGGTACTAAACCACCAATGGATCAAAGAAGAAATGAAACAGGAAATTAAAAAATCATCTAGAGACAAATGAAAACGTAAACTCAACTTTTCAAAATATGGGATGCAGCAAAAACAGTTCAAAAAGGAAAGTTCATAGCTATACAGAACTACCTCAAAAAACAGGAAAAATCAATTAAGCAATCTAACTTTATACCTAAAGGGACCAGAAAAAGAACAAACAAAACCAAAAGTAAACAGGAGACAGTCAACATAAAAGCAAAAATAATACAGAAATTAAGAAAACTTTAGAGCCCTGGTTGGTGTGGCTCAGTTGGTTGGAACATCATCCTGTAGCCAAACGATTGCAGGTTTTTAATTCCCAGTCAGGGCACATACCTAGGTTGTGGGTTCCATCCCCAGTCTGGGTGCATATGGGAGGCAACCAATCGATGCTTCTTTCCTGCATCGATGTTTTTTTTCTCTCTCCCTTTTCCTCTCTAAAAGCAATGGGGAAAAAAAAAAAGTCCTCAGGTGAGGATTAAAAAAAAAAAAGGAAAAACGAAAATAAAAAAAACAAAATATAGTATTAATTAACAGCTGTTTTTCTGAAAAGATAAAATTGTCAAACCTTTAGCCAAACTCATCAATTAAAAAAGAGCCCAAATAAAGTCATAACTGAAAGAAGTTACAATTACCACCACATAAATTTAAAAAATCATTAAAGAATGCAAAAATTATATGCCAATAAATTCAATGATCTAGAAGAAATGTTTAAATTTCTAGAAATATACAACCATCCAAGATTGACTCAGGAAGAAATACAGAATTATTTCAAGTAATGGAAGAGGATGAAACACTACCAAAACTCATTCTACAAAGCCATCATTATCCTGATACCCAAACCAGAAAAAACATTACAAGGAAAGAAAATTACAGGCCAATATCCTTGATGAGCATAGATTCAATGTATTTGAATCATGGAACACGTAGGTGTTGCGGGCCCAGGTCCCAGTTGGGGGCATGGGAGAGGCAACCACACACTGATATTTTTCTCCCTCTCATTCTCCCTCCCTTCCCCTCTGTCTAAAAATACATAAAATTTAAAAAAATAAGTAAATAAATAAGGGATAAAAACCGTATGACCATCTCAGCAGATGCAGAAAAAGCATTTGATAAAATTCAACATCCTCTAATGATTAAAAACCTCACAACAAAATGAATATACCAAGAAACATACTTCAACGTAATAAATGCTATATATTGAATATGACAAACCCACAGCTAATACTCCAGTCAATGTTGAAAAGCTGAAAGCTTGTCCTCTAAGATTAGGAACACATCAAGGATGCACACTATCACCATTTCTATTCAGCATAGTATTTAAAGTCCGAGCCACAGCAAACAGACAAGAAAAATAAATAAAGGACATCAAAGTCAGAAAGAAAAAAAAAGTAAAACATTATTTGCAGTGAACAAGATACTGTGTATATAAAAAAATCCTAAAGACTACCAAAAAAATAAATAAATAAAACTAATAAATGACTTCTTAAAGTTGCAGGATATAGAATCAATATACAGAAATCTGCTTTTTCTATACACCAACAGCAAACAATCAGAAGAAAAAATTTAAAAAATAATCCCATTTACAATTGTACACACACACAAACCCCCCCCATAAAATTCCCACAAATACTTGTGAAGTGGTGAAAGACCTGTACTCTGAAAACTGTAAGACATTGCTGAGTGGCCCCAGGTCTGGTACTTGTAACAGATAGGCCTCAGTTCAGTGTGGCATCTGCCACCTGGCTCCAGACCCAGAACACACAGCTACCAACCAAAGATCTCTCTGTAGTTCCTACCAGGTTGAACCAGAGACTTGGAAGTCAAGGTAGCAAAATAATCAGAAGAGCAAAATAAACATTTAAAAAAATGAGGATAGTTTAAGGGACCTCTGGGACTACATAAAGCATAACAACATTTGCATCGTAGGAACACCAGAAGAAGAGGAACGGCAAGGGACTGAGAACCTATCTGAAAAGATAATAATGAAAACTTCCCTAAGCAGATGAAGGAAATAGACATATAAGTCCAGGAAGCAGAGAGTCCCAAACAAGATGAATCCAAAGAGGCCCATACCCAGATACTTCATAATTAAAATGCCAAGGGTTAAAGACAAAGAGGGACTCTTTCTTTTTAAAAGAACTTATTTATTTACTTTTAGAGAGAGAGGGAGAGAAGGAGAAAGATAGGGAGAGAAACACCAATGTGTGGTTGCCTCTTGCACACTCCCCACCAGGGACCTGGCCTGCAACCCAGGCATGTGCCCTGACTGGGAATCAAACCGGCAACCCTTTGGTTCATAGGTCCATGCTCAGTCTATTGAGCTACACCAGCCAGGGCAAGAGGGACTCTTAGGAGTAGCAAGAGAAAGGCACTTAGTTACCTACAAGGGAGTTATTGTAAGACTGTCAGCTGATTTCTCAACAGAAACTGTATGGCCCAGAAAAGACGGGCATGAAACATTCAAAGTAGTTAAAGCAAGGATGTACAACCAAGACTACTTTACCCTGCAAGGCTATCATGAAGGACAGAGAAAGAGCTGCCCAGACTAGAAAAAGTTAAAGGAGTTCATCACCACCAAACCTTATTATTATAAGAATAATATTATTATAATATAATGTTATATTATAAACCTTAATTATATTATAAGAAATATTGTAAGAAATGTTAGAGACTTCTTTAGGAATAAAGGCAGCTGGGGGGGAGAACAAAAATATAATAAAATGGCAATAACGTACCCACCAATAATCACTTTAAATCTGAATAAATACTCCAATCAAAAGACACAGGGTAGCTGAATGGATAAAAATACAAGATCCATACATATACTGACGACAAGAGATGACTTCAGATCAAAGGACACACACAGACCTAAGTGAAGGAATAAAAAGATATTTCATGCAAATGAAAATGAAAAAAAATGAGCTAGGATAGCAATACTTATATGAGATTAAAAAGACTTTAAAACAAAGGCTGTAATAAAAGACAAAAAAGGACATGACACAATGATAAAGGGGTTGAGCCAATGAAAAGATATAAGCCTTGTAAACATTTATGTACCCAACACAGGAACACCTGGAAAGATAAAATATTAATAAACACAAAGGGAGAGATGGGCAGTAAATACAGTCATAGATGGGGACTTTAACACCCCACTGTCATCAATGCATGAATCTTCCAGACAGAAAATCAAAAAGAAAACAACAGCCTTTAACGATACACTATAAAAGATGTATTTACTTGGTATTTTCAAATCATTTCATTCCAAAGCAGCAGAAGATACAGTCCTTTCAAGTGCACATAGAACATTTTCTACTATAAACTACATGTTAGGACACAAAAGAAGTCTCAATAAATTTAAGAAGACTTAAATCATAACAAGCATCTTCTCCAACCACAATGGTATGAAACTGGAAATCAACTATAAAAAAACAACGTGAAAAACACAAATGTGTAGAGGCAAAATAACATTGTACTAAACAACTGGGTTAACAATGAAGATCAAGGAAGAAATCAAAATGTACCTTGAGACAAATGCAAATGAAGATGCAGCAACCCAAAACCTATGGAACATAGCGAAGGCTACTAAGAGGGAAATTCATTGTAATACATGCCTACCTCAAGAAAAAAGAAAAATGTCAAATAAACAATCTAACCTTACACCTAAAGAACTAGAAAAGAACAAGAAACAAAGCCCAAAGTCAATAGAAGGAAGGAATAATAAAGATCTGAGCACAAATAAACAAAATAAGAGTCTAAAAGAACAATACAAAAGATGAATGAAACCAGGACCTGGTTCTTTGAAAAAATATATAAAACTGATATACCTTTCACCAGACTCATGAGAGAGACCACGAGAGTGAGAGGGGACTCAAATAAATAAAATTGGAAATGAAAGAGAAGTGACAACTGACAGCACAGAAATAGTAAGGATTGTAAGAAAATACTACAGGCAGTAATATGCCACAAAATGAGACAACCTGTAAGAAATGAATAAACTCCTAGAAACATATACTTTTCCAAGACTAAATAACAAAGAAACAAGCCCTGGCTAGTGTGGCTCACTGGACTGGGTGATGGACTGTGAACCACGGGGTTGCTGGTTCGATTCCCAGTCAGGGCACATGCCTGGGTTACAGGCCGGATCCCCCGCAGTGGGGTGAAGGGTGTGCGAGAGGCAACCACACATTGATGCTTCTCTCCCTCTCTCCCTCCCTTCCCCTCTCTCTGAAAATAAATAAAATCTTAAAAAAAGAAAAGGAAACAAAATCTGCCAGACCAATTACTACCAATAAAACCAAAACAATAATCTAAAAATTCTCAATAATCATCCTAGATCAGATGGCTTCACAGGAGAGTTTTACAAAATGGCCAAAGAATTAACACCTACATTTGAACTATTTTAAAAAATTCAAGAGGAGGGAAAGCTGCCAAATTCATTTTTCATGAGGCAACCACCACCCTGATTCCAAAGTAAGACAAAGACATTATTACAAACAAAGAAAATTATGGCCAATATTCCCGAAGAACATAGATGCAAAAATATTAGCAAACAGGATTTAGCAATATATTAAAAATATCATATACCATGCTCAAGTGAGATTTATTCCTGGGAAGCAAAATTGGTTCAACATTAGAAAGTCAATTACAATGATATACCACATAAACAAAATCGTGTGATCATATCATTAGATGCAGAAAAAGCATTTGACAAAATCCAGCACCTGTTTGATAAAAACTCAGCAAAGTGGGAATAGAGGGAATATACCTCAACATAATAAAGGCCATATGCGATGAACCCACAGCTAACATCATACTCAATGGAAAAATGCTAAAACCATTTTCCTTAAGATCAGAAAGTAGATATGCATGTACACTTTCACCACTTTTATTCCACACAGTATTTGAAGTCCTAGGCACAGCAATCAAACAAGAAATAAAAGGCATTTAAATTGGAAAGAAAGATGTAAAACTGTCATTCTTTATAGATGAGACAATACTATATAGAGAGAATACTAAAGATTCCACCAGAAATTACTAGAACTGATAAATGAACTCAGTAAATTAGCAGAATACACAATAAATATTCAGAAATTGGTTGCATTTTTATACACCAATAATAAACTATCAAAAATAAATTAAGAAAATAATCCCATTTACAATTGCATCAATAAAAAAATATCTAGGAATAAATTTAATCAAGGAGGCAAAAGACCTGTGCTCAGAAAATTGTAAGTCAATGAATAAAGAAACTGAAGATATTAATAAATGGAAGCATATACCATGTTCATGGATAGGAAGAATTAACATCATTAAAATGTCCATAGTACCCAAAGCAATCTACAGATTCAATACAATACCTATCAAAATACCAATGACACGTTTCACAGAAGTAGAATGAGTAATCCAGAAGTGTATATGGAACCACAAGACCCAGAATAACCACAGCAATCTTGAGGGGGAAAAAAAAATTGGAGGTATCATGCTACCTGTTATCAAAGTATACTAAAGGCTATAGTAATCAAATCAGCATGATACCGGCAAAAAACAGACACATGGAATAAAACAGAGAACCCAGAAATAAACCCATGTATATGGTCAATTAGTCTATGACAAAGGAGGCAAGAATATACAATGGGCCCTGGCTGGTGTGGCTTGGTGGATTAAGCACCAGCCTGCAAACCAAAAGGTCTCTGGTTTGATTCCCAGTCAGGGTACATGCCTGGGTTGCGGGCCAGGTCCCCAATAGGGGGTATGTGAGAGACAACCACACATTGATGTTTCTCTCCCTCTCTTCCCCTCTGTCTAAAAATAAATAAATAAAAGCTTAAATTAAAAAAAAAAAAGAATATACAGTGGAATAACATGGTCTATTCAATAAATGGTGCCGGAAAAACTGTACAGATACGTGCAAAAATATAAAACTAAGCCACCTTCTTACACCATATTCAAGAATAAACTGAAAATGGTAAAGAGTTAAATGTCAGAAAACAGAAACCATAAAAAATCCTAGAAGAAAACATTGGCAGTAAACTTTTAGTAATAATTTTTCTGATACACCTCCTTAGGCAAGGGAAACAAAAAAATAAACAACTGGGACTATATCAAACTAAGAAGGCTTATCATAACAAAGGAAACCACCAACAAAATGAAGAGACAACCTACTGAATGGGAGAAGATATTTGTCAATGATACCTCTGATGAGGGGTTAATATCCAAAATTTATAAAGAGCACATACAACTTAAAACTAATAAAAACCCCAAACAACCCAATAAAAAAATGAGCAGAGAATCTGAATAGATATTTTTTCCAAACAGGACATACAGATGGCCAATAGACATATGAAAAGATGCTCAACACCACAAATCAGACAAATGTAAATCAGAACTACAATGAGGTATCATCTCACACCTGTCAAAATGGCTATCATCAATAAATCAACAAAAAACATGTGTTGGTTAAGGATGCAGATAAAAGAGAATCCTTGAGCACTGTTGGTGGGATTGCAAATTGGTGCAGAAACTATGGAAAACAGTATGGAGGTTCCTCAAAAAATTTAAAACAGAACTTACCTTATGAACCAACAATTCCACTCCTAGGCATTATTTCAAAGAAATCCAAAATACTAATTCAAAAAGATATATGTACCCCTATGTTCATTGCAGTGTTATTTATAATAGCCAAAATATGGAAGCAATCTAAGTTCCCAGATAATATGGTATATATACACAATGGAATGTTACTCAGCCATAAAAAAAAACACAAAAACTTACCATTTGCAACAACATGGACGGACAACAGAGGGTATTATGCTATGTGAAATAAGTCAGAGAAAGAAATTTACCATATAATTTCACTTACATGTATAATCTAAAGATCAAAATAAACAAACAGAAACAGAGTCATAAATACGGAGAGTAGACTGATGGTTGCCAGATGGAAGGGGGAATGGGGATGCCAGGTAAAAAAGGTGATGGCATTAAGAAATACAAATTGGTAGTTATGAAATAGTCATGGGGATGTAAATTACAGAATAAGGAATATAGTCAATAATACTATAATAACTATGTATGTTGCCAGGTGGGTACTAGACTCACTCACGTTATAAATTACATAAATGTCTAACACATGGTGCAGTACACCTGAAACTAATATAAAATAATATCAAATGCCAACTGCAATTGACAAATAAAAATACAAAACAGCAGAAAGATCCATAGATATAAAGAACAAGCTGGCAGTTGCCAAAGGGGAGGGGCCAAAGGTAGGAATAAAAATAAATAAAAACATAAATTAAGCATCATTTCCCGCTTGTTAAGTCTAAAATTTATACTCAGCTTAATGTCAGTTAAGCTTTTTTGGACTCAAGAAGTTTTATTCTTGAGATAAAAATGGTAATAGGGAAGAGGAAAAATATAAAAATCAGAATCTACAGAACACACTGATCATATAGATTAATCCCGAAAGGCTGGTGTTTAAGTTTGAATGCAGGTGTTGCTTTATTATTAGGAGTTTACTGCTTCCCTACCATAACATGGATTCAGTATCTCTACTTCTGTGTTGCAGATGCTTTAACCTACTACTTTCCATCCTGGTAACGCCGACTTACTTACAATTTTGATTTACTTGTGGTCTATTCCAGGTTCCCTCAATCTCCCTCAGCTACTGTCTGATTTGCCTTTTTCTGAGTTTGCACTGGCATTAACAAGAGTAAAAGCAACAGAATATAAAATGCTATCAATTATAATTGCCCTAACCAATTGCCATCAGTTATGGTTTAGCCATTAGGTACTACCCTATGGTCTCCTTAAGAGACTGTAGGCCTAGAAGGTACCATAATGACGGGCCTGGTTAGCAAAAGCTGTTGCTTCAATAGCTAGTATAGATACACATTTTTGGAACATGTAGTAAAAGTAAAAATATTTCTAATTGAAACAAATTTCTGCACTAGATTTTTCTTCTTCAATGGATAAGTCAGAGATCTGGAAGATTAATGTTTAATGCTGATCTAGCCCCACTAAGTTACCTGCCATTACCAGAAAGTAAAGTCAGGTTAATACAAGCAAAGTTTTACCCTTGATCCCTCAACACATCTGAACTACTTTCTCATCTTCCCTGGATAATGGGCAAGAGAAGGTAGAGTGGAACTAAAAATATCAACAGAGCTTTGCTGATGGGGCAAGTTCTCAGGGACAAGAAATAAAATGGCCCCTTTCGTACTTCCTATGTAGCTGTCTTACCATCCCCGAAGAGAACATAAATTATTATACTTGAAAAATTAGACCACTATAGTCAATAATATTGCTAATAACTATGTGTGATGCCAGGTCAGTACTAGAAATATCTGGGGGAACACTTGTAAAGTACATGACTGCATAACCACTATGCTGTACACCCAAACCAATGCAAAAATAACACTGAAAGTAAACTGTAATTGAAAAAATAGAAGAAAACCTAGACTACTATGTTTACATTTCTTTCAAAATCCTATAGGAAATCAAGGATTAATAAGGTACTGATGACAAGAAGAAATGCTACCAGGTATTTAAGAGTGTCAGGCATTCTCTTTTCAGACCTCTGGCCTTTCCATAATCCAGTCCATTTCGATTTTCCCACTTGTTTTCTTTCTTCTTCTTCTCCTTTTTTAAGATTTTATTTATTTATTTTTAGAGAGGGGGGAAGTGAGGGAGAAAGAAAGGAAGAGAAACACCTATGTGTGACAGAAACATTGCTTGGTTGCCTCTTGGATGCCCCCAACTGGGGACCTGGCCTACAACCCAGGTATGTGCCCTGACCAGGAATTGAACTGGCGACCTTTCGGTTTGCAGGACAAAGTTCAACCCACTGAGCCACACCAGTCAGGACCCCGCTTCTTTTCTTTTCACATAACCTACTTACATTAGAAAAATTTTTTCCAACTTCCTTATGTTTCTCAAACTCACTTAAAATACAATGTGAAATTCTTGATTTTTCACCTTGCTTCCCTGCTTCCACTACATTAGAAGTGCCCATTATGATCCTCAACTAATGCCACACTGCTAAATCCAATAGTCAATTTTCAGCCCGCATCTTACTTGACCTGTCAGCCACATTCAATGCAGGGATCGTCGCTCTTTCCTTAAAATACTTTCTCCACCTGGTTTCTAGGATACACACTATTAATTTTTCCCCTTTTAGTCTCTTCTGCTGGTTCCTCCTCACCTCCCTGACATCTAAACACAGAATGCTACTGAAAGGACTTCTGTATGTACAGTCATTCCTTTATCATCCACTCATATCTTTAAATATCACTTATACATTGATGATTACCAAATTTATATTTTTATGGATTTCTGGTCTTCTCACTTAAACTCCTGATTAGTTTTTTAAATATCCTCACTTGGATGTCTAATTGCATCCCAAATTTCACATTTCCAAGACTACTAATCTTCCTCCCCAAACCAGGTTCTATAACCTTCCCCATTCTTCCAGTTGGTGAGGCCAAAAACACTTAAGTCATCCTTATAATCTCTTTATTTCACATCCTGCATCCAGTTTCTCAGCAAACACCTTAGTTCTCTTTTCAAAATATTATATATCCAGAATCTGAAAACTCTACACCTCCACTGCTACCCTGGTCTAAGTCACATCATCTCTCACTAATTCAATATTGAATTACTGCAATTAGCCTCAAAGGTCTCCCTGTTCTTGCTTTTGCACCCTTATATGCTCTTTTCAAAGTATCGGAGTTATCCTTTTAAAACAAAGATCATTTCATAGCATTCTTCTGCCACAATGTGTCCAAAGACTTCCCACTAGGCTTACAGTAAAAGCCACAATTCTTACAATGGCCTTCAAGATCCATTACTTCTCTAACCTCATCTCCTACTACTGTGCCTACTTGCCCCACTTCTGCCACATGGCCCTTCTTACTATCCTTCAGACAGGCCCAGCACACTCCTGTCTCAGGCCACTGCACTTTCTTCTCTCTTCCTGAAAGGCTATTCTGCCAGATACCAGTATGGCCTATCCCCACAGCTTCTTTAGGACCCTGTGCTATTATCACGTCCTCAATGAGACCTTCTCTGACCATCCTATATAAAGCAGCACACAACATTCCTAGACTGCTGCCTATTCCCCTTTAATGTGCTTTATTGCTCTTGATACATTTATCACTATATGCAACATAAGGCTTGAGAGTACAGGCTGTTTTTGTTACTCGTTTATTGGATATACAGCATAGTGGTTAAGAACACACAGACTTAGATGTCTGGATTTAAAATCTGAGTCTACCACTCAGTAGCTGTGTGAGCTTGCTCAACTTACTGAACCTTTCTGTGCCTGTTTCTCATCTGTAAAAAGGATTCAAGAATTGAGAAGATTAAATGAGTTAATATATATAATGCACCCAAAACAGTACCTAGCATATGTTAATCACTAATGTTTGTAATGATGGTGATGACTTTGATGATAATGATGGCTCTCCTTTGCAAAATATAAGAAGGGGCAACTTTTATTTTTTTCATTCTACTGAAGTACAACGTATAGGTAGAGAAGGAAACCAAACAAACATACAGCTCAATGAATTAGCACAAAATGAACACCATTTTACTACTCACCATCCAGTTCAAGAAACGCACTACTGCCAGCAACCATTCTACTGGAAATATACCTTGCAGGAGATTGCTGGCTCATACAGTATGCACCACTAAACCATTTTCCAGGGAGGATGCGCCAGTTTATACTCCCATCAGCAGAACATGAGAGTTACCACTGTTTCACCTCTTCACCAATACTTGGCATTTTTAATCTTTTAAAACTTATCTGTTCTGGTGAACACGTGGTTGTGTCACATTGTGATTTTAATTTTATGTTCATAATTACTAATGAAGTGAACATCTTTACATATGTTTATTGGCCACTCTCTTTTGTAAGATGCTGAAGACACATTAACTTTTCATAAGGTTGTCTTTTTCTTACTGATTTTCTAAGGCTCTCTATACTTGATAAATATCAGAGGAGTAGGATTTTTATCCCCTTCATTCCTCTATCCCCAGAACCTAGAACAGAGCTTGGAATATAATAAATATCAAGAAATATTTTTAAAATAAATGAACGCTTGATCTAGTTTTCTTCAGATCCTAATCATCCCTGTTTCTACAACTCTGTCTCATAATCTGACACTATATGGTGATTTTCAACCTCTAATCCAAACCAAGGAGGTTCTAACATGCTGACTGCCCAATAATCTTTGGTCTATAACACTAAGATAAATCTTTCAACAGTTTCCAACTACCTACAGAATAAAATCCCAGCTCCTTAACCTAGTATATTTCAAGTTAACTTCCCCATTTTATTTCCCAACCTACTTTCCCTATCACCTGCTTATTTTCCAAAACACAGATTTGTGGTTGGGGAAGACAAAAAGGCCAATTAGATATTAACTATGCAAATCAGAGGGCAGAGATTATCTTTCAAGCAGACATAACAGGATCTTCAAAAGCCATAGACCAGAGAGAACAAAGTGGGCTTTTAAACCATAAGTAGTTCAGTGTTCAAGTACAACATGAAAGTGTAAGAAGGAAAAGATGAGGCCAGAATACATAGATAGCAACAGGGAACAGAGCCTATGCCACAAGGTCTTATATTTCTTTCTCCTTTATATATATGGACACTTGTTTAAATTTTGTTGAAATAACAAATCACTGAGTTGTAACCTGATTCTAATTCCTTCCAACAACCTGCTTAGTTAACATTTGTTTCTCCCCCAAAAGGCAAAACATAGAGAGATTTCTAGAAATACTTGTAGGTTTTGCAACCATTTCCTAAATTTTCAATTCTGTAGGTCAAATGAAAGTCTTTCAACTTTATATCAGTGGTCATATTAAAATTTCTTATACTGTAGCAGTATAGGATACTTTGTGACAGTATATTTAGTAGAGCTGGGACAAGTTTGAAGTAATTTTTTAAATGCATCTGGCTCAATCATTAGCTGGTATTATTCTATACTGTATGGTGTGTTAAAAGTATTGTAATTTGTTTTAGAAATATTTTACACTTTAACAGTGCTTTGCTGCCGAAGTACTTTAAATAGAGGTAATCTCTACCTATTATATTTAATAAAGAACCTAAAGCCTGGGGGAGGTTAAGTCACTTGCTCAAGGAGATGAGGCTTAAAATTGAGCACAACGGGGAAACTGGGTTTTCTGAGTTCTATGCTGCATTATTCCCACACAGCCTTTAGGGAAGCCTTGCGTATAATATTTTCTGTTCTTTGATAAGTTGTTAAATATTAGCCCTTCAGAAAATGTTACAACATGATAACATTATTGGCACAACACAAATCTAACTGAAAACATCATCCTGCCTCTCTCCACCCTGACCATGTTGCCTTTTAAGTAGTAACAGTGATCAAAAATTCCCAAATGATTTAACATACTTTTGAACTCTTAAAAAAGCACTTAAATGTACATTATTTCTATAAATTAACTCTATCATACTAACTGTGACTTTATATGCTATATCCAACAGGGGAGAAAAGGCCTTAGTTAGGCATTTTGCCCAGATGGATCCAATTTACAACTAAAAATGTTACATCTTTAAGAGATTCTAGAGAAATAATAGATTTACAGACAATTCATAAGACAAAATGATCACTCTCCATAGGTCACAGTGCTCTACAGGCCATAAACACAGCCAATGATTTTTCTCTAACTTTCATTTTTAAATCTCTTTAGCATAAAGCACACAGGACATGCTGAGCCATTAAAGAGTAGAAAACACAAAGCAAAGAGGAGGAAATAACAGTACTAAAGGGCGGTGTGCACTTTGTCTTGTATAAGCAAACAAAGAACTTAATTTTCCAAGAGTCAAAGGAGTACAGAAAATGTGAGCAATGGAAAACTGAGCTTGCAGGGCTCACTGATAGTGATTTTCTACCATCATTTTTTCTTCCTTTCTTTCTCTTTTTCATTTTATATAAACAGTTGATCCTAAACAAAAGGTAAGTCAATTCATTCTAAATTCCTCGGGGTTCCTCACAGTTTCTTCAATGAAACCTGGCATAGACTCAGCCATACCAAGTACAATACCTAATGTAAAAATGTAAAGAATTGTAAAGAATACCTAAAATTTATTGTTAAGAATTATATTTAAAAAATCACTTACAAATCAACACCACCCCCCTTTTTATTAAAGAGAGAGGTGAAGGGAGGGAGAAAAAGAGGGAGAGAAATATCGATCAGTGGCCCTGAGACCAGGAACCAAACCCATAACTTAGGTATGTGCCCTGACCAGGAATTAAAAGCTGAGACCTTTCAGTTTGCAGGAGGACATGCAACCAACTGAGCCACACCAACCAGGGCAAAAAAGACCACAATTTTAAAAATAAAATTACTAAATTCAACATATAACATCTGAATTATGAAGATTCCCAGGTAAAAGTTAATTACCTTTGGCCACAATAGGCAATTATTAAAAACTTTTTGTTTGTAGAAAGGCACCTGTAAAATACTTAAGCATCATTGCCTCGGCAAATTTAGTTGACACTTGAAAAAATAAACTGATTTTATACCTATCTCAAGAATTTTTATCCTCTCAAGATTTTCAAATTACCTATTTTCCTTTATCAAGATTTTTGACCTGCAAATTACAGTAAACAATTAGATTCTTTCAAGTCCTTATGTCTATTAAATGCTCCTCTGACACTGTATGGATTCTTTTTTAGTTTTAAACCTTAAAAACATACCCTGCAGCTATTTCTATAATGATGTATATATCCCTTCTGTTTTTTAATTTCTTTAATACTAAAGAGCAGAAAAAATAAGATCCACACATTTTTAGAAATACCAGTTTATAAATTTACCCAAAGCTCTTTTTCTCAAATTCCTGTGATAAATACATTATTTCCACCATACTTTTCTGTAACAATATCTTCAGTTTAAATATGTTTTAGTCAATAGATTTAAAACTTAAAAACTTAATTGTTATATAAATCAAATACATAACTATAAACATGAAATTAATGCAGAACATCTGGGTAGAAGGAGAATTTGGCAATACGAGCAACAAGCAAGGAATTAGGTGTGTTTCAGAAACTAAAATAAGCCACATGATGCTGGAGAGGAGTTTATGGAAGCAAGGCAAGAAGTAAATCAGTTTAATCTGTTAAAGCTCTCAGAGACTAGGAAACTTTCTGATTTTTGATACCTTTTGGTGCAGGTATTGTATTATATTACTAGCCTTTTCTCAGGAATTATCAGAAGCGGTATCCTCTAGTAAGAGGAGTAAGAAACAAAATTTAAATAAGTTATTACTGGTATCCAAGGATTTAACTGTAGCTTGTAAGTATTATGTTTAAAATCACTTTAAGATGGCGGCATAGATAAACACGGCTCCCCTCCTTGCAGCCATATCAAAATTACAACTAAAATACAGAACCACCATCAAAATCCACTCTTCCTTCTCTGGCACCCATGTCTCAGTGAAAGGTAAGTACAGTGCTCCCATCCACCTTGCTGCCTTAGTCAGAAACCTGAGAATCATCCTTAACTCAAACCCCTCCCATGCCCCATATATCTAGTCAGTCACCAAGACCTGATCATACTACCCTGTTATTTCCAAAATTCTTCCACTTCTGTCAACTAATTACTACTTCCCTTGACTACTAATCATTTATTGTCTAATTTATTGAAAAGGCTTTCTTAACTGATCTCTATGGCCCTACTGTCACAGTTTCTCCAGTCTTTTCTGGGTATAGTGTGAAGAATGTTTGTTTTCTAAAAAGAAAATCTGATTAGGAGCCTTCAATGTCCCACCCCCTTCTGCTCCCAATATGAAGTCCAAACTCTTTAATATGAAATAGAAGGCCCTGCATGACTTGCTTTATTTCCATCTCTTGGCTGGACTCTTTCCATTCATCTTTTTGCATTCTATGCTCCCTGCATAATGAATTACTTTGAGATCCTCAGCAGCGGTCCCCGACCTTTTTAGCACCAAGGACCAGTTTCGTGGAAGACAATTTTTCCACAGATGGAGGAGGGGAGCGGGCCAAGGGGATGGTTTCGGGATGATTCAAGAGCATTACATTCAAGCTCACCTCCTGCTATGCAGGGCCAATTCCTAAAAGTCCAGGACCAGTAGGGGTCTGACCCCTCCTCATATGCACCATGTTCTTTTCATAGTTAGCCTGGAAGACATTCTGCAACATCCACTACATAAGAATATCATTATTAAATCTTCATTAAATGATTCCATATTTAAAAATTAGCCTGCTTGCTGAGATTTATTTGCAAATCCCTCCTCCCACTGCCAAACCAATGCTCATGGCACTTTTATGGTCATTTGCCCAAAGCTGTGAAAAATTTGAGTTGGTAGGTATACACTTCCCCAAGCTCAGGTCAAACAAGGCTCTCATACTGTAAACAAATATCCTTCCCACGAATGATCTATTGGATTAGCCAAAAAGTTTTTAGTTTTTTTCTGTACGATAGCTCGAGTAGTGCTCATTTGTCTTTAACTTCATCTGAAACGATTCTGTGTTAGACTGTATTGTGGAAGCTGTTATATCAGCATACATTAAAAAAAAATCAAAATTGGTGAATTTTTGTTCAGCCATTTTAACATTGAAGATGGAAGAAAATACCCAACAATTTACTACAGCAACAAGAAAAATAAAATACTTAGGAATAAACTTTAACCAAGGAGGTAAAAGACCTGTACTCAGAGAACTACACAACACTGAAGAAATTAAAAAAGACATAAATAAAAGGAAGCATATACTGTGTTCATGGATTGGCATAATTAACATCATTAAAATGTCCGTACTACCAAAAACAATCTCTGGATTCAACGCAATCCCTACCAAAACACCTGTGGCATATATCACAGATACAGTATACATACTTCAAAAATTTTTATGGACCCATAAACAACCCCGAATAGCCTCAGCAATTTTGAGAAAGGAGAACAAATAGGAGGAATCACAATGCCTGATAGCAAACTATATTACAAGACCACTATAATCAAAACAGTCTGGTACTGACATAAGAACAAACACATAGATCAATGGAACAGAATAGAGAGCCCAGAAATAAACCCATGTCTATATGGCCAGTTAATATTTGACAAAGAGGGCAAGAACATAAAATGGAGTAAAAAATAGCCTCTTTAAAAAATGGTGTTGGTAGAACTGTACTGATACATGCAAAAAAGTGAAACAAGACTACCAACTTACACCGTATACCATAATAAACTCAAAAGGGATAAAAGACAAATATAAGTTGTGATATCATAAAAATCCTCGAGGAAAACACAGGCAGTAAAGTTTCAGATATCCCACATAGTAGTATATTTACTGATACATCTCCTAGGGCAAGGGAAATAAAGGATAAAATAAACAAATGGGACTACATCAAATTAAAAAGCTCCTGCACGGCTAAAGAAAACATCAAAATGAAAAGGGAACTGACTGTATGGGAGAACATACTTGCCAAATGATGTATCGGACAAGGGTTTAATATCTAAAATATATAAAGAACTTGTACAACGTAAACCAGGAAGACAAGAAATCCAATTAAAAAATAGGTGAAAGACCTGAATAGACACTTATCCAAGGAGGACATACAGATGGCCCATAGACATGTAAAAAGATGCTCAACATCACTAGCCAAAAGAGAGATGACCTCACACCTGTCAGAATGGCCATCATTAATAAATCAACAAACAAGTGCTGGCGAGGATGTGGAGAAAGGGATACCCTAAGGGCACTGTTGGTGGGAATGCAGACTGGGGCAGGTCACTGTGGAAAACATTATGGCATCTACCCACAAAATTAAATATGAAACTGCCTTTCGATTCAGCGATCCCACTGCTGGAACTATACCCCAAGCCTGAATCACCAATTCAAAAGAACCTATGTACCCCTATATTCATAGCAGTGTTATTTACAATAGCCAAATGCTAGAAACAGCCTAAGTGCCCATCAGTAAATGAGTGGATTAAAAAACGGTGGTACATTCACACAATGGAATACTATGCAGCAGTTATAAAAAGAAAATTATTTTAATACTTTAAGATAAAAGGAAAATATTAGACAAAATACAGACAAACATATGGAGAAAATATGTGTAACATAAAGACAAAGGATTAATATCTATACTATACAAAGGATCCCTACAAATCTATAAGACAAATAACCTAATAGCGAATTGGCAAAGGTTAAGGATAAGCAGTTCACCACATGGAAAAATGCATAGTAGCCTTCAATCAAAAAGCAAATTGAAGTAACTTTAAGATGTCTTTCTTCACCTATATGATTAACAAAAATAAAACAATGTCTGCATATATTATGGGCTAAACAAGCATGTTTATATATTTCCCAGTTCAACCTTCCTTTTAAAAAATCTGAAAATACATAAGGAGAACTTTGAACCTGTTAAAAATCCCTGGCTCTGAATATCATCAAAAAGATAAAGCAATGTCTACCATGACATTAAAAGACAATTACAGAAATGGGAAAATAAAACAGACCAAAAAAGAAGGTAGAAAAAGGAATCACTCACCCTTACTGTTGGAAGAAAACTAAGCTTATCAGGTCCGACCATTCACCCACAGGAAAGTAACACTGACAGATCATCTTAATCCAGCATGTACCCAAACACCACAGAAGGGAGAAGGGGGCTCAATGATTCAATAAAGCACATTGGACTATTAAAAATTACTTTTTTATAAGCTTCCAATTATTTATAAATGGTAACCGATTAATAAACTGTTATGGGATTTTGTCAGGAATCAAAGACAACTTTCAGTGTCTGCATTTCTTAAAATTTATCTTCTAAGGCAGCGATTTTCAACCTTTTTCATCTCATGTCACACATCAACTAATTACTAAAATTCTATGACACACCAAAAAAATACATTTATTTACTGATCTGACAAAAAAAAATAGGTATAATACTGATTCATTTACACCAGACAACTTTTGTGTTGACTATTGTTACTTCTTTAATTTGACAATCTAAGGGACAAGAGGTCATTGACCCTGACTAAATAGTCAGAAATTGCATGTTTTAAAAAATTCTTGTAGTACAGTCATTGAAAATTGTTGTTCTAAGGCATCATTTAATCAATTTTCTTATTTTGAGGTGTCTATCTCTCTCCATGATTACTGGTGGGGCCCAGGAGTATCAGAAAGTCTTACAGAACCTTCAGATAGAATTCTTCTAGACCAAGATGTTTAAAATTAGTGAAAGCTAGATGCTTTCACTAATTATAATCTAGTATCTACTTATAATCTAGTATAATCTTATAATCTAGTATCTACTTCCTTATTTGTTTTATAAATTTTCGAACTTAAAGAGCATCCTCTTGTATAGAAGTTAGGAGATAAAAAAGACATCCTATGTGTTCCCTGTTATCTATTATTTCAACTTTCCTAAGCTGTGGATCGACCTGGGACTTCTTTCTCACTTCTAGATATCAACTTAGCTCTACAAATCATCTATGATATCATTAGTTCTTCCCACTTGTAAGCATCAATCATTCTAAAAATCCCATTCATTCTCTGACAGTATCCAAAGAGCTTCTTGATGCTCTCTTTTACTTGACTTTTACTACACATTCCTCCTTCTAATTCAAGTTCTATTCATTAACAACAACAACAAAAATAAAAAACAAAAACTAAGCCCTAGTAGGAGTGGCTAAGGGGGTATGGGGAAAGGGAGGTGTGAAATGACATAGAAGGGGGAGGGGCTTTAGTGCCATCATAATTTCCACCTCTACTATTCCCACCAAAATTTTTTTTTTTTAAGATTTTCCTGGCTGGTGTGGCTCAGTGGACTAAGCACTAGCCTGTGAACAGAAAGGTCACTGGTTAGATTCCCAGTCAGAGCACGTGCCTGGGTTGCAGGCCAGGTCCCTAGTAGGGGGCGTGTGAGAGGCAACTCATCAAGGTATCTCTCACACATTGATGTATCTTTCTCTCTCTCTCTGCCTTTCTCTCCTCCCCCATCCTCCTCCACCCTCTCCCTTTCTGAAAATAAGTAAATAAAATCTTAAAAAAATATTTTATTTACCTTTAGAGAGAGAAAGAGAGGGAGAGAAACATCAAGTGTGTGAAAGATAGTGGATGCCTCTCACAAGGACCCCAGTCGGGGACCTGGCCTGCAACCCAGATATGTGCCCTTACTGGGAATAGAACCGAGAATATAGACTATATTCCCGATAGTGTACATTACATCCCTGTGACTTATTTATTTTGTAACTGGAAATCTGATCCTCTTTAATCCTCTTTACCTTATTTGGCCAATCCCCTCCACCCCATCCACTGGCAACTATCAGTTTGTTCTGTTTCTATAAATCTGACTGTTTTGCTTTGCTTGTTTGCTTTGTTCTTCAGATTCCACATGTAAGTGAAATCATACAATATTTGTCTTTCTCTGAGTTATTTCACTTAGCATAATACCCTCTAGATCCATCCATGTTGTCGTAAATGGCAAAGTTTCATTCTTTTTATGGCTGAGTAATATTCAATTGTACATATGAATACACACATATGCCACATCTTCTTAATCCATTCATCTGTTGATGGACACCTAGGTTGCTTCCCTATTTTGACTATTATAAATAATGCTGCTGAGGTGCATATATCTTTTTGAATTAGTGTTTATTTCCATGGATAAATACCCACAAGCAGAATTGCTGGTTGCATGGAAATTCTATTTTGAATTTTTGAGGAACCTCTACATTGTTTTTCATAGCAATTGTACCAATTTACAATCTTATCATTAAGATTGTAATGATGTATCAGGGTTCCCTTTATTCCACATCCTCACTAACACTAGTTGACTTCTTGTCTTTTTGATAATAGCCATTCTGGCAAGTGTAAGGTGTTATCTCACTGTGGTTTTGATTTGCATTTCCCTGATGATTAATGATGCTGACCATCTTTTCATGTGTCTTTGGCCATTTGTATGTCTTCTTTGGAGAAATGTCTGTTTATGGCAAATATCTCTATAGCTTCCTTTACTGCTTAAAACATGAAATTAAATTTTTCCAGATACTCTGTTTATAAAAAACAAACTTCCAGAAGGTGGTGGGATATGGGACATTTTCCATTATAACTAGTTTGCCTATGGACAGATATTGTTGCCTTAAATTAAGAAGATACCATCAATGTCCACACAGTCTAACCACGTTTATACAACCAAATAGTGTATTTCCATATACAATAAATGTCTAACTTCTTTATTAGGTGACTTCCTCTCCCCTTCTGTGGCACAGACAGCTACCTCTCCACTAAAAAGTCATCCTCCCCTTCTATAGTTGTCACTGGAAGGCAGTTGCCCTGCTAAGGGCTATTTTCCCAGCTCTACTTACAATCAGCTATATTCATGACTTGTTTACATCCATGTAATATAAGGAAAACTGATGTGTGCCCCAGTTTTAAGGAAATATGGTTACTAGAGATATATTTAGAGAATAATATATAAAGAAAAGGAACCCCCTTGCCATAAGCACATACTTTTCTTTGTGCTCCTTAACATTTACAAGTCACTGCCAAATCAAACCTCAGTATCTCTATCATATTAAAGTGGAAATTTTATGTAATTTCATCCGGAGTGTTAATGCCGCCAGTTTAGCACTAGGCCTGCCACTCCACGGCGCCTTGAGGAAAAAACATCTGTGGTTACTGCATGAGTTTTTAGTGAGAAGCTAGTTATTTATTTGTTGACATTCCTTTCTTTCATGCCCATGGTAAGCAAACATTACCAACCAACTGTTGCATTTTCCTGCATAGTAGGCCCGTTTTCAAGCTATTATTCTAGATGCTTGGAATTACTCCCCTAACCAAACCAAAGACTCCTGCCCTCATGGACCTTACATTCAAGCAGCAGCCACTCCCATCATTCAGACTTGGCACAACAGTTTTAAAGGATCTGCGAACCCTTTTGTAGGTTCAATAAACGTAAGCAATGACAGAACTATTGGAGCTATGTGTGAAGGAGTTGTACTATAGATATTCTATGTGGGATAATAATGCTACAAAATCAAGCTAATATTCCCACTAGAAAACAATGATCCAGCTTATTAGAGTACAAAGGGTACATTCTTAGATATAACTGGGGGAGGGGGAGAAAAAAAAGGAAGCCAAGAAGAAAAAGCTTCCAAGGTGATGAAGCAAATTATTGTTAATGGAACGTTACACAGTGACAAAAGTAGCCAACAAAATCTCCATTTGGAGCTTTAGATGAGGCTCTTCATAGAGTGAGAATTTCACATAATGATAAGATTTATAGGAACATGCCAATATGGAAGAATCCTCCTGTTTCCCCCAGAAGGAAGAGAAGCTATGAATGGTTGCTGTGTCTCTACCAAGGTATAGGAAATTCCATCCTACTGAAAGGGCAAATTAGAAAGTATGCTCTCTTTCTGCAGCATGTATCTGAAATGTGATAGAGGACCATTTAGCCAATGCAAACTTTCCATCTATTTCTATTAACTCATACAGTAATAAGTCATATAATTAGTAGAAGTGAAATAAATACTGTACAGAAGTTTGAGCCAGCCTTTGAGCTAGAAGACTCAAATTTGAGCATGGGTGTTGGGGGACTGACTATATACATGCAGCCTATATGTACACTTTACAAACCCAAACTTACTGTAATTTGCTACAGTTAGTGTAATAACCCATCTCTTGTGTGTTGTTCCTTTGTTCTTTTGATGAACTAAATTTGGACAGAAAAAAAGAAACCTGACTGGAAAAAGATCCGAACACTGTCTCTGTTAATCTGGGATTGACATCTTATTTTATAAAAAGACAAAGAATACTTCGGAATTTGTGTATCAATTTTCTATTACAAACCCAAACCTACAAAAAGAAAGCATTTACTACTGTTTAGTTTGTGTAATAATCCATCTTTTTCAGTTCATATACTATCTGACCTTGACATCTAACCAGAAAGTTACTTCCATTAAAAAGAAAAGTTTAAGTGGCTAAAAATTCTTATCCCCAATACAAATGTACAGTTTAAGGAAGAAGGAAAATATAAGAAATTCCCCTTTCCATCACTGCTCCTTATTCCTACCAAAGTTGTCTTACAGAGAAGAGGCTTGCTGTCAGCTAGCCTTAGGTTCAAATTCAGTTCCACCTAATCATTTGGTCATATAACCTTGGTAAATTATATATACTTTTTGATCCTCAGTCTATTCATGTATAATAAACACCTATCTCAGCCATAATTTTTCTGTGAATTTTGGAAAGGTATTTCAAAGATTTAAGTTAACTTGATAATGCACATGAATGTGTACCATAGCACCTGTCACAGAATAGGCTTTTTTTCCATAATCAGAATCTAAAAGAAAGAATGAATTGGGTGAGAAATACAAAAAAGGACACAAAAGAAAAAATTACAAACTCACATTATGTCCACTCCTCTTTTCCCAAGTCCTTCTGTATTGTCCTCATTTTCAGTTCTCATTCCTAATCTTTTGAAACTTTCCCATTCCTCACACTGTCCTATAGGGTTAGAGTAGGAAGAAGGCTTCAAAGTGCCCAGCAAGCAGGTGAGAGAAACTAGGGAAGCTTCTGTACTTAAATTCAGTTTAACAGTAAGGCCTCATTGGGAGAGTCCTAGCATCCCAATATGGAACTCATAACAGAATGATTTTTAGAGTGAGGAGTCAGGAAGGTGGGGAGGGATGGTGACTGGAAAGGCAATGGATTCACCCACTATGTAATCAAAGCATCTATCTTGTAGGCCAAATATTTCACTTGTTCAATATCTCAGCAAACTTTAAAAAAGAAACAAAACCAAACCTGAAAAATTAATTAGAACACCTTTACCAATGCAACACTGCTATATCTGTTAGGTTTTTATAGATAAATGTAATAGGCTGCTAGAAATCTAACTCAAAAGGCTAATCCTAAAGAAAAGACTTTCTCTTGGAAAAGATTTTGATTTTTAAATGACAAACTTTGGGAATACAATCTACTTATAATTTTAGTTTGTTTCTACAAAATTATTTTGCAAACCTTAAAAAAGGTAACCATTTTCAAGTGTCCACATTTATTTTGTTCTAAATATTAACTATATATGTTAAAAACATCCAGAACAATTACCCTGCACTTTTGTCGATTCAAACAATTAAATGTTTTTATTTTGTGGAATTTATTTTTTTTGCACATTTTTTATTGTTCAAGTATAATTGTCTCCATTTCATACCCACCACTCGCCCCTCACCCCAGCAACCCCACTTCCCACCCTTGATCCTACCCCCCTTTGGCTTTATTCATGTGTCCTTTATACATGTTCCTGACAACACTTCCACCTTTACCCCCATTATCCCTCTCCTCCCTCCCCTCTGTTTACTGTCAGTTTGTTCTTAATTTCAATGTCTCTGGTTATATTTTGCTTGCTTGTTTGTTTACTTGACTGGATTCCACTTATAGGTGAGATCATATGGTATTTGTCTTTCGTCACCTGGCTTATTTAACTTAACATAATGCTCTCCAGATCCATCCATGTTGTTGCAAAGGGTAGGAGCTCCTTTCTTTCTCTCTGCTGCGTAGTATTCCATTATGTAAATGTACCATAGTTTCTTGATCCACTCATTTACTGATGGGCACTTAATCTGTTTATGGAACTTAGCTACTATAAATAACAATGTAATGAACATTGGGGTGCTTAAGTTTTTCTCAATTGGTGATTTAGGACTCTTGGGGTAGAGTTCCAGCAGTGGGATCGCTAAATCGGAAGACAGTTCCATTTTTAGTTTTCTGAGGAAATTCCATACCATTTTCCACAGTGGCTGCCCCAGTCTGCATTCCCACCAACACTGCACTAGGGTTCCCCTTTCTCCACAACCTCGCCAGCACTTGCTACTTATTGTTTGTTGATTTTGTTATGATGGCCATTCTGATCAATGTGAAGTGGTATCTCATTGTGGTTTTAATTTGCATCGCTCTGATGGCTAGTGAGGCTGAGCATCCTTTCATGTATCTCTGGGACCCCTGTATGTCCTCCTTGGAGAAATGTTTGTTCAAGTCCTTTGCCCATTTTTTAATTGGATTGTTTGTCTTCCTGGAGTAGAGTCGTGTGTGAGTTCTTTATATAATGTGGAGATCAAACCCTTGTCTGAGGTATCATTTGCAAATATATTTTCCCATACAGTTGGTTCCCTTTTCATTTTGCTGATGTTTTCTTTAGCCATGCAGAAGCTTTTTATTTTGATGAGGACCCATTTATTTTTTCCTTTATGTCCCCTGCTCTAGGGGATACATCTGTGAAAATATTGCTGCATGGAATACCTGAGATTTTCATCCTTACGTTCTCCTCTAGGACTTTTATGGTGTCACAGCTTATATTTAAGTCTTTAATCCATCTTGAATTTATTTTGGTGTATGCTGTAAATTGGTGGTCTAGTTTCATTTTTTTTTTTTTGCATGTAGGTGTCCAGCTTTCCCAATACCATTTGTTGATGAGGCTAGTTTTACTCCATTTTATGCTTTTGCCCCCTTTGTGAAATATTAACGGACCGTAGAGACTTGGGTTTATTTCTGGGCTCTCTATTCTGTTCCACTGATCTGTGTGTCTGTTCTTATGCCAGTACCAGGCTGTTTTGATTACAGTAGCCTTGTGATATACTTTGATATCAGGTATTGTGATCCCTCCTACTTTGTTCTTCTTCCTCAAAATTGCTGAGGCTATTTGGGGTCGTTTATGGTTCCATATAAATTTTTGAAATGTTTGTTCTATATCTGTGAAATATGTCATTGGTATTTTAACAGGGATTGTGTTGAATCTATAAATTGCTTTGGGTAGTGTGGACATTTTGATCATGTTAATTCTTCCAACCCATGAACATAGTATATGCCTCCACTTGTTTGTGTCTTCCTTAATTTCTTTCTCTAGTGTTGTCTAGTTTTCTGAGTACAGGTCTTTCACATCCTTGGTTAGGTTTATTCCCAGGTACTTTATTTTTCTTGTTGCTATATCAAATGGGAATTTTTTTCCTGATTTCTGTTTCTGATGTTTCATTGTTGGGGTACAAAAATGCCTTTGATTTCTGAATATTGACTTTGTATCCTACTGTTTTGCCAAATTCTCTTATTAGATTGAGTAGTTTTTTCGTGGAGTCTACAGGATTTTCTATGCACACTATCATTTCATCTGCAAACAATGAGAATTTTGCTTTCTCCTTTCCAATGTGGATGCCTTTTATTTCTTTTTCTTGTCTGAGTGCTGTGTCTAGGACTTCCAATACTATGTTGAATAGAAGTGGTGAATGTGGACATCCTTGTCTTGTTCCTGATCTTAGTGGGAAAGATTTTCGTTTTTGCCCATTCAGTATGATGTTGGCTGTAGGTCTCTTGTATATGGCCTTTATTATGTGGAGGAATGGTCCCTCTCTTCCCACTTTGCTGAGTGTTTTTCTTATAAATGGGTGCTATACCATATCAAATGCTTTTTCTCCATCTATTGATATGATCATGCAATTTTTGTCTTTTTTGTTGATGTGATTATTATATTTATTGATTTGTGAATAAAACAATTAAATGTTTTAATGTGGCTATTTTCCTGATACAATGTGGCAAAGCTGTCATCCTAACACTCATGATTACTGTTAAATGACATCACAAGTATCTGCTTCAATGAACAAGTAAGTCCTTCATTTTCCAATATTACTGCAAAATTGATTTGAAATTATTTTTTAAAATCTTGCTTTCAAATGTTTTTTTAATATATTTATTGATTATGCTATTACAGTTGTCCCATTCCCCCCCCCCACTCCACTCCATCCTGCCACCCCCTCCCTCCCACATTCCCCCCCTATAGTTCATGTCCATGGGTCATACTTATAAGTTTTTTGGCTTTTACATTTCCTACACTATTCTTACCCTCCCCCTGTCTATTTTCCACCTGTCAACTATGCTACTTATTCTCTGTACCTTTCCCCCCTCCCCCTCCCCCTCCCCTCCATGTGATCTCCATCTCTATGGTTCTGTTCCTGTTCTAGTTGTTTGCCTAGTTTGCTCTTGTTTTTGTTTTAGGTGTGGTCGTTAATAACTGTGAGTTTGCTGTCATTTTTACTGTTCCTATTTTTGATCTTCTTTTCCTTAGGTAAGTCCCTTTAACATTTCATATAATAAGGGCTTGGTGATGATGAACTCTTGAACTTGACCTTATCTGAGAAGCACTTTATCTTCCCTTCCATTCTAAATGATAGCTTTGCTGGATACAGCAATCTTGGATGTAGGTCCTTGCCCTTCATGACTTGGAATACTTCTTGCCAGTCCCTTCTTGCGTGTAAGGTCTCTTTGGAGAAATCAGCTGACAGTCTTATGGGAACCCCTTTGTAGGTAACTGTCTCCTTTTCTCTTGCTGCTTCTAAGATTCTCTCCTGCTGTTTCATCTTGGGGAATGGAATTATGATGTGCCTTGGTGTGTTCCTCCTTGGGTCCAGCTTCTTTGGGACTCTCTGAGCTTCCTGGACTTCCTGGAAGTCTATTTCCTTTGCCAGACTGGGGAAGTTCTTCTTCATTATTTGTTCAAATAAGTTTTCAATTTTTTGTTCTTCCTCTTCTCCTTCTGGCACCCCTATAATTCGGATGTTGGAACGTTTCGAGATGTCCTGGAGGTTCCTAAGCCTCTCATTTTTCCGAATTCTTGTTTCTTCATTGTTTTCTGGTTGGATGTTCTTTCTTCCTTCTGGTCCACACCATTGATTTGAGTCCCAGTTTCCTTCCCATCACTATTGGTTCCCTGTACATTTTCCTTTGTCTCTCTTAGCATAGGCTTCATTTTTTCATCTGGTTTTTGAACAGATTCAACCAATTCTGTGAGCGTCTTGATAACCAGTGTTTTGAACTGTGCATGTGATAGGTTGGCTATCTCTTCCTCGCTTAGTTGTATTTTTTCTGGAGCTTTGAAGTGTTCTGTCATTTGGGCCATTTTTTTTTGTCTCGGTGCACCTGTTACATAAAGGGGAGGAGCCTTAGGTGTTCACCAGGGCGGGGTGATGCTGGTCGCTGTACGTGGGGGAGGGGCTGAGAGGGAGCAATGGCGCCCACTCCACTCTCCACCGGATCTCAATCTTTCACTCCGCTACCCACAATCAAACTGGGCCCCTCTGGTGCTGATTCCCGAGTGGGTGGGCTTGTGCACGCCCTAGTCCCCTGTGGGTCTCTCCAACGACCTCTCCTGTGAGGCTGGGAGTCTCTCCTGCTGCCGCCCCAACCCCTTCGGGCGTTTTCAATCAGAGTTTTGAGGCTTTATTTCCTTGAGCTGGAGCCCTGGGTTGCGCGATCTGCTTTGATCCCCGCCGTTTGTCTGGTTTATCTGTGAGCGAATGTGGGGCCACAGGGTACTACCCGCCGCTCTGCCTGCCCCGTTCTCCGCCACTCTGAGTCCGGCCCTCTCGGTTTATCTGTGCGCGAATGTGGGGCCGCATGGTCTGCCAGTGGTCTGACTGCCTGCCCTGTTGGTCCCACACTCCGCCAGTCTCGGTCCTGCCACGGCAACGCGAGTCCTCTCCACCCCGGTGCCCGTCTCCGCCCCTCCTACCGGTGTGGATGAATGTTCATTTCTTATTTCCTTGGTGTCGGACTTCCTTGCTGTTCAATTTTCTGTCAGTTCTGGTTGTGCGAGGAGGCGCAGTGTGTCCACCTACACTGTCATCTTGGTTCTCCCAAATGTGTTTTCTTATAGTAAAACTTCTATATAGGTGTTGTGAAACCTGTGTACGTGAGCCACAAATGCATGTAATACACTAATATCTAGAAAAACAAATCAAGTCTTCCTTCCTAAAGAATTAAATAAGTTTACTTGAGGCTAAACATATCTAGTGCCTACGGATTTACTGAAGTTTCGGAGGTAGCACCAACTAATATTAAAAACCAAAGAAGTACTGTAAGGGACTTACCCTAGAAAAAGCTACCAATTTACAAAAACTGTAACAGCCTCATAATCATAGCCAGTTCTACGCAATGTGAATTCCTAAAAGACAGCAGTTTTTAATTCTCACCTTAGGACATGCTTACTGATTTTAGAGAGAGGAGAATGGAGGGAAAAAACCATCAATCGGTTGCCTCATGTGCAAGCCCATACCTGGGACCAAACCCGCAACCTAGGCGTGTGTCCTGACTGGGAACTGAACATGAGAGAGATCCTTCGGTTTGCAGAACGATGCCCAGCAAACTGAGCCACATCAGCCATGGTGGTGTGATTATTTTCATAACATTAAAACTAGCACAGTATTTGTCATACCACATGGTTAACACTGCATTTGCCTGAGAAAGTCCAATCAATGCCAAATCTATGTGTCAGTTTCTTACCTTTACTTACCTCTCACCTAATTTTATTTCAAATTCTAGATTCTAAAACATTTCCTTAAATTTTTATCAATACAAAAACTAAACTTGTAGTAGAATCGCACATTTATATAAGGCTTAAAAGATATTAGAAACCATCTGGCCCAATTGCCTCCTGTTTCAAATAGTGAAACTACGGCCTAGGGAGTTTACTGAATTGATCAAGGCCACATAGCTCTTCATTGTCAGAAGTGGAATTAAGCCTTACTGGTGGGCTCAGTTGGTTGGGGCGTTGTCCCACAGACCAAAAAGTCACAGGTTCGATTCCTGGTCAGGGCACATACCCAGGCTGCAGGTTTGATACCCGGTCGGGTAAGGTATAAGAAGGCAACCCACTGGCCCTGGCTGCTGTGGCTCAGTGGACTGAGTGCTGGCCTGTGAACCAAAGGGTCCTTGGTTCGATTCCTAGTAGGGGCACATGCCTGGGTTGTGGGCCAGGTCCCCAGTAGGGGGCGTGCGAGAGGCAACTACACACTGATGTTTCTCTCCCTCTCTTCCTCCCTTCCCCTCTCTAAAAGTAAATAAATAAAATTTTTTAAACAAGAAAGGCAACCAACTGATGTTTCTCTCTCACATCAATGTCTCTCTCCCTCTCATGCTCTCTCTCTCTAAAAGCAATGAAAACGACATCTTCGGGTGAGGATAAAAAAACCTGGAATTAAAATACAGATGATCTTCTACCTTTTAGTCTTTTCCTTATTACACTACAGTTGCATTCTCTGCTCCTTTTCAAATGCCTATTATTTTTAAAGTACCTTTATTTGTAAAATACTAACTGCATCAGAATAAAAGTTAGAAATATGCCATGGAACAATTATACGTATTAACTTATGCAGCAAAAGCCACCACACTTTCTTTAAAGCACCCCAATTTCTACTTAACGCTAAAAAACTGAAAGTTACATTAAACTAATTAAGTGATTAGCCTCCATAATTGGGTTTAGGAAACCTGGAGTTTACATACTGCTAGGAACAGAGGCTGAAACCAGGCAATCTTTAAATTTCAGTGGTCAGGCCTTTCCTGTCTGTACCCAGCAGACATATTCTATGAACTATGCATTCTTTACATTACATCAAGAAAATCAGAACTTCTTTTTCTTTTGTCCTTGGAAGATATGAACATAAAAGTTATAACACTGGTTGTCACTAGTAACATGACAGGATGCCAAATGTATTTTAGAAAAATTTAGGATGATTTGTGTGTGTGTGCGCGCGTGCATAGCTAGGCTTTCTATATTCACTAAAATAGTGAAAACATTTTGAAAAATAAATTTCATCAAGATGACCTTTAATGTCACATGTGCAAGTGTTTAAACAGTTCTATAAAATCATTTTCTAGAACAAAACTTTGAGGGTAAAAAATTTTAAAAATTTAACATTAGCTTATAAAAAAGCATTAAGATTGTTTTAGAAAATTTGAGTAGAGGTGTTGTGTGTGGAAGAAGTCTATATATAAAGTCATATGCACAACCATATCTCTGAATACAATTAAAAGTTTATTAAGTATTTATTCTACTAGGGACTGTTCAAAGATTCATAAAGAGTTCCTTGCCACAGTGAGCACCAGATCAAGTATATCAGTCATGTAAAGAAAAAATTATAATGCAAGGTGAAATGTGCTTTTACATAGGAGTTTTGTGGGAACACAAAGAAGGGGTCAATACATCCATGTCTTGCTAAGTATGTGCCATAATGACAATGTGTATCTGTTAATGTTCAAGAGTACACAGTCTTCTGTATCTCTTTTGGTTACATTTCTTCTGGCCATACAAGTTTGAATGCTGCTTCTCCCAATAACCTCTATCCCCCATCCAAAATTAGCCAAACACTGAATCACCAAGTTTCAAAGTCAGGATTAGTATAAGAAATTGTCTCTGTAGATTTTCCAACAGTACTGGTAAAAGAGAGGACAAGATACTGAGGCTCTTAGCTTGACATGTTTATCAACTTAGCAACATTTCAGAAACAGAAAAAATTGCCGATGGCATCTTTCAGTCTGGGGCTTGCCATATTTAAATGATTCTATATCTGTGTTTAGTAATGTCCATCTTCTCATACCCCAGGAACAAAGGAAGAGCAACAGAAAAAAGAATCTAGGGTTGCTACAGGCAAAATTCAGACAGCCAGAGGGGATATGCCATGTGCAGCTACTTCTAGATCTCTTGAAGGTTTTCCATCCATTTCCTAGGAAAAAGTGGGAAGTCCAAAGAACCTGCTTTATAAGCTCTCCTGCCACCCCCAAACAACAGTAACAACAGCAGCACTTGTAAGAGGCACAGCTTAAAGCAGCATGTAGTATATGGAATATGCTTCGTATATACACTCAAGTAAGGGGAAACTAAAGGGCACTGCTATCCTGGTACAAAGGCTTATAACTCAGTGAAGCAGTACCTCATTGATACATCATCCTATACTCTGACATTACTCTTTCCTGGAGTGAGCTTCAAGATCTTAAAGAGTAACACCAAGTGAACCCAATCCAGACCAGGATATGTTGCCATCAAGTCTGCTAGTTCGAAGACAACAGTAGTGCTGCTGCAGCCAACGATTCCTTAGCACACAGACATGTTAAAATTATGTTGGCAGTAGCATCAGATCTTCTCTCCCACCCTGTGCTGTTACTATAGCTCCTTTTGCTAAATCTGCCTCTGAGTTTATACAGGCGCTGGATGGTTCATAATTACCCAGCAGCTGCAGCTGAGCAATATTCAGGCTAATTGTGTCGCTGAAGCAGCCGAGAGGAAGAAAAAAGATAATACATACCCTGCCATAGCCACACACAAACTGACGTATACACTACCAATAAGATACGAAGATCCTTTAATACGAACAGATTATCTCCTTTAATGAAAGGCAAGTACCTCGCTAGAGGAACTTGTATTTGTATTATAGACCTATTTAAATGTAAACTGAAGGTGACTTAAGCCCTGTAGGGTTTTGAACAATGGAAGATCTTAACTAAAACTTCCTGTAAATATTCATATAACAAAACCAGCACCACAAACATCACCTTTATAACATGACTGAAAGTTCCTGTGATATAAGAATTTGGCACAGATGCGATCTCTTCTTCAACTCTGCATTACAAAATGCAAAGCGACCAACTAAAAAGCTACCAAAACTAAAACAGCAGGCCATTATTACTTAAAGCAAGAAAAGTAGCACGATGCAATGATTTTCAGCATTTTTTAAACTCCAGCGCCATATGGTCATCTGCTTACTTTTGAAACAAAACATACTCTTCCTTTAGGTGCTATACGACACATGTTCAAAAAACTTACGTAAACAGAAACATATATTAACACTCAGAATTTCAAGACGTTCTTAAGGATATCAAAACTAAGGATGAAATTACCCATCTAAAGAATTACTGTTCCAGAAAACTAAAAATGGATAAAAGTAAACATTTTACCTCAATGCCATAGTTAAGAGTTTTAACAGTCCTGTTACATAATTCCCTGTAAAATATATTATATTTTATACTTAATGACCAAAGAGTACCCATTAGTTTAATAAACATATTTTGATTACCTACTAAGTGTCACAATATAAAAGCTGAAGAGGATTTAAAGTTAGTAAAAACCTGGTGTCTTCCCTCAAAATATCAACATGTTATTTACATGTCAAAGTAGTTACATGCACTAGCTGGTTTATGATAATTATTATTTAATAAGTCTAACCCTGTTTGCAAAGGATAATCCAAGCAGTACTCTAAAATCAGTCACCGAATATTAAGTTCTTTATTTATCTTATATAGTACATTACACACAGGCTTCTTTAAAAAAGAAAGAAAAGTTTTATGTAAACTACAACACATACAGAAAAGCACACAGAACAAATGTATGGCTTAATGATTTAAAGGGTGTTATACTAAGGCCAACACCCTTGCAACCACCACCAGGTTAAAAGAACTTTACCACCAATTAAGATGCTGTGTCCAAATCACAACTTCCTTCCTCCTCCCATATCATTACTTTTGTAGAATCACTTCCTTGTAGGTTTTTAAAAATACATATAGTTTTATCACCCAAGTGTGCATTCCTAGACAGAGTTTAGTGTTGTTCTTTTCAATTATTTAAATATTAGGCTTCTTTTTAGTATAATGCTAGTAGGAACTAATAAATGTCTACAGTGAACACGAGATTGAGAATTACATATATTTATAAAGAACCATTACTCACATAAATAATTTATTTACTGCCTAAAAAGATGTAAAGTTAAACTTTATATAAACAAGTATTACACCATGGGTCAGTAATAGTTCTCTTATACTGGGTAATTACTATTCTTTTAGAATATTTATTCTTCTAACATTACAGACCATAAAGGAAATTTATTTGAATGGATACTGACTTTGTGGCTTGAGAATTTCCTGAATTAAAAAAATAAACAACTTAAACCATGTATTAATATTATACTTCAGCCATAAGACCAATTCCACCTATCCCAGGAAGACAGGTCAACGCTGTAACTTCACTTTTGGTTCAACAGGAAGGAGTCAATTTTGTGGTTTATGAAGTCAGCAGAAACATACTGCAAAATTAAAGCTAATATAACCTTATGGTGGTTACAGCAGAGTACATATTTTAAGAGCCCTTTTATCTTTTATTCTGGAAACATGGACATAAACTGTCTTATATTCAGATTCAGATAAAAGGCAACTGTTTTTTCAAATTTAGCACCCTATGAATTGTCAACAAGCATTCAAAATTTCCACTGAGGCTTAGCTAATGTCTAAAAGCTAAATATAATTAAACTTTCTTTTCTTAAATGTCAACTATGACAGGGGTCTCATATATTAGTAAAACAAATGTATGATTTCGTGAACAACAACTTTCTTACAGAACGATTCATAAAAATCATATATGATGTATACAAGATCCTTGGTTTCTAATACAAGACCCTCCTTTACTACCTGTCCATTCAAAATGTTTCCTGTCCATTGTGTGCCAAACACTGTGCTAGTTAAGATAACTAGATTCACCACATTACTTCGTCTTAAATGCATATAATCAAGTGTACACATTTAGTAATATTTCCCTTAGTGTATAATTTAACATTAATAATTTAACAAGATAGTTTAAATACACTTAGAAATGTCAAGATACCGTTAGCACTGTAATCCTACAGTTACAATGCACAAATATGCCACAATCATATATATATATGTGATATATATATATATATATGTAAACATTTATGTGAAAACACACCGGTGGAACATAATATACCTAAAAAACGGCATGAACATAAAGTTGTGATTCCACTAGAGATTTTTCATTTCTTTAATAATTTATAAACTGTTGGTGGATTATTCCAAGCCTGTTTCAATTAACTGCGCAGAAAATAATTCAACCAAACGGTGTTGTGTCCCACTCACTAGAAAAAATTAAAGCAGTCCCTACATCAGACTTGATTTTCGAAGAGCTTCCTAAACAACGCTCACCCGTGCCCAATAAAGCAAAAGCTGGAAGCAATTAATATGAAAAATACACTTTAAAACAAATTTTTCTGTAACACACGTGGACAGAGGACCGAACCAATTGGGAGGCGAAGTGGCATAATACTGTAAAAGTGGATGCTGAGTAGCTTCTTTCCCAACCCCCAACACAAAACAAAGGAAAACTTTAACATGTTGTGGTTTTCAATCAAACCAAGTGAAGCGAGAGGCTCACCAACTTGCCCCCTACACACACCCTTGCCCGCTCTCCCGACACAGCTGCCACCCGGCGTAAGTCAACACTTAGACCCCCAACCTCCTGGACAGAAAGGGGCCGCGGCCCTCGCCGCTCGCTTGGGGGTGCGAGCCAAAATAAACCTCGCCCCCGCCCCGCGGTGGCCCACACGGCCTCAAGAACGCGGGTGGCGGGGTGTCCCAACGCTCCCGGGACCTGTAGTCGGACTTGGGCGGGACCGGGTAGGACTGGACGGGGCGGGACCGAGTCCGGGGGCTAGCAGGTAGCGCAGGGAAGGAGACACGCCCGCCGAGCGCGCCGGGTCGGGGGAGGGGAGAACTTTCTCCGCAACTTCCCGACTGAGAGCCGGCGGGGGCAGGGAGCCGCAGCGCCTCCGGGCGCGGGCGGGCGCCGGGGCCTAGCGCTGCCCCGCTCGTGTCGGCTGCCTGCGCCCGCGGGGCCTCGTCGGGTCCTTACCTGTCCTCCAATCGCGCTCACATGGGTCACCGCTGCTGAGGCTCGGGGGGCGGGGAGGGGGCCGCGGGCGGAGGGGAGGCCCGCGGAGCCCTCTCCCTCCTTCCACCGCCTGGTCCCGGGCGCCCGGCTGCAGCAAGGACCGCACAGTCAACTCAACTCTTTACTTCAGGAGGAGGGAATTCCCGGGCTCCTCCACCCTAAGTCCTCACTCTCCACCTCCTCTCCGGTCGGCGACCGCCCTCACTCCCGACTCCGCCCCTCCGCGCGGGGGCGGGGCGGGGGCTGCAGCTACCTGCTAGCGCCGCAGGCCCGCTCACCGGAACTCGCGCCGCGCCCACTCGGGCTTCAGCGCCCCCCGCCTTCCGGCGCTAGCGGGCGCCGCCGCGTGCTCCAGACCTCTCCCGCCGAGGTCATCCTAGGTGGCGAGTCCGACTCCCTTATCCCGACCCAACATGGCGGCGGGGGCCGGGCGGGTTCCCGAGGCGGCGCGGGCAGAGGGGGCGTGAAGTGGTGGCTCGTCTGCACGCGGAGAGCCGACCCACAATGCCCCTCCCCACTCGCGGACCCTGCGGCCGCCGACTCGGCTGCCTCCGGAGATGGAGCTGGGACCGCAGATCCCACCCCCTCTCCCTTTCTCATTTCCCTTGGTCCCGCTCTCTATAGTGCCGAGGGCGTTGGGGTTTTGTTTGTATTTGGGGGGAGGACGGGGTTGAGGTCTTTTTGGTTGGCAGTTTGCTTCTCAGTTCTATGCTTCCGCACCCATTGTAGTTGATAGTAAAGTCTCAGCTGGGCCCGGCGAGTCGGAGGGCGGCTGGGGGTGGGGGACTGGCGGCCACGTTAGTAACAGCCTAATCACAACCCTGATCGTACCGCAAGAACACTCTCGTCTGGCCTACTGCCAAGTCTATCCCAACCCCAGGAGCTTCCTGTTGACTGTAGGTCGATCCCGCCTTGTCCGGAGAGGGAACCGAAGCTGAGTTTTGTTGGCGACTATCCCAACGATGGTAGTTTTGGCTAATCTGGATCAGCGTATTTTGTAAACGATCCTGGCAATTTACAAAGGAGGGAACTGGGACAGGTATTACTACCCCGTTTGACAGCTATGGAAACAGGCTGCGACCCTGAAAGTACTAGAATTCTGCTCATCTGAATCCAAGACTTTTTTTTTTTTTTGGTCTTGTTTCCAGTCTCTAGAAAGGGAGAGAATCCAGAAGGAAATGGGATAAAGATGAGGGTTTTACAAGATGGGAACGAGCTGAATATTGAGGCTTTTTTGTTGTTGAAATCACTTCTGCTCTGTCACAGTCTTAGATTAACTTCCTTTTTGTATTTTCTCTTTGGTGGGGTTATCAGGACTATGTGGGACTGTTGGTTTCCTTTGTCTGTGGTTTTTAGCGAAATTCAATCATCTTCCAGAGATAAATAGTACAATCATATGTGTCAGTATTCTGGTGTTCTAGCACCTCAGGAATTGCATATAAAGGTTTGAAAATTTTTTTCTTCAGCTCACTAAATGAACCAAAGGTAGGTACAAGCTTTCACATTAATAAAAAGGTACACATAACATGGAAAGATGCTTTATTTGATTTACCTCCTAAAACTTCATTTGCCATTGACTGTCTTTGGCATTAAAATTTTCATGTAGGTTTATATTGAGGTGTTTTTTTTTAAACTAGAAAACAAATTCCTTGGGCTGTTCCTTTTCTAAACTAATAAACTAGAGATAATGATTTTGTTCTAAACTCTCAGCCTCAAAATCAACTCTACAATACTAGTTAACCCTAGTCTACCCCAGTAGACTAGGGGCAAAGTAACTTTGGAAAAGTTCTGTACCTAGTTTTAAACGTGGGAGGTGTCAAAATCTCTCCTACATGTTATAGGTTATATTATTTCATCAAGTTTTTTCTCTCCACTCTCATTTTGATTCTTTTTATTACCCTCATCACCCTCATTCCCTGTTTTCTTCCTTCCTCCCTCCCTCCCTCCTTCCCTTCCTTCCTTCCTTCCTTCCTTCCTTCCTTCCTTCCTTTCTCTCTCTCTCTCTCTCTTTCTTTCGTTTTTTTTTTTTTTTTTTTGAATGGTCACTGCAATTCCAAGCCTCAGTATTTAAATAACCTGGATACTTGTCAATCTTAGACTCAATGGCTCCATTATTTCCAGTGATACTTAAAACACCAAAACACAAATAAACAAACAAAAAACCAGAGAGTCTTTTAAAGTCTTGCTGAGTTTGGTAGAATAGAAATTGCTTTTAAGTGAAAATCTGTTCATTCATAAAATAGACAAAAGCAGCACAGCCATGTCTGTCCCATGGGATGTGTGTTAAAGAGTGATAAGGGACCTAGGTCTTGGAATACCTGGGAATATCAGCTAGTTGAAAAAGCGGGAGGAGATCTTGAAACAAAAATGAATGAAATATGTTACACCTACAAAAGTGAAATGCATCATTTTAATGCTTAAGTTAAAAAAAAAAGTTTAAAACAGTTGGAATTTAGCTGGGGCATACTTGCTCTAATGCTGGACGTGTGCTTTTTGCCAGGAAATGTTTGTGTGTAGGGTGAACCTCTGCTACCTGCTGTCAGTAACCTGCTGCTGCTGCCTTCATCACTGAGGCAGTGGTGGTGATTTTTCTGTTCCTGGTAACTAGAAAGCCTGTGGTACTACATAGAGTTCACGCACTGGTCCCAGGTCTCTAATATCTACTCCACTACCCGACCCCATCCCCAACACGCCCTCCACTGGATTTGTGCTAACAGCTCAAAGCCTGGATCTCCTCACTTCACTCAGTGCCTAAAGTTACCTGCACCACAGTAGCCTTGCCCCTTCCACCTGACCAAAACTGCTGGTAGGCCTGTTAGGAAGAATACGAGGAACACTAAGCAAAGATTTAGAGGATCAGGCAAAAGTAAGGTATTCACCCTTGTATGTCAGACTCATTGTACCAAACTTAGTGGAGAAGTGCAGTAACCCATCAGTTTCTGAATGTTCCTGATGCCTTCATTGCCTCAAGGGCTGGTGCTTGTGTATTATAGTTTTAGAATCAGTTCATTGGATGTATAAGAATACATCCTGAGATGAATATACGTAACAAATGGCAATCTTACACAAGCTTTAGCAATTCCAGCCCATCTTTTTGCTCTTTTTTGTTGTACTCTAGCTTCTAACTTCATGGTTATCTGGTTTACAACCTTAGAATTTCACCGGTGCCTGCTGTGCCCTGCTATTTTTTGGAAGTCTGGTCTCTGCTGTTGGAATCTACTTTAGGGTCATCTCTTCAGTTCTTTCTAGTTCTGCAATTTAGTCCCAGGCCTGTTTTATCTAGCAAAGTCCTTGATTTCAGTTCTAGCTCTTCCTGGTATCTATTTGCCTACTCCTAGGTAACCTTACCTATAAATTCAAACTTTCATACACTCAGCTTGGTTCCTCACTCTGTTCTGGGACAGCAGTTTCTAAGCTGGATGGTATTTGGCATTTTCTCACATGCCCTCTGTCTAGCAGAACATAGCATGCAATGAACACCTTTTGAGGGTGTCTATTTTACCCAAGTTCCTCTTCTTGGAGAAGTGACTCTCTACCAATAGCTGGATTGTGGCCTATGATCTGTGTACTGCTACCCCCAGGAATTTCAAATTTTGTGGGAGTGACACAAAGGTGACTGATTATTCATGGTGGCTAGGGTGGAGTTGAGAGACCAGCGGCAGAAGATGAGTGTCCAGGGTCAGGGAGTCCAATAGCAGTAAGCAACAAGTGTTCTGTGTTGATGGTGCCTGTGTCTAAGCAGATGATCCCTGTGGCAGAATCTGGACTCTGCCTCGTCTTCCTTGGTTCCTGCCTGAGCCTGTTCGACCAATCTGCCTCTCAATTCTCTGAACTCCTTCCATTAAATTCTTTTTCAGTTTGAATTTAGTAGAGACTGTCTCTTTGCAAATGCGAATACAATTTAGTTTCTGCTTCTTACTTGTACTGACATTAAACTCAAGTGATATGAGGGCAGCATCTCCTGCCTTGTAAACAGAGTTGGGGTAAGTATGAGGTGGGAGGAACAAGTTTTCACAGAGAGGATGAAGCATATGCACAGCAAGAAGCAAGGATATGATACAGTAGGACCCCAATGCTGAGACTCCAGTTGCCTTGAGCTACCTGTAAGATCTCAAACCTAGAACAGAGCTGACAAGTCAGTCCCTCTGTTACTGAACCCAAGGATTTCTCTACTTGGGGTGTTATTCAAGAACGAGACATGGTTGTCACAAAGTAGTTTTATATACTTGCAGCAAGTGAAGGAGACTGAGAATTCACATCCAAAGCTCTGTCTTTCTGATTGGAGGTTTAGCCACTGCTTATGTACGCTACTTAGTTATTACACTTTGATTTCTTCTTTGCAGTTGGCTACACTTAACCTGTTGAGTTCCTATCAAGTTCATTCTGTTTACAGCTTCATCTGCAAAACACTGTACTACATTTTAACATTTAGCAAAAGTAGCATTTAGTAAGAACTGCCCAGACCTGGAGACCCTTGTCCTATCTGACACCTCCTGCCTCCCCAGGTAGTCATTGCTTTTAGATCACAGCATAGCACATGCTCTTTCTCACAGAGTACTAACTTAATTGTCAAAATTCTCAGTACAATAAGTCAGGCAGCAAATACCCAAAACTGGTCTTATATGGTGAAACCCATTTGATATCTCTGCCCTATAGCTTTGTACAATAATTTCCACCCAAGACATATTTGCAATTCCTGTAGCCATTATAAGTTTTTGGCCTTTACTTTTCTGATATATTAAACTGATACATGTCCATAAAACATCAGTGTCTCTGACACTGAGTTTAAACACCACTAAAATTGTTACCAGATTGCTACTTCCTAGAAATCTTTACAACTGGGTTATGAAAAGTAGAACATAACTTTGCTTGAAGGCAAGAAATTAAAGTTAGAATGTTTGCCTACATCATAGGTTTAGAAAAGAAACTATAAATCAGTCATGCACTTATCTTTTAAGTTAACTGACATTAGATCATGAAATATAAACAATTCGCATAAAGAACTTTTTATTAGATATTTTGTAAGCTAACATTGAGTTTGGGATTTAAAGAAATGTGCTTAGAGTGAATCTATGTGTTTGAAAACCCATTTTATTCTTTCAAGCTAAATCTTTATATATTTTCACTGATATAGATCATTATTTTTATATAGATCATTATTATTATTCGGTGGTATAGATCACATTCGTGTCTAAGCAAATTAAAATCTGACCAGATCTTATTATATGGTGTAAACTATAATACATTTAATCCTTCAGCAACATGTACTTGTTTCTTTGATCTATGTATCAACAGGTCTTTTGATTACTTGAAATAGCTGCCTAATTTTTCTTCATTCTAAGGAAATAACATAACAACAAATATTTAACATAAGATCCTTGCCTTGATGAAACATTTTAGGTCATCTGAATGAACTAATAAGGTTGGCAGTACAGAACTAGGCTTGATAACCACGATGGCTATCTTTTCTTGAGCCCTCACCATATACCAGGTGTTTCACCTGAATCATTCAGTGAATCCTCATAATAATCCTGGGGTTAGTAAGACTATCTTCATTGACAGATTGGATTCCTCAAGGCTTGGAGAGGTTAAGTACTGAAAGTCATTGTGATTGCTGAAAAAAAATGATTTTTAAATGTAATTTCAGTGGCCATGTGGAGTAGCATTTATTTGTCTAAGTTCTGGAATAATTAAAATTAATCAATTGCCTTTATAATCAGGAAATTTATTAACTTAAAAACATTATTTAAATAAGAAATGTGAAATCCTAAAACTTTATAGAAAATTCTTTATTTTACAATCCATATTCCTGAAAAAGAGTTGCAGCAAACTTAAAAAGATGTATAAGACTAGACTAAAAGGAATTAATTCAGAAAAAAACAGTAAGTATTAAATAAAACACTCTGGAGATTAGAATTTGGCATCTATCAAGTCAGTTTTTCAATGATACCTTCCCTAAAACATGGTCTTTAGACAAAGAACCAAATATCTGAGAAGTGACTATGTATATGTACAACATAAATACCTCTCCCAATAAAAAATATCTAGGTTAAGTCAGCTAGGTAACCACAGTTAAGCTTTCCATGGTAACCATAAATCAGTGATTAGATTCAATAAACAGTTAACACAAAACTGGGTAAGGTGGTTTAATATTTTTATTTATTTAAACTAAGAATAATAAAAGGGCAATAATAGAAATCTATCAACAATTTAATCTACAAACCAAACTAAGCAAAAAAGAACAGGGACAGAATCATGGATACAGAGAGCGTTTCAGTGGTTGCCACAAGCGAGGTGTGTGTGGGGGAATGGGTGAAGAGGTGAGGGGATTAAGAAGTACAAATAGGTAGTTACAGAATAACCATGGGGATGCGAAGTACAGTATAGGAAATGGAGTAGCCAAAGAACTTATATGGAAGAACTTATATGGACATGAACAATGGTTGGGGGGATTGCTTGGGGGATAGGGGGTGCTGGGTGGAGGGGAGCAAAATTTGGACAACTGTAGTAGTATAATCAATGATATATAATTTAAAAATTAAATAGATACCAAGAAAAAAAAAACAAAAAAGGGCTTCCTGTCCCTGCATGTGGATGTGGACTAAGCCAGGGGGCTTTATGCAATTATCACTCAGGTTTTCCATGAATGTCTCCAGGTTTCTGCCACTTGATTCCCGTTGCTCCTTCAATGTGGGCCTGTCACCATGGTGCCTATTGATCATAAACTGTTCCAAGACCACTTGAAAAATGATTTCATTCTTGCTGTGTTTTTCTGGCTGCAGCCACGAGTAAAATGACTTATAGAGTCTTTGCAGTTCCTGCCTGCCCACAACTTATTGCTGTTTTGAAATAAGCTGAGCTGAGTGTTCTGGAACCCAGAGACACCCCCATTCTTTTCAGAGAGCAGATCTTTGGCTAGGTTTAAAGTCCATATTTTTCTGAACCACAGTCATTCCTGCGTGTTTCAAAAAGAAATGAGGTTCTGAGGTCTAAATCCATTCTTAGCAATATTTGTCAGAGACTCAACTTCTAGGATTCAGTTCTTTAACTCCTGTGTTGATAGTGGTGAACGCTTAAAAGACCATGAGCTCCTCCAGAAGATTAAATTTCAAACTGGGTAATCCTAGACCAAAAGCTGAGCTGCTGTGACTCGCTGGCTGCACTGGGGGTCATGTGATGGTTGTTCAATATTTTTAAAATCAGCTTATGTGTTCATTCATAAAACATCTGTGGACTATGTCCTGATAAATTCTATATGTTTTAGTTTATATTGTATTAAAAGGGATCTTATGACTTTATTAACTAAAAAGCTGGAAATTAATGGCAGGATACTCTATTGAAATCCAAAGAATGTAAACATTAATAGATTTTCAAAAATTTTATTGGGATTTTTTTTAGAGGTAAAGGAATTAATATCCTACCAAATTAATGTTAAAATGCAGGGTTAGGCAAACATAGGTGTACAGTTGTGAGTATGTGAAACACAGACTTTATTCTCGAATTAAATTATTTATTAATTATTGTATTATTTCCCATATGAACAACAGTAAACCTACTTTTGCCCCATCCTGTGTATAGTTTTCTTTTGGACATTTTAATTAGATAGTAATATATAATCAATTTTTACAGTTTATACCTAATTTATTTATTTTTTGTTGTTTTGTTTTGCTTAACAGAAGTGGACACTTTTCCCCCCAAATCTCTCCCGAAGATATGTCCATTAATTTTAGAGAAGAAGCAAGAGAGAGAGAGGAAGAGAGACATATCTATGTGAGAGAGAAACATTGATCAGTTGCCTCCAGTACACACCCTGACCAGGGATCTAACCTGCAACCTGGGCATGTGCCTTGACTGGCAATCGAACCTGCAACTTTTTGGTGTGTGGGACAACGCTCCAACCAACTGAGCTCCTTGCCAGGGCTCAGAACTAGCCACTTTGAAAAAAAACTTAACTTTCAGTTTTATTGTCATTACTACTATCATTTTCATTTATTTCATTGTTTAACTAGTCTACAACCATTTCAAGTGACTTGAACCCTGAGTTCTGGTCATTAATTTGCATAGACATATTCTTATGAATACTTGAAACCATGTTTCAACAACTATTCACTGAAGAACCTAGTGTATACATACTGACATTTTAGAGGATATTATTTAAATAATCCAAATGTGAATAACCTTAGAGATTTTTCTTCTGGAGACTTGGTAATTTTGGCATAAAATAAAAAATTGCCACTAAGGTTCATTTTATGTGAAATTAATTCCAACAAGTTAAAATCAAAACAAAGCTAGAAACCAAGGAATGGATGTGTTGAAAACCACAGACTGGAAAATTTGGTTTATGTTATGGTGATGAACTTTTAAAATTTATCTGAACTTCTGTTCAGGAAAATATTTAGGTTCTCCTTAGATGTCTTAAGGACCTATTGTCTAGTTGTGGATTTTATTTGAAAACCCTGAAATAGAAGAAAAATATTTCCTTTTGTAAAGGCTCCAAAATAAATCACTTCTTTAAACTCTTCTCTAAAGTCTCACATATTCTCTGTAAAAATTACCAGTCTCATTTCCTCTGAGATGATGAGCTATACATCCAAAGAACAAAGTATTTCCTGAGTCTATTGAAAGAACCTAAGATCTGTACCTAAGTGTTTGCCATGTGCTCTCAAGAATCTGGTAGACATTAAAAAACAAAAACAAAGAATATAGAAATTTGTATAAATTCTTGAGATGGTTAATGGCACAGAATTATGCAAAGTTCTAGCAAGTACTTGATAAATTTGATCATTTAGACATAGAAACACTTAGTAAACTTAATTTACCTTAGGATAATCAGATTGAAAGTCCATGTAAAACTATGACAGGGGAAAGATCTTTGGCTTGATAGTTAATATTAGTTCTGATCCTTCTACTAGTGGATATTGGATTTCTTTTGGGGGTGATGAAAGGATTCTGTAATTAGTGGTATGGTTGTATGACTTTGTAAGTATACTAAAAACCACTGAATTATACACGTTAAAGGTTGAATTTTTTGGTAGGTAAATTATATCTCAATTGAAAGAAAATTCTGGTTCCACAATTTCATCCACTTAAGTAGCTATGTATCCTTTTCTTTCTATCTTCTTTGAGATATAATTGCCATGCAACATTGTGGAAGTTAAGGTGATGGATTGATACATGTATATATTGTGAAATGATTACCACAATAAAGTTAGTTAGCATACCCATCACCTCACATAATTATAATTTTTTTTGTGTGTGTAGTAAGAACATTTAAGATCTCTTTTGGCTACTTTCAGGTAACTAGTACAGTATCATTAACTGTGCTGAATATTAGATCCTCAGAACATATTCATCCTATAACTGGAACTTTGTACCCTTCAGCCAACATTTCCTTATTTTTTCCCACCCTCCAGCCCCTGGCAGTTACCGAGTTTGGCTTTTTTTTTTTTTTTTTAGATTCCACATAATGAATGAAATCATACAATATTTTTCTTTCCCTGACTTATTTCACTTAGCATAATGCCCTCGAGATCCATCCATGTTGTCTCAAGTGACAGGATTTCCTTCTTGTTACGGCTGAATAATTTTATGTAGATGTATGCACATCACATTTTCTTTATCCATCCATCTATCAGTAGACACTTAGTGTGTTTCAATGTTTTGGCTATTGTTAATAATGACACAATGAATATGAAGGTACAGATACCTCTTTTTTTTTTAAATATATTTATTGATTATGCTATTACAGTTGTCCCATTTCCCCCCACACTCCACTCCATCCTGCCCACCCCCCTCCCTCCCACATTCCCCCCCCATAGTTCATGTCCATGGGTCATACTTCTAAGTTCTTTGGCTTCTACATTTCCTACACTATTTTTACCCTCTCCCTGTCTATTTTCCACCTATCATCTATGCTACTTATTCTCAGTACAGATACCTCTTAAAGAGAGTGATTTCATTTCCCTCAGATATATGTCCAGTGAGATTGCTGGATTGTGTGATAGCTCTGTGTTTTATTTATTGATTTATTTTTAGAGAGATTTGGGGAAGGGGGAGAGAGATTTGTTGTTCCACTTATTCATGCATTCATTGGTTGATTCTTGTATGTGCTTTGACCGGGGATTGAATCATCAACCTTGGCATTTTGGGACGACGCTCCAACCAACTGAGCTTACCAGCCATACCTGATAGCTCTATTTTTAATTTTTTTGATGAACCTCCAATACTGTTTCCTGTAATGGCTATACCAGTTTACATTCCCACTAACAGTGCGGAAGAGTTCCCTTTTCTTCACATCCTTGCCAACATTGTTGTCTCTTGTCTTCTTCATCCTATTTATTCTAATAGATGTGAGGTAGTATCTCATTGGGGTTTTGATTTTCATATCTCTGATGATTAGTGACGTTGTGCCTCTTTTCAGGTACCTATATGTCTTCTTTGGAAATATACATTTTTGTTTCCTCTGCCCATTTTAAAATCAAATTATTATAATTATAGTTATTATTTTGCTATTGAGTTCTATGAGTTCTTTTTTTATATTTTGAATATTAATCCCTTATACAATACATGGTTTGCAAATATTTTCTCCTATTCCATAGGTTCATTTTGTTTGTTTTATTGTGCAAAAGCTTTTTAGTTTGATTTAGTCCCATTTTTAAATTTTTGCTTCTGTTGCCTTTCCTATGTGTCGTATTCAGAAATCATTGCGAACACCAGTGTCAAGGAGGTTTTTCCCTATGCTTTCTTCTATGAGTTTTATGGTTTTAGGTCTTACATTTAAGTCTTTAATCCATTTCAAGTTAACTTTTGAGTGGTGTAAGATAGGAGTCCAAGTTCATTCTCTTACATGTAAATGTTCAATTTTCCCAACACTATTGATTGAAAAGACTATCTTTTCCCCATTGAGTATTCTTGGCCCAAATATTAGTAGACTTTATTTGCATGAGTTTATTTCTGAACTCTCTATTCTATCCACTTGTCTTTATGTCTGTTTTTATGCCAATACCATACTTTTTTGATTATTGTAGCTTTGCAATATAGTTTGAAATCAGGAAGTATGATGCCTCCAGTTTTGTCCTTTCTCAAGATTGTTTTGGCTATGTGGTTCCATATAAATTTTATGATTATTTTTTCTATTTCTATGAAAAATGCCATTGAAATGTTGATAATGATTGCATTGAATCTATAGAGGCATTGAATAGTATAAACATTTTAACGATATTAATTCTTCTGATCTATGAACATAAAATATTTTCCCATTTATTTTCATTTTCAATTTCTTTAATCCATGCCTTATCATTTTCAATGTATAGAAGTTTTATCCCCTTGGTTAAAGTTATTCCTTAGTATTTTATTGTTTTTATGCTATTGTAAAGGGGATTGTTTTCTTTGTATCTCTTTCAGATATTTTGTTGTTAGTGTAGAAATGCAAGTAAATTTTATGTTGATTTTTGTATCCTGCAACTTAATTGAATTTATATATTAGTTCTAACAGTTTTTTTCATAGTCTTTATGGTTTTCTATGTAAAAGATCATGTCATCTGCAAACAGAGACAATTCTACTTTTTTCTGACATGGATGCCTTTTATTTCCTTTTCTCGCCTAATTGCTCTGACTGGGACTTTCAGTACTATGTTGAATATGAATTTTGAAAGTAGGCACTCTTGTCTTGTTCCTGATTTTAGAGGAAAAGCTTTCAGTTTTACACCATTGATTATGATGCTAGCTGTGGTTTGTCATACATAGCTTTTATTATTTTGAGGTATGTTCCTTGTATACTCAACTTGCTGAGAGCTTTTATCATGAAAGGGTATTGAATTTTGACAAATGCTTTTCTGCATCTATTGAGAGGATTATATAATTTTTATCCTTCATTCTATTAATGTGGTGTACCATGTTTTTTAGCTATGTACTTTTAAGTAAGTTTCCCAGTTCTCAAGACTTCAGTTTTCTCCACTGTAAAGTGAGGGGATTTTATTAGACCAATGTTTTTACACTGTGGGTTGCAATTCCCTAGTGAGTAGCAAAATTAATTTAGTGGATGGCAACCCACATCTTTTAAAAAAATGGAACAAAGAACTATTAGAGCATACTGCATATAATAAGTATCATTTTGCCAAACTTTTGTTTTCCTCATATATGTGTACATCTGAGTCACGATATGAAATATATTTTTTTGTGTGTTACAATAGAAAAGTTTGAAACTCACTGTATTACCTGATCTGTAATGTTCCTCCTTGTATAAAATTTTGTCAATTTACACTATTCAGTTTGGCAGTAGCAAAATCTCCATTTGATTTTGTAATTGTTGCAGGTAACAGTCTCTGAACATTTACTCTTTGTCAGAGGCTGTTCTGAACTCTTTACATATTAACTTATTCCTCACCAAAAACTCTGAAACGGTACAACTATTATAATCCTTCCCATTTTATAGGCAAAGAAAATGAGGGAAAGGGAAGTTAATAACTAAGACAAAACATATAGCTAGAAGCGATGGAGCTGAAAATTAAACACAAATAGTTTAATTTTAGAAGCATCACTTTTTTTTTTAAATCCTTACCCAAGGATATATTCATTGATTTTAGAGAGAGAGGAAGGGAGAAGGAGAAAGAGAGGGAACATCAATGTGAGAGAAAAACATGGATTGATTTTCTCCCACACACGCCTCCTCCAGGAATCAAACGTGCAACCATCTGGTGCATGGGACAACACTCCACAATCAGCTGAGCCACCCAGTCAGAGATTGAGCCATCACTCTTAACCACTATTTCATTCTCTCTAGAATTCTGGCCATACATTTTAAAAAGTTTTAAGTCAACCTACAATCTCATAGCCCTTCTCCAGTTGTAATATTATGAAATCATGTACTTTGATGGTGAATATTGGTTAAAAAAATAAGAATTTCCTTGATAGTAAATAAACCACATTTGCAAAAGCATTAAATAGGGTGGGGGATAGACTAAACACATCAGTTCAGACCAGGAGCTTTTCTCCCAGTGCCCTCTGTAGATCTCAAGGTTATGGCCCAGTAACAGAAGCTGTTCATTTAAAAAAAAAAAAAAAGAAAGAAAGAAAAGAAAGAAAGAAAAGTCTGCAATAAAGAATCTTACCTAGGGAAAAAAAAGAAACTCCTATAATTCCTTTGTTCCATTCTATTAATGTAAAGGTTTCTTCAACTTCAGTTCATTTGCATTTGGCTACAGAAATGTCTATTGTTTTTCATCATATCAGAATTGTTCTAATTAGCTTCCAATGAAGACAAATGACACTAAGATGCATGAGATAATAAGAAACAGAATTTAGAGGAATGGTTAAAGTCAATGCAATTAAAAGCACAACAAAAAATGCCAAAATCTCTGTCTTCCTATCTTTTTTCTTTTGATGATAGCTGTGTTCTGTGGCATACACACATACTGACGGTTCTACTAATTCGACAAACACAGAAATTGTTTTGACGTGGTCCCTGCTTCTCATGGAACTTCCAATCTCTTGGCAGTTAAAAAAAAAATATATATATATATACACACACACATACATATATAATTTTGAGTGTTTGTTCTTTGCTGGGTACTTGACCTGGCTTATATGCTAATTAACTTAAATTCCTCTTCACCAAAATCTCTGAAGTTATCCCCCATCTTTAAAAATATTTTTTTACTATGAGTACACTAAAACTCAATTAAAATAATTTGGTATTAAGAGATCCAGCTTGAGTTAAGCCCTAGTTTCTTTGAGCCAAGACTGTAATTTTTCCCACTGTATGGCTGTAAAGTGTTACTTTTTCTTCAAATGCACCCCTGTACACAGGCAACATGTATTTAGTATGTTTTCCAGTGTGGCGATTATTTGAAATAAATGAAATATATCTACCCAGACATTTCCATTCTTTAACTCCATCTGTTCTGGTATCTATATTTTACTATTACACAACATTTAGAAGATATAGTTTAACCACAGGGACTGGTTTTTATTTTTCCTTTGATTCAGTTCAAATCTTGACTATTTTCTCTATATTTAAGTCACATACAAATATTTCACATTTGCTTTTTAATGCTGTACTATGAATTTATTAAATTATTTTTTTTGTCTTGGTGATCACATTTATTGGAAGGGTTGGAGAAAAAAAATGCCAATTAGCTTAAGAATTTGTGAGCTATCTGCAAATCAGCCCATTTCAGGAGTGGAAGAATCCTTGGTCATTTCTTAATATCAGAATTTACACAGGGTTCTCTGTTGAATACCTTCTGTATATAAAGACACAATCATACAGTCATCCAATAGAAAATAAATTATTTGTTTCAACCAACTCTCAATGGAGGGGTAATTAGTAAATACCATCTCCCCGAACAAAGATTGTCAGAATATTGTTCTGTTGATTATGTCTTCATATGTTTCTTTATCAGTTTTTATAATAGTTACAGTTTCTTCCACGTCTCCAAATATCATATTTAAATATTGATCATAAGCATGCAATCTGCCTCGAAGCTCTCTGTCATTTCTCATTTTCACATAAATTCGCTCATCCAGGCTGATCCTGATGAGATCCAGGGACTCTTCTGTGGTTGGCCGTTTGTTCCTGGTCCAAGTAGTGTGCCTGTTTCAAATCCTGTGCTTTGAATTGTTAAATTTAAATCCTGCTGATAATACCTAATGGGCCAAGAACAATGTAGCTATTTAGATAGAATTTTGCAAATTCATTGTGGAATTTAAAGAGGAATAGAGACTCATGGTTGATGTTTTGTTTTTTAAACAACTATAATCCTATTCTTAGGGCAACGCTTAAGATAATGATCTCCACAAAAATGTAAGTGATAGCAAGAAAAAGCATTTGTATGAAGCAAAAAGTAACATGAAATTTCTAAAGTATAAAACCTATTTTGGAAAAATCAGATTATAAACTTCTTAAAGGCACATGAAGAGCACATTTAACAGAGATTTTAGCCAAGTGAGAATAGTGCAGAACCAGTGTGATGAACTTAGTGTGACTGGCCACATATAAGCTTTCTGGCCATTTAATTTCTAAGGTACCATTTGCTTCACTATTACTACATGCCAGGCAAATTACCAGTACTTTACATCATCATAACTCATTTAATCTCTCACAACAAGCCTATAGATTTAGGTATTAATGAAGGGAGAATCTCCTGAAAATCAGAAATACTCTTTTATGATGAGTATCTTTTTCAAGTTATACCAAATAAAAAGATAAAGAATAAAGTTCTAACTTACGAATTTTCAAGATGAGAAAATTGAGACTTAACAAGACTAATGTGTCCAAGTTTGTGCAGTTATAGCAGGTGGCATCGAGATTTTAATCTGAGTCTCATTCATAATTACTGTCCTCCTCTGCCTCCGCAAATTAAAAAGGTACTCCCAGCCCTGCCTTCTTTTTAGATAGCTCAGTTCCTCAACCACATAGAAATAAATTTCAACTGCAAACTGTATATGGCTTAGGCATTTTTCCAATGTTAGAATTTAATTATTGACTATAGATTATAAGAAATGTCCCAACCTGTAGAGGAATTTTCATAATTTTATTTGAGCCAAACTGTCGACAGTTGCTGAGAAGCAAAATCTCAGTGGATTGAGAAAATGCTCTGGGGAATAACAGTTTTGCAGATTATTTTACACTGTACAATCAAAGGAGGAGGCGTAAAGAGGGTTATATAAAATCCATTGGTGGTAGATTAAGGCGGCAGGAGAAAGCAAAGTAGATACATTTCTGGGATTGGATAAAAGTCAAATGGAGTCACACACACACTTATTTTACATTGGCGGGTGCAGGTTAGTTAATAATTGACAGGAACTGCACATAGAATGGTATGGGGGGCGGAAAAGATAGCAAGGAGAGGTTTTGTGGTCTTTTACTCTGGTTGTGCCCTGAGGGGTCTGGGAAAGGCGATTACTCTGACATTTCAAAGGTGTGTTATCTTAGATGCAAAAAGATAATAGACAGTCTCACTTCTGGTAATGATTACCTTTGTCAAGGAAACGACAGGCCTCCGGATATAAGCCATCTGCCCAACTCACTTTTAGTTAGGAATTTTGTTTAGACCATATTATGTGGTTACTTTCAGTCTCCGAGTTTGTAAGGCTCATCACGCAGGCCTTTTCTACATTTGGCAGATTTAGTGTGTGGCCTCTTCTTCCACATTACATAATGGAATACCTCTGCATACTTTTCATGAACAGAAAGTGCTTATAATGGATGTTGATTAATTTCCTTATAATGACATTATAAACAAAAAATGCCTGTCTCTCTCATTGTAACATTATAACCATTATATTTGCAACTTATTTGGTCTTAGTTTACCACTTAGGAACCAAAAATATTTTATACAGAATGTCCATTATGCAGTATTTTCTTCATTGTGCAGGTCATGAAAAATCAAAACAATGAAACTGAGGAAAGAATGAAGAAACAAAATGGAGGTGCAATACCTGAGCTAACAAAATTACTTAGATTAGAATGGGCTGGAACATGAAGAATAGATTTCATTTTACCTTAAGTAGCCTGAGGACTAAATATTTTGAACTTTCCAGTTGTGCATTAACGCTTGGAGATATTTATAAATCCTACAGATAGCCCTCTGAAGAACTTGGGAAAGAATGTTCATGTATGCAGAGCACCATCTCAGACCATTCCAGAGTCTAAGAATGCAGGACTGATTCTTCTGAAGAATGTACTTTTTACTATAAGAAGTCTCTACTTTTTCCTTTGAACACTCTGGGTGTTACCTGGTAGTGTTAACAGATTTGCAAATCTTAAGACCCTTCAATATAACTTTGTTATTTAATTCTAAGGAATCCTCTTGATTCATTTTCTCTCAGCAAAATGAAGTGATTTTCCAGTTTTTCTTACTGAGTCAACAGTAGTAAATCATATTGTTACTAAAGTAATGCTTACGGTACTGAGTGAGACAAAGAAATAAAAGAATATATCCTACTTTTAGAAGCTTAACAGCTAGAAGATTATACTTAAACATAAATAAGAACTCATCTTTGATACATGCTAATAAAAAGCTTAGAAAATAAAATCTTTAGAAATTTAGATGAGAGGGAGATCTTAGTAGGTTGAAGCAGTTGAAAAGAACTTTGAAAAGTTATGTAATGGAGTGGTCAGGCCAAATCACTGGAGAAGGCGTGGGGCAGGGAGAAAACCCTGAGGTGGAATTGAAGATCGGAAGCAGCTTGTCCTCCCAGCAAAGGATGGAAATTGCCTGGGGCAGCCAGACAGCTCGTGGCTGGGCAGCAGGGAGCTTGTACAGAGCCTGCGTGAGTGGCAACTTTGCCCCCTTTTGCAGCATGGTGGCCAGAAGAGGGGCAAAGGCAAATGCGGCTGACAGTGGCCCTCACCGGTTGAAGAGCTGGACACTCACAAGGCTTCTGGAGTGTATGAAATTATGGAAGAGGATTTTTAAACAGAAGGCAGGCAGAAGCTCACTCTTTTGGCTTGGGGGCTCTGGCTCTCTTGGCTCCTTGAACTCTTGCTTCACTGGACACAATGGGAGCACTCATGCCAGGCCCACCTGGGGCTTAGGCCCCACAAGGTTGGAAGTCAGCTGCCCAGGGGAGGGTCCCACACTGGAGTTCGTGCCTCCCTGCCTTCTAGCCTTTGGAACACTATGACCCAGTGCAGCAAGGCACATGGGTCCTGGATTACTTCCTCTCCCTCACCCTGACAGCAGCACTCAGAGACTGAGAGCATCCCCTGGGGGGGTGGGGAGGTAGGAGGTGGGAAGTTCCTCACGGATGGATATTTCCTTGCAGGACCATCAGGAGTGACATGGCAGTGCACTCCTGACCCTGAAAGAGAGAGAAGGGGAGAGAGAGAGGGGAAGAGGGGGGAGAGAGTGTGGAGAGAGGGGAAGAGAGGGAGAGGGATAGAGAGGGGAAGAGAGGGGGGCGAGATATGATGGTGACTCTGAAACCCACAATTACCCACTCCAGGAAGGATGGAAACTTGATTGCATGGCTAGTTTAAGCTCCAAAAGGATAGATAAGCAATAATGGGGAACTTCTGGGTGTGGCTTTGATTTGCAATCATTTTGGGAGCAAGGAAGGTTCTGTGTCTTGCAGAACAAAAGGGTTCGGAGCAGGAATGCTCCCAGCAACACCTCCCCTGAAATTGGAAACCTTATTAATAGAAATCGATTTCCTCCCGCACAAATCTTTGTGTTATGTGTGTACACAGCTGGACCCCATGCTGCCCAGTACCCAGTTACAGTTTGCGGGACTTAACTGGGAAAGACAATTTCATAAAAGCGTTCCCCAAAGAGAAAGTGATGGCTTAGGCAGTTTCGGGGTCCAAAATGTCCCTGATAATGGAGTGCTAAACAAGGCCAGAAGTAGAGGGTTTGTGCTGGGGTAGAGCAGGAGATAAAGGTGCCTGATAATTCAACATTTATAACTTTTGAAAACACAAGTTTTTCTATCAAATGCCTCTAGCTCTCATTCTGCTGAACTTTTATGGGTGGGGGCCTTTATCTCATCTGCTCTGGTATTTTCAGTGCCTCACAGAGTACTGAGATAGGGTACGTGGCCAAATGACTGTAACCAATAAAGGCTACAGGGACTAGCAAGGAGATAGTAACCCAAAACACATTATGGCTTAGAATTTGCAGGAGACCATCTTGATCTAATTTCACCTTGTGGTCACCCCTACCCTCATGATACACTCCTTACTGCACAATAGCATAGTAAAGGACGTGGCCCATGCTGCTGTGATTGGAAACAGAAAGCCCATGTAAGGACACAACGCCGCTAACAGCGCTCTTCCAAGGAGTCTCCACTTGCTTCTCGGAAAATTCCTGAATACTCCTCCCCCTTATTGAATGCTTTACTCCTCAATTAAATGAAACTCAGTAAAGAAGTAAATCCCACTAGGGAGGGGCTGCTCTCTAGAGTAGCTACTTTCTGTTTCACTGCTTCACTAATAAACTGCCTTTCACTTTAAACTCTCTGCTGGCTCAATTTTAAATTATTTCCTGGGCAAAGCTAAGAACCCACTGTGGGTCATGGACCTTTGGGTCCCCAGACCTCTGGAATACCTGCATCAGTACTTTCCTGCCTGGCACAGAAAAGGCACTCTATAAATATTTGCTGAATGAATAAATGAGTCTCATTTGTTCGTTAAGTGAATTACTCAAGATCAAACAACTAGTGTTAGTTATGACTGGAATAACTCATTGTTTTTACCCTATTCAGATATGAAGTATAAAACATTACAGAATCATTATTTCTCCATTCTCCTTATCCTTTGGGTGGGCCTTAAGAAGTTTGTATTTATTAGGGTTCTCCAGAGAAATGGAATCAATAGGATGTGTGTGTGTGGTGGTGGTTGGGGGGGGGCGGTGAGGGGAGATTATAAGGAATTGGCTCATGTAGATGTGGAGGCTAACAGGTCCCAAGATCCACAGGGTGAGTCAGTGAACCAGAGACAAAACAGCCAATGGTGTAGTTCCAGGATGAGTCTGAAGGCCTGAAAACCAGGGAGAGCTGATGTTTCAGTTCTAGTTCAGAGAAGAAAGCCAAACTCCCAGCTTGTTCGCAGTCAGGCAGGAGGAATTCTTCTTTACTTGGGGGAGGGTCAAGTTTTATGTTCTATTCAGGTCTTCAACTGAGTGGATAGCGCCCACCTAACGTTAGGGAGGGTAATCTGCTTTACTCAGTCTAGTCATTTAAATGTTAATCTCACCAGGAAACACTCACAGACTCACCCATAATAATGTTTGACCAATATCTTGGCATCCATGGCCCAGGTAAATTGACACATAAAATTAACCACCACAAACCTTTACCACTCACAACTAATGTGACCAAATGTACTCCATGAAAACATCATGCTCTATATAATTCTAAACATGTATTTGTACAAGTTCCTTTTGTTGAGATACTACAGCATGGTGGTGAAGAACACCTCTGCTCCAGTTCAAATGCCAGTTACCAGGTGTATGAATCTGACAGGTTACTTCTCTTAGTGTCAGTTTCTTGATGTATAAATTGGGAATAAAAATTGACTACTATTTATAAATAAGTAAGAAAATAAATAAAGCCACTATGGAGTCTGAGCTGCTATCCCAGAAGAACTGATGTGCACATCTTATGCCTCAAACCTCTAGACTGGGCCTAAAGCAGCACCGTGTCCCAACGAACTGTTTGCAAGGATAACAGGAAAGCAGGTATTATGACTACTGGACTGATGACAATGGGACTAAAAATTAAAAAACACTGTTTAGGATTAATGCCATTATGTCAGCTTATCTGTACCCACAGGAATGCCTTCCTTCTACTGATGTCATCGTTCCCCTTCCCTTTCTCATGAACACCCCTTGCCTTGGTTTCCTGATCAGAACACTTGTGGGTTCTTGCCTGAATGTGCTTCTTAAAGAGCTTGTCCCCTCCCCTTTCCTCTTCTTCCTCAGCTTCTCCTTCTCTTCCTCCTCCTCCTTATTTCTCTCCTTTTTCCTCTACCTCTTCTTCTTCTTCATGTTTTTTTGATCTCAAATAAATGCCTGTTGCCTCTCACTTTGGGTTATTTTTAGGTTATCATATCTAATAAGAAATGTTGATAAAAATTTAATAAATGTGGCATGCCATTACTATTTCTTTGATTCGGTCAAATAAATATTCATTTAAAATACCAAGTTATATTTTTAATTTTAAACACTCAAGTAAAATAATAATACTCTTCCAAGGCAGATGCCTTTTATTTTATTTATATTTCTACCTTTTAATTCTTAGTTTAATGCCTGATACGTAGTAAGCACATGATAAACATTTAAGAATACTTAATATTATTGATTCAGGAAAAAATATAATGTAGGGTATTTGAATTCTATAACCCTAAATATATTAAAAATATTAAAAAATATTTTTTATTCTTAAAAATAAAAAATTTGAGAATAACTGGTTTCTTTTGCACAAATATTAACTTGACTTGAAATGCAACATTTGGAGAAGTTGTAATAACAGAGGCAGATAATTTCATTAACTTAATATTTGTTAATTTTGTTGCCTTGTAAGCCTGTAAACCTAAACAGTTCCCCTAAACAACTAAATGATGTAAACTTCTGGTTAATCCAATCAATAATCAATTTTTTTGTATTGAATCTTTAAATCTCAGTGGCATAAATGATAATAATGCCTTACATTGAATAACACTTTATAATGTTCAAATTACTTGAACATGCTATCACGTATGATGCTTACAACAGTCTTAAAGAGTGGGTAAGTAGATGTCACTATCCCCACTTTACAAGTGAGCAAACTGAGGAATGAGAGATTCAAACTAGTATGCCCAGTGCCCAGTATCAAATGAATGACTAAGCTGGAAACTTCTAACTTAGTGTACGTTCTAATGCACCAAATCTAAATGGACTAAATTCAAAACTCCAAGGTAAAAAATCTTGGCAGGTTTGTTAAGAAGTGATTTTCTTTCAATACATGTGATTATTGGGCAGTATTTATTCTATGTTAAAAATCTCCAATTTTTATATTAATAGGAATGCAAAATGGACCTTGTATGTAACACATCAATACTGGGAGATTATAATCACAGTAACTAATTTTATACTCGAGTTTGGTTCACTAAGTAATATCATATACTCTAGATGAGAGCTTTTCTCAACCACCATTTTCTATGGTAGTATAATACATTTTCCTGTTGATATTACGCTATTTACTATATTGTCTTAAATTCACTCAAAAAGATTTTTTTAAAGGAGTGTGGTATGCAGTAGAAATAATAGAGAGGCAGGCACAGAGGCAGTCCAAGGAAATGAACGCAAACTTTGACCATGAGACAAGGGTGAGCTGGGGAAGGGAATGATGTCATCAGAACAACAATAGAGGAAGACAGTTTTGGCAGCAGCTTTTGAATAGACTTTGAAGAAAAAAAATTAGAGAGAGGGGAAAAAGGAAACGGGAAAAGGAAGTCTACTCAAAACTCAGCATGACATTTGCAGTGGGTGGGGAGCTTCCTGTCACAGCTTGATGTTTGGAACATCTGGTCACCTTGTATAATGAGACCTTAGAAACTTCAGCTTTCCCAAGTGATCAGATTAGAATATGCATGGATTGCGTGGCCTAACAGTCATTGCTAGTAGACAGGCCTATATGAAGAAAGAAAGAAAAAAAAAATACAGATAGAAAACAGTTACCTCAAGAAAACTCCTGCTAGTTTTCGGATGTAGGTATTCAAATTTGTTAATGTACACACATGCTTTATGTGTTTTTGGAATTTACTGTCTTTGTGTTAAATAAAGTGTTATAAATTCTCTTTGAATTTAATGATCTCAAATGATGAAATGGCGCTAATAGACTTACAGATTCCATACCTTGCTTCATTTACAACGTAGGCCAAGGTTTCTCACGGCGCAATTGTGCCCTCTAGTGTTCATAGCATTTAATGAAGGCTACTTTGGAGTTAAAAACTGACTTCTAATGAGTAGGGAAACTAATTATGCACCCACTTTATCATCTGAAGGCTAACCACTGTATGTAAGTTTAAGCATGTGGTTTTGTTATAGTAACAAATAAGCCCCCTAATCTCAGTGGCTTAAGAAACAAAACTATTTCTCAGAAGGTCCAGTGCAGGCTGATTGGATCTCTGTACAAGCAACCTCTTGGGGCTCTAGACTTCCTGTATCTTGTGATCTCTTATCACCTTCTCACCTGCCAAAGTCACAGGACAGGGAAATAGAGAGATGGATAAGGCACACTGGCTTTTAACTGCTTCAGCCAGGAAGTGACACATGTCACAACCCTGTTGCTTCCTACCGGCTAGAACTAAGCATGAGAACGTGGAGAAGCACACGGATGTTCTGGGAACACTAACGGCCTCTGCTAAAGCTTCTACAAGAGCAGCCGGGGAAGAACATATTAGATATTCTAAATTTATTATTTTGGGAAATATTTTTGATTTGAAGTTTTCCTGTAGGAAGGTAGTCAGTCTAAAAGAGCCCCAAATTTAATATTCATAATTCTTCATTTTTCCATGTGACACTCAAAATTAAATATCTTGTTTGTATAATAGCAGAAGTGTAGGGATAGATATTTATATCAGAATTTCTGTTCTGATTGACTTTTGTGTTAAAATAAAGTATCTCTTATGTCCCTGTTATTTAAGAAAACTATCTTCCTCCTCTGCATCTATTCCTTAGATGTGTTGTAATTTTATTTTTAAATATTTCTTTCTAACTTAATTTGGATATATTTGAAAGCTATTCCCCAAACTGTTCTCCTTACTGATATTCTATCCTTGAGAAGTATATTACATATATTTATGAAAGTTTATAAATTATATATATTAGTAGAGAAATACAGGGTGGGTCAAAAGTAGGTTTACAATTATTCATATGGAAAATAATACAAGAATTAATAAATAATAATATAAGAATAGACTGTTTTACAAGTGGAAACCTATTTCTGCCCCACCCTGTATATACTTAAGGAAACTATAGTTGTTTTTTAATTATTGAGCTTAGTGGATCTTATTGTGATTTTTTTCATTATGGTAAAATATACATAACATAAAATTTGCCACCTTAACCATTTCTTAAAAATCCTCACCTGAGGATGTGTTTGTTGATTTTAGACAGAGGAAGGGAGAGAGACAAACATTGTGTGATAGAGAAACATCAATTGTGTGTTTCCTGTATATGCTCTGACTGGGGATCAAACCCGTGACCTAGGTATGTGCCCTGACAGAGGGTTAAACCTGCAACCTTTTGGAGTACGGGACGGTGTTCCATCCAGCTGAGCCAGCCAGCCAGGGCCCACCTTAACCATTTTTAACTCTGTAGTTCAGTGGCATTAAACACATTCACATCGTTGTGCAATCATCACCATTGTCCATCTCTGAAACTTCTTTTAATCCTGCCTGAAATAAAACTCAGTATCCATTAAACACTAACTCCCACTCCTCTATGATTTATAGCACATCTTGATTAGAGAGACATCAAGTGTTCAACCCATATAGTCTGTGTCCTCTTGGTCTATAGATCTGATGTAGCTTACTATGCTTACTTTTCATTACATCTGGCAAAGCTCCATTTTTCAAAGGAAGTTTTCTTCATTGTGCCTAGTGATGCTCTGGGAATAATCAATTACAGTATTTGGCTTCCAGTTACATTACTAAGATTTCCCTTTTCAACCTTGATATCCTAAAAGACTGATTTTTTAAATAAGTTATTTCAAATATGGAGATGCTGTGCAGTGGTAGGCACTTCATCATCAGTTTTACGTTCCTAAAAGTTTTTTTCATATTTCTAGTATATTTTTATCGCTAATAATGTTATTAACCTTCACATAATAATGATAGGTACTAGGTTCTAAGTACTTGATACACATAATACATGATGAGGCTAGTTTTTGAAGTAGAAAACACAGGAGAAAAAGCAGGGTAGAAAGAAGGAAAAAAATCACTCAGGTTTTGGACATGCTGGCTTTGAGGTGCTGGAGGAAAGAGGATATCTCGTGGGAGACAGTGGTGGGAAATGTGAACTTGAGTCAGAAGTCAGGAGCACTGCCAGGGCTGGAGGTGGGTTGGAACTGAATAATATGTGTGGAAGAGCTGCAGCTGTGGAACAAATGAGATTGTCAAGGGAGAGAGAGAGAATGCAAGGCCCACTTAGCCCAGCACCAGCCCTGAGCTGAGCTCGAGGCAGGAGTAGGGATTTGTCAGGCAGGAAGGCAGGAAAAGACAATTCTGATGAAGGAAATAGTGATGGCATGGAGCCTGCGTGGTCCCTGGTAACCTCTGCTGTACTTTCATCTCCCTGAATGTGACTGTTTGGATACCGCATGTAAGTGGATTGTGCCTATTTCCCTGTCATGTCTGGCTTATTGAGAGCAGCGGTTCTTACCCGGGCTGTGCAGCCAAATCACTGGAGGAGCTTTGAAAAAGTACAAATGTCTGAGCCCCAGAATGAGAGATTCTGAGTCATGCGGTCTGAGGTAGGGGTCAAACTTCTGCATTGAAAAAACCAAGAGCAAACACCTGCCGTGGAAGGAGAAGAACAGAGGAGGATCGTGTCCCAAGGTAATGGAGGCAAGGCTGAGGGTCAGGGGAATGGCCAGCTGGGAAAAGGTGCCTCAGGAGAGGGTTAGGACATAGAGCACTCTGGAGCAGCCACTAGGCTTGACAAACAAGTTTTTATCAGAAGCTTCAGTGGAGCTGTTTCAGTAGAAAGATAAGGAAGAATAATTGATGAGCGATCTTCTGGGACACTGCAGAAATCGGGGTCAAAATTATGGATAGAAAGGGGAAGGATTCAAGGATGAGTGGAGATGCAGATAAATTATGAAATAGAAGGAATGCAAATGGAGAGACTGGATGCTTGCTAGTTGCAATTTTCCAAGCAAAGTTACCAGCACACTCATGGGAGGCCACAGCTTCAGGAATTAAGAATGCAAGCTCTGGGGCCAGATTGAGAGGCTCAGATTCTGGCTCTGCGATCTTTTGCTTCAGATTTTTCATCTGTCAGTGGGGATCTTTAAATACTATTTTCTGTTCTGTAGGGCTGTTGTAACAGTTAAAATGACAGTACAGTAATGTTCTTCAGCCAGCACCTGGCACACAGTAAGGACTCAGGTTTGTTAACAGCCACGGAGGCGAAGATGGGGCTTGATGCCTGGGCACCTCTGAGGGGAATGGAAAAAGATGCCAAGTGGAGCTGTAAAGGGGTTTCAGATCAGTCACTGAATTCCTTGGTGGAATTCAGCAGCAGCAAGAGGCAAAGGCAGGGAATCAGCAAGGTGAAGGTCCAAGAGGTTTGTGGCTGTGAAAAAGGTGGAAATGCAGTGGAAAGAAAGTTATGGGTTGAGAGAAAAATTCAGTAGGGCAATCACTTTTTACACCTCCTGCTTCAAAGTTGATTCCACCCCATCAACAGGTTTCAAACTCTGAGGAGCCTGGTGATTCCGCAAAGATGCCTCAGGGACAATTCTTTCCACCAGAGACTCCATTATAGTGTGTCTACACAAGGAAGGGTTGGAGGGACAGGGTGTGGAGGGGTGGAAGAAGTATGTGTTTCTTTGTAAAATTTCACTGGAAAAAAAGGGCGTTTCTGTTGTTTGCATGCTTGTTTATTTTGGTTTGTAAACCACTGCCTTTTGGTGGAATGAATTTGGGATCGACAAGGTGGAGATACGGACTTTGACCCTGTGCTAGCCAAAGCAGCCCTGTGGTTTGCTTACTTTCCTTCAGTCTCAGTTTTCTCATTTGTGAAACGAGTGGGCTGCACTAGATGATGGTTTCTGCTAACACCCCCTCTTTCCGGGTGCCGAGCTCTGGGACTCCGCCGCGCTGCAATTTTGGAGGTTTGCATACGCCACCCTGTGGTAAAACGGATAATGCTGTCAACAGGCTCGAGGAGACTGAAAACCCGGGGAGTCAAGGCAACTTTCTAGGCGGACTTTAATTTATGTACAGAAAAATCTCTCTCCAGGGACAGGCCGCCCTACTCAGGGTAAGAGTGCTCTTTTGTTAAAATAAATTGAGGATGAGCTAGACATGGAGCAGTAGCCAGCATCTCATTATGGCAACCAGAATAACTCATCAACACGTGAATAATTTATGATATGCTCAGCTTGTTGGAGAGAGAAGGCTGATAACATTAGCAAATCTGCTTACTTCAGTTCAATTTTTCTTTATTGAAACAGTGACCTTGAAAACGACTCCATCCTCATATTCAGGCCTATCGCACGAGTTTCCCAGTGCAGTGGTAAAACTGCTCTGTGTGTGTGCTGTTTATGTCACTGCACTTTCGAGCTCAAATAAAGTCAGGGTCACTCCATAATGAGGTACAACAGCTTCTTTGTCCCTAAAGTATTTTTTAAACGAACTGATTAGTAATACTGGAGATCCAGGTACAATTCAGAAGGTTATTGGAACAAAAGCTTCTGGGGGTGGCCTTGGACTAGGCAGTTCCTACCTATGAGCAGAGAGGGTGTCTGCAACAAAGCTGTTGGGGAGCAAATACCGTGAAATGATAATAGAGCAGCAGTCAGAGGGAGTTTTTCTGTCATTGTGCTAATCCCCAAGCCCTTGAGGAATGAGATCCATGATTAGTTTTGGACCACACAAGGGGGACCCCCCAAAATGGAATTTATTTAAACATAAAAATGGTGTATTTATCGTTACATGTTTAAACGTCAGTCATCTTCAAAGTACAATACTCTCCATTTGATGCAATACACCCATCGAGATGTTTTTCCACTGCTTAAAACAGTGTTTGATGCCTTTTAGAGCTTTGCTGTTTTTTGTTTCACCTATTCCACATTGGAAAAATGTTTCCCTTTAAGGACTTTTTTCATCTTGGGAAACAAAACAAGTTGCTAGGGGTGAGATGGGGCAAATAGGGAGGGTGGGGAGCAGGGATCAGGCTGTTTTTGGTCAAAAACTGCTGAACACTCGTGTGGTGTGGGTAAGTGCACTCGTAAATTACCCATCATGAAATGGGCAAAAGCTCTGAAAGTCTTAAAAAAAAATTCACTGAAGCCGAACACAACCTTTCAAAACAGCACCAGCTGGTACACTAATACAGATGGGTTCCTGGAACACTCACCTAGTGGGGGAGGCCTGTATTACTAGAGTCTAGACCTCCAGAAGATAATTCTGTTTATTTTGCCCCCCGCCCCGTATATACTCACTCTGTAGGTTAAACCTCACTTGTCTTTTTTCTCCCCAGCAAAGCTTCAGACTAAAATTTTACCCTCCAAAGAGCTAGTTTCAAAAATTGCTCAGAAGAGCTCCTCTTTTATACTTAGTCATTTTATTTACTCTATGATGAGATTTGTGGATTTAAAGCTATAGCCTTCAAAATTTATTTTGGCTGATATCAAACTGATCACCCACTTTTCTAATTCTATAGGTCAATCTCATACTCCTTCCCTTGAACGTCTCACCCTTCAATCTCAGCTGTAACTGCTCAGGGCAAATATAGTACAGTACATCATGAGAAATTTAAACTCTCTACCCCCATTCTTAAAAGTTTGTGGCATTTATACTCATTCATATTTCTTTCTCATTTCACAGCAAAAGGGGTGCACCCTCCACTTGTGTTCTGGATCCTACAACCTCTTCCCTTATACACCAACTATCATTCTTTTCTTATTTCCAACTTTTCCTCCTAAGCATATAGTCATGTGTGTTTTGCCTCTTTAAACAAAGAAGCAAACTTGATCCCATGCCCCACTTTAGTTACTGTTTTGGGTGTCCTCTTTTGGTCCGAGCCAACCCTCTAACAGAGGAGGTGTGTTCTGTATCTCCATTCCCAAATCTCATAATTCTCAAATGATAGCAATAAGGCTCCCACATCAACCATGCCACTGAAAGTGCTCCTCCAGAGTCACCACTGCCAGATTCAATGGACACTTTTCAGGCCTCTCATACTTACTCGGTGTAATGATGCTGGAACAACCAGACCCTCATGTTGTGATTTCCTTTCCCGAACAACACAGAGCTCAGTCTCTCTACTAATTACATGTCTCAAAGGGCTAATTTGATATCTCTAATGACATCACATTAATGAAGGTCAGAAAGTCAAATCTTAATTACTGCGCTAGATGTCAAAATGTAAAATTTAGCTTATAAAAGAACAACCCCACAAAAACCTCTTTGTGGCATTTAACACCACAGACTACGTTCATCTTTTATTTATCTTTTTTTATTTTTATCCTCAACCAAGGACATGCTTGTTGATTTTAGAGAGAGGGGAAGGGAGGAAGAAAGAGGAGAGAAACATTGATGTTAAAGAGACAGAAACATAGATTGGTTGCCTTTCAGACGCACCCAGACCAAGAGCTGAACCCGCAACCCAGGCATGTACCCTGACTAGGCAGCATTACACCCAACCAACTGAGTCATACCAGTCAGGGCTACCTTCATCTTAAAAAAAAAAAGATTTTATTTATTTATATTTAGAGAGAGGGGAAGGGAGGGAGAAAGGGAGGGACAGAGACATCGATGTGAGAGAGAAATGTTGATTGGTTGCCTCTCAAACGTGCCTTGACATGGAACTGAACCTGCAACCCAGGCATGTGCCCTGCCAGGGAGTCAGACTGGTGACCTTTAGCTTTGTGAATGACGCTCCACCAGCTGAGCCACACCTGTCAGGGTTACTTTCATCTTTTAAATGTCTCCTCAATTGGCTTAGTTGACACCACTCTCCCAGACTTTTCTATGTCTGCTTTAGAAATTCCTTTTTAGTTTCCTTTTTAGGGACGCATGTGTGTGTGTGTGAAATTGATTGAGTATCTTCAAAGTGCCAGACACAGTAATAATTTGCACGTGTTATCTCATTTAATCTTTAGAACAACCTTCTAAGGTAGGTGCTTTTAATCTTCATTTTATACGAGGAACTGAAAACTCATAGAGGTTAGTAACTCTCTTGAGTAACAGATTCACACCCAGGGTCATCTGTCTTCAGAGGTCAAGCTCTTCTGCTGTGCAGTCCTTCTTCTTTACAACGCTTCTTGAAGTTTAACATGCCTGAAGGCACTGTCCACAGTTCTCTTCCTTTCCCCAGGGAGTATCATTCCCATCTGGGAGTCAGTGACTATTTTTGTGCTCACACATGTGAAGTCACTTTGTGCACTGTCACTCCACATAAATCACTGTCCCCTGGGCACATCTAAATCTGTTTTCCACAGGTCCCTCAATCCCAACTTGTTCAAAGTCTTTTTTTCTTATTTGTGGAAAGAAAACCTAATATGAGACTTACCCTCAACAAAATTTTAATTTCATATGTCAATTATATCTCAGTAAAACTGGAGGAAAAAAGAGAAATGTCAGCATATGTATTGGGTTGGCCAAAAAGATCATTTTTTTTTTCTGTAAGATGACTACAGTACTGTTTAATTATCTTTAACTTCATTTGAAACAATTTTGTTAGGTTGTGTTGTGACAGCTGTCATATCTGTGTGCACTTAAAAATTTATCAAAATAGTTAAATTTTTGGTAGTCATTTTAATATTGAAGATGGAAGAAAATATGCAAACATTTCCAGTGTATTATGCTTTATTATTTAAAGAACGATAAAAGCATAACTGAAACACACAAAAAAGACTTGTGCAGTGTATGGAAAAGGTGCTGTGACTGATAGAATGTGTCAAAAGTGGTTTGTGAAGTTTCATGCTGGGTATTTCTCGCTGTACGATGCTCCAGAGTTGAAGTTGATAGTGATCAAATTGAGACATTAATTGAGAACAGTCAACATTATACCACATGGAAGATAGCTTGTAAGTTATCTGTAAAAGGTTTCTTCTACTGTCAAAAAATATGCATGTGTAACTCAGCAAAGTGGGAATAGAAGGAACATACCTCAACATAATCAAAGCCATATACGAGAAACCTGCAGCCAATATTATGCTCAATGGGTAAAAACTAAAAGCTTTCCCTTTAAATTCAGGAACAAGACAAGGATGTCCACTTTCACCACTTGTATTCAACATAGAACTGGAAGTTCTAGCGACAACCATCAGGCAAGAAAAAGAAATAAAAGGCATCCAGATTGGAAGGGAGAAAGGAAAAATGTCATTATTAGCAGAGGACATGATAGCATACATAGAAAATCCTATAATCTTCACCAAAAAACTACTCAACCTAAAAAGTGAATTTGGCAAACCAGTAGGATACAAAGTCATTATTCAGAAATTGATGGCATTTTGTACACTAACAATGGAATATCAGAAACAGAAATCAGGAAAAAATCCCATTTAATATAGCCACAAGAGAAATAAAGTACCTAGGAATAAATTTAACCGAAGAGGTAAAAGACCTGTACTCGGAAAACTATAGAGCACTGAAGAAGAAATTGATGAAGATACAAATAAATGGAAGTGTATATTGTGTTCACAAATTGGAAGATTTAACATCATTAAAATGTTCATAATACCCAAAGCCATCTACAGATTCAATGCAATTCCAATTAAAATACCAATGGCATATTTCACGGATCTAGAACAAATATTTCAAAAATTTATATGGAACCAAAATGACCCCAAATAGCCTCAGCAATCTTAAGAAAGAAGAACAAAGTTGAAGGGATCACAACACCTGATATCAAACTATACTACAAGGCCACTGTAATCAAAACAGTCTGGTATTGGTATAAGAACAGACACATAGATAAATGGAACAGCATAGAGAGTCAAGAAATAAACCTATGTCAATACAGTCAGTTAATATTTGACAAAGGGGACAGAAACATAAAATGGAGCAAAAATAGCCTCTTTAATAAAAGGTGTTGAGAGAACTGGACTGGGAGATGAAAAAAAAAAAAATGAAACTAGACCACCAACTTACACTATATACCAGAATAAACTCAAAGTGGATAAAAGACTTAAATAGAAGTTGTGACACTATACAAGTCCTGGAGGAAAACATAGGCAGGAAAATTTCAGATATCCCATGTAGCAATATATTTGCTGATCATTGTCCCAGGGCAAAGGAAATAAAGGAAAATATAAACCAATGGGACTATACAAACCTAGAAGTTTCTGCATGGCTAAAGAAACCATTATCAAAATGGAAAGGGAACCAATCATATGGGAGAACATTTGCCAATGATACATTGGACAAGAGTTTGATTTCCAAACTATATAAAGAACTCATATGACTCAACACCAGGAAAACAAACAATCCAAGTAAAAAATGGGCAAAGGCCCTGGCTGGTGTGGCTCAGTGGACTGAGTGCCGGCCTGTGAACCAAAGGGTCGCCAGTTCAATTCCCAGTCAGGGCACATGCCTGAGTTGTGGGGCAGGTCCCCAGTAGAGGGTATGTGAGAAGCAACCACACACTGATGATCTTTAAAAAAAAATGAGCAAAGGACCTGAATAGACATGTCTCCAAAGAGGACATCAAGATGGCCCACAAACAAATGAAAAGATGCTCAACTAGCTATCAGAGAGATGCAAATTAAAACCACAATGAGATATCACCTCTCACCTGTCAGAATGGCCATCATAGTAAATCAATAAACAACAAGTGTTGGCGAAGATGTGGAGAAAAGGGAACCCTAGTGTACAGTTGGTGGGAATGCAGACTGGTGTAGCCACTGTGGAAAACTGTATGAAATTTCCTTAAAAAATTAAAAATAGAACTGCCTTTTGACCCAGCGATTCCACTGTTGGGAGTATACCCTAAGAATCCTGAATCACCAAAAGAACTTATGCACCCCATTGCTCATAGCAGCACAATATACAATAGCCAAGTGCTGGAAACAGCCTAAGTGCCCATCAGTAAATGAGTGGATCAAAAAACTATGGTACATTTATACAATGGAATACTATGCAGCAGAAAGAAAGAAGGAGCTCCTACCTTTTGTGACAACATGGATGGAACTGGAGAGCATTATGCTAAGTGAAATGAGCCAGTTGGTGAAAGACAAATACCTTATGATCTCACCTATAAGAGGAATCTAATGAACAAAATAAACTAATAAACAAAATAGTATCACAGGCATGGAAACATGGAACAGACTGATGGTGATCAGAGGGGAGAAGGAAGGGGGATAAGGGTGGAAAGAGGGGGAAGAAACTAGCCAAAAAGCATGTATGAATGACCCACAGACATGGACAACAGTGTGGGAATTGACTGTAGGAGTGGGGGGGTGGGCAGAGGAAGGCAAAGGGGGAAAAGTTGAGACAACTGAAATAGAATAACAATAAAAAATGATAAAAATATGCATGTATAGTAATTAGGACTTCATTTCATGTTTTCTTCCCTTATCTTACTGTCATTTTCCTGAAACCTTATTTTAGAAAACTGATCAAGTCACATGATGCATGTGGCTCACTCCGACTACATCTAAGCCCTTCTGCACATCTAAACTTAGATGGAGTTGGTCAGATGAGGGAACATCTGGGTTAGGCCTTTTTTAAAGTACTTTTTTTAAGGAACTGTGAGCATGCTGTTGAAGTGTGGAGTTGTAACTCTGTGTGGCCTACAAACAGTCAACAATATATTTTGTTGTGTATAATGCATACCCACGTTTTGTGCACACCACACACAGGATTATCATATCCTTATTGTACCCATGGTATGTAATCATTGTGCCAATATATAATGCGTATCCTTATTTTTCCCTCAAAAATTTGGGTAAAGTGTGCACTATATACAGCAAAATACAGGACTCAAAAGTTACATTATTGCAAAATGGGTGTACTTCCCAGGTACTCATACACTATTTTTTTGTATTGCTTGTTCTATACCAGGGACATTTTCTTTTATTGTCACTTGATTTTTCAATATTTTTTAGCCACTTAAAGAAAATCAGCTTATGTTTGCCTCAAATCCATTCCAAGTTGTATATTTGCTTTACAATAAAATTTTTTTTATCCCCCACCCCCCAAAGAAGTATAAGTTTGTAGTTACAGAATAGTCACAGAGATGTAAATTACAGTGTAAGGAATATAGTCAACGATATCATAATAACTATGTATTGGGCCAGGTGGGTACTTGAAATATTGGGGGAACCACTCTGTAAAGTACATGATTGTCTAACCACTATGCTGTACATCGGAAACTAATACAGAATAGTAATGAATGTAAACTGTAACTGAAAAAAACGAGTCTTCCAATGGGTTCCATTACAGGTAGAGTAAAATAAAAAATCTTGACATGGCCCACTGGCTGGGCAAGCCCGGCCTCCAGCCTGCATCGACAGCCTCATTTCACGCCCCCCTGCCCCTGATGGCTATTATAAATTGCAATAGTTCTCACCCACTTCACAAAAGACAGCCCATCTCAGATATCTTTTGATAACCAAACTCTGATTACATGTCCAGAGCCCACAAAACACAAAGAATGCTGTTTCTTGCTATGTTGCAACTTACATGAAGAGATAGTTTGTATTTCAGGACTGAAAGATGCCTTGAACATGTGCATTTTCCCACGTATCGGAGGATGGCTTTTGATGAGACTTTACAAAAATACTGCCTAGCAACATTAGTTTCCTCAGGTCATGTGATCAAATTTCTCCATAAATGGTTCCTTGATGATTTTTTTTTTGTGGATACCCACTTAAATGGGAATTTTGTACCAATTCTGGAGTTTCTTTGACATGTTCTTTGATAGCTATGTCAATCACTTAGTGCCTTAAAGTAATTTCTCCTTAGATTTCTCTTTGTAGATGACCCTGCTCTTTTACTAGATTCTCACCCTCACCTAATCCCATTTCACCAATCATATAACCACCTACTTCTGGCTGACTTCTTATTGTGTCCTTTTTCCTCTCCATTTTTACAAGTGGTGGCCACCAGTCCAAGGGAGGCCTCCAATCCTGGTGGTGATAGTATTGCAGCAACTGTGGAATCACTTTCAAGCTCCCTGGGCAAATGATATGTTTTCTTTCTAGTTATGAGGGTGACTGGGAATTCATTTCCTAATGACTCAACTTCCTCTTTGCAATGTGAGAGGAGGGGAAGCAAAGGTAAAAACCCTGGCTTCTAAACTCCCTCTTAGGCTTTAACAAGATGTGTTTACTAAAGAAAACATTTAGAATGTCAAACCAAGCCAAACAAAATCCCAGGGCTAAAGTTAGATTTTTTTCCTATTCACTCATCTGGAAAAGTAAGTGGTGGTGGTGGGCCTGGCCAAAATGACCATAGTTAACATCAAGAATATGCAATTTCTCCAGGTTCATTTCTGGTTAGCCCAGTTTGGCCTGCTTTACCACATACACGCTCTTACTGATGTGCATTTAGAACCGTCAGATCTCTGAAACAAATATGACAATCTTCTAAACCCTCATTAGCTTGCTTAATAAATTTAGGAAATGTGGGCGCCAGGATTGGCACTGGAGCACTCTGAACTTCGACCACAGGAAGGTTGTTGTGGAGTGATGCTTTCCTAGGGACCATTTCTCTGGGAATACTTGCCTGAACCAAATGGAAACCATCTGGCCAAGTGAACTCATTGTCATGAGCTAATAACACTACATTAGTTACACAAAGATTTAAAGGGCTAGGTTTTGGGAGGCGGGGGAAAGAACATTGTAATAATCATCCATTCTTATTTCAGTCTGTGGTCCATATTTTAGATCAAATTAAAAGTGATCATTTTCCTTTTTAAATACATTCTGCCCCTCAATATTGTTGCTTTTCAAAAGTGCATCTGACCATCTTTAATTCAAGTCGTAAGATAATAATGATACAAATGTTAAGAAAAAGTAGGCATTTTTCCAATCCCATGAGTAAATTTCCACCCAAAGTGGTTTTGGCAGAGGGTTTTATTTTATATAGTAACACATTTTAGACATTCTGGAAGCGGCTGGGGTTACATGATGTAATAATAACTATCAGTTATTAAAAAAGATCATATGCCCTGTAAAATATAAATGCTAAGCATTTTCTGTGTGCTATATCTCATTTAATCCCTGAATGGTAAATAGTGTAAATATTACCTTTATTTTACAGATAAAGAAACTAAAGCCCAGAGGAAGTGAGTAATTTGTCCAAGGTATGATGGGTGTAAGCCACAAAGTGGGACCTAACTAAAGTCTTTCTGGCGCTAAACACTTAGTCTGCGTGCTACGTGCAGTATAGGCAGCTGTGCTTATTCTATTTCTTGGCTCAAAACTGCCAGGGAGATAAAAATAAGCCCTACTTTTATAAAATCATTTTTCAAAAGAAGCTTAGATAAAAAGTAAAACACAAACTTACTAAGTTCTAATCCTTTTAAAAACAACTTACCATTCTGTAAAATTTGGCTTATAATGAGATAACTTGGGCTTAGTTGTCTAAGATAATACTATTTGCAACTTCCGGTCAAGGTGGCAGTGTATGCAGACATGGCTCACATCTTCGCACAACTGCAACAAAATTACAACTAAAATATAGAACAACCATTGCTCAGGACAGACAGATATTGAGTTGAATGGAAGTCTGACAACTACAGAATTAAAGAAACCACATCTATCAAGACAGGTAGGAGGGGTGCAGATGGGGAACGGGCTGGTCCCACATCATCGTGTGGTGGATCAAAATTTGGGAGGGGTATATTGGGAGCGAGGAGTTCCAGCCCCACACCAGGACCCCAGCCCAGGTCCAATGCCAGGAAGATAAGTCCCCACAACTTCTGGTTATAAAAATCAGTGGGGATTGTGTCAGTGGAAGAAATTTCTGGAACCCCAAGCAGTTCCTCTTAAAGAACCCACACATGGACTCACCTACTCAGACTCACTCCCTCTGGGCTCTGGTGCTGGGGAGGCAGCTTGAGGGGCACCAGTGGTGTGTAGGGGGAGGCTGAGGCCCGGAATCAAGGTAGGCAGAGGCGATTGTCCCTTTTCTGGGCTGTATCTAAGATTCCATCAACCTGGCTTAACACTGTTTGACCCTCCTTGGAGATCCCCAGAGACTCTGCCCTACCCAACTAAAGGGCCCACCCAAGCTGCTTTCCCATATTAATGGTTTCTCTTGGCTTGCTCATGCTTCAAAACTTCCTAAATCCTCTCAAACAAGCAACAGCTGGCCTCAGTGAGTCCCAGGTCTGTCACTAGCAGCCTAGATTCACAGCTTGGCTTTGTCTGGAAATCTCCAAGCCCAGCAGCCCTCTCAGATTGCTTTATAACTCAGGCAGGGTGACCCTGGGCAAAACACAGGTGGAGGCTGATTTTGGCCAGCACCACCTGGGAAACCCCAGGGGCAGTGTACTCAGCAGATAGCTACTGACCACATTGGAATACCACCACCCTGCCCCTATACAGCTGATCCTCCACAGACAGTGGAGGTTGGTGGTAAGTGGTCACAGCCAGTACTTAAAGCTGACTGGCCTGGTAAATCCCTGCCATTGACCTGCCAACAGCAACCAAGGCTCAACTACAAGAGGAAGTTGTCCTCAGCCCACATGGAGGGTGCACCTCGAGTACCCAGCTTGGGTAATAGAGGAGGCTGTGCCACTGGACCCTACAGGACACCTATTAGACCATACTACCAAGCCATGTAGTCAAAGCAGCTCTGTCTAATACATAGAAACAAACACAGGAGGGCTGCCAAAACAAGGAGACAAATAAACATGTCTCAAATGAAAGACAGGTCAAAACTCCAGAAAAAGAGCTAAACAAAGTGGAGATATGCAATCTATCAGATGCAGAGTTCAAAACAATGGTTATAAGGATGGTCAAGGAACTTAGTGAGGAACTTAACAGCATAAAAAAGATCTAGTCAGAAATGAAGGATTCACTAATTGAAATAAAGAATAATTTACAGGGAAATAACAGTAGAGTGGATAAAGCTGCAAATCAAATCAATGATTTGGAACATAAGGAAGCAAAATACAACAATGCAGAACAATGAGAAGAAAAGAGAATCTGAAAAAATGAGGATAGTGTAAGAAGCCTGTGGGACAACTGAAGCAATCCAGCATTCATTTCATAGGGGTGCCAGAAGGAGAAGAGAAAGAGCACAACATTGGAAATCTATTTGAAAAAATAATGAAAGAAAGCTTCCCTAAATTGATGAAGGAAATAGACATGAAAGTCCAGGAATCACAGAGTCCCAAACAAGATGGATGCAAAGAACACCCCACCCCCCCACCAAAGGCACATCTTAATTAAAATGCCAAAGGTAAAAATAAAGAGATGGGAGGGACATGTGGGAGAATGGGTGATAGGTGAGGGGATTAAGTACAAATAATTACCTTCTGTAACAAGGTAGTTACAGAATAGCCATGGAGATATAAAATATAGTATAGGAAAGGGAGTAGACAAAAAACTTACATGCATGATCTGTGGATATGAATAAGGGTGTAGGGATTGCCTGAGGGAGTGGGGGTTGCTGGGTGGAGGGGAGCAAAGAGGAAAAATCGGACAATTGACTTTTATGTAATAGTGTAATCAATAAAATATAATTAAAAATACTATTTGCATACTTAGACAATGGTTACTCATGGTCAGGCCCATCCAAGAGAATTTTATAAATACAAGTCTTTTGTTCACTTTAGAGTACTATTCCTTTTTTGATCTCTGTATTTGGTAATTTCCAGGGTTCTTTTTAGCTAGAATTCAGAAAATTCATCAACTTAAAAATACCAATCAATTAAAACAAAATAAAATATAAAATTCACCAAAAGAGTTCTCTTATAGCCAAAATTGTTTCAATTAATAGTTTATATTAGCCTGGCTATAACAGTAGAAAATTGTAATGGTGGAAAATCGTAACCCACCCCATCATTCTTTTGACATTGTTTCTGTAAGTGCTGACTCCGACTAGTATGTAGCTTGTAGATGAACAGCATGTTTGTATAAGAATCCTAGCAACTAAATTCAGAAGATATAGACTCCGACCTTCAAGCATCCCTGCTCCAGGAAATTTGCTGACCTTCAATGGTGGAGTCAGGATGACGTAAGTGAGGATGACGTGAGGCCAGGATGACTAAAGCAGGATGACGCATACCAGACCATCACTTGCCTGATCGGAATGGACCGTGCTAATCTGCACGTAGAGAACTTTTCTATCTCCTTCCTTGATCTCTTTGTTCTGTTCCCCTCTCCCTCCTTATAAAAACCTCTGCCTCCACTGAGAGATGGAGATGGCCTTTGAGACATGAGTCCCCCATCTTCCAGGCTGCCGGCACCTGAAAATAAACTACTTTCCTTTTTATCAGCACCTGCCTCTCTAGTAGTGGCTTTCATAGCAGTAGACAGCTGGACCCGCTTTTGGTTACCTGCACTCTTCAGTTATCGTGACGGACACTCAACTCAAATCAGATTAAAGAAAAACAATTTCACGGCTCATGCAGCTGAGAAAGATTCTGGACTGGCTTCTGGAAAAGTTGAGCTGTAAGAACTAGGGTGTTGAGCCCCAAACTGGGGGCAATGCCATGAGGTCTGTCCTCATGGATATCTGTCTTCTGTCTCTGCCATCTCTGCTTGGCTTCCTTCTGCAAACTGGCACTCTCCACAGGATGGTAAAGGGGGTCAGTGGAAGCTTAGGCTGCATCTCAGCTGGCAAAACCCAGGGAAAGATCTTGATCTGCTTCTTGTGAATCTCTTTCCATCACTGTGCAGTTACTGAGAGTGACCAGGCTTGTGGAACAGACCCACACCTGGGTCCAGGAATGGGGTCCAGCTCAGTTACCTGACAAAGAGGAATGGGACCAAATATGCTCAGTGGCCAAAAGCAAAACTGACCACAAACCATTGTATGCCCTGTCTGGTACACCCTATTCCTCACCAGACCAAGTAATTTAGCTAATCAGATATAATTCCTTTGGAATGGAATCTACTGTATTTTGCCATGTATAAAGCGCACCTGCGGTTTTGTGCGCATTACACACGGGATTATTATACCCATTGTTATACACATGGTATGCAATCATTATACCCATGTATAATGCACACCCTTACTTTTTCCTCAGAAATTTGGGCAAAAAGTGTGCTGTATACACAGCAAAATATGGTAAATACTTTTCTACCAGTTAGGTTATATTACATGATGTTCCCCAAATAAACAACTTCAAGACCTCGGTAGCTCACAACACTGAAGATTTATTTCTCCCTCATGTTATAGGTTGGCGAGGTTCAGCTCTATGTCTCCTTCTATTGTATTCCACCTGCAGCTGAGTGTACACCATACATTTCTGCTGCTCACCGCTCCGCATTAGGGTCCACAGCTTAAGAGCCCAGTTCTCCATGTTACTGTCTTCACTTCAGACACTGCATATACCTCAGGGGTCCCAAGGCCACCCACACTTTTTACCAACTGGTTATAAATTCAGAGGTTTCCACAACTCTCTCAGGTTTTATAACCTGCTAGAATGACTCAAGGAACTTAAGATAGTGCTATTTATTTATTTATTTATTTACTTACTTACTTACATACTTATTTATGTATGTTGTTCAAGTAAAGTTGTCTCCATTTTCACCCCACCACACCCCCCGCCCACCCATCCCTGCCTCCCACCCTCGAACCTACCCCCTTTGGCTTTGTCCATGTGTCTTTTATACATGTTCCTTGATGGCCCTTCCTCTATTTTCCCCCATTATCCCTTGCCCTACTCCCCTCTGGTTACTGTCAATTTGTTCTTTATTTCAATGTCTCTAGTTATATTTTGCTTGCTTTTTTCTTTTGTTGGTTATGTTCCAGTTAAAGGTGAGATCATATGGTATTTGTCCCTCATTGCCTGGGTTATTTCATTTAGCATAATGCTCTCCAGTTCCACCCATGCTGTTGCAAAGAGTAGGAGCTCCTGCTTTCTTTCTGCTGCATAGTATTTTGTCATGTAAATGTACTATCATTTTTTGATCCACTCATTTGCTGATGGGCACTTAGGTTGCTTCCAGCACTTGACTATTGTAAATTGTGCTGGTATGAACATTGGGGTGCATAGGTTCTTTTGGATTGGTGCTTTAGGGTTCTTAGGGTATAATTCCAGCAGTGGAATTGCCGGGTCAAAAGGCAGTTCCATTTTTAGTTTTCTGAGGAAATTCCATACTGTTTTCCACAGTGCCTGTATCAGTCTGCAATCCCACCAATAGTGCACTAGGGTTCCCTTTTCTCTAAAACCTCTCCAGCACTTGTTGTTTGTTAATTTGTTTATGATGGCCATTCTGACTGGTGTGTAGTGCTATCTCATTGTGGTTTTAATTTGCATCTATATTCAGAAATCAAAGGCATTTTTATGTACCAACAACTAAATGTCAGAATCAGAAATCAGGAAAAAAAATCCCTATAGCAACAAGAAATATAAAGTACCTAGGAGTAAAGCTTACTAAGTGGGTAAAAGACCTGTACTCAGAAAACTACACGACACTGAAGAAAGAAATTAAGGAAGAAACAAATAAATGCGAGAATGTACTGTGTTCGTATTCATGGATTGGAAGAAGATAGTGCTATATTCATCGTTACATCTCTACTACAAAGGGTACACATAGGGTGAGGTCTGAGAGGGAATGCAAAGCTCCCTGCCCTCTTCTCCTGGAGTCAGTTCTCACCTTCCCAGCGCTTCACTGTGTTCAGCAACTGGAAAGCTCCACTGAGCTTTGGTGTCCAGAGTTTTTATTGGGGTTTCATTATGCAATTATGATTGATAAAATCATCAGCCACATGATTCAACTCAATCTCCAGACTCCCTTCACTTCCCAGGAGTTGAATTGCTCCAAGTACAACTCTCTAATCACATAGTTGATCTTCCTTGTAATCAGGCCCAATCCTGAAGCCACTAGGGGCCCACCAGAGTGGCACCATGAACATAACAAAGTCACTCCTGTCATTCAGGAAATTTCAAGGGTTTAGAAGCTCTGTGCCAGACAAATTCTTCATTTTACCGCATTCACTGTAAGACTGATGCTGAAGGAGCAGCCCCTTTCTGGGACAATAGGGGAGAAAAAGAACAATGGTGAAAGCTTGTGTTGACTCTTGAAGCTTTGGCTGGCAGATGGAGTTATTCATGGGTTTTGGCTCAGGTGAGACATGTGGCCAAGCCTGACGTCACTGAGGTGGGGAGAAATAGCCCTCCCACAGTGAGGGGCAGCAAATGTTTTGAACAGGCAATACAATATACCACAACTACTTTTATAGAAAGATAAACCTGTATCACCAAAAGGAAATTTCATTAGTTTGATAAATCTTTTCAAAACTCTCTACGAGTTTGCTTCTGGGTAGGAAATTAGAACTTTTACTAAGTGCCTACATTATGACATTTGCTTTACATATGCTGTATTACTACATAATTATCATACTGGTTACATAAGGTATTAATTATTATGACCATTTTATAGATATGGAGACTGTCTCAAATTATTGATTGAATCAGATGCAAATCCAGATCTGCCGGATTGTAAAGCCTCTTCCTGGGAGCTTGTTAGATACAGAATCCGAGGGCTCCTTCCCCCATCCTCACTTGCTGACTTAGAACTGCATTGTAACAAGATTCCCAGGTGATTAGCATGTGTGTTAAAATTTGTAATTAGATTACATAGAGATTTAAAAAAAATATTTATTTATTTTTAGACAGAGGGGAGGGGAGGGAGAAAGAGAGGGAGAGAAACATCAGTGTGTGGTTGCCTCTCACATGCCCCCTCCTGGGGACCTGACCTGCAACCCAGGCATGTGCCCAGACTAGGAATCAAACCAGTGACCCTCTGGTTCGCAGGCCAGCACTCAATTCACTGAGACACACAATCCAAAGCTGATTACATAGAGATTTGATTTCAGAAGGTATCTGAGGTATTTTTTTTAATCCCCATTTATTTCATTTAAGCCTCATCACAACCCCACAATGTCAGTACTATCATCCCCACTTCTATAGGTAAAGAAATTGAGTCTTGGGGAGATCAGAGTGCTAATGTAAGAACTGCAAAAGGTAAAAATAATTATTTTCAGGTGAAATATAAGCTCAAAATGGTATAAAATATTGCTGCTTTTAACTTTCCTTTTAACTAATATTTAATAATCAAATAAAGCTGATAATGGTAGTAATAAAGAAAATTAGCTATTTGTTGAGTGCTCACAACTTGCTAAGCACTATATAAGTGCTTTACCTTATCTAAACGTAAAACAATTATATAAATAGAATTTTTCTCACTGACCATAACAAGTAGAAAGTGTTGACAGAATTATGGGGTGGGGAAACTCAAGAGTTGGGAAATTTTAGTTTTAAATAAGAGCCAATAAGCTTCGTAATCAACTCACGTAAAAAGCTATTGTTTTGGAAATTGAAGGTATGACTCCAGGAGACCATAGCAGTTCCACCTTTGCACCCCAGGAGGACTGTAAACAATTAAGATGGTGTCCAAGCCATTGTACTCGAGAGTGATGTCCACCACCCAGATCACATGTAAGGAATCACTGGTCAACAGATGAAAGAATGCTGCAGCTTTTTTCCTGATTAACCTTTTCCCTGAAACCCAAACCCCTTACCTATATTTTCTTCTCCTTATAAAAAGAGTCATTTGAAATGAATGTAAGATGGTCTGTTAAGGTACGTAACCCACCATCCTCTCAGATGACAGGCCATCTGAATAAAGTGCACACAGAGATTCAACCCCTGTTTCTGCTTATTTGTTCTGGTAGTAACAGGCAGCACAAACACTGGCTTTTCCATTTTCAAGAGTATAAATAAATCTGGAGGTTTCACTAAAATGAAATGACAAAGAATTATTCAAGGGGTATAAGATTTGCAAATCTGTCAATATACCAGGTAAAACTCAGAGTGTTCCAAAGAAAGGGGAAAAGAGTTTTTATAGTAAAGAATACATTCTTGAGAAGACTCAGTCCTACATTCTAAACTTTTGGATCAGTGTCAGGTGGCCTGGATAATGGATGTCATGCTGCCTGGATTTGTGAACACTATTCTTTCCGGAGTTCTTCGAGGGTTGTCTATAGGAGATACACACACACACACACACACACACACACACACACACATCTAGGCATTGATGCACAACTCAAAAGCTGAAGTCCTTAAGCTAAAGTAAAATCAAATCTATTCCTCATGTTTCAGGCCATTCTGATTTTTAAGTAATTGTTAGCTTGGCTATGGTAACTCCATTTTGTTTCTTCTCTCTTTCCTCTAAAGACAAATATGAAAGGATTTGGCTTGTTTATCATGACCTAACAGGTCAAAAGAAGAATGATAACTATTGATTAATTATGTCAGCAAGACCGTCTGACCATCAGCCAGTGATTCTCAGTCAGCCATGGGGTTCCCTCTAAGGGACATTTGGAACCATAGAAGGGGCCTTTTTGGTTGTCGCAGTGAATGGGAGGTACAACCGGCCTTTAGTGTCTTGGGACCAGGGAGGCTAAATGTCCTGACAAGTATGGGATCTCAGCACAACAAAATACGGTCCCTCTACAAACGCCACTGGCACTCTCCTTGAGGAACAGGGAACCTGCCATGATTTTTGTATTTATAAACAAGTTTCAAGCTTGAAGAGAACAATGATAATTATTCCTGCCCCAAAGATTTAACACATTTGGCTACTAAATCATTCTGATAAACCAACCCACTAGGATACATAAACTGAAAACCCAGGGGCTTTGATGCAATCAGAAATCCTTTAATGGTCAAAGGTACCACTAGGATAAAGCCCTTCTCCCTGCTACCTAGAATTTCACTGCACTCACAGATGACAGACAAGTATAATCTCTCACTCCTCCTGGGAAGAGTTGTGACTAGTTTAATTGTAAGCCTCTAATATTCACTGAGGCAGGTTTTACTAGGGGGCAGAGTTATGGTGTTTAAATTCCCCCTTCCCATTTCACTTCTATCATAGGATTTCTGTCCCAGCTGCAGGCTGAGGCCAAGTCCTCTAGGAGCCCACCCCAGGCTGGCGGAAGGTGACAGAATCTTGCACACTTTTTTGTCATTGGCTCTGATACTAGGAAATGAGTTTTGGATTGGTTTTTTCTCGGGAGGCAATATTTCCATCTACCCTTGTAATTGTAGGTGAAATGGACAGAAGCTCTACTCTCGGGCATAAGCTTTTCTGCAGCCCCGCTATTAACAATTTATATTAAAAGATTATTTAGCTATTAACACTGTCTTTCTGTGTTTCTTCTCACTGCGCATGTTCCGTCTGACAGCAGGCCTAAAGGAGCTACTGGTGGAGACTGAAGGAGGGTTCTGCAGAGAGGGGGCTGCAGAGAGGAGGGCTGCAAAGAGGAGGTGCTGAAGGGGGGTGGCTGGAGAGGGGGGAGCTGAACCCTGAGCAGTTCATTAACAGCAGAAACTGCCATCTGTGAAACACTTACACTATGCCGAGCACTTTACTTACATTATTTTATATACTTGGAACACATCTGAGAGATGGGTATTGTACCTGACATGGAAGCAGAAACTCTGACACAGTAACTTGTCCAGGACTATTTAATTAGTAGATACTAGAGTTGGAATTAAAATTGTTTTCAGACTCCAAAGATGACACTTTTAACATTTAAAAAGACAAAGTATTTTCTTCCATGTTTTATGATAAAGATTTATCAACAAAGCATTTATTTTATTTTTTAGTTTATGAGTAGATCCAAAGCCATTTTTGAGAAAAAATAATATGGTTCTGGTAGCTTCCATGAGAAAGTGGATATACTCTGTCTCTGGCAAGAATAAAAATGAGGTTTTTAAAATTTCCCAACACTTTAAACTGTACCATCTGCATGTCTGAGATGTAAAACATATGTATTTTCCCCCCTCAACAACACAGAAGACTGGCATTTTAGTCATTTGTCAGTACAAATTTATTGCAATTCAGCACTTGCCAGAAATTTGTTTGTTAAATCTGATAAAGAAGAGACAGAGAAAGGATGTGAAAAAAAAGATTTTTGGGAATTATATTGATCTATTTTTGCAGAATCTCTAAGTTATTTGACTTTTGTATCCAGTGGTTAAATCTTTAGCTCTTAATTCCAGTTCCTGGAAATAGAGTGGATACAGAAACAAGTTAAACAATATCATAAAGAAACAAAGTTAAATTTAGAATGTGGGAGATACACCTGGCTAGGCCTTTTATAAAACTAAATTTCATGACATCTGGTCAAGATGGAGGTATAGGTAGACACACTTTGTCTCCTTGTGCAACCACAAGAAGGAATTACAACTAAACCTCAAAATAAATAACACCCAGAACTGTCAGAAAATCAAACTGTATGGAAGTCATACAGCCAAGGATTTAAAGAAGCCACATTCATCCAGATGGGTAGGAGGGATGGAAACACAGAGACAGAGTGGAGAGGCGAGGGGACGCAATGTGGCGAGGAGAGGTGGTGGCAGTGGCAGAATGGGTATAGGTAGTCCCACGTTCATGTGTGGTAGATAAAAATCGAGAGGAATACCTTGGGATCAAGTGATCCAAACCCAAGGCCTGACCACACAGCCCAGGATTCCAGAGCCAGTAAGATAAATCCCCATGCCTGCTGGCTGTAAAAATGAACGGGGGTTGGAACAGTGGAAGAAATTGCCAGATTTTCAGAAAACTTTGCTTGCAGGGCCTGCACAGTCTTACAATGTTTGGAAACCCACTCACTCTGGGATTCAACACGAGGACAACAGCTGGAGGGGTGCCAGTCACATACAGGGTGAAGTGACTGGAAACAGGGCAAGTGCCGGGCAACCACCTAAAAGCCAGGTAGTAGCACAACCCCATCTCTGAGCCCTCTCCCCACACAGAGAGCCACAAAGCAGTGTAGTGGGTTGCCTCAACCTGGCAATGCCTTAGGTTCTGCTTTGCACAATATATAGGTGCCTTTTACAGGAGTCAAAGCAGCTCTACCTAATACACAGAAACAAACACAGGGAGGCTGCCAAATTGATGACACAAAGAAATATGGCCCAAATGAAAGAACAGAACAAAACCCGAGAAAAAGAACTAAACAAAATGGAGATAGCCAACCTATCAGATGCAGAGTTCAAAACACTGGTGATCAGGATGCTCAGAGAACTCATTGAGTACGGCAACAACATAAAGGAAGAAATGAAGGCTACACAGTGAAATAAAGAAAAATCCACTGGGAACCAACAGTGAAGGGAAGGAAGCCAGAATTCAAGTAAACGATTGGGAACATAAGGAAAAAATAAGCATTCAACCAGAACAGAATGAAGAAACAAGAATTCAAAAAAACGAGGAGAGGCTTAGGAACCTCTGGGACAACTTTAAATGTACGAACATCCAAATCATAGGGGTGCCAGAAGGAGAGGAGGAAGAGCAAGAAATTGAAAACTTATTTGAAAAAATAATGAAAGAAAACTTCCCTAATTTGGTGAAGGAAATAGGCATACAAGTCCAGGAAGCACACAGAGTCCTAAACAAGTTGGACCCAAAAAGACCACACTAAGATACGTTATAATTAAAATGCCAAAGGTTAAAGATAAAGAGAGAATCTTAAAAGCAGCAAGAGAAAAGCAGAGAGTCACCTATAAAGGAGTTCCCATAAGACTATAAGCAGATTTCTCAAGAGAAACTTTGCGGGCAAGAAGGGGCTGGCAAGAAGAATTCAAACTAATGAAAAGCAAAGACCTACAACCTAGATTACTCTATCCAGCAAAGCTATCATTTAGAATGAAAGGGCAGATAAAGTGCTTCTCAGACAAAGTAAAGTTAAAAGAGTTTATCATTACCAAACCATTATTATATGAAATGTTAAAGGGACTTATTTAAGAAAAAGTAGAAGATCAAAACTATGAACATTACAAAGGCAACAAATTCACAAGTATCAACAACTGAATCTTGCCCTGGCTGGTGTGGCTCTGTGGACTGCGCACTGGCCTATGCACCTAAAGGGTGCTGGTTTGATTCCTGGTCAGGGCTCATGCCTAGGTTGTGGCTCAGGTCCCCAATTGGGGGTGTGTGAGAAGCAAGCTATTGATGTGTTTCTCTTTCTTTCTCCCTCCCTCACTGTCTCTCTAAAAATAAATAAATCTTTAAAAAATAACCGTATCTAAAACAAACAAACAAACAAACAAACTAAGCAAACAATCAGAACAGAAACAGAATAATAGGTATGGAGATTATTTGGAGAGTTATCAGCTGGGAGGCAGAAGGGGAAGAATGGGGGAAATGGTGCAGGGATTAAGAAGCGTAATTGGTAGGAACACAATAGACAGGTGGAGGTTACGAATTGTATAGGAAATGGAGAAGCCAAAGAACTTACACGCATGGACACAAACTAGGGTGGGGGGATTGCTGGAGGGAGTGGGGTGCACCAGGTAGAGGCGGGCAACAGGGGAAAAATTGGGGCAACTGTAATAGCATAATCAATCAAATATACTTAAAAAAGGAGAAAAGAAACCATTTTAGGTGCTATATATGTTATACATAAAATAATAAACTACATTCTATCTTTTATTCTAAGTTTACGAGTATAGTACTCACTGTAAAAAATATACCTAGCTCAGCATGAACCCATGAATTTCTGGACTTTATGAAAAATAAAAGTCATCAATAAATTTTAGAAGAAGAAAACAAGTTCAACATCAGATCTATGATACAGTAATAATATCCAATGCTCATGTTAAAAACAAAGTTGTTTAATAAAATTCTATCTTAAAAACAAATCATAGAGTATTCATTTCTGGGATATGAAACAGAATTAAAAAAATTTTTACCTCAACACAACAATCATATGTGGATACTTCCAGGTGGAATGATTTTGCTAAAAAGTTTTGAAAACTATGTCTGTTCTAGTTCTTGGTAGCCACTGCTATCGGGTTGCTGCTTATTGTACCAGATCTTCTCATTTTTTCAAAAATGATTTTATTTATTTATTGTCAGAGAGAGGGGAAGGGAGGGAGAAACAGGGAGAGAAACATTGATTGGCTGCCTCCTGCTCACTCCCAACCGGGGACCTGGCCTGCAACCCAGGCATGTGCTCTGACTGGGAATCGAACTAGCGATCCTTCAGTTTGCAGGCCGGTGCTCAGTCCACTGAGCCACACCAACTGGGGCAAACAGATCTTCTCAGTTTTAAAATGATTTGATACACGTATATATTGTGAACTTAGCACCATAATAAGTTTAGTTAACATAAATCATAGTAACAAAAAAATTTTTTTGTGATGAGAACTTTTAAGATCTACTTTCTTAGCAACTTTCAAATATGCAATACAGTATTGTTAACTATAGTTGCCATGCTGTACATCACACCCAGGACTTACAATCTTATGACTGAAAGTTTGTACCTTTTGACCACTTTCACCCATTTCATCCCCTTTCCCACTGCTTCTGGCAACCGTCAATGTTTTCTCCGTGCGTGTGTGTTTAAAAATTCCACATATAAGTGAGATCATATAGTATATATTTTGTCCTTCTCTAACTTGTTTTATTTACTATAATGCCCTCAAGGTCTGTTCATGTTGCAAATGACAGGATTTCCTTCCTTTATGGCCAAATATTTCCCATTGTCGGCACACACCACAACTGCTTATCCGTTCATCTATGAAGGACACTTAGGTTGCTTCCATGTCTTGTTATTATAAATACGCTGCAACAAACTTAGGGGTGCATGTATCTTTTCAAGATAATAATTTTTTTCTGTCATATTTGACCAAAAGAGGGATTGCTGGGTCATACAGCAGCTCTATTTTTTTAATTTTATGAGAAACTCCGATACTGTTTTCCGCAGTAGCTGCACCAATTCACCTTCCCAGCAGCACTGAACAACCTTGTCAGCACTTTTTTTCTCTTGTCTTTGATGATGGTCATTCTGACAGGTGTGAGGTGGTATTTCACTGTGGTTTGGATGTGCATTTCCCTGATGATTAGGATATTCAGCATCTTTTCATGTGTCTGTTGGCCATTTGGATGTCTTCTCAGATCTCATTTTTTAATAGAACCAGGAAATCTAGAGTCCATTTTGTGTGAAATCTTCTCATTTTTTAAGTGTTTGTTCAATTTTTATAAAAAGTACCATTGAACCCAGAGGAAACCTGTGTGTGGCCCAGTGGGGACAGAGAGCTATGTGGCATCCATACTGATGTGAAGTAGAGAGAGGGTGGGTTCGGGGCTGCTGTATTCCTCACCTACCTGGTTCCTTAGGGAAGCCTCTTTATCTTCTGAACTCCAGCTTCCATTCAGAACCACAGATTTGTGGTTCCCAGACCAGGGGGTTGGGGAAGAGGGAATAGATTTCTAGATTCCCAGAATTATTTTTGAACAATCTGGGCTTGTTATGCTGTCTAAAAGCCCTATACCATTAAAAAAAAAACAACACTCAGGTGTGAGAGAAACAATAACAGGCAGCCTCATTGTAAAATTCTATTTAGCATGCCTAACCTTTTGTCAAGGTCTCTCTACTTTACATGTTTGTTGTGAAAAGGTTTCCTTAGCAACCAAGATCGTTGACTTATTATATAAAAGAGAGCCCAGACCAGCCTTCTAACATCTAAAGATTCGACGCTGGGTTTACTTTTCCTTCCCAATAATAATCAGCACACAGATGGCAAGAGCTGACAGCAAGAGCACAGGGGCCGCGCTGTTTGAATACAAAGTGGGAGGTGCTTTGGGCCGCCTACGCGTTGGCCTCCCCTTCTCCACACTCTCTTGTCTTTCAACGGAGTCTCTTCTAGCAAGGCTGCTCCACAAAAGGAAATCTGGCATTTCATTATGGCACTAGGGAAAATAAAAATGCTCATACTTCATTGAAAAACTCATAATGAAAATTGTCACATTGAGTTCCACCTGAAAGCAAAATGTATATTCTTACAAACAGTATGGAAAAAAAGAATGATAATGAAGAAAAAAATGATGAGCCCCTATGATCATATTTGGGACATACTTGAGAAGACATAACCTGGAGTCTATTTTCTAATTTTTATTCTGAAATTAGTGATTTCTTCAATCAAAGAGAGTTCCCTGCTTCTGTGGTGGTTCTTTTTTCGTAAACTAAGTTGGGGAAATTTCCAGAAAGAGGCTATTATTTTCGACAGTCCTTTTGAGATAATAAATGCCCTTCCCCTTTTCTTCCCATGGAAACTGCAGCAGACATGTCAGTTCGAGAACAGGAAAAAAACGTGGTCTTCCTGACTGCTAGTTAATCCCCCACAGGTCAGGCCTATCCACTAATTTTGTGAATGAGAAAAGTGGGAAAAGGACATTAATGATAAAAATCAGACCCCTTCCTTTTTTGTCCCTTGGGTTTTGGGAGCCATTTCCTGCCTCTGTTTTGGTTCTCTTCAGTTCCTGTTTAACTACAGAAATTTTTCCTAGAATTGGTTGTTCACACTTACATTAGAAACCTTGGTACTTACCAAGTTATTTATGATTTTTTCTTGGCTGACTGACCGTTAAATAAAATTTACAATTCAGGCAATGGCTTGTGTTTCTGACCTACTGCACTCTAGGTGGACTAGGGACCAGCGACTTGGGGAGTCTCATTCTGAACAAGGTTCCCCCAGCTCTCAGGGAACGCTGTGTTCCTTCATGAAATGTAAAAATAATTAGCCCAGGATGTGCAAGGAAACTTCTCAGAACTTCTCCTCTTGTAGAATTCAGTATGGTTTCATAATCTTCCAGTTTCTGAAAACCCCAGGTGACCTGTAACAGGAGTCACCTGGGCATATTCAAGTACTTGGGGACAATTGTCAGAAGGGGGCGATACACTCACAAAGTGAGAGACACTGAGTATAGCAGCTTTGTTTGCACCCATGGTTTTGGTTTTTAAACCAAGGTGAGATTGCTGGGTTTCTTTCTTAGTAATGAGCTCCCCTTAAATTGTTAACTCAATCTGTTCCATTATTTTTCTATCTGAAATGACCAAATTCACTCTCATGTTAACCAAATAAAAGATTGTTATGAGTTACCTTTGTGGTTTTTTCCTCTCACATGGAAATTACCCCATAGAGAGTGGTGGTTTTTTGGAATAGGATGCATGCACGACACAGAAAAACTGTGTAAAGCAAAGAAGTTTGGCTGTCGATTTGAGATCCACCATCCAATGAAGGCTCCTTCAGGCTTGATCCTCAACCATCATCAGTCCTTATGGGTAAGGGGATTCACTTTCTTAAAATACTATTTTGCTTCGCAGTAAAAGAACATGAACCCAAGTAAACTCATAGCACAAGGGCAAGGGCTCTCAAATTTAATGTCAGTATGCCTTTTACAGTGAAGTAAACCTAGAAAAGAATTTGATTATCTCTCATTCCTAATCCTCCCTAGAGGTAATTGAGTGCTTCCTTGTGACGCAAGATGCTTACTTCTGTAAATACATAAATATTCTCGTTTTATTTTTGTGTGCTCTTTTCTGTCCCAGTGAAGGTTTTTGTGAAGTGGTGCCCTTGAAATTGCTGCTGTAAATTTCAGATTTTGTTTTTGTTTTTTTTTGGCCCCTTTTACTTGGGTAGCAGCTGGGGAAAACGGTGCAATTTAAATAATGAAGATACATATTTAAAATGAAAGATATGAAGACTCAGATTCGTGCTCACCAATATAAATTGTTTCTGGTGTAAGTTAGCTTTATGAGAGATGATTCCTACTTGGTAGATGGACTGTAGTCTGTGAATTAAAGGATTTGCTGTAGTAAGAAGTAGTTTCAAGATCGCCAACCTGGAAAGACCAAGGGCTGTGGTTTTGACGGAGAGAGTCCTTCAAAAGGGCCACTAGGTGGCGGTGCTACACCGTAAGTGCTGGGACGTCACCTGCCCTCTACAGTTCCAGGGCCGGAAATAATGTATTTCTGTAGAGAGAACCCTGATCACGAGTTTCGTACTCAGGAACAATTAGGGTGGCTCACGCAGAGGAGGTTTTTATATGTTATATATTGGTAACCACATTTTCTGTTAAGCTTTTGTTGAGGCTGTGATTCTTTAAGTCAATGAACCATTCTCTGAAGGCCATCGTGGCTTTTATACATTTTTTTAAACTGCAAAAGAACCTAATGGCAAAATTAAGAACTTGTTGAGATTTATAAGACTTTATTTTTTATTTTTTACATTAATTTATGTTTTTTCCATTGGGTGATTAAATTTTTCATGAGACTGAGGAGTTTGATGACTACTGGTGGTAGGAGCCATGGAATCCGAGTACAGAGCTGGGAGGTCACCATGGGAGGCACTTGTTCACAACTGCAGTCTGAGAGACGGCTGGGGTCCCTTCTAATTCTAACCGTCTATGATTATCTGAGTTTAAGCAGTTGCAAAGTGTAGGAGCTCCTGACAGCCATTTGATGCCAGTTTACTGTGAAGACACATGAACATTGCTCTTGTTTAATGACAGAGGTCATGTCCATTCCTGGAATTTCAAGGTATAGAATGAAAGTTTTAACTGAAGAGATAATGGAATCCTCTATTGTGATATTATCTTACTGCTTTATCTTTGCTTTTGAAATGTTGAAACCACTGGCCATCTGTTTGCTACCTTTAAAATCATGTTAAAAAGCCAGACAAAGACAAATACTGTAGGTTATCACCCTTATGTGGAATATAAAGAAGCTGAACTCAAAGAAGTAGAGAGAGGAATGATGGTTACCAGAGTGGTTACTAATGCTCTTACACACTTGAAAGTTGCTAAGAGAAACCTTAAAAATCATCGCCACACACACAAAAAGGTAATTATGTGAGAGGATGGAGGTGTTAACTACCTTTATTGAGGCAATCACTTCAAAATATATACATGTATCAAATCACCCCCTTGTACACCTTAAACTTACATGTGTTATATCATTACCAACTCAATGAAGCTGAAAAAATGAAAATTACATTAGAATTTCTGAATCATAAATCTGACATTAAAGATATATAAAATTTTGTCTCAGGGACATGACATATTTTGCATATGTTACATTTATTCCCTTTGAATTAACTTATAAATTTTCTTTTAAATAATTTATTTATTTATTTTAAAATATATTTATTGATTATGCTATTACAGTTGTCCCATTTCCCCCCTTCACTCCACTCCATCTTGCCCACCCCCTCCCTCCCACATTCACTCCCTATAGTTCATGTCCATGGGTCATACTTATAAGTTCTTTGGCTTCTACCTTTCCTACACTATTCTTACCCTCCCCCTGTCTCTTTTCCACCTATCATCTATGCTACTTATTCTCTGTGCCTTTCCCCCCCTCTCCCCCTCCCACTCCCCTGCTGATAACCCTCCATGTGATCTCCATCTCTATAGTTCTGTTCCTGTTCTAGTTGTTTGCCTAGTTTGCTCTCGTTTTTGTTTTAGGTGTGGTCATTAATAACTGTGAGTTTGCTGTCATTTTTACTGTTCATATTTTTTTATCTTCTTTTTCTTAGATAAGTCCCTTTAACATTTCATATAATAAGGGCTTGGTGATGATGAACTCCTTTAACTTGACCTTATCTGAGAAGCACTTTATCTGCCCTTCCATTCTAAATGAAAGCTTTGCTGGATAGAGCAATCTTGGATGTAGGTCCTTGCCTTTCATGACTTGGTAATTTATTCATTTATTAAAGAAACCAGTTAGGGGCTCTGCCTTCAAGGAGATTACATTTTTTCTGGTCAAGTAATTGGACAAACAACTACGAGAATGTGTAGTAAGTGGTCTGAGTGGAGAGGTGGATTTCCTGAGACGATATAGCAGTAGAGATGAAAATTACTATCTGTAGCAACCTCGCAAAAAAAACTGAATGTAAGGTTAGATAATACAGGGATGTTTATAGAAAAAGAAATCCTTTAACAGAGGAAACAGAAAAAAGCATTATGTGTCTGTCTTAAGTATTTTTTCTTTATGAAACTGGGAAACACATGTAAAATTCTTTCAACACTTTCATCATAGATGCTATAGAAAGCTATAGAAATAATTACTAAGGACGTATTTTTATAGTTGTATATGAAAAAAACCTTTAAATATCAGTAGCTTTCTCATTCTCTATTAAACTTCTTTTTTTTTAACCCTCTTGCTCATACGTTTCCTTTAGAATTGTGAACCCCTGATTAAAATTGCATAGTTACCCAACTTTTGAAATTAAGAACTAACAGCTTACATTTGCGATGTAGAGCATTTTAGGTTAATGGCAACTTTTGCTTATGCAAGAAATGAATACACCGGAATCTGTCATTCATGTTGTGAACAAAACAAAGGGAAAATACTCAGAGAACCAGTGATTCAGAGTTATTTTCGTTTGGGTAAAAAACATCTTTTGAGAAGGACAGCAGTTCACTGAGCAAATGCCACAGTACATGGGGTGACAGCCGCTCTCATGGCTGAATGGAGGAGGAGAAAGGTTTTCCCCACACAGCCATTGATGCAATTGAAACATTACATTTATAAAACCCTACTCTTGCTGATGAGTAATCTTATTTTAACGATGATCCTTTGTTTGAGATACATATGTTCTGACAACTAACTCCCCTTCCCACCTCCCAAATAGAATGTTTGCAGTTTGATATTGTTATTCTTTATTAATGTTTCTGTACTATTACTTGGGCTCCTTCTAAGCACCACATGCAACCCTAGCTGCCGGAATACATTGTGACCCCTTCTCCCAGGGACCATGTCCAGGGTGTTTGTGTAGAATCAGAGAATGGTAGGGGTGGACATGGTTTTAAAGATCATCTAATCACTTATTTTACATGTGAAAGATTAGATCTTGAGTTTCCTTACATGTATTACATGTTGTGGAGCTCCAACAAGAACTCAGAGAAGAGAAAGTATGAGAGAATTTTTATGTATGAAGAATTTATTGCAATAACTGGAACACACCTTATTTAATTTTAGTCCTTAAAGCTGGAAAAATAAAGGATACCAGTAGAAATCTGACTTTGCTAGCCAGCAAAGCTCACTCTCACTCACTCACTTACTCATTAAAAAAATATTAATTGAGGGGCTCTGTCAGGCACTATGCTGAGGATACAAAGGTATGTAAGCATAAATGGATTGCAACCTTAAGTTGTTTATGGTTTAGCTGTAGAGACAGACATTAATTAAACAATTACACAAAAAAAGATGTGAAATTGTAATGGTTTAGCTGTAGAGACAGACATTAATTAAACCATCACACAAAAAAGATGTGAATTGTAACGGAGGTGTGAAAAGATGTCTCACCCACAAAAATGGGGGTGGGGAGTGGGGAAGTACCAAGAATGGCACAGGAGCTGGCTGTGCGGCTGCTGAAGTAGGTACAGTGCCCTGACAGCCAGGGCAACGCCCTGGGGGTGGCCTTTAAAAGCAGAGCACCCGAAAATCCCTCGTTCTTTGCTCTCCCCTCCCCTGGCTGATTTCTAGGCCGCATGGGGCTCGGGCTCCTGCTGAACCTGGAAGCCTTGTGGGCACCGTGTGGTCTGGGAGTGTTCCCTGTACCCCTCCCACAGCACTAGTCTGGTAAAGGAGGAGGGAAGGAGGCTCGGGCTGGCGGGTCCCAGGAGGTGGTGTGGCTGGGCTGCAAGCCCCACACTTCTCACCTGTAGAGAAAGCCGCTGCAGACCGGCGCCCCCCGCCCCCCCCCCCCCCCCCCAGCCCACCAGCCCTGGCTGAAACGTGGTCCTCCAATGTAGGCCTGGCAGAGGCGGTTCCTACAATTGCTGCCACTCCAGCCCTGGAAGGGCCTTAAACACACTGCACCAACATGTGGGATTGGGTTTAGTGGATCAGTTGGTGCCGGTCCTGGAAGCTGCCTGGCCACATGACAAGCCTGGGGCCCTTCCCCTGCATGGAAATGCACAGGGCGCTGATAGCCGGAGGTGTGCTGTGTGGGTCCGGAGGTGTTAAAGGTGTGAATCTCAGGATATTCCCCTCAGCCTAATTTGTAATGGGCAATAAGACTTTGAAAGGTGTGACACACCTTGCACACCTTCCTCCAAGGAAGCCACTCTTTCTTAATGTAGAATTAGTCCCTACCTTTGTCATTTAGTTCCAATTGTGGCTTCTAACCCTCTTGCTAAATATGTCACTTCTAGAGTATAGGATGCCAACTTGTCCAGCAATGCTATCCTCTGGACATTGCACACACCACTTCCCAGGGACAGCCAACTGACCTGGACCTTGCAAAGTCCTTCTCCTTTGCATGAAGACTTCCCTTCACTCTAGACCTTCTTTTGTTAGGGACCTCTGGACCAGGGGTTAGGTAGGACTCTGCCTTTTGGCCACCAGGAAGTAGAAACAGAAGAATGAGAACTTGATCCACTTTCTCTTGTACAAATTCAAGTGTCCAGAGTGTTTGTAACAGAAAGACCCTCCTCCACATGGGAAGCTGCAGCAGTGCTGACACCTAGAGCTGCCTTACGTGGACCCTGCCTAGCCAGGCACACAGGTGCACCAGAAAGCAGTAACTGGAGGAAGAGGACAGCGTACTGCAAGTAGGAGGCCTGGGCACACAGACTGCGAAGGATACCTGAAGCCAGGCAGTGACTGGAAACCAGCTAAGCCACCTATGTTTTAAAGGGGATGGTGCCTTTGGGTGGGAGAAGAGGTTCTTGGGCAACCTTGAACTAAGCTGGAAGAGGGTGGCAGGGTGATGATTTTCTCTGGATATTTTAGAGGAAATGGGCTTTAAGGCAGAAACCTGCCATTATTTCAAAGTGTATATACTTTTTTTTTGCCATTTTAAAAAATTATTTTATTGTTGTTTAATTACAGTTGTCTGCATTTTCTCCCTACCCCTCTACCCCACCCCAGCCAAACCTCCCTCCCTCCCCAGCTTCCACCCTCCCCCTTGGTTTTGTCCATGTGTTCTTTATAGTAGTTCCTGAAAACCCTTCTCCCCACTATCCCTTCCACCCTCCCCTCTGGCTATTGTTAGATTGTTCTTAACTTCAATGTCTCTAGTTACATTTTGTTTGCTTTTTTCTTTTGTTATCATGTTCCAGTTAAAGGTGAGATCATACGGTATTTGTCCCTCACCGTCTGGCTTATTTCACTTAGCATAATGCTCTCCAGTTCCATCCATGCTGTTGCAAAGGGTAGAAGCTCCTTCTTTCTCTCTGCTGTGTAGAATTCCATTGTGTAAATGTACCATGCACATTTTGATCCACTCATTTGCTGATGGGCACTTAGGTTGCTTCTAGTATTTGGCTATTGTAAATTGTGCTGCTATGAACATTGGGGTGCATAGGTTCTTTTGGATTGGTGTTTCAGTGTTCTTAGGGTATAATTCCGGCAGTGGAATTGCTGGGTCAAAAGGCAGTTCCATTTTTAGTTTTCTGAGGAAGTGTCATACTGTTTTCCACAGTGGCTGCAGCAGTCTGCATTCCCACCAACAGTGCACTAGGGTTCCCTTTTCTCCGCATCCTCTCCAACATTTGTTTGTGGATTTGTTTATGTTGGCCACTCTGACTGGTGTGAGATGGTACCTCATTATGGTTTTAATTTGCATCTCTCTGATGGCTAGTGATGCTGAGCATCTTTTCATATGTCTCTGGGCACTCTGTATGTCTTCCTTGGTGAAGTGTCTGTTCAAGTCCTTTGCCCATTTTTTAATTGGGTTGTTTGTCTTCCTGGAGTGGAGTCGTGTGAGTTCTTTATATATTTTGGAGATCAGGCCCTTGTCTGAGGTATCATTGGCAAATATGTTTTCCCATACTGTTGGTTCTCTTTGTAATTTGGTGCTATTTTCTTTAGCCTTGCAGAAGCTTTTTAATTTGATGAGGTCCCATTTGTTTATTCTTTCCTTTATGTCCCTTGCTTTAGGGGACATGTCTGTGAGGATGTTGCTGCGTGGAATGTCTGAGATTTTCCTGCCAATGTTTTCCTCGAGGATTTTTATGGTGTTACGACTTATATTTAAGTCTTTTATCCATCTTGAGTTTATTTTTGTGTATGGTGTAAGTTGGTGATCGAGTTTCATTTTTTTGCACGTAGCTGTCCAGATCTCCCAACACCATCTGTTGAAGAGGCTGTTTTTGCTCCATTTTATGCTCCTGTCTCCTTTGTCAAATATTAATTGACCATAGAGACTTGGGTTTATTTCTGGGCTCTCTGTTCTGTTCCATTGGTCTATGTGCCTGTTTTTATGCCAGTACCAGGCTGTCAAACTCTATTCACTTTTAATAAACTATTCCTTTGTCTCTCTACTAAACTCTGTCTCCAGAATTTTTGCCTGTTGGTGACGAGCAGTAGGAACTCATTGGTTGGTCAGTTACAAAGTTACACTGATGAGGATTGTGAAGGATGTGACAAATCTTATGTATTACAACATGATGTAAAAGTAGAGTGAGCAATTTTCCATGAATGTGTCCTTGCAGAGGCTCAGCTAACCAAGTACTGACCTCTTGGAGAGCCAATTTGGAGAAGAGGCTGGACCAACTGGAAGGATGAGAACAGATTCCCCACCTTTCACTAATTTCTCTGAAACCTCATGGTCTTGCTTTCAGATGGCTTTCTCTAATGATTTTTCTTTCGTTGTTTTAACAATAGCTGTGTCAGTATATTTTTCTTGAAGAAGTTGTAGAAAAGACTGCTTTGTGAAATTGTGCTCAAAAGGGTGGCACCTTGCTTTCCTCTCTCCCAACTACACTGTTGAATCTTGGTAAAACTCCACAAAAATTGATTGTGACATTGACAGGGACTTCTCTTGACTATGAACTATGATCCTAAAAAGTTAAGGCTGCTTTTCTACATGTGTGTGAATGTCTGTCCACTCGTCCATTCGCCTGTCTGTCCACTCATCCTCCCATACATTTCTCTTAGCAGTTTTTCCCTGTTCTGACACAATTGAATTGTAAGGACAGTTTTGTCACTGGTTATGATGATTCTACAAATTTTGTTTTCTTATAAGACAAAGAGAATACAGAAAACGAAATTATTTTGTTTTGACAAAATGGTAAAACCCTATGAGTGGTGTCTTTTTTTATTTCCACAGTTGTCATTACAAAGTTCATGCAACACAATGTTTTTTCCCTTTTGGTGATATCTTTGCAGATATATTTCCTTGCAAAAATATAAATACACTAAATCATTTTTAAATAAAAATTAAATCATTCTATGACATTTTTGGGCCCTTTTTCTTTTTAATGTTATGTCACAAACATTTTAAGTTCAGTTAATATAGCTGCATGGTTCAGTTAAGTTAATATAGCTCCACTCCAAGAGTGCCATCATTTAGAGTTCCAGCCAACATGGAGGCATAGGTAGAAACCCTTTGCTTCCTCGCACAACCAAAAGGAGGATAACAACCTATCTAAAATCAATAAACAACCAAAAGTTCCAGAAAATCAAACTGCATGGAACTCCAACAACCAAGGAATTAAAGAAAAAAATCAACCAGAACAACCAGACTGGTAAGGCGGACCTCGTGGGCACAGCGAGGAGGGAAGGGGCTGGCTGCCGAGCTCTGCAGAGCTGTGAGGGAGGGGCTGACTTAAGGGGAAAACTGAGACTCAGAGCTGACTGTGGGCTAAGGCTGTGGTTGTCACTCATGGTGGGAGATACTTCCAGTCTGACACAGAGTCTGTTGGAATGTGCGCTAGAGTGGAGCAGGCAAGCTGCATTGTTCCCTCTCTGGCCCCTCCCCTACAGGCAGCCCCACAGCACAGCACAAAGGGTTGCCCTGCCTGGGTGAATACCTAAGGCCCTGCCCCGTACAACCTATCAGCTGCACCAAGACAAAGAAATATGGCCCAAATGAAAGAACAGAGCAAAACTTCAGAATTAAGCAATGAGGAGATAGCAAACCTATCTTATGGAGAATTTAAAGCTTTGGTAATCAAAATGTTCACAGAACTGATTGAGCTTGGTCAAAAAATGAAAGAATAAATGAAAGATACCCAAAATGAAATAAAGCAAAATATTCAGGGAACCAACAGTGACAGGAAGGAAACCAAGATTCAAAGCAACGATTTGAAAAAGAAAGAAATAAACATCCAACTGGATCAGAACAAAGAAACAAGAATCCAAAAAAATGAAGAGAGGCTGAGGATTCTCTGGGACAACCTGAAACATTCCAAAATCCAAATTACAGGGGTGCCAGAAAAAGAAAAACAGCAAGAAATTGAAAACTTATTTGAACAAATATTGAAGGAAAACTTCTCCAATCTGGTGAAGGAAATAGACTTCCAGGAATTTCAAGAAGCCGAGAGAGTCTCAAAGAAGTTGGACCCAAAGAGGAACACATCAAGGCACATCATCATTAAGTTACCCAAGATTAAAGGCAGAAAGAAAATCCTACAAGCAGCAAGAGAAAAGGAGACAGTTACCTACAAAGGAGTTCCCATAAGGCTATCAGCAGAGTTCTCAAAAGAAACCTTACAGGCAAGAAGAGGCTGGAAAGAAGTATTCCAAGTCATGAAAGGCAAGGACCTACATCCAAGATTACTCTATCTAGCAAAGCTTTCATTTAGAATGGAAGGGCAGATCAAGTGCTTCCCAGATAAGGTCAAGTTAAAGGAGTTCATCATCACCAAGCCATTAGTATATGAAATGTTAAAGGGATTTATCTAAGAAAAGGAAGATAAAAAATATGAACAATAAAATGACAACAAAGTCACAACTATCAACAACTGAACCTAAAAGAAAAGAAAAACAACAAAAACAAAAACTAAGCAAACAACCAGAACAGGTATGGAATCAGAGAAATGGAGATCACATAGAGGGAGTTCAGTGGGGAGGAGGAGGGGAAGAATAGGGGGAAAAGTTACAGGGAAGAAGAAGCATAATGATTAGGCATAAAATAGATGGGGAAAGGTAAAAAATGGTATAGAAAACAGAGGACTCAAAGAACTTATAATGTATGACCCATGGACATGAACTAAGGAGGGGGGGAATGATGGGGGATTAGGGGGGCAGGGTGGAGGGGGGATAAAGGGGGAAAAATTAGGAAAACTGTATAGCATAATCAATAAAAAATACTTTAAAAAAAGAAAAAAAAGAGTGCCACAATTTATTTAATTAATCTCTTTTGGTTGGGTACAGTTTGGAATATCTCACCAAATTTGTTGCAATGAACATTCTTGCGTGTTCACCTTTGTGCACTTGTCCATTAATTTCCTTCTGATAGATGTTGAGAAGTGGAATTGTTGCATCAAAGTCTTTTGATATATTTTGCCAAACTGTTGTTTTTCACTGAGGTGTATCAATTTATACTCCCATGAACAAAGCATGAAACATCTGTTTCTCCACTGAAAATTTTCCATAGCTTATTGACCATTTTTTACCATTGAAAACTTTTCTTCCTTTAGAATTATTTATATTTATTTATTTATTTCAAGTATATTTTCTTACGTTTTTCAAGTTCCTCAATTTTTCTCCCTTTGTACTACTCCTCCTAGTACCACCATCCCCTCCAGCAATCCTTCCCCTTAGTTCATGCCTGTGGGTCGTGCATATAAGTGCTTTGGCTTCTCCATTTACTGTACTATTAATGTTTTCCTGTCTGTTTTGTGCCTACCAATTATGCCTTTTAATCCTTGCACCTTTCCCCCGACTTCTCCCCCTTCTCCCTCCCAGTTGATAACCCTCCAAATGATATCCATATCTATGATTCTGTTCCTGTTCTGGTAGTTTGCTTACGTTTTTTTTTTTTAAGGAGCAGTTGTTAATAGTTGTGAATTTGTTGCCTTTTTAATGTTCATAGTTTTTTTTTAAAAAAGATTTTATTTATTTATTTTAGAGAGGGGAAGGGAGGGAGAAACAGAGAGAGAGAAACATTAATGTGTTGCCTCTCATGCACCTCCAACCAGGGACCTGGCCTGCAACCCAGGCATGTGCCTTGATTAGGAATCGAACCGGCAACCCTTTGGTTCACAGGTTGGCACTCAGTCCACTGAGCTATACCAGCGGGGCTTAATGATCATAGTTTTGATCTTCTTATTTTTCTTAAATAAGTCCCTTTAACATTTCATGTCATAATGCCTTGGTGAGGACGAACTCCTTTAGTTTTACCTTGTCTGGGAAGTATTTAATCTGCCCTTCTGTTTTAAATGATAGCTTTGCTGGATAGAGTAACCTAGGTTGTAGGTCCTTGCTTTTCATGAATTTCAGTACTTCTTGCCTGCAAAGTTTCTTTTGAGAAGTCAGTTGATAGTCTTATGGGAACTCCTTTATAGGTAACTCTTTGCTTTTCTCTTGCTGCTTTTAAGAATCTTACCTAATCAACAAAACAAACAAGCAAGCAAAATATAACCAAAGATATTGAAATTAAGAACAAACTGACAGTAACCAGAGGGGAGGTGGGAGGGGATAATGGGGGGAAAAAGGGGAAGGGTTTTCAGGAACACATATGAAGAACACATGGACAAAACCAAATCCAGGGGTAGGATCAAGGGTGGGAAGTGGGGATGGCTGGGGTTGGGGGGAGTGGTAGGGAGAAAATGGAGACAACTGTACTTGAACAACAATAAAAAAAGAAAAAAACTTAAAAAATATTCTGTTGTATGTATATACTACATTTGTCTATCCATCCATCTATTTAATAGGTAGTTGGGTTGTTTCCTCTTTTAGGCATATAAGTATCTGTTTGAAATGTGGTTTTATAATGTCCTTAAATATTTGATAGTATATAATTTCACTAATTTTTCTTCTTAATTTTCCCCCAAATATTCCTGCATGCTTGTTCTTTCTGCTGAATCTGAAAATAATTTGGTTGGTTTCCTCTCTGTGATCTCAAATGCTTTTGGAATTTTGCTTTGTGTAATGTTAATTTATACATAAATTTTGGCAGAATTGATGTTGTTGCAATATTTAGACTTTCCATTCAAGTATTATGGCTTACTTCTCTATTATTCAGGTTTAAATAATTATGCCTTCAGTAGAGTTTTGAGCTTATTAGGGTAACTCTTCTGTGGTTTTGTTAAGACTATTCTTAGGTATTTTATAGTTTTTATGGTTATTTTTAATGTGATATTTTCTATTTCATTTTCTACTGCTTATTGTTGATACATAGGAAAGCTGTTAATTCTTGTATATTAATTTCTGTTACCAAATACAAACTTGAAAAATATGTTTATCATAAACTTTAAACAGTTAATATTGTAAGTTGATAGTGTGCTTGAAGATCCTCTCTGCATGAATTGCTTTTGAATTTTTTAGATGTGTATTTAACAGGAAGAAATTTTGCTTTAAAAGTTGAAATTGTTGCTGAACATCCATATTATAGAGATTAGCAGCATTCATCTTAAAAGACGATGCTCTTTCCTTTAGGAAAATTCTGAGTGGATATTTTGGTCATGGAAGTCCTAAAAAGGTGTAGGTTGAAAAAAGGAAAATGAATCTGTTCTGTTTGGTAAAATAACAGGAACATTCCTAAACTCCTCTGCCATCTAAAGAGGAAAGGTGTAGGGAACATCAAGGATAAGAAAAAAAGAAACTATGGGGAGTAATGACCTCAGTGGAAAATTAGTCTAATGAACATAAAGCTGCTAAGAAAGTTCTTGTAGCCCTGGCTGGGTGACTCGTTGGTTGGAGCGTTGTCCCATACACCAAAAGGCTGCAGGTTCAATTCCTGGTTAGGGCACATACCTGGGTTGTCAGTTCACTCCCTGGTGGGGCATGTATGAGAGGCAACCAATAGATGTTTGTCTCTAACATCCACGTTTTTTTCTCTCTCACTTCTTTCCCCTCTCTCTAAAATCAATAAAAATATTCTCTGGTGAAGATTAAAAAGAAAAAGAGATTTCTTGTAAAGGGATGGCTAAGGAACAGTGATGTTTAGTAATAAATGGTAAGTTGATTTCTGTTGTGTTTGCTGTTATGTCTGTTCTAGAATATAGTGTATTAATAGAAACTTTGAGGTGTAGTGAGGCCAACAGATCAGCGAATAAATGATTGACATTGAAAAGATAGTTTGTTACTCAAGTTCCCAAGAAAAGTGGGCACTTTGCCACCTGGAGCCACATGAGAAAGCATCATGGTTAGTCATGAAGCAAAGGAAAGGGGAGGAAGTGGGCAAGAGTTTACCTTTTTTTGTGTGGGGGGATGGGAGAAGCAATAGTTGAGGTAGGGTAAAGAGGTTTAGATTGCTAGCTTGAATAATTTTAGCAGGTTCTGTGATGTAGGGGCTGTGCACAGTTATCTGGGGTGATTAGGGAAAGTGGATAATGGCCAGGATTGTGAGAGCCCTATAAAAAGGTAGTTGGGGGTCTACACTCTATTGGCTAGTTTGTACTTGAAAAGCATGCTCTTAAGAGGGGGGTGCCTCTTGAAGGGGCAGGGGTGATAAAGGAGGCAGGAGATCAAGGCACGGGAACTCAAGCACATTATTAGGTTGTGCAGCATGAGGCATGTCCAGCATAAGGGCAGATATTAAAGCATTGAGTTTACAGAAGCTAGAAACATGGTTAACACAAGGTCCTTCCCCATTTTATAAACCTTTGGTAAAGTTCTGTTATATGCAACTGTTTTATGTTAATGGTACTTTGGGGAATAAAGAAAACAAGTCTATTTTCCATGTTGCAGATGTTGCTACAGAAAGTAGAATAGGAAATAAGAGTGAGAGGCAGCCAGGAGAAATATAAGCTTTTCCCACCAATAATTCTCAGAAATACTGAAGAGGGCTATGGACATCATGTGGGATGGAGACTCAAGTTAACTTACTTGGAAAATAAATGCTTTAAGAAGGCCGGAGGAGTTGAAAGCATCCAATGGCAGGCCTTTGGAGTATGATGGTAGGAATGATAAATTCTGGAGGCTTTAGGAGAGTGGTTTGAGGACTGATTTGTTCCTAGAGAAGGGTTCCCTTATGAAACTCATTCTTAGGGCTTTTTAGGATCATGGTCATAGATTTTGGGAATCTCAAGAAAGTGTGCATTCTTTCTCCATAAAATATGTGTGTGTGCACACGTGTGTGCACATGTGTGTGCATGTGTGTGTATGATTCAGAAGCTTAATAGAATAGAAACCCTGGAGCTCATCTATAGATGTTGGTCCATCAACCCTGCATGAGATATCTCTGCCTTGGAAGTCATAGTAAAAGCAATGAACACTATGTGTTCTCCTTAAATTGGTCACCTTAATGTGTTCACCTTAAATGTGTTCTCTTTAAATTGGTTCAATTATGCATCTTCATAACCCCACATACTAAGTGAGAGAACTACTTTTTCTTTAATCAGCTTTACTGGTAGGGTCCTTACCTATAATGTATTGTAAACATAAAGTGGATTTATAATGATACAGGTAGGACTTTATCATAAATACCAGTACAGTTTTCTAATATTTATTATTAAGACTAATGATCTCTCTCTACAACTAGTCAAGTTAAAGACTATTTTTTTTATTTGTTTCTGAAAATGTGGATCACATCAGAAAAATCTAGTTCTTTAAGTTTCTAAGTAGAAGTGAAAAAATATGATTACCAAAAGGGAGATTTTACTTTCAAGTTACTGAAAAGTTTTCTGAATAGTTCAAGGGAGAAATAAAAATCACATAATAAAATAATGACATTTTTCATAAAATTTTAAGAGGTAATATGATAACTTACTGCTGGCTAGTACCTGCCTTGGGACCATGAATTGGAAGTAATTCCGTAGGGTATCTGTCTACTTATCTTAAGTTGCAATAAGAAGGTATTGTGTAATGAAGAGGCTGGGTGATGGGTACATGTGCAGACATCATACTGTTTTCTCTGCTTTGGTGCATGTTTGAAGATTACCATAAAATGCTTTTGTTTTACAAAAAAGAATTTATTTGGTCTATGTCCTTCCTGGGGTAGAGATTATAATCCCTTGGTATTTTCCCCCTGAGAGAAGTGACTATTATTTATGAAGGCCCTTCAGATCACACCTAAGTTTATGCTAATAAGGTGATCATTGGGCTACCCCTAACTCTAGGATGGGGGCTGGTGTGGGGGAGCTTTGCCCACAGAGCCCCCCTCTGTCCACCGTGGATAAGAATAAGTCTACCGAGACGTGATCTACTTGGGTAGGAAAGGTGGCCAATCTCTCAAAGGAGAAGGGCCAGGAGCCTATTCCTCAATGGGATTTTACTGGGTTTAATTTGCATAGGAATACAGGTCATACATGTAAAGCTCATCAATCATTATTAGGCAGTAATGTTCAAACAATAGATAACATTCAAAGAACTATGAGGGCTTATTCTGAGTCAGGGTCAGTTAGTTAAAGGGCCATAAAACTTTGGGGAAACAAACTCATTCTGTGCTTGGACCCTTATCATTTAAATTGAGGGTATTCTTATCAAAGCAGGTTTCACAGGATTTTATGCATTCTTTCTTAGGCCTGATCACCCCGGGGAACCCACCCTTTCCAGCACAGGTCTGTCCCCACCTCAGGCATTGTTTCAGCCTTAAGGCATTGTTTCAGGCTTAAGTCAGGCAGGGGAAGTAAGGCAGCCAAGAGATTAGGAGACTTCTTGCAGACAGAATGAGGACTCAGGCTATGTCAAAGCAGAGGGCTGAGGGTCCATCACCTCCTTTTTTCTATAGCCCCCCAAATCCTTCCCTGAGGGCCCCTTTGCGACCATGCCTGTCTTAGGTCATCCCTCCCTTGAGGAATCTTATCGGTCATTGGCTAACCAGTCATCCGATTGGGGCCAAGCAGGGTGAAGTGAAAGGGGGCAGAGGTGGTGCTTCTGCCAGGGATATAAGCTTTGTTTCCTTAGTGGCTTATGGTCCCAAGGTCTCTTTACTCAGTCTTAGCCATGGGGGTTTACAGTTTCTGAAAACCAGGCATGGCAGTTTCCAACAGGCTGGCCATCATAGAAAGACCAACCACATGATTAGATGGTTGCAACTTTGAGCCAGGTGATATCAGCTCAAGCACTGGGGAGGGTAGAGGGGCTGGAGATTGAATTTAGTCACATGTCCAATGATTCAAACAATCATGCCTACCTAGTGAAACCCCATTAAAACTCTGAACGGCAAAGTCAGATGAACTTCCCAGTTGGTGACATGTCCTGATTCCACACGGAGATGACATGGAAGTTCCAAGTTTGTGAGTTTCCTATATTTCACCCTACAGATTTTTTCTTTTGTCTGGTCTTGATTTGCATCCTTTATAATAAGATCATATTTATAAGTATAGCACTTTCCTGAGTGCTACAATTCTGTTAAATTATCAAACCTGAAGGGAGCAGTGAGAACCTCCAGAGTTTTAACCAGCTGAACAGAAGTGTGGGTGGGTTGGGAACATGAACGCTTGTGGGTGGTGTCTGAAGTGAGGAGAGTCTTGTGGAGTACTGCCATGTCAACCTGTGAAGTCTGCTAACTGTGGGTAGTTGGATAGTTAACATCTAAATTACATCGTAGGAGCTCAGGTAGTCATAAGTAGAACTTCCTTTGCCTAGGTAGTTAGACATAGGAACTGGCTATATACTGAGTAGGTGATCATCTGTCTTGTTCAAAGTGTTGTCTTGGCTAGACCTAAGATATATGGACTAAATAGACTATCATAAAACTTTACTCAACTGTTGGGTTCTGAGGTCTTTTATTTTTGGCTAGCACAGTTAAGGATTTACTATTTTTATTGTTAATTAAAAATTTTTAATAAAGATTCAATATCTACAATTGGCAATAAATTTTTGCAATTATGTCAAATGAAAACCTGAGGGTTTCTACAATAGAAAGGAACAGTAAGGTTGGTGGAACACTTATTTATAAATACTATGTGGTAAAGTAGAGATATAGTTCCTGATCTTAAATATGACAAAGTTGTCACAGATTTTCTACTCTTTACATACCGTTTCCTTGACATTTGTCAGTAGTCCTTACAGTGCAAAAGTTGCCCTTTAAACATTTATACCCTCTTAGAAAAAAGTTCAAAGAAATCTTATGATTTCAGTGTTTGGGCATTCAAATAGAAAAACAAATACACATGTTCAGTTATTTTAGACCTAAAAGAAAGAACTAAAGAGCAATTGTGTGAAATTCATCTGAAGGTAATATTTTCCCTACATACCAAGCAGGAATAAGGGTATTTCCAGAGATATTTTACAACTCTTGAACCCTTAATGCTGTGCTACAATCTTCACAAAAGTTCCAACGTGGAATATTTGTTTAGTTCGTTTAGGTAATGGGTAAGTACAAAGCACTAAGGAGCCACAGAAACCATGGAGCAAACAGAATCTCTAGAGTTTGCCATGAGTGCACAGCCAGCTTCAGGCAGATACATGAAGTAAGTGAAATTTGTCTTCAGTGCTTTTTCAGGATTTGGTCTTCCCCCCAAACACCTTTCTACCTCTTCAGTATCCCAATGTTATTATGCTATCCAGGCAGACCAGAGCCTCTGTTGGGTATTGATTTGATATGATTTCAAATCCATTTGTTTATGCAAAAGTTGTTTTCAAAAGGAAAGTTGTTTTGATATAAGAGCGAGGTAAGCTGTGTCAGGATGTCATCATCTCATCAGTGTTCATTGATAAGCTCCTCTGCTGAGGGGATAAAATGAGGCACTCTCTATACGTTAATAAAACATGTGGAGAGGACACTAAGTTAAGAGGACATTTAGACTATAAGCACTGAAATTTTGTGAGGACTAACTAAGAGTGTTTTGTCTGGGCAAGACTGCTCTTTGTTGACTTAAACAGCTTTCTGAAGACCTTTGGGCATTAGCTCTTGACTGGTAAAAGTGACAATTTTACTGTGCAACAGCCCTGTGAAGGAGAACATCTTGCCTGTCAACACCAGTGTCATCATTGCCTAGCAATGTGCTCTAGCAACAAGAGACTTTTACTTTTGTGCAGCTAGCTGGACATCAGTTCTCATTGGCTAAGCTCTCTCTCTCCAGAGAACCAAATCATCTAACAGTTAAACCTCAACTACATTTAGACTTTATTACTTTCATCTCCCTTTGCGTGGAACAATAGTGTGATTAATCTATCATTGGCTTAAAGTATGTTGTTTATTTATTGTCTTATTCAGAGACATCCTGTATGCTGCTGCCTTGTGATATTACTACAATTATTGCAATGAGCATGTGTTAAACTATTGGCGAAGATGATCTCAGTCTCTGAACGTAATTTGCCACAAAGCAAAACAGTCTCCATTCAGACTGTCTTCCCAACTCCAGACACTCTCCTCCCCTTCTTCAAGAGTGTTCTCAGTTATCACATTGTGAAGTTCTGATAAACTTTCTCGCTGTTACTCACTAAGTATAAAATATTATTTCTCCATTAGAGTGCTTCAGGAAATTATTTCTCCATTAGAGTGCTTCCCTTTTTTAACCACCTGAAATATTTCCACATTCCCACCATTAATCTAGTTCCTGGGATTTTGAAGTTATTTTTTTAACTTTAATTGACCCCTATTAAAAAATACTTTAAAATTCCATCAGCCAAAGTCAGCTTATTGAAGCGGTAGAAATAGAGTGGGGGATAAAGGCTGGATGTTGGGGGGTGGGGTAATTACCAGAAAGTGGGTTTCTATTTGGCTGTAAGGTCTCAGGAAAGCTCTAGAAGAAGACGTGGAAAGCTGCCTTGTCAGATAGAATTAATTTATAAAGCTCTAATCTTCAGGGCTTAGGCATAGCCGTGTGAAGAAGATCTGGAGAAAAATATACATAAAACTGTGTGACTGCTTCATCCTCCTAGAGGAAGAAGGGCTTAGTCAAAGTTCTAGAAATGGCAGTCAAGGTAGTGTATGATTCAGGAGACCACGAGACACAGTAGAAAAAGACTAGGCTGACCTAGTCTTCTACTTCTAGCCTCACCTTTGCCATCAGGCAGCTGTATGAACTAGGCCCAGTCATTTAATCTTCCTTGGTCAGGATCTTCATAGATAACAAGGAAGTCAGACTGGATGACTGAGTTCTAAAGCATCTTCTGGCTCTAACATTCTCCTCTAGAACTCCACTTTCTGATAATCTTCAATAATGAATGTGATTCACTCTGTTGTGAGAAGAAAGAATATGATATGATATGATATGATATGATATGATATGATACATAGGTTTTGAGCTTCAAAAAAATCCCATAACTCTGCCTTCTTAATCACATCTTCTTCAAGGGTCAGCATACTTAGTGTACATCATCTTTCTCTGCTGCTTTGATGATAATCTTTTTTTTTCATAAAACCTTTGAAATTCCTCTTGTTGTTTTGGTTTTAAATTTAGGAATACAGCTTCCATGGGCCTTTGGTCTTAGGTCATTCCCCAAGGTAGGGAGACTGTGGACAGCAGTGGATCCTGGAAACAAAGCTGGAAGCAAGACTGAAATAGCAGAGGTGAGTCAGGCTTAGCTTGAGAATAGATCAATAAACTCCTTAGAGGAGAAGAGCAAGTACCAAATCAGAAACAAGCACAATATTCATAGATCAAGGAATCTTTAAACTACAGAAAACTTCTTATATAATCCCAGATGTAACAGGACCCAGTGCTTGCTTTTTCCAGGGCATGGCCAACCCAACATTTAAAAACTGCTGCTATGTAGAAACTCACCACCCTGGGAAGATTTTGCTCTACTGGACTTAAAGTAGAATTATAGAACAGATATAAAGGACACATGTTTGTGTGGGAAGGGACCGGGAGTAATGAGGGATTGGCCTGAATACTTAGATATTAAAATATCTTCAAAATCGTTCTGGATAGGTGATATTTTTATCATGACAATCTTACCACTATCTAATATACAAAGAGATTTAACTTTTAGACAACAGTTTATGTTTCAACTGTGCCAGCTGGGGCTTTCAAATTTTGCCTAATTGGGATAGGGCACCTACATTATCCCATTTCACTCTCACAATAACTCCATGAGATAGGTATGGGGAATGAGGAAATGAGTTTGAGAAAGGTTAAATAACTCGTCCAAGGCCAATTAGAGAGAATTTAATGGACCTGGTTATTCAAATATAAACTCATCAGATCTAAACAAAGAAGCTTCAGTACTTATGTACTATGGTCAAGGTAGAACAGTAATAGTTTCTCTGTTAGATCATTGTAACTGCAGTGGCCTAAAAGGCTAAATCAAGTTTGTCTCCATTTTCACTTTTTGCCAAAATTGTCAACTTTAAAAATTTTTTCTATTCAGTTGTCTCCATTTTCACCCCACCTCAGCCCCCCACCCAACCCATCCCTGCCTCTCACCCTCAAACCTACCCCCTTTGGCTTTGTCCATGTGTCCTTTATACATGTTCCTTGATGGACCTTCCCCTATTTTCCCCCATTATCTCTCTTTTATATCAGTGGAACTTTGCTACTTTTGGCAAAAGTTGATACAGCCAAAATAAAAATACTCTTTATAAAAATATCCTTATGGTTTCCCTTACAGTGAAAACGGGTTGGCAAGAAAAGTCTCTGAATACTGAGGCAAGGGTCTGTGCACATACTAATACCCTATCCAAGAGAGCAAGCTAGTAGGAAAAGTAAGTTTTTCGGTGACAGCTGAGGACAGAGTTAGCCTCTGGTGAAAATGGTCCCAGTGTTCTGCCTCCCCTCCTTGGGCTGTGTGTGTGTCTGAGAATGACTGCATAACACATTATACCCCAGGTAGGCTAGAGGCATGTGAGTGCTTCCCTTCCCACGTTAGGCCTGGGCAGAAATCCAAGTCTTGCCAAGAAGCTCCCTCCCAAAGTATGGTTTGGCAGTGGCAATGCACGCAGGGAAAGTCTGAGCAGAGAGTGCCTGGAGCCACCCCATGCATCACCTGTGGACCCAGAAGACTGCAGAAGGCATGAGAAAGTCTTCGCACTCTCGTTAGAGGGATAGGATTGGCTGGTAGAAGGCTGATGGGTTAGAAGTGGCCTCCTGTCATGAATGAAGGGAATTCATGATGAAAGGAAGGAGGCAGCAGGTGCTGCATGAACCATTTGAATGAGAACCACAACTGGAAAAGATGAACACCACCAAAGGTCCAGAAAGATGAGTTACATTGTTGTGGTTACCTGTGGAAGACAGACCACCATTGCTAGACACCTCACCAGCTCAAGCACAGGCACTTCTATATGTTTTGTGGTACTAACCCCTGGGCAAAAATGGAAGAGGAGGTCTGTGGATTTTACTGGTAAAAAGATTCCTAAATTCACTAAAAATATGGAGTGATTGAGTAGTCACTTATTTGACTGAGTTTACTTGGAAATTATTAGATTAAACTTTCTGCTATTAGGCAATAATAGAAGCTCAGAGTAGAAATTAAATTAAGTTGTAGGAAAATAAAATACAGTTTTGCATATTTCAGTTTATGACTGTAAAAATCCATCCCCCTGTATGTAATAATACAGAACCAATCAGGGTATTTCCCACCTGCCCCTGTTTTTTCATAGTTTTTCATTGCTTTCTTTCTTATTTCCTTCCCTGTGGGCTGAATTGCTAGGCTATACCTGTCAGCTTTCTTGGATTTAGGGGCCAGGAGCTCCAGGGGACTTGGAAGATGTCAGGTTGTTAGTTTTTATTGTAATAACTATTCAGTTAAATAAAAGCTCTATGAATTTATATACTGAAAATTTTCAGACAGTTTCTATTTATTTTAGCTTTATTCATTTTGCAATAAAAGCTTTCTATTTAATTATTAATTTGGCTATTATTTCTGGCAATTCGTGGCTATAAATAAATGTTTTCAAAACACTATCCACAAACCACTAAGGATTTTTCTCCTAGTGGTAGAGCTGTTATATTTGAAATTGTTGCCTCTGTAAGTAGTGTTTAGCCATGAAAAACTACTACTAGTATAAATTAAACTTAAATGATAGTTTCTTCATGATTTTAGGAGGACAGAACAAAGAATACAGTTTAGGCAAAACTTTTTATGTCTTGTGATTGGATGACTAAAGGGATTATGTTATTAGTTTTTAAATTTACTGATGAGAGAGAGAGACAGGGATAGAGAGGGGGCGGGCAGAGAAAGAGAGAGAGAGAGAGAGAGAGAGAGAGAGAGAGAGAGAGAGAGAGAGAGAGAGAGAATTTGTTGTTCCACTTATTCATGCATTCACTGGTTGCTTCTTGCATGAGCCCTGACCTGGGATTGAACCTGCAGTCTTGGCATATTGGGACTACACTCCAACCAACTGAGTAACCTCACCAGGGCTGTTATTTGTTAATTATAATGGAAAAAGAAATCACTATTGGAGATTGCAATGGTTGGTTTTATGTGCCATCTCGGCTAGGCCATGGTACCTAGTTATTCAAGCCCTGTCTTGCTGTGAAGGTATTCTATAAATATGGTTAACATCTACAATTAGTTGACTTTAAGTCAAGGAGATTATTTTGGTAATACGGGTGGGCCTCATTCAATAAGTTGATAGGCCTGAGGAATAAAGCAGGTTTCACTGAGAAAGAAGAAACTCTGACTCAAGACAGCAGCATCAGTTCTTGCCTGAGAGTTCTCCGCCTACCAGCATCACTACGGATTGCAGCCCCCACATTCTTGTAAGCCCATTCCTTGAAATCTCTCTGCCTCTGTCTCTAATTAGAACCTCTAGACCCACTCTTGGTACCAAAATCTGTATCAGTCATATAATGCTAATCAGTGGACCTCAAATCTTTATGTGCAGCTATATGTAGTATTACAGTGTTTAGCTTTTAAATATAATTCTGGGTTCCTTTAGCTCAAGAGTTAGAATATTTGCTTTACATATCAGGGTGGGAAGCTTGCTTCTAAATGTAAAAGTTTGCTCAGCTTTACTACAGTATAAGAGAACAGGTAAAAAAAATTATTCCCACTCTAAAACATGTGTTTTTCCATATAGTAGAGAACTTAGGGATAAAAGAGTAGGCTTCACAGAGGGCTGTCTTATAATGAATCCAGAACTCATGCATCTCAAGCTACTCTGGTACTCCATCTGAAAGGTCCTGTGGCCTCCTTCTTTAGTTTTCTGCCTGTTACTCTCAAGTCATGCAGTTTTCCTAAAGAGATTTTATTTATTTAGCAAAACACTTGCCTTCCTGGGACAGCCTTATTTATGAGTTGTCTGCTGTGTGAACCTCTAGAGAACAGCCGTCACATGCTGTTGCCCTAGTGTGTGTAAACCATGCAGACAGCTCTACACAGATCTCTCCGTGTGCACATCATGCAATCAGCTGGTGCAGTGTGTTATTTTAACACACCAGTGAAGCATCGTAAGACTGCAAGCTATTTAAAAAGCATTAGGTGAAGTTAAAAATTGCCTTAATCTATTAGGCCCATAGCCACTTCTGTTCAGCATGTTTATTAAGCTGTGGCTTTACCAGGTTTTGCTATACTTATGTACTCCCTTCCTTTTCAAAGTGCTTCCCAATATGCTCTGAGATATTAATGCTGTGCAGTGATCCTGTGAGGGAGACCAGACTTTGATCTCAATTTAAAGATGAAAAGTGATGGCTAAATGAAAAGTTGACGTGAGGGAATGTGCATAAAACAGGCAGAGGTGTTGCCTGCACATTCAGGTAGAAGCAGATCCTCAGTTCTTTATAATTAGCTTTACAGCAGGGCTCTTCAGTATTTCCCAGCATCCCTTGGGAATTATCTGCACTTTCTTTTTGGAGAGGGTGATCATACCACCTTATTAGTTTCCTAGGGCTGCTGTAATCAAGTATGATAAATTGGGTGGCTCAGAACAACAGAAACTTATTGTCTCACAATTCTAGAGCTTAGAAGCTCAAGTCAAGGTGTTGGCAGGGTCATATTCCTGCTGAAACCTGTAAGGGAAGGAGCCCTCCTCATATCTTCCAGCTCTGGTAGCCCCAGACAATTCTTGGCTTGTGACAGTATCACTCCAGTCTTCACATGGTGTTCTCCCCTGTTTCTTCACATAATCTTCCCTTTGTGCTTGTCCATGTCTGCTTAAATGTCCTCATATTATAAGGACCCCACTTAGATTAGATTAGGTTCTACCTTAATGACTCCATCTTAACTTGAATATATTTACAAAGATCCTATTTTCAAATAAAATCAGATTCTGAGGTACTGGGAGTTAGGACTTCAACACCTGTCTTTTGGAGAACACTATTCAATCCATAACACCACCTCCTGAAAATTCTGTCTAATGGCCTCAAACACAGCATCTGACCAACCTTGCTTGCTAGATGTTGTTTAGCCCTCATAACAACTATCCCCAAAGCCTGGCATGGAAAGGATGTACTTCATAGACGAGAGGTGGGGTCTGGAGACACTGATCATGCCTGCACCTTCTTGGTCTCACAAAATGTGACAACAGACTTGGATCATAAAGGAGCCAAACTCTGTGTAAACTACAAGGTAGATGATCCACCTCTGAATAATGCAGCATAAAGTATATTTCCAAGATACAGTACAACCTCATTTAGCACAAATTTGATATAATACATTCAATTAATCTTATCAGTAATGACTCACACACAAGAGGATTCAATATATACATTGGAAATGGCCACTCTTGATGGCTGCATTGCTTGGCTCTCCCTCTGTTATATTTCTTCTCACAACTGCCTTTGCTAAACTTGCTGCCTGGATGTGTTGCCTTGGTTCTATTCTTTCTCCTGCCCTGGTTTACCTTTAGCTTTCTCTCCAAGTGAAGGTCAGAGCTCAGCATGATGAGGACAATTAAATAAATGCCTATTTAGCTCAGTATAAGACAAAAGGAATGTGATAAGAAAAGTCATGCATTATATTAAAAACTAAATCTCATACTTATTTTTATTATAAAAATATATATTCATTTAAAAACTTGAGGGAAAAATGACTAAGCATAAAAAGAAAATAAAAGGAATCCATATATCCTCCATAATTCCAACACTGGCAATGAACATTGTTAACGTTTTGGTATATGTTCTTCCAGATGCATATTTATGTTTTGGTTTTACAAAACTGGTATTGTATTGTATGTGAGGATTTAATAATCTGTTTTTTCTCTCTCTCTTTCTTTTTAATCTTCACCTGAGGATATTTTTATTGATGTTAGAGGGAAAGGAAGGTGGGGGTGGGAGAGAGAGAGAGATCAATGTGAGAGGGAAACATGGAAAGAGGGGTGGTTGCCTCCTGCACATGCCCCAACTGACCAGGGATCAAGCCCACAACCCAGGTGTGGACCCTGAACAGCAACTGAACCTGCCACCTTTTGGCACGTGGGATGATGATGCTCCAACCAACTTAGCCACCTTGCTAGGGCTGCTTTCTCTCTCTTTAAAAACATATTGTAAGCATCTTTTCTTATTACGAAAGATTTTTTACAGCTTCATTTGATTTCATCAGTCTGCAATAGAAATAATGTTCTATTGTAGGGTGGTATTAAAAGAAATTTAATCAGTCCTTTAGTATGGGGCATTTTATGATTGTTTTCAAATGTCTTTTATAATAATCAGTGGTGCTATGAATAGAGATTGTAGTTAATTTTTGGATAGATTCATGTTTATTTTCTTAGCATAAATTCATAGGAGTAGAATCAGTGGGTCAAATTAATGCATAATTGACAAACTGCTTTCTGGAAAACTTTGATCAATTTGCACTCCTGCCAGCCATGCTTGAGAGCACACATTTCTTGGCATATTTAACAATACAACATTGTAGAATATAAATAACTATTCCAGTGTGGTAAATTAAAAAAGCAACATTTTAATTTGCATTTGTATGACCATCTATAGATCAACTAAATAAAGGTCAAAGACAAGAATATGAGGAAATATTATGTAATTTCCAATGGAAAGAATCGGATCCTGGGACGATGGACCATCCATTTGGAAAAAGAAAAACTTTGTGCAAATTTATTGGCCATTCATATTTCTAATTTTGTGAATTGCCTGTTTGTCCTTTACCAACTTTGCATTTAGGTATAATTTTCTGCTCTGTATGGATTTGTGCTTTTTATATTTTGAAAACGTAAATTTTTATTTTTCATTAACGATGGCAACATTTTCCCCAAGTTTTCATGTGTTATTTAACTTTATTTGTGAATTTCATTTTAATACAGAGAAATTAAAAATGACTTTAGTCAATTTATCAATTTCATTTTTTGGTTTCTTTTAAATCATCAGTCTTAAAATTTCCTTTCCAACCTTAAAATTCTTTATATTTTGTGATTTTCTTTTACATTAAAATTTTTAATTCACTAGAGTATGTTTAATGTTGTTGTAGGATATGAACTAGGGATCTAATTTTTCTTTTTTTTCCCCAAATGGATAGTCAGTTGTCCCACTATTCTACGCTGTCCATTGTAAATTACATACTAGTGTTTATTTCTTTATATTTATATACTTGATATTATTCCTTTGATTTATTATTTCATCAGCATCAGTTTTAATTATTTTAACTTTATCACATTTTTAATACCTGTGAGTGCAACTTTATTCATTACTTAGCTCTTTTAAAATGTTCTTTAAAATGTACTAATACATAACCCCTTCACTTATTTTTAAATGTCAAGAAAAAGCAAGAACTGTTATTACTATCTTAAACTCATGTTTTCGAACTCATAGAAAAAGCAATCTGATTTTTGGTTATCAGTGGTGGGGTAAGAAGAGGGAAAATTGGAAAAAAGTGGTCAAAACATACAAACTTCCAGTCATAAGATAAATAAATATTAGGGATGTAATATATAACATGACTATAGTTAACACTTCTGTATGATGTATATGAAAGTTGTTAAGAGAGTAGATCCTAAGAGTTCTCATCACAAAGGAAAAATATTTTTCCTTTGTATATATATGAGATGATGGGTATTAAGTTAACTTGTAATAATCATTTGAAAATATATATAAGTCAAATCATTATGCTTCACACCTTAAATTTATATGATACTGTATGCCAATAGTATCTCAATAAAACTGGGAAAACCCCTCATGTTTTATTAAATAATCATATTTTTAATGAAATCTGGTGTTTCTTTCACCTTTAATAATAATGGCAATTATGCAGCAATAACAAGGAGGTCAAATGGTAGGAGAAAGCTCAGTAACTTTGGAAATAGCCACTCCTAGGTTTGAAAACTGACTTTAGCATTTGTTAGCTGTGTGTTTTGGGCAAGTTAATTCATCCTGAAGAGTCTCAGTTTATTCATCAGTAAAAGTAGGAATAACGGTACTGTACCTACCTCCCAGAGCAATAAGAGTACTAAATGGGGCATTGTTTGCTAACACAGAGTATGCCACTGCTCTTCAAGGGGGAGTTGAGTACATATTAATATCCTTTCTCTTATACTGGTCTAGAAACTACTGTTTATAAAACACTTTTATATACATCATCTCTTTGATTCACAAAAGTCTTGACTCACTGGAAATCATATGGTTTCTATGGTATTGAACCACATGATGATTTAATAAGATATGATGATATTATAATGACTATTAATGGTGATCTGAGAAAACAATGAGATTTTTTTTAACTTAAACACATCACTGAAACTTTTGCTACATTCTTAGGTATGAAATCATTTAAAAAATGACTTGGGGTGGCAATTTTTTAACTTTTAAACAATCTGATACATGTAAATAAGAATATGTGCATTATAAATGCACATATTTTTAGAAGCATATCTATTTATCAAACAAAGCCCATAAGTATGTAATGTGTTTGTAGTCTAACTTAACCTGTTTCTACTGTATTAATAGTATTTTGTTACTATTACATTAAACATCTTTATTAATTTGAAAATTAGTAAGAAAAAACCCTTATTTTCTTCTCAGTTGAGGCAAGTCACAGATTAGAGCTCATATTAAATTAGTAACTTGTATGTATAGCCACTATAAAAAAATAAATATGTAAACCAGTATAATATAATATGGTCATTAAGAGTGCCTGGAGTCATTGGGATTTGAATTTGAATCTCTGCATTACAATGTAGCAGCTGTGTGACTTTGGGTAAGATGCCTAACCATTGTGAGCCTCAATTTCTCATCTGTAAAATGGAGCATTAATAGTGTCTAGAAAGGGGTTAGTTAGCTTAAGGGTAAAGGAAATAACTCTAGTCAAGCACTTAGCAATTAAGGGCTTAGTAAATAGTATTGCTGCTGTTATTGCTGTTACTAACTGGGGCTCCACTGTAAAGAAGAATTTAAGTTAATTTAAATAAATAGTAATTGAAGCTTTCAAATAGTAAACTCATGGCAAATATAATTGTATTCCAACTAGATGGTAGCTTTTTTCAAAATCATGCCTGTATATTTGCAGTTATTATCATTACCACAAAGTGCTAGTAATAAGGATAATAAAATCCAAACTCCCCCAAATTATTAGAAAGATATATACCTATATTCAAAGATAATAAGGCTGAGTCTGAACCCAGAGGACAGAGGTTTGGAGTACTATGTAGAGCAATATACTTTTTCTATTTACACATTAAAACCTTGTTCTATTGTGCACACAGATCTTGCTTCCAACATTTTCAGAAGCTGTCACAAAAACTCATTTAGGATATGAGTTTCCTGGATCCTCTCCAATCTTTTCTTCCTGCATTTAAGACTTATATGAGCAGAGGATTTAGAATGAATTAGAGACAAGACTTTCTTCCCTTTGGCTTTTAAGAAGACATTTCTGGAAATCTCTGGAGAATTTGACAGATGCTGCAGAGTGAAGTCTAGGGTATATACTTTTGGTACCCAAAATATTTCAGAGAACACAGTCTTCAAAGAGCCATATTTGTAAGACAGTAGAAGTCACCCAAAACCTGCAGCAAAGGTTATATCCTAGTTTTTGCTTATTGAATATCTGCTTGTCTTAAAACAACTGGCAAAAATCTCTTGACCTTGTGAACTTGCAATTCAATGCTTGAATTAGAGAGAGATGCTTTTGCTCATGTGGTTTGGAAAGGCATCTTTTGCTGGTTGTTTTTAGAGTGTGTGAAGCACTAAATTCTGAAGGTCAGAGAGGTAAGTCATGACACATTATGGGTAAGCTCATCAGCTCCTTACTTCATAGTGAGTTCAGAAGGGCATGATGCAGGCAGTGCAGTAAGTGATGGTCATGATGTTCTGAGGAAGAACATTTGGGTTTCCCTACAGGTGTAATCAGTATGAAGTGAGTCATTAGTCATCGCATTTTCTGGAAGAGTCAGAAGAGAAAAAGTTTAGAGTGAAATTGAAAACAGTAATTTACTTTTGTCACTCGTGAGAGGATGATGTTTTGCATCAAGCTTGAAAACAATTTAGTATAACCTGCTTCTTATGCTATGCTCTAACTAGAAATTAATAGACAAAGAATATAAGACTTTCCTAATCTGATTTAGTATTATTTATTCTAGGAGTGTATGAATATGCTGTGTGCATATTCATACAGGATGTTCTTTCATTTGGAGGTAGGAGAAGGGGTTGGCGGCTGTACAGGCATTGGGGGAAGAAAGCGAACACATGGAAACTATGTGTAGCATGGGTAGCTAGGCCAGAAGGAAAGTAGTAGAACTCTCCTTATCTTAGGAAACTGATTCTTGTCTCTGCCAGTTGTTTGTTAATGTTGTGAAGCCATCTGCAAGTCCAAACACCCAGTGAATATACTAAATACATTCTTATGTTTGAGTACAAAAATCCGCTTTTTCAAGGGCTAAAGAGTTCTTTAAGTCAAATGTTGACTGAAAGGCTTGAAACCTCAGGGAAGACAGATGTGTCGGTGACCAGGAAAAAACAAAACCATGCAAGTCTTCTAGCTAGCATTCACTACTTCAGGGCAAATGTTGTATTTTCATATCTTCAGGACAAAAAGAATAAAAGGGGGTTGATACGTTAGGAGCTTGGAGCTTGGAATCCAGGGTCTTTATGATTTCCAACAAATACTTCCGAACAGCTTCTTTTGGGTAGGTCACTCCTTAGGAGACTGACGCTTTCCATCAGGCCCCTTTACCTTACAGAGGACATGGATGAAACCTTCCAGGCTGAAGATTTCCGTGGTTTCACTAACTTTCTAACGGAACCTGATTCCAGTTAAATGCCGTTCTCTGCTGTCACAGCCTGGAAAGAAACTTTGCTGCCTGGGAATTCCACTTCTCCGGGGAATATTGGGGGCAGGGGTGGGGCTGTCGGAGAGTTCCTTTGCGTTATTTATGAATAGGAAGTTCTAACTCATTGGTGCTTTCTTCATCTTCCTCCTCCTTTCCCCATGTCATTTTCAATCACATACAGGAGACCCATCTGAAGGTTTCTCTTTCGCTCTTAACCTCAGTCACTTTAGGAGGATGTAAAAATCCCTTCGGGAAAGAAGTCAGGTAAAAACAGGATAAAATTGGTAGGCTGTAGTCCCTTCTCCTGCCCCTCCCAAGTATCCTCTCACTCTCCCCTTCTCCCTTCTCCACCCACACAGGGCGCCTTACTTGAGGTCCCCCGTTCCCCAGCCCAGGCCCCATCCCTCGCAGTAAGCCAGGTTGGCGCCTGCGTTTGTAATGAACAAGTCATTATCTGCCGGGTCCCAGACGCCCTTTTCAATGCTTCCGGCCTCTGCAGCCTGGCAGTTTGGTCTGTTGTGCCCTCCTCCCCGTCGCTTCCCAAAGCTCCCAGATACCAAGGCCCCTGGTAAGCAGCGTGAACGTTAGATAGATTTAAAAGTTCCCCAGTTTAGAAGCATATTCCCACCTTGGGCGGGGGGGGGGGGGGGTTCGACTTGCAGGTAGTTTTGGTCATTGAGACTTCAATTGCCCCTTATTCCCCTCCACTGAATGGAAAGCAGAGAGGGTCTGCGCTCTCTCCTGAGGATTTTGGTGAGGCAAGGTTGCAGCTCCAGACTCCCGCAGCTTCCACCCCTAGGCTTGTCCTCAGCCTCTAGTTCCTTCCCTCAGCCTTCCCGACTTCCCCCAGCCCAGGGGGACCAGGGCCAGAACTTTCCAGAAGAGGAAAGTATCCTTGCCCACCGACACCAAACTCGCTTAATCAGAAGCCAGCCACGGCAGGAAACACCTGCAGCAGGATTCTGCCCGGTTCGAGTCCCCCAAGCAGCTGTGTGTCGGGGCTGGATGGGTCTTTAGATTGTGCTCAGAAATGAGTGGGTCCGTTTCCAAAGCTAGATTTTCTGGAGTTCAGTGACCCAAAATCTCAAATTAAATTCTCTACTTAGCCTCTCACTTCACAGAAAGGGTTCAACCCTCGAGTCCGGTCATTTTGGAGTGCGGGTGCTCTAAGTTCCGCGCCGAGTGTGCTTTCGCTGAGAAGAGGGGACGTGGCACAGACTTCGTAAGCCAGAGGATCAGTTCATTCTTGAGGGCCTGTGGAGTCAAACCGTTCCGTCTTCCCCACTAAGTTAATGGTGTTTGTGGTTTTCCCCCTTTAATAGGCCGTGAAGTCAACAAACTTCCCCACATGGTGGCTCCCTTTACTAAAGTTGAGTAGTGAATTTGTACACCGAGTCTTGGAAATTTTGAAGTATTTCTACAGATTGAACTCATTTCTCAATTCGCGTGGGAGTAAGGATTTTAATGGAGTTCATCTTTGACGTGAAGCAAGGCCAAAGACAGAAAAGCCAAAGTCGGTAATAGCTTTGGGTGCTTTAGTAAAAAAATTATCTTGTCTGCTTGATTATTGGGGGATGTTCACCTCAGGCTCTTTGTGCGTGAGCTTACTCCAGAGGGAGAGCTGCACAGGGAGCACACACATGTAAACACTGCAACATAAGGCAGTGAACATATGCAGTGGAGACAAAGAGATACATTACTGTGTAGATGTGGTTGAAGCATTGTTGCAGGTAAGCCATCTGGGACATCCCCAGGAATAAACTAAGAGGAAGCAGGCAGTGTCTGGCCAGTAATGGCGAAGAATAAGCAAAACTTTGTCTTCCTGGAGGAAGAATTAAATCTCAAATAAGAGAGCCAGAAAGGCACTGAAACAAGAAACATCATAATTTTGTCTTAGGAAAAGCATGCAGAACTAATACAGCTTATTTAAATGTTAGATCCAAATCATAGTAACAGGAAATACTCTCACTAAATTGCCATTTCCTCGAATTTTTAAGATCCAAGTAATTAACATGCACACACTAATGGTTATTGATGGTTCTATTTCCTTTTTGAAAAAAATAGATCCGAGTTCTTTTACTGGAGCAGAAATTTACAAATCTTCTTAAATTACCCAGGGACTTGGAAGCCTCCAGGGCCTCTTGGTGGATGTGGTCTTTCCTTATTGCTTTCCTCTTCCCACGTCATTTTCAGTTAAAAAAATAATTTACAGTTCCCAGTAGAGGGATTCCTGTTAGGAACCCTCAGCAAGTGAATTTGTACTGGGAATCTTCATGCTTTACCAGTATGTAGGCATTTCTCTAAACAAACTTCAGTTGTAAATAAAGGGGAAAAACATTTCTCACTCTAAAATTCTTAAAAGTTGAATTTTTGTAGAAAGCACAATCTCACAGTTTCAATTCTTCAAATCGGTAAGAGCCACAGAAAGTGTGAAAGTGTCCAAACAGGTCATTTAGAACTCCAAAAGCCAGGACTAAGAGGAGACACAGAATGCCCTATGTTGAAATCTAAAAGGGTCGGACCATTCTGAGCTTTATGGGCATTTATGGATACTGCAAGAGGGGAGCATATCTGAACAGAAGGGTATTTGGGCAATGAATTGCCACATTAATGGTGTGACTGCCAAATACTCAGATTTAGAGGCTGTGATGAAAAACTGAATCAGGGGCGATTTTCAATGTTCATAGCATCTGTGACCAGACAGGTCCAGCACTCAGAGCCACGCTCTGGATGCAGCCTTAATCAATCTACTCGCAGCCAGACTGTCAAGACAGCAGACTCATTAGCAATTTACTGAAAATCCTGCAAGACTTCCCTTTAAAAACCAAACGACTTCCACATAATTGTCTGTCTGAAAGAACATATGCAAGAAACTAGATCTAAATTAAATTTATTAATAGGAGAGCTTGATGGTGCTTAATTCCAGAGACCAGAACTCTGATTGCTAGGGCTTGATGAAAAGTAAGTAGAAATAGTAGGAATGTCGTTAAAGATGACATTTGCCATGCCCGAAGTTCTATGAATCCTTTAACCGTCTTTGAGAAACGGGAAAAATTGAAAACCATCAAAATAATTGGACTTCTTAAAAATTGGATTGTATGAGTGAAAGGTGTTTATGAGAAGTGGATGACTCCGGATCTTATCATCCAAGAGGCCAGCACAGAATAGTTAATATGTTCCTTGAGGGACTAGGATGCTGACGTCTTTTTCTGATACCCGATCATTGCGTGACTGAAAAGAAAAAAAAAAAAAAAGGAAGTCATTTCATGAGCGCAACAGTGCAACAAAATATTCTGTACTTAAAGGCCATAGGCAGACAGATGTTGACAAAGAAGTCTTTTCTAAAACCATGTTTAGATAGATTTCTGCCCACTGCATATATAAGTAGGAGCAGAAGGCCGGTCACCTCTGTATCCACTGGCAGCAGCAGCAGAAGCCGCAGCTTCAGACGCAGCCAGAGGGACTTCAGAGCAGAGAAGGCGCTGCCGACTCGCGCCGCTGCCTGACCGGGCGGCTCCCTCAGACGCCGTCTTCACCTTGGCCCTCTCTTTCCTTCCTCTCCTTCTTCGACTTGCTCTCTTTTCCTTAATCACGTACCTTCTGTCTCCTGGTGGACTTAGGCCACTTTGTCCTCCACCCCCACTTTAGCTCGTCGCCTCCTCTTCTTCCTTCTACATCTCTCTCCTCGCCCCGTTCTCTCAGTATCACGCTCCCTTCTAGTTCTGCGCGTCTGCAAACTTTTGAACAGAATACTGGCCTCAGCAAACAAGTCCTCCAGCTCCTCCTGCCGCTCCTGTTCGTTCCTGCGGCTTCTGCTCAGACACACAGACCAGACGGCGATTCCTTTTGGGTCGTGATTCCAGCGCAGAAACTTGGAGGAACCCTTTGATCGCCGTCCTACTTGGCAGCAAACCCTCTGCTAGCGGCGGTAAGAGTTGAATGGTAAGGGGGTGGGGGAGTCTCACAAATCAAACGGCTCACTTGACTGCTGATTCTTTTGCCGGCAGGAGGATACTAGTTAGCTTTCCTTCGCACCAGGTCTGGCGAATTTATATGTATAAATTTTCTAACTACATATAGCAGCAAGGAAGTGGCAGGGCGAGCTCGGGCTGTCACCGAGGGGTATTCAACACCGGGAGCCTCCCACTCAGTCCCTCCCCCAGCTCCGGGAGTTCTTGGGGCTGGAAGGTGGAAGGCCAGGGAGATTCTGACGGCTGTGTGCCCTCTTTCCCGATCTGCACAGAATGACCATGTGTAGCGGAGCAAGGCTGGCCCTGCTGGTCTACGGGATCATAATGCACAGCAGCGTGCACTGCTCACCTGACACCACCGGACTCCAGTTCCCTGGGATCAGGTAGGTGCTGGCTGTCGGGATGAATTGAGGCTGAGCTTCTCTTCCCCCGACACCTCCTCTTGTTGTCCTCCTGGGGTTCCTCCGTCCCGGCTGTGACCACTAGCCCTTGCGCTCCAGAGCGCCTCCGCCGCCTGCCTAGGTCGGGCGGCGGGTCCCTGGCCTCCGCTCAGCCCAAGGGCCCGGCAGACTCCACTTCGGCTTGGCGCCCCTCCCCCAGCCCAAGGCAGCCAAAGGTCCCGGGTGGAACAGGCGATTCTTCTGGCTGGAGAAACCTATCCACCTCCAGCCCCGCCCGCGGGAGGAGGGCAGGGCATGACCCAGAGCTTGACTTCTTTTTCCTATTCTCTGCTGGAGTTAGGAGAATCTCGGCTCCGGGAGCCAGGTTGCAAGGCTGAGCGTGAAGCTCCCAGGGACTTTGTTTTGTTGCAGCTTGTTCCGCACGGTCTTGGAGGGGTCTCCCTCACCTCAATTCAAATTCTTTTCCCTGGAAGAGCTTTCTCTCAAGTGACACGTTCTCCAACTGCATTTTGAGTCTCAGGCTGTCTTGGGGAGGAGGAGTGTTGGCTGGTTATGGTTGAGGAAAAGCGATTCGAGAGAAGGAAAAACGAGAATGAGTCTGCGAGGGAGGGGGAGAAAACCGGTGCAACGGATGCAAGGAAAGAGTAAGGAAAAGCAAGTAGGCAGGCGGGATCAGGGCATCCCTGATCGCCCCAGGGGGAGCAACCCAGGCCTTTTTCTTAATACTGGCTTCTAGTCAGTCGGGTTCCCCGCCTCAGCGCCAGAGTACTCCACGGGCCAGCCAGATAGTGTAGGCTCGCTTTGCAGAGCTGCGTTCGCGTCTGGCGGTGCACCCGGCTCCTGGCAGCGAGGAGCGCGAATTACGCCTGCAAAACTGCTTCTCGGAGCTGTGCCCCAAACCGCACCACAGGGGCCGCCGACCGCTGATGTGTCCCGAGAGATAGGTTCTGCTTTCTGCATTAGGACGCCAGCATCTGGGTACTGGGACGGTGGAGATGGCCAGCAAGACCCGGGGGCTCTGGCCACCGGGTAAGGGCAGAGCCGCGTCGCCTGGGAAAGGCTGGGTGCGAGGCGGCGGAGGGATGTGTTTGCCTTGCCCTTACCTCTACGGGGATGAAGGAAAGGCGAGCAGAGTAACGAATTGTGACTCTGATCCCTCCCAGAGAGCGGGACTTGACCCTGCCGCTTTGCGAGTCTCTCCTGCGGCCCAAAGGAAGCCGTTTTTGTTTTAACCCACCTCTCCCCGATCTTTATCTAGGCTAGAGGCGGTAGGCAGGGCGACTGTGAGGCCGCTGCGCTCCTGATGGCTCTCGGTCCCTGTCGACTATTTTATTTTTTATTTTTTTGATACCTAAGTTTGAGATGGGGTCCCGTCGCCCCGCCATCGTTAACAGATTATTGAGAACTATTTATTTACTGTACTTAAAAGCCCCATTTCACCCCCAGCTATTTTCAAAGGCCCTTTGCCTGGGCGAGAGCCAACGGAGGGCACGGACACGCAACAAAATGAGCCGCCGCCAAACTTACTAAGTTTAGAGGCATTTGTTATTATACGTGTTCCTGCCAGATCTTCTGCGGCCTAAAATAGAAGCTGGAGGTTCTCCGTGACCTACATCTGCGCGGGGAAGGGCTCCCCTGGGCTCGGAAGCTAGGTGGGGGTGGTTGTCGGAGTTGGCAGCTGTACACCCCATCCATCCACCCTTTCCGTTTCGCTCCTGGCCCCCCCCCCCCCATCGGGTCTTCGGGTTGGCCAGAGCCTCCTCTCCTAGGGCCTTTCGCGTCCCCGCCTGCTGCTGCTTGTAGGGCACCAGCACCGCAGCGGGGCGGTCCTTTTCGGAGGCCAGGTGTCCGGGGTCGGCGGAGACGCCTCGGCCTCCCAGTGCCGGCTGAGGCCGCGGCGCTGCTGGACTACCCTTCACCCGCAAAAGGAGGCCTGGGAGAGCCGCCTCGCGGGGTGGGACTTTCGTTTGGATGAGGTTTCCTCCTCCTTACCCCAACCCCCACCCCGTCCGGGGAGAAGAGGCAGTTCTCCGTGGGAGAACTTTGGGAGGAAGAAAAATCAGAACGAGCCCACTTTTTTTTGCGGGGGGCGGGGCTCGCACAGTCGAGGAGACACTTGTGCTGACCACTGGTTCTGCCCCCGGATACCCGGGCAGGTCGGAGAACGACGCGTATGACGAAGCGTACGACGAGGACGGGAACCAGCTGCAGAACTTCTACGACCTGGAGCCGCCGGGCATGGAGAGCCCAGCCTCTGCGCCCCGGGAAGCCGAAGTGCTCAACCACCCGGGCGAGATAAGGTACTAACCGCGCCTCGGGACTGAGGGTGGGAGGGGCAGCGTTTTGGTCCACCCCGTAAGTTCTTTTTCCTAAAAGCCTTCAAGGCTCTCTCCTTCCTGGTTCCCACATCAGCGACAGAAAATTAGCAGCCGACCAGGCTGTGTGAACAGGAGGGCCGCGTGGTGACCGAAAGGTCTGTGGACAAGGGAGGGCAGTGAACGCGCGCCCAGCCGGTGGGGAGCCCAGACTCCACACTTCCCACCCAGGAGGGCAGGAGGAACTTCTGCTCCTGGCAGTCATTCACGGGAACATCCCAAAAGAGTTACTCGGGAGTTCTAGGCCTCTGGGGGTATCGTGTCAGCCTCCCAGAGCGCCAAGGTAGGGGGTGGGGGGCGTGCCCAGCGGGAGACGTGGGCAGCCACTATGGGCACAGGCGGTGATCCTGGGGTGCACTTTGCTTCCCCGTTAGCGACGTCGCTCACGTGATCCTTAACAAGGCCTACCGCAAAGTGTTGGACCAGCTGTCCCGCAAGAAATTACTGCAGAAGCTCGTGGCCAAGGGTGTGGGGTAAGAGTTGGCGAAAGAGTTAACGGGCGCGCGATGGCGCGCGTGCGCCGGGGTGGGCCACTGTTGCGAGCGCGCGCGGGGTGGGCGGTGCGGTCCTACGTTCTGCGTGCACGTGGGGCCAACCGGGGGTGAGTGTGCACCCCAGGGTCTGCGGCGTGTGCGGGGCGAGTCCTCGGCCACGCGAAGATGCCGAGGTAGCACTTGAAATTTGGCGAGAGAGCTCGGATTCGGGAGAGAAAAGGAGAGGGCAGGAAAACCAGGTAGTTTGATATGTTTTGAATGTAAAAGAAAGAAAGAAAGAAAGAAAGAAAGAAAAGAAAACCAAGTAGCCCCGCAGTTATTCAAAACATTCAAGCTTCGCGGGACGATTTGCTGTAATTTTCTCTAAGCTTGACTTAATTTTTTTTTTCTTTTCTTGTAAATCGGACTCGAAACCAGCAAACCCTCAAATTTGGACATTTAGGAAAACAAACAGTTTTTGCTCGTGCCAGACATACCCAGAGCAAAGGGCTGGTGTGTAGCATCTCTCAGCAGAAGGCAGCATTTTAATAAAGCCCACGGGGAAACAGATTACATTTTTTGTAATGAATAATTCATGTGTTGAAAGATATTGCCTACAGTCTGTCGACTTGTATTATTATCACGTTTTCCAACTTAGCATGCGAAGGGAGAGTGCTTGTGCCTGACTAGGTAGGAATTTCGGGATCCGTGTGAACTCCATGGCAGCAGCCGACGTGGCGTTTAGGGGTTTTTCGTTATTTTCTGTTAGGACAATTCAGCGCAAACGGGCGGACGGGATGACCATATCTCATGGACGGAAGTTAGGCTTCAATTAAGGGCATTTGGCTAGGACCTCATACTGGGCCCCTCCTGTAAGGACGTGGTGCCGGGAAGTCCTCGGTGGGGAGGGAGGAATGAAGGTTTCCGTCGCCGCTCTCCCTGCGGCTCTTACTGGCAGGGAAGGCGATGCGGAGGTCAGTGAGAGCCTGTGCCCTGTCTGCAGGCTCCTGCGTGGGGTGGGGCCCGCCTGCTCCCCGCAGCTATTGAACCTGTGTCTCCCGCCCTGCCACCCTCTTCCCGACCCCTGTCCTTGCAGTGGGATTCGAGGCGGCGACACCAAGGACGGCTCAGATCCACTCTCCAAGCGCCACTCAGACGGAATCTTCACAGACAGCTACAGCCGCTACCGGAAACAAATGGCTGTCAAGAAATACTTGGCTGCAGTCCTAGGGAAAAGGTATAAACAAAGGGTTAAAAACAAAGGACGCCGAATAGCATATTTGTAGCGATGAGTTACCAGCTACCCTGTGTATACAGCCCTGACACAATGAAAAGTCATTTTTCCCAACAAACTGAACAGTCATCGCTCATGTGTTCTATCCAAACATGTATTTATGTATGAAGTGAAGCCATTAAATGAATATTTTGATAATAATATTGTTTTTCTTTTTACAAAGCACTAGAGAATGCACAGATATACTTTGTGGACCAATTATTGATATATATTATAAATATATATATTTAAGAATATATATAAGTATAATAGAGAGCAGTTCATACCAAGTGTGCACAAGGATTGAAAATTTACCTGAGCTGTTTATGTATTTATATAAAGTAGATAGAAAAATAGACAATCATTGTTTTGAATATTACTCCTATTTTTGTAAACTGGAATTAAAAGGATAGTATTTTTATCCACAACAGGCCTGAAGATATTAATACTGACCATTTGCTACTGTACATAAACAATGATGCCCTGCTCCAGGGAGATTTTGAGGTAATGATTTGGAAGAATTGCTATAGGACGTTCTTTTCACAGTGAGTCTCTGGGGCAGGCTGCTTCAATCCCACCCCAACTCAACTAGGCATTGTCCCTCTCACCGGGTGACAATTCTAATACTTATGCTTTCTTTGATTCTACTTTTATATGTATTTGTCTCTCTTCAGACTCTTAGCCCAGAAGGAAATTCTCCCGAGAAAACAACAGCTCTATCTAAATTATGCTTCTCCCCAGAGTTCATACCATTCCCTGGGGCAAGAGCTGGGAGATTGTATAGAGAAGGGAGACTTGGGTAGGAAGCTCCCTTTTCTGTACTTCCAGGAAACCCAATACCCCAAGGTTAGGACAATTGGAACAAAGTGAAAGAAATGCAGGTGTACTGGAAGAGGCGGAGCATAATGCAATAGGAGGAGGACCCTGGAGAGGGACTGTTCTGGGGCTGCCTCAGCTCTAGGATGCTGGGGCTAAGCTGAGTCCCCACCTTAGGTCTCCAGCCTGACTAACTGGGTGCTGGGTGTTGGAAATGGATGCAAAGTACAATGTGTTTTTCTCCAGTGCTGTCCATGCTTCTCATCTTGTGAAATGGCCAGGATCCTCCCCTTTGAACCCTGCTCTGTAGGAGCCACCCTTTTCTTTTGTGGTTTTTCTGAAGACTCCTCCTTCCTATCCTCCTGCACTGTTTAAGTTCATTTACCATTTTCCATTCACTTCTCTTAAACTTGTGAATGTGTCTTACTTTTTTGTTGTTTGATGCAAGCACTTATTGTAAAGTTTAGGAAACCCTATGTAGTTATCACTAAGTAATGATGCACTAAATATGAATCTTTGTTTCTTGTTTATTGAGTTTGTAGGTAAAATGTATTTTTCTACATTATGGCTTATTGCTTAGTAAAATTTATTTCATAAAACCAACCTTTGTCATATCAGAATGTGTAGTGTTCACATGTTGCTCAGTTTTATTGACTGATAAATCATTTAAACCTCATCTTATGTATGAGTACTATCTTATATTTGTGGTCAAGTGTAAGGTAAGCAAGCTCCAACAGACTCTGAGAACTTCCCTTTGTATCCCTTCTTGGCTACAGAAAGCATGTTTGTCTGTTTCCTATCAATTTCTTGAGCATATTGAGTAATCTCTACAAATAAAAGAATCGGCACCCAACAACAAGATCAAGCAACAACACGCAAACCAGCCAAACTCCCAAATTTCAGACACAAATTCTTTTGGGAAAAAAAATAAAGAAGAACGAGAAAAGATTAAACATTAGCTTATAAAGTTTAAAGGACCTTTCCTTTTTCTTTATGGATTTTATCAGTATGAAGTCATAAATCAAAGAAAACAGAATTGGATTTGCATTCCCAGGCGGGATGGATGCTGCCAGGAGATCACATTGCAAACAGTGAAAGCACAGAGGCATTCGATCTATGCCTGAGTCCTGTGTACGGGATCAATCTTTCTTTAATTCTGCAGTCTCCTCAGGCAATGTGACACGGGGACGCAGTTTGCAGCTGTAGTGCCTTTCTTCGCCTTTTAAATCGCCACGAATCACAGATGGCTATTTAGTGGCCCTACAATGCTGCAACACATCGGCTTGCATTTTAGTCTTAATTATTTGTTTCTTGGATATTGGGCAGACTTTTCTGTATATGTGTCAGCTGTTAGTGGTGAAATAGGGCTCTAGTTAACCTTTTATTTATGAAGTCTAATTTAGTGTTTTTGTGGCTAGTTGCAAGCATTTACAGTGATCATCCAGTTTAATCTTTTGTATACTTTTTAGAAATGCCAAGAGCCTTACTAACCTGGAGCAGGTTTATGATATATAGTGATAATTTAGGTAGATGTTAGTCTTGAAGCTCTTATTTTGTGTGCAAATGATTATAAAAGACATCTTAACCAAGTATTATTACACACATGATATCTATAACTAGGACTTTGATAACTGTTATATAAAGTGTGTGAAATTTGTATGAATAAATTTTTGTAAACAATGCACCTTCGTCTAATGTTTGGAGAAAAAAGAGATGAGGAAATAACTACTTTAAATCTCTTAAAGTATTATATTTTCTTTACCAACCATAAGGATTTTCATGTCTGGAATATATATTGATCTAAGCATCCATGTATTTCCATAAATGTACTTTAATATCTGCTTGATGGGTTATTGGATTCAACTAAAAAGATAAAGCAGCTACTCAGAGAAGATGCCTGAGAAGATATTAAGCTTATGAATGAGCATGAACATTTATAGGATGTTGGGACATTTATAGGATGCACAATTTAGATGAGTTTCTGTCCCCTAGTGTTTATATACATTATTCAGTATTTTAAAAAGTTACTATCCAGTGGTGTAAGAGAGTACCTGGGTATTAGTTACATTTCTAAAAGACCAATCTAACATTGTTTTTTTGTTAGTTACTCTTCAGACTAAATTGGACTCAATAAAATCCTGTATAAAATGATTTAAATAATCAGTTTTGGAGGTTTAAAAATATGTTTAGAGACCTACAGACAACTATTTCTATTTAAAATGCTTTGGGTAGGGAAAAGGGAAAAAGAACATGAGTAAGCAAAGAGTTAATTAAATACATTTAAAAGAAAATATGCTTTGAAGCCTAGGACAAAAAGTGAAAAGTCATTTGTGAATTTATTTCTTATTTTTTCCACATTTTTTAATTGTTGTTCAAGTACAGTTGTCTCCATTTCCCCCCTCACCGCTCCCCCCCCATCCCAGCCATCCCTACTTCCCACCCTTGATCCTGCCCCCCTTTGGTTTTGTCCATGTGTCCTTCAAACATGTTCCTGAAAACCCCCTTTTACCCTCATTATCCCCTCCCACCTCCCCTCTGGTTACTGTCAGGTTGTTCTTAATTTCAATGTCTCTGGTTATATTTTGCTTGATTATTTGTTTTGTTGATTAGGTTCCACTTATAGGTGAGATCATAGGGTTTGATCTCCAAAATATATAAAGAACTCACACGACTCCACTCCAGGAAGAATTGTTTTATTTATATTAACAAACTTTGAAGCAAAGGCTTCATATGAAATTTTTATAAATTTCTCAGTGGTATTTATTTTTGAAGTCTTTGATGATTTCTGTATTAACAATTTTTGTATTGAAAGTCACTTATAATAAGTCATGCATCATTTAATTTAAATGGCCAGATTTTCATCTTAAAATTAATGTAGTCAATTAATAAATCAATAAATATGTCACAATAGTATTAAAGGACCAGAAAAGATCAAAAGATCAGCAGGATTCAAAAACTATCTTCAGAACTTAGCTCAGTATTCAAGGACCAGAATCGTACAGGGAGGAGCTTATGATCTAGAGATCCCATCTGTAGAAAATTAAAAGAAATGGATACAGTACAATTCATATTTACATTGGTTTTTTATGAGATAAGGAGTTTTTCTTCATCTTTAATTCCCCCTCCCAAGGATACATACAGTGTGGAGCAAAAGTAGGTTTATAGTTGTTCATATGAAAAATAATACAATAATTATTAAGTAATAATACAAAAATAAACTTTTTGCATACTCACAACTGTAAACCTACTTTTGTGACCTCTGCATGTTGTGTGGTTAAATGGAAAAAATGAAGAAAGATAGTTTTTTTTGGTTGGGGCTAATGACTTGTCCAGAAAGTTCCAGGCTTGGCTGACTTCAGGTCAAGTTCATGTCTGCAGCAACTGACTATTCTTTTATCTGGGATAATTAAAATGATGGCTTTTCCTTGGAAGGTTGATATGTTTAGGTACTCAAGAGGTTACAATATGTACCTTAAGGATGTAAGGGCTAGGAATACATTGATCAATATGACACAATTTATTGGACACCTAAAATGGGTGAGGAAATGCTTGTTGAGAGAATTTAACTAACACCTGGGAGTTAAAGTAGTATTTTTCCAACGAATATTTTTCTGCAACAGAATCACCTGGGGGGGGCTTGTTAATAATGTAGATTTTAGGGCTCTAACAGAATCAGTGAATCTTCATTTTAAATACAAACCCTAGATTAACAGGTAATGAAGTCTGAGACCTCATAGATTTAGAATTTGGGGATCTATGTAGGCACAGAGCTGTGCTGCACTAGGTTGTTTTTTTTCCATATTAAATAATCACCAGGTCATGCTATGTATACACAATAATAAATACACCAATGAGCCATGTTTTCCTGGAATGGATATTAGTTTTTTTGAAAATTGCAATATTTCCTTTAGGTCACTAAGGCCATAGTTAGCACCATTTTACGTATATGTTCTGGTTGGAAATGTCAAAGAAGCTTCTGGAATGAGAGTGATCCTATAAGTAGCAGCTAGAAAATTCAATCACATGACTGAGAGACTACAGAAATAATAGAGAAAAATTGTGCAGCTAGCTGGCAGTAGTTCTGCAGAACCAGAAGTCCACTTCCAATTGCATTACATCCAAATTTGGCTTGAGTATATCCCCCCAACTGTTAACAAGATGATTTCATTTGGTGCCCAACTGTGAACTCAAACTCAGCCCTGATCACACCATTACAAGCTTGGGAACCAAGATCAAGTTTGAGCTCTTCTCTTTCATTGTAACCCTCTTTTGAAGAAGGAAAATGCTCATTCCTCTTGCTGCTGCTGCTCATTGTGTCACCACTGGTTTCTGACGTTGGTTTGTAACTGGTCAGCCTGCCCTGGGTTATTCTCCCTTCAACCAGGCTGTTTTAGCTCCTCCTTATGATATCTCTCTCATCAGATGTTCCAGGGGAACTTCCACTGTCACAGGGTTCAAAGTTCTTCATACTCTGGCCTCACTTTGTAGCCTGTCTTACCTTCCACTGTTCCCCAACATGGATCCCACTTCTTCAGAAGGAGAGGTTCTCATTAGTCTTTGAAGCCCAAATGCCTCTTTTCATCTTTGGTCTGTTAACAATTCCCCCCATGCCCAGAACGTCCTTTCTCTACCTACCTAAACATTCTGTAAGGTCCAACTCAAGTCCTTTTCCAGGGGTCCTCCTCAGCCTCCCAGAGTGACCATATCTTCATTCCCCACCCCCATCCTCACACTCTTTTCAGGTGACCCTTTCCTATAGCATTACTTGTGATCTTTAGTTCCACAGTGCTCTGTCCTGTTCCTTAACTATTTTGAAAGTGCATGGCTCATCTTCCTAGCTAGATGACCTCCTGAAAGACATAGATGATATATTGCACTTTAATGCCCAACACACTTCTAAGAACGTTTTGAGTGACTGAAATAACCAGAGGACCTGCAGAATTCACTATGACATTTCCCCCTTATTCTAATAGGACAACTACAAAGCATATACAGGAAGTGAAATTAACATATTAATTAGATGTTCATCATGTATCAAGCTAGCTCTCCCTCCAAGAAAAGCAACATAGAAAAGAATACCAAATTAATTAGGTATGTTTCTATCATAGAAGAAAATGAACTTTAAATTCACACATAGGCAAAATGCTGCAACAGACTCAAACCACTTGGCCTTTATTTTTTCATTCTGGTAAAGAAGGATTGTATTTTCAAACTAAAGAGAATTCACCTTATGCCTCAAGACAGTAATACATTTTCTAGAATGAAGGAGAAGGGTTTTCTTGAGATGCAGACTGGAAATGAAGTATCCTCAAAGTGATCATTTACAGAGCAGTTATCTATCCGCAGCTGCCAAAGAAACTTCTCCCATCAACAGAAATGTAATTTGAAACATGAGTTCATAGACAGGAAAAAGGACATAATGAACAATATTTTTAACAACAGTGGAACATTAAATGTAGGTGATGTCATCTGGTCTATTTTCTTCTTAGCTGTATCTTTGATATATATATTACAGAATCCTGATTCAGGGAGGAATATTAACTATAACCCCAAAAGAAAATAGCATGATGTGTATCTGTGCACATGTCCCCTTCTCTTATTAACTATCCTAATTTTTGCTCTCTTGACCACATGTCCCTCATTCAGGACATGGCTTTTATGAGACACTAACTCAACTACTAGCTATTACTAATCAGGACAAGTGTACTCCCTAACCACAGTTCAGGACTTGTCATGTGGTCCCTTTTAGGACAGAAGGATTAGAGAAGATCTTTTTTTTCTGGAAGCTTCTGGAAAATAAGTTCTTTCCTTCTCAATGTTTAATGTAACATGCCACATAAGAAGCCAGCCTTGCAGTGGAACTGATAACATGAGAGAGAGACAGGATGCACGGGAAGAAACATGTCCTTGACAACATCACTGAGCCCTTGAATCAAACCAACCCTGAAGCCTGAAGTACAGTTGAACTTTTCCTGTTAAGCCAATGAATCCCCTTCATTGCTTAAGCCAATTTTTGTGTTTATAGTTTGTAATATCAGTCAGGACCTATGTTTCAAGTAATAGAAAACCAAACTCAAACTGGTCTAGTAGCTTTTCTTCAGAACACAGAAGAGAGTGTTAACACTGGTTTGCAGAGATTCCAAGGAACAGGAAGTGTTAAAATCTCCATTGCCCCAATGTTCCAAAGACTTCATATCCTTTACTAAAATTTTACTTAACACTTTAATATTTAAATATTATAAAACATTTATAAGTGAACCCTAGTAACCATTTATACTATATAAGAAATATCCTTTGAGGAGCCCTGACTGTCTTTGCAGTCAACTATATACTTCTTTGAACCACTAGTGGCTTAAAACTGCTCTGCTCTGATTTAAATTTTTTTTTTTTGCTATTTTCTACACTGAAGAAACTTGTAATAAAACTCAATAAAGAGCCACTCTGGAAGACAGTTTGGTTGTTTTTTGTAAAAGTAAACACACTCTTACTTCAAGATCAAGCAATCAGGCTCTTTGGAATTTATCCAAAGGAGTTGAAAACTTATGTTCACACAAATCCTGTACACTGATGTTTTATTCATAATTTCCAAAACTTGGGAGCAACCAAGATATCCTTCAGTACACAAGTGGATAAATAAACTGTGATACATCCAGACAATGGAATATTATGCAGCAATAAAAAGAAATGAACTATCAAACTATGAAGATCCATAGAGGACACTTAAATGCATATTACTAAGTGAAAGGAGACAATGCATAAAAGCTATATATATATATATAGTATGATACCAATTATATGATATTTTGGAAAAGGAAAATCTGTGGAGACAGTAAAAGGATCAGTAGTTGTAGGGGTGGGGAGGGAAAAAGAAAGGGATAGTTAAACAGGCAGAGTGGAGGGGATTTTTAGGGCAATGAAAATACTCTGTATATTATAAGGGATATATTATTATATTTTGTCCAAACCCATATACAGTTGACTCTTGAATAACAACACACAGGCCTGAACTGTGTATGTGCTTTAAAAAAAAAATAAATACAGTCAGCAATTTGTATAGGTGGGAATTGCATTCACAGAGTCGACTAACCTCTTATCAAAAATGGTATTTTTGCATTCCCCACCACAATTTCACAACCACGAATTGCCAACTGAAGAATGAAAATACTGTTTTTGATTTGTGGTTGGTTGAGTCTGTGAATGTGAAGGGCTGACTGTAGAGTCAAAAGTTATATGGGACTTTTGTCTATATAGTATTGATGCCACTAACAATGTGACAACTGCATTTTTCAAGGGCCAACTTGTACAACACCAAGAGTGAACCCTAAGGTAAACTGTTCTGGTAAGTGATGTTGCTAGTGAGGGAGGCTACACATGAAAGATGGTAGGAGAGTATGGGAAATCTCTGTACGTTCCTCTCAATTGTGTTGTAAACCTAAAACTGTTCAAAAAAATCTTTAAAAAGACAAAACTCAGTGGAGACTCACTGTAGTCTTCTGATGCTCTATTCTCACTTTTCCCAGGCTACCCACCTTTTGTTCCCTTTGCTATTTTTTGGGTCATTTTAATGGTACTCCCTAGGCCCCTGAGTACTTTCAGTTCATGACTGTTTTTGCCACATCTACCTTAACACTTCTTAAACTTGAGTCAAGCCAACCATGTGTTTTTTCCTGGTTGCTGGGGGCCATTGGAAAAATCTTGGCTTTGTTTTGATCCAGTTCTAGAATAAATTTGTGATTACTTATTTCTGTTGGTTTATAATGCATTAACTTGTAATAATGCACTTCTAATCAGTTCTCTTTTCCATTTCCTAAACTTGTTCCCTTCACTCTTCAAGATCCTCAGCCCACCTGGCCTTTTTACTTTATCGTTGACTTGGCTTTCCATTTTCTGAAACAACAACAACAACAACAACCCCCTAAAAAACCCACACACAAAAAAACACAAAACCAAAAAATGAAAATGAAAACAAACAAACAAAAACAGAATAAAACTTCCCCAGTTTCTTTCCTTCTACCTTCACATGTTCTTTTTTTTTTTACTTCAAATTCCCATAAATTCCTTGCTATCTGTATTTCCCCTAAAATTTTATTGAAATTTCTTCATATTCAGCTGTTCCATATTTTCCAAAACCAGTATCTTCAAGTCTCCATCCTATGGTATCTCTTTATGGCATCTCCTTCATTCCTAAAACTTTCTTCCACTTGGTTCTAGGGACGCAACTCTGCTGTTTTCCTCCCCCCCCATATTTGTCTGCTTTTCTCCCAGTCTTTTACATTGCCCCATTTTCCTTTACAAATGTAAATGGCCTCAAGTTCTGTCCTTCCGTCTTGCTCCTAAGGCTATACTGTTATCTTGGATGATTACATCTATGAAGGTCTGATGGTTCCCAGTCTATAGTCCTTGTGACAGAGTTGAAGTGTCCAATTGACATATTTATTTGGATGTCCAAGACTCTTGAGCACCTAAGCTCAATATGTTCCCAAATGAAATCATTATTCACATTTATTCCTTCTCTCCGTTTTTGACATTGCTATCCACCATGCTACCCAATCTAAATACTTTAGAGTAGTCTTCCCTTTCTTTTTCTTTATTATTTAATTGGCTACTAAGTCTTAGGGTTTTTTCAATCCTATTTTCTGCAGAACTGTACATTTATGACATCTTGTGATGTTTTCCCAATAGCTTCCTAACAGTTTGGCTCTAGCTATTCCCTCCTACTCATTGTCCTCTGCTTCCAGAATGATTTATCTAAAATAACACTCTGGTCATTTCTCTCCCTTTGGTGGCTTGAAAAATTTTTATGATTTCCTGTAGCCCATTGGATGGAGTATCAAGTCTTTAGCGTGCCTTTACTAATTTTCCTTCAACCTACCTTTCTCTCCTCATCTATCACCTTCTATTTTTGGCTCCCTGTCTCTAGAATGCTCTCCTATCCTTTTGCCAAAAATTGCCACTAATCTTTCAAGGAAGGATCAGCTCCTTTCTTTGTTTTCCTGATGCATTTCTTCACACTACTAGTATAGTACTTAGTTGCATATGTGTTTTTGCTAATAGATTGAGAACCTAAAGGCCATAATTATTCAGCTTCCCATCCTTAGGGCTTGTAGTTTCTAGTACGTAATTGGGCACTCAATCGCTATTTGTTGAATTGAAATTAATTCCATACAAGTTGGTGAACAATCATCCTGTACATATATATTAGAAAAAGTAATTTAAGGTACTACATGAAGGATTTTGTTTAGATAGTAGGAAGATCTGGGCAGCAAAAAGTATCTTTTGAATGACTGGATCAGACTTACTGCTTTGAATACCTGAAGTGTTTGTGTGCTGAGGTTGTGTGAGTGCTGCTGGATTATTTGCCTCTTGGTTTTCTTATTCTCTCCTGACATAAGTAGGTGATAAATCGTATGCAGGTGACAGATGGGAACAGTAACATAGAACTTGCATATAGTGTGTGTTCACTAAAACTGGTAGATTGACTAAATAAATATGTTTTCTAAGAAAACATAGCCCACCAATTTAGAGCCCAAATTCCTTGGAGTTGCTGAAATATATTTGACCTTGTCATTGGCATTGACCTTGGCATTGACCTTGGCATTGACTTGTGTTTTAGACATTTAAACTTGTTAATTGTTTATTTCTGGAATTTTCCATTTAATATCTGTGGAGTGCAGTTGATTACAGTTAAATAAACCATGGAAAGCAAAACCATAGTTAAGGGAAGACTACTGTACATACACAGGTTCACCAAGTAATAACTTTTTATCAATACCAAAAAGAGCATTCCATTATCCATTACAGGTTTCAAAGGTCTGGCTTAGCTGACATAATTCAAAGTACAAAGAGTATAATAAAAAAAAATGATATCCAATCTCCATTCTTCACAAGTGTCTACTTTCCAAATCCTATGGTCTTCAGTGATTTGAAGAGTTACGGCTTAACAATCTCATTCTCAAAAGCCTGTGATACAACTGCTGAGAATGTTATCAAGCATTTCCTTCCTCAAATTAATACTCTCTGTGAGGATATGGCTCTCAGCTAAAATGGAATGCCTTTTACTTTTTTTTGATTTACTGTGTTTTTTTCCTTTACCAATTATCTCTTTTATATCCCCCACCCCCTGTAATCACCACACTGCTGTCCATACTCATGAGTCCTTTTTCCTTTTGCTTCATCCCTCCACCCTCTAATGTTACCTGCCCCATCCTGGCATAGCTATCAACCTGCTCTCTATCTATGAGTCTGTGTTTATCTTGCTTGTTAGTTCAGTTTGTTCATTAGATTCCACATATGAATGAAATCATATGGTTTTTGGCTTTCTCTGACTGGCTTATTTCAGTTAGCATAATGTTTTCCAGGTCCATCCATGCTGTCACACAGGGTAAAATTTTCTTTTTTATGGCTAGATGGTATTCCATTGTTTAAATGTCCCATAGTTGTTTTATCCACTCATCTACTGATGGATACTTGGGCTTCTTCCATATCTTGGTGATTGTAAATAACACTGCAATAAACATAGGGGTGCTTATGTTCTTTCAAATTAGTGTTTTGGGTTCCTTTGGATATATTTCCAGAAGTGGGAATGCTGGGTCAAAAGACAGTTCCATTTTTAATTTTTTGAGAATTCTCCATAGTACTTTCCACAGTGGTTGCACCAATCTGCATTCTCACCAACAGCGGAAAAGGGTTCCACTTTCTCCACATCCTTGCCAGCACTTGTTCGTTGACTGATTGATGATACCATTCTGATACATGTAAAGTGATATTTCATTGTGATTTTAATTTTCATTTCTCTGATGATTAGTGATGTTGAGCATCTTTTCATATGTCTATTGGCCATCTGTATGTCCTCTTTGAAGAAGTGTCTATTCAGGTCCTTTGCCCATTTTTAAACTGGATTGTTTGTTTTTTGGTGTTGAGTTTTATAAGTTCTTTATAAATTTTGGATATTAACCTCTTATCACATGTATTGACAAATATGTTCTCCCATTCTGTGGGTTTTTTTTTATTTTTTGGATAGTTTTCTTTGCTATGCAAACACTTTTTAGTTTGAGGTAGTCCCATTTGTTTATTTCTTTTTTTGTTTTCCTTCCCTGAGGAGATATATCGGATAAAATATTGCTACAAGCAATGCCTGAGACTTTACTGCCTATGTTTTCTTCTAGGATTTTTTATGGTTTGGGTCTATCATTTAAGTCTCTAATCCATTTTGAATTTATTCTTGTGTGTGGCTTAAGAAGGTGGTTGAATTTCATTTTTCTGCACATATCAGTCCAATTTTCCCAACACCATTTATTGAATAAACTGTCTTTATTCCATTGTATGTGCTTGCTTCCTCTATCAAATATTAATAGACTATAAAAGGGTGGGTTTATTTCTGGACTCTCTATTCAGTTCCGTTGATTTATGCATCTATTTTTATGTCAGTACCACACTGTTTTGATTGCTATGGCCTTATAGTATAGTTTAATATCACATAGTAGGATTCCTCTAACTTTGTTCTTCTTTCTCAGGATTGCTGTTGGTATGCAGGGCCTTTTGTGGTTCCATATAAATTTTGGACATATTTCTTCTAGTTCTGTGAAATGTATCATTGGAGTCTTGATAAGAATTGCATTGAATCTATAGATTGCTTTAGGTAGCATGGACATATTAATGATGTTAATTCTTCCTATACATGCACATCGTATGTGCTTTTACTTGTTTGTATTTTCTTCAATTTCTTTCTTTAGTGTCTTGTAATATTCCAAGTACAAGTCTTTTACATCCATGGTTAGAGTGATTCCTAGGTATTTTATGCTTTTTGAAGCAATTGTGGATGGGATTGTTTTCTTAATTTCCCTTTCTAATAGTTCATTATTGGCATGTAAAAATACAACTGATTCTGGATATTAATGTTGTATCCTGCAACTTTACTGAATTCATTGATCAGTTCTAGTAGTTTCTTGGTGGAATCTTTAGGGTTCCTTTTTTTAAAAAAGATTTTATTTATTTATTTTTAGAGAGAGGGGAAGGGAGGGAGAAAAAGAGGGAAAGAAACATCAATGTGTGTCACCCCCTACTGGGAACATCAATGTGTCTCACATGTCCCCTACTGGGAACCTGGCCTGCAACACAAGCATGTGTCCTGACTAGGAATTGGACCAGCGACCCTTTGGTTTGCAGGCCAGCACTCAATCCACTGAGCAGCCAGGATGGAATCTTTAGGGTTTCTATGTACAGTATCTGCAAATAAAGACAGTTTTACTTCTTCCTTTCCAATTTGGATGCCTTTTATTTCTTCTTGTGTGATTGCTGTAGCCCAGGTTTCCAATACTATGTTGAATAAGAGAGGTGAAAGAGGACATCCCTACTTGTTCCCGACCTTAAGGGGAACACTTGTTGCTTGTTTACTATGATGCTGGCAGTGGGATTGTCATATATGGCCTTTATATGTTTAGGTATGTTTCCTCTATTCTCACTTTGCTGAGCGTTTTTATCATAAATAAGTACTGGATTTTATGAGATACCTTTCTGTATCTGTTAATATGATTATGTGGTTTTTACTCTTCATTTTGTTTATGTGGCATATCACTTTTATTGATTTGTGAACATTGTACCAATGTTGCATTTCTGGAATATATCTATCTCACTTGGTCATGGTGTATGATCTTTTTTATGTTTTGCAGTATTGGTTTGCTAATATTTTGTTGAGGATTTTAGTATCTATGTTCACCAGGGATATTGGCCTATAATTTTATTTCTTTGTAGTATCTTCATCTGGTTTTAGAATTAGGATAATGCTGGCCTTGTTAAATGAGCATTGGAGTTCTTCCTGCTTCTTGAATTTTTTTTTAAGATGTTAGAAACTTTTTTTTTGGTGATGAATTTTTAAAAATTGTTGTTCAAGTAATGTTGTCTCTGTTTTCACCCCACCATGCCCCCCCATCCCTGTCTCCCACCCTTGAACCTACCCCTTTTAGTTTTGTCCATATATCCTTCATACATGTTCCTTGATGGAATTTTTGAAATACTTTGAGAAGGAGAGGTGTTAGTTCTCAGAATTTTTGTAAAATTTACATGTGAAGCCATCTAGTTCTGAGCTTTTGTTTGTTGGAAGTTTTTTGTGTTTTTTTAAAAAAAATCAGTTTTGGAAATATTTTTATTTTCATTTTTTATTATTATATTCTGTTGATTATGCTATTACTGTTGTCCAATTATTCTCCCTTGGCCTCCCTCCAGCAACCCCACTCCCTCAGGCCATTGTTCATATCTGTGGGTCATGTGTAGGTCCTTTGGCTACTCCATTTCCTATACTGTGCTTTATAACTACACAGCTATTCTGTAACTACCTATTTGTACTTCTTATTCCCTCACCTCTTCACCCATTTCCCTACACCCCTTCCCATCAGGCAACCATCAAAATGCTCTTTGTATCCATGTTTCTGTCTCTGTTCTTATTGTTTTCTTAGTTTCTTTCTTTTTTTTTAGATTCAATTGTGGAGAGATATGTATTTATTGACATTTTATTGTTCATAGTTTTGATCTTCTTTTTATTAAATAAGTCCCTTTAATATTTCACATAATAATGGTTTGGTGGTGATAAACTCCTTTGTTTTTTTTCTTGCCTGGAAAGCTCTTTATCTGCCCTTTGATTCTAAAGGACAGCTTTGCAGGGTAGAGCAATCTTGGCTATAGGTGCCTGCTTTTCATGACTTTGAATATTTTTTTTTGCCAATCCCTTCTAGTCTGCAAAGGTTCTCTTGAAAAATCAGCTGAAAGTCTTATGGGAATGTGCCTGTAGGTAATTAACTTCTTTTCTCTTGCTGCCTTTAAGATTCTCTCTTTAACTTTAACCTCTGGCATTTTAATTATGATGTGTCTTGGGGTGGGCCTCTTTGCAACCATCTTGTTTGGGACTCTCTGCTTCCCAGACTTGCATGTCTATTTCCTTCACCAAATTAGGGAAGTTTTATTTCACTATTTTTTCAAATAGATTTCCAATTTCTTGCTGTTTCTCTTCTCCTTCTGGTACCCCTATAATGTGCACATTGGAACACTTGAAGTTGTCCCACAGACTGCTTACACTATCCTCATTGTTTTTGGATTTTTTTTTTTTCTTGTTTTTCTGATTGGTGGTTTTTGCTTCCTAATATTTCAAATCATTGATTTGATTTTCAGATTCATCTGCTTTACTATTGTTTCCCTGTAAATTATTCTTTATTTCAATTAGTGTATCTTTTGTTTATGACTGGAGCTTTTTTATGCTATTTAGGTTCTCACTGAATTCTTTGGGCATACTTATAACTTGTGGTTTGAATTCTGCATGTGATAGATCTCCATTTTGTTTAGTTCTCTTTCTGGAGTTTTGATCTGTTCTTTCATTTGGGTAATATTTCTTTGCTCATTTTGGCAGCCTCCCTGTGTTTGTTTCTATGTATTAGGTAGAGCTGCTATGACTCCTTGTCTTGGTAGCATGGCCTAATATAGTAGGTGTCCTGTGGGGTCCAGTGGCACAGCCTCCCCTATCACCCAAGCTGGGTACTTGAAGTGGGCCCTCTGTGTGGGCTGAATACACCCTCCTCTCGTAATTGAGCCATGTGGTTGTAATTGCTGTTGGCATGCCAATGGGAGGGATTTACCCAGGCCAGTCAGCTGCAAGGGCTGGCTGTGCCCACTGACCACCCACTTCCACTGTCCATGGAGGATTAGCTGTGTAGGGGGCAGGGTAATGTTTCTCTGACATGGTCTGTAGCTGTCCACTAGGTGTGCAGGCTCTGGGGTTTCCCAGGTGATGAAGGCCAAGGTCAGCCCCCACCAGGGCTTTGCCAGGGCCACCTTGCCTGAGCTATAAAGCAATCTGAGATGGCTTCTACTTGTGCTGGCCTTGGAGATTCCCAGGTGAAGCTGAGGTGTGAATCTACTCTGGCTGTGGCGAGTGATGGGCCACAGTATTAGGAGCTGGGGGCTCACAGGGGCCAGCTGTTGCTTGTTTAAGAGGATTTTGGAAATTGTGAAGTATGATCCAAGACCAGCCATTCATATGGAAAGGCAGCTTGGTTGGTCCTGTAAGTTTGATAAGTTTGGTAAGTTTGGTAGGAGTAGCTGGGTATCTCCAGGGTGGGGCAGTGTTTGTCAGGTTGATGGAATCTCAGCTATGACACCAGCCTGTCATCTCTGTGGCTCTGTCAGGGGAGGGCTCAGAAAAGGAGCAATGGCCTCTGCCTGCCCCATTGTCCCCCAGCTCTCACCTTGATTTCAGACACTTTAGTTTCTCCCTGAATGCCACTGGCATCTTTCAAGCTGCTTCTCTGGTGCTGGAGCTCAGAGTATTTGAGTCTGAGTAAGTTTGTTGTGGGTGATTTCAGATGACTTGCTTGGGACTCCAAAAATTTCTTCCACTCACTCAATTTGCTCTGTTTTTTGCATGCAGGAGTTATGGGGAGTTATCTTCCTGTCACTGGGATCCTGGACCAGAGGGCCTGGTATGGGGCTCAGACTCTTTGCTCACAACTTATCCCTCCCAAATTTTTATCTACCACACGTGGATGTGGGACCAGCTCATTCTTCATCTTAGTCCCTCCTACCAGACTGGATGGATGTGGTTTATGTAATTCCATAGTTGTCAGAGTTCCATTCAACTCGATTTCTCATGGTTCTGAGTGATCGTTGTTCTATATTTTAGTTGTAATTTTATGTGGCTGTGAGATGGGGTGAGCCATGTTTACCTAGGCTGCCATCTTTACCAGAAGTCTGTTGGGAGTTTTTTGATAAGCCAGTCTTTCACCACCTGGCTTATTTCACTTAGCCAGGTTTATTTCTCCAGATCCATCCATACTGTTGCAAAGGGTAGGAGCTCCTTCTTTCTTTCTGCTGCGTACTATTCCATTGCGTAAATGTACCATAGGTTTTTGATCCATTCATTTACTGATGGGCACTTAGGTTGCTTCCAGCACTTGGCTATTGTAAATTGTGCTGCTATGAACATTGGAGTGCATAGGTTCTTTTGGATTGGTGTTTCAGGATTCTTACTACTTCAGGATTAAGGAGTGGAATTGCCAGGTCAAAAGGCAATTCCATATTTAGATTTCTGAGGAAATTCCATAGTGTTTTCCACAGTGTCTGCACCAGTTTGTCAGTCATTATTTCTTCAAATAGGTTCTTGATCTGTGGCTCACTCTCTTCTCCTTCTGGTATTCCCATGAGGCAGATGTTGTTAAGCTTCCTGTTGTCTGAAAGGTTTCTTAAACTCTCCTCATTTTTTAAAATTCTTTTTCCTTTTTGCTGCTTTGCTTGTTGTTGTTTTTTTCTACCTTGTCTTTCAAATCACTGATTAGATCCTCTGCTTCATCTAGCCTGCTGTTTATTTTTTCCGGGGTATTATTTATTTCAGATGTTGCATTCTTTATTTATGATTGGTCCTTTTTTATTGTTTCTATGTCTTTTTTCATGCTGTAGAGTATCCTTTTAGTCATTACTCTAACTCTATTTCTGATAAATTGCTTGCCTCCTTTTTATTTAGTTCTTCTTCTCGAGAATTATCTTGTTCTTTCATTTGGGGCCTGTTTCTTTGTCTTCCCATTTTGGCTGCCTCTTTGTGTTTGTTTCTATATATTAGGTAGATCTGCAAAGACTCTTGTTCAGACATATGTCATACACTGCCTGTGACTGGCCCCTGGGAACCTGTTTGGAGCTATCAGCAATCCACAGCTTGTGGCTCCCTCTGCTAGACCTGGGTGTGTGCAGAAAGCACCAGACTGCACACCAAGGCTGTCATTTACTTGCACTGGGCCTGGGTGTGAGTCAGCTAAAGTCTCAGAGCTCCCAGAGAAGCACCTTCACCTGCAGGCTTTCTTTTAAGCTTAAAGACTGAATTGCCTCCAGCTATACTCCTCTGCAGCTTGGCTTAAGCTCCACAATATGGGGTGAAAGAAATTCCTGTGGGTGGGGCTATTGTTTCCCCCCCCCAGGTGGATGCCGCTTGGGGAGGAATGCTTTGTCTTAGAAAGATGGCTTCTGCAGTATGAGGAATGACTGAGCACAGGTATCCTTGCAGCTGACCCTTCAGGTCTCTCCCCAGAGCCACCAAGCTCAGAGTCTCCTCTGGTGGCTGTAGTCCACTCTGCCCTCCCTTTGCTGAAGTCCAGGGTAAGTGGCTATAAACAAAATTTTCTATGTTTGCTCTTTAAGAGCCTTTCTGCATTTCTAGCTGTCTATCCCTTGTAGAGAGAAATCCTGTGCTTTTCACAGACAGATGTTATTTGTGTTCCTTTTTTTGGTTCTGGTGCTCTAGGCTAAGAGCCCAACTTGGGGTTTAGACCCTGCACTTCTCAACAGGAACCTTCCTGACCACTGAAATATCCCTCTGGAACTTTAGCAGCCACCTGTGGGAGCCCAGCCAGCCCTCTTGTACCTCCTCTCTACCTACCAGACTTGTTGTGGTGATGTGATTTCTTCCATAAATCTTTGGTTGTAAGGCCCTCTCTCCAGCTAGTGTTCAGTTGGTTATTCAGGATGATTTTTCTATAATTTAGTTGTAATTCCAGTTTGTTCCTGGGAGGAGATTAGTGTAGCTTCTACCTACTCCTCTGCCCTATTGGATCTCCGATGTATGTTGTTAAAATTTAAACTTTGATGAGAAATGGATAAAAAAAGTTATTTGAACAACTGACATGGAACTCTCTTGAGTGGTTGGGAACTTTCCGTGTCACTTGTAGATGCAGATATTCTTAGATGAGCCTCAGCTAATATCTCTTCTGGCTATTTCAAGTGTAAGTAGGGATGATCAGAGAAAGGCAGTCTGACTTCTTCACTGTTATATACTCATTTGCCTGTGGAAACCATATGCTCAGTACTTCAGTGAACTGGGGAAATAAATGATGCTCTTAGCATTAATTAGATGGAAACTATCTTGGGATTGTGATTTTGCAGGGGGATGCATTTTGCTCCCATAACTTTTATAATTATGTAAGGAGCTGATGATCCCATTTACGGATTCTGTCTTCTGATTATTTGTTGTGCTTCAATCATAGAGTAGAAAGGAGAAGAAACAAAAGTGTGAACTAGTTTAATTTGCTGATTGCTAGGCATTCTGGTGGAGAGGCTGGTGAAGTAGGATATTGAAACTACCAAAGCAAGGCCTGTAGATTTCCCATAAATAAAATCAGTTCATGCTTCCCTCTATTATCATCAGTAATGGAGAGAGGATCCTCTGTTCTTACCGGTATATTTATTAGAGATGTAGTAAGAGGGAACTCCTGTTTGTTTGTTTTTTTTTCAGTTTAAAGTTAACAATTAGTGTATTTTAATTAGTAGTTATATTCCTGACAGTACTATGAAAAGCATCTCCTCCCAGAGGAGGGGAAAATGTCAACAAATTTATGCAAAGGGTTTGTCTGATTAACCTTTAAAATAACTAATTTTTATTTATTTGTAACACATTATCCCTGTGTAGACTAAATCATTTAGACTTTAAGCTTAGTTTCATTTTTTTCATTCATGTTATCTAAAAACCATAGGCAACTTAATCACCTGATTGCTGCAAGGATAATCCTGTCTCTACAAATACACTTTTTCTTTTTTGTTCCTTTATTTAAAAAAAATATTTTATTTACTTTTTTTTTTTAGAGAGAGGGGACAGGAAGGAGAAAGAGAAGGAGGGAAGCATCAATGTGTGGTTGCTTCTTGCGTTCCCTCTACTGGGGATCTGGCCTGCAACCCAGGCATGTGCCCTGACTGGGAATCAAACCAGCGACGCTTTGGTTCACAGACTGACACTCAATCCACTGAGCCACACTAGCCAGGGCTCTTTGTTCCTTTAGATCAACCCAAAGAAATCCATCAGAGAACTGAGCTGGAGGATGGGTGAAAATGAGCCCTTGGACACCTACATATTGTAAAAGCTTCCGTTATTGTCATAAGCACAAATGATCTTTCTTTTTTTTCAGGAAAGGATATCAGAAGATATCAAGCTTAAGGAAGTTTGATGAGCATGGCTTCCCGGGTCTCACCAGTTCCTGGGCAAAGATATGCTTGGGAGGGTAGCAAAGCTAATCTCCTTGCCCAGGGGTAGGTCCAATCAGGCAGAGAGAAGGTAGTCCAAAGTAAGAGATTTCCAAATCTCTTTTATGTAAAATTCCCCAACCCCTAGTTTAACTGCTGTATGTGGTTAAAATAACTGCCTTTAGCAGGCTGCCTATGTCCAGTGTACTGATTTATTTTCTTATTTTACAACCTTTGCCTCATTGTGCACAGATTATATAATAATGATTGGATACCACCAATTTATAGTCACATAGAATAAACTATGTAATGATGACCAGTCTGTGAACAGACACAAACAGAATTAGATACATAATTTATGTGGCCAATGCAAAATGAAAATGCAAGACTCTTAAAAATTATTAAGACAACAACAAAGTATTAAATTTCTAGACAACAACAACCAAGTATTAAATTAAGTGCAGGCCTTTTCTGAGTGTGGGGTTCAATTTGACTATGCAGCTTGAATGGCCATGAAACTGGCCCTAATTCTAGATGTAAGAATGCTGAATATAGCAGGGTTGACCAGAGCCTACCCCAGATACTATCTTTATTCATTCTTCAATGCCCTGCTCTTACTGTATGTTTTGACATAAACATAACTTTATTGTCAATTCAGCTTGCCATTTACTGTTAAGTATAGGAGAATAGAGTTTTTATTGTGTTAAAAAAGATATGAGACCTACCGTCAAATTAAAAAAATATATATTTATGTATTTATTTTTTGAGAGAAGGGAGGGAAGGGAGAAAGAGAGGGAGAAAAACATCAATGTGTGGTTGCCTCTTGAGTGCCCCCTACTGGGGACCTGGCCTGCAATCCAGGCATGTGCCCTGAGTGGGAGTCGAACTGGTGACCCTTTGGTTCCCAGGCTGGCACTCAATTCACTGAGCCACACCAGCCAGGGCTACCCTGAGATTTTTAAGTGTACAGTAGAGGATAGTTTACTACAAACACAAGTTTGTGCAGCAGATCTCTAGAACTTTTTCATCTTGTGTGACTGAGACTTTATTCTCATTGAATAGAGATTCTTCATTTGCCCTTCTACCAGCCCCTGGCAACCACCACTCTACTCTCTGCTTTCATGAATTTGACTACTTTAGATACCCCATGTGAGTGTAATCATACAGTAGTCCTTTTGTGACTGTTAACTTAGTACAATGTCCTCAAGGTTCATCAATGTTGTAGCATATGACAGGATTTCCTTTTTTATGACCGAATAGTATTCCACTGTATGTATATACCATAGTATGAAGTTATTTCTTCATTGTGTGTGTGTGTTTTGTTTAAAAGATTTTATTTATTCATTTTTAGAGAGAGGGGAAGGGAAGGAGAAAGAGGGACAGAAACATCAATGTGTGGTTACCTCTTATGTGCCCCCAGCTGGGGACCTGGCCTGCAACCCAGGCATGTGCCCTGACTGGGAATTGAACTGGCGACCCTTAGGTTCGCAGGCTGGCACTCAATCCACTGAGCCACACCAGCCACACCCTCTTCATTGTGTTTTAATCAGTCTAAATATCACTAATAAATAACTATATTCTTTTGGAAATCGACATGGTTCAATTGTTAAATGAATATAATAGAATAATTTTAATGGTTTTATAGGCTCTTCTCTTTGAAATGACCACCTTAGGTTACCCAGCTGGCAATGCAGGCAACAAGCTAATATTCCAGAGAACTAAACTAATTCTGGGAGAATGTGAGGTAGCTCAGACTCCATGTTGGATGCTATGGGAGGGTTAGTGGCACATTCTGCCTGCTACTTCACTGCCTCCATAGGGCTGCATTACATAAGCAGAGTAAAGAAAAATACCACTCTAGAAAGGATGCTCTGAGATTGAGTAAATATTTGCCAGGGAGGCCTTTGCCCCTCCAGGCACAGAGGCCTGAGGCAGTCAGCTGTGAGGACATCTCTATTAAGAGCTAAGGATTGAGTTACGTGCGCTAGCGATGCTGCTAGCAACATCAGCAGGCCCTGCTGATTCTGGAAGCTATTATCTTGTTTGCCTAAATTTTAGTTGTTGGGAGTTTAGTTCTAATTTTTGAATAGAACATTTCTGAAGCTTTTACTTACAAAATCTTGTTTTGCTTCAGGGAGAAGAATGAGAAAGTTCAGGTTGCAGCAGTTTCCCTTTGTGAGGAGCAAATAGCTTGGTTTAATATGCGGATGGAAAGGGAAAATGAAAGAAAACAGTTAAGTGATTGCTGGCCCTGCCACAATACATTTTCTAACAAGCACTAGGTATTTCTGGTTTTCTGTTTCGCTTGCTTCACTAATCAAACATGTGAACTGGTGAATAAGGAAGGATAATGCTTCTCTTGATATAGACAGACCTAATCACCTACAGATATTCTTAGGCTATTTGTACCTACGGAGGCTTCATTGAGCACCTATATGTATTGTGAATTCCTTTTTTCCCATTGTGGTGCTAGATTAAACTTTGCTTTTGTTCTAAAATTTTGTGACTCTCCAGTCATCTGTGATAATGAGAGCTGGCTCCTCTGATTGTATTTTAAACGTGTGGCTGCTGTGGATCTTTCCTCTCTAGAGATGCTGCTCATGAAGGGTCAGGATGGGGTTATGTGCACGAGCATTCAACGTGGACCACAGGGATACAGCTGAGGAGGGAGGTAAGGTGGTGCTGTGATTTATTAGTGATATTTTGGCATGAACATGGATGGACCTAGGTTTTATTGTGTGGTCTTTTCTCAGGAGCTGGGAATCAAGCCTTTTATTGGTCTGTTCCTTAGAGTATTGCCTCCAGGGTACTATGTTTTGGTCTTCACATCTTAAGGAGCATGTGGTAAAATTGGAAAGGGACCACAGATGAGCAATGGAATTGATTAAAGGTATGAAAAATAGGACTTGTGAGGTGATCTCAAAGGAGATATGGCTGTTTTACAAGGGGAGAAATACTGAAGGGATGCTTAGAAGGCTTTAAAATATTAAATATATTATTTAAGTGGCACTGATTATCTCTTCTTAAACAGACCTAAGAAAACTAATGAATGGAAAACATTTAAATTAGATACAAAAGTGAACCTTTTTCATAGGAAAGATGACTGGACATGGGAATGGGTCTCTGAAGGAAATGAAAAATTTTCTTTTTCACTGTTAATGGACAGACTAGAAGACCAAATGGGTTTGGTAGTCGAGATGTGGGTCTCTCCCTTGAGACACCCTTGAGGCCTCTCCCCAAACCTACATTCTGTTGTCTCAGATCTTCCTTCCACTGACAGGTGATGTCAGCAACATACTCTCCTGGATTAGGGGGGTCAGGGTATCTTCCTTACCTACCTTAATATTTACCTCCCTGTTAAGTTTCCCCTTTAGTTTTTTTCTGCATGTTTTAGGGTGTATGTACTGGTTTCTCTGATATGAGCAGCCTGTTGAGTATTGTTGGGTGCGTGGGTCAGTTCTGGTCACAGTAAGTGGAAACCCAGTAGTGGAGTATAACCACATCTGGGTGTATTGGAAGGGACAGGATCATTTGGCATAGCCACTGCTTGGCCTGATACTTTAGGCAGAAAGGTATAACAAGAAGATCTGCTGGATTTTGATGATTAAGGTTTGCAGCCCAGTTCTGCATTTACTAGCTGAGTGACCTTGGGTGAAACACTCAGTTTTTCTGAATCTCACATTGTTCCTCTATAAAATGAGGATGAAAATACTACCTGATTCACTGGGATTTTATGAGATTCAAATGAGTTGACAAAGTTCTTTGTAAACTGTAAATTTCCATGCAGAAGTCAGTTTTGGTCACTGGCCAGGGTTAGTCTCTTGCTCATAATTATCTTGTTCTTCTAGTGTCTCTGGTACTCTCCTCTGCTACTTGCTCCCTTGTGCCTAGACCCTCGCGGGGCTGCTGGGCTGTCCGTTTCTAATTTCCTCTTCCCAAGAAAGATTCAGGGCTTCTCAAGTCTCTCTGTATGTAGCCTTCCTTTTGCTCATTCTCTCAGGGTCCTAATCCCAAAGAAGTGACAATAATTGCGTGATAGCGGGTTGATCAGATAAACTGATCTCTTGTCATGTAGATTTTAAATGGGCAAACTTTGCCACATAACACAGAGTCCTGATCCAGGTAAAATGCATGATCTCTTTTAGAAGGCCCTTAAAAAATGAAGGTAATGCTGGTGATGACTGGAACCCACGTGGCATATGCCTGTGTGGCTTAGTGTGAATAGCACTGTCTGAGGAGAAGATAGGGATGGGGGAGAGCAGGTCTTTTTGTCTTTCCTCCAACATGTGCACTCATATTCTCATACACAGCCTCTCTGAGGAGAACAGTCAATTCATAGAGATTAGGCTGGGGCAAGTAGAAGAGGTAAATTCTGAACATTTGTCAGTAAAATAATGCTGCCTCTTAAAATTGCTCAAGGATGTTTCTGTACAAAGTGCTTTTGGTGGATATTTGCATATATATATATGCTGAATGTATATCTTTAGCTACACTGTGTATAAAAGCACACATTCAAGCACCTGCCCAAATATAAGTCACGAAACAAAAATGATTGAACACATTTAAGTTACAATATTTATGTCCCAAGGATGCCTAAACTTAGCTACAACATCTAATTTTCAGTGACGTCTTTCTTTAACAAGTTTTATAAGAGGGATGATTTAAGTCAAGGAAGAGCAGTGACTCATTCACATGGTGGGCCAGTGGCTGAGCTAAGTTTAGAATAGAAAGGATGCTAGGATCTTCTGGGGCTTAGAGTTTTACCATGAAGTCATTTCGCTCTTCTACAGGTTTTTTTAAAAAAAATCATTCATCATTCATTTAGGTAAAACCAGGAACCTGTAATATAATAGCAAAATTCTCATTTTTCTTATTTAATCAGTTCACTTTATATAGCTCTGTGTTTTAGGTTCTCTTTGGGAAGCCATTCAAATAGCTTGGGCATAGTTTGGTTGTTTTGCAATTTATGATACCAGATTTTACCAAGTTGATTTTTATCTTTAAATTATAGTAAAGGTAAAGGCCTTCAGCAGTTAGGTGGAAATGGAGAGACAATCAGGAAGAGTAAGAAGTTCTTTTGCCTAAAAGGGAGGAGTCAATGATCTGAATAATACATTGTTCAACATTCATTCAAAAACCTTTCATTTAATAACAGCTAAGTACTAGGGTGGTAAGGGAGATAAATTATCTTCAAAGAGCTCCATTATTATGGGAGGAAGATGGAAATGCGAACAAGTAATTGTGATGCATGGAGAGAGACATAACTGGAGAAATGTAGTTAAAAACATTACTGTGGAGAACTGGTAGGAGGGACTGAGAAGTTAAAGAGCTGGGAGGCCTGCACACCTTTATACATGCCTCATACACCATGGTGTAGGACAATTGAGTTGCAATCTTGACTAGAGTTTCATAAATCATAATGCCTAGACTGTGATCTAGATCAATTAATCAAGATACCAGGGTTGGGGAGAACCCAGACATCAGCATTTTGAAAGCTCTCCAGGTGATTACAAGGTAGGCCAAGATTGGGCGTCAACCATCTAGTGCTAATTGTGGTCCCTGGGCCAGCAGTATTAGTGTCATCTGCAACTTGTTAGAAATGCAAATTCCTGGTTCCCACCTGGGACCTACTGAATCACAGCTTCTGGATGTGGGGACCCACCATCTGGGTTTTCCCAGTCTATTAGGTGAGCATGCTGAAGTTTGAGAATCATTGGTCTGAGGAGACCATTTGTTCCAGGAGTTTAACTTTCCTAATCGACTCAGTAATTCCAAACTTCATTGATTTTCTCACTGGGACTGCTGCTACCATTATCTGACCTGGCCATGAAAAGTCTCTTCTTTCTTCTGGTCTGGATAATTCCTCACTTGTTCCATGCTGGTCAGATTGGAATTTGCAAAAGGACTTTTACAAGGGGAAAGCAAAAACAGGAACAAATAATATTCTAAAGCATAAAAGCCATTGGTTGTTTAGTAGGCCAATTACTAAAAGTTAACTAAAATCCATTTACGTATCCATTTAACACATTTGCTTAGAATATTAGAGACACAAAGGTAAATTAGAAATGCCTCTAATGTGAAGGGCCTCAGGGTTTTAGGGAAAGACAGACATGAAAATAAATGTGTGTGTAATGAAGTGTGAGAGGTGGCATCATAGAAATCTGGTCTTCACAGAATTCATCAACAAAGGTTTTGTGGAACCCAGAGCTTGTACATTTTTAGGGGGAACCATTTAAAGGAAAGAATACAAAAATATATATAAAAACATTAGGGGCTGGCCTTGAAACACAGTCTGAAACTTCAGCTTCCTTAGCCTACTGGTAAATGTACGACTCTATCACAGTTTGGGTAATAGCCTCTTTAGGGCAGAGGCTAATGTTTGTCACTGACATATCCTTGGGACAGCACAGTGCCCGGCACTTAGTGGGGGCTCAATAACTATTTGTTGAAAGAAAGAATGTATCTATGCAGGTTAAGAAAGAGGTACAAACTAGTTCTCTCTTTACCAGTCTGAGAAACCCCCAACTGCAATAACTTTGGTTTGACCTCTGTCCTGTGTATGGAAGGCTTGAGGAGATGTCTTTTGTCCAGAGCCTGCCTTCTCTCTTAGGTGGTTCCCCTGAAACCTGTACACTCTGTGCTGGTATAATTATCCAGTTCTCTTGTTTTCCCCTGGAGTCTGGACCAGTAAGCAAGAAAGGTCCACCCCATCCTAGCTTTATGAGCCCCACTGTGAGTATTCGGTTTGTTTGTTGGAATGATGTTGAGACATTTTCCATTTATCTGGAAGCTTCTTTGCTTTATCCTCTGAAATTGTTCTACTTGTTCTTGATCTGTAGCTCAGGGTCATGCTTACTTTAGTTATGCTTATTTGTAAACAAGGTGGTAAAAGCTGGTTATGTCAGTTGCTTAAGCTTGGCTTTCTCCTTAATGTCTGTGGCTATGATATGGTTTGATGTTAATGTTCACTGAATGATTCAAAATGGTGGACTCCATTTTTCTCAGCATGGGGCACTTTCTCCTTTTCTTTTCTCTCTTCTTCTTTTTTCTTTTTTTTATTTCCTTCCTTCCTTCCTTCCTTCCTTCCTTCCTTCCTTCCTTCCTTCCTTCCATCCTTCCTACAGACATTTATTCTTTTAATTAAACAACTTCTATACATAAAATAGATGGCTTAATATTTTTGAATGGAAAGGAATTTATGCATTATGAGTCTGCTACATGTTTTCTGGAAATCTTTTAACTGAGCCTTGTAAGACTCCTGTAGAAAATAGGATAAAAAATGGTTCAAGGACACTAGTAATTTGATTTGGGAACCAAACTGCCTACTAAGTCAGCAAACCCAGAATTGAAGATTGGGGCCAATTCTTCTGTACACACGCAAATTTATCCTGGGAAAGAGAAGCCTAATGTACTAGGAGACACCATGCGAACAGAATGCGGTGGTGTGCTTTAACATTAAGGCGGGCACACTTGAAGGCCTGGGAAGTTTGTGGAATGGTAAGATTTTTGATGGTAATTTGAGTAGAGATGAGAAAAATAACTATAGGCAATGCATAAGGTTAGACTGGAAACTATGAACTTGTATTAACACCAACTACATGACTTTTCTGAGTAGCTTTATGGGAATGAGGGACATAGTGGGTTTACCCAAGATGACTTGTAAGACTGGTTGCATTAAGCAATGAAGTACTTTTAAATAAAGCCAGACATTTTTTCCCCCTAAGATGGCTAGAGTGTTCATAATCGTCACTAATTAACGCTACAACAAACTTTAATAATTCTCTTCTCATTTACCTTATATCCAGTTTCCATCAGTTTCAATATATACCACTGTAATTACTGTAAAGATCCCATAGAGTCATGGGATTGAACCAGAAGCTCCCTCTCCCCACCTTTTATGTGCACGCCAGTGGTACTGCAGAGACCAAGTCAGTTTTGTTTAGGTTAACCAGGATGTTTCATTTGTAAGAGAACCTTCTTGCAACAAGGTTGTTCAAGTCTCCTAAAAATGGTGGCATTCTTCGAAACTTTTCTCCTCTCAGAAGCACCAGTTATATTGGGTTAAATCTATAAATGTGGGCCCCCTTGTCAACTTTCATTTTTTTGCATATAACTATGAGAACTGATTAAGATATCTTTCACATTTCCAAGCAAAATTTAATTTAAAAATGCTTGTCCTTGACAAACTCCACAAAACAGCCTCTTGAGAGTAAACCAGCAGAGCATTGCATTGCCCCTATAAAGCTGGAGGTTCATCACCTGCACAAACAAATTTACATGGCTCGGTCTACATTCCCCTTTCGCAGAATTTGTTTACACCCAGCATACTAAACTGTACTTTAAACACTGACATAGAAACCCTCTAGTAAGATAAAGCAAACACAAAAGCATTATTCTTAAGAGAAATGAGATACACCATCACTTAAATCCTTAAACTTATTCTGCTTTAACTTTCATAATTTCACAATGCATTCATAAAACTCTGCAGACAACTATTTTTAAATTAAATTTATTGGGGTGACATTGGTTAATAGGGTCATATAGATTTCAAGTGTACATTACCTATGATACATGATCTGTATGCTGCATTATGTGCCCACCACCCGAAGTCAAATCATCTTCCATCACAATATATTTGGCCCCCTTTACCTTCTACCACCCCACCCACCCTCTTCCTTCTGGTAACCACCGTACTGTTGTCTGTCTGTGTCTCTGAATTTCAGTTGTATATTCCACATATGAGTAAAATCATATGGTTCTTGGCTTTTACTGACTTCGCTTAGTATAATGTTTTCAAGATCCACTCACGTTTGTCATCTTTACTTATGGCTGAGTAGTATTACGCAGTGTATATGTGCCACATATTCTTTTTCCAGTCCTCTATTGCAGGACATGTTGGTTCTCCTCATATCTTGGCCACTGTGAGTAATGCTGCAATGAACATAAGGGTGCATATATCTTTGAAAATAAGTGTTTTTGACTTTTTTTGGATAGATACCCAGAAGAAGGGTTGCTAGGTCATGTGGTAACTTTAGTTTCAGTTTTTTTAGGAACTGCCATACTGTTTTTCTTAGTGGTTGTACCAGTTTACATTCCCACCAGTAGTGAATGAGGGTTCCTTTTTCTCCACAACCTCTCCACCACTTATCTAGTTGACAATAGCCATTCTAACAGGTATGAAGTATCTCATTGTAGTTTTAATTTTCATTTCCCTAATAGCTAGTGAAGTCGAGCACCTTTTCATTTATGTGATGGCCATTTGTATGTCTTCTTGGGAGAGGTGTCTGCCTAGGTCCTCTGCCCATTTTTTAACTGGATTTTTCATTTTCTTTGTTATTGAGTTGTATGAATTCTTTACATATTTTTGATATTAACCCCTTGTCTGAGCTGTTGCTTGAAAATTACATTTCATTTGGTTGGTTGTGTTTTTGTTCTTTTCTTGGTTTCTTTTGCCGTATAGAAGCTTTTTAGTTTTACATAGTCTTATTCATTCATTTTTGCCTTCACTTCCCTTGCCTTTGAGATCACATTCATGAAATGTTCTCTATGACCAAGATCCATAATTTTACTAGATATGTTTTCTTCTATGTAAGTTATTGCTTCAGATCTTATATTTAGGTCTTTGATCCATTTTGAAATAATTCTTGTACAGGTGAAAAACTGTAATCTAGTTTAATTCTTTTGCATGTGGCCTTACAATTCTTTCAGCACAATTTATTGAAGAAGGCTTTCTTCTCCATTGTGTGTTTTGGCTCCTTTGTTAAAAATTATTTGCCTTTATACCTGTGGTTTTATTTCTGGGCTCTCAATTCTGTTCCATTGGTGAGTGTCTGTTTTTCTGCCAATAGCATGCTGTTTTCATTATTGTAACACTGTAGTATATAATTTGAAGTCAGGTAGTTGTGATACCTCTGGCTTTGTTCTTTTTTTTTTTTTTTTCAGGATTGCTTTGGCTATCTGGTGTCTTTTGTGTTCCATACAAATCTGGAAAATTTTTGTTCTATTTCTTTAAAAAAGTGACATTGGGATTTTGATGGGGATTGCATTAAATCTGTGTATTGCTTTGGGTAATATGGCCATTTTAACTATATTGATTCTTTCAACCCATGAATATGGAATATTTTTCCATTACATGGTGTCTTTTTCAACCTGTTTTAATAATGCTTTGTAGTTTTCAGTATATAGGTCCTTAACATCCTTTGTTAAGTTTATTCCTAGGTATTTTAATTTTTGTTTGCAATTGCAAAAGGAATTGCTTTTTCATTTATTTTCTTTTTTAGATTTTATTTATTTATTTTTAGAGAGAAGAGAAGGAGAAAGAGAGGGAGAGAAACATCAATGTGTGGTTACCTCTTGAGCGCTCCCTACTGGGGGACCTGGCCAGAAACCCAGGCATGTGCCCTGAGTGGGAGTCGAACTGGTGACCCTTTGATTTGTAGGCCCGTGCTCAATCCACTGAGGTATACCAGCCAGGGCTTCATTTCTTTTTCTTGAAGTTTCATTGCCAGTATTTAGGAAAGCAGTGGATTTTTGTGAATTTATTTTGTATCCTCAACTTTATTTGTTTATTGTTTCTAATAGTTTTTTGGTGGAGTCTTTAGGGATTTCTATATACAGAATCATGTCACATGAAAAAAACTTATACTTCTTCCTTCCCAATTTGGATGCCTTTTATTCCTTTCTCTTGCCTGATTGCTCTGCTAGAACTTCCAGAATTATGTTAGGTAAGAATAGTGAGAGTAGCATCCTTGTCTTGTTCCTGATTTTAGAGGAATAGATTTCAGTTTTTCACCATTGAGTATGAGATTGGCTAAGGGTTCACTATGTATGGACTTTATTATGTTCAGGTACTTTTATACCCATTTTCTGGAGTGTTTTAATTATAAATGGATATTGTATCTTATCAAATGCTTTTTCTATATCTATTTCTAAGATCATATGGTTTTTATTACTTGTTTGGAGCTACAAAGCAATCCACAGTTTGTGGCTGCCTCTGCTGTGCCTAGGTATGTGTGGGAAGGACCAAGCTGCACACCAAGGACTGCTTCCCCCAGTAATGAGCATAGGGGCAGTTCAAAAGGTCCAGTGCAACCCCAGATTTGCCTTTAACTGCCTCTGCCTTCCAGCTGCCTGTTAGGCTCAGTCACTAAAACAGTACTGAAGTTGCAAGAGCAAGTTCTCAGTAGTGGGGCAAGTGGTGTTCAGTACATTGATACCAGTTCAGTCTCGGTGCTAGTGCTAGGTCTTAGCCACTCTGCAAAAATCCCAGGGTATATCAAAACTAGCTGCCACAGTCCAGGTGTCTATAGATTTTATGTTGGGTGGGGTCTCAGAGAATCATCTGGGTGAGGCTAGCAGTGTTTATTAGGCCCAAACACACCAAGATTTGGATGTGTAAAAGGATGGCTGCCTACTGGTCTGAGGAATGAGGAAAAATGGCCTCCATCCTAGAGCCATGCAACTCAGTATGTCCTGGATTCTGCACCAACATTTGGAGAGCTCCAGCTTAGCACCGTGCGCTACTGGGAGTCTAGAGGGTGGAGGTATTGCATTCTTTCAGGCTGCTACTGTATGTAGGGGAGCATGCAACCCAAGAAATAGGGTGTTCTCAGGGTGGGAGAGGGACTCAGCCCAGGGACCCTGGCCGCTCTCCCTTCAGATCCCTCCCCAGAATCACAAACCTCAGTCTCTCCTCACACAATTCTACTATGCTTCGAGCCCAGGATGAGTAGCCAGATGTTATGTGGGTGCCTCTTCTCAGTTCTGGTACTCTGGGTGGTGAGCCCGGGATGGGGATGATACTCCATGCACCTCAGGTGGAAACGTTGCAGGTGAGATATCCCTCCAGAATCTCAGCAGCTGCCAGTGGAAGTGAGGCCAGCCCTTTTTGCATTTTTGCCCTTCCTGTCAGTCTTGATGTGGTATTTTCTGTAAATCTTGTTATAAGACTTCTGTTCAGCTAGTCTTCATTTGGTTATCCAGGTTGATTATTCTATATTTTAGTTGTAATTCCAGTTTGGTCCTGAGAGGAGGTGACTGTAACTTCTACCTACTGTGCCACCATCTTGTATCTAGATTTGTAGGGCTTGTCTTTTTTTTTTTTTAAATGACTTTGAAGATTTCATTCCAATCCCTTCTGGCCTGCAAAGTTTCAGATGAGAAATGATCTGATAGTCTTATGGGAGCTCCCTTATAGGTAACTAACTGCTTTGTTCTTGCTGTGTTTAAGATTCTTTCTTTGTCTTTATCCTTTGACATTTAAATTATGATGTGTCTTGGTGTGGAACTCTTTGGATTCATCTTGTTTGGGGCTCTCTGCACTTTTTGGACTTTTAAGTGACTATTTCCTTCACCAGGTTTCCAAAGTTTTCCATTATTTTTTAAAATCAGGTTTTCAATTTTTTGTGCTCTCTTCATTCAGCACCCTCATAATGCAGATGTTGGTAAGCTTGAAGTTGTTCCAGGGGCTCCTTAAAGTATCCTCATTTGTTTTTTTGATTCTTTTTAGTTTTTGCTGCTCTGATTGGGGGGTTTCTGCTTTCTTATTTTCAAATAATTGATTTCATCCTCTGATTTATCTATTCCACTATCGATTCCTTGTAATGTATTCTGCATCTCAGTTATTGTGTTCTTTGTTTTTGATCAGTCCTCTTTTTCCTATCTCCATATTTATGTTTCCTATCTCTTTTTAAAATTCTAAGTTCCTCTACTCCTCCCCTAAGTTTGTTGAGCACATTTTAGTTTCTATTTATTTATTTTTATCTTTTTTACATCAATTTTTATTTTTAATTACAGTTGGCATACATTATTATGTTAGGTTCAGGTGTACACTCCAGTGATTAGACATTACATAACTTAATAACTGATCACCCCAATAAATCTTACACCCATCTGACACCACACATAGTTATTAGACTATTATTGACTATATTCCCTATGCTGAACTTTACATCCCTTCACCTTTTTTTGCCCATCTCTTCAATCCTACTCCCATCTGGCAACTGTCAAAACATTCTCTGTATGATTTTGTTTCTATTCTGCTTGTTTATTTATTTTCTTTTTTTAGATTCAATTGTTGATAGATGTGTATTTATTGCCATTTTATTGTTCATATTTTTTATCTCTTGTTTTTCTTCAAGAAGATGCTTTAATATTTCTTATAACACTGGTTTAGTGGTGAATTTTAGGTTTTCTTCTCTGGGAAGTTCTTTATTTATCTTCTGATTCTAAAGAATAACTTTGCTGGGAAGAGTAATCTTGGTTGTAGTTCCTTGCTTTTCATATCTTTGAATATTTCCTGCCGGTCCCTTCTGGCTTCTGATGTTTCTTTTGAGTAATCAGCCCACAGTCTTATGGGAGTTCTCTTGTAGGTAACTAACCACTTTTCTCTTGCTTCTTTTAAGATTGTCTCTTTGTCTTTAACCTTTGGGATTTTAATTATGGTGTTTCTTGGTGGGCGTCTTTGGGTTCATGTTGTTGGCACTCTCTCTGCTTCCTGGACTTGTATGTGTATTTCCTTCAAGAATTTAGGGATGTGTGCTGTCATTACTTTTTCAAATAGGTTTTCAATTTCTTGCCCTCTCTCTTTTCCTTCCAGCACTTCCATGATGTGAATGTTGGTTCACTTGAAATTGTCCCAGAAGCTCCTTATGCTACCCTCATTTTTTAAGATTCTTATTTTGTTTTGCTGTTTTGATTTTTTTTTTTGCTTCCTTATGTTCCAAATTGATGATTTGATTCTTTGCTTCATCCACTCTACTGTTGATTCTCTATAAATTATTCTTATTTCAATCAGTGTATTCTTTATTTCTGACTGGTTCTTTTTTATGCTGTTGAGATTTTCACTAAGTTCATTGAGCATCCTTACAACAAATGTTTTGAACTCTGCATCTAGTAGATTGTTTGTCTCCATTTTGTTTAGTTCTTTTTTTGAGCTTTGTTTTGTTCTTTCATTTGGGCCATGTTTCTTTTCCTTCTCATTTTGGCAGAATCCTGTATTTGTTTCTATGTATTAAGTAGAGCCACTATGTCTTTCAGGCTCGGTAGAGTGGCCTTATGTAGTAGGTGTCTTATTGGGCCCAGTGCGGCAGTCTCCTGGGTTACCCAAGCTAGATGCTCCAGGTCTATTCCCTCACTATGTGGGCTGTGTGTACCCTCCTGTTGTTGTTGAGTCTTGATTGCTATTGACATGTCAATGGGAGGGATTTACTCGCAGGCTGATTCACTGTGAGGACTGGCCTTGACCACAGCAGAGGAGCTGCTGTGCAGTGGTTGATACCACAGAGCAGGACTTGCTTCAACGGGGCTATGTGGCTAGATGAGCCTACTCATTGAGTGTCTTGCTTATGGAAGTGGTTGGATGGTGCTTCAGCATGGTCTCAAGCTGTCCACCTGGTGTGCTGGCTTTGGGGCCTCCTGGAGGTGCAGGTCAAGATCATCTGCCACCTGTGCCCTGCCTAATGTTACCTGGCATTAACTGTAAAGTGATCTATATATAGCTTCTACTTGTGCTGGGTTGAGGTATCCAGGAGAGGCCAAACTGTCAACTAAGGCTAACTCCTGCTAGTGCCAGGCCTGGTCCATTTAATGAGAGTCATGGGGCATGCCAAGGTCAGACTCTTGTCTCCATGTGGCTTCTTCTGTATATCCTGTGGTTTTGATGATTGTTTGGGCTTGTGAAACTTTGAGAGATTTTAGGGAAGTCTGAAGCATGAGCCAAGATAGGACCTTTGTATGGAAAAGCCACTAGAACTGGCTTGGATAGGTCTGAAAGTTGGATGAAGCAGTGTATCAGGAAATCACCAGGGTAGTGTGTACCATGTTAGTCAGGTTATGGAAACTAGCTTTGGTGACAACCCTCTGGCTTTGTGGGGGGGGTTAGGGTTCAGCAAAGGAACAATGGCCTCTGCCAGCAGTTCTGTCTGGGAGAAAGCTGCCCCTGCAGTCCCTGCCCTGAAGCCAGACAATTAAGTTCTTCTCCTTATTTTTCTGGTGCCTTTTGAGCTGCTGCTCCAGCACTGGAGCTTAGAATGAGTGAGTCCAAATAAGTCCGTTTGCAAACCCTTTATGAGGAATGCCTAGGATTCCAAAAGCCCTCTGTCTCACTCAGCCATGATTTCCTCTGGTTTTCACAGTCAGAAGTTATGGGGTCTTCTTTTTTTGTCACTGGAACCCTGAGTTGTGAGGCCTGTTATGGGGCTGAGATCCTTTGCTTCTGAGAGGGGAATCTTCAATTTTTCTTTGCTACACATGGGTATTGGACAGATTATTCTGCTTCTTTGCCCCTCCTACCAGTCTGCATGTGGCTTCTTCTGTATATCCTGTGGTTCTGAATGATTATTCTGTAGTTTATTTGAAATTTTGTGGTGGTTGTGGGAGGATGTGAGTACTGCAATTTCCTACTCTTCCATCTTCACCAGCAATGTGTTTCTACTTTCAAAGGCTATTACATTCTGAGGTACCGGTAATAGTCTGCTTCTTTATTTGGGTGATGATTCCATGGGTTAGGTTCAGTTTGTGAAAATTCATTGCACTGTTCACATTTCTTTAAAAGCATGCTATACTTTAATAAAAAGTAGAAAACCTAAAATTATCAAAATATGCATGCTTGTGTACAAAGCTTTTTATTTATTTCAGTTTTATAGGCATAGGCTACAAACTTTTTAAAGGCTCTTGCTAAATTGCTTTCAAAGTGGTATATGAGTTTATATTCCCACTATCAGCCACTTCTTATTACTTAAAAAATACTTTGATGATATATAAGCAAAACTGTTTTATTTTTCTAATTTAGTTTTTTTCAGTGTCCATGCAGTTGAACATGGTCCAATTTAGAAGCTTCAGTTATAAAAGTAAACTCTCTCTTTGTATATTTACAGCTACATATGTATATATTTATATGCAAACATAAAGTACATATAGACCTGCATATATACATATATGTCAGTATACAATTCATATGTTATATATATGCATATACTCACTGTGGAAAAATTGGAAATACAGAACAGTAGAAAGAAAAAATCAGTCTAGATGATCTCTAAACTCTGAATGCTATGTCTTTAATGTGAGAAATTTCATATATAAGGCCATGCAGCAAAAGTCATGGTAAAGAAGGCTGATATCATTTCTAGTTAGAGCTGCCTTATTTTTTATTCTCATATAAAAGTTTAGGTACATTTTAATCTAATTGAGAGCCAACCAGAAATAGTTGTTGTGGTCTGCAAGTTGTGTCTACTACAAACAATTAAACTCTATGGATAAAGAGATTTCCTTAGAATTTAAACATTCAAATGATGAATATTTCACTGTTACTTAATTGTATTTTACTTAGAAGGTTACAGTTACTTTGTAATTTTGAACACTTTAGTAAGCCTTGCTTGTTTTGGCATATTCTGAATGTTGTTTAGGAAATATTTCATTTAGGAACAAGCAAAATGGAAAGTCTGATGACTCTAACTCAGGAGCAATTGCTGCCCAAAAGGTGCATCTTGTTCCAAAATGTGTCACTGTGTTTTCACTCCTCAACTCTAATAGCCCTCCATCATTTATAATGAAGGACAAATGCCTATTGCTACTCTCTCAAATTCTCAGAGAATACTAAAGCTTGTGTGTCAAGCCTCGCTAAGATGGAAACATTTCTCACTGAAGTGTTTGATTTCTAACCATGGGTTTAAAGCAAGTACTTGGGCCAGTTAACACTAGCCTCTTAGGTTGGTTCCCTAGAAGCAGACTCTGAGAAGAGGATTCTCAGAAATTGGTTTATTTATTAGGAAGTATCTCCTGATAGGCGGTTTGGAAGTGTGACTTGCAAGGGGAAGAGGCCAAGTGAGGTGCAGTATGAGGCAAAGTCCTATGAAGAGGAGCACTCATTTGAGTTGTCTCCCATCAGGTAGCAGAGAAGCAGGATTTTATCCTCTGCACCTGTCTGTCATGCATGGGTTTAGGCTATCCCCAGGGGGCATCAGTTTGGGTTCAGGCCACTGGAGTGCAAGCCGCTTGAAGAGAGACACAGGTGCTTGCAGTTGGGAGTGAATGCGCAGTAGGAGCCAGTGAGCATGAAAATGGTGAGGGGATCCAAGGACATGTGAGTGGGTCATTGACAAAAGCCCCTAGAAGAAAAAGGCGAGGGAAAGGAGCTGGGTCCATTCAGCCAGAGGAGGAAGTCATGGTCTTCCATTTGAGCTGACACTCTATGGCTTTAGTTCTATAATCTCTAGAAGCCACCATTTCTCATTGCCATTGCAGGCAACATCTGGGAGGACTTTCGGGTGTGGGTGGGAGAAAAATGATGACAATACCAACATAGTTGAGAAAACTATGTTCTTAAAAATGCTTATAATGACTAGTAAGTATATATATTTTTACTTGTGTTTGTCTGAATGCCTCAGTGTAAGCTACATTGGAGCAAGGGCCAACCTGTTGATTCAATGATGATTAGTGGGTCATGACTCAATGAGTGGCCTGCTCAGCATCCCCCACTTCTTTCACCATGAGGGACCTAAGTGAATTTGAAGATTAGATTTTTTTTGGTGACTATGTGAATCTGTTCAAGTATTGTTTTTTTTTTTCCTGGTAAAAAGTAGGGGTAAATCTACCTTCAAGAAGATATTGAGATTACTAGGTTTAATAACTATATAGAGGATCTAGCATACAACAGGACTGAAAAAGTATTGAATGGGATCTAATGTAAAATATTGGATTGACCAAAATTTCATTTAGTTTTTTCTGTATGGCTTAAGTTGTCTTTAACTTCATTTGAAACAATTTTGTTAGATTGTATTGTGACAGCTGTCATATCAGCATTCATTTAAAAATACTTATCGAGGGTTGGGAAGATGGCGGCAACATAGGTGGGAGCGGAATCCACTTCCCCTCAGCGCCAGGGAAATACCTAGCTGATCTGAGGAGCAGAGCGAACAGCCAACAGTACTCCAGCATATACGAAGATTAGAGACCAAAGATAGAGGACATTGAAAGATCTGACGGTGAGACAACAAAACCTGGAGGGCTGAAAAGACTAGAGCTAGACCGTGTTAAACACATAAACGTCAGCTCAAGACCAGTGAGCACAGGAGAGTAAGGAGACAGCACCACCGAATCCCATTGGCATTCTACCATAGAAGTTCATATCATAAATCCAGGGAGTCAGAACAAAGCAATTTAAGAAGCAGAGGCCAACAAGAAGAGCCTCACAAACAATGGGAAGACAAAGAAACAATTCCCAAATGAAAGGAAAGGAGGAAGTCTCAGAAAGAATACTAACCGAAAAAGAGGCAACTCAACTATCAGATACTGAGTTCAAAGCAATGGTCATCAGGAAGCTCACTGAGCTCTCTGAGCTCAAAGAGAACTACCAGAAACTACAAGGAAACTACAATGAACTCACTGCAAACTATATAAACATGAAAAAGGAAATAGAAAATATCAACAAGAGCCAAGAGGAAATGAAGAATACAATTTCTGAATTGAAGAACACAGTAGAAGGAATGAAAAGCAGACTTGATGAAGCAGAGGATCGGATCAGCGAGCTGGAGGATAAAGTAGAAAAAAACACCCAGAAGGAGCAAGAAAAGGAAAAGAGGCTCAGAAAGAATGAAGAGGCAATAAGGGAAATGCAGGACAACATGAAACGTAACAATATCCGTATAATAGGAATACCAGAAGGAGAAGAAGAAGAGCAAGGGATAGAAAACCTGTTTGAAAAAGTAATGATGGAAAATTTCCCTAATCTGAGGAGAGAAAAAATCACCCAAATCCAGGAATCACAGAGAGTCCCAAGCAAGAGGAACCCAAAGAGACCCACTGCAAGACACATCATAATTAAAATGGCAAATTTCCAAGACAAAGAGAGGATCTTAAAGGCAGCAAGGGAGAAAAAGGAAGTAACATACAAGGGAGCCCCGATAAGGTTAGCAACTGACTTCTCAATGGAAACGCTCCAAGCCAGAAGAGAATGGCAAAAAATATTCCAAGTACTGAGAACCAGAGGCCTGCAACCAAGACTACTTTACCCAGCAAGGCTCTCAATCAAGATAGAAGACCAAATAAAGAGTTTCCCAGACAAAAGAAGTCTAAAAGAATACAGCTCCACCAAACCAGCTCTGCAAGAGATGCTAAAGGGACTGCTTTAAGGAAAGGAAGGAAAAGAGAAAGACAGAGGAACACAGGTAGGAAATAATGGCAATGAATAACTACCTATCGATAATAACCTTAAACGTAAATGGATTAAATGCTCCAATCAAAAGACATAGAACAGCTGAATGGATAAGAAAACATGACCCACACATATGCTGCCTACAAGAAACCCATCTCAGGACAAAAGACTTACACAGACTGAAAGTGAAGGGCTGGAAACAAATTTTCCAAGCAAACGGACAGGAAAAAAAAGCAGGGGTAGCAATACTCATATCAGACAAAATAGACTTCCAAAGAAGGGCCATAAAGAGAGATCCAGAAGGTCACTTCATAATACTCAAAGGAAGAATCCACCAAGAAGACATAAACATTATAAATATATATGCACCCAACATAAGAGCGACCAAATACATAAAGAAAATCTTGGAGGACTTCAAGAAAGATATTGACAGCAACACAATTATAGTAGGGGATTTTAACACCCCACTATCAAAAATGGACAGGTCTTCCAAACAAAAGATCAACAAAGATATTGTGTCACTTAACAATACCCTAGAGGAAATGGACTTAACTGATATATACAGAGCTTTTCATCCCAAAGAAGCAAAATACACATTCTTTTCAAGTGTCCATGGAACTTTTTCAAAGATAGACCACATGATAGGACACAAAGCAAGCCTCAACAAATTCAAGAAAATTGAAATCATATCAAGCATCTTCTCTGACCACAAGGGTATGAAACTAGAAACCAACCCCAAGGGTAAAAACCCAAAACACTCAAAAACATGGAGACTGAATAGCATGCTATTAAACAATGAATGGGTCAAGAACGAGATTAGGGAAGAAATCAAAAACTTCCTGGAAACAAATGAAAATGAACTCACAACAACCCAAAACCTATGGGACACAGCAAAGGCAGTCCTGAGAGGGAAGTTCATAGCAATACAGGCCTACCTTAAGAAGTTAGAAACAGTTCAAACAAACAACCTAACCCTATGCCTACAAGAACTGGAGGAACAACAACAAAGACAGCCCAGAGCAAGCAGAAGGAAGGAAATAACCAAGATCAGAGCAGAACTAAATGACATAGAGACTAAAAGCACAATTGTAAGGATCAATGAATCCAGAAGCTGGTTCTTTGAAAAGATAAACAAAATCGACAAGCCTTTAAGTAGGCTTACCAAGAAGAAAAGAGAGAGGATCCAAATAAACAGAATTAGAAATGAAAGTGGAGAGATTACAACTGATACCACAGAAATACAAAGAATCGTAAGAAATTACTATGAAGACCTGTATGCTAAGAGATTTGAAAACCTAGATGAAATGGACACATTTCTAGAAAAATATAATCTTCCAAAACTGACTGAAGAAGAAGCAGAAAACCTGAACAGACCAATATCAGCAAAGGAAATTGAAGCAGTCATCAAGAAACTCCCATCACACAAAAGCCCTGGACCAGATGGCTTCACAGGAGATTTCTACAAAGCATTTAAAGAAGAACTAACCCCTATCCTTCACAGACTATTCGAAAAAATCCAAACTGATGGAAGACTCCCAAACTCTTTTTATGAAGCCAACATCATCCTAATCCCAAAACCAGATAAAGACACAATGAAGAAAGAAAACTTCAGGCCAATATCGCTGATGAACATAGACGCTAAAATTCTCAACAAAATATTAGCAAACCGCATCCAGCAATATATTAAAAAGATCATCCACCATGACCAAGTGGGATTCATCCCAGGGATGCAAGGATGGTACAATATTCGCAAATCAATAAACATAATACATCACATCAACAACAGCAAAGACAAAAATCACATGATCATATCAATAGATGCGGAAAAAGCGTTTGATAAGATACAGCATCCATTTCTGATAAAAACACTCAGCAAAGTGGGAATAAAGGGAGCAGTCCTCAACATAATTAAGGCCATATATGAGAGACCTACAGCCAACATCACACTCAATGGACAAAAACTTAGAGCTTTCCCACTAAGATCAGGAACTAGACAAGGATGCCCTCTCTCACCACTCCTATTCAACATAGTATTGGAAGTCCTAGCCACAGCAATCAGACAAGAAAAAGCAATAAAAGGCATCCAAATTGGAAAGGAGGAAATGAAACTGTCACTGTTTGCAGACGACATGATAGTGTACATGGAAAACCCTATAGACTCCACTCAAAAACTACTCGACCTAATAAATGAATTTGGCAAAACAGCTGGATACAGAGTCAATACCCAGAAATCAAAGGCATTCCTGTACACCAGCAACGAAACTGCAGAAACAGAAATCAGGAAAAAAATCCCATTCGATATAGCAACAAGAAAAATAAAGTACCTAGGAATAAACCTAACCAAGGAGGTAAAAGACCTGTACTCAGAAAACTACACAACACTGAAGAAAGAAATTAAGGAAGATACAAACAAATGGAAGCATGTACCATGTTCATGGATTGGAAGAATCAACATTATCAAAATGGCCATACTACCCAAAGCAATTTATAGATTCAATGCAATCCCTATTAGAGTACCCATGACATATTTCACAGATATAGAACAAACATTGCAGAAATTCATATGGAACCATAAACGACCTCGAATAGCTGCAGCAATTTTGAGAAAGAAAAACAAAGCAGGAGGGATCACAATACCTGATATCAAACTGTATTACAAGGCCACTGTAATCAAAACAGCCTGGTACTGGCATAAAAACAGGCACATAGACCAATGGAACAGAACAGAGAGCCCAGAAATAAACTCAAGTCTATACGATCAATTAATATTTGACAAAGGAGGCAGGAGCATAAAATGGAGCAAAAACAGCCTCTTCAACAGATGGTGTTGGGAGATCTGGACAGCTACGTGCAAAAAAATGAAACTCGATCACCAACTTACGCCATACACGAAAATAAACTCAAGATGGATAAAAGACTTAAATATAAGCCGTAACACCATAAAAGTCCTTGAGGAAAACATTGGCAGGAAAATCTCAGACATTCCACGCAGCAACATCCTCACAGACACATCCCCTAAAGCAAGGGACATAAAGGAAAGAATAAACAAATGGGACCTCATCAAAATAAAAAGCTTCTGCATGGCTAAAGAAAACAGCACCAAATTACAAAGAGTACCAACAGTATGGGAAAACATATTTGCCAATGATACCTCAGACAAGGGCCTGATCTCCAAAATATATAAAGAACTCACTCGACTCCACCCCAGGAAGACAAACAACCCAATTAAAAAATGGGCAAAGGACTTGAACAGACACTTCTCCAAGGAAGACATACAGAGGGCCCAGAGACATATGAAAAGATGCTCAGCATCACTAGCCATCAGAGAGATGCAAATTAAAACCACAATGAGGTATCATCTCACACCAGTCAGAATGGCCAACATAAACAAATCCACAAACAAATGTTGGAGAGGATGCGGAGAAAAGGGAACCCTTGTGCACTGTTGGTGGGAATGCAGACTGGTGAGGCCACTGTGGAAAACAATATGGAATTTCCTCAGAAAACTAAAAATGGAACTGCCCTTTGACCCAGTAATTCCGCTGCTGGGATTATACCCTAAGAACACTGAAACACCAATCCAAAAGAACCTATGCACCCCAATGTTCATAGCAGCACAATTTACAATAGCCAAGTACTGGAAGCAACCGAAGTGCCCATCAGCAAACGAGTGGATCCAAAAACTATGGTATATTTACACAATGGAATTCTACGCAGCAGAGAGAAAGAAGGAGCTTATACCCTTTGCAACAGCATGGATGAAACTGGAGAGCATTATGCTAAGTGAAATAAGCCAGGAAGTGAGGGACAAATACCATATGATCTCACCTTTAACTGGAACATAAGCAATAGAAGGAAAAAGCAAACAAAATATAACCAGAGTCATTGAAGTTAAGAACAATCTAACAATAGCCAGGGTGGGGGTGGGGGGTGGGGGTGGGGACAGTGGGTAGAGGGGATTACAGGAACTACTATAAAGGACACATGGACAAAACCAAGGGGGAGGGTGGAGAGGGGGGAGGGAGGTGGGTTCAGCTGGGGTGAGGTGGAGGGATGGGGAGAAAAGGCATACAACTGTAATTAAATAACAATTAAAAAATAAATAAATAAATAAATAAATAAATAAAAATACTTATCGAAATTGGTGAATTTTTGTGCAGCCATTTTAATATTGAGGATGGAAGAAGATACCCACCGTTTTTGGCATATTATGATTTATTATTTGAAGAAAGGTAAAAATGCAACTGAAATGCAAAAAAAAAGATGTATGTAATGTATGGAGAAGGTGCTGTGACTGATTGAACTTGTCAAAAGTGGTTTGCAAAGTTTCTTGGTACTACTGACATTTTGGCCAAATAATTCTTTGCTGTGGTGCTGTCTTATACATTGGAAGATGTTTAGCAACACCCTGGCCTCTACCTATTAGAATTCAATAGTGGGAGATAGCCAATATACTCAAACTATCCAAATCAATAAAGTTATTGGTGAAAATGAAAAATGTGTTGTTTATTTTATGGAAAAAACCATATGGAGTTTTTGGTCTACCCAATACAACTGCTGTGAGGGTGGCTGGAAGAGAAGCTTTGTTATTTTCTTTTAGAGAGATAACCAGGGATTCAGGCTCTACAAAGGGTTCTTGGCTTTGTCTCCAACAAGCCTTTACTATGGTCATGCACATATCTAAGCCCATGTAGAACTACAGGCCTTGTGTGTCCTGGCTGCTATGGATGGTTCACAGAGGGCTCCCTGTAAGCCCCACCTGCTGCATTCCATCAGGGAGAAGAATTGGATTAAATGTGTTGTTCCTTAGCAAGTAGCTTAGATCCCGGAAAGAATCAGGTTCCTGGAGGGACTTCCATTAACCACTTAATAGGCATAGGAGCCGGTAACACTGGAAGAATAGTGCTAACAACAAGTAAGTATTTCTCAAGTAGGTTGAAACTTGTTTCCTTATTCTTCCAGTCCATTCAGAGCAGATGCCTGTTGTCATGGTAACAGAAACAAGAGCAAGTAAGAGTTTTTGAGTGCCCAAAATGATTTTGTACAGGAAGAAGGGTGAAGTTGAACTGAAATGTGGACTTAAAATGAAATATCATTTTCACCCATTTCTCTATAGAGGGCAGGTCTCATGATTGTGCTTCAATCTATTCCCCCAAAATAAGGATATTCAGACAATATTTGAGTCTGAAAGAAAAGATAGAAAGATAGAAAGGGAGATGGAGAGAAAAGAGGTTCTCCAATTGTCCCCTTGCTCCTTTCCAAATGATTTTATCTATAGTATGAAGCAAAGTCCTATGAAGGGGAGTACTCATTAGAGTTGTTTCCCTTCAGGTTGCAGAGAAACAGGGTTTTATCCTCTCCACCTGTTGGTCTTGCATGGGGTTAGGCTGTCCCCAGAGAGCATCAATTCAGGTTCGGGGCAAGCCCCGGCAGTGCTAATGTTCAAGACATGCTTCTGGGAACATTTTGCTTCTTTATTGGGCTTACAAACTGTAACCCAAACACATATCAGTTTTGAGGAAATTTATAACTCTCTCCCCATCTCTATATTTGCAAAACACATAGATTCTAGTTTTTTAAACATAGATTTGATTTAACTAAACAAACAAACAAGAGTGAATTTGGTTTGGGGTTTGGTGAGGAACTGAATTGTACTAATTTTTCTGTCTCACCCAAATTGTGCTCCTTCAGTTTGGAGCCCCTTTTCCTCTGCTTCAGCCCTGACACTCATATCTATATACCTGCTCAGTTTTGTCCTTTTTGTCTTTTTCTTTTCAAGGTGCAGCAGATACTCACAGCATATTCCTAGCACCAGGGTACACAGTGCTCACCCTATGCTCCGACTTCCTGCCATTCCCTTGGGAATCTCCATGACTTAGCTCCAGTTCCTCCATCCATTCATGAGGTATAGCGTGCCTGATTCCAGGGTACCCTAACTCCAGAGTATCTTTCCTTCTTTGTGTGTATGTTGAAAGGCATCAGCTCCCCTAAAGTAAATCTCTATGTTTGACCCAATAAGTAATTATAACTGGAAACCTGAGGTATGAGGCCTGAGGCCTGGGTGGGCAAAGGTGAGGATGAAAAGATATAAGAAAGAGAAGAGACAGAGACTAAGAGAGGATTGTGATGCTGAGGGCAGGGGAGTAAGTGGCAGAGAGCAGGTACTGCAGGCTGTCGAGTCCAGCTGGTTCTGGATGTTGTCCTTTCTGGGAATGGAAACTTGGACAAATTATTGAACTTCTCTCCAGTTTCCTCATCAGTAAAATAAAATAATAGTGCCTACTTTAGAGTTTTTAGAATTGAATGGAATATTGTGTGCAAATTCCTTGCTGTTGTACTAAGATATGATAAATGCTCAATATACTTTATTATCATTTGTGAATATTATCATCACTGGAGATGAAATTTGTTGATGTTCACAGGCTGCCTCAAGAAGACCTACCTATTCATTGGGTAAAGCAACTTTACTGGAAAATTTGAGAACATATGAAATCTCAAAGGTATAAATGGGCAGGTTTTATTTCATTAAGTATATTTGTTGTATTTGGATACCTGAAGTTCAAGAAAATAATTTGAAGAAAGCACTCTTAACATTTGCAAAGGCAGGGTCAAGAGAATAAATAAAGGTCCATGTTTAAATTCTGAAAAGTTGTACATTAAACTACAAACTCTAACCGTTGTTACTTTCCATCTTGACACACACCTCCTAGCAACCTGAACGGCAGCTTTTTTTTTAAAAACAGGTTTTTAAAAACTTTTCTCCTTAAATTTATTTAATTTTTTCTCTTTTTTCAAAATTTTTTGTAATTTATTTATTTATTTTTATTCAGTTACAATTGTCTGCATTTTCTCCCCTTCCCTCCACCCCACCCCAGCCAGTCCCACCTCCCTCCCCCACCTCTACCCTCCCCCTTGATTTTGCCCTTGTTTTTTCACATTTTTAATTGTTTTTCACATACAGTTGTCTCCATTTTCCCCCCACCATGCCCCCCCCCCAAGCCATCCTGACAACCTACCCTTGATCCTACTCCATTTAGCTTTGTCCATGTGTCCTTTATACATGTTTCTGAAAACCCTCCCCCTTCTCCCCCTTCTCCCCCTTCTCCCCTCCCATCTCCCCTCTGGTTATTGTCAGTTTGTTCTCAATGTCAATGTCTCTGGTTATATGTTGCTTGCTTGTTTGTTTTGTTGATTATGTTCCACATAATAGGTGAGATCATATGGTATTTGTCTTTCACCGCCTGGCTTATTTCACTTAGCATAATGCTCTCCAGATCCATCCATGCTGTTGCAAAGGATAGGAGCTCCTTCTTTCTTTCTGCTGTGCAGCATTCCATTGTGTAAATGTACCATAGTTTCTTGATCCACTCATTTACTGATGGGCACTTAGGTTGCTTCCAACACTTGGCTATTGTAAATTGTGCTGCTATGAACATTGGGATGCATAAGTTCTTTTGAATTGGTGTTTCAGGATTCTTAGGGTATAGTCCCAGCAATGGAATTGCTGGGTCAAAAGGTAGTTCCATTTTTAGTTTTCTGAGGAAGTTCCATACTGTTTTCCACAGTGGCTGCACCAGTCTGCATTCCTACCAATAGTGCACTAGGGTTCCCTTTTCTCCACAACCTCTCCAACACTTGTTTGTTGATTTGTTTATGATGGCCATTCTGGCTGGTCTGGAAGTGGTATCTCATTGTGGTTTTAATTTGCATCTCTCTGATGGCTAGTGATGCTGAGCATCTTTTCATATGTCTCTGCACCTTTTCTGTGCCTCCTTGGAGAAGTGTTTGTTCAAGTCCTTTGCCCATTTTTTAATTGGGTTGTTTGTCTTCCTGGAGTGGAGTTGTGTGAGTTCTTTATATATTTTGGAGATCAGACCCTTGTCTGAGGCAACATTGGCAAATATGTTTTCCCATATGGTTGGTTCTCTTTTCATTTTAATGCTGTTTTCTTTAGCCATGCAGAAGCTTTTTATTTTGATGAGATCCCAATTGTTTATTCTTTCCTTTATGTCCCTGGCTCTAGGAGACATATTGGTGAAAATATTGCTGCATAGAATATATGAGATTTCCCTGCCTATGTTCTCCTCTAGGACCTTTATGATGTCATGACTTATATTTAAGTCTTTTATCCATTTTGAGTTTATTTTTGTGTATGGTGTAAATTGGTGATCAAGTTTCATTTTTTTGCATGTAGGTGTCCAGCTCTCCCAACACCATTTGTTGAAGAGGCTATTTTTACTCCATTTCATGCTTCTGCCTCCTTTGTTGAATATTAATTGAACATAGAGACTTGGGTTTATTTCTGGGCTCTCTATTCATTTGCATTGGTCTATGTGTCTGCTCTTATGCCAGTACCAGGGTTTTTTGATTACAGTGGCCTTGTAATACAGCTAGATATCCAGCATTGTGATGCCTCCTACTTTGTTCTTCTTTCTCAAAATTGCTGTGGCTATTCGGGGTCATTTATGGTTCCATATAAATTTTTGAAATGTTTGCTTTATATTTGTGAAATATGCCACTGGTGCTTTAATATGGATTGCATTGAATCTATAAATTGCTTTGGGTTGCATGGGCATTTTGATGATGTTAATTCGTCCAATCCATAAACATAGTACATGCTTCCATTTGGTATAACAGGTTTTAAAAATAGTATCCATTGCTCATGTTCCTGGTTACAAAGTTAGTACATGTGCATAATAATAATTGTAGTCACAATTATTTTTATTGAGCATTGTTCTATGTCAGGTAGTACACTTCAAGCTTAACATGTATTCTCTCACTTAGTCTTTATAACAATTTGATGAGGTAGTTCCTATTATTATCTCTATTTTTACAGGTATTAAAACTTAAACAAAATAATAATAAAACACATAGAAAAATATCACCCACAATTCCACCCTCCAAAATTAACCAATATACTGATGTATATTTTTCTAGTAATTTTGGAAAACAGCTTTGAATGTACAATTCTTGGCCTCCTTGGTGGTGTGCTGGAATATGGTGACACTGCGAGAGCAAGCTCTGGTCCTTGGTCTGAGGCCAGCCCCCTCCTTCCCATTCCTGGTTCTATCCTGCTTGCACTTGTATGAGTCTCCCTTCCTACATCCTCTGTCCCCAAGGCTGAGGAGTAAGCACTCTAGGCATGGTCTGCCTCTGTTGGAGGGACCATGGGAGGCTGTGTTGTACAGTTTCTGGAAGTAAGCTTGAGGTTGTTTGATCTGGGAACCCTGGTGTAGCCACACAGAAACTTCATTTCTTTAATATGCCCTGTTTTCCTTTCTTTCCTTTTTATTCAAACTGGTCTCCTCCAGTACCCTGAGTAACCCACTTCCCTTTACCTTGTATATCTACTCCCTTAAGCATTAAGTCCTTAGGATGATTAGGTTCTGGACTGCATCAAATAATCTTAGGAACAAAGCTTTGGGTCTATTGACCACAGAGATGGAATTTCAATCAAACCGAAGATAACACTTAGGCTTCAGTTGTGTTTTAGCTCCAGACCTAGAAAAGTGTTGAAACCAGAGGAAATGATGCTAAGGCTGTATAAGGACCAGATGTACTCATCAACTACCCCCTACCCTAGCACCACCAATCAGTGGAGACCACAACTCTGACCGTGACCCTAACTCCCTAGTCACTATGTTTAATGAGTTTTCCCTTATATAATCCAACCCCTAGAAACCATGGGTGGAGGGGGTGGGGTAGGGTTTTGGGCAGTTCTGGGAATTCATTCACCTGTGAATCTGGTGTAGAACCACTTCCTCAATTAATAAACCCATACTTTCTTTGTTGCAAGCCCCTGTTCATGTCTTATTGGGCTTTGATGCATGCAGGAAAATGGCCCTCTTTAGTCTGGTAACACTGGAGCACTAAATACTCATTGTGTGGTCTAGGAGAGGGGGTGTGGGCTTTGGGTGTGCACGTCTCTTTGGCCTTATGGACCTCCCATGAGCATGAGTGGAGGATGCAGCTGGATAAGTGTCATAGAGGGGACCCAGGGCAAGGCCCTTCTTGCCTGGGTTCAAAGGAAGTACTTCCTTACTGCTACAAAGGAGAATTTTGATAGCTTAAACATTTAAAAATTCGTGCACAACTTAATGAAGGGCTGATGAAAACATGTTAATAGTCTGTATTAAACAAATAAGTTTAGTAATGCATTACTATAATTATATTCTGTTAGCAGAATTACCTTTGTAGTATCTCAGTATAAGCAAGCACAATTCATCTCAGTGCTTGCTTATAGTTTAATAAAACACATTTAGAATCAACGCCATATGTTGCTGAATTAATTAAAAAACACCATTTGTGTTTTTGCTAACTAAAATGTGTCACAGGTTTCTTTATTCATGCAAAAAAAATTATTGAGAGCCTACTGAATAGATAGTTGCCAGGTACTGTACTAGGCACTTTAGATATTAATTCAATAAAGAACGACTGGAGCTGCATTTCATAAACAATTGACACAAGGCAGTAAATTGGAGATCTAGGTTCAGAGGCAAAAGTCTAGAAATTTTTTTGAGAGAATGGAGGTATTTGGTTAGAAAATATTTTTTGATTTATTATATGCTGTTGTTTTTCCGACACTACTACTTGATTTCCACTTGCTTAAAAATGTGAATTATGTAATTTAGAAGCATTTCTCTTAAAAATAGCTCTTCTCTGAAAATACTAAATCCTGCCCATCTTCACTTATCTTATGTTCTAAACATATAGACATGGGTTGACTCATTTGTTCCATGAGCTGGCTGTGTGATGCTGGCATCCAAGGGAGGATATATAATGGTGGCCTGGTCAAAGGCATTTAGGTGAATGCTGGCATCTCTCTCCAGTGATAGAACTTGGATATGGTAGTAATTCTGATGGTGTATCTCAATGATTGACACATAACAGATACCTAATAAAAGTTGATTGGGTATTGTAATCCCACACTGTGCCCAGGATTTGATCATCAAGATTTAGACCTCTGTTAACAATGTTATTAGATCACTGATGTTTTAATAACACTGACCATAAATCTGGTCATAATGACCATAACTCTAGTTCCTGCTTTGTTTTTACTTTGTGGTTGTATATGTATATATATATATGTATATGTATATGTATATGTATATGTATATGTATATGTATATACAAAGAGATGGAAATGGAAAGCAAGAAGTAGTCTTAAAAAGAATGAGTATGTGGAGCAGGGAAGACTGTGAGTAACAGGCTCATTTAGAGACACGGCTGTATATTCTATCTAAGTTAGAATTCTTTCACCATTTACTTAACAGTTTCTGGGCAGCATTTTTGTGTGACATTTGAACTATTATCGGAATAATATATGCCTATCATTTACTGAAATCTTGTTAATCTAGAAATAGGGGTGGGGGGGAAGCATGATAATCAAACCACTCAGGGATCAAGGAGTGTGACTCACCCATCATCTTTACAGCATCCTCTACATGTTGTAAGGAGACAAACAACATGCTTCTTTCATCATGGGCAACAGCCACCTTTAAGAAATGATAATAATATCCCTCTTTTCCCACAGTACTAGAATTCTTTAATTTTTTGGGGCACACAGGCTAAAATCATATTTCATCTAGTAGGAATTTATGCGGGAAAAAGTTCTACTTTGGAAAAGTTGTCTTGGAATGAATGCTTTTAGTCCTATTGCTTTCTTCCTGTGACCTCACTGAAGTCATCCACACTGAGAGTTGGGGCAAGGAAGAGAGGAATGTTGGCCCTCTGGGTGAGAGGAGAGCAGGCCTGGGAAGGTCCTAAGGGTAGACTTCTGGGACAGGCCAGATTGACTTCACAGAGAAGAAGGGACAGAGGAGAGAAGGGAGAGGGGTAGAAACAAGGGAGGGAGAAGAGGACTAACATTTTTCATTTTGCCTCAGACTGAACTATCTAAAGGGTTTAAGTCCACTTAATGCTTTTTTCCTGATAGAGGAAGCACATGAATTAAATAGAAGAATGTTATATAATGTCTGAAGCAAGTAGATAACTGAGTGTGTATGTATATGTGCGGTTAGCTTTTTCTGACTGTAAGTTGCAGTGGTTTAATAAATAAATAAATTTATTTATTTTCCAGCTTTATTGTGGTATAATTGACATATGACATCATGTAAGTATAAGGTGTACAACCTGATGATTTGATACACATATATATTGTGAAATGATTACAGTTGGTTTAGATAATACATTCATCACCTCATGCAATTACCATTTTTTGAGGGGGGATGAGAACATTTAAGATCTATTCTCTTAAACTTTTGAATTTGTAACATAGTATTTTTATTTAAGATAAATTATTTTATTTTACTTTTAATTAAATTTATTGGTTAATAAGATTATATAGGTGACATTGGTTAATAAGATTATACAGGTTTCAAGTGTACATTTCTATGATACATGATTGGTATAGTTGCACTGTGTGCCCAACACCCAAAGTCAGATCATCTTCTGTCACCATGTATTTGGCCCCCTTTACCCTTTATTTCACCCTTACCCCCTTCCCTCTGGTAACCACCACACTGTTGTATGTATCTATGAGTTTCAGCATTATATCCCACATATGAATGAAATCATATGGTTCTTAGCTTTTTCTGACTGACTTGTTTTGCTTAGGATAATGTTCTCAAGGTCCATCCACGTTGTTGCAAAGGACAGTATTTCATCTTTTCTTATGGCTGAGTATTTTAACTAAAGTCAGTATGCTGCACAATCTATCCCTAGAACTTATTATCTCATAACTTGAAATTTGTACCCTTTGACCAACACCTCCCCATTTCTCCCACCCCCCAGACCATGGCAACCACTATTCTCCTCTGTTTCCATTAGTTAGGCTTTTTAAGATTCCACCTATAAATGAGATCATACAGTGTTTGTCTTTCTCTGACCGGCTTATTTCACTTAGTGTAACGCCTTAAAGGTCTATCCATGTTGATGAAAATGGCAGGATTGTTTTCTTTCTCATGGTTGCATAACATTCCATTATATGTACATATTACATCTTTATTCATCCATCAGTGGACTTTCAGGTTGTTTCCATATCTTGGCTATTGTGAATAATACTGTAATGTACATGGGAGTGTAGATATCTTTTTGATATCCCATTTTCATTTCCTTTGGATATAGACCCTGAAGTGGAATTGCTGGACCATATATGGTAGTTTTATTTTAAATTTATTGAAGATCCTCTATACTGTTTTCAGTAATGACTGCACTAACACAAACCCACCAACAGTGCACAAGCATTCTCTTTTGTCCACATCCCCACCAGCACTTGTTATGGTTTGTCTTTTGATAATAGCCATTCTGAAAGGTTTAATTTTGATTTACATTTTTCTGATGATTATTAATGTTGAGCATCTTTTCATGTATCTGTTGGCCATTTGTGATTTTTTAAAAAAATGTCTAGTCATGTCCTTTGCCCATTTTAAATTAGATTTTTCTTTTAAATATATTTTATTGATTATGCTATTAGAGTTGTCTTATTCCCCCCTCTTTATTCCCCTCCACCCTGCACACCCTGTCCTGCCCACATTCCCCCTCCCCCCTGCCCCCGCATCGTGGTTCATGTCCATGGGTCATACATATAGGTTCTTTGGCTTCTCCATTTTCTATACTATTCTCAACCTCCCCCTGACTATTTTCTACCTACCATTTATGCTACCATTCCCTGTGCCCTTTCCCCCATTCCCCCCTCCCCTTTCCCACTGATCCATGTGATCTCCATGTGATCTCCATTTCTGTGATTGTGTTCTGTTCTAGTTGTTTGCTTAGTCTGTTTTTGTTTTCTTTTAAAATTTTTTTGCTATTGAGTTGTATAAGCTCCTTACATATTTTGGATATTGACCCCTTATCAGATAATGTGGTTTGCAAATATTTTCTCCCATTCTTTAGGTTGCCTTTGTGTTTTGTTGGTTGCTTCTTTCTTTGCCATTTAAATGGGATTTCTGGTATGAACAAGATCAGGGGTTATGAGTCTTATGTGTATGTTTAAGGCAGTTGCTAATGTACTCTTATGGTTAAAGAGGATCTTTCAGATACTGAGAGTTATTCTAAGTCTTTGAGAGGGAATGGTTCCTAAGAAGAAACTTTATCTTCAAATACATAATGTGATTAGTCAAGATGGGCCTCGTGTCTCTATTTATCATCTCTTAAATGAGAAATTCCAGGAACTGCTGCAAATGTTTAACTTTTACAAGAGTTTTGAACTTTGGAAAAGTAATTTTCTAGCTTTCCCAAACTATTTTTGTTATATAAGGCCTCAGGACTAAAGGTTTTATATAAACCCCAAATGCAGTGATTTGCAGCAAGACATAATGGAAAGAGAATTATAGACCTGCACAGACAGAGCTGGGCTCCATCTCTTACTTCTTGCATGAACTTAGGCAAGATTCTTATGCTGTCTGAGTTTCAGCTTCTTCATCACTATCTCACAATCTTGTTATAAGAATAGAGATGACGTATGTGTAATGGACTGCATTTTTGTGTTCCCCTAAATTCATGTGTTGAAGTCCTAATGAATATGATGGTATTAATGCCTGGGGGCGCCTGGGGAGCCCAAGAGAAGACTCAACCTGATAGCTTCTGAGATCTAGGTTCCTGTTACAGCCCGAGAAAATATTCAAGAGTGTGACAGAAAGATTTAGCAAAGCACAGTAAATCTATTAAAGCAATAGTATGCACTCAAGAAGTGACAATGTGTGACCTCAGAGAATGAGATGCCCACCATGGGGTCTGGGTGGAAGGTTATTATTAAATGTGGGCAAGGGTGCACATAAGGTGGTCCTCAGTTTTTGATGCTTGTGGGTTGACTGTTGACAAGGCTCATCCTGCCCCTCCTGTCTGGATAGAGATTTCTTTCCTTTTTCTTTTTTCTTTTTTTGGTTCTCTGAGGAGGAAGCAGGGAACAGGTGGTCAAAGAAGGTTGTATCTGTGATATTCCAGCCAAGAGGAAAAAGGGGAGGGGTAGAGCTTGAGGCCTTTGTTCCCTTCTAAGTTTCCTGCCTCAGAATCAGGAGGTAGTACCTTTGGGAGATAATTAGGTCATTGATGAGGGTGGAACCCTCTTGAATGGATTACTGTCCTTATGTAAAGGACCCCAGAGAGCTCTCTCCCCTCTTTCTGCCTCCCCAAGAGGTTGGGAGGTTGGCAGTCTGCAACTTGGAAGAGGGCTCACTGACCCCATACCATGCAGGAACCCTGATGTAGGACTTCCAGCCTCTAGAACTATGAGAAATAATTTTTTTTTTGCATATAGCCCACTAGTGTATGATAGGTTATTATAGCAGTATGAACTGACCAAAGTAGAGCTACAACTTACATTGCAAAGTGCTTGGCACACAGTAAGTACTCAGCAAGTTTTCAACAACTCCCCTCTCTTTCTTCTCTTTCCTCATACTGATATAACACAGAGTAAAAGAGAGAGTTGATAATTACTTTATGAATTTGAGAAGAGCAGCATGGATTTGATCCACTGTACATTATTTAAAACAACTTTTTAAATGAGATATAACATTCATACAGAAAAGTATACGTATTATAAGTATATAATTCAGTGAATTGTCACCAAGTATTTACACCTTTAGCCAGTGCCAAGATGAAGAAATTACCAGCATCCTAGAGGGCTTCTCACACTACTTTTTTTTTTTGTAAAGATAACACTATCTGTGTCTTCCTTGATTTCTTTTTTCAGTGTTCTATAGTTTTCTGAGTACAGGTCTTTTTCCTTCTTGGTTAAGTTTATTCCCAAGTACTTTATTTTTCTTGTTGCTATAGTAAATGGGATTTTTTCTCTAAGTTCTCTTTCTGATATTTCATTGTTGGTGTACAAAAATGCCTTTGATTTTTGAATGTTCACTTTGTATCCTGCTGCATTGTGAAACTCATGTATTAGGTTGAGTAGTTTTTTGGTGGAGTCTGTAGGGTTTTCTATGTATACTATCATGTCATCTGCAAACAATGACAGTTTTACTTCCTCCTTTCCAATTTGGATGCCTTTTATTTCTTTTTCTTGTCTGATTGCTGTGGCTAGGACTTCCAATACTATGTTGAATAGAACTGGTGAAAGCAGACATCCTTAAGGGGAAAGCTTTTCATTTTTGCCCATTGAGTATGATGTTGGCTGTAGGTTTCTTGTATATGGCCTTTATTATGTTGAGGAATGTGCTTCTATTCCCACTTTGCTGAGTGTTTTTATCATAAATGGGTGCTATATTTTATCAAATGCTTTTTCTGCTTTCTGCATCTATTGATATGATCATGTGGTTTTTGTCTTTCGTATCGTTTATGTGATGTATTACATTTATTGACACGTGTGTATTGTACTATCCTTGCATTCCTAGGATAAATCCCACTTGATCATGGTGTATGATCTTTTTTAATGTATTGCTGGATGCCATTTGCCAGTATTTTGTTGAGAATTTTAGCATCTATGTTTATCAGCGATATTGCTCTGTAGTTTTCTTTTTTTGTTGTGTTTTTATCTGGTTTTGGGATTAGGATAATACTGGCCTCATGAAAAGCATAGGGAGACTTCCCTGTTCTTGGATGTCTTGGAATAGTTTGAGAAGAATTGGAGTTAGCTCTTCCTTAAATGTTTGGTAAAATGGAAGCATATACCATATTCATGCATTGGAAGAATTAACATCATTAAAATGTCCATACTACCTAAAGCAATCTATACATTCAATGCAATCCCTATCACAATACCAATGACATATTCCACACATAAAGAACAAATATTTCAAAAATTTATATGGGACCACAAATGACCCCAAATAACCTAAGCGATCTTGAGAAAGAAGAACAAAGTCGGAGGGATCACAATACCTGTTATCACAATACACTGCAAGACCACCATAATCAAAACAGTCTTGTACTGGCACAGGAACAGACACATAGATTAATGGAACAAGATAGAGAACCCAGAAGTAAACCCATGTCAATACAGTCAGTTAATATTTGACAAAGGGGGCAGGAACATAAAATAGAGTAAATATAGCTTCTTCAATAAATGTTATTGAGAGATCTGGACAAATGCATGAAAAAAAAATGAAACTAGACCCCCAAATTACACCATACACCAAAGTAAACTCAAGGTGGATAAAATACTTTAATATAAGTTTTGACACCATAACAGTCCTAGAGGAAAACATAGGCAAAAAACTTTCAGATATCCCGCACAGCAATATTTTCACTGATACATCCCCTAGGAAAAAATAAACAAATGGGACTACATCCAACTGAAAAGCTTCTGTATGGCTGAGGAAAACATTAACAAAATGGAAATGGAACCAACTGTATGGGAAAACATATTTGCCAATGATACCTCTGACAAAGGTTTGATCTCCAAAATATATAAAGGACACACATGACTCCACACCAGGAAGATAAACAATCCAATTAAAAAATGGGCATAGGATCTGAACAGATACTTCTCCAAGGAGGACATACAGAGGGCCCATAGACATGAAAAAATGCTCAATATCACTAGTCATTAGAGAGATACAAATTAAAACCACAATGAGATACCACTTCACACTGGTCAGAATGTCCATCATAAACAGATCAACAAACAACAAGCTGGAGAGGTTGTGGAGAAAAGGGAACCCTAGTACACTGTTTGTGGGAATGTGGACTGGTGCAGCCACTATGGAAAACAGTATGGAATGTCCTCAGAAAACTAAAAATGGAACTGCCTTTTGGCCAGGCAATTCTATTGCTGGGATTATAGCATAAAAATCCTGAAACACTAATTCAAAAGAACCTATGCCCCCAATGTTCATAGAAGCATTATTTATAATAGCCAAATGCTGGAAGCAACCTAAGTGCCCATCAGTAAATGAGTGGATCAAAAAACTGTGGTACATTTACACAATGGAATGCTATGCAGCAGAAAAAAGGAACTCCTATGCTTTGTGACAGCATGGATATAACTGGAGAGCATTATGCTAACTGAAATAAGGCAGGTGGTGAAAGACAAATACCATATGATTTCACCTATAAGTGGAACCTAAGCAATAAAACAAACAAATGAGCAAAATATAACCAGAGACTTGGAAATAAAGAACAAACTGACAGTAACCAGAGATGGGGGAGGGGGATAACAGGGAAAAAAGGGAAAGGAGCAAGCTGAGGAACATGAATAGAGGACTCATGGGCATGGACAATGTGGTGGTATTGACTGTGGGAGTAGGGGTGGGGACAGGGCAGGGAAGAGCAATAGGGAAAAAGGAGGGACAACTGTAACTAAACAACCATAAAAACATATCATTAAAACAGACACTTCCACCCAAGATGGAGGTGTAGGTAGATACTTCATGCCTCCTCACACAGCCAAAAGAAGGACAACAATGAATTTAAAAACAAAAAACAACCAGAAATGCCAGAAAATAGAACTGTATGGTAGTCTGACAACCAAGGAGTCTACCATCCAGACCGGTAGGAGGGGTGGAGAAAGGCAGCTGGGGTGGAGAGGACATGTGGCAAGGCAGTAGCTAGAGGACCAGGGAGGGCAAGGTGACAGCTGGTGGACCAGGTGGTCCCCATTTGCATGCAGATAAACTGGGAGGAACAACTGGGGAGCGAGACAGACCCTGCAACGCAGAGTTCCAGTGTGGGGAACTAAAGCCTCAAAACCTCTGACTGAAAAAACCTTTGGTTGTTGAGGGGGCAGGAGAAACTCACAGCCTCACAGGAGAGTTTGTTGGAGAGACCCACAGGGTCCTAGTACATACACAAGCCTACCCACCCAGAGTCAGCCCCAGAAGGGCTCAATTTGCTTTTGGGTAGCAGAGGAAGTGACTGAAAGCCCATGGAGAGTGGAGCAGGGAGCATTGTTCCCTCTCCGACCTCTCCCCCACACTGCATCACAATACAGTGGTGTGGGTTGCCCTGCCCTGGTGAATACCTAAAACTCCACCCCTTACTCTGTGACAGGCACTCTGAGACCAAAAAAAAAAAAAAAGCCCAAATGAAAGAACAGGTCAAAGCTCCAGAAAAACTACAACTAAGTGATAAAGAGATAGCCAACCTATCAGATGCAGAGTTCAAAACACTGGTAATCAGGATGCTCACAGAAATGGTTGAGTATGGTTGCAAAATTGAGGAAAAAGTGAAGGCTATGCAAAGTGAAATAAAGGAAAACGTACAGGGAACCAACAATGAGGGGAAGGAAACCAGGACTGAAATCAACAATTTGGATGAGAAGGAAGAAATAAACATTCGACCAGAACAGCATGAAGAAACAAGAATTCAAAAAAAGAGGAAAGAAAAAGTGAGGAGAGGCTTAGGAACCTCCAGGACAACTTTAAATGTTCCAACATCTGAATCATATGGGTGCCAGGGGGAGAAAAGGAAAAGCAAGAAATAGAAAACTTATCTGAAAACATAATGAAGAACTTCCCTAATCTGGCAAAGGAAATAGACTTCTAGGAAGTCCAGGAAGATCAGAGTGCCAAAGGAGTTGGTTCCAAGGAAGCACACACCAAGGCATATCATAATTACATTAGCCAAGATTAAATAGAAGGAGAGAATCTTGAAAGAGAAAAGGAGATAGTTACCTAAAAAGGAGTTCCCATAAGACTATCAGCAGATTTCTCCAAAATAACCTTACAGGCAAGAAGGGACTGGAAAGAAGTATTCCAAGCCATGAAAGGCAAGGCCTACACCCAAGATTACTCTATCCAGAAAAGCTATCATTTGGATTGGAAGGGCAGATAAAGTGCTTCCCTGATAAGGTCAAGTTAAAGGAGTTCATCATCACCAAGCCTTTATTATATGAAACGTTAAAGAGATTTATCTAAGAAAAAGATAAAAAATATGACCAGTAAAATGATAACAAACTCCCAAGTATCAACAACTGAACCTAAAAAAAAACAAAGACAAAAACAAACTAAGCAAACAACTAGAACAGGAACAGAACCACAGAAATGGAGATCACATGGAGGGTTATTGGCAGGGAGGGGGAGGGGAAAGAATGGGAGAAAGGTACAGGGAATAGTAGCATAAATGGTAGGTACAAAATAGACAGGGGGAGGTTAAGAATAGTGTAGGAAATGTAGGAGCCAAAGAACTTGTATGTACGACCCATGGACATGAACTAAGGGGAGGGGGATGCTGGAGGGCTGGGGGGGTAAAAAAAGTGGGACAACTGTAATAGAATTATCAATAAAATATATTAAAAATATAAAAAAGATAAAAGAAAAAAGCACTATTTGACTTCTAACAAGATAGATTATTTTGTCAGTTTTTAAAAAATATAAGCAGAATCACACAGAATGAGCTCATTTGTGTCTGGTTTCTGTGGAGGTCAGAAAATAACTTTCCTGATGCCTTTCTATGGTCTTTTGGCTGGATCAATGATGAAATTAACATGAGGCAGGTTAACAGGAGGAAATAACCAAATTTAATACATATATATATATATATATGGAGGTGCCATTAGAATATGGTAACCCAGGACACATTAGACAGTGAGGCTCCTATTTTACTCTGGAGCTAAGGAGAAGTAGGTGTGTGTTGTGGTTTGGGACTTTGAAGGGCAGGAAGGCAATTCACATGGAGATAGAAGAGCAAATATTTGGTAGATAAATGTTTGCTGGGCCATCTTTAACAATGGGACACAGAGAGGACTTTGAATAAATAGGTCTCGCTAGGTTCCTCCCCGTCTATCACACACTACTTAATTTACTTACATATGATGATAGCTCCCTTCTTGGAGCAAGGCCTTTATCTAAGTTCTTTTAGGCAGTTAGGGAGAAGATCAACGGTTTTTTCTGAGTGATTTTTTTTCCTTAAAAATAACCATCTTAAAATAGTCAATATCCAAAAAGGCATATTTTGTGGTGGCAAACTTTGCTCCCCATTATTTCCTTTGCTCAACATATGTATTTGTGTTTAATCCATGTTGTTACATGTAGCAACAGTGTGTTCTAAATCAAGGGATTTTCAAGCCAGTAGAGATTATAGGGATTCTGTCATCACCCCTCTCATTTACTAAAAAAGGGAAGTGAGGGCCAGAGATGATTAGTCATTTGCCCAAATTTACAAAGCTAGTTAAAAGCAGAGATGCAATTAGATTGCAAGCCTCCCCATCTCCTGCCCAGGAATTCTACCTGAAGTGTCTGTAGCAGTAGCCTACACAGTTCAAATTCACCATGCAAAAAAAAAAAGGGGGTGTGTGTGGAAAAACCAATGTTAACACATGTGGGTATGTCTGGGTTGGAGATTCCACCATTACCTTTGGATCTGATCCTCTCATATTTGCTTCCTTTATGTGAGAATGTCTAGATCTTGTGTGCCTGGGTGTTCTTGAGGCATGAACCAAATACGTACATTGGAGTGTTAGGGTCAGGAATGAGCAGTCAGAAACACCTAAACTGAAATCTTGTCATATTGATAAGATATTATCTTAATTTTAAAACCTTCCAGAGGTGATTCTATAATTTCTTTTTACAAGCTTGAATTGGATCTGCCTATCTAATTGTGAATCTGCAGTGTACTTTTATTTGAGCCTAAAAGTTTATTGGTATTACTTTATAATACCATATATTACAAAGTATGTATAACTCAGTATCATTCAGGATGCTCATAATCGACAATTCCTCTGGAAAGCCACTGTTTAAAAATTTTTTTATTTATTGATTTTAGAGAGGGAGGGAGAAAGAAACATCTATTTGTTGTTCCACTTATTTACACGCTCATTGGTTGTTCCCTGACCAGATATCAAACCCTCAAGTCCGGCATATCAGGATGACACTTTAACCATCTGAACTCTGCGGCCAGACCCACTGTACTTAATGCCACTCCCCAAACCTGCCATGGTGCCTGCAGTTCTATAATTACAGTTGTCCCATTAAGTTTAGCAGTATTTGAAGGTCTCTGTTCAAATGTATATGCATTGCTGAGTGACAGGCTTTGTATCATCAGTGTACTTTGCTGCTATAACTCAGAGATAGGACACATGTGTTTCATTGGGATGGGAAAGGGAAGAGTATGTCTGGTTGAAAGGTGCAGTGGGATGAGGGTTGGACAGTTTTCCCCAAGTAACAAAATAGACCAGATTGCATCTCATATAGTCGGAACTCTTATTCAAAACCAGTTTCCTTTTGTGATCATTGTTATCACTTAAGAGAGGAAAGGGTTAAGAGCCCGGGTGCTGTGCAGGCTGATGGGGGTGAGAAGAAAAGCCAGGAAAACCTGATTTTTTTTGTAATTTTTAGTGGTTAAAAGCCCAGACTCTGGAGCTAAAATGTTAGTTTGCAAAGTTTCGTGCTGGAGATTTCTCACTGGATGAAGGTCCACTGTCAGGTAGACCAATTGAAATTGATAGCAATCAAATCGAAACATTGAGAACAATCAACATTATACCACATAAGAGACAGCTGACATACTCAAAATATCCAAATCAGTAAAGTTATTAGTGAAAATGAAAAATGTATATTTTACGGGAAAACCATAGGGACTTTTTGGCCAACCCAGTATTTGTTGAGCTCAAACTATGAGCATAAGCTCGCTTCAACAACAATTTTACTGATGATATTGAATATATGAACATGTAGATCTTTTCAAAGTACATTTGTGGATGTATGTAAATAGTTATTTTAGGTTTGAATGAAGCTCTGATATTTATATATTCTGTTCCATCGTTTGACCTTGAGGTGTCTTAACCTATTTTACCATATATGAACTGTTGCCTTATCAAATGACACTATTATACTCCCCTCTACAGATATTAGCTCAAATTGTGCTGGATACATCTTGAACTTTAGTGAATTAGGCCTGGAACAAAAAGCTACTGAGATAGCAACCCTGACTGTGGTAATGTTCCCTGAAAAAATTGCAAGTGAAATATATATATATATATATATATACACAAACACACACTAAAGAGTTTTGTAACCACTTAGAGGAGAGAGCGTTTGGGGCACTCCAGCCTACCTGGAATTTACTTTCTGGCTCTGGATGATCCTAACTATAGTCCTGATTTTAGTACCCCACCTATAATTCAGGGATAAGGACAGAGTTGTTGTGAACCTAATAAAATAAGTGCAGTACTTTATGAACCCAGAGGGGAAAAGTTGTAAAGCCTGGAGCCAGTTTGGAAAAATTACTATAAGAAGGCACTGGAGACAAGGAAAAATTTGGATGTTAGGGTCTTACCCTAGGAATTAGCAAACAAACAATAGACTTTATAAAGCTGGAAACATTTTGGTACTTCAGGCATTGAGTGGCAAATCACTCTTGCCTTGCTCTGCTTCCCAAGTTCTGATGATGTCAACGAAATGGTTAACATCTGGGCCCAATTCATGGGCTTCTGCTGGTGCCATTAACACAGGCCTCTTGTTGAAATCTTCTCTACCCAGAGGACTGCTCTGTCGTTAGCAGCCATGTTGGTGACATTCTTGGCCTCAGATGACTGGATTCCAGACTGGCTCAGTGTAGGGGAAGTTTGCAGGTCTTCACTTTCCCAAGATCATTCCTGTTACTCTTTATATTTCTATAAGCTCTCAATTATAGTATTTGGCTTTCTTTGCATATGAGCACTTATAAGGTCAGTTATATTGTTTGAAAAGCTGGAGAAGTCCCTTCAGGGTTGGGTTTTTTTTTTTTTTTTTTTTGTATTTAAAAGCAGTAGCTTAGAGATTCTAAGATTCCAAGAGGGCTGAAGAGCAGGTGGAAGCTATACTCACCTGCTTTTGGCACCAAGCTGGATTTATAGCTAAATTATACAGAAATCAACTGGAATAACCACCTGAAGGCTAACTGAACAAAAATCCTATAACCAGGGATTTATAGAAGAAGCCACATAGGGATGGATATAAAGGGCCAAGATGCAGAAAGGCCTGGCCCTGTACTGAAGTGCAGCCGCTGAGAAGCCTGAAGGATATCTTGGATGTAAAACTCCCTCTCCTCAGGAGCCTGGGTTCTCAACCCCATACAGGGATCCCAACCCAGAACAACAGAGATGGGAAGAAAATCCCACATAGCATCTGATGGTGAAAATCAGTGGGGGTTCAGCCCAATTGAGAGAGGAGAGAGTCTGCTAGAGACCCAAATGCCACCTTCCCATGATTAAGCACTTCTATTGTTACAGCACCAGCCTGGGGTGTGCACTGCCTTGTTCTCCAACCGTGGGTGATACCATCCTGTTGTGCTCAGGTCCTGCAAAGGGATCTGCTGGGTGCACCCAGCAGAGACCTTTAGGTTGCTCTTTTTTCAAAGAGAAACTCTTGGCAGAAACTCAGTAATGATTGAACTGTGTAGCTTTGGAAAAGGGACCATTTTCCCCCACCTCAAGTGCACAACTATTTCACCACCTCCACCTGTTGAGTCCCTTGGCCTTCCCCGACACTCTGTGGCCCTGCCCTGCTGAGTTCAGTCATGAAGGGGAATCAGAGTGCCTTCCAGAGCTGGGACTTTAAGAGCGTCTCCTGGAGAGGCTTTTGTCCTGGGAACAGATGGGCAGGTTCTGGGTTGTATGGCTACATTGCTGGGGGTGGCACTCCAATCTCTCCCGTAAGCTCAGCCCTGCCCTCTTGGAAAGGGGAAGAAGTGCCCTCCACCACAGGTTTGCTGGTAACACCCCCAATGAGAGACTTTTTGGATCAGCCCTCCCAAGTCCTGGTGGCCCCATCCAACTGAGTTCCATTCCATGGAGAGCAGGGTGTGCTGGGACATTCAGCATGAATCTCCTTTGTAGGATATTGTCTGGGACCAGACAAAGTGCTTGGCCCCCTCCTTATGGGCTCAGCCGGCACCACCCCCAATGGGAGACTCTTTTGATCTGGCCTCCTGAGCCCTGGTGGCTTCACCCTGTGGAACTTGCTCCTGCAGAGGGGATGGCTGGCTGCACCCAACCTGAACCTGCAGCATGTTCCTCCTAGAGGTGGAGAGTCTTGCAGAGACTGAGACTGAGTGGTCTGGATCTGGTGTGGGATCCATTCTCCTTTTATTGTGTGCTTGACCACACAGCTCCCCAGTGGGGGTCCCACTAGCCCTGTCCTCCCTACTGAGCTCATGAACTGTTGTGGAAGGGTCTGTGTGTTGTGGCCAGCCTGGGACCACTCAAGAGTCTTTCTTTGGAGGGCTCTGGAGGAAGACCAGGCAACCTCTTGGGTAGGTGGAGTAGCTGACAGGTGGAGGCACACCTCAGGGAACCATGGACATTTTACATATCTGTTCCCAGATTTAAGCTACAGGAAGTTGACCTTCATACAAAGATTGGCCTCTTCCATGCACCCTGGGCTCAGTAGATGTAGCCACAAACAGTGAATAGTATGGTAGCTCCACACAGGTGGCTCAAGGTGATTACACACAATGTCTGACATGGACCTGTAACTGAACCACACCCAAGTGGACCCAGAACCAACACAACCAGTGTTGAGCTTCAGACCACAATAGAGCTTGACTCAAGTAGCCACACTGTGGCACACCCAAAGGGGGATTCCAGCAGGCACTGACTCTGCTGGAAATGACTCTGCCTTGGGGGCAGCCCCTGCATAGTGACTCATACATGGTGATCAAAGTTTATCCATATTGCCAGCCAACCTGAAGGGTTAACTCCACCCACAAAAAGGCCAACAACATTCAAGACACAACTACATCTGGAGGGAGCACATAACAAACAAGAAACATTTCTAGGGCACTGAGCTCAGGTGACCTGGAAGATCGTGCCTCTGAGCCCAATAAGACACTTTCATCATAAAGCCATCAAAGTAAGTTTTGGAGTCATAGCAAATCTACCTAATACACAGAGGCAAAATTGGGAGGCAAAGAAATATGTCCCAAATAAAAGCATAAGAGAAATCCTAAGAAAAAGAACTAAGTGAAATGGAAGCAACCAAGATACCAGATGCAGAGTTTAAATCAATGGCTAGAAGAATGTTCAAAGCACCTTCGGGGAAGAGTGTATGATCTCAGTGAGAACTTAAATAAATTGATAGGAAGCATTGAGAAAGGCATAGAAACCATAAAGACAGAACCAGTCAGAAATTTAGAATACAATATCTGAAATGAAGAATACGCTAGAAGTAATCAAAAGCAGGTTAGATGAAGCAGAAGACTGGATTAGAAATTTAGAGGACAAGATAACAGTAAGCACCCAAACAGAGCACCACACAAAAACCAGAATTTAAAAGAAAATGAGGACAAAGCACCAGCTGAGGGACTGCTGCGGGCCGAGCACTGCTGAGCTCCTCCGTCACTCGGGCTCCACCTCCAGCCTGCCGGCCACCCCTGCCCCTGCCACGTCCTCTCGCCCCCAGCAGCCGGCGGGACGGCTGTGCGAGCCTGGATGCGGAAGGCAGGCCGTGCAGCGGCAACTACTGCGGGCCTGGCCGGACAGCGCAGGACCATGGCTGAGGTGGCCCTGGCTGTGGGTATACAAAATATTTCCAACGATTGGTCAAAATTAAGAAATTAACTGAGGAATCAAGATGGCGGCGTAGGTAGACACACTGCGCCTCCTCGCACAACCAGAACTGACAGAAAATCCAACGGCAAGGAAGTCCGACACCAAGGAAATAAAAAATAAACGTTCATCCAGACCGGTAGGAAGGGTGGAGATGGGCACTGGGGAGGAGAGGACTCGCGTGGCCGTGGCGGGACTGAGACTGGCGGAGTGTGGGACAAACGGGGCAGGCAGTCTGACCACTAGCAGACCCTGCGGCCCCACATTCGTGCAGAGATAAACTGAGAGGGCCGGACTCAGAGTGGCGGAGAATAGGGCAGGCAGAGCGGCGGGTAGCACCCCCAGCCCCACATTCTCGCACAGATAAACCAGACAAATGGCGGGGAGCGAAGCAGACTGCGCAACCCAGGGCTCCAGTGTGGGGAAATAAAGCCTCAAACCTCTGATTGAAAATGCCCGTGGGGGTTGGGGCGGCAGCAGGAGAGACTCCCAGCCTCACAGGAGAGGTTGTTGGAGAGACCCACAGGGGCATAGGGCGTGCACAAGCCCGCCCACTCGGGAACGAGCACCAGAGGGGCCCAGTTTGATTGTGGGTAGTGGAATGAAAGGTTGAAATCCAGTGGAGAGTGGAGCAGGCGCCATTGCTCCCTCTTGGCCCCTCCCCCATGTACAGCGTCACGGTGCAGCAACCAGCATTACCCCGCCCTGGTGAACACCTAAGGCTCCGCCCCTTTAAGTAACAGACACGCCAAGACAATTAAAAAAAAAAAAAAAGGCCCAATGACAGAACACTTCAAAGCTCCAGAAAAAATACAACTAAGCGAGGAAGAGATAGCCAACCTATTGGATGCATAGTTCAAAACACTGGTTATTAAGACGCTCACAGAATTGGTTGAATTTGTTAGAAAACTAGATGAAAAAATGAAGTCTATGCTAAGAGAAACAAAGGAAAATGTACAGGGAACCAATAATGATGGGAAGGAAATTGGGACTCAAATCAACGGTGTGGACCAGAAGGAAGAAAGAAACATCCAACCAGAAAAGAATGAAGAAACAAGAATTCGGAAAAGTGAGGAGAGGCTTAGGAACCTCTAGGACATCTTGAAACGTTCCAACATCCGAATTATAGGGGTGCCAGAAGGAGAAGAGGAAGAACAAAAAATTGAAAACTTATTTGAACAAATAATGAAGGAGAACTTCCCTAGTCTGGCAAAGGAAATAGACTTCCAGGAAGCCCAGGAAGCTCAGAGAGTCCCAAAGAAGCTGGACCCAAGGAAGAACACACCAAGGCACATCATAATTCCATTACCCAAGATTAAGCAGAAGGAGAGAATCTTAGAAGCAGCAAGAGAAAAGGAGACAGTCACCTACAAAGGAGTTCCCATAAGACTGTCAGCTGATTTCTCCAAAGAGACCTTACAGGCAAGAAGGGGCTGGCAAGAAGTATTCCAAGTCATGAAAGGCAAGGACCTACATCCAAGATTACTGTATCCAGCAAAGCTATCATTTAGAATGGAAGGGAAGATAAAGTGCTTCTCAGATAAGGTCAAGTTAGAGGAGTTCATCATCACCAAACCCTTATTATATGAAATGTTAAAGGGACTTATCTAAGAAAAAGAAGATCAAAAATAGGAACAGTAAAAATGACAGCAAACTCACAGTTATTAACGACCACACCTAAGACAAAAACAAGAGCAAACTAGTCAAACAACTAGAACAGGAAGAGAACCATAGAGATGGAGATCACATGGAGGGTTGTTAATAGGGGAGTGGGAGGGGGAGAGGGGGGGAAAGGTACAGAGAATAAGTAGCATAGATGATAGGTGGAAAATAGACAGGGGGAGGGTAAGAATAGGATAGGAAATGTAGAAGCCAAAGAACTTATAAGTATGACCCATGGACATGAACTATAGGGAGTGAATGTGGGAGGGAGGGGGTGGGCAGGATGGAGTGGAGTGAGGGGGGGAAATGGGACAACTGTAATAGCATAATCAATAAATATATTAAAAATTTTAAAAAAAGAAAATGAGGAAAGTCTAAGGGATCTCTGGAACAACATCAAGTGCAATGACAGTATCATAGGGGTACCAGAAGGAAAAGAGGGTGAACAAGGAATAGAGAACCTGTTTGAAAAAATAATGGCTGAAAACTTCCCTAACCTGATGAAAGAAAAAGTCACACAAGTTTAGGAAGCACAGAGAGTCTCAATCAAGATGAACCCAAAGAGAACCCCACCAAGACATACCATAATTAAATGGCAAAAGTTAAAGACAAAGAGAGAATCTTTAAAGTAGCAAGAGAAAAGAAATTATTTACCTATGAAGAAGCTCCCATAAAACTATCAGCTGATTTCTCAACAAAAACACTTCAGACCATAAGGGATTGGTATGAAATATTCAAGGTGATGAAAAGCAAGGACCTGCAACCAAGATTACTTTATCTAACATGACTATAATTTAAAATTGAAGGCAAAATAAAGAGCTTCACAGCCAAAAAAAAAAAAAAAAAAGGCAAAGGAGTTCATTACAACTAAATGAGTATTGCAAGAAATGTTAAAGAGCCTGCTTTTGGAGGAAGAAGAAATACGTAGAGAGGAACATAGGTATAAAAAATAACATGGCAATAAACAAGTACCTGTCAATAATACCCTTAAATATAAATGGATTAAATGCTCCAGTCAAAAGACATAGGGTAGCTGAATGGATAAGAAAACATAACCATATATATGCTGTCTATAAATGACCACCTCAGAACAAAAGACTGAAAGGGAAAGGATGGAAAAAATATTGCATGCAAATGGAAATGAAAAAAAAAAAAAGCTGGGGTAGCAATACTTCTATTAGACAAAAAAAAGACTTCAGAACAAAACCCATATCAGAGATAAAGAAGGTCATTAAAGGATTGACCCAACAAGAGAATATAACCCTTGTAAACACATATGCACTCAATATAGGAACACCTAAATATATAAAGAAGATCTTTATATATTTGTGGACATTAAGGGAGAGAATGACAGCAATGCATAGTAGGTGATTTTAACACACCACTGACATCAATGGATAGATCTTTCAGACAAAAAATCAACAAGGCAACAGTGACCTTAAATGACACACTAGATTGGATGGATTTAATTGATATTTACAGAACATTTCACCCAAAGCAGCAGAATATACATTCTTCTCAAGTGCACATGGAATATTCTCAAAGATAGACCACATGTTAGGATACAAAATAAGCTAATAAATTCAAGAAGATTGAAATCATATCAGGCATCTGCTCTTTCAACAACGGTGTGAAACTAGAAATCAATTACAATAAAGAAACGGAAAGACATTCAAACACATGGAGGCTAAATGGGTTAACAATGAGATCAAGGGAGAAATCAAAAGTTACCTGGAAATAAATGAAAATGAACACACAATGACCCAACATCTATGGGACACAGCGAAAGCAGTCCTGAAAGGGAAGTTAATAGCATTATAGATCTACCTCAATAAGCAAGAAAAAGCTCAAATAAGCAATATAACTTAAAGAAACTTGAAAAAGAACAACAAACAAAGTCCAAAGTGATTAGAAGGAAGGAAATAATAAAGATCAAAACAGAAATAAACAAAATAAAGTCTAAAAAGAGATACAAAAGATCAATGAATCCAAGAGCTGTTTATTTGAAAAGATAAACATGATTAACAAAGATTTAACCAGACTCATCAAAAAAAAAAAAAAGCAAGAGGACACCTCCAAAATAAAATCAGAAATGAAAGAGGAGAAGTCACAACTAACACCAAAGAAACAGTTGAAGCATTGTGTCTATTAGAGAGAATCTCTGTGTTGGGATCACCAAGACCCCCCGGTTCAATGACTCATTATGAAGGTGCACAGGACTCAGCATCATAGTACTTATGGTGATAATTTATGACAAGAGAAAAATTCCAACATATCCCAAACTAAATTACAGCTGGCCAGAGTGAGAGAAATAGACAAGAGTATTAAACCAGTTAATAGCTGTGGAAAGACTAACAATAGACTGCCCACATTCCTGAATGTATGTTGAAACTTCGAATCAACTTGTGTAGTGACCACCAGACACCACTGCCTCCTGCTTATCCATGAACTTTAAGGACTGTTTCCCACAACAAATCAAAAGTAGAAATACTTCTTCCTTATAGACTATGCACCTGTTCTAGGACTGCCCCTACTACATCTTTTCTTGCACCACATCCCCTTATCTGTAGGAAGTTTAAATTCATTCAAAACAACTTCCAACTTTCTTCTCCAAAACATAGTGTGTCAAAGAGTCCCTTAACTCCAGGACAGTGGGCATGTTTGTCTTTTCCACCTAGTCATGGTGCTGGTGGTCCCAACTACAAGCCATAGGACTCAGTCCTTTTCTGTCTAGCATACAGCTCAATAAACCCTTTCTTTCAGAAAAGCTCTTGGCCATGAAAATTTTTGTTTAACATTTGTCATAGTGAAAGGATACAAAGCCAAATAAGCAAAGAGAAAAGGTGGATGGGGCAGAGTCCTGGGGCATCCAGGTGCAAGCTTTCAAGGGTCCTTTGCAGTGGAGCCACACAGGATATATCTTAATTCCCTCAGTAATGAGTTGTGACAGCATGTGAAAAAGGCCAACATTGGGGGCTGATTAGATACTCAGCACCCAGGGTTTTTATTGGGTCACAAAGGCAACCTCTGCTTGTCTATGCCAACACTGCTGACTCCAGAAGGAAAGCAGGTGTTCAGAATAAGGCATTTTGTTTATATAAACAATTTAGGCACAGTTAGCCTCTCTTATCAGTTCTGGGGGTGGAAACCCCCCCCCCCCCCCACAAATCCAAGTACATAGACATCAGCCAGTCTTCCTTCAAAAGTTAGCATCCAGCCTACTGTACTAATTCTTTTTTTGCACAGTATTTCAAAGGCTGTCACATCTGGACAACCATTTTCCATATTGTGAAAACAATAGTTTTGCTGCATTATTCTCTCCACAGAACTCACAGACTCTCGCTCATGGTCGTGCATATCACTTCATTTCTTTTCTTAACACCATCTCCCACAGATATAAGTGGGCACCTCTCTATTCAGGTAAGTGGGCTTTCCATTTGCAGTAAGCATGAATTCTGGGTTGAGTGTTATATAAACAGGCTGGTGGCTCTCATCCCAGTAAGTCAGTGGTGAAGAGGAATCTCATTAGAACTATCATCAAAGACACTATATTTGTTCCACAGAAATATGGACACCATTTATTATTTTAAACACAGTAATCCTTTAAAAATTAATTTTTAAATTATTTTGTTTATTATTTTGTATTAGTTTCAGGTGTATGGCATAGTGGTTCAACAATCATATACTTTACAAAGTGTTTCCCCTGATATTTCCACCACCCAACTGGCACCATGCATAGTTATTACAATATTATAGCACACTATTTTTGTAACTACCAATCTGTACTTCTCAATTCCTTAAAGTTTTCCACCCAGTTCCCTATCCCTCTTCCTCTCTGGCAACCACCAGTCTGTTCTCAGTATCCATGAGTCTGTTTCTGTTTTATTTGTTCATTTATATTGTTCTTTAGATTATAAATATAAGTAAAATCATATGGCATTTTTTTTTTCTGACTGGCTTATTTCACTTAGCATAATACCCTCTAGGTCCATCAATGCTGTCACAAATGGTAAGATTTCATTCTCTTTTATGGCTGAGTAATATTCCATTGTATACATGTACAAAGCTTCCTTGTCTGCTTGTCTATTAATGAGCACTTAGGTTGCTTCCATATCTTATCTTGGCTATTATAAATAATTCTACGATGAACATAGGAGTGCACATATGCTTTCAAATTAGTGTTTTGAGTTTCTTCAGATATATACCCAGAATTGGAATTGCTGAGTCACAAGTCAATTCCATTTTTAATTTTTCGAGGAACCTCGATACTATTTTCCATAGTGGCTGCACCAATCTACTTTCCCACCAGTAGTGCACAAAGGTTCCCTTTTCTCCACATCCTCACCAATACCTGTTGTTAGTTGATTCATTAGTGATAGTCATTCTGACTTGTGTGAGGTGATATCTTTGCCATTTTAATTTGCATTTCTCTGATAATTAGTGATGTTGAGCATGTTTTTGTATATCTATTGGCTCTCTGTATGTCTTTGGAGAAGTATCTATTTGGATCCTTTGCTCATTTTTTATTGGATTGTTTGATTTATTGGTGTTAAGTTGCATGAGTTCTTTATAAATTTTGGATACTAACCCCTTACCAGATGTATCATTGGTGAATATGTTCTCCTATTCAGTAGGTTGTCTTTTTGTTTTATTGATGGCTTCCTTCACTATGCAAAAACTTTTTAGTTTTAAAAGCAGTAATCATATTTTTAGGTTTTTAAATAAGTTAATTTATTTTTTATTTATGTTATTTTTTGTTGTACTTTTTCCATTACTATTTATCCCCTCTATACCCTCTTCTACCTCCACCCACCCCTTTCCCCTGTTGCAATCACCACACTGTTGTCTGTGTCCATGAATTCTTTCTCTCTCTTTTTCTTTTTTTGTTCAATCCCTCCATACCCCTCTACCCCATCCCACCAGAGCTGTCAGCCTGCTCCCCACCTAGGAGTCTGTCTCTAATTTGCTTGTTAGTTGAGTTTGTTTATTAGATTCCACATATCTCTGACTGGCTCACTTAACATAATATCCATGCTAAGAGATTATATCCATAATATCCAGGTACATCCATGCTGTTGCAAAGGGTAACGTTTTCTTCTTTATGGTCAAGTAATATTCCATTGATTCAATGCAATTCATATCAAAATAAATAATATTTAATGTCTATATAGGGCAACACATTTTTCATTTGAGACTAGTGCTACTCACGAGAACATTTTAGCAGTGATGGAAATGGTCACCTTCTGTGCTAATCAATATGATAGCCACTAAACACATAAGGCTATTGATCATGTGAAATATAGTTAGTGTTACTGAGGAACTGACTTGTAAACAGAACTTTTTGAATTCAATTAACTTGAAATTGTCATATGTAGCATGCTAGTGGGTACTAGAGCTCCAGATTGTCCATTTTGTGATTAAATTATCTGTTGATTAAAAGGATAGGAGTGATCATCAAGATAATGATACCAATTGAGGGCTTTCTTCATGAAATGTCCTATATTTCCCCAAATCTTGTCTCTGTCTATTGGGCTTATATTTCTCTTCTCCATGTCCCTGTCCTGAATTCAGCTGCTTCTACATTGAAAGCAAGAATATTGTCTTCAAGTTTTTTCATGGCTTGAATGTCAATAACAGAATATAAATAATCTATTGATATTCAATAAGAGGGACAGAAGGTTTCTTATAGCATATTATGCTTCACTATTATAGGCCAGGTGGGGGCACTTGAAACTTTCAATATAGACTGGTGAGTAAAATAAATTCCTTGTTATAGAGAAATCTTCAGAAATCTTGTTATAATAATAGGTATGCTCCATAAAACCATGTTACTATAAATGTTTTCTAGCTTCCCTGGGAAGCAGGCTCTGAGAAGGATTTGTGTGCAAGTGGTTTGCTGGGGAAACACTCACAAGGGATTATACAAACCAAGAATGGGCAAAGGGGAAGGTGAACTTGGATGGAGTTGTAGCATTGGCCTCAGTCGATCCCATGGTGTGTTCTTAAACTGGTATGGCTTTTCAAAATTGTCCCAAATTGAGGAAAAAGGACAAGGCCTTTGTGTCACAAACTAGTCACTGTGTGCTGGGGTGCACCACCCACTTTGGCTGAGGGACAAAGCTTTAAGCTCTCAGCAGACTTCATTCCTAGCTGCTGGTGAAATAAGTACCTCAGTTGTATCACAGCATCCATTGCAATAGATTTTGTTTTTCATTCAAAAAGGAAACCTGCCTGCTTTCTTTCAGCTATAGGGGTTTTTCAGGGCTTTGGAGTTGGTTTAAGTCCTTTGCGCAGTGACCTTGGGCGAGTTATCTAGTTTCCTTAGGTCTCAATTTCTTTGGCTAGAAATGGACAATAATGCTACCTATTTATAAGGATAGCTGTGGGAATGGAATAACATGACATATGAAAGCACTTAGCACAAGGCCTGATGCTTGGTAACCACTCAATAAATAGTTGCTATTGTTATGATCTTAGGAATTTTATAAGGTACAACCTTTGGGTATAACAATTTCCCACTGGGAGCACTGTTAATTGAACTGCAGTTTCTGGCAACAGACTATGAAAAAGCTGTGTACTCACTGATGAGGCCTTTTACTTCTAGTCTTCCCCTTGCTCTGGCAGAAGGGCCCAGAATTGGTATAAGTAGCAAAAGCCAATAGGAACAAGGCCACTGCTGTTCCTGAACACAGAGGGAAGAGAAGTTACCTGGTGAGCTCTTAATCCTTTAGCTCAGGAGGAAATACTCCCAGGAAATTACAAGAGGCTTGCTCACTTATGTTTAGGTTAATGATGTAATCTTTAGAGATTTCTGGAAATGCTTTCTACACAGATATCCCCTCCTCTTCTAAACATATTTTTGTCATTTTAATGATATGTGGCATAAATATAACCCTTTACCACTTTCAAGCACTCTACAAATATTGGCTAATTAATTAATTTCATAACAGAACACTTTTTGACTCAATCTTGGCAGCACAAATAGATAATCTCAATAACAGTTAGTTATAGAGCGAAGGGACACACTTTATTAACTTTTTTTAACACACTTTTTTTCAAGCTGCATGTAGGAATAAATAGCTGTCAAACCCAGCCCACTCCAACTGACTCTCAGTTGAGGGCTCCCTGCCTTTGGTTTTGTGATGTTCCTAGACTTCTTTATCTGCTAATCCTGTGACAGAGGGTAATGTGCAAAGCAGAGTCTACCAGACTTGGGTGTCATAAACCAGTAGGTTTTAAGAACAAAAATTAATTTTCTAAGTGAGGACACAAAACAACCTCTACTATCTTTTGTCACCATTGTTTCATAAAAAAGAAGGAAATTTTAACGGAACAAAATAAGGAAGATGATCTTGGGATACAGGACACTATTTAAAGTTGAGTATATTCAGCTTCCTGGAAACCTACACTTTGGTTTTTTAAATTTTTATTTTTTACCTCTTGCTTCCAACAAGTACAAACCTGGACTGGGCCTGGTCTCAGTCCAGGAGTGGACCATTACCAGAGGTACACACCCTGGTGGTCCTCATAGCCACTGAGCCCCAGAATGGCAGTATCCAGGCCTGTTTTCTTTATTACTATACCTGGCACTTAACACAGTGCTTAGTGCATATTAGGGGCTCAATAAGTATTTGTTGAATAAAGCAATGAACATGATTATTTGTCTGTGACCTTGGCCAAGTCACAACATTGTTGGGGCTCAGGTCTGTCCCATTAGATCTATTTAATCCCAACTATGCGACCTGTACAATTGGAAAGTCACATGGATGCCTGCCAAATTCCCTCCCATTTCAAGCAACAAAAAACAAAAGCTAGAATTGGAAAGGAATGGTAGAGTGTTTTCTATTCTTTTCCTTTTTTCTTAAAATGATATTCAACTTTTGGGGCCATGATGACTTTTTCAGAGGCTTATTACAATATTTTCTCCTGAATGTGGGTGTTGATTCTTTATAAGTAAATTCTGCTTCTCATTTGCCCCAGGTTAAGAAAGAGACTGAGTCATTAATTTAAAAACTAAGTGTTGGGGGATAAGGAACCTTGCTGCAATTTTTAATTAGAGGCCTAGATATTAGCATTTTTCTTTTTCTCTGCTTCTTTCTTTTTCTAGCAAGCATTTTTAAAAAGATCTATATTACACATTTTGTTATTATTACTATTATTGTAAAGTATCCCATGGCTACTATGTGTAACTGAGTTTAGAAGTCTGATAAACCATTGATGAATAATTCAGCAGTCACCCCAGCTTATATATATCTTGAAGCCAGTTAAATCCCAAGAGCTGACAGCAGTAGAGGGTTGAATACACATTATGTCTCTTTCCACATTCCTACTCAATCCACTTCCTTTAGGGAAAACTCCTTTCTGTCATGATCAGCCAGAGGTGAGGAATGAAGGAGAGATGGATTTCCCTTAAGAATAGAGGCTTTATATGCAATTTCTTCATCAGTTGGAACATTTGATAGGGGCAGGGCTTTGAAAATGAGCTCCAATTGGATTGTACATACATTTTGATTTTGAACGATGCTGTTATACAAATATATCCCTGAGTTATGGCAAATGTTTAACCAAAAAATGAATTAATTGAAACAACATATTAATACGGGTTGTCTTCTTAAAACAATAACCATGGTTTGCATCCTGTGTGTTTCTTTGGGAATATAGATGATTCATTTTTCTTTCAATTAGGAAATTTCATATGACTTTAAAGACCTTTAAGTGGAACCTAATCAACAAAACAAACAAGCCAGCAAAATATAACTAGAGACATTGAAATTAAGAACAAACTGACAGTAACCAGAGGGGAGGTGGGAGGGGATAATGGGGAGAAAAGGGGGAAGGGTTTTCAGGAACAACTATAAAGGACAGATGGACAAAACCAAGGGGGGGGTGGGATCAGGGGAGGGAGGTGGGGATGGCTGGGGCGGGGAGGGGGAGTAGTAGGGGGAAAATGCAGACAACTGTACTTGAACAACAATAAAAAAAATACTTTTTCCATTAAAATTTTATTGGACTGTTTTTTAGTGTAAACATGGCTAGAACATAATGATAGTATTATTTGGCATTAGAAAAATTATCTAGATATTATGGTATATTTAGTCTGTTATTTCAAATAGAGGTGTTGTTTATTGAGACAGACAAGTTGAGACTATTTTTAAAATGTGATCTGTCATTTGCATTGCTATTTCTTTAAAATCTAGTGAGGCTTCCTGTTAACAATGCCCAGGCTGTCTTTTATGTCATACAACTCCCAAGAGAAGTCTGGCTCTACCCTCTGTTGCTGTCACTTTGCTTGGTGCTAAACTACTCTAGGACACATTTTCCCAGATCTGGGATGTGAACCAATCTCTATTGTCACCATAGACCCTGCTCTGTGGGTGTCTTTGTGCATGGGAGGAAATTAGGCCATCACAAATTACTTAGCTGTTCTTAGCTTCAGTTTTATCATGTGTAAAGTGGGGATAAGCATACATACTTCCTAGGATGAAGATTAGGTGAGATAATGTATATAAGCACTTACCATAGTGCTTGGCACATAGTTCCTCCCTCCTTCTCTCCCTCCCTCCCTCCCTCCCTCCCTCCCTCTCTCTCTCTTTCTTTCTCTCTCTCCCTTCCTTCCTTCCTTCCTTTTTTAAAAAAATTATTTTTATTTTAATTTTCTTTCTTTTAAAAATTATTTTATTGTTGAAGTACAGTTGTCTGCATTTACCCCTTTTCATGACTCCTTATTTCTATAATCTGGCATCCTAACTAGAAAAGAATCACTACTCTAAGAAATTTGTTTTCTTACAAGTTTAAGCTAACCTCCAGCTCAGTGTTAGCCTGAAGAATGTGATTAGCTGGTTCTCTGTGGCCCTGCCACTGAGAGGACCTGAGGACCAGTGGCACTGCATGCTAGAATGAAATGACCCAATAGGAAGATGGTGTATTAAAAAATGCCCATGTCTAAGCCACCCTAATTTCACTTATTGCTAAAGCAATCGGGGGCTTATGAAAACCTCTTTATGAAAGATTTTCATGTTCAACCCACCCTAAAGCAGCAGGAAAGTTCAGCATTATTTTTCCCTTGTTGCCATGAAGTGGAAGACAGCATTGTATGGGATTAGGTAGAAGAAAATCAGAGCAGGAAAACGCTGCTTTTATCAATGTATAGGCACAATTAGGTTTCTGTATCCCAGCTCTGCCACCAGCCCAGACACCACCCTGACAACTCCTCAACCCCCTTACTGTGTGTTCTTGCTGAGCCACAGAAAAGAGTCATGAAAATGATAAAGCAGGTAAGAGACATCACTTTTTAAAATATATATATTTTATTGATTATGCTGATAACGTTGTCCTAATTTTTGTCCTTTTGCCCCCTCCATCTGGTACCCCCATTCCTTCCAGGAATTGCCCTTGCCCTTAGTTCATGTCCATGGGTTATGCATATAAGTTCTTTGGCTTGACATTTCCTATACTATTCTTAACCTCCCCCTCTCTATTTTGTACCTACCAATTATGCTTTTTAATCCCTGGACCTTTCCCCCCATTCTCCCCCCTCCCCCTCTCAGCTGATAATCCTCCATATGATCTCCATATCTATGATTTTGTTCTTGTTCTGGTTGTTTCCTTAGTTTGTTTTTTAAGATTCAGTTGATAGTTGTGAATTTGTTGCCTTTTTAATGAACTCCTTTAGCTTTACCTTGTCTGGGAAGCACTTTTTATGCCCTTCTGTTCTAAATGATTGCTTTGCTGGATAGAATAATCTAGGTTGTAGATCTTTGCTTTTCCTCACTTTGAATACTTCCTGCCAGTCCTTTCTTGCTTGCAAAGTTTCGTTTTAGAAATCAGCTGACAGTCTTATGGGTACTCTTTTGTAGGTATCTCTCTGCTTTTCTCTTGCTGCTTTTAAGATTTTCTATCTTTAACCTTTGGCATTTTAATTATGATGTGTCTTGGTGTGGACCTCTTTGGGTACAACTTGTATGGGACTCTCTGTGCTTCCTGGACTTTTATGTCTATTTCCTTTGCCAAATTAGGGAAGTTTTCTTTCATTATTTTATCAAATAAGTTTTCAGTTTCTTGCTCTTCCTCTTCTTCTACTGGCATCCATATGATTTGGATGTTGGAGGCATCCCATAGGCTCCTTACACTATCCCCCCGCCTTTTTGTTTGTTTGTTTTTGCATTGTTTCTTCTTTTTGTTCTGATTGAATGCTTATTTCTTCCTTACGTTCCAAATCATTGATTTGAGTCCTGGCGTCATCCCCTCCACTGTTCGTTCCCTGTAAATTTTTCTTCATTTCACTTTGCGTAACCTTCATTTCTTCCTGGGTCTTTTTATGCTGTTGAGGTGCTAATGAGTTCTTTGAACATCCTGATCACCAGTGTTTTGAACTCTGCATCTGATATGTTGGTTATCTCCTTTTTGTTTAGTTCTTTTTCTGTGGTTTTGTTCCGTTCTTTCATTTGGCCATATTTCTTTGTCTCCTCAATTTGGCAGCCTCCCTGTGTTTGTTTCTGTTTATTAGGAAGAGCTGCTTTGATTCTCTATGTTAGTAGCATAGTCTATTGTAGAACAGCCCCCTGTAAATTGTGTGGGGCAGTGCCTTAGGTAATAGCCAGGGTGTGGAAACCCACTTCACCACTTTGTGGCTCCGTGTGAGGGGAGAGTTTGAGGAGGAGATGATGATGTTGCCTGGCTTTTGGAGGTTTGTCCAGGACTTGCCCTGTTTCCAGTCACTTCACTTACTCCCCAAATGTGACTGATCCCCTTCTAGTTTTTGTTCCAGTGCTGAATCCCAGAGTGGGTGGATCTGCATACATTCTAAGTCTGTGTGGGCCCTTTAAGCAGAGTCTCCTAAAAATACGGCAGTTTCTTCTGCTGCTCCTACCCCCACTGGGTTTTATAGCCAGAAATTATGGGGATTGATCTGTTTGGTGTTGGAACCCTGTGCTGGACTGTGTGGTCTGACCTGGGGCTGGGATCACTTGTTCCCAAGGTAGCCCTCCTGATTTTTGTCCACCACACATGAATGTGGGACTGCTCATTCCGCTGCTGCTATTTCTCCATTCACCTCTCTGCCCGTCTCTGCATCCTCATCCTTCCTACCCATCTGGATAAATGTGGCTTCTTTAAATCCTTGGTTGTTGAACTTCCATACAGCTTGATTTTCTGACAGTTCAGGGTGTTATTTGTTTTGAAGTCTAGTTGTAATTCTTCCCGTGGTTGCATAAGGAGATGAAGCATGTTTACCTACACCTCCATCTTGACCAGAAGTCACTTTTTTTTGTTTAAAAGAAAAAAAAAATAACTTCAGGTCAACTTATAGAATGTTTTTAAAATTCTTTTTAAAAATATATTTTGTTGATTATGCTGTTACAGTTGTCCCATTATCCCCCCTTTTTTCCCCTCTATCATGCATACCACCTCCCACCTGCATTCACCCCTTTAGGTCATGTCCATGGGTCATACGTATAAGTTCTTTGGTTTCTCCATTTCCTATGCTATTCTTAACTTCCCACTGTCTATTTTCTACCTACCACGTATGCTACTTATTCCCTGTACCTTTACCCACTCTGTTCTCCTCCCTCTCGCCTGCTGATAACCTTCCATGTGATCTCCATTTCTGTGATTCTGTTCCTGTTCCAGTTGTCACTTTACTGTTTGTAGTTTTTGATCTTCTTCTTTTTCTTAGATAAGTCCCTTTAAGATATCATATAATAAGGCCTTGGTGATGATGAACTCCTTTAACTTGACCTTATCTGGGCAGTACTTTATCTGCCCTTCCATTCTAAATGATGGCTTTGCTGGATAGAGTAATCTTGGATATAGGTCCTTGCCTTTCATGACTTTGAATATTTCTTTCCAGCTCCTTCTTGCCTGCAAGGTTTCTTTTGAGAAATCAGCTGGTAGTCCAATGGGAACTCCTTTGTAGGTAGGTACTTTTAAGATTGTCTCCTTATCCTTAAACTTGGCTAATGTAATTATGATGTGCCTTGGTGCTTGCTTTTGTGGGTCCAACTTCTTTGGGACTCTCTGAGCTTCCCGGACTTCCTAGAAGTTTATTTCCTTTGCCAGGTTGGGGAATATAGGAGACCGTTCTGCATGGCATGGACCCAGCTCCCACTCGGACAAGCCAGTGGGGAGTGAGGTCCGGCACACAGGACCCATGCCCATGGATAGGTACTTCTGTGGGGAATCAGGCCTGCATTGTACCTAGGCCACTTTGAGACTTGCTTTTTGCTAAAACTCCCTCACCCTGAGTTGAGATAGCAAACATTTACTGCATATCTTTAAAGTAACTTCCTAAAACCTATGCTAAACCTTCCAAGGACTAGTGTAACCAGTTCAACCACTTTTCCCATTACATTTGTAAATATCCTTCCTTTTTGATGTAATTAGCAACATCCTCTCCTTTGTTTTCTATAAAAGGTAACCACCTAAAGCGAACCTGTGCATAGTAAACGAGGACCATTCTTAATGTAATGTGCCCAGAAAAGCAATAAGAGCTTGTCAAGGCAAGGGTTGAGGCGCTGTCCTCTTGAGAGAGTGGCCATGCCATCCCTTTTCCTCCACAGGACTTGGTAGTCCTGTGAATTTGTCCATTGATGCCGCAACACATGGATCCTGTGGGCCAGGATCTGCATCAGGGGAAGTTCTCCTTCATTATTCTTTCCAATAAGTTTTCAATTTTTTGCTCTTCCTCTTCTCCTTCTGGCACCCCTATGATTGGGATGTTGGAACTTTTAAAGTTGTCCCGGAGGTTCCTAAGCCTCTCCTCATGACTTTGAATTATTGTTTCTTCATTCTGTTTGGTTGACTGTTTATTTCATCCTTCTGCTCCAAACCATTGATTTGAGTCCCAGTTTCCTTTCTGTCATGGTTGGTTCCCTGTACGTTTTCCTTTATTTCACTTTTCATAGCCTTCATTTTCCCCTCTATTTTGCAACCATACTCAACCAATTCTGTTAGCATCCTGATTACCAGTATTTTGAACTGTGCATCTGATAGATTTGCTATCTCTTCATTGCTTAGTTATATTTTTTTTTTTTTTTGGAGCTTTGATCTTTTCTTTCACTTGGGCTGTTTTTTTTTTCTTGGTGCGCCAGTTATCTAGTAAGGGTTGGAGCCTTAGGTATTTGATAGGGCAGGACAACCCACATTGTAGTGTTGTGGCGCAGTCTGCGGGGGAGGTGTCCGAGAGGGATCAATGCTGCTTGCTCAGGTCTCTGCTGGCTTTCAGTCACTTCACTCACAAGCAAATTGGGCTATTCTGGTGCTGATTCCTGAGTGGGTGGGTTTGTGTATGTTCTAGGACCCTGTGGATCTCTCCAATGAACTCTTCTGTGAGGCTGGGAGTTTCTCCTGCTGGCTTAACCCTCACAAGTTTTTCCAGTCAGAGGTTTTGAGGCTTTATTTCCCTGTGCTGGAGCCCTGGGATGCGTGGTCTGTCTTGCTCCCCAGTTGTTCCTTCTGGGTTATCTGGATGCAAATGCAGGGGCTGCCCAGTCTTCCAGCTTCCACCTTGCCCACCTTGTCCTCCAGCCACTGCCTTGTGGCATGTCCTTTCCACCCCAGCTTCCTGTCTCTGCCCTTCCTAGTGGTCTGGATGAATGTTTCTTCTATAACTCTGTAGTTGTTGGACTTCCATACAGTTCGATTTCCTGGCAATTCTGGTTGTTTTTTGTTTTTAAATTTGTTGTTTGTCTTTTGGTTGTGCGAGGAGGCACAGTGTGTCTACCTATGCTTCCATCTTGGCCAGAAGTTCTATAGAATGTTTTTAAGGTTGTGAAATATTAATAATTAACAAAGATTTCTGAAATTCCTTTTGATATTTTATGAAAAATAATTGAAAGGCAAAAGTTTCTTCACAGATGACCAGTTAGATAGAGTATTTGCGTTTATTTTTGAACCCACACTGGCCATTTCTACACAGAATAATATATGGTGTTAAGCCCGCATCTCGAAACTCACACCAAATGTATGGATAGCTCTGGCTGAAAATGCAGCTCTGGGCCACTTTTGATTGTTCAGGCAGATTCAGTGTTTTGAGTCACCAGGAGTTTTAACAGATTTAGTACTTTAATGAGGAAAATAGCTATTGGGTCTTCTTGGTGTGCTTGGTGTTATCTTCTAAAGTAAATTTATTTAGATAACAATGTATTTGTGCATGTCATAAACAGCAATAACTACCAGTTCCAATGGAAATATGATAATAGCTAATAGAGCTTATTTTGTGCCAGACACTGTGCTCAATGCTGTGTAATCCATTTATTATACTTTGTTATAATAGATTATTTCAGTTTCCTAGTAACTTTTACCCCCACTTCACAGATAAGGAACCTTAGGCTTGGAGAGGATAAGTAATTGACCCATAATAACACAGCCAATGAAGAACAAAGCTTTGAGCCCTGGCATCTGATGTCAAGCCTACATTCTCCAGCTACTGAGTGTTGACTTAATTCCCTCTAAATTTGTTTGAATAAATTTTAGACATGCATGTAAATTTTACTGCATATTCCTGATATTTTTCTAATGTTCAAACTCCTAGACTGAAATATTGATATATGAAGAAGAATGGGTCAATACTTATTTAGTCATTCCATTTGACATGTAATATTAAAAATATTTTATCGAGGAACCAAGATGGCGGCGTAGGTAGACACACTGTGCCTCCTCGCACAACCAGAACTGACAGAAAATCGAACAGCAAGGGGGACTGACACCAAGGAAATAGAAAATAAACATTCATCCAGACAGGTAGGAGGGGCGGAGATGGGCACCGGGGTGGAGAGGACTCTCGTGGCTGTGGCGGGACTGAGACTGGCGGAGTGTGGGACAAATGGCGCAGGCAGTCCGAGCACTAGCAGACCCTGCGGCCCCACATTTGCACAGATAAACCCAGAGGGCCGGACTCAGAGTGGCGGAGAGTGGGGCAGACAGAGTGGCGGGTAGCACCCCGTGGCACCACATTCGCCCACAGATAAACAGGACGAACGGCGGGGAACGAAGCAGACTGCACAACCCAGGGCTCCAGCTTGGGGAAATAAAGCCTCAAACCTCTGATTGAAAGCGCCCCTGGGGGTTGGGGCGGCAGCAGGAGAGACTCCCAGCCTCACAGGAGAGGTTGTTGGAGAGACCCACAGGGGCCTAGAGTGTGCACAGGCCCACTTACTCGGGAACCAGCACCAGAGTGGCCCAGTTTGATTGTGGGTATTGGAGTGAAAGATTGAAATCCGGAGGAGAGTGAGGCGGGCGCCATTGCTCCCACTCAGCCCCTCCCCCACGTACAGCGTCACAGTGCAGCCACCAGCATTACCCCGCCCTGGTGAACACCAAAGGCTCCGCCCCTTAAAGTAACAGATGCGCCAAGACAAACAAACAAACAAAAAAGGCCCAAATGACAGAACACTTCAAAGCTCCAGAAAAAATACAACTAAGCGACGAAGAGATAGCCAACCTATCGGATGCACAGTTCAAAGCACTGATTATCAATATGCTCACAGACTTGGTTGAATCTGTTTGAAAAACAGATTAAAAAATGAAGCCTATGCTAAGAGAAACAAAGGAAAATGTACAGGGAACCAATAGTGATGAGAAGGAAACTGGGACTCAAATCAACGGTGTGGACCAAAAGGAAGAAAGAAACATCCAACCAGAAAAGAATGAAGAAACAAGAACTTGGAAAAATGAGGAGAGGCTTAGGAACCTCCAGGACACCTTGAAACGTCCCAACATCCGAATTATAGGGGTGCCAGAAGGAGAAGAGGAAGAACAAAAAATTGAAAACTTATTTGAACAAATAATGGAGAACTTCCCTGATCTGGCAAAGGAAATAGACTTCCAGGAAGTCCAGGAAGCTCAGAGAGTCCCAAAGAAGCTGGACCCAAGGAGGAACACAACAAGGCACATCATAATTACATTACCCAAGATTAAACGCAAGGACCTACATCCAAGATTACTGTATCCAGCAAAGCTATCATTTAGAATGGAAGGGAAGATAAAGTGCTTCTCAGATAAGGTCAAGTTAAAGAAGCTCATCATCACCAAGCCCTTATTATATGAAATGTTAAAGGGAGTTACCTAAGAAAAAGAAGATAAAAAATAGGAACAGTAAAAATGACAGCAAACTCACAGTTATTAACGATCACACATAAAACAAAAATGAGAGCAAACTAGGCAAACAACTAGAACATGAGGGTTGTCAATAAGGGAGTGGGAGGGGGAGAGGGGGGTAAAGGTACAGAGAATAAGTAGCATAGATGATAGGTGGAAAATAGACAGGGGGAGGGTAAAAATAGTGTAGGAAATGTAGAAGCCAAAGAACTTATAAGTATGACCCATGGACATGAACTATGGGGGGGAATGTGGGGGGGGGTGGGCAGGATGGAGTGGAGTGGGGGGGAGAAATGGGACAACTGTAATAGCATAATCAGTAAATATATTTTAAAAATATTTTATCTTGATCCATAATAAAAATTATATTTTTACATTATGATCTAGCATACACATACATATATATGCAATTAAAACATGACATAATACTTTACCATTATTATATGGAACATATTCTAATACTGTTCTTTCTATTATGTTGTATTCTTTGTATTCTATTTTGTTCCATTTTATTCCATCCTTCTGTTTTACTAAAAATGAGCCTCTTGAGGTCAACTAAATTTTACTTCTCACTAATGGGTCAGAGCCCCCATTTTTGAATCACAATTCTTTGGCTAGATAACTTTTGCTGTTCTTTAGAAATACAATGCATTTGCGTCACACATTTTAGCTTCCCTCTAGAGGATTTTTCAAATGGTGAGGAACAGCCAAGGTGAAATTAATGTTAGAGGACCCTGAAGAAGGTGGCATTTTCTCTTTTGAAAGAGGTCAAGACTATAAATCTAGCTTCCTTTGGAACTGAGAACTTCAACCTTAGAAGATGGGTCCCAGCAAGATAATACTTAGCATGGTACAAACTCCAGTCAGTCAATGAATAATGGCTTAAAATCCTGACTAGCTTGTGGCAAGGTTCTTCAAGAGTATTCAAGGATGAAAGTAATCTTGGAGTTTTAATAGTTCCTCAGACAGAAACACACTTTTCGCCATTCAGCAGGACATCAAGGAACACTTGAGTGGCTTGTGAAGTTAGCCAGGGTACGTTTGATGCCTGGGAAATGCTGCAGTGTTGACTTGCTGGTTATTATCCTGGTGTTATGGGTGACTGCTACCAGCAAATATAATGAAAGTGAGGGGTAAAAGTTAGGAAAAAATACAACAGTTAGGCATAGTCTGTCTACCTTGACATTGTCAGGCACCCATTGTTGCTTTGTTTATTTTACTTCTTATGCCCCTTTTTGAGTGTACCTGATGAGAAAGAGCTCAATGCTAATAATAGTTAACGTTATTTAGGTACTTGTTTAGTGCCTTATGTAGATCATCTCATTTGGTCCTTGCAGAAACCTAATGAGCAAAGTGATTATTTCCTACATTTTACCTATGAGAACATTGAAACTAGGAAGACCAACTAGCCTTCCAAATATTATATAGCTGGTGAGTAGTGGACATAGGATGGAACCAAGGAAATCTGAATACAAAGTCTATGCTGTGAGCCACCACAAAAGCTGATAATTCAGCTTCTCCTAATTGGCACCTTGTGGTCAGTTTCACAGGGAGGAAATAGAAGGTGGATGGGAAGTACCTGTGTAATGACTGGGACTCACTCGTTCCTTCAATATTAAGCATCTTCTCTGTACTTGGCACTGTGGGTATCTACTGTTTGGTTAGTAAAAGCTTTCAGCCTCTGGTTCTTTCTGACTTTCATTGTCTTGGAAGCAGTTGAACATTCTAGATGCTTATACTTAGGTGCTTGTAACTTAGTACTTTGAGGGACTGTTCAGGTGGCTTAGAAAGGTCCCGGAGAACAGGCATGGAATTCAGGGTGGCCAGGTCTTTGAGGAGCATGTCTGGTAGCTGATGATGGAAAATGGTCTGGATGATCTTGGGTCACAAGAATAGAAGCGGTGGGTGACAGGTGATGGAAATACATTGAAGCCATGAAGACAGTGGGTGGCATTTGAGAAGGTGGAGTAACCAAAAGCTAATCCAAGCCTTGGCCTGAAATTCTGGGCCTAGACTTTAATTCCCAGGAAGCCTCAAAAGACAATGGAGCATGAGTGATAGAGGGGCTGAGCATTATTCCAGCTTCAAACTCAGCCTATGGGTCTCTAAATTCCCTTTGAATAGTAAAAGAATTGACCAATAATTAACCTAAGTTTAGAGATGAGGACTAAGTTGTTAGGTGTGGAAATGAGACCTTCAGGGGGAATGGGCCGGTTTGTCATTATGTTAGAAAAGGAGACCCAAACAGCATTGTTTAAATAAGCATTTCTGTTGGGCAAAATCCACCAGGAGGCAAGATTAAATTAAAAAAATGAAAATGTTCCAAAGAAATATCCAGCAGTCTTTGTTTTGATTTTTGTTGAAAGGAATAGCAATATCCTGGCAGAGAAATAATTATTAAGTGTGTGTGTAGGAGGATGTAAGGAACTGGGAAAGCTATTAGGAAGCTTTTCCTTAAATGATAGCCTACAAACCATTTGAAAATGAGAATAACAACAATAACTCTGATTTAATAATCATTATCTGTTTTAGGCACATTCAATGAATACAGAAAATTAAATTATTTTAAGAGATTTAAAAATATTTCACTTGATTTGGTTGTTGTGTATTTTATTTTGTGGCCTAGAGCAAATTACTATGCAAGGTGGTAGCTCTTGAAAAGGAAGTAGATGACTGTAAATTGATGAATCCTGCTAAGCTCTTTGGCTCACCATTGGAATAATATCACCATGTGCTTCCTCTTCCAGCTTGGAGGGGGTTGCTCCCTTAGCTTGTTAGTCAGAATCCTTGTGGGGGAGATCTTAGATCAAACACTTCTATTGTAGAGAAGATTCCATTGATAGTTCTTTTTGTGTTTTTAAATTTTTTTGCCAAGGAGATGGCCCCACACATGGAGAGAACTATCTTTTAATTTGTAGAGAAACATTGCCATCTTGATGAAAGATCACGTCTCGAAAGCTCAATAATTGAGCTTTATTTTCAACTTTGCTTATGACTCACTCTTTCCAAATGCCTTTTCTACATCTGTAAAATGGAACAATTAATCTCCACCTATGTCACAGTAGTGTTATGAAAATGAGTTATAAAATGCTTGTAGTATACTTTGAGCTTCTTTTGGAGAAATAGAAAATATTACCATTGTATGAAAAGGATAAAACTTAGTATATGAGTGTGCTTTTTATGGCACTAGAACATGATAAATGGAAATGAAGTCCAAAAACTTAAATTATAATATAGGGACTTTGGCACAAATAATATCCCTTTATCATTACAAAATCATAAGGATGTAACATAACAATAACAATTCTGTAACATAACAATCACACTCAAACACACCATATGACATTTTAGGTGAAATGTTCAAATTAAGACTATGTATTATTACACCCATATTATTAGCCTACCAACCACACTCAAGCAGGGCTTACTTTTGCTGGACCCTGTATGGTGACAGATATTCTCATAGTCTCCCAAAAGAAAATTTAAAACTCAAGAACAAAAAGATATATGAGTATTTATATATAACATTTAAAAATTCTTAAGGGCATCCACACTACTTGTCTCCTCCTGTGACCACATCAAAATTACAACTAAACTATAGAAAACCATTGTTGAAAATAGCCTAAGTCTGTCTCAACAGAAGTCCTATAACTAAGCATATAAAAAAGAAGCCACATCAAGACTGATAGGAGGGGCAGAGATGCAGAATGCATTGGTCCCACACCCATGTGTGGCAGTTGAAAATCAAAAAAGATATCTTGCCTGCGGAGGTCTTACCTGAGGAGGGAGGGGTCCCAGCCCCACACCAAGCTCCCCAGCCCAGGGTTCCAATGCTAGGGAAGAGAAGTCTCCATAACTTCTGGCTGTGAAAACCAGCAGGGATTGTGGCTGAGACAGAGTGCTCTGGAGTCTGAGGCATTCCTCTGAAAGGTCCTGTGCACCAACTTCTTTGGACTCACTTGCCTTGAGCTCCAGCACTGGGGCAGAAGTTTAAAAGGTGCTAGGGCCATATAAGAGGAACTGAATTGTCTGTCTTCAAAGTATTGGCTGGAGTGGCAGCTTTCTCCCAACAGAAGTGCTGGCAGGAGCCATTGTTCCTTTGCTGAGCTCTCCCCTGCTGGCTCATGTGGGTGCTATATCTGAGTCTCCATCAAACTGGCAAACAATGTTTGTCCTGCCCTGGAGATTCATAAAACCTCACTCCACCCAACTTGCCAGTCCAGCCAATCTGGTTCCAGTGGATTTTGCAAACAATGGGTTATCTTGGCTCATGGTATGGACTTTCCTAAAATCTCTCAAAGGTTCATAAACCCCAACCAAGCAGCATCTGGCCTCAGCTGCCCTATACCTCTTGCTAAGCAGCCCCAAGCTCAGCACTGACCTTAGTTGCAGCTGACCTTAGTTCGCAGCTTAGCCTCTCTCAGGCACCTCCAAACCCAGAACAAGTGCAAATCACTTTATAGCTCATACCAAGTGATTCCAAGAAGGGCACAGGCAACAGTTGACCTTGGCCTGAATCTTCCAAGAGGCCCCAGAACCAATACATCTTGTGGCCAACTTCAGACCAGACCAGAGCACCACCCAACCACTTCCACAAAGAACACACTTAAAGAGAAGACTTGGAAAGCACTAAAGCCTCACTAAAGTGAATCCTTCTCTGTAGGATCAGTCCCTGTACAAAAACCAGCTCCTCCACTGTAATCATTCCTCACAACCATCAGCTTGAGGGTCAATCCTTCCCATTGACATGACAAGAGAAATCAAAGGTCAACTACAACAGGTGGGCACCACAACCCACACAAGATACACACCTGGAATACCCAGCTGAGGTGATCAGGGAGACCATGCCACTGGGCCCAACAGGATATCTACTACCTAAGTCCACTTTACCAAGACTAGGAAATGTGGCAGCTTTATCTAGTACATAGAAACAAACACAGGGAGGCAGCCAAAATAATGAGACAAAGAAACATACCCTAAATGAAATAACAGAGCAAAACTCCAGAAAAACAACTAAACAAAATGGAGACAGGCAATCTACCAGATGCAGTGTTCAAAACACTGGTTATAAAAATGCTCAGTGATCTCAGTGAGAACTTCAACAAAAGAATAGGAAACATAAAGCTATCATCTAGAATCAGAGGATAGATAAAGAACTTCTGAGACAAGACAAAGCCAAAGGAGTTCATCACCACCAAACCAGTATGATGAGTAATGTTAAAGGTCCTTTTTTAAGAAGAAGAAGAAAAAAATGATAGAGAATAAGAACAAAATGGCAATAACTACATATCTATCAAGAATTACTTTAAATGTAAGTGGATTGAATGCTCTAATAAAAAGACATAAGTGGCTGAATGGATAAGAAAATTAGACCCTTACATATGCTGTCTACAAGAGACTGACTTCAGATAGAAAGGCATACACACATTGAAAGTAAAAGGATGGAAAAAGATATTTCATGAAAATGGAAACAAACAACCAAATCTGGGGTAGCAATACTTATACCAGACAAAATAGACTTTAAGACAAAGGCAATGACAAGAGAAAAAGAAGGACCCAACATTTTGTTTCTGGATATTTATCTGAACAAGCCCAAAACACTAAATTGAAAAGACACATTTACCCATATGTTCATTGCAGCATTACTTACAATAGTCAAGATATGGAAGCTACCTAAGTGTCCATCAATAGATGAATGGATAAAGAGAAATGGTGCATATATACAATAGAATATGATTCAGCCATAAAAAAGAATGAAATATTGCCATCTGCAACAAAATGGATGTACCTAGAAAGTAGTGTGCTGAGTTAAGTAAGTCAGAGAGAGACAAATGCCATATGATTTCATTTGTATGTGGAATCTAGAAAAGAAGATAAATGATCAAATGGAACAGAAACAAACTGATAGATACAAAGAATATTTTGATGGTAGCCAGATGGGATGGGGGTCGTGGATATGGGTGAAAAAGGGGAGGGGATTAAGAAGAACAAATTGGTAGTTATAAAATAGTCATGGAGATGTGAAGTACAGCATAGAGAATATGGTCAATAAAATTGTAATAACTATGTATGATTTAAAATGGGTATTAGGTTTATATAGGTGACCGAACACTTTGTAAGTTTTATAAATGTCAAATCACTATGTTGTACACCTGAACTAATATAATATTGTATGTCAACTGTAATTGAAAAATAAAAAAAATTAAAAATTCTTGAAACTTCTTGGTGCTAACTAAAACTTTAGGTGAGCATTTTCCAAACTGTGTTTATAATTTATTATTGTTTACTATGATACATTTTATGATAAACTAGAAGGTATTCAACACATAATATATTCAGTGATCAAATACGTGTAAGACATGCTAGGTGAAACACCTATGTTAAGTGCTAGGTTACACAACTCTTTTTCTGAGCTTCTCCAAAGAAGGAAATTGTTTGTAGCATTTCTAAACTACTTAAACATGGGAATGCAGTTTGAAATATGTTGTCATAGTAAAGAAACAAATTTAAATAAACTTATGTTTAAAACAACTGCTCAGTTTTTGGTAGTTGACTGTCCTTGGTAGTTAGTAATACTGAGATAAAATATTTTGCTATTTTTGTATACAGCTGACCCTTGAACATCATGGTTTGAATTCTGCAGGTCACTTATAAGGAGATTAAAAAAAATGCAGTCAGCCATTTTTTCCTCTGGTTTTGCTTCCACAGATTCAACCAACTGCGGATCAGAACAAGTATTTTCCATCCATGGTTGGAAATCTGTGGTTGGGATGAGAAAATACTGTTTTAGATCCACAGTTGGTCAAATCCATGGATGTAAGGGGCTGACTATAGTTAAATTTTGCAGGAATCCAAAGTTATATGTGATGTTTGGCTGCACGGGGGTCAGCTCCCCTAACTTCCATGTTGTTCAAGGATCAACTGTACTTGCTATTGAGAAAATTAAAAAATAATACATTTATGTCATTTCTGTGGGATTTTAACAGCCTGCCTATTACATTACATATGTAAGTATGTTGAATATATAATACATGATTCTGTCCTTATCCACATGAATATACCCTGTATATACATACAAATATGTGAACAGAATATAATTATATTTGAGTTGTTTTCTGGGCTTTTAATGCCCACATCTGAATTTATCTTTCTTTTTCTATGATTGTAAATCATACAGATTTGGAAAATAATTGGTTTTAGAGAACGAAACAGTATTTTTAATGGGTGACTCAAAACCATGCAGGTTAAATGGATATCTGAACTGTGAGGTGTTAAACAAATCACTTTTTGTTCCTTAGAATTAAAAGAAAATACTGTAAAATGCCATGATAATGAAGATTGTTTCAAAAAATAATAATAGCTATTTCAAGGAATGTTAAAGATGTTAAAGTTCTACAAGTTCTGGCTAGCAAAGGCTTTTTTTTTTTTTTTTTTTTTTTTTTTTTAGCTTTGGTCCTATGAGTCTTGCTGGTTAGAGGAATAGCTACATTTAAGAGTGACCTCTGGAGGCTAGAGTGTGGAGTGTCACTGGCATAATTTTGTTATTGTTTTAATTTTTCAGTTAAAGAAAGAAAGTGCTCTTAGCTGTCTCTGTGCCAGAGGCACAGGGTACAGCAGCTCTGTGGTGCAGTCCTGTTATCTGCTGCTGCTTGAGGTCCTGCTATTTATTTTGTCTTTCCATTATGTGTTGTCATGATTCCATTTGATGATTGCAATGCTCCACTCTCTTGGGCTGTGTAGTGGCTATTTTGAAGAGAATGAGAAAACCCTCCCTTCTGAAAGAACGCTGCTTTTCTATTGAGAAAGTGATCAACATTTAAAATCTCTTTCAGGGAAGAAACTGGGAAGAACACATTTTTCTCTGGAGTTTCCTGACTTATCCCCAGGAAACTGTAGACAGTGATGTGAAGTGCAGGGGACACTCAGACACGTCACTCCAAAAGGCAGGTCTGAAGTCCTTGTTTTGGAGAGACATTTTCTACCTGTCATTTTGTGCTACTCCCGTCTTTTCATTTCAAGGTATCAGATGAGACGTGGTTTGCATAAGAGTACTGCCACTCACCCCACACAGAGACCTTAGTGAAAATAAATCATGTTATTTTTGGAAATATTTTGGATTCTTTATCCAAAGGAGATACATATGAAATTATTTTTCTGCGACATTGAGGTTGGGAACAGTCTAGCAGTGGCCAGGGGGGAGTGGGGTGGGGACAGTGGGAAGAGGGGATTGCAGGAACTATTATAAAGGACATATGGACAAAATTGGGGGGGATGGTGGAGGTGGGGGAGGGAGGTGGGTTCAGCTGGGGTGGGGGGAAGGGAAGGGGAGAAAAGGCATACAACTGTAATTGAATAACAATAAAAATTAAAAAAAAAAGAAATTATTTTTCTGCAAACATAATATATGTCTATTAAAGCTAAGCATCACATATCCCAGAGAAAATACAAAAGAGAAAATGAAGTCTTTAAAATTAAATGTGTAATATGATTTTTGTTATTGGTTTGGGATTCAGATCCTTATAATGGTTGCCCCGTTATCAGAGTATAATGGGCAAGATTCATGGGGTCCTTGCCTGGCTGTGTCACTCACAGTTTGGTAACCTTGAAGAAATCATTGTTACTTGTGATCTGTAAAATGGGGTAAAAATATCTGTTTTTAAAAAAAAATTAATCTTTATTGTATTTTTTCCATGACCATTTTGTCCCCTTTCACCCTGACACCCCTGCCAATAATCACCATACGCTTGGCCATGTCTATGAGCCCTTTTTTCTTTTTGCTCAGTACCTCTAAGCCCTACCCTCCACCCCCACTAACCGTCATCCTACTCTCCATCTGAGTCTGTCCTCGTTTTCCTTGCTAGTTTGTTCATTAGATTCCACATATGAGTAAAATCATATGGTATTTGTCTTTCTCTGACTGGCTTATTTCACTTAGCATATTGTTCTCCAGGTCCATCAATACTGTACCTACCTAAGGGTAAAATTTTCTTTTTTACGGCCAAGCAGTTTTCCATTGTGTAAATGTCCCATGGTGGTTTTTAGCCACTCATCTACTGTTGGATACTTGGGCTGCTTCCATGTCTTGGTGATTATTGTAAATAAGACTGAGATGAAAATAGGGGTGCTTATGTTCTTTTGAATTATGTTTTAGGTTTCTTTGGATATATTCCTAGAAGTGGGGTCGCTGGGTCAAGAGGCAGATCCATTACTAATTTTTTGAGGTATCTCCATAATTCTTTACAAGTGGCTTCACAAATCTTCACTCCTACCACCAGTGCAAAAGGGTTCTGCTTTCTCCACATTCTCGACAGCACATGTAGTTGGTTGATTTATCTATGATAACCATTCTGACAGGTGTGAGGTGATACCGCATTGTGGTTTTTATTTGCATTTCTCTGATGATTAATGACATTGAGCATCTTTCCATATGTCTATTGAACATCTATATGCCCCTTTTGGAGAAGTGTCTATTCAGGTTCTTTGCCCAATTTTTATTTGGGTTGTTTGTTTTTTTATTTTTCAGTTTTGTAACTTCTTTATAAATTTTGGATGTGAACCCCTATCAGATATATTGGGAAATATGTTCTCCCATTCTGTGGTTTACCTTTTTATTTTGTTGATGTTTTCCTTTGCAGTGCAAAAACATTTTAGTGCAATGTAGTCTCGTTTGTTTATTTTTTCTTTTGTTTCCCTTTCCTGTGGAGATATATCTGATAAAATATTACTATGAGCAATGTCTGAGATTTTGCTGCCTATTTTTTCTTCTACGATGTTTATGGTTTCAGGTATAACATTTAAGTCTTTAATCCATTTTGAATTTATTCTTGTGTGTGTTGTAAGAAGGTGGTTTAGTTTAATTTTTATTCATAGAGCTGTCCAATATTCCCAACACCATTTATTGAATAAACTATCTTTAACCCATTGTATGTGCTTGCTTCCTCTGTTGAATATTGACTATAAAGGTGTGGGTTTATTTCTGGGCTCTGTATTCTGTTCCATTGATCTATTTGCCTGTTTTTGTGCCAGTACCATTCTGTTTTGATTACTATGGACTTAGAGTATAGTGTGATTCCTCCAACTTTGTTCTTCTTTCTCAGGATCACTGTTGCTATATGGGGCCTTTTGTTGTTCCATATAAATTTCTGAAATATTTGTTCTAGTTCTGTGAAATATATCATTGGAATCCTGACAAGAATTTCATTGACACTATAGATTGCTTTGGGTAGTGTGAACATTTTAATGATGTTAATTCTTCCTATCTATGAACACAGTATGTGCTTCCACTTATTTGTATCTTTTTCAGTTTCTTTCTTCAGTGTTTTATGGTTTTCCGAGTACAGGTCTTTTACATCCTTGTTTAGGTTTATTCTGAGGTATTTCATTCTTTTTGAAGCAATTGTGAATGGGATTGTTTTCTTAACATGCCTTTCTGTTTGTTATTGCATATAAAAATGCAACTGATTTGTGGACATTAACATTGTATTCTGCTGCTTTGCTGAATTCATTTATCATTTCTAGTAGTTTCTTGGTGGAGTCTTTGGGGTTCTCTATGTACAGTATCATGTCATCTGCATAGAAAGACAATTTTACTTCTTCCTTTCCAATTTGGATGACTTTTATTTCTCCTTATGTCTGATTGCTGTGGCTAGAACTATGCTGAATAAGAGAGATGAAAGCAGACATCCCTGTATCATTCTGGATCTTAAGGGAAACTCTTGTAGTTTTTGCCCATTGAGTATGATGCTGGCAGTGGGTTTGTCATATACGGCCTTTATTATGTTTAGGTGTGTTCTCTCTATTCTGACTTTGCTGAGAGTTTTTATCATAAATGGGTGCTGGATTTTATCAAATACTTTTTCTGTACCTACTTACAGGATCGTGTGGTTTTTATCCTTCATTTTTTTATGTGGTGAATCACGTTTATTGATTTGCAAATGTTGTAGCACCTTGCATTCCCAGAATAAATTCTGCTTGATCATGGTGTATGGTCTTTTTGATGCATTGCTGTATTGGGTTTGCTACTATTCTGTTGAGGATTTTAGCATCTGTGTTTATCAAGGATATTGGCCCATAATTTTCTTTCTTTGTAGTGTGTTTATCTGGTTTTGGAATTAGGATAATGCTGGCCTTATAAAATGAGGTGGGAGGTTTCCTTCCTCTTGAATTTTATGAAGCAGTTGGAGAAGGAGAGGTATTAGTTCTCAGAATGTTTGGTAAAATTTACTTGTGAAGCCATCTGATCCATGCCTTGGTGTGGGAGTTTTTTGATTGCTGCTTCAAGTTTACTAGGTGTAATCTGTATATTCAGATGCTCTGATTCTTCCTGGTATAGTATTAGAAGATTGTGTTTTTGTAGGAATTTATCCATTTTGTCCACGTTATCCAGTTTGTTGGCAGATAGTTGTTCATAATATATCTTATAATCCTTTGTATTTCTGTGACATCAGTTATTACTTATCCTCTTTCATTTTTGATTTTTATATATTTGGGTCTTTTCTCTTTTTTCTTAATGAGTCTCTTTAAAGGTTTGTCGATCTTATTTACCTTTTCAAAGAACCAGCTCTTTGATTCATTGATCTTTTCTATTATTTTTTAGATTCTATTTCATTTATTTTTGCTCTGATCTTTATTATTTCCTTCCTTCTACTCACTTTGGGCTTTGTTTGTTGTTCTTTTTCAAGTTCCTCAAGAGCGAGGTTAGATTGTTTGAGCTTTTTCTTGTTTTTTGAGATAAACCTGTAATGCTATGAATTTCCCTCTTAAGTGTTGCTTTTCTAGTGTCCCACAGACTTTAGATTGTTGTGTCCTCATTTTCATTTGTTTCAAAGTATCTCTTGATTTCTTCCTTGATCTTGTTGTTGACCTATTCATTGTTTAATAACATGTTATTTAGCTTCCATGTCTTTGTGTGTTTTTCAGTGTTCTTCTTCTGATTGATTTCTAGTTTCCTAGCATTGTGGTCAGAGAAGATACTTGATATGATTTCAGTCTTCTTAAATTTGTTGAAACTTAATTTGGTTCCTAATATGTGGTCTATTCTAGAAAACATTCCATGTACACTCAAAAAGTATGTATATGATGCTGCTTTGGGGTGAAATGCTCTGAAGATAACAATCAAATCCACTTGCTCTAGTGTGTCATTTAAGGTCACTGTTTCCTTGTTGACTTTCTGTCTGAAAGGTCTATCTGTTGAAGTCAATGGAATGTTAAAATCTTCAATTATATATTTTTGTTGGTCTCTCCCTTTATGTCCATCAAGATTTGCTTCCCATATTTATGTGCTTTTATGTTGGTGCATAAATATTTACTAGGGTTATATCCTCTTGTTGGTTATTCCCTTTATAATTATGTAGTATCCTTCTTTGTCTCTTACTATATATAGCCTTGGTTTTAAAGTCTACTTTGTTGTATATAAGTACTGCTATCCCAGCTTTTTTCCCCTTTCCATTTCCATGAAATATCTTTTTCCATTCCTTTACTTTTAGTCTGCATGTAACTTTCAATTTGAGATGCATCTCTTGAAGGTAGCATATATACGGGTCTTGTTTTCTTATTCACTTGGCTACCCTATGTGTTTTGGTTGGAGCATTTAAACCATTTACATTTAAGGTGATTATTGATAGATATATATTTATTTCCACTTTATTGTTAGACTATTTTCCTCTGTATTTCTTCTCCTGCTACTCTTCCTCCTCTTCCTCCCCTTCCCCCTCCTTCTTCTGGCATGCCCTTTAACATTTGTTGCAGTACCAGTTTGGTGTTAAAACACTCCTTTAGCTCTTCCTTGTCTGGGAAGCTCCTTATTTCTCCTTCAATTTTTAAATGATAGCCTTGCTCAGTAAAGTAGACTTAGTTTTATGTCCTTGCTTTTCATCACCTTAAATATTTCACACCATTGTCTTCAGTCCTGAAATGTTTCTGTTGAGAAATCAGATGACAGTCCAATTGGTGGTCTCTTATATGTAACTACCTGCTTTTCTCTTGCAGCTTTTAGGATTCTCTCTTTGTCTTTAAGCCTTGTCATTTTAATTATGATGTGTCTTGGTGTAGCTTGGGATTTAGACACCTGGCCAGTGAAATATTCCTCCAGAATTTCAGCTGCCAACTGTGGGAGCCCAGCCAACCTGCTCACGTCTCCTCTACACTCCCTACCAGTCTTGTTGTGGTGAAGTGGTTTCTTATGTCTGTTATTATTTATAAGGCTTCTCTCCAGCTATTGTTCAGTTGGTTATTTAGGATGATTTCTCTACAATATGTAATTCCAGATTGTTCCTGGGAGGTGGTTAGTGTGGCTTCCACTTACTCCTCCACCATCTTGGATCTCATCCACAGTTAAATTTATTCAGCATTCCAAACTTTCAAACTTTAAGTAGCCCTCTCCCATTCCTACACTCTGACAGATGTCACCAGAGACTCCCTCATCTGCAGAATATTTAAATCACACACTCCACTTCTTGAGAACCACTTTTGTCTTCCCTGCTTACTTGCCTTCCTTTCTGCTTCTCCAGTCCATTGGCCCTTTTGCTTTTTCTCTCTCCATCATCCCTCTTGTATTCAGATTCCTTTGGTTCAGCTTAGTCTTCATTGTCCATTACCACCATTCCTTTGTTGCAAATACCCTCATGTTTCTTTCTTTTTCTGTCCTTCTCACCTGACAACATTCCAACTCTGTATGAATCCAGCCATCAAACTTCTCCAGGTCTACTTCTGAATGGCTTGGTATTGTTGAAAAATGTCATACAACTTGGTAGATGAAAACACTGTGTATTTGCCATAACCAAATGTAATTGGTTTCATCTGCATGGCAAACCTAATACTATCTTGATTAGTTGAATTCATCCTACTTTCTTCAAGGACTATTTCCTACCTTTTTTATTCTCTTTAAAACTGCACACTGTCCCTCAGTGTTAGAAGATGACCTTGCCTCATATTTAAAAGGTAAACACTCATATTCCCTTCACATGGTTCATACTACAGTGTATGTCTGCACTCTCTTTTCACAAGTTATGATGGAGGATATGCCCCTCCTCTTATCCACAGCCACTTGCCTCACATGTGGTTTGAATTCTCTTCCCTCTATCCTTTTCCATCTATCTGGATCTATTTGATCAGCATTAAAATATGCTATAGTATTCCCACTAGGAACAACCACAATGACAGCAACAGCAACGATGATGATGGGAAGCAACAACAATAACTACCACCCTTCTTTGACCCTGGTCTTTCTCTTTCACTACTTTACTTTCATAGCCTCAAGGCTTATCTGCTCATGCCTGGCTTCTGTCTTCACAATTCCATTATATTAGGACTTCCTAATGTTACTTGCATGCATTAAATTCAAGGGACTGTGTTTAGTTCTCATTTTACTTTATTTACAGCAACATGACACATTCTTTTATTAAAATGCTTTTTTTTTTCTCTTGACCTCTCCGGCACCACCACTCTTGGTTTCCTCCCATCCCATGGCTTCTCACTCCCAGTCTCCTTGACTGACCTTGAAATACTGAACCCACTTCTCTTCTTCCTTTACACTTTCTGTGGACAATCTCAACCACTCCTGTGATTATTGTTTATATATGAATGTAACTTCCCAACTTATATCTTCAACTCTGACTTCCCTTTGAGCTCTAGGCATTTATATATGACTACATTTGAGACACATCAAGTTAAATAGCCCCAAATTAAATTTTTGATCTTTTCCCTCTGCTCTTTCCTGCCAATACGCTCTTCTTCTGGTGTACTCCATTTAATGGGTAATACCATGGTTTATTCTATTGCCCAGGCCATAGCTAATTGAATTGAAATGTTGTCAATTCTACTTCAAAAATACATATCAAATCCATTTCCACATCTTAGTATGTGAGACATATCTCTTGCAAGGGTTATTGCAATGGCTTTTTAATAGTATCTACAATCTACTTTTATATTTCTGATTCATTCAGTATATTGTAGTCAGTGATTTTTTAAAAGCAAAGATTTGATCAAGTCATTGCTTCCCATTGCATTTAGGATAAACTATAAAGTAAATAACACAGCAATAAGACTCTGACTGGTGTGGTTCCTGCCAACTTTTGCCAGTCTTTCATTTGCTTATGATATTCTAGCCATTAAGGACTCATTCTAGTTCTCAGAATGCCTCAAGCTCTCTCCTGTCTCCCACACTTCCTACATGCAATTCCCTCTGCCTAGAACTCTCTTTCCCCTAATCTTTACCTGGAGAATTCTTATGCATACTTCAGATTTCAAAAATTAGGTTCCTATGGTTTAAATATTCTCTCATAGTATTTTGTACTTTTCCATGATAGCACTTATCACAATTTTTATCTTTATTTATGTGACTATTTACCTGTCTTCCTGCTAAACCATCAGCTAAGAAGGCAAAGACTATTCTGTCTTCCCACCCTGTATCATCAACACCTGGCACATTGGATGGGCCCAATAATATATGCTGAATCAATAAATAATTAATAAGAAACCCTGTAGTGGAGGGGGGAGAGTGGTGTGTGTGTGAGGGGGAAATAGAAACAACTGTACTTGAACACCAATAAAAGAAAAGAAACCCTGTATCAACTGGAAGTGTTATGTCAGGGTATGTTCATTTGTTCATTCATTACTTTATTCATTCAACAAATATCTTGTATTTTTAAAGCCAAAGGAAGAAATCGCTCTCTGCAACTTTCCCTTCACTGTTTCATATGTTAATACTCCATAACAAGTTTCGTCTATCTTCTCAGGGACTCAGTCCTTGGCCATGGTCACATTTGCCACAACTGCCTAGCTCACTGGGTATATCAAGTTTCAGGAAAGCATTTTCTTCCCTCTGCACTGCACTGCTCTGTCCCTAAATGTCCTGACTGTTAATTCCATCACAAATAATATGATTCATCCATCACAGGTGAGATCAGGTGTGTCCAGAGGGTCACATATCATCTGTGTTTATTTTTAAACAAACATTTATTTCAACAACTATGTGCTAGGCTTTCATAGATGTTTTCTCATTTAATTCTCACAACAACCTCTTATAGGGGGTTTTATTATTCCTACTTTGTAGGTGAGAAACTTGAAGCTCAGGGAATTATCGGCTAGAATCACAGATGAAAATGCTTTCTTTTTGTTCTGGTATGATGCTTGTGTTCTTCAAAATCATGAATTCATGTTTAAAAATGAGTCCAGCCAAATGTTGAATTATGCCTGGTAATTCAGAGGACTTAAGTACACATTTTTAGGGATCTTATTTTATAAAAGTAAGATGCTAGTGACCCAGAGATCTTGCAAATGATCCAAAATTTAGCTGTGCCATGTGCTTGGGGAGTGGGGGTGGGGCAATTGCACTCTGAACCAAGTCAGGCAGAAATATGGTACCACCCTTCTAGACAGACATCTGTTCAAATATAAATTTCCTGTCTATTGAGGCTTCTGCTCTATTGAAGTAAAGGTCTCGATATGGCTGAACAAGTCAATCATTGTAAACCTTGTTAGTGTGACAGCCCCCTGTGTATTGTTTAACTGGAAATGAAACACAAATACACCAAACCCCTGCAGTATCTGCTTCACGGTGCATAAATCTACCATGCATCTTGTCACTTGAAATTTGATGGCAAGCTACCAAATGGTAGAAAAGACTTCATCCTCCAAGGGCTATGCAAATGAGTTCAGGCTCCAGACAATAAGGTGGAAGGACACAGACTGTCCTTTGCTCCCCTCCCCCATACCCTTCCCAGAAAGCCTTCCCTAGGGTAATTTCTTAGTGGCAACTGGTGAATTATCCAAATACAAATGACTAGTGTTCATTCAGTTCCACATGCAGATCTGGCTTCAGATGTTCTAAATAAGATTGAAATATTCTTCCTGCTTTCTACTAGCCAAGCTGTATTATTGCTTGCAGCAAAACCTTCTCAGACCCTTATTAAGGCATTTTTAATTGCTTTCCTCAGCTTTCTTTCTCTTTTATTTAAATCTTAGAGGTTAGGGATAATCTGCTATTAGTTCGGCTAAGATAAAGATGCTCACCTCACTCCCCTCTTATTTCCTCCCTACCCTAATTTATCACACATCTGTGACATAGCAAAGTCTGCAGCTTGGAAAGGTCTAAACAAGTCTGTTAGCCTGCTGCTGCTAATAGTTCTGGGCTTAGGTTAAATTATCTTACCACCAGTTATGTTTTCTTTGTTGGGTTTTAAGTAGATAGGACATTTCTCTATCAGGATCTACTGGGAAGATTTATCCATATATTGTTGGAATGGAACCTGGAAGTCTGAAAACACTATTCCAGCTGCAAGTTTTGAGCAGATTAAATCATTCAAAACAAGCAGTTGGCTGTCAGAATCAGCCCTTCTGGGTCACAGCCAAACCTTTTCAGGGCTGCCCTTGAAAGCAGGGCCCAGGTGTAGGGAAGCTGGGACAAACCATTGTGAGTCCATTAGCAGTTCACAGGAGGAGCGAGCTGGCTGAAGTCGGGGAAGGTTGGGCCTTATGAGAGCACTATGAGGACGTGCCAAGATGAGTGAGCAGGGCAGCAGAAGGATGGAGAATGAAGCAAGGGTCAGAAATGGAGGCCTGCTCCCCATAAAGCCACAGTCTACCTCGTCAGTTCTTCGAGGAGAATCTAAGGGAAGAAGAGCCTCCTAAAAGGCTATACGTATATGACAATCTCTTCTATGCTCAATGGCTTTCTTGGAACATTTAATATACTGGGTCTGGCAGAAGTAACACCTGCTTGAGTGTGGTTGGTAGGGTAATAATATGGGTGTAATAATTTATAGTTTTAATTTGAACATTTCACCTAAAATGTCATATAGGGTGCTTGAATGTGGTATTGTTATGTTACAGAATTGCATGGCTATGATTTTGTAATAAAAGATTTTTTAATAAAAAAGGGTGTTATTTATGCCAAACCCTGTATATATGTTTATTGATTTTAGAAAGAGAGAGGAAAAGAAACAGAGATGGATAGGGACAGAAACAGAGAAACATTGTTGCCAGAGGAAAACATCCCTTGGCTGCTTCTCATACTCGTCCTGACCAGGGATCGAACCCACAACCCAGTATGTGCCTAGATGGGGGATTAAACCCACCATCTTTTGGTATATGGGATGATGCTCCAGCTAACTGAGCCACCCAGCCAAGGCTTTCTCGGAACATTTAATGACATTTGTTTTCTTATTCAAATGTAACTCCCCTTTATCATTAAATACACTAGTCCCCTCTTACCTGCAGTTTAGCTTCCCACAGTTTCAACTACTTGTTGTCAACAGCAGTCTGAAACTATTACTGGTAAGTGGAAAATTCCAGAAATAAAAATTCATAAGTTTTAAATTATAAGTGGTTCTGAGTAGTATGTTGAAATCTTGTGACTCCTGGGCCATCCAGTCCTGGACAGGAATCATCCCTTTGTTCTGTGTCCACACTGTAGACGCTCCCCGTCTGTTAGTCACTTAGTAGCTGCCATCTTGATTATCAGATCAACTGTCTCAGTATCACAGTGTTTGTGTTCAGTAACCTTTGTTTTACCTAATGATGGCCCCAAAGTGCAAGAGTAGTGATGCTGGCAACTCAGATGTGCCACAGAGAAGCCGTAAGTGCTTCCATTAAGTGGGAAGTTATGTTTGTATATGAAAAAACATAGTATATATAGGGTTTGGTACTATTCCTGGTTTCAGGCATCCACCTGGGGATCTTGGAACGTATCTCCTACAGATAAAGGGGACCACAGCAACTCATTTTTGAGGAAAGGAAGAATTTATTGAATTTTATAACAGTTCATTCCTACTTTTCCTTAAGAAGACATCAATGTAACCTTTGAGAGGATAAAACATGGAAAACCCATATTCCATATAACAATCTGATTATAGTTTAAAATGCATTCTTATGATAAGCTCTTGAAATATCTAAGCAATGTATTAAAACATTCTTGAACTATTTTAGGCTAGACATACCTTATGAATTAAAAGTAGCAGGCTCTATTTCATTGATAAAGGGAGAATATAGTCTCTTGTTGGAAGGTTAATGATTTTTTTCCTAGCAACCATTTTTTTCTTTAGGTAATTGTTGATTTCTTAGGAGAAGCAGTTTATTTTCTCATCTCAGGATGAGGAATTGTTTGAAAAATATTTTATGTGATTCAGAAATAGGTAAATCTCTATGGATTTCAAAACAGTAGTATTGTATGGGAACATACACATGCTATGTAAACTTACATAATGATATTTTATAGACTTAATAATCTTTTTATTGCTTCTGGGGCCAGAGAATGTGCTATTTCAAGTGTAGACTGATTTTCATTAAAGAGACTGAAGAGTAAAATTTTAAGATTTCTGTTTTTGGGCTCGAACAAGACACTCCAATCATAGTAATCATTAGTTTACGAGGCTTGCCTCCAATGTTACCTTATTAATTTTTCCTTAGCAGCTTCATCATCTATAATTCTTCTCCACTATGTAATTTTCTGGCATTTTTCTTATCGGTGGTCTAGGACACTGGTGTGGGAACTCAGGCAGCCATCATCGTGGTACAAGCAGTTGTAGGTTACAAAAGAAAAAGAAGATATGATTTCTGTCCATAAGAATATTCCCCTGTAACTGGGAAGGTAGAATATATGCTCATGAAGAACATTTAAAGACAAATCTACAAAAAATGTGTTCATCAACAATGATAAATTAGCATATAATTATTATAGTTCCCATTTTCAAGTGATTAATATGTACTAGAAACTTTTAAAAAATGTTCTATTTTTACATCTTCCTCATCTCTTTTTACAGATGAGGAAGCTGAGGCTCAGGGAGGTCATATGAGCAACCAGGATCACTCAGCTAATAAATGATAACTCGAGTTTGCAGTCTAGCTGGATCTGACCCCAGTGCCTGACCTCCTGCATACTGCTGTAACTCCATAGGCATCAACAGTGTCTGTTTCCTTCACAACCTTGCCTCAACATCTCCTACAATGTTGGCACGTGGTAAGTACTTAAGGATGATTTACAGGTTGACTGACCACTGCTAAATGCACAAAAGAATTATCCTGTTCTAAAGCTGTAAGCTTGTCATTGAACTAAATTTGTTTTCTCTGAAATAGGCCTTATGTGGTTAGATACAAGACTTTTTTTTCTCCATAGGGCATGTGATTCTGCTTTCTCCGTTGAGCTTCTTCATCTGCCTCTGCTTTTAACAAACCGTGAGGCTGACTGTAGAGGGAGGGCAGTGCTTGAGTAGTACTGCCTGGAACACCCTAAGCTCTGTAGACCCATCAGTGCCTGGCTCTGTAGCCAGCCAGCTTTGCTGTAGCTGGGGTAGGGGTGCCATTCTCTGGACAGCTGACCTCCTCAGAGGTTCTAGTATGCTAGGAGAGAATAGAAAGGCCCATTGCTCTGAACCAGTTTGTTCTGCTTGTGGCTTCCTAAGTGCAGACTGGGAAAAGTGACTTATTATCCTTCATTAGAAGATCACTCGAATTTACAGACCTTAGAATGAAATTATGTGCATGATGCACTTTTGAACTCATTACTGAGTATATTAAATCATATTGAAATGCTGTTTCTGCGGCAGGTGTACTGCTGACTGGGAGCTCAGACAGGGCCTTGGCTATGAAATGTCAGTCTGGCAACATTATTCCCTCTTCTGTTGTTGCATTTCTTCCACATTTTGGAACATCTGTTCGTATTTGTTTATTGAGCCCTTGGGGCTCACATCCAATATCATGCTTAACTTCATGAAATTGCTATTTTAAGGACAGTTTTTTTTTCATTCTGCTAAAAATGAGTGATATATAATAAAACAGAACAGCTTAGGGGCTGGGAGGGATTGTGACATTTTCACCCGTTTCATTAGCTGCAGGTGATGAGAGGACATCAACTGCCCCCACAGAGGGAAAATGGCCTTAGACACTTGTGAGCTTGGGGACTCTCTGGTGACTGGCTGGGCTTTCAATGTGGGTTTTTAAAAAATACCCTTACTGGAAGATATGTTTATTAAAAGGGGGAGAGAGGGAAGTATCGATCGATTGCCTTCTGCAGGCGTTCAGACCAGGGATTGAACCCCCAACCTAGGTATGTGTCCTGACCCAGGTTGGAACCTTCCGATGTATGGGCCAATGCTCTAACCAGCTGAGCCATGTGACCATGGCTCAATGTGGGTTTTAAACTTAGCACTTGGTAAAAAGAATTTGAGAGCAGAAAATGACAAGGACAGCCAGGTGGAGAATGCTGCTGCAGCTGGTTGTGGCTGGCAGGGTGTTTTAGTCTGCTGGTGCTGCCATAACAGAGTACCACCATACCACTGACTGGATGGCTTAGACAACAGAAGTTGATTGTCTCCCAGTTCTGGAGACCAAAAGTGTGAAATGAATATATGGTCATGGTTGGTTCCCTCTCAGGGCTGTGGTGGAGAATCAGTTTATGCCTCTCTCCTAGTTTCTGGTGGTTGCTGGCAATCTTTAGTGTTTGTTGATGTCTGCTGCATCACCCTAATCTCTGCCTTCATGTCCACATGGCATTCTTCCTGTGTGTGTCTGTGCCTGTGTACTAATTTCCCCTTTTTATAAGGATACCGGTAATATTGAATCAGGGGTCCACCCTCATGACTTCATTTTGACTTGATTACTTCGGTAAGGACCTGTCTCCAAATAAGGTCACATTCTGAGATACTGTGTTTAAGATTTCAACATAACCTTCTTGGAGGGATATAATTCAATTCATATCATAGGGATAGGGGAATGCAAAAAACATTTTTTGAGTGTGTGTGTGTGTGTGTGTGTGAGTGTGTGTGTGAGGGAGAGAGAGAGAGGGAGGGAGAGAGAGAGAGAGATTGAGAAATGCATACACATACATATTTCCATATTTCTGGGCTAGGTACTATAACTGTTGGAGTAAAGTGCCTTCCAAGACTTTGTTGATATTATTCTGATAATGTCTCCTGTTCTCCCAGGATTTGAAAACTAACACAGTCCCCTGGACCCTCCTCCACTGGGGTTGCATGTCCTCCATTATTGCAGTGCATGAGCAGGTTGCCCACTAGCCATTATTGGTTTTCTTCTAAATACCTTCTCTAACAGCTGATAAAACCCAACACAGAATATGTGAAGTTCACTTCTCTATCAGGGACAGGTTGCCTTCTATCCACAGTAAGCTTTCAGTGAAAAGGTTGGCGTTTGCTGGATTAGCACAACATCATGTGCAAAGATATGCTTAATAAATGCTTTGTGAGGATTTGTTTGTTAACTTATTTACCAGGCATTTTTTACATTTCTTCATTTATAATAGAGCACCTGCTTTGCATAGGTCACATGTTATGGAATTTGTTAAGAGTCAGTCCATTCTCAAGTGCAGTGCATGAATCCCTCCTGTAGCGGTCCCAATGAGCATATCTTAAATAATCAACGAGGCAGGCAGCTCACCACCTGAATGAGGAATTTATCTTTGTAGTTGGGCATGTCTATTTCTAAAAGTAGAAAGTACTTTTTAAAAAATTGAACCAAAATCTACTTTGTATTTATACTTTGTAATGATATGTCTGCCCAGTTGTCCTGTTTTTAGAGGCACTTAAAAAATTGAGATATAATTCATGGACCATTAAATTCACCCTTTTAAAGTGCACAATTTAGTAGTATTTAGTATGTTTACAAAGTTGTACAATCATCACTACTATCTAATTCATCATCCCTAAAAGAATCTCTGTACTCTTTACTCTTTATTATCTGTTGGCCTACATTCCATATACACAAGGTGTGTCCGGAAAACGTCCAATCATTGTTAATATAGCAAGAATGACATGCATGACATTGATGTAACCTGGCAGCCAAGGGGAGTGGACTGGAATGAACATGCATGAGCAATGACAACTTCACTATACTAGTTAGGGAGGGCGGTAGACACTGTTGAGTAAGCATGTGTACTGTGTGGTTGTCACATTCAAAATGACTAAGTGAGTAGAACCACAACTCTGCATCAAATTTTGCATTAAGCGTGAACATTCCTCCATGGAAACTATTCAGATGATTCAGAAGGCTGCAGCTATGAGCACCTGGTGATTGGCAGCTTTATCACAACAGCATGCCTGCTCGTGCATCATGTCTCGTGTATCATGTCTTGTGCAGTTTTTTGGTGAAACATCAAATCACCCAGGTGAGTCAGCCCCCCTGCAGCCCAGATTTGGTGCCCTGTGACTTTTGGCTTTTCCCAAAACTAAAAGCACCTTTGAAAAATAAGAGATTTCAGGCTGTTGATGAGATTTTGGAAAATAGGACGGGGCAGCTGATGGTGATTGGGAGAACTGTGTGGGGTCCCAAGGTGCCTACTTTGAAGGAGATTGAGCTGTTATTGTCCTATGTACAATGCTTCTTGTATCTCATCTCTTCTTCAATAAATGTCTCTATTTTTCATAGCACATGGCTGTATACTTTCTGGACAGAGCTTGTAAGTGAGATCATGTACAAAAGCAGTCACAGAAGCTTAGCTACATAAAACCGACTGACAGCTGCCTGAAAGATGGAAGGTGGGATGAAAGATGGCAAAGGTTTAAGCAAAGAACATTTATGTACGAACAACAGTTATGGGGATTGGCTTAGGGAGGGGAAAGGGTGGGTGGTGGAGGTAGGAAAAGGGAGAAAAAGTTGGAATAACTGTAACACCTTTAAGAAATAAAAATAAAATAGCCCTGTCAGGTATAGCTCAGTGGATTGAACATGGGCCTGAGAACCAAAGGGTCACTGGTTCAATTTCCAGTCAGGGCACATGCCTGGGTTGTGGGGCATATGAGGGGCAACCACACATTGATGTTTCTCTCCCTCTCTTTCTCCTTCCCTTCCCTTCTCTCTAATAAATAAATAAAATCTTTAAAAAAATAAAATGAAATGAAAATACTCTTCATTACCTACCACCTTTCCCCAGCCCCCCCAAACCATTACTTTTATCTCTAGATTTACCTATTTTTAACATTTCATATAAATGGAGACATACAATATATGGTCCTTTGTGTCTGGCTTCTTTAGCTTAGCATGGGATTTCAAAGTTTATCTATGTTGTAGCATGTAGAAGTACCTTATTTCTCTTTATGCATATACCATATTTTGTTTATTCATTTATTAGTTGATGGACATGTGGCTTGTTTCCACTCGGCCTGTTATGAATAATGCTGCCGCAAACACGAGGGCACTACAAGTTTTTGTGTGAATGCATGTTTTCAGTTCTCTGGGGAGTGGAATTGCTGGTTCATATGGTACTTCTTTGTTTAACTCTTTGAGGAAGAGCCAAATTGTTTTCCATAGTAAAAGGTGGCACCATTTTCCATTCTCATGAGCAACATATGAGAGTTCTGATTTCTCCACATTCTCATCAACACTTGTTACTGTTGTTCATCTTTTTGGTCATAGCCATCCCTGTGAATGTGAAATAGTTCCTCGAGGTGGTTTTGATTTGCTTTTCTATCACCACTACTAGAGTTGAGAATCTTTTTTTAAAAAGATTTTATTTATTTATGTTCAGAGAGGAGAGGAGAGGGAGAAAGAGAGGGAGAGAAACATTGATGTGTGAGAGAAACATCGACTGGTTGCTTCTCACATGCCCCCAAGCAGGGACCTGGCCTGCAATACCAGCATGTGCCCTGACCAGGAATCAAACTGGTGACCTTTCACTTTGTGGTATGATGTCTGATGAACTGACCCACACCAGTTAGGGCAAGAATCTTTGCAATCTGCTTCTCTGCCATTTGTATATTTTCTTTGGAGAAATACAACCATCTTAATTTTTCATTTTGAAAAAATTTTCTTATTTATTAATTTAGCAAACATTTATTGAGCACACACTGATGTGCTAGGTATGTGCTAAATACTAGGGACTCCAAGAGGCATGGAAGAAATTTTAGACTGAATGGTAGAGTACCTAGGTATCTGTTTGCATAAGATATTTATGCTAACGATATATTGTGAAGGCTCATGAATCCTCAGGCGAGAAAGGCTATTCCGAGGAGAGGGAGATGTCTAAGACTCATTTGGCTTCTATTTGACCCTCTGTGGGTTTGGGTTCTCAAACAGAGGTCAGGAAGTCACAAATAAGACTTAGAATCAGAACTCACAGAAATATTGTCTCTGTAAAGCAAAAGTCAGTGAATAGTTCAGTTATTTTCATTTTGGGAGCTCACTCGACAAAGCCCAAAGCAAATGCTGAGGCTTGAGCAGAGGGCTCGGCCAGTAGGAAGCTGTAACTGTATTGATGCTTGGTCAAGGACATTGGTATTTCTCTGGTGGATTCTAGAGGCAATCTGTGTGATAGTGTCACTGAACAGTGCTGGTGCTGTCAACAGCTTCATAGGAGGGATGTAACAGTCACAGAAGGTACCACTCCTTGAGATGGGGCAGGTTCAAAAGGGAAGGAAAATGGTGGAGAATATATGGTAACTGACAGGACTGAATATTGACCAAGGGGATTCCTGACAGAGGAATTTGAAGGGATTTGGAGGATCCCCAAAGAGTATGTAGGGACAGCACCAAAGAAATACTAATTTTGACTATTAATTTCACCCTACTTTTACTCCTCCATTGGCGTGGCTTAGGGGCAGTATAGGTTACAGATAAATAAGACATGGTCTCTTTGCAAAGAGAACAAAGGGGGAGACCAATAGAAATATATAATTTGAATAGTCACCCCCCAAGTTAGCACAGCTATTTAATTTAGACCCTGTTCTTATTCTTTATTTAAGATATTGGTTATCTTCTGGCTCCTCCCACTTCCATCCTGTTGATTTTTACCCAATTCTACCTTTTTGTCTAGTTTCATGAGAGCAGTCTCCTTCACATACTTTCTCTGAACCCAGCCTCCTGGGTGGCCCTCTCTCCTGCAACCCATGCCTGCCCTGTTCTCCTGCCTGACCCAGGGTATTGGAATACTTCTCTTTTTCTCTGCTTGGAAGAGGGGACCTTTAGAAACTTCAAGGATGGAGGAGACTTGAGCAGAATTTTGAAGGGTATGTTGGGGTTTTCCACATGGTTATAGAATTAGAAGGTAGAAAGACACAGAACCTTGAAACAGTTTGGCATATTTTAAAGAGCCTGCAAGTAGTTTGGTATAAGCATGGGGTACTTGGGTGAAAGTAATGAGATGAGATGAGGGTCAAAAGATTGGGCGTGGGCCACATTATGAAAGGTTAAGAATATTGGATTTTACTCTGAAGGCAAGCAGAGGACAAGGATGGGTTTTTTAAAATCTTTATTGGGAAATAACAGCCATAAGTTTAAGGTATATAGCATATGGTTTGATTTACATATATTGTGAAATAATTACCACAGGAAGTTCAGCTAACACCCATTTTTTCTCCCATAGAGATACAGTAAAACAGAAAGAAAAAAGAATAAAGAAAAAAAGTTTTCCCTTATGATGAGGACTGCATATAGACTGGTTGGATATGTTTCTCTAGGTTTCTAGTTCAAGTCACTATTGCCTGCTTTTATTTATGCAATTTTAAATAATAGATGCAATCATATCTTAGATTTTTGTGTAAGGCAAATCTCTGTTCATGCCAATATAAGAAATGACACTGTCATACTCATGTTTATTTCAAAGCACCTGATTTTCCTCTTGAAGTGATTACAGATTTAGGACAGTCTTACCTCTGGGTGAAAATGGAGAGGGGTAAAGAAGGAGGGTGCAAGGAAGTTCCCAGCTGTATTAGTAATGCTTTGTTTCTTAAGTAAGGAGGTACTGTCATGTCTATTGTGTAGTCTTTGTACAGCATTGTGTCTATTTAATATTGCGTAATTGAAAATGGTTAGTTCTGTAAACAGGAAAACATTAAAGAGAAAAAGAGTAAATTGGCTGAACAATCTTAGTTATTATATTAAAAAGTAAAGCTTTAAACGATTAATCCTGACCAAGTCCTGCATTCTTTTATTTACTTATTTAACAAACACCGAGCATTTACTGTAGTATGGTGATGGAGATATGAAGTCAAATCATGTGTATTCAGGCCCTAACAGATCTTCCAGTAGCATGGCAAACATATTTAAACAAATAATTATGTGATACTATGTCCAGGGATACAATGGAGATATAAAAAATGTACTTTGTTAGCTGAAGGTGTGTGTGCTTCTGTGTGTCGGTGTGCACGTATAGCTAAGTGTGTTAAAGCAGTCATGGATGACTTAACAAAAAAGAGACTCTAAAGCCTCTCCTTTCCTGTATTGTATCAAGAGTATGCTCCCTGTGAAACTCATTCCCTGCATTGAAAGCTTATGGGAACTATTTATTCTGAGATCCCAGAAGAGATTTTAAATAGCACAGGTGGCTGGTCTTGTTCTCACACACCTGTCTGCATGCCATTGAGGCTTCTATTTTGAAGCATCCCTTTGTAAATTTCTCTTCAGTCCAGGACCAATCAATGCTTTACCTTAAGGAGAAGGGCTTTATTCAAGTCCTTGAGATGGCAGTAACTGCTATTCTGGGTTATGTGAGAAGGGTATATGAGCCTTCGTGATTGATTCCTGCCTGGCTCTTTTTCTATTTTTTCTCCTTTAGCTCAGATATATACAGAAGTGGCAGAGGATGGAGGGAAGGGGATATCAGTTTAGGGATTCAGTTAGACCGACCATGTAATTTGGACATGACTCCAAAACATTGTCTGGCACATGTTCACTGGAAGAGGTAACACTTGGGGTTTTTATAAATTAAATTTGGTGGTGATGAAACCACTGACTTAGAATCTTGGTATTATGTTCATTCTGCAGAGGCAGAGCTGACCAAAGGGCAGCAGTGAGGGGTAAGTTGAATAGGATGAGTGCCCTAGGTCTAAGATCCCATGGACTGAATAAATGTCCTGCATATCTTTGTAGTTGGAGATTGCATTACAAAATTTGCTTTCAAGAAGATAGAAACAGGGAGGAACTGAATCAGAAAATATTCACTCCTACTCCCCCAACATCATTTGTATATTTTTCTGGTTTTCATTAGACTGGTGTACTTGTCTACCTACCCACTGCTGGAAACATTTCTCATTCTCTTTCCAGCAATCTCTAGGTTGGAGAGTGTTTTGGGACCTCATTAATGTCTAAGATTGAAATATGTGAGACACTTGACTAGAATAGTTATGGAGAGGTAAAGCTGATAGTAATTTAAAACTTTTGCACTGCATAATGCTCAGGGCTGATATCTTATTCCTGGAGAGTATTCCAAACAATTCTTAGCTTCTATTTTCCTTTATCTACTAATAATTTTCCCAGAAGGACTATCAAGACTATCAATTTTACTTGACATTTTATAACTGTTAGGGAAATAAAAAGTGATCATTCTTAACAATTTAATTTGAAAAGTATATACCTTTTCTCATGTACAATTGATGAAATTTGAGCAGAAGTCCCAAATTATACCTTTACAAACAAAGTGCAATAAAGTCAAGAGGAAAAAATCTATGTACTTGAGTAAAAGCAATAATAAGAAAAATGTTTCATTACTTTTTCCTGCTTTTTTCATTCATTCATTCATTTATTCATTCATCCATTAAAGGAATATTTATTGGGTACTTCTTATGTGTTAAGCAATGAGTGAATTGTCAGGTGTAAAATGAACAAACAGGAGTCTTTGCCTTATAAAACTTATAGAAAAGAGAGATATTGAACAAATAACCATCTACATTCATCATTACACACTGTAATAAGTGCTATAAAGAAAGTATATGAAGTATGAGAGAACTTGTAATAAACAGATCTTGTTTAGCCTGCAAGTCATAGAGAGTGGTTTTTGAGCTGAGATCTGAGGAAACAGTATGAATTAAGTAGATAAAGAAAATGGAGTGTGTCTTAGTCAATTCAGGGTGCTATCACAAATACCACAGTCTGGGCGGCTCAAACAATAAGTTATTTCTCACAGTTCTAGAGGCTGGGAAGTCCAAGATCAAAGTGCTGGCAGATTTGGATTTGGTAGGGACCCACATTCTAGGTTGGCAGATATATGCCTTCTTGCTGTGTCCTAACATGATAGAGAAGGGGGGAAGGGAGGGTGAGAGAAAGAGAGAGAGAGAGAGAGAGAGAGAGAGAGAGCGCGCATTAGTGAAAGAGCGCACGTGGGTGTGCTCTGATGTTTCTTCTCATAAGGGTGCTAATCCCATTCGTGAGGGCTCTACCTCATCATCTAATACCCTTACAGTTGGGATTAGAATTTCAACTTAAGACTTTTTGGGGGACATACAAACATTCAGTCTACAACAGAGTTCTGCAGCTCTGGAACAATATGTACACAGGTCCTGAGGTGGGAGGGAGCATGTGCATTAATTAAGGAACTTAGGCCAGTGAGGAATAGAGGGCCACACTACCAGGCTGGTAAAATAGACAGGGACTAGATTATTTAGGGCCTTGTAGTAAGGATTAAGGAGTTCATGATTATTCTATGAGAATAGGAAAATCATTTGAGGGTTTCCATCAGGGGAATAGCATAGTTATATTTGCAGTTTGAAACATCACTGTTGTAGTGTGGAGAATGGGTATGGGGCAAGAGAAAATGTTGGGGGGCTAGTGAGGAAGTTGTTGCTTTGAGCAGGTGAGAAGTCATTATAGCTTGGATTAATTGGTGGAAATGGAGATGGATACCAGTGGATAGAGTTGTTTCGTGATAAATTAATATGACCTGATGATAGATTGGAAATAGGAGGTGAAAGAGGCAGAAGTATCAAGCCTTACTCCAGTTACCTGGTTTGTTGTACTTATTAGGTGATAATAGTGCTTATCACTATGATAAAGATCACTATGGAAGACAATCAGATTTGGGGCAAAAGTCATGAAACTTGTTTTGCATTTGAGGGAAGCATTTGAGGTATCTTTGAGATATGCAAATGCATATATGAAGCAGATGGTTGTATACAAGCCTGGAGCTCAGAGGAGAGGTATGGTTAGCGATGTAAATTTGGAAGTTGGTTACGTATAAGTTGTATTTTTTCACTTTTTTCAAATTTATTTATTTAATATATTTTATTAATTATGCTATTAGTTATACTATCTCACCCCCTGCATTCCTCTCCACCCTGCACACCCCCCACCTGTACTTTCCTCTTAGTTCATGTCCATGGGTCATACATATAAGTTCTTTGGCTGCTACATTTTTTATACTATTCTTAACCTCCCCCTGTCTATTTTGTACCTATCATTTATGCTACTTATTTCCTGTACCTTTTCCCATATTCCACCCCTCCCCTTCCCCACTGATAATCTCCATGTGATCTCCATTTCTGTGATTCTGTTCCTGTTCTAGTTGTTTGCTTAGTTTGTTTTTGTTTTTTAGGCTTGGTTGTTGATAGTTGTGAGTTTGTTGTCATTTTACTGTTCATATTTTTGATCTTCTTCTTTTCCTTAGATAAGTCCCTTTAACATTGCATATAAGGGTTTGGTGATGATGAACTCCTTTAACTTGACCTTATCTGGGAAGCACTTTATCTGCCCTTCCATTCTAAATGAAACCTTTGCTGGAGAGAGCAATCTTAGATGTAGGTCCTTGCCTTTCATGACTTTGAATACTTCTTTCTAGCCCCTTCTTGCCTGCAAGGTTTCTTTTGAGAAATCAGCTGATAGTCATATGGGAACTCCTTTGTAAGTAACTATCTCCTTTTCTCTTGATGCTTTTAAGATTCTTTCCTTCTCTTTAATCTTGGGTAATGTAATTATGATGTGCCTTGGTGTGTGCTTCCTTGAGTCCAACTTCTTTGGGACTCTTGGGCTTCCTGGACTTCCTGGAAGTCTATTTCCTTTGCCAGATTGGGGAAGTTCTCCTTTATTATTTTTTCAACTAAGTTTTCAATTTCTTGCTCATCATCTTCTCCTTCTGGAACCCTTATGATTTGGATGTTGGAATGTTTAAAGTTGTTCCAGAGTTTCCTAAGCCTTTCCCCATTTTTTTTGAATTCCCTTTTCTTCATTCTGTTTTGGCTGAATGTTTCTTTCTTCCTTCTGGTCCAAACCGTTGATTTGAGTCCCAGTTTCCTTCCCTTCACTGTTGGTTCCCTGTACATTTTCCTTTATTTCACTTTTCATAGCCTTTACCTTTCCCTCTGTTTTGCGACCAAACTCAACCATTTCTGAGAACATCCTGATTACTAGTGTTTTGAACTCTGCATCTGAAAGGTTGGCTACCTCTTCATCGCTTAGTTGTATTTTTTCTGGAGCTTTGATCTGTTCTTTTCATTTGGGCCATTTTTGTCTCTGAGTGCCTGTTGCCTGGTAAGGGGCAGAGCCTTAGGTATTCACCAGGGTAGGGCAATCCACATCACTGCTTTGTGGCACTGTTTGTGGGGGAGGGGTCCAAGAGGGAACCATGCTGCTTGCTTGGCTTTCGGCTGGCTTTCAGTTACTTCCTTCACTACCCACAATCAAATTGGGCCCTTCTGGTGCTGATTCCCAGGTGGGTGGGTTTGTGTATATTCTAGGACCCTGTGGGTCTCTCCAACAAACTCTCTGATGAAGCTGTGAGTTTCTCTGCTGCCTCAACCCCCACAGGTTTTTTCAGTCAGACGTTTTGAGGCTTTATTTCCCTGCGCTAGAACCCTGGGTTACACAGTGTGTCTTGTTCCCATTTTTTCTCCTGGTTGGTCTGCATGCAAATGTGGGACCTCCCACTCTACCAGCCACTGCTGCTGGCCTCGGTCCTCCAGCTGCCACCTTGCTGCCTGTCCTCTCCATCCCAGCTACCATCTCTGCCCCTCCTCCTGGTCTGCATCAATGCTTCTTCTTTAACTCCTTGGTTGTTAGACTTCCATACAGTTCGACTTTCTGGCAGTTCTGGTTGTTGTTTGTTTTTAAATTTGTAGTTGTCCTTCTTTTGGTTGTGTGAGGAGGCACAGCGTATCTACCTACACCTCCATCTTGGCTGGAAGTGTGGTTATGTATAGATTGTTATTGAAGTCATATTTTGGATGAAATATGGGCTGGAGCTGATAAACTGACTTATGCAATTTATCTCAACATGATTATGTGGAGGTTTATCAGATTTTATCTTTGGATAAAAACTTAGAAATTACCTTTAAGGTTCACTTTCCAAATACTAAAAATTTTTTATTATTTTCAGTATAAAGTAACACATGCTCATTATAAAATATTTTTGGAAAGGCTAGCCCTCCTTCTCCCTTTCCTATTTTTACAACAGATGATGAAAAGGAGACCTTAGGAGATGAAAGTAGTTCATCTTTAACAGAAGATTTGGCCTTAAACTTGTACTTTTCAGTAATGGTTATGTTATATTATGGTGATAAATTGTTTTTTTAAATCATTTTTTTAAATTAATGCTTGGATACAGTTGTCTCTATTTTCCCACCTCTACTTTCTCCTGCCCCACACACCCCCACCTCCCACCCTCAATCCTACCCCCATTTGGCTTTGTCCATGGTTCCTTTATACATGTTCTTTGATGACCCTTTCCCTTCTTTCCCCCATTATTTCTCTTCCCCCTCCGCTCTGGTTACTGTCAGCTTGTTCTTAATTTCAATGTCTCTGGATAAAATGTTTTTAATGGAGAAAATTCTTTGATATGGAAGGGTAAGATCTTGGGAAACAGAGAAGGCATCTACTAATAATTATTTCAATTATGAACAGAAACATTTCTTAACAAAGGGTCTTCAATGCCCAGGCATTTGTAGGTCCTGGGTGACATAAGTAGTATAGCATACAAAGACGTCATTTTATCTTCCCTTCTTTTCCTCTCTAAAGTTATGGGGAGAGGCTGGAATAGAAAAGGTTAAGTTTTACTTGTAACTTTCTGTTCTTTTGTACAGATTTATAGTTTTATATGTATGAATAGTTGAATTACTGTTTTTCCAATCAATTCATATAAATTCGTCTAATTCTGGAATTGTAAAGACAGCAATATTTTTCATCTCAGTGCCATGTCAGGCGAAATGGGAAGAGAAGTGTTAAAGACAAGAGCTCTGTGTTCTTCCATAGATATTAAAGGATTGAGATCCCTTATGTGAGCTGCTGACCAACTTAGTTAATAGGAGAGTACCTGGCAGGAAAAAAATTGAACTGAGGAGGTGGAACAGAGTTCTGTGCCTTCTGTTTTCCTAGGAGAGCCAAGAAGGGCAATCTTTAAAGCAAGGAACTTCAAGAAAATCACAAGAGATGATCTCATCCCCCAAGTACTGCTGCTGAAAGCAGAGAATAACCTGATAATAGAAAGAGCTAGCCCAGTGGAGTTGTAATAAATATTTTTGGTAATTACTTTGAAAAGAAGAATGAATCAGGGATTTTATCTGAAGTTGATAGTGAGTTATCTTTGAAGAAAAAGTCTAATTAAACTCTGGACATCTGGAGCCATATTGGAAGATGGGATTTTGACCCCTTACTATAAGTAGTGTCTCTTGAATATTAATATTTAATAAAAAACTATGATCAACTCATGTATTTGCTTGTCTATTAGTAGATAATGATGCAGGCAAATTGGACAGTGAATGTATTGATGCTTATTAAGTATCATTCAAAGGAGAGAACTTACCTGGCAGACACCAGTATTTTTGGTGCAGATCATAGATTGAGTTCCCTGGGAGACAGACTCTTTAGGAAGTACCCTTGAGAGGAACATCTGCAGAAGGTGTGTAACTTTCCACCTCATAGTATGCCACAGGAAGGAGGTGTGTGCCGTGGGTGAGGGCTGGCAGCCGAGGACACTCTCCTTGCAGTACTCCTAGCAGCTGGGGGAGTGCATTACAGTGTTTACAACAGTGTGTGTCTTCTCTTATACCTGCTCACCCCTGTATTCTGCCATAGGCATATTGACTAAGGCCAGTGAAGCATTTAGGGCCCCTTACTTGCACAGGCCCCTTCCAAGACCCTAAACCTAATTTTGTATTCTTTTTCTTGGAAAGAGCCCTCCAAATGTAGAAACTTTACAAAACTTAAATCTTCCCCTGATCCTGCTTCAGTTACTCTAAGTTTGGGAAGGAAAAGAGAAAGAAAACGTACATTCGAATGCCTACCCTGCCCCAAGCATCATGTTCGTACATATTATATCATTTCAGTTTGGGAACCTTGTCTGCATTTCTCCCATGTTCAAAATCTTTGATTTCTCAGCATTTGCATATGCTTGTTCTTTAGCCTATTTGTGGTGGAAGCCTTTCTCATCCTTTTTGATTTAATTCAAATACTGTCTTATCTTGGAGTCTTCCCCTTGCTGCCCCCGCAACACCAGAATTCTCTTTCTATAGATCTTCACATTCATTTGAGTCTCTCCTGAAATATTTTACTGATCAACCTCTTCTAAATAGTATCCTTGGAATCTTTCTTGATGCGTGAAAAAGGGTTGGATGCTTCTCACAGCATTTTATGGGCATGTCTCACTAAGCTTTGCTCACAGATCATAGCTTCTGTGTACACTGGTGTCTCCTTTGCTCCCTGTGTTCTGAAATGGCAGATTTTGTGCTGTTCACCTTTGCACTCTCAGGCTCTAACACAGTCTGTGTCATGGAGCGGGAGTGCATTAAATATTGGTTGAGGATTCTCCAGTCTAGAAAAAAGTCTCAAGAGCATCAGATTCCTTTCTTTTGAAAACAGAGCTTATAAAGCAACTAACGACAAAGAATCTTGATTTCCTAGTTTCTCAATAACAGAGTGAAGATGTTTTCAGAGAAAAGAAACAGGCATTCCTAGTAGCAAATTTACACTACATATTTTCACTGCAAGAGAATAAATCAGCATTCTAGTTTGTCAATAGAACTATTAACAATATTTTACTCAGAGTCAACCCCTCAGATCTTGAATGCTTCTAAGTTAATGGATAAAACTGATTTTTAAGAGGTGTAATAAAAGGTAAAGAATCTGGACTCTACATGGTGAATCACCAATCTATTTATTTTCCAGATATTTTAACACAGAAATGGACTGATCTCATATATTCTGGTTTATAAATTCCATATCAATAAATCAATAAATATTGATAGCATCATTCTTGATTTGTGAACAATATTTCATTATATGGTTATGCCAGAATTTATTTAACCAATCTGCCTTAAAATATTTATTAGGTTGTTTCTATATTTTTTACCATCGTAAACAAAATTCAGTGAACATCTTTTTTTTTTTTTTAATATATTTATTGATTATGCTATTACAGTTGTCCCATTTCCCCCCCCACTCCACTCCATCCTGCCCACCCCCCTCCCTCCCACATTCCCCCCCCATAGTTCATGTCCATGGGTCATACTTATAAGTTCTTTGGCTTCTACATTTCCTACACTATTTTTACCCTCCCCCTGTCTATTTTCCACCTATCATCTATGCTACTTATTCTCTGTACCTTTACCCCCCTCTCCCCCTCCCACTCCCTTATTGACAACCCTCATGTTCTAGTTGTTTGCCTAGTTTGCTCTCGTTTTTGTTTTATGTGTGGTCGTTAATAACTGTGAGTTTGCTGTCATTTTTACTGTTCCTATTTTTGATCTTTTTCTTAGGTAACTCCCTTTAACATTTCATATAATAAGGGCTTGGTGATGATGAGCCTCTTCAACTTGACCTTATCTGAGAAGCACTTTATCCTCCCTTCCATTCTAAATGATAGCTTTGCTGGATACAGTAATCTTGGACGTAGGTCCTTGCGTTTAATCTTGGGTAATGTAATTATGATGTGTCTTGTTGTGTTCCTCCTTGGGTCCAGCTTCTTTGGGACTCTCTGAGCTTCCTGGACTTCCCGGAAGTCTATTTCCTTTGCCAGATCGGGGAAGTTCTCCATTATTTGTTCAAATAAGTTTTCAATTTTTTGTTCTTCCTCTTCTCCTTCTGGCACCCCTATAATTCGGATGTTGGAACGTTTCAAGGTGTCCTGGAGGTTCCTAAGCCTCTCCTCATTTTTCCAAGTTCTTGTTTCTTCATTCTTTTCTGGTTGAATGTTTGTTTCTTCCTTCTGGTCCATACCATTGATTTGAGTCCCAGTTTCCTTCTCATCACTATTGGTTCCCTGTACATTTTCCTTTGTTTCTCTTAGCATAGGCTTCATTTTTTCATCTGTTTTTCGAATAGATTCAACCAAGTCTGTGAGCATATTGATAACCAGTGCTTTGAACTGTGCATCCGATAGGTTGGCTATCTCTTCGTCGCTTAGTTGTATTTTTTCTGGAGCTTTGAAGTGTTCTGTCATTTGGGCCATTTTTTTTGTTTGTTTGTCTTGGCGCGTCTGTTACTTTAAGGGGCGGAGCCTTAGGTGTTCACCCGGGCGGGGTAATGCTGGTCGCTGCGCTGTGATGCTGTACGTGGGGGCGGGGCCGAGAGGGAGCAATGGCGCCCGCCTCACTCTCCTCCAGCTTTCAATCTTTCACTCCGCTACCCACAATCAAACTGGGCCCCTCTGGTGCTGGTTCCGGAGTAAGTGGGCCTGTGCACACTCTAGGCCCCTGTGGGTCTCTCCAACAACCTCTCCTGTGAGGCTGGGAGTCTCTCCTGCCGCCCCAACCCCCAGGGGCACTTTCAATCAGAGGTTTGAGGCTTTATTTCCTGGAACTGGAGCCCTGGGTTGCGCAGCGGTCTGCTTCTCTGCCCGCCGTTCGTCAGGTTTATCTGTGGGCGAATGTGGTGCCGCAATGTGCTATCCGCCACTCTGCCTGCCCCACTCTCCGCCACTCTGAGTCCAGCCCTCTGGGTTTATCTGTGCAAATGTGGGACCGCAGGGTCTGCTAGTGCTCGGACTGCCTGCGCCATTTGTCCCACACTCCGCCAGTCTCAGTCCCGCCACAGCCACGCGAGTCCTCTCCACCCCAGTGCCGTCTCCGCCCCTCCTACCAGTCTGGATGAATGATTATTTTCTGTTTCCTTGGTGTTGGTCCCCCTTGCTGTTAGATTCTCTGTCGGTTCTGGTTGTGCGAGGAGGCGCAGTGAGTCTACCTACGCCGCCATCTTGGTTCTCTTCAGTGAACATCTTTATGAATGTATCTTTGCCAACATATCTAATTATTTACCCTAGATAAATTTTGAAAATGGAATTTTTTAGTTAAAGAGTATGACTTAAAAATTATGTATATAAGTGTGTGTGTACATTTAATATATTATTTATTTATTTAGCTACTTGGCACAGACAGTCTTATGTCCTTCATGCAATTGTTTCTGGGAAGCAGCTCTGCATCTCAGTGGGCCTATGTGCCTAATACTCATCTGTGGATTCTGAGCAGAAGCGATGTATATCACTCCCTGGTGTGCCTTCTCTATGGCCTCCTTCTTCTGTCTCAGCCGAGTGTTGATACCCGGGTGACCCTGGAAGCCACAGTGAAGATGGTGGAGGCTCTGTGGATCAGGCTGTGTCATTTTCTCTATAGTGAGAGGACAAGAGCCCTCTCCACTAGTCAAGATTACCCATTTCAGACTCTAGGCGGGTAAGAAATATGCATTGTGTGAAACCACTGATATTAAGGGTTTGTCTGTTACAACACCTAGTGCTTTCTTTTCTAATACAGGTAGCTTGTCCTCTAGAAAGGGTGTTCCTCTACCAGCAGCGTATGAGAGTGCCCCTCCTTGTTCCTTTCAGTCTTACTAACACTTCCATAGTGCTTAAAAGATTGCCATTGTCATAGCTGGAAATGGTAGGTATTTCATTGTTGTATGATCATGCAATTCCGTGAGTTCAAGTAAATTAGACATACTGATAAACTACTATTTCTTTTTATCCCAGAGATCTGTGACTTCAAAAATTCCTGGAAGGCAAAACAAATATCTAAGTTTCAAAAGTTCTCTTACATGCATATTTATGAACACTTGGAGATACTATCTTTAAGCCAAAAAAACTGAATTAACAGAAATATGAGAGTAACTTCAATATAGCTTACTTGGAGCTGCCAACAGCCTCATAGTGGGGCTGTGAGCCAATCTGATGGGGTGTGTATGAGTAGAAGGAAAAAAACTCAGTGGAAGTTGTTCAATTATTTTAATGAGTCTTGAATCCAGTGGACTAAGTGCAAATTCATCTGATTTAATTGAGTGACACTAATTGGTGAAGAGAAGGCAATCAAATAGGCTGTTCAATGCAATTATTCAAAATTCATATTTTTTTTCTAATTTACCACTGATATTTTGCCCTTCTTCCTTTGTGCTCTGTGGGTAGATTCTAAAAATAATTTAGCATTTATTGAAGCACACCACAACAGATTAGAGAATGCTCCGTGTACTAGGGTTTGCTTTTATGTTTTTAAACCAAGGGTTAAGATATTTTGTTCTTTGAGCCGGATCACTGAACACAGAAATAGCCTCTGACGCATTGTCATGTTTGTTGCTAAAAACCTAAGTCCATAGGGATGAGAGGGTTTGCAGAGCTAACAGAATGGAGAAAAGAAGGTTTATAATCATACTGGTGTGGAAGAAGCAGGAGGGAAATACGGGCTTTTACCCAACTGAAGACAGGATTCTCACAGCTGGGCCCTCTGGGTCCAGAAGCACTGAGGACCCAGGCTCATCTTCAGAGTGGTAACTACTGGGGCAGCAAGATCTCAAAAAGAATGGCTTCTTGGTGCATAGGAGAGGGCCTAATGTCAGGCTTGGGGTTCCCAGCCTTACGTGTATCTCTACCTCTGGCAGAGCACAGAGGCCACAGAAGTTCCTAGATCTGAAGAGACCATGTAATCTGGGACAGTGGATACCTCAGTAATAATTTATGAAGACAGATGACCTCAACATGACCCAGGAGAGATGAGGACCAAGACAGAAATTAAATTTATTTATTAAAAAATTAATTATTTTGCACACCTGAGTCAGTGGACAGAGATTAATGCTTACTCTATCTACATTTCCTGGGGCCAAACATCTCAGATCATTATGTGCTCATGAGGAGCCATAGTTTTATTTAATTGTATTTGTTCATTTACTGTAATTTGATAATATTTCCTATGAGCACATATTTAAATAATTATTCAACTAAAACAATGTTTTCAGAGTTGGCCTGGAAAAGGGGCTTTAGAATCTGAAGATTCCAGTAGTATATGATCTCTCAGCATGAAATTCAGATTTGAATTTCATCATTACTCACTAGAAATCAGAGCAGATTTAGTGTGAGTATTTAACTGTGGGTAGAGTTAGATGCAGAAAATGCTTCCTAAAATCATGAAAAGTAGGTGCTGGCCTGGTGGCTCAGTTGGCTGGAGCATTGTCCCATACACCAAAAGTTTGTGGATTTGATTCCTGGTCAGGGCATATACCTAGGTTGCAGGTTCGATACCCAGTACAGGAGGCAACCGACTGATGTTTCTCTTGAACACTGATGTTTCTTTCTCTCTCTCTCCCTTTCCCTCTCTTTCTCTCTCTCTAAAAAAAAAATCAATGAACATATCCTCAAGTAAGGATTAAAAAACAAAAAAATAAATAAATCATGAAAAGTAGTATAAAGTGTCACTGAGCTCTGGTCATAGGGCACTAGATTCCAAATTTTAGAAGAGGACCCTAGAGTTTCCCCCTGTATTTATATCTTTGCTTAGGGGTATTTGAGATTTCAGTTATTGCGTTAAGCTTTGAGCTACCTTGAAGAGACATTAGAGGGATGTTCCTGGGAATAGGGACTGTGGCTGGACCTGGCTTTCAGGCCCAAGCCTTGATTTTGGAAGGCTGGACTCCTTGTCACATGAGAATGGACTGTCCCACCAAGTAACACACTCTCTTGGTTTGATTTGAGACCTGGGGTCACCCTGGTGATGCCCAGGTACCCACTCTGCATTCTGAGTTGCTGCCTCTTTCCCATGGAGCTGCATTTTGGTATTTGGAACTCAATTTTACTAATGCAGATCACATGGCAGGCAGGACAAACCAATCCCTGGTTTGTTCCCCATTAGCAGTCAACAAGCAACATATCACAGTCATGTTTGGCATCAATGTTGTCTGTGAGTGGCTAAAAAAATCAATGTGATTTCTGTCCATTGAGACTTGCCACTGCTTGCAAGCTTACCTTGACTGAGGTTCCCCCTCCTCCCCTTTTGGGCCACCTTTATGTGGGACCACTCCTGTGGCTGCTTTTGTCAGGTCACAATTATGCTGAGGTGCTTGAAGCACTGCTCAGTGTGTTTTTAAGGCCTGCATGAACCATGGTTCCTTCACTTAGGTGATTATACAGCTACTACAGGAGTGTCATCCACCTTCTGTGCAGTTTCTTTTCAACAGGACTGGTTGTAGCATGTGCCTCAGGCTTCCTAGAAGTCCCCCTTGTTGGGATAGCTTCATAAGGAGATCAACATGTCTAATGCCTATTTTTTGATTCCTGTGAAGGCCACCTCAAAGGTGGCATGGGTCTGGGAGTTCACCTTTGTACTGTCTAAATTCTGTATTTGTATCTGCCATGAAATTAGGGATTTTTGAAGATACCTGAGGACCTGAGCTGATTTGGAGTAGCCTGGATTCTCTGCTCTGGTACTTGAATTATGCACTTTTTTTTTGGACAGTGGCTCTTGCTTCAGACCCTGAATCCAGAATCATCATGTTGGGACTTCACAGGGACCTTTGCTTCTTTTACATTCTATTTTTCTTTGACCCACAGATAAGGTTAAACAGTTTTTTTGGTCTTAATCTTTTTCAGCCATGTCTTGGTAGATAACATACAAAGTGGGTGATCCAATAATACTTCAGACCCCACTTCTTTAAAAGGGAGTTGGGGGTGGATCTAGCCAATGAGAATGAAGCGTCTGTTTCTGATGTAAGTTTGGCAAGATGCATGGACAGGAACAACCCCTTTCTAACAGTAAGGCGCAGGTAGTGATAAGGTTGGGGAGAGGAGATAAGTCAGGTCAGGCTAATGCATTAACATTGCAATCTCAGTAACTTGATGCAAAGAGAATGATTTCTTTTTTTTTTTCTTCTTTTTAAAAAAATTATTTATTTATTTTTATTCAGTTACAATTGTCTGCATTTTCTCCCCTCTCCTCCTCCCCACCCCAGCCAGTCCCATGAGAATGATTTCTTGATCGGGCATAGTATTTTTGCAGACCCTGATGCTTTGTGGGCAGTTCAATCCCAAGCAGTGGTTTAGGAATCTCACATGTTTCTGTTTATCAACACATGAATTCCAGTCCATGGTGACAGGTGAAGACAGAGATGGAGTGTTGTACAAGAGCTTTTCACTGCCTTTGCCTAGAGAGGACACATGCTACCTCTATGTAGAATTCATTGGTCAGAATTGGTCACTCACCCCTGCCTAACAGTTAAGTGGCTGGTAAGGGTAGTTTCTTCCCAGAAAGGAGAGCAGATCCTGCTGTTGGTGACCAATAGTAATGTTTACCCAGTGGAAGAGATGATAAAAGGACTAAGGTTCCTGCCATAGGTGGGGCTGCCATCGCTAGCATTCTCCTACAGCTTTTCTGCCTGACAGGGACCATATTAACAATTTCATATTACTGATACATGATGTTTACCTTGCAGGCATGACCAGCTACATTTCTGCCTGAGAGTTTCTGCTATGGGGCTCATGTCAAGAGAGTGGGGAGCAGAAGGGGAGAGTTGTTGCATTTTTCATTTGTCTCCTGCACCCAATAAAGCATTTTCTTAAGACTTATTAAAAGTACACATTTTGTCTAGACCACATGGGTGGGCATGTAGGATTCTGAAAAGCTGCTGCCGATTCCTTCAGCTTATTTAGGAGCCATTTGCAAGAGGCCTTAGGGCAAAGGCTGACGTGCTGTTTTCCCAGACTTGGAGAGCTGTCCCTAGGGAGCAGATACACACACACACACACACACACACACACACACACACACACGCTGTGAATCACTTCTCTTATTGATGCTTAATTAACTTTTAAGCCTTCTAAACTCTTGAACCAGCTGATAGCAGAATCCTGGGTGGCAGGATGCTGAGCCTTATGCTCAGCATTGATTAAATATGAGTTGCATTTGTCATGAGATTTAATGCATGCATTAATAGAGGCCGTAGTGGTTCCCAAATGCTGGCCTGCAGACTAGATGAATCAGACTCATCTGGGATATCAGGTAAAATACAGGTGCTCAGGTCCCATCCTGGGTCCACAGAATCAGAAGTCTTTATTTGAATAAACTCTTCAGGTCATTTAGATGCATAGCCAGGATTTGGAATCCCTGCTGATAAGAAACTAGTACTGGAAGTCTGAGGGTCGGCTAGTGGGGTTCCAGTCACGCTCTGATACTAACTGTGTGGACTCAGTTCACTTAAACTTTCTGTTCTCAGCTTTGGCAGCTATATCCTACATTGTGATGAGACTGATAGAGGGAGGGATGGGCATGGAAATCAATGAAAAATAATAGTTAAAGGAGGATTCATATTCCTTCTTTGTCTCTTTCTTTGATTCCATTTTTCTGTATGTTTTTTTTCTTCTCTCTTTCTATCTCTCTTTTGTTAACCTAAAAACAAAAGGTCAGAGTGAGAGGCAACAAGAATTTGAGATCCAAAAGAATACCTATTAGGGAAGGACTGATTCAGACTAAAACCCAAATAGTGTTCTGATTAAAAGGTGAAGTCAGGGTGTGTTTATGAGAAAGGGAAGGGGAATATAATTACATGAGTACAAGGGAGGAATTTCTACAGGTGTTAATATGCTAAGGAAGGAGTTTCTATAGGTGCAGGTAAGCTAACATAGTGATGTTCATTCTAAATAATGCCCTTAATTTTCAGTAGTCTAGTCATATGTCTGCTTTCCAGTTAGCCGTGCAAACAGTTGTTTGCCATACAATGCTGCTTTGGGCCCAGTCCAAAGGTTATCTCACCCAGTTTTAACATTCTAAAGGTTTGAGGAGTAAGACATTAAGGCATTTCCTCTGGGATGGCAGCGCCAACTCCATTTTGAAGTGGCTTCATTTATATTATTTTTTACATCTAGAACAGATATATATATCCTTCTGAGTTCTCAGGTAATATGTGGAGGGGATTTGAGGGGAGAGAAATGAAACTCATTTGAAGATGTAAGGTTATTTTTGCCTGTAGATTTTTACCTTCAATGGATTTGCAGGTTCAGATCATAATTTTTGGAAGATGAATTTATCAACTTACAGGCTTCAACATTTCTTAATATATTTGACAAAAGTTCTGACTGGCACGTCAGGCCCATATTCTGTATGTGTGTATGACACATGGTACAGACTGTGTAAGCAGGCCTTTGCCCTGTTGTTCATTTAACTACTCAAACACCCTATGGGATCCTGACTGTTTTTGGTTTTAGGATGGCAGGTATTTATTATATTAGAATTATATGAGAATAGGTATAATAGGACTCCTGCAGGACTAATTAGGACTGACAAGTCTTAATTAGTTTCTAATGTTGTCCTGGTTTAGAATGGGACTGGCATCTACAAAATCTGAATTTAGCACATCATTGAACAATTTTATTTTTAAAATAAAGCCATTATTTTAAATATCAATAATAATGACAACTATCATGTGATTTCCATGTGTCTTAAAATGTTCCAACATATAACACTAATAAAATTTAGAGGCTAACACTATATAATACTACTATTAAATATTCAGGCTGATTTGAATTTCACCAATTGTGATCTGTTTTTTAATAATAATATCAATATGAATGTTCCTATTAATTTTCAGACTTGAGTGGGATAGCCTTATAGTAGTAGTATGAATAAAGGGCTATAAAAGTTAATCTATGCATTAATTAATTCATTTATTCATTCAATATTATTAAATAACAATATTTAGGAATATAAAAATTTAAGTTCTGGGGGTATGGATAAAACATCCTTTACCTTGAATATCTCACAGTCCAATGGTGGCCATGAAAGTAGGCAGAAAATCATACATAGCAGAACATCCTATGCTAAGGGAAAACCCCAGGGTGATATGAAATGAACAGGTACCATTAACAGTAAAGTAGAAATCAGGAGGAGATGTTTTGTGGATGCTGAATTGGAACATTTTGGGAGTATTCCACATGGATAGAGACTTCTTGTAGGTACTTGGACCCACAGATTGGTAGAGAAATTAAGGTTAGAGCCATAGCTTGGGAGATGCCATAGAGAAGAGAAGGTTCAAATCTTGGAGGGGATACATTTTTTAAAGGAAAAACTATAAAAGTTGAGGGCAGATATTAATTTTGTATCCTGCTGTTTTGCTGAATTCATTTATCAGTACTAATAGTTTCTTGGTGGAATCTTTGGGGATCTCTATGTACAATGTCATGTCATCTGCAGATAAAGATAGTTTTACTTCTTCTTTTCCAATTTGGATGCCTTTTATTTTTTCTTGTTGTCTGATTGCTGTGGCTCTGACTGCCAATACTATGTTGAATAAGAGATGTATAAGCGGACATCCCTGTCTTGTTCCCAATCTTAAGTGGAACGCTTATAGTTTGTGCCCATTGAGTATGATGCTGGCAGTTGCATTTTTATATGCCAATAATTAATTAACAGGGAAATTAAGAAAACATCCCATTTACAATAACGTAAAAAAGAATAAAACACCTAGGAATGAACCTAACAATGGATGTAAAAGACCTGTACTTGGAAAACCAGAAGACGCTGAAGAAAGAAACTGAAAAAGATACAAATAAGTGGAAGCACATACTGTGTTCATGGATAGGAAGAATTAACACCCTTAAAATGTTCACACTACCCCAAACAATCTATAGGTTCAATGAAATTCTTGTCAAGATTCGAAAGATATATTTCACAGAACTAGAACAAATATTTCAGAATTTTATATGGAACAACAAAAGGCCCCATATAGCAACAGTGATCCTGAGAAAGAAGAACAAAGTTGGAGGAATCATGCTACCAAATATCAAACTATCCTCTAAGGCCATAGTAATCAAAACAGCAGCATGGTACTGGCACAAAAACAGACAAAAAATCAATGGAACAGAATACAGAGCCCAGAAATAAACCCACACCTCTATAGTAAATTAATATTTGACAGAGGAAGTGAGCACATACAATAGGCTAAAGATAATTTATTCAACAAATGGAGTTGGGAAAAGTGGGCAGATAGGTACAGAAAAATTAAACTAGACCACCTTCTTACACCACACACAAGAATAAATTCAAAATGGATTAAATACTCAAATAGACTCAAAACCATAAACATCATAGAAAAAAACATAGGCGGCAAAATCTCAGACATTGCTCATAGTAATATTTTATCAGATATATCTCCCCAGGCAAGGGAAACAAAAGAAAAATATAAACAAATGGGACTGCATCAAACTAAAAAGGTTTTGCACAGCAAAGGAAATCATCAACAAAATAAAAAGACAACCCATAGAATGGGAGAATATATTTGCCAATACATCTGATAGGGGGTTTACCCCCCAAATTTATAAAGAACTTACAAAACTGAACAACAACAACAACAACAAAAAACCCAATTAAAAAATGGGCAAAAGACCTGAATAGACACTTCTCCTAAGAGGGAGTACAGTTGGCCAATAGACATATGATAAGATGTCCAATGTCACTAATCATCAGAGAAATGCAAATAAAAACCACAATGAGATAACATCTCATACTGGTCAGAATGGCTATCATCAATAAATCAACAAGTTCTGGGGAGGGTGTGGAGAAAGGGGAACTCTTTGGCACTGTTGGTGGGAATGCACACTGGTGCAACCACTGTGGAAAGCAGTATGGAGATACCTCAAAAAACTAAAAATGGATCTGCCTTTTGACCCCACTTCTGTGAATATATCCAAAGGAACCCGAAACACTACTTTGAAAGAACATAAGCACCCCTATGTTCATTGCAGCATTATTTACAATCCCCAAGATATGGAAGCAGCCTAAGTGTCCATCCGTAGATGAGTAGATAAGGCAACTATAGGACATTTAAACAATGGAATACTACTCAGCCATAAAAAAGAAGACAGTTTTACTCTTTGAGACAGCATGTATGGACCTGGAGAACATTCTAAGTGAAATAAGCCAGTCAGAGAAAGACAAATAGGATATGATTTCACTCATATGTGGAATCTAATGAACAAACTGAACCGGCAAGCAAAATAGAGACAGACTCATAGAGAGCAGGATGACAGCTAAGGCGGGGTGGAGGTTATAGTTTGGAGGGACTGAGCAAAAAGGAAAAAGGACTAATGGACATGGACAACAGTGTGTGTAATGGAGGGGGAGTATAAGGGGACTAAATTGTAATGGAAAAATACAGTAAAAAAGGAATTTAAATTAAAAAAATTGAGGACAGAAAATTGGAATGAAGACAAAGATCCAGGAAACCCCCTCATATAGGCTCATATAATAACTACTTTTCTAATAAAACATTTTGACAGATTATTTATTTATTAGAGGATTAAGTCATTGCAATTCATTTGATGGTATGCCTGGAAAGTCTGTAATCTATTTTCTGCTTTGGATTAGAGGACTTGAAAAAAAAAAACAGTTTAAATTGGAAGTTATAACATCACTTTGCCTTTTTTTTCTGTTGAAATGGTGATATGAATCATCTTTTGAGAAATTTTTTGCCTGATAGGTAACACCCTGTAGATTTGCCTCTAACTATTCTATTAATTGAACTGCTGGCATGTTTATATTTAGAGATCTATTCCAGACTATTGGACTTACCAGCTGAAAAACACAAAGACCAGTTCAACCTAGGAGATAATCAATTTTTCATGCTCATTATCATTTAGATTAGTCTCTTATAAAGGAATGGTTGCAGCTTGACACATTTTAATGCTAAATAACACCTCATATCTGGGGAGCTAAGGGGAACATTTAATGCTCCAGGTGAAAATGTGAAGATCTTAAATTTCATAGTAAAAGGGACCATCAGGGCAAGTTTGTGAAAATGCGAGCCAGGAAACTTTGTTCCTTCAATATTTTCATGGTTGCTAAGCCATCATCATTCTTTGTGTGCCTTCCGACTGTCCTGACAGAAAAGGAAAAGCCTTCAAAGTGTAAGTATTTTATTAAGTCTTTCATATTTTGACACCATTTTGCCCTATTTTAATATTTTACATTGAAAAAGAAAAGACATCTTGTATCTCTCCAAAAAATTGAAATGAAAAGAGAGACCCAATTACCCTGGTTTTAGAAGTTTTGGCTGAATGTGGAACCTATAACAGCTTTGCAACACAGGCCCGACTTATGTGACTGGTGAGTGACCTCAAGGACTTGATTATTGGGAAGTGAGAGAATCCTATGATTCCAGATTTTTTGTCAATTTACTAACACTCCTAGGCCTTACATTTGAAACTGGACTATTCCAAGTAATTCTCCCTTCTTTTATTCAAGGAAGGTGTTAACACTGCTCAAGGCTGCCCACTAAAATGTAGCATATATAAGCTACTTTCTAATTGTGCTTTATTCTTATTTTTCAAATAGCTTTTGGCCTTTGGCTCTGGCTACAGGGCCTACAAGCTTAAACTCATTCTGCCTCCATGAAACCCATGCTGCCCCTTTTCCCAGGGGAACCCATGGATCTGTCCATGCAGTGCGCACACACTCATATCTGATGTACATGCACATGCCAGGGAATATGTGGCAGGAAAAAAATGACCATTTAGAAATGTGAGGACTGAAATGGAGCAAACAAGAAACACTGCTGCCTTCCCTTAATATCAGAATGCATGATTTTGAAGGATAGAAACTTTATTCTTTTTACCACAAAAGCTTCTGGCAGTGATAAGCATGATTTCCAAGACTGTACATCACACCAGAAGAGCTCCAACTAATGTACCCGACTATAGTTTCACTGGAGCTCATTAGAACAACAATGCAAACCAGCTGTCCCCTGGTGTTTGGAGAAGAAATATCCAATTAACTGGCCATCATCCACCTGGTTCCAGATTTTGCCATCTCCTGATGAGCCTGTAAGGGCAGCCGGTTTGCATGAATTTTAGTCATTAAATGCAAGCCAGGGGGTGAGGGGAGATGCAGAGGATGGGTATTCTATGCTGTGGGAAGGGGGAGGTGAAAGGCCATCTAGAGCTTGCCTATCTCAAAAGGCAGCAACTGATTAATTAAGCAGGGAATTGATTTTAAAACTGTTCCTTATTCTGTATATGTTGAAGGCTAGAAATATATTTTGCTATAAATGCAAACATAGAACCGTTTTGTAATGCATTTGTTTGCATTTTTCTCTTTAGCAATAGTGACATTAAAAGTGTGAGCCATGCATCTGTATTGTAATTAACCATATTCCTACATTGGAATATTGAAATTCCACTGGAATTCATCATTAAGGCTTTCCTTTGTGGATTTCTTAAAATATGATTAACTCAGAAATAAAAGCAATGACTGGAGCCTGTAAGTCATTATTTCATCCTTTAGAATAAAGCACATAATTGGTATCTGACCATTTAATCCCTGGAATAAAACCTAATGATATGGCTCCTGGAAATGTGATAGGTCTACATCTTTCTGGAGCAATATCACATTTTGAATAGAGTTGTCAATAAAATAATCATTTCTGAGGACTGCTAACTGAAAAACCTGTTGTTACAGTTTCCAATCTTTTCAAAATCACATTTAAAAAATCCATTTTGTTAAAAGATGATCAATCACACCTGATTTATAAGTTGTGGCCTCAGAGGAAATATGGAATGTTTAGAGTTGAAGCCACAGAACAAATGTGCCAGGCTGGAAGCAGACACTTCCTGCATTTCAAACAGTTTCCAGGACATGCTCTAGAATGTGTCAGTTTACAATGTTTAAATCATGGGCAGGTGACCACTTACTTGACAGTCTCTCTCAGTAGGATGTTTATTTTCCATTAAAGGCTTATATTTTGAATTTACATAGACCTACCCTTTCTATTTGGTCAAGAAAGCATATATACATCTGATTATGTTCTAGAAATCTCCTTTTATATCATTTCATATTTGACAATAATTTCTTGCAGCCTGTAATGCACAAGAAATAGAATTTTACATGAAGTATAGTTAGTGGAGTTTCTTTAGAAGATTTGAATGTTGTACATTTTAATCCCTAAAAAATCTTATTAAAATTTTTTTTATTGTTGTTCAAGTACAGTTGTCTACATTTTCCCAATACCACTTTCCCCCACTCCTCCCACCCCCACCTCCTACCCTCAATCCTTCCCCTCTTTGGCTTTGTCCAGGGGTCCTTTATACATGTTCCTTGAGACTTATATCCAACCCATGACCAAAAGTGAATAAGTAACTTGTAAATCTTATATTTCTAGGACTTTGCACAAGAATTTGAAGAAAACAAAGCTCCTCAAACTATAGTCACAATCTTTTAAGATTAATAATTAAAAATTATTCTTCTAAAGGAAACACCATTAAAATGAAAGAGAACCAACAGTAGGGGAAAACATATTTGCAAATGATACCCTGGACAAGGGTTTGATCTCTAAAATATATAAAGAACTCACATGACTCCACTCCAGGAAGACAAATAATCCAAATAAAAAATGACCCAAGGACCTGAACAGACACTTCTCCAAGGAGGACATACAGAGGGCCCAGATCATATGAAAAGGTGCTCAGCATCACTAGCCATCAGAGAGATGCAAATTACAATCACAACGAGATACCACTTCACTCGAGTCAGAATGGTCATCATTAACAAATCAACAAACAAGTGTTGGTGAGGTTGTGCAGAAAAGGGAACCCTAGTGCACTCTTGGTGGGAATGCAGACTGGTGCAGCCACTGTGGAAAACAGTATGAAACTTCCTCAGAAAACTAAACATGGAACTGCCTTTTGACCCAGCAATTCCATTGCTGGGACTATACCCTAAGAATCCTGAAACACCAGTTCAAAGAACCTATGCACCCCAATGTTCGTAGCAGCACAATTTACAATAGCCAAGTGTTGGAAGTAACCTAAGTACCCATCAGTAAATGAGTGGATCAAAAAACTGTGGTACATTTACACAATGGAATACTACACAACAGAAAGAAAGAAGGAGCCCCTACCCTTTGCAACAGCATGGATGGAACAGGAAAGCATTATGCTAAGTGAAATAAGCCAGGTGGTGAAAGAGAAATACCATATGATCTCACCTATATGTGGAGCCTAATCAATAAAACAAACAAGCAAGCAAAATATAACCAGAGACACTGAAATAAAGAACAGACAGTAACCAGAGAAGAGGGGGGAAGGGATAATAAGGGAACGGTCATCAAGGAACATGTATAAAGGACACATGGACAAAGCCAAAAGGGATAGGTTTGAGGGTTGGAGGAAGGGATGGCAGGGGTGCAGGGGTGTGGTAGGGTCAAAATGGAGACAATTGTTTTTGAACAACAATAAAAAAATAAATTATTCTTCTAGGAGGGGTTGTTTGCCTTTGTGATGGATTGGCTAACACTTGATTTGAAGTCTAATCAATATCTAAAACACTATTTGGTAATTCTCACATTTACCTTTCCATCCTTTATAACTCAAACCTCCTGTTCTTCAAGATATTCTCATGATATTACTTATTGACTTCAACAGCTGTCTGAAAATTACCCACTTCTTTCTTTCCTTAGTCTTCTTCAGTGGCCCTGATTTATATGGTGTCAACCCTTCTAAAATTGTGGCTTCATACTACTTTTTTGAGGTTCTTTAGTCACCTTCATTTCCACTCTGAACTTCTTGATAAAAATTACTCTGAAAGTGGATAAAGTCTGAATTTTTTCTTTGGTGATAATAGTTTCCTTATCTTTGCTTATTGCTATAGATTGAATTATTTCTTCCCATAGTAACAGTGCAATATTTTTGTCTGCCCTTCATTACCTGTTCCTTCAGACTTACTTTGCTTTCCTATTGGCTGTGATCCTGCTGTTAACCATCACAATGAAGTCCTCACCAGACTCTTAAAATTCCTTATCTCATGTTACCAACCTTCCGTGTCCTTTTTTTGCTTGATGCTTACCAAAAATTGCGAGAGAAGGTCAGGATGTTACAGTGAGTAAATCTACACTTACTCATATTGGGATAAAGACCCAAATCTCTCATAAGGTCTGCACAACCCTTTGTGAGCTGGCCCAGTCTACTGTCCCTCTACCCTGCTCTTAGGCTTCTGTTCCCGTCATGATGGCCACCTTGTGGTTGCTCAAACACATCACTCTTCCTCTCGGTTTGAGGCCTTTGCTTAGAGCAGCTCCCCCTGCCCCCTTTTATCTTCTCCTAGTTAATTCTTAACCAATCAGGTGATTGCAAGTGAAGTATCACTTTAAGTGGTACTTAGATTGTTTCCTTACCCTTCTCGTATATCAGAGACCATGTCCCTTTATCAGAGTTACAGTTTTACACTTAATTTTGTGATTATACATTTGCTGTCATTTGGATAAACACACAGACCAAAAGTGTTTCTGCTTTCCCCAGTATTCTCAAAAACTGTACTGTGTTCAATAAATATCTTCCATGGAGTAAGTATAGTAAATATTTCACAAATGGCACTTTTATTAGTAGTAACTCCTGAAGCAAATTATATTTAGACATCTCTAACTATTAGAAATGTTTTCTTTATATTAAAGTGAAATCTCATTTCCTGCTTTTGTCCTTGGTGTCATACAAAATAAATTGATTTCGAGTGTGGTGTAGTAGAGATAGCATTGCGTAGGAGTAAGATTTAGTTAAAGCTACCATAATCAGGGGACTTACTACGTACGTGGCAGCATGCTTGTCTGTAAGGTAGGAATAACAATAATTGCTTTACCCTATTCAACTTAAAAAGCATTTGTCAAGCACATATTGTGTTCCATACAATGCATTAATATTTGGGATAAAAGATGAATAACACATATGCCGTACTTGAGGACTTTACAGTTTATTGGAGAAGTACAAGAAAGTATCTCATGTGGGTTTTTGATTATGAATATGGTTTACTGAGGAATTGACTTGATCTGAATGTATTGGGATTCAGATGATTTCTAGTTGCTTGCCCAAGGTGCAGAGACAAATATTTAGCCAGAGCTTCCAGAATAGTTCTGACCCAGAAAAGTATGAAGTTCCCCTGAGAACTTGGTCTTGGTGTATGAAATTTTTGGAAGAATCTCAAGTTGTATCATTGTCAACTAGGGGCTTCTGGGGGACCCATGACTATGGAAACTTGCCCCCCACCCCACCTAGAACTGAACTGTGCTCCTGTCCTGTGTCATTTTCTGTGTGCACATGACTTTTTTTTTCACAAATTTAGATTAATTTTTATCTTCTGCCTATGTCTGATGTTGCCTTCCTATTTCTCCTTTCTTTTGTTTTTTTTATTATCACATGAGGACAGCTTATTGATTTTAGAGAGAGGGGAAGAGAGAGAGAGAGAAAGAGGGAGAGATACATCAATGTGAGAGAGAAACATCAGTCAATCAGTTTCCTTTCCTATGTGCCCCTGGGACAAAACTCTAAACATAGACATGTGACCTGACCAGGATTCAACCTGTAACCTTCTGATTTACAGGAGGACACTCCAACCAACTTAACCACACATTGTATCAACCACATAAGAAGGTTGAATATGTCCGTTGATCATTTAAATATGAGGTAAATGCTGTGATAGGGAATTCTCATGCACCACAGTGGGAGTATAATATGATACCTTTTTTGGAAACTGGAATTACCTCCTAAAGTTGCATATACTCATGTCTATGACTGCATTTGCACACTTAGCTATACGAGGTCTGTGTGGAAAAAGTCCAGCCATTGTTAATATGACAAGAATAGTTTGCACGACATTGATGTAGCCTGGCAGCCAAAGAGAGTGGACTGGAATGCACATGCATGAACAATGATGACTTCACTGTACTAGTCAGTGGGAGCAGTAAATGCCATTGAGTGAGCATGTGTACTGTGTGGCTGTCACATTCAAAATGACTGAGTGAGTAGAGCAACGAATCTGCAACAAATTTTGTGTTAAGCTTGAACATTCCTCTGTGGAAACTATTCAGATGATTCAGAAGGCCACGACTATGGGCAACTGGTGATTGGGAGCTTCATCATGACAATATGCCAGTTCTTGCATTATGTCTTGTGCAGAGTTTTTTGTGAAACATCAAATCACCCAGATGGCTCAGCTCCCCTAAAGCCCAGATTTGGTGCCCTGAGACTTCTGGATTTTCCCCAAACTAAAATCACCTTTGACAGGGAAGAAATTTGAGACCATTGATGAGATTAAGGAAATATGACTGGGTAGTTGATGATGATTCCAACAAAAGATTTTGCACAGTGAGAGAGATGTTGGGAGAACAGTGTGAGGTCCCAAGGTGCCTACTTTGAAGGGGACTGAGGTGTCATTGTCCTATGTACAATGTTTATTGTATTCTTCAATAACAGTCTCTGTTTTTCATATTTCATGGCTTGATACTTTCTGGAAAGACCTCATATACCCAATACAAGTATGTCATTATGTTCACTAAAAGATATGCACTAGAATATTCACAGAAGCACTCTTCGTTATTCCAGACTGGAAACTACCCAAATGAAGTCTACCGTTGGGTATCAAGTCTACCCACTGGTAGACTTGATAAATGTGTTTTATTCATACCCTGGATACTATATAGCAACAAGAATGATTTACAACAATAAACTATAATATGGATGACTTTCACTTGTATAAAATACATAACAGGCAAAAGAAACCTAGGTGTTGGAAGTCAGGATAATGACTACCCTTGTTGGGACTGTTTCTTAGAGGAGAGCAGAGTGGCATTCCTGGGAGCTGATTATCTGTTCTTGATCTGGGTGTAAGGTGGTTTGTGAAAATTCATTATGCTTTACACTTATGGCCTGTGCACTTACCTGCATATGATTTTTATATTTCAATGTAAAGCTTTAAAAGGGTTGGTTTTATTGGTTCTATTTTTTCATCTTATTGAACTCAGGAATCCTGAAAGCAGCTTTGGTTATAGGAGTATAATATGGAAATGTACCATGTAGGAAAGCAGCTGTCCTGTTCACGTTGTAAATTGGCACTTGGTCTGAAAAACAGTTGTCAGGCTAGTAAGGGAGATCTTTGAATTGATGTGCCATATAAAATAATTGTCCCAGTGATTGCAGAGCCCTTGAGATGAACTGACTTGGAATCTATTTCTCTATTTTACTCTGGTTATAGTTGCTATTTTTTCTTTTTAAAATGGATCTGATAGTCTTAAATACTAAATATTTCTACTTTTATTTTTCAACGCGCTCTTAAAAATGACAGGTTAGGCACAGATTTGGTATTTTAAAGAATATTGCTAGCTGCTTCTTGAAAATCCTATAAAATGAAGCAGTGGAAAATGAATTAATTTTTTTAAAAAAGTCAAGAGTTTATTTGATTCGAATCAGGCAGAGCCAACTGGTAGTGTTTATTTATTTATTTTCTTTCCAGTTTTATTGAGATGTAATTGACAAAGAACACTGTATAAGTTTAAGGTGTACAGTATAATGACTTGACATATGTATATACTGTAAAATATTACTGCAATAAGTCTACTTAACATCGATTACCTCATATAGCTACAAAACTTTTAGTGTTTACTATCTTAACAACTTTCAAGTATACCACATGGCATCATTAACTGTAGCCATCATGTTGTTCATTAAATCCTCAGGATTTATTTATCATATAACTGGAAGTGTGTACCTTTTGACCACCTTCATCTAATTCCCACATACCCCACTCACTCCCTGCCTCTAACAACTACAAATCTTATTTCTTTTTCTATGTTATTTTTTTGATTTCACATATAAATGAGATCATACAGCATTTGTCTTTCTCAGACTTATTTTACTGAGTTAACTTTTAACATAAAATTTGTATCTTAAACTCTAAAGTTATTGCACTCACATATTCAGAAGATGGAATATTTAAAAGGTCCATATAAAATTAGGAAATAACAGATATTAAGGACAACTTTTTTAAACAAATGCATTGATTTTTTTTTTATCATACATTCTTGATCACTGACCTACAGCAGTTTGTTAAAATCTTGTGGGCTTGCAATTGTACTTGTTCAAAGACAAACTGAGCTTTATTAAAAATGTTAAGAGTTTGAGCAAAACTGATTTGAATTGGGCAGCATCCAATCTAGCAGAGAGAAAGGATCTTAAAGGAGCGGTATAAAATGAAAGACTTTTACATGCAGGAGACAGTGGGAACAAGGAAGTTACACTGGCAAAAAGCAGGTTGGTTAAAGCAAAGTCACTTACCTTCAAGGCATGGCAGGGGTCCGTCAAGCAGATCAGGTGATTCCTGATTGATTGGTTTAACATTCCATATCTGGGAAAGGCAAAACTGTAATTAAGTCTTGGTTTGATGACATGGGGCTTAATGTAAGTGACTCCATTTCGGGCCTGTTGTCTTGTTTTTAACATAATCTTGTCCTGGACCTGACTCAGGAACTAAAGGAGAAACACTGAAAATCTATACTCAGTTGTGAATTTTCACAACAAATGTCTGTCTTATTTTAATAACTTAAGGATTTTTAATGATTGTAAATGTGCATCTCTGTTGAACAGGTCAATTGAGGTTGTATTCTTTGTCTGCAGAACTTAGCACAACTAACTGGCCTACCATGTGCAGAATCAGCCTTACTGACCTAACCGGAGAAAGGTAAACAGAACCATTGGGCAAGTTACTTCTGGGCTAAAGAACTAACTTCTGGAAACAGATCTTTGTTAGGGTACGATTACACACAACCTCATACCAAAGGCTTTTCAAATTAGAGCTGGAAGGATCTCTTATTCATTGATTTTCTTTCATTCACGTAGTGCTCATTCAGCAAATATATTGAATGTCCACTCCATGTAGGACGCTGCAATCCAATGATGCACAAGACCTCTGGCCTCAAACACTCACAGTCTGATGGGCGAGGTTGTCTAGTGAACAGTGTGCTGAGTGCTGTGATAAGGATAGACACATTAGGCTAAGTGTATTCTCTAATTGCAGTGTGCAAAGTGTGCTTCAGAATGTTATGTTCTATGCATCATTCACAAGTCTGAAGACACAACATAAAAAATTTGTGCCCAAAACTTGTTAGAGTAGCAGTTTTGCTTTTAAGTCTACATAGCGTTTTTTTGTTTGTTTGTTTGGAAACTTATCATTCTACATCCATTAGGCCTTTAATTTGGATCTTACTCTGTATTTCACTAAAAGTAATGTTAGGTAATATAACATTGGGTAAATGCTTCCCTTTCTCCACTACTTTCACTTTGTGGTAGAGAAACTTGAGTGGTCAGAACAAGCATATTGCCTCTTTCACTTTATCAATGCTTAAATTAATTTCTTAATCTGTAATAATATTTTTAGTTTATCAGTCCTTAAACTAATATTTTAGTTTGTCAGTGCTTAAATTAGTTTCTTAATCTGGAATAATAACATAACATGACCTACCTTCACAAATATGCCCCACCAAAATAAGCAGTTGGGTAATGGGTAATTCAGAAGGTGTATGAAAAACATATTTTCCAAATTTTAAGATCTCAAGATGTTATACCCATAACAATTGGCACAATTTTTTTAGTTGTTCCTATACGTAACTATCATCATAATCATGGCATAGAGTTTAATTACTCTGGAAAGTTTCCTCTCGCCCCTTTGCGGTTAGCCCCATCCCACACCCAACATAAGGTAACCTCAGATCTGATTTCTGTTAACACAGATTTGTTTTATCTGCTATGGAATAAGATAGTATATTTTATTTTGAGTTGGCTCTTATTTTCACTCAACATAATGTTTTTAAGATTCATCCACATCGTAGTGAATAGCAGGAGTCTGTTCCTTTTTATTGTTGAGCAGAATTCCATTGTATGGATGTACCACATTTGTTTACCCATTCATATATTAGTGGGCATTCAAGTGGTTTCCAGTATTTAGTTACTATGAATAAGTTGCTATGAATAAGTCTTTGTGTAGGCGTACATTTGTTTCTTTAGAGTACATGACTAGGTGTGAAATTATTGGGCCATGTGGTAAATGTAGATTTAGCTTTATAAGAAACTGTCAAACTGTTTTCCAAAGTGTTTGAACTATTTTACATTCCAAAGCACAGGACTAGTGTTCCAGTTGTACCACATCCTTGCCCTGACTTGTTATTTTCAGTCATTTTAGTTTTAGTAGTTTCAGTGGTTGTGTAGTTGACTTCATTGTGGTTTTAATTTGCATTTATCTGAAGACTAATGATATTAAACATCTTCTCATGTGTTTCTTGGCCTTGATGACGTTTACATTAGCAATACCTGATTTTATATGCATTTCTCACCACTTTTTCAAAGGTAACGGTCGCTTTGACTTTAACAATATAGAGTAGTTTCACATATTTTTATATTTTATATAGACAGAGTCACTGTATGTATTCTTTGGTGTCTTGCTTCTTTCACTCAACACCTTGTTGTGTGATTCAACTGTATTAGTCAGTATTATTTATTGATTATTCATTTCTATTGTTGTTTTATATTGCAATGTAAGGATATGACATTATTTATCTGTTTTATTTCTAGTAAACCTATTATTTACCTATTACGAAAGATGTCTCTGTCCATCTTCCATTACACATCTATGGTGAATATTGTATGCATTCCAGTTGAATTTATGTACTTTTAGGAGTAGCATTTCTGGGTTATAGATTGTAGGTTACAGATTGAGCAGCTACTGCCAAACAGTTTTCGCAGATATACTAACTTATACTCCTACCCACTGAGTTCTGGTTGTTTTGTATCTTCAACAATCTCAAAGTATTTTCTCTTTTTACATTTCTGTGAGTGTTATCTCATTCTATCTTTTTAGATTCTGGTGAGTGTTTTCTCATGATGATTTTAATTTGCATTTCCTCGATGACTATCATATTGAGAACCTTGTCATATGCTTATAAGCCATTTAAATATCTTCTTTTTGTGAAGTGGTTATTAAAATCTTTTATGTGTTTTTCCCCCAATGGCTTATCTACTTTTTGTTTTTTAACCTGAAGTTATTTATGTATCCTGAATACGAATCTTGTAGCATTTATATGTATTGTAAATGTCTTGGTCTATGGGTTGGTTTTTACACTCAACAGTGATTTTTCATGAATACAAATTCTCATTTTTTTTTCTCTTATGCTTTTGTACTTCCTATAGCTTCCTTAAGAAGTGTTTTCCTCCACTGGTCAAGATGGCAGAATAGGTAAATACAGTACTTACATCCTCCCACAATTACATCAAAATTAAAACAAACTACAGAACACCCATCATTCAGAACTACTTGAAATCTAGCTGAACAGAATCCTATAGTGGATATACAGAAGAAGCCATATGGTGAATGGCAGGAGGGGCAGAGATGTGGAATAGGCTGGTCCCATGCCCATGTGCAGTGGTTAAAAATCAAGAGAGCTATTTCAGCTGTGGAGGTCTGCCAGAAGAGCAAAGGATCCCAGCCCCACACCAGGCCTTCCAGCCCAGGATTCCTGTGCTGGGAGGAGAAGTTTTCATAACCTCTTGTTGTACAAACCAGCAGGTGTTCTGGCCGAATGAGATGGAAGGCTTCTGGAGTCATAGGTGTTCCTCTTAAAGGACTCACACACCAACTTTTCTGGACTCACTTACTCTGAACTACAGCACTTTGGAAGCAGTGGGACAGGTACTAGGGCCATACAGGGAGGAACTAAATTGTCTGCCTTCAGGGCAATGGCTGGAGGGACAGCTTTCTCACAAGAGAAGTGTTGGCAGAAGATATTGTTTCTTTGCTGAGCCCTCCCTGGGAGGTGTAGGCAGGTGCCATATCTGAATCTCCATCAACTGGCAAACATTGTTGCCTCACCCTGGTGATTACCTGAGACCCTGCCCGACCCATGTTTGGGCCCACCAAAGCTGTTTCAGTGGCTTTTCCATATTCATAAATATGAATTTCCATTGTTCATAAATATGAACAGCCTATTTTAGTTCATGCTGTTTCCTAAAATTTCTCGAAGGTTCAAAAATGCAAAACAAGCAGCTTTTGGCCTCAGTGTGCCCTGTACCTCTTGCTAAATAAGTCCAGGCATGCCACTAGTGACAGCCAGCCCTGGTTCTCCACTTGGCCTCTCCTAGACACCTTCAAGCCCAGCACAAGTAGAAGTCATCTGTAGATTGCCCTGCAGTTCATGCTAGGTGACCCCAGGCAGGGCATAGTTGGTGGTTAATCTTGGCCTGTACCTCTCTGGAGGTCCCAGAGCCATCTGACCATGTAGACAGCTTTAGACTATTTGAGAGCACCATGCAACCACCTCCACGAGCAATATATTAAGGGGCAAACTCTTGGGGTACCAGAACCTTCCTGAAGTGAATTCTGCTTCATATGTCAGCCCTTGCACAACAGATCTTCCACTGTGGTTGTGGCCAGTCCTCAAAACCGATCAGCCTGGGGGTGAATCCTTCCCATTGATGAGCCAACAAAAATCAAAGCTCAACTACAACAGGACGGTGCACACAGCCCACAAGGGCTTGGGGGAGTGCCCCTGAAGTGCCCAGCTCAGTTGACCAAGGAGGCTGTGCCACTGTATCCTACAGGACATCTACTACATAAGGCCACTCTACCAAGACTGGGAGACACAGCAGTTCTACCTAATATATAGAAACAATAACTTCCCTGGAGGGTGTGGCTCAGTGGATCAAGTGCTGGCCTGTGAACCAAAGGGTTTCCAGTTTCATTACCAGTCAGTGTACATGCCTAGGTTGCAGGTTGGGTCTCTGGCTGGGGGGTGCATGAGAGGCAACCACACATTGATGTTTCTTTCCCTCTCTTTCTCCCTCCCTTCCCATCTCTCTAAAAATACATAAATAAAATATTTAAAAAAGTAACACAGGGAAGCTGTCAAAATGAGGAGACAAAGAAACATGTTCAAAGAACAGGAGAAAAGTCCGGAAAAAGAACTAAACAAAAAGGAGACAAGTAATCTGCCAAATGCAGAGTTCAAAACACTGGTTATTAAAATGCTCAGTGAACTTAGGGGAAGAGATGAATTTAGTGAGAATTTCAACAAAGAGATAGGAAACATAAAAAAGAACCAGTCAGAAATGAAGAATACAATAACTGAAATGAAGAGTACATTAGAGGGAATCATCAGCACAGCAGGTGAAGCAGAAGATCGAATCAGTGACTTGAATAATGAGAAAGAAGAAAACACCCAATCAGAAACAACAAAAAAGAAATTTAATAAGAATCAGGCAAAAAGAAAAAATAATTAAAAAAGCAAGGATAGTTTAAGGAGACACTGGGACAACTTCAGGTGTGCCAACATTTACATCATGGGAATACCAGAAGGAGCAGAGAGAGCAAGGAATTGAAATTTTATTTGAAAAAATAATGATGGAAAGCTTCCTTAATCCGGTGAAGGGAATACACATCCAAGTGCAGGAAGCACAGAGTCTCAAACAAGATGAAACAAAGGAGGCCCACACCAAGACACATCATCATCAAAATGACAAAGATCAAAGACAAAAATAGAATTGTAAGAACAGCAAGAGAAAGATAGTGGAACCTAGAAAACAAGAAAAAAGAAAATAGAAACAATCTCATAGATACAAAGAACATTTTGATGGCTGCCAGATGGAAGGGGATGGGTGAAAAAGGTGAGGGGATTAAGAAACACAAATTGGTTGTTACAAAGTAGTCAATGGAGATGTAAATTATAGCATAAGGGACGTAGTCAGTAACATTGTAATAACTATGTACAGTGTCAGATGGGTACTAGATTTATTGCAGTGATCACTTCATAAATTATATCAATATCTAATCACTGGGTTGTACACCTGAATCTAATATAATATGGTGCCTCAACTGTAATTGAATAATAAAAATTATTTTAAAAAGTCTTTCTCCAGAATCATAATGATCAAAGAGTATTTTTTACCTTTATATTTGCATCTGTAAGTTTTCTTGTCATATTTTTGAATCAACATTTTGTTGACATTATATAATAATTAGAATGTGTTCCTTATTTTGATATTCTCTGAAAAAATTTTGTTAAATTGATGTTTTATGCCTTGGATGTTTGGGAGAATTCACCAGCAAAACCATTTAGGCTTAGGTATTGTGTGTGTGTGTATACTATGCCTTTGTGTGTGAAAATTTTGTTAATAAATAGCACACCATTCAGATTTTCTCTGTCTTCTTTATTAGATTTGATAAGTTGCATTGTTTGAGGAATTTTCTTTCATCCAAATTGTAAAATTTATTGACCTGAAAGTTTCTTTTTAAAAAAAAATTTTTATTGTTATTCAATTACAGTTGTCTGCATTTTCTCCCCATCCCTCCACCCCACCCCAGCCGAACCCACCTCCACCCTCCCCCTTGATTTTGTCCATGTGTCCTTTATAGTAGTTCCTGTAAACCCCTCTCCCCATTGTCCCCTTCCCACTCCCTCCCTCCCTACTCCCCTCTGGCTATTGTTAGATTGTTCTTAACTTCAGTGTCTGGTTATATTTTGTTTGCTTTTTTCTTTTGTTCATTATGTTCTAGTTAAAGGTGAGATCATATGGCATTTGTCCCTCACTGCCTGGCTTATTTCACTTAGCATAATGCTCTCCAGTTCCATCCATGAGGCCACTGTGGAAAACAGTATGGAATTTCCTCAGAAAACTAAAAATGGAACTGCCCTTTGACCCAGCAATTCTGCTGCTGGGATTATACCCTAAGAACCCTGAAACACCAATCCAAAAGAACCTATGCACCCCAATGTTCATAGCAGCACAATTTAAAATAGCCAAGTACTGGAAGCAACCTAAGTGCCCATCAGCAAATGAATGGATCCAAAAACTATGGTACATTTACACAGTGGAATTCTATGTAGCAGAGAGAAAGAAGAAGCTTATACCCTTTGACTTGAAAGTTTCAATACTCTCTTTTTTAATTAGTTCTCATGTCTGTATGATCTGTGATTGCTGTTTCTTTTTTATTCCTGATATCAGTAATTTATGTTTTCTTATTTTCCTTCTTGATAAGTCCTGGGAGTTTTCCAACATTATTAATCTTTTTAAAGAACTGATTTTTTGACTCGACTGCAGGAGAACCAAGATGGCGGCGTAGGTAGACACACTGTGCCTCCTCGCACAACCAGAACTGACAGAAAATTGAACAGCAAGGGGGACCAACACCAAGAAAATAGAAAATAAACATTCATCCAGACTGATAAACCCAGAGGGCCGGACTCAGAGTGGCGGAGAGCGGGGCAGGCAGAGCAGCGGGTAGCACCCCACGGCACCACATTCGCCCACAGATAAACCGGACGAACGGCGGGGATAGAAGCAGACCGCGTAACCCAGGGCTCCAGCTCAGGGAAATAAAGCCTCAAACCTCTGATTGAAAACGCCCGTGGGAGTTGGGGCGGCAGCAGGAGAGACTCCCAGCCTCACAGGAGAGGTTGTTGGAGAGACCCACAGGGGCCTAGAGTGTGCACAGGCCCACTCACTCGGGAACCAGCACCAGAGTGGCCCAGTTTGATTGTGGGTAGCGGAGTGAAAGATTGAAAGCCGGAGGAGAGTGAGGCGGCCGCCATTGCTCCCACTCGGCCCCTCCCCCACGTACAGCGTCACAGCGCTGCGACCAGCATTACCCCGCCCCGGTGAACACCTAAGGCTCCGCCCCTTAAAGTAACAGACGCGCCAAGACAAACAACAACAAAAAAATGGCCCAAATGACAGAACACTTCAAAGCTCCAGAAAAAATACAACTAAGCGACGAAGAGATAGCCAACCTATCGGATGCACAGTTCAAAGCACTGGTTATCAATATGCTCACAGACTTGGTTGAATCTATTCAAAAAACAGATGAAAAAATGAAGCCTATGCTAAGAGAAACAAAGGAAAATGTACAGGGAACCAATAGTGATGAGAAGGAAACTGGGACTCAATTCAATGGTGTGGACCAGAAGGAAGAAACGAACATCCAACCAGAAAAGAATGAAGAAACAAGAACTTGGAAAAATGAGGAGAGGCTTAAGAACCTCCCGGATGCCTTGAAACGTTCCAACATCCGAATTATAGGGGTGCCAAAAGGAGAAGAGGAAGAACAAAAAATTGAAAACTTATTTGAACAAATAATGAAGGAGAACTTCCCTAATCTGGCAAAGGAAATAGACTTCTGGGAAGTCCAGGAAGCTCAGAGAGTCCCAAAGAAGCTGGACCCAAGGAGGAACACGCCAAGGCACATCATAATTACATTACCCAAGATTAAACGCAAGGACCTACATCCAAGATTACTGTATCCAGCAAAGCTATCACTTAGAATGGAAGGGAAGATAAAGTGCTTCTCAGATAAGGTCAAGTTAAAGAAGTTCATCATCACCAAGCCCTTATTATATGAAATGTTAAAGGGAGTTACCTAAGAAAAAGAAGATCAAAAATAGGAACAGTAAAAATGACAGCAAACTCACAGTTATTAATGGCCATACATAAAACAAAAATGAGAGCAAACTAGGCAAACAGCTAGAACATGAGGGTTGTCATTAAGGGAGTGGGAGGGGGAGGGGGGGAAAGGTACAGAGAATAAGTAGCATAGATGATAGGTGGAAAATAGACAGGGGGAGGGTAAAAATAGTGTAGGAAATGTAGAAGCCAAAGAACTTATAAGTATGACCTATGGACATGAACTATAGGGGGGGAATGTGGGAGGGAGGGGGGTGGGCAGGATGGAGTGGAGTGGGGGGGGAATGGGACAACTGTAATAGCATAATCAATAAATATATTTTAAAAAAAAAAAAAAGAACTGATTTTTGGCTTTGATGATTGCCCATCTTACACATGTTTATAAAGTTTTAAATTAATTTCACTAATTTCTGCTCTTATCTTTATTATTTCCTCACTTCTGCTTTTTAAAGTTTTGATTTGCTGTTAGATTATATATTTTTGATGCAGGTTTTACATTCTTGTGAAAACATTTACAATATTTTATGTAAAATCTAACTGTAAATGTGGGAGATGAACAACACGAAATATTTATTTATTTAATTGAATTTATTGGGATGAAATTGGTTAATGCAATTATATAGGTTTCTATATAATTCTATAATACACATCTGTATATTGTACCATGTGTTCATCGCCTCAATGCAAGGCTCCTTTCGTCACCATTTATCCTCCCTATTCCCCTTCATACTTTTCTATCCCCTCTCGCTCCCCTTTTCCTATGGTGATCACCGTGCTGTTGTCTGTGTCTATGAGGTTGGTATTTATTTATTTTGCTTAATCCCTTCTTCACCCAGTCTCACAACCCCCATAACCTCTGAGAGCTGTCAGTTCATTTTCCATCTATAGGTCTGTTTCTTTTTTTCCTTCTTGTTGAATTTAATGGGGTGACACTGGTTAACAAAATTATACTGGTTTCAGGTGCAAAGTTTCACAACACATCATACGCACACTGAATTGTGTTCACCACACCAAGTCAAGTCTCCTTCCATCACCATTTATTCCACTTACACCCTCCTTCACCCTACCCCCCCCCCCCCCCCCCCCCCCGCCCCCAGGAATCACCCTGTCCTTGAGTTTTTTCTCTTTCTTCTTTTTTTGGCTCAATCCCTCCACCCTCAAGTCCCCCTCCATCAACCACTGTCAGCTGGCTCTCTAAGAGTCTGTTTCTGCTTGTAAATTAATTTCATTAGATTCCATATATGAGTGAAATCATATGGTACTTGTTTTTCTTTGATTGTCTTTTTGTTTATGTCACTTAGAATAATTCTCTCTAGGTCCAACCATGCTGTCGCAAAGGGTAAGATTTCCTTCTTTTTTAGAACTGAGTAGTATTACATTGTGTAAATGTACCACAGCTTATTTGTATATTCATCTACTGAAGGGCACTTGGGCTGCTTCCATATGTTGGCAATTGTAAATAACACTGCAATTAACATAAGGGTGCATATATTCTTTCAAATTAGTGCTTTGGATTTTTTTTGGATATATTCCCAGAAGTGGAATTGTTGGGCCATATGGCAGTTCCATTATTTTTAGAGAGAGGGAAAAGGAGGGAGAAAGAGGAGAGTAACATCAATGTGAGAGAGAAACATTGATCAGTTGCCTCTTGTACAGACCCCAACCAGGACTGAACTGGCCACCCAAGCATGTTCCCTGACTGAGAATTGAACCTGTGGTCTTTCACTTTGCAAGATGATGCCCAACCAACTTAACCACGTTGGTCAGGACCATTTTTAATTTTTGGAGGTAACTCCATACTGCTTTCCACAGTGGCTGCACCAGTCTGCATTCCTACCAACAGTGCACAGGGATTCCCTTTCCTGCACATCTTCACCAACACTTGTTGTTTGTTGATTTCTTGATGTTAGCCATTCTGACAGGTGTGACGTGATATCTCATGTGGTTTTAATTTGCATTTCTCTGATGATTAGTAACAATGAGCATCTTTTATTATGTCTATTGGCCCTTGGTATGTCCTCTTTGGAGGAGTGTGTTTTCTGGTCCTTTGTTCATTTTTTAATTAGATTTTTTTTGGTGTTCAGTTTTATAGGTTCTTTATAAATTTTGGATACTAACCCCTTATAAGATATATCACTAGGAAATATGTTATCCCATTCAGTGGGTTGTCTTTTCCTTTCATTGATGGTTTTCTTTGCTATGCAAAACCTTTTTAGTTTAATGTAGTCTCATTTGTTTATGGATTTCTTTTGTTTCCCTTGCCTGAAGCGATGTATCAGAAAAATATTGCTACAGGAAATGTCTGAAATTTAAATGCCTATGATTTCTTCTAGGATTTAAATGGTTTTAAGTCTAACATTTAAGACTTTTTTATTGTCATTCAAGTACAGTTGTCTATTTCCCCCCACAACTCACCCCAACCCCAACCATCCCCATCTCCAACCCTTGATCCTACCCTGCTTTGGCTTTGTCCATGTGCCTTTTATACATGTTCCTTGACAATCTTCCCTCTTTTTCCTCCATTATCCCCTGCCAGCTTCCCTCCAGTTACTGTCAGTTTGTTCTCAATTTCAATGTCTGTGGTTATATTTTGCTTGCTTGTTTGTTTTGTTAATTAGGTTCCACATATAGGTGAGATCATATGGTATTTCTCTTTCACCACCTGGCTTATTTCACTTAGCATAATGCTTTCCAGTTCCATCCATGCTGTTGTAAAGGGTAGGAGCTCCCTTTTTCTTTCTGCTGTGTAGTATTCCATTGTGTAAATGTACCATGGTGTTTCTTTTAAACATTTTTAAAATTGTTGTTCAAGTACAGTTTCCTGCCTTTTCCCCCCACCCCTCCTCACCACCCCACTTAACCCTCCCCACCTCCCTCCCCTGTTTCCATCCCCCCTTGTTATTGTCCAAGTGTCCCCCATAATCGTTCCTGCAAACCTTTCACCCTTTTTGCCATAATCCCCTCCCCTCTCACCTCTGGTCACTGTCAGCCTGTTCTCAATTTCAATGTCTTTGGTTATATTTTGCTTGCTTGTTTGTTTTGTTGATTAGATTCCACATATTGGTGAGATCATATGGTATTTCTCTTTCACCACCTGGCTTATTTCACTTAGCATAATGCTTTCCAGTTCCATCCATGCTGTTGCAAAGGGTAGGAGCTCCTTCTTTCTTTCTGCTGCATAGAATTCCATTGTGTAAATTGTACCATAGTGTTTTTATCCACTCATTTATTGGTGAGCACTTAGGTTACTTCCAACACTTGGATATTGTAAATTGTGCTGCTACAAACATTGGGGTGCATAAGTTCTTTTGGATTGGTATTTCAGGGTTCTTAGGGTATAATCCCAGCAATGGAATTGCTGGGTCAAAAGGCAGTTGCATTTTTAGTTTTCTGAGGAAGTTCCATACTGTTTTCCACAGTGGCTGCCCCAGTCTGTATTCCCACCAACAGTGCACTAGGGTTCCCTTTTCTGCACAGCCTCACCAACACTTATTTGTTGATTTGTTAATGATGACAATTCTGACCTGTGAGAAGTGGTATCTCATTGTAGTTTTAATTTGCATCTCTCTGATATCTAGTGATGCTGAGCAACTTTTCATATGTCTATGGGCACTCTGTATGTCCTCCCTGGAGAAGTGTCTATTCAGGTCCTTGGGCCATTTTTTAATTGGATTGTTTGTCTTCCTGGAGTGGAGTCATGTGAGTTCTTTATATATTTCGGAGAACAAACCCTTGTCCGAGGTATCATTTGCAAATATATTTTCCCATGCAGGAACAGTTATTAAAAGGGAACAGTTGGTTCCCTTTTCATTTTGCTGATGTTTTCTTTAGGTGTGCAGAAGCTTTTTATTCTGATGAAATCACATTTGTTTATTCTTTCCTTTATGTCCATTACTACTAGTATGGGACACATCAGTGAAAAAATTGCTGTGTGGAATTTCTGAGATTTTCCTGCCTCTGTTCTCCTCTGGGACTTTTAGGGTGTTGTGACTTATGTTTAAGTCTTTTTCCTTCTTGAGTTTATTTTTGTGCATGGTGTAAGTTGGTGGTCAAGTTTCTTTCTTTCTTTCTTTCTTTTTCTTTTTCTTTTTCTTTTTCTTTTTTTTTTTTTGCCTGTAGCTGTCCAAATCTCCAAACAACGTTTGTTGAAACGGCTATTTTTACTCTATGCTTGTGCCCCCTTTGTCGAATATTAATTGACCATAAAGACTTGGGTTTATTTCTGGGCTCTCTATTCTGTTACATTGATGTATGTTTTCTTACATCAGTACCAGGGTGTTTTCATTACAGTGACCTTGTAATACGGTTTGATATCAGGTATTGTGATCCTTCCTACTTTGTTCTTCTTTCTCAAAGTTGTTGCCCCTATTTGGGGTCATTTATGGTTCCATATAAATTTTTGAAATGTTTATTCTATGTCTGTAAAATATGTCATTGGTATTTTAATAGAGATTGTGTTGAATCTATAAATTGCTTTGAGTAGAATGGACATTTTGATGTTAATTCTTCCCATCCATGAATACGATACATGCTTCCATTTGTTTGCGTCTTCCTTATTTCTTTCTTCAGTGTTGGGCAGTTTTCTGAGTACAGGTCTGTTACCTCCTTGGTTAGGTTTATTCCTAGGTATTTTATTTTTCTTGTTGCTGTATCAAATGGAGTGTTTTTCCTGATTTCTGTTTCTGATATTTCATTGTTGGTATACAAAAATGCCTTTGATTTCTGAATATTGACTTTATATCCTGCTGTTTTACCAAATTCACTTATTAGGTCGAGTAGTTTTTTGTTGGAGTCTATAGGGTATTCTATGTACACTATCATGTCATTTCCAAACAATGACAGTTTTACTTCCTCCTTTCCAGTTTGGATGCCTTTTATTTATTTATTTTTCTTGTCTAATTGCTGTGTCTAGGACTTCCAATACTATGTTGAATAGAAGTGGTGAAAGCGGACATCCCTGTCTTGTTCCTGATCTTAGTGGGAAAGATTTTAGTTTTTGCCCATTGAGTATAATGTTGGCTGTAGGTTTCTCATATATGGCCTTTTTATGTTGAGTTATTCTACCTCTACTCCCACTTTGCTAAGTGTTTTTATCATAAATGGGTGCTGCACCTAATCTAATGCTTTTTCTGCATCTATTGATATGATCATGTGATTTTTGTCTTTGCAGTTATTGATGTGATGTATTATGTTTATTGATTTGCGAATATTGTACCAGCCTTGCATCCCTGGGATGAATCCCACTTGATCATGCTGTATGATCTTTTAAATGTATTATTGGATGCCATTTGCCAATATTTTGTTGAGGATTTTAGCGTCTATGTTCATCAGCGATATTGGCCTGAAGTTTTCTTTCTTTGTTGTGTCTTTATTTGGTTTTGGGATTAGGGTGATAGTGGCTTCATAAAAAGAGTTTGGGAATTTTCCATCTTCTTGGATTTTTGAATAGTCTGTGAAGGATAGGGGTTAGCTGTTACTTAAATGTTTTGTAAAATCCTCTTGTGAAACCATCTGGTCCAGGGCTTTTATGTGCTGGGAGTTTTTTGATTACTGCTTTGATTTCATCAGCTGTTATCAGTCTGTTCAGGTTTTCTGCTTCTTTTGCATTCAACTTTGGATGATTATATTTTTTTTGTAGAAACTTGTCCATTTCACCTAGTTTTTCAAATTTCTTGACATATATAGTTCTTTGTAGTGATTTCTTACAATACTTTGTATTTCTGTGGTATCAATTGTAACCTCTCCTCTTTTATTTCTGGATTTATTTGAGTCCTCTTTTTTTTTTTCTTGATGAGTCTGCTTAAAGGCTTGTCAATTTTGTTTATCTTTTCAAAGAACCAGCTCCTGGATTTATTGATCCTCAGAATTGTTCTTTTAGTCTCTATGTCATTTAATTCTGCTCTGATCTTGGTTATTTCTTTCCTTCTACTCATTCTGGGCTTTTTTCTGTTGTTGTTCCTCTGGTTCTCATAGATGCAGCATTAGGTTGTGTATTTGAAATGTTTCTATCTTTTTAGGTAGGCCTGTATCACCATGAACTTCCCTTTCAGGACTGCCTTTGCTGTGTCCCATAAGTTTTGGAGTGTTGTAAGTTCATTTTCATTTGTTTCCAGAAAATTTTGATTTCTTCCTTGATCTCATTCTTAACTCATTCATTGTCTAATAGCATGTTATTCAATCTCCATGAATTTGAGTGTTTTTGAGTTTTTTTCCTTTAGGTTGGTTTCTAGTTTCAGGCCTTTGTTGTCAGACAAAATGCTTGATATGATTTCACTTTTCTTGAATTTGTTGAGGCTTGTTTTGTGTCCTATCATGTGGTCTATCTTTGAAAATGTTCCATGTACATTTGAAAAGAATGTATATTTTACTTTTTGGGGGATGAAAGGGTCTATATATATCAGTTAAGTCCATTTGATCTAGGGTATTGTTCAATGATGCAATATCCTTATTGATGTTTAGTTTGGAATATCTATCCACTTAAAAATTTTTTTTATTGTTATTCAATTTTGATAGTGGGGTGTCAACATGCCCTAGTATAAGTGTGTTGCTGTCTCTATCTTTCTTGAAGTCCTCCAAAATTTTCCTTATATATTTGGGTGTTCCTATGTGGGGTGCATTTATGTTTATAATGCTTATGTCTCCTTGATAGATTCTTCTCTTGAGTATTAGGAAGTGTCCTTCTGGATCTCTTTTTATGGCCTTTGTTTTGAAGTCTATTTTGTCTGGTATAAGTATTGCTACCCTGGTTTTTTTTTTTGCCTGTCCATTTGCTTGGAATGTGTTTTTCCAACCCTTTGCCTTCACCCTGTGTAAGTCTTTTGTTCTGAGGTGGGTCTCTTGTAGGCAGCATATTTGTGGGTCATGTTTTCTTATCCATTCAACTACTCTATGTATTTTGATTGGAGCATTTAATCCATTTACATTTAAGGTTTTTTTTAAAGTATTTTTTATTGATTATGCTATTACAGTTTTCCCAATTTCCCCCCATATGCCCCCTCCACCCTGCACCCCAACCCTCCAGCATTCCCCCCATTAGTTCATGTCCATGGATTGTACATATAAATTCTCTGAGTTCTCTGTTTCCTATACCATTTTTATCTCTCCCTGTGTATTTAATGCCTACCAGTTATGCTTCTTCTTCCTTATGCCTGTTCCCCACTATTCCTCCCTTCACCCCATCACTGAAAACCCTCCATATGATGTTTATTTCTCTGATTCTGTTCCTGTTCTAGTTGTTTGCTTAGTTTCTGTTTTCACTCTTTTTCTTTTCTTTTAGGTTCAGTCATTGATAGTTGTGTTTGTTGTCATTTTATTGTTCATATTTTTGATCTTATTTTTCTTAGATAAGTCCCTTTAACATTTCATATAATAAGGGCTTGGCGATGATGAACTCCTTTAATTTGACTTTATCTAGGAAACACTTTATCTGTCCTTCCATTCTAAATGATAGCTTTGCTGGATATAGTCATCTTGGATGTAGGTCCTTGCCTTTCATGACTTTGAATACTTCTTTCCAGCCCCTTCTTGCCTGCAAGGTTTCTTTTGAGAAATCAGCAGACAGTCTTATGGGAACTCCTTTGTATGTAACTGTCTCCTTTTCTCTTTCTGCTTTTTAAGATTCTCTCTTTTTCTTTAATCTTGGGTAATGTAATTATGATGTGTCGTGGTGTGTTCCTCCTTGGGTTCAATTTCTTTGGGACTCTCTGAGCTTCCTGGAAGTCTATTTCCTGTGCTAGATTGGGGAACTTTTCCTTCATTATTTGTTCAAATAAGTTTTCAATTTTTGTTCTTCCTCTTCTCCTTCTGGCACACCTATGATTCAGATGGTGGAACTTTTAAAGTTGTCCCAGAGGTTCCTAAGCCTCTCCTCATTTTTTTTGAATTATTGTTTCTTCATTCTGTTCCAGTTGGATATTTATTTTTTCATTTTGTTTCAAATCCTTGGTTTGACTTCTGGTTTCCTTCCCATCATTGTTGGTTCTCTGTATATTTTCCTTTATTTCACTTTGTATAACCTTCATTTCTTCCTTAATTTTGCGACCAAGCTCAATCATTTCTGTGAGCATCCTGATTACCAGTGTTTTGAACTCTGCATCTGATAGGTTGGCTATGTCTTTATTGCTTAGTTCTTTTTCTGGAGTTTTGATCTGTTCTTTTATTTGGGCCATATTTCTTTGTTTTGGCTCACTCTTTATATTGTAAGGGGCGGAGCCTTAGGTATTCTCCAAGTGGGGCAACCCTGTGCTGCATTGTGGCAGTCTTTGGGGCAAAGGTCAGAGAGGGAACAATGCCACTTGCTAGCTCTGCTCTGGTCCCTCTTTCTGTCACTTCCCTCATTTCCCACAAGTGTATTGGGTCCTTTCAGATGTGAATTCACAGGCAGATGGGTTTGTGTACATTCTAGGACTCTGTGGGCCTCTCCCACAGACTTTTCTGTGGGTCTAGGAGTTTTTCCCACTTCCACAACCTCCACAGATTTTTACATCCAGAGTTTTTGAGTCTTTATTTTCCCAATTAATTAAGCAGTGATTGTTAAGGACTCTTGCTTCCCTCCTTGAGCATGCTCTTGTGCACAGCTGTGTTCCTAGCCTGATTGCCCCCATTTTCAGGTCTCTCTTTCTTGGCCCTTCAGCAGAGGTTTTCTCATAGTAAGAGAAGGGGAAGACCTTAAAGCCACTTTCTTCCATTCTGACTCAGTACCTAGTACTTTTCTTCTGTGAGAACTTCCCACTCCTTTCCTCTATCATAAAATTGCAGGAACCTTTTTTCTAAGTCTACTTTTCAGTGAGATGACTGCTTCTGTGCTGATTCACTTGACCCCGGATTGGCAACTGGCACTTTCCATGGGTGAAAATGGAACAGGGAGAAGTTGGCACTTTCTCTGGCATGGCTGATACTTTCACTTTGGTTTGTTGTCTAAATTGGCTGCTCTGATACCCTACATCTCCGCTCTCTCCAGTTCAGGTCAGGCACTACAACCACACTGGCAATTTTGGAATTTTTTTGAACTTTTCATAGCAACGAGAGATTATGTTTGCATGTTGAAAAGTAAGAAGCTGAATAAAGCAGAATTTGGTAGAGATTGACAATATTTAGCTTGTTCCTTTGGTGCAAACAAACATCAAATTTCTCTCCAGAGGATTCTCCCCCTTGAATCAAAATATTTTTCGAATTTTTTAGCTTTCAGACAAAGAATTAAGAGTTTTCATTAACTTCTATTTTCCTCTAAGGAATGGGAAAGTAAAAAAAAAATTTTTTCCCCGGCATATTCATTTGGAGTTTTGTTAAATGGAAAAATGTCCTGGTTCTCAAACTGCTTAAGATTTAATTGAAATAAGTTTGAGGCTACCCAGTCTTCTGAAGTTATTGAGATAAATATTTGATCACTCTACCTTATAGTGTTTGTGCATTTTTACAATGTTTACATGTTTTATATATGTTTTGTGTAATATAACTGGTCTTAGATTTTCAACATGTATATCTCTAAGTTGATGATTATAAACCTCATACATGTCTTTCTGCTACCCTTTGTTTTGTTTCCACCTTTGATTTACCATCACAAAATCTGGGAATAATAAATAGCTCAGTAAAAATGATCTGATTTGCCTATTATTCATGATTTTACAGAGAATCACTGTAAGTTTTAGATGAAAAATACTGATGGAAAATGGTGCTGTGCTTTTGCCACCTACCTCTGCCACTGTGTGGCATTGTTCAGAGACTTGCCTCATGAACCAGACAGAGAGTTATTGTGTCATCCTGTGCCATCCAGTTGACTGGGGGGGGAGCTAGAGAAGCATTAAGGTGAAAAATGGAGGAAAACACTAATGCTGTGGTTCTCTCTGCACAAAGACAAAACAGTAATACAAAAGAAGGAAGAGTCTCAAATGAGAACTATGGCTGGTATTTGTTGCTCCTTTCATCTTCTCCTTCCTCTCCTCTTGCATTTAGACATTTTAAACTAGGTTACCTTTAGCTTTAGAGTGATCTTTATTTTAGAGAGCTAAGGGGAGAAGAAATAGTAGGACTACCCTTTTAAGAAAGAATTTAGGTCTCAAGAGAGGCAGAACACAGCCTTTTAAAAGTTCACTTGTTGTCTCTCCCATATAGGCCATCTGGGTAGAAAAGAAGGATTCTGGGCAGAATCTGTAAGAGTTAGAATTTTATATATGTCTTAGTGGTTCTTTGCTCCAGAGTTCAAGTTAATACCACATGAATAACACTGAGCTATTAAACGTAATATAGAAAACTCATATGACTACTTTTCCTTAGTAAATTCTTAAAAGCTTTTTGAAATATTTTTTTATTGTTCAAGAACAGTTTTCTGCCTTTCCCCCCCATCCCTCTCCACCACCCCATCCAGCTCTCCCCACCTCCTTCCCTTGTTTCCACCCCCCCTTGTTATTGTCCATGTGTCCTTTATAATTGTTCCTATAAACCCTTCACCTTTCCCCTCCCATTTTCCGCTTCCTTCTCCCCTCTGGTCACTGTCAGCCTGTTCTCAATTTCAATGTCTTTGGTTATATTTTGTCTGCTTGTTCGTTTTGTTGATTAGGTTCCACACGTAGGTGAGATCATATGGTATTTGTCTTTCACCACCTGGCTTATTTCACTTAGCATAATACTCTCCAGTTCCATCCATGCTGTCACAAAGGGTAGGAATTCCTTCTTTTTTTCTGCTGCATAGAATTCCATTGTGTAAATGTACTATAGTTTTTTGATCCATTCATTTACTGATGGGCACTTAAGTTGCTTCCAGCACTCGGCTATTGTAAATTATGCTGCTATGAACATTGGGGTGCATAGGTTCTTTTGGTTTGGTGTTTCAGGGTTCTTAGGATAACATTATAGCAGTGGAATTGCTGGACCAAAAGGCAGTTCCATGTTTAGTTTTCTGAGGAAATTCCATACTGTTTTTCATAGTGGTTGCAGCAGTCTGCATTCTCAGCAATAGTGCACTAGGGTTCCCTTTTCTCCACAACCTCTTCAACACTTGTTTGTTGCTTTGTTTATGATGGACATTTTGGCTGGTGTGAAGTGGTATCTCATTATGGTTTTAATTTACATCTTTCTGATGGCGAGTGATGGTGAGCATCTTTTCATATGATCTGGGCCCGCTGTATGTCCTCCTTGGAAAAGTGTCTGTTCAAGTCTTTTGCCCATTTTTTAATTGGGTTGTTTGTCTTCTTAGAGTGGAGTTGTGTGAGTTCTTTATATATTTTGGAGATCAGCCCCTTGTCTGAGGTATCATTGGCAAATATGAGCTGTTTATTTTGATGAGATCCCATTTGTTTATTCTTTCCTTATGTCCCTTGCTCTAGGGGACATATCATTGAAAATATTTCTGTGTGGAATATCTGAGATTTTCCTGCCTATATTCTCCTCTAGGACTTTAATGGTGTCATGACTTATATTTAAGACTTTTATCCACCTTGAATTTATTTTTGTGTATGGTGTAAGTTGATGATCGAGTTTCATTTTTTTGCACATAGCTGTCCAGATCTCCCAACACCATTTGTCTAAGAGGCTCTTTTTACTCTATTTTATGCTTCTGCCCCCTTTGTCAAGTATTAATTGACTGTAGAGGCTTGGGTTTATTTTCTGTTGCATTGATCCATGTGTCTGTTCTTAGGCCAGTACCAGACTGTTTTGATTACCATGGCCTTGTAATACAGTTTGATATCAGGTATTGTGATGCCTCCTATTTTGTTCTTCTTTCTCAAAATTGCTGCAGCCATTTGGGGTTGTTTATGGTTCCATATAAATTTTTGAAGTGTTTGTTCTATGTCTGTGAAATATGCCATTGGTACTTTAATAGGTATTGCATTGAATCTATAAATTTCTTTGGGTAGTATGGACAGTTTGATGATGTTAATTCTTCTGATCCAAGAACATGGTATATGTTTCCATTTGTTTGTGTCTTCCTTAATTTCTTTCTTCAGTGTTGTGTAGTTTTCTGAGTACAGGTCTTTTCCCTCCTTGGTTAGGTTTATTCCTAGGTATTTTATTTTTCTTGTTGCTATATCAAATGGGATTTTTTACCTGATTTCTGTTTCTGATATTTCTTTGTTGGTGTACAAAAATGCCTTTGATTTCTGAATATTGACTTTGTATCCTTTTGTTTTGCCAAATTCATTTATTAGCCTGAGAAGTTTTTTGTTGGAGTCTAAAGGTATTCTATGTACACTATCATGTCATCTGCAAACAATAACAGTTTTGCTTCCTCCTTTCCAATTTGGATGCCTTTTATTTCCTTTTCTTATCTGATTGCTGTGGCTAGGACTTCCAAAACTATGTTGAATTGAAGTGGTGAAAGTGGACAATCTTATCTTGTTCCTGATCTTAGTGGGAAAGATTTTAGTTTTTGCCCATTGAGTATGATATTGGCTGTAGGTCTCTCATATATGGCTTTTTTATGTTGAGGAATGCTCCATTTGTTCCCACTTTGCTGAGTCTTTTTAACCATAAATGGGTGCTGTACCTAATCAAATGCTTTTTCTGCATCTATTGATATGATCATGTGATTTTTGTCTTTACTTTTGTTTATGTAGTATATTACATTTATTGATTTGAGAATATTGTACCATCCTTGCATCCCTGGGATGAATCCCACTTGATCATACTGTATGATCTTTTTAATGTATTGGTGCATGTGATTTGGCAATATTTTGTTGAGGACTTTAGCATCTATGTTCATTAGCGATATTGGCCTGAAGTTTTCTTTTTTTGTTGTGTCTTTATTTGGTTTTGGGGTTAGGGTGATACTGGCTTCATAAAAAGAGTTTGGGAGTTTCCCATCTTCCTGGATTTTTTGGAATAGTCTGTGAACGATAGGGGTTAGCTCTTCCTTAAATGCTTTGTGTAATTCTCCTATGAAACCATCTGGTCCAGGGCTTTTATGTGCTGGGAGTTTTTTGATTACTGCTTTAATTTTGTCAACTGTTATTGGTTTGTTCAGTCTTTCTGCTTCTTCTTCATTGAGTTTTGGAAAGTTATTAAATTCTTAAAAGTTTTTATATTGAGATACAATATACTTCCATAAACTACACAGCTCAATGTTTTTTTATGGTCTTTCAGTTACAGTTGTCCCCACTTTTCCCCTGTTGCTCTCTCCTGCCCCATCCATCCCCAACTCCCAGATATAATCCCCACCCCATTGTCCTTGTCCATGGGTCCTTTGTATATATTCCTCTTCTTTCCTCTGTTACCCCCCATTATCCCTCCCCTCTGTGCCCTGTCATTTTGTTATTTCCATATCCCTGGTTCTTTTGTGCTCCTTTGTTTTGTTGATCAGGTTCTACTTAAAGGTGAGATCATATGGTATTTGTCTTTCACCAACTGGCTTATTTCACTTAGCATAATACTCTCTAGTTCCATCCATGCTATTACGAAGGGTAGGAGTTTTTTCCTTCTTTCTGCTGTGCAGTATTCCATTGTGTAAATGTTCCACAGTTTTTTGATCCACTCATTTACTGATGGGCACTTAGGTTGCTTCCATCACTTGGCTATTGTATATTGTGCTGCTATGAACATTGGGGTGCATAGTTTCTTTTGAATTGGTGTTTTGGAATTCTTGGGGTATAATCACAGCAGTGGAATTGCTGCATCAAAAGGTAGTTCCATTTTTAGTTTTCTGAGGAAATTCCATACTGTTTTCCACAGTGGCTGCACCCATCTGCATTCCTACGTACAGTACACTGGGGTTTCCTTTTCTCCACAACCTTGCCAGCACTTATTTGTTGATTTGTTTATGATGGCCATTCTGACCAGTGTGAAATGTTTATCTATCTATCTAATCTCCAGGTATCAAGAAACAGAACAAAAAAATAAATCAAGAGAAAACATTTCTGTGGCTACATGAGGCTATCTCATGACCTTTCCTAATCAATATTTTCCCACTCTGATGTTTCCCCTATTTGGACTTCTATTCCCATAGATTATTTTCCTATTCCTGATCTTTATGCAATTGGAGTAATAAAATATGTACTCTTGCGCTTTATGACTTTTCATTTGTCATTATATATATGAGATTCATTCAAATTTCCTCTAATACATTTTTCCCAATATTTTATGTAAAAGCTTCACACATACCGAGACACTGAAAAAATTGTTCAGTGAGCATACACATATTCACCATCTGAATCTACACTGCTATCACTTTGCCATACCATCTGTTCATCCATCAATTTGTTTTTCTTTCTTTGTTTCTTTCTTTTTTCATGCATTTTAAAGTGTGGTGCTGGCATCAGTCCCCTTTATCACAGCCCACTTCAACATGCATATGTTTCTTTCAGTATATTCTTATTTCTGAAAAGCATTAGTAAAATCAGTGTGTACTTTTGAGAGAAAAGGTGAAAATTATTGGAATGTAGTGCTTGAATTTAGGATTCCTTGTTCTAACATATCATAATCTGAGCTTAAACATATTTGTCTACAAGGTAAGAGCTGAGGGAGGAAACAGTTTTGATTTACAGCTTGTTTTGTCTTTGGGGGTTGGAGAGAAATGGGGGCCTTCTAGAAGCTCAGGGAGGAAGTGACAGGATTCAGAATTCAGACAGGGGGATGGTGAGATGCAGCAACATAGAGAAAAAGGAATGAGATCTGAGTTGTATTTTCTGGTTTCAGAAAATAAAATTTAGGGAACAGCCCCTTTCATTTAACCCTTAAAGTTTGCTCTGGCTAAGCGCACTTTGTTAGAGGAAATTCTGCTGAAAATAACAGATGTTTAGTGAAAGTATACAGATGTGTATATAGAGAGTTATTGAGAATGAAATACTTTTTCTCAATTTTTACTTCTAAGGTGAGTAGGCAAGTAGGGGAATATGCAATTTGTTTATGAAATGAACAATGGATTTAAAGGGACTTTAGAGATCATCTAGTCTTGATTCAAATTAGAACACCTTGGGGAGGTTTTTAAACTACCACAGAGGTTCTGATATAATCAGTCTAGCCTGATGCTTAGACACATGCATTTTTATGGTTTCCCAGGTGATTCTAATGTGCAGCTGATCTGAGAACTGATGCAGCTCAAATTTTTGGTGTCTAGTTTTGTTGATACTTTAAAAGATCGGATGTAGGAAGATAAAGTGACACTTAATGCTATTTCTTGGGTAACTAATGCACAATTAAGACCAAGCACAAAGTCAAAAATATTAGTCACCTATTACCATATGAAGAGAAACCTTTCCACAAATATCTGTCAATGCTTAGAAGAATAAATGACTTGTTTTCTGATGTCAGCAAACATAACCTATTAGGACCAGGATGTCATGCCACATGAGAATGGAAATTAAAATGGTATGATCCTTAGGAGCTTCAGTGCCATTAAAATTACTATGCTAAATATTTTACTTTGTTTCCTTAAATTCTAACACTAAGTCTATAATAGATACTTTACCTTATAAATAAAGGAAAACTGAGTGTTAGAGAGGAATTTCTTACAGGTCACGTGATAGAGATAAGACTAAAACTCAGTCTGATTCCAGCACTAGACCTTTTTATTACTGCCTCCAAAGAAATAACCTTCTACCATAGTTTGTTGGTTGCCCCAAGATTTATCTGCCTCTATTTTTTGTTAGAGGGAGCTTTTACTACTGAAACTTTAAGGACTCTTTTAACTGTAAGATCCAAAGCTGCATCAGAAATGGACTCTGGTAGGTCAAGTTGATACTGTAGCAACTTGTGGTCAAGAATACGACTTTGGAGTCAGCAGATTCAGGCTCATTTCCCAACTACATTCCTAGTATTCTAACTCTGGACAGCTTAGCTTTTCAAGTTCTCTCCTCTCATTTATGAAATAAAGTTTAAAATTTCAACTTTTCATTTTTGTTGTGGGTATTAGAGATAATTCATATAAAGTGCTATTCAGCCCTAACTGGTGAGGCTTAATTGGTTGGGCATCGTTTTCCAAAGTGAAAGGCTGATGGTTTGGTTCCCAGTCAGGGCACATGCCCAGGTTGTGGGTTTAGTCCTTGGTTAGGATGCATACAAGAGGCAACCAATTGATGTTGCTCTCTCATGTCGGTGTTTCTCTCCCTTTCTTTCTCTCTCCCTTCCCTGCTATCTAAAAATAAATCAATAAAATCTTTAAAAAATAAAGTGCAATTCCACATAGAGTATCATCATGATTTTTCAAACTTATTTGGCACGTGTATGTTTGGGATGACCATCACAGGTATTTTGTTGTGATTTGGTGGAGGGGAATGAAGAAATAATGTAACTGTTCATTAGGCTTTTGGGAAGGTAAGCTATAAATGAAATTTTACAAGGTTTTCATATCCCAAAATGAATATGAATGGTTGTTTTGTACTGGAAAAACTGATAAAAAAATCAGTATAGTTACTTTGAAAGCTGCCATTTTTATTAAGGAGAGTGTACATATAATTATTTGTAATCAGAGGTCTCATCCTCTCAGAAAGGGAGTCCATTAGTCTGCAAAATTCATGCCTTAAAATTGTCCTTGAAGTCAGGAAGCTTGTTCACAAAGGCACACCATTTTGACTACTTTAAGAAAAATAGAAATCTAATTTGAGCTTAGGTTAATTTCCAATCAACTGTTAGCTTCTTTTAAATCTTCTGTGCATAGATAGGGGCCAGGCCTCTTGCTTTGTAGGTGTAAATGAGGAGCTTTTTAATTATTCAAGGGAAAAGAGGTTACTTAAAAAGCAATTAGTATAGTTTATTCCACTGTATTTTTTTACCTTTTAAAGTGAATTTTCAGTAAGAAAGTTAGATAAATTAGATGCCTTAGCATTTAAATTAGCATCACTGATGAATTTATAACCCATTAAAGATGAAAAAATAAATTCAACCCCACAGCCTGGCTGGTAGCTTCCCCATAAGATGTCCCTATTTTCTTCTCTTTCACCTAGTCATTGGTTCTCTTTTATTCTTGCTTTATAATGCCTATGTAATACTACTTTTGTCACCTAAATATATTTCCTATTTATATCCATTTCTTACTGTTGTCACTGATACTATTCTAGACACCATATGTTTCCTGAGTTACTGTAATTTCTTCCTATCAGGTTTTCCTCAACTGCATGTCTCCTTCTCTAAACAGTTACCCTCACTTGCATCTGGAGTAATCTCTTCAAAGCACAAATCTTAATTCATAACTTCCTTTGCTAAGAAAACTCCAGTGAGTTCTATTGCTGTTAGGATAAATACTATGACCTACATGTCCATGTTGCCTTACCATGCTCCCTTCACTCCTCCTCGCTAGTCACACTGGTCTTTTCCATTCTCTGTCAAGCATCCTTATTTCTTCCTGTTCTGGGGCATTTGCATATGCTTTTCTCTCTTCCTGGAATGCTCTTTCCTCTCTTTGCCAAGTTAATTCCTGCTAATGGGTCATAACTTTTCTTGAGAGTCTGTACCTCAGAGAAACCTTTTTTTTTTTTCACACACAAATTTATAAACCAAAATGCAATGGCATGTTTAGCCAGGTGCCATGATATATACTAGTGAATTCCAAGCTAACTTCAAAAGATTTCATAACACTCTGAAAACATCTTCATTATGCTCTCTAGGTGACTTAAACAGACTTTACATCAACTCTTTAAAACATTTTAACCCACAAATTAACACCCTTTGAAAATTCAGATTAACCATTTCTCTCTGAGTCAATTACATGACAAAAATAAAATCAACTTTTAAAAAATATTCAGGTTTAAAAAATTAAAATGGAGAATGGAGAATTCTTTTTATTGAATTTATTGGGGTGACATTAGTTAATAAAACCACCTTAATTGCCATCACCAGGAACTCAAATCTCCTGTTTAAATGTTCTCCAAGCACTGGGTAGCTCTCCTTCCTTTCATATTAGTGGTCAAATTTTATATTTTTAAAGTTTGTATAATGCCTAGCTCCCAACCAGATTGTAAGGTCCATGAGGGTAGGGTCTTTGTTCTTGTTCACTGTTATATTTCTAGCACCTAGAAATATAATATTTGACACAGAGCAATTTCTCTAATATGACTTGGTAAATGAAAATTATCTTGATCCATACTTTCTTTCAAGGAAGTATATCTTGCAAAACATATGACTGAGCCATCAACTTTTAGTCCAAGCTCTGTAATCAAGTTTTCCTTTAGTCTCAGTGCTTAAATCCTTGTCTCAGCTTTCTGCCCAGTATCCCAGTCCATTCCTGTGTCTCCATCTGGGCACTGCAGGTCTTAAATCTTACGTCTGGAAACCCAGTTCCTGGGTTTGCTCACTATTTTCTCTATACTTGAGGAGTTAGCTGTTAATCTTTTTTCCATTGGATCCCATATGGTCTGTCCAGCTACTAAGCTCCTACAGCTTTTGTTGTGATATTTACCTTTAAAAAAAGTCTTTAAAACTATAACTAAATTATTATAAATAAGTGTCATACACTGATCTTTAAGAAAAATTCATTTGTAACTTTACTAGTGAGTCATTGGAAATTGTGACTCAAACTGACTCTAACCATGAAAGAATACTGTCTCATAACTGGGAGTCCAGAGGTCTTTCAGGGCACAGACATGATGAGATCATGGGCTCAGTGATGATGCCAAAGTCCAGGGTTCTTTAGTGTCTGTTCTCTGCCATCCTCAGTGTTTTCTTCATCCTAAGGCTGACGTTTTTTGTGATTTCAAGATGGCTGCTAGTGTCAATCAGAGACGTGTACTTTTTGGTTCATGTCTGGCAAAATAAAGAGAAAGGGACAATTTCTTCTCCTCAAGCATACAATACAAGTTGATTTCTTCAGTCTGATTATACCAACTTTGCTTACATTTCCACCTTGACCAATAATAGTCATCAAATAATACAATGCGTTTAGTAGCTTAGAAATTAATCAAGATGCCCTCTGGAGTTAGCTGAATAAAGTCAGGGTTTTGCTAGGATGGAGAAAGGAGGGAGTGGGCATTGGGTTGGTAACAGTGCCCATTACAATTAAGTACTATGGGCAAAGGGCTCAGAATGACACCAAGAGAAAATGACAAACAGAGCTTTTATAAGTTTTAGGAGACAGGCAAGTAAATAAATGAATACAGTGAAATGTCATGAATATCAAATGGAAGAGTAAACCACAAGGAGCCCTTTCCTTTTGGGGCATGGGGGTGGGTGCAGGGACAGGGAAATCAGTTTTGCTGTTTGTCTTATAGAGTCCTATTCTGTGGTTGATGCATCCTGCTGTTCAGTGGCCCTCAAAGAGGAGGACGATTAGGTGACCACAGCAAGGGTATTTAACTTTTCTGCCTTCCCAACATAAATCTGCATGAAAACTACATTTACAAACCTGGATGAAAAATTTAAGCAGTTCTCTAATGAATGGTTCAGGTAATTTTCCCAAACCATGCTGAGTTTGGGAGAAATTCAGGTCTAGCTACATTATTCCTTTGAACCCCATAAAATGAGACCCAACTGCTTAAACCTTGATGGCTGTCCCACATGGAAGCTCATCTGTTTCCTAACTCTTCCTCCTCTGTTTTGCTTTCTCTTTAACTTGTTCCCTGTAGGTGTCCTCAGTGCCCTTCTTTTCTCCCAGATATATCTTGGCATGTTCCATGCTTCTGCCTTTCATCCTCTCAAATATTTGAGTCCCAACCCACTTACTCTCTCCTTGTGTTTTGCCAATTTCACTGCTTCCATTGTCTAATGAACGTGTGAACATTCTCTTCTGCTCAGCTCTGCTGGCCTTGCTGAGGAGGTGATTGAGGGCCAGCCCTCGAATGAGTACAGCTGGGGCTAGTGTGAGAAACCATAAGGGGTTTGACAGCTGGCTTTCTCCCTAAACCTGACATTGCTGCCTCTTTATTAGAGAATTGATTTTTCTTCTACATTAAATAAGGAATTAATATTTTAAATATTAACTAAAATATTTAGAATATTTCTTCCTAACATTTTAAGGAATGAGTTGGTTTGCCTCCTCTAGCTTATAGTATAAAGCACCCTTACACAAACTGTTAATGAATGGTATCATGCTCAAATTATTTCTTTTGAATCTCTAGGTTTAGTTTATGACCAGTGAGGGGAGGATAGGAGTGGGAACTACAAAAAATTATCTGCGATCTGGTGATAAGATACAGGGAGTTTCCAGGAGGAAGATGACTGTGGACTAGGCTTTACAGACTGAGAATGAGATGTGGAGTTAGGAAAGGTGTGAGGATGGGAAGTTCTGGGGCTGAGGGACCAGTAGATAGAAAACATGGAAACACAAAATTATATATTCTGTGTAGGAAATTTATCCTTGAAAGACTAAGATTGTATTTTGATAATTTGGTGATTGTCCCCTCAAATCTTTCTTTATCCTACATAAAACACTTCCTTGTGAAAATATTTTTAGCTGAGTCTAGTATGGCAGTGTTCCCCCAATCTTATTTTAAATTCTCGACTTGATTCTGTAGTCTGAGTGACAAATGAAATTGTGTTTAATGACATTAATTCTTCTAGTTTAAAAATAAAGGTAGGTGATGACATGTTGTGAGTCAAAATCTTAAGAGTAAAGATGAGGATTGGTGGGCAGGAGTACAAAGTAATTTTTGCTGAGGAGAATTATGGCTAATAAAGGATATTTCATTTTAGTTATGTCTTAATTCTTCATGTACCAAATTAAAGTTCCAGGCTAAGAAATTAATTTCATATCCTGATGATTTCCCCGAAGTATCAATCATTATATGGTAATTCTCTTAAAGTCTGGGAATATAAAACAAGTCATCCAAATTCTACATATTAAAATCTGATTGTCTTCTTTGCTGTCTTTTATTGCTTCTCATCCTTTTCTCTTACCTATTGAATATTTTACTGCTAAATGAAGTGAAAGAAGCTAATAGACACTCTGCTCTTCCATTCCATGGAAAGTACAATTGAATTACCTGTAAAAAATCTGTTAAAATCCTTGGTTAGATTTGGGGAGAGTTAAAAATGTGTTCTGGCCTGCCTTTTGATGATAATAGAATATTTGAAAGAAATGTAAATAAAATAAAAGGGGATAATTCCTCATCTTTGGATAGTTGCTTGGTTCTGTGTTTTTGTGCCTGAATCATCTAGTTGGAGAAGATGCTAAAATAATATGAAGCCTATAGGTAGTTTTGGTTAAAGAATGGCTATTATTAGATTAATGTTCTCTGAGATCTTCAAAGGAAATTTTATCAAGTTATCACAGGGTAATTTGTTATTCTCTTGACATCCTATCTTAAATCTTGTAAAAAAATGTGTTTATATTCTTTATTGCCAATTACATTAAGTGCCTGACCCATCCAATATTAAATTTGGAGGAGATTTCAGACATTACTTTGTCCATCTTTTTCCTTTTACTCATGGGACAGGCTTGGAGAGTTAGAAGCAATTCCAATTACATTTTGAGGGATAAATTTAGTACTTAGGAAATAAGATCTTTGTTTTAAGTTTCTTTGGTGTAAGTCACAGTTCTCCTTCATAGGTTAGATTTGAAAAGTCAAAAAGCAGCAAGTGAACCTGAAGGCTAAGAAAGTCTAAAGGAATATCACCAAAGCTCGGGAAAGTTACATTTCAATTTACAGCATGGCCTTAGCCCTGTCAGGGTGGGTAGCTGACATCCCAGTATGGAGAGCTCCATGGGGAGGCTGGGAGAAAAGAGCCAACCATAGTACATGAGACAAGGGTGAAATTAAGTTTTCAGAAATCTTTCTTTCCTATTGATCTGTTCCACTGCTAGAATTCAAGAATGCTCAATCCTTTATTATTTTTTTAAATAGCCAAATTCATGTGTTTTATTTAATAATATTGGTCTCTTTCTCCCCCCCTCCACAATTGACTGTAAAACAAACTTCATATCATGAAATTGTTTTCACCGTGATTGGCATAATGAATTGGAAATATTCTATCAAGGAAATGTTTGGGTCTCAACATGAAATGCAGAACAAAACAAAAACTGTATACATAAAATAATCTATTGGTTTTTGGAAATTTATATCACATAGAACTGAAATCATGTGAGAGGTTAATGACTTCAAGTATCAATATGCAAATACCCTGCCAGACATTTTATTCTCATGGGAGTAACTTATTTAAAGACAATGATCCTTCAAATGACCGTGCCTGGAGGGTCAGTCTTTAGTGATAGAACAGCATAAAGGGATGTTGCTACATAACAAATTACTATAAATGTAGTGACTTAAAACAGGGTCTCACAAGGCTAAGATCAAGGTGTTGGCTGTGCTGGACTCCTATCTGTAGGGTCTGGGTAAGACTTTGCTTCTTGTCTCATACAGGTTGCTGGCAGGACCCAGCTCCTATTGGCCTGAGGTCCTTGCTAGCTGTCAGCCAAGGGCCACTCTCTGCTTCTAGAGGCAATATGCATTCTTCTCACATGATCCTTCCATCTGCAAAGCCCCAGGGGTGGGTGCATCAAGTCCTTTTCACACATGGGCTCTCTTCAACTTTACCGTCTGTCATCATGTATAGAAAACTCTCTTTTAGAGGGTTCCTGTGATTAGATTGGGCCCAGCTGATTACCTTCCATATTGATTTATAAGGTAACATAGGATATTTGAGGAAAAAAAGATGGCAGCAGAGTAGGAGGATATATTGCATACCTTCTCCCAGAACTAAATTGGAAATAAGGCTAAAAAGAGGACTGGACACCTCAAATAAACTGAAGACTACCCCAGAAGGAGGCTTTTAACCAAGGATGGGGAAAAAACCAAAAACAACACAACCTGTAGGAAGAGCGAGGTCATTAAAGGGGGCTGGCGCATTCACAAGGGCAGCGGACTGAGGTGGTGGCGTGGCTGTTAGAGCTTTCTCTTCAGAGGAGAGAAACAGGAACACAAACTGGACTCCCAAACAGAGCACTAGTACCAGAGTCAGCAGACCATGGAACACCAAGCAGTGGAAAAGCCATGGGTTTGTCTCTGGTGGGGAGAGACGACACATACTAGATACAAAGCTACTATTTTTTTCTTTCTTAATTCTCTTTTTAAATCATTTTTAAAATTAATGTTCAAATACAGTTATCTCCATTTTCCCACCACCACTCTTTCTTAGTTCTTAAAGAGACCAAAGCACAGGTCTTTGTGTTTGCAACCACTCACCTTTGGCCCCAGCAAAGGGAAGGTAGCACAGACTGCAGTTTCTCAAGGAGAGTCTAGTGTGGGAGGCACGAGGGAGCAACCTGAGGCAGTGGCTATGGGGCTTTCTGTGTTGGGATATACCTGGATTCTGCAGCAGCCATCTTGCTTGAGAAGAGCAAGCTCCTCCTAGGGCAGGGGTGTCAAACTCATTGTTACCGGGGGCCACATCAGCCTTGAAGTTGCCTTGAAAGGACCGAATGTAATTTCAACTCCTTAACAGTTAAGGAGTAGTCACATTTCTGCAGTCCTAAAATTATTTTGGCCCTTTGAAGGCAACCACGAGGCTGATGTGGCCTCGGGTGAAAATGAGTTTGACACCTGTGTCCTAGGGGAAAACAATTCCATGCTCTGTGGGATATTTCTCACCCCAACCTCTGGAATCCTGCTTGCCGCACCCTGCATTTTTTTCTTTTATGTGGTTTTTTGTTTGTTTGTTTTATTTTGTTCTGTGTGGGTTTCTTCTCTTTTATTCTTTCTTTCCTCTCATTGTGCATCTTAACCCCAGCTGAGGAGACAGCAGCATATGCAGACTCAGGCAAAAGACCTATACTCAGAAAACTAAAGGACACGGAAGAAAGAAATTAAGGAAGCTACAAGTAAGTGGAAGCACACACTATATTCATGGATTGGAAGAATTAACATCATTAAAATGTCCATACTATCCAAAGCAATCTATAGATTCAATGCAATTCCTGTTAAGATGCCAATGGCATATTTCACAGATCTAGAACAAATGTTACACAAGTTTATATGGAATCAAAAATGACCCAAGATATCCTCAACAATCTTGAGAAAGAAAAATAAAGTTGGAGGGATCGCAATGCCTGATATCAAACTATACTACAAGGCCACGGCAATCTAAACAGTCTGGCACTGGCATAAGAACAGACAAGTAGATCAGTGGAACAGAACAGAGAGCCCAAAATTAACCCATGTCTTTATGGTCAATTAATGTTTGACAAAGGAGACAAGAGCATACAAGGGAGTAACGATAGTCTCTTCAATAAATGTGTTGGGAAAACTGGGCTGGTACGTGCAAAAAACTGAAACTAGACCACCATCTTACACCATACACCAGAATAAATTCAAAATGGATGAAACAAATATAAATCATGATATCATAAAAATCCTAGAGGAAAAGAAAGGCAGTAAAATTTTAGATGTCTCACATAGCATTATTTTTGCCAATATATATCCTAGGAAAAGGAAAATAAAGGAAAAAATAAACAAATGGGACTATATCAAATTAAAAAGCTTCTGCACAGCTAAAGAAACCATCATAAAAATGAAAAGGGAACTGACTATATGGTAGAACATATTTGCCAATGATATGTCTCACAAGAGTTTAATCTCCAAAATATATAAAAAATTATATGGCTCAACACCAGGAAGACAAATAATCCAATTAAGAATGGTCAAATGATCTGAATGGACACTTATCCAGGGAGGACATACAGGTGGCCTATAGACATATGAAAGGATGTGTAACATCACTAGCCATCAGAGAGATGCAAATTAAAACCACAAGGAGATATCACTTTACACCCGGCAAAATGGCTAACACTAATAAATCAACAAACAACAAGTGTTGGAGAGGATGTGGAGAAAAGGGAACCCTAGGACACGGTTGGTGGGAATGCAGACTGGTGCAGCCACTATGGAAAACAGTATGGAATTTCCTCAGAAAACTAAAAATGGAACTGCCTTTTAATGCTGTGATTCCACTGCTGAGAGTTTACCTGAATAATCTTGAAACACCAATTTAAAAGAATTTATGCACCCCCATGTTCATAGCAGTACTATTTATAATAGACAAGATTTAGAAACAGCCTAAGTGCCCATCAGTAGATGAGTGGATTAAAAAATTGTGGTATATCTGATGCAGACCCGGCCTACAGGATCCTGTGTTGTGGCGGCAATAGACAAATACACACGGACTACCGAGTCCTGTGGAGGAAAAGGGATGGCACAGCCACTCTCTCAAGAGGAGAGAGTCCTGACCCTTGCCTTGACAAGTTTTTATTGCTTTTCTGGGCACATTACATTGAGGATGGTCCTCATTTACTATGCACAGGTTGCTTTAGGTGGTTACAGAAAACAAAGGAGAGGGTGTTCCTAATTACATAAAAGAGGAAGGATATTTGCAAATGTAAAGGGAAAAGTGGTTAAGCTGGTTACACTAGTCCTTGGAAGGTTTAGCACAGATTTTTAGGAAGTTAAAGATATGCAGTAAACATTTGCTGCCTCAATTCAGGGTGAGGGAGTTTTAGCAAAAAGCAAGTCTCAAAGTGGCCTAGGTACAATGCAGGCCTGATTCCCCACGGGAGAATCTATCCGTGGGTGTGGGTTCTGCCCGCTGAAACTCGCTCCCCACTGACTTTTCCCAGTGGGGGCTGGGCCACATTTCCCACGCTTGGAACAGTTCCCCATATATATCTACACAGAATACTGTGCAGAAAAAAAAAAGAGAAGGAACTCCTTTCCTTTGCAGCAGCATGGATGGAGCTGGAGACTATGATGCTAAGTGAAATATATCAGTCAGTGAAAGACAAATACCATTATGACCTCACTTATAAGAGGAATTTAATGAAGAAAATAATCCAGTGAGCAAATAGAATCAGAGGCAGAGAATCATGGAAGAGACTGGCAACTGTAGGAGGGGTGGGAGGAGGTAGGGACTGATTGAAAGAAGGTGATTGGATTAGTCAAAGAACATATATGAGGTCTCTGTGGAAAATGTTCAACCATTGTTCATGTAATGAGAATGGTTTGTAACATGGATGTGACTGGCATCCACAGTGAGCAGACTGGAATACATATGTGTGAAAAATGATGACTTCACTGTGCTAGTCAGTGGGGATGGTAGATGCCATTGCATGAGCTATGTACTGTGTGGCCATCACATTCAAAATTACTGAGTGAGCAGAGCAATGATTCTGCATAAAATTTTGCATTAAGCTTGAACTTTCCTCTGCAGAAACCGTTCAGGGGATTCAGAAGGCCACAGCTATGGACAACTGGTGACTGGCAGTTTCATCACAACAACGTGCCTCCTAATGCATCATGTCTCATGCAAAGTTTTTTGTGAAATGTCAAATCACCCAGGTAACTCAGTCCCCCTACAGCCTAGATTTGGCACCCTGTGACTTCGGGCTTTTCCCAAAACTAAAATCACCTTTGAAAGAGAAGAGATTTTAGATCGTCTGTGAGATTCAGGAAAAAAGGATGGGCAGCCGATGCCAATTTGAAGAACTGTGTGAGGTCTCATTGTGATACTTTGAAGGAAACTGAGGCATCATTGCCCTATGTACAATGTTTCTTGTATCTTGTATCTTCTTTAATAAATGTCTCTATTTTTCATATTTCTGTGGTTGGATTCTTTCTGGACAGGCCTCGTCGTATGAAGGACCCATGAATATGGGCAATGGTGAGGGGACTGATAATGGAAATGGCGCATGGCCTGGGAGGAGGTGAATGGGGAGGGAGAAAATGGGACAACTGTAATAGCCTAAACAATAAAATATTTAAAAACTATAAGGTAACATAAGTCATATTTTACCACATTTATGGGGTCTACCTACACTCAAAGGGGAAGAGGTTATACCATAATGAGAGTCATTGGAGGCCATTTTAAGAGGTCTACCCACCACAAGAAATAAACTTGGATTTCTATAGCCCACATAAATATTTTCCTTTAAAATCCCAAGGCCTGAGCTAAAAATTGGACAAATGTTAGATTCTGCATGTCTTTATACCTAAAGTGTTTTCTGTAGATCTGTACTCTAAAGAGTTTCAAGCTTTTAAGTTTTTAGGCCAATTAATTTTTTAGTTTAGTATGTATGTATGTATGTATTTCTGTTATGAATAAACTGTAGTCATAACAGTCATCTGCCATATTTAATTTTAATCTTATTTTCTGTGCACATGTGTGTATCATACATTCATTTTCATTCATATTTTTGGCCATGCTATCTATATTTTCTCATCATTAATTTTCTTTATTTTTATATCATAATCATTCCCCATTCCACGTAACACTTTTTGTTTTTTTTTAAAGATTTTATTTATTTATTTTTAGATGGAGGGGAGGGGAGGGAGAAAGAGGATGAAACATCAATGTGTGGTTGCCTCTTGTGCGCCCCCTACTGGGGACCTGGTCTGCAACCCAAGCATGTGCCCTGACTGGGAATTGAACCAATGGCCCTTTGATTCACAAGCTGGCACTCAACTCACTGAGCCACACCAGTCAGGGCCCACGTAACACTTTTCATAGGGCATGCTACTAATAGTTGCATAATAAATGCTGCCTGTTAATCTGTTTAATTTGTGTTTTATTGAGCTAGATCAATACTAACTTTCCACAAAATGGAAAATATCCACTACATTTTAAAGATTCATGCTTCTACATTATTTCCATAACAGTGAATTTTTTTGCATAATGTCTTTTCTTTAAGTGGATGCTTACTACCTTTTTGTCAATCACACACATGTACAGATGGTAGGAAGTTCTCTAGTGGAAATTTAAATTCTTTCCTTATACAGTTTTCTTTATCTCTTTGGAATAAATTTAGTACAAAAATAAAAAAAGAATGATATGCTTAAAAATTTAATCAATCTTTGATTTATCCTTGAATGAAACAGATCCATTCAATAATAGCATATTGAAATATGTGGCTTAAAGTAATCTTCTATTGCAAATGGAAAGGAAATGAAGGGTTCTAGGAACAAGTTGCTCAGCATCAAGTTGCATTGCCATTTAAAGCAAACTTATCTTTTTATAATGATTGTATAGTCCATAGTACAAAAGTTTCTGAATATTTCAGTTTCAGTTCTGTAGAGTTTCTAGTGTGAAGCTATTATTTGTCATTTGTTCAATTTAACTTCATTAACCTTGAATGAGTACATTTTTGGTGAAAAAAGACATTCCTTATATTATTCATGAACTTTTATTTTTTAAAAGGATTTTTTGTCTCACATTAATTCCGAAAAGACTATCATGATATGGTTAATGTTATTGATTATTTTATTAAACTGGTAGTGTTCCAAACTTGATAGTTTAAACATTGTGAATCTGTAGATGTTTCTGAAAATTTTGTGGAATCACAATTTTAATTTGACTGCCTCCTCTTCATTTTCACTTCAGATTCCACTTGCTCTGATTTTAAACTATTTAAGTCAGTAGATTAAGAGAACACAAATATATTTCCAAGCCACAATGACCTCACTCCCCAAAATAGATTTCCAAAGAAGAAGAGAGAGAATGTGCTTATTCTGTTACCCCCTAATTGCTTTTAGCTTCTGCAAAGGTTCTGTTTTGTCCAGGTGGTTGTTTTGAAGCATGTTGTGCTTTCCGAATCTCTTGAAATATTTACAGATGATGAATCTGCAGCCAAAACCACTCAATAAATAGCACCTGCAGAATGTAGACTTGGTCTAAATTTGGAAGTTGGAACTGAGGACTGGCGGTTTAGATAGATCTACGGAATATGGTTTATGGAGGAAAATTTCAGAAACCTGACATATAAGCTTGAATCATATTTACAACCTGTTAGATTTCTTTTTATATAGCCTATTTTGTCATTTTATTATAGTTTCAATTGTTTTTAAGTGAAACATGTCAGGTTACAAATCTTTTTAGTAATTAAGAGATTTTGTAAATGTTACAGATTTGCAGAACTGTACCTTTAAGTTAACGTGGGGCTGAAATTAAGGTTTCCCTGTAGTTATTACCCAGCAGAGTTGGCTGCTCTTTGTCTCTGCTCTCATCCTCTGTTCAGTTATGTGCTGGGAAATAACATAATATCTGGAAATATTTAACAACTGGTTGAAAAAATAAATAAAGAAAACCCCTGATTTATAGTATTCGCTGATTTCCATGTAAATACTTCCTCCTGATTTCAAGATACCAAAGATTTAACTGCCAGCTTGCAAAATTTCTGAAAATTTAATAACTGGCTGATGAGGTGGTACGATGAGCTGGTGTAATTACGAACTGCTTGAAGTCTGCGACAGCTCACCACTGCCTGAGTGTGCACCATCTCCTGACATGCACTCGCTTGTCTTAGACATTCACACTTCAAGAATTTTTACCTTCCATGCATCTTGGTAATTTTTTCCCTGTTGTTATTGTGTTAGATTCATGGAAAAGCTGAAACTTTAAGAAGGTTTTCACACTTCTAATTTTCTTGCAACAAAATTACCAATAGCAACTGCCTGCCTTTGAATGGGTCCTTTGTGTTGAGAGCAAGGGATCCTATTTTTAGGAAGGAAATAAAGTTTATTATCCACCCAGCACACCCCACCCCTGAAGAAATAAATAAATGTGTGTGAGAGAGGAAAGGAAAGAGAAATTTTAAACTAAAGATAAAATTTAGTGTAATGCTATTTATTTCACCTTACAGCATTTACACGAAATTCTGAAGTGTAGGTACTTTGTTCCTGGCAAAGAGTAGGTTCTCAAAAAAGTATGCTGAAGGAATGAGAAGGTTGCTTGTCTGGCCTGAAGATGGTGAGTCACTTAGGCTCTTCTAGAAGCTACAGGAGCTTTCTGAGAATGTTTTACTGAGAGGTCTTATGATAGTGAAGCAGAATAAGAGAAATAAAATAAAGTGAAAATGGTATTATCCCTCTCTCACTGCTGTCGTAATGAACTAGACCTCAGCATTTTGGGCTTCAGTCTTCAGCTGTGATTTATTAGGCCACATAAAGGCAAAGATGTGGTAGTCAGAAGTTTTGAGCTATTTAGTCAATCCTGGTTAGGTCAACTAGCAAGAGAGAATGAAGACTGCCCAATTTTCCATTCTCTCGGCTCTATCAACATGTCATTTATTTACTAGTGTTTGTGAGGGATTGTGATTTAATTCATCTGGGCTCCCAGAAACACATGATTTTATTGCACAGACCTCTCCAGGAACATTGAAGGATCTCAGTGATCATGAAAGCCATGGCTAACATTTAATGTAGTGAAAATGTGGGGCCCTTTACATTCTCTCAGATAAACATAATTATTCTTGTGATGCAGGTAGCTCAGGTTTTTGCTTAAATTGTGCTTTCACCATGATTAGTTTTTTCTTATGAATTAAAATTCAATGAAAGTGGAATTTTTGGATACATTTAGTATAATGGGAAAACTTGAAGTTATGGTGGCATGAAAAATTTTAGAAATTCTTGTTGTATTTTTGTTTCCAGAAACAGTTGCATATGCCATCAGAATTGGATTGATTCTTGGTTATAGAAACATGAAAATAGTCTTTGTTAATTTCTCTATTCTTTAGGCAGGATAATAGAGTCATCAATTCAAATCAAGACAAAAGTTTTCTAATTAAATCTGAGGGAATAATTGGGTTAAAATGTGACTAAGTAAAGGTTGGAAACAGATGGAGCTTGAAAGCAAACAAATTTAATCATGTGAGAGATTGAAGTTGTCAATATGTATGTAATATTCTTAAACGTAGAATAAATTTTCACATATTTAAAACTCATACAGATATCTAGTCACTTTTAACAGATTTATTGAGGTATGCTGACGTGCAGTAAAGTATACATATTTAAAGTAAAATGTGATACAACCCCCACTCCCATTGTCCTCAGGCATCCATTGAAATATGAATATTCCCAAATTTTATATAAATCAAAGAATACAATACATAGTCTTTTTTGTCTGCATTCTTTTACTCAGCATAGTAATTTTGAAACTAACAAAATTTAAAAAAAGGATTTTATTTATTTTTCAAGAGGTGGGGAGAGAGAAAGAGAGGGAGAGAAACATTAATGTGTGAGAGAAACATCAATCGGTTGCCTCTCACACGCCCCCATTTGGGGACCTGGCCCGCAACCCAGCCGTTTGCCCTGACCAGGAATCCAACTGGAGACCGTTCGGTTCACAGGCCTGCGCTCAATCCACTGAGCCACACCAGCCAGGCCCTGACCTATGTTTTCCGATGTGTATTATTGTTCATCACTTTTTATTGGTAAGTGGTACTTCGTTGCATGGATATGCCACAGTTTATCCGTTTGCTTGCTGAGGGACATTTGGATAGTTTCCAGTTTTGGGATATTACACAAACAGCTGCTATGAAGTTTTGGAGACAATTTTAGGAATGGAATAGGTAGCTCATATGGCAGGTATATGTTGAAATGTTAAAAACTTTTTCGAAGTGGCTGCACTATTTTACCTTCCCATTAGCAGAGTGTGAGAGTTGCACTTGATCCAAATCCTTACTAACACTTGGCATGGTCAGTCTTTTAACTCTGGTCATTCAAATAGATGTGTAATGGTACCTCATTGTGATTTTAACCGGCATTTTCCTAATGACTATTGATGTTGAACATCCTCTTGTGTGCTTATTTGTCCTTTTATATCTTCTTTGATGAAATGTCAAAATATTTTGCATTTCTTTAGATTAGGATGTTTGTTTTATTACTATTAAGTTTTGAGAATTCTTTATATATTCTGGATATAACTCCTGTATCAGATATATGATTTACAAGTATTTTCTCCCAGTTTATGGCTTGTCTTTTCATTCCCTTAATAGTGTCTTTGAGAGCAGAAGGCCTTAATTTTGATAAAGTTTAATTTACCAATTTTTCTCTTGTGGACCATGATTTTGGTATGCAATAAACCTTTGCCTAAGTTAAGGTTAAAAAGATATTCTCTGATAATATTGTCTAGATGTTTTATAATTTTATGTTTACTTTAGGTCTATGAATCATTTTGAGATATTTATATCATATGATGTATAACTTGAAGTTTATTTATTTATTGCATGTGAACATTTGATTGTTCCAGTACCATTTTTTGAATAATAGTATCTTTCTCTACTAAATTGCTTTTGTATCTTCTCAAAAATCAATTGACCAAATATGAGTGAGTCTCTTTCTGGGCTCTCTATTATGTTTCATTAATCTATTTGACTATATACCAATACTACATTATCTTAATTACTGTAGCTTTATAACAAGTCTTGAAGTAAGGAAATGTGAGTCTTCAAATTTTATTCTTGTTATAAAGTTGTTTCGCTTATTCTAGATTTTACTATCCTCTCCTGTTTCCTCCAGCTCCAGCCACTGGCAATCAACTTTCTACTCTCTGTTTCTGAGTTTTGCTTTTTTTTTTTTTTTTTTTTTTTCAAGATTCCACATATAAGTGAATCCACCTGGTATTTGTCTTTCTTTGTCAGGCTTATGTCACTTAGCATAATGCTCTCCAGTTTCACCAATGTTGTTGCAAATGGCAGGACTTCTTTCTTTTTTAAGAATGAATAATAGTCCACTGTGTGTGTATCACATTTTCTTTCTTCATTTGTCAATGGACAATTATGGTTTTTCCATACATTGGCTGTTGAGAATAATGCTGCAATAAAATGGGGGTACAGATATCTCTTCAAGACAATGATTTTACTTCCTTTGGATATATATCAGGAAATGGAATTGCTGGATCACATGGTAGTTCTATTTCAATTTCTTGAGAAACCTTCATACTGCTGTCCATATTGGCTATACCAATTCATGTTCCCATCAACAGTGATTAGGTGTTCTCTTTTCTTTACATCCTTGCCAGCATTTGTTATTGCTTGTCATTTTGATAATAAATATCCTAATAGGTGTGAAGTGATATCACATTGTGGTTTTGATTTGCATATCCCAGATTCTTAGTGATGTTGAGCACTTTTTCATATACTTGTTTGGCCATTTATATGTCTTCTTTGGGAAAATATCTATTGAAGTTTGCCAAGCTTTTAATTGGGTTGTTATTATTTTTCTATTGACTTGTATATTTTGTATATTAACCATGTACTGGATAGGTGGTTTGCAAATATTTCCTTTTATTCCACAGGTTGCCTTTAATTTTGTTGATAGTTTCCTTTGCTGTGTAGAAGCTTTTCAGTTTGATGTAGCCCAACTTATTTATTTTTGTTTTTGTTGCCTTTACTTTTGGTGTCAAATCACAACAATTATTGCCAAGACAAATCAACATCAAAAAGCTTACCCTCTATGTTTTCTTCTAGGTGTTTTATGGTTTCAGAGCTTACATTCAAGTCTTATTTCATTTTGAGTCAATTTTTGTGTACAGTTTATGTAACAAGTTGCTTTTCTCTTGTAGTTTTTAAGCTTCTTTTTGTGTCTAACTTTTGACAGTTTAGTTATGTTTTTCAGTGTGGATCTTTTTGAGTTCCTCTTCTTTGGTATTCCTTGGGCTTCCTGGGTCTGGATGTCTGTTTCTCCCTCGGTTAGGAAGATTTTCAGTCATTATTTTTTTGAGTAAGCTCTCTGCTCCTTTTACTCTCTTTTCTCCTCTGGGACCCCTATTATGCTGGTCTGCTTAATGGTGTCCCATTAGACCATTAAACTCTCTCTTACATTCTTTTTTCTTTTTTGCTCCTCTGATTAGATAAACTTGTCTGACCTGTCTTTGAGTTCACTGATCCTTTCTTCCCACTTGATCTATGTTGATGTTGAAACCTTCTATTGATTTTTTTCAGTTTACTTATTGTCTGTAAAAGAAATCCTCACCTGAGGATATTTGCCATTGATTTTAGAGGGAGAGGAAGGGGAGAGGGGAGAGGGAGAGGGAGAGGGAGAGGGAGAGAGAGAAAGAGAGAGAGATCAATTGTCTCCCATACATACCCTGACTAGGACTCAAACTTGCATCCTAGGTATGTGCCCTGATCAGAAATCAAACCCACAACCTTTCAGTGTATGGGATGATGCTCCAACCAAATGAGCCATATCAGCCTGGGCTAGCTATTGTATTCTTTGGTTCCACGATTTTTGTTTGGTTCTTAAAAATATTTTCTATGTCACTGTTAAAATTCTTATTCTCTTTATCATTACTTTCCTAACCTTGGTGAGCATCTTTATGACCTTTATTTTGAACTCTGCACTGGATAAATCACTTACTTATGCTTAATTAAGGTTGGTTTCCAAATATCTATCTTATTCTTTTGTTTGGAACATCTTTGTCGTTGTTTCTTCTTTTTTTCCTTTTCTTCCTCCTCCTTTTCCTCCTCTCTGTGTTGGTCTTTGTGCATTAGATAAAAAAGCCACTTCTCCCATTCTCAACAGACCCCACGTAGCCATTTAGGAAATGAGTCTTGTCAATGATTGCATGTCATACCTTTGTGATTGCCAAGTTGCTGCCTTTGTTCTTACTCACTCAGTAGTTGAAGGTGTGCCCAAACCTGTTAGTATTCCACAGGCATGGGAAATATACCTATGCCTATTCAGGCTCCTAGAGGATGGTTAATTATCTATGTCTTCAACTCCCTGATGAAGGCTAATTGGAACCCAACCCTTATGGCAACAGCTGGGAAATTTAGAATGTTGGATATGTTGTTTAGCACCCAAGAAAAAGCCAGAAGTCAAGTGTTTTGCCTTCTCACTACATGCTCCAGAGGTACTAGTCCTTGGGAGAGCTTGGGCTCCCCAAAGAACAACCTCTTTGTTTGTATCATCCCAGCGGATTTGTGAATGCTGAGCCCCATCAGCTATCAGAGATAAGTGATTTGGGACCTGGTCCCTCAGGTGATAACTGTAACCGTTAGGGTGCTAGATATGTGGAGAAACTCTTCCAGAGAGAAGCTGGAGAGGTGGTCTTACTGTTCAAGTGAGCTAGTGGAGATAGTGGGGGATGTGTCTATCATCTCTTTTAGGCTCTCAGAAGGATCATAGTCATTTCCCATATGCCAGCTGACTCAGGAAGTGTTGGGAAAGTTTGCACTCAAATTCATTCCAGAGAGAAACTGGGAGAGGGCATTTTTGCCTGTTCTCTGTGCACTGTGCCCAGAGTGGAGTAGGGTAGCTGCTGGAAGTGCCTATGTACCTATTTGAAAACCGATTTTTTCTATTTTATATGTTCCCATGGGATTTATGAATGCTGAGGCTTGTTGACTATCAGGGCTATGTAATTTGAGGGCCCATTGCTTGGGTAGCAGCTACAAAAGCTAGGGAACTAGGTGTGGGACAAGCTCCTTTCAGGAAAATACTGTGGCCTGGTTTTATTGTTGGAGCAAACCAGAGAGAGAAGGCAGGGGTAAGTGCCCAGTGACTCTTTTGGGTTCTGGGGAGTATCACAGACAGCTTTTAGATGCCAACCAATTGGAAATCAGACTCCCAGGCAGTACCTGGTAAACTACGCATTTTTCCAGGGAAAACCTGGGAATTGTAAGTTTCCTTGGCTCTGATAGCCATGAGAAATACTTATGTTCCCATTTAACATAGGAGCATTTAACTGTTTCTTTGTTTGCTATAGTCCTGTAGGATTTATGAATGCAAGCCCTGTTGCCTTTCAGAGCTAGATGATTTGGGGGCTTGTTCCTTGAGTGCTAGTCTTAAAAGTTGAGGTGCTGTATGTGTGGTTCAAGCCCTTTGCTTCTCAGAAGTGGGAATTTGGGGGTCCCGTCCCAATTGTAAGGTGCTGTTTCCAGGGGTGAGATTTATGGTAAGAGTATGGCTCAGTCTTTCCTACCTGTTTCTATATGGATAGTTTCTGGTTCACCCAGTGTATAGGAGACAATCAGTTTCTGGATTACTCTCAGGGGGAATAGCTCCATGCGTAGCTGTATATTCAGTGCATCTAAGGAGGTGGGAAATTTAGGAGTCCCCTATGGGGCTATTCTGGTGATGTTCTAGTCTAAACACTTTACTAATTTCTGGTTCTGCAAGATGCTTCATATGCCTCTGACCTGGGAGAGCACAATGTGAACATGAGGACAGAGATTGGGGTGATGACTGTATAAGTCAAGGAATGTCAAAAATTTCCTGCAAACTGCCAGAAGCTAGGTGAGAGGCATGGAACTGATTCTCCCTCAAAATCCTGGAAAGAAACCAACTCTGCTGACATCTTGATGTTGGGCTTTCATCCCCCAGAACTGTGAGGCAGTATATTCCTGTTGTTTAAGCCACTCAGTTTGTGATACTTTATTATGGCAGTTCCTAACAATTTGATAAAGAACCCCAAAACTGGGTGCTAGGTGTTTGTTGCTGTTGAGATATAATTATTTCTGAGCCCTCTCAGTGTATAGGATAGAAAATATATGTATGTGTACTAGCCCATGTGTACATAAGCATCTATGATTGTTTCTGTATCACCTTTGTCTTTAAAAGATATTTTCAGTGGACATAGAATTGTAGATTGACAATTTCAGAGCTTTAAAGATATTGCTTGTTCTCTTCTGGCTTGCACTGTTTCTGACAAGAAGTTGGCTGTAATTTTTACCTTTGTCCCTCTGTACACGATATGTTTCTTTTTTCTCTGTCTGCTTTTAAAATTATTTCTTTGTCCCTAGGTTTAACCAATTGATTATTGTGTGTCCTGGTGTGTTTTTCTTCTTCTTTTTAATTTTTGGTATTTGGAGCTTGTTGAGCTTCTTTAGTTTTCATCAAAGCTTTTTAAATAAATTATTTCTTAAAATTTATATACTTCTCCCCTTTTTCAGAGACTCCAACTATAAGTATATGAGGCCACTTGAAGTTCTCTATTATTATGTATTCGTTTCCTAATATTTTCTTTTTTAATGCCTATTCTTTAATTAATCCCATCCAAATTATTTTTAATTTTTAGACACTTTAGTTTTTAGTTCTAGAAGCATGATTTGGTTCTCTTAAGTATCTTTATGTGTCTAATTAACATGTGTGATTTTTCTAGCTTTTTGAACATTCAATAACTCTTGTAAAGTTCTCATCTACTAATTATATTGGATGTTATTTCTAGGTTGGTTTTGATTGGTTAATTGTTTTCTCCTCATTATGGATATTTTCCTTTTTGCATGCCTCATAGTTTCTGATTGGATACCACCCATTGTGCATATTTTCTTGTCTAATGTTTTTGTATTCCACTTTGGTTTGGTATGCCATTAAATTACTTGAAGTCACTAACACAGTCTTATTTTTAAGCTAGAAATTTTTAAGCTTTAGGTAGAAATCAGAACAGTTTTTGCTATGTTCTTCCCTCTCTCTTTATTCTCTTGTTTATTTGCTGAACTCCTGTTCATCCTTTAACACTCAGTTAAACATTACATCATTCTTGTCCTTGCCAGAATGATTTGTGTCTTTTCTCATTTCAAGTAGCTAAGTCCTACTATTTTAATACTCTTTATGCTTCGAGACCAATTGTTTCAAAGGTTACTTCTTTCATGAAATTCCCCTAGCCAAAGTAGAATTAAACCTTCATTGCCTTGGTTCTATCAGAGCATGTGTGACACACTTTATTTTTGCTCTTTTATGCTTCTCTCCATTTATTAGACTTTAATTTCCATAAAGGCATTGAACATTTCTGTCTCTCTCTCCTTTTGTGATTTTAAAGCATGGTGGCATGAAGTAGGGGGCCTAATAAATGTTTGTTGAATAAATTTAGTGTTTGTAGCTTTTTTAATATTTTCTTTTGGATCAAGTATTTGTTAAAGAAGATCATAGTTTTTTTGAAAAGTAATTGGAGTTTTTCATTTAAAACTTTATTATTAGTTTATAATTTAATTGCATTGTTGTCAGAGTGTTGGTCTATGTATTATAACCATTAAAAATTTATTGAGTTTTTCTCTGAAGCTGATGTTAGCGTTAAAAACAAATTTTACAAAGTTTCAAAATATCATTTACTTTTTATAAGCAATCTAGAGATGATTGACAAAATAATGTATTCTTTGTAGAAAATGTAGCATTCTTGTGTGTTTAAAACATTACTAATTGTCCTTAAATATACATTTACTTATAATGCCATAGACTAACAGGGTGTATCTCCAAATATACTTATGATTCTTTCAATTTCTCCTTGTATTCATATTAGGCTTTGTTTGATATGTTTTTAATGTTTTGATATTTAGTGCATGATGGTTCATGTCTTCTACTTTTTTATCAATATTAATGATCATCTGATCTTACATGTTTGTTAACTTTTATTTTTTGGCCTGGACTCATATGTTAAGGTGATTGTTGACTGCAATTTGGGCAAATTACTGCCTATACCTAGGTGATAGTGAGACATTGCCTAAACCTGGAAATAAGATTGGCCTATGAGCGTTAATTTTAAAAATAATCATGAAAGTTTAAAGCAATGATACAAAATGTCAACTTAAAGAGAAGATGATTTTGTAGCTAGAATGACCTTATTTCTGTGTCCTTAATTCTGATTCATGTTTCATTATTCTGGAGCACATTTCATATCAGGGCTTATGAAACAGTTATATGAACTGATAATTTGCACTGAAAAAACATGTCTTACTTTAGTAATGTCTTTCTTGTATGATTTTGAAAACCATTAGCTGCTTGATTTAACAGCTTAGCAGAGAAGCCTAGAGCTGGAATATTAGAAAACAATTAATGATTCATTAGAAATGGAATTAAAGTATCACTAAAATTACAATGAACATGTTGGAAAAGGTTTTGTGGTAAACACATAATTTACTTATTACTTTGTAGTATATCTCCTTGTCATATATGGCAGGACACATTTGGACAAGATTTAACAAATTAGTTAATGTTTGATTTGGTTTACCTATGGTTCTGAACTTAAAAGTAAGTGCTCATAAATATACAATAGTAGCACCTTATATTACTTTGAAGTAGTTCATTGGAGTATTATAATTGTTAACTGCTTTTGATTTAAAGAGAATTGAGTACTTGAACAATAATAAAAAAATGAGAACTGAATAATGTGTTTTTTCTTATTGTCAAAAATCTAAGAATAGAAAATGATGGAAATATTTGTAATTTTCTCTACAATTGGCCAAAAATTTGTTTTTTTAATCCTTACTTGAGGATATTTTCTTTATTGCTTTTAGAGAAAGGAAGGGAGAGAGAGAGAATCAGTGTGAGAGAGATACATCGATTGGTTGGCTCCCTTATGCACCTGTACTGGGGATCAGACCCATAACGTAGGCATGTGTCCTGACCAGGAACAGAACCTACAACCCTTTGGTTCTCAGGCGATGCTCCAACCAAGTGAGCCACAACAGCCAGGGCTGGCCAGTAATTTCAATGAGCACTTTCAAGTTAGAAAAACTGTAGCTATGTCCAAAAACTATAGTAGAATAACAATAAAAATGATTAAAAATAAAAAACAGTTAAAAAAATAAAGAAAAACTGTAATCATAGTAAATAGTTATTTCTGTTTCCACAATGTTCTCTTACTATTCTAAAAATACTTCTGTGAGACTTTCCAATGATTTTAAGTCATAATGTGTGGATCAGTTTTTAATGCCAACACATAAAGAATGAAAAAGACCCAAAATTTAGAATGATACTTAAAAGATATAACTTGACTAAAAGGAACAAATATGTACAAATAATAGCAATACAGTATCTGGTAATTAGGTTTAAAGTAACCCAACTATGAAATATAGTCACAATTTTCAGAATGAATAGAGGCAAAAACTCTGAGTAAATAGTTGACAAAAGGTCATGCATCAAAGTTTATGTATTATGTCTTTAGCACCACAGAGTCTCTAAGCTTTCACTTACAGTCTGTTTCTCCGTTTGGCACTAGGAAACATTTGAGAAGTTGGTGGAGTTAATAAATAGTCTAAATAACTAAGAAAATAATGGCTAATGACAGCAAGAGAATAGATAGAAACCTATAAATGTAGATACATAAATTAAGGGTGCCTCTGTTTGGGCTCTTCAGTGTAGGGCAATGCCCTCTGAGAGCATTATATTATTTTGCTATATATTACTTATATATTCACATATATTATGATATATTCATTTATAAAGATTACCCTGAAACATAAAAAAGGACTAATAGGGAGAGGATTAAATGAAATGTTAGCATAATTTGCAAAATCTACCTTTATGGGTTACCTATTCCATAAGTGAGTTACTAGATAAGTGAGTGGATACACATCTGTATTCACATTGTGCTTATTTTATGCAGTGTGCACTCCACTTGGTAAGTCATTCCATTAGGCTGTGGTTTGCAAACTTTCCCACTGCCTTTATCCTTTTGGAGACCAGTCAGGTGGAAACAGACTGCGGTTGTGACTTTATAAATAGAGATGGGTCAACAGATTCCATTAATAGCAGAAGTATCCTAAATCTTTGGCTACAACTCAGATGAAATCATAACTTAAAATTTGTAAATATGGACAAATTTAAAGGTAAAATAGAATAGCAAAAACATATATACCTTTATGCTTTTAGTTATAGAAGAAACATAGAATCTATATTTTATATCTGTAATTTGATTAGAAAATACATTAAAAAAAATCCTTACGTGAGGGTATATTTACTGATTTTAGAGAGGAAAGGAGAGGGAAGGATTGGGGGTGGAGAGAGAGAGAGAGAGACCAATTGCTTCCTGTACACTGGGGGATCGAACCTGCCACCTAGGTATGTGCTCTGGCCTGAGATCAAACCCACAGCCTTTCAGTGTACAGGACGATGCTCTAAAGAACTGAACTGCCTGGCCGGGTCTGAAAATACATGTTTCTTAGTGTAACTAATTGTCTTCTGTGTTGACATCTGACTTTAAGCGATATAAATTCTTTTTTAAATTAAATTTATTGGGGTGACATTGGTTAATAACATTATATGTTTCAAAGTGTACAATTCACTAGTACATCATCTGTACATTGCATTGTGTGGTCACCATTCAAAGTCTGGTTTCCTTTCATTACTGTATATATTAAAAAATTTATTGATTGATTTTAGAGAGAGAGAGAGAGAGAGGAAGGAGGAGAGAGAGAGAGGGAGAGAGAGAGAGAAAGAGAGAGAGAGAGAGAGAGAGAGAGAGATAGAGAGAGAGAGAGAGAGAGAGAGAGACATTGATTTGTTTTCCAGTTATTTATTCATTCATTGGTTGATTATTGTATGTGCCCTGACTGGGATGAACCTTGGCATATTGCAACACTCTAACCAACCAAGTTACCTGGCTAGGCTCCGTTTACCACATATTTGTCCCCTTTACCTTCTTTAATCACATTCTTAGTATATATTTTTTTGTACTACTGGATACAGATCATCACAAACATTTAATTTTTCACTTGAGCTATGGAGTGACTGGATTTTTAAAATTAAACCATAAAATCTCATTAAAATTTTAAGAAACATTTTAAAACATAACAGGGAACATTTTAAAATTATGTCCATATATTGTGTAAACCAACAGCATAGATTGCCATAATAGTACATTTTATTAATAAAATAGATAAATTCTCTTATTTGATACATTATTTCAATTTATTACAGAATGTAAACAAGTAAGAATTATGGGTCTTAATCCCTCCCCTTACAGTTATACACACACTTTTAAAATTGAAACCCTGCTCTCTTCCCCTACCCTCCCTGCTAGGCTGCTCAGGCTGCAGGCTTCCCTCAGCCCCCTCCAAGCTCTGGGCTCCTGCTAAGCCAGTGCCACTGTTGTCTCCTTCCAGCCACCATCATGGTCATCTACTGGACCTCATCAACCATGACAAGATGTCCTCCGATGTCTACAAGATCTGGGAGATCTGGAGACTGATTGTGCTTGGAGATAGAGTGAAATATCAAAGACACGCTTATTGGTGGAAATGCCTCCACTGAAGGCCCAGAGGGCGAAGGTACCCAAAGCACTGGAATCCCTGGTGTTGACATTGTCATGAACCATCATTTGCAGGAAACCAGCTTCAGGAGAGAAGCCTAGAAGAAGTACATCAAAGAATACATGAAGTCAATCAAATGGAAATTTGAAGGACATAGGCCAGAAACAGTAAAACTTTTTATGTCAGGGGCTACAGAACAAATCAAGCATATTTCAAAAACTACCAGTTCTTGACTGGTGAAAATGTGCATCCAGATGGCATGGTTGCTCTGCAGGGCTATGTTGAGGAGGGTGTGGCCCCATATATGGTTCTCTCTAGGGATGGTTTAGAAATGGAAGAATGCTAACAAATTTGGCAGTTTGGATCTATTACCTGTCATCATAACTGCCTGCTGCTTTTCATCCACACACTGACTAGGACAAATGGTACTAATGTTATCTTGAATTCTTCATTTATTTTGACCTTGATTTATTTGGAGCAAAGGCATTGTTTTTAAGAATAAACATGACATGTAGGTTGTGAAAAAATAATATGTGTTTCAACTAAATAAAGTAAAATATATAAAAGAAAATAAAATAGGAACTGCAGGAATAGGAATCCTTTGGGATTGCATTGGGTTGTATTGGGGCATTTTCCCCAGCAATTAACATAGTTAATACTCTGTTCTTACTAAGAGTTCAATAAATATTTGTTAGTTGATTTAATTTTTATTCTAGAAAGCATTTGTTTAATGAGATATATAAATATTTGAGTAGACTGAAGTATTTGAAATCATCAAATTGGGTGGGACATTTTAAAAAAATGATTGCATTTTATTCATTTGGGTACAAATCACAGTCGGCACTTTTGAGAAGTCTGGTGTTGCTATAAACACTCTTGTGCTCCCAGAAATATATTCATCGTTAGCCTTTTGCTTTTCTTTTTAATTTCCACCCACGTTTGCTGCTCCTAAATAACAAAATGCTGTCCTAATTACTCTTTCAATTTTTTTATTTTTTAAGTATATTTTATTGATTATGCTATTACAATCATTCCAATTTCTTTCTCCCCCTTATCCTCCTTTACTCTGCACCCCCTTACCCTCCAGCATTCCCCCTCACCCCCTTAGTTCAATCCATGTGTTGTATATATAAGTTCTTTGGCTTCTCTATTTCCTATACTATTCTTAACCTCTCCCTTTCTATTTTATGCCTACCAATTATGCTTATTCCCTGTACCTTTTCCCTCCATTCCCCCCTTCCCCTTGCCACTGATAATCCTCCACGTGGTCTTCATTTCTGTGATTCTGTTCCTGTCAGGTTGTTTGCTGAGTTTTTGTTTTTGATTTTTAGGTTTGGCTGTTGATAGTTATGAGTTTGTTGTCATTTTACTGTTCATAGTCTCTGATCTTCTATTTCTTAGATTAATGCCTTAGATTAATTATATTTCATATAATAAGGGCTTGGTAATGATGAACTCCTTTAACTTGACCTTATCTGGGAAGCACTTTATCTGCCCTTCCATTCTAAATGAAAGCTTTGCTGTATAGAGTAATCTTGGAAGTAGGTTCTTGCCTTTCATGACTTCAAATACTTCTCTCCAGTCCCTTCTTACCTGCAAGGTTTCTTTTGAGAAATCAGCTGATAGTCCTATGGGCACACATTTGTACGTAACTGTCTCCTTTCCTCTTGCTGCTTTTAAGATTCTCTCCTTATCTTTAATCTTGGGTAACTTAATTATGATGTGTCTTGGTGTGTTTCTTCCTGGGTCCAATCTCTTTGGGATTCCTTGGGCTTCCTGGACTTCCTTGAAGTTTATTTCTTGCCAGATTGGGGAAGTTTTCCTTCATTATTTTTTCAAATAAGCTTTCTCTTTCTTGCTCTTGTTCTTCTCCTTCTGGCACCCCTATGATTCAGATGTTGGAGTGCTTAAAGTTGTCTCATAACTTCCTAAGCCTGTCCTCAATTTTTGAATTCTTGTTTCTTCATTCTGTTCTGGTTGGATGTTTATTTATTCCTTTTGTTCCAAATTGTTGATTTGAATCCAGCTTTCTTTCCCTTCACTGTTGGTTCCCTATATATTTTGCTTTATTTCTCATTGTGTTGCCTTCATTTCTTCCTTCATTTTGTGACGGAACTCAATCAATTCTGTGAGCATCCTGATTACCAGTGTTTTGAACTCTGCATCAGAAAGGTTGTCTATCTCCTTGTTGCTTAGCTTTCTCTAGAGTTCTGATCTGTTCTTTCATTTGGGCCATATTTCTATGTCTCAGAGCACCTTTTATGTTGTAAGGGGTGGGGCCTTATGTATTTGCCAGGATGCAGCAACCCTCTTTGCTGTGTTGTGGCACTGTCTGTGTGGCAGGGGTCAGAGAGGGAACAATGCCGCTCACTCGCTGTTCTCTAGCCCCACTTTCCAACGAACTCTCATGTGAGCCTGGGAGTTTCTCCCACCTTCGCCACCCTCTGTGGTAGTTTACAGCTAGAGGTTTTGAGTCTTTAGTTTCCTGGTCAGCAAGTCCTGCCTTGCTCACCCGGTCCTCCAGCCACCTCCTTGCTGCATGTTCTCTCCCCGCAGCTGCCTGTCTCCACCCCTCCCACTGATCTGGATGAATGTTTCTTTAACTCCTTGGTTGTTTTAGTTCCATGCAGTTTGATTTTTCTGTCAGTTCTGGTTGTTTATTATTTTAAAATTGATTGTTATCCTTCTTTTGGTTGTGTTTGAGGAAGTGAAGCATTTCTACCTACACCTCCATCCTGGCCGGAACTCTGGGGGGGGATGTTTTGAAATCATCTAGTTCAACTGCTTCATTGTACAGATGAGAAAAAAAGCAATACTGAGAGGCTGAGTGATTTATGTTCAGTGTAAAGGCCAGTTTTTTACCCCATTGTATAGTTATCTGAAGTTTGCACATTGGTCAAGCTAAAATTTGAAGACTTACCGTAACTATTAGTATATTAGAACCATGATGGGTTATGATTCAAGATGGCGAAACAAAAGCTGTTTCAAGATACTACTTTGCTAGAGTATCATCAATCCCATCAAATAAATGCAGTAGGAATTTAATTTTTTCATGCAAGTTCTAACAACAGCGTAAAGGTTATTCTGCTTCAGTTCAGGCTCTTATATATATTTTTTAGTTAAATGATGCCTCAAAATTTCTCTATTATGAGTTGGCTTGCCTTTATATAGAAAATTGTAAGGACAATTGTAGTTATTTTACTTTTACCTCTCAAAATTTTGGAGCTGGCTATATTTGAACTCTTGCTGGTAATTTTAGCAAAAGGATGATGCTGTGTTATGTGAACATATATATATCTATTTAATAATATATCCTCTTTGGTGAGTTTGCCACTGAAATGAGAAATTTTAAACTATCTGTGGTAATTTTTTTGCCTCAAAATTAAATTTCCTTTAAATCTGATTATGATTAGATTAGGTTATCTAACTGAAATGAAATACTAATTTATGTTGACAGGATGCTTACTAAATCTTATAAAACATTTGACTTTTAAAAAATAACATATGATAGTATTATGTTTCCACAAACACTTTTTAACAGATATTTGCTGAAATTCAAGGAACCATGAGTAAACATTTAGTCTGAATATTTTCTGCAACCAATGAAGTTCATTTTCCTGTGCATATCACAATAGCTCTGAGCTCAGTCTGCCTACTAACTGCTATTTATTTAAATGGTGAAATTGCTTCTTGATAACTTTTAAAATTATTTAGCTCTTTAACAGAGCTCAATCTTCATGTCTAGAAAATAGTGATGTTACAACTTAGTGATCCTAAGTGCTCACATTATTTCTAGTTAATGATAATAACAGAAATCTCTAACAATGCTTTCATATTTATATTTAACTTGTTTCCTTTACTTTTCTGTTACTTCAGTTCAAAATTCAGAGCTTCCAAATGTTGAAATAGACTGTCTTTAACCACAAAAAGCACAGCTTAGCCGCAGATTCATTTATTTTGAATTAAGCGAAGTTGGCACCATCACTACATAGATGAATGGCTTTTGACTAAATTGTGTTGTGTTCTCCTCAATAGCAAACAGCTTCCCCCACCTCTCTGAACAAACACTGTCACTTTTATTACCAATCATTAATGGTTAGACATGAAGCTGGCTGTTCTCTTAATGTTACCCCAGTGATTACATATTCATTTACTGAATGTGAATAACAAATAGGCTCTGTGTCTTGTCTACTTGTGATCATTTTCAGATAACAATCTGCAGCCAGATTGTTCCTGACCCCTGACTCCATGATATTGCTTGTGTGGTTTCAGCCTGTTTATTAATTCATTCCTTGATCACATAGCTCTTATGCCTAATACATTTTCCTCACATTTTGTAGCAAATTTCCATTATTCTTATAGCCCAAACCTCATATATTTACCTTCATCAGAGTCAGTTTTAACAGTGACTACATCAACATGTAGTAACACATGAACAAGGTTCTTAAATAGGATGCGGGAAGGTAATGTTGGGCTATATTCTTATGTGTTTACACCCTAGAGAGTTGGCAGGGGAAGATACTATGCCCACTAATTCTGTTTACAGTCAAGTGTTTTTAGAATCTTAGAATTTTCTTTTTTGTAGTTCTTCATATTGTGAATACGTTGGAAAGCTAATAAAACAGATTTCCTGTAAGAGAATCAATGTAAAAATAGTCTGTAAGAATGCATGCCACCATCTGTGTTTTCTTATCTAGAAATTGTATCCCTGTCTCAGATTGACTTTTAAATTATTATGCTTATAAATATTAATTGATGGAATGAAATTAGAAAAAGTGTAAAAGTGTGTGTGAATATTGTATATGTATACATGTATATTTAACACATATACAGTTTTGGATGAGAATTTCTTCTGTCTTGGCAGATAATTTCAATTTGAAGTTTCTTTTTGAAATATGTTATAATAAGAGTATATAGTAGATTTTAAAATACTGTATTTTTTTCGTTGGTCCTTTTTTAATTTATTTTTTTATTGTTGTTCAAGTACAGTTGCCTCCATTTTTGCCCCACCACTCTCCCCCACCCCACACACTCCCACCCTCAATCCTACTCCTCTTGGGCTTTGTTCATGGGTCCTTTACACATGTTCCTTGATGAACATTCCCCTTCTTTCCCCCATTATCCTTCTCTCCCCAACCCTCTGGTTACTGTCAGCTTGTTCTTTATTTCAATGTCTCTGGTTATATACTTTGCTTGCTTGTATGTTTTGTTGATTAGGTTCCACTTACAGGTGAGATCATATGGTGTTTGTCTTTCGCTGCCTGGCTTATTAAACTTAGCATAATGCTCTCTAGTTCCATCCCTGCTGTCACAAAGGGTAGGAGCTCCTTTTTTCTTTCTGTTGTGTAGTATTCCATTGTGTAAATGTAATAGTTTTTTTTATCCACTCATTTGCTTTTGTGATAGCTGTTTGTAAGTCAAGGTTAGTGATGGGGATATAACATCTACAACAGCATCCTCAGGGACTCACAAAACCACTCAGAAATGCATTTTGCTTTGAATAACATATGAATGTGTATGTAATATACAACTATCATATATTACAATATGAAAATAGGAGTAGACATTAACTATTAAGCAAAAAAGAAAAATTAGGCTAACATGGCATAAGGGAGAACTCTTTATTTTGTCAATAAGATAAACTAATGCTTAAAGGAAAACAAACAGGCAAATATGATTACATTTGGCCCAAGTTACTATTCTAGTAAAAGTGAATCATATTTCCCTTTTAAAATGCCCCCCACCCCAGAGAGCAGAATTAAATTACATAGACACTAAAATAACAATTCTGAGGATCTATATCCAGAACCTGGTTCTTTGAAAAGATAAACAAAATTGACAAGCCTTTAAGCAGACTTATCAAGAAATAAAAAAGAGAAGACCCAAATAAACAAAATCAGAAATAAAAGAGGAGAGATTACAACTGATACCACAGAAATAAAAAGGATTGTAAGAAATTACTATGAAGAACTATATGCCAAAAAAATTTGAAAACCTAGGTTAAATGGACATGTTTCTACAAAAAAAATATAATCTTCCAAAACTGAATAAAGAAGCAGCAGAAAGCCTGAACAGACTGATAACAGCTGATGAAATCAAAGTAGTAATGAAAAAACTCCCAGCACACAAAAGCCCTGGACCAGATGATTTCACAGGAGGATTTTACAAACCATTTAGGGAAGAGCTAACCCCCATCCTTTACAGACTGTTCCAAAAAACCCAAGAAGACAGAAGACTCCCAAACTCTTTTTATGAAGCCAGCATCACCCTAATTCCAAAACCAGATAAAGACACAACAAAGAAAGAAAACTACAGACCAATATTGCTGATGAACATAGATGCTAAGAACCTCAACAAAATATTGCCAAACCACATGCACCAATACATTAAAAAGATCATACACCATGATCAAGTGGGATTCATCCCAGGGATGCAAGGCTGGTACAATATCCGCAAATCAACTACCATGATTCATCACATAAACAAAATGAAAGACAAAAATCACATGATCATATCAATTGATGCAGAAAAAGCTTTTGTTTAGGTATAGAAACTATTTACGATAAAAACACTCAGCAAAGTGGGAATAGGGGGAACATTGCTCAACATAATAAAGGCCATATATGAGAGACCTACAGCCAACATCATATTCAATTGACAAAAATGAAGATCATACCAAGATTAGGAACCAGACAAGGATGTCCGCAATTACCACTTCTATTTAACATACTATTGGAAGTCCTAGCCACAGCAATCAGACAAGAAAAAGAAATAAAAGATATCCACATTGGAAAGGAGGAAGCAAAACTCTCATTGTTAGCAGATGACATGATAGTGTACATAGAAAGTCCTATAGACTCCATCAAAAAACTACTTGACCTAATAAGTGAATTTGGCAAAACAGCAGGATACAAAGTCAATATTCAGAAATCAAAGGCATTTTTGTACCCCAACAATGAAATATCAGAAACAGAAATCAGGAAAAAAATCCCATTTGATATAGCAACAAGAAAAATAAAGTACCTAGGAATAAACCTAACGAAGGAGGGAAAAGACCTGTACTCAGAAAACTACACAACACTGAAGAAAGAAACTAAGGAAGAGACAAACAAATGGGAGTGTGTACCATGTTCATGGATTGGAAGAATTAGCATCATCAAAATGTCCATACTACCCAAAGCAATTTATAGATTTAACACAATTTCTATTAAAATACCAATGAAATATTTCACAGATATAGAACAAACATTTCAAAAATGTATATGGAACTATAAATGACCCCAAATAGGAGCAGCAATTTTGAGAAAGAAAAACAAAGCAGGAAGGATCACAATACCTGATATCAAACTGTATTACAACGCCATGGTAATCAAAACAGTCTGGTACTGGCATAAGAACAGACACATAGACCAATGGAACAGAACAGAGAGCCCAGAAATAAGCCCAAGTCTCTATGGTCAATTAATATTTGACAAAGGGGGCAGAAGCATAAAAAGGAGTAAAAATAGCCTCTTCACCAAATGATGTTGGGGCATCTGGAGAGCTACAAGCAAAAAATGAAACTAGATGACCAATTTAAACCGTATGCAAAAATAAACTCATGATGGATAAAAGACTCAAATATTACTCATGACACCATAAAAGTTCTAGAGGACAACATAGGCAGGAAAATATCAGATATTCCATGCAACAATTTTTTTCACTGGTGTATCCCCTAGAGCAAGGGACATAAAGGAAAGAATAAACAAATGGGACTTCAAAATAAAAAGTTTCTGCATGGCTGAATAAAACATCAGCAAAATGAATAGGGAACTAACCATATGGGAAAACATATTTGCCAATGATACCTCAGACAGAGGTTTGATCTCCAAAATATATAAAGAACTCACATGACCCCACTCCAGGAAGACAAACAACCCAATTAAAAAATGGGCAAAGGACCTGAACAGAGACTTTCCAAGTAGGACATACAGAGGGCCCAGAGACATATGAAAGGATGCTCAGCATCACTAGCCATCAGAGAGATGCAAATTAAAACAATGAGATACCACTTCTCACAGGTCAGAATGGCCATCATAAACAAGTCAACAAACAACTGCTGGGGAGGCTGTGGAGAAAAGGGAACCCACTTCACTGTTGGTGGGAATGCAGACTGGTGCAGCCACTGTGGAAAATAGTATGGAATTTCCTCATAAAACTGAAAATGGAACTGTCTTTTGATCCAGCAATTACATTCCTGGGATTATTCCCTAAGAATCCTGAAACACCAATTCAAAAGAATCTATGCACCCCAATGTTCATAGCAGGTCTATTTACAATAGCCAAGCACTGGAAACAACCTAAATGCCCACCAGTAAATGAGTAGATCAGAAGACTATGGTAAAAAAAAAAAAGTCTACGGTACATTTACACAATGGAATACTACACAGCAGAAAGAAAGAAAGAGCTCCTACTGTTCATGAAAACATGATGGATCTGGAGAGGATTATGCTAAGTGAAATAAGCCAGGTGGTGAAAGACAATTACCATATAATCTCACCTATAAGTGGTACCTAATCAACAAAATAAATGAGCAAGCAAAAATATAAGCAGAAACATTGGAATAAAGAAGAAACTGACAGTAACCAGAGGGGAGATGGGAGGGGATAATGAGGATACAGGGAGAAGGGTCATCAAGGAACATGTATAAAGGACATATGGAGAAAGCCAAAGGGGGTAGGGTCAAGGGTAGGAGGTGGCAACAGTTGGGGGGGTTGGGGGTGATGGAAAAAAAGAACAAAATGAGGTAATGAATGTTTAACTAGACTTACTGTGATGATCATTCTGTAATATATACAAATATCAAATCATTATGTTGTATACCTAAAAGTAATATAATGTTAATTATACCTCAATAGAAAATAAAAAAAAAAATAAAATGTCCCCTCTTTTCTGGTGAGAAATCAGTAGTAATGCATTTCAGAAATTCCCTTTGGCTTGATTTATTGACATTGAAGCTCTATGCTGGAAGAAAATCTATCTGCAAACCTAATTATTTAGTGCTTATTATAAGATTTTCCCTATGTTTTTCTAATTAAAGTGGTTTTCTTTTGCATAGTACTTGTAGGAGGGAAATATTTGAAAATGAAGTTTGATAATCTCATCTTTTCTTCACATAGTTTATTTTCCTACACTGTGCAAAGTAGTTTATTGGGCAACTTAGGAAAGATGGTTCTGGAAGCAGTGGAATGGAGCAGTAACAGTAGAAGAACATCCACAAAGTTTTCTTCAGTTGTTTAGATGGAAATAACTGAACAAAATTAAAGGTTAATTTTTTTCCTTTATTTATCTTTTCACTTACTCTCATTGGTTTGACAAGCAGTTAGCTTGCTAGTAGACTTAGCTTGGGTGTAGAAGTCAACAGTTCTCCATTGGGTATTGACCCAGTTGTGCCAGGAAGGACTACCCATCCAAAAGAAATCTCTCCTACTTGCACAGAATCCCTTCAAAAGGGGGACAAAACTTTTAATTTTACAATTAGAGTTGAAATCTAAAGAGGCAACACAGCAAAATTCAACTCATACTAGTGTTGGGGTGACTAGTTGTCACCTCTTAAAAGTAGATTTAGAGGGAAGGGGTATACTGAAAATATGAAAACCCTAATGCTTGGAGGGAGCAGTTAAGGAGTTGTAATGGGGAAAGTGTGTTAAAAAGGAGCCTGAGATGCCCTGGTAAATATGTATATGATTAGTAATTTCTAATATGTGCTCCTTGGTCAGAAAAATAAACAAAATAATTCCACCAAGTTAGGTTGCCATGTGTGTTTACTGGGTAGGATATCTCTGTGTAAACAAGTTAGGAGAATGCTCCCCAGAACAATTCATTCCTTCTATGGTAAACCTAAGACATGTGATAAAACAGGTGGGGCAATTTGCTTAAAAGCCTAGAACACCATCTCTGAACCTCCATTAGCTGGAATCTCTGCTTTATCTACATCCATCTGAAGACAGCAATGTGACACCCATGGTAAGAAATATCTTCATTTCCTACATGTGTGTATCCAGGCCTAAGGAATAGCATGAGACTGAACCTATGGCAGAAGTTGGAGCATTATCTAGAGCCTGGTTTTAGCCTGCTTGTACAATGTTCCAGTGACATAGAGACAGACTCATAGATAAAGAGCAGGCTGACACCTTGGCGAAAGGGAATGGGAGGATGGAGGAATTGAGCAAAAAAAAAAAAAAAAAAAAAGAGAAAGAGAAAAGAAATTCCGGACATGGACAACAGTGTGGTGATTGTGGGGTGGGAGGGGAGAATGGAGGTGGAAGAGGGTATGGGGGATGAATGGTAATGGAAAAATATAATTAAATATAAAAAATACTGCTAGATAAATTTCCAAAATAATTTTCTAATTTACACTTTAACCACTGTGTGCAAAGATATGTTTCATGGCAAATTCTATGTGGGCTACTAGAGCCAAAGGTGAAGCAGTACAGTTGGAACTGTTATCTGTGAGGGGTTGGTTTCCAGGACCCCCACAAACACCTAAATCTATGGATGCTCAAGTACATCAGGTAAAATGGACTAGTTTTTGCATATAACCTACTCACATTCTTTTGTATGCTTTAAATTACTTCTAGATTACTTATAATACCCAATACACTGTAAATGCTATGTAAATATATGTTATACTGTGTTGTTTAGGGAATAGTGACAAGAGAAACATCTATATAGGTTCAGTACACTCACAATAGTCATAGGCCTAACTAGGTAGTACACGTCAGCAACAATGTAACAGTTTTCTTTTTTTAATTGTCTCAATCCATGGTTGGTTGAACCAGTGGATGTGGAACCTGTGGATACGGAGGGCTGACTGTATAAGGCAGGCCATCTTTTTTTTTTTTTTGCAGGCTCCATTTAATGACCTGTCTCTTACTTTTTCACTATAGGTCAACTCTGCTTTTGGGGAATATTAGATGAGTTGATGGAGCTTCCCCTTATTTGTCTTCTAGTTGTATAGTTTTATTTTAGGATGTATACTTTTCGCTAGATGTTATTGCTTTTTCTAAATCTTTATCAATGAGTGTGAAAGTTTGTGGAAAGTTGTACACGAATGTGGTCCATATTAAATTTTTTCATTAATTTTGAGAACGGTGTACATATTTGTGCAAGTATACATAAACATATATGTTGAATAATACTGTTGAATATGATTTTGTAAAATATTTTTTAAAATTTTGGAGAAAGGATTTTTGGTATTTATTTACTTCATTTTTATGGAAGTATTTATACTTAGGTTCTTAAGTGCTATCATTTTGTTTTATTCTTATTTTTAAATCTTTTTAATTGTAGTTTTTAACTTTAAGTCCCCTTATAACACCCTTGGCCCAGCAATCACCATACTGTTGTTCACATCCATGAGTCCTTTTTCCTTTTTGCTCAGTGTCACCAACCCCTAACCTCCCCAACTGCTGCCACCTAACCGTCATCCTGCTCTCCATCTATAAATCTGTCCCCATTTTCCTTGTTAGTTCAGTTTGTTCATTAGATTCCACATATGTATCACTTCTTGGCCTTTTGGCTAAGATCAAGTGTAGCATTTGTTCTTATCAGTTTAAGTGCTATCAGTTTTTAAGTAAAGTATACCTACTTTACTACCACAATTATGGGGCTCAGAAAAACTTAGTAACAGAGTTTGCTGATGCTTTAGGCATGTTGATATGTAACATTTTATCCTACTTTAAGACATGTTTTCTATTTTCATTTGTAAAATAGAGTCTAGGTGCATACCAGGTAGATATTTTACTTTTCTTAAAGAAAAAGATCTAAGACACATGTCAGAGCATCTATTGTACTGCATACCATTTTTACTGGCTTATTTGCATATCGGTGGCTGGACTTCCATTGTTTTAACTTTAGTCACATCAATCACTTGAAAAGTACCTGATATATATATTTTTGGCTTCATGGTATTTTGTGCATATGTTGGAAATTTAAGTTCTTCTTTCCGACATTATTTGTTTGATAACTATTTTGTCTGAAAACTATTTTTTCTCTTGAGTGGTGTTTCTAATACCCAGCCCTCACTCTAGTGGGATTATTTTGATCAACATCATTTAATTGAACAGTTTTTTTGCCCAGCCTCTGTACTGAGTACAATCTGGCTTTTCTTGATGTATTACTAATAAGCCCTGGTTCCCAAACATCTCTTCTTTATGTAAACCTTTGCTGCATTTTCATAGGCTTGCTCTATATTGTACACCTAATTTTTCCATGCTGTTACCCATTACTTTTCTTTGTGATTTATTTTATTTTTACATATGTATCTGTGAAGAGTGGCAAATTTATCCACTCATAGATTGGTAGATGTTTTGAATTGCTTTGCTGATAGAAAAGAGGTTTTCAATATTGTTTTCTTAGTTTTACCTTTTTTATATCAATGGCATGTATTTGAGATCTGGTAGTTGTGTGTGAAGGCTGTGGTTTCAGGGCAATGGTGTCTTCTTAGAACAATAACTTTATGGTGTAGGTTACTCATGATATTGAAACTGAGGGACGAATCACACAGAACATGTAATCTAACAATTCTCTACCTTTCCTGTCACAACGCGGTTGGAGGAAACACAACAGTCATATCAGTAATAGTGCTTTAATACAGCAGGTCTCAACAGAAGGGAGAACTGGGCACGGTCTTTAAAGTAGTGTGATCAAGTCCTTTGCCCATTTTTGAATTGGGTTGCTTGTCTACTTAGAGTCAAGTTGTGTGAGTTCTTTATACATTTTGGAGATCAAACCCTTGTCTGAGGTATCATTGGCAAATATGTTTTCCCATAGGATTGGTTCTGTTTTCATTTTAATGCTGTTTTCTTTAGCTGTGCCGAAGCTTTTTATTTTGATGAGGTCCCATTTGTTTATTCTTTCCTTTATGTCCCTTGCTGTAGGGGACATATCAGTGAAAAAATTGCTGTGTGGAATATCTGAGATTTTCCTGCTTATGTTCTCCTCTAGGACTTTCATGGTGTCATGACTTATATTTAAATCTTTTATCCACCTTGAATTTATTTTTGTGTATGGTGTACATTGGTGCTCAAGTGGGGAGGGGCGAGGGGAAAAGGCAGAAAATTACTTGAACAACAATCAAAAAAATTAAAAAAAAAAGTAGTGTGAATGCCCTGGGGAGACAGCCCTCTTATAAGACAGCAATCTTATTCAGCACTCTGAACCAACACTGTCATTTTAGAGTGGAAGGAATTGGATACACAAGTCTGGAAGTTTTATGTCTGTATTGTTTACCATGATACCCCTAGAATTTTGAGTAGTTGCTCAGTAAATATCTGTTGAAGAATGAAGACGATACTGAGGTACAGAATGGTGATTGATTTGAGTGAAGTCAAATGGCTAGTAAGTTTTATGGCTGAAATTTCTAGATTTCTTCCTTTGTTCATTTGTTCAATTCTGTTCTGCTTTATAAGTCATTCACTTTTTCTCATTTAAAAGTTTTCCTTAGTTTTTTGATCCACTCATTCACAGATGGGCACTTAGGCTGTTTCCAGCACTTGGCTATGTGGAAGAGGGCAAAGGGAGAGAAACTGAGACAACTGTAATAGAATAATAATAAAAAAATGATTTAAAAATTTTGTTTGCTAGCCGAAAACTCTAACAATAACAACATCAGCAGTAAAAAAAAAATACTGAAATAGTGCTTCCTATGTGTTAGACCTTCTTCTAATCTTCACACAAATGCTATTACTATTAATAACACTGGGTACTATTATCCTCAGTTTATAGCTAATGAAACTAGCTGAGGCACAGAGAGATTAAATCACTTGACCAAGGAGACACAGCTAGTAACTTGCTGTCTTTTATACTGACATTGTTACTCTAATATCCAAATTACATTTTGGGACTCTTATCTGTATAGGTGTTTTTAAACCTGATCTATGTAAACAGTTGAAGGGGAATAGCTTTTCATTAATTTATTATTTTATTAAATTTATTGAACACATGTTATTTGCCAGAACTTGAGCTAAGCACTAAGGGGAAAGAATGAATATGATAGCCTTTATTCTTTAAGAGCTAAGTAAAAGGCAGAATACAAATGATTATGTTAGGATATAAATGTTAGTATAGAGGTATTCATTTATTCAATTATTTGAGAGATTGTGGCGCATCCAGCACTGTGTTGTAGGTGTTTTTGGAAAATCAGTGATTAAGAGGCAATGCCTACCTTCAAGGAGATTTTAGCTAATGGGATCACTGGCATGTAAGCACTTAGAATATAATATAATACATGTTGTAATGGTGGTATGCACCAAGTTCATCATTAACATTAGGATGGTGTGCCAACTCTTCTGAGAACACTCAAAGCCAATTTATTTGTGGGGCTGATGTTGAATTTTGTCCTGAAGGACAGTGAAATTTTCTGGGTGGTTAAATTGAGACAGAAAATGCCAAGCAAAGTCACAGATCTGTGATGGCATGAGTATTACTGAGGAATGAGGATGGAGAGGCAAGTGAGGGTTGGGTTATGAAGGATCTTACATACTAAGCAAAGGACTTCTTCTGCTTGGGTCACTAGTCTTACCCCCTGATGTCCTTCCCTAGAATCCCAATTATGTCCTCTGAATAATTGGGCTTTGGATTTCTTCTTACCTCGACTACTCTATCTGCTTACTTCTCTTGGCCTTGATTGATCTTCTTGGTCTTTGTCTCTGGCCTGTCTGAAGCTTAGTACATTCTGTTCCTTGTCTGCTTGGAGCTCCTGAATGTGAGCTGGGCATCTTGGAATTATAGGAAGTGAAAAGTCACATGCATGACAACTAGGAAAATTCTTTCCTTATGGAAAAACTTTATGACTTTGGAATTTTATTGTTTTACTACACAAAGAACTGGCTAGATCATTTTCTGTCCCAATTTCTCTTCTTATTTGAGTAATATTCTTGTCTCTAATTAGACAGTAGATTTTTTTCTGTAGTATCATAGAGTAGTAATACATACGCAATTATCTCTGATAATAACAACAAAAATAATGGCCAAACAATTTGTTGTCTTATGACAACAAATTATGATGTACAATTTCTTTTCTGCCAATATTTGATTATTCATGATCTTCTGTTTCTTCTTTTCTAGTTGTTTTGCCACTCACTGTTGTGAATTTTCCATTTTTGCCTTTTATAATTTCCCTCATAAGCTCTATATGATATTATATCCATGTTCTTAAAGTATTGCATGAGGGTTTTTTTTCCTGAAATTTATGCCTAATTACCCTCTGTTGCTTTGTATAAAAACTGGGACAACATTTGCAACAACCTGGATGGCCCTTGAGGGCATTCTGCTAAGTGAAATGTCACACAGAGAAAGACAAATATTGTATGATCTCATCTATATGTGGAATCTAAAAAAAATCCCACCAAACCCATAGATATAGAAGATGGATTGATGGGTTGTCAGAGGCTGGAGTCGGGTGGAGTGGGGTGGGATGGGTGAAAAGGGTCAAGGTGGTCAAAAGGTATAAACTTCTGGTTATAAAATAAGTAAATCCTGAGAATGTAATGTACAGTATGGTGACTATAGTTAATTATAGTGTATTGTATATTTGAAAGTTGCTAAGACATCAGTAGATTTTAGAAGTTCTCAACACAACCTGTGAGATGATGGATGTTAACTAGACATTATGGTGATCATTTCACAATATATGCATCATCAAATAATTATGCTGTGCACCTGAAATTAATATAATGTTACATGTCAATTACATCTCCCCCACCCAAAGAAACTAAAAACCAGCACATTTAATCTTTTTTGTCTTATAAACACTATTAGGCACATTTTGTGAAATTCTGTTTTGGTATTTATTTATTTTTATTCATTTTAAAAGGTAGATTGTTTGGTTGAAAACCGAGAGTAAAGTTTTAAAAGGATAAGATAGGATATTTAATAAAATTTAGCTGAGATATAGATGTCTGTGTGCTTAGAATTTGGGGTTTATGGCCAGATTTTACTTCCTTATGTGATCAGAACTATAAAATCACTTAGCGTTCTGGTAAGGGAAATGTTTCCCAGATTTCCAGTTTCTGGATAGAGTTAGAAGTAGAATAGATTTGAATAATAATACAAATAGGAATAGAATTATAAAAAGTTCTATTGTTTTTCAGTGGAAATCAAAGAAAACCAAGCATCTCAATCCATGTTCAGATGCAACATTAAGCAATGGGTTCACTCATAATTACTATAGAATTCTTTTTGCCAGATCTACATAACAATGGCTAACTTTATTTAAAAGACAGCTGGAAATACAAATTCTATATCAAGCAGTACAATTTTGTGGAAAGAGCATTTTGTTTCTAGTCAGATGTGTTAGGCTCTATTTTTGCCTGTGTAACCTTGGGAAAGTCCTTTGGTACGTCTGGGCCTTTTCTTCTCATCTGTGAAGTGAAACGTTACAAAAGATGATTCTTAGGAAGTTTCACAGAAAAATTCCATAAATGTATCCCAGAAAAAAAGGAGGTGTTGGTGGTGATAGACACCATCCCATGCCTCTGACCCTCTAAGGAAAATACACACACACACACACACACACACACACAAACATGTGGGCAATGTATTCCCTAACTTAAATTTGACATCTAAATAGCATAGACATACTTTTCACAAAGTTTCTCAGGCTTTTCAAATTTTGTATTAAGGACTTAAAATATTTTACACCATTTTTTGTATTTTTTACTTTTTCTAACAAGAATGTTATTTATTTTCTGTTAGTACCAAACTTTTGTTAAAATGTTAATTGTTAGACTGAGCTGTGATCGTTAGGGTAAATCCATCTGCAACAAGATACTCTGCTTTGGTGCCTAGATAAATTGTTTCATAGTGAGAAGAATGACCATAGAATGACTCCTGCAAGGACATCATCAAAAAAGTTTAAGGCTATAAATACCTGGCTACCAAGGGGGCAATTAGTTAAATAAATTTAAATGTATTTATGCCTTTGTTAGGGTGATATCATGCTGGTGCATCATATTTTTACTGGCTTAACATTTTCTAATTTGAGATGGAGGCCAAGTAAGAATATTGTTGCAATGTCACAGTGTATAATTATTGGACAGCGAGCAGGAGTTTTTAAAGGAAATTTCACACTATCTCTGAGACTAGTGTCATACATTGCTAGTTTGAATTAGTTTGTGAAAGTTATTTATATATAAGGCACTTTAAATTAATGAGAGGTAGCATTTCATTAATAAATTAGGCAAGAAAATTTGTTTGCAAAGGTGATATAGCTATAAATAGGTATGTCAAAGAAAAAATTTAGATTTTTATTTTCTTTTGTGACAGATTACATATAAATTATTTTCTACCTTTTATGTTTTTCATTGGAACCTGAAAATCAGCTTTCAATATTCACTGGAAGGCAAGTAGCATGGTGTGGGCTTAGCTTACCCATATGACCTTCCCTGTTTCTCTTGCTTCCCACCACAATGCAAGTCAGTTCCACCAGGGTTTCCTGTGCCAGTTCCTCCATTCTAACCCTTGACTCCATTTCCTATAATAATGTTCAAGTAACACTTGGCTTGGGGATTTGTTGGTATAAGAGGGGGACCTCCATATATATCCTAAACAATATAAAAAGGGACAAATGACCAGGATAGTCCTAATATCCCTACTACTCACTATGTAATATTATGTATATTTTACATTCTTAAAGAGCATCTTCGACAAGACTGTGGTGGCCTGACTTCTCAAGAATCCAGGTGGAAAATGAAGCTGTGCTGGTAGGATCACGGCAAAGCAGGCAGGGCTTAGAGAAGAAGCATGGTCTGCAGGCAGAGAGCTAGACAGAGCAAGATTTTGATAGAAACTGAAAATAAATAAAGGCTTGTTTAGAAGCAAGGAAGCCTGGCATTTGGCTAGCAGGCTGAATCTGGGTGGAAATATGGAAAAGTAAATTCAGCATCATGGACAGCTCCCCAGTCACCTTAGAGTGCAGGTGTTTGCACCGGTAGCTGTCTCTGGCAGCACAGGTATGAACAGTGGTGATTCTTGGCTCAGTCACCTCAGGGTTGCTAACATGCCAGTAACAGTATCACACTCCAAAGGGGACTTAAACTTGATGATGGTTAGTGAAGGATTCTTTGTGTGCACTTTAGAAGTACAACAGTCAGCCCCGGCTGGTGTGGCTCAGTGGATTGAGTGCTGGCCTACAAACCAAAGGGTTGCCAGTTCGATTCCCAGTTAGGGCACACTCCTGGGTTGTGGGCCAGGTCCCCAGTAGGGGATGCACAAGAAGCAACCACACACTGATGTTTCTCTCCCTTTCTTTCTTCCACCCTTCCCCTCTCTCTAAAAATAAATAACTAAAATCTTAAAAAAATAAGGACATGATCTTGTGAACTACTATGGAAATTGAGAAGCAGTAAGTTATGATGGTTAAGAGTGCAGATATTCTTGGATTTGATTATCAGCTCCCCTCTCTAGTTTATCGAGCTACTTAATGTTTCCAAGGCACAGTGTCTAGATCATGAACATACTCCATTTATAAAACGTGGATGAAAATAATAATGCTGACACTAGAAGCTTCTTGAAAGCATTAAATGTTAGTATTTATTATTACAATTATAATAACAGTAATAAAAATTGTAATAGTAAGTGGTAGTTACTATATAATTCTACTTACTCCCTCAAACTAACTGGCCACAGCATCATATGGACCTTAGGATCCCGGTGAACGTCTTAAGCATGCCAGGCTTATTTGTATGGAAGGCTTTAACAGAAGTTAGTGGATACTACTTACCTCAGAGAAGTGTGGTAAAGCCTCTACGTGTCAGCTTATATAATAACTACCGTTAAAGTACTTAATACAAATTGAAAATAAGAATGGCAAATCCAGAGGTATAAAAGTGTCTGGTTCCTTGAGTGACCAAAACTAAGATTGGCAGCTTCAAATTAGGGATGTGCACAGAGATTTCAGTGTCACCTCTTTTAGCTTTGGTTGCTTCTTACTCATAAAAGGAAATACCTTAAACAACCCTGTTTGAGTCTACTGTACAGTAAGTAATACAGTAAAAGTATTTGAATGAGTTGGGTGGAAATAGTAATAATTTTGCTATGAAAACTCATAATTCCAATAATGAGTTGTGTATGACTGTAGTGAGTGAGAGAGAGAGAGAGAGAGAGAGAGAGAGAGAGAGAGAGATGTTGAATTGTCAGGACTGTTTTGGAACTGGAATAGCTTACGTCTGAATTTCAGATCAGAAGCTTACCTCAATTTGGGCAAGTCATTGAACTTCCTCGAACCTCTGATCCTTCCTCAGCAGAATGCAGATGTTTATTTTGAGAGTTGTTATGAAAATTAGAGATGGCACATAGAGGGAATTTAATAAGTGTCAGCGTCATTATTTTAGTTAATGTACCCATTCAGCCGGTCATTTGCACCAAGTTTGCTTCTATTAAAAATTCTTGTAATTGAATACAAATAAATAAATAAATTTAAAAAAAAGTAAAAAAAAAATTCTCTTCTTTTGTGGTTTTACCAGAGATGAAAATTATTCCTTTAAAGAGTCTTCTTCTCCAGTGATAACATTCCATTGAATCGATGCTCCGTAGCTTAACTAAAACATACCCCTATGTTGGAGGCTTCTGCTGTTTCTAGTTTTTGATAGCGTAAATATTGCTATGATATCTTCATGTCTGCCTTCTTAAAGCTTCTTAAGATGTAAGTTGTACAATATTTGCAAATTTATATATTTTTAAAAAGTTAATGTTTAGCAAAATAAAAATGTTGAGAAAGATCATATTTAAAAAAAAAGAGTCTTCTTTAATGATGACTTAAACTTTTAAAGTTAAAATGTTTTTAGGGGTATTTATCTAATTTAATTATATAAGTGCACATTTCCATACTTTTTGATGATATATTTAATTGAAATATTAATAGTTGCTTTTGGACATTTCCATGAATGATGTCCACACTTTATTGCTTTTTCAGGTCACATGACAGTGTGTATTTGTATGTTGTAATTAAAAAGTCTACATGGCTGTTGAATTTAAGTAGAATGTTCTTTTCATTAACTTTTACATTTGGTATTATCATGTTTGAAATGAACTTCTCCATTTCAGGGAAAACATGTTTTCCTTGGTGGGATGAATCACTGTTGACTGAATCATCTTCCTCTCAGGGCGGAAGCTCGGTCTAGTAGTTCAAGCTGTCATGTGTGAGTCAGTTGTTCTGCTTTCATTCCCCTTTGGCTCTTCAGTAGTTGGTTAATTCCCTTGTCCAAAGGAGATGTCACCTCCTTATGTATACTTCACAGGGAGACTGTCAGAAGTGATGAATTTTTGCAAGGGAGGGTCGGGAATGGGATGATGGGGAAAAGTGAAAAAATGTCAGTCCTCATTTAAAGCAACATATTTGGTCTTTGGTGTTTCTCCTGGATCAGCATTGACTTCAGGGATTTAGTGATAAATCAGAAGTGGTTGGATATTGGGACTTGAATTGCAGGCCAGAGGAGATAATTACCTATATAGCTCTTCTCCAGTGGTGACACCGAAATGACTTAATAGGCAGTGAGGATTGATTGCTAATCTGCCTGTTAAAGCTTTTATTATAGTGGTGTTTTCCTTTTAAACACCATTTAGCTGAATATTTTCTCAGTATGATTTTATTCTCTGGCAGAAGGGGTATGCAGAGCTAATAGCAAACATATTGTTAGTACTTTATATTACTCACTCAGCAAGCTCTCAGTTGAAAACAGGCTGTAGATTTTATATTTAGAATATAGAGTAAGGAGAGCTTTAAAGCAAGCTCTGTGTAATTTATTTTTTTCTGTTTCCCCCCCAATTTTGTTATCCCCTTTATCTCCCTCCTCCCTGTACCCCCCACTCTTCAGCATTCCCCCCCACCACTTAGTTCATGTCCATTGGTTGTACGTATAAGTTCTTTGGCTTCTCCATTTCCTATACTATTCTTAATCTCCCCCTGTCTATTTTGTACCCCATTCTCCACCCCCATTGATAATCCTCCATGTGATCTCCATTTCTGTGATTCTATTCTTGTTCTAGTTGTTTACTTAGTTTTTGTTTTTGTTTTTTAGGTTCAGTTGTTGATAGTTGTGAGTTTGTTGTCATTTAACTGTTCATATTTTTGATCTTCTTCTATCTCTTAGATAAGTCCCTTTAACGTTTCATATAATAAGAATGATGATGATGAACCCCTTGGTGATGATGAACTCCTTTAACTTGACCTTATCTGGGAAGCACTTTATCTGCCCTTCCATTCTAAATGATAGCTTTGCTTGATAGAGTAATCTTGGATGTAAGTCCTTGCCTTTCATGACTTTGAATATTTCTTTCCAGTCCCTTCTCGCCTGCAAGGTTTCTTTTGAGAAATCAGCTGATAGTCCTATGGGCACTCCTTTGTAGGTAATTTGTCCTAGAGCTTTCTCAGTCTCTCCTCATTTTTTAGACAATTCGAGAATTCTCCTCAAATTCTTGTTTCTTCATTCTGTTCTGGTTGGATGTTTATTTCTTCATTTTGTTTTAAATCCTTGGTTTGAGTCCCCATTTCCTTCCCTTCACTTTTGGTTCCCTGTATATTTTCCTTTATTTCCCCTTGTATAGCCTTCATTTCTTCCTTCATTTTGCAACCAAGCTCAATCATTTCTGTGAGCATCCTGATTACCAGTGTTTTGAACTCTGCATCTGATAGGTTGGCTATTTCCTTGTCACTTAGTTCTTTTTCTGGATTTGATCTGTTTTTTCATTTGGGACATATTTCTTTGTGTTGGTGCACCTGTTATGTTGTAAGTGGTGGGGCCTTAGGTATTCACCAGGGTGGGGCAACCCTCTTTGCTGTGTTGTAGTGCTGTCTGTGGGGGAGGGGTCAGAGAGGGAACAATGCCGCTTGCTGGCTCTACTCTAGCCCTACTTTCCGTCACTTCCCTCACTTCTCACAAGTGGACTGTGGTCTTTCAGAAGCTAATTCACAGATGGGTGGATTTATGTACGTTCCAGGACCCTGTGGTCCTGTCCCACAGACTCTCCTGTGATCCTGAGAGTTTCTGCCATTGCCACAACTCCTGCAGATTTTTAAATCCAGAGGTTTTTAGTCTTTAGTTTCCCATGCTGAAACCCTGGATTCTGCAATCTGTCTCACTTCCCAGTGTTTTCCCCCAGCTTATTGGCCCATGAATGTGGGACCAATTGGTCCACCAGCCACCTCCTTGGCTGTGTATCCTCTCTACCTCAGCTGCCCATCTCCACCCCTCCTACCAGTCTGGATGAATGTTTCTTTAACTCCTTGGTTGTCAAACTTCCATGAAGTTTGAATATCTGGCAGTTCTGGTTGTTTTTTGTTTTTAAATTTGTTGTTGTCCTTCTTTTGGTTGCATGAGGAAGTGAAGCATTTCTACCTATGTCTCCATCATGGCCAGAACTCCTGGACTACTTTCTCTGTGAAGTTGGATGATGCTGGCATTTCCTCCAAACCCTTGGTGTATCAGTACATGAGTAGATTCACCAGTCTCTGTGTAATTATACAGCTATTTACAAAAGAATATACAAAAAGAAGTTAATGATGGATTAACTTGGATGTTAAATGAACATTTTTTTTCTCATAGTATTTTCTCTATCTATATTGTTTGTGGGGGAACTTTCATCAGAGCCTGAATTTATGTTGTATCTTAGTTTGGATTCACCTAGAAGGAGATCTTAAGACAAAGACTTGAATGCAAGCTATTTATTTGGCAGATGATTCCAGGGAATGAGATAGGGAGTCAGAGAAGAGAAGGAAGCTGAGCGTGTTATCAAGCAAGTTATCACTACACTGTGTGACTGCAGCCCAACCTGCCTGGGGATCTCTGGGGTACATGTAGAACCTGCCACAGAGTAATCCTCACAGAGGGTCAAGGAAGCTGAGGTACTTGTCCCCAGCCAGCAGTGGCTGACGGCAATTCCTTTGGGCATTAACTCTCTCACAGCTTGCCCATGCACGAACAGAGCGTGCTGCCATGGCCGGAGAGAACTCACAGGCAAGGAGACACAGGTGATGCCGGGGGCATATGAATAGGCATTGGCATGGTTTGCCACATACTTTTTCCTCCTTAGTTATTTTTTTTCTGTCAATAATTTCTAACAATAGTCTCTAACAATACTTTTTATTGTTCTCCCAATTTTGCTTTTTTCTTTGGAAGTATTGCCATGTTAGCTTATTATCTTTTAAAAAAATTGTGGCAAAATATACATTTATCATATTAACCATTTTTAAATGTATAGTTTAGTAACATTAAGTACATTCACAAGGTTGTGCAACCATCATCACCATCCACCTCTAGAGTTTTCTCATCATCCCAAACTGAAGTCGTGTACCCATCCAGGGGTGTCCAACATGCGGCGTGCAGGCTGCATGCAGCTCAGGATGGCTATGAATGTGGCCCAATACAAAACTGTAAATTTACTTAAAACCTTTTTTTCTTGCTCATCAGTTTTCATTAGTTTTTGTATATTTAATGTGTGGCTCAAGACAACTCCTATTCTTCCAGTGTGGCCCAGAGACACCAAAAGTTCAGACACCCATGACTGGGAACAGACTGGTGGTTGCCAGAGGGAAGGGGGTTGGTAGGTTGGGTAAAAAAGGTGAAAGAATTAAGAAAAACTAACTGGTAGTTCCAAAATAGTCATGGGGATGTGGAGTAAAGCATGGGAAGTATGGTCTGCAATATTTTAATAACTATGCATAGTGCCAGGGGGGTACCTGAAATATTGGGAAATTGCTATGTATATGATGGTGGTTTTTAAAGCTGAGATTTCAAAGCTAGACAGTCTTGTAGTTAAATCCTGACTCAATGTCTGTTTGTCTTTGGGAAAATTACCTGTTTCTCTACCTGTAAAGATGGGGAAAAATGTAATTTAGGATTTTTGTGGGATCTGTTTGTCATGCAACTGCATGTTATCTAGTAAGTTGCTACAAAAGTAACCTGCTACATCTACATAACAGTTCAATAAGCAAAGAGACATTAATAAGGAAATCATTGTAATGAGTATATATAATTGCAAACTAAGAAAATTTCTGGGGAAAAAACAGTTCTAGGATAGCTTATTTAAAAAAAAGCCCTGACCTAGTCAGGGGTCTCAGGTCTTCTTTAGGAAGTGATATTTGGGGGCATTTAAAGACTGAGGAGGACCTAACTGGACAAATACAGGGTATGGGTAGTGGTAGGGGACTAGTGTAGAAAGAAGGAACAGTTGTTTTGTGATTAATGGAAAGAGAAGATACAATAGGAATATACAGGAAATAGCATTAAATTCAAGACTTTAGATTCAGAAGTATCTATAAAAGGAGAGATATTGAGTTCATTTTTGAAAGGAGAGAAATATTTTGCTGGGTAAAAGTGGCGGGCAGATAGTATACTCCACACAGAGGTAGCATTTTAGAAGCTTTATCCAGATTCTTTGGTGCTGGGAGCCCACAGTATGAAGAAGGAACAGTGTAGGTTAAAGGGAAGAAGTGGGTGTGGCTGGGTGACGAAGGGTGTCAGAGCTGTGCACAATCTTGGCTTCTGTTTGTGAATAATGGGGGCTATTGAAGTCATCATGGAAGAATAGGATCACATTTGCATTTTTGAAATAAATAATACTCTGCAGGAAACATGAGAGAAGGATTAGGAGTTCAGCTGAGATTGGAACTGAGAAACTAATTAAGAGGATAGGGCAATTATTTTGATAGTCCTTTAAGGATATGATAAAGACTTAAGATTGGAGCTGTGATTGTGAGGATGAACAGGATGAAGAGTTGAGAGATACATTAAATAGTGATCCATGGGACATGGAGGATGAGGGAGAGAAATTGAGAATAATGTGAACTTTCTGACTAGATGATTGGAAAGCCTGGAAACATATGGAGTTAAGTGTGGCCCTTCCCCTCTTGTTTGAATGTAAAGGAGGAAATGGAGAAAAAGGATTTAAATCTGGACATGTTGCCTGTAAGGTGGTTAGTTGAAGGCTATATATGAACTTGTGTAATGAGAATATTCTGTGCTGGAAATACAAATCTGAAAGATATTAGTACATAGGTGGCAGTTGAAGCCCAAGAAATGTCCTCCTCACCCCCGCCAATTTCTTCCTCATCTTTTCTCAAGGCTAATTCCTTATACTTTGTGTTTTAGCTCACAAATTACTTCCTCCAAGAGGCTTTACCTCCTTGCTGAATAAGTTAGGTGCTCTCTTCCCACACTGTCATGAGCTGTTGACCCTCAGTACCCTCCTAAAATGCTTATCCTCCTGGCAAGATCACTGAGGGCAAGGACCATTCCTGTCTCATTCCTTCTGCGTATGCAGTGTCTAGCAGGATGCTTGGCACATGGGAGGTACTTATGTAATATATGCTTATGACTGATTGAATAAATGAATAAAGAATTTTTTCAGGAAAAATGAGTACTATGAGAATAAAACTTCAGGTTTAAATCGAGCGAGCGAGTGAGATATATATATATATATATATATATCAAATAAGAGTAGCATTTAATGTACTTTCAGAGCCAATTATTGATCTTGAACATTAATGTTTGTTGTATTTCCTTCCTTCTGTCTTTTTTGGGGTGGGGTATATATTTAAAAAATTCAACATAGTTATCATAGATATAAAAATTTTTATTTTTCTACTTAATATTTTAACACAAGCATTTTCCTTATATTTGAAGTGTCTATTTTTAATTTAAATTTTATTTCATTTTTGTAAGTTAGATGGTAAGTTTGTAGGCACTCATTTATCATATAGCACTGCATTTTATTTGTACAGAAATGGTTTCAGAATTCTTATCACTTTGTCCTTATGCACTTTCTCATTCACTTGTGCATATGGTCATTTAAAAATGTGAGATTATGTATGAAATTTGAATGTCATCCTTATGGAGCTTCTTATAGGATGGAGGAGACAGACATGCAAACAATTAATTATAAAAAGAGGATAATGTGTTCTTTAATAGAGGTCTATGCTAAGTACCATGAGTCTACAGGGAGGGAGTACTCTCCAAATGTTCACTTAAGATAAATGCCTGCTTCAGAGTGATATTTTAAATAAATTGCACTTGTGTTCTTGTCTTAATTTTGTGTAGAAACAATTCTATTTTTTATTTTCCCTTTTAAGCTTTAGAACATATGTTTGCTTACTTCTCTGCTTAGAGTGAAGGGAAAATGGCATTTATTTATTTATTTTATTATTATTATTATTTTAATTAATTAATTTATTTTTATTCGGTTATAATTGTCTGCATTTTTCTCCCCATCCCTCCACCCCACCCCAGCCAGTCCCACCCCCCTCCTCCACCTCTACCCTCCCCCTTGATTTTGTCCAAGTGTCCTTTATAGTAGCTCCTATAGACCCCTCTCCCCACTGTCCCCTCCCCACTCCTCTCTGGCTATTGTTACAATGTTCTTAATTTCAATGTCTCTGGTTATATTTTGTTTGCTTTTTTCTTTTGTTGATTATGTTCCAGTTAAAGGTGAGATCATATGGTATTTGTCCCTCACCAGAAAAATGGCATTTATTATTACTGGTTAGTTACCTGGCACTGTACTGGGTGAAATTATTCATATCACTTATTATAATCTTCATTATTTTCTTTATTTTTCCCTTTTCAAATTTATTTTTATTTTTTAATTAAAAATTGTAAATTACAGTTTACATTTAATAGTATTTTGTATTAGTTTCAGGTGTACAACATAGTGGTTGGGCAATCATATACTTTACCAAGTGTCTCTTCCCCATATTTCCAGCACCCAACTGGCACTATAAATAGTTTTGACAAAATTATTGGCTATATTTCCTATGCTGTACTTTTTTATATACTCATTAATATTTTGTGACTACCAATCTGTACTTCTCAATCCCTTCACCTTTTTCACCCAGTCCCCCACTTTCCTCCCCTCTGGCCATCATCAGTCTGTCCTCTGTAGCTGTGAGTCTGTTTCTGTTTTGTTTGTTCATTTATAGTGTAATTCCATATATAAGTGAAATCATATGGTATTGTCTTTCTCTTAGTAACTTATTTCACTTAGCATAATACCCTCTAGGTCCTTTTGGTAAGATTTCCTTCTTTTATGGCTGAGTAGTACTCCATCATGTAAACGTACCACAGCTTTTTTGATCCGCTCATCTCCTGACTGGCGCTTGGGCTGCTTGCATATCTTGGCTGTTGTAAATAACGCTGCAGTGAACACAGGATGATATATTCTTTCAATATTGTTTTGAGTTTCTTCAGATATATATCCAGATGTGGAATTGCTGGGTCTTAAGGCAGTCCCATTTTTAATTTTTTGAGGAAGCTCCATACGATTTAGCTTAGTGGCTGCACCAATCTTCAGTCCCACCGACAGTGCACTAGGGTTGCCTTTTCTCCATGTCTTCACTTGGTTGTTGATTTATTGATGATAACCATTCTGACAGGTGTGAGGTGATATCTCACTGTGGTTTTAATTTGCATTTCTGTGATGAATAGTGATGTCATTGTTTTTTTAAAAATAGCTGTAGTTATTCTTGTTTGACAGAAGAGGAAATTAAGGCTCAGAAAAGTTAAATTAACTGTCCCTGATCTGTGAGTCACAAGTAAGGAAGTCAAGGAATGAGTATTCAAATCAAGGTCTGTTTAATACCAAAACCTTGTGCTTTTGTTATATTCCAAATATGTAATTCAGTCTGATCCTTAAAGAAAACTAGGACCTTAAAAAGAGACTTTTGTACATGTAGAACTTCTATATACCTATGTCATATTTCACATATAATGTTTAAATTTTATAGTGCCCAGTAAAGCTATTATTTTATTTTCCATGCTAATATGGAAATGTTATAACACAGAAGAAAATGGCATTTATAGATAACCTGATAACTTTCTTTTTAACAATGGCTTTACCTTGCTTCCCTATGAATACTTTTCCCAGATCTATTGAATAGGAGAAACAATAAGATTATGAGTCCCAATTCTCTCAAATGCTTATGGTAGCAGTAATGATAGACAGCAAATCTCCCTAGCAAATTACTGGTCTAAGGAAGCAAGAACACAGCAGCACTTGAGTAGTGATCTTCAGTTGTTTTCTGTATGTACATTGCATTTTCCCAACGAGAGCAGCATTCCCTAGGCAGTTCTCTCTCTCAGTCTTTCTCTTTTCTCTTTTCCTTCCTCTCTTTCTCTCCTCTGCAGCTTCTCACCAGAGTGCTGGGTATAGAGTAAGACCTTGATAAATATGTGTTCAGCTGGCAGGAGCAGGAGCCAGGGGATAAGCTGATCTCACACTATTGTGTCAGCCGCTGAATAATAGAGTGTGGTCTGTGTGAATAATGTATTTATGTATTCAACTTGTATTAGCAATATCTTCCCTGCCATCTTTCCACCCATGTTCTCACATGGGTGGAAAGATGCATTTGTAGAAAGACAATCTCTAAAGTGTGCTTATGAATAAAATAAGCAAGAGAAGGCATGTGCTAGGATAAAAGTGTTAGGGAGTTAATTGACAATGTTTAAACAATTCATGTAAATGTTCTGCTTCATGTATGTGCACAGCTTGTAGATATAGCCAGTCAACAGTTTCTCAGTAGCAATGGCTGAGATTGAAAACAATATGAGATTATAACTTTACTACACCAGCCAGGGCTAGTTTTTAAGAATAAATTATTTTTGTTCAATTTTCCCTCTTTTTCCCCCATTACTTTCCCATGCCCTGACCAAACCCCCATTCAATCTTCTCCCTGCCCCATTGTCCCTGTTCATGAGTCCTTTATATATGTTCCTTGACTTGGTCCTTCCCCTTATTTTCCCTGTTATCCTTCTCTCCTTGCCTCTCGGGTCACTGTCAGTTTTTTCTTTATTTTCATGTCTCTCGTTCTGTTTTGTTCATTTGTTTGTTTTGTTCATAGTTCCACTTATAGGTGAGATCATATGGTATTTGTCTTTAGTGCACTGGCTTATTTACTTAGCATAACACTCTCCAGTTCCATCCATGCTATAATAAGTTAGGAGTTCCTTCTTTCTTTCTGCTGTGTAATATTCCATTGTGTAAATGTACCACAGTTTTTTAATCCACTCATTTATTGATGGGTGCTTAGGCTGTTTCCAGCAATTGGCTATTGTAAATAACGTTACTATGAACATTGGGGTGCATAGGTCCTTTTGAATTAGTGTTGCAGGATTCTTAGAGTATAATTCCAGCAGTGGGATTTCTGGATCAAAAGGCAGTTCCATCTTTAGTTTTTTCAGGAAATTCCATACTGTTTTCCACAGTGGCTATACCAGTCTGTATTCCCACCAACAGTGTGCTAGGGATTCCTTTTCTCCACAACATCTCCAGCACTTGTTTGTTGATTTGGTGATGATGGCCATTCTGATTGTAGTATTATCTCATTGTGGTTTTAATTTGCATCTCTCTGATGGCTAGTGATGCTGAGCATCCTTTCATATGTCTCTGGGCCCTCTGTGTGTCCTTCTTAGAGAAGTGTCTGTTCAGGTCCTTTGCCCATTTTTTAATTGGGTTGTTTGTCTTCCTGGACTGGAGTTGTGTGAGTTCTTTATATATTTTGGAGATCAGCCCCTTGTCTGAGGTATCATTGGCAAATATATTTCCTGTACCATTGGTTCCCTATTAATTTTGCTGATGTTTTCCTTAGCTGTGTAGAAGCTTTTTATTTTGATGAGGTCCCATCTGTTTATTCTTTCTTCTATGTCCCTTGCTCTAGGGGATGTATCTGTGAAAATATTGCTGTACCAATGCTGAGATTATACCCTAGGAATCCTGAAACACCAATTCAAAAGAACCTATGCACCCAAATATTCATGGCAGCACAATTTACAATAGCCAAGTGCTGAAAACAACCTAAGTGCCCACCAGTGAATGAGTGGATCAAAAAAACATGGTACATTTACACAATGGAATTCTACACAGCAGAAATAAAGAAGGAGCTCCTACCCTTTGTGACAGCATGGATGGAACTGGAGAGCATTATGCTAAGTGAAGTAAACCAGGCAGTGAAAGACAAATACCATATGATCTCACCTATAAGTGGAACATAATCAACAAAACAAATAAGCAAGCAAAATATAACCAGAGACATTGAAATAAAGAATAAACTGACAGTAACCAAAGGGGAGGGGAGGGAGGAATAATGTAGGGAGGGAGAAAGCAGGTGGTACAGTATAGTCTCCTTGTCAATATAAAAAGAACTAATGATACTTTCTAGGAGGATATTCCTAACCCATGGATGCCTTGAGTAGGATATCCCTGTTTTAAGACTGTTTATAGCAAGCAAACCAACAATTGATGGATTTATTAAGCATGGCTTCCTGGTGAATATCATGATGTTATACAACTATCTGGGAGTATAAAATGGGTGTGTTTCATATGTGGAGTTTCTTTCAGGATCTCATCTGTCAGTCTGGGCCAGAGAGCACATGTCCAAAGCAGACAGGGACAACCTAGAGTGCCAGATAATGTCGAAGACTTATCCCTGCTCTACCTCTGGCTTTTAATTGTTTTGTGTCTCCTGGAAGTTGTGAATGAATATATTACATGACAAAGTGGAATTAAGGTTGAAGATAGAATAGAGGTTGCTAATCTGCTGCCTTTAGAATAGGGAGATTATTTGTTTATTTTTTTCCTGTATGTCCCTTGCTCTAGGGGACATATCAGTGAAAATATTGCTGCATAGAATATCTGAGATTTTCCTACTTATGGTCTCCTGAAGGACTTTTATGGTGTCATGACTTATATTTAAGTCTTTTATCCACCTTGAATTTATTTTTGTGTATGGTGTAAATTGGTTATCAACTTTCATTTTTTTGCATGTAACTGTCCAACTCTCCCAACACCATTTGTTGAAGAGGCTATTTTTTACTCAATTTTATGCTGTTGCCCCCTTTGACAAATATTAATTGACTGTAGAGACTTGGGTTTATTTCTGGGCTCTCTGTTCTGTTCCATTGGTCTATGTGTCTGTTCTTATGCCAGTACCAGGGCGTTTTGATTACAGTGGCCTTGTAATACAGTTTGATATATGGTATTGTGATCCCTTCTACTTTGTTCTTTCTCAAAATTGCTGCAGCTATTTGGGGTTGTTTATGGTTCCATATAAATTTTTGAGGTGTTTGTTCTATGTCTGTAAAATATTCCATTGGTCCTTTAATAGGTATTCCATTGAATCTATAAATTTCTTTGGGTAGTATGGACATTTTGATGATGTTAATTCTTCCAATCCATGAACAGCAATTAAAAATAATAATAATTCAAAAAAAGCATGACTCTATATGAACCAAGACTAACAGGTAATATACAATTTGCTCATTTAAAATCATTTAAAACTATTGCAGTTTGTGCAATAAGGAAAAAATCTCAACAACAACAAAATATGAAATAGGGAGATTGTTCTGGATTATCCAGGTGAACCCAGGGCAACCACAAGGACCTTTAAATGTGGAGGAGGGAGCAGCAAAGTCAGTTTTAGAGTAATGCAGTGTGACAAAGACTTAGCCAGTCATTGCTGGCTTTGAAGACAGATGTGGCAACAACCCAGGGAATGCAGGCAGTTTCTAGAAGCTGGAAGAGGAAAGGAAATGGATTCTTCCTAGAGCTTCCGGAAGGAATGCAACCCTGACAACATCTTGATTTTAGTCCAGTGAGATCTGCTTCAGACATCTGACCTCCAGAATTTCAAGATAAATTTCTGTGTGTCAAACAACTAAATTTGCGGTAATTTGTTATCACAGCAATAAGAAATTTAATACATTTGTAAGATTACTTGCCCAAGCTGACCTGACTATTAAGTGCAGTAAAGGGGGAAGAGTTGTTAAGGAACATGCATAAAGGACACATGGACAAAGCCAAAGGAGGGTAGGATTGAGTGGGGATGGCTAGAGTGGAGGGTAGTGGTGGGGGAAAATGGTGACAACTGTACTTGAACAACAATAAAAAAATAAAAAAAACCTTAAATTAAAGAAATAAAGCCTGTATTAAAAAAATCCTCAACTGAGGATGTTTACTGATTTTTTTTAGAGAGAGAGAGATGGGGTGGGGGGAGAGAGAGAGAAAGAAAGAGAGAGAGAAACACTGATGTGAGAAACATCGGTTGGTTGCCTCCTGTACAAGATCAACTGGGAAACCTGCAACCTAGGTGTGTGCCCTGACCAGGGATAGAATCCACAACATTTTGGTGTACAGGACGATGCTACAACCAGGTGATCCACCTGACCAAGGCAATTTAAAGCCTGCGTTAAAGTCTGGTACATCTTACCCCAAAGTCTGTGCTTTTCAGTTGTGTTTCCTGAGCTTTGCTCTTATTAACAGATGACCCTATGGAATTTTCTTGTGGATGATAGTTATCGTTTCTCATTTTTTGTTTTTATTCATAACACTTGCATTTGTTTTATTCAGATTTGTTTGCTTCCTAGTAGGAGGAATAATTTCCACCTGCTGTCATGCCTAGCAGAGACCGGAGTTTGGATGGAGCTTAAAAAGTAAAATTAACATCACTCTGAATATTAATTTGAGCTATTGATGTAAGAGTGATTCTGATTCAGAAGTCATATAAATTAAAAATATTTGCAAATCTTTGAGAAAGAAAAATTGCTCATCTGCCTAAATTAAATAAAGTTAAACAAGTTATATAAACATTCTAGGTTAGTATGCCATGGGTTTAGACATTATGTCAAGAACAATTTTAACTGTTTGTGAGATTAGGTAAGATGCATTTTGAGTCAAAATAACTCTTGTTTAAATTCAAGCTTTTAGTTATTTGTGTTAACCTGGAATAATTATCTCTTAGCTTTAATTTCCTGATTTTTAAAATGGGGATAACATTACTAAGGTTCAAGTGAGAATTCATGTGGAGCACATTGTAATCCATAAAACACTATACAAATAGAAGAGGTAATAATTATTATTGTTATGAGATTTGAGAGAGAATACATGAGTCGATTTGAATGCAATTTACTTGTATGAAAAGTTTGGCTGATTATCATTTCTCTAAGGAATTACTACTGTCAGTTTTGTTTGAATAATTACTGGCTGATCAAGGAAAAATTATGAATCAATTTCAATAACACATTATTATTAGCTTTTGCAAACTAATTTAGAGCATAGAAGTCCCTCAGTGTTTAGAACTCATAACATTTATTGTTTATAACAGTAGTTTACAAGCCTGACTACATATCAACATCATAGATGGAAATTAAAAAAAAAATCCTGGGCCCCACGCTGAACACTCCTATTCTGTGCTTTTGTAATTAAAAACAATTTAATTCCTGATAATTCTCGTTACTATGCAGATTGGGACACCACTTTATATGCCAGTCTTTTGATATTCATTAGCCTTATTTAACTTGTTCCGATAGGTAATTTTCATTTTTTAAGACATTTTCTCAGTTATGTTGTGAGCTTTGTATCTGTACAAAAATGGCTTGCACCAAATATTATTGCTGATGATGTTTACATAAGGAAAAGTATTGAATTTCTCATAGGCCACAAGTAGTGGTTTATACTTCAATTATTTGGAGAGATAACAGAAAGTTTTTAATTATTTATAACGCATGCTTAGAAAACTTGGAACTTGAAGAAATGATAGAAATTATCTTCGTCAATCTCCTTTCCCCCGCTTTCCCAGATAAAGAAACTTAGTCCAAGAAAAGTTAAAAGGCTCATCTAAGGTGACTCTAGTGGCCCTCAGGACTGGGATTCCCGGACCTTGCCTTTTTCCTCTCCTCATGGTAACTGTAGAAAGCATAAAAGAAATTCACAAGTAGTCAAATCCCTAACCATAGCAGAGGTTACTAGAATTCTTAATTCTAAGTAGCAAAATGCACAGACTACAATTTAAAAATTTCCCTTTGACTAGTATATAGTGAATGTGTTAAGCAAGTGTCTACAAAATTTGAGAAGCAAAGAACCATCTGAATCAACAAGAGTGTTTGTGACTTCAATTATTTTATGTTGTTTTCCTGCTCTACTGTATATTACCCAGGAAGGAAATTACTACAATATTAACTTCCTTTAACATTACTAATAAAACTGATCTAAACTAAAGTGAACAAATTGTACATTAAAATATGTAATAAAAATCATATAAAAAAGTAAAAGAAAATTTCAACCTTGCTAAATAGTGAAGCACTTTTCTACTTAAGGTTTCACACATCCAGATATAGGAATAAGTTCCTCTTGTAAAAGTTTTTGAAAAGTACACTTGTCATGTTACAGGAATTACACATTTAAGGGGGAAGTTTTCATTTATTCTAAATTTCTCTTTGCTCCTGAAGTAGCAAAAATGGTCTGTTTCTTTATACTTCCTACTAAACTCTACATTTTAAAAAAGATTTTATTTATTTATTTTGAGAGAGAAGGGAAGGGAGAGAGAAAGAGAGGGAGAGAAAGATCAATGTGTGAGAGAAACATCACATTTGCCCCAACCAGGGACCAGGCCCACAAGCCAGACATCTACCATGACCTGGAATTGAACTGGTAACATTTGCTTTGCAGGACTATGCTCAACCAACTGAGCCACTCCAGTTAAAGCTAAATTCTGCAATTTTAAGGCATAGGTGATGTCTTACTCATCTTTGACCTTCCAGTATCTACCTCATGGTTGAGTGTCAAGAAATCTCTGTTCAATGTATAAAGGACACATGGACAAAGACAAAGGAGGGTAGGATCGAGGGTGGGAGGTGGGAATGGTTGAGGTGGGGGGAGTGGAAGGGGGAAAAAAGAGGCAACTGTACTTGAATGACAATTATGAAAAGGAAAAAAAAGAAATATCTGTTCAACTGAACAGATAAGGGAAGAAAACAAAACCTTGAGCACTAGAGTTAAACAATATTTTCCAAATTCAAAGCTTTTTGTCATGTGTTTAGAATTTTATTTATTTATTTGTTTATTTATTTATTTATTGTTTAAGTACAGTTGTCTCCATTTTCACCCCACCATGTCCCCTGGCCTCCCCCATCCCCACCTCCTACCCTTGAACCTACCCCCTTTGGCTTTGTCCATGTGTCCTTTATACATGTTCCTTGATGGCCCTTCCCCATTATGCTAAGTGAAATAAGCCAGGTGTTGAAAGACAAATACCATATGATCTCACCTATAAGTGGAACCTAATCAACAAGACAAACAAGCAAACAAAATATAACCTGAGACATTGAAATAAAGAACAAACTGTACTCGAACAACAATAAATAATTTTAAAAAATTACATCCAGTCCAGAAAATAAAGAACAAACTGATTGTAACCAGGGAAGGTGGGGGGAGAGGGATAGTAGGGGAAGGGCCAAAATCACAGCTGCTTTTATTTCCAACAATATTCCAATGAAAACTTTTTTTGTACTTAAATTTACAGTACAGTTTGTTTCTTTGCTTTTTTATCAGATTTTGATTTGACTTTTGGCAATGAAATATATAATCATCAAGGGATGTTAATGTTTTGAATTTTAATGATTAGAGATTAGATCATTATTTGAAAGAGATGCATTAAAATCAGACTGCTAAAATAAAAGTTATAATTAGGGAGGAATAAAAGTCGCTGTTTTAACCAATACCAGGCACTGCACTAAATAATGAAGATACAGCAGTGAACCGAAGAGTCTAAGCCCTCACCCTCCTCCAGGAGAAGATAGAACATGGACACATACACTGTCAGGTGGTAAGTGTTAGGGAGGAAAACGATGCAGCAAAGGGATGCAGGGTGATTGGGGAAGTGTGCTGCCTTTCATAGAGTGGTCACAAAGACTTCTCTGAGGAACTGATATTTAAATCAGCTAAAATGTGATTACTCAGCATAAGCAATTTTGGGGGGTAGTGTACACATTTAAGTTGTTAACCCCTTATTTTTGTAAGACTGAAATAACTGAATATTTTTTAAAATGGCAGATATTTAAGAGTGCCTGTCTATTACAAGTCCCCATTTTATCTTATTTTTTAGAGTTTGGTACATGATAAGTATTTATAACTATACTTGCTATTATTCTTAGGCACCATGAGGAAATAGAAAAAAAATTTAATTCCAAGGAACATAAAATCTGTTATATTCTTTTCAAAATTTTATTTTTCAATGAAAATTTGCATTCAAATTATTTTGTATTAGTTTCAGGTATACAGCATAGTGGTTATACAGTCATATACTTTACAATGTGATTCTCCCAATATTTCAAGTACCCACCTGGGCACCATATACAGTTGTAGTAATATTATTAACTATGTTCCCTATGCTATACTTTACATTCCCATGACTCCTTTGTAACTACTGATTTGTACTTCTTTCCCTTCATCTTTTTCACTCAGCCACCCAGCCTTTCTCCCCTCTAGCAGCTATCAGTTTGTTCTCTTTATCTATGAGTCTGTCTCTATTTTGTTTGTTCATTTGTTTTTTCTTCAGATTCCACATATGAGTGAAATTATACGGTGTTTGTCTGCAAGTACCCCATTTTATAAATGAGGAAACTGAGGCCCAGTTTGGACAGAGAATGGTCAGATCACATTTTGGTGACTTGCAATTAGAGTCTGGATTCTTAGTACCCAGGCCAATAATCTTCTTTATTACCAAGCTCTTCTCCCTCAGTTTTTGCGTAAGAAATCTCTTGCAGGAGGATAAAGCGATGCAATGTTGGCCTGACAGAATGTATGAAATATGGGAGGGACAATGTCGTTCATTTGCAGAGACAATGAGGAGAAATTACAGCATGGACCAATTCTGTATATTTGAGCCACAGATGTGTTTTCTTAGCAAAAGCTGGTATAGTTCTTTTTCTACTGGATGTTTCCTTGAGTTGTTACCTAGTCACTAGCTCCATGGAGTCTCTAAATGTTGAGGCCTTCAAAAATTCCCTTCATTTACTCCACTACATAAAGGATGGCTGTGCATCTCAGGTATTTCTTTTAAAAAAAATTATTTTATTGTTGTTCAAGTACAGTTGTCTGCATTTACCACCCCCCACTCCCCCATCCCCAGCCATCCCTACTTCCCTCCCCTGATTCCACCCCACTTTGGTTTTGTCCATGTGTCCTTTATAGTTATTCCTGAAACCCTTCCCCCCTTTCCCCTATTATCCTCTCCCACCTCCCCTCTGGTTACTGTCAGATTGTTCTTAATTTCAATGTCTCTGGTTATATTTTGCTTGCTTGTTTGTTTTGTTAATTAGATTCCACTTAAAGATGAGATCATATGGTATTTGTCTTTCACTGCCTGTCTTATTTCGCTTAGCATAATGCTCTCCAGTTCCATCCATGCTGTCGCAAAGGTGCTTCTTTTTTGATTTTAAAGGACATGTGGCTGTTGATTAAAAAAAAGGAAAAAAGAATCGTGGAACACACGAAAGACAATCAGCCAACCAGAAGCTCAGCTGGTTTATATTATGTCAATTGTAGCTGCTCTAACCTTCAGATTGCAAAGTTCGTGACATATGTGAATCCATGAAAACTGACAGAATAAGTTGGATATTTTCTTTTTTACAGCGCCACTAGTTTGCTTAAATTTATTTGAATGTCTCATCAATAGCAATGTATCATTAAAAGAAAAATATTAATGTACTCTGTCTGAATCTGTTCAGGCTTCCCTAAAAAAAAATACCATAGGCTGGGTGGTTTATATAAACATTTATTTCTCTCAGTTCTAGAGGCTAGAAAGACCAAGGCGAAGGTGCTGGCAGATTCAATGTGGTGAGGACCTGCTTTCTAACTCAGAGTTAGCTATGTTCCCTTTGTGTTTTCACATAGCAAAAGGAGCAAGGAGCAAGGGAGCTCATTTTTATGACCCAGTAACCTCCCAAAGGACTCACCTCCTGATACCATCACACTCAGGCTTAGGTTTCACCATGTGAATTGTCATTGAAGAAGGAGGCCAACATTAGTTTATAGTACATTCAAATAATTTTAGGATCTTATTTGAAAGGTTTGTTAAGTCTGTATTAATGAGATCTTGATGTTGTAGTTCTTGTCCTCCAAAGTGTCCTTAAAAGCATATTCTTATAACTTCTATTAGCTACTTGATATCTGAGTACAATCTACGAAAAAAAAGAGGACAAGAAAGTGTCTCGATATTGTTTTTGCACAGCAAATAATTGTTTTATTTTACTCTGTACATTTATTTCACTTGGTTTCACATTGTGTTTGCATAACAAGCATTCTGCTTTTAAAAAACCATAATAGTCAATATAGCTTACTTATTTAAAACACAGTTTCTAGCTCCAGATTATGCCTGGGTTCAAATCCCAGTTCTATTATATGCTATCTGTTTCACATTGGGTAAATTTCTGAATCTCTCTGTGTCTCAGTTTTATCATCCATAAAATGGAGGGAATACTGGTATTTATTTTTTACAAATGTCATAGAGATAAGAGGTTAAATATATGTGAAGCATTTAGAGCGGGGCCAATAGAAATATGGTCAATGAATACTGGCTATTTTTATCATGTTTATTCAGAGTTGTTAGTGACTAAATTTGGCAAATAAGCTATTTTTTTTCCCTGGCCACTCTCTTTACCGGAATGAAGAACAAAATCTGTAGGATAGCCCATAAGGGAAAATTTGGGACTATGTATGAAAGCAAACTGATTTTTTTTGATCTAGGTCAAAGTATGATAGAGAAAGGAGAGAAGACAAAATGAGAACGTAAGTGTAGTCTCATCTGAATTAAAACATTAGTTTGAGGGTGAATCTTCTAAATAGATTCTTTAATATTAATTGACACCACATTAATCTGCGAGTATAATTTTAAACTTTTTCATTATTGGGAGGGCCCTGCCTTCTGATGTGTGGCTCACATGCTATGGCAAGGAAATTGATAGTGGGATTTTTTTCCAGAATGAAATTGGGATTTTGCACACTGACAGTTGAGCGGGATTTTTATGTTTAATTGAGATACAGTTATATTAAGGAAAAGACCTATGAAGGGCTTTTTGTAATATGGTTTCAGTTATTGTAAAATGTTTTAATAAACAAGCTTCAAAAGAAGTTTTGCTGAATATGGAATATAAAAATATTCATGGATTTAATAATTTTCAAAAAGTGCTACAAGTTGTTGGAAAAATACCCATTAGGTAGAATATTCTTTTTTAAAAAACCCTGAAGCAAAATACATCTGAGGTGTTTTTTTTTTTTTTCTTTCTGCTACTGACTCTCATGGTTCTTCTCCAGTGAAACAAATTAAAAGTGTGTGTTTTCTAAACAATTATGTACTGGGTTGTTTTTATTATATATCTTCATAAAGGTATTTAAAGTTCTGTGTGGACCACTGCAACTCAGCCTTTCATTGGTCACAACCTTTGGCATGCACTTTTCTTGAATATTCCTATTCCTGTGTGGCATGTGGCATAATTGTTCTTTGACAATTCATATTTTTTAACCTAAAACCAAATTTAAAAAACCCATTACATATAAATGTAAAAATGAGGTGTATGTTTGGAATATTCCATTTTTGTTAATTGCATTAGTGCAAAGGAGATAAGGACTATGTTTTCTCATTAATTATTTACATTTGAGGTATTAAACAAAAATAACACTTGCAAGAAAAACAATTAATATAATTGTGAGAGTAATTCCATACCACCCTCCACTTTTGTTATACATGGTATTGAGTGAATTGAGGTCAAGTGAGGAAGAGAAATCTGTTTCAAATCCTGTAAAGGAATTTGAAAGATCTTTTATCTGCATATGTATTAAAAACAGTTCATATTACCTTAATGTCACCAAGGTCTTGAGACTTGAAAAACCAGATAAGAGTCTGTGATTTCCTTTTCTCTTTAAGATAGTTTCCTGGAGTTATATATCAGAAAGAGAACTGTAAAGTATTACATCCATCACTCATTTCCTGGAGGCATTACATTGGAAATTCTATTAGAAGACACAGCCTCTCCAAATGTGGCTCTTAGAAGTTTTCATTTTTAAGTTGTGACTCAAAATGTGGCAACCTTCTTTTTGTCTAGCATTCTGTTACTCAAATCTTTCTCTCTTTTTCAATCTTCAGGGAAAGTCAAAAACAGTTTGATATACTTTTTTAAATTCATGGAGTTACCACTGACCTTTGTCTGTTTAAAATTTATGTAGATTCTGTAGTTCATTGACCCTTCAACTACTCACGCACCTCAGGACTTTGGGATTTGGAGAAAGACAGCTGTGTGTGGGTTGTCTGATTAGAAATAAATGCATGCGCATGCTATTCAGATAATCATTGGAGTTCAGATATATTTATAAAAGCTGTTGACACAAATTGTGGGTTTTACCTCCAGAGTAGACTCGAAGACATATTTCCTGAAAATATAAGCCCCATATAACACTTCTAAGGAACTTAAAAATGTAAGCCTTATGGCATGTAGCAATATTTATGAGTGTTATATCTTCAGGAACTAAAATTGTTGAAGTTAATGCAACTAAGGTGTGTAAAACTTGTCTGCACAATAGCTAAGGGTGATGTTATTTCTCAGCTCATAGGCCATGATGCCTCACTGGATTGCATCTTATGGCCAATAATAGTCTGGCCCACTCAGAGCAGAGATTATGCACTGCACCGATTCTTGATGAAAAAGAGACTCTAACTATTCTCAGACTTCTTGTTTGCTTCTCCAGAACTCTTTAGTTATAACTGAATGCGCTGAAAGAAAAATTGAACAAGACTGTTAAATTCCTTTTGATGGAGTAATGAAATGTGTCCTTTTATTTCTCCTTAAATCAGAAATCTCTTCTACAGAGAACAGACCGATGGTTGCCAGAGTGAAAGGGGGTCGGGGACTGGGTGAAAGGGGTGAAGGGATTAAGTACAGATCGGTGATTATAAAGTAGTCACGGGGATGTAAAATGCAGCATAGGAAATATAGTCACTATTGTTATGTGACTGCTATGGTGCCAGTTGTGTGCCGGAGTTGTCGCGTGGTGGGAACACTTCGTGAAGAGTGTGATTCTCTTGCCCCTGTGCTATACACCTCAAACTGATACTAAGTCCTATTGAATGTAAGCTGTAATTGAAGAAATTGAAAAAAAAATTAAAAATAAAAATTAAATAAAAAGACAAAAAAATTAGAAATCAACTCATGTAGCATTTAAATACCCCCCCTCCCGCCCCCAGAGCTTGGTAAATAAATTTTAAAAAATTAAAAAAATAATTAATTAAAAAATTAATGGAATGCTGCAATGTGGGACTAATTAGATCAGAAGAACCCTGGGCTAAAAATTAAGAAACAGAATCAAGTCCTATTCTTAACACATGAAAATTTTTCACCTTAGGTAAATCAATTCAGTCTTTTGTCCTTGGTCAAAATTGTATGTATGTGTGTGTGTGTGCATGTGGGTGGTGGGGTAATTGGTGGGTTCTCGCCCAAGGTGATACTGACCCCCAAGCAGCATTTTTATTTGTCACAATGAATTGGGATTTACTGGCATTCACCAGTTGAAGTCTGGGTTGGAAAACATCCTGAAACGCACAGGGCCATCTTACACAGTGAAGACTGTGCTGTCTGAAATGCCAGTGAATTCCTGCCGGAGGAAGCTGTAGATAATTCTCTAGGATCTCTTTCAGTTCTATATCTGAAATACACAACTGGTAAAAACAATAGTAGATTAAGTAAAAAAAGCAAATGCATAACTTCAAAACCAGAAACATAAAGAAACACTTTAAATTTTTACAAAAAGCTTGAGGCAAAGGTAGTTTATATGCTTATTTACTAGGAAGGAAACTCATTTATTGATGTTTCTGTCCCAGACTTTTTCCCAAATGTAATCACATACATTTTAATGAGAACTATTCAGTTTAAGTGTTGTTATTATTATTTTGCCAACCATAAGCCTGAAGCTAAGGGAGGGTGAACAACTGCTCTAAGATCGGCCTGTAAGTGGCACAACCAAAATATTAATTTGACCCTATCTGGCTCCAAACATGGAGCTCTTTCCACATTATGCTCCCTTGAAAATTGAAAATAGTAGAGATTAGGGCAGAAAAGGACACGTGTGTCAAGGACCAGACATTATGGACCTTTTCCCCCCATTCCTTGAGTGTTCAATACTCTTGCCACTAAGCCTTTGCAAAGACAGTGTCCTTTTTCCTCCTCCTCCTCCTCAACTGGCCAACTCACCTTTATTCTCAGGTCTTGCTTTGTGCTTTACTTCCTCTGGGAATTTTCCCTGACCACATGGAACCTACTTCAGGAAACCCGCTTTGTGCTCCAGTGGCCGCCTACACTTCCTTAGTCATACACACTGCTTGATTACTGCCGCTGCTTGATTCACTGCCCTGCTGGAGATAAACTTCATGAGGTCAGGGGTCCCCATTTCCTCAGTTCCCAGCATCATAAATACATACATACATACATACATACATACATATTGATTATGCTATTACAGTTGTCCCATTTTTCTCCCTTTTATTCCCCTTCACCCTGCATCCTCCCTCCCATGAGCATTCCCTCCCCCTTAGTTCATGTCCATGGGTCGTACATATAAGTTCTTTGGCTTCTCTATTTCCCCTACAATTTTAACCTTCCTGTGTCTATTTTGTACCTACCATTTGTGCTTATTCCCTATACCTTTTCCCCCATTCCTCCCTCTTCCCCTCCCTGCTGATAACCCTCCATGTGATCTCCATTTCTGTGATTCTGTTCCTGTTCTAGCTGTTTGCCTAGTTTGCTTTTATTTTTCAGATTCAGTTGTTACTTGTGAGTTTGTTGTCCTTTTACCGTTCATGTCTTTGATCTTTTTCTTAGATAAGTCCCTTTAACATTTCATATAATGAGTATTTGGTGATGATGAACTCCTTTAACTTGACCTTATCTGGGAAGCACTTTACCTGCCCTCCCATTCTAAATGATAGCTTTGCTGGATAGAGTAATCTTGGATGAAAGGTCCTTGCCTTCCACGACTTCAACCCTAAAGAAGACATACAGTTGACCAGTAGACATATGAAAAGATGCTCATTATCACTAGTCATCAGAGAACTCATTAAAACCACAATGAGCTATTGCTTCACATCTGTCAGAATGGCTACCATCAAAAAATCAACAAACGCTTTTGGTGAGGATGTGGTAGTGCAACAGTGCATTCTCTTTTGCACTGTTGGTGGGAATGTAGATTAGTGCAGCCACTGTGAAAAATAATATGGAGTTTCCTTAAAAAATTAAAAATAGTACTGCCTTATGACCCAGTGATTCCACATCTGACAATATATCTGAAGAAACCAGAGACACTAATTCAAAGGAATACTTGCACCCTACTCTCATTTCAGCATTATTAACAATAGCCAACATTTGGAAGCAGCCCAATTGTCCATCAAATAGATGAGTAGATATAAAAAGCTGTGATACATTTACACAGTGGAATACTACTCAGCTGTATAAAAGAAGAAAACCTTACCTTTTGTGACAACATGGATGGGGAGTATTATGCTAAATGAAATAAGCCAGTCAGGGAAAGACAGGTACCATATGTTTTCATTTTTATATGGAATCTAATGAACAAAATAAACTAGCAAACAATACAGAAACAGACTCAATAGAGAGAACAGACTGACAGCTGTCAGAGGGGAGTGTGGTTGGGGTGCTGGGTAAAAGAGATGAAAGATTTAAGTGAAAAAAAATCATTCCTCATAGACACAGGCCACAGTATAGTGATTACCAGAGGGAAAGGGGGTGGGGGCAGTAGAAGAGGGTAAATGGGGGATTAAAAGTGATGGAATGAGACTTGACTTGGGGTGGTGAACACACAATACAATATACAGATCTTATGTTCTAGAATTGTACATCCAAAACCTGCGTACTTCTCTGAACCAATGTCACTAATAAATTCAATTAAAAAAAAAAAAAAGGGAGAAAAAGACCTTCTTGTGTAGTCATTAGATCCATAGGCTTTTCAGGCTATAATTGGAGATGTAAAAAACCCATTGCTTATTTTTTAAAAGGATAAAACAATTTACTTTTCAAAGGATAGATAATATTTTTAAGAAATGTAATTTTGTAGTTGGTAGAAATTTCGAGCTGGAACAAAAAGATAATTCAATAATTTCATTTTTATAGAGGAGGAAGCAGAGGCTCAGAGATGGTACATGTCTTGCCTAAAGAAAAAAGTGGCCAATGGCAGCATTAGAAGACCTCAATTTTTCTGAGTCCCAGATGCTTTTCTTCCATTTTAAACAACATAGTTTATACTGACAAACATCATCAGGAAAAAGTGAAACAAGTTTTTAATTGATTTATGTTACACTCAGTTGGCATGGAGCTCAAATAGTGACTTTTGGCCTTTAAATGTGTGCTGTTTTAAAGCCAACCTTACACACAGTAAGAATATGAAGATGATTTCTCTTTCCTGGAAATTTTAGGTTGTCTGGGATACAACACGAGGGCTGCCAGGTCATCCAAAGCACATGCAGAAGCATGCCAAAGCAAGCTCCCGATTGGCCCAGCCTCCTGGGTCTCTGTGGGCCTCATTACTTTGCTTCTTTGACAATAGAACACTTGCCTAGTCAATTACTTGCACCTGCTTGTAACACTCAGCTTGTGACACTCCCCCCTCTCCTTTAGGGTCTGGAAAGAAAAGCTTTGTTGAAAGGAGACAACTCCAGATTTGTGTTCCCTTTGCACCCAGTAAAGGGATGTAGATTTCCCTCAAATAAGTAAAGGTGAACTTACTCATTAAAAGCCTATTTTTTTTGCAATATGTGGGAATATCCAAGCCTTAAATTAAAAAAAAATTTCAATTACAGTTGACTTGCAATATTACATTAATTTCAGGTGTAACTGGGAACACCCAAGTCTGAAGAACAGACAAACTCTGGCATAATTTCTACTTAACTCTTTCTTGTCTTTTTAATGGAGGTCTTTTGCTTGTTTCCACTAACAAGATAGGCAATTTAATTTCTCTAATCTTAAAAGCATTATACCAGTAATCTGAGTGTACCAAGATAGAGTAATCTTGGATGTAGGGTAATCCTTGCCTTTCATGACTTTGAATATTTCTTTCCAGCCCCTTATTGCCTGCATGGTTTCTTTTGAGAAATCAGCTGATAGTCTTATGGGAACTCTTTGGTAGGTAACTGTCTCCTTGTCTCTTGCTGCTTTTAAGATTCTCTCCTTATCTTCAATCTTGGGTAAGGTAATTATGATGTACCTTTGTGTGTTCTTCCTTGGGTCCAACTTTTTTGGGACTCTCTGACTTCCTAGAGTTCCTGGAAGTCTATTTCCTTTGCCAGATTAGGGAAGTTCTCCTTTATTATGTTTTCAGATAAGTTTTTGATTTCTTGCTCTTGCTCTTCTCCATCTGGCACCCCTGTAATTCGGATGTTGGAATGTTTAAAGTTGTTCTGGAGGTTTCTAAGCCTCTCCTCATTTTTAAAAATTCTTGTTTCTTCATTCTGTTCCAGTTGAATGTTTACTTCTTCCTCCTGCTCCAAATCATTGATTTAAGTCCAGGTTTCCTTCCCTTCACTGTTAGTTCCCTGTACATTTTCCTTTATTTCACTTTTCATAGCCTTCACTTTTCCCTCCATTTTGTGACCATACTCAGCCAATTCTGTGAGCATCCTGATTACCAGTATTTTGAACTCTGCATCTGAGATTGTCTATCTCCTCATCACTTAGCTCTTTTTCTGGAGCTTTGATCTGTTCTTTCATTTGGGCCATATTTGTTTGTCTGGGAGTACCTGTTCTGTGGAAAGGGGTGGAGCCTTTTGTATTTGCCGGGTTGGGTAACCCAAATCGCTGCATTGTTGTGCTGTATATGGGGGAGGGACCTGAGAGGGAACAATGCCACTCTCTCCACAATAGCCCCACTTTCCAATGAACTCTCCTGTGAGATGGGGAGTTTCCCCCACCTTCGCAACCCCTGAAGGATTTTACAGTTAGAGATTTCGAGTCTTTAGTTTCCCAGTCAGCCAGCCCCCAACTCTCCCACATGATCTGCAGACTTGCTGCACATCCTCTGTGTCTGTCTGCCTGTCTCTATCCCTCCTACTCATCAGGATGAATGTTTCTTTATCTCCTTGGTTGTTGGAGTTCCTTGCAATTTGATTTTTTGTCAGTTCTGGTGTTTATTGTTTTTTAAATTGGTTGTTATACTTCTTCTGGTTGTACGAGGAAGTAAAGCATTTTTCATACACCTCAATCTTGTCTGGAACTCCCCTGAACTTCTTTTTTCTTAACTAAGTCCCTTTAACATTTCATATAATAATGGTTTGGTGATGATGAACTCATTTAGTTTTTTCTTGTTTGGAAAGCTTTCTCTGCCCTCGATTCTAAATGATAGCTTTGCTGGGTGGAGAAATCTTGGCTGTAGGTTCCTGCTTTTCATGACTTTGAGTATTTCTTGCCAATCCCTTCCAGCCTGCAAAGTTTCTTTTAAGAAATCAGAGTATAGTCTTATGGGAACTCCATTGTAGGTAACTAAATTTTCTCTTTCTGCTTTTAAGATTCTTGATCTTTAACATTTGGCATTTTAATTACAATGTGTCTTGGAGTGGGCCTCTTTGCATATATCTTGTTTGGGACTCTCTGTGATTCCTGAATTTGCATATCTATTTCCTTCATCAAATTAGGGAAGTTTTCTTTCACTATTTTTTCAAATAGATTTCCAATTTCTTGCTCTTTCTCTTCTACTTCTGGCACCCCTATTATGCGAATGTTGGACCTCTTGAAGTTGTCCCAGTGGCTTCTTATACTATCCTCATTAAAAAAAAAAAATTGTTGTTGTTGTTGTTCTGATTGCTTGTTTTTTACTTCCTTATGTTCCAAATCATTGATTTGATCCTTGGCATCATCCATTTTACTGTTGTTTCCCTGTAAATTGTTCTTTGTTTCAATTAGTGTATCCTTTGTTTCTGACTGGATCTTTTTTATGCTGCTGAGGTCCTCACTAAGTTTCTTGAGCATCTTTATAACCAGTGTTTTGAACTCTGCATCTGATAGATTACTTATCTGCATTTCGTTTAGCTCTTTTTCTGGAGTTTTGATCTGTTCTTTCATTTGGTTCATGTTTCTTTTTCTTTCTTCCAAAATGAATTTATTTAATTACAATATTACATCATCAATAAAGACTTAAAATGGTAATTTCATAGTTGCAACTTTTTTTGCAAGACAATGGAGACTATATACGTGAGGTAGCCCAAATACATTTATTGACAATGAATTATACTTGCTATATTGTAAGTACATAAAAGGAATCACAATCAAATGTAGGATCAAATTTCTACTCAATTTTACTATTATATTTGTGTAATAAAGCTTATAGACACTCCTATTCAGTAGAACTTTCTGTCACTAGATTTCTGTATGAGTGTCTCAAGTGTTACGTGTGCAATATTGAATTGCAATATAATTCAATCTGATTTCATATAATTCAGTGTGAGTTTTTCATCTACTCCACAAATATTGCCAGTAAAAATTTGGGGGCATACGTAGTTCTAGAAACTGTTACTGAATATTTTCTATAGAAGATTTCTTTTCCATTAGGTAACAGGCTCCCCTAAAAACATTTCAGTCTAATATCATAATCTGCAAGTCCTTTTTCATTGTTGACTCAGTTATCTCTGTTTTATCACTTCAGTCTTATATTTGGGTGAAAGCTCTGGAGTTCTATGTGGAGAGCCAACAGGCCTCATTTGAGGAAATAGATGAAGAACATTACCTTCATCACAGAAAGTTCTACTGGACCATGTTTCTTTGTCTGCTTATTTTGGCAGCCTCCCTGTGTTTGTTTCTATGAATTAGGTTGAGCTACTTTGATACATGTATTGGTAGTGTGGCCTAATGTAGTATGTGTCCTATATGGTCCAGTGGCACAGCCTCCCCTATTACCCAAGGTGGGCACTCAAGGTGCACCCTTCATGTGGGCTGAGTATACCCTTCCCTTGTAGTTGAGTCTTGGTTGCTGTTGGCATGTCAATGGGAGGGATTTACCAGGCCAGTCAGCTGCAAGGGATTTACCAGGCCAGTCAGCTGCAAGGATCACTGGCTATGATCACCAATGACTAACCTCTCCCCTTTGTGGATCAGCTGTGCAGGTGCAGGGTGGTGGTGTTCCAACATGGTCAGTAGCTGTTCACTGGGTGCACTGCCCCTGTGCCTTTTTGGTGGGTGGAGGCCAAGGTCAGCCCCGACCTGTGTTTTGCCTAGGGCCACGCTACCTGGTTATAAAGCAATCTGAGGTGGCTGCTACTTGTGGTGGGCTTGGAGATTCCCAGGTGAAGCCAATCTATGAATCTAGGCTGGCTGTTGCTAGTGCCTGGCCTGTGGCTTACTGAGGCCAGCTGTTGTTTGTTTGAGAGGATTTAGGAAATTGTGAAGCATGAGCCAAGGTCAGCCAATCATATGGAAAAGCAGCTTGGGTGGGTCTGTAAGTTGGGTGGGGCAGAGTATCTGGAAATCTCCAATGTGGGTCAAATAGTGGTAGCCAGGTTGATGGAGTCTCAAATATGGCACCAGCTTGCTGGCTCTGTGGGGAGGGCATTAAAAAAGGGACAATGGCCTCTACTTGCCTTTATGCCAGGCACTTCAGTTTCTTCCTGTATATCCCTGGTGCATTTCAAGCTGATCCCAGTGCTGGAGCTAAGAGGGAGTGAGTCTGACTGGGTGAGTTTGTGTGGGGGTTCTTTAAGAGGAACTTCTGGGGGCTTTAGCAGTTTCTTCTACAGACTCAATTCCCCTTGGTTTTTGATGTCACAAGTTGAGGGGACTTATCTTCCTGTCACTGGAATCCTGGGCTGGTGGATCTGGTGTGGAGTTGGGACTCCTTGCTCCTGAGCTATCCCTCCTGAATTTTTATCCCACACATGGGTGTGGGACCAGCCTGTTCCACATCTGCACCCCTCCTACCAGTATGGATGGATGTGTATTCTTTAATTCTGTAGTTGTCAGACTTCCATTCAACTTGATTTATGGTGGTTCTAAATTGTGATGGTTGTTCTATAATTTAGTTGTAATTTTGTTGTGTTTGTATGAAGAGGCAAGCCATGTCTGCTTGTGCTGCCATCTTGACTGGAAGTCTGGGGCTTTGCATTACTGTTCCTCTATTTTGAAGAACTTTTGCCTCCCTCTCCCTGACTCCCATTTATTTGCCTCAGTATTTCCTATTCATCCTTCAGTATTTGATGTCACTTTTTCCAGGAAGCCTTCCTGACCACCCCAGGTTGTTGTAGATGCCTCCAATACCTTTCACACTGTCCAAACCACTCTATAGTTTCTTTTCCAAGATCCTCATTATTCTTGTATGTATTATACATTGATTTACTTCTTTGTTTCCACCACTAATATGTACACCTTTTGCCTCATTTTGTGATCCCCAGGAGCCAGCTGAGGGCCTGGCATGACAAAGATATTCAATAACATTTATTAAATAAATAAATGAAAGAATTGCTAATCTCTCACCTTCTGCTCACCAAAATTTTCAATAATAACACTTTATTTTGTTGATGTCAAAGGACAACTATTTGTTGTAAATGAAATATTTAATAATGTTTCCCTTTGGAGCAGTTGTTATCAATTTTAATGATAAGCTGTCCCCTATCAAAGATGGAGATTAGCAAAGAATTAAACAAACGAGGCTGCCATTCACTCCTTGTCTATCTTATTCCATGGATACTTTCTGTAAAGACAGCTATTGATTTCTACTGTTAGACTGCCAGGAAAGCCAGAAATAATTGCTTTAGGAATTTTGTCCATGAATATTTCCTCTTAATTTCCCAGGAGCAAGACCAGCTGCTCCCCTCTCTCAACAAAAAATTAGAGCTGGTAAAATTAGCATACTCAAATACTTTTAAGAAACGTATGATTTCTCTGACTTTGGAGTCATGAAGAAGCAAATTACAAAAGTTAAGTTTCTAAAAGATTTATATATTGTATTACATATAATCTGTAATGTATATAAATCAGTAAAGCAAAGATAGAAGTAGGAAACACATTTGCTCTGTGAACATATTCCCATTCCTATTTAAAAAATATTAATATTTTTCAGGGTTTGGTAAACTTGCAAGTGTGCTTGTCATCCATCTTAATTAGCAGCTATTGGAAGAATTCTAATCATTAAAAAATTCTCTGTAGTTTTTTTATCTCTAGTTTTTATCCCCTTTTCCATAAATAACTGAAAATTGAACAAGAAACTTTAGAGTTGGAATGAGATAAACATTTGACTGAGATAACCAATGATCCACTTTGTCTAAAATAATATGTGGGTAGCTGTGGTACACACGGTTTTGTTATTTGACCCTATATCAATTGTTATAATTTAACCATTTCAGAGGTGTATTTTAGATACATTTAAGAATTGGTTCACAAGCTCAAGAAATGAAAAGCACTTGGATATTTGGATTAGGGGTAAAGTCTTTTTTATTTACTGGGGTTTACATCATAATTCAGGAAAAGTAAATTTCCATTTTATTTCCTGTCTCAAAAGTCAACTAAATGTCATCCATTTGTTAACATGTAGTAATTAGTATGTTGGAGCTGGTTCCTATTGGCTTGTAAGTGCTGATTCTTTCTAAGTCAGAATTCAGTAACACTACATTGGTAGTTTAAAATGGGCTGTGTTGGGAATATTTGCACCATGGAAATTGTCAAATGCTAACCAAATAGGAGTTTTTCTCCCCTCAAAGAGCTAGTTGTTTATCATTCACCAGCACATCATTGCATGTAGTAGCCAGCTGTGTTTTTACAAATTTTTATTTGTTTCCAGTACCCCTTCATTTGAGCAAGGGGTTCTGATATGGCTCTAAGTCCCAGAACCTCCACCCTTTTACTTACACAGGTGGTTACAACATTGATTGGTTCTGTGAATATATCTTTTGCATATGCTTTTATTGTCTCTAGGACATGTTACTTTACTACTTATTCTTTCTTTTCTTATTTTAATTTTTCATGGAATTTGAGAGATGCAAAAATATGCTGTGGCCACTGGCATCTCTCCATAACCATCATCTTTAATTACATTTTAAACAGATCATTCATTCAATAAGAATTTTTGCACATAAAATTATTAAAGTTTCTTGAATTGGACACAGGTTGATAATAGCTGTCAATAATATGCATATATTAAAGTTCTCATGCTGTCTCTCCTTGGAGATTCATGCCCTTGTAATTTCTCTTTTTCCAGAAACTTTCTGTTATATTTACTATATCCTTAGGTAAACTTGATAATTTGGGGCTCTCCTTTATTTTGTAGGTATCTAAACCCATTAGGAATAATAATTAAGAATACTAATTACATTTTTAAACACCTCAATTAGTGCAAAAATTTTCCTGTTAAAGCAGTTTTAAATGTCTTTCCTCAAGCTCCATATTTTTGTTAAAGTTACTTTGGTCATATCACAAAATAATTCTTAGCACCTAGAATAACCAAATAATCTAAACAGAAAACATTTTATTTTGAAAACATTAAAATACAATGAGTGTGACAATTTCCCCTTTCATTTGGAGGGAAATTTTAGGCTGCTATGGGATCGCCTTTGGTGTTGTTTAAGGAAAATGCATTGTTTTTAGATCTTATGACAGATTCAGGATTTTTTTTTTTTAGTTTGGAAAGTATTTACTTTTCAGAGATTTTCTGTATTATGTGCATTCTGAAATTCATGTACATGTAAAATATAGTGTTTATTGTTAAAGTGTATCTCTTTTTTATCCCTTCTCATTCAAGACAAATATATAATCTCAGACTTATACAGAAACAAGATATCTGAAGTTATTGGTTAGTTGAAACCGATGAAGTCTTAAAAGATAAAACAGTTATTTTTGTTTTTATGCATTCATGTTCTAGTAATTCATGCCAGGGCAACAGACCAAACTACTACTTTTTTCTTTTTTAAGAAAAGATTTTATTTATTTATTTGTTAGAGAAAGAGGAAGGAAAGGAGAGAGAGAAACATCATCGTGTGGTTGCCTCTCATGCGCCCCCTACTGGGGACCTGGCCTGCAACCCAAGCATGCACCCTGACTGGGAATTGAACTGATGACACTTTCATTTGCATGCTGCTTAGTCCACTGAGCCACACCAGCCAGGGCTAAACCAAACTACTTTCAATGATATTGTTTTAACAAAATTGTAGCTGATTATCAATTGTGCATATTTCCTATTTTAGTAGAAGTCTGTTTATTGACTTTCCAGCAGATATTAAACAATATTATACTGTGATCCTTTGCTCGCACACTTCATTGACTTCCTTTCTTAGTCCATATATTAATAATTATTTTTTATTGAATATAGTTGTATACAATAAATTCACTTATTTTAAATGTTCAGTTTGAAACACATTGACAAACCCCTATACCCGAATAACCACTGTCAATTCAAGATTGGGTATATTGTCATGGTTACTGTACCTTTATATGAAACCTTAAATCCAAATATGGTAAAAATATCCAATTTCATTCTTATATTTAAAAATTTACTTCACTGGTTACTGAAATTTCTATATTATTTTTTAAATTAGTTTATCAGGTTTATTGATAAAATCTACTGGCATTTTTGTTGCATTGGATTTTTAAATTCTTTTGGGGAGAACTGATGTTATAATAATATTGAGTCTTCTAGTTCATAAGTGTGGTGTATTTTATATTCATTTAGCTCTTCTTAAGTTTTTTTCAGCAATGTTATGCAATTTCCAAGGTACAAGTTTTGTACATATGTTAAATTCATTGTAGTTCATGTATTTTGATAGTATGAAGAATATTTTTAAAACTTTTATTTCCCAATTATTCATTTACTAGTAAGTAAAAATACAAATGTACTTATGACAATTGATGTTGTATGTTGGTACTGAATCTTGTGACTATTCTATTTAATTAATTGATTATCATAGATTTTTGGTAGATTATTTAGGTTTTCTAAGTACCCAATCATGTTGTCTGTGAATAATGACCATTTTACTTCTATATAATTTATATCATTAATTTCTCTTCATTTAATTTTTCTTTTTCCTCTTATTGAACATACTAGAATCTCCGGCACAGTGTTGAATGGTTTGGTGAGAGTTAGCATGTTTGCCTTGTTTTGAAATTTGGAGGAAAGTATTTGGTCTTTAACCTTGCCTGAAGGCTTTTTATATGTGTCCTTTATCTGGCTGAGGAAGGTTTTCAATTTGCTTAGATTTCTAAAAAAAAATCATAAATGAGTGTTCAATTTAGTCAGATGCTTTTTCTGCATTTTTAAAAGGATTTTGTGATTTTTATCTTTTATTCTGTAAATGGGGCAAATCACATTTGACTTTTCACATATTAACCTTGTATTACTAGTATTATGTCAGAGACTAACAATAAACTTTCATTTCCTGTCTTATTTTATTTTATTTTTTTAAACCTATAAAAATATTTTAATGTTATATAGTCAATTGTCTTTTAAGGAAAACTTAAAGTCCTTTATATGTACCCTCTCATTATCTGTCATTTCTGGTGTTCTTCTTGGTGAAGATCTTCATTTCTATGAGGTGTCATTTCCTTCAGCATAAAGAACTTGTTTTATAAGGGGGAAAAGAGGTTATTAAAAAATAATTTGTTTTAACATTTCTTATAAATCAAAGCCTGTTGATAATGAACTCTTTTAGCTTGTATTTTGTGAAAATGTGTTTATTATACCTCCATTTTGGAAGGATATTTTTAGTGAATATGGAATTCCTGGTTGATAGGTTCCTCCTTACCCCCTGGCACTATAAAAGTATGGTTTCATTATTTTCTGGCTTTCATTCGTTCTGATGCAAGTCAATTGTGATTTATGTATTTGTTCCCCTCTATACAATGAGTATATATCTGTCCTATAGGTGATTTTAAGTTTTTCTCTTCATCACTAGTTCTAAATAATTTGATTATGATGGCATTTGGTGTAGTTTTCTTTGTGTTTATGTTGCTTGAAGTTCTTTGAAATTTCTGGATCTAAAGGTTTACATTTTTCATTATACCTGGAAAATTTTAGTTAATTGTATCTTCAAATATTTTTCTACCCCTTTCCTCTTTCTGGGAGAACTCTTTTTGTCCAGGAGACAGAAAGAGCCTGTTACTGTTTATTTTTGTTCAGCCCTTTTTCTTTCTGAACTTCTATTTGGGAACTTTCATTTGCCCTCTTTTCACAATTACCAACCTTTTTTCCTATAGTCTTTGTCTGATAAGTTTATCATCTCAGTATTTTTGGTTCAGTTTCTTGAAAAAACTCAGTTTTAATTTCTTGTCTGTGGGTAACAGTTTGGAAAGTGCCTCCAAAGAGAAGGCTGAGGTAACTGTGCCTTTCCTAATTTCTCTTCTTCATTTTCAGGGATTATAATTTACTGCTTACTTCCCAATTCTGAAAGTTGTTTCGTACAGTTTGTCCACTTTTCTAGGTGTTTATGGTAGGACAGTTAGTTTAGCTTGTCATGACTGGCAGTGCAAATTCTGACAATTATATTTTCATTTTGGTATCTTCAGAATGTTTATTTCTTTTTCTGTGTTATATTAAAAAGTAATGGGAGTAAAATCTAAAGTTTAATTGGAGTTAAACATATATTTAAAATGGACAACCAGTTACATCTGATACTCTAAGATCTCCCTCATCATTTGCTATCTATGTGTGCATTTTGCTAGAGTTCCCATCATTCTCCTCAGCACTTATTTTTAGAATGTCAGGTTATCATACCTCTTTTCCATTCACCAAAAGCCTCACTTGTCCTTTTCTATACTGCTTTTCTCTCCTGAAGTCAACAAGATCAGGCTTCACTTTTATTTTCAAAATTATCCCAGTTTTCTATAATTGTCTTAGCTCTTAATGATTTCTTCTCACCCTGGTTGGTCATTGCTGAAATAGATGCCTAAGAACACTGGACTTCGATTCACAAGACTGCACTATGCTTCCCAACAAACATCACCATAGCTATATGATGATGGGAAACTCGCACAACTTCTCTGAACATACTCACCTATGGAACCAGACTGAGAATACACCTTCTCATCTCACAGGTGGCAATACACAAATGTAAGGTTCAAAGCATGTTATTATCTTTGCACTTATTCATATGACAGGGTCCCAACAATACCATTTGTTGCACTTTCTTACTAGAAAATTATTTTCTAATGTGTCGTGCATAACTTACACATTGTCTTTTGCCCCATAAAATTAATTTTAAAAATTTGGCTTGGAAAAACTGAGAGGGATGTCAATCCTCTGTGACTCATTTGGAACAAGATGTACCTGACTCTTCAGCAAATTTCCACAAAGCTCTGCTTGCTCAGTTGGTGGGCTTTCAGGAACATGAAGTTTCTTAAGTTCAGGACCATTAATTTATAGTGAGTCTGTGTTCCAAAGATTTTCATTAATTAATTTCTTTGTATTTAGAACCTTTTCCCCAAGGGACATGTTATTATAGATCGTAGCTAGACGAGATCACACTTTCTGCATACATAATGCAGCTGCACTACAGTGATAAACTGAAACAAATAAGCTAACATTTGTGTCAGAGATATTTGAACTATGAAGATTAAAGACCATTTTAGCCTAAAATACTTGAACCAGGGGGACCTCTGAGAGCTATAATTCCCAAGGTCTGATTCACTTGCAGGTAGTTTATTTTTATAAGCTCATGTTAGCAGATGGGTATTTTTCATGTCTTAGCTCCTACACTCAGAAGAAGGAATGGATGTTTTGCTTCATTGTGGTGGTGGTTGAAGGCTGAAGATCTGTTACTGCATAGTCAGTGAAGCTAAGGGCTTGCCATTGATGGCATTTCATGATTTATTCCTTAGGTGTCCTAATGTTTAGAATTATGTATGTGTATATATTTCATAGGTGTTATGGACTGAATGTTTGTGCCCCTCTCAAATTCATGTTAAAGCCCTAATCCCCAATTTGATGCTATTTGGAGGTAATTATAGTTAGATTAGGCCATGAGCATGGGCCCTTATCATGGGATTAGTGCTTTTGTAAAAAGAGAAAGAGACATGAGCTTTTCCTCTTTTGTCACGTGAGGATATAGCAAAAATGCAGCCATCTGCAGATGAGGAAGGGGGTTCTCAACAGACACCAACTCTGCTGGCATGTTGATCTTAAACTTCCCAGCCTTCCCACAACTATGAGAAATTAGTGTATTGTTTAAGCTACCCAGTCAATGGTATTTTGTTATAGCAATGTAATATTATTTTGTAGCAATTTAAATATGTGTATGTTATTTATATAGCAGCTTTATATTGCACAGAAGTATAAATATGCCATGTATTAAGTGTAAGTTGAATAATTAAGTGAACACACCCATTCCCCTTCTACCACACATGTTGTTTCTTTCTATTACTTTATTTTGTCCTCCTCATTCACACATATTTATCTGAATCCTGAAAAGTAAAGCAAGACTTAATTTTATCTGACCCACTGCATTTTTTGGACTTCTTTACAGCAGGGCACTTGCTTCTGAAAACTGCCACATCACATTACTGCATTTTATTTGACATAGACACACTTGTGAATAGGAAAAAAACCTTTCCTTGGCATTAGGTAGAGTCGAGTGAGTCTGTTTTGGTGGCTATGGGGAATTGGCTGGAGGGATAACTATAATACTTACTAAGCTTAAGTTATAACTCCTTGGGGACTTAACAGTGATGGAGGTTATTGCCGGGTTTTCGCAGCATCAGTCAGGGTTTCACAGGTGATTGTGGGACTTGCACTCTGATGAGTACAACAGAGAGTATAGTAAAAACAGCTTTATGCCATAGCTTTTCCTTTGTACAATTTTGCATTAATTCCTAGAAAGTAGAAAAGTCAATTTAAGTGAAATAGGAAAAGGTTATTTTACTAACCCATCATTAATGAAATAGAATTCTTTCATGAGTTATATTTTAAATCATTTAAAATATGCTCAACAACTTTTAAGTTTTTGCTCTTAGTATTCTTTCCATGAAGAAGAGGCCTGGTGACCCAGTGACTGGCACACGCTGGGTTTCTCCTTCGGCATGTGATGTAATTCAAGACAGAAGTAATATGGGAAGGAGAATAGTAACAAGTAGAAGGAGAATTTGGGGGACGGGGATTGAAGATTGAACATGGAGACTCTGTGAGGTGTTCTCTCTCCTCTAGTCTCCTGTGAGGATGGGATACAGCCTGACCACTCCTGAGAGCAAGTCATATCCATAAGCCAAGGTAGCTATATGTGTGTTACTCTCAAACTTTATTTGCCTTTTGTTAACATGAATTTTTATTAAAATCTTGTGTGACTACTTCTGCTTTATCATATTCATGCTTAGAAAATTAAAAAAACTCCTACATAATCATCTGGGAAGAACTTTAAAGGAGAAAGTTGCATCCCCCAAGGTTAAGCATGGCTGGGCTGATACAGGTGATTGTTGAAATATTCCTGGGAGAAGTTAAATCTGAGCACTTGCCAGTCCACAATGATTCCTCCTCTCATGGACGGTCTTCCTCCATTACTAACCTGGCAGGTCTCGCTTAATTTTATTAAGGGACAATACTGCTTACGTGTGCGATGTGAAAAAAATAGTAACTCAAGAAATAAAATATGTTCTCTCCCTTGCAGTTTTTAAGTGTTTTTGGCGATTTTATTTTTATTTTATATAATCTTTATTATATATTTATCCATTACCATTTAGCCCTTCTATGCCCCTCTCCCAAAGTTTTTGAGTTTTAGAGTAATTTTAGGATGAAACTGACTTATGTGAGGAATACCACTGAGAGACCCAAGAAAACTAGTGTCATAAAGCACAATAATGTCTTCTAACACATGGAAATAACTCTCTTTCACAATTCTAGTAGGTACCCATTTTAGAAGCAAATTTGTAAAATAAAACTGATGGTTTCATTTAACTTCTATTTCTACAACAAGTTTTTATAAACTTACTAGAGTTCACTATCTCACATAAACCTTGTATATTTTTGTTTCTTCCTCCAAAATCAAGTGGTTCTTTTTTGTGTGTCTTGGCTTCAGTTTCAAAGTAATTGAAGCCTAGGAAAAAAGTGGGCCCACTACTTGTGTTATTGATGAGATTTTTCTGCTTTCTTTTTCTCCTAACCATTTAATCCCATGCATCTTAGATGAAGCGTGTTAACTTGATCTATAAAAATGTGGTTTTGTCCTTTGAATTAAGTTGGCATGTAGTTTATGCCATTTGAAATAATGTAAAAAGCACTCTCTGGTGTTAATGCCTTTGATCATTTTGGTAACTTTTTCCCTAGTCAATATCCTGACAAAACCCCTCAACCCCCTTAAGAATAGAACAAGAAAAAGAGGTCAGAATCCTAGGGCCAGTGAATATTGCTGTGGAGTTAGACTCTCTCTCTCCTCCCCCTCTATCTATATTTCAATAATAAAATATATTTAAAAATAATAAAATAAATAATACTAAACAAATCAATAAACAACAAGTGCTGGCAAGGTTGTGGAGAAAAGGGAACCCTAGTGCACTGTTGGTGGGAATGCAGGCTGGTGCAGCCCCTGTGGAAAACAGTATGGAATTTCCTCAGAACACTAAAAATGGAACTGCCTTTTGACCCAGCAATTCCACTGCTGGGATTATACCCTAAGAATCCTGAAACACCAGTTCAAAAGAACCTATGCACCCCAATGTTCATCACAACACAATTTACAATAGGCAAGTGCGGGAAGCAACTTAAATGCCCATCTGCAATGAATGGATTGAAAAACTATGGTATATTTATACAATGGGATACTACACAGCAGAAAGAAAGAAGGAGCTCCTACCCTTTGCGGCAGCATGGATGGATCTGGAGAGTATTGTGCTAAGTGAAATGAGCCAGGTGGTGTAAGACCAATACCATATGATCTCACCTATAAGTAGAACCTAATGAACAAAACAAGTGAGCAAAATAGAACCAGAGACATTGAAATAAAGAATAAACACAGGCATTAAAATAAAGAACAATCTCACAGTAATCAGAGAGGAGGAGGGAGAGGGATAATAGAGGGTAATGGGGGGACATCAGGGAACATGTATTAAGGACACATGTACAAAGCCAAAGGGGGTAGGATAGAGGGTGGGAGGGGGTGATGGGTGGGGCAAAGAAGAGTGGAGGGTGAAAATGGAGATAACTGTACTTGAACAACAATTAAAAAAAGTTTAAAAAAGAAAGAAAAAAGTAATACCATCCTATATACAAAATAAAAGAAGATAGAAAAATATAATTGAAGGGAAGTATCTATTCACCATAGCCACAAAGAAATTAAATACCTGGGAGCAAACTTAATAAGAACTGTAAAATATACTAGTGAATGAAAATTAAGAATACTACTGAGGTTTCCCAGAAGACTAAGATAAATATAAAGTCATTTCATATTCTTAGATATAGAAACTCAATATCACTATATTTATCTCCAATAAATTTATAGTATATGTTTTGCATTGTCTTCAATACTTATACTGAGAAGATTTTAAACTATATAAACTGTTTCTAATTTTCTTATGTTAAAATAAACTTGTACGTATTAATTTTAGGAAATTTCTGAGAAAAAGTAAAAAAAGTTATTGCTTTTCATATGTACTGAGGGGATGGATAGTCTTACAGGATACTAAACATATCCTAATAGTATAGTTACTTAAAGACTGGTACAGGTGCTTGTATAGCTAATGTATAGCTCAATAAATAATTTGGTATTAAAAGATGCTATTGAAAAATCAGTAGTAAAAAGGTGAATAATTCAGTAAATGATGCTGGGACAACTGCATAGCCATCTGGAAAAAAATGAAATTGGCCTCCACCCAAATCTCACATGAAGCAACAACTTTAGTGTAAAAATTAATCCATAAAAGTAGTAGGAAAAAACATAGCAGAAATTAAAAAAAATGTTGAAAGTGAAAGCTCTCTAAGTGTTATATAAAACCCAGAAATCATATAATGAATAATTCATAAATTTAACTAAAAATAAATAATATTTTCATGTAAAAAGCTACTATAAATAAAATAAAAAGAAGTTAAAAAATTTATAATACATTTTAAGCAAAAAGTTAATTTACTTACTATACAAGACTTTCTCTATTTATTAATAAGAAAACAATAAATAATCCAGTAGAAATAAGAGCAAAGGTCATAAACACACACTCCCAGAGAGAAGTTATAAGTGACTCAAACTTATAAAAAACATACTTAAGTACTTTAAAAATAGAAAATAAATGTAAATTAAAACTGTAGTGAGGTAGGTGAATATGTTATTAGATTGGCAAAGATGAACAAATTAGATAAATGCAAATCTGTATGTGTGTGTGATATAGGTTAATAATAGAACTAATAATAGTTAACATTTTTTGATTGCTTACTTTGTATCAGGAAGTATTCTAAGAGTTTTACATGAATATATTAATTCCTCTCAGTGATCCTGTAAAGGAAGTTCTACTATTGCTTATATTTTAGATGGCAAAATTGAGGTCTATAAAGATAAGGAACTTGTCTAGTCATGAAGAAAGTAAGCAGCAGAAGAATACATTGAACCCAGGAGATCTGGCTAAGAGATAGGCAAGTGTTTTACTCATCTGTTGTTGTTCTTCAGATGGTCTGACAAATACACAGTCGCTCTAACCCCGACATTCCACTGTCAGTTCCTTCTCCTACATCTTTACTCACACATGTGCAAAGTGATGAGTGGAGAGATACTCACTGCAGCCTGTTCGTGATAGCAGTAGATTGGAAGCAAAAGTTCCTCAGTAAGGACTTGTTACAGATACTATGGTACAGCCATGCAGTGGAATCCTAGGAAGCTGAAAATAAAATAAAGAAGCTTTTTAATTTATATACATATAAATTATATATATAATCATTTATGTAAAAATAATGTGTGTGTGTCCTCATATTATATTAGAATACTTCTGGAAAGATGCACAAGAAATTGGTCATTGTAGCTTCCTGGGAAGGGGAGATTAGAATAGGAAGTAGACTTACTTTTCATTGTACATCCATTGGCATTGTTTAAAATTTGCACCCTATGAATATATGATACATTGAAAAGTGAACTACACTAATATAATTTTTACATGGTTTTTGGAAATGACCTCACCAATACACTGATATACTGAAACACTGTTGGTAGAGAGGGGAAGGCATGCACCCCAGCTGGGTATAGCTGCCTTTAATGAGAGCAGGTGCCATGTCTGTGGATGGTGTTGAAGCAGATCAAATGTTCATGTGTATTGAATTGGGCTTTCTCTCTGCTTACAGAACAATTTTTTACATCCTTATAGGGATGTTCATATAATGTTTATGTATGAGCACCCTCCCTTTTTCACATGTCTCCACTGCCTCATAAAAGCACCGGATTCTTGAGCTGTCTGTACACCTGTTATTATGTATGCTTGGGCCTCCTAGACACACATTTTTCAAAGGATGTCTTTTTTGCTCAATTCTGCATTCCATCATTATTCATTGCCTTGCTTTATTTGTCCAGAATCTTTGTTATTTTTCTCTCCAACACCAACCATAGTCCCCAAGTATGGAGTCTTAGAATTCTCAGAGATAACTTAAATCTAAATGTTTCCTCTAAAGGGAAGAATATAAGGTTAGAGTGGTGAAGGGATTTACCTTCTCAAACATTCTTCCTTGCCCAGTGATAATGGCTTCCTGTCTGTAGACCCAGCTACTCCCCACATGCCTCTGATCTACCTCCTTCCTGGAGAGCTTTGCTCTGTTAGATGGAACTCAGAGAGGCTTCCTAACATTCTGGACAGAAATTTAAAAATTATTTTACAATATAAAGATAAGATGAAGTGGATGAGAAATTAAGATATAGCATTGATGATGCAAATAAATGATTATTTTCTTATTAAGTCTAAGTTTGGTTCTAGGCAGTCTTCTGATTCATGTTTGAGTTTGTTAGCTTTGAGCAATGAATGTAGCAGAGGTGTTCTGGAGAAGCAGCATCCCTTAGTCATCTTGCTATAAATGTCTCCATTGTAGTTATTTTAGTATTTGTGATGCAGTGGGGACTGTGTTCTTGAGAAAAAGATGACAGAGATTTTGGGCTATGAAAGCATAGGATTCAGCATTGGCATTGGTCAATAATTTGTTAAGGTGTTTGTTTTCCAGTGAATTAGGATACATTCCCAGTAGCATCATTCTTCTTGGTACTTAGGGCAACAAACTTCACTCATTACATTTAAAAATTCACAGATGACTTATGAATCAATTAAACATTTTAAAATTGTCAACTCATTATTTTTAAGTTATCTTTAGATGGTTGATCATGATTAATGGATAAGTGTATTTTTTTGTTGGTGGTCAAGTACAGTTGTCTCCATTTTTACCCCACCACGGCCTGGCACCCCACCCATCCCTGCCTCCCATCCTTGAACTTACCCTCTTTGGCTTTGTCCATGTGTCCTTTATACATATTCCTTGATAGACCTTTCCCTATTTCCCCCCATTCACCCTCTCCCCACTCCCCTCTAGTTGCTGTCAGTTTGTTCTTTAGTTCAATGTTGCTGGTTATATTTTACTTGCTTGTTTGTTTTGTCAATTAGGTTCCACTTATAGGTGAGATCATATGGTATTTGTCTTTCAGTGTCTGGCTCACAGATGGATAAGTGTATTTAAAAATTAATGAAAATATGACTGCATCTTATTGTAACACTGTGTTATGAATATGCTAGTGTAATTAATAATAAAAGCAATGTCTGTAACATAGTACATGAGCAAAATGTTATTACCATTGGTCCTGACAATAAAGTACTTATTCTACAAATCATCCTTGAGGCCTAGTACATGCAAGGCACTGTAACAGCTGATAAATTCTTCTTTGCTAACTCACAGTCATTTTGTAGTATATATTTTGTAACAGGCTAAAATTACTTTCAGATGAGTTAAAGGGTAAAATTTTTAAAAAGTCAAGAAGAAAATATTGCTTAAAACAATATCTCCAAATAGGAAACTGATTAAGCCGTGAATATAAATATTCAATACTTTTGTAGCACATATTTTATAGCAGACTAAAATTAATTTCAGATGAGTCAAAGGGTGGATTTTTAAAAGAGTGAAGAAGAAAATATTGCTAAAAACAATATCTCCAAATAGGAAACTACTGAAATCATGAATATAAATATTCAATAGTTTTAAACAAATTAAATTCTTATACTTTAAAATAATCACTTTGAGCCAAATTAAAAAACAAATAATAAATTGGAGAGAATAGTAGGAGCAACTAAAATATTTAATAGATGTTAATATAAACAATTCTACAATGTACTAAGGTTCCCTTTCACCACAACCTTGCCCGACCTGTTGTCTGTTGGTTTGCCATTCATTTGTCAGAATGATGGCCATTCTGACTGGTGTGAAGTGGTATCTCATTGTGGTTTTAATTTGCATCTCTCCGATGGCTAGTGAGGCTGAGCATCCTTTCATGTATCTCTGGGCCCTCTGTATGTCCTCCTTGGAGAAATGTTTGTTCAAGTCCTTTGCCCATTTTTTAATTGGATTGTTTGTCTTCCTGGTGTGTAGTCACATGAGTTCTTTATATATTTTGGAGATCAAACCCTTGTGTGAGGTATCATTTGCAAATATATTTTCCCATACAGTTGGTTCCCTATTCAATTTGCTGATGTTTTCTTTAGCTGTGCAGAAGCTTTTTATTTTGATGAAAACCCATTTGTTTAGTATTTCCTTTATGTCCCTTGCTCTAGAGGGTATATTGGTGAAAATATTTCTGCTTGGAATATGTGAGATTTTTCTGCCTATGTTCTCCTCTGTGACTTTTATGGTGTCTCGACTTATACTTAGGTCTTTTATCCATCTTGAGTTTATTTTTGTGTATGGTGTAAGTTGGTGGTTGAGTTTCATTTTTATTTTGCATGTAGCTGTCTAGCTCTCCCAACACCATTTGTTGACAAGGCTATTTTTACTCCATTTTATGCTTTTGACCCTTTGTCATATATTAATTGACCATAGAGACGTGGGTTTATTTTTGGACTTTCTATTCTGTAGGATTGAGGGTAGGAGGTGGGAGTTGGTGGGGTGGGGGAGAACAGTGAGGGGAAAATGGAGATAACCCCACTTGAACAACAATAAAAAGAATAAATAAATGAATAAAAATGATGATTTTTAAGATGCAAAAACCCCAATTCTACTGCTTTTATTAGTAATGGTACAAAGTATGTTATTTCTAAATCAAGAGAAGTAAAAAAAAATCCTTGCCTAAATAATGATTATATTTTTAGAATCTAAAAAATCAGAGTAATCATTTAAAAGGTGAAAGACTTATGCAATCTGAAGAGAAACCAGAGTATAAAGAGTAATCATTTAAAAATAAAATTTTTATGCATTCTTTTATAAGAAACTCAAATGGATTCAAGATAAACACCAAAATCCTAATTTGGGTTTGTTATATCCTACACATGCACACCCCTCCCAACCTTAAAAAGAAACACCCTACTTAGCTTCATCTTTGGTCACTGTTCTTTAACACCTTTTCTCTGATAACTAAAAAACCCAAAGGTTTATGTTCTCTCTTATCTCCTTCCTTGTGTTTGTTTCTGTGTCTGAGAGGATAGGAGAGGTTGTGTTAGGGTCCCTTAGTGATCATCTGAACTCATACAATTCTGATCCCTCTCCTTGCTTTGCCATGTTGTTGGAAGTTACTGAATCCATAGACACACTCTTAGGTTTCCTTATTCTGACCACACCTCTTTTAACACTCCCTTCATTTAAGGTTCTTCACATTCCTGGGGAGGTGGCCATGTTTCTTCCTATCAACCTGAAGAATACAGCACTCAAAACTCAAAATTAAAAGCTGTTCATATTTTTCATAATTTCTTAAATTTTTAAAAATTAACAATTGAAGTATGACTTACATACAATGAAATGCACTCATTTTGATTGTATACACAGTTTGATGAATTTTGGCAAATGTATATACCGGTGTATCCACCAACATAAGCAAGGAAAGGAGCAAGTCTAATACCTCCTGACAGTCCCTTTCACCTGTTCTTTGTCAAATCCCCCACCCCTGACCCCCCAGGCAACATCTAATCTGCTTTCTGTATCTGTAGATTAGATTTGTGTTCTAGAATTCAGTTAGATGGAATCATACAGTATGCAGTCCTTTGTATCTGACTTCTTTTGCTCAGCATAATGTTTTCAGGATTCATTCATGTTATTGCATTTATCAGTAAATCATTTATTTTTATTCCCAGATAGTGTTCAAGTATATGAATGTATTATATTGTGTTTATCCATTCTCCTGTTGATGGGTATTTGGGTTGTTTTCAGGTTTTGACTATTTCTAATAAGTCTACTATGAATATCCATCTATAAATCTTGTGAGCATATATTTTTAATTTATTTTTGGAGGTAAACAGCTAGCAGGAGTATGTCAGGCATATATGGTAAGTGTCCAACTTTAAAAGTAGCCTTTTCTCCAAAATTGCTGTACCAGTTTGCATTCCTACCAACAATGTATCAGAGTTCCAGTTGCTCCATATCCTTGTCTAGTACTTATTTTCAGTCTTTTAAATTTTAGCCATACTATTTAATGGTGATTGGTATTTCATTGTTTTTATTTTGCATTTCCCTGATGACTGATGATATTGAGCATCTTATCATTATTCATTTGCCCTTTTAAGAAGGGGTTGGTTGTCTTATTATTATTATTGAAATTCTACATTCTGGATACAGGTGCTTTCTCAGATATATGTGTTGCAAACATTTTCCCCAATTTCTCTTTGCCTTTTAGATTTCTCTTAAAAAAAATTCAAGCTTATTTGTACTCCTCACTCTGGGGACAGATGTTAGTTAAGTGCATTTGGTTATATGCACATAAACTTAATTTGCGTAACTTAAGCAAATGACATGATATTATAGGAGGCTGGTTAGTTCAGTGAATTGAATAGAATATGCAGGTGGACAATTTATCCTCACACAGGAGAAGGAGTTGGGAAGACTTGGGCTGTCAACAGCAGGAACTGTGGAATTTCTCCCTGGTTCTAGCATTGCCTAACTTGGCATCTGCAACCTCTGCTCTAGATTTGGATAAGCAAGACAGAGAATCCAGGCTGCTTAGCAGAGATCACCAGACCACCCTAGATTTATGACAAAATATATCCACTACAAAGAGGAAACTGTTAAGCCAATGATATTTTGGTGTAAAAAATATATTAGATTCCATTTTATACTGATACTTGGTAAAGCAAAGGGGAATGATATTGCATGTTATACTCTGGCCACATGCTAGGTACTCTTGTGAAAACTATTCCATTTAATGGAAAATAAAGGCAGTGGAGTCTGGCAGAAGCTGAAAAAGAAGTACTATAAAGAAGGAAAACAAGGAAGACTGAGGGCTACCTGAAATGGGCTTCTCTATACAAGCCTTGCCTAGATATGGAGCTCACATGATTGGTGGCCAGTGAGTTTGATATTTGTCTTCATCCCTACAAAACTTGATTGTATTTAGATGTTTTGTTACTTCCCAGGAAAAACCCATCAAAGAATTTAAGACCAACCGCAGATAGAGTTCTCTTGGAATTCTGGATGACTTATTTTGTGGTACAAGTAAATGAGAAGTACCAGTACCATGTGTCAAGAAAGGAGAGAAAAATCATAAATCAAAAGTTACACACAATTATATTAACGTTCAGACTTGAACAAATGGAGCTCCAGGAGAGAAGAAAGCAGAGAAGTAGAGATAAAGCACAAGTGCATAGAAATTAATTTCTTAGAACATGTGAACAAGCCTAAAATCTGTAGAGCAGACATACCTTGCTATAAATAATCTTCGCAGCTTTGACCCTGAGAGCTGACATTAGCTAGATGTATTCTGTATTGGGCACTTTCTTCACCAAGATTCCATAATAGGTGGCTAGCTCATTTACTGAGGATTCTAACTGGATTTTGATAGCATTCTTAGAGTTGAATTATTTTGGTGATTTCGTCTTTAAAGTGAAAATGGATGATGTTCATATGCCTGAAAACTTCTAAAATCTTGTGTCCTTCAATGTTCCCTCAAGTAGACCTACATTTTGAGTAAAGAAATATAGCTTTGTGTCTGTTATTAAAAGACTTGAGAATGATTTATTCTCTGCCAGATTCCCTTAGGCTATGCAACACCTATTAACCAGGATATTTTTTTAAACCAAAATAGATACAGATTCATCAGTTCAGAGTTTTTAAAATTAAGAATTTGTGATTATTTGGAGGGGGCTGACATTTACCTCTGTATCATAAAAAAAGAATAATGTAAGCAATATAGTTTGGATACATTTACCTTGGATAAAGAAACCAAACCCTTCACTTATATTCACAGCACTTATTTAGCTGTTATGAGTAGATTACTCTTACCTATTGAGTGCCTAGTGGAATTTCATATATCTTCCCAACACAGTCACCCCTGAGGTGCTGCTGGTGCTTATTGCTCTTCTAACAGAGGGAAGACTGTTTCAGAGAATGCTTTTTGAGAGGCATGAGGTTTAAGTGCTTTTCAATCTTGCAACAGGGATGCAATGGTTAACTGGTGATGTTCCATCTAGAACATTCTCAGATCTGTATTGAAGCCATATGTATGCCTATCTGAGTTCATGCACAAATAATACCTATGGAACACAAACTGTTTTTTTGCAACAAGACTGGGAGGACATACTGAGATAACAAGATAGTAGCTTGCTTTCTTGGGGACCAGGCTAGAGTGTTAAGGCACTGGTTTGTTGCCAGGGTTGTAAAGGACCAACAATTCCCCTATCACTGTGTGTACAGTTAGTGAGAGGAAGTAGTTTTCCCTCAAAGTAGATAATATCTAAGAAATTTTCTCAGTGAGTAAAATTATGCCTGTCAAATTTGAAGAAATTTGTTTTCTTTGGTTACTAATATATACAAGGTGTGGCAAAACTAGGTTTACAGTTGTGAGTGAACAAAACACAGAATATATTCTCGTATTATTATTTATTAATTATTGTGTTATTTTCCATATCAGCAACTGTAAACCTGCTTCTGCCCCTCCCTATATTTATACAGATAAGTGTGGTATAAGACCTGAAATTAATATTATTTGTGTTGCCTTGACATCTGGTGAAATTAGAAGGGACTTGAATGTCCGATCTACAAATTCCCCTTCCCACTTTGTTTCTTTGGTAAGATCTTCTTGCCAAATAACCCTCTATGTCAAAGAAAGCAACCGTTCATGCTTATTTGTAAGTATTGGGTTTTATTTCTCTGCTAGCCCATAAATTATTCAAATAAGTCAATTATAGCCTTTTGTGGGAATCAGGGGGGCACCCCACCCCTTAGTACTCTGAAACATGACTCCCATAGCCCCTGGTTGTTTACTCTGTCCTGCTTTCAAATGCAACTGCTCTGTTGCCCTGCATGGTGTCCCTCTACCCTAGGCCATGTGTACATGTGACTAATGACTGTGGTTGTTTTCATCTAATGTCAGGTGTCATGTGTCCATGTGCAGAGCCCTAGGGTGAGAATCCTTCCCTCACCAATGAGGAGAGAAGGAGGCAATTGAAATAGTAAACTAAAAATGTGGAAAAATGAAAATCCCTGGTATCTATGTAATCTCAAGATTATTGAAAATTATGTCATTATTTTGAGATAAAGGAGTATGTAAATGTATATATACCAGAAAAGTAAAAGGAATATATACCTGAAAAAGTTAAACAGTGAAATTACACAAATTGCTTCAACTGGTGGAATTGCTATGGTGATGACACGGTCAATATTCTGTGATGCCTCAGCTCATTAAAGGATTAAATTTGAACTCAGAACCCAATCTAGATGTTATTTACAAGTATTTCTGCAATCAATTAAATACTAATCTATTTCATCATGACAATATAGAGTAAAATACAAAGGACCAGAATGGGAAAATCTCAGAGTGCTACACAAACTAAATAGACATAGACTATTCTTGGGACATAAGTAATAAGCAACATGTATTTTATATATATATGTTTTATATTTTTTGCTTAATACTCCCTCACCTTTTTTTTCACCCAGCCCTCAACCCCCTCCCCTCTGACAGCTATCAGTCTGTTCTACATATCTATGCTTCTGTTTCTATTCTGTTTGTTAAATTATTTTGTTCATTAGATTCCACATATAAGTAGATCATATGGTATTTGTGTTTCTCTCAGTGGCTTATTGCACTTAGCATAATGCACTGCAGGTCCATCCATGCTGTCACAAAAAGCAAGATTTCCTTTTTATGACTGAGTAGAATTCCATTGTGTAAATGCACCACAGCTTTTTTATCCACTCATCTACTGATGGACACTTGGCTGATTCCAGATCTTGGTTACTGTAAATAACTCAGCAATGAACATAGGGGTGCATATATTCTTTCAAATTTGTGTTTCAGGTTTCTTCAGATATATTCCCAGAAATGGAATTGCTGGGTCATAAGACAGTTCCATTTTTAAATTTTTGAGAAAACTCCAACTGTTTTCACAGTGGCTGCACCAATCTGCACTCCCACCACCAGTGCACAAGGGTTCCCCTTTCTGCACATCCCCACCAATGCTTGTTTTTTTGTTGACTAATTGATGATGGCCATTCTGACATGTGTGAGGTAGTAACTCATTGTGGTTTTATTTTGCATTTCTCTGATGATTAATAACATTGAGCATCTTTTTATGAGTCTGTTCACCCTCTGCATGTCCTCTGGAGAAGTGTCTATTCAGATCCTCTGTCAATTTTTAATTGTACTTTTTCCCTCTTTGTGTTGTGTTGTATAAGCTCCTTATATATTTAGGATATTGACCCCTTATCAGGTGTATTATTGACAAATATGTGCTACCATTCATTTGTTGGCTTTTCATTTTGTTGATGGTTTCTTTTGCTCGGCAGAAGCTTTTTAGTTTAATGTAAACTCATTTATATATTTTTTCCTTTGTTTTCCTTGCCCAAGGAGATATGAGGTCTGTCTGGAAAAAGTCCGGCCATTGTTAACAAGAATGGTTTTCATAACATTGATGTAACCTGGCAGCCAAAGAGAGTGGCCTGGAATGAGCATGGGTGAACAACGACAACTTCACTGTACTAGTCAGTGGGGGCAGTAGATGCCGTTGATTGCACATATATGCTGTGTGGCTACTGCATTCAAAATGACTGAGCAAGTAGAGAAATGAATCTACATCAAATTTTGCATTGAGCTTGAACATTCCTCCGCAAAAACTACTCAGATGATTCAGAAGGTCACAGCTATGGGCAACTGGTGATTGGTGGCTGCATCATGACAATGTGCCCACTCACACATCACATCTCATTCAGAGTTTTTGGTGCCCTACAGGCTAGATTTAGTGCCCTGTCACTTCTGATTTTCCCAAAGCTAATATTACCATGGAAAGGGAAGAGATTTCAGACTGTCAATGAGATTCAGGAAAATATGATGGGTCAGCTGATGGTGATTGGGAGAACTGCGTGAGGTCCCAAGGTGTCTGCTTTGAAGGGGACTGAGGCATCATTGTCCTATGTACAATGTTTCTTGTATATCATGTCTTCTCCAATAAATGTCTCTTTTTCATATTCTGGACAGATGTTGCATGACAGCAAAAATGTTTTGAAGTGATATCTCATTTGAGGTGATATCTCATTATGGTTTTACTCAATTTCTTTCTTAAATATCCTATAATTTTCTGAACACAGGTCTTCTACCTCCTTGATTAAATTTATTCCTAGGTACCTTATTATTTGTTGTTGTTTTTCAATAGTAAATGGGATTTTTTGCCTAATTCCTCTTTCTGTTAGTTTATTATTAGTACATAGAATGATATCAATTTCTGAATATTATTTTTGTATCCTGCTACTTTACTAAATTCATATTAATTTTAGTAGTGTTTAAAATATTATTAATTTTTAATTTAATTACATTTTATTATTTATGCTATTATAGTTGTTCCAATTTTTCCCCTTTGCCCCCCTCTACTGAGACACTCACACTCCCTCAGGCAATCCCCACCCTATTGTCCATGAGTCATGCATATATATATATATTTTTTAACTACTAAATTCCCTATGCTGTACTTTACATACCCATAACTATTCTGTAACAACCAATTTTTACTTAATCCCTTCAACTTTTTCACCCATCCCCCAACCCTCCTCCCATCTGACAACTGTCAGAACATTCTCTGTATCCGTGATTCTGTTTGTGTTCTGTTTGTTCATTTATTTTGTATTTTTTAGATTCAATTACTGATAGATATGTATTTATTGCTATTTTATTGTTTGTATTTTTAATCTTTTTCTTCTTCTTAAATAAGATCTTTAACATTTCATATAATACTGGTTTGGTGGTGATGAACGATTTTAGCCTTTCCTTGTCTGGGAAGGTCTTTATCTGTCCTTCAATTTTAAATGGTAGCTTTACTGGGTAGAGTAATCTTGGTTGTATATCCTTTCTTTTCATCACATTGAATGTTTCTTGCCAATCCCTTCACTTCTAATAATTTTTTGGTGGAGTCTTTAGAGTATTCTATATACAGTATCATGTCATCTGTGAATAATGACAGTTTTACTTTGTCCTTAGCAATTTGGATGTATTTTATTTCTTCTTCTTGTCTGATTGCTGTGGCTAGAACTTCTAGTACTATGTATAATAAGAGTGGTGAAAGCAAACATCCCTGTACTGTTAAGGGAAATGCTTTTAGTGCAATATGTGCTTTAAAAAAACATTTTGGGAAAACCAAAAAAAACCCACATAAATTAATCGTGATATTTAAGACTAACATTGAACAATTATGGAATTAGAAATGGAATAATTTTAGTAAATAACAATAACAAAGAATCTGACATAGAAAAAGTCCTATCTTAACAGGGAGTATTTTGGTGTACACAGAAAAAGGAATGAGAGAAAGTAGATAATTAAAAAAAGGATAAATCCAGAGAAACAGAATAGATCTATTAGTTCTATTAGTTTTGCTTAATTTATTTAAAACAAATATATTGCTTGTGAGAAATTAATATCCCAATTCTAACATAGCTTTAAGAATTTTTATTTACACATTTGATTATTTGGTAATTTAATATCTATTATTTTCTGTTTCATGGCAATCATTTAGTTTTTCTCAATGCCTCTTTGATTCACTTCATATGGCACTGGTGTATTACAAGTCTCTTTTAACTACATTTTGTAGCCAATATTCTTGTGCTCAGAGTGGACAAGTCAAAGAAAGGCATGTTGTGTGGTAGCATGTTGAATGCTACCAGAGAATATTTATTTTTCTAAATGTGTATCCCATGTTTTGAAAAAATAAGTTTAAGGTTATAATAAAAAATCAGGTCAGAATTAATGAGTTTCTATACATGAGTCTACCAAATACATAATATAATTAATAACTGCTTAGTTTCCTTTATTCATTTGTGTGGCAACTCCTGTCAATATTTTCATAAATTCTATGAAATTACTATTTTCATGTAATTCTCCATTTTTCATGGAATCCTCCTTGATAGCATAACCCCTTTATCAATATTTGGGAAGAATCTAAAATCTAGTTTATTTTAAGACATTTAGTTGATAAAAAGCATTTTAGAACATATGTCCAGCATTTAGTTTGTGGATTGTGTTTAGACTCTAAATATTCAGCAGAATTCAAAACCTATTCATTTCATGCACATGGAAAACCTGGAGGTTTACAGCGCGCAGTTGAATTAGCACTTCTAACCTATCCTTCATTGGATATATCCTTGATTGGAACTATAAATATACTTATATATATAATATATGTGTATATATATAAATACATGTGATTTATGTACATTTATATACATTTATATGTATAACTATATATATATTTTAAAATTATTTTATTGTTGTTCAATTACAGTTGTCTGCATTTTCTCCCCACCCCTCTCCCCCATGCCAGCCAAACCCACCTTCCTCCCCTGATTCCATCCCCCTTTGGTTTTGTCCATGTGTCCTTTATAGTTGTCCCTGAAAACTCTTTCCTCTTTTCCCCCCATTATCTCCTCCCAGCACGCCTCTGGTTACTGTCAGTTTGTCCTTAATTTCAATGTCTCTGTTTATATTTTGCTTGCTTGTTTGTTTTGTTCATTATGTTCCAGTTAAAGGTGAGATCATATGGTATTTGTCTTTCGCTGCCTGGCATATGTCACTTAGCATAATGCTCTCCAGTTCCATCCATGCTGTTGCAAAGGGTAGGAGCTCCTTCTTTCTTTTGTTGCATACTATTCCATTGTGTAAATGTACCATAGTTTCTTGATCCACTCATTTGCTGATGGGCACTTAGGTTGCTTCTAGCACTTAGCTGTTGTAAATTGTGATGCTAAACATATTTGACGTTTGATAACCTTCACTTTTTTTCTCTATTTTGCAACCATACTCAACCAATTCTGTGAGCATCCTGATTAGCAATGTTTTGAACTGTGCATCTGATAGGTGGGCTATCTTTTCATTGGTTAGTTGTATTTTTTCTGGAGTTTTGATCTGTTCTTTCATTTGAGCTATATTTTTTCATCTCAGAGTGCCTGTTACATGGTAAGGGGTAGAGCCTTAGGTATTTGCCAGGGTGGGGCAACACACATTGCTGCATTGTGGTGTTGTATATGGGGGAAGGGTCTGAGAAGGAACAATGCCACTTGTTCAACTCTCTGCCAGCTTTCAGTCACTTCTGCCACTACCCATAAGGAAATTGGGCCCTTCTGGTGCCGATTCCCAGGTGGTGGTTTTGTGTACGTTCCAGGATCTTGTGGGTCTCTCCAACAAACTCTCTTGTGAGGCTGGGAGTTTCTCCCACTGCCTCAACCCCCCCACAGGTTTTTTCAGTCAGCAGTTTTGAGGCTTTATTTCCCCACACTGGAACCCCAAGTTGCACAGTCTGCCTTGCTCCCTGCCCCCCCAGTTGTTCTTCCCAGTTTATCCGCATGCAAATGTGGGACTGCCCCCTTTGCCTTTGCCAAGCCTGGTCCTCCAGCCTTGCTGTGAGTCTTCACTGCCTGGCCGCCTGTCTCTGCCCCTTCTACTGGTCTGGATGAATGTTTCTTCTTTAACTCCTTGGTGTCGGACTTCCATATAGTTCAATTTTTTGGAAGTTCTGGTTGTTGTTTGTTTTTAAATTTGTTGTTGTCCTTCCTTTGGTTGTATGAGGAGGCACAGTGTATCTAACTATGCCTCCATCTTGGCTGGAAGTCCTCTAAATATAATACTCTTAATTTGATTAAAATTTACCTGGCTCAACTCCAAAGCTAACATCACTGTTGATGGGGGAAGCAATAGTATTTATCCATACACAGTTAGACAAAGCAAAGATTTCCACTATTAGGCACTACCATTTAACACTGTACAGAGATACCAGCCAATTCAGTTAGATAAAAGACATAAATTAGAAGTCAGTTAGAGGGATAAAATTTGAAAAGGATAAGATGTCAATTCTCACTAATTACAGCTGCTATTATAGTACACATAGAGAATATAAAACAAATCAAGAGAAAAAGTACAAACAATAATAAAAATCAGTAAAATGGGTGGATACAGAATTGCTATACATTTATCAATAACTTTATTATTTAAAAATTATAACTATTTAGTATATTTAATGGAGGGAAGATTATTGTATGTGTTTATAGCAGTTACCAGCTCTATGACCTAAGAGAAGTTATATCCTCAACTCTAAAATGCAGAAAAAGACAGTATCTAGTGCAAATATCTAAATTTAGTAACCACTTAATAAACTCTGGCGCTCTACCCTGCCCTTCCTCTAAGGATAGAATATATTGCAATATCTCGCTGAATTGCTCTGAATGTGGTGGTAGAGGAAATGCAAACTAATAAACCAAATTACCTTAGGATGTCCATTCTTCTCTAGAGTCATAGACCACCACATACCACCTCCTGGGATAGGAGACGAGCTTTACCTTTTTGCCAGTTTTTATCCATTAATGGTGCAAGCTGGGGATTTTTTGTAATTAGATATGTGGCTACTTGTGAACTAGGTGGGAAAGAAAAATCTATGATTAATTATGCATCACTTTCTCAGAAGAGGGCATGGCTGCAGAGCTACCCTGTGTTTATGGGAACAAACTGTATCAGAATATGAATCACAGGTTTCTCCTCTTCTCAATTTTCATCACCACAATTTTAGTGAGAATTCTTATGTTATTAAGACCAACGATCACAAATACTATGACATAAATGCATACATAGCACTTATGGTCTATGAATAGCTGATACATGCTTTTATTATATTCATAGTCAAGATTTATTATGCATAAAAGCAAATGTTTCAAAGGCCAAATCCAGGATAATACTTGTTATATTAAATCTCTCTTGGCTCGTGCTCTCTCTCTCTCATCACTTTAAAATTATACTTTAAAGACAGTATTTTTTTATTTGAATTTAACTTTGTATTAAAGTATAAAGTCAATAGAACAATATTATTATTAAACCTAGTATAATGTTTTCTAAAAAACCAAAATACACCAGAACCTTATATTTATATTAAAATAATATTTACTTGAATATTAGTTATATTAGATTGCTAATTACTTATTCCATTGATATTGTTATTATTTTAGTCATTTTCTGAGCTTTCCTAATTACCATTATAGCCTGAGGCATTTTATTTTGAATATCTTCAATATTGACAAATTTTTGTCCTCTCTCACACAGTGGATTATGTATGTGGAAATGGCTAGAAATAATTTAGAGAGAACTCAGGGGAAAAATATATGTTTGGGTTGAAATATATTGCTTAGCATTGAAATGAGAAAAAAATTAAGTTTGCAAAGTAGTAAAACTGGCTTATCAGTATAGGACATATCATTTTCAAAATATTTGTATATTTACAAAAGAAAAAACCCCAAATGCTTTAAGTGATTGCACTGTTGTCAGAATAGGTTCCCCTTCTCATGGTAGGTTCATGACAAATCATTTTGGTCCCTTATCTTGCTTTGATAACTGAATCAGCTTCAAACCAGCAGACGGAGATTTACCCAGATTTCTCCTGTGGAGAGCAGAGTTTCCTGATTCACTGCGCGCACTGTGGTGTAATGGACTGAAGTCTTGCAGATGTGAGTTTCAGTCCTGACATCGCTTATGTGTAATGTTCAAAGTAATCTCTGGCAGCTTTGATGTTAGCATCTGAGGAATGGGGTTATAAAATATGACAAGTTATTAGGATAAGTGAGACAGTATGCAAAGTACCAAAACTCAGTGCATGATATACAGGCACTAATGTGTTTAGTTCCTGGCTGCCTTAAATTGAATTTGGAATAAGATAGGATGTAATGAAACGATAATGATGAAATCTTCCAGTTCTTTTTTTTTTTTTTTTTTTTTTCAATCATGGCATCTAGTATAGTAGACTATAGAAGTTTAGGTCTATATACTGGTTCTGCATAATAGACAACCATTCATTTGTGAATATTTTTTGTGCCATGGACAATTTTCTTGAGATCCTAGTGACAGAGTACTCGAGGGGTCCCCATTAGAGCTTACATTCCTGGACTTATAATTAACATTAAAAAAAATCCTCTTACAGTATAATTTTATTTCACTTGACTTAGGGTGGTGAATACATACTACAATATACAGATGATGTATGATAGAATTGTATACCTGATCCTATATAATTTTATTAATTAATGTTACCCCAATAAATTCAATAAAAGATAGAGGATAAAAACTAAAAAAAGAAATTATTTTTAATATAACTACAGTGACCTTCCCCCTTTATTGGTGTACACACCCATGAGTTTTAACACATACATAGTTACTTACAATAGTCAAGATTTAAAAATAGCTTCGTGCCCATCGGTAGATGAGTACATAAAAAAGCTGTGATACATTTACACAATGGAATACTACTTCTCCCTAAAATAGATGGAAATCTTACTTTTTGTGACAGCAAGGATGAACCTGCAGTATTATAATTAACTTTGTAACAATTAGAGTTCACCAAAGACTTCAACAGGAGTATTGGTTGTCTAATTTTGGATAATCATCTCAGAAAACTGTTCCTAAAGTGACTTAAGATAAATATATATTGTAAAGAGTTGTAGAAATAGTTATAAAATTTGACCCTTTAGGGATAGAAGGAACATCATTTTTGTTTTGGGTTTTGCTTTGTCCTGAATGTAATTTTGTGAATAGAAATCAGTTAGTGCCACTTTTTGGGCTTTGTTTTTCTTGTTGTCCTTTGAACCTCTAAAAACTTGCATGTGGTTTGATATTTGGGAAGCACCGGTGTTGTCCTTTATGCGTGTGTTTCAGAAAGTTAATTTTATACTTACACATCTCAATTTTATACTTACACATCTCATTTTTCCCCCTTTTTAAAAAAGCATTGTTTTGCATTGAATTGGTCCTTTGGTTACATCTAGCTAGAAAGACACTCCATTTGGAAGATCCTGGCTTCTGCTGGTGAATTTATTGGCAGTTTTAAGAAGCTGGACTGTTCACAAGGCATGAATATATGAGACTCTAGTTTCCAGCGGTGGAATTGATTTTCCTCCTTTGCAATCCAGAGCTGCCTGTAGTGCATGCTGGTGAACTACAGAAGAAGAAATAATGCTCCATTATCATGAGGCATGAATAGCTGGATAAAAATTCCATAACAAAAAGTTATACAAAAGCCATGGTGTCCATTTTTTGCACAGCTTAACTCTCTGATTCAAAGACAGAAAAGAAAATGCAGACAAATGTACTTGAACAACAATAAAATAAAATAAAGAAAAAAATCAGAACTAAATCATTAGATTAGTCAAAGATTATCCATTGAGGTACTACATTTCTTCAGATATCGCTCTCTTCTCTCTACCATTTTTATGCATTATTTCATAGAATATAACTTAACTTATATGTTTTCAGGAAAAATAAATGCTATTTAAAGACATTTTTGATGTGGGTCCAGAGACATATGAAAAGATGCTCAGCATCATTAGCCATCAGAGAGATGCAAATTAAAACCACAATGAGGTACCCCTTCACACCAGTCAGATGGCCATCATAAACAAATCAACAAACAAGTGCTGGCAAGGTTGTGGAGAAAAGGGAACCCTACTACACTAGGGAGGGAATGTGGAGTAGTGCAGCCACTGTGGAAAACAGTATGGAATTTCCTCAGAAAACAAAAAATGAGACTGCCTTTTGACCCAGCAATTCCACTGCTGGCATTATATCCTAAGAATCCTGAAACACCAATTCAAAAGAACTTATGCACCCCAATGTTCATAACAGCATTATTTACAATAGCCAAGTGCTGGAAGCAACCTAAGTGCCCATCAGTAAATGATTGGATCAAAAAAGTGGTACATTTACACAATGGAATTCTATGCAGCAGAAAGAAAGAAGGAGCTCCTACCTTCTGTGAGAGCATTGATGGGACTGGAGAGCATTATGCTCAGTGAAATAAGACAGGCATTGAAAGACAAACACCATATGATCTCACCTATAGGTGGAATGTAATGAACAAAACAAACAAGTGAGCAAAAGAGAACAGAGACATTGAAATTAAGAACAAACTGACAGTGACCAGAGGGGAGGATGGAGAGGGGTAACAGGGGAAAGAAGGGAAAGGGGAAGGGTCAAGTCAAGGAACATGTATAAAGGACCCATGGACAAAGACAATGGGGGAAGGATTGAAAGTGGAAGGTGGGGGGTGGGTAGGGCAGGGGAGAAAAAGAGGGAAAAGTGGAAACAACTGTAACTGAATAACAATAAAAAAGAATATATGCACCCCTATATTCATTGCAGCATTATTTACAATAGCCAAGATCCGGAAACAGCTCAAGTGCCCATCATAGATGAATGGATAAATAAACTGTGGTACATTTACAGAATGGAATACTATGTGGCCATAAAAAAGAAGGAAATCTTACCTTTTTTGATAACATGGATGGGTGTGCATATTATGTTAAGTGAAATAAGCAATTCAGAGAAAGATAAATAATGTATGATCTCACTTATATGTGGAAATTAATGAACAAGGAAACTGATGAACAAAATAGAAACAATCGCATGGATACATGGAATAGACTGACAGCTGTTGGAAGGGAGGGGAGTTGGGGGGCTGGATGAAAGAAGAAGTTATTAAGCAAGAAATATATGTTTATGTAACACATAGACACAGTCACAATGTGGTGCTGGCCAGAGGGAAAGGAGGGTTAAGGGTAAGCGGAGGTGGGCACAGATAGGGTGAATGGGGACAGAAAGAGACTTTGCTTGGGGTAATGCGCATATGATGCAATGTGCAGATGTTTGGTTGAGTCGTACCCTTGAAATGTATGGTTTTGTGAACAAGTGTCACACAAATAAATTCAATAAAATGACATAAATCAGCAAAATCTAAATCAAAATTTTATGTTATTTCATCGGTCCATGCCTGAAGTTAGCCATAAAAGGCCAGTATACCCTGAAACCACTAATGGTGTTCTCTTGAGGGCAGCTACCCAAGTGCTACACTGAGGGTTTGCAATACCAGGTGTGCTTTAGTAGTTTCTCAAGCTGTTGTCTATGGACCTCTGGCCACAAAATCCTCTGGATGCTAATGAAAAGGGTTGCTTGAGCCCTTCCTTCAAACCTACTGAGATAGAACATCTAGAGAGCATATTTTTAATTAATTTTAATTCTGGTGATAGCATTCATTGGGTTAGTAGAAGCAGTTCTTATCAGCAAGATAGTGAAATTGAACATAATATCTTGACACAACTGAAGACTTTTGCTGATTAATGTGTTACTATTCAATAATTATATATTGAGTGTCCACTATGAACCACACATTAGGAATGAAAAAATGTATGTGAATGTGATTCTACTACTTAAGAATGAACGGTTTATTTGGGAGAAGACAGATGAATAAACATATAACTGTAACACAATGTGATAATGTTGAACCAGGTGGTCTATGGTGATTATGCAGGATGAAAGAGGGAGTGACTTATTGCTTGGCTGGGTTGGGAGAGGCTTTATCACTGGAAGATCAAGGAAGGTTTTATTCACCAGAGGCTTGGAAAAGTTGTACTGAGTAGAGGACTAACATGTAGAAGAGCTTTAGATGTACCAGGCAAATTTTAGTTCATTGAAATAGTACAAAGCTAGTTCTAGAGCAAAGGTGGCAAACACAAGGCCCGCGGGCCAAATCCGGCCCTCTACCTTGTTTTATACAGCCCAGCACCTTGTTTCTACCCAGCAGCAATGCCCAGCTCCTTGCCCTTAGTTAAGGAGCAGTTACATTTATGCAGTCCTAAAATTATATTCGGCCCTTTGAAGGCAACTAACTGCAAAGCTGATGTGGCCCCCAGTGAAAACGAGTTTGACACTCCTGTTCTAAAGGAAGAGGAAAGAATTGGTTAGAAAGGGACTAGTAAAAGAACAGGTATGAATGACCCATGGACATGGACAACAGGGTGGGGATTGACTGTGGGAATGGGGGGGCAGGGAGAGCAAAGGGGGAAAATTGGGACAACTGTAGTAGAACAACAATAAAATATTTAATAAAAAAGAAAGGCTACAATTTGGGGGAAGATTTCCAGGCTACTCTAAAATTTTGAGCAAAGTTTTCCCATGATGAAAATATTTAGAAATTATTCTAGGTATGATGGATAATCAGGCTAAATTAGAAATAAGAAATTTCAAAATAAATCAGGAAGCATTTTTATACCAGGCATATAGAAATGAGGGTGCAATCTAAGTGAGGAGTTGTACAAGTGAAACAAGAAGTTAAACGGGAATGGCATTTTATAGCAAGAAATACTAGAATTTGAGGGATCTATTCTGACCTAAAACTCATCCATGAAATTATCTACTTTTCTATATTCATAGCTCAGGACTATATCATTATTTTTAAAGGTTGAATTTTGTCCCTTTTTGTGCCTTTTGTCTGTGACAAACACATAATTCTTTCTTGAGGTAGTGATTTATCTAAACACTATATTTTTATTAATACTTCCCAGCTATGTGGCATGTCTGGAAATATCTTACCATTAAGTTGTTGATAATACTATAACAAATTCAGGAAAAATGTATTTTACTGATAATTATTTTGTGTTCCGCAGCTTCATTAAGTTCCTCATCCAGACTTTAGGAAGATATATGTGCCGCATTAATGGTTTATTGCTTAGTAACAAGAGGTTTTAAACGAAGATGAATTTACCAGGGAGCAATCCGTATGAATGATGGAGAAAGTGAGATAATGAAGTGTGGAGCCTTTTTGACACCATGTATCAATTGAGGATGTACAAATTAATTTAAGTATTAAATGTTTGGAACTCAAATCTTTCATGGAGAATTTCTTTTCCAGTTAGCACCCGTAGAACAGAAGTAACCTAGTTTCTTAAAGAGGCCAACCCCCCTCCCCGCAAAACAAAAGCAAACAAAAAAAGAGGCAATACAATAGAATCATATTTTTGATGTAGAGTGAACTGCATAGATATGCAATTCCTTATTGGCGCTAGAATAGGGGTCAGCAACCTGTGGTTTGCAGGCCAAAGCCCACCCACTACCTGTTTTTGTAAATAACATTTTATTGGAACACAGTCACTTTCATTCATTTATGTATTATCTATGGCTCACTTTTTGCTATAACAGTAAGTTTGAACGGTTGCACCAGAAACTTTATGGCCCACAAAGCCTAAGTTATTTATCACTTGGCCTTTAATTGGCCCCTACTTGAGTAATAAGAAGTTTGCTGACTCCTTATCTAAAAATAATTATAATATTAGAGGAGCAAGATCAGGTCTCTGTTCTAGTACCTGCGAAGACCCACTTTTGCCCCTCCCTATACCTACATAGGAAGATACAAATTGTATCCTTCCCTAGTGTCCTTCCTACCTATTGGCATTAAGGTTGGGCCACTTGTCACTGAATGAGCTTCCTGACCTCAACTTCTTTCCTACCACTCTTGCCTTCTACTCTCAGCCACACTGGCCCTTGCTCTGTTCTTCAAGAATGCCATGTTTGTGTTCTCTTCAGGACTTTTCAACAACTTGGAACACTTCCATTATGTCTTTATATGGATGGCTCCTTATCTTTCCGTTCCCCCTGAAGTGTCCTGCATTTAGAGAGGGCTTTTCTGACCACCCTATGGTCCTCATACCCCATTGCTCTTGAACTCATTACTGTCTTTTATTTTTTCATTGCATGAATCACCATATATAATTATTTTGTCTGCTATTAAAATGTATTGTCTATTTCCATTATTAGCCTGTCAACTTTAATATCAGAGTAGTGTTTGGCACCTAAAAGGTCTCAGCATTTGTTGACGGTGGCTGCTGACATGCTCTGCTGTGAGGAAAAGTTGATACTGTAATCCAGAGACAGCAATAGAGCCTAGATCTAGGTTCAGAAATTTATTTGTCCTTATGCAAATTAATGTGTGAAAAGGTTTATAATTTCACATAGATGTAAGGCCTATTTTTACTTACAAAATGCCCTAGGAAACCTCAGTAAGCTTCCAAATGAAACTGATTGCCTTAGTATAGTTTTTGTAATTATTAATATTCTATTTTTATGTGTAAATTCTCTATACCTTCCTCAGCTCTAAATTTGCATCTGATACCTAGATTATTTTATTTTAGTAGTCACATTTAGATATGTCAGTTTTCATCTGTGACATCAGCCTGGGAATGAAAGTGGAGTAGTGTAACAAGTGAACAGCCTTTTCAATAATCACTAATTTTATGCATCAGCCTCATTATTTATATTTTCAAGAAGATACATGCTGGAAATCTTATTGAAACCTAAAGTACATACTTTTTCATTGTTTATGCTATTAATCCAGGGTGTCCTTACTGGATTTTAAAGTAACCCTCTCTAGGAAAGAAAGCTCAGTTACATTTTTTGCTTTGATTTTCAGATTAATTTCATCCATGACATACTATTCTCATCAGGTAACAAATTAGGATACAAAATCTAGGTGGACAATCCTTAGAGTTAAAGAAATAGCTATTTGAACCCAGTTAGAGAGATACAGTTTGTCAAAGCTCTAGTGTTTTCATAAATTCGATGAGGTAGTTTGGGATATTGCTATTACTATGGTTGAACAATTGCGTTATAACACAGAGTCAACAAAGAAAAAGTGTATACCAGCTAGCTTCCTGTGCTTAAGATAGTTGAAAGGGAGTGCAGGTTACAATATACATATTGCAGTAAATTTGAACTTTGTCAATATTCAACATGCCTAATTCAGGACAAAACAGTGTTATTTATTTGTTTATGTAATGTATTGACTTATGAGATATTGGGGCTGTGCACTTAAATGCATGTGTTGAGTCACTCTTTAATTAGTAAGATGTTGGAGTACTCTTTCGTAAATTACTCCTACAGTGCATTAAATGACCTCCTTCTCTCTGAGGGGAAGAAAAAAACAAATCTCAGCATCCTCATGTACTTAATTTATGATCATCATTAATTTTAGCAATTAAATATATGACTCATTCTTTCATTTAAAACTGAAATTATGATGTTTTGTTCCGACTGGCATTATCTAGATTTACAATGCTGTCTACATAGTTCAGTTTGGTTCCATGTCCCCTAGTGCCAAGATGTGACACTATTTTTAGTTCATAATTTGTAGTGTTGGATTATTTGCTATTAACTGGACATTTATGTTAAGACACTTTCCTCAATATTGCAAATCTATTTTTTGTGGACTGAATTGTGTCCTCCAAATATACATGTTAAAGCCCTAATCCCCAACATGACTGCATTTAGAAATAGGACCTTTAGGGAGTAAATTAAGTTTAAGTTAGGTCATAAAGATGGGACCCTAATCTGATAGGACTGTTGTCCTTAGAAGAGGAAGAGACATTAGAAATTTCTTCTATTTCTGGGCATGCACAGAGAAGAGGCCATTTGAGGATACAGTGACAGGGTTGCTGTCTTCAAACCAAAAAGAGAGGCCTCTCTAGAAACCAGTCCTGCCAGCTCCTTAATCTTGGATTTCTAGCCTCCAGAATTATGAGAAAATAAATTTCTGTTTAAGCCACCCAGTCTGTGGTATTTTTTAATGGAACCTCTACCAGACTAATACACTTTGTATTTTAAGAAGGATGGTTGCTATGCCTTATCTTCTTGTAAGTGGCTAATCAGTGATACTGAAGAGCACTATATAGGAGAAATCATAGTTCGGCCTTTGAGAAACTCAAACCACCATTTAAACTTTTGAGAAGCAACACACTAACCATAAATGTATACTGGAAACACATCCTGAAACTTTCCACTATTGGTCTGGGTTTGGTAAAATCTTGTTTTAGGCCACACTCAATATGGCTCAGGTACTAAAGTTCCTGAAGGATCTGATTAAGAGCCACAGAATTTCCAGCTAATAGTATCAAGAGCTACCAAGATAATGCCTTAGTGAACTTTCGGTACAATACCAACCCATTTATAAAGGTAAAGGGGATATTAAAGAGAAATATCCACAAGATTCTTGTAGAAGAACAGTTTTAGGATGGAATGGTCACAAATTGGGTGTAACATACTGGGATGAAGGAATGTTGGGGTTTATGCTGTGGGGTCCCAGGGTAGTTGTTCAGTTCCAAATTAGTTCCCCTGTGATTCTATGCTCTCTGCTAGAGAAGAATTGTAATTTGGGATGCTTAGATTTTTTTCATTAATACTTTTAGATTTTTTTAATCTCATGTTGATTGTGTTGTAGATAAAAATCACTCAGTCTTAGAAATGTAGCTGAGAATGAGTAGGGGGATTCACTCTCCAGAAGCACATTCTCTCTCACATTTTAAAACCTTTCAACAGTTTTAAAAACTAGGTTGACTTCCCCACCAACCTGTGCTGCCAGGTCCACCTCTTTGGTCTTACTGATGTAGACCCTGGAGAGTTGGTAAAGACTAGTCTGTGTAGGGGCAATGAATTGGAATTTTTCTCTCTGTAGTGAGAAAGCAGTGCAGTGCCATTGTATGGCTTGCATTTAAAATAATTGTTTGGAATAGGTTGTAGCAGGTCAAGGGTGAAAGCCAGGAGACCAGTTATGGTGCTATAGTAAAAGAGGCAAGAAATCATGGTGTTTGGATAAAGGTGGTAGTAGTGACCATGGAAAACAGTGGAAAGGTAAGGGTAATGTTTTGGAGGCAGAGCCAATAGAAGTTGCTGATGAGCTGAATGAGTAGGTGGTGATACAAAAGAAAAGGCAGAATGAGGACGACATCTGTATCTGGGGCGTCAGTAATTGGGCAGTGCTTTCATAAACAGGAATGGAAAATGCTGTGTGGAGCAAGTTTTCAGGGGAAAATTAAGTATTCTGTTTTGAACGTGTTAGTTTTAATATTCTTATTAAATGTTGAGGCCAGCTGCTTAGACACACTAGCATGGAGCTCAACAAAATGGTCCAGCCTACAGGTACAGATTTGGAATTCCTATATTTAAATGCCAATATACATCCCTTGGCACAATATGCATTGGCATTTAAAGTCATGGGAATGGATGACCTGGGGGCAGGAATTGAGGCAGATGCAAAAATGATTAATCTATAATCCTCATTCTCAAGGAATGTAGGTGAGAATTTTCAAATACAATTATATGTGAAAAAAAATGTATATTATATATAAATATATATATCTCAGTATGTAACTGCCTTAATAAAACTCCAAAATTTTAGCTGCCTCCGAGTTCCAATTTTGGGCTTTTAACTGCAGATAATTTATTTCCTAATAAGGTAGTTGAATCCATAGCCAAACCTGAGCTTCCTTTCTACTTTCCTTGCCTAAATTAAGTTAACCTTGAATTAGCAGGGATAGTTAAATCTCCTGTTCTCTCAGTGGGAAGAACTGTAATTGTTACCCCATACAGCTATTTTCTGAATATCTCCTAAATATAATGCTCAAGAATTCTCTTGCAGCTTGGCAGATTCTGTGGTTTCAAAAATACTTTGTACTCAAGAGTTATAGATTCTCTAGAATAAAGAAATCTAGAATCAGTCTGACATTCTGGTACCCTTCCTACCTCCCCTGATATTTCCAGACATTTGCTCGAATAATAGGCATTCTCATCTTTCCTGACTCAGTTAATGAAAAATGAGTTCACCTGACAGTGAAAATAAAGGTAGTAGAAGGAGAAATGGTAAGGAACAGCATTTTATAATTCTCAAATGATAGGAAAAAACATCTCATTAAAAATTAAAATGTTAGGGAAGAAGTACAAAGAGAGAGAAAGCAACAAAAAAAGGTTAAAATACAGATTAAATATCCAATTCTCCAGCCATTTTTAGCACAGGTCTACTTCCTTTTTTTTTTTTTTTGTACTTCTTCTCTACCATCAAATACTAACAGCTCATGAGCTCATGAAAATGAAATGATAATAATGAAAACAATTGTTAAATGCTTATTTTGTCCCTTTCACCAAGGTAGGCACTTTTCAAGCCTTCTTTTCTTTTTTCTTTTTTAAATTTTTATTGTTGTTCAATTAGTTGTCTGCATTTTCTCCCCACACCTCCACCCCACCCCAGCCAAACTCACCTCCCTCCCCTGCCTCCACCCTCCCCCTTGATTTTGTCTAAGTGTCCTTTATAGTAGTTCCTGAAAACCCCTCTCCCCATTATCTCCTCCCCACTCCCCTCTGGCTATTGTTAGATTGTTCTTAACTTCAATGTCTCTGGTTATATTTTGTTTGCTTTTTTCTTTTGTTGATTATGTTCCAGTTAAAGGTGAGATTATATGGTATTTGTCCCTCACCGTCTGTGCCCTTTGACCCAGCAATTCCGCTGCTAGGATTATACCCTAAGAACCCTGAAACACCAATCCAAAAGAATCTACGCACCCCAATGTTCACAGCAGCACAATTTACAACAGCCAAGTACTGGAAGCAACCTAAATGCCCATCAGCAAATGAGTGGATCAAAAAACTACGGTACATTTACACAATGGAATTCAAGCCTTATTTTTTTAAACCTTCACATCAAATCATTTTATAGCAATCAGAGATAGTAGCAACAAGCTCAAGCACATACAGCCCAAATGTGCTTGAGGTGGAATTTTAACTCTGTCCTTTTGCCTTTAGATTACTTGCCTTTCAACTCCACTGTGGCCTCAGGGAAAAAGGATACAGTGTTTCACCTGCTTTTGTCAAGATGCACCTTAAAAGATTGTTTTTCTCATATGTGGTTCAGCCCAGTAGACCAAGGTTATGAGTTCCCCAAACCCTGTGGAAATAAAATGACCTTCTTCCCTGAAAAAAAAATTAAAAGTGTGCTATTTGAAATAAGATTCCAACTTTCCCTTTAAGATTTGATGTTTCTTCACAAAGGATGCCTCCCCCTAGGTATTTTCTTTTGTTAATTTTTCCCCCCATTGTGGTATGGTTTTTCGTAGAAAAACTGTGAAAATACTCAAATACCCTCACCATTAGAGAGTATAAATAAATTGTGGTATGCAAACACATGGAGTAAATTGCAATAATGTAAAATGAACAAATCACAATTCTTGAAGCAACTTGGATCAATCTCACTGATTTTATAATATTGAAACAAAGAAGAGATACAAAATACATACAGAGCATAAGTTCATTTATATAAAGCTCAAAATCAATGCCTGCCACTTATTTCCAAATGTTTCATCAAATAAAATATCTGTCTACCTCCACCTATTCAGATACAAAGAAAATGTGGCAAATTGTTAGCAAACAAGAATCTATGTAGGAGTATATAAAGCTTTATTTTATTATTTTGTTACTTTTCTTTATTTGAAATTTTTCAAAATAAAAATATAAAAAGTTAAAAAATCAGATAAAGCTAATTTATATTGTTTAGGAGTAGTTTCTTCATCTGGTGATAGATGCATATATTTTCTTTATAATTATTTATTAAATTATATATATTTATGTATTTTTTCTGTATCTATATTTCACAAAAAAGGTAAAAATGGGATGTATATAAAGTAGTCTAAATGATATTTTCTTTAGCTGTGCAGAAGCTTTTTATTTTGATGAAGTCCCATTTGTTTGTTCTTTCCTTTATGTCCTTTGCTCTAGGGGATATATTGGTGAAAATATTGCTGCGTGGAATATCTGAGATTTTCCTGCCTATGTTCTCCTCTAGGACTTTCATGGTGTCATGACTTATATTTAAGTCTTCTATCTACCTTGAGTTTATTTTTGTGTATGATGTAAGTTGGTGGTTGAATTTCATTTTTTTTACATGTAGCTGTCCAGGTTTCCCAACACCACTTGTTGAAGAGGCTATTTTTACTCTATTTTATGCTTCTGCTCCCTTTAGTGCATATTAATTGACCATAGAGGCTTGGATTTATTTCAGGACTCTCCATAAAGCTTCTGCATGGCTAAAGAAAACATCAGCAAAATGAAAAGAGAACCAACTATATGGGAAAATATATTTGCAAATGATACCTTGGACAAGGGGTTGATCTCCAAAATATATAAAGAACTCACACGACTCCACTCCAGAAGACAAACGACCCAATTAAAAAATGGGCAAAGGATCTGAACAGACACTTCTCCAAGGAGGACATACAGAGGGCCCAGGGACATATGAAAAGATGCTCAGCATCACTAGCCATCAGAGAGATGCAAATTAAAACCACAATGAGATACTACTTCACACTGGTGAGAATGGCCATCATAAACACATCAACAAACAACAGGTGCTGGCGAGGTTGTGGAGAAAAGGGAACCCTAGTGCACTGTTGGTGGGAATGCAGACTGGTGCAGCCACTGTGGAAAATAGTATGGAATTTACACAGAAGACTACAAATAGAACTGCCTTTTGACCTGGCAATTCTACTGCTGGAATTATACCCTAAAAACCCTGAAACACCAGTTCAATAGACCCTGTGCATCCCAATGTTCATCATAGCACAATTTACAATAGCCAAGTGCTGGAAACAGCCTAATGCCCATCAGTAAATGAGTGGATCATAAAACTGTGGTAAGCTGACAATGTCAAGTCCAGTCCTTCTATATGGTATCAGTGACCAACTCTTCAGCCCAGTTGGATGATCCAAGGTAATCTCTGTGTTTTAAGTTCAGATGATTAGCAATTTTAATTCCATTTTCACTAATTTTGTTTTTCCATGTAAAATAACATAAGTTTGCAGGGATTAGGATCTGGACATCTTTGAAGGGTTGCTATTCTGTTTACACAATCAAGGAAAGAATTGTCATTCTTAAATCATTTGGAAATAGCTCTGTGGGCTCTCTATAAATGCATGAGCCAGAGGAGAGAATGCCAGTATTTTTTTTTTTTTTGATATGGATTAGACACTCAGTGTTCCCTTTGTGCTTCTCTGTTGCCTTTTTAGAATATTGTTTATCCTCCTAATAAACAGGCAGTGAAGTTTCCTATTCCTTTAGATTTGTTGACTTTTGGCTAGTTATTTTGAATAAGACTTTTGGAGGGAAACTAATATGGTAAAAGTGATAGGTTCAGATTGTTCCACTATATAACAGGGTCAGTAGGTTTGAATAAAATTCTTTTATAGTTGAAAAAAATAAAGCTTTATTGCATGGGGCTCATGTCCTTTTTGAACTAGAAAAATTTGGTCATGGAAGCAGTAAAAAAATTAACTAGAATAAAGTATTATTATTGTATAAAATATAATATATATTAGGGGAAGATTAATGTTCTTCTTTAAATAGTTAATAAAAAGATTAATTATATTCCCTCACTAAAGAGTAAGATAAATTTTGAGGAATCCTCCAAATTATGTATAGTTATCTTCTAGAACACTTTACAAAGCTAGGGAATCTTGTGTTACATTGGATTACTTAGCTATTGTCTTTGATATAGCCTCTGCTTAGTGATGCTTAGCTCTTCGGCTAGGAGAAACTTCAATTTTAAGTGGATAATTGCTCTAATCTTGATCTGGCCTTTATATCTACCTCTGCCATCCATTTAATGGATGTAGAGATATTAGCTGATAGTCATACTATTTGTTCAATAGATACTATTTTGGGAAAAACAATTTTTCCCTTCTCTTTAACAAAATCTTTTAAAATCAACACTTCTCTGGAAATTGTATTCCTTTTATGATCTCCTTGGTGATGGAATGCTTATAGCATGAAATTCCTTGTTGCTTTTCACCTCATGCAATCCATTTGTGCTGCTCTTGCCCATCCTCCATTGCTTTATTTATTATTATTATTGTCTTTAAATAGGGCCCACTTTAGTGTGCATTAAGTAAATGATTGTTTTAAGCAATTGCAGCAAATATCATTGCAGCCTGGCAAATGGCTTTGATTCTTCAATTCCTGCCCAGCAGCTTCAGTGGCAGGTAGCTTGGGAATCCAAAGCGGGTATAGAAATCGTGATGAGGCCTCCTATACAGCTTCTCCAGACCTGAAACAGCCCTTGCATACCCTGATTGCTTGTGAATGCAACTGTCTAGGTTACATGGAAAATAAACATAATAAGTTTTTATTTCCCAAGGCAATACACCAACAGCTACATTTGGCTTCTAATAGTTTGCAATTCAGTAATAATAGCATGGTTCAGTTTAGTTTATTGAAGACATAAAAATACTTGGCAGCCCGAGGCTGGAGTGAGTGGTTCAAGAGAAGATTCCAACAGGGTCCACAGGACCTGTGCATGGAACATGGATATACTCGGCACTTAGCAGCTATGATTTATTCACTTAGTGAAAAGCAGCATCGCATAAACATGATTCATGCAATGACTGAGGCGGGCATTTGATCTGCAGTTGTATAGAATGGCACCCTAGAATTTTGTTGCACACACCTTACCTTTTTAATAGCATTCCTTCTGGCTGAAGTTATTTCAGCTCACTTTTTGCAGAAGAAAACCCTTTTTATTTCTATAAAAAAATAGTAGAAAAACACCAAGTCCCTTACTCACCAACTGGCTTGAGAGTTTAGGCTTTGCAGATGTCTGCAGTGAAAATAAAGGATTTTAAAAAATTCACCCGAATATCTTAAAACAAGTAAAACTATTTGTGAATAATTTTTTTATCAAAGTGTATTTTCTAGAAATGAAAATCAAAAACTTTATTCAGATTGAAAAATATTCATTAACCATAAGATTCCATCATTCAGCAGCAAAAATATTAAATAATGTTGGTAATAAAATCCACTCTATTTTTATTCATCTTTCATATTAATGAAGTTAAATAATTCAGTGTTTGAGAAAACCTAGGCACCAAGAGCTCTACATCCCAACTCAGTTATACCACACACTTGACTTTGTGAGCTTTGGGAAGTTTCTTGGCTTTCCTTAGCTTTGGTTTTTCTGTCTGCCAAATAAGTGAGGATGTTTTCTGTCTTAATAATGCTACATCACAAGCGTGTTATAAGGACCAAATGGGATAGTGTATTCAGATGTGGCAAGGCAATTGTAGAAGTATCCCAGTGGTCACTAGTAAGGTCTGTTCTTTGTGTTCCTCCACTGTGAGTGGTGGAACTCCACAATTCCACACATTTTTTTCCTGCCAGCTTCTTTATTGCTAATATATAGGTTATAAATACTGATGAACTGGAGATAGAGGTTGTCTGCTGCTATAGCTAAGAAGAGGTAGTGTGGGAGTAGTCAAAAAAAATCCAGGTTCATGATTTTCTTTTAGTGTGAAATTGTAGATAATCTACTGGAATTTAAAAAATCTCGGTTATTTTATCTGTAAAGTGTCTAATTAAACCCACTGTTACTGTTTCACAAGATTGTCTTTATCAAAAGAAGCAATGCATATGGAAAGTCTTTGGAGAATTAAAAACTACAAATGCAAATTATTATCTTTCTTCTTTTATTTGGTCATTGTAATCTTTACATTGATAAATGCAACTACATAAAATGCAATTATTTCTTGATAAAAAACTTAGTGTTGTACTGGTGGAGGAGATAATACCTTCTGTTTGTTTTCTGTGAGAAATAGCTTTGGATATAATGGCAGTAAATAAAATCTGTAATGCCTTTATAAATCTTTATTTAGTCGGAGCCATGACTATTTCATATAGTGACCTTTTCTTTTGAAAACAATGAGTCTTCTTTGTAAATAAAGACTTTAGGAGTTTACAAACCAACAACTGAATCATCCCTTTAAGAAAGTGCAAACAAAATGTTTTTTTCCCAGTGTTTATATAAGAACCCCCATGTGAAAATCCATAGTTTCAAAACAAATTGGTTGGAAGAGTGGGTAGTATAATAATCACTTCATACAATGCTTCTTAATAGCCTTAAGGATTTTTAACAATAGCTACAGAGGGCTGGGGTGGTGGGGAGGGGTGGGGGAGGAAATGCAGAAAAAACAATAGCTATATTATTTGATGAAATATTAAATAACATTTAATATTACATTGATAGAATTGATAGAATTACATTGTATAGTGAAAACTAAGGGTTGCAAGAACAGCTTAAGGAAAGAAGTGGCTTTTTCATTTTAGTGAGATGAAAAGCTTCCCATGATATGAAATCATTTAAATCTATGTAGATATGTTAAAATCTTGACTATTGAATCAATGTGAGAGTTACATATTTTACTGTATTTTTATTGTGATAAAATAGATATAACATAAAAGCTACCATTTTAATCACGTGTTGGTGTATACAGTTCAGTGGCATTACATACATTCGTATCATTGTGCGACCATTACCGTTATCCATCTCTGGAATTTTTTCATCATCCCAAACAAACTTCGTGCCCATTAAAGAGTTCTATTTTCCACCTAATTGTAATAAAGGAACAAAACCCACTACAGTGTGTGTGTATGTGTCTGTGTGTGATGGGGAAAACATCTTACAGCTGCTTCTCTATATGTCCTTTCTTAATCTCCATAGCTGAAAGGAACTTTACCCTCTTCCATACTGTGACATTGTTCTCAGTTTTTTGTAGTGCTTACATTTCCATTTATATGGTTTATTTATGTCTTGTTTCTCCTACTAGATTACAGGTTCATGGAGGGCATAGTCCCAACAAAAGAAATTGAAGAGCATGTTTAATGGTACAATCAAGATAAATAAATCAACATTTCAGTGAATATGCTTCTATATTTATGAGAATTTACTGTATCTACAGTTTTAGAATATACTTTTTTGCATGTATATAGCTGGAATTCTAATTTACCAAATATTCTTTTGCTGGACATTTTAGTTGGCAAAATAAATAAAAATACTTGAAAAAAAAAAGAGTTCTATTTTGAAGAGCACTGTCAACATGGTCTGTTTTATGCTACTGTAAAATTTACCTTTGGCATTCAAATATTTAATTACTTTTAATTAGTGATATATTATACTTTTAACAGTATTTTGAACAAGGAGAAACTTTTCCAAATAATGTATTTATAATGTTAGTCAGTTAAGTGGAATATGATATATTTATATGTGGTCTTTTTGTTCCAAGTTCACTTGTAATTTTGTTTCTGAATATTTATTCAACACCAGTATTTTGCTATGGCATTACTAATTTTTCTTTTGGCATTAAGAAATTCTCTCCTGAAAACTTTCTTGTACTCTGCTACATTTCTTTTTTCTTTTCTTTTTTAGTTCTTTTTTTATTGTTGTTCAAGCACAGTTATCATCATTTCCCCGCACCACTCCCACCAAGCCCAGCCATCCCCACTTCCCACCCTTGATCCTACCCCCTTTGGCTTTGTCCATGTGTCCTTTATACATCAAACATACTTTTAAGACCACTGTCATTTGCTATTTAAAGTAGTTGATCCTCTTCTAGCATGGACAAAGTCGATTCACCTGGCTTATTCACAAATAGGTTGCAGAATTCATTGCTTCCCAATTTGGGGGTCTTTGTGGTGGGGAAGTAGTGCTCAAACTCTTCTGAAAGCTGAGACAGATGATCATGCACCAGCTGGGAGAAAGAAGGTCCTGGCTCTGTCCCTTTCAAAATCTCTGTTAATGTTTGAAACATGTCAAAAATTCCAGTGGTCACTCATCGCCCCCATAATTCCAGTTTGGCTTTGAATACAGCCACTTAATCTGCTGACTTAAAAACAGTTGTTCTCCCCTGAAGTGACAGATTGAGTTCATTGAGCAGGTGGAATATGTCACACAATGAGCAAGTTTTACAACCCATTCTGTGTCACTGAACAATGTGCTGCCATGACTGTTTTTCTTAAAAAAATCTCTGGAATGACTCTCATAACTCACAAACTCTGGACTGTAATCTACCTTTAGAAAGCCATCTCACTTCTGTGTATGAGAAGATTGGTGTGTTCTGTGTCCATCAACTCACAGAGCTGCATGAATAGATGTGAGTTAAGGGCATGTACTTTAATGTGGTTGATCATTTTAATCACATCCTACAAAACGTTGTTCAGGTGACATTTTTTGGTTAGCCAGCACTTCCCTATGGGTGAAAAAGTCGTTGACTCACATTCAGAAGTGACCTCTTTGAGCTGAGTAGTGAAACCAGAAAGCCGTGCAGTCATGGAAGTCCCTCTGTCCATGCATATACTGACACAAAATGACCAATTCAGTTTTCCTGATATGTAATCATTCAAGGACTTGAATAATTCTGCAGCTGTGGTGTTGGTTGGCAACAAAAGTGTACATAATATATCCTCATGCACATCCTCTTGAAAACTATATTGCACAAAAACAAGCATTGTTGCTTTGTCAACATCAGTAGAATTACCAACCTGGTTGCGTACCACGGTGACTCATTAATCCTCTGTAACAATTGTGCCTCAATATCCTCTGCGATTCCATTAGTTCATCTAGTTATCATGTTAGCCAAAAGAGGAACACATACCACCCTTTGAACTGCAGCATCTCCTAAAAGTTCACAACAAGTGTCCTTGGCAGTAGAGAGGATCAACACTTCACCAATTGTAAAGGCCTTCTTAGCTTTAGCAATGCGGTTAGCCACTAAGACTGATGGTGCTCTCAGAGCAGACACATTGGATGAAGTGGTGGCCTTCAATATTGCTTCTGTGCTTCGTGTTCATGTTTTTGTTTTTTCTTTTGAAAAACTCCAAAGGCTTGTCTTTTAATGCAGGGTGCTTGGTCTCCATGTGGCAAAGCAGTTTTGAAGATTTCATGGTTTCATTGAACAGCGGGTCACCACATATTATATAAAGTGGGCTTGGAGAATGTGAGTCTCCTGTTGCAATGAACCCATAATTTAAGTAGGACTCTTGGTATTTTCTTTTAAATGCAACTTTCTTTTTGTTAGTAGTCTTAGAGTCTTCTGTTGTCTCATCATTGGGTCTTTCCACCTTTTCAAAGAAGCTCTGCAGCAACATTTATTTTTTACTCATTTTGGCTAAGGTTAGCTTGTCAGCTCACCAAAACTGTGATTCAGACAAGCGCACAGCGTGGGAAAGAGCCGTGAATGGAAGTGGTAAATAAAATAATGAGTGGGCCACATGCAGATTAAAATAAGTGTGAGATTCTGATTTAAAACCTGCCACCAGATGCGGCTGTACAATTGAAGTACATCACCTCACTTGTCACTGCAAAGCCTACCACCAGATGCAGCTTGTCACTCACTGGAAGGGTTTGGATATGAGTCTGTGAGCAATTGATTTATTAAGGTCTCTGTGCAGTCAAACCTCTCTGCTAATGATAACCTCTATTTCTAGCCACTCCCCAGGCTAGCATCACTGCCTCAGCTCCACCTAGTATAACCAGGCATTAGATTCTCATAAAGAGCAGGCAACCTAGATCTCTCGCATACACAGTTCACAGTAGTGTTTGCACTCCCATGAGAATGTAATGCTTCCTCTGATTTGATGGGCTATGGTGCTGAGGCAGTAATGCAAGCAAAGGGAAGCAGCCGTAAATACAAATGAAGCTTCGCTTGCTTGCTCACTGCTCACCTCCTGTTTTGCAGCCTGGTTCCTAACAGGGATTGAGGACCCTGTATTAAGGGGTCTTTTGTGGTTCCATACAAATATGTTGATTTTTTTGGTTCTATTTATTTTAAAAAAAATCATCGGTAATTTGATGGGGATTGCATTAAATTTATACATAACTTTGGATAATACGGACATTTTCACTATGTTGATTCTTCCAATGCAGGAAAATGAAATATCTTTCCATTTCTTTGTGTTTTTTCTTTTTCTTTTTCTTTAAGTATGTTTTTTATTGATTATGCTATTACAGTTTTTCCCAATTTTTCCCCCTTTATCCTTCCTCCACCCTGCTCCCCAACCCTCCTGCATTACCCTCACCCCCTTAGTTCATGTCCATGGGTTGTACATATAAGTTCTTTGAGTCCTCTGTTTCCTATACCATTTTTTATCTCTCCCCATCTGTTTATGCCTACTAATTATGCTCCTTCTTCCCTGTACCTTCCCCCCATTCCTCCCTTCCCCCTCCCCAATGAACTCCCTCTGTGTGATCTCCATTTCTGTGATTCTGTTCCTGTTCTAGTTGTTTGCTTAGTTTTTTTTTAGGTTTGGTTGTTATTGGCTGAGTTTTTTATCATTTTACTGTTCATATTTTTGATCTTCTTTTTCTTAGATAAGTCCCTTTAACATTTCATATGATAAGGGCTGAGTGATGATGAACTCCTTTAACTTGACCTTATCTGGGAAGCACTTTATCTGCCCTTCCATTCTAAATGATAGCTTTGCTGGATGGAGTAATCTTGGATGCAGGTCCTTGCCTTTCATGACTTTGAATACTTCTTTCCAGCCCTTTCTTACCTGCAAGGTTTCTTTTGAGAAATCTGCTGACAGTCATATGGGAACTCCTTTGTAGGTAACTGTGTCCTTTTCTCTTACTGCTTTCTAAGATTCTCTCCTTATCTTTAATCTTGGGTAACTTAATTATGAAGTGTCATGATGGTGTGTTCCTCTTTGGGTCCAACTTCTTTGGGATTCTCTGAGCTTCCTGGGCTTCCTGGAAGTCTATTTCCTTCCTTATTTGTTCAAATAAGTTTTCAATTTCTTGGTCTTCATCTTCTCCTTCTGGCACCCCTATAATTTGGATATTGGAACGTTTCAGGCTGTCCCAGAGAATCCTCAGCCTCTCTTCATTTTTTTGGATTCTTGTTTCTTCGTTCTGATCTAGTTGGATGTTTATTTCTTCCTTTTGTTCCAAATCGTTGCTTTGAATCTTGGTTTCCTTCCTGTCACTGTTGATTCCCTGAATATTTTGCTTTATTTTATTTTGGGTATCTTTCATTTGTTCTTTTATTTTTTAACCAAGCTCAATGAGTTCTGTGAGCATTTTGATTACCAGGGCTTTAAATTCTCCATCAGATAGGTTGGCAGTCTCCTCATCTCTTAGTTCTGAGGTTTTGCTGTGTTCTTTCATTTGGGCCATATTTCTTTGTCTTGGTGCAGCTGATAGGTTGTGAGGGGTGGGGCCTTAGCTATTCACCCAGGCAGGGCACCCTTCCTTGTAGCACTGCCTGTAGGGGAGGGGCCAGAGAGGGAACAATGCAGCTTGCCTGCTCATCTCTAGCGCACTTTCCAACAGACTCTGTGTCAGACTGGAAGTATCTCTCACCGTGAGTGACAACCGCAGCCTTAGCTCACAGTCAGCTCTGAGTCTCAGTTTTCCCTTTAAGTCAGTCCATCCGCTGAAGCTCTGTGGAGCTTGGCAGCCAGCTCCGCCCCTCAGCTGCCTCCTGGTGGTTTTTCTGAGTTGGGGCCTTACCCTTCTGGTTGTTCTGGTTGATTTTTTCTTTAATTCCTTGGTTGTTGGAGTTCCATGCTCTTTGATTTTTTGGTACTTTTGGTTGTTTATTGATTTTAGATTGGTTGTTATCCTCCTTTTGGTTGTGTGAGGAAGCGAAGGGTTTCTACCTACTCCTCCATCTTGTCTGGAACTCTTTTTGTGTTTTTTCAATCTCATAATAATGCTTTATAATTTTCAGTAGATAGGTCCTTCAGATCCTCTGTTAAGTTTATTCCTAGATATTTTATTCTTTATGTTGCAATTACAAAAGGAATTGATTTTTCCTTTTCCATTTCTGAAATTTCATTTTTAGTATGTATATATAGGAAATCAATGGATTTTTGTACATTTTTTTGTATGCTGCGACTTTGCTGTATTTGTTTGTTATTTCTAATAGCTTTTTGGTAGAGTCTTTGGGGCTTTCTATATAAAGAATCATGCCATCTTCAAAAAGTGACGGTTTTACTTCTTCATTCGAAAATTGAATGCCTTTTACATCTTTCTATTGCCTGATTGTTCTGGCTAGGACTTCCAGGAGTCTGTTGAATAATGGTGGTGAGAGTGGATGTCCTTGCCTTCTTCCTGATGTTAGAGGGAAAGCTTTCAGTTTTTCACTATTGAGTATATTAGCTGAGGGTTTGTCATATGCTTTTATTGTGTAGCTTTATTATGTTCAGGTACTTTTCTTCTATGCCTGTTTTATTGAGTTTTTTAATCACAAATAGATGTTGTATCTTGTCAAATGCTTTTTCTGCATCTATTGATTTTTATCCTTTATTTTGTCAATGTGGCGTATTACCTTGATTGATTTGCATCTGTTGGACCATCCTTGTGACCCTGGAGCGAACCCCACTTGATCATGATATATTATTTTTTTTATGTATTGTTGTATTATATTTGCTAGTATTTTATTTAGGATTTTGCATCTGTATTCATCAGAGACATTGATCTGTAGTTATCTTTTCTAGTGTTATCCTTGCCAGGTTTTGGTCACAGGGTAATGTTAACCTCATAATATGTTTTAGGAAGTATTATCTCTTCTTCAATTTTTTTTTTTGGAAGAGTTTGAGGATAGGTATCAAATCCTCTTTGAATGTTTGGTAGTATTCACTACTAAAGTCATAGGGTCCTGGATTTTTACTTTTGGGGAGACTTTTGGGGGAGTTGTTTCAATTTTCTTATTGTTGAGTGCTCTATTTAAATTTTCCAGTTCTTTGCGATTCAGTCTAGGAAGGTTATATATTCTAGGAAGTTATTCATTTCTTGTTGCTTATCAGTTTGGTGGCATGAAGTCTTTCAAGGTATTCTTGTATGATCTTTTGCATTTCTGTGAGGTCTGTGGTGACTTTCATTTCTGATTTTGTTTATTTGAGTCTATTCTCTCCTTTCCTTACTGAGTCTAGCCAGAGGATAGTCAATTTTATTAATCTTTTCAAAGAACTGACTCTTCGTTGCATTAAATTTTTATAGTCTTATTTTCTCAAATGCATTTAATTCTGCTCCAATTTATATTTTTTCTTTCTTCTCCTGACTTTGGGCTGCTTTTGTTCTTTTTCTAGTTTTTAAGATATAATGTTAGGTTGTTTACTTGGTATTTTCTTGTTTCTTGAGATAAGCCTGTCATGATATAATATTCCCTGTTATTACTGTTTTCACTGCATCCCAAAAGTTTTGATATGCCATATTATTATTCTCATTTGTGTCTATATATTTTATGTCCCCAACTTTTATTTCTTCTTTGACCCAGTCATTTTTTAGTATCATATTGTTTAATCTCCACATACTTATGCTATTTTTACTTTTTCTTTTTGCAATTGACTTCTAATTTCAAAGCATTGCATTTGGAAAATGTATTTGGTATAATTTAAAAATTCTTAAAGTTGTTGTGGCTAGTTTTGTGTTCCAAAATATGGTCCATCCTTGGAAATATTCCATGTGCACTCGGGAAGAATATATAACCTAGTGTTCTGGGATGAAAGGCTTTGTAAATGTCAATTATGTCCATTTAGTCTCATGTGTCATTTAAGGCAGATATTTCTTTCTTTTCTGTTTGGATGACCTATCCATAGCTATGAATGGGGTGTTTAATCCCCTATTGTGATTGTGCTCTTGTCAGTTTATCCCTTTAGTTCTGTTAGTAGTTGCTTTATATATTTTGGTGCTCCCTGATGGGTGTATGTATATTGAGAAGTGTTATGTTTTCTTGATGTAGTATCCCTTTATCATTATAAAATGATCATCTTTGTCTCTTGTTACCTGTTTTATTTTGAAATCTATTTTGTCAGATATACATATGATTACATACCTGCTTTTCTGAGGATGCCATTTGTTTAGGGGATCATTTTCCACCCTTTCACTTTGTTTGAGTCTATGGGGTGGAGAAAAAGTAGGTTTACAATTGTGAGTATTCAAAATAGAGTTTATTCTTGTATTATTTTATTAATTCTTGTATTCTTTTCTGTAAGAACAATGTTAACCTACTTTTGCCACACCCTGTATATTTGTCTTTGCAGCTTAGATGGGTTTCCTGAAGGCAGAATATGGTTGGTTTTAGTTTTTTGATTCAATCTGCTACGCTGTGCCTTTTTACTGGTGAATTTAGTCCATTTACATTTAGGGTAATTATTGATGTATAAGGATTTCCTATAGCCATTTTCTCTTTTGTTTTCTGATAACTCTGTGACTCCATTGGTTCTTTTCCCCATGATTCTGTATGTTGTTTTTTTTTGTGGTATTCTATAATTTTTCTTCTGTTTACTCTTTTTTAAATTTATGTCTCTCAGTTTTGTTTTTTGTGTGTGTGTAGTTACCATTATATTTGTGCAAAAATGTTTCATATATACTGTACTCTTTTTTTCCTCCTGAATACATCTACTTCCCATTCCCCTTTGTAAATTCAGACCTTTACCCCATGCTTTTTTATTTTCTGTTGTCATGAATTATCCCTATTTATACTATGAGTTTATTTTTGAATTGCAGTAACTATTGTCTTCTTTCTCTTTTTTAATGTTATAACCTCTTTTACCTTTATGTGATATTTAAGTTTATAGTACCTTATTCTTTAAAAAAATTTTTTTATTGCTGTTCAATTACAGTTGTCCCCATTTCCCCCCCCCCATTACTCTCCCCTGCCGCACTCACCCCCTACCTCTCACATTCTATCCTCCCCCACATTATCTTTTTCCATGGGTCCTTTATACATATTCCTTGACTTGACCCTTCCCCTTTTTACCCCTGTTATCCCCCTTCCTCCACCCTCTGGTCATTGTCAGTTTGTTCTTTATTTTCATGTCTCTGATTCTATTTTGCTCACTTGTTTGTTTTGTTGATTAGTTTCTACTTATAGATGAGATCATATGGTATTTGTCTCTCACCACCTGGTTTATTTCACTTAGCATAATACTCTTCAGTTCCATCCATGCTGTCATGAAGGATTGGAGTTCCTTCTTTCTTTCTGCTGTGAAGTATTCCATTGTATAAATGTACCATAGTGTTTTGATCCACTCATTTACTGATGGGCACTTAAGCTATTTCTAGCACTTGGCTATTGTATATAACACTGCTATGAACATTGGGGTGCATAGGTTCTTTGACTTGGTGTTTCAGGATTCTTAGGGTATAGTCCCTGCAGTGTAATTGCTGGGTCAAAAGGCAGTTTCACTTTTAGTTTTCTGAGAAAATTCCATACTATTTTCCACAGGGCTGCACCAGTCTGCATTCCCACCAATAGTGCACTAGGATTCCCTTTTCTCCACAATCTTGCCAGCACTTGTTTGTTGCTTTGTTTATGATGGCCATTCTCACCAGTGTGAAGTAGTATCTCATTGTGGTTTTAATTTGCATGTCTCTGATGGCTAGTGATTCTGAGCATCCTTTCATATGTCTCTGGGCCCTCTGTATGTCCTCCTTGGAGAAGTGTTGGTTCAGGTCCTTTGCCCATTTTTTAAATTGGATTGTGTGTCTTCCTGGTGTGTAGTCATGTGAGTTCTTTATATATTTTTGAGATCAAACCCTTGTCTGAGGTATCATCGGCAAATATATTTCCCATACAGTTGGTTCTCTTCTCATTTTGCTGATGTTTTCTTTAGCCATGTGGATGCTTTTTAATTTGAAATAGTCCAATTTGTTTATTCTTTCCTTTATATCCCTTGCTCTAGGGATATATTGGTGAAAATATTGCTGCATGGAACATCTGAGACTTTCCTGCCTATGTTCTCCTCTAGGACTTTTATGGTGTCGTGACTTATATTTAAGTCTTTTATCCACCTTGATTTTATTTTTGTGTATGGTGTAAGTTGTACCTTATTCTAAAAAATGGTTGTAATCAACTTCTGTCTGATTCTTGGTGGTCTTAGTCATAGATTTGTGACCTTTTGTTTTTTGTTTCAGGTAGAATAACGCCCTTGAGTACTTCTGGTGCTACATTCCCTCAGTATCTGTATATGTGGAGAAAATCTGTATTTCTTCTTTATGTCTAAAGGATAACTTTTCTGCATATATTATTTTTGGCTGTTAATTCTTCTCTTCCTGTAGTTTTAATATTTCATTCCACTCTCTGCTAGCTTGTAGAGTTTCTGATGAAAAATCCAATGATAATGTAATGGGATTTCCTTTATAGGTTACTGTTTTCTTTTTCCTGGCTGCCTTGGGAATTCTTTTTTTGTTGTTAATTTTTAACAGAGTACGATATGCCTTGGACAAAGTCCTTTTGGATTGTGATAATTAGGTGTTCTCTTAGCTTTTTGGATTCGAGGACATAGCTCTTTCCATAGGTTTGGAAAGTTCTTGCCAACTATTTGGAGAGGCTCTCCATTTCCTTCTCCCTCTCTTCTTATGTTATGCCTATTATTCTTATATTGCTCTTTCTGATGGAGTTGGATAATTCTCATAGAGTTCTTTAATTTATTTATGCTCCAGTCTCTTTCTTCTTCCATGTGCATCATTTCTAGGTTTCTGTCTTCAATATTGCTAATTCTTTCCTCAATTTTGTGAACGCTGTATCCTAAGCTTGCAAGTTCTTTCTTAATCTCTTTTATTGAATTTTCCATATCTAGAATTTCTACCTGGTTTTTTTTAAAGCTTCTGTCTCTTTGGTAATGCACTTATTTTCTTGACTGATTTTATTTCTGAATTCACTAAATTGCCTATCTGTGTTTTGTTGTAACTCTTTGTTTTTTCAGAATTGCCATCTTGAATTTTCTGTTATTCAAATCATATATTTCCATTTCTTTAAGTTTATTATCTGGAGATTTTAAAATTTTCTTTCTGAGCTGCCTTGTTACTTTGGTTATTCATGGTATTTGATGGATTCCTTCCTTGTCGCACCTGTGACAAAGGTATGATTGGCACTTCTCTAGTAGATTGATAAGAAGTCTATTGTTTTTTGTAGGTGGTACTGAAGCACAGGTTTTCTTTTGCACTGCTGTGGCTTTTTAGATCTATGTAGGGTGGTGGGAGATTACCTGTGCACATTTCCTCTGTGTTCAGGTCCCTTTGGTATCAAGGGACCAACCTTGAGGGAAAATGTGGTGGGTGATGGGGTTCCAAATCCGTGAACTCCCAGTGCTCTTCCTTGTGGCCAGATGTTGTCAGCAGTGTGGCTGCAGTGGACACGTGTGAGTTGAGCTGGGGTAGGCCGGCTGCAGCTTTTGTTGCTTTGTTCTCCCAGTAATGATGACTGGCAGACCTCAGCAGCTTCCCTTCTATCTTCACTTAGGACTTTAGTGTGAAGTTTTATATTTATCAGGCTAGAGCTTAAGTTGTGTTTATTGTTTGTTGTAGCTATGGATTTCAGAGGCTAAAATTTCCTTCTCTCTCTCTCTCTCTCTCTCTCTCTCATCTCCCTTGCTGCTCTTGGTGTTCCCTAGAGATTTATATAAGCTCTGATATGTGTGGTTCTTCAGTTGTATACCCCCATTATTTTCTAGGAGTTCTACTGATGTGAAAATGTGTGATTGTAGGGTAAGCAGTCTATGGTTCCTTGAATAGATTTCTTGTCTTTAAGGAGACTCTGTCTCTGGGTTCTGACCTTTACAAATGCTTCTAAGTCTCCACACCCTTCCTTAGGTGAAACATTAATGGTAGAAGGGCTCCATCCAGGCATATCTCTTCCCCTATGTGTAGGGCTAGAGTAGGCTGAAGTTGGATTTTTACCTTTCCCCAGGCTGGATAGGTTCTAGTGAAACCCAAGTCAATTAGGCTCTGATAAAACAGTTTCCTTTGAGAAAAAAGCTTATGGAGAAGGACAGAATTCTCTGGACTTTTCAACATAGTTACTTTCCTTCTTCCCCTCCCAGAAGCACAACATGATTTCACTCCTCCACCCCCAATCTTTACCCTGGAGGCAAAACTCATAAAAGTGTGGGGCCTCCTTAACACTGGGTCTCTCAGGAGTGCTTAAGTATCAGACTTGTTCACACTAATCCTCCAGCAATTTTTAAAATTATAATTTAGGTTTTCCTGTCTCAGTACTGGTTGCTATGGTGGTTTCTGCTCTAGTAAGCTGTGATTGCCTGTGTCTGTCTCTCTCTAATTACTGGGCAATGGTTTGCCATATGATCTCAATTTTCTGATGGATCTAAGCAGAGTTGATTTTCAGTTCATTATATATTTTTCTTGTTGTGTGAATGGGAATAACAGCTTTCAAGCTTCTCACATGCAGGATTAGAGACTGAAAGTAGAGTTTCTCTGTTTTTTAAGTATATATTAATTAGTTATTTTTAAAGTTCTTGGTCTGGATTGTCAGAGGTTCTATTAGTGTTGCCTGTCTTTCTTTACATGGTTGATCATATTTTCTTGCTTATTCTCATATGTAATAATTTTTAATTATAGTGCAGATGTTGTATATTAAAGAGTTAAAGAGGCTCAAAATGACCTTATTATCCACTAGAGAGGTGTCTTACTTTCCTCTGCTAGGCATTTAAGGTTTAGGATTGATCACTTTAAGCCCAGAAAGGACTAACTGGATTTAAGAGGAGTTATAGTATTAATAAGGTTCAACTTACTTATTTCTCTCATGTCCTTTAAGGAACCTCCTAGACTTTTGATTAAGTGTCTTCAAAGTGTTGTGTCTACATTATTGAGCATATTCATGAGATCCAACTCTGTATTTCTAATTTTCCCAGGCCAGAGTTCCAAATTCAAGTCTCATGCAGCTTCAAAATACAGCAAATTTCTTGAGGCATGTGAATGAGGAAAGACCTCTCCCCAACACATCTTTGTTTCATCAGTGCTGTGAGTCTATGAGATTTACTATTACCTTTAGAAGCTTTCTTGCTAACTCTTAGGCCTCCAATACAGGACCAAAGCTTATCAGATATCCTTTGGGAGAGACAGGCAGTGCATTTAAGGCCCCTCAAGCCTGAAATATATTAGTCCAACTCCACACACCCACTAGAGTCTTTTTGCTTTTCTTTTACCTCTAGCAGAAACTTTTTTTCTTGGGCTACACCTGACCCTCAGCCCACTCTCAGAGTTGGTAAATGCCTGTAGGTAATTGGAAGCTCACCTGAGAAATGTTTGCTTTTCTCTGGAATTCTAGTTTATTAGATTTTTCTAGTTGTCTTTACAGGAGCAGTAGCATGCTCTGACTTAGGATTTTCACCTGAGATGTGGAAACTTCCAACCCTCAGGATTTTGCTGTGGGACCAAGATAAAATGTGTTCTTATTCAACAATTCCATTTTCATGCCAGCTTCTGTTTTTAGGAATTGTAGTCTCTGAGTCATGGTGATTAGAGGTGCTAATGAGGCAAATAGGAAAATGACACTCCAACTAATATTCCATATAGTAGAGAGATGGCTGTTAAACTTTATAATTGATACACATTTTGGTTTATAAACAAGGTAATAGAAATTTCTTTTTCTTATTTTAAAGTAGTCAGAGTACTCTATTTCTAACTCATCACATAAAAAGCCACTGATTGCATTTATAAGCAAGTTCCATAAACCTAGTTGCTGTTAGGAATTCCACTAACTACATTTGCAAAAGTTCAGTCATTGGCAAAAATCAGTTTTTTAGGGGTGGGTGGGGTTGGTTCACATCTTTTTCATTAACAGTGTGTCCAGGCCTACTAGTTGGGTATCAGAGCACAAACACCATGTATTTTCTATTCTCTTTTTCCACTATATTCCCATCCACTGGCATAGTTCTTGATAAAGTTCTATCGTTGGTGACAGATATTAGAAAAGTTCAATGTGATATAAGAGTGGCAATCTGGTTTTGGGGAATAAGATGAGCCACTTTATTGATAAGAAAAGATTCATTATAGGTTGATGGTATTTGGAAGTTGTCATCTTTTTATTGAGTTTGTATTTTCAACTCTATATCTTGAAGGATAAGGATGGATTCTCCCCAAATCCCCATAATTGATAAGGTTAATATTTGTTTCTCCATATGGCCATATAGCATAATGCAGATTTTCATATTCTGTCCTTTTAATTTAGAGATATACTACCATGGTTTAGTTTAAAGTAAATCATTATTAAATTAACAATAATATTCTTATATATCTTGGTCCTAAAGCTCTTACAGAGAATTATGAGAAGAGGTTGAATGTAGATGTATAGAATTATATATTCTAATATAAATAGTTTTGACTAAGAGCATGTATGTATCTTAACATATTGTGTATTGTCATCTGTTAGGAGAAAAGGCTTCCCAAGTGTGTTAGTATAGCCAAAAAAAAAAAAAAAAAAAATAGGCCATAGCTCTTTCCATACTGGCTGTTTAAATGGGCTCCTTTTTTAGATAATGACAATAACTTATATTTGGTGAGATATTTATTCTGGTCCTTTGTCTCTTAGTATCTTTTTTTAAAGTATATTTTATTGATTATGCTATTACAGTTTTCCCATTTTTCTCCCCTTTATCACCCTCCACCCTGCAGCCCCACTCCCTCTAGCGTTCACCCCCCTTAGTCTATGTCCGTGGGTCATACATATAAGTTCGTTAGCTTCTCCATTTCCTATACTATTCTTAACCTCCCCCTGTCTATTTTGTACCTACCATTTATGCTTCTTATTCCCTGTACTGATTCTCCCATTCATCCTCCTCCCCCCCACCCCCACTGATGACCCTCAGTGTGATCTCCATTTCTGTGATTCTGTTTCTGTTTTAATTGTTTGCTTAGTTTCTTTTTTGTTTTTGTTTTTATCTTTTCAGTTCAATTGATGATAGTTGTGAGTTTGTTGTCATTTTACTGTTCACATTTTTGGTCATCTTATTTTTCTTAGATAAGTCCCTTTAATATTTCATATAATAAGGGCATAGTGATGATGAACTCCTTTAACTTGACCCTATCTGGGAAGCACTTTATCTGCCCTTCCATTCTAAATGACAGCTTTGCTGGGTACACTAATCTTGGATGTATGTCCTTGCCTTTCATGACTTTGAGTACTTATTTCCAGTCCCCTTCTTGCCTGCAAGGTTTCTTTTGAGAAATCAGCTGATAGTTTTATGGGAACTCCTTTGTAGGTAACTGTCTCCTTTCCTCTTGCTGCTTTTAAGATTTTCTTATCTTTAGTATTGGGTAATGTAATTATGATGTGTCTTGGTGTGTTCTTCCTTGGATCCAACTTCTTTGGGACTTTCTGAACTTCCCGGACTTCCTAGAAGTCTATTTCCTTTGCCAGATTGGGAAAATTCTCCTTCATTATTTTTTAAAATAAAATTTCAATTTCTCACTCTTCTTATTCTCCTTCTGGTGCCCCTATGGTTCAGATGTCGGAATGTCTAAAGTTGTCCCAGAGGTGCCTAAGCCTCTCCTCAATTTTTGAATTCTTGTTTCTTCATTCTGTTCTGGTTGAATGTATATTTCTTCCTTCTGCTCCAAACCATTGATTTGAGTCCCAGTTTCCTTCCCTTTACTGTTGGTTCCCTGTATATTTTCCTTTATTTCACTTTTCATAGCCTTTACTTCTTCCTCTATTTTGCAACTATACTTAATCATTTCTGTGCGAATCCTGATTACCAGTGTTTTGAACTCTGCATCGGATAGCTTGGCTATCTCTTCATTGCTTAGTTCTATTTTTGGAGCTTTGATCTGTTCTTTCATTTGGGCCATAATTCTTTGTCTCATTGTACCTGTTACATTGTAAGGGGTGGAGCCTTAGGTATTCACCAGGGTGGGGCAACCATCTTTGCTGCTCTGTGGCACTGTATGTGAGGGAGGGGTCTGAGAGAACAGTGCCACTTGCTCACTCTTGGCCAGCTTTCAGTCACTTCCCCTGCTACCCACATGCAAATTGGGCCCTTCTGGTGCTGATTTCTGGGTGGGTGGGTTTGTGTATGTTCTAGGGCCCTGTGGGTCTCTCCAATAAACTCTGCTGTGAGACTGGGATCTGTATAGGTTTTTACAATCAGAGGTTTTGAGGCTTTCTTTCCCCATGCTGGAACCTGGGGTGTGTGGTCTTTCTTGCTTCCCAGTTGTTCCTCCTGGTTTATCCACACACAAATATGGGACTGCCTGTCCACCAGCCATCCCTTCACCCACCATGGTCCTCTATCATCTGCCTTGCTGCACATCCTCTCCACCCTGGCTGCCCATCTCCGCCCCTTCTACTGGTGGACAAATGTTTCTTCTTTAACTCCTTGGTTGTCGGATTTCCATACAGTTCGATTTTCTGGCAGTTCTGTTTTTTTTCTTTTTTCTTTTTAAATTTGTTGTCATCCTACTTTTGGTTGTGGAAGGAGGCACCGTTATCTACTTACACCTCCATCTTGGCTGGAGGTCCCCCAAAAGTTTGTATTTTTAATCAATTGAATCATCCTGAAAGAGGAAGAAAAGAGCACTTTTATCATTGTCATTGAAATTAGTGAAGAGGCAAGTATAATTAGAAGATAGCAGCTGACTACTAACTACTGAAATCAGTGTTTACTGCAGAAAACATGAATCATCCCAAGTCATGTAGAAAGGGATTCCATAAGGAGAGTTAAGTGTGTAAAAGGACTTACAAGAGCAGAGCATCGTATTTGTAAACCAAACACACACCCTTCTGTCAGCTACTCTTGCTTTTGCAGTCACTGCTGTTACAACTATCTTTCAACTCATAGAGCTGATGACTGGACCCTAAGGAATTTATTCCAGTCATCAGAAGTGTCTTAACCATCATTTCATAAAGACCTGGGAGGCGGGCATGGATGTGGCAGGAGGACATAGTAGGGTGAAAATAAAGACAACTGTATTGAACAACATTAAAAAATAAATAAATAAAACAGCTAAAGAACATTCCATTTTTTTAAAAAAAGGACCTGGCTTTCCAGGAACAATAGTTTCTACTTTTCAAATCTCATCTGAGGTATCCAAGTAGTGGAACCTAATTTATATGCAGAACTTTAGTTGAAGGGAGTCTGGAAATTGTAAGTCTCCAGGCTTTTCCAAAGACAAACAATAAACAAGTAATTTAGGAGACTAATCCACAGTATCTACCAGACTCCTATGCCCAAAAAACATAAAATTACAACTATTTAAATAATTATTTAGATTGACCACAACCAAATTCAGGTAGAGATGCTATAGATGTGAAGTACTCTACATCATTTGCAAGCACAAAGATGTAGCCTCTCTCCTTCATGCCAAACCTAAGCCCATACTCCTCACGTTCCTATCTTTTGCTTATCATGCATATCTCTCCTCAACCTCTCTGCAGGCCTCCCTTGAGGTAAAGTGAGGTAAACTATAGGAGTGCCATCTCTTTTTGTAAAGGGCTAGAAAATAAGAATTTTAGCCCTTGCAAGCCACATGTGGTCTCCCCCTCTTCTTTTTTGTTTTGTTTTTACACCCTTTAAACATGTAGAAATCATCCTTAGCTTGAGGGCTACACAAAAAGAGGCCGCTGTCGGTAATTTCCTCATCCTTATGCAGACAATGTATTACTCTACCTTTAATTCATAGTTACTTTATTAGCTTTAGTCTTTTCTCATCGTAAAATCGTTTATGAAGAGGTGGTGCTGTTACCAGGACAACCAGGAGTTAGGCCTCTTCAGTTTATTGTAAACTGAATCCTCTGCTCCATTGTTAATTTCCAACTTCATTCCTTGCTTACCTCACACATAGGGACAAGAAATAAAATATTTTGCTGTCTTCCTGTTTGTAACTGTTTGTTCTTTCAGAATGACATAGAGTCTTGCAATCATTCAATGACTTAACCCGTTCTATTTCCACAAACTAATCCTGATACATTAGTTTTATGCAATATGAAATATTCATATTCTGACCAATATTATCCAACATCTTACCTCCCAAATAACCTACAATAAAAAACATGATGGTTTGGCTGGGGTGGGATGGAGGGGTGGGGAGAAAATGTAGACAACTGTAATTGAACAACAATAAAAAAATAAATAAAATAAAAACAAACAAGAAAACAAACAAAAAAACCATGATGGGTTGTGCTGAGATTATTGCTATAACAGTGAAGTACCTGAATACTGTTAATTAATTTGAAAGTATATGCATCAGAAAGAAGAAAATATATATTTTCCCTGAACATTTTCAAAATAAAATACACGATAAGGTAACAAATTATCCAGGTTGGGTTTATCTCCTCTGTGAAACACTGTTGCTTATGTTAAAATATGGAACGCAGTCTGTGGTTATTGGGAAAGAAGGATGATGTTTATGCAGCTTAGACATAAATAAGTCATGGAGGCATCAATGGCTGTAATCAGCATATAAATTCCTGAAAGTTACAGAATAATCAATACTGCCTATTAAACTCTCATTTCTTGGAATACTATACACTTGTATGTTTAAATTGACATCTTAAAATGATCAATTTAAACTGACAGTGTGATGAATAACTTTAGGTTTATGAGGCCTCTAGACTTAGCCAAGCATGAAACATGTCATCTTACATAGTTATTTTATGTTATTTTTAAATTGTTTTGACTTGATTTCAGAAGAAAAATTATGTGCTTTATTCTCAGGCAGCCACAAACACTGTTCTTTCATGAGATTTTCAAAACTGTGGACACCTGAGGTGTGTTTGAATCATGCCCCGGGTCCTGAGGCACTCACTTATGTGAGCGCGCCTTCCTTGACTTTAAACACTTCTGGAGGATCTAGCAGTGTGGGATGGCACATACCTCTACTGTCTATCTTAGGTTTGGAATAATTTTTCCTCTTAAAAATAACACACTGAGCTTTTCTAAATTAAATTAACCTAATAGCATTCAAAAACTGACAAACATAATCTGCTTGTTTTAAGACAGAAGTGGATTAGTCAACAGAATCGTATCTCGAGCCAGATTTAAATTGAGTTATAAATTCTAACCAAACAGTGAGTGCTGGAATAAGTCATATTATTAGTATGCATAGTCATACTGATCTCAATTGTAAGTGACACAGGCTTTTTCAGTAGGGAGATACAAAAGTTGGTAATTGAAGAATGTTTTTTCACGTTGTGGTAAAGAGATTGTTTTCCTTTAACGTACATGGCTCCCTGAAGTCTTAGCCTATTTTGTTACGTTTCTTGTAACAAACCAGTCCCTTCATTTTTCTATACTATCTTTTAGGCATGTTATTATTTAATGCTTTTTTTTTTTGCCTGCTTATTGCTTGTTAGGACCTTCATTGAAGCAAAAGAGACAAAAACTCAAATGCATCAAATGTTTTTTAAAAAACAACGTTTTTACTGAAGTATGAAACAAATACTTTTTATTACTTATATATAAAGTTATTTTTTTATTCTTTAAAAAAATTTTTATTGTTATTCAGTTACAGTTGTCCGCATTTTTTCCCTATCCCTCTGCCCCACCCCAGCCAAACCCACCTCCCTTCCCCACCTCCACCCTCCCCCTTGATTTTGTCCATGTGTCCTTTATAGTAGTTCCTGAAAACCTCTCTCCCCACTATCCTCTCCCCACTCCCCTCTGGCTATTGTTACATTGTTCTTAACTTCAATGTCTCTGGTTATATTTTGTTTGCTTTTTCATTTGTTGATTATGTTCCAGTTAAAGGTGAGATCATATGGTATTTGTCCCTCACCACCTGGCTGTACATATACTAAAATATAAAGTTATTTTTAAAGGAATGTGATTGATAATACTGACAGAAATGAGTATTTAAGAATTATCTATAAATTTTATTTATTTGAACTATTTACAGATACAGTAAATTAAAAGTCAAATACATTTTCATTTGCTAATAAGATTTATTATTGTAAGACATCGATTTTATAAAATCTATTGAGTTATCTGTTGAACACCACCAGCAGAATGTGGTAGACATGATGCTTCCTGCACTCTGAGGCAAGGTCATAATATGCCTTGGAGCTTTTCATTAGGTGTCTTGAAACATGTGCTCTGGGAGAAGTCAGCCTCCGACACACTGTGGGCAAATGTCTAAGGTAGCCAAGCAGTTAGGCCACATGGAAAGAGAGAGACGCATGCATGTTCTTCAGCTATTTTAGCCAACCCAGCTGAGATAATGTTATCTTGGATTTCTAGGCCAGTTAAGCCTCAAGTTAGCTCTAGCCTGATTGTTATTTAACTAAATCCAGTGAGAGACCCCAAGTGAAAACCACCCTATTCAATCCCATCAACCCGTGGAACTATTGAGAGAATACTAAAGTGCTTGTTTAAGCCGCTGAGTTTTGGGGTGCTTACAGTGATAGGTACAGTGATAGGTAACCAAAACATAGTTATAAGCTATTTGCTTTTTGGTTTCCTTTTTAATTATAAAATTCATTGCTTCTAAGTGAATTTGGCATTTAAAATTTTGCAAATTTATTGATGTTCCTGCTGCCTTTGTCTTGTATATAAAATTCTCTGCTTAGAAAATCTGAATGAAGGCATTTGTATGTGTTTTACCCTATTATATTAGTGGGTCTTGAAGAGCAACTAGATTCACTTTGTAAAAGAAAGCGAACATTTTAAGTAAATACTTTGATGTGCAACGACTCTGCTATAAATTTGGCAATTTAGTATAATTCTGAGACAGCAGGCACTGAAACATCTAAAAGTAATAAAGCCAGGCTTTCAAAGAGAAAACAATGGCAGAGAAAACAAAACTAAAAGGAGACTCCATAAGAAAAATATCTAGCAAAGAGAGAGTTGGTGCGAGGGATATTGCTTGAGTACTAAAATTTCCTAGGTAACTGATGGGTAATGTCATTTCTCCATAAGTAGATATTTTAGGGCAGGTGACAATTATGGGAAGATTGGAAAATTCATGTGTGTTAGTAAGCCTAACAGATGTGTAGCATGATAGCATGGAAATGTTTTCATCTTTAAAGTCTACAGAACTGGGAAAAATCCCCAGCACGTAGTGTTAACATCAGAAATAACCTGATGCTCATTTAGAGGCTCACCAGGCAAGATGTTCCAGCTATTGAACTGGGTTTATTAACTTGCTATACTACGCATGTTCCTCTGGTAAATTGGCAGTGAGTTTTACCCATGTCAGATTTAATTTATTAGTTAGACACAGTGAACAATTGAATTTAGTAACTAGTAAATGTCAGTGTTCACATATGGTTAGTAGCCAATATTTCTTGGTTCTTCAAGGAGAAGGGTATAGGTCTTAAAAAAACTAAATGATACAGTAAAATATCAGCGATTTTACTGTAAAACCATTCCTTAGAAATTACAGACATCCTATTTTTTAAGCATTAGGGTAGGCGTATAGGACATAGGCAACTAAATTTGCTGGCAGCGTGTAGCAGAGGTGGTGTCAGGGAAGTTGAGAACTGAGTTTAATTTGTCAGAGTGAGTAAATCATCAGGATGACAAGGTGGAGAATGAATTTCAAGCAGAGGACTTATTCAGAAAGGGCCAAAATGTCTTATTTGTTGCCAGATATTTTATGCGAATATCTAATATAGTACTTAGTATGTCATGACTTGATATCAGTTTGTTATCGGCTGCTCCCTTCAATAGACTGTTAGCTTGGATGATAGAAGCGATATGGCACTTACATTTGGCTCTCTATACCTAGTACAGTCTCTGGCATACAGCAGACATGCAATTATTAAAATAAATAAATGAAGAAATTAACAAGTGCAAATATCCCTATTTTATAATACTTATTTTTATAGTCTGGTGTGTGTGTACCTATATATGATATATATGTATTTTTTATATTATACATATATAGTTTTAGAGTCCCCATTAAATTACAAGTTCTTTTAGAGAGGAGATCTTGCCTTATTTTTCTTCCTTTGATGGGTGCTTGACCCATTTATAGGGCTTGGACCCTATAAATACTGATCGAATGGGAAGCAAACTATAGTTCTTTACCTTTTCAAACCAACCAAGGCCTAATTTAAGCCAATAAGATCATCTGAAATGCTGAAATATTATAATAAATGATCTTAAAGCCAGCATAATTCTAAATTATAAGAATGAGGTTGTCATATTTCTCTATTTCTGGTTGCCTAGAAACAAAGATGTGAAGTTATATGAGGTTATAAAAGCTTATACCAATAAGATTATGTATGCAAAGTTCAGCCTGCCTCTTTGGATTTGGAAGGCATCAGTTCTGAAGAGCTTCATACGACAATGAAATCTTCATTGTTTCAAGTCTGCAAAGCTTGGCCTTCTTTCCTTATAGTGCTTAGCCAAAGAAAATAATTCTTTGTGTAAAGTAACCACAACAGACCAAAAGTACAACTGCTTTTTATTCATTATTATATAATACATATTTTCAAACTTTAATAATCACCTTAAACATTGGAATGCAGAGGAAAGGGGAAAGATTAGGAGAGAGTTGATATTTGGCAAACCAGTATTGCCAACATACTGGAATTAAGGTAATTTTGACCTCTTGACAAGTAACCAATGGGTGAGTAGAAGTGGTGTGGCAATAATGGGTAGTGAGCTATTTACCTTCTACTTGGAAATGCCTTTTTCCTGCTCTACTCATTCATGAGTAGATAGATATGCAGTATGACATTATGAGAGTAATGAGCTGGGAGTCAGAAGTCCGAGGCTGTACTTCTCACCTTAGAAATTTACATACATACATAACAACAATTCTGTGCACATGGAAAGGCAATTCTTCTGATTTTATCTTGTTTTTTGGGGAACTTCAGTAAGAGGAGAGTAGGCTAGATGGAAAAGAGAAGGTTACAATCGGCTTCTGAAATGAGAGGAGGAAAATTAGAGGATCTGTTCTGGGAAGTCAATGATCATTTAGCAACTGTTTTGGACACAGCTGGGAGCAGCCCTCCCAGTATGAGTCTGTTTTCTTCAGGACCAGTTTCTCATGTGTCAACACATTTTATCTTTCACAGCAGCACCTGAAGAAGTCAGGTTACATGGTATATTGCTAGTGAAAAACTTGAGGCACACAGAAATTAAGTGACAATATAACATGGTCCTCCAAACAGCTGCTTTGTAAACCAGGGCTCTTGACATCAATTCTAGTGATATTTTCATTGTAACATCCTCCTGCACTTGTGATGGTAGAGCTCTTAATTGTAATTCCCAAGGACAAGTCTAAGTCTGAAGGAGGTCATTTGGAACTTACCATGAACTGCGTGGTGTGTACTTTTTGAGCATATTCCATTATATCAGTGATTTTTAACCATTTTCATCTTATGACACAAAAACTAATTACTAAAATTCTGTAGCACACCAAAAAATATATATATTTTCCTATCTGGTAAAAAATAGGTCTGATTGTGATTGATTTACAAAAAATAATAATAGTAGCTACCTACACTTTTTGCTCTAAAGTGACTTTTTAAAAAATGAGGTGTCTATACTTGTATATAAGGATTTCTGTGACAAAGAATTAATCCATTAGATGCAACCTTATTTTGCAATGTGACCAATAAAATGCAGCTCTATTATATGACCTATATGTGTGTGGTTCAAGACAGGTAATTCACACTGGATGGCTACTGTTGTGTTGGCTGTTGTCATTTTTTGAGACAATCTAAGGTAAAAGAGGTTAGTGCCTTTGACTAAATAGTCAGGCATTGCATACTCTAAAAAATCTTGCAGCACACCAGTTGAAAATTGCTGCCCTAGATCATATGAACCAGGAGCACTGCATTTCATAGTATTCAACAATCAGCAGTTGTTTAATACAAATTTATTAACTGCTAGTTATAGGCACTGATGCTATAATATAATCACAGAGTCTTTAAAATAGTTAACAAGTTGTGACAGAACTACACACTTATGACATTATTGGGTAAGCAAGGGTTCAGGTTTATTGATGAACGGCTCCTTGAATGGCTGTTAGAGTTATTTCACAAATTTCATATCAAGGTGATTGACCCTTAGCTTAACTTGGCTGTATTTTATAAGCTTAGATAATAAATACAGCTTGAAACTCTTTTTATTGTCTTCTAAAATTCTGTTTTTGAGCAAATATAAATGAGCTATCTCAGATTCCAGCTTTATATCATTAACTGAACAAAAAAGGAAGAGTGCTTGTAAGAAATCTATCATTAATTTAGATTTCTAGTGCCAGAAACTATACCGAGTCTTTTAAATATTCAATTTCATTGATTTCTCACAATAATGTTATGTCATAGACAGTATTATCCACTTTTCAGGATGTTTACAGAAGTGAAGGTGTCCTAAGTCACACAGCTAGCTAGTCCTGGGATTTGTACGGCTTTGACTGAGTCTTTTTGACTCCATGAACCTATTATTATTGCATTTTTGATGTGCGTGTAAAACTCTGGAGGAATACAAAGGACGGTATATTTACCATTGAGATTTAGTAAGTATTATCATTTGGTATTTTTCTTTTTCAGAGCTTTCACTTCATTATTACAGTTTTTTTAAAGAATAAAGCTCTTTTGTCAGTACTATCCATATTACTAACTAGTATACTACAGTTTCTTTGATTTATCAGCTTTAGACATTGTATATTTTCTTGCTGATAGAATAATGTTTCATTCGGTTGTATCAGTCCCCCTTCCTTCAACATCAGGTCATTTTTTTTTGGTTTCCCTGATATAATCTTAACTCACTTAAAAAAATTTATTAAGCTTCTAATAAGTATTATATTTAAACTTGTATTTGCTCTTTCAATTATAGTCATAATTCTCAACTTTATAATGTAAGATGATAGTATTATTATCCTCACTTTTCCTTCCATTTCACATACCCTTTGCCAAAAACCTCCCAACTTCTAATATGTTTACTTTTACCTCACAAAAATTTATAATATTTTCATTTTTGCAGACATAATTAAGCCTTTCATGTTTTTATATATAAGTTGATTCTAAATGTTGAAATGATAAACAGTGCTTAAATTATCATAGTGATCTAACTATTATCTATTACAGAGCTTTTTAACAAGCTATTTTCATTTTCATCTATTTACATTTCTCCTATAGATGTCACTCACAAGTTTTGGCTCTCCAAAGCAGAGTACTTTTAGTATCATGGTCAAAGGATTAATCTCATTTTATACTTAAGCAATTCCTCAAAATTATGTTTTAATTTTTTTTGCTTCATATTTTAAATATATATATTTCTAAATATATAAAAGTTTTAAAATTAGTTTTCCTATAACTTCTGTTTTCCCATTGCTAGAAGAAACTTAAGCAAAATATTTTCTCAATTTATATTTATCTATGGCCTGTAACCAATCTCATTCCACTTGACTCTCATTGACTTGTATTCTACTTTGATGTTTTACTTCGTATATGGACCAATGTGCTATAAATCTCTTGCACAGCTCTTGTTTCCTAAAATTCAAGTTGGCTTCTTTTTCTTTCACTTTTTACCTTTTATCCCATTCTTGATACTTCTAGTCTTTCACTCATAGTAACTAATGTATGGTCTCCTCTCTATTTCTCAGAGACATTTATCCTGGAGTTTTGCATTATCCTGCTCCAATATAAACTGGTTGCTTCCTACTTCTACTATGCAGCTACAGTCCTGGGACCTCCCTTCCCTCTTCTCCTGGTGTTGAGTTACCATCTCCTGTATCTCCTGCCTTATTCTTTTTGGTTTTCTCTTTTATTTGTTAGAATCCACTCATAAATAACTTCTTAGGAAAGCCAAATGGGAGACCTAATTTTTTAAAATCCTTGCATGCTTAAAATGTTTGCAATTTGTCTCTTTCCCCATATATTATTTGTTTTGCAAAGTATATTTGTGTAGGTTAAAAGTAATTTTCCTAAGGACATTGTTATTTTCAAGTATTGTATATTATTTATGGGAACTCTGACACCAATTTGATTCTAGGTCTTTTAAAGAATATTTTAAAAATCTGTTTCTCTCTGGAAAGCATAAGGACACTAGATGTGAAAAAAATTTACAATGATAAGTCTGAATACATTTTATTAGATCAATACTAGATTAACCTCTAAATTTGAAGACTCACTGCTTCGTTTAATTCTGGAAGATTTTTCTGGACTTCCTTTCTTAATTTCTTTTGAGATTTTTTTTTTTTTTAGAATTTCTATTGATTTGACACTGGAATTTCTATTTTATATATTTATTATATATTTTATTTTTTCCCTCTCATTTCTGTCTTATTATTTTGTAATATACTTTGGAAGTTTTCATTGATTTTTATATTCTAATTCTGGATTTTTTTCAATCAAAAATGCCGTCTCCTATTTGCTTAGTTTTCATAGTTTTATAACTTTTTAATATTTGAGCTTTAATGGGGATTTAAGAGAGAAAAGGTATAAACACATGTGTTTCATTTACTGTATTAGTTTCCTATGGCTGTTGTAACAAGTCACTGCACATTTGTTGGCTTAAAACAACAGAAGTCCAAAATAAGTTTCTCTGAGCTGAAATCAAGGTGTCAACAGGGTCATGCTCCCGCCAGAGGATCAAGGAGAGAATTGATTTTCTGACCTATTGTGGTGTCTAGAAATGCATTCCTTATATTCCTTGACTCATGTCCACTTCCTGCTTCTTCAAAGACAGTGGTATAATTCCTTCTCCCTGTGACTGAACTTCTCTCTGCTTCTGTTACATGGTCTTTTTCTATTTTGTGCCAAGTTTCTCTCTGTCTCCCTCTTATAAGGATACATGTGATGGCATTTAGGTCTTCTTGGATAATCCACATCTCAAGATTCTTACCATAAACACATCTGAAAAGTCTTTTTATATTTTTGGCTGCTAATGTAACTTTTACAGAGATTAAAACATGGATATTTTTTGGGTGAAGCCATTATTCAGCCTACCACATCTACTGTTTGGAATTCAGTATATATATTGCCTTTAAAAAGGGCTCAAGAGAGGAGAGAGAGGAAGAATTGATGTGGCAGTGGGAAGAAATGTCTTTAGTACATATTTACTATGAAATATTTAGACTTTGAAAGTTGGGATAGTCTTTTAACATCAAAATTATTCTCAAAATTATTTTTGAATGGCCCATGGGCCAAAGAATCCCTTCTTTTGCCATTTGCTCCTGAAAAAATCTTCCTGGAGATAATGAAGTGATAACCAATTTTCACTAAATAAAACACTGATACTTTTATGTTGTAAAAAATTACTCCTATAGATATGTTGCTTGTCATATTAATTTAATTCTCTATTCTACAGGGTTCTGCAGAACTAATGCCATTGAGTGTGGTTGGTAGGGTATGGGAATATCTCACACGAGAGGGAGAGCAATTTGAACATTTCTTTCAAATAGAAAGTACCTTTTAACAGAAAAATGGACAAAGAAAATGTGATATATATTTGTGTGTGTATGTGTGTGTGTGTGTGTGTGTATAGAGTCTGTCTGGAAAAAGTCCAGCCATTGTTAATATAACCAGAACAGTTTGTGCTATATCAATGTAATCTGGCAGCCAAGGAGAGTGGACTGGGATGTGCATGTGTGAACAATGCAAGTTCACTGTACTAGTCAGTGGGGGTGATGGACATTGTTGAGTGAGCATGTGTACTGTGTGGCTGTGGCATTCAAAATGACTGAGTGATTAAAGTAATGAATCTGCGTCACATTTTGCTTTAAGCTTGAATATTCCTCTTTGGAAACTATTCCAGTGACTCAGAAGGCCACAGCTATGGGCAACTGGTGATTGGCAGTTTCATCAGGACACTGTGCCCTCTCATGCATCATGTCTCGTGCAGAGTTTTTTGGCAAAACATCAAATTACCCAGGTGACCCAGCCCCTCTACAGCCCAGATTTGATGCCCTGTGACTTCTGGATTTTCCCAAAACTGAAATTGCCTTTGAAAAGGAACAGATTTCAGACCATCACTGAGATTCAGGAAAATATAATAGGGAATTTAGGGTGACTGGGAGAACTGTGTGAGGTCCCAAGGTGTCTACTTTGAAGGGGACTGGGGCATCATTGTCCTACATACAATGTTTCTTGTATCTTGTATCTTCTTCAATAAGTGTCTCTATTTTCCATATTATGTGGCTGGATTCTTTCTGTATATATATATATATATATATATATATATATATATATATATATATATATATACTCATGAATGTATATATTCATGAATGTATATATTCATCCATGAGAAAGAAAGAAATCCTGTTATTTGCCACAATGTGGATAAATCTAGAAGACATTATATTAAGTGAAATTAGCCAGAGAGACAAAAAATGATGTATGACCTCACATATATGTGAAATAATTAAATATTTGAATTTATAGGAACAGGGAGTGGAACGGTGGTTACCCAAGGCTGGAGGGGTGGGGAAGATGAGGAGATGCTGGTCAAAGGCACATGCCTTAAGTAGCGAGGTGGATAAACTCTGGAGACCTAATGTACAACATGATGACTATGTTAATAATACTGTGTTTTGTATTTGAAATTTGCTAAAATTTCAGCATTCTCATATACCCAAAGGTAACTATATGAGGTGATGGATGTGTTAATTAACTAGTTTGTGGTGTTCATTTTATAAAGTATATACTAGTCAAATAATCATGTTATACATTTTAAATATATACAATTTTATTTGTCAATTATGTCACAGTGAAATTGAAAAAAAATACAATAACATAACCTTCTACCTAAGTTAATATTATGAACAACTCTATGCCAACAAAAAATAATTTAAATGAAATAGAAAAATTCTTAGAAAAACACAAACTAACAAAACTTACACAAGAAAAAGATAACTCAAATACACCTTCACCAAGCATATTAAAATTGTAATAAAAAATGGTTTTCCAATGAAAAGTCCAGGCAACACTTCCTAGTGAATCTTAAAAAAGGATTAAAACCACTATTTCAAAAACTCTTCCAATAAAAAGGAGAAGGAACATATTTTGGTTCATTCTGTGAGGCCAGTATTATATTGACACAAATGTCAGACAAATACCTCTCAAGAAATAAAGGATATACACCAATATCTTTTATAATTGTAAGCAAATATTCTCAACCAAATAGTAGCAAACCCAACTCAGCAACATTTAAAAAGAATTATACACCATGTCCAAGTGGGATATATCCCAGGAATGCAAGGTTGGTTTGATACCTGAAAATGAATGAATGTAACACACCATAAATTAATAGAATAAAGGACAAAAATACATGATCATTGCAATAGAAAAGAAAAAGCATCTGACTATCTCCAATACCCATTTACAAAATACTTATCAGTCCAGTAGTAGACAAAAATTTCCTTAACGTGAAAGGGCATTAATAAAATCCTACGGATTATATGATACTTAATGGTGAAATTGAATGCTTTCTGCATATGCTCAGGAACAGGATAAGGATGTTCAAAATCACCACTCCTATTTAACATTGAACTAGAGATTCTATCCAGAGTAATTAGGCAAGAAAAAAAATGTTGTTCCAATTGGGAAGAAAGAATTAAACCATCTCTATTTGCAGATGACATGACCTAGTGTATAGAAAATATTAAAGAATACACCAGCAATTTTCACTGGCATGCTGTGGAATTTTATGCTGATGGGCTGCAAGAGGCACACTGGTATGCTGCATGAATTTTTTAAATATGCAATACCTGACTATTTAGTCAGGGACACTGACCTTTTTTACTTTAGACCAGGGGTGCCAAACTCATTTTCATCGGGTGCCACATCCATCTTGCAGTTGCCTTCAAAGGGCCAAATGTAATTTTAGGACAGTATAAATGTAACTACTCCTTAACTAGGGGAAAGGAGCTCCGTGCTGTCGCCAGGTAGAAACAAGGTGCCAGGCCGGATAAAACAAGATGGAAGGCCGGATTTGGCCCTCAGACCTTTTGTTTGCCACCTGTGCCTTAGACTATCAAATTAAATAAATGACAGCAGCCAACACAACAATAACTATCAGATGTCAATGAATCAAAATTACACCTATTTCTTTGTCAGATCAGAAAACATAATAAATTTTTTGTGTAATGCAGAATTTTTGTAATAAGTTTATGTTTGTCATAACATGAAAAAGGTTGAAAATCACTGGAACACACTAAAAAGCTTTTGAACTAATCATTTGGGTAAGATTGCCAGGTACAAGATAAATGTACAAAAGTAAATTGTGTATTTTTACATTATCAATGGACAATTCAAAAATGAAATTAACAATAGCATCAACATTTAAAATAGTGTCAAAGAATTTAAGAATAAATTTAACCAAGGATGTGCAAGAATTACACACTGAAAACTACAAATTGTTGCTGAAATTAAAGAAGACCCTCTTAAGTGGAAAGCATGTTGTATTCAAGGACCATAAATCTTAATATTATTAAGATGGCAATACTCCCCAAGTTGATTACATATTTCAGATTCATCACAATCCTTATAAAAATTATAGCACTATATGTGGCTTTCTGTAGAAATTGACAAGATGATCCTAAAATTCATAGGGAAATGCAAGGGACCCAGAATATCTCCAACAGTCTTGAGAAAAAAAGAAAAAAAGTTGGATGAGTCATATTTTTTAAATTCAAAGATTAGTACAAAAGTGGAGTAGTCAAGAAGGTGGTGCTGGAATATGGATAAACATATGGAAAAATGAAATGTAATTGAAAGTTCACAAATAAACCTTCACATTTAAAGTCAATAGATTTTCGACAAGGGTATCAAGAATATTTGTTGTGGGAAAGAATGGTGTTGGGGAAAATGAATATCATATGCAGAATAACATAGATGGGTTCAGTTTTTACACTGTACATAAAAATTAACTTGAAGTAAATCATAGATCTAAATATAAGAGCTAAAATAATAAAATCTTTGAAGGAAAGAGAGGAGTGAATGTTAGTAATCTTGGGTTGAGCAAACCTTCTGAGATCCCACACCAAGAGCTCAAACAACAAAAGAAAAAAATTGATAAATTGAGCTACAATAATATTAAAAGCTTATATACACAATATAAAAAGTATTCTTACAACTTCTGCATTTTAAGAAGAAGAAACAAACTACATATAAAAATGAAAAAAGGGTCTGAAAAGACATTTCTCCAGGAAGGTATACAGATGGCCACATAGCACCTGACATGATGCTCAAGCTCATTAGCCATGAGGAAAATGCAAATGAAAATCACACTGTGACACCACAATAAAATAAAAAAGACAGATAATAAAAAGTGTTGGTGAATATGTGGAGAAATTATGCATAAATTGCTGGTGGGAATGTAAAATGAGGCAGATACTTGGAGTATAGGGCAGTAGTTCTCAACATGTTAAATACAGAACACCAAGTATGCCAGCAATTCTACTTCTACGTATATATTCAAGAGAAACGTAAACATGTCTACACAAAAAAATGTACAATAATGTTTATAGCAAAATTATTCATAATAACCAAAAAGTGTAGAAACAATGCAAATGTCAATCAATTGATGAATGATGAATAAGTCAAATGTTATGTCTATACCATGAAATATAATAGGTTCTGGAATAACATCATTTTGTTCAACATCATTTTGTTATAATGCTGATGAGATGCTTTAGGAATCCAATTCTTGTTTATGTCAATTAGCCTATGGTAAATTGGTTTCATTATATGTCATTTAACCACAGTTCCAAGAACCTATCTACAAGGTTAAGAGAGGGCTTACTGTATTATTATGCAATATTAAGGAGAGATGTCTTTAGACATGCTACACATGGATGACTTTGAAAACTTGTTAACTGAAAGAAAGTCCCCAAATACCACATATTGTCAGATTTTATTTATATGAAAATCCAGATTAGGCAAATCTATGAAAATGGAAAATAAATTAGTGGTTGCCCAGGCTTGAGGAGGTGGTGGGTGGGAAGTGGAAGAGTGACTGCTAATGGGTACATGACATTTAAAAAAAATTATTTTTTAAAATTATATTTTATTGACTATGCTATTACAGTTTTCCCAATTCCCCCCATTTATCCTGCCTATACCCTGCACCCCCAACCCTCCAACATCCCCCACTTTAGTTCATGTCCATGGGTTGTACATATAAGTTCTTTGAGTCCTGTTTCCTATACCATTTTTGACCTCTCCCTGTCTATTTAATGCCTACCAGTTATGCTTCTTCTTCCCTGTATCTTTCTCCTCCATTTCTCCCTTCCCCCTCCCCACTGAAAACCCTCCATATGATGTCCATTTCTCTGATTCTGTTCCTGTTCTAGTTTGCTTAGTTTTTGTTTTCCTTGTTTTTCTTTCTTTCTTTTTTTTAGGTTTGGTTGTTGATAGTTGTGAGTTTGTTGTCATTTTACTGTTCATAGTTTTGATATTCCTTTTCTTAGATAAGTACCTTTAACATTTCATATGATAAAGGCTTGGTAATGATGAACTCCTTTAACTTGACCTTATCTGAGAAGCACTTTATCTGCCCTTGCATTCTAAATGATAGCTTTGATGGATAGAGTAATCTTGGATGTAGGTCCTTGCCTTTCATGACTTTGAATACTCCTTTCCAGCCCCTTCTTGCCTGCAAGGTTTCTTTTGAGAAATCAGCTGATAGCCTTATGGGAACTCCTTCATAGGTAACTCTTTCCTTTCCACTTGCTGCTTCTAAGATTCTCTCTTTGTCTTTAATCTTGGGTAACCTAATGATGATGTGCCTTGGTGTGTTCCTCTTTGGGTCCAGCTTCTTTGGGACTGTCTGGGTTTCCTGGACTTCCTGGAAGTCTATTTCCTTTGCCAGACTGGGGAAGTTCTCCTTCATTATTTGTTCAAATAAGTTTTCAATTTCTTGCTGTTGTTCTTCTCCTTCTGGCACCCCTATAATTTGGATATTGGAATGTTTCATGTTGTCCCAGAGGCTTGTACGAGTCCCTTCACTTTTTTGAACTCTTGTTTCTTCATTTTCTTCTGGATGGATGTTTATTTTTTCTTTTTGTTCCAAATCATTGATTTGAGTCCTGGTTTCCTTCCTGTCACTGTTTGTTCCCTGAATATTTTGTTTATATCATTTTGGGTATCTTTCATTTTTTGACTAAGCTCAATGAGTTCTGTGAGCATTTTGATTACCATGGCTTTAAATTCTCCATCAGATAGGTTGGCTATTTCCTTCTTGCTTAGCTCTGTTTCTGAGGTTTTTCTCTGTTCTTTCATTTTGGCCCTATATTTTTTTTCAGGGACCCTGTTAAGTTGTAAGGGGGCAGGGCCTTAGGTATTCACCCAGGCAGGGCACCCCTCCTTGCTTCGCTGCCTGTGGGGGAGGGGCCGGAGAGGGAATAGTGCAGCTCCCCTGCTCGTCTCTTGTGCACTTTTCAACGAACTCCCATGTGAGACTGGGAGAACTCTTGTGTGAGACAGGGAGTTTCTCCCACCTCGGCAACCTCCATAGCCCACATTAATCTCTGAGTCTGTTTTCCCCTTAAGTCAGCCCTCCCCTGCAGCCTGCCACCTCACTGCAGCCAGCCCCGCCCCGAAGGTCTGCTGCCTCATCTCAGTTTCTCTCCATCAAAAACATTTCTCTCCTTACCTGTCTGACTGTTCTGTTTGACTGTTTCTTTAATTCCATGGTTGTTGGAGTTCCATGCAGTTTGATTTTCTGGCATTTCTGGTTGTTTATTGATTTTAGATTGGTGGTTATCCTCCTTTTGGTTGTGTGAGGAAGTGAGGGTTTCTACCTACGCCTCCATCTTGGCTGGAACTCACTCGGTACATGACTTTTTGAGGGGTGAAAACTGTTCTAAAATTAGATTGAGGTCATGGTTGCACAACTCTATGAACATAATAAGTGATATTGAATTGTGCGCTATAAATGAGTGAATTATATGTGAATATATCTCAAAGCTGTTTTTCTTAAAGGCTATGTGTAGTGGGAAAGTTGGAATTGAAAACCAAGTTTTTATTTCAAAAGAAATAACTAGTCTAAAGGGGTTAACAAGACACACTTAAACCAAAGACAATGAAGACAACAGATTGGGACAGAATAAATTCTAGGAGTCTAAAGGGAATCCTCTAGAAATGGACAAAAACTGAAATTTCAAATACTGTTAGGAAATAGTGGGCTTACTTAGCACTGAGTTTTACTAACGATGAGCACCAAAGGTAAGTGATGAGCAACAGCATATTTGGGAAGTCTGACTTTTTCAGACATAGTTCTAAGGGCTCCTTTTCCCATTCTGAGATTCCCTTACACAGAGGATCTTTTCTTCTATTTTGATTTTAATTGATTCCTATAATTGTGTTTTCTGAAAAAAATATATTGTAGTCTAGAAAGAAAGCAAAGCTTAGAACTCTGCTAATATAATTACAGTAGGGAATAAAACAAAAATATAGATTGCCATATATTTTTCTAATTCTATGTGTTTAATTTTAATTTTTTAAAAAGAATTCCTCTCAACACTCAAAAAAACCCTAATGATGTTTTTAAGGCTATATTTTCTCTTATCAAGTAGCAAATAGATGATATAAAGTTTGATTTTCCTTGGAAAAACCCTAGTCCATGAAGATTTCCAAACTTAACTCATCCTTCAATGAAGTAATTATTTTGCCAAGTGTTTGGCTAAGAGGTTTACCACATGTGCAACAGTGACGCATAAATTGGTGCATAGTAGATATGGCATTCATTTCGCTGTTTTATTAGTTTATTAGGTTTGATACTCTGAAATATTTACCACTTTGTCATAAACCCTTAAATTTAACTTTAATAGGTCGAGCCTTTTACCAGCCTTTTCTTGAAAACGGTGTCATTTCTTCCTGTGGCCATCTAATGGTCACGAGCTACATGCTAATAATGCATTTTTCTTTTGGTCAATTCTGGGAGGGAAAATAAAACCCACTCCAGTCCATTTTTATCCATAGAATTTTCTTTTAAATGATGAAAATGTATGATGAGATGTATAATTCCAAAACTTGACATTTTTTAGAGATAAAATTCATCCAAGATTTCTGAAATGTTATACACAATATATTTCTTAAAATTATTACTCCTTTACACACATTTTTAAGGATATGTAGTATCTCTGTGGCATCATTAAAACATATAGTGGGAGCTAAAATTATTGGAATTTTTTAAAAGATTAAAAATAAAACAAAATTAAAGAAGATTAGCTATTGTGTCTAATTTCTATCATGTTCAGGAATCATTGTTTTCTAACCCAGAATATTGGTCTGAAATGCTGAAAATCCTTCACTTATTAATATTCAATACTGAAAAAGCAACTCTGCTTTCAATTCCTGATATAAAATATTTGTTCCTGCCATCAGACATGGCAGGAAGCTGCCACTCCTCATTTTCTTTCTCCATGTGGTCTAATATACCTCACTTGCCCTATAGCCTCAGAAGACACATTAGCAGACTAGACATCCTACAGTATAGTCATGTAAAGAAACAGAACAAAATTAGTCACCAAAACAATTGGCACTGAAAAATAACTTCACATAGGAAATAGATTTCATTCGTATTTGTCTTTCAGACATCTGATTCTCTTCTTGGTCCCTCTGGCTCCTCTGGTGACAGAGTGGATCTTTTCCCATAAAAAAAGACAAAAGGTCTAGGTAACTGTGTAAAACAGACTGAAATGAATCATGTTCACATTAAAATTCTGTCTTGCTGTTTGGTCCAATCAGCTGCTATAACTTTTGTGTTTAATAGATTTAAGTTTGGTCTTGTTAAAAAAGCAAAATTAACATGACCAGAAAGATCATGTATATTTGTGATTATTTTAGTTGGTTGAATAATATTATGTATGTTCATTGTTTTAAGAACCTCTGACAGGCAACCCAATATGTCTTTGTTTAGAAATATTTTAAAGGTGGAACCCTACTTCTTCTGAACTAATGCTGGAGTAAGTAATAAACGCCATTCTTGATTCCTACTGACACCAATTTTCACAACATTTTCTTAGAATTTTCCCTGACATAGAAACACAGATGAACCATCAATAACCTTTAGAAATTCTCTTTTTAAGTCTTCCAGCAAGTACTTTTGTCTGTCTGTATGTGTGTATATATTATGCATGTATGCATTTATGTAGTGGCTCAGTTATTTATTTGTACCTCCACCGTATTCTAGAGCGGGTAAAAGGTGACTTGTGAGAATACAGGTAATATACTAAAATTACAGAAGTTAATAATGACACTGAAAGATTAAATAAAAATGTATGGAACATAGATCGGAGATAACAGTGTGGTTGTGCCATGCATAGCTTAGTAATCTATACACTTGTTAATGAGTGAACTATTTACTTTACCCTACAGCCAACATAAAAAGAGAAACCTGGTTATTTTCACAATTCACAGGGACCATAAGATACAATCAAACCAATTCCTCAAGAGATACACGATTAACTTTGACATTGATACCAATTAGTCAATTCCCCTTAGATTATTTTTAAAGTTAATATCCATGGATGGCTTGCTTGGGTGCAGGTAGTAGAGACTTTTAAATAAAAGTGTGAAGGGTTGGATTGGCTACAATGTGTGGAACAAAGAGTTTTAAGCAAAGCGTTAAGAACTCACATTTGGAGAAGCAAAGGCAGAACTTCTGTTGGACTGATGATTTCCAGATCGTTTCGTACAGCAGCAATCATGCAGCTTATCAGCTGAAAGCCAACTGGATGGATGTTCTTGGGATAGAAGCTTAAATAACTTTCAATTTTAATGAATTTCTGTAAATCACTTGATTTAGTGTACTTATTTCAGTTTAATAGGATAAAGGAAAGAAGGAAAATTAGACATATCTTAGTGGTTTATCAATCATTTTAAGTAGGAATAGCGTATGCACAAGTCATTCAGACCCCATACCATTAGTTCTATTAATAATATAGCCAATTGACATTGTCACATGTATTTTACAGGATGTCTTAATCTTGAAAGTACAATTTATGCCTAGGAATGAACTATAGCCCTTGTCATATTAAAAAAAAGTGTGGCTATGGTGCAGTCTAATAAATAATATTCTTGAGATATTGCATCTATAATCTATTTTTTTACTTCTTGAACATAGTTTTTGAGGTAATGATTTATAACGTGGTTGTTAATATTGATAATGATGCTTCAACATATATTTTTCACTTTTTAAAATTTTATTATTGTTCAAGTACGGTTGTCTGCATTTTCCCCTTACCTCTCCCCTACACCCCAGCCATCCCCACCTCCCTCCCCTGATCCCACTCCCCTTGGTTTTGTCCATGTGTCCTTTATAGTTGTTCCTGAAAACCCTTCTTCCTTTTCCCCTCATTATCCCCTCCTGCCTCTCCTCTGGTTACTGTCAATTTGCTCTTAATTTCAATGTCTCTAGTTATATTGTACTTGTTTGTTTTGTTGATTAGGTTCCACTTAAAAGTGAGATCATGTGGTATTTGTCTTTTACTGTCTGGCTCATTTCACTTAGCATAACGCTCTTCAGTTCCAACGTATTTTAATAATGTCATTGATAATTTTTATTTATATTTCAATGTGTAAATTAAATAGCCAATATATAAAGATTAGCCAATATATAAATAGTAGCTATGTGGCAGTTTTTTTGTGGGGGTCAGGACAGTTCTGTTCATCTTAGCCATATGCTAAAGAGCCCTGTCCATTTTTATACCATATTTATTGATACAGTTAAAAGACCAATATCTAGGTTTTTTCATTTATACTAAGTGATTTGCATGTATGAAAAATCCCTGTCTTATTTAACTTTGTTTTTAAATTTTGGTTTACATCATACTTGTAATGTTTAGAAAGGTCTGATACCCTCTCCAAACCGAAAAAAGGAAATGACAGTGGAATTTCCTAATATGTTAGCTGGGGGTTATGAGAGAAAGGGAGGAGTTGAGAATGACTCAAAGGTTTGGCCTGAGCAGTGAGAAGGATGGAGTTGCTACCTACAGAGAGGGAGAAAACAGAAGGGGAGGAGGAAGAACAGATTTTGGAAGGAAGATTGAGAATCAGTTTTAGATGACTTCAATAAGTCTCTGCAACATCCAAGTGGAAACTGTGAGAAGACAGTTGAATATCTGGAATTCAGGAAAGTAGTCTGGTCAGGAGTTATAAATTTGAGTCCCAATGTATAAATTATATGGAAGACCGTAGAGTAAATAAATGAATGTAAAAGAGAAAGAAAGTGGCCCAAGAGCTAAACCCTGAAGCATTCCACTTTTAGGAAGTAAAAAAAAAATGAGGACAAATCACTCAATATGATTGAGATATGACCGGTGATGTAAAAGCAAAACCAGAGAAGTAAGGTGTCTTGGAAGCCAAATGTTGAAGACATTTGAGGGAGGGGTATATGATCAATTGCATCGATGTGTCTGAATGTTCAAGTTGGAGAACTGAGAATTAGATTTACCAGCGTGGAGGTCATTGGTGACATTGGCAAAAACAGTTTTAGTAGAGGGATGAGTGGAAAGCCTGACTGGAGAGAGGATAAGAGAAAACAGAAAGAGGAATTTGAAGTGGTAAACATCATTAACCTTGGAGGGAGTTACGTTATAGTGGGAAGCAGAACAAAGGAATTATATTTGGAAAGAGAAATGGGGCCAAGAGAAAATTTAAGGTGGGAGAAATCACAGCATAGTTTTATGGTGATAGGAATGTTCTGGCAGAGAGGGAAAATTGAAAGAGTAAGTTTCTGGGGGATGCTTTTGAGTGAGATGGCATGGGATCTAGCAAAGGCATTGCCCCAAGAGGTGTACAGTCAATTTATCTATGGTCCAGAGAGGGAGGGCAGAGAGGAGACTGATGCTTGTAGAAGCGACCGATGCTTGTGGTGAAGTAGAAAACTGAGTCATCAGCTGAGAGTGAGGATTGGGGAGGAGATGCTGCTTGTTTGAGGAGACAAGAAATGAAATGTAATAGTTATCTTAAAAAATATGGCATAATTATGCTTCCTTAGAACTCGATTCAAATTAATACTCATAAATTTCAAGCGAGACGGTCAGCATCCTTTTATGTCTTTCTCTAGCCATGTCAGTCGTCTGTGTAGGTAATTGTGGTATAGAAAGCATTATTTTTAATCAAAGTGGGGGTTCCTATGCAATAATTATTTAACATTTAGGGCTATCATTCAAAAAGTTCAGAAGTGATATGAGCATTTCACATTGTGCTTTACTTGGCATTAATGTATTCATTCATTTAATATTAGTGTTAAGCTTCATGATTAGTAAAATAGACATGCTTCCTGTCTTCAGGGAGTTATACATAGCATATGCTAAATAAATATTTCTGAAAGAATAGGTAACAGGCCCACATAACATAGGTTTGGCATGTGGAAAGCCAGGACAATTTTCTTAGACTGGAAAATGAATAACTTTTAAAAATATTATGCAAAGGTACTAAGAAATTATATAGGGCTCAATTATTTCTTTTTTTTGACTTACTTAATTTTATTTTTTAAGTATTTTTTAATTGATAATGCTATTACAGTTTTTCCAATTTTCCAATTTTCCTCCACCCTGCCCCCACAACCCTCCAGCATTCACCTGCCTTAGTTCATATCCATGGGTTATACATATAAGTTCTTTGAGTCCTCTGTTTCCTATACCTTTTTTTTAATCTCTCCCCATATATTTTACTAATTATATACTTCTTCCTTGTACCTTTCTCCCCCATTTCTCCCTTCCCCCTCCCCACTGAAATCCCTCTGTGTGATGTCCATTTCTCTGATTCTATTCCTGTTCTGGTTGTTTGCTTAATTTTTATTTTCATTGTTTTCTTTTAGGTTCATTTGTTGATAGTTGTGAGTTTGTTGTCATTTTACTGTTCACATTTTTGATCTTCCTTTTCTTAGATAAGTCCCTTTAACATTTCATATAATAATGTCTTGGTGATGATGAACTCCTTTAATTTGACCTTATCTGGGAAGCACTTTATCTGCCTTTCCATTCTAAATGATAGCTTTGCTAGATAGAGTAATCTTAGATGTAGGTCCTTGCCTTTCATGACTTCCAATACTTCTTTCCAGCCTCTTCTTGCCTGCAAGGTTTCTTTTGAGAAATCAGCTGATAGCCTTATGGGAACTCCTTTGTAGGTAACTCTCTCCCTTCCTCTTGCTGCTTTTAAGATTCTCTCCTTATCTTTAATCTCGGGTAACTTAATGATGATGTGCCTTGGTGTGTTCCTCTTTGGGTCCAGCTTCTTTGGGACTGTCTGGACTTCCTGGAAGTCTATTTCCTTTGCCAGACTGGGGAAGTTCTCCTTCATTATTTGTTCAAATAAGTTTTCAATTTCTTGCTGTTGTTCTTCTCCTTCTGGCACCCCTATAATTTGGATATTGGAATGTTTCATGTTGTCCCAGAGGCTTGTAAGAGTCCCTTCACTTTTTTGAATTCTTGTTTCTTCATTTTCTTCTGGATGGATGTTTATTTTTTCCTTTTGTTCCAAATCATTGCTTTGCATCCCGGTTTCCTTCCTGTCACTGTTGGTTCCATGAACATTCTGCTTTATTTCACTTTGGATATCCTTCATTTGTTCTTTCATTTTTCAACCAAGATCAATCAGATCTGTGAGCATTTTGATCAGCAGGGCTTTAAATTCTCCATCAGATAGGTTGGTGATCTGCTCATCACTTAGTTCTGAGGTTATACTCTGTTCTTTCATTTGAGCCATATTTCTTTGTCTTGGCACAGCTGATAGGTCGTAAGGGGGTGGGGCCTTAGGTATTCACCCCAGCAGGACAACCCTCCTTGCTTGGGGTAGTTATGTGGCCAGCCAAAATTCAGGAATGGTGGGACAAATGAAGGAGAGGATGAATATTATTCTCCTTCCTGAAATTTTGCCAGTGTTAGCCCAATTTTGCAGAAAACCACTGTTCTCCATGGGTAGTGAAAGGCCTTCTGTACTCTGTTTAGTTCACAGCACACCAAGGTTACATATTTCATGTCCAAAAACCACACTAGGAAAAAAATAAATCCATACACATGTAAATTCAGAGATAACTCACGAGGATGGTATGTGGAATGAGACCCTCCATCTACCCCAGTGGTTGGTTAAAAGAATTGAATGGACCTGTCAAATGAAGAAGTGAGGGGACTAGTAATATTGAGGAAACCAGAAAGGTTTTGTTTATGTGGTTGTATCCATTGATATTTACATATTAGAAATTAAAAATAAAATATTTAAAATATTTATTAATTCATGTAAAAGTAACAATAAATCCATATGTGCTCACATAATTAACATTGTATGAGAAATAATTATATTTCTCCCCCCAAAATGCTCAATGTCGATGTGGTGTTATTTGACTTTTTTTTTTTAGAAAACAATTTCTGATGTAATAGATGTAACTGGGCTCTCATATCTGTTTCTTATTAATATCATGTGTCACATAGCTTCTGGAAAACTCCACTGTATACTTGTGAGAGAATGAGAGCAAACAACACAAATGAAGCTTAGTATTTTTATACAAATAATTTTGACTTTGTAGATGCTCTTAAAGAATCCTGAATGCCCTTGGGAGTCCCTGAGAAAAAGCAAGCTTTGACAGTTACTGCTCTCAGTAATGCATAAAAGACCCATGGACAAAGCCACAGGGGGTAGGATTGAGGGTGGGAGGTGGGGATAGGTCAGGTGGGGGAGGGTGGTGGGAGGAAAGAGGAGACAAATGTGCTTGAACAGCAACAATAAAAAAAATAAAATAAATATAAAACCAGAGTGAAACACCATTTTACATCAAATAGCTTGACAGGCATTAAGGGAAAAAAACCTGAAACAAATATGGCCATCAGCTATAAAAGAAATTTGGTCATAGGAAAAAAATTGGCCAGATTTTAATTAGAGTAAACAAATGATTGATAATTTGTCTTTTTGGGGGTTGTCCATTTCTTTTCCTTTAGTATATTTCTTAAACACACAGAATTGATGAGATTTAAGAGGATCTGCAATTCAAGTATTTCAATTCTTCACTGTACAACCCTGGAAGCTGAGGTCTAAGAAAGTGACAATCTGTGGTCTAAAGGATGGTTAGGGATGGCTAACTGTTTTAAAATAAAAAATATAAATTCACTAATTGGAGTTGTTTTCAAAATAATTTCATGCAGTTAATACAAAATTTGAGTACTTCAAATACTATGATTTATCATCTAGATTTGATGAACTATCCATCCCTGAAATAATTTTAATTTTTTGTTGGGACCTTCTACTCACACACAAGAAATTATCAAGAGGCAGCTGCTTAGAGAAGAGACAGAATGTCTGGAAGGAATTATGAAGTTACTTTTGGGTTTTCTTTGTAACTTCAAATCCTTTTAATTCATGGAGACATTGTGGTATAATATTTGCTTGCTTCAAGACTTCAAAGTCAAAAAAGAATGAAAAGATTGGAAAAGAATACAAAGTCATTACTGAGTTTAGTTTTCTAAAATCTATTTTCTTTACTATCTGTGGCAATAAATATCCACTTTACAAACAAATGTTATCTAATTGGTAAAACTTGGAGCTGCTACAAATGTTCTCTATTCATTGTACACTTTAATTACAGACTAAGAAACAGCATAAATCTCAAATGTATCTTTAAAAGAAGTGCAAATTCAATAGCAGTGTTATGACCCAATACTAGAAGCAGCTCATATATATATGTATATATATATGTCTGTCTTCAACTATGTATATCTATGTATCATCTATCTATCTACCTGCTATCATGTATCATCTATCGATCTATCATCATTTATCCTCCCATATTTCAGTATTATATCTGGAAGGAGGAGCAAATATTACCTGCACGCCAAACAGAAATGTCATTTATTAACCATATTTTCATGATGGCAGTCACATATACACAGCAAGCTAGCTAGATATTTAAAACCTTTAAGTATGAACTTGGAAAAAAAAACAAGATAAACATACCTTCAGTATCCTTTCCCTGCTAACTTTTTAAGACAGGCATTCTCCCCTGCCATATTTATTTATTTATTTATTTATGGAGAGAAGGGAAAGGAGGAGAAAGATGAGAGAAACATTGATGTGCAAGAGATACATCAATAGGTTGCTTCTCGCACAACCCAAGTGGGGACCTGGCTACAACCCAGGAATGGGCCCTGACTGGGAATAGAACTGGCAACCTTTCAGTTCACAGGCTGGTGCTCAATCCGCTGAACCACACCAGCCAGGGTATTTTTTCACCAATTTTTATGATGGTGGTACTTATATGAGAGAGAAAAGGAAAGTTAACTGCACTCAATCTTGCTTAGTCTTGAGGTCTTTGGCTGTTATCATTTGCTTCTAAGGTACAGCAGAGTAACATATCACATGAAATGGCCACCTTCAGTAACGCTATAGATTTTCACTAGGTTAAACAAGGTGAAAGATGTATATAAATGAAACACTTAATGGAGACTTGTAGAACAAACAACATTCATTCAACAAATATTTGAGCACCTAGTACAGTGATTGTCAGTCCTTGCTGCACATTAACACCACCAGGGAAGATTTTAAACAGCACCACAACTTGCCAGCGGCATCCCAGATCAATTAAATCAGTGTTTCCAGGTAACGCTCAGCAGTCAGTATTGTTTTTAACTCTCTGGTAATTCCAATGTATTAGAAATTGCTTGGCTAACTGAAGATAAATAAATCATGGTTCTTCAAGGAGCTCACAGGCTAGTATGGAAGACAAATTATATATATATATATATATATATAATTTCACTAATTTATCATATGAGATATATAATATGCTTTTTAAAGCTATACTTTGTTCTGAGAATTATACATACATATGTTAGTTCTAATTCATAAAACCTATAAATTTGTTATCATTATTTTATAGATGTTGAAATTAAATTCAAAAAGGGTAGTAAATAGACCAAGGTCACATGGTAGCAAATGGCACTATGGATGTTCAGTCTATATTCTCTGAGTTCAAAATTCAGACTCTTTCCACTGTGGCACTCTGTCTCTTGGAAGGCTTCTGAGAGGTAGTTGCACGTGTGTTGACTCCAGGAATGAACAGAGCTGGATACTTGGGCAAGGAGATAAAGGCATTCCAGGGCGTGCCAAAGACACAGAGGCATGAAAGAGCACGGCGTGTTTGGAAATTTAGCTGAGTTCCATGTACTTACCTAGATGCAAGTTGAAACTGTAAATATGTTTGGGGAGTGATGCAACTTGAAACTGAAAAAGTAAGCAAGGATTATATCATGAATGTTGAATTATTTAAACATCAAAATGTTAAAAAAATACAAAGTAATTTTATAGTAACTTACAGTGAAGGCCCATTGTTTTGTCTTCCTGGCAACTTCTTTTGTCCTGGGAACTTTCCTTGGCCATTTTGAAGATGGGCCTACTCTCTTCCACAATCTTGTCATTACATGATTCTCACCTGCTCTTATCTGTCATTTCCTGACTCTGATGCATTGACCTCTCTTTATTGGCTCAGCAGTGTACCTATGACAATCCAAGTCCTTTCCTAACTTTTCTGACCTAGATGTGAGGAAGAAAGTCCCCTTTGTCTAACAGATGCTGTGGAATGTGAAGCCCAGGCGCTGCTGGGAACCATTTTGCTGTTTAATGAGGAGAAAGACAAAAGAAACACCCACATTCATGGAAAAGCAGAGGAAGGAGCTGAGGCAGAGAGTTCCTGATTATGACTATCTTTTAGGTCTATATGTATTTCTAATTGTAATAATTAGGATGGTCCATGTTATTTTGGTATAACTAACAGCTCCCATATCTCAGTGCTTTACCATTTGCAGAGGATGGATGGACCTAGAGGAGATTATGCTAAGTGAAATCAGACAGAGAAAGACAAATACCATTTGATTTCACTTATATGTGGAATCTGAAGAACAAAATAAATGAAGAAACAAAATTGAAAAAGGCTTATAGATACAGAGAACAGACTGATGGAGGCCAGAAGAGAGTGATGTTGATCGACAAGGGAGAATAAAGGAATGGGATTAAGAAGTACTAATTGGTAGTTATAAAATAGGTATGGAGATGTAAGGTAAAGCATAGGAAATATAGTTAATATTTCAACAATGATCTATGATGCAAGGTGGGCATTTGAATTATCGGAGGGGACACTTTGTATCCTATATGTGCTGTAAACCTGAAACTAATAAAAAATAGTGTTGAATGCAAACAGTAGTTGAAAAAAAATAGAATTGTTTCTTGACCATGCTCATATTTGTCATGGGTAAGTGGAAGGCTCTGCTTGCCATAGGCACGTAGGGATCCAGGTTTATGGAACAGACACACCTTTTTAAAAATCCTCTCCTGAGGATACATTTAATGATTTTAGAGAGAGAGGAAGAGAGAGAGAGAAACGTTGATCAGTTGCCTCGACTAGGGATCTAACTCGAAACCTAGATATAAACCCTGACTGGGAATTGAACCCATGACATTTTGGTGCTGAGGACAATGCTCCAACCAACTGAGCCACCCCAGCCAGGGTAGGAGCAGACCCATCCTAAATGTTTTAGTTCATCATACTAGAAGGAAATGAGCCAGCATTATAGTATCTCTTTCTAATAATTAAATGCCCTACATCTTTTTGTTTATAAACTCATTGACAAAGAGTAGTTAAGTTGTACCACTTAAAAATACAAGGAAATGTTAATACATGCTATATGGCCAGATTGGAGCAGAAACAGAAAATAGTTGATCTAACAGCATTGACGATCATATCAACTTTCCCACACATTTAAAAAAAATTTTCTCATTCCACAAGATGTAATGTTATCCCTTCTATAAATTCCCCTTTTAATTTTAATTTAGTGTAGTAATTTTTACTTTCATGAAGTAATGAATGTCTATAAAGTAAATGATGCTAAAAGCTTTTAAGTAAAGCAGTTCTCCCATCACTCTGGGTCTTAATCTCAAGAGACAATCACGTTTAATTCTTTTAGGAGATTCTTCCCTTTGCAGCCAGTTACTTCTTTGATAGCTCCTCATTCTGTCCAAATGTTTTGATATTGCTTATGTAAGATGCTTTCAGGGGCAGGCTTTTCTTGTAGGATGGATATACCTGATAAAAAAGTTAAAATGTTTGTTGTTGTCTTCTTTCTCTTTTATATTATTTTTGATGGTTTACTGAAAATAATTTTTACTGTTTAAAAAAAGTATTTACTCTTTTTTATGGAGTTTCAGGGGAAACAGAAATATGCCATGCTTGTTTACATTCTTTGATTTCCTCTATATTATGATAGGGTTTCACTCAATTGAGGTTAAGGGAGTGCGAGCAAACATGGAAGTCTTTACGTCTATGGGTCTTCAAACTGTGCAGCAGTAACATAGTTCTGTGGACTGAAATAAAAAAATAATGATTTCATTCCCAGGAACCATGGTATGTTTTCTTGTACTAAGAAAGCCAAACTCCAATTAGAGGTAGAAAATTTGGTTTCAAGAATCTATAAAGTATTCTCAAATTAGACTTATTTGTATCACATCATTTCTAGGTTTCTTTCTACCTGGCTCAAGAATTACAATACAGATGTTAACCTAGCATTGGGAATCAATGAGAGAAATAAAATTTGCAGTTTTGTCAGGTCATTGATTTTGCGACACTGATTTATTTTTCCCTAGGCTGCCTAAATCTTTCCAACTTTTATCCTCTTTTCCTTTATTTTGTTTTGAAAATCCTTCTGGGGATCTCTTATAGATTTTTTTTTTTTCAGTAAGTGTTAGAAGCCACTTGAGAATCTTTCAAGAGCATAAAGGAACAAAAGAGTAAAGGACAGAGTTTGTTCTCAGAACAATATCACTCTCTTGTATATAGAGAAACTAGTTAGATTTTATAGCCATTTCTGAATATTGCATAGATGATAATTAAAAGAAATATTATACTTTTATGATAGTCACAGTGACTCAAAGAGAAAAAGCCTCTGAGATTGATTGTTTTTCCAACTCTCGGAGAAAGTTTTGTAGGACTGGGAATATACTTTTATATTTTTACTTTGGAGATTTGCTAGGTTAATATGGTATATATTCCTTTTCTATTTCCATTAGGAGTATTGTATTTGTGGTAGACTTGAGGCACCTCAAATATAAATATTTATTGCACTGGAGTGCTTCTAGCTTATTCAAAATTTACAGCATCCTGCACTGAATTTTACGCACACCTATGGTTGCACATAAACTTTTGTAAAAGTAGTGAGACATTGACCTCCTTAAAAATTAAAATAAAATGATTTAGACAACAAGAATTTGTTTGGTCAGTAGACTAATCTTCCTACTCCCTTTTCCTTCAGCATCTTTGTTAGATGCTATTAGTCTAGTACTTTATATTAAGAGATTTAAGATTTCTTAAGCATGATGAAATTATGGGCGATCTGTATGTCCTCCTCGGAGAAATGTGTATTTGTGTGTTCAGGTCCTTTGCCCGTTTTTTAATTGGATTGTATGTCTTCCTGGTGTTGAGTCATGTGAGTTCTTAATATATTTTGGAGATCAAACCCTTGTCTGATGTATCATTGGCAAATATGTTCTCCAACACAGTTGGTTCCCTTTTCATTTTGGTGATAGTTTCTTTAGCCATGCAGAAACTTTTTAGTTTCTATAGTTCCATTTATTTATTTTTTTCTTTATTTCCCTTGTCCCAGGAGATGTATCGGCAAAAATATTGTTATGTGAGATAACTGAAAATTTTCCTCCCTATGTTTTCCTGTAGGACTTTTATAGTGTCACAACTTATATTTAAATCTTTTATCCATTTTGAGTTTATCCTGGTGTATGGTATAAGATGGTGGTCTACTTTCATTTTTTTTTTTTGCATGTAACAGTCCAGTTATCCCAATATCATTTACTGAAGAGACTGTTTTTACTCCATTGTATGCTTGTGCCCCCTTTGTCAAATATTAATTGACCATAAAAACTTTGGTTTCTTTCTGGGTTCTCTGTTCTGTTCCATTGATCTATGTGTCTGTTCTTATGCTGGTACCAGATTCTTTTGATTACAGTGGCCTTATAGTATAGTTTGATATCAGGTATTGTGATCCCTCCTACTTTGTTCTTCTTCTCAAGATTGCTGAGGCTACTTGGGGTCTTTTTTGGTTCCATATAAATTTTTGAAATATTTGTTCTTTCCTGTGTTTCTTGTTGGGTGTATAAGGCTGAGACATTACAGAGGTGTTATAAGTTTCAAGTAAAGATATTATATTTTAGGAAAGGTAAATATGGGTAGTGAAATAACCCAGCATGTGTCTGTTAACTTACACAATCCTCATTTATCTATAGGAGTAGAAACAGTTTTATGTGTTCTTCTTTGGGTACCTCTATGATCATCTCCAAAGAAAGAGGTGCCATATTGCAGCAAACTAAAATGCTTTCCTTTTTATTTATCTATTTATTATTTTTTTAGTAATTCACTTTTTACAAAAGATTTTATTTGTTTATTTATTTAGAGTGAGTGGAAGGTAAGGAGAAAGAGAGGGAGAGAAATATTGATGTGACAGAGAAACATTGATCAGTTGCCTGTTCTATGTGCCCCAACTGGGGGCCAGGCCTACCAGCCAGGCATGTGCCCTGACCAGGTATCCAACCTGAGACTCCCAATTCCCAACCTGCTTTGTGAGATGATGCCCAGTCAACTGAGCCATGCTGGTCTGGGGCAAAATGGCTTCCTTTTTAAATGGAAAGCTTTTTGTTTGGGTTTTGTAAATAGAAAAAGAATGAAAATTACCCATTATCTTTTTTTCTCACTCTGGCATTCAAAATAAAATACTCTAATGGCTGGGGTGTTTCTTATGATACGTGCTTGGTGTTGGGTGTGACCTGCCTGCTCTTGGACCATGAGTTAACAACCGCTGTTGCACCCTCCTATCCCCACCATGTGTTTTCAGTAGTTTGTTTTCCGAGTAAATTGTAAAGGTTCAAGTTGGAGCTCAGAATATTAGATGAACAAGCAGAAGGGCAACGTAACAGCTTGCCATTTTCAGAAACTCAGACACATAGAATTCTTTTCACTCATGTTCTACAGAAGTAGGCCTTGCCTTCACTTTTGCTTTCTCAAGTCTGCTAATTTCAAATTAGTGCCTTCTTTTTACTCATTAGTTTATTTATCATTATGATCTAGCTGGGGAAATGGGAAACTAATTAGTATGTGTTCTGTTGGTTTAGCCTACTTATTGTAACAAAATTTGCCTAGAGGTGAAGATCAACATAATTTTTTTTATTTTTTATTTTTTTTATTGTTCAAGTACAGTTGTCTCCATTTTCCCTCCACTACTCCCCCCCAACCCCAGCCATCCCCCTTCCCACCCTTTATCCTACCCTCCTTTGGTTTTGTCCATGTGTCTTTCATACATGTTCCTGAAAACCGTTCCCCCTTTACCCCCCATTATCCCCTCCCACTTCCCCTCTAGTTACTGTCAGTTTGTTCTTAATTTCAATGTCTCTGGTTATATTTACATGATGGAATACTATGCAGCAGAAAGAAAGAAGGAGCTCCTACCCTTTGTGACAGCATGGATGGAACTGAAGAGCATTATGCTAAGTGAAATAAGCGAGGCAGTAAAAGACAAATACCATATGATCTCACCTATAAGTGGAACCTAATCAACAGAACAAACAAGCAAGCAAAAGATCAACATAATTTTATGGCTAGGTCCTTATGACTAGTTCAAATTATATCTGGTTTGTTCATTTATTTAACAAATACTTATTTAAGGCTGTCAGTAAATACTTACCAGTGCTTGGATGCAGCTCTAAACTATACTGATGGACTGGGGATACTGCTTTGAACTGGAGGTACATTTTGGGTGGGAGAGACAATATATAAAAATATATGTAATATGTTGGAAGGCGATAAATACTAAGAATAAAAATAAAGCAAGCCAATGGGATCAGATAATGATTCTTCATGTAGCCTGGAAAGTTCCCTTTGATAATTTGTCATTTGAACCAAAACCCAAATGAAGTATTAAAAAAGTCATGTAGGTAAGTGGGGGGAAATGCTTCTGATAGCAGGAACAGCAGGTGGAAAGGCACTGCGATGGGTGTGTGGTTGTCATAGTGGAGGTACAACAAAGAGGTTGGTGTGGCTAAAATGGAGACAGAGAGGATAACAGTGAAGGGAGGTGGGAAGAGAACCCACTTGGGTGGTGGGTTTAAGTATGTTCCATGCCCCTTTGAGTCTTTCCAACAAATTCTCCTGTGAGGCTGGGAGTTTCTCCCTCTGCTACAACCCCCACAGATTTTTACACTCAGAGGTGTTGAGGCTTTCTTTTCCTGCCTCAAAGGGACCGTGGGTTGCGTGGTCTCTTGCACACAAATGTGGGACCACCTGGTCTGTCAACCACTGACTTGCCCACCCCAGTCTGCCAGCTGCCATGTTGCCCACCCTGTCCTCCAGCCACTGCCTTGCCAGGCATCCTCTCTACCCTGACTACTGGTCTCTATCCCTCCTACCAAGTCTGGATGAATGTTTCTTTTTTAACTCCTTGGTTGTCAGACTTCCATACAGTTTGATTTTCTGGCAGTTCTGGTTGTTTTTTTGTTTTTAAATTTGTTTTTGCCCTTCTTGTAGTTGTACAAGGAGGCCAATGGTATCTACCTATGCTTCTATCTTGGCCAGAATTTAGATAGTGTTAGTTTTCTTAGTTGACTATTTTAATATGTTTCTTATTTATATTTTTGATTTTTTCTGTATTTATTATATTTAGTTAAAAAAAGAAAATTCTGGGGACTATAGTTAACAATACTATAGTATTGTACATTTGAAAGTTGCTAAGAGTATATCTTAAAAGTTCTACTCACAAGAAAATAATTGTAACTATATGAGCTGATAGATGTGAACTAAGCTTATAGTGATCATTTTGAAATATATATATGTGTATATATACATATATATAAAGTAGTCATGTTCTATACCTAAAATAAATACAATGTTATATGTTAATTATATCTCAATAAAACTGGAAGAAAATAAAATAACAGTGCATTACACATAATACGGGCAGATATTATTTGGCAAGATTTTTATTTCAGTTTTGCATAGTCACAAGTGTGAACTGGGTCACAATTTAAAATATATTTCTTACTGTGGGACTCAGTGAAAAGAGTTGGAAAAAACACTGCCAGAGTAGTTAAAAGGAATATATTAGAGTGACATATTGTGAAAATAGATCTCAGAAATGGAATGTTGAGTGCAACAAGCCAAGCTGCAGCATTCTGTGATGCCATTTTTGAAAAAGAAAATGTTGTTTATACTATTGACTATCATATTTTTGGAGAAATCATATTTTCATATAAAATGGGCTTATACTTAACTAGGCTCCATCAGAGGTGCCTTCTGGGGCCTGGAGTGGTGTTTAGAGAGGCCTGAGCTTTATCCTGCAAGGTTTAGTTTGTAAAAAACAAACAAAAAAGTGTGAAGGTTTTACTTGTCTATTTAAATGATTAAAAAATGTTTACACATTCACTAGACTGTACACTTGAAAATAATACAAAATTATATTGAATGTAAAATGTAATATAAAAATTTTTAAAAAATTTTTAAAAGGAAAAAATATTTACGCATATGTAAAGACATTTTAAAGAGCCCCTTAAGCCCAGGTGCTTTCCCCCTGTTTTTGCTTTTTAAAATCCTCCTCTGTTACTGATCTGTTTAAACTTTAACTTTAATTTATCCTATAAATTTGCAAGTACATCTTATTAATTTTGTTTTTCATTTATTAGTCTAAGATTTCATAGAAAATCCCTTAAAAATTGGAAAAAAAAGAAAAATGGGTTACCTATTTAGATATTTGTAGTTTCTCTAGCACTTTCCTTAGCCAATTACCAATGTATTAGCACATTCACTATTGGGACAATTAGGCTGAGACATCTTTGCGGAATTCAAGTATTTCTTGTCACATGGAATCAACCTGTACCACATTTCCAAAGAAGTCTTTGTACATGAAAGCTCTCCATTTTCCTTTTCATTTCCACTCTTTTCACTTTAACACTCTGTAAGACGAAACACAAGGTCAATTGCACCTACATCAGGGTAGATTTATTTTAGATGATGTTCTAAATATACTTTACTGATGCTAAATATTAAATGGATTAGTTAATCCAGTTGTAGAAAACAGAATTAAAACACATAATTTCCCTTATTAGATTTAATAACTAATTAGCATACTCAAAATATTTATGGAGTTTGGAACATACTATGTAATCCTTTTGAACAGAATCTGTGTCATTTATTCTACTAGCTTTCCTTGTATTTGGGCTAAAATTGGGTGTGTAGTATTTTTTCAGGTAGCATTAATTTTCCATTATTAAAAGTGAAACAAAACAACAGCAGAGGAGTACAAAACTACTCTCTTATTGTCTGGGGCTAAGTAAGCATGAAATCTTAGATAGGGAAGAGCCCAGTAACACACTAGATATCTGGGCTCTGAAATAAGAATAGTATCAGCAGCCTTCACACATCAGGGTAAATGACTTTAGCGCTTTGACTCTAGACTTCTTCAACATGAACTAATAATGTAATAATGGTTTCAGAAAATGAGTATATTTATCAGAAGAGAAAAATAAATCTTGAACGCCAAATATTCAGGACTCAAGAGACAGTTTGAACTAACCAGCATATTAGAGCTAATCTGAAGCCAGGCAGTGAGAGATGTTGTTTGCCTCGGTTATGCTGTTTCCTGCAGATGCAGGTCTGAAGATCGATGTGCAGGCTCGCCCACAGGCACACGTTAGCTTTGGTGTCTTGCTGTTGTCCTTGTCTGAGTTCTTGCTTTTCCTTCTAGGTAGGTCTCCTTTCCCCATATCATTACCGTAGTCACAGTCTTGTTCTGAGCTGTCTACCAAAGCACTGGAGTCAGAAGGGCCTTGATCACTGAGGGCGAAATTACTGGACTTTCTCAGACTAGACTGCACTTTCTTCATTCTGTAAAAATGAAGTTATAATACCCACTTTATAGGTTTGATGCTAGGATTAAACTGAATAATACACTTTGCTCTACCTAATAGAACATTCTATATTCTGGCAAATTTGACAACCTTTATGTCTGGGGGAGGGGGGGAGGGTCAGTGGGAAAGGGCTGCTATGTTAAAACTGCCAGTGGGTTTTCTCTTTTTCTTTGAGGGACAATCAAATTGCTCCTTCATTTAGATAAAAATCTCTTTATTTGTTTGCTATGCTAATAGAAAAGCCAAGATCCTATTCTGGAATGGATAGATCTTTGTCATTTGAGGAGCTAAACTGTACTACATAATAACATAGTACAGTTAAACTTGAACAATGAGGAGAGGAGGGCGCCGAACCCTGCGGCAGTTGAAAATCCACCTATAACTTTTGACCCCCCCAAAACTTAACTACATGTTAAGTTTTGGGGGTCTTGTATCTGGGGAAGGAAAACAGTATTGGGAAACCACAGCTGAACCCCAGATGTGAAGGGCTAACTACATTACTGAAAAGAATTCCTTGTAAGTGGACCCACACAGTTCAAACCCGTGTTATTCAAATGTTACCTGTATAAGAATTAGTCTTCTTTGTAGCATTGATCCTTTTTCTATTCTATATTTTAACTGGCATGTTGTACTTCTTGTAGCCATGGAAGAAATAACCACCCTTCCCACAAGAAAACCATGCATACCTATTGGAGAAGCCTGGCTCTGTGAGGAGAGTGAATTAAAAGACATGCCCACTATGAGTTGATGAGTTGCTGCCTCAACTTCAGGGACAGCTGGTAAATGAGGGGAAGGGAACGTGTAAGGGAATTCTACAGCCACCTAGTTATATTAGTAGTTATCTAGTTCCCAGTATATTGCATAGGTTAATGTTTATTTTCTCCTCTGTTATCCACAGCTTTTGGGCTAAATCTTAACATTGTGCTAAATGTTAAAAGTTCTAACTGTCTGTGATTTGGGGAGGGGCTTGGGTCTGTGTTTCTATACTGAGAACGGAAAATAGGAGAAGAGATGGCTTGTTTGGAGACATGGTTGCTGAGGCGATAATTAGCACATCTTGGTAGAAGATACATTCTTGAGGGCTTCCAGAGATATTGGATTCCTGAAGTCACACAGAATGCAGATTTGGATTATTTGGACATTAAGACACGTGGATTGTTGGGGTAAACACTATCAGCTTGAGAGTATTTTGTACTTCAAAGAAGTTTTCCTAGGATGGAAGCAAAAAAATGGATCAAGAATGGTGAAATGATACCTATTGTTAATATGTCAGGTACATTCCATTCCTAGTGCCCCCCTCCCGAACCATTAAAGTTAAACTGGGTTGGAGGCCACTGCTTACTTTTAATTTGGTTCCTATCTTGTTCCAAAAATAAACTGGACATCTGGACCTCAGAGCCTGGGTACCCTGACCCCTTCCATTACTTCGTAAACTTCTGAAGCCATTAAAGAGTTAGATCTGTATTTATTGGCTCTATTCTTCAAGCTACTTTTTGTCTAGCCACGTAATGAAAGGAATGAACCATTTATTTTTGCCACCATTCTGTGCTACCAGGTAGAAAATTTATTTAGAGTAACTTTATTCCTATATCATTTATTCTGCTCTGTTATCTCCTAACCTTGCTCATAACCATTCTGGGCTCTAATAAAATGTTGTTGAGTAAATTTTGTGAGATATTGAGAATGAGAGCAATGCTGGCGATGCCGAGATGCTACCAATAGGACTTGGAAGTCCCCGAGAATTCCTTTGTCAGTGACTGTAACCTTGGGTGTGCTAGGATTGCAGTTACAGAAATAGGAGCTAAGTGGGGACTTCAAGAGGAATGACCTTAGCCTTTCCAACTGGTATCTCCCACCACTAAAATATAGAACTAAGGGGTATTTCTGATTTTAAGGCTAATCAAGTCCCTGAAAGGAGACTTTACATCAAAAGCTCACCAGGAGAGTGGAATCTAAAGAATGTGAAATGGGCTGATAGTCAATGTGTCCACATTGTAGAATTTGAGTTCTAGTGTCAGCTGATACTTATATGACATTTAGGAATCTATGTTAGGATTATTGCAAGAGAAATTATTTTACTTTCTGTTCTGAGGAAAATCCTGTTTTTTTTTTTTCTTTCTGAATCTTTAAGTGATGTTTTCCTTCTATGTTATTGCTTGGTATAATGGATTTTTATCTAAGATGAGTTGTGAAGATATAAGTGTTTGCTATAGTCAACACAATTTTGGTGTATTTTAAGATGATTTAAATACCTGGTTCTCCTGGTTAACATCAGCTGAAGATTATTGTTATTTGATAAATTTATTTTCTATTTATAAAATAATATGAAATTGTTCTATTGTGAGTAGCATGCCTCTTTAGGGAATTTATGCCTGTAATGCAGGAGGGCGAGCCCAGGAATCTCAACTTCTCCTTCAGATATGCTGAAAAAAAAACACAAGGAGGACTGGATGGAGCAGACATAGTCTTTATTACTCACATCACTGGGAACACCAATGGCAGCGGATCAGCAAAGCAGGACTGCACCTCCCTGAGTCTTAGACTGGTTTTAAGGGGTTCCAGACAATGGAGGGACGTGTCTTTTGTGTGACTCTAAACTTCATTACCTCAGTGTGTATGTGCAAAGAGAAAAGATCAAGAAGTGGTCATATAGGACAAGAAACCACCTGAAAAGGAGATAAGGAGGGAATTACGATCCATTTCCAAAGCAATAAACATTCCTTTTTACCAGGGGCTCCCACCAGCCTTCCATTGTGGAGGTTGGAAGAGCCATGTCCAGCATGACCCCAAAATACCTTTTATCCTATGATAGTCTCTGACATCTAAAAGTTATTACAGATGAAATAGAGACACCCTGGAACAGAATTGGTAGCCAGTTTAGTTGAAAGAAATCTCTCTTACATTTTTTAACTGCCAGGCTAATTAGGTAACACTTTTTATTAAAACTGCAAAATCACAGGACTTAAAGTTTGCCCTCCAAAACTTTATTTTTTTAACCCTCACCCGAGGATATGTTTACTGACTTTAGAGAGAGAAGACGGGAGAAGAGAGTGAGAGAATGTGAGAGAGAAATGTTGTTGTGGGACAGAAACATCTATTGGTTGCTCCCATACATGCCCAGACCAAGGATTGAACCTGCAACCTATATATGTGCCCTGACTGGGAATTGAATCAGCAACCTATTGGCATATGGAACGATGCTCCAACTAACTGAGCCACTGCCCGGGCCTGTCCTATAAAACTTCATCCAATGACAGATTTGATAATTTAGAGATTTTATGGTATTTTAAATTCAACATGTGGGAAGGGAGAATTGTCCCTTAAAACACTTCTAGTTACTGAGGCTTTGAGGCACTAGGATGTCCTGCTTTACAAAATCCAGAATTCCAATTGTAGACATTGGCTAGATTTTGGGTTATTTGGCTGTTTCCCGTCTCCATGGTGATTTTCCAACACTTTTCACACTTAATCTGAAAAATGAATGTTTTCTCCCACATCTTCTACCCACTCTTTTTTCTTGTAGAAACTGTTTTGGAGGATATATAATAGCTAAATATATTCACATATATTCTGGTAGTTATGTTTACAAACAGATGTAATTGACTAGCATTATGGTTTGTTATTTCCAGAATTAAATCTTACTAATTAAATAGTGTTTTCAAAAACACACAAAATAAACATTTTCTCACATCAGTTTCCTTGTTTTGATAATTATACATGAATTTCCTTTATCTAATGCATGAGATTCGTCATGATATTTATGTCAGTAAATACTGGAAAAAATATGGCATAGTCTTTCATACTAAATTATAGTAACATAGCAAACATTTAATTAGTGCTAACTATGCCCTAAGCACTTTACAAACATTATTTGATTTAATCTTCACAGTAGCATCCTAAGATAGACAATATCGTCATTCCAAATTTACAGATGGGGAGACTGAAGTCTAGAGAGGTTAAGAAAATTTTCCAAAGTCACACAGCCAATAAGTGATGGATCTGAAACTGGTATCCAAATCAGTTTGCTCCCAACTCACACTCTTAAGCTCTATGCGTTTCATCACTTAGTAATTCTGTGTATAGACTACATGTCTTTCGTTTTTAAATTGTCTTAAAGCTATGTATTAAATAAATGAATTATGGGTGAGAATGGACTTTTGTAATCCAATTCTCTTACAGAGTATTCTTGACATGACATTACTAAGAGTAGATACTTATGCTCATTGTCCTTTCTGCTAGAGACCTGCTCTGATGGGTGTTACAGAAGGATTCACCCTGCCTGACAGGTCATAGCTGTATGAACAACTGGGACCTTCACCACCCGAATCCCCGACTTCTATGCCCTCTACTGCAGTAACCTGTTTTGCTAGTCATCATAGATGATAGCCTAAGGGACTCCTTCTTGCTGTTCTTTGGGATACTTCTTACTTGAGAGCCAGTTTCTCTTATATTTCCTCTTTTATGTTGAATGTTTTCCATTATTGCACGGTGCTAAAACCAAGGAACTGCACTAACCAAACAATTTACGGCAATCTCCTTAAATGCCCCCTAGTATAAACAAGATCAGGCAGGTCTAGAAGGCCAGCAAGCCCCACCAAGGGGGAAATTCTTCCCAGGAGAGCTCTGTCTCCTGACCCTCCTGCTTGTAGTCTAGAAAGTGGTAGAAGAACACTGGTTTAGGAATTAAAGATGCAGGTTTAGTACCAAGTGTGTCCAAAAATTCTTGTGGGATTACAGACAAGTTTAATCACTCTGGGCATCAATTTCCTCATTTGTAAAATAGAGATAACAGCAATTGCCGAACTTTATAAGGTTATGATACAAATTAAATATAGTAATGTATTTGAAAAAATATAAGGCACCACACAAATAAAAAGTAGTTTGTTTCTGTGTAGCAACACAAGTATAGTGAGATAGGCTTGTAGAAAAACAAATCAGTGTCTAGGATTTGTGCATTTGTGCATTCTTTCTATGCAAGAAGATTCTGATAACTACAGGAAATTAGATCAAAGGCAGATTTCTAGGGAATTTGGCCTTTTCTCTTTGATCTCTAGCATGACATTTTGGTTATACATTTGCTTTTCAGCTCAGTTGTCTGCAGGCTTCACTGAGTAGTCATGGCTACCAGGATAAAAGGAAAAGATACCTGCCACACTTCATACACATGGAAGGTGTGAGGCTTAAACTAATTATTTATAAGGGCAAGAAAGAGATCTCCCAAAGCAAACACCTGTAAATGTTCTGGTTTGGAATAACTATTTTTTGGTAGGCAGAGTTTTAAGATGCATCTGCTCCCCACCTGCCCCAAGATTTCCTGCTCTAATCTCATGAATTGTGAATGTAATGAGCTATTATGTCCACAATTCTGTAGGTACTCAATGTTGCTTATCAGTTGACTTTGAGTTAATCAAAAGGGGGATTATTCAGGTGGGGTTAATCTAATCACATAAACCCTTTAAAAACAGAATTTTCTATGGCTGCTGGCAGAAGAAGCAGTCAATGAGATTCCCAGCATGAGGCGGATTCCACCTGCCCTGATTACTTTAGGAGATGGAGGGGGCTGCTTCACCAGGAATGGGATGGCCAGCAGGTGCTGAAAGTAGTTCCAGCTCACGTCCAGCAAGAAAACTTCTATTTCACTCTTAAAACTGCAATAAAATGAATTCTGCCAGCAATCTGAATGAGAAATAAATCTTTCTCCAGAACTGCCTGGCTGACACTTGATTTTGGCTTTGTAAAACTCTAAGTAGAGAATCTAGTTGAATCTGCCTAGACTGACCTATGGAACTGTGAATAATTTGTTATGCAGCAATAGAAAATTAATACACTATTGCTTTCATATGTTTCTTCAGTCCAGTTTTTTTTGTTCTATTTTGACTCCTTTGGCTCAACCACTGAAAATTGTCTTCTGTCTTCCTTACTGATATAGTTAGGAGTTCATTGTCTACTGACTTCATCTGTCACAAATATAACTGACTTGAATATGTATGACAAACACTCATCCATTCTTTTATTCAACAAATAGTCATTAAGTGTCTGTTACATACATAGGCTTTTCTGGATATTATGGATAGAATAATAAATAAAACCTTTATTCGTTCTCATGGAGCTTACCTTCTGGTAGTTAAAACAGGTAATAATAAAATAAATATCAAACTATAATACCAGATATTGTGAATTATAGGAAAGTGTGGTTGGAGAGAAAACCAATGGCCAAATATTTTTGCTACGGTAAAGGATTTATATTTTATTAGGAAGTTATGGAAGGGTTTGAGCATGGGAGTGACCAGGTCAGATTATTTTTTTTGTAAAAGGGTCACCTTGGCTGCTCTGTGAATAATACACCAAACTGGAAGTTGGGGAGTTGGAAGGTGGTGGGGCAGGGGCAGACAGGGGGAAGTAAGTGGGCTGGTTGAAAGGCAGAAGTCCAGAGGAGATGTGATGCTGGATACCACTGGGTGGCTGTGGTAGAGACGATGAAAAGTGATTAAATTTGGAATATATATGAAGGCATAAGAGGATTTAAACAAACAAACAAACAAAAACCCTTCGGTTCTTGAATATCAGTGATTAAGAGGTGGCCCCTGAGCTCTCTGCTGAACTCCCAGTTGATCAAGCTCTGCTCTACATTCCAGCTGGCATTCAGAAGATTCCAGTTTTGACTTGGCATCTCACATATATGCTTTATTTTCTCTTTAAAAATGGCCATATGAAGTAGGTATCTTTAACACTATCTTGAATTATATATGTACATGTTACATGTTATATATGTACATGTTATATTACCAGGTGGTATATGATGAATGCCATGCTCTAACATTAGGATTCTAAATGGTGAGCTGCATTTTTAGCTGAAGTGACCATGTTGGGTACACTCACCTCTATTTGTCAGGTCCCCGAATCTGGCACATTTGTTTTAGGCCTCTCTACCCAGTACATCATGTCCCTCTCCTTTATGCTAAAACCTGAGAGTGATTACAAATTGAACGGAAAAACATACAGCTGCCTTTTGAAGTATTCTCTGCTGAAAAGCTTTATAATGAGTGTAAGAGATTTGCAATGTAAAGTAGTTTTTTACCTTTCATTCCAGTATTATTCTGGGACTCTATTGTGATTCAAGGCTGTTACAGTGTATCAGATAGGTGAGCAATGTCATTTTCTTGTTTTTAGCAGTAATGGCATATTTGATGACTTCACTCTGCATTTCAGTGTAGATTTAGGAGGCTTGTGAAGACCCATCTGGCAGCATCTTGTCAGCCAGGGCCAGCTGGTGAGGCAAACAGTGATGTGGGCTCACACAGCATTTTCTGAGCCTTGCAGCAAATTTGTGTCACTTTTTGGTGTATACCAAGCATATATGCACTCACAAACAGTCTGCATTTGTAGGTACATTAATTCAACCCCTAGGACGAGGGTGGAGAAAAAAGAATGGTAAACCACATTAATATTCTTCCATTTTCCAGAACTATTAAGCCTCTTAAACTCAATAAATGTTTAAATCAGAGTCAACAAAGTTAAAGCCATCGTTAATGATGCCTCCACTTCCTTGTAATTGTGCCTGAATTTCTTACCTTTCTCCAGAGATCCATGGCTACCTAAATAAAGCATATGTGTTCCAAGGCATCAAATGAGCATTGGATGTTCCAGTCAGAGGGTTTCAAATTGAATCTGAATCTGCTGCCCACATTTGATCTTGGTTAAGTCATTTACATTCTCATTGGAAAAACAGAGGTTAAGATGATTTGCCCCACTTCTCAAGGTTTTAAAAAGAAAACAAAGGCTTTGTAACTGATAACCCCCACACAATATTAGTATTCTTTCTGCTGCTAACCTGTTCATTCTCTGGTAATATGGAAATTGACTACATAAGTGAATAAGTAACATTTTAATTATAAAAATCACTTAAATGGAAGTTAAGAATCCTTCAAGATTTGATTGTGGCAAGTGCTTTAGGATTCTTGTGCATCACTTTCCTTGAGGCAATTCAGAACTCTAGTACTGGTTTATTTCCTATGTTGGAAAATTTGGGATGATGCCATTTTCTCCTTCTTTCAATAAATTGACCAACCAGAAATGAGATGAAACAAAGGGAAAATATGTCTATCAGGACTGACTCTAAAATTCACCCATTAATTTTTTGCTAAATCAACTATACTTTTAGCTTTCGTAAGAATGTAAGTGTGTGGTATGTTTCTTGTTTGAGCAGGTGTATTGTTCTTGGGTTTCTAATTTCAGTAAAATCGTTAGTTAAAGTGTTTTCTTGATCAGTTTAATGATGATAATCCTGCCAATGCTTTTCTTTTGTGATAAGCAAGGGCAACAATGGCAGTAAAAACCTTTTAAGCATTAACTCCGACAGACATGTGGAAAGCATTTTGCATATATTTTCTTACTTAATCCTTACAACAGATTTATAATGTAAACATTGTTATTTCATTAGTAGGTCCTATACTCTTGAATTAGAGATGAGGAAATTGAGACTTAGAGAGATTTCAGTGAACATACTCAAGGTCACACAACTAGGAAGGAAGTGAACCGGGATTATAAAATTACTTGAAACTAGATTCTGTACTCATAACCTCTACCTCTCATGACAGTTTCTCATCACAATTTAAATTTAATAATACAGTATGCAATTAGTTGTTTAATAAGCCTTTGTTGGTTTATTACTTATATCTCCAGCAATTACCACTATGCATTGCACATAGGCACTTAATAATATTTGTAGAATAAATGAATAAATGAAAGGAAAAATTAGACACATCTGAATGAAAAACATTTATGATGATAGGTGATTACATTTTCTCTGCTTGTTTCTTCTTACCTGTGTAAGTGGAAAATAAGCTCTCTTCATAGTATTTTTTATTTCCTATGGCCTGAGACAGCGTATGACAATCAAAAGCTTTCTCTTCCTGGGAGAGTGGCTTCTGGAATTTGCAAAGTGCCTTCAGGGATTTGCAAACTGGCAGAGTTGTGAAACTCTGTGGGTGTGTGAATTTTGACAACTGATTTTGTAACAGTAGTGAGTAAAATAATTAGCCATTCTTAGATGTTTATATTTATTTAAATCTGATTATACTTGTGAATTCCACTTAAGAACATTAATATATACTGGTTAATATTTATACTTTTAAAGTAAAGAACACTATGATAGTCATATAAATATTTCTGATGTTCCTTCTGGGCACATGATAAGGTAACACACTTTTTTTGCTCCTTTGGAGTTAGGTGTGACTTGCTTTGGATTATAGAATATGAGTAGAAACGACATATTGCTTTAGGTGGAAGTTTTAAGAGACTGTCTACTTGCCATTTTTCTCTTTCTCTTTGCTACAGATAAGGAAATTTGAAATGATGACTATTTATCATCCTATATCTTAGAGCAGGAGGCTTGGAGTGAAGCCCCCAGCAAAACCATGATGGACGCATGGAAAGAGTGAGAAATGAACACTTAACGTTATAAGCATTTTATATTTTGGTTTGGAAAGTATTTCACTGTGGTAAGAATACTTAACCTGAGTTCTGCCCTCTTAAAAATTTTCTCAAGTACTCTCAACAATAAGCACAATGCTGCCCAATAGATCTCTAGAACTTAATTTGCCTTGCATGACTGAAAATTTATGCCCTTTGATTAGCAGCTCCTGTGGCAACCACAATTCCATTCTTTGATTCTATGAGCTTAAGTATTTTATATACCACGTGTAAATGGAATTATGTATTTTTTGTATTTCTATGACTCGCTTATTTTATTTAGTATAATGTCCTCCAGGTTCATCTAAAGTGTCACAAACGGCAAAGTTTCCTTCTTTTTAAAGGGTGAATAATATATCATTGTTTTATATATATATCCAGATCCTTGCCTCAGGTTTATTCATACAAATAGCACAGGAAGACACTAGTTCTGTATAGATGATAGCCCAGGGGTCATACCAGTTCATCTGTCCTCCCATCTGCAGAAAGAGGCCTCTACTGTGAAGACTTCAAGGGGGCCTGGGAACCTTTGGGAGTCTGAGCCTCAGCCTAAGCTGCAGCTACAACCACAGCTTGGGGCTTGGTTTCAGCTTTGGCTTTGGCCTTTGGTCAGCAGAGCATGAGACCCTTGGCGATATAGGCCCAAGCTTGTTTTCCAAGCTTGTGGTAAGTGATGTAGGCAAGTCAACTGAGCTTGTGGCTGCCACACTTTGGGATTTGGGGCTTGTCCTCTTTGGGATTCACAAGGACCTTGATAGCCTCGGCATGTGCGCTCATGGCCTTGGTGTTGTTGGCCTGCATCTTCTTTAGGCTCTTCTTGTTGTGCTTCTTGGTAAAGTGCGTGCTCCTCAGACACGTGAGGTCTACCCCTTAAGAGATTTATATCTTTATAATAAGGGTTTCTTGATGTCATTTCTGTGCCATTTTCAGGACTAGTTGTGCACAGTGCAGTTCTTGGACTTGGCCATATCTGCATGGAAGCCCATGGCTCCCGAAGAGCCTGGGACCAGAAGAGAAAGAGCTACCATATTTTCAATATCTATTTATCTATCAAAAAACATTTTGTTTGGCTCCATATCTTGGCTATTGTGAATAATGCTCCAATGAACACGAGAGTGCTAATATCTTTTTGAGACTCTGATTTCAATTCTTTTGGGTAAATACTGAGAAGTGACATTGAAGGATCATATAGTAGTTCTATTTTTAACTTTTGTGGAAATACTACTGTTTTTCATAGCAGTTTCCCCGTTGTACATTCTCACCAACATTGCACAAGGGCTCCAATTTCTCCACACCTGCACCAATGCTTGTCTTTTTGATATAACCTTCAAACAGGTATGAGTTGATATCTCATTGTGGTTTTGATTTGATTTCACTTATGATTGTGACACTGAGTATTTTTTCATATACATGTTGGCCATTTGTATTTCTTTGAATGAATGTATTTTGGAGTCTTAAATCCATTTTTTAAAATTGGGTTTTTGCTATTAAGTTTTTCCTAATATGCTTTTTGCTAAAATTGGCTGCTGACAGCCCAATATGAATCTCTCTTTGAGAATTCCCCTCAACCCATGGGAACTGTCCTCTCTGATGTCCACTCCCTTCCCCAGGTAAGCTTATGTCAAATGACTAGTGAATTTGCGGTGGCAAAGGGGCTCCTGACCTCAATTTAGTACTCCTTGAAATGCCCATCTCAGACCTAGATCTCCCTGGGGAACCGACTAAGGTCTCTGTTATAACTGCATTGAACTTCAATTCTTCCCTTTGCCAAATTTGCTTTCCTCACTCTTTTATAGGTATTATTACAGAAAATAAATTATTAAATCTTCTGTATACAAGTATCCATCTCAGAGTCTATTTCCAGAAAATCTGATTGAGTTAGTAGATGTGTAACACATAAATGTTTTACTTAGCCATAGAAATGCACAAGATTTTACCCAGGCTTGTCTTGGGTGATGGGGCTTTGGATGATTTTAATTTTCTAATTTAGATGGTTACATTTTTATGTGTTTAGCATTGGTCATATATTACTGTTAGAATTAGCATAAAGCAATAACTGATATATAGTTTTAAAAGTTAAGAATAATGTATTTGAAGCCAGCAAATGTAAGTTCTTTGGTTAAAATATTGGCTTTATGGTTTTGTCAGTCACTTAACAGTTCCTCTGCAACAGTTTTGTCTTCTGTAAGACATGGATGGTAGTATATCAGGTCTATGATTACTTCTGAGACTCAAAGCCAGAACACTCAATGCCTCCAAAATGAAAGATTGCCAAGGCATTCCTCTAACTGTTGGCACATAATAAATTAAGGCTTTATGGAAATTTCTGGTTTTACTTTGCTTCCTGAAATAATCTGCTAGTCTAGTAAGGTTGGTACACTTTGGATATTATTTAAAGGAGCCTTCAAATTATTCACAGGCAGCAGTGCAAGTCCATGCAGTTATTAAAATCTTGTCTGCTTTGAATGTGGAAACCACCTGTTCACTATTGTTGAAGGAATTCTTCTCAAATCAAATTTGAGATAATCACCTATACAGTCAACCTTCTTCTGTAGCCAAATTAGTCTGGTTTTGGTCAAAATTAATTTTAAAAGACAGCATGCATTTCTATATCTAGTACTTGACTACGCAGTTTTCTCATCTGTTGTGAATAATAAAAGGAGACAGCATACGTAATAAAAGGCTTAATTGAGACTAAAGTAGATGAGGCTTAATTGAGACTCTGTTTTTACACTAGTTGTTCATTACATGCAATGGAGATTTGGTTCACAGAAAACTGTAACAAATTTAGAGAAAGTATGGCTCATATACAGTTATATGTGTTGAGCAAATGTACAGGGTCCAGAATTCTGTATCTTGGGAAGTACTTGGGAACGTTTTACATAGAAAATGCTAAGTAAGAGTTCTTAGATACAAGAGGTTATTTCTTGGTGGAATTTTCTTTTCTTTTTTAAATATTGTTGTTCAGTTACCATTGTCCTGCCTTTTTTCTCATTGCTCTTCCCTGCCCCATCACCCCCCGCTCCCACAGTGAATCCCCTGTGTTGTCCACACACATGAATCCTCTGTTCATGTTCCTTGCCTTTCCCCTTCCCCTTCTTTCCCCCTTTATCCACCCCTCCGCCTCTCTTGTCACTGTCAGTCTGTTCCTTGTTTCTGTGCCTCTGGTTCTATTTTGTTTGTTTGCTTGTTTTGTTCATTAGGTTCCACTTATAGGTGAGATCATATGGTAATTTTTGGAAAAGGAAAAACAGGTATCCTTTCTCAGATTGGAAAACTCTTAAAGCCAAGACAGTAAGAGAGAATTTCTGTGGGTCTCCATTATTATAACAGGAAAGGAGATACTTTATTAGTAGGGGACTACCATTTTCTGATGGTAGAAACTATTTATTACCCATGTCTTTGGAAATTCCTGTTGTCTAATGTTATATATAGCTCTTTCTATAGTTAGGGAATTGATTACAAGGAGAGAGAAATAACTTATTGTTAGTATAGTGTGTATGGCCAGGGCAGATGAAAATATGAATGCTCCTTTCATAAAGCTAAAAAATAAAAAAGGGAGAGATTTTAACTCTCTAAAACCTTATTGAAAGTCATCTTTTCTTTAAAAAATATTTAATAAAATTTCACTTTGTTTTTTACACAGTTTTATCAACATATCATTGACATATAATAAACTGTACATGTTTAAAGTATACAGTTGGATAAATGTTGACATATATGTACACCCCTGAACCATAATGAAGATATATATCATGCCCCAAATTTCCTTGCTACCATTTTTAATTCCTTTCTCCTTCTTATCCCTTGCTTTATCCCCAAATAATCACTGATCTGCTTTCTGTCACTATAGATTAATTTGCATGAAGTTGATGTTTATATAAGTAGAATCATAGAATACGTGATTTTTCTGTCTGCTTCTCTTATACAGCATAAATATTTTGAGATTTATTCCTGTGTAGGATGTATCTATAGTATTGCATATATCTATAGCTTGTTCTTTTTCATTGATGAATAGTTTTTCATTGTATTGATTTACCACAATTTGTTTATGCATTCAATAAACTTTTACCTCATTTTTCCTATATTTTCTTCTTTTTCTTTTAATTGTTGTTCAAGTACAGTTGTCTTCATTCCCCACCCCCCACTCTCTCTCACCTTACCCACCCCTACCTCCCATCCTCAATCCTACCTCCCTTTGGTTTGTCCATGGGTCCTTTATACATGTTCCTATACTTTTTTCTTTAGAAAGGAGAGAAAACATTAAAAGGGGCACTATGATGAATTTAAGTGTAACCAACAAAAGCAAGCGGTCAGATATGACTTGGAGTATACATCTACTTCATTACTAAAGTATGAACTAGAAAGATTAAATTACTAAAATAGAAAATCAAATATGTAATGGTTCCACACAATGGGGTAGTGGCTTCTATTACAACAGATTGAATACACAAGCAAATACGAGAATCCAAATGTCTTCTATTCAGCCAGACTTTAAACAGATTTGTGAATATTTTAAATTCTATTCACTAATATTTTTTGGAAATTTTATTTTTTAAAAATATAATATTGATGTTAATATATAATTAGTTTATTGTTATTTTTAATGGTTTAATAAACAAGTACTTGAACAAAAATAAAAAAGTTAAAGAATTTCTCAATGAAAATTTCTTGTATGATAAATATTGATATAATAGTATGTATAAACTAAATTTCTTTAGGGTTTTCAATAACTTTAAGAGTTCAAAGGGAATGCGAGATCAAAAAGTCTGCAGAAATATTGGAACAGAAGTTTATTTAGCACTCAGATAACAATCTTAAGTGGATTTTCCTTGTCAACAAGTGACTTTTGTCTATGAAATCATTCAGCAACCTAAGCTCCTTCCATCTTGTAGCTTCTATATACTCTAGGGCTTCCTGTCACATGAATCTAGCTAAGCAAAATGGGAAAGAAGTTTTAGGATAGGGATGCCCCTTTCTTAAAAGTGTTCTTGGGAAAGTAGCAGGCATTATTTCCTCTCACCTTATGTTGTTGAGAATTTATTGGAAATGTCGTCTCTAGTGAGGCAGCCATTTCCCTGCTACAGATGTATTTTATGGAAGAGGAGGAATGATTTTGGTAAATAATTAGCAGAAGAGTGGTTTAAATAGCATTATTTTATGTTATTCTATTGAGTTGAAAATCCAAATGTAACATTCTTGAGCATTTTAATGACAGAGGTCATGACTTACTCATCTTTAAGTCTTGTGGACCTGAATGCCATACTTGGGAGAGTAAGTGCTAATGATGTTTGTGGAATGAGTGACTGCCCCACTGAATGAATAAATGGGTTAAAAAGATTAATTTTAATGATATATAATTTATAAAAAATGGTGATATGTATTTTTGCTTTTTCTTTTCTTTTTTATTGTTATTCTATTACAGTTGTCCTAATTTTTCCCTCTTTGCCCTCCTCCACCCATCCCACCCCCTGCTTCCACAGTCAATTCCCACAAGTCTATGTCTGTGGGTCATTCATACCTGTTCTTTGACTAGTCCCTTCCCCTTTTTTCCACCATTCTCCTCCTACCTCACCCCTCCCCTCTGGTCACTGTCAGTCTGTTCCATGTTTCCATGCCTGTGGTTCTATTTTGTTTGTTAGTTTATTTTGTTCATTAGCTTCCTCTTATAGATGAGATCATATGGTACCTACCTTAGCATAATGTTCTCCAGTTCCATCCATGTTTTTTCCTCTTTATGGAGAAGTATTGTCTTCAAACCATAAAGTGTTACATTTCTGAATGATAAAATTGAGTGGGAAAGTTAAGATGTTGAATAATATTACCAAATTAAGTGTGTGTGTGTGGGAGGGGGGCTTGATGGTTTCAATTTATTACCTAAAACTGGTAAGATTCTATTCAGTTGGAACAGATGAAATCTTGCTTTTGGATTTGAATGACTTACTACAAAGGTAGTAAAAAGACCAATTACAATACCAGTTCAAGTAAAAATTACTTAGTTAAGTTATTTCATCACAAGTCCAGTATGACTTGAGGTATGAAATAGCTGCTAAAAGACATACTACAGGTATAGGCAGTGCTAATATAGGCAGAGCTAAATTTGGGAACTAAATAGTTCTATTTCATTGTGCAATTCTGACCTCCGACTGAATAGGAAGTCATTATGGCCCCAACATTTAAAGACCAAATTTGACAAATAAAAGAACAACCATGTTAGTAAGAAATTAAAAATCATGTTTGTAGGAGGGACAGTTTTAGACTTGGGAACATTTATAACTGAAAAGTGAAGATACGAGGTGGAACAAATACAAATATTTGAAAGGTGTTATTGAGAAGAAGGATTAGACTTATTCCCTGGTAGATTTTTAGAATAGAGCAGGTTTCTCAGACTTAGCACTGTATACATTTTTGTCTGAATAATGCTTTGATGTGCGAGGTGGTCCTGGTTAGCAACACCCCTGGTCTCTATCGCGTAGGCGCCAGTAGCACCCAGGGCAACCAAACATGTGTTCTGTATTGCCAAATGTCCTCTGGTGGACAAATCCCCATCCACAGTCCCTTTGGTTGAGATCCAGTGGGATGAAACAATGAACAAATACTAATGGGTAGCCATAAATTTAGTACATCCTCAGTGTACACAACTTTTTCTCAACTGAATCTCTCCACAGTGGCATCTTTGCCCTGTGTAGTGGTTGAGCATCTCGTTACTGGATCTGCTTGAGCAGAAGCTTCTTGACTGCATGTCAAATATATTCTTGAGTGAATGTTTTTTTATTTGATGTGAGGTTATTTTTATTTATCTATAAATTCTCATTCAACTCTAGATTCTGTGATTTGGTGACACAGTTCAGAGTGTAATCTACCTCTTGGAGGTTACCTACTGGTAACATACCTGTGATTGGTATCATATATAGATGCTGAATATCTTTAAGTATCTAAATAAAATTAATCATAATAATTACATATTATTCAATTTAAGAAATATGGTTTCAGTATAAAAGTATGGAGTGGAAAGAAACTTTAATCATGAGATCTTATATTTTATCTTCCATGACTCTGGGCATTTTTCTCAACTCTCAGCACCTAAATACCTCATTATTAAATGGAAAAAAACAGTCTAGGTCCTCAGTACTTGCCACAATTTTTTGAGGCTAAAGTGAGATTACACTTGTGAAAACACACAGAGATACATGCAGTGGTATATGAAATCATTAAAATAAAATGATTCCATTGCTTCTGTTGTTTTGCTCAGTACTTTAATTTCTTCTCAGTAATAATAAATTTCAGAGAGCATCAGACACTATACTCAAATGGCTTTTAAAGAAAATATGGTTTTTATACATGTTTAAAAAATCACTACTGTAATGCACAGTATTACGCTGCAGTGAACCTATTATTCATGGATTGAATAAGTTATGAAATCAGAGGTTCTGAGGACTGTCTTAATGGTCTCTGGGATTATTAAAGCCTTTGGATTTGCACACGTCACGGACACGGTTACCACACAGGTCTAAGGTAGTGCGTGGCAATGTTAGTCCTCGCAGGGTCGAATGGCACGCTGGTGTTAAAGTTGGCAATAGCTGCCTAGTTACGGAGCTGGTCAGCATGTTCTCGGCCTCCCTCTAACTGCCCTATGAGAAGAAACATGCTGTGTTCCGTCTGGTCACTAATACATCGCTGCCACTGCACGAGGGGTGAAGAGGGGACAACAGACAGTTGGGCTGTCATGCTTGGTATATAAAAATGCATATGGAGGCCTGACTGGTAATATCTTGTAGCCCAAGCCATGCTCTTGAATAAATTATTTAGAATTTACATAGGAAAGATCTCTTTGAGATCAGTGTTCCATCTGTGACCTGATATGTAGATGAGCATTTAGTGTTTTTTTAAAAAGCCACCATTTTACAGTTGATGCATGTGTATCAAATGAAAGCATAGACCTCTCCATTCTTTAATCTCTTCTAAACTGTGCTTACTAATGGATAATTATAAGGCTTCTTCGTGGCATCTGTTTTGTAAGAGGGATGATGGCTATTACGGAAGGTCGCTCAAAAAGAATGTATCATTTATTGGTGGTATTGATGGTTATTTAATTATAATGGTAGTATATATTCTGCATGCCCCTATTTCCCTATCTTTCTATCTCATCTTCAAGCTTTCCATAATGATACTTCTTATCTGAAGAATATATGACTTATAGTTGTAGTGCAATATAAGCAAGAATTTTTGAATTGTGGCGATAGGATGATTTAACTTATATTTGATGCATTTACATTTAGCAGTTCACATCGCACACTTTTTTTTTTTGATTTGAGGTAATCATCAATTTGGAAGTATTTTGGATACAGTAAAAATATAAGACTAGAGTTGAACATTTTCCAAGAGAATATATTTGGTAACAATTTCATTCTTATGTTTTACTTAATAACTTTTGGTTGAACTAATCATAAAGGAAACAAACCTTTTTCTAAACATTTTATTTATTGATTTTTAGAGAGGGCGAAGGGAGGGAGAAAGAGAGGGAAACATTTCTCAGTTGCCTCTTGTATGCAAGGACAGGGGACTGAACCCACAACCCAGGCATATGCCCTAACTGGCTATCTTTCGATTTGCAAGACAATGCCCATCTAACTGAGACACACCAGTCAGGGATGATGCAATCCCGGCCAGCAGGATCCTGTGTGGTGGCAGCAATAGACAAATACACTCGGACTACAGAAATCCTGTGGAGAAAAAGGGACTTCTGGCAGCTCTCTAAGTCAGACAGAGGGCCCCTGAGACCCCTGCCTGGACAGGCTTTTATTGTTTTTCTAGGCACATTACATCAAGGATGGTCCTTATTTACTATGCACAGGTTTGTTTTGGTGGTTATCTTTTACAGACAACAAAGGAGAGGATGTTGCTAAATACATCAAAGAAGGGTATTTGCAAATGTAAAGGGAAAAGTGGTCGAACAGGTTACACTCCATACTTAGGAGGTTTAGCTCAGATTTTAGGAAGTTAAAGATACTCAGTAAACATTTGCTGCCTCAATTCAGGGTGTGGGAGTTTTAGCAAGAGCAAGCCTCATAGTGGTCTAGGTACAATGCAGGCCTGATTCCCCACAGGAGAACCTGTCCGTGGGTGTGGGTCCTGTCCGCCGCACCTCACTCCCCACTGGCTTTTCTGAGTGGGGGCTGGGCCACATTTCCCACTCGTGGAACAGTTCCCTATAAGGGCAAGAAAACAAACCTTTTAAAAGCTTAGCTATAGCTCTGGCTGGCATGGCTCAGTGGATTGAGCAGCTGCCTATGAATCAAAGGGTTGCTGTTTTGATTCCTAGTGAGGGTACATGCCTGGGTTCAGTCTAGGTCCCCAGTAGAGGGAGCAGGAGAGGCAACCACACACTGATGTTTCTCTCCCTCTCTTTCTCCCTCCCTTCCCTCTGTCTAAAATAAATGAATAAAATCTTTTTTAAAAGCCTTTTAAAAATAAAAGTTTGATTATATTTCTGAGGTTTGCAATTTTTACATTAATTTTGTCACTTTGATCTATAATTTTCTTCCCTTGTTAGTATAAAACCAGGTGTTCACATTTTAAGGAACATTTTAAAGAAAAATATCTACAATTTCAATAACTGAACACTACTATTTTTAATAATTCCCTTTTAGTCTTTTTTTTGGTGAATATACTTCTATGGTTTTGTATGGCTTTTCTTTTCTTTTTTTTTTAGCTTTTAGTATTTTTTTATTCTTGTTCAAGTATAGTTGTCTCCATTTTCATCCCACCATGGCCCCTAGCACCACCCATCCCTGCCTCTCACCCTTGAACCTACCCACCTTTGGCTTTGTCCATGGGTCCTTTATTCATGTTCCTTGATGGACCTTCCCCTCTTTTCCCCCATTATCCCTCTCTCCCCTTCCCTCTGGTTACACTCTGTTTGTTCTTTATTTCAATGTTTCTGCTTATATTTTCTTTAAGATTTTTATATTAAGTAGTTTTAATGTTTATACAATTATTATTGTCAATAACTACAGAGTATGTTAGATATTATTTCTGTTAGAAATGATTTACTTAATCATTTCTTCTAATCCTATCTTTTATTGATTAAAAAAATAAATTTGATAATACTTTAATGACTATCTTTGTCTGGATAGCTATTTTTCTTCTCTGCTGGATTATTTACTAATGGATATTTTATGATTTTATGATTATTTTGCAGTCAGGTACATGCAGGGACACAATTTTATATATCCACAGTTGTATGTAAATGTATTAGTTTTACCACATCATCAAAATTCAGTGTCAATATTTTATTTTTTCATTTTAATAGATATAAAATTTTATCTTAACGATGCTTTAATTTTCATTTCTTTTATTATATGAAACCAAGACTGAATACTTTTAAAGTTTTTAATAAATTTTTGTATTCTCTCTAGTGTGAATTGTCTCTGAAATCTTGAGCGTGCCTGGAGCATTTAGATAAGCTCTTTATTTTGTATGGGTGCTGACACTTTGTTTTTAATACTTAATCGAGTATTTTCCCAAACTGGCTTTCTTTAATATTTATTCTATTTTTTAATACTAAAATATAGTATAAATGTTTTGGTAGTCAAATATGTCAGTTTTCCTTTCATAATTTTGTTATTGCAAAATAGTTTTCCACTTTAGAAATGAACTTAATGGTAGATCCCAGCACAGAGAATAAATTAGTGTGGAATATTTCTAAATCCTAGTTTATAAAGATAGGATCAGAATTGTTTATCAAGATGGCTTCATCAGTGAATTGGCAATTTTTTTTCAACTTGTACTTTTTTTTTTTATTGTTGTTCAAGTACAGTTGTCTCCATTTTCACCCCATCACAGCTTCCCCTCCTACCCAACCTCGACCTACCCCCTTTGGCTTTGTCCATGTGCCCTTTATATATGTTCTTTGATGGACCTTCCCCTATTTTCCCCCATTATCCCTTTCTATCCTCCCTTCTGGTTACTGTCAGTTTGTTCTTTGTTTCAATGTATCTGGTTATATTTTTCTTGGTTGTTTGTTTTGTTGATTAGGTTCCACTTATAGGTGAGATCATCTGGTATTTGTCTTTCACTGACTGGCTTATTTCACTTAGCATAATGCTGTCCAGTTCCATCCATGTTGTCACAAAGGGCAGGATCTCCTTCTTTCTTTCTTTTTGTTGCATACTATTCCATTGTGTAAATGTACCATAGTTTTTTGATCCACTCATTTACTGATAGGCATTTAGGTTGCTTCCATTTGGCAATTTTGAAAACAGAATCAAATATTATGTTATACATATTTATGAGCTGTTTGAAAGTTGAAGATTAGAACTATTCTTGGTATTGATATTTGTTTTATTTTAGTTAGAAGTGGTAGTAAATGATTCATTTACCCAAATAAAAGGTAAATTACTAGAAGGATATCAGAAGCTCACTGAATGAAAGGAAGATATTGTTACAAGCCATTTTTGAAAAATACAACTACTGCACCTATTTAATTTGTATGTGGTATATACTGGAGTGTGCTACATAATGGGTTTACAGAAATTAATTTGGTAGCCACATATTAGATTAATAGGGGATAGAAACAGGGAAGGAAAGAATAGAAAGAAATTTAGGACTAAGCAAATGATAAAAGGAAAGGGAAAGCTTATAGCTATGAAATATTTTGTTCAAAAAATAAGAAGTTAATTAGTACTGGATATAAAGCATGAATTAAAAGATTTAAAATGATTCTAAGACATTAATTCTGAGTTATTGGAATAATAGTTGTGACAACACAAATTGAAAATTCTATCTAATTTGTGGGATACACTGAGGTGGTTTTATAGACTTGAAGTTTGACATGATGTTTGAGGTTTCAAATGTAGACGCCTTGTACAACATTGAAATGCAGAGTAAACACAACATACATTAAAGGACCTTCAGTGAGACATATAGGGTGTAGAGATACATATTTTGAGATTACCAGTATAGGAAAGAGAGTTTAACCCATAAAATAGAATATTTCATCTGAAGTAATAATATAAAAAGAAATGAGTCTAAGCTCATAGACTAAATCTGGGGCTTTTTGCAGTTTTATGTATAGAAAAAAATATTTGTTTTTGGAAAACTATGAATTATCTATAGCATACCTTTCCAAGTAATCAGATTCTAGCCTGCTCACTGTCTCTGAGCTCTGCCACAACTCTTCATAAGCTGTATATGACTGCTAGATATGTAGATGTTGTCCTGTGATTTTAACTTACTTTCTTGTCTAAGGAAAAACAAGTTTTGATTTCATTTGCATGATTCTCACCAATTTAAAAATTATTTTATTGTTCAAGTACAGTTGTCTGCATTTTCCCCTCACCACTCCCCCCACAACATTTTAAAATATAAATTTGCACTCTTTTGACTTTCCCTTTGAATCTTTTGTATCATCTGCCTTGGAACCTCATATCATATGAGTAGAAAAAATTCTTTTAACACATGTTCATGTTTATATTTGTATATTGTTACACCTACAGTAGGAAGACTTTTTTCAGAACTATTGTGATAGCTGTCAAGATTGTCTCAATAGGGTAGGAAGATCAGACTCAACTCCTAAAACAAGGACAAGTAAAGAATTATAACCAAGAAGCAGGTTGAGAGGAGTCAGTGCATGGAAAATTACTAAGAGGACACATGTAGGGTAGGGGGAATTCTTGTTAAACTGACCTAACAGGATTCTTGCCAATGGCAGGCTAGGGTGATCAGATATCACCGGGGGATGGAGGGGAGTGAGACATTTGATCAGATAAGGAGGGTGGTCATATTCAGGGTGGGAGGATTCTCTCTAAATAGGCAAAACAAGATTTTGCTATAACTGGGCTAGGCAGGCTTGAGACTATGCCTAGTTGATAAGAGGGCTCAGAGGTACCTGACTGAAGTTTGGTAAAGGAAAGAGTCTTTGTCAATATTAGAATTAGAAGGTAATATTAATGCCTGCTTTACAGAGTCATATGAAGCTTAATGCAGTAATGTGGACTGTATTAAGTTTTGTGGACTGGTGAGTGTTATGTTAGCATGAAGTTATGACTACATTTTGGGATTCAAAAGAAAAGTGTTTTAAGAAAAGTCATGAACAAGAATATGGAAAAGACTGCTAACTGCCTCCTAATAATCATTCTTTCCTTTCTCTGTTGTAGAACCTTGACTTTTTGTTGGGTAATTACTGCCCACTCTTAGTCTACATGTCTCAGCCTCTTTAATTACCTAGTATGACTGTCGGATTGAGTTGCGTTCATAAGAAGTGAGCCAAAAGGTGGGGTATGGTCTTCAAAGTTTGTTTGTTTGTTTATTTATACTTATTTATTTTTAATTGAGTTTTTTCTTGGCTAGGGCCTAAAATCCCAATTTTTAATTGCTGGAGGCTGAACTTCCTTTGTAATTCATTTACTTTTGTCAAAAGTGCTCTATATTTAAGATGGTGGCATAGGTAAACACAGCTCACCTCCTTGCATAACCACATCAAAATTACAACTAAAATACAGAAAAAAAATCACTCAGAACCATTAGGAATCAAGTTTAATGGAAGTCTGACAACTATGGATTTAAAGAAACAGCATCCATCCAGATTGGCAGGAGGGGTGGGGATGCAGAATGGGTCAGTCACACATCCATGTGCGGTAGATAAATATTAGGGAGGGATATCTCAGGAGTGAAGAGTCCTACCACACACCAGGCCTCCCAGTCCAGGGTTCCAATGCCAGAAAGATAACTTCTTATAACTTTTGGCTGCAAAACCCAGCAGGGACTGAGTTGGTAGAAGAAAATTCTGGAGTCCCAAGCAGTTCCTCCTAAATAACCCACTCATGGACTTACTCAGACTCACTCCCTCTGAGCTCCAGCACCAGGGTAATGGCTTGAAAGGCTCCAGTGTCATACAAGGAGGAACTAAAGTGTTTGGCATCAAGTTGAGAGCTGATGGACAGCTTTCTCCCAGATAGAAAGGCAGGCAGAGGCCATTTTCCCTTTTCTGAACCCTCCCCCAAAAGAGCCACAAAGCGAGCAGGCACATGCCATATCTGAGCCTCCATAAACCTGGCTAACACTGTTTGTCCTACCGTGGAGATCCCCTGAAGCTCCATCTCACCCAGCTTTCAGGCCTACCCACACTGTTGTTAGGGACTTTTCCATATGAATGGCTGGTCTTGGCTTTTGCTTCACAACTTCTTAAAGCCTCTCAAACAAACATCAGCTGGCCTCAGTGAGGCCCCAGACCCCATACCTCTTGCTAAGTGTTCCAGACCCAGCACTAGCAGCAGCCAGCTTAGTTTCACAGCTTGGCCTTGCTTGTGAATCTCCAAGCCCAGCACAAGTAGCAGCACTCTTAGATTAATTTATAGCTCATGTAGGGTGGCCCAGGGGAAAATACAGGTGGTGGCTGACCTTGATCTGCACCACCCAGGAAACCCCAGAGCCTGCACACCAAGTGGACAACTACAGACCACCCTTCAACATCAGAGCAATACCACCCTTCCCCTGCACTGCTGATCTTCCATAGAAGGTGGAGGTTGGTGATTGGTGGTCACAGCCAGTCCTTACAGCTGGCTGGCCTGGGTAAATTCCTCTCATTGACTTTTCAACAGCAACCAAGGCTCAAGTACAAGAGGAGGGTGTACTCAACCCACATGAAGGATGCACCTCGAATACCCAGCTTGAGTGATGGGGGTGCTGTGCCACTGGATCCTACAGGATACCTACTATAATAGGCCACACTACCAAGGCAGGGAACATAGCAGCTCTACCTAATACATAGAAATAACACAGGGAGGCTACCAAAATGAGGAGACAAAGAAACATGGCCCAAATGAAAAAACAGACCAAAACTCCAGAAAGAGAACTAAATAAGATGGAAATAAGCAATCTATCAGACACACAGTTCAAAACACTGATTATAAGGATGCTCAAGGATCTTAGTGAGGAACTCAACAGCATAAAAAAGATCCAATCAGAAATGAAGGATACATTAAATGAAAAAAGAACAATTTTGGGGGAAACAACAGTAGAGTGGATGAAGCTGAGAAATCAGTGACTTGGAACATAAGGAAGCAAAAAACCAAAAAACTAATTAGAGCAACAAGAAGAAAAAAGAATTAAAAAAAAAGGAGGATAAGCAGCTTCTGGGAAATCTTCAAGAAGTCCAACATTCACATAATAGGGGTGCCAGTAAGGGAAGAGAAAGAGCTAGAAATTGTAAATCTATTTGAAAAAAAATTAAAAATCCTTCCCTAATTTGATGAAGGAAATAGACATACAAATCCAAAGCACAGAAAATACCAAATGAGATGGATGCAAAGAGGCCCACTCCAAGACACATCATAATTAAAATGCCAAAGGTTAAAGATGAAGAGAGAATCTTAAAAGCAGCAAGAGAAAAGCAGTTAGTTGCCTACTGGGGACTTCCTATAAGACTGTCAGCTGTTTTCTCAAAAGAAACTTTGCAGTCTAGAAGGGATTGGCAAGAAATATCCAAAGTCATGAAAAGCAGGGACCTATAGCCAAGATTTCTCTACCCAGTAAAACTATCATTTAGAATTAAGAGCAGATAAAGGGCTTCTCAGAGAAGAAAAAACTAAAGGAGTTCATCATCACCAAACCATTATTGTAGGAAATGTTAAAGAGATTTATTTAAGAAGAAGAAGAAGATCAAAACTATGACAAATTAAATGGCTGTAAACACATACATAAATAATTGAATCTAAAAAAACAGACTAAGCAAACAAAAAGAACAAAGACAGAATCATGGATTCGGAGGGAATTTTGATAGTTGCCAGATGGGAAGGGGGTGTGGGGAATAGGTGAACAGGGAAGATGATTAAGAAGTGCAAATAGGTAGTTACAGAATAGCCATGGGGATGTAAAGTACACTATAGGAAGTGGAGTAGCCAAAGAACTTATATGCATGATCCATGAACATGAACAATAGTGTGTGATTTGTATGAGGGAGCAGGGGGTGCTTGAGTGAATGGGAGCAAAGTAGGAAAACATGGGACAACTGTAATAGCGTAATCAATATGATATTTAAAAAGTTAAATAAAATAAAATAAACTGTTATCTGAAAAGAAAGTGCTCTGTATTCATGTAGACTATGCCCTTCCAGAAATTTTTTACAGTACAAAGTTGTTACTGCAAATTTATTGGCTATCTTTTCTAGGTTTGTACTTCCTCTGATTTTTATTTCACTACTGTTATCAACTGACTTACCTGCCATAACTAGGGAATTTAAAAGAATATGCAAAAGAAAGAGAAGAGTGAATTTTATCTTTGAGTCACAATTTGTTCTGAACTCCTGAAATTTGCTCTGAAATCTTTAAATTTTTAGGTAGCTTTGCAAAATGGGATAAAAATTAATGTTCAACTTTGCTACTTCTTTAATATACTTTTAAAAAGGGCCCCAAGTTTTACTTTTACTCAGCTTGAACTCATCAGAGTGAATATGAGTAATGTACATCATTTAGTCCAATGTCCATTTGAGGCCCAGAATTATCCAGAGTTTTCCTAATGGCCCAGATAATTGTTCAGTAAGAACTCACTAATATTAGAAGTAGATTTTAAAACCTTAAGGAAGCAGGTCTTTGGACATTTCCACTAGATAATTCTCCCTTTTCTATTTACTTCCTCCAAAAGTAAAATTAATCCAATAAATAATTATATCAAATCATCTGGCTCATTTCATTCATTAGTCATAGGTAAGAAAATTTTACTGAATCTTTACCCTTCCCAGAAGAAACTTTCTCCCCACAAGATGGCTCCATTTTGTAAATCAATGTAGGGTATATTATTATTTCCTCTTAAATTTTTTTCCTCTTAGTATTTTTATTATTGCTGTGCATTTAAGTTAAGGAAGAATCACCTCAGGTTCTGTGTTTCCCTGCCAAGGCCAATATAAAAATGATAGGATAGAGAAATTTGGTTTGTTTTGGTTATGTTCTAATTAACCTAAGTATGAATATATTGATTGCTTCACCATCACTTGTGTTTTAATGTATCAGTTCACTGAAATTTATTTTAAAATGCCATATTTTCCCTTTTCACAGTCTCCTTTCCTGAAAGGGAGTGTAAATGTCTGAGCCAGACACCAGCCCTGAAATGCATTAGTAGCTTACAGTCAGGGTGCAGTGATAGGCCACATATGCGGGAGGTAGTTACAGGACAGGGAAAGTCAGGAGGCAGTTGAGGGTTAAACATGTGACGGATGAGAAGATGCTGAGAGGACTCATTTGCCTGGACCTCAGTGAGAGGGACTAAGAAGAAGAGGAGCAGTACTGTGTAATATTTGTACTTAGATGACATAGAAGACTTCCTATTACTGCAGTGTATTACACTTGTCTGAGGTGAGAATTCCAAATTCATCTGTTGAAATAAATCAACTATCCATTACCTATGTGTGATGTGATATATTGAATGTAAAAATACTTAGAAAGAACTAAGTTTGTTAAAAAGACAGTGGAAGAGAACCACTTTTAGAATTAAACAATTTGATTTCCACTTAATTTCAGATAGCTACATATTGTCACTTAACACGAGTCCTAACTTTACTCTCTTTTAAAGGTTGCTGAAACTTGCTGGCTTACTATTTGAAATTTTTATAGGAGTTTTGGCTATATAAAGGTTTTTTTTTTCATAAAGAGTAAAGTATCAATAAACCTTGCCCTTATTAGAAGAAAACATAGTTGAAAAAGTGTGGTACTTTACACAGCCTTCGGTTAGTGGGTATCAGCAGGGATTCACTATAGTAGTATGAACCTAAAAGTTTAAAATGAATGATTAGAAGGACCGAACTGAAAACTTAACGGGAGCCACGTGCAAAATTGACAATATAATCTGATCCTCAACAAATAAGTCTTTCTGTGTGTCAGTGAAAGGGTATTTTCAATATTACAAGCACAAACAATAAAATAATTAATCACTGAGGGAACAGAAGAAAATTCATAATTTCTTAAATCAATGTAACAATCAACTATTATTTAGAGAACATAGATAGTTAGAGGTGGCACAAAATCAAAAGGCATTTTCTTTTCAGATAGTTGATGGAGAATTAAATTAATTTAACCTACATTGCAACTTATTAGTTATAAATGTTTTGTTTAGAAACAAAAATTAGGAGGTAATACAGAGCTAATAAGAAAGTCAAGGAAAAGATAATTGCAGTAAATTCTTCTGCTTCAGAGGAAGTCATGGATAAATTTTCTATCAACCTCTAAAATAAAATATCAGAACAGTAATATGAGAAAGAAGCTGGTGTTATGTTGTACATTATGGTTAAAATAAAGCCTAAGGGACTGCAGGGAGATAGTGTGGAATGGAGGTTCTGAGAGAATTAAGTTCAATCATACAGCAGCAACTTACTAGCTATATTATCTAATGCTAGTCTATTAATATTTGTGAGCCCCCTTTCCTCATCTTTGAGATAATAACAATAATAATATCTGGGTGTGTTTTATAAGACTTACATGAGATGATATATGTAAAATGTGCACACAAAATGGTAGCAAATAGCCAAAATTATTAAAGAAAAATAAAATATATGATTCTTAAATATGGTCTTTGGAAGATAGCATAATTTCCATATAATAAGATAAACCCACAGTTTTGATGAGTTTGGAAAAATGTATACATTCAACCAAAAGCCCAATCAAGATAAACATTTTCATCACCCCCCAATTTTCCTTATGCTCTTTTGGAGTTAGTCTCCCAACACTTTCCTTGCTGTTGGTACTGGGTGATTGCTTTCTGATGCTATAGTTTATATTAGCCTTTTCTAGAGTTTCATATAAATGGAATCATACACTATAGACTCTTCTGTGTCTGGCTTTTTTCACTCAGCATAATGCTTTTGTGATTCATTCATGCAATCGTTTGCTGTCTTTCATTGCCAAGTAGTATTCCCTTTTATGAATACGTGTGTTATGTGCTGTCGAGTGGGCTCCAACTCCTGGTGACCCTGCTCAACTCTGGAAGACTCATGCCTGTGGCTTTTTATGGAGTCAGTCCATCTCATGTTTGGTCTTTTCCTGCTGTCCTCTATTTTTCCCAGCATTATTTATTTTTTTAAAATTTAACCCTTATTGTATTTTTTCCCATTACCATTTAGTCCTCTTATATCCCCCTCCCACCAGCAATCACCACACTGTTGTCCACATCTGTGAGTCCTTTTTCTTTTTTTCTCAATCCCTCTACCCCTTAAATTCCCCTTACCACTAGCTGTTGTTTGATGCAATTAAATGTTAATGGGCATTTTAGTTATATAATATCCAGCCATGTAATGTGAAAAATAGAGACATTTATTGAAGAAGACATAAGGTACAAGAGATATTGTAAATAAGACAATGATGCCTCAGTCCCCTTCAAAGTTATGACATTCTTGAGGAAATCTGGTTCATTGGTAGTGGTTTGAACCAAGTCATTAACAACTGCTGCATGATGTTCCTTCTACTCTGGTAGCAGAAGCTGCAGATCGAAATTTGCCATGACACATTTCATAGATCCTGTGTCAAAGTCTCATACACTGTAGTTTTTGGAATCTCCAGATCAGCTTCTAGTGCTTGCACTGTCAGTCGCTGATCTTTGTTGATTGAAGTTCATGCGCATTTAACATTCTCAGGGGTTCTGCTTGTTGCAGACTTTCCAGAATGTGGATCAATTTCAACAGATTCTCGACCATCTTTGAAGCATTTTTGCCACACTTCTATTTGTGCTGCACTCATTGCATTGTCCGCAAAAGCCTGAATCATCTGAATAGTTTCTGTGGAAGAATGTTCAAGCTTAACGTAAAATTTGATGCAGATTCATCGCTCTACTTGCTCAGTCATTTTGAATGTGATGGTCACACAGTACACATGCCCACTCAATGGTGTCTACTGCCCCCACTGACCAGTACAGTGAAGTTATTATTCATGCATGCTCATTCCATTCCACTCTCTTCAGCTGCCAGGTTACATGGATGTCGTGCAAACTGTTCTCATTGTATTAACAATGAAATGGCCAGACTCTTTTTCTCCTACCATTAATGTATGAAAGCCCCATATCCTCTGTCAGTTCTTGGTATGGTCAGTTATTTTGATTCTAGTCATTCTAGGGCTTGTGGAGTAGTATCTCATTATAATCTTAATTTTATTTCCCTCATAGCTAATGATATTGAGTATATTTTAATATGCTGATTAGTCATTCGTATAACTTTTTTAGTAAAGTGTTTATTCAAATATTTTGTGCAGGACTCAAACCAAGTAACCCTGGGTCCATAGGTTGGTGAGACATGTTTTTGGCTTGATATGCCTTCTAGGTATAGTCCTTAGTCCAAGCTGTGAGAAATTTCTATGAAAAATTACAAGGAGCAAAGATAAACCTAAAGTTCCATCAATCAAGTAGGAGCATGTCAAATTTTACAGATGCTTAAAGACTTTAAATTGTAATGGCATCTGGGGAAGATTAAACACTAACTCTTTTATGTTGTCATGTCTGACTACTGTAATCAATGCAAAAAGTATACTTGGTGATTCCTTTATAAACACATTCTGTTGTAAAGTCTTGTGCATTTTCGACACGAGATCCAAGGAAATCTAGGTAATGTAACTACCTATAGGACTTATCAGAAGAAAATAGAACTGAGATTTCGAGGGAAAGGAATACATGGTTTAAATTTTCTTCCCCCTCCCTCCCTTCCATCCCCCCTGCAGCTCCTCCCCCTCAATGTTTTCTTCTTTTTTCCTCCCCTCCCCAGTGTGGGTGGGGAAAATCGATTGGAGCAACTGCAGTTAACTATTGACCTTCTCTTAACTTCTCTCGACTGCGATTAACACAATAGTTTTGGTTAGTTTTTTTATCCAAAGGGAATGTTTTGCAGTAGATAGTACTATTTCCCATGTGTGATAAAACTGGCGAATTACACCTATGTGAAGCACTGTGTTGGCTGTACTGTTTCTGTGAAGGCACTAAAGCAAGTTCATGAATGTTAAGTGTCAGCTCTGAGTGCTTTCTAAAGTTATTTATGCTCACTCGGGTGCATTTGTGCCATAGAGAATGTGAGAAGAGATGTATGCATTGTTTCCAGTTTGATCATTCCAACTTTTGGGGGGTCTGAGGGAAATATATTCTTTAAGCAGAAACTTAGGTACTCCTCACCCAGGGTTGTGCTACAGCTGTGAAGCCAGTTCAGGGGCTGCTGGTGGGACGGCTTGCCTCACATAGGAAGCTTAGTCACCGCTGCTGGAGCTGGGGGAGTTCGAGAACCACTGGCACATTTGGAAACTTTAATTATGCAGCAGTTAACTGGTCTAAAAATTGCACCCAATTCCATCTCAAGAGAGATATATTCTCTATTAAACAACTTTTAAATGAGTCAAACTCCATTCTCATCCTCTCACGAATTATAGTGGTTCATTACTGTGTTTGTTTTATTTTGTATAAAAAATGTATAGGTAAATGAGTTAAACTATTTGGTTCTTAGCTTGAAGATACAAAGTGTTGAGTTAGAATACCACTTACAGTCTGATTTATAACACCTAAATTCAGTAATATGAAGAGAACGAAAATAGAAACTTCTATAATATTTTCCATTTCATTACTTGGTTCAGAATAATTGTTTCCTAGTTGAAATTACCTGTATGAAAACTGATTTTTACAAATGGCTTTGTATACAAATTGGTTGTAACATAAGTAATTGAAAATAAAAATAAAACACATAACATTTTTTTAAAAACTAAAACTCCATAAACGACCTCGAATAGCTGCAGCAATTTTGAGAAAGAAAAACAAAGCAGGAGGGATCACAATACCTGATATCAAACTGTATTACAAGGCCACTGTAATCAAAACAGCCTGGTACTGGCATCAAAACAGGCACATAGACCAATGGAACAGAATAGAGAGCCCAGAAATAAACTCAAGTCTATACGATCAATTAATATTTGACAAAGGAGGCAGGAGCATAAAATGGAGCAAAAACAGCCTCTTCAACAGATGGTGTTGGGAGATCTGGACAGCTACGTGCAAAAAAATGAAACTCGATCACCAACTTACGCCATACACGAAAATAAACTCAAGATGGATAAAAGACTTAAATATAAGCCGTAACACCATAAAAGTCCTTGAGGAAAACATTGGCAGGAAAATCTCAGACATTCCACGCAGCAACATCCTCACAGACACATCCCCTAAAGCAAGGGACATAAAGGAAAGAATAAACAAATGGGACCTCATCAAAATAAAAAGCTTCTGCATGGCTAAAGAAAACAGCACCAAATTACAAAGAGTACCAACAGTATGGGAAAACATATTTGCCAACGATACCTCAGACAAGGGCCTGATCTCCAAAATATATAAAGAACTCACTCGACTCCACTCCAGGAAGACAAACAACCCAATTAAAAAATGGGCAAAGGACTTGAACAGACACTTCTCCAAGGAAGACATACAGAGGGCCCAGAGACATATGAAAAGATGCTCAGCATCACTAGCCATCAGAGAGATGCAAATTAAAACCACAATGAGGTATCATCTCACACCAGTCAGAATGGCCAACATAAACAAATCCACAAACAAATGTTGGAGAGGATGCGGAGAAAAGGGAACCCTTGTGCACTGTTGGTGGGAATGCAGACTGGTGAGGCCACTGTGGAAAACAATATGGAATTTCCTCAGAAAACTAAAAATGGAACTGCCCTTTGACCCAGTAATTCCGCTGCTGGGATTATACCCTAAGAACCCTGAAACACCAATCCAAAAGAATCTGTGCACCCCAATGTTCATAGCAGCACAATTTACAATAGCCAAGTACTGGAAGCAACCGAAGTGCCCATCAGCAAACGAGTGGATCCAAAAACTATGGTATATTTACACAATGGAATTCTACGCAGCAGAGAGAAAGAAGGAGCTTATACCCTTTGCAACAGCATGGATGAAACTGGAGAGCATTATGCTAAGTGAAATTAGCCAGGAAGTGAGGGACAAGTACCATATGATCTCACCTTTAACTGGAACATAAGCAATAGAAGAAAAAAGCAAACAAAATATAACCAGAGACATTGAAGTTAAGAACAATCTAACAATAGCCAGGGCGGGGGTGGGGGGTGGGGGCGGGGATAGTGGGAAGAGGGTATTACAGGAACTACTATAAAGGACACATGGACAAAACCAAGGGGGAGGGTGGAGAGGGGGGAGGGAGGTGGGTTCACCTGGGGTGGGGTAGAGGGATGGGGAGAAAAGGCATACAACTGTAATTGCATAACAATAAAAAAAATTAAAAAAACAAAAAAACAAAAAAACAAAAAACAAAAAAACTAAAACTAAAAAAGTTTTCAATCAAAAAATATAAATAGGGGAATTTCAATATCTTCTGAAAATAGAATCACAAAATATTCTAGGTTGAATATCACCTCAAAAGTAAGTGCCTAGAATTTTTTATTGGCAATTTTATTTTGAATTATTTCCTAAGAATTCAAGGCACATTCTCCTTTAGAGAGAAAGATATGAAGCATGCTAGAGGGCACATATTGACAGCTCTTCTAAAGTGTTTTGTTATGAAAGATCTATGGATTAAAAAACACTGCCAGAAATTGGTGCTGTTATGTTGGAGAAGTATCAGCTCATTTCCTTGTGAACTGCATCTCCTACATTTTCAGGTTTTCTGAGTTTTCTGAGTTTTCAATTAGGAAGAAATTGTTCTTCTTCATCTTACTCAGTATGTCATTCATGTCAAATTCTAAGTTTCTTTTACTTATTTTGACTCCTGGTTCCCAGCTCTGATTTGTGCCTTTTAATCTCTACTGGAGATCAAAACATGCACAGAACAGTGGCTGGCTCTTCAGTCTCTCATATGAATAATTGGACTTATCTGACATGATTTATATCATGAGAAATAATAATTTTAAAGGATAGCCATGCCTGCATTCCTGGAAAATACCAAGCTTTTAGACATATATCATTTGTTGTTTAATCTAGGTTTTGACTTTTAAATGCACTTTAAAGTTTTCAAGTGCAGTATTTATAAGCAAAGTGATAGATGTCTGAGATTTACCTTAGAATATTTCAGTATGCTGGCAAAATCTTGTTTCATTCAAATCTGTTTTTCTACCATTCTCTGATTTTCTCTCTGTTAAGAAAATACATTTCTCTGGCTCTCTTTCACTCTGGATTCCAGGGAGTTTTGGTCAAGGGGGGGTACTGGTAGAAGATTGGAAGGCAGGAAGGGTGGGAGAAGCCAGAGTATGCCACTCCAAATCACTCTTCTCTGGCAGTGAATGATCTCCCTGTAGCTCCTAGCCTAACTGAGCAACTCCCAGCGTGGTGGCAGAAGTGAATCTTCTGATGCTGTAGCTCCCAGCAGAGATCCCTGGCATCTGGGCTCTGGTGACATCTCTTTCCATTGTCCTTCCAACACTAGCGTTTGTCGCCTGTTATCCATTTCTGTGCTGATTTCAGATCTCCTTTTAAACTTCTCAGGCTTTCTGTCATCTGTGAAACCAATCCATGTATTATCTTATTATTTTTTCATGCTCCTTATTTTATTTTGCCTTAATTTTTAAAGTGAGATGAAACCAACCCATTTATGTTTAAAGTCCTTATATTTGAAAATCAAAGTGGTTCTTATTTCCTGTCTGGACCTTGTCGTCATATCCCCAAACAAAGAAACAAAGAAACAAAGAAACGGAAAGGTGGGAGGGGCTTCCACTTCTGGTAGATGGTGTAACCCCACTCCAGCCAGATCCACCTGCTGATGACACTTAGAAACTCAGAACAAAATAAACAACAACATGAAGACTCTGAAAAATAGCACAGAACACAGATTTTGGAGGGGGACCATGACTTGGAGAAATCAAATGTTTGAGGGGGCAGGCATACTATTTCTTTTTCCTTTCATTTTCCTCACAGGCAGGAACCAGCATGGGGTTGTACATGTACAGTGGCACATACAGATAAAATGGACGTAAATTCCATCTTTGTGAACAGAGGACTCAGAGAAGAGAGCCTTAGGTGACCAGAGATTTGGGGGAATCAATAGAGAGGAATGGAGAGAAAGAGAAAGAGAAAGAGACAAAGAAGGTTCTCCTAATTCTGGGTATTAACCCGAACTAGTCTCAGACTAACCCCTGCACTGTGCATCTGTGTATGCATGGAACACAACCACTGAAATATAGCTACAGCCTACGGAGCTTGACTGAAAATTGAATCACCTGAACAAGCCGAGTAACACATGCATGAGACTCAAACCTATGCAGGAAAAGTTTAAAAAACTAACTGGAAATTTGAACTAACCCTACAGAAGGCAAACAAACCTTAAATTATGAACCTAATCTGGTTGGATGCCTCCTAAAATAGACACATCAACATTCTCTATAGTATTAAAACAGGCCTATCACTTATGCAGCATAATGTTCATAATATTTAGAACACAACCCAAAATTACTCAAAATGAAAACAATCAGGAAAATGTGACCAATTCCCAGGAGAAAAGTGCATGCACACGCACATGCACACGCAAGCCACTAGATGACTCAGTGCTGTGAGTATCAGACAACATTTTAAAGCAGTTATTGCAACCACGCTCTCCGAGGTCAAGAAAAGTGCACTTGATATCACATAGTTATTGTGCGTAATTGGATTGCGGGCGATGATAATTATCAGGATTATAGTTCTGAATTGCTTTTTTTATTGTGGCAAAATGTATATAACACAGAATTTAGCATTTTAATTATGTTTAAGTGTATAGTTCTGTGTCAGTTAAGATGGTCGTGCAACCATATCACCCATCTCCGAAACATTTTCACTAAACCAAACTGAAATTCCGTACTTATGAAACAATTAAATAATAGAGATATCTAGGGTGTTTCTCTCTTGAATAATTACAAATATAAAGCTGAGAAGTAGAAATTTGGTGTCAACTATTACAACGGAAAAACTGTGATCTTTCATTCAATTTTTAGATCTAAGTTCACAGGCCCCCAGCCCAATGATTGTAGGTGGGCTGGGGACCTCTTGAATACTGCAACGTCAATAGAAGCATATAAAATAAACACTTTTTTGATCCTTTCATTAAAAAGCCGGATGCTCTTTGAAGATTGACTTTGTGGTAAGTAAACAGGATTGGAGCCTTAACTGACATTGTTATTAGTGTCCTAAAACAACGTCATGATCCTTCAGGTAGGGGTCTTGGCCCAAGTTTATTTCAAAGCATATTCTACTGGACTTTAGGTTCATTTACAGTTTTTTCTCATATCTTGAAAGTATAATTAGGATAGATACAATTAACAACTGGCAGGAACTTCTGACTTGTATATATCTGTTTGTGGAATAATGACCATTATCATACCAAGGGCCCTTTCTGCTACATTATACACTGACTCCTCACTCCTTTCTTAAAGTCTCCACTTGCTTGGCTTTCATGCCCTGATCTTGTGCTTTTATTTACTTATTCTGTCTATTGGAGTAACCCAAACATGATAGCTGAAGTCCTTGAAAATGTCCTCACCCATACTGGCTGTGATGGTTAATGTGAAGGGCCTGGAGAAAGGGTTACTCCTTCCAGCAGAGTGAACAGCAAGTGCAAAGACTCTGTGATGGGAATAAAATCAGTATCTTTAAGAGACAGAAAGGAAAGCATTGAGCTTGGAGGGTAGGAAGGGAAGAAAATAATGGAAAAAGGTAAAGTTGTAAAGGTAGAAGAATAAGATGAAGCATAAGGCTCTTAGACCATAATAGACAATGTGTATATTATTTTAAGTGTTATTTATTAGTACAGGACAGAAGTGTGAGTAGAGACAGTTGACATACAAAGAGGGTTAAAAATATAGCAAGAAATATTTAAGTGTGTAAAATGTAAAAACTAGATATTTGTTGAATGTGAGCCAAGAAGGTGAAAAAAGATTCTAGGATAATTCTTGGGTTTGTGGTTATGTCATGGTAATATCATCTGATAAAGAAAGAATAGGAGTACAAACAGGTCTCAGTGAGACAGAAAAATGAGCAAGAATTGAACATGCTGTATTCCAATGGAATATACCGCTGATATATGTGTATGTTAGAATATTTGACTGTAAATGTAAATATGTAAATATTTGACTGAAAAAATGCAGTAATTTAAACATGATAGAAGATATGTCTTTTTCATATCAATGAAGTTTAGAAATAAAATAGGGCTGACTTGTGCCTGGCTCTTAATTTACAAAGGTAATCGAATGGCAATGTGGAGAGGTCGATGTCATTTAATGAAATGTTTATTGTTACTTATAGTTCCTCTAGAAGTGAGAGGCATGGCATGCCATGCAGGGCCACATGGGGGAATCACCAGAATTGTTCAGAAGGCAGAAGCAAAAGCAAGGGAAAAGAATGGGTCACAGCTCATTGGGTTTTCTATGGAGATGGCAAGACAGGGTTGGGGACACAGTTTATAATTGCCTCGTTTGCATAACCCTCATGGGCTTTGGAGCAGAAGAGATGTCTTTACTTGTTTGGGACCTGGTGCTGGGTTGATTCAGAGCAAGAGAAATATTGGCTTGGTGTGTGAGAGTTAGTTAAGATGGTGGTTTCGGATGTGGACTAAGTATTGATTGGTTTCCTATGAAATGGATGTTAGCAGGCAAATTGCTCACTGTCTTTAAGAATTAGCTAGCCCCACTCTGTCTGGTAAGGCTCAGTGGTTGGAGTGTCCTCCCGTACACCAGAGGGTCCTGTGTTCAATTCCCAGTGAGGGCTCATGCCTAGGTTGCAGGTTCAATCCCTGGTGCCTGCAGGAGGCAACCAATTCATGTCTCTCCCTCTCTCCATCCTATTTTTCTAATATCACTGAATATATCCTTGGGTGATGATTTAAAACAAAAAGAATTAACTAGCCCCTGAAGGAGCAGTCTCCTCAGCCAGCAAGGTCTCCTAAGATATTAAACATCATAAAATAAATAACATGGAATACAAGGGCTAGTAGAGCAGCTACATTATTTTTAACCATTGCTATCTTGTTAATCTCCTATCCTCAACACATGAAGTAACCTCAAGGCCAACAGAGTTTCTTCACCTCCAGATATCACATCTCCATTCCATCTAGTGGGAGGGAGTGAGGATGAGCAAGCCTCTTTCCTTCCTTTAAGGATGTTCTGGGTGGTATCATAAAGCAATTTTCCTTTGGTGGACACACGAGGAAGAATCTATGAAAGAAAGCAATAATTGACCTGGAATAATTATGAGTCAACATCAGGGACATGGAAGCCAAGTGAGTGAATATTTGAAGAGAGAGAGGTCAACAATGTATGCATAATATGACAGAGACAGCAAAGTGTTCTCTGTATAGTCCCAATAAAGAGTGACCATCATTACAGCAATTTTAAGGGAGAGGTAAAAGGTAATAATAGAGAAATGAGGAAATAAAGATGGCAAGCATGGACTTTTCTTTCCTGAGGGTTGGCTAACAAGGGAAAGTAGGGAATTGGAGAACACACAGAATGAATGAATTTGTATGGTAGATTTTATGTTGACAATTAGTGCAATCTGCCTAGAAAAGGTAATAAATACATTTAGAAAAAATAGAGACCAACTGGTAAGCAAAAGCATAAATATTCAAATAGTGAATTCTTTGTTTTGAACTGAATGGTAGCTTGTAGTGCACTGGGATAGATAAAATAGCGAATGGCTAAGAGACAGATCATTGGAGCCACCTCTACATCTGTATGGCAAGCTGACTGCTGGGTGGGTATAAGCAGAAAAGGAAGGCTATGTCATTTGTGTCATTTCCGGTCATATAAGCAACTACCATTTTTTCCCTAATGAGGTGGTTTCATAAATATCAATTTAGCAGGATATTGCTTTCTTGTACTTTGTATGATCTCCCAGAGGAAATGCTTAACATGGGATTTTATTTAGAAAGGTAGTGAAAAATTAGTGTGATATATTATGGAAGAAGGTGTGAGTGCCATTTCTAAATAAAAAGTTTTTAAGGAAGGTTTCCTTGGAAGTACTTTATTATATAACCTGTCAGAGGGTCTCAGTGACAAGTAGGCAGAATTGAAAGACCATTAAGTGACTTACATATTAATGTGGCTTATACTTTCAAAGGCAACCAAATTATTGGTATTCAACTAGCATTTCTTACTGTTTAATGAGAAAAAAAAAGACCCTCTCATTTTCCTTCTACTGTTCAACATTGTTCTTAATTATGTCACTGATCTTGCTACAACTGCTGCACTTGACATCTAATATATCTGATTCCAAATTGGTTTGTAGTTGAATTTTGAAAAGATCAATAGATTCACTTACACTGACTCTCCTGTTACTAAAACGTGCCTGTACATGCAAAGAATGAGATTACCAGATTTGATTCACAACCTCTTGGCTGTCTCAGAAACAGCAGTTCACCTGGAATACTGTGTAACAAATGAAGAATTAAATTAGGAGTACTGGTTGGTCCCTATACTCTCATCTGTGCCTAGTCTACATGAACCAGTAAATGAGATGTTGATTTTCTCACCATTAGAAAACACCTTTGTTTGGATTTCTTACCCACAGAAATAAAGTGTTATCAATAATAGTAAAATAATGATTATGATAAAATTGAGTGCCATGTTATTTACATGGGACAAAACTATATCAGTAAATTATCTTTTAAATTTAACTTGAAGAAATTAAGGGAAACTGATTAAGAATAGTACATGTCTATGGAACCCATTAAGTATTTATTTGCTATTTCTTTGAGTACATTACTAGATTTAATTCAGTAGTTATTGAAAGAAAATACAATAGCATTGTTTGCTATTCAGTTGTACATAAAATACACATAGGACAGACTCTATTTTGTCAAGTACATTCTAATATTTCTTTTTTTAAAATATATTTTATTGATTTTAGTATTAAAGTTGTCCCATTTTGTTTTCCCCTTTATTCCCCTCCACCATGTACTCCCCTCTCACCAGCATTCATCGAACTTAGTTCATGTCCATGGGTTATACATGTAAGTTCTTTGGCTTCTCCATTTCTCAAACTGTTCTTAACCTCCCCCTGTCTATTTTGCACCTACCATTCATGCTTCTACTTTTACATTTCCCCCCACTCCCTTTCTCCCCCTCCCCACTGATAACCCTCCATGTGTTCTCCATTTCCGTGATTCTCTTCCTGTTCTAGTTGTTTGCTTAGTTTCTTTTTGTTTTTAGGTTCAGTTATTGATAGTTGTGAGTTTGTTGTCATTTTACTGTTCATATATTTGATCATCTTTTTCTTAGCTAAGTCTCCTTAACATTACATATAAGGGTTTGGTGATGATGAACTCCTTTAATTTACCTTATCTGGGAAGCACTTTATCTGCCCTTCCATTCTAAATGATAGCTTTGCTGGATAGAGCAATCTTGGATGTAGGTCCTTGCCTTTGACTTTGAATACTTCTTTCCAGCCCTTTCTTTCTTTTGAAAAATCAGCTGATAGTCCTCAGGGAACTCCTTTGTAGGTAACTGTCTCCTTTTCTCTTGCTACTTTTAAGATTCTCTCCTTATCTTTAATCAGGTTGCTCTGAACATTTTCTCAAAGTCACTAAATTAACTATATGCCCTATGTAAACTCATTGTTAACATCACTGTACTTTTCAGTCCAAATATCTGAATCAGAAGATCCAAGTCTTACTTCTAACTCTCCCAGTGATTTGTCTTATGACTTCAGAAGTTATTTTAATTTTGAGCCCTAGATTCTCATCTCTACAGTAGAAATAAGTTTTTGAGACTTAATTAAGGTTATAAAAGCAATGTTTGTTTATATATAAAAAAGCAGTAAATAGGTATTTGCCCCCAAATTCAAGTTTACAAAGGTATAATTTGTTTTGTTTTTAATTTTTATTATGAAAAATTTTATATATACAAAACAGAATACATTATGTCTACCTATGGTTTACATAATAATAAAACTATGGCCTATGTCCTTACTACCAGGCTTAAGAGACAGTAATTTGAAGTCTCCAATTATATTCACCTTAGTCACTTTCAGATAAAAAGTATTCCTTTTAAAAAAGGTTTTATCACAAATATCTCTCTAAATATTTTCACATTTTGTATTCCTGATATTTATATAAATTAAACAGTACTGTAGGTATTCTTCTGACTTGTTTTTTGAGTATAATATTATTTTTAATATTCATCTACATATTTAATTTTAATTTCATTCAATCATTCAAAAAAGATTTGTTGAGCCAATTGTGTGACAGGTGGCAGGGATCAACAATGAATAAAACAAACAAAAACCTCTGCCTTCATTAAACTCATTTTCAAGTGGGAAAATGTAGTAAATAAACATAATAAATAAGTAAGTAATTTAGCAAATTACTTAAAGTTCATATGGTAAAAATATAGCAGAAGAGCAGGAACAATAAGGCTTAGAGGTGAGTACTATAATTTTAACTAGAGTGGTCAGAGTAGGCAACCCTAAGAAAGAGATGTAAGCAAAGACTGAGTAAGTTGGAGCACTTAGCCAGGTAGGTAACTGGGGAAGAGAGAATAGGCAGGTGCAAAATCTCTAAGGTTATCACATGTCTGGCATGTCTGAGGAACAGCAGGTAGGCAGCTTAATGAAAGTGGAGTGAGTGAAGATTAAAGCTGGTAGAAGATGAGTCAGAGAGGTCATGGGGCCAGATGTGTGGAATCTTCTAGAGAGCTTTAAGGATTATACCATTTTTCCTCAAGGGGAATGGAGAATCGCTGCAGTCTATTGAATAAAGAAGGAATGTGATCTGACTTACCATTTAAAAAACACCAATCTACTTGCCACAAGTTGGCAAGCATGGAAGCAAAACAAAACAAAACTGGTTTGGAAGCTGTTGGAGTAAAATTTCATAAAAATAATGATGGTCAGTTAGGGTGATAGCACAGGACATGATGAGAAGAGACGGGTTTGTATATATTTTTGGTGACAGATTGCATATTGGGTGATAAATCAGAAGTCAAAGATGAATCTAAAACGTTTTCCGCCGAACAACTGGGAAGGTGAAATGATTGTCAGCTCATACGGGAAGATTGGAAAGGTGTAGATTTTTATTGAATATTAGAAATTCAGTTTTAGACATTTAAATTTGTGATGTTTCTTGGACACTCAAGTAGAATTATCAAGTGAGAAGCTGGAAAAGATCTGAGTCTGGAGTTCAGGAGGAAGGTCTCGGCTGATGATAAAAATTTGCATAGGTTGACACTGTGATGAGTCTAAAGTTGTGAGACTGGATTACACCACTGAAGAGAAGAAGTGATAGCTGAATACAGACCCTTGAAATATTCTAACCTTAAGATGTTAGAAGGAAGAGGAGAAACTACAAAGACTGAGGAATGACCAGTGAGGAAGGAAGAAGCCAAGAGTGGTATCCTTGAGGCTAAAAAAAGAAAGAGTATTATGGAATAGCAAACAGTTGTGTCAGATTCAGCTGATTGGGTAAGTAAGATGAAAACTGAGAAATGACACTAGATTTATAGATGTGAACATCAGAGATTGTCTTAAAAAGGATGGTTTCAAAGCAGTGGTGGTGGGAAAATGAATATCTGATTAGAATGGATTTAAATGACAGAAGGGGTAGTAGAGGAAGCCAGTATGTTAAGGTAAATCTTTAGGGGGACTATGCTGCAAAAGGAAGCTGAAAAATGGGGTGGTGATGGTAGGGAAGTGAAATAAAGAGATTTTTAAGATAGGAACGTTAACAGCATATTCATCCTAATGGAAATGTTCCAGCAGAGAAAGGAAAAACTGAGAATACTATAAGAAATGTAGACTTGCTTATGTGGCATCCATGAGTGGATGAAAGGAATTGGATTCTAGGGAATAAGTGAAGAATTAATTTTATGAAGGTATATGGGCAGTTCTCTATGAAAATAGGTGAAAAAAAGATAGTGGGTAGGTTACAGCTGCTGAGAGAGGAGGAGACTGGGTTAAGAAAACCTGCGGAAGTACTCTTCCGATGGCTTCAGTTTTCTTGGTGAAATAGAAAGGTCCTCAACTGAAAGGGAACGAGGAAGGAGTATTAACTTGATAGTCAAGGAGAAATTTATATTCAAAAAGTAGAGTGATAATGGATCAGGAAAATATTGTGTAATTGGTGGGCATTATTAAGTTTATGGTTGTAAATTTGAAATGGAAACTCTAGCACGATTGTAAGTTTTCCCATAGTCATGTTTAGTCTGAAGAGTATTATTAAGAGACATGTTTTCAAAGCACGATTCTGATTGTTGCAGAAAAGACCCAGGGGGCAGTGATATACTATTACTGAATGGATCCCCCTTCTCCTGGGGTACCCCCCGTACTAGGTTTGCCTTGCCTGCCACCTCAATGCCAGAATTTGGTGAAAAGGAAACAAATTGTTTATTCAAAAGTTATACAGACTTAATGTCTTTGTTAAAATCCCAAAGCCCCCCCCCCAAAAAAAATCCCAAAGCCCTTCAAAACAGCCCCCCCCACAGTCCTTCCTTCCCCCCTGTAGGGTAAGTAGAGGCAGTCTGGCTTCCTCACCCAGGTATCTGGGTGACTAAGAGGAGCTGTGTTCCCATAGCCTTGGAGGGGCCTGATAACCAGTATTCTCATAGCCTTGAGACTGGGTCCGATAAACTGTTCCCATAACATAAAGTGAACTCACATGCACAGAACTATGTTACGTTATGTAAGGTTTTGGCAGTTTTCTGGCTTCTTTCCCCTCTAGTATTTAAACAGGTAGGGGCTTCCCACTAGGGAGGCACACAACTTGTGGCATACGTGGTCACCCACCCATCAATAAAGCATGTCAAGCATCCCCATGTACTCTGTGAATTTTCTTCCATCTACCAGAGACAAGAGTCAATCTGCCTGGCCTTAATCGGTTGCAACACATACCCTTTGCCCAGTATGGCCAGTCAAGGGTACCATATCTCAGGAAAAGAATAGAAGTCCATGGCTCAGGCAGCCTCCGGTTCTTCCCATTAATCTGTGCTGGGCTAGCAGGCCTCCCTTGGTTCTCAGCACCATCATCTGTGTTGCTGCTGTGATCTCCAGTTCTTAATCCAAACCCACGTAGTACCTTCTACTGGCCCACCAGTAAGAATCCTTTCACCACTTTCCTGCCCTGCAAGGTCTCTCCTGCTCCCCCAGCACCAATCTTCCTCTGCATCTCCATTTCTGACTCCTCCCACACTCAGCTATACCTGCTAGCATTCCCTTATTTTTCCAGCTTTTCTGAGCTGCTATAGTAAGTCTAGGCAGGTATGGCCCCGTGGCATGAAGTGAATCATCTCCAAACTCTCAGGCAGGCACTGTAACCAGGGGAAATTGCTTCCCAATTTACGTCATGGGTCAAAGTCACTCCCATCTCCCTGGCTCAAAGCATGGCTACAGATATTTAACATATCCATGAAACAAGTTTAAAATTATAGATATGTTGAATGACCGTTCTAGAGGTTATTTGCAAAACTGTTGGTATGCAAAATAACTCAATGGCCCTGTACCATGTGTCCCATCCCCCAGTTCAGACTTGTGGGGGTGAGGACATCCCATATTTTTAATATTTCCTGGACACCCTGAGTTCTGGACCCCATTACAAATCCCTCCTTGGGGGGGGGCCCTGGCCACACCCTGTTACATGATCATTGAACTCATCTTAAAAGCCTTAATGGTTTCCCATATACTTAAAATGAAACCCAAATTCCTTACCAGGACCTATAACTCTGATACCACTTATCCTTTATTTACAATAATCTAGCCTTATTGGCCTTGCCTAAACTGCAATTTTGTGTCTTTACTTCATCAATTAAGCTTTTGATAAAATACCAATTCCCAGAGAGGCCTTCAATGATCACTCTAGCACTCTAGTCTCTCCTCATTTAACACTTTCCCTGTTTATAGTTTTATTTTTGTCATAGCATTCATTGCTACTTGAACTCAAGTTACCCATTTATGTGATTTAAAAAAATACATCCCCTTTCTCTAGTTCCGATATCTTAACATGCGTTGGTTCTATATTGCTCTCTCTGAATGCTCAGTAGTTCTCACATACAGTATGTAAGTAATCAGTAAGTACTGGCTGAACACAACCTGCTGAAATGTCAGAACAATAAGGATAAATAAAGTTCCTTAATATTTCCAGGACAGAAAAAAAGTTTGTTTTTTTTTCACAAAAGAATGAAATATGCACCCCTATCTTAAACCATACATAAAAATTAACGCAAAAGGGATTGAAAACTAAAATATAAAACCTGCCAGTTTATAACTCCTAGAAAAAAACATAGGGAAAAAAAACTCCTTGACATTGAGCTTGGCAATAATTTTTTGGATATGACACCAATATCACAGACAACAAAAGCAAAATAAACAAGTGAGGCTATATCAAATTAAAAAGATTCTGCACAACAAAAGAAACAAAAGAAATCATCAACAAAATGACAATGTAACCTAAAGAAAGAAGAAACTTTTTACAAACCATATGTTCTATAGGGAGTTGAATCTAAAATATATAATGAACTCATACAACTCAGTAGCAAAAAAAAAAAATTAAAAATGGCCAAAGGACCTAAAAATGGGCAAAGGACATTTTTCAAAAGAAGACATACAAATGGCCAACAGATTATATGAAAAGATACTCAACATTGCTAACCTTCAGGGAAATGGAAACTAAAACCACAAGGTTATCACCTCACACCTATTACAATGGCTATTATAAAAAAGACAAGAGGTAACTCATGTTGATGAGGTTGTGCAGAAAGGGAACCCTGTACACTATTATTGGGAATGTAAATTGATACAACCATTATAGAAACAGTATGGAGGTTCCTGAAAAAATTAAAAATAGAGCAACCATATGATCCAGCAATCTTATTTCTGGGAAAGGAAATATTTCCAAAGGAAATGAAATTGTATCTTGAAAAGATATTTGCGTTCTCCTGTTCATTGCAGCATTACTCACAATAGCCAAAATACGAAAGCAACCCAAGTGTCTGTCTATAGATGAATGGGTAAAGAAAATGTGAGTATATCTATTATATATACAATATATATTATATGTGCAGTGTAATATATAATTTATGTTAAATATATTGACAGTGGAATATCATTCAGCCATATAACAAGGACACCCTGCTGTTTGTGACAATATAGATAGACATGAAGGGCATCAGGCTAAGTGAAGTAAGTGAGGCAGAAAAGAATTTTTAATATTGCCTCAAGGAAATGGAGATGATAGTATTTTTCTTGCTCAAAATTAATATATATTGAGGTACACATGGGTATTTATCCTTCAATGTTCATTTACTAAGATCTTCAATAATGACATATGTACCTGTGCCTGCATGAGGTATAGAGGGTAGATGCAGCAGTGACAATAGTTTTCCAGTCGTTCTAGAGTTCAGAGTCCATTTTAAATGCTTCATTTAAATTGTCTCCTTCCTGCTGTCTAGCATGATTTTACTGTTTTGTTAGTTGTGTGCCTGGGGAAAATAAATATTTATGGAAACAAAACATAATTTGGAAAATAAATCTTTCTCCCCAAATCTGAAAGTGAATCCCCGAAATTAAAGTGTACTTCTGTTTTATCTAGGGGCATCTAAATTTCCTCCATTGTCTTTAAAAAGGCTGGCAAGTCTGTGTGTGTATGCATGTTCATTCTCTCTGTGTGCATTTGTGTGTGCATTGTGTGTATATAGAATTTTAATATAATCACAGCTGTTTCGGGATGAATCAGTAAATAAGCTTAACCAGACTGAGCACTTTTTCCTAGGTTCTTCTCCATAGAACCAAGCAGAGAGGTAATTCACTCCCTTGGAGCTGATGACCTCTGGGATGGATGACTAATGAAGACTCCCTATAAAGCTCCTTAGGGCTATTGTACCAAAGGCTTGTTCTGGGGGACACACCTGAATGATGGGATTGCTTCATAGGCCCTGGAAGTGATTTTTTAAAATCCCCCATGGAGATATTCAAATTTGGCCAACTTTTCTTGAGTATTAATTAAATGCCAGGAACTATAAGTATGGTATATATATTTTTTCCTTTTTTACTTAGCATTCACAAATCTATGAGGTGGATACTATAGTTGCCACCAATCAGAGACGAGTAAACTGAGGTTCAGAGATGTTGGGTAACTTGGCTAAGTTGGTGCAACTAGTAAATAGGGAACCAGGACTAGAATACAGATTTCATTGGGCCTGAAAATTTATGATTTTAGTGAATAATACTACCATATGGTCTCCCCAATTATCCTCAACTCTTAACCTTTTATCTTCATATTCTCCATTTTCTTTTTCTTTTTTTATTGCTGTCACTGACTTCCAAATATAGAGTAATGATGAGAACTGCTTGGTCAGAAGCCTGATAAATTATATGACAGCTTTAAATATGACACAGAATATTAAGTTACTAACTAGTAAGAAAACTATAATTATTTATTAAAATTTAACCCGATTAAAAAAATCTATCTTACTAATATTGCATCAAGTAAAATTAACAGGCAGAATGATTCACATTGTGTGTGGTTCCCCTTCTAGATGGCCTTGCAGAAGGCCACCTGGTGGAAGGGCTGGTGTGCTGGAACAAGAATTGGGAGTCTTAGATGTGCATTCATTTCAGCTAAAACTAGCCTGGCAGCAAAGTTTCCTTTTGAAATATGATTTTCAAAACTTGTAAGTTCAATTCCATCTCCAACCTAAAATTTCATGACTTCGGAATACTACTAGTTCATTTAGAGCAGTGATTTTCAACAGGTGTGTCACTAGAATTTTCAAAACATGCAGTATCTGATTATTTAGTCAGGGGCACTGCCCTCTTTTCCTTATAAAAAAAAATGACAACAGCCAACACAAGAGTAATCATCTGGTTAGAGTGAATCAAAATTGTACGTATTTTTGTCAGATCAGCAAGAAAAATTATATCTTTTTTGGTGTGCCACAGAATTTAGTAATTATGTGTGCCATGAGGTAAAAAAGGTTGAAAATCACTGATTTAGAGCATCTCAGGGAGGCCATTATGATTCCATGTACAGCTTGCAATGATATTAAAAAATCAAATTATACTGTGCATGCAATAACTTCAGGTTTTTAAAAGACAGACAGCAGTGAGGAGATTGAAATAGCAGATTTCGTGTTGTTGATGACTAAATTCATCTACAAGCTTAGGTCTTGAAAAGTTTTCAATTTAGGTAATGGGTAAAAAATTAGAGGTGTTGGAAGTTATGCCACTTGTTAATTGCAAGATAATGCAGTTTTTGTAATCTGAAACAGCAGTTGCTCATCCCCTGTACTGCCGTGGATGAATGGAGAAGACTCTGGACCAAACCGCTGTCAGGGCATCTGTGTCTCTTCCTGAAGTTGGGAGTTGAGGAGAACAACACCCGACTTCACAAAATATCATTTGGTTTGCATGCATTCTGCCTTTCAATTAAGTGGGACAGGAGGGCTAGAGGATGTGTGTGGGATATGGAAATGTGTAGGAGAGGAAATAATTCTGATGCCAGAACCTAAAATAATTCTGATGCCAGAGCCCAGAATAGGAAATGTATTCAAATCCTACACTTTAGGAAAGACAAAAATATATTAATACATAAATGTTGCTTCTATTCTTGCCACTATAATTTTAATTCAATTTTACACAAATAGAAGGGGAAGTGTTTCTATGATCTTAGCTCTGAATGGTATTTCTGCCAGATTTTTACAAAAGTTTCCTTAAATCCTATGATTTAGTGTGATGGATATATTCCGAAATAAAAATATGCTACGGATGAAGTCTGAATAGAACATACTGTGCTCAGATTTTATCATTTCACCACTGGTGTAAATATTGTGAACTAAAGCCAGGGGCATATGGTTTAAGACTCAATAACAAAGGCAATGAGGCAAAATATCCCTGTTTCTATGTGCCACCCCAAATTAGAAGTTAGATTTCTTATACCTGCTTGAACAGAATATGCTTCTGTTGCCTTTTATGAAATGTATGAAGAAATGGGGCTTATTTTTAGAGATTTACAGCTTATTTTGCTAATCTACACCCACCTTCCTTGTGCAAACAAGCGTATCAAGGCAGTGTAGAGGCAACTGGGATGTGCCTTTCTTCATAGTTCTTCTCAATAAAAGATATTTGTTGGAGCAGAACAAATCTTTCACCATAAATTTAACAAAAAAAAATGCCCATGTTTCTCTTGTATTATTTTAACATCTACTTTCACATGTTAGAAACATACCTCCAATACATTCTTCCCCTCTTCTGTCACTGAATAAAACATGAAAAGAATTTGAATAGGCAGTTCACAGAAAAAAACAGATTGCTGTTTTATTTATCAGAGCAGTTGCAAAGCTAAATGAAAATTATGTACTTTTAAAGCTTAAAGTTTAACATCTTTTTTTTTTTTTTGTAAAGAAAGAAAACTGCTCTGTGGTTCTCAGGAGTTAAAGTGAGTTAAACATTCTCTTTAGCATAAAATAATGTTTGTATGGTCAAGCAAAACCAAAAGCAACTAGTATTTATTTGTTATAACTTAAATACTTTCTCTCTCTCTTTTTTTATTGTTGTTCAACTACAGTTGTCTCTATTTTCCCCCCACCACTCCCACCCACCCCAGCCATCCCTACCTCCTACCCTTGATCCTACCCCTCTTTGGCTTTGTCTGTGTGTCCTTTACACATGTTCCTTGACGACCCTACCCCCTTTTCCCTCCATTATTCCCTCCCATGTCCCCTCTGGTTACTGTCAGTTTGTTCTTTATTTCAATGTGTCTGGTTATATTTTCCTTGCTTGTTTATTTTGTTGATTAGGTTCCACTTATAAGTGAAATCATATGGTATAACTTAAATACTTTAAAATAGCTATCTTACAATGTTTTATTTCTTAAATATATTGCTTACAAGCCACTTGTTTGTTTACATTTATCTATGAACAGAGGTGAAACACATAGACCAGAGAGAATTACATAAAGTGTTAAAAATCTGTGTCCATATTTTCAACACTAGTTTTTTCTGCATAGTCTGTCGCTTTCCCCCTTCTCAGCTTTCTAGTCCTCTTACCCCCCACTTTTCCCCTTTGTTGTTTAGATCTCTTCCAATTATTTTTTCTTTCTCTCCTGATTTCTTTTGTCTCACTACAAAGTATTAAAAATGCTGAATAAGGGAGTAAATCCTAAAATCTTAAAAGTTCTTTTGACAAGACAAAAAATTGTAACTGTATGGTGATGCGTGTTAACTAGACTTGTTGTGATCTCTTTCTCTCTCTCTCTCTCTTTCTCATCTATCTATCTATCTATGGTTTGGCATAATGCCCCTTTTTATTACAAAATATTGTAAAGCATGTAATTCTGTAACACAACAATATCACACTCAAGGACGCTCAGGTGAAATGTTCAAATTGCTGTCCATCTCCTGTGAGACATTCACTTTCCCTACCAACCACACTCAAGCAGGGGTTACTTCTGCTGGACCTTGTATGTATACACCAAATCACTATGTTGTATACCTAAAACTAATATAATGTTATATGTCAATTATACCCCAATAAAAAATAGACTATAACGAATGTTCTTTAAAATGCACAGCTGGAGTAAGAAAAATGAAATGGAAATGCCCAGGGAGCACACATGAAGAGGGAGCAGAAACAGCGTGGCAGGCAAGTGCTGCCCTGAGGGTATCTGCCAATCTCAGTGCCCCACAGCAGTGGCCGCCAGCCTTTTCCGCACCAGGGACCAGTTTCACGGAAGACAATTTTCCCATGAACTGGGGGTGGAGGATAGTTTCAGGATGATTCAAGCACATTGCATTTATTGTGCAATTTATTTCTATTATTATTACACTGTAATAAATAATGAAATAACTATATAACTCACCATAATGCAGAATCAGAGGGAGCCCTGAGCTTGTTTTCCTGCAACTAGATGGTCCCATCTGGGGGTGATGGGAGACAGTGACACCTGAAGTGTGTTGCTTATGTCCAGTCTACTCCATAATCTAATTTTGGTTGCTGTCACTGTAGAAAACCCTGCTTCACAAAGATAGGATGTTGGAAATGGAAGCAGGCTTTTCAATGTTTGTGTGGCAATCTCAGGGTATTCTGCCTGGACTTTAATCCGGAGTGTATGGAGATGAAGCCTTGCTCACTTGCCCACTGCTCACCTCCTGCTGTATGGCCCCGTTCCTAATAGGCCACAGACTGGTGCTGTGGGGGGTAGGGAACCCCTGCCCTAGAGCTTTGGGTTTGGTGGCCATGAAAGGGTCATTATAAGGAAGCAAGTGGGGCTTAAAGCAACTGCTTAAACTGAAACTTATGAAGATGTATAATGTTGGTAAGAGAGAAGACTAGAAAAGTACCATGGACAAGGGAAAAAAAAAGACAAAGGAACTTGACAGTCTTGTTCTGGGGTTTCAATCAAAACAAATGAAAACAAAACAAAAAATTCTCCTCTAAGAATTTGTATTGACAAGCCAGTGCTTTAGTGCTTACCTGGGTTGGGATACAAATTTGTAGTAGTTGGGTGATATAGAAAAATCCTAATCTGAGAATTTACCTTAAAGTGGCCTCTGTTTGATAGCACCTTTGTGTACCTGGCTGTAGCAAAAGAATCTCTCTCCTAAACAGAGGGACACACACACACACACACAAAACTCCTACTTGTAAGTCTCACATGAACTTGATCTTTTAATCTAAATGACTAGACACAAACTACCATAAGTGATAATCAGAAGAAATATAAAAGGGCAGATTTAGACCAGCAATGGCACTAGATACAAAAATTATTGAATAAAGTAATAAATAAATAAATTTTCTTAAATGTTTAAAAACAGAGAATTAAAAACATGAGCACAAAATGAGATGGTTTTAAATAAAGACTTGATAAGAACTAAATATAGTTTCTAGATATAAAGAATATAGACATTGCTATAAATGCTCAAAAATGTTAAGTAGCAGAAAAGATGAAGAAAATTTGTAAACTGAAGCATAGATTTAACAACAACTACACAAAATATAATACAGAGAGACAAAGGAATAGGTGATCTGAGAGGCTAGACAACATGGAGGTTAGAATAATATCTAATTTATCTCAATTGGCATTTCACAGGAAGAGAATTTAAAGAATAAAGCAGGAGTATTTGAAGAAGTAATAGAAACAGAAAAATAAAATTAAATTCACTTTAAATACATTGTAGTGATACTTAGAAACCTCCAAGTCAAAGAGAAGACTTAAAAACAGCCAGAGAGGAAACTAGAAAGTGCCCAGACTTCCGAACAACAATGGCAGGAGCCTGCAAGATCAAGCAATTGCCTTCAAAGCCTTGAGAAAAATAACCACTAACCTAGTAGAGAATGCCCTGCTAGGTTATAATTCAAGAAGAGCTTAGAGATTTGGTGTTAATTTAACGCTTTATTTTGGTAAATATGCATATTAAAGTTTTAAACATAACTGAAGACTAACAAAAGCAAGGGAAACTTTCAGAGGGTAAGAGTTAAATATGTCAGTCAAGACTAAAATTTGTATAACATTAAGTGTGAAAATATGGGACTGTAAAAACGCTTCTATGCTGCCAGAAAGATATATGTAAATTTATATGACTTTGGAGGACAGTGTGATATGATAGTGCCTATAAGAGGTGAAGATATGCCAGCATTAAGAATACTCATAAAAGCATTTTAGGTAACAGAAAAAATGTATAAACACTCACATTTCCATCAGTAAAAGAATAGCTAGATTGTGAAATTTTAATACAGTAGAATATTACAAAATGGTAAGAATGAAAAAATAGGGCTGTAGATCAACATAGTTGAATCTCACAAGCATAATTATGTACAAAAATAGAATCATTGCCATCTGACAACATTTATATAAAATATAAAAATACTATTATTTTTAGTAATGTTAAAGTATATAAAAGTGCAACGGAATGACAAATACCATAAAAAAGATTGTTTTCCTCTCTCAGGTAGAAAGGGAATGCACTTGGAAAGTGTTATTCGGAAAGCTTTTTAGGTAGGGGTGGGTTTAGGGTTTGTTGTACTTTGTATTTTTTATATTATTAAATATTTCATAATAACTATTGAAAATTATAAAGCACATCAGATTGACCCAGTATTTTCACTACTGTGAATCTATGTTGCAGACTTACTAAGAATGTAATCAAACAACCGGTGGGGTCCTACCACTTGCTGCCCATAGGCAAAGAAACTCCAGAGTCCGGTGGAAAGGAAAAAGGAATTTTTTAATTTAAAATACACACAACAGGTTTCTTGATGATCCTCCCACCAGAGGAGCACATACAGCTGGCAGGAGGCTGCCGTGGTGGCTTCCCATGGCTTTGTGCATGGGGGAGGGGCACAGGGTTTGCTGTCTGGCAACACTGCCTTCTTCTTCCTGCCACCACCTTCTTCTTACCAGGCGTGCACCTGCATTGCTCCTGGTCAGGCCTGGAGTGCTTGGGGAGGGGCATAGGGCCTGCTCCCTGGCTATGTTGAAGCTGTACCAGAGAGGCCCACACCAGTGATTGGCCATGTGTGGGCAGCAGTTGCTGTGGTTTTCCACCTGGGGAAGGGGTACAGAGCTTGTCTGGACCACACAGGAAGCATGGGCTGTGGGTGGGTGGCCGCAGCCATGGCTTCCCACCTGGGTTAAGGAGCATGGGGTCGCTGGGCCCAAGTTGGAGGCATGGGCCACAGGTGGGTGGCAGCTGCCATGGCTTCCTGCCTGGGGAAGGCGCATACAGCTTGCCGGCAGCCACACTCCCTGAGCCCCTCAGCCTGAGCCTCCTCTCTGTCCTCTTACTGGAACCTACTGTGCTGCCAGCTAGGAAAGCGGCATGTGTACTATCCAAAGGATGGAATTACTAGATGAGTTGTCATCTTTGTTGTATTCAGGAGGTAACAAACTTGGCAAGAGGGTTAGAAGATGCAATCAGAACCATAACAACTAAATGATAAAGGTAGGGACTAATTCTACAGTGTCCCTGACTAAGAAAAAGTGGCTTCCTCAGAGGAAGGATTGCAAGGCATTTCACACCTGTCTGAAGCCCTATTGCCTACTATTCCCAACTTAAATTAGGCTGAGGGGAATATCTGGAGATTCTTCCTTTTAACCCATCTGGAGCCTTTCTGTGCAAATTATTAAGGCACAAAAGGAAAGCAATTTTAAAAGCAAAGCTGATAGGCTGCCCCATACTTCACCAACTCAACCATTTAGTCCAGCCCAACCAGCAGTGCAGGTGGGCTTCTCAAGTGGCCCTACACCATTTCTGAGTCCACAAGACTGTCCTTTGAGAAGACTTTCAGATGCAAGGCCTTTGCTGGTTTGACACTAATCAGTGACGATTTGACATCATCAGGTGAAACTCTCAAGTGAAAACAAACTTTGAAGACAGCTGTACTAGAATCCAGTGTTCACGACTTGAGAATTGTGGTTTTCCTTAATCTAATTCCCCTCCCTAAGATCACCCATATTGGTCTCAAAAAGACTGCCAGTTTTCAATTTTGCCTTTGTTTGCATAAAAACAAGAGCAGCACTGAACCCACAGGCTTTTTAAGTCTTCTTTGCAGGAACTTCTACAAGGAACCTTCAGACTGACCCGTAGGCAGCACTTCAGGGCATAGAAGCAAAGCCACGCAGCTGCCATCCAGATTTTCCTGCAGTACCTATATTTCTCAAGTCCTCGAGTTTCCCAGCATGTCTCAAGGCCTCCTTGGTATCTTTCAGGAAAGCAATCTCCATTCCTTTCCTGGAAAGATTGCCATGAACAATATGACCAAAGAAGTTATCAGGCCATTTCTTCAGTGGGCTTTCATTAGCTTCCAGTCAGTTTTAGTTCCTCAAGGCTTTCTGGTAACACCAGAGCCCAGGGACGCCACCTGCAAGCATGACATTCCAGTCAAAGTATTGGTTATTAAAACAATTTGAAATGAGTCTTATTGGTTTCATGCAAAGGAAATTTTATGTCATTACTCACTCTTAAGAGGGAGAAAAATACAAAGCAAAAAGGAAAATCCTTGTCCTTTCAATACCCACCAAAATTGAATTTCCATGTCTTATATCTTTCATCACTTTACTTCCTGACTTAATGTGCAGTTTAACCCTTAGGAACCTCATTTTCTTTTTAAAACAGAAACAAACAAAAATCCAAAGCAAAGACAGAGTTCCCAAAAAGAAAAGAGGGGACAAAAACAAGCCTTAGAATCTTGTTTCCCTTCAACTAGTCACACAAACCGGTCACACAGACAACCTTTCCCAGGTCCCAATGGCACGAAGCCCCAAATGGCAGAGATATGTTCTCACCTCGGCTGTTCTCTATCCAGCACCAATGGCACCAAGCCCAATGGTAGAGGCATTCTGTTGCCTACCAGTGCATCCACTCTGAGACATGACCTCTCACCAACCGGTCTCATGGCAGAGACATGCTCTTTCACTCCAGCTAGCTCTAACCAGCACACGATGACCTTTCTCAGGTCCAAATGGCACAAAGCCCCTAATGGCAGAGACGTGTTCTCACACCAGTTGGTACTGCCAATGATCTTTACAAGATCCAAATGGCATGAAACCCCAAATGGCAGAGAGAAAGGATCCTTGACATACACAAAATAGCAAAGTTCGACTAGTCCCCAAAGATCAGAAAGCAAGAAACAAAACAAAACCTAATGCAAAGAATAACTCAACCCAAGCACTGAGGTTTCTCTCCTTTCAAAAAAAAATTTCCACAGACTTCTATGTCCTTTACAACTTTCACAAACCTTTTTCTACGCTTTCTATATGCCTTACAACTTTCTACACACCTTCTGAAATCTTCATAGACCTTCTTACTCAGGGATAACCATACCTCACTTTCAATCCTTGTCCTTTTTAATGATGGAAAGGACCATTCTCAAACTCAGTATTTGGCAGCTCAAAGTCCCCAAATCTGCAAACACATTCCCCTACATAAACTTTACTTTTTTTTTGGCTACACACACATTTACATTTGTTTATAAGTTGAAGTAATATAGGAAACAAATAAACATGAGACAACATGCTTCTATTTCTCAGGTTCGAGTAATGAAGGGGGTGGATAAGAAATACTGTTAAGGGACTAACATAAATATACTAATACATAAAAACTTACACACAAAATCTTTGAAAATTCCCACACTGTCTTTAACTTTTTTTAAAAAAGATTTTATTTATTTATTTTTAGAGAGAGGGGAAGGGAGAAAGAGAGGGAGAGAAACATCAATGTATGGTTGCTTCTCATGTGCCCCCTACTGGGAACCTGGCCTGCAACCCAGGTATGTATCCTGACTGGGAATTGAAACAGCAGCCCTTTGTTTCACAGGCCAGCCCTCAATCCACTGAGCCGCACCAGCCAGGGCTATCTTTAAGGTGTTGAAACACAGGCTCTTTGGGCCATTCCTTGCTAATAGAGCTTGGAGTATTTCTCATGGAATGCCTCACTCCAGACTGCTTCCATATCACTCGTCCCATAGACTCGTGTACTGTTTGCTGTGTACTGGGCAGTCTGCTCCTTGATAAGCAGTGAACCTATGAAGGCTCTTATGATGCTGAGAAATCCTGTGATGTTGAATTGGTGGACGATTCCATTTGAGGAATCTTACAAGACTGCTCTTTTCCCCAGTCTTCTACTTCCTGTTCAAATATCCGATTATCTTCCTGAATGGAATGCTTAAGTTCAGCAGATAAGGCTTCCAATTTTCCTAGCACCTGATCTGGTTCACTTGGGGCTGCCTCTGCACTGAAGTGACTTAGCTTGTTGTTAATGTACACCAGACAGTGAGCACTAACATTTCTCAAGCCTCCCTAGGAATCTCTTTCAAGTTGTTCCCAGGAAGATTTGGTAACAGAGATGTCATTGTACTTGAGCCAGATTTGTCAGGGTTGATTATAGATATAGTCCAGTAGTGTCAAGCATTTGCCTGTCCTTCATAAATAAGAATTATATGCAAGTGACAAGGCACCTGACTAAGGAAAGCATCACAGTCCATCTGCTTAATAATCTGGGTAGTGCTTGTAATACAATTCTTTAAATCTTGTGTATCTTCTTCAGTCTCACTCCTCTGCCTCTGAAGACAGGTCTTAACAAGTTGATGTCCTCATCTGCTGCTGTTTGAGGAGCTGGATGTGCAGGCATTTCCATAGAAGACCAGGAGGATGTGAGGGGCTTATTTATTGTAATAGACTCATGTAGACAATCTTCAGAAAAGATACTTTCAGCATCCTGAGAAGAATTTTCTTACTTATCACTGAAGAAAGTGGTAATGTTATGCCTGTATCACTTTGAGATGTCAGCAAGTTTGGGAGTTGAAACCGAGCTGGACCCAAGTCATACTTCACATACCTTCCCAGATTTTACTGTAGGACTTTTACTTCCTCCTTCAACCTCTGAATACACTCTCTTACTTCAACCAAGCTCTTTGTTTCTGTACATGTACCTGTCCATATAAATGATCTGAGGAAATTCCAGATTATTGTGGATTTTTCCTGGCTGATCAAGGGGTTGATTGTATCAAATCTTAAGAGTTCAAAGGTCAACACTGGAGGTAGTTTTGTAAACTAACACTCCTGTCCATACTTCATTGAATGGTTGGGAGGAAGAAGCTCAATGTCACCCTTCACCATGGCCTCTTCCAAACATTCTTCTAAGTTATAATAGATATTGACCTGAAGGGGATGCTGGCTGAAAGTCCCCCTGTTACAAAAGGGCTTTCCTTCACAAACCCCTTCAGTGAGACAAGTACTGTAGAATAGCTGCACCATTGGATATTCAGATTTGTTCCTGAGACTGCTGTTAGCATTAACAGCTAGCTGGAATGCATCCTCTAGCCAGTACAGGAGCATGTGTGTGAATTCACTCACATCTTGCTGCTATTCCTCAGTTGATTTGAATGGTCCCTTTAAGAGATCTAGGGCTGCTGAAGGGTCAAAAAAATTTGTGATTCAATCCCATCACCAGGGCCAACAAATACTGAAGCTCTTGCATAAACATGATATTTCTATTTTCTGTGTGACTTGGACAATTTCCAAATACATTCTGTGGCAGCCTGTAGCTGAGGACTAGTCTCTGAAGTTCAGGAATTGAAGGACAGGCTAAATAACGGCACTAAACCAACATGTATTGCCAACATTTTCAGCCCAACTGGCCAGCCATCAGCTCCCCTCCAGTCATTGGGATTGGGGTTTTCTCCCCAGACTTCTCAGTGTTTTCTCTTTGAGCATTTAATTTCTGCAGAGGTTGCATCATGCATTCTGTTAAGATTTCTTCCACCAGCCTGAACTTTGGGGGCTTCAGTAGATTCAAAGCAATGGCAGCCTGAATATCATCTTCATTTTCATGAGTAAAGCCTATTACTTTTGTTAATACTTTTTTGTTGTTGGCAGCACTCCCCTTTACTTCAGGTGGTTCTGTAGCAACAGTTCTAGGCTCTTTGTCTATTATTAGTGAGAAGACTGATGGCCAGAGTGTTGTCACCATTACTGGCCCTCAGAGTCATGAAGGAATGAAGGGTCCTGAATGCCCTTGACTTCTCTCAGCTGATTTAACAACATTTGGCCGTTGAATCGTGGCAATCAGCTGCTCTGGGTGCGTCATCCTGCTGGAGCTTTGCAGCCATGGTGAGAAGCCACCAGCTCAGCCTTACAGGAAACTGGGGAAGAGGTCTTCCTGCTACCAATCTTGTACGCTCTGGGTTCAGGGCATTATTGAGACTTTCCTTTTTTTTACTATCAGGGCGGGGTTTTGAGGCCACTTTCCTTCTCTGCATCATCAAGCTGTTCCCTGTCCCTGGTGAAACCTCATTATGCAGCAAGATAAATATCTTAATGTAAGGGATCTCATCCCATTTGCCTAACTGTTGGCAACAATGTAGGTTCAACTGCATGATGGTACAGTAATTTAGGGAACAATTTAGGGGTCATTTTCCCCTGCAGTCTAAAATATACATAGGCCTTATGCTGTTGCAGTAAAAAATCAATCCTTCTAACATCTGGGCTTCCTCCAGGAGTCAAAGCATAACAGCTCCTGATGATCCAGATGTACAGACCCATAAGTACGAACACAAGAACCCAGGCAAACTGGGAACATGTAAACACAATTAGTGTTGACTCCATTATTGTAAACTAGTGTGCAGAAGTGAGTTTTCTGCCAACCGATCTTACAAACAGTGATCCTCAAGCAATGGCCTCCCCCAAACTTAGCCAGTTCTTATCTGGACCCTAGTTCACAGCCCTAAAACTCAAGTGGTCCTTCCTCCTTCCCAGGGTCTGTTCCCTTCCCAGACCCATTTACTTTCCATCAGGCAGATGTGCAGAGAAATACCTAGCAACTGGGAAGCTCCACAGTCCCACAACTGTGGGAGGGGAGGGGAGGATTGACCTGCCACAAGCAGCTAGGGCTCCACGTAGGGCGCCACTATTGTAACCAAACAACCAGTGAGGTCCTACCACTGCTGCCCATAGGCAAAAAACAGAGTCTGGTTGAAAGAAAAATGTTTTTATTGAAAATATACAAAAATGTTTCTTGATGGGGCTATACCCAGCCAGAGGAGCACACAGGCAGCTGGTGGGTGGCTACTGTGGCAGCTTCCTGCATGTTTGTGTGCAGGGGAGGGGCATGGGGCTTCCACCGGGCTGTGCTGCCTCACAGGACCCACCAGATCAAGCCTCCTTCCCCCTCTACCCTCTTCTTACCAGCTTAGTGCCACAGTGCTCCTGCTAAGCCCAGAGTGCTCTGGGAGGGGCACAGGACCCACACTCCTGGCTTCACTGGGGCAGTACCTGACAGGCCTGCACTGTCATGGGCCGTGGTGGGCAGCCACTATGGCTTTCCATCTGAAGAAGGGGTGCAGGACTTGCCAAGCCATGCCACAAGGGTGGGACATGGGAGGGCGGCTGCCACCATGGCTTCCCATCTGAAGAAGGGGTGCAGGGCTTACCAACCAGCCACATTCCCTGAGCCCACCAGTCTGAGTCTCACCCCTTCTATCTTACTGTAACCTGCTGTACTTTGCGCCAGGAAGATCCTGGAGCACTTGGGCAGGGGCACAGGAAATCATTCTGCCTAGGCCCCCCTGTCTCAGCAACCTCAGCCCCCAGCTGCGGACCCACCAGCCAGGGAATGACAGCAAAAGTACGCAGTATTTCCATGCACTCTGCTTTTAAAGACCTTCCTCCGCACCCCATAATTCCCTGTGTGGTGGAAGTCAATGGAAGGGTATGTACCTCCCATCCAATAACCTCCCTAGGTATCGGCACTGGCCCTACAATGCCCCTTTTTGCTGCATCATGAGCATGACATCTGGGTTGCTGGGGCAACATGTGCATGTGCTGTTATCGGCACTTCTCCACCTCTCCCCATTTCTGGGGGGATCCCCCACACTTACACTTACACATTTTAAGCTATGAATTCTGAGACACCTACTGGGATTGCCATAATCTTCACATGGCATCTTCTGCCACATTGACCTCTGATACCATTTGCTCTGTCATAGTAAATCACCTAAATGACAAGATTGGTTGTACTGCATCCTGCTTAGTGGTCTTTTATGCTCTAGGTCCCATTCAAGCCTGGCAGCCTTTCCTGACACTCTTGAATGAGTCAGAACAGTTTCCGGAATGAGAAAAATGTTGCTCACAAAACCTAAAGAAGCCTACTGATTCAAGCTTCCATTTTAGTGACAAGAAGTGCATGATACAATATTTTTTTGTCCTTTAGGTTACAGAGGAAGTCCCAGCATGCTCCAGGCACTGGAGTCCTAAAAACTTCACAGATGTGTTGAACACTACAGATGGTTTATCTTCCACTGTTTAACTTATTTGCTTCTTTTTATTCAGCTGGTCTATGTATTATGAGATGATTGGCATAGTGGACCAATGATATGTCCTCCAGAATATCCATACCACCCAGGTCCCAATCAGGGGTCTTATCTTTTAAGTTGCACACTTACAAAAGCTGAGAATTCCAGCTTCTCTTCCACTCTATAATTAAGTAATTATGATCCTCAGTTTTTTTCTGCTCTCTGTCTACAGGAATGAGAGCCTTTAGATGCTGGGAGACCCTCTGATTTTCACATTTTGCCTAAATTAGTGATTAACACAATGTTTCAATAGCTCCCATTTAGAAGCTTCCAATTTCATAGTCCTTATAATTAGTAGTTCCTACCTCCTAACATCTCAAATGCTCCCAGATACATTTCCATTTGCCAGTGCCCAATCTCAGTTCACCACTGGTTTAGATAACCCACTACAGGTCATTCCAGTTTACTAACCTACTTCAAAAAGCCAGGCTCTCAGGACTCCACTTTCCATCAATGATGGTGTACTCATTGTCAGCCAATGAGTGACCCATACCAGGATTCCAGTTTAGAGCCTGGGTCTGTGGATCACTTTAGGTAGTAACCCCCATAGTTTTCTTTCCTAGAGAACAGTTTATAAAATATAAATTTACATGCTGTTGATTTATTGGTAAACAACATTGGTAAAGAAATGAGTAAAGCAGACTTAGGCAAAGGGCAAAATTAAACTGTGATGCAGATGCAAAAGAGATTTCAGATGGTCTTCCAGCAAGCTCTGTAGGTAGGATAGCCATTCAGAAATGCTGAATTGAGATAAGACATCTTGGCCTTCACAAGCCTCCCATCCGCAATGAATAGTCAGTTGTTGCATGTGGACTACCCTTAGGGAGGGACTAACTTTTGGCGAGGAAGTTCCCTTTCTCTAAGGGCAATTCCTGGGGAGCAATTCAGCTGTGAGCTCTCAGCACTCAATGGTACCAGCAACTGGGGGAATGAACATCTTAGTCCTGAGAAAAGGATTTGTTAGGCACACTATAATCTCCACTAGAGGGAGAAAAGCAAAAAATAGTAGAGAGCTTTAAATGTTTTTTTTTAATCTATCCAATTATCCATCCATTATCTATTTATCTATCTAATCATCCATCCATCATCTATTTATATATCTACCTTGTAAAGCTAAAGTTTAATTTTTTTGCAATGTGTGTATTTTATTTTAAAAATTGCATTGCAAAATAAATGAAGTAGGGGAAGAGGGAGAGAAGAAGGGGAAAGGTAAGGAGGAAGAGGACGAGACAATCTTAATTTAGCTCAAATGATAATCTCTGGTAAAAATTAAAAATGCCCTTGGCAAACAAGGCAGGCCATGCTAGATAAAATGGCAATTGCTATTGCTGAAACCTTATATTTAAAGCATCTATAAATCTGCATGTTTGATTGTTAGCTCTTTTGATTATGAAGGAAACAGTGTAAAAATCAAAACTCTTTGAAATCACATGAAAAACTGGGACTTGTAAAGGCCCATAGCACATCAAACACAGGCCAGCAGGAAGGAATGTAAAAGCGCTCTGGCTGCACCTAACATTTATGATTGTCGTATGATACTCTCTCCACACGAAGAAATCACAGATTTAAAGGGCAAATAGAAATATTTCTGATGTTATTTTTGGTGCATGTGATATTTTGCATGCTAGGTACTGGAGATAACGTTAAAAGCAGTGGAGTAATTGGAGGAAGCAAACAAAAACATATACTGTTATATTGTTACCAAATGGAAGTCAAGGTGGGGGGGCCAGGACCTGTTACCAAAACATGCCCCCTCTCCTGGGATCTTTTTGTACTATGGTTCTTTGCCTGCCACCCTTAGGAATTATGGTTCTCAATGCCAGAATTTGGTAAAAAGGAAAGGAACTATTTATTCAAATGTTATATGGATCTAGAGTAATGGCGGAATGTTACCATTAAAAATCTCAAAGTCCCTTAAAATGCCCACAAATATACACAGTCTTTCCTTCCCCCCCTTTGACCAACCAGGCCAGTCAGCGGTACCATATCTCAGGAAAAAGAAATAGAAGCTCGTAGCTCGGCTAGCTCCTGGTTCTTCCCAGTAATCCATGCTTGGCTGGGTAGGCCTCCCATTCCCAGCACCATCAGCTGTGTCACCCCCACGATCTCCAGTTCTTAATCCAAAACCACATGGCACCTTCTCATTCCCACAGCAAGAGTTCTTTCACCACTTTTCTTCCTTCATGGTCTTGCATTGTCCTCTTGCATAGTCCTGCTTTGTCTCCCCTGCATTCTTTCAAACTGCTAAGAGAGAGCTCTGCATGGCTGCTACATCTTGCTTTCCTGCTTCCTAAGCTGCAGGTCAAGGGAGCCCCCTTTCGGCTCCCACAACCTTGTGGATCAGAGAAAGTATGGCTGCCACACCTGGGTTTAAATCCTGCCATGAATCTTCTTCTGCAACTCCGTTTCCGACTCCTCCCATAATTGGCTACACCTGCTAGCACTCCAGTATTCTCTGCCTTTCTTGGCTGCCATAGTAAGTCTGGGCAGGTGTGGCCTCGTGGGTGGAACAAACCATCTCCAAGCTCTCATGCAGGCGCTGTAAGGGGAGCTGCCTCCTAGTTACATCACATGTCAAAGTCACTCCCATCTCCCTAGCTAGACTTGGTGATATGCAAAATAACTGTTTTTGCATATCAGCTATGAAGCTATCCTGCTGTTGATATGCAAAATAACTCTCAATGGCCCTGCTCCATGTGTCCCATCTCCCAGTTCAGACTTGTGGGGGTGGGGATATCCATATTTCTATATTTCCTGGACGCCCCCAAGTTCTGGACCCCATTTCAAATCCCCTCTTTGAGGGGGTGCTCTGGCTGCACCCTGTTACAATATCATGGAGGTTCTAAAATATACCAGTGATGTTAATAAAATAGCATTTTTGTTTTCATTTGTGAAATTGCAATTTTTATGATTAATTTGATTGTAAAATGCTAAGGAGCTGCCAAATCATAAAATAAACCTTTTAAAAAATGAATATTAAAATAGAGAAAAAATCAAACTATTATAAAATTGTCAATACCTTATATGACAGCCCATACAAAAACAGGCATTATCAGAAACGTTTCTTGCAAAATACCCTGAAAATCAATAGTATGAGAAAAATCCCTTCATCTTCTTTTTCCAACATTTCCTGTAATACTTCCTCTCTATCCAGCCTCCTCTCTCCTCTTCTTTTATTTCTCATTAATTCACTTATTTATTTATAAGTTCACCACACACTAATTGAGTACCATAGAATTCAGGATTGGTCAGTAAACAGAAACATATTTTGAGAAGAGAAGTATTTAGTATAAATTATTAGGGTAGAAATTTGTTAGAAGTACTAGAGGAACAAGTGGGAAGAAAATGGTATTACTGAAAGATCAGAAACTGAAATGAAACTGCCCTTTTGCCCACTGGAGCCTTTTTTCACATGCATCCTGGCTGCATGGCTACGAAAGAGCCCATAATTGTCTTCTGGCTTTGGTCAGCTCTTCTGTGGTGCTGCCACATGCCTGATAAGCACACACCAGACTACTATTAGAGTCTGAAGAAAAATAATGACTTCTAGTTTACATTTCCCTTGTAATCTCATAAAAGTGCCTCACTGGCAGACCCTATACTGAAACTATCCTGTCAATAGAACCTTAGTCTTTTAGCACATGAAATATGAGGGTAAGACTAGAAGGGCAGGAATGGTGCTAAGTACTAAAACAGTCACCATCTGGCACATTCCATCCCATGGTTACTTAGTATTATTAAAATTCCAGAAACAGCAAAATTGAAACTATCAGATTAGGAAAGCAGTATTTAGAATGAGTTCATTGTGTGTATAAGAGCAGATCACAAACTGTGAACTTTTAAATCCAAAAGTAATGTGTAGGTCAGGGATATGATATTACGGGATGGATTATAAAGTGAAAATGGGAAAGTGTTTAACCCTTATACTAGTTGGTTATTACAAAGGATTTTTCTAGACACAGGTGATTGGTGAAAAGTGATTATCTTATACCATTTTAGGAAAGATGACTTAAGTTTTTTTTTATGATTTATCAGAGGCATTTATGAGAAATAACATAAGGTGTGCTTATGTTTATGAAATAGGCTTGATTTAATTTTGTTTACATGGCTTAAATGGTTTAGTTTTTCATGGAATTTAAAGTTTGTCCCCATTTTGCATATAATTTTAACAGCACTCACAATCTTTTTGGCATGTTAATTGCTCCTAATCTTTGTATATTGGTTGCAATCACCCTTCTTTTTAAAACACAGTGGTCACAATGTCTACAAAAGTGGGGTGGCCACAAAGTCCCATTAGTCATTCTGTTAATTCCTGAGTTTTGTTAAGTCCTCCCCTTTTTAGTAACAATTTTACTTGTGACTAAATTTTATACCCTAAAGACTGAATTGTATAGTTACACTTCCAGCAAAGATGGAGTAAAGGACAGTTTTACATTCTGCTTAAAATAATCGAAAAAGAAACAAAATATATGAAATGATGGCTCTTGGGATTGGAAACCAGGCAACCAAGTGATCCCTGAGATAAAGGAAACAAATGACATGAGACCTAAAATTGCCTGAAACTGGAGAGAGTTTCTAGGTCATTTCCTTCTTTCTGTTGCATAATATTCCATTGTGTAGATGAACCACAATACAATACTATTTTTTAAATCCACTTATCTACTGATGTGCACTTAGGTTGCTTCTAACACTTGACTATTGTAAATTGTGCTGCTGTGAACATGGGGTGCACAGGTTCTTTTGAATTGGTGTTTGGGATTCTTCAGGTATATTCCCAGTAGTGGAATTGCTGGGTCAAAAGGTAGTTCCATTTTTAGTTTTCTGAGGAAATTCCATACTATTTTCCACAGTGGCTGCACCAGTCTGCATTACCACCAACAGTGCACTAGGGTTCCCTTTTCTCCACAACCCTGCCAACACTTGTTCATTGATTTGTTAATGATGGCCATTCTGACCTGTGAGAACTGGTATCTATCTCACTGTGGATTTAATTTGCATCTCTCTGATGGCTAGTGATGCTGAGCATCCTTTCATATGTCTTTGGGCCCTCTGTATGTCCACCTTGGAGAAGTGTCTATTCCCATTCTTTTCCCATTTAAAAATTGGATTATTTGTCTTCCTGGTGTTGAGACAAATAGGCTCTTTATATATTTTGAAGATAAAACCCTTGTCCAATGTATTATTGATAAATATGTTCTCCCATCCAGTCAATTCTCTTTTCATTTTGCTGGTGGTTTCTTTAGCTGTGAAGAAGCATTTTAATTTGATGAAATCCCATTTATTTATTTTTTCTTTATTTCCCTTGCTGTAGGGGATATATTGGCAAAAATATTGCTATGTTCAATATCTGAAATTTTACTGCCTATGTTTTCCTCTAGGATTTTTATGGTATCATGACTTATATTTAAGTATTGGACAATGATGTGGGAATTGATTGTGGAATTAGGGGATGGGCTGGGTGGAGGGAGGCAAAGGGGAAAAATTGGTACAACTGTAATAGCATAAACAATAAAATATTCTTTTAAAAAGTTAAAAAATAAAGTTGGTGCTCCTGGATGACATAAAAATAAATGTTCCTGTGTGCAAAAATAAGTCATTCACTGCATAAACGGATAATTGTGAATTTTAGAATAAATTTTGATCATTTTTAATATTACAAAATATACTTAATTTATAAAAATATTGTTAGAGTTGAAAAAATGAAACTGGAAATGTGATAATAATGCCCATTTTACTAGTTCCTTTCAACGTTGTACTATATACTCTACACAGTACAAGAAAGCAAGTAAAAGAAGAAAAGGTAATAAAGATTGGAAAGGTAGGAACTAAAATTTCATTATTTTCACAAAATAGGATTGTGAAAGAAAGTGTTACAAAGACTCTACAGACAACTTATTAAAATTAATAAACTTTAGGTAGCATAATCATAGAATACAACTTCAATATGTAAAAACCAATTTTATAATTTAAACTAGAAACAAGTAACTAGAAAATTAATTTATAATTACATAATTCTCAATTGAGTTTAAAAGTATATAATTTTCAATTGTATTAAAATTATGAAACAAACAAGTCAAGGCATTTCTACACTGCAAATTATAAAACTAGAGAAATTTAAAAAGATAAAATAAATTGATATACCACAGTAATGGACTGAGAGACACAATATGTGAATATGTTTTGTTAGTTGAAAATTATTGTTTAACAAAATGTCCCCACATTCTGTGGCTTAAAATAACAACCACTTGTCACTTTTTATAAATCTATTAGTCATATGGAAAGGCCTACTGATCTAGGTCATGTTTAGCTGATCTTGACTGCTCTCATATATGTAGCCATGGTCACTGAGTGGACCAGCTGGAGTCTAGCTGGTCCAGAATAACTTCACTAACATTTTGGAAGCTGCGTGGCTTTCACATGGGCAACAGGTGTTACAGGGCCACTTGTCTCTCATAATTAAGCAGGCTATCCTGAGCTTGTTCATGTGGTGGTGCAGACTCGGGGGTGTTAAAACTTGATAGGATAAGCTGCAAGGATTCATTGCAAAAAGATGATTATAAGTAGGGATGAAAAACTGGACATTTTTTTCTACAACAGATGTTTGTTCTTTCCAAATTTGTTTATCACTTCAATGCATCACAATACAAATCCTGTGGGGTTTTTTTGAAATTAATGAGTGGATTATAAGAGTTACTTAGAAATGTAATTGACTAACAACAGCGAGGTGATCTTAATAAAAAGCACCAAGTTGGAGACCTACACCTATAAATAGAAGGACCTACTACAAAGTTGTGGTAATTGAGAAAGTATGTTATTGACACAAGGATATACATCACCTCATTTCCAATGAAGCTGATTCACAAGGAAACATGGAAACAAGTCTTTTCTATGCATTGTGCTGAGTCAATTGAATATTTATATGAAAAGAACAAAGATTGACCCTGCTTAACACCACACACGCAAGCACATATGCACACACCAATGAAGCAGACTGCAGGTATAAATGAAAAAGATAGGCAATAAATCTCTTTTAAAAAGACATTGGAAAACATTTTTATGCTTTAGGAGTAGACAAATAATTCTTCAACAGGACACTAAGTGTGCTAACCATAATTGAAAACATGAGAACTTAAACTATTTTAAGATTAAGAACTTATGTTCATCAAATACAACATTAAGAATGTAAAACAATAAATCACAAAAAAGGCAAAGAACTGCTGCAACTCAATAATAGTAGACAACCAAAAAAGAAGGTACAAAAGACTTGAAAAAATGCTTTACAAAAGCAGATACCCTAATGCTTCATATACTTACAACATGTACATAAAATATTATTAACTAATTATCAGGAAAATTAAATTAACTCCTAAAACTACAATGGACTACACAACCACCAGAGTGACTAAGACAAAGAGGACATCGAATACCAAATGTTGGAGAGGATTTGGAACCTCCAAAACTCTTTTATAATGCTAAATTGGTAAGCAAATTATATAATCACATTGGGAAATATTTACTGATACTTGCTAAAGAATTCCACTGCCAGTTAATTACTCATCAGAAATAATCACGTATAACATCAAAACATGTGTCTACAGCTGTAGATAGCAGCTTTACTCATAATTGTCCCCAAATGATAACAACACAAATATCCAAAAATAGTAGAATGAATAACATGCTGTTTATTCACATAGTGGAATACTTCACAGAAATAAGAACGTGCAAACTGTAATTATATCCAACGACATGAATGGAACACTCACATATAATGCTGAATGAAAGAAGCCGGAAACAGAGGAGCACATACTGTGATTGCATTTACATAAAGTTCAGTGAAAGGAAACTGAAACCATAGCGCTCAAAGTCAAAGCAGTGGTTCCCTTTGGGAAGACTGACAGGAGAAGGCTTCCGTGGTGATGGTAATGCTCTGTTCACTGAAATGAGAAAGCGTTGTGGGGGGAAAAGAGAAAGAAAAAGCCAACAATATTTATTCTTGCCTAAGAATATTTTAGAATAGGTGATTAAATAGTACAGAATTTGAAATATATGATACAGTTCTTATTTTAGATATGGTTTCATAAACTGATAAAACTTTATAAGTGTATGCTCTTATGTTATTTGTTCATCTATTCTCTAGTCATTCGATAAGACCATATACTTAACTGATATGTAATCTTAGTTTATTACCCAAATCGTGTGTTTGCTGGGTTTGGCAGCACCATTTTGTGTAATTATTTGAAAATCTACCTCATTAGACAACATTAAGGCCTAATTCCCAGTTGGGGGAAGTGCATTTTTTATTAATCAATTCATCCCACAATTTAATGGTAAAGTTTTGAATGTTTTTCCCATTAGGAAAATAGGCAGATGGATTTGTATGAAAAGTCATCCTTGTACTGGAGTACAAAGGCTTAAGGCCTTAAAACAGGAAGCCGCTGAGCACCTGGCTCAAGGGCACAGTCTTTCCCAGATCACCAAGTAAGTAATACATTTATAGGAGCTGAGGTGGGAGCTATAGAAGTGGCATTCTGTGGCTCCTTTCATAAAATCCTGCCCCTGTCATTTGGAGACTAGTTAGCTACATCAAACAATGAAATATTTATTGTTTTGTTCCCCTGTGACTTTGTCATTAAGGAATAATGACAAAGGGTGGGGCAGATTTTAGAGAGACTTGGCTGAGAGTAACACGCATGCGACTCTATAAACAAAGCATATGTGAATAGACACACAAATATGTATATATAGATATACATATGCATAAGTTGATCTGTCCATGTACCTATCTATCATCTGTCTAGGAAAAGGAGTCACGTAGCTGTGTTAGAGAATTACTACTCTTAGTACTGTGAGATTTTGAATGTTGTGACATATACTGCTATTTCTATAAATATAAAGGTAGAAACATAACAGTTAAAAATAATTTTAAGACAATTAAATGTACTGTTACAATATCTCAAAGTTATTCTCTTTCAAAATATGAAAGAGGTTGTTGAAGAATAGCTTACTGACTTAGTTAATATATAAAAACTATTTAAATTTTTTTAGCCTATCCTCATTTTGGTGGATAGAACCTTACAACAAACACCTCTCCCAAACACACATACGCACACACTAAGTAAAAGGAAGTGATCTAAGTGGGATCTGTTTTGAAGGCTCTAATAGCTGTAAGAGAAAAGTTCCCCTCTCCCTAACCACTCACCCCTGCTCTCCAGTGGAGTGTTCTCTTAATTCTGGGGATTTTTGTTCAAACAGACATGGCTGGTACAGATGTGATAATTAGCAACAAATTTTTCTTGAACCATGACTTAGTCCTTACTGAGCTTCAATTTGTGTTTGCTTCCTTTGTTCTCACTGGGTATTTGAATAGGATTAGTTGAGAATTAAAATACATGTAGAAATCAGGATGTATACCACAGCAGATCCCCCTGTGTTTGAGTTTGCTTACTTTTCTTACTGTGAGGAATGTAAGAATGTAGAGTACACCCAAGTATGAGATATATGAAGACAGGAACTTTTATCCCTTTACTACTATGTGCCCACTGCCTAGAATAGCACATAATAAACACTCAATAAAAACTGTTGAGTAAATAAATGAATAGTGTTCATACTCCACTCCCTTCCATGAGGCAGTTCTAACTGTCCAACCATTCCTTCCCCCAGGATTATGAAATCAGAGCTGCACTGGGAGCAGCCTTTCTTCATTAGTTCAACTTCTTACTATTTCTGGGAGACAAGATTTGCCAATCTTATTTTTATGGCCAGTCAAGTTCACTTTGATCTACTGAATATTTAAAAACCTGAACTCTAAACATCATTGTGGCTCTCTTTTTCTTTTGCATATGGACCAAAATAATAAAATATTTGTCAAGAAATCTATAATGCACATTCTCATCTCTGCTTTATTTTTTCTGACTACCTATCAATGCATTGAAAATTGTTTCTTGAGGTCTTTGTGTTAGTAAAGGTAATCTAGCAGTTAAAATTTATAATGGCCAAATCTTACTGGTTTAGCAGAAATGTATTTTTCTTCTCATAAAGGTCAGTTGGAGGCTGTGGGGGACAGTAGAGGATTGAAGGGACAATAAACTGCTCCAAAAGCGATTTAGGGCTGTGGACTCCTAACACACTACTCTCCCTTCTTCCTCTAGGATCTTAGAGCCCTCTGTTATATATTATGAATGTGACTGGAGGACAAGGGGAGTAAGAGTCACACGTAATGCTTTTTTTTTTTTGAGTAAAACAGGATGTGGCACCTATCATATATGCTCACGCTCTATTGGCCAGAGCTCACTCAGATGACAACATCTAATAGGGAGTGATGCTGAAAACTGGTTTGTTTGTGTGCTCAGGAAGAAAAGGAAGTTTGCTAAGCAGATAGCCAGTTTCTGCCATTGGGATCATTGGCCTCTCTGTTTCCAAAGAGGTTGAATTTGTATTATAGCGTTGAACTCTGAGGTATATTTGTTACTAACTACTATCTTCTTCTTGGAATTATCTCTTCCTTTGAATTTCATAATTCAAATTTTTATATTTTCTTCCTTCTACTATTATTAGTTATTTATTCTAGGTTCCTTCTGAGGACTGTTCTTTTTCTGCTCAGTCTTTAAAAGTCAAAGTCATAATTCCAAAATTCTCCATCATCATCTCTCTGAGTGTTTTACTCTAAATTTAACTCCTACAGTCATCTTAAAGAAAACCTTTGTTCCAACTTATCCTTTAGATTTTGAGGATTTTTAAATCTGATCAAGATCTCTTTACTGCATTCCAGATCCATATTTCTACAACCTAATAAATATTTCAGTTTGGAAGGACCCCAGGTACCTCAAGTCTATCAGATTGATAAAAGAATCATTAATTTTCACCAAATTATTTCTGTATCATCTAATTTGGTGAATGGTACTATTCTTTGCCTCATAATTTCATATTCTTTCTTCTCATACACACCCTTCTCAATGAATTTCATCAATTCAGCTACCAAATTTTGTCACTTCTAACATTTTAATATTTTTTGTACCCATCATTTATTCTCCACTGCCTGAATGCAGGTCGTTAACAATTCTTGCCTGGGTTTTTAATCTTTGCTTATTAACTGCTCTCTCAGAATTGACCGTAGTTTTCCTTCAGTTCATTACCCACATTGAGAGTCAGAAGGATGTGGGAGAGAGCTTTCAAGACAGACCATTAGGAAGAACCAAATTGGAATGCATAATTGACATCATGGAATGGAGGATCCTTGAGAGAAAACTGAGAGCTGAGCAGAGTGATGCCTAGGAAAAGAAGATGGCATCAGAGCCAAGTGTAACATCTCTGCACAAGGTTCATTATCTGAACAGCAACTATGGTCACGTTGATGGGCTGGCTGACTGAATTCACTAGTTCTGTGGTTGAGCAGAGCAGAGTCAGAAGCACAGTGAAGAACGGGACTATTGGGGCTAGGTGGATGCTGATCAGAGTCATAAGCAAATTAGAATTATGCAAAGTGCAAGAATCAGAGTGGGCTGGGTTGTCAACGGTGAAGTATATTTCTTAGATAAACTCTCAGCTATGTCTGTTAAATGGCCAGAATGAAAATTAGTGTGTGGAAACTTCAGAGAGGTAGATTTCTGCTCACTGCAAGGAATATCTTTTAGTCATCAGGATTGGTCTGTGAAAATGTGGGCTGCCTTGTAAGTTGGTGAGTTTCCAGTGACTGAAAGGGCAAAAAAAGAGACTGCCTGTGAAGCTATGTAGAGACTACTTCTGCATCACATGGATGAGAGGAGTAGACAGTTGCTAAACTCATCTGTAACCCTCAAATACAGGATTACAAGATTTTATCATCTCAGTTTGAAAGTTATGATTTGGTTCTAACTGGGCTATGTGACATTCTTTCACACCCTGCTCCTATATAGCAGGTATTAAGTTACAGAACTTCTGTGTTATTCTGCTTGTGTGCATGCCCCATACCCAAAGAAGTGGTTTTCACCTTACTCCCATTTGTATTCAACAAATATATCATTTAGGTTGTTCTCCCCAGCACTTACTGATTAAATTGAGCTGTTAACTCAACCCATTAATTCTCTCAGATTTTGAAGTTGACTGGGTCTTATAGTTGAACAGGAAAAGTGAAGAAGACCTGGAGAGCAGAGTCAAAATTATAGGACTCAGCTTTGGCAAACAGAAGCCTAAAACTGACAGGTCCTTCGTGTGGAGACCAAGTAGCAGCGACACAAGATAGAACTTGGAAGCTTCTTGCTGAGAAGACTGAGCTCCTTAGGTTTGTTGTCAAATGTGGCGTTTGGAAGTGGTAAGTCACTGCAGGAGCTTGTGTGCTTGGCAACCACATTCCTGCCTGGGTTGCTGGCAACACAAGCTGTGACTTCATAGTTTCATATGGTTCTGATGGGGACATATGAGCCATCAGTGACTGATCATTTTGGGAAAACCTGACAGAAAACAGAAATTTTTCTTATTTTCTCTTGCTATAATGAAGTGAGCGGAAGCTGAACGATATAAAGTTGTCTCATTTATTATACAGATGACTCACATGCTTTCTGAGTCATGCCAGTAAACATCGCTGTATCACTAACAGAAATGGGCTCAAGAAAATTTTTTTCTCAGTGCCCCCATCCCTCTAATCCTCACCCCTTCCTGACTGGGATATCACGATGCTGTGCAGATCTGCCCTTCTGCTTGGAACTGGGACAGTAAGTCATTTAGTTGCAGAATGACTTTTCTGGCTGTAGATATAACCTTCAGGATAGGATACTGTTAATTAACCCTGTCCATGACATTATTAAATTAACAGCTCCTGCATTTAAGTAACATATTGTAGCTTTGTCATTCTCATGATTTAAAATGTTCCTGTTCTTTCATCCATCAGGAAAACAAAGATGCAGTAGAAACCTGTACTTTAAGAACAGATGCCTCAATAATTGTGCTGTTACAAAGAATGTGCTGTAGTGTTCTGAATTATGTCTCTTTTCTATCTGCTTTTTGTCTGGTTGTGTCTAAGCAACAGCCATCTTTTCTCCTCAGCTTACTTTTAAAGCTCAGTGTGATAGGGGTATTGTCAAGTTTGAATGAAAGCAAAATGTAGTTGAGTGGTGTCATTGTAATAATGCTTTGCCCAGTTAAACACTGTGAGAATTTACTATATTGGTTAGGGATAAAATTTATTTGGAAAGTTTTTCCAGAATATATGTAAGTGAACTATCTCTAGGTTCACAGTAAAATCCCAAACTAATTTTGCATTAGTGTGTAATGATAAAAGTTGACATTTTAGAAAAATACATTTGGTTTATATCTATTGAGATTTCTTAAGAGGTAAAATTTTCCACTTATCAAGAGCAGGCTTTTACTTTTCAATTGGATTTTAGCAAATATTTTCTATGGAAATAAAATAAAACTCAGAGCTTCAAATGTTTTTATTTTGTCTCGTCCATCTAACTTCTATGTGAGTGCAGAGATCTAGGCACAGAAAAATGCAATGACTTCCCTGAGATTCTAGGAGAAGAATTTTCATTGCAATTCTGAGGTCTCCATCCTGGTATTCTATAAGAATTGGAATCTGTACATTATTTTATTTTCACACATGATATTCCTATGATATTTATTCTTATGAGAAAGTTACTCATTGAGAAAAATATTCCAATTCTTTCTTGTGTACTTTACATTCTCTTCTTGAAAAACTGAAATAATCTGTGCCTGATGATTTGTCAAAATATTTCTCATACTCCATTCGCTGACTTTCCTTTTCTCTGTATCACATTATTTTATGTTGACTGGTCAGGGCCTGGCATATGGATTCTTCAAGAAGAGAGCAGGAAGACATCAATGTGAATAGGTATTGATACTCTTGCAGACTCAAATTATGCATAAAGGGTCATTTTTAAATGTAAATCTAGCTAAAAATTTCTGGAAAGAAATTTAAGAGAAGTTGATGACTGTGGATTAATAGGATAAATTAGATATGACTACTTGTTGACCTATCTCTTAATCAATTAAATTGTATTTTAATCTAGAGTTCCAAAAATATGTTCTATTAGACTTGATTTCTGTGAGTTTTCCCCATAAAATAAGATTTCACTGTGAAAAGAACTCAGGAAATGACAGAAAATATATTTTCCTGCTGAGAAATTTATAATGAATATTTACATGATAGATTTTCAGGGATATTATATAATCAAGAAGTTTTTTTTGATTATGTTCAACTTTTTAAAATACAGCATTTTTACCCCTTGCTGTACCATACCTACTGACACGCTGAAGAGTTAGTGGCCCATAGGACATTGTTTAGGAATCTCAGAACTAAAATTTTCTTCCAGTGGCTAATATACAATCATTTCTAAAAATGATTACTAACATTCAAAGTATGGACGTTTTGGTGAAGCATAAATTATATTTTCTACATGAGATGACATAATTTATTTGAATAATTAATTACTGCTTTCAAAAATAATGAAAGAAGCTTAACTGTGTTTTAAGAGTAAGTACTATTTATTTTTGTATTCCTATCACCTAGCATAGTACCATTTGTCAAAGCTTAATCTTTGCTGAGTTAATAACAGAAAAGAAAAAGATATGTGAAGATTTTAGATTACCTTAAACGAAAAGCGCTCACTTGAATGTTAGAAAGATAGTTAAAATCTGTCCCAGTCCATCCAAAATGGTACATTTTCCTAAAATAGCCTATGTTTTCTTTTATGAAATAATTTTAGTCACCAGTAGAGTCTCATTGAGAATGGGTACATTCTATTTATATTTTCTAAGCTAAGAAAAATGTAGAATTATTAAATAGCTATTCCGCAAAAGACTAACTAGCTTAATTTTTCTAAAATCCTGAATATTTTCTATGAGACAAGATTAATTAAACTTGTATATGTTTTTTTTCTTGGTAGTTTCAATGCAAGTCATAGATTTATTAAAATTTCCATCACTTCGGTGAAAAAAAGTACATAAAATTTTCCAGTGGAGTTTTTTGTTATTGTTTGTGTTTTAGTGCTACTGGAAATATCATATAATTATTGTCATGGTATTGAATACGAGGTCTGGCAAAACAGAAGCATGGCGTGACAACAGCCAGTGAAGGGAAATCTGGGGCTAATAATGACTTAGTGCTTACAGTAATCCAGGTCTAATCCAATTTGGTCTCTGTTTTTCTTTGTTATCCTAAGGCTTTTTTGCCTATTTTATTTTATGTTTTAACTTCAGGTGAATCAAATGACATTAAAACAAGCAGGAAGACATGCTCCAAGTAGAGTAGTGGGCAGTGGTATTGAAGCTGTGTGGAGTTGTGGTCTGAAAACTCTGATTAGATTTGTAGGTCTTGTGTATATTTGGCATTAATCTGGTGGATTGGAGTCATAGTCCTGACCTAGGAAATATCACTGCATATTAAAATGAGAGAGAGGGTGGGGCAGGGAGAGAGAGAGAGAGAGAGAGAGAGAGAGAGAGAGAGAGAGAGAGAGAGAGAGAGCCTCAGGCACATGGAAATACCTCTTTCAAACTCTTAACTGGACAACAGATTACTGTGCCATATAGATCAGAGAAAATTTTTGACCCTTTGGACCCACACTCTTTACTTTTCCTCACTGAATTATTTACTCTTCAGTATTGCCTTTCTTGTTTTATTTTTTCCCCTAGTAGTTATTTAACAATAGTGTCTAGTCATTTTTCTGCTCAAGCCTCTGAATGGCTGCATTCTATTTTTACAATGTTTTATCCATTTCAAAAAAACTTTTCTCTTTCATTATGATCCAGAATCTGAAATTGTGTATCTTTCTTAAAACAAAATGAGAAGAGAATTAACACTCTCCTTTCATAGTCTCCTCATTCACTATTTCATTAAATATTTTAAGCGACTTTAATTCAATTATTTGTTTTATACAAGGTGGGGCAAAAGTAGGTTCATAGTTGTTCATATAGAAAGTAATACAATAATTAATAAATAGTAATACATGAATAAACTGTGTTTCATGTACTCCCACCTGTAAACCTGCTTTTGCCCCACACTGTATTCTGCTTTTGCATTTGTAAAATATATTTACATATAAATATATACATTTACGTATGTATATACAACTATGTATACTTTTATTTTAAACTTTTCAAAGAACAGACTGTACTTATTTAGCCTGAATTTTGAAAAGATTGATGTATCAGGTGTATCAGATCACTCAGCGCCATGATAAGTACCCATATATGTGATAAGTATCCTCATAATTGTTGACTCAGTATTGATTATCCATATTATATTAAGCCAATTTATCCTCAGTTCCATTTTTCTAAAGCCATATGGAGGTTAAATGGACAGGTCTGTGACAATGTTTTGACAAACAGTATAAAATCTTAATGCTTTATGATTATGATACATGAATGAAATTATTAAAGAAATGAAGTGAATATTTACTGGCTTCCCATGCAGTGCCAGGCACTAACGACTTACTGTGTACATACTATGAGAGCAATAGAGATATGATTACTCCTTTTTGAGACTTACTGTCTATTTACAATGCATAAATGAATATGTGGCAAAATAAGTACATTAAATACTTCCTATAAAATGGTGGTGGAGAGAGCTTCCCAGGCAAAGATGGCATAAAATGCAAAGGCTATGAGTTAGAGAAAATCTTGGGATTATATTCTAGAAAGAAAAAAGGCTAAAAAAGCTAATGTGACCGGAAGGTAACAAATAAGGGGAAATGGCATGAGATGAAGTAGAGGTTCAGCTGTGCAGAGTCTTGGTCCATGATGAGAAGTTGAGATTTTAGTCTAGGTTTAATAAAGAGCAATAAAAGTTTTCAGATGCAGGAGTGATAAAATTTTAGGGTTTTATATTTCTGTGTAGAAAAAATGATTTGATGGGAGTACAAAGTAGAAGCAGAGGTAACTCTTAAGCACATTCAGTCTAGGCATGTTGATTTTTAATTTTTATATTATTATTTATAATGCAAGTGCCTAATTTCAACTTTTATTGCCTAGACATCCATTTCAAAGAGATATCCACTTCAAAGACAGCTATCTCCAGTAAGCACATTGCCAGCCATATAACTAGATAAAGCACCAGGCTGCCTTCCGCCACTGAGGCTTCTTTGTTTTGGAGATCTCGGTTGGTTTCAAAAACTGACTCTTTGGGCTACAGTTTTTCTCTTCCCATGCTTTAAATTCCTGCTTTTATGTTTTAAATTCATCAATAAAGAGGGAGTCTACTACAAAACCATTCCTAGGTCCCTGCCCTTAACCTCAGTAAAGAAGCACTTAAGGCATGCATGCTCTCTCTTTCTCTCTCTACCCATGACCTTGACCTCACTGTGTGGCAGCAGGTATACTGTGTAGTTTTTAGGTCTTGTAAGTAATAAACTTGTATCTTTTCAGAGTTTTCTGATGGTAATTGCTGAAGGGTGTTTTGCAGTCATAATAAGAACCACGAGAGTGGTCCAGCCACGACATTGATTATTGATAGACTGAGACCAGTACAAGACACTTGGTTAGGGTGGTAGCTATGGAAAAGGAGAGAAGTAGATGAAGTAGAGAGAAATTTTTGGAGATGATATGGTACGTGGTTGGTTAGATGTACAAGATAAAGGTTTTCTGTATTGAAAGATTGTATGAATCGCAGTGATGTAGAGAAAAACACATTTGTTGATTTGGATAGTGTAAGTTCCATTTGGACTTACTTCTTTAGACTTTACATTTTAAGATTTCTGTGAGATATCTAAGTGAAAATGTAACTCCGTATCACCAACAATCAATCATCTAACTGCCCATCTCTCTGTATATGAGTCTAGGGCTTAAGAAGGACAAGTCTAGATTGGAGATCTGAGAGTGTAGCTAGAGAAAAGTCACTGGGATTTTGGTAAGAAGGAGATATCAGTCAAGGAACATAAGGAGTGGCCTGAGGGGCAGGGAGAAAGCTAAGAAGTGTAGTGATACAGAAGACTAGAGGGGAAAATATTCCAAAGAGGACTAAATGGCCATCTTTACCAAATGCTGGTTCCAATTTAGCAACTTGGGGCCATTGATAACCTTGACAAAAACCATTTCAATGGGGTTGTGGGGTGCAACCCAGGTAAGTATGCACTGACAAGAAAATGCAAAATGAAGAAGAGGGGACAGAGTAGGTGGATGATTCTTTTGATTTTTTTTTTTACACAGGAATGTAGCAAAATGAGATGGAAGCTGATGTAGAAGGTGGGGTTAATGAAAAGTATTCAGATATATTAAAAATATGAGGTAACTTACACATTGTGAAGTATTTCATAAGAACAGAGAAATCTAAGAAATAGGATTTAAGTCCTGTTGAGTAGTATTCAAGTGTTTTTATTGATACAGGCCATCTCCTACCTTTTTATCAGTACAATAGCTGATTATAAATGTAGGTTACTGACAATAATGATCCACTGAACAACTACTTTGGAACAGCTTCCTTATTTCACACAGCTATAAGCATCTGGAGCAATCATGGGAAATGGTCACACGTTCTTTGTTGTAAGATGACCTTGGTAAACAGCAGCCTTTTCAAAAAGACGGTAATGTCATTCAGTGGCTCTAGCTGCAATGGAAATAGAATATTTTTGATACATTAATTCCAGCTTGTTTGTCTCTCTTGCTGGTGTTTATAGTGATGCTTCTGGAACCCTAACATTGTTGTTGCCTCTGCTTTTCAGTCATTCCAGAACTGCCTTGTTAAGGAAGAAGCAAACTTGAATAGCAAGTCTTCGTTTACCTTGATAACAAGTGGAGTTCTGCAGTTCTCCAATGCCTCAACCTTATGGCAAGGGTGACAGGAAAGAAGATGTATGTTCAGAGGCAGCGTGAGCTGCTCATGGTCCCAAGGCATCCTTTCTGGGTGGTCTTGGCCAAAGTCACCAGCAGCATGTTTTTTCTGTAGTGGCCTCAGAGTAGAGATGGTAGCAGCACTGTTGGGCCCTGCTGAAGAGGAAAAGACATCCAGAGCACCTTCTGTTCTTATGTTCTGCGTATTTTATTGCTTTTATGAATGGACGTCCCAACCCAGGGTTTTGGGGTAGTATATTTAAAAAAAAAATCCTTGTCTTTTGAATCTGCCTCTGAACCCAGAGCTTTTCAGATGAATTTGCCTTTTTTCTCTTTAATCATTGGTGTTTTGAAAGTTTCTACTTGGACTAGTAGTTAAAGCAAGGCAAACATTTGCATATTAGAATGCAGAATTCAAAGAACCGTCAAATGCAGAGTCCTCTTATGGACCGAGTGTTATCTACCCCCTCAGGATGTTTGGCTGGATGTTTTCAGATGACACATAATTCAATACGTTTTGATAGATGAGGATGTAGTTCCTTATGTTGGCCAGGGAGATCAGGGTTGGGAACCAGTTCAGCTACATGTCCAAAAGATAAGGGGCAGTTTCCTCTGTCGATGCACTGGAGCACTGTCTCCTCAGTCAGAGGTAGTCCCAGGTGGCAGTAATGTAAAGATTTCTGCTCCTTGACCCCAGGTGGGGAGGGTCTATCTCTTCCCATTCGACCTCTTCAAAATATGTTGTCTAATTTTATCTATAGGGAAGTCCAAAAGAAGAAGGCAAAACTTGCTATATAGTGAACTGCTTCCTCTAGGTGGCTGCAGTAAAACCTTTCATGTAGAATTGTGGTGTATGCTTGATTATTCGCCTCTGAACTCCAGGGAACTATGTATGGGGTATTTGGGAATGAAAGACATCTAATCAACATGTTTGCTGCTGTTTTAGGATTTGCAGATTGTTAATACAGAGGTGCCTCTGCTGTTTCGTAAAGGTCGTGTTGTCACATAAATCTTATCTGCAGAGGCTCACTCACTAAAAGGTGAGGGCTTGAGGAAGAATAGGGTAATATGCATTACCCTGTAAGATGCATTTAAATGAATGCCTTTGATGAGGAGTTGGGAATGAAACTCAGAAAGCATCAATTCTATTCCTTTAATTTTTATTTTGTACTTGACCTTTTCATAAGGTGAATTGATAGAACTATAAAACAAATGAACATAGTTAAGTGAACTGATTTAGAAATGATGGACGTTTAAAGCTGATTATTAAATTTACATTGATGCAATTATTTCAAGCTTTTGGAATGTTAGCCATTATTCATTCTGTGTGTGTGTGTGTGTGTGATGTGTGAAATGATTAAAGCAAAAGGACAACAGTTTTAAAATGAAAGCTCTTTTTGTTTTCTGATAGCTATTCATGTACATGGTTTAGAAGTGAAAATACTATTTTGATGTTATTTTCAGTTGTTGTCAGTGGTAAAGTGATTTAATCAAAGTACAAAGTACTCATTGAATCAGGATTTTTAAAAAAATTTGTTTGCTCTTTGTTGTTTAACAGAAGGGCGAGACCTCAGCATTCTACCAAGCCAAGTATTCACTGTCCACATGGAACTAACACTACCTTAGGAGCCAGTCTTTGTTATATCCATTCACGGACCCATTGGCTACTAAAATTTACCCAAGGAAGTACCATACTTATCTGTAGCCATCAGCCTAGATCTTACTTTTTCTAGAACTGTGTACTCTGACCATATTTATGAATAATTCAAGCCCTTAGATTTAAAGTTTTTTTTTAATTGAGGTATAGTTGACGTATTCTTATGCTCAGGTTTTAGCTTTCTTTTTCTATAATATCTGGTTCTCAACACTATTTGATTGACTGTGGCTTCATTCCCTGGCTCTTGCCATCCCTGACTTTATTGGGTAGAACTGGGTATGAGCACACCCTGTTTTGGGGCCTCTGATTCCAATCCTGACTCAAATATAGCCCTGGTGACTTCACAGAGCATTCTCAGAGAGGACGTTATTTATTCTATGTCACCTCACCTCACTTCAGAGCAACCACTTAAACCCTTTTGTGAATGGTCACTGAGTGTAGCTCCAGGTGCCGGAACACTCACTGAAGTTTGGCAATGAACTAATAAATTTCATCCTGACCTAACCACTATGGTCATCACTTGTATCTTAAAAGAATGACCAAAAGATTAATCAGAAGATCAACTTCAACCTTATTATCCCCATAAGAATCTTCTAAAATCCTTTCCTTTTTTAACAATAAGTTTAAAATATATATTGAGGAGAATAGCCACGATAAAGACCATAACTTTTCTATAAGCAGTTCTCAAAGGGTTGTCCTTCTAGGGGATCCATGAGATCAGGACTATTTTCATAGTGATCCTAGAATGTTACTTTTCTTCTTCATTCTCATTCACTCATGAATATACAGCAGTTTCCAGAGGCTGCATGAAGTGAGGATACTATTGCTGTACAGCTAATGGAACATGTCCTATATAGTCTTGGTTTTGAGACTTGTCTCAGTTTTAATTTCTAATATGCTAAAAAGCTATGGATATAACCTGTAGGTACTTTGGGATCTTCATTTATTCTTGAGAATATAAAAGAATCTGAGACCAAAAAATATGAGAATTTCTGATTTGTGTCATTGAAATTCATGCCCTGCTACTTGAATTTAGGATCTAAAAGATAAATTACCTCTCAATGTTTTCTCTTTAAGGTTTTCATTACTATTTAAACAACTGAAAATGACTTCTTTATAACTTTTTCTTTCAAGGAACCAATAAGAATTTTTAAAAAAGTGAAATTATATGAATTCTGTGGTATTTTTAACATACTTATAACAAAATAATTAGAAGGTGGCTTCAGATGTCAGACTCCGCAGCAATAAGAAGATTTGCACCTGCCAGTACCGTACGGAAGCCGTCTGTGCTTCAGCTGCCTCATCTGTAAAATGCAGGTGCAAATGGCAGCTCTGTCAAGTAAATGACATGTGAGATAGCACATTTAAAAAATTTTTTATTTTTTAATGGAGATATACTTGACATATATTAATTTTAGGTGTACAATATGGTAATTTGGTATATGTATATATTGCAAAATGATTAACAGTAATTTTAGTTAAAATTAATCATGCATAGTTACATTTCTTTTCTTATGATAAGAGCTTTTAAGATCTACTCCCTTAGCTGATTTTAATATATACGTTATGGGATTGTTAAGAATGATCACTGTGAGATGACATACGCAAGGCACTTAGAGCGCTGCCTAGCACGTGGTGGCACCAAGTAAATGTTTACAACTAGCGACAACCATTATTTTTACCCATTTGACTAATATTGACTGAAAGTTTAAATTTAGAATTGGTGTCAATATTTTTCCTGAGTTAATTATTTTGGAAATAACCTCAGAAGAAGTTTGATACGGTTGTATACTTTCCCTACACACAAATTTGGGGAATATTTTCATTTATTAAGTGGTTAGAGTGAAACCTGGGCCTTGAAATTATTCTCCAGTTCTTTAGTTGGATTAGTTTGGGGTGGCAGACCACAGAAGAGAAACAGAATTTAAAAGAGAAGGGACAGTAATGATAAATATTTGACGGTCTTAATATAATAGAATATGGACATAATAATATGACCTACAACTGTAGGTTACTCACTAGTTGGACTGTTTATTCTAACTCTAGAAAGAGTAATAGAAACTGAAGTCCTTATTATGTGCCATGTTCAATTATTTGGAGTTGCTATTTTAAGGCCAAAATGTACTTCCAAATTACGAGCACTTACTTTTACTCCAATTTACAGTCCTAAGATTTGTATTAAAAACTACAGTACAGACAAGTGACTTTTGGTATGGTAAGGTCCGGTTTGCTGAGGATAATGATTTGTGACATGAACATGAAGAAGCTGCTGTAATTGACATAATCCAAAGTAGCAATCTGATTATACTAGGCTGTATTGAGCTTTCATTTAAACTAATTCTATCTTGAACTTGGGAAGTGATGTCATGGTGTCTCACTATATACATCTTCCTTGTATACAAATTAAAAGCAGTATCCACTGAAGTTTTACATGAGAAGTTTTGATTGGACAATTTGGATGGCTTTTGTGTTCAGATAATCTACAATTCAATTGGAGAAAGGAGGCCTTTGGATTATAATAGGATGGAATTGGACCATAGCCTCAGGACTATCTGAATTCTTCTTTCAGATAGTTCCCACAGAGGAAAACTCAATTCAAAATATGTTATTATTTACTGGGCATTATCCAACCCAGAGAGAATCTGGTGGCATCTACAAATTATTTCCTTGCTTAGACTATATAGGCCATGGTAACGGAATAAAGTCAGTTAAAATACATATTTTGCCTAATTTCAGTCTGAGCTCAAACTGAAACCTCTGTTCTTAAACAATTTGTGCAAAGGACTACCAATCAAATGTGTACTCATCAATGGAGAGCAGAAGAGAGCCCAGAATTGAGTAAGGGAGTAGCTTTGGCCACCAGCCCAGATCTTTCATACTTGGTACCGCTTTCTCCAGGTGTTACCTTCAGTTCAATCAGCTGGATTGGAGAAAAGGGCATCATCTCTCTCCTCGAAGAGAAAGGAGGCATAGAAAACAAGAGCTGCTTTTTTGTCCAGCACTGTTAGTGATCTGAAGGGTAGGAGGGCCAGCCACATGCTTTCTGACCTCTACCTTCAAAACACAGGCTCATAAAATGTTGTTACATAGTAGCATTTCTCCTTGAGATGTAGGAAAAAAGGGACTGAAGGAAGCTGTGTGCTTCTCTTAACCAATGAATTTAACCCATATTGTTAAATAAGTGCTTCCAATTTAAAAGTGCAGCCAATTAGGATCATGGAATTCAATATAATTGGCATAAGGAGAATATCTTTTCACCTGTGGCAGTTGGAAATAATATTCAGAATCTATTTCCCTAGATGATACTACCTATGCCTAGACTTTTATTTTAATCTAGTGATTGCAAAATACAAGTATCTTTTTTTTCTATTCCAAATATCTATTGGTTACATTTGTGTTGAATCCACATATATGTCCCACAGGCACTTCAAAATCAGCTTTTTCGTGATTGATTTCATGATGTCAACCTTCTAAACTAACTACTTATATTTCCTATCATTAATCCACATTTTTCATCAGGTAACTTTGAGGTCTTTTTAGACTACACTCCTCTTTCATTTTCCAAATTTAGTTAATCACTATCTCTGGCTATTTCATCTCTCAATCATCTGCAATCTCTACCCCTTCCTCTCCATCTTCACTTTGAGGTCAAACATTCATTTTCTTTCATTAAAAGTGTCTTCTCCTAAATATTGCTTTTTTAAAGACCATCCTCAAAAATGCTATGAGATAATAAGATAATGTCATGCCATTATGATAAAAATGCACCAATAATTTCTTTAGTTTTATGAGGAAAAGAAAAATGAATCAATGTATGTTGCATACTTACCATATTTTAGGTACTATGTTTGAAATTAGAAATATTGTATTTTATTTAATCTTCACAACAGTCCTGTGAATGGGCATAATAACCTCAGTTTTGTGGGGGAAGAAACTGAGTTTTAGAGTGGTAGTAACTTGCCCAATTTACAAGTGGGCATCCAGGATTTGAGTCTAAGTTTGGCTGTTTCCTTCACTGATTCTCTTTTATGTCCCATTTGCATTCACAGAGCCCATCAACTTATGACTCCGGCTTTTAGTATGCACCACTCTCTGTGTGTTCAGGTTCCCCCACTCACTCCTCAGTTCCACTTCCCTTCTACTTCTCTGTAAACCTTCCTTTAAAACAAGCTACCTCTTTCAATCTTCCTTGATTTCCCTAGGTTTCTTCTTTTCGTGTATAGCTTCATTATGGCAGATAAAATGGTTTATTGTAATCATTTTTGTGTTCATGCTTTCTCAACAGCCTGTGATATCTCTAAGTGTAGGGTCTGTCTATTTTCAGCTAAGAACGTCTTAACATCGTACAGTGTCTCAAACAAAGCAGGAACAATAAATACTTGGCCAGACAAATATATAACTGATGAATAAACATTGAATAAAGAAAAGCAATCACAGTCATTCACAAGATTCTACTAATTGTGCTAAAGGTTGACAAGAGCAAGCATTTACCTTTTGTCTCCTTCCCAGTAGAATGTAAGCTTCAAACCAAGAGTTTTCATATGATTGGTTCACTGTGGTGTCCTTTGTACCTACAACTGTGTCAGACTCATAAAATTCATTCAACAATTTTGTATCGAGTAAATTAATTTCACCATATCAATAATTCTTATCAGCTTGTATAAGAGAAAAATGTTTTCTCCAAAGTCTGTTTCATCCCTTTAGGTCAATTTGTTCATTGTAATTTTTGAGTGTGAAATATGTGGCTAATACCATGATAAATACTGGGAATAAAAAGATGGATGATATTGCTTCTTGGCCTTTTGGCTAAGATCAGGTGTAGCATCTGTTCTTAACAGTTTAAAAAGATGAATGAGCCTTAAGGAGCTTACATTTTAATAGATGGTTACTGATAGTGTCAATAGTTATTTTTTATGAGATACACTGATAAATGAAATAGTTTTATAGTATCATGCTAATTTTTAATTTCACAAATTCCTCCCAAATTTTATTGATTAACATGTGGTCCTCCTCAGGAGTTATTTATGTGGCAGAGAAATAATTAGTCAATACAAAGGAAGTGGTGGCATTTACAATATGACAATATATTGGCCCTTCTTTCTTTTGTGAATTTATTAAAATTTCTAAAAACCTGAAGTTTTGAAGAAACTTCAAGGGATTTCTCCGTTAATGTGAAAATTTGCATTTGCACTTCTGGAAAAACAACCATTATCATAGTTCATATATTTAAGAGAAATTATATATAAATAATCCACAAAATCAGTATTTTTTGTCACTGTTTATAACAGTCCTCTACTATAACTTCCAAAAAGCATGAGCAAGGTGCCATTGTTAATTTCAAGGTATTTTATCTTAAACACTCTTTCCATAAGTCAGTAAAATAGAATAAAATGTTTGATGTTAAATAAAAAAATAGTGAGAAAGATGTTATTAAGAATTGCTAAGAAAACCCAGTAATTTTCACAAAAGGACTAATTTTAAGAGAAACAGTAGTACTTTCTTTTCTCTCTCTTTCTTTTTTTTTGTCTATAAATTTTATTTATTGTGAGTTCTGGTACAGGGACTAGATGTTTGAACTCCATTATAGCTATGGTGAGTTTTAGATGATGTCATAGTGTCTTGGTCTTGATTTTTTAGACTGTGTGGGCACTAATGACAAGTGCTCAAGAATGTAATGTATCCCAGTGTGGTTTGTGATTTAACTGGCAGTATGGGTTGTATATATACCTCTACTTAAACACTTGTTTTAAAAAAATCATATTTAGCAATATGCACCACTACATGATAAAGTATTTCTGGGAAAGAGACCTAGCTCTTTGCAGATTCTCAAAAATTTTTGGTATGATGCTGGTTTAAAATTGAAATTAAATCCATGTCTTCAAGCCCTATAAATAAAATAGCACATTTCTGGAGTGCCAACTTATTTAAAAGTATGGATCTCAAACATTTTTTTTTCTCATCCTTACTTCAGTTTCTTAATGTAGCCCCTTCCTTAACAGGCACCCAGAATAAAAAGGTTGTAACTTACATTCTCAACTGTGAAGCTGACAGTGACATCAGTTAACATGTCTTAGCCTAACTTGTAAAAGTCCCAATTTGCTGGCAGTATTGTAGCCTTTACAATGAAAATCAATGAGTGAAATTGGCTAGAACAAATAGGGTGACAAAGGGTAATGATGAATGGCAGAAAGAACGAGAAACCTGCAATTTAGGAACCAATAAAATCATTATAGTTAGCACTGCACAACAACTTGTTGAAACATATTAGATAGTTAATTATATGTTTTAAAAGTGGTAGCCAAGGATTTTATTGTTTTTTTTCCTGTGAGTTGAAAGAAGGATTCTTTATTGAGTATTTTGTTTGGATGAAAAATCAGGGCCTTATTCAAATGAGAATTATAGAGGAGGCCATTTGCCAAGGGCATTTAAAAGATTGAGCTGGGTAATTGGAGCACTTCCAGGAATAGGTTTCATTTTCACCAGATTGAAAAACAAATCAATTGCTTATTAGCAGTGTAGCTCTGTAAACAGAGTGTTCTTTTTGATACTGATGTCAGATGTGTGTTACAGATCTATCTGATTTGATAAATACACCCTGAATATGATTCTTCACCATTGAGCATTTGCAGGAAAGAACAAATTGTACAATCTTCACCTCTGAATTAAGCTTTAGTTACGAAGTCATAAAGGAGTATACAGGTATGGGGGTAAAGTTTGGAGAGCTATGATTTCTCAGAACTTCTACAAGCAGTCTCTCCTATTGGGCCTCTGTGATATCAGACTTGATTGAGGTGTGATTGGAGTAAAATAAATGATTGATGTTTTGTGAGGCAAGCCATCAGTTTTGCAGGTCCATGCTCACTGTCATTTCTGAGGTTTAATATCAAGTGATAGAACTTTATACTAACTCAGATTCTGAGGGCCACTGAAAATATTCCAGGCTACAAGATACTTAACTCTACCAGATCGTGCAGATACACTCCATTATCTGTCATGGCATTAGGCTTCAGGATACTCCCATTAAACTTAGATGCAAATCAGGATTTCCAGAGAGAACCTGGAAATGATGCAATGGGGAAAATATACCCCAGCATGTTGGCTTGGGGTATATTTATGTGTCTCAGAGTTTATTCTGTGTGATGTTGAACGACAGGTGTAAACAACGCTGCTGTTATGGAAGGTCGGAGCTAAGGGCTGCCCAGCAGGACCAGCTTCACGGACTTGTGGCCGGTGAGATTACACACTTCCCAGCACTTAGAAGAGTCCTACATTGCTTTGATCATCTGCCGTCACTTTCTTGAAACTTTACTTTTTGAACAATAAGCCCAGCAAATTACATAGCCAGTTCTGGCAGGAAGCGCCCTGTACATGTAAGAGCATACAAAATATGTGCCACACTCAGTGTATCTTTAATCACTCAGAGACATTCTATCATTGAAGATAAAAGGTAACTCTGTAAGTGGCTAATTCAGCATTTTTAAGTAGTTACCCATTTTCTTTTCAAGTTTATCATGTAGGTGAAATTGTTTAAGTATACACAGTAACATGGAGTTTTCTAATTATTTCAAGTATAACGAGATTGTTAGGTTGTTCAAGGCTGTATCATGAGCAAACTGGAATTTCAAGATCTTTACAATAAAATCTGAAAGACTCACAAGAGAAACTTGAATATGAGAGACATGCCAACATTTTCACTTGTTTCAAGGTAGCTTTTGATTTTTACTTGATCTCATTGTTAACCCGTTCATTCTTAGTAAAATGTATTTACCCTTCATGTCTTTGTCTGTTCCTTGTGCTTTTTTTTCCTTGTGATTGATTTCTAGATTCCTCCCACTGTGGTCAGAAAAGATACTTTATATGATGTCAATCTTCTTAAATTTATTGAAATACATTTTGTGGCCTAACACGTGGTCTACCCTTGAAAATGTTCCATGTGCTCTTGAAAAATATATATATTCTGCTGCTTTGGGGTGAAATCTCAGGAAGTATCAATTAAATCCATCTGATCTAATGTCATTTAAGCTCACTGTTTCCTTGTTCATTTTCTGTCTGGAAGATGTATCCACTGATGTAAATGAGGTGTTAGAATCCCCTACTATGACTGTATTACTGTCAATCATTCCCTTTATGCCCATAAAGATTTGCCTTATATATTTAGATGCTCCTATGTTGAATGCATGTATGTTTACAAGGTTTATATTCTCTTGTAGGGATTCTTTTATCATTATGTAGTGTCCTTCTTTCACTGTTACTATAGCCTTGGTTTCAAAGTTTATTTTGTCAGATACTAGTATTGCTATCCAAGCACTGTTTTTATTTCCATTGCATGAAACATCTTTTTCCATCCCTTTATTTTTAATCTGTGTGTATCTTTTGTTCTAAGGTGTGTCTCTTATAGATAGCATATTTATTAGTATTGTTTTCTTATTCATTTAGTTACCCTATGTCTTTTAATTGGATAATTGAAGCCATTTACATTTAAATTGGTTATTTATAGGTGTATATTTATAGCCACTTTATTCTTTTAACTATGTTCCTCTATTTTTTGTTGTTGTTTTCTTCTCCTTATTCTCCCCCTCCCCATTCCCCTACCCTCTTCCCCCTTCCTCTCTCTTTTCCCCTCACCCCTTTCCCTTCCTCTCTTCCTTCTACCTCCCCCTCCCCTCTCCCACCACCTCATTCCCCTCCCCCTTCTTCTTCTTCTCCTTCCTCTTCTGACCCTGTAACATTTCTTGTAATATCAGTTTGATGGTAACAAACTCCTTTAGCCTTTTTTTTGTCTGGGGAGCTCTTTATTTCTTTCTCAATTTTAAATGATAGCCTTGCTGGGGAAAGTAATCTTAGTTGTAGGTCATTGCTTTTTATCACTTTGAATATTTCATGCCAGTCATTTCTGGCCAGAAATGTTTCTGTTGAGAACTAAGCTGAAGTCTTATGGGATCTCCCTTGTAGGTAATAACTGATTTTCTTTTTCCTGCTTTTAAGGTTCTCTTTTTGTCTTTAACCTTTGCCATTTTATTTATGATGTGTCTTGGTGTGGGCTTCTTTCGGTTCATTTTGTTCATTTTGTTTGGGACTCTCTTTGTTTCCTGGACTTGTGTATCTTTGCCCTTCACTTGGTTAAGAAAATTTTCAGTGCTTATTTCTTCAGATAGATTCTTGATTCTTTTCACTCTTTCTTCTCCTTCTAGACTTCAATAGTGCAGATGTCGTTACACTTTATGTTGTTTCAAAGTCCGTTAAACTATCCTCATTCTTTTTGGTTCTTTGATTTCCTGCTGTGACTGGGCATTTTTTTTCTACCTTGTATTCCAAATTGCTGGTTCAACCCTCTGCTTCATCTAACCTACTGTTTATTCCTTCTAGTGTATTCTTCATTTTAGATATTCTATTCTTCATTTATGACAAGTTCTTTCTTATGGTTTCTATATTTTTTTATGCTTGCTATCCCTTTGTTGAAGTTCTCACTAAGTTTCTTGAATATCCTTATAACTACTTTTTTGAACTCTATATCTGGTAAATTGCTTGTTTCTATTTCACTTAGCTCTTTTTCTGGAGATTTCTCCTGTTTTTTTTTCCCCACTTGAGGCACATTTCTTTGTGCCCTCATTTTTTGACTGCTTCTTTGTGTTTGTTCGTATGCATTAGATCTGTTATGACTTCAAGCCTTGGTACAGTGGCCCGTTTTTAGTAAGGGTATTGTGGGACCCAGTGACAGTCTTTTGATCAACTGAGCTAGGTGCTCCAGAAATGTCTTTTATGTGGGATACGTGTGTCCTCTTTTTGAATCTTGATTGCTAATAGGCCATTGGTGCATGGGGCTCACATTTAGACTGGCTGACTGTGAGGATTAACACTTGCCTCCATGTACAAGCTGCTGTGCAGGTGTTTACCACACAAAGATGAATTTGCCTCAGCGGAGTCTGGTGCCTGATGAGTTCTCCTGTGGGATACGCCACTTGTTAAGGTTATTGGTTCCTGCTCTGATGTGTTCTGTATCTGGTTACTGGGTGTATTTTTCCTGGGGCTTCTTTGAAGGGACTCTAATGCAGGCCAATGTCAGGTGCTGCCTGTGACTGGTCCTGAGCAACCTATTTGGAGTTACAAAGTAATCCACAGTTTATGGCTGCCTCTGCTGGGCCTTGGTGTGCATGGGAAGAACCAAGCTATGCACCAAGGCCAATTTTTACCACTAGGCCTGATGGCAGGTCAGCAAATGTGCCTTGTACCTTAAAATCCACCTCCACCTGCTTCTAGGTTGGTGGTCTGTTAGGCTCAGTCACTGAAAGAACCTCTGGTAGTCCTGGAGTTGCATGAGGTAGGTTTTCAGTAGGGGCAAGTGGTGTTCACCGGATCAATACAGGTGCAAATTTTGTGCTAATGCTGGGTCTGAGGCCACTCAGCAAATATCCCAGGGTATAGCAAGCTTACCTGCCACCTGCTAAGTGCTTGGACACCTGTTTGATGGGGTGGGGTCTCAGGAAGTCATAAGGGTGTGTACAGTAGAGTTTATCAGGCCCACACAGAGCAATATTTAGCCATGTGAAGGGAGAGCTCTGCACTGGTTGGTTTTGAGAGGAAAACAATGTCTCCCATCCTAGAGTCATAGAACTCTGTCTGTCCTGAATTCTGCTCTGTCCTTGGCAAGATGGGGCCACCTGGATTCCCAAGATTGAAGCTAGCAGATCTCCTGTGAGAGATAGGCACCAGTAAGATTCCCAGGCAAGTGGAGGGGATGGTCCCCACCAAAAAGCAACACAACTCAGTCACTGATACCTCAAGTCTGCCCAGACCTCTACGATCTGGCCTGGGCAGCTGACTCCTCAGCAGGGTACAAGCTTTGCAGGGTGAGGCCACAAGGGAGTCCAGAGGGAGGCTATTGAATTCCCCCAGGTTGATGTCATATGGAGGAGAGTGCTCCACCCAAGAAAGGTATCATCTGTAGTGTGGGAGAGTGGCTCAGCACAGAGATCCTGGTAGTTGTCCCTTCAGTTTTTTCCCCAGAACCACAAACCCCAGTTTCTTCAAAGTGACTCTAGTATGCTTAGCTCTCCCTCCTCCAGAACCTGAGGTAAGTGGCTGTGAAGGAGATTTGGTGTGTTGGCCCTTTAAGAGGACACCTGTGTCTCTAGCAGTGGACACCTTTTGTCTCCCCCTAGTGGACAGAATCTCTGCTGATTTTTAACAGTCAGATTTTAAGTAAGCACCTCTTTCTGGCTTTGGTGCTCTTGGTTTGGAAGCTGACTTCAGGTTGAGACACTACACTTCTCAGAGTAAACCCCCACAACTGAGATGTTCCTCTGTAATATCAGCTGTCACCTCTGGAGCAGGACCAGCCATTTTCCATCTCCTCTTTTCCTACCAGTCTTAGTGTGGCTTCTTCTGTAAATTCTTGGTTACAAGACTTCTCTTCAACTAGTCTTCTGTCAGTCATTTATGTTGATTGCTCTGTATTTTAGTTGTAATTACAACTTGGTCTTTGGAGGAGGTGAGTGTAACACCCTCCTACTTTGCTGCCATCTTGGATCTCCCCGTAATTGTTTTTTTAACCTATCTTTATTTGGAAATGAGAGATCAAATACATAAAAATTAGAATATATATATATATGAAGTATATAATTAGAATCTATATAAAATACATATATAATGGTGAACCTTCACATGGCTTCTAAATAAAGCTTGACCATATGACCACACAAAAGATGTCACAGAAAGTTTCAATATATTTTTCTTGTGATTTTTAAAATTTTATTTTTAATGATGCCAAAACATTCATGACATGAAATTCACTATCTCAATAATTTTTAAGTGTATACTGCTTAGTAATGTTGAGTACATTCACATTGTTGTGCAACCAGTCTCCAGAACTTGCAAAACTGAAACTCTACCCATTGAAAAACACTCATTTTTCCCACCCTCCAGCCCCTTACAACCACCATTGTACTTTCTGTCTCTATAAATTTGACTATTATAGATACCTCATATAAGTGAAATTATACAGTACTTGTCTTTTGGTGACTGGCTTGTTTCCCTTGGCATAATGTCCTCATTAGTCATGCATGTTGCAGTATGTGTTATGATTTCTGTCCTTTTTAAGGCAGAATAATATTCTATTGTACTTATATATCACATTTTGTTTATTCATTCATTGATGGACACCAGAGTTCCTTCCATCTATTATCCATTGTGAATTATGCTGCTATAAACACGGGCATACAGATATTGTTTTAAGACTTTGCTTTCAATACTTGCATTCTCTTTAAAGATTGTTTTTGGCTAATCTGGGATCACATAAACTTTAGGATCATTTTTCAAACTCTACAAAAAATACCGTTTTGTTTTCCCTACCCCAAGCCCCTGGCAACCACTATTCTGCTTTGGTCCTATGAGTTTGGCTTTTTAAGATTCTCTATATAAGTGAGTTTATGCAGTATTTGTCTTTCTGTGTAACATTATTTCATTTAACATAATGTCCTCTAGGCATAATCATTTTGTCATATGTGGCAGGATTTTCTTCTGCCTCATGGGTGAATAATATTTTAGTGCATACCTATACCACATTTTCTTTATCCATTTACCTGTCAACAGAAACTTAAGTTATTTCTATGTCTTAGCCACAGTATACTGCTATGCTACAATGAATATGGTAGTACAGCTTAACTCAAGAGAGTGACTTCATTTCCTTTGGATACTATATATGTATACATATATATATATATATACACATACTGTATTTTTCAGACTATAAGATACACTGGACCATAAGATGTACCTAGGTTTTAGAGGAGGAAAATAGGGGGAAAACCCCCACTATACCACTGCCCCCCCACCCCCCCACCAGCAAGCCAGGTAAGCTACATTCGGACTTTAAGATACACCCCCATTTTCCTCCCAAATTTGAGAACCCTCTATACTGTTTTTATGATAGTTGTATCAATTTACATTGCCAAATGTACAAGTATACTTGTTTACAACATTGCATGAGTGTACTGATATCTTTCATCTTTTCAAAAGTTGAATGGAGTAGAAGTCTGATGAAGAGGCTTAAGACTCTTCTTTTCATAGGGCTTTGAGATCAAACACAAGAAGCCGGGTGACCTCCAGTCTGACAGATCTTATCATTGTTAGATCACCTGAAGGCTTGAGGAATGAAACTCTGTGAGGCTGAAGAGTTGGATAATATGAGATTTTGGGACTTCCTGCCTGTGAGACATTGAAAGTATGAGACTATAAATATTCAAGACTGTGAGACTGTGTGAGTGCATGTCTATTAGATTTCAAGATGTCTTTTCATTAAGGCTTCTTCTATATTCTAATTTGACATGTAAGCTCATAATTTTGTCAAAAGTGTAGCATGTTTCTATACCTCTGAGTAAAAGCTATCCATTTTTTTTGTAAGGCTTCAATACCTGGCCCCAGGTATACAAACATCCTTTGTTTTTGTTTGCTTGGAAAGGCCCATCCCTTTGGAGTTCATTTCTTTTACAGTTCTTTATTTAAATAGTTCTTCATTGGCTTTAAAAATGATGTTTTTTGCTGTTGTTTCACTGGTAATATCTTATTTTGATGGAAATGAAGGTCTTTTATAATATTCTGTTCTATGAATTATTAATCATTGTAACTAAAAAATTTCAATGCTTCACAACCATATTTAAAAATAAGAAGTTGTTAGGGACTCAAGTAATACATAATAGCACATCATGGCTTCATTGAAATCGGGGATCTTTTGTTGAGATGCTAGTACAATAGGAATTTTACTTAAAATAAATGGCAAGTCCCCAAATATTTAGCCAATAGAAATTAAGAAGACATATAAAGAGAACTAGGATATTTCCAGAACTCTTAAGGATAAGTAGGCAAACAAGGAAGACAAACATCAGAAAAACAAGTCAGAGAGAACTGTTAAGTGTCTTCCAACCTAGTGTCATAGGGTTCAAGGCCTCGACTTTTGGTGTTGGCAGCTACTGACAGGTATTTGGAAGATTAGTTAAGGACAGTACAAAATTAGAGTTAACAGCAATTAATGGACAATAGGAGTACCCATCTCCCCAGAGATTGAGCCAGTCAGGACTAAGGAATTGTTGAAACATAAAATTTGAGGGAGAGTGAACATGTTTTCTAGGATAGATGGTGAAGTGGGTATCAAACTGACAAGTTACATTGGTCCATCTAAATTGTTATGAGATGCATGGAAAGTAGATAATGTCTTGAAGTGGTAAAGACAAAGAGGAGTCTGTAATGTAAGAGGGATACTTAGCAAAAATTTGAGGTGCTGCTGATAAATGAATCCAAGAAGAAAGCAAGTAGGTTAGATTGACCAGGTGACTAAGGAATAGAGGGCTGCAGTGACCTCCTATTTGCATGAGTATTCCAGGAATTAAACCCTCCCCTTCTACATTAAGTATAGGTGTAGCTTATTAGTTCCAGTACTTCATTAGCTTATGTAGAGATACTATTCTATATGCCATCTGGTTTGATACTCATTATCACAGACACTGGATAAAGTAGATAATCTAGATTTTATTGTCGTTGGAAGTTGGGTAGGGTTGAGAAGAACTGAGAAGTAGAGTAAACTATTGGGTAGGTCTTTGTAAAAGTGTTCAAGTTATTATTTGCATGACTTTTAAATAAATAAATATCACAATTACCAGAAATTCTTGTCCTGAAAACACAAAAGTTTGTGTGTATATATATATATTTTAATTTACTTATACATGATATATAAAATGATATATAGCTTTCTTTCCATTGATGAACAGAAAGCAACTTGAAGGCATTATTCTTTGGCTTAGAATATTTTATCTTAATTTTCAAGTTAGTGAAAATCAATGATGCTTTCAAATTTGTTTTTATCATCAATTTCCAAAATTTGATGAATGTTCCAAAATTTGATGAATGTGTTATGATTAATAATTTTACTTTTTCATGTAAAATTGTCAAATTGTGGTAAATAGCTAAAAGTTATTTTATGAATTAATTACTTAAAATATTTAGAGTCTAATTTAATTTTGCTTTTTTGTCAGTACTGAAACATTATTTTCTCTGACTCAAAAATATTAAAAATTTAATGGAATTGTTTGGTGTTATTGTGTATGTTGTTTTCCATTGCTTTTTATTTGAGAAGATTTTCTACAAGGAAGGAATATAGGAAATAAATATTATTTTTACCAGACATTGGGTTTCATTTTTGTATAATGTATCTAAGTGATTTATTATGCATAAGTGAAAGTGAATAATTGGTGATGGGCTGAGGGCAGAAGAACGGAAGAATATATCATTCATGGCATCTTCTTTCTAAGACTTTGTGCTGATGTTATTCCAGAACTCCTCCTTGAGGACTTATGAGATAATCTGCTATTATGGAATATTAATTCTTTTCTATGCTACAAATATAGCATAGAGTAGCCAAACTATTTATTTAAGATTAAAGCACAAGATTCTGGATGAAACAATTATGTGTCCAAATCCAAGATTTGGGTTTAGCACTATAATCTTGGGTGAGTTACTTAATTGTTCTAAATTTGGTTGCCACTCTGTAATATGAGAATAATAGAAGTATTCACCTTATATAGTGTAATTTTGAGTATTGACTGAAATAATTATATCAAACTTTCTGGCATGTAGAAAGAAACATGTATATTACATATCACTATTACTATCCATCATCATCTAATATCAAGTGATTTTTCTGACACTATTAGTCGTAAAATAATTAATTTTTTATAACTTGATGCTAGTATATTTTTCAAATGTTCATTTTCATATTTTACCAAATTACTTAATGATTAAGATAATGGGAAATTTTAACATGTTACATGGTAGGCCAAATATTTTTATAAATTGCATATACCTTCAATGATAATCACAGAGATCTAAACTTTGGCTCTAATCTGTGTGTGTGCTTCAAATGCGAGGTCACATAATGCACATCATAGTAGCTGACCTTGATCACACTCCTAATCTGGTTAGCATTGTATCTGAATTCTTCTCCATATCTGTTTTTTTTGCGTTTTACTCCAATGTCAGTATAGCCTTATATGACTGATTACTCATAAAAGTCAGTAGTTCTTTACCTTGCTAAAAAAAAAAAAACTTAAAAAGCATAGGATAATTATTTGTTAATAATTTCAGTCACCTAAAGGACTTAATCAACTTTTAAAAGTCCCATGAAAAAGTTCTCATGGGTTTATCATGGCTATTGTTGGGCACTAGAGACACTAAGCTGAACACTAGAGATACTTAGTAGAACAGAAGAAAAGCTAAATTTCCCAACATCCCCATCACACTACACAACACACACACACACACACAACTAAGCTATGAATAGTTAAGGAGTAAGTGAGGAAAATAAATTCCTTTATCTCTTTCTCCTTTGCCTTCTGACTTTGGATTGGTGATTCCCATTGGCTAAACTCAACATGAAGCCAGACAACAAGGGGACCACACTTTCAAGGAACCAGTCAAGGGAGAATGGACGTGAATGGTAGAATGGATGATAATCAACACATAGTATGATTATCTATCATGAATCTAATTGTTTTCTGTCACTGGGAATGGCGTTCTAATATCCTGCCTACGTTAGTTTAATTCTGACACCTGAAATGTCCTTGACTTTTATTTTATTTTATTTTATCTTCACCACACTGGAATCATCTGCCTGTGGTGCTGAGTAAAAATGATGAATATTTTTACATTTCACTTTCACTATTATTTCATGTTTTGGATGTACAGCACATTGGTTAGACCATCGCATAATTTACATAGTGCTCCCCTCGATATTTCCAGTACCCACCTGACACCATATATATTATTAATGTCAGAATATCTATCATCAAATAAATCCACAAATGACAAGAGCTGGCAAAGATGTGGAGAAAAAGGAACCCTCATACACTGTTGGGGGGAATGCAGGCTGGTGCAGCCACTGTGGAAAACAGGTTCCTCAAACAGAAAGAGAGCCTAGAAATAAACCCATGTATCTACGGTCAATTAATATTTGGCAAAAGTGGCAGAGGCATAAAATGGAGTAAAAATAGCCTCTTCAACAAATGGTATTGAGAGAACTGAACAGCTACATGCAAAAAAATGAAACATGCCCACCGACTTACACCGTACACAAAAAGAAACTCAAGATGCACAAAAGACTTAACCATAAGTCACAACACCATAAAAGTCCTAGAGGAGAACATAGGCAGGAAAATTTCAAATATTCCATGTAGCAATATTTTCACCAATATGTCCCCCAGAGCAAGAGGCACAAAGGAAAGAATAAACAAATGGGACTACATCAAATTAAAAAGCTTCTGCTGGCTAAAGGAAACATCAGCAAATGAAAAGAGAACCAACCATATGGCAAAATATATTTGCCAGTGATAACTTGGAAAAGGGTTTGATCTCCAAAACATATAAAGAACTCACATGACTCCACTCCAGGACGACAAACAATCCAATTAAAAAATGGGCCTAGGACCTGAACAGACACTTCTCCAAGGAGGACATATAGAAGGCATGGCAGTGCAATTTACAATAGCCAAGCACCCCTCAGTAAATGAGTGGATCAAAAACCTGGTACATTTACACAATGGAAAAATGGACTGCCTTATGACCCAGTGATTCCAGATCTAGGTATTTATCCAAAGAAACCCAAAACACTAATTCAAAAGAGTATATGCATCCCTACGCTCACTGCAACATTATTTACAATAGCCAGGATATGGAAGCCACCCAAATGCCCATCAACAGATGGATGGATAAAAATGATGTGGTACATATATACAATAAAATATTACTCTTTATAAAAAAGGATTAAATCTTCCCATTTGTGACAGCATGAATGGACATAGAAGGTATTATGCTCAGCAAAATAAGTCAGTCAGAGAAAGACAAATATATGATTTCACTTATATGTGGTATCTAAAGAACAGAATAAACAAATAAAATTGAAACAGACTCATTCACTCACTCAACAAATATTTTTGAGCACTTACTGTGGACCAGTCACAATGATCAGTGCTAGATATCTAGGAGTGAATAAGACAAATAATGTCTCTTAGCTCATGGAGTTTACATGTGATAGTAGGGGAGACACACATTTTGTAAGCAATTGCACAAGAAATTATTTAGTTGCAACATAGATAGTACTAGGAACCTAAAGAAGGACCTATTAGACGACATAACAAAAGGATCTGATTTAGTTTGGAGAACATTTGGAAAAATGTGTCTTGGAAATGGCGATGTATTAGATGCTGCTTCAAGGATAAGTGGGACTTGAGTAGAAAAAGCATAAGAGGGTGTAAGGAAAGAGCATTTTTAACAAATATGAATGCACTGGGTCGGGAACAAAGCAAGACTTATTGAAGGCTCTGAAAACAAATGCAATATCATGGATGATAGATTATGAAAGCTGAGAAAGATTTTTAGAATTTTTTTTGTTCATTCCCAATGTCTTAAAGGGGATCACTGACATTATCTGCTTTATTACTGATGACGTCTAATGTCAGTGGCCCATGTGGTTTTTAGGGTTATAATCAGTTGGAAATTTACCCAAGCCCACTAGGATTTGTAGATGTTCTCTCCGAATCAGTTGAAGGATTTGGCACCAAAAGTTCTCATCAGTAACCATGAGACATTATTTCAATATATTTATGTTCATTTTTCATTGATACCTTTAAAATTTTTTTATTGTTTTTTAATTACAGTTGTCTCCATTCCCCCCCATTAGTCTCCCCTGCCCCACCCACCTCCCACATTCAATCCCCCCCATTGTCTTTGTCTGTGAGTCATTTATACATGTTCCTTAACTTGACCTTTCCTCTCCTTTCCCCTGTTATCCCCCTCCCCCTGCGCCTCTGCTCACTGTCATTTTGTTCTTTTTTTTCCCCATGTCTCTGGTTCTACTTTACTCACTTGTTTGTTTTATTGATTAGGTTCCACTTATAGGTGAGATCATATGGTAATTGTCTTTCACCACCTGGCTTATTTCACTTATTTTCCCACTTCTTTTCCAATTCCCTAAAATCTTTTGTCATGAAGTCCATCACTTTCAATTTTTATAAATTTAACTTTTAGATTAGCTTGTAGAAACACTTTGATTCTTCTACACATCCTGTAATTAAAATAAACACGTGCAGCAGGTAAACATACACACAAGTATAAAAATGAGAGGTGACGTGCTGAGTTTAGAGAGGAGTTGCAAATGCTCCGGCTGAAATATGTCAGATACTCCTGAGAGCAGTTTGCAAGCACCCAGGTGAGGTGGCTGTGTTTGAGGTGGCTCTCTGTTATGAGCCATCCCATACATTCAGAGCATTTCAGGTTAGGGCTGTGCTATACCTGGCGCGACCTGGAGCGACCTGCCACATACAGTCTCCATTTGCAGGCACAGTCTGTTTGTTTATGTGCCATTTGCTTTCATGTTAGGGTTTCTCTTAGGAGTGGCACAAATAGAGCAATTTTATTTTTCAAGATCTTGTTTACCAAAATCTTGGTGAGAGGCAATTTACTCACTCATTAAGTTGAAGTTAGCATTGAGGCAATCTTATGAATAATAGCTAAACTTGGCATGATGCTTATTAGCATTTCTTGGACCCTTGATCAAGCCAACCACACATTCTTTAGGATAGCTCTTTTTCTGTTTGTTTTTTTAATGCATGTGTATTTGTGTTTGTCTTTTTTCTTTCCTCTGCTTACTGTCTAATGGGTACTATTGAATAAATGCCATGCACACTTTCTTAAGCACTTGGATTTTATTACTTCTTCCTCTCAGCTTTGACAGCATTTTATTTATTGTTCCATTATATCACTCTTTGCTCTCATTTCAGATCTACATGTTTCTGTATTGCAAGTGCTTTGAGATAAAAGGAGGAGTTGTTTTTTCTATAGTTTTGCTTATGGCACCAACATGGCAGATAGTGGACACTCTGCAAATGTGTGTGAAATCAGTGGAAATTCTCAGATGCAAGTTCATTGACAGGTTGCATTACAAAATTGTGATAGCATTGTTGTGTTCAGGCAACAAAGAAACATAGACCATGCTACAGGAGCCACTCTCTAAATTCTGTGAAAGCTATATTGCCCATCTCAGCTGAATCTTAGTATTCAATGTCAATACAGAGTTTAAGTATAGATATTTGCAGACATAGGAAAATGCAGACAACTGTAATTGAACAACAATACCATAATTTTTAAAAAAGTATAGATATTTTGACAGAGAAACTTGAACAAGATAACAATGTGGTGAAGGCCAGGAATGGAGGACAAGGGATGATGGGTGGAGGAGTTCAAAAGGGGGGACAGCTGTAATAGTGTCAACAACAAAAATACAGTTAGAAAAGGCAGAAATTGTCAAAAAATTAATGCTGTAGTAGAAGATAGAGAGGAAAAGGCCAGAAGTAATATGAAAATTCCAAATTCTGTAACTGATAGTAATTCCATTTAACCTCTATTTATAATTTTAGGAAACCCTACCTGTAATTTCAGTATCAGTTGGAAAGACTCACATATTTAGTCCTATACCACTGGGCCCACTATAATTTTTCTGGCAACCAGTAACATATTCCAAATCCTCAAGAAAATGAAGGCATTCTTTATTCATCTTTCAAAAGGCCTTCTTGTCAATTCAGTGATCTTTTTGCCTTGAATTTTCTCCCTCACTTATTTTTTTACTTCTCCTGTAGTTTAGTGCGACCTTTCAGTCAATTCCCGTATATTGTAAATTATTGTATTCTTAAGGGGGTTGTATCTGCTTTTTAAGACCAGTTCCCTTTCACAGCACTGGTTTGGTAATTTTATTTTGCCAACATATTCTCCTTCCCACAAGTATTGACAATACCATGAGTGAAAAGAAGCAAATGGTAAGAGACGCTAATCTGACATATGCAGTCTGTCTAGAAAATGTCCCACTATTGTTAATATAATAAGAATGGTTTGCATGTCATGATGTAACCTCACAGCCATGGAGAGTGGACTGGAATATGCATGTGTGAACAGTGATGACTTCACTGTGCTAGTCAGTAAACAGCATAAACACCATTGAGTGAGCATGTGTACTGTGTGGCTGTCACATTCCAAATGACTGAGCGAGTGAATGTGTCAAATTTTGAGTTGAAATTGAACATTCCTCTGTGGAAACTATTCAGATGATTCAGAAGGCTTTTGGGGATGATGCAACGAGTGCGGCACAAATAAAAGTGTGGCACAAAGGCTTCAAAGATGATTGAGAGTCTGTTGAAAGTGATCCACGTTCTGGAAGGCCTGCAACAAGGAGAACACCTGAGAATGTTAAACACGTACAGGGTGCAATCAATAAATACTTCTGGCTTTTCCAAAAAATAAAATGATTTTTGAAGGGGGAGAGATTTCAGATTGTCTATGAGACTGAGAAAAATATGATAGGGCAGCTGATGGTGATTTCAGCAAAGGATTTTGCAGTGTTTTGAATAGTGGAAGAGACACTTGGAGAACTGTGTTAGGTCTCAAGGTGCCTACTTTGAAGGGGGCTGAGGTGTCATTGTCCTATTTACAATGTTTCTTGTATCTTGTATCTTCTTCAATAAATGCCTCTATTTTTCATAGCATGTGGCTGGATACTTTCTGGACAGACATTGTATTTCATTTTAATATTAATGTTTATGGTATTTGAAACTTTAAAAAATCTCATTCTTGATTCTGTATTACCTATTATATTTATGAAATTCTTGGTTGCAATGATCACTTAAAAAAACCTTTCTCCAAATTCATAAAATAGCAATGGTTTCTTCTTTACAACTACACTTTATTAATTCCATCTGGAAAAGGAGGACAATAAACGTATATTGACTGACTACTAATTACCAAGCACTTTTGGTCCTATATCTCAGTTATAGAGGTAAGAATACTATTTACTCAGATATATTAATTAATTTGTTTAGGGAGACATAGGTGGAAAGGATAGATTCAAGACTTGAAGTCAAACCCATTCGACCCATTTTATTATAACCCATGGCCTCTTTAGTGTATTTATTTATTTGGAATACATTTCCTTTTCTAGCTAGGCACATATAATGGATTCCTACTAGCAACCATTTTCTATCATGTAAGACATCTTTTAATTATCAAAAGAAGTCCCAGTATATAGGGAACCATTCCAAGTGTGGAAAATGTGAACCAGCCCCCACTCGGAAAAGCCAGTGGGGAGCGAGGTTGGCGGGCAGGACACACACCCATGGATAGGTTCTGTGGGGAACCCTGTGGGGAATCAGGCCTGCATTGTACCTAGACCACTATGAGGCTTGCTCTTGCTAAAACTCCCTCACCCTGAATTGAGGCAGCAAATGTTTGTGGAAGTGTCTTTAACTTCCTAAAGTCTGAGCTAAACCTCCCAAGTGTGGAGTGCAACCGGTTCGACCACTTTTCCCTTTACATTTGCAAATATCCTTCTTTGATGTATTTAGCAACATCCTCTCCTTTGTTGTCTGTAAAAGATAACCACCCAAAACAAACCTGTGCATAGTAAATGAGGACCATCCTTGATGTAATGTGCCTAGAAAAACAATAAAAGCCTGTCCAGGCAGGGGTCTCGGGGGCCCTGTCTCTGACTCCGAGAGCGGCCTGCAGTCCCTTTTTCTCCACAGGATTTCTGTAGTCCGTGTGTATTTGTCTATTGCCGCCACAACACAGGATCCTGCTGGCCCGGATCGCATCACCAGTACATTTTCCCTTCTCTGAATTCCTGTAGCGCATATGGTAAGTACCACAAATTTTGTTCTTGTTTCTTTATTGGTTAATATTTATTATTTGACATCTACAGATAGATTTCATGTCCCTTGAGGTTAGTGACCTATGAGGACTCTGCAGCACATGCAAAAGCCAATAGGCAATAGAGTTCTGTTGTTTTTATTGTTGTTCAAGTGTATTTGTCTCCACTTTCACTCCACTATGCCACCCTGCCCCACCCATCCCTGCCTCCCACCCTCAAACCCACTCCCTTTGTCTTTGTCCATGTGTCCTTCATACATGTTCCTTGATGTCCCCCCCTCCCCATTATTCCCTATTATCCCTCTCCCTCCTCTTCTCTGATTGCTGTGAGATTGTTCTTTATTTCCAAGTCTCCGGTTGTATTTTGCTTGCTTGTTTGTTTTGTTGACTAGGTTCCACTTATAGGTGAGATCATATGGTATTTCTCTTTCACTACTTGGCTAATTTTACTTAGCATAATGCTCTCTAGTTCCATCCATGGTGTTGCGAAGGGTAGGAGCTCCCTCCCTTTTTCTGCTGCATAGTATTCCATTGTGTAAATGTACCACAGTTCTGTTATCCACTCATTTACTGATGGGCATTTAGGTTGCTTCCAGCACTTGGCTATTGTAAATTGTGCTGCTATGAACATTGGATGCATAGGGTCTTTTGAATTGGTGTTTCAGGATTCTTAGTGTACAGTCCCAGCAGTAGAATTGCCGAGTCAAAAGGCATTTCCATTTTTAGTTTTTTGAGGAAATTCCATACTCCTTTCCATAGTGGCTGCACCAGTCTGCATTCCCACAAACATCATACTAGGGTTCCCTTTTCTCCACAGCCTCACCAGCAGTTGATGATTTGTTTATGACGGCCATTCTCACCAGTGTGAAGTGGCATCTCATTGTGGTTTTAATTTGCATCTCTCTGATGGCTAGAGATGTTGAACATCTTTTCATATGTCTTTGGGCCCTTTGTATATCCCTCTTGGAGAAGTGTCTGTTCAAGTCCTTTGTCCATTTTTTAATTGGATTGTCTTCCTGGAGTGGAGTCATATGAGTTCATTATATATTTTGGAGATCAGACCCTTGTCTGAGGTAATCATCTGCAAATATGTTTTCCCATACGGTTGGTTCTCTTTTGATTTTAATGCTGTTTTCTTTAGCCATGCAGAAGCATTTTATTTTGATGAGATCCCATTTGTTTATTCTTTCCTTTACATCTCTTGCTCTAGGGGATGTATTGGTGGAAACATTGCTGCGTGGAATATCTGAAATTTTCCTATGTTCTTCTCTAGGACTTTTATGGTGTCATGACTTATATTTAAGTCTTTTATCCACCTTGAATTTATTTTTGTGTATGGTGTAAGTTGGTTGTCGAGTTCATTGTTTTTGCATATAGCTGTCCAGCTCTCCCAACACCATTTGTTGAAGAGGGTATTTTTGCTCTATTTTATGTTTCTGCCCCCTTTGTCAAATATTAATTGACTATAGAGACTTGGCTTTATTTCTGGCTCTATCTTCTGTTCCATTGGTCTGTGTGTCTGTTCTAATGCTGATGCCATACTGTCTTGATTACAGTGGCCTTGTAATATAGTTTGATGTCAGGTATTGTGATCCCTCCTACTTTGTTCTTCTTTCTCAAAATTGCTGCAGCTATTCAGGGTCATTTATAGTTCCGTAAACATTTTTGAGATGTTTGTTCTATATCTGTGACATTGTTGTATCCCGAACGCGAGCAGAAAATCAAATGGAGACGTGTGGAGTGCACTTAGATGGTACTTTATTTTTACCTGCGCAGGGGCGAACTCCCAGGGTGCCCGTTAAGGCTGCAAAGGGGAATCGCGCCGAACGCTCACAGGCTAGCGCTTTTATACGGTGAGAAGCAAGCAAGCAAGTTACAAAAGTGGGAGTTGCGGTTATCTCTGCATAGCTCTGGGGTCAGGAGGAACTATCTGTCTGTCTCCTGTTGATAAGAACCATCTGTCTGTCCCACTTAATTTGTACCCTCAGTTTAAAGATAAGGGTCCAGACCCGAGATGAGTCTGGCACCCAAAGTTTTATGGCCCTCTAATTGGCTGTAACTCAGAATAAGCCCTCTGCAAATCACGTATTGTTTACCTTTACCCTTACTTTGGCCGACAATGTTGTTTCTCTCCCCTATCTATTCTGGTGACCTTCAAGAGGTTTTCTGCTTAGCAATGCTTAAAATTGGCTAGCCCTCTTTCCTAGCTCTCAACAACATATGTCATTGGTATTTTAATAGGGATTGCATTGAATCTATAAATTGCTTTGGGTAGTATGGACATTTTGATGATGTTGACTCTTTCAATCTATGAACACAGTATATGCTTCCATTTATTTGTATCTTCCTTAATTTCTTTAGTGTTGTGTAGTTTTCTGAGTACAGGTCTTTCACCTCCTTGGTAAGTTTTATTCCTAGGTACTTTATTTTTCTTGTTGCTATAGTAAATGGAATTTTTTTTCTTGATTTCTGATTCTGATCTTTCATTGTTGGTATGTAAAAATGCCTTTGATTTCTGAATTTTGACTTTGAACCTTTCTGTTTTGTCAAATTTGCTTATTAGGTCTAGTAGTTTTGGGGTGGAGTCTATAGGGTTTTCTGTGTACATTGTCATATCATCTGCAAACAGTGAACATTTTACTTCCTCCTTTACAATTTGGATACCTTTTATTTTTCTTTCTCCCCTGATCACTGTGGCTAGGACTTTCAACACTAAATTAAATAGAAGTGGTGAAAGCAGACTTCGGTAGTCACACCTAAGCAGCAACTGTCTACAGTTCTCTTTAAGTTTGTGGTTTTCAGGACTATTTCAGGGATGTAGAATGATATAGGATATTTGTAGACATTTTTTCAAGGTATATGAGCAATTGAATGAGGCATAGGAATGCTTAAAAATAAGTATATGAAACTCTGAGACATGAAATTTGAGATTGAAGGCCATATAGCCAGGCTTTATATATCTAGATATAAGGTACACAGGAATATGAATGAGGTCAGCATTTGCAGAGAAAAGATGGCTATTAAGACCAGAACAGGGCATAAAGCCTTATGCCCAATGTTATTTTGCAGAGTGTGTCTCTGTGGACAATTTCTTTGAAATTATTTCTGAAAGAGATGATTCCTGATATCCAGGCTATATGACTTGTTAGGTATAAGAGTACTCTGGTCCTTTTGAAACTCTTCATCTCTCTGTCTCTGTCTTTCTGCTACGCTTGGTACCTTCCCCTCTCTCTCCACACACGCACACACACACACACACACACCAGTTTCCTAAACTGAGGTTTCCAGAAGAAATACATTCAATTGACATATGTAGAATAAACTCAGAAGTAGTTATGTTCAATATTGTTCTGTATCAAAGAAGATGAGATTGTCAAATTTTATACCTGTTTCTTATTACTCCCTCCGTATACAAATTATTTATCTATTGTATGGATACATTTTTTTTACAATGGAGACAGGAAGTATGATAATAATAGTCATAAGTAGATATAAAAGCATGAAAAATGCAATTAATGCCACACCTCTGCTTAGGCTGAGGTTTCTTTCACTGTTTCCAATCTTCTCACATTAAAGGCAGAACAGAGAGCAGGACACGGAGGGGCTAGCTTAGATCATATAAAACTCCAATAGAGAAGGAAAGGCAGAGTTACAGCTCCAAAGCCACTATCAGAATAGTAAATAAAATAGTCAACCATCATGTTTTAGAACATGTTGGAGGAAATAACAATTTTTTGGTAATATAGATTGGTACTTGGCATCATTCTTAAGTAAGAGATTGAGTCTTTTCTACAAATAGTAATACTTTCCTGACATAAAAATTACTTCCCCTGTGTAACACAGGAATAGAATACTCAGAAAAGAATAGCAGAATTCTAACTTTGAAAAAGTAGATGAATGGAAAATATAGGCAATGACCATAATATCCTATGACAGCAATTCAAAATAAGAATATTCACCATTACAAATTCTACTTATATTAAGTGTATGGTATAGATCTTGGGCAGTATTTTTCAAACTGCTACACTTTAGGGGGTCATGAAATTAATGTGAAGAATCATAGAAAACATTAAAAAATAAACTATACTAGGATAAAATACAATAGAAGACTAAATGTGGTAAGTATAGGCTTTTCTTTGTAAAAACAAAGTTTTGTTTATCTACCATATATTTAGTCAGACATTTATTCAGAGCTCATGTGTGGGTCATGGTTAAAATGCTTTAAAGATACTGCCTTTTATGATAGGAAATCATGGCAGGCATGCAGTGATGGTGACATTTGGCTGATTTTTCATAAAGAAGTAGAAGTTTTTAAGACCAAAAAAAAAAAAGGTAGGGGATAGAGCTGGCATTGTAGGCAAGAAGGAAAAGCATTTGTAGAAGCAAAAATAGAACTTGCCAAAATTATTACTCTGTTAATAATATATATAAAAAGTCTGTGAAACATATTTTTGTTAACAGTTTTACTGAGATATAATTCACATAAAAATGATTTGCTCATTTAAAGTGTACAAGTTAATAGTTTTAGTATATTCACCAGAACTGAGCAATCATCACCATAATCAATATTAGAATATTTTCACCACCTAATAAAGGATCACAATGCCTTGAAGCAGTCAGCCCCTCACACCTGCTATTCTTGCTCTTCCTACATCATCCCAGGGCAGCCACAAATGCACATTCCGTCTCCATAGATTCGCCTATTTTGGACATTTCATGTAAGTGGATTGTAATGTTATATTGTTTTCAGATGTTGAATCTACCTTGCATTCCTGGGGTAAATATTACTTCATCATGGTGTATAATCCTTTTTTACATGTTGCTAGATTTTGTTGAAGACTTTTGCATTTATATTCATAGACATAATGGTCTGAAGTTATGTTTTGTTTATATTTATTTTGGGGGGATTCTGGTGAAAACTTTTATTTTTAACAGCAAGAATTTTCAGAACTTAAAAAATGCTCATGGCATTCTCTGTATATGGATTTAAGCATTTATTTTAAAATAAAACCTTTTTATCTTGCGTATTTTAAGAGACAACTATTTCATGGAAAATATGTTGTGAAGCATTATTATTGAATAATAAATGAGCATGGTGTATTCTGAGTCCTAGAATAATTTGGTATTGATAAGTTTTTTTATGAGTTTATTGGTGAGAATGGAATAAGAAGTTAAAATTAATAGAGGAATCTCAGTCTACATTTTCTGAAGTTTGTAGTAGAAATTAAAGTAATTATACAAAGTGCTGAATACATAACTATCGTTTTACAGTTTGAATTCAGGAATTTTCAACTATTCCTCTGGTTGGACTCTGTCCTCATGGAATCTGGAGGCTATTCTATCTTCTGCGTGCTAATATCTCGGACGTGTGGACTCTTCCTTATGATCATGTAAACATTCTGTAGCCAGCATGGGGGATATCAGGTAAAAAGGACAACCATTTTATATTGGTACTTTAAATAATCATTTCTTTCTGATTATGAAACATAATCTTTCTGAGGTTGTCTTCAGTTTCCCAATGACCAGTCATAATAGGTATACTCCCATCCTTTTTTTAACTTTTAATTTATTTTTATTGCTGGAAACTTCTTTTCTTTGCCTGAGCTATTTTCATGTTATCTTTTTGCCTTGCCTTGCCTGTATTTCCTCTGTGGCTTCATAGCAGGGTGTACACAGTCGATGTATTGTCAGCCTCCCACTTGTCCTCAAAGCATTTGCGTGGTCATTAGGCTAACAAGCATATGTGCTATGGTGTGAGTGCTGTAAGGATAATCAATGGAATGCCAACCACCTTGTTACTTTTCTAGTAAAGACATTAACTACCTCAACTTAAGGGTAGGCACAATTTGTTCCTCTTGAGTTGTTACAAAGCCAGTGCTTCTTTTGCAAGAACACTGCAAGAAAATGGGCATAAACGAAACATTTGGATTAATGACAGGTCCTTTGTAATATCATCTGATTAGCCTGACTCTTTTCCCTGTTTGGGACTTCTAGAAGTTAGATATTTCACTTAAGTTGCATCAGCATTAAACAAATGTCTGTAATAGTTTCACTAATAACTTGACTCTGAGTTTGTAAGTAGAAGGTGGCACTTTTAGTGTTTTCCAACTATACACACTGTTTTCTCATATCCTGGTCATAGAACATTGTGTTATCTATCTTCCCAATGGAACTTTGAAAAATGCTCAGTAACAAATCTTTATGCTGTACATTATTCTTAGAGTCCTGTATTTGTCACCTCCAAACCTATGTGAATGTTCCAATGACAACGTTGACCTTATCTGCAGAGACAGGCTCCCAGCATAGGCAAGCCAAGGAAATACTCCTCTTTGACAGTGTACTGAGTTCCACAACTTGTTAGAAAACCAGCAATAAACCACCACGCTCTTCGGAAGAAAGAAAGCAAAAGAAAGAGATACAAGAAAAATGAAAACTTTTTGTTCCCAATCTACTACCTACCCTTTTGTGACTCACTTGCCTTTACACTCATTAGAAGGGTCCTTCTCCTTCCTTTTGTTCAGGTTTGGTTTCAGGCCAAAATTTTAAGAATTTCATGATACTGCATTTTAGTTTTCTCACCTGCAAAAATATTAACCTGCTTTCCAGGATTTATGCCTTCATCAATAACAAATCTATGACCTCAGGGTTCCATATCAATCCAAGTAGAATTTTTTTTCTCTCTCTCTTTGGCATGTATTTTAACTGGCAGGAAGATATTGGCCAGGTGGAAAGTACCAACAGAAATGCAGATTTTCTTTTATTTATCAACACGGAAGGCATGTTCACTTTGATCTAACAAGCTGTCTTACATGTAGGTCTCTTTTATGTCTACCCAAGTCTCTCAGGTGAGTCTGCACCTGATTCACTTAGAAACCTGGGGAGGATTATTTGACTCCTACACGAATTGCTTGCACAATTAGTAGGAAAGTCAAAACTATATTCCTTTCTTTTGTATAAAAAACCATAATGAGGACACATAACACCAGTTTTTAAAATATTTGGTCTTTATATAGATACATATTTATTACTATATTATTATTTTTTCTCATCCTCTGAAAATTACTAGTTAATAGTCCAAGAAATAGCTTAACTCTCAGAAAAACTTTCTTTTCTTTCTTTTTTATTTCTTCAATTAAGTAAACCTGAAGCTGTATCAACAAGAAAAAAATGCTCTTTGTCATGAGCATTACTGAAAATAAAAATTGGCAACTGTAGATTGGCAACTATAGGTCACCAATGATTTAAGAGGAGGCAGGCAAATCCATTAGCAGATCCACCTGCCCTGGCTTTTAGAATATAATTTTGCGGTTTAGACAAAAGCCTGCCAATCAGTTACCACTTGAAGATGTAGCTGAGTTTCAGTTGAAGACACTTGAACTACCTGATTCATTTGTAAATCTGGGTCCATATTTTTTTTCTTAATTAGGGCAAAATAATTTAGGATGTAAAGAATCTCTCATTTAAAAATATTTATTGATTTGCTATTGAATTAATTTATTTAATAGGCTTACTTTATCCAGTCTTAGGAGAACGGGTTCCTATTTTTACTTGACTTAGAATTTTGAAGGTGAATTGAGCTCCTATTTCTTTCCCTTAGAAATAGCTGAAATATTTTGGTTACTACATCTTCAAACAATCCCACTGAAATGCAAATTATAGATATTAATTTAGATAAAACCCCCTCTCATTTTAATCAAACTGTTCAACAAAATTAGAATTGGGAGAAGACGCCTCGGCTTTAGCAGATCCTTGTTTAATACGTAAGTTTCTGGCTCATCAGTCACAGGAAGCACCTCAATTCTTCACAGTTCCTATCTTTATATCTTTTTATCTGATATCTTCTAAATTGACATTAAAAAATTAGAAGGAAAGAAAAAAAATAGAGTTTTTCCTATAAGATACATACAATCTTTTTTTTCAGGCAGTTTTTTTCTTTTCGTTATTGTGTGCCCCTATAAGATAGTTTCACTATTAGCTATTGTTTTAGTTACAGTACTACTTAACTTCTTGATTTCTTCCTTCCTTTGCCCACCTAGTATTATGACTCCCCTGGATCCTTTATAGTCTCTTGTTTGTTCTGACCTAACATTTATGAGAACTAACCTTTTTATTACTTGGCTACCTAATAAAAATGCTGCAGTGACTTACTATGGAAGATTGAGGGATGTTTCTTTGAAAAAGAATTTTGATGGTACATAGATGTGGGGATAGAGATGGACAAGTCCTTCTTAAGGGCAAGAATGATAACATTTGCTTCTTTTATTTTCTTAAAGCATTTAATATACCGAAAAGGCACAGCAGTAGCCTGATGAATCTTTAGTGCATTGAATTGAACATTTCCAGCAGTGTTTCTATATGTGAACTGATAATGGAATTTCTGCTTCTCCTAAATGTGCCAGACACCCTCAAGATAGGCTTGGATGTACCCAACAATTACTGGGACATTTTAATGGTTTATGACAAACAATGGTGCAGCGTATTTCAAATAATGACTTATAGCCAGCACATTTAGCATAGCCATATGTACTCTACAGGCATTTACTGAACTTTGCATCAGACACATGATAACCAAGATGCTATGCCTGTCTTCAAGTGGCTCACAGTGTACTTACTGTCCTTAGCTAGCTACAGGTGCACTTAAAGAGATGGAGGTATTGTTGATAAAAGGGGTAAAGCATTCTGGGGACAATGTTTTTGATGCACTTGAGTTTATATTCATTTTACTTCAAAATTCAATGGCAAGCCTTGAGCACTATTAAATTGTTGTATTTATCTTATTTCTCAAAGTACTATTATTTATGTTGATTTTTAAAAATTTACTTGTCCAGTTATCTGGTCAACCAATTTATCTATTTTCTTTTCTTTTTTTTTATAATAAACATTTTAATTTTAATTTTTTAAAAATTTTTATTGTTATTCAATTACAGTTGTCTGCATTTCCTCCCCATCCCTCCACCCCACCCCACAATTTATCTATTTTCTATGTTAAAATATATAAATAGAGCCCTGACTGGTGTGGCTCAGTGGATTGAGTGCCGGCCTGTGAACCAAAGGGTCACTGGTTTGATTCCCAGTTAGGCAAATGCCTGGGTAGCAGGCCAAGTCCCTGGTAGGGGGCATGTGAGAGGCAACCACACACTGATGTTTCTATCCCTCTCCTTCTCCCTCCCTTCCCCTCTAAAAATAAATAAATAAAATCTTTTAAAAAATATGTAAATAGAACCCTTAGGTAAGTTAACGACCAAAATATTTATCCTTATTCCATATTGCACCTTTTCGGTCTGACTGTCTAATATAACATCATTACCTCTTATGTGCAATTGTTTCTAATCTCGTTATTGCTGAGACACACTATAATGCCCTGATATTTGGAAGTAAAGTACAGTGTTTTTGATTTGGCTTCTAGATTCTAGGGGTTGGTGATAGCATTTAGATGACAATAATAGCATTATTTTAGTAAATAAACTATTGTCATCTTTAATATCTGTTGGGTTTTTAAAATTCTGTTTTTAGTGGTTTTAACATTCATAAGATAGAATGAGATGCTGATGCCTCATGAGTTTAAATAACCTGCAATTATAATCCAAAAACATAAACAATTCAAGCACAAATATTGGTTGGAGGAACTGGATGAAAAAGGTGAAGGGATTAAGGAGTACAAAGTGATTGTTACAAAATAGTCATGGGGATACAAAGTACAGCATAGAGAATATAGTTAAATATATTGTATGGTGCCAGGTGGGTACTGGAAATGTAGGGGAATCGCTTAGTAAAGTATATGATTGTCTAACCACTATGCTCTCCACCTGAAACTAATGCAGAATAATATTGAATGTCAACTGTAATTGAAAAATAAAACTTGAATTAAATATACAAATATTATGTGTGAGGCAGTTGGTATACACTTCACACTTTATCATATTTGAAATTTTGACTGGAACTAAAACTCACGTATTTTTAATACTGCTGTACTGTAACATGCAACTAAAATGGAATAATTGTAGGCCTCCATATTTTTAGAAAAACAAAATTGACAGACATCTATTTTATAATTTATAACTACAGATTTTATGATTTCCCCCAAATACAAGCTTAATAATTCTAAACTTCGTTTTGCTGTTACAATATTTTTCAAAGTACATCAGAGCATGATTTCCAGTAGCCCTATCCTCTGAAGTGCTTTGAGAACCTGTGCTTCAGATTTTTCCTTTCATTCAGCTAACATTTATTGAGCACCTGCTATGTGACAAACATTCTTTCAACACCATTACTACAGTGGTTTATAAATCAAAGCCATTGCTGCCATAGGGCTTTCATTCTAATGGGTGGGATAAATGATGAACTAGTATGTAAGTAAATAAGTAACTTTAGGATAGTGATAGGTGCTATCAGAACATACATTGGAATCTCACTTGTTCTTCATTAACTCTAAAATAAATTAAACAATAATATTCCATGCCCAAATCTCCTGTTTTTATTTTATAATCACTCATATTTAACTTTGTTAAGACCATAAGTGTAATGTTTTTGAAATGTATTTAACACAACATTGTGTAAATTCAAGGTGCACAATATGTTAATACATTTATGTATGGTAACATGATTGTTATTGTGATAATTAGCATTTCTGTCATATTACATAATTATTCTTTCATCTGGTCTCTTAGCAAGTTTGATGATTGAAATACAATATTTTTGTGTTCTTATTCTTTGCACATAACTAAAAATTCAATATCTCTGTGTGTGTTTTTTATCGAGTAATGAATGAGATAATATATTCCTGGATACATCTTCAGTGCAGGTCTACTTCACACGGCTATCTAAGTGCCCATGATAATACTGTTTTATTGCTCTTTAGAGTGGAAATACCTAGGCATGTACAGAACAGCTTTGGGGGAAGTCAGACAGAAACTTCTAGAACTATCAGGGTTCACTTTCAAACATAACATACTGAGACCTTCCTTAGCCAATTCTCAAGTCTTCAATGACAATAACTCAGTTTTTCTGTATAACAAAAGATACAGAAATAAAAAATGATTTGCAATATTTGCAATGCTGATCTACATTCTGAAACTAGTTACTTGAGAATGAATTACAAATATAAAATGTATTTTTGGTTTTTAAACTTAATATTTTATTTTAACATTGGCAACTCTTTAAATATTTTTTATGAAAGATGAAGGATATATTGGATCATTTATAAATCATTTTGGGAAACCTATTTAGAGCAGTACTTCTTCACCGGAATGTGTATACGACTCATGCAGGGGTCTTATCTTGTTAAATGCCAATTTGGTTTTAGTAAATTTAAGGAGGGACCTAAGAACCTGCATTTTTGTGCAGCTCCTAGAGGATGCTAATATTGCTGGCCTGTGGGTCACAATTTGAGTAACAAGGCACAGTAAAAAAGATGTTTTTAGCCCATGAAGAGAGACAACAAGGTGGTGAAGGCCAGGGAGCATGGTGAGGGATGGGTAGAGGGATGGGAAATGGGGAGGGAAATGGGGGACACCTGTAATGGTATCAACAATAAAAAATTAATAAAATGAAATAAAAAATAATTGTTTGGCTTTGAAGTTAAATTATCAACCAAATATTTTCCAAATCACCAATGGAATAAAGGAATTACCTGGTGTATGTTTCTGAAACTTTTTTGCCTTTCCCTAGGAAGATTACCTTTCTTGCATTTATTAAAACCTTAAAGAAATTTCTCTTTTGTGAATGCTAGAATGAATGGATAGGAAGGGATTGTATGACTTAATTGATCTGATAAATCCCAAATAATTGCTAATGAGTTGCTATCTCTGAGTCAAAAGATGAAAGCAGCATATGGAAGATTAACAGGTAGTAGTTCTTCTTAATTTTGAGTGACATATTACAGATTTTTTTCTCCTCTTCCCCTGTTTTGTTAGAATGTTTGAGTTATTTTTAAGTCTTCCTCAGGTAAATTTCTGGAGAGGGTGATTCTTCTAGGGATACCCCAGGACTTCAATAATGGGGAGATTATTGAAGGCAATAAAGAGAGATTAACACTGAGAGAGGCCAGAATTGGCAGAAGGCATCCAGTCCCGCTTTCTTTTGCCTACCTTTTTAAGAAACTCTTGTGTTCTCATAATCAACAAAAGAAAAAAACAAACAAAATATAACCAGAGACGTTGAAATTAAGAACAATCTAACAATAGCCAGAGGCGGGGGGAGGGGACAATGAGGGGAAGGGTTTTCAGGAACGACTGTAAAGGACACATGGACAAAATCAAGGGGGAGGGTGGAAGCAAGGGAGGGAGGTGGGATTGGCTGGGGTGGGGGGGGGAGTGGTGGGTGGAAAATGCAGACAACTGTAATTGAACAATAATAAAGTAATTTTAAAAAAGAAACTCTTGTGTTCTCTCTTCATAAAACATATTGACTCATAAAATTAAAATAATGCAGTGATATTGAGAGGAAAGTAGTAAAACTAGCTATCTCTCAAATGGTAGAACAAAAATCACTGGAGATTTAATCCTTAATTAACTTAAATTCAAAATTAGGTTTAGTTAAATACATACTAATAACCACCTGGAAAAAAGCTGCAAGCAAAGTAGTCCTGATTTCAAAGTTCCACAGAGTTCGGCACAGACCTCCCCTTTCAGTACAAAAAGTTCAATAGAAATAATATACTACAAATAGACAAGTATTTAACAGATGACATACTTAAGAATAGTTTTTCTAAATGGGTAAAAATCACCCATTTTGTACCCTTTATAAACTTGTTTTAGAAATTCCCTTGGAATTATTGCTAATTTCACATCTTAATTTATTTGGCCCTTTGTTTCCCCCTATTCAATCATCTAGACAACCTTTGGTTCCATTCCTGGGCCTCCTCTATTTTTCATGATTTCAAATATTTCTTATAATTATTTAATATATGCACACATTCTATGATAACATGGAGCAAACTCTGTTCAGCTCAAGAGAGAAACTAGATTGTAGGTGCTGTGAAGTCGGTAGGGCTTCTTTGTGTTCAGTAATGTAACCTGCCATAGTAGGCAGTCTGTCTATATTAGAATCTTTCCTCAGATATATTTCATTCCAACACATTTGGCTATGCATATGTGTTTGGCATAGGTTTTCTCTTTTGAGATTTTAGTAGAGATAAGAAACTACTTCTATTATAGATAAGCATAGGTTATGAAACTAAAAGGAAGATCTTTATTATGAGGTTATATTGAAATTAACTGTAGGATTAATATATTGACTCTCATGTAGAAGTTCACTTAGTGAAAATACCAGGGTTTTTTTTGTCTCTATTCTCAGCTACTGTTGACATTTTAAAGAGCGCTGGGAGTATCCTTACTTATTCCTGGGGGCCAAAGACAAAGCATAATAATTAGAGATAATGAGAATCGTGGTGTGAGTTATAATTCTTCCCAACTCCCCAGAAGGTAAAATCTTTTATTTGATCTTTTCTTAGAAATAACAGAGCTTTCAAAAATATATGCAAATAGAAAGATGTAAATCATTGTTTTATTTGTTCAGTGAGAGTTTAAACATTATAAATTTTCACTGGAAATTATCAGCAAATTTAGAAGTGAAATTCAATGTTGAAAATATCAACAAAATATCAGTAAAGTAAGTGATGACAATTGGTATGTGCCGTTACTTAGATAGTGTTCTGCCTCACTGGCATCCTACCAAGTGTCAATACACATGGCTCTGTACATGTGATACATATATTTCTTAACTATCCTTTAATAGTTGAATATTAATGTTGTGTTTTATTGTGATTTATTTCTTGATATTATAATAATTTGAAATTAAAATCAAACAAGTATTAAGATTATTTGCAAAATTTAAGACTTCACCAATTGAGTCAATTGATGGTATCAAGTGAGGCTTAATGTCACACAGCTGAAGTCATCCTCAGGTGCCAATAGAGACATACAGGATGATACAGAGAGGACAGCTTTCATCAAGGATTCTTGCCACATTACGACATTTCTAAGAACTGATAAACTACACAACACAAAGTTGAGCTTTAAGGTTCAAAAAGTTAAATTGTTATAACTTCTAATGTATAAACCAGTAAAAGTAGTATCTAATATTGTAAGGAAGGTGAAAATCTACTACTAATGCTGATTTTCTGCCAACAGAAAAAATTACATTATCAATTAAAATTTATGCTAGGGAAAGACTTCCTGGGGTGGGAAATTAAGAAAATGTGATATGTGTGGAAATTTTGAAGATAATGTTATATTTATGATAAAACTTTAAATGAAAATTTTCAGCTTACCAGAAACAAATTGAAGTATATAGAATATATAAGAAATTCATTATTAAAGTATATATTTATACATATATATATATATTCACATTGTAGAGGATTGTAGAGGGCAGGATAAATTTATGATTTCTATAGTTTTACCATATTGTTGGAAATCAGAAATTAAGCTAAATGGAAGGGCACATTTTAATTTATGATCTCACAATTGATTATTATAAATGTATGAATATTTAGAAGTAAATTTTTGGAACAGTAAGGGTGTAAATGTTGCAGTATTTGGTGATTGTTGCCAATGTTTCCTCAACTTGATAATAAGACGACTGTTCATGCAATTCATATAAGATGCCTTCAGAATATACCAAAGGCTATTTTCTAATAGAAAGGATTTTTAAATTTAATTGATGTTAAAGAGATACTTAGGATCAATTTACAAAGGCTTAAAATAAGTTCGCTGCCAAAAATTGAATTTGACTTTAATAGAATACAATAGTAAAATTGCACTGCTGGAAGAAATATAAAACTGACTAGCATGACCCTAAAGTTTAAGGTGAATTAGTAGAGATTTTACTATATACAGAGGTGGTCAAAAGTAGGCTTACAGTTGTGAGTACATTTATTCTTTTATTATTATTTATTTATCAATTATTGTATTATATTTTTATATAATTTGTCTTTTTCCACACAAACAACTGTAAACTTACTTTTGACCACCACTGTATTGTCATTTATGTCTTTTGGGCATTGTTTAATAAAGATTAATGATGAAGTTAAAACTCTAAAACACATTAAAAACTGTCAGTTCTTCACAAGCTAATAAACATGTAGATTTAAAATACTAGCAAATGTTCCAGATATTTTTTAATAAACAGAAGGCTTAACGATGGGAACATGGTGTGGTATATCAAAAGCACATTGAACTGTTATTGTGCTGTATTAGTTGTGACTGAGAAATTTCTGGAGAAGCATCAAAAACTGGAAGGTGTATCAAGTGATTCTTTAAATATGCATATGATGGTGAATGAAATGTTTGTTGATTATTATTTTCTGATGTAATTTTTATTTGAAATTTCTTTACTGTTTTCCATTTGTTTGAGGAATTACTTTTAAAGACCTTTAATGTCAAAACTGTGGGACAATGGTTTTAACCCTTTAAGAATCATAACCTTTATGAAAATAAGTTAAAAATTACAGACTTCTCCTTAAGTCCACTTAATCATATATAAAAATATTTAGCATATAACACATTTTATTTTACTGAAAAATACTTTTTTAACAAAAACAATACCTAGTACACCTTTTATTTTGCAAAAATTGTTTCTTTTATTTTTTTCAAGTACAACATAAATGTCAAAAATAAGAATAACAGACTTCTGGCCAAGATTCAGGCATAGGTAGAGAAACTTTGCCTCCTCCCACAACCAAAAGAAGGACAATAACAAATTTTAAAACAAAAAATAACCAGAACTGCCAGAAAATAAAAATGTATGGAAGTCCAACAACCAAGGAGTTAAAGAGGAAACATTCATCCAGACTGGTAAGAGGGGTGGAGATGGGCAGCCAGACAGAGAGGACTCTTGGAAAGGTGGTGGCTGGTGGGCTGGTTGAGGCAGTGGATGATGGAGTGGGCAGTCCCACTTTGAGTGCAGATGAACTGGGAGGAACAACTGGGGAGTGGGACAGACAACACAACCTGTGGTTCCAGTGCAGGGAAATAAAGCCTCAAAACTTCTGATTGAAAAAACCTGTGGGGATTGAGGTGGCAGGAGAAACTCCCAGACTCACAGGAGAGTTCATTGGAGAGATTCACAAGGTCCTAGAATGTACACAAACCCACCCCCTTGGGAATCAGCACCAGAAAGGCCCAATTTGCTTGTAGGTAGCGGTGGAAGTGACTGAGGGCTGGCCAAGAGCTGAGCCAGTGGCATTGTTCCCTCTCTGACCCTTCCCCCACATACAGCACCACAATGCAGCAAAGTGGGTTGCCCCGCCCTTGTGAACACGTAAGGCTCCATCCCTTACTATGTAACAGATGTGCTGAGACAAAAAAGTACCACTCAAATGAAAGAACACATCAAAGCTCCAGAAAAATACAACTAAGCAATGAAGAGATAGCCAATATGTCAGATGCACAGTTCAAAACACTTGTAATCAGGATTCTTACAAAAATGGTTGAGTATGGCCTCAAAATAGAGGAAAAAGTGAAGGCTATGAAAAGTGAAATAAAGGAAAATATACAGGGAACCAACACAGATGGGAAGGAAACTGGGACTGCAATCAATGATTTGGAGCAGAAGGAATAAATAAACATTCAACCAGAACAGAATGAAGAAACAAGATTTCAAAAAATATGAGCAGAGGCTTAGGAACCTCCAGGACAACTTTAAACATTCCAACATCTGAATCATAGGGGTGCCAGAAGGAGATGAGGAGGAGCAAGAAATTGAAAACTTATTTGAACAAATAGTGAAGGAGAACTTCCCCAATCTGGCAAAGGAAATAAACTTCCAGGAAGTCCAGGAAGCTCAGAGAGTTCCAAAGGAGTTGGACCCAAGGAGGAACACACCAAGCCACATCATAATTACATTACCCAAGATAAAGATAAGGAGAGAATCTTAAAAGCAGCAAGAGAAAAGGAGACAGTTACCTACAAAGGAGTTCCTGTAAGACTATCAGCTGATTTCTCCAAAGAAACCTTACAGGCAAGAAGGAGCTAGAAAGAAGTATTCCAAGTCATGAAAGGCAAGGACCTACATCCAAGATTACTGTATCCAGCAAAGCTTTAATTTAGAATGGAAGGCAGTTAAAGTACTTTCCAGATGAGGTTAAATTAAAGGAGTTCATCATCACCAAGCCCTTATTATATCAAATGTTGTTAAAGGGACCTTTCTAAGAAAAAGAAGATAAAAAACTATGAACAGTAAAATGACAACAAACTCACAACTCTCAACAACCGAACCTAAAAAAAAAAAAGAAAACAAAAACAAACTAAGCAAACAACTAGAATGGAACAGATTCACAGAAATAGAGATCACATGGAGGATTATCAGCAGGGAGAGGGAGGAGAAGGGGGAGAATGTGGGAAAAGGTATAGGGAATAAGAAGCATAAATGGTAGGTACAAATAGATAGGGGGAGGTTAAGAATGGTATAGGAAATGGAGAAGCCAAAGAACTTATATGAATGATTCATGAACATCAAACTAAGGTGGGGGAATGCTGGTGGGAGGGGGTTACAGGGCAGAGGGGAATAGAGGAGAACAAAATGGGACAACTGTAATAGCATAATCAATAAACTATATTTAAAAATAAGAATAACCTAAATATAAATTTTGCTGATAGAATAAAGTAAAATTAAACTTTGCTTCTTTGTAATCTTCAATAAAAGTTGTTGCATTTTGTCCTGGCTGATGTGGCTCAGTTGACTGAGCACTGGCCTGTGAGCCAAAGGTTGCTGGTTTGATTCCCAGTCAGGGCACATGCCTGGTTTGTGAGCCAGGTCCCTGGTGAGGGCTCACAACAATCAACCACACATTGATGTCTTTCTCACTCTCTTTCTCCCTCCCTTCCCCTCTCTCTAAAAATAAATAAAATCTTTTCTTCAAAATTGTTGCATTTTGACTGACTGGGAGTTTAAAATTGAAAAATCAGCTTTGACATGGCAAATTGAACATTATTGATATTAAAAATCTTCTGTATGACTAAAGAAAACATCAACAAAATGGAATAGGAACCAATTGTATGGGAAAACATATTTGCTGATGATACCTCAGATAATGGTTTCATCTCTGAAATATATAAAGAATTCACATGACTCAATACCAGGAAGAAAAATAACCTAATTAAAAAAATGGGCAAAGAATCTGAACAGGCACTTCTCCAAGGAGGACATACAGAGAGCTCATAGACATGTGAAAGGATGCTCAACATCACTAGCCATTAAAGAGATGCAAATTCAAACCACAATGAGATGTCACTTCACACCCGTCAGAATGGCCATCATCAACAAGTCATCAAACAGCATACCCTGGCTGGTGTGGCTCAGTGGATTGAGGGCTGGCCTGCAAAATAAAGGGTGTCTGGTTTGATTTCCAGTCAGGGCACATGCCTGGGTTTTAGGCAAGGTCCTCAGTGCGAGAGGCAACCACACATTGATATTTCTCTCCCTCTCTTTCTCCTTCCCTTCCCCTCTCTCTAAAAATAAATAAGTAAAATCTTAAAACCAAACAAACGACAAGCGCTGGCGAAGGAGAAAAGGGAACCCTAGTGCACTGTTGGTGGGAAGGAAGACTGATGCAGCCACCAGTGGAAAATTGTATGGAATTTCCTCAGAAAACTAAAGATGGCACTGCCTTTCAATCCAGCAATTCCACTGCTGGGATTATATCCTAAGAATCCCAAATCACAAATTTAAAAACATCTATGCATCCCAATGTTCATAGCAGCACAATTTACAATAGCCAAGTGCTGGAAACAACCTAAGTGCCCATCAGTAAATGGGTGGATGAAAAACTGTGGTACGTTTATACAATAGAATATACACAGCAGAAAGAAAGAAGGAACTCCTACCCTTTGTGACAGCATGGATGGGACTGGAGAGCATTATGCTAGGCAGTGAAAAACAAATACCATATGATCTCATCTATAAGTGGAACCTAATCAACAAAACAAACAAATGAGCAAAATAGAACCAGACGCATGGAAATAACAGAACTATCTGACAGTGAGCAGTGGGGAGGATGGAGAGGTATAATGAGGGAAAGAAGTGGAAGGTGCAAGCTAAGGAACACAAATAGAGGACTCATGGGCACAGACAATGGGGGGGGTTGACTGTGAGAGTGGGGCATGGTGGAAGAGAGGAGAGTAATGGGGAGAAAGGGGAACAACTGTAACTGAAGAACAATAAAAAAGATACCCAGATGATTTGGGGTTTTTAATTTAGATAACACTTAGCTTGCTACCTAAAACACTAGAGTTTAAAAAAAAATAAAGTTTGCAGAATAAATTATTCAAAGAGTATCAGGAAGTTGACATCATTGCACAACTGAATTTATCGCAGGTGCTGACTTGGGATGACACATACAGGACAATCTTGACCCAGGACTCCTTCTACATTACAAAATTTCTGAGAAGTGAAGAAACATGGAGCCCTCAGTTTAACTTTAAGGAACAAAACATTATGATTAATTTGTGATGTTTTATATAATTATTCTCTCTGACTCTCTAAGGGGCAGAGTAGATTACAGAATCAGATTCTCATAGTTTCTTTGGGCAAAGAAGCTGGCCAGTTTGTGATAAGGAGAACCTTAAGAGGTGAATAAATTCTAGCTCATTCAAAGCAATATTATTTAGTTAGTTATTGAATATCTCAGCTGTGTCCACAGAGAGAGATTAATTTTTTAAATAAAAGTTGTCTAATTCTTTACCTTGAAGAGAGAACATGAATTATAGGTAGTTTTCCCAACTGGCAAGTTCTTGAGAAACGTTAAACACTTTAATTCGGGGGTAATGTAAGTCACCGTTTTTCAATAGTCCCCGTGGTTGCCATGCAGTGTGATAATTCAGAATTTCTGCTGACTTGGAAGATCTGTCTTCCAGGACTAGGCTCAGTACTGGACACAAGGCAGAAATGCTGTCTACTGTGAATCTATGTGCTGCAGAAACAGCAACAGAGAGATTCTAAAGGAGTGTTTTTCTCTTTAAAAGTTAACATCAGTAGAAATGGGATCTCACCAATTACTTGAGGAATTACATAAGACACCTGAATGATTGATAGGAGCTCCCTACCTTATAACAGTGTTGATTTTGAGACCCAAACATCATTTAATGAGACACTTCTTCAATCTTTTCTTTCCCAATCAATCCGTTTTAGAATAAGTAATTTTTCCAAGTTATCTCCAATCATTCATGTCCATCTTCTTTAGTTAGTAGCAGGGTTATAAAGCCACTGGTGCTTAAAGACAGGACTTTTGTATGTAAGAAAATGTTAGGCTTTACTAAGTTCTTAGCTTTTTTAACTCAAACACTCTACTCATGCAAACAATTCATACTTTCCGTTTTATTGTTAGGACTGACAGAAATCAAGAGTACCTTCGGATTTGTTTTGTAGTTCTAATTTCCTTGGAAAGGCTTTGCAACATAAATTCCATGCCTTTCATTTCTTTTCATCTTCAGGGATGAAAGTAAAACCCGAGGAAACATATGCTCTATGGCATTTGATCTTTGAGATTTTCCTATTTAAGCTAGGACTCTTAGAAACAGAGAAAGAGGTCCAGAATCACAATGTAACCGCTTGCCTTATTTTTACCCTCTCATTTATTATTAATTCAGTCACTATTTTAAAGCACTTTCTATGTGTTAAGAACTGTGCTAATTCCTGGTCACCTGTGTAGACAGACAGCCATGGTTTTTATTGTTAGGGTAGAGCTCAAAGAGGAGTGAATAAGCCACATCACTGGAACTCTGTACAAGCTCTGACGTGGCTGTACTTCACCTAGCCTGGTGCACAGCCCGGTCTTGTAGAATCCAGGAGAGAATGCGTGGAAAAGTGACATCTAATCTGTGCTCTACATTACCTAAATTAGCCAGGTAGAGTGGGGAAAGTATAAAATCTTATTTATTCATTATCTTCTGTAAAACAAGTGTTCATTTTATGTAAGAACTTTTGCAAACTCCTAAAAATGGTCCAGGTGCTATATTATGAGACTGAATAAGGAATACAAAATGTGTTGCTTGTTCTGAGTCAGGTCTGCACTACAGATTCCATTATATCCCACAGAGACAAACTATTCAATAATTGATGATGGAAAATAAGCTAGAGATTATCGTAAAATCATTTTAAAATAATCCTCATTTTGCCTCAATAGTGTCTGTTGGTATGTTTATAATAAACTAAATAATTTCAAATACTTATTTCTTAGCTGTTGTTTTATTCATTGGTTGGTCTTTTGATTCCTGTGCCAGTGTTGAGACTAATTGTAATTGTATTAATTATAAAAATTGATAACATTTATGAGCACTTACTATATACCAGGGATTATATAAAAAGCACACAAAACACTTTTGAATTCAATGCATACAAAACACTTCTGTCGTGTTTACTCTTTGGCTTATTTGAAATAAATTCTATGGTGTTCTGTCTTTTTGCATGCTCTGAAATAATTTATATACAGTGGAAATTATGAGTTCCTTCTGTTTTGAAAGAGTTTAAGTCATTTGGCATTTGAGCTTATTTTAGAGCAAATTGACCCATGGAGAGTTTTTTTCTTTTTTGGTTTCTCTCTCCATTATTATTAAATTATTCAGATTTTCTATTCCCTATTGAATTAATCACAGAAACTTATCAATTTGTAATTTTCAAGCTTATTAGCATAACATTATAAATAATATTTGATTATAATTAAAATATAGGCTATGTTAAACTTTCATTTTCATTTGTAATTTTGTCGATTAAATTTGTTTCTCTTTTTTGTATTAGACTTGTGTTTGTTCTTCCCTAAGAATTAGCTCTTAATAGCAGTTCTACTCTTTTTATAATGTTTTCTAATCTACTGATTAGAAAATTGTACAATTTTCTTAGGCTTGTAAAGCTCCTTTGCATTGATTTTTAAATATTATACAAATTTACAATAATGAATATGATCTGAGCACAGCTTTGCCATATATCATGTAATTAGCTTGTTTAAAATAGCATATGATTGGGATTTTGGTACTTTCTTCAATAATTAGTATGTAAGTTCAAAATATGATTGATTGAAGCTTTATTGATTGAACTTTTGTTGCTTTTTATTTTCTGACTTTTATTTCAGTCTTCACAGAGACTTTTTATATTGAGGAATATAATAAAGTTTTACTAGATTGCATGATCAAAATTTTAAGTTATTCCACTGATTTTTAATAAAATGCATAATCCCTACTTGTGTATAGCTTTTAGCAATAAATCACTTTGATTAATAATAGTAACAATATTATGAGTATGTGTTATAATTTAATATACTATCATTGTTATGTACATATATTTTAAAGATTTTATTTATTTATTTTTAGACAGAGGGGAAGGGAGGGAGAAAGAGAGGGAGAGAAACATCAATATGTGGTTGCCTCTCACATGCCCTACACTGGGGTCCCTGGCCCGCAACTCAGGCGTGTGCCCTGACTGGGAATTGAACCAGTGGCCCTCTGGTTCACAGGTCAGCACTCAATCCACTGAGCCACACCAGGCAGGGTTTATTATTATATTATATCCACACATTTGAGTATATAATATTCAAATATTAATAATATATTACATATTTTTCACATCCACACTATGATTCTTTTTCCCTTCTAGATGAGTCAGGGTACATAGCTCATTTACCTTTTACTTTTCTTAGTCCAGCTTCTCACCTTAGTGTTGTTCTGTTCTTTGCTTAATGGAATCTTATCCTGGGGGTTAGGTACATCATTTTTCACTTGTTTTTGTTCCCAGTTCTATTAGCATTTTACATTTCACTATTGTTTCATAGATACTTCATTGAGCAAGTGTCAAAGGCCAAATCACCAAATCAAGTGCTGTGAGCTAGTTTTCTTTTTTATTTATTTTTATTTTTTTAATCCTCACCGAGTATATGTTTACTATTTTAGAGAGAGAGAGAGGAAGGAGAAGAGAAAGAGAGAAAGAGCGAGATCAACGTGAGAGAGAAACTCTGATTGGTTCCCTCCCAGTGTGCCCCAGTGCAGGATGGAGCCCTCAACCTAGGTGTGTGTCCTGACTGGGAATCAAACCGACACATTTTTTGGTGTACAATGTCCCAACTAGCTGAGGCCACCCGACCAGGACCTTTATTTTTTCTCTTTGCTATAATTATACATTCTTTCATTCACTTCACAGACATTTATTAAATCTCTAATACTTGCCATAAACAACATGATTTTGAGTTGTATATTTCTCATGACATTGAGTATACTTGAATTTTTGAAAGTGTTAAATAACAGATTTACATTGTTTCTTCCCAGCCATCCAACTGATCTTTTTCACTGATTAAAGAAATAAATTTATCCTTGACTTTATTATTCTTAATTATTATTATCTATATTATTCAGAAGTTATTTAAAAGCAAACATTAAGGACATGGTTTTCTACAGAGTTTTTTACCATGTTATCCTCAATTTGTTTCTTTTTTTACACATTTTACAAAGGTAGTATAATTAATTTTTGTTAAATAAATTGTGACTTTTTAAATAAAATATATACCAAGTTTTACATAAATTTGAAACTCAAGCCCTAGTGGTTTTTATTTTTATTTTATTGTTGGTAGTGAAAAAGCTAACAAATAAGCTACTCTGTGGCATTAAACTACATTAAGCTCTCTGAGTTAATGGAGTTTTTGTGACAAAAGGATTTACGAAATCTGATTAATTGAATCTAATTAGTTTTTTCTTGAATGATTGTTAAGATGGTAGAAAATTACTACTGATCTCCACTTTCAAGTTACACATTGACCAGCAATGACTTCATTTAAGTGCATGAAAATAAATACCATATGATCTCACCTATAAGTGGAACTTAGTCAATGAAACAAATAAGCAGGCAAAACATAACCAAAGACACTGAAATAAAGAACAAACAGACAGTAACCAGAGGTGAAGGCAGAGGGGACAATGGGGGAAAGAAGGGGAAAGGTCGTCAAAGAACATGTATAAAGGACCCATGGACAAAGCCAAAGGGGGGTAGGATGAAGGGTGGGAAGTAGGGGTGGGTGGGGTGGAGGAGAGTGGTGGGGGAAAATGGGGACAGCTGTACTTAATAATAAAAAAATAAATAGATGCTACATCACAAAGAGTAATTCTTTGAATTGAAAATTGATGTGACAGCCACTGTACTACTACAAATAAAAAGCCCAGAGGCATGGGTGCATGGACCAGACTGACAGATTTCAGACGGGGAAGGGGTGGGGAGGACTGGAGGAGATTAGCTGAAGTACATGTGTATATGCACATATTCACAGACCATGAACACAGACAACAACATGGTGAAGACCAGGGGTGCAGGAACTGGGTGGAGGGGGCAATGGGAGGGAATGGGGGACATCTGTAACTGTGCCAATGATTAAAAATTAAAAAAAAGAAGCGGTTCATTGAGAAGATGTAAGTCTATGGAGCATAAAAGGTGGAGGATATCACTCCAGGTCACTATGATGCACGGAGCTCTGGGAGGAGTAAATCCACTAAAATGACATTTGTACTGAATGATAACAACTGGACTACAGGGGCCCCTATAATTGGCCTATATGTGTCTGTGTTGTTGTTTGTCATTTTTCTTGGGCTTCAGGCCTGATCATTATTTGCTCTATTTTCCATTAAGCCATCCTGACCAAAAGTCAGTAGCTAAGCCAATTCCAGTTTAATTACTGTTAAAAATACCCTTTATTATTGTATTTTCAGTGTCCTTCTAATTGTGGGTTTTTTCTGCTACTAGTTCTACCCACTTCAAGCAATTTTTCCCTATACCCAAGATTCAGTAATCTCTTTAAACACTTTAATCACATCACTCAAAAGCCTTTGATGGTGCCCAGCCAATATAGTTCAAGCTTCTCAGCTGGATGTTCAAGGTTTTCCATAGTCTTGATTCTTAAGACTCTTCTTACTTCCAATACACAAATCTTAAATCTTGTCAAATACACAACGTCCTCCTTTGCTTATCCTTTTATTCTTTTGATTGCATTGTTTTAATTTTAGTTGGTAATAAAAATCTGACCAGGAATAAACTAGAGATCAAGTTTGTAAAATATTATGAACAAACAACTGTATCTTTAGAAACCAATTCTGAAGAAAAAATTTTATTTGCTTCTCCACGTACCCAGTGTCCTAGCTGAACACACTGTTTGCTCTCCCTGCCATATGGTTTACACACTACTTTTTTTCTTTTTTTATGTCTACTTTTTATTATAGAATGTAAAACTTTTTGAATTAAAGTACAGTTGATATACAATATTATATTAGTTTCAGGTGTATAACATAGGGAGATTTATACACTTATATACTTTACAAAGTGATCACCACAAAAAGTCCACTATCCATCCATTACTGTACAAAGTTATGATACTATTAATATTCCCTATGCTGTACTTTACATCTCCATGACTTATTTATATTATAAGTTTGTACCTCTTAACCATCTTTATCTTTTTGCCGATATCCCTACCACCCAACCCTCTGGCAATTATCAGTTTTTCTGTACCTATGGGTTGTTTGTTTTCTTTGTTCATTTCTTTAGTTTTTTTTAGACTTCATACCTAAGTGAAATGATAATGTGTGCCTTTCTATGACTTACTTCACTTAGCATTATACCCTCTAGGGCTATCAATAATGACTTTAAATAGAAATTGACTAAGTGCTCTGTTGAAAAACATTGGATGACTAATTGGATTGAAAAACAAGACCCCTACATATACTGCCTACATGAGACTCCAGATTGAAAGACACATGGAGACTGAAATTAAAGGGATGAAAAAGATATTTCATGAAAGTGGAAATGAAAAAGAGATGCTGGGATAGCAATACTTATATCAGACAATATAGACTTTAAAACAAAGGCTATCTAACAAGACACAAAGAAGGACTCAGTAATTCCACTTCTGGGGGCTTATCTGAAGAAAATGAGTCATTAATTCACAAAGATATATGTACCTCTATGTTCACCCCAGCATTATTTACAATAGCCAAGTTACTGAGGCAACCTAGGTGTTCATCAATAGATGAGTGGAATAAGATGAAGCAGATATATGAATGTGGGTGCAATATCCCAATACGCTTGTTGGGATATTACTCGGCCATGAAAAACAATGTTTTATGAATTTCTGAGAAAGAAGGCTGTTACCTGCACTTGTAAGGAAATCCTGTCCTTTTAGAAAATACCTGCTTGTGTGAAACTATTTCATAAAAACCAAGTTCTCTTAAATGACACTCCAAAAGCAATTAATCCTGTCCTGGCTGAGTAGCTCAGTTGGTTGGAGCATTGTCTCCATTCACCAAAGTTGTAGGTTTTGTTCCTAGTGAGGGCACATACAAGAAGCAATCAATAAATGCACAAATAAATGGAACAACTGGATCTCTCTCTCTCTTTCTTGAAATCAATAAATTTAAAAAAATTGGCAAAAGAAATTAATCCTTCATCTCTGTAAGAGTAATGAAGATTGCTTACTTTGTTATAGAATATGTCCTTTTTTTCTAAATTACAAAGAGATTGAAAATTCGCTGTTGTGCAGTGTTGTGAAACGTTAATGCAACTGTCAGGCTATAGATTAATAAATAAATGAATGCAAATGAATAAATAAGAATTCTGCATATTTTAATGGCTTTATTTATACATGCATTTAAAGATCTTTATGAAGGGAAAGAAAATAAAGATTTTCCTAGAGGAGAATTGGTTTCTAAAACCACAGTGGCTTTTTTATAATATTTCATGACTTTGATCTCTAGTTTATTCCTGATCGTATTTCTGTATCCAATTAAACTAAAACACTTCAATCAAAAGAATAAAAAGATAGGCAAAGGTGGACCTTGTATATTTGAAAAATTTGAGATTTTATCATATGATATGTGGGGACTGTTAAAAGTTTAAAGCAGGACTTAAACTCATTATTTCTGTAGTTTAGATGAAGAACTTGTAGGATGGTGAAAGTGATGAATTGGAGCTAAACAAAACTTGAAGTAAAGATGTGTTAGTCCATAATTAAATGATTTGATGTGAACAAATAAAATGGCAGAGCAAAATAGAATGGGAGGAATAGTTTCGTGCTAATTTGGAAGTAAAGCTGATGAGATTAGCTTATTGATTAAATGTGAGTGGATATGGAAAATTTAGTTAATTGAAATTTCCAGGTTGGGAAACTAGGTGGTTAGAGATGCTACCAAACTAGACAAACACATATTGGTAACATACTTTTTGGGGGTACTGTATAAGGCATGAAGGGTAAAATACAATTTTTAAAAAGGCATGCTTTTGTCCTGAAGTAGTTTACACTCTAGTGCTAAGAATGCTGAGCTGTAGTATAAGACAATGTATTGAAAACTTTGAGGCCAAGGTCTGTGTCTTATTTGCTGTTATGACTTGAGTGAGTGCTCAGTATTTGCTGGCCCAGCTAAGGCTGGGAGGGAGAAAGGGACGAAAGGTAAGCCCTCTGCGTTTGTTATGCCCAATAAATGATTTTCTCTCTTATAGTCCTGTTGACATGAGGTGTACTTTTGAGGCAATGCCTATTTTCATAATATGTCAGATGGTGGGTTTTATATATAATAATTTCCATCAGTTTTTTCTCCAACTGCTTTATTGCCTGTTTCATGATTGACTTGAAGGCTTCTTTACACTTTTTCTTTAGACAAGTGAGCTCTGAAACACAAAAACTGCCCGCAAGCCTAAAGCAAACTCTTGACTTAACAATAAACACTGAATTACTATTTTTCCAGCTACTGAATGTCAGCAGATCTTTTGAAGTTTCTTGCCCCTATTCTTGTAAGAATCAAAAGAAGTTTGGAGCTACTTCTACTTGTGCACACATGCACACACATCTGCGAGGGAGTAGAAACTGATGCTCAATTGATGATGCTGAAAGATAAAAAAGTTATTTCTTTCTTTGAATAAACTTTCAGCCACAGAAATAAAACCCACAGGCAGTAAGAATGAGGAAATGCACCTAAAAGTTGTGAGATTTACTCCAGTAAAATATTCTCTTAAAAATAGTTTTATAAAGTTGAACTTAAAATGAAGTACAGCCCTTTGCCTCTTTAAATTGGTTTATCAGTTTTTTTCTTGTAAGTTTCAATGCCTCTAGCTTTCTAAACCCAAAGCAGAAGCAATCATTTACCAATCCAGGTTGGAGTCTATAAGCAGTATACAGATATTTATGTATACAGGTCTGCCAATAATATTGATAAAATATTCTCATAAATCTTTTGTGAAGCAATGGAAAAACACTGAAAAAAGTGTATTCGCTGCCTGGAGAAATGCTACTCAACCACAGTATTGAGAAAAATGGACACACAAGCAGGGCAATAATAGTTCTTTGATTGCTTTTGCTAATAAACTTTTCCATTTCCTTAAAACAAAAGAATTGCTGCTTCACTTTTAATGTGGCACTCCTGATGCTTATCAAGTGTTGTGTGCTTTTAGAAGAAAAAAATTGAATATAGATATGCACAATGTCCCACTTTCTCTCGTGCTTATTATATCTAAATCTCAAAAAGAGTAGATTGGCTGAAAATTGAATTACAACATGTTCTTATAGGGATTAAACATATAGCAAATATATAACACTAGCAATTAATAAATGGGTGATGTAGATTAAAGTAATAGTTTTATTTTAGTTAGTACTGACTCTTACAAAGTTTCCCACTAAATAGTTTCAGTCATATTAGTATATTGTAAGCTCCTGAGTAGAAGTCCATACTATAACATACTAATAAGAAATGTAAAGAATACATGTTCCTTGTTGAACAACAATAAAAAAAAAGAAATGTAAAGAATAATGGAATTTTAAAATAATTGGAATTAATGGGATAACAATGGGAACATTACCTTAGTTATTTCCTTTACTATAAAAGCTGCTTATAGAATGTTGACTATAGACAAACTTATAGCGAAATGAATTTACTTGAGGTTTAGAACTCTACCAGTTATAACTCTGACATCTGTTGCTGTAATTGAATTTATTGATTGAGCACCCAACCAAGAATGGAATGCAGTAGCTCTTGGCTAGAACTGAAGTGTGTGTGTGTGTGTGTGTGTGTGTGTATACTTTAATAACTTCTTAGGAAATGAATAAGAAAATGAGAAAAGCCAGAATTAGCTCATATATCCATTTCTCATGTTACATTCTGTTCATCACAGGGTCTATAAAAGTGTATTTAATGTGGAATTTTCCAAAACTATTTGACCACAGGATTCTTTGTGTATGTGAATTCCCAGCAACTCAGAATTAATTATCAACAATGACAAATCATTGTTAAATGCTGGTCTAGTTCATCGTTCCAGACTCCCGGAGATTTTCCATAAATTAAAGAAAAAGTGTTCGCACTTAGTATACAGCCTGGGGCTTAAGAACACGGTCTCTGAAGATGGGCTGCCTGGTTTAAACTGTTAGCTCTAGCATTTGTTAGCCGTGCGATCTCTGGTAATCCACCTGAATACGTCTGGTCTTTGTCGTTAGGGTAACAAATAGAGTGACATCCTAGGACTGATGTGAAGTTTGAATGAGTTAACACGTAAAAAGCACTAAGTACAGTGCCTGACACATCGTATGCACCATATAGGAATTTGCTATTTTTATTTGTTAGTGGTAGTGGTAGTATTGTATCACCCCTGACATTTAAGCGAAATAGGACAAAACTTTAATATTATTCTGTCAATAACAATATGGTAGTGGCATACCAATTTCTTCCTTCTGACATTTTGTTTCAAAAATAAGTAAAAATATCTGTTACTTGCTTGAAAATGTTCACTGTAAATCTGTTAAGTGCACAGCAATATTCTGACCATTGTACAGAAAAACGATCAATGATATTTAGTATTAGGCCTTAGAACTTGTAACCTAAATTAAGGTAAATTTTCCATGCAGTTGGATTCAAATCCGCCACTGAAATCCATACAGTTATACAGGTCTGTCAATAATGTCAACCAAACAGTTTCTTAAATTCTTCATGTGGGCAGGTTTAAGAAACTTAGTCGTGTTTCATGAAAAAACACTGCCGGTATTTCATTTTTTTCTCCCTAAATCCTTGCTTTCATTATTGTTTTTAAATTCTATTTTCAATTGCAGTTTACATTTAATATTATTTTGTATTAGTTTCAGGTGAACAGCATAGTGGTTCGACAACCCTATACTTCACAAAGTAATTCCCCTGATATTTTAAGTACCCACCTGGGACCATACATAGTTATTACAACACTATTGACTGTATTCCTTATGCTGTACTTTTCATCCCCGTGACTATTTTGTAACTGCCTATTAGTACTGGCAGGGACTTCAGTCCATTCTTTAGAGAAACCAAGATGCCAGAGGGGTCATCGTTTACTTGTAGGTGAAGTGATCACGGAAATCTTCATGAAAAAAGCAGCGTCAGAGCCAGATCTTGAGGATATTTTTTATTTCAACAGCTCAAGAGGTAGAAAGTAGAGTAGTGGTGAGGATTAGTGGTGAAAACTATGCATTTGGAAGGAGGAATGGCAGAAACAGATGTGCAGATGAGGGAAGGTTGTAGTGTACGGAAAATACCAGAGTAGATATATAAAAGTTATATATCTACTGGAAGATAATAAAAGTTATTAAATTTTATGTTAGTTAAAATCTCAAAGACCCAGATCTCAAAATTACTAAATAAAATTGTGTTAAACTTTTTCCCATAGTCTTTCCAAAATATGTTTACTCTTTAAAAATTTTGCAAAAATTGAACAAGAGGGTTTTTACAGTCCATTAAAATCAATGATATAAAAACAATAAAATAACCAGTGCTGAAAAGGTAATTATTCATTTTATTTATATGTAAAGCATTTAAAATAACATGTCCTAATTTATATTTAGATACTGTGAGGTGAACTTACCCATAAGTGCCTGCCTATGAATGAACAATGGAGAACTAAAATTATAGTTACTAGCAGTACATATTTTAGAGACTTGGCTGGACTGTTGCATACAATCCAGAAAGGAAAAGGATAAGGTACTTTGACCAGGAACAGCTTTCCTCTTCGAGAGAGCTTTACAGAAACTCCCACAGAATAGAAGAAATTAACTGTCTTGAACACATCTTCCCAGAAATAGTCTGCCCTAAATTGTGGTGTGAAGAAATGTTACTGATAAAGTTACAGTGTTTACTTAGATGATATCAAGAAAAGGCAATCCTAAATGTAATCAATGAAAAAATGCTCTCTCTGAGGCATTAATATATTTTATGAGTGTTTGATGAAATAAGGAAGGCAAAAATTGAATAATAAGAATAAAGAGAGGAGGCATGGGAATCCTAAGTATGAAAAGAGAAAGTTGGAGAACAAGAATGTGTCAGACTGTCACCAAAACTATTGAGGGGAGAAAGTTCCAGGGTTGTAGTGAATCCATGCAGCGAATCCACTGCAGCTTTCACTGGACACTTCCAGGACACAGAGCTTGGGAGGTAGAGGGCTGACTGGGTTCAGCAGAGCATTTTTGCTGGGCATCATCTGTATAAGTACACATGGTTGTTGTGGAATCAGGGAGGAAAGTGGGGATGGCTCGCATGGAAAGTGGCGGGGGGTAAATGCAGACAACTGTACTTGAACAACAATAAAACAATTTAAAAAATTAAGAAAAAAACCAAAAAACAAATATACATGGTTGCCTTGACAGGCTACCGGTGGTATTCAATAGCTATCACAGGAATAAATTCATAATACAGAAGGTTCCCAGCATATAATGGTTCAACTTACAATTTTTCGACTTCACTGGTGCAAAAGTGATATACATTCAGTAGAAACAGTACATCAGTTTTTAAAAATTTTCACCTGAGGATATGCTTATTGATTTTAGAGAAAGAGGAAGAGAGAGAGAGAGAATGAAAGGAAACATCAATTGGTTGCAAGTGCCCCAACCAGGGATCAAACCCACAACCTAGGTGTGCCCTGACTGGAAACCGAACCCGCAACCTTTTGGTGTACAGAACAACACTGCAACCAACTGAGCCACCCAGCTACGGCCATTCATCAAATTTTGAATTTTAATCTTCTCCTTGGCTAGTAATATGTGGTATGATACTCTCTTGTGACGCAGGGCAGTGGCAATGAGGTGATTTTGCTCAACAGTAGGTTACAGTAAGTGTTCTGAGCACATTAAAGGTAGGCTGGGCTAAACTATGATATTTGGTAGGTAAAGTGTGTTAAATGCTTTATTGACTTACAATATTTGCAGCTTACTGTGGGTTTACTGGGACATAACCCCACTGTAAATTGAGGAGCATCTTCATATAAAGGTTATTTCATCAGACTGTCATAGCTCACTGATAATATTCCTGAAGACTATCCAACTCTTATGTATAATTTGATCATATGTGTGTATATATATATATTTTTTTTTGCTCAGCAGACCTCTGATTTTGGGTGTCTCTAAGAAACAGGGTAACTCTGAGCTTCTCAGGCATATCCAGTAGTAAAAGTTACAAAATGAATAACCTGTGGTAAAGCTCTTACCAGGCGCTGTTCACCTGTCAGTTGCTTGTCTCTTCTTTTGTTAGCTCTTGTCCTTGCATATGTTGCATAATGTAATGGTTTCCCAGCATGCCTGGGCTCTTCTAATATCTGCTTTCCCTCTTATGTTAGACTATATATTAGTTACTCTACAAGAATTATTGTACTTGCTTGAAGAAAGATCGTAAGATTGAGAAAGGGATAGAAACAGAAAACTAAAAGCCCAAGAAAAGTTTCAGCAGCTTAAGTTGTGTGCTCAACCAGTTTCCAGCAGGATGCCTGCAGCTGTGCCTCAGTTGCTTCTGATAATAGAGAATCTCATGGTTAGGTATGTAGCCAGTGATGCATAGGCATGGCCTAGGCCCTCCAAGTCCCAGTACATTCCAACAGTACTGGCTGAACTTCTTCTGTGATAAGCACTTATTAAGATCACATAGGTAGCTCTTGCCCTCAAAGGATTTGAATTTATACTCTAAAATATGTAGTATTTTGCAAAGCACCAAAGAAACTTGATATTCCATCTGACCCTAAGCCTCATACTGTTATTAGGGAAAGTTGAAGATAGGACTCAAGGGTGGGAATGAGGAAAGATCATGTCTGTTACCAAAGTGGTTCGTGTCCTTTGTCTCAGCTTCATAAAGCCCCAGGTAACAAATAATTGCCTGTGGGATTTAGGCTTAAGGAACACAATTACAAAAAATATCAATTCAGAAAATACTGTGACAGAAAAACTCTGGTGCAAAGAATTGTGTGTATAAATTATTCGAGAACAAGGACCTTGCCTGAGCCAATGTAGGCATTTTATAAAAGTTTGAACTGAGTTAAAGAACCAATGCATTTTTTAATGTAGCATTATTACCCTTTTAACTTAAACTGTTAAAAAATTATGTATTGTGTTGCCAAGTCTGAGTTTAGTCTGTGGGGCTGAGTAGTGGGGTGGATTAAGCCTTCCTGCTTTACTTCAAAAAGTCACTCTTGACTCTTACACTTTGAGCACCCTTTGATTTGTGAGTGAGGAATGTTTAAATATGATTTATTGTTTTTCCTGTATTGGATTGTAAGTCAGAAAAAACTTCAAATCTAGATTTTATTTATTCCCTTCAGCTTAAATGATCACTTCAGCTTTAGGCTTAAAATAAAAGTGATGAGGGACAAAGGTATATGTATTAGAGTTTTCCAGAGAAGCAGAACCAATAGGATATTTATTCTGATAAGATATATATATATATATATATATATGTATGTATATATATATACATACATACACACACATACGTGTGTGTGTGTGTGTATCCTGTAGGATGCATATATACCCTATAGGATATATATATATCCTATCAGAATATACATATAACATATTTATACATATATATGGTTTTATAATATTATCAGTGGTGAGGGTGCTCTTCCTCATAGCTGTCACCTTTTAGCTGTAACCACACATGGGGGAAGGAAGGGATTGGGGAGTTTTGTAAGGTCTCTTTTATAAGGCCCAAATTCAACTCATGAGGGCTCCACCTTCCTTGACCTAATCTCCTCTCAAATGTTCTATCCCTTAATACCATCACATTGGGCATTTGGTTTCAGCATATGAATCGGAGATGGGGGAAAGGGCACAAGCATTCACAGCATAGTACCAGTCCTAGGAGATTGTGTGGCTGTCTTGTCTATGAACCTCCTTAAAGATGGAACGGCTACGAGAGATGCTCACACAACGGCAGTAAAGATAGGAGCTGGCTCTCAAACGTCCAAAATGTTGTAGAGAAACTTTGATTTCGGTAATAGTTAGATGATACCTAGAAGGCAAATCATCTTTGTTCTGTATTTTTTGTTTTAATTGTGATGAGTAAAACAATTCAGACATATTATATTAAATGATACTTTTATAACTTTTATCTTTTCAAAATACATTTATGATCAAGTTGCAAAAGTATAAATGGATATATTGCATTCTCTCATTAAAATATTTAGTTACACAAATTCACAATTAGGATGTCAATGTAGCTGTAAAAATACCATGAAATACAATGCTACTGTAGCTGAGGTGAAATTTTACACGTAGTTGAACCTACTTTAACAATAACCTAGAGAACTTTTAAGCAAGCTGTTATTGTAAGACTTCCTTGTGAGAAAATGGCATTCCTATAAGGGGTAGAATTTGGGGTGATAGGACTTTCTAAGTCCAGGTTACTTTAGGAATGTGAATTATTTCCTTGAAACACAGAGAGAGGAAACCTATGACTTGTTTTGACTCTGCATAATGCGATGAAGAATGCTCATGGAAAAACAGGTCTTTCCTTAAGGTAGGATCAGGAAGGGCCCCGACAGTTATAACGCGGTATGCTCAGGAGCAAAAATGAAGGGATGAAAATCATTAGACAGTCCATCTGCAAGCCTAGAAGAGAATGAGGACTATAGATTATTTAGATTCTTTTTAAGATTAGAATTACTGTTAAAAATATGTAAACTTTGGCAATCATTTTGGCTTCCTATATTTGTTGTTTTTATGTGCCAAACTTCTTACTTGCTAATTATCAGCAAAATCGTTAAAGTCAGTAGATCTGTACACTTGATTATTTTATTTTGTTTTTCAAAGGAGCTAGAGATAGGGAAGCTGAAAAAACTGTATGTCCACAACTATGCTGTGAGAAACACGGAATGCTAAGGTAAAACGTTGGTAACTGTTTTTTTTCCTCTTTTTTTATTGTTGTTCAAGTACAGTTGTCTCCATTCCCCCCCACTCCCCCTCACTTCACCCATCCCCACCTCCCACCCTCGATCCTCCCCCCCCCTTGGCTTTGTCCATGTATCCTTTATACATGTTCCTTGATGACCCTTCCTCTTTTTTCCTCCGTTATACACCCCCTTCCCCACTGGTTACTGTCAGTTTGTTCTTTATTTCAATGTCTCTGGTTATATTTTGCTCCCTTACTTGTTTTGTTCATTAGTTTCCACTTATAGGTGAGATCATATGGTATTTGTCTTTCACTGCCTGGCTCATTTCACTTAGTATAATGCTCTCCAGTTCCATCCATGCTTTTGTGAAGGGTAGGGGTTCTTTTTGTCTTTCTGCTGTGTAGTATTCCATTGTGTAAATGGACTAGTTTTTTAATCCACTCTTTGCTGATGGGCACTTAGGTTGCTTCTAGTACTTGGCTATTGTAAATTGCGCTGCTATGAACATTGTGGTGCAACTCTTTTGAGTTGGTGTTTCAAGATCCTTAGGGTATAGTCCCAGCAGTGGAATTACCGGGTCAAAAGACAGTTGCATTTTTAGTTTTCTGAGGAAATTCCATGCTGTTTTCCACAGTGGCAGCACCAGTCTGCATTCCCACCAACAATGTACTAGGGCTCCCTTTACTCCACAACCTCACCAGCAGTTGATGATTTGTTTGTGATGGCCATTCTGACTGGTGTGAAGTGGCATTTCATTATGGTTTTAATTTGCATCTCTCTGATGGCTGGTGATGCTGAGCCTCCTTTCATATGTCTCTGGGCCCTCTGTATGTCTTCCTTGGAGAAGTGTCTGTTCAGGTCCTTTGTCCATTTTTTAATTGGGTTGTTTGTCTTCCTGGAGTGGAGTCATATGAGTTCGTTATATATTTTGGAGATCAAACCATTGTCTGATGTATCATTTGCAAATATATTTTCCCATACTGTTGGTTCCATTTTCATTTTGCTGATGTTTTCTTTAGCCATGCAGAAGCTTTTTATTTTGATGAAGTCCCATTAAGAAGAGAAAGGAATAGTCTTTTTGTTGCATAGACTGTAAAGGAGGAAAAGAGTCCAAATTGTTTTCAAAGCATAGAAATTATACAGGCTAACCATTTTCTAAGATCCAGAGTATCTCAAATAAATACATAAACTAATGCCATTAGCCACTTTGGGTCCTATGGTACTGGTATTACAACCACAAAACAATGTTATTAGCCTACTTGTAGTAGCCATTTAAAAGAAAAAAATCACCACAATTTAATAGCTAGATATTTGAATTAGACAACAAGGCTCCCTGACTAGAGCTTTCCTTATGAATTCATTATATTTAAATTTATGCTAACAAAACTACATGATCTTATCTTTGAATAATATCAGTTTTCTCCTTGCTGCTAGAGCTACATACAATCATGGATAATAATTTCACAAACATGTGATGAAAATACCTCAGGTAGGTTCAGAGTACTTAACTTGATATTAAGGGTTAATTTGATTAATTGTGACCATTATGTGATTGAAACACTATAGCAAAATCTTAATCTATTTCTAAGAATTTATGGGTCATTTAAAATACTTGTCTGAAGCCAATAGTGTATAAATTAGTTGATAAAAGTAGTACTATTTCTTGAAGGGATGATGAGTATCCAATATCAATCCAAAATTAAATTTAAATTTAATCTAGACTGTGGGAAACTGACAAATGACCCTGTTAATTATCAAAGAAGCCTAACCTAATTCATACTCAATCAATAAAGGACTCTCTAAGGGAAACATTAGTAAACATGAGTGGAGACTGCCAACTTTGTAGGGCAAATGTTATTTTTGGAAATGTCTTGAATGGTCATAAAAATACCCAATAACCACTTTATTTGTAGTGCAGATGTCTTGCTCACTATGGACCCCATTAGTGTTTGGGGTCAAAGTCACATATTCCTGGAGATAAAAGAGAGCTCTGCCTGCCTAGTTTTCATACATGTAGTGGAGGTGTAGTGGCTGTGGAGGGACAGAATTGGGTACTTTAAAGTCCAGATTCATTTTGCCTTTATTCATTCACCTGTTCATTTTCTTGTGCCTTTTGTCTTTATCTCTCCCTTTTATCACTGCTTGCACTGTACTTAACAGGTCAAAAGATTCCTGAAAAATGTTATTTGTGAATTTTGTCAATGACATGGAAGTTAGTAAATGCTCTTAAAGGCTATAATGGTCTTAAAAAGGCTACAATGATCTTAAAAGGCTACAAAGGTAAAAACAAAACCAAGTAAAAACTCATAGTCTATACTGTGGAAACGAAATACATCATTGCTTCTGAGTTCTGTTAACCTGTTCTGATGATTTCACTTTTTAAAAATATCCTCAGGTGAGGATATATTCCTTGATTCCAGAGAAAGAAAAAAGCATTGATGTGAGAAACTTTGGCTGCCTCCCATTGGCTGCCTCTCTGCCTTCCATATGCACACTGATAAAACCTGCAACCCAGGCGTGTGCCCTGACCAAGAATCAAACTCACAACCCTTTGCTCTATGCCTGGGTGTCCAACCTTTTGGTGTTTCTGGGCCACACTTGGAAGAAGAAGAGTTTTCTTAGTCTACACATTAAATACGCAAACACTAACGAAAACTGGTGAGCAAAAAACGTTTTTAAATAAATTTATGATTTTGGTTGGGCCACATTCATAGCCTGGGCCACATGCAGCCAGTGGGCCACGGGTTAGACAACCTTGCTAGTCATGATTCTCAACCAACTGAGCAACCTGGCTGGGGCTGATTTTACTTCTTTTGTATCTTCTGTTTCCTCCATCAGGTTATGATGCCAAATTTCCATGACCTATTTTAATCCAACACATCTAATATGTACAGATATTTGTTTATGTGGTAAGAGAATGTATACTAGCCATTTACACTAAATTCGAATTACCTCTTGAATTTTCTTCTGGATATTTTTAATCTACATTATCCTTGAAAATGAATAACTGAGCTAATATTCTGGAGCCCCTAAACATCTTGAACTGAACTTTCACCTTCATGTAAATATTTTGTCCGAACTAGGCAATTTTTTTAATGGAGTATCTTATTTTTTTACTTGTCTTTATTAAATTTATTGGGGTGACATTGGTTACTAGGATCATGTAGGTTTCAAGTATACATTCCTATGATACTTGGTCTGCATATTGCATTGTGTGCCCACCACCCAAAGTCAGGTCCTTTTTCATCACTATATACTTGACCCCCCTTACCATTTACTGTCCCTCTTCCCCCTGATAACCACCATACTGTTGTCTGTTTATGAGTTTCAGTTTTATATCCACCAACTAGGCAATTTTTATTCTTCAATATTTCACCCCAATACTCTCACTCTTTCCTTATTAATGAGAAATCTCAACTAAGTATGACACAAAACTTTCCTACATTCTTTGAATTTCTTTATATACGTGTCTTAGTGTAGAAAATCTACCATTAATGACCCTTGAGTGGGAAGGGAGGAAGTCCTTCCGACAGCAACGTGAGGAAGAGCTTACGTGTGGGAGTCAAGCAGCCTGGGTTTAAACATGCTGCCTCTTAATGTGACCTCAGTGAGTTCCTTAATTGTTTCACAACTTTTGTTTACACATTTTTAAAGTTAGAAAAAATAAAACCAAATGAGTTTTCTCTATGTACTCCAATTACCCCTTTTACTCTCAAATATTCTGGTTTGGGCAATAAATTATATAGCCACATAATTGATAAAGATTGCAACTTGTACAAATAATTTATGGTAATGCTACTTGTTAGTATCTTTTGCCAGAGCAACTATAAGATATAAAATGTTCCAGTTTGAATTTTGTCTCTTCTATTAGGTGGTAACTACCAGGAAGTTGTAGTAACTACCAGGAGGAAAAAAATGAGCAATGAATAGATAAAATATGTAAATTAGACAGTAATTTTCTGAGTATCTCAGAAATGACTGTGTTATTTTGCTGTCAGGCAAGCAGGCATGTCAGAAATCTGATTATTTATTCCATAATTTGTGTGCCTGGTTATTATTATAATAAGTTCCCCCCCCTTTCCTGTCATTGTGTTCATATGTATGGTCACTTGCTTCTTTTTAATTTGATTGGTGTATTACATTATTTTTGCAGAGATAGTAATACCAAACATTGTGTTTGCTTCTTTACACTTTTTAGCCCCTTTAAAATTAGGTGGGATCATGGAGACCAGTTCTGGCCAAAAATTGTGAGAGGCATGCTTTTTGTCATTTTCAGGCTGACATTTTGTAAAGGGTTGTTGCCAATCCATCTAGTGCACGTCCTAGAGAGTGGGTCTCCATTGAGCTGTCTACAGCACAGCCCCTGTGCATCTGCAGGGGATGTGCTGTGACCGCAAAACACCTTGTGGTACTTGAAGCTGCAGAGGATCAGAGGTTATTGCTTATACCGGCATCACCAAGCCTGTCCAGACTAATACAGAAGCTGGTACCAGGAGAGATATGTTCCTAAGACAAACAAGCCAAAATCTCCAAGTATATGGCTATGGGTTTGGTGGCCACTGAGAAAATGGCTATTAAGCTAGAAAAGTAGCAGTCAGTTTTTAAAATAAGCTTTTTAAATTTTAGAACTGCTTTAGATGTACAGAAACAATCTGTTTTTGCAGTGGAGAAATATTTGTAAAATTGAAACCTGTGGTAATTTGGGAAACACATGTGGCTCTCTGGGAAGTTCGAGTATTAATAATGTGTGCTGGTTGTTTTTTGGTTTTATTTCACAAGATATTACAAGAGGAGATTTCAGCAAAGAAACTGTCCATTTGCAGCTTAATGAAAGGGGAGGAAGACATTTAGGCCTCTCACGGTTAAGAGCTGATTGCTTAGACACCCAGCTGCAATAAGCTTGAGAAAGCCTTTTTGAGAAACCTACTCAGTACACCCTTTCAACTAATTAAAATGCCTACGGGTGAAATTAAACTAAGGATTGGAGCCCAGAAAAAAACATTTTTTTGAAATTGAAGCCCAAGGGACTCACTACACCTCCATTAAGTTCAGACAAAGTGAGAGTTATAAGGGTGAGAAAGCACATAAATATTTCCTAGGTGAGAAATATGTCCCAAAGAGAATGTTAGATGCATTTACTGGCACTTCAGGCTAACTGGAGTGGACTAGATAAGAAACTCTATTAAGTTTCTGAAACAATTTTACTGCCAAAGAAACCATTGAATTAAGGCTTATATCAGTTTTAGGTTAAGTTATGCTGTAGCAACGAACAATTGAGAAATGCTAGTGGCTCACAATAGGCAAAGCTCATTTCTCCTTTGTACCCTGTTACCATCACAGTTGGCTGTGGCTCTGCTCCAGGACGTCTTCACTCTGGGTTCCATTTGGAACAACCGTTCTCTGATACATTGAAAACCAAAGTGTCAGAGGGCACAGAGAGAACAGGGCCACATCCTACCCAAGATGTAACACATTCCACTTCTCATGTGATCTTGGCTAAAACAATGACAAACTCGGAGATTAACAGGGTGGGGACATGTGATTGCCTTGCACGGAGAGGCAGTGAAAATTGGGAAAGTGATGGAGATGACTGTAGGCTACCAACATTCTATGGACAGCCATCAGGCTCAGAAAGTTGCACAGCCACAGCGAAAGTCATTCTTCCCAATGACCAATTCAGATGTGGACAGGGCAAGTCAAGATAAAGGAATCAAGGATCATTTCCCACCCCAGCAGAGGTTGCCCTTACAAAAATATGTGTTTGGTGGGATTTTGTAATTGGTAGAAAAAATCACTACTGTGCATTTCCTGTTTTTCACTCCAGATGGAAATTTCTGCTATTGCTTTTCATTAGAGAGGCGGGAGCAGGTGTTTTTAGTCCATAAATCTCTAGACCTAGAGAAGTCATATATGTGCTAACACAGAGATGACTGCATATCACCCAGAGACTCTGGACTTTGAGTTAAATCTGTGACAAGCTGGAATTTTTATGTGGTTTCCCTTGGGAGGCTGTTAAAAATGGCCCATATGTTGGAAAAAAAGAGTAAAAGGATGTTTGGTAACTACAAGGATAAACTGGACCGTAGACAGAGCTGTAATGAACTATAAATGCTCCATTCCAAATGTTTACCTAATATTCTATTACCTACTCCATTTCCACCCGTGTGATTGGTGATGACCAATGAACTCTGAGCAGAAGCAAAGTGTCATTTTGAGGCTTAGCTAATGAAATCCACACATAATCTACAGCCTCTTTTTTCTAGGTGGGCTGACAGAGCATGTTTACTTTTCTAGGTAGCTTAGTTCAAGAGAAAGCCCCTCCGATGGTTCCATCTCTGAGAGGCAGCTTGGAGTACAGCCTTCTGCCATCCTGCCTGAGGCGTGAACCATGAGCTCTGACTGGAAAATAAACCTTTCTTATGTTAAGTATTCATACTTTGGGAGTGGTTTCTTCCTAAAGCATAATTTAGCCTATCAAGTTAAATTTATGAGGACACTCATCTCCCTGACCCTGGGAGGAAAAGTAAGTATCAAAGAATAATAGTAAAGAGACAGACAAGAGAGCTCTACCTAACTATAAATGCTGTGTTTCAAATGTAGCAAAATGAGGCTAGAAGAGTATGTTTTCTCTTCCCACATAATGGTTCATCAGAGGTTAGATACACTTAGTAAAGGGTTACTGAAAATATCCTTTGAGAATTCCATAATGGGCACTTGCTCTTTGTTCATTCCTTCTAATCAATGCAAAATAGCAGGTTGTGGGTTCCCTAAGCAAAAGCACAGACATTCAATCACATGAATGCACACAGATCCAAAAGAATAATTAATTATTAATGATGCTGTGGTTAGGCTCAACTTCAATTAATAAATAATTTAGAATGCTGTATACAAGGAAACCACTTTATAATAAAAAATAAGGCAAAGGCTTAGCAGAAATCTCCAAATCAAAATTTAAGAGGTCATTTCTCAACAGCGATAACTCCTTATATTGTAGCATTCCAGTCAACCCATTTCTGTTCATTCATGGCAACACCAAGAGACCAGCCTGAGTTAAAGCATTTGCAGGCATACCTTCTTTCTTTGTGCTTTGATTTATTGTGTAACTGAACACAGGTCCTGCTTCCTGCTGCTGTGGAAGCCAATACTTGAGGGGCAGGTGCTGATGTAAAGAGAAATGGTTTATTTGCAGAAGCTAGCTATCTGAAAGATGGGAGACTCGTGTCTCAAAGCCCACCTCCTGGAAGATGGGGGACTCATATGTCATAAAGCCCATCTTTGTGTCACGAGGCAGAGATTTTTATAAGGAGAGAGAGGAGAATAGAACAAAGAGATCAAGGGAGGGAATTGCAAAGTTCTCTACCTGCAGACTAGCACAGTCCATTTCCGATAAGGCAAGTGATGGTGTGGTGTGCATCATCCTGCTTTAGTCATCCTGGCCTCACGTCATCCCAGCTTCACAGCATCCTGACTCCACAGTTGAAGGTCAGCAAATCTTCCGGAGCTGGGATGCTTGAAGGTCGGGGTCTGTGTCTTCTGAAGTTAGTTGCTAGGATTCTTACACAAACACGCTGTTCATCTACAAGCTACATAATAGTAAGAGTCTGCATTGACAGAAACAATGTCAAAAGAATGGTGGGGTGGGTTTAAATTTTCCATTGTTACAATTTTCCACTGTTACAGTTGTGCTTCACAGATACTGTGTTTTAAACAAATTTGAAGTAAGACCCTCCGCCAGCAAAATGACTATGACTCACTGAAGACTCAGATGATGGTTAGCATTTTTTAGCGATAAAATATTTTTAAATTAAAGCATGTTTATTTTTTAGAGATAATGTTATTTCACACTTAATAGACTATAGTATAGTTAAAAAAAAACTTTTATATGTACTGGGAAACCAAAAAAAAAATTTCTGTGACTCACTTTATTGTGCTATTCACCTTATTACAGTGGTCTGGAACCAAACCAGCAATTTCTCCAAGGTGTACCTTCATTAATTATTACAAAGTTCTTTTCATAAGTATATTATAGGTTGTTGTAAAAAGGACACAATTCAAGTTGTAATCTGCTTTAATAAAATGAAGATTTGTACCGCCCAAAGAAGTTTAACTAATACATAGGAAGGCAACACACTTACTTCTGCTTCCAGTTATGCCTAAACAGTGACAATCTCTCAAATCCCCAAACTATGTTAACACAAATAACCATCTTAAAAGGTAATGTTAGCGAAGATGCCATTCTCACCTAATGGCCCATCTGCTGCTCTTGACTAATGTATGTGACAAATTGCTTACTCAGAATTCACTAGCTTTTAGACTTTGAGAGAAAAAAGAATATCATCAGAGATGTTTTTTAAATTTTATTTAGTTTATTTAAGTGTGCTTTTCTTTCTTTAAATGTATTTTATTGATTATGCTTTTAAAGTTGTCCCATTTTCCCCCCTTTATTCCCCACTGCCCTGCACACCCCCTCCCATCTGCATTCCCCCCCTTTAGTTCATGTCCATGGGTCTTACATATAAGTTCTTTGGCTTCTACATTTCCTATACCATTCTTAACCTCCCTCTGTCTATTTTGTACCTACCAATTACGCTTCTTATTCCCTATACCTTTTCCCCCATTCTCCCCCCACCCCTCCCAACTGATAACCCTCCTTATGATCTCTATTTCTGTGATTCTGTTCTTGTTCTAGTTGTTTGCTTAGTTTGTTTTTGTTTTAGGTTTAGTTGTTAATAACTGTGAATTTGTTGTCATTTTACTGTTCATATTTTTTTTCTTCTTTTTCTTACATAAGTCACTTTAACATTTCATGTAATAAGGTCTGGGTGATGATGAACTCCTTTAACTTGACCTTATCTGGGAAGCACTTTACCTGCCCTTCCATTCTAAATGATAGCTTTGCTGGATGGAGTAATCTTGGATGTAGGTCCTTGCCATTCATGACTTGGAATACTTCTTGCCAGCTCCTTCTTCTCTCCAAGGTTTCTTTTCAGAAATCAGCTGACAGTCTTATGGAAACTCCTTTGTAGGTAACTGTCTCCTTTTCTCTTGCTTTTTTAAGATTCTCTCCTTATCTTTAATCTTGGCTAATGAAATTATGATGTGCCTTGGTGCATTCCTCCTTGGGTCCAACTTGTTTGGAACTTTCTGAGCTTCCTGGACTTCCTAGAAGTCTATTTCCTTTGCCAGGCTGGGGAAGTTCTCCTTCATTATTTGTTCAAATAAATTTTCTTCCTCTTCTCCTTCTGGCACCCCTATAATTTGGATGTTGGAATGTTTAAAGTTGTCCTGGAGGTTCCTAAGCCTTTCCTCATTTTCCTGAATTCTTGCTTCTTCATTCTGTTCTAGTTGAATGTTTCTTTTTTCCTTCTGGTCCACACCGTTGATTTGAGTCCCAGTTTCCTTCCTGTGACTGTTGGTTCCCTGTACATTTTCCTTTATTTCACTTACCATAGCATAGCCTTCATTTCCCCCTCTAATTTGCAACCATATTCAATATTCAACCAATTCTGTGAGCATCCTGATTACCAGTGTTTTGAACTGTGCATCTGATAGGTTGGCTATCTCTTGGTCACTTAGTTGTATATTTTCTGGAGCTTTGATCTGTTCTTTCGTTTGGTCCACATTTTTGGTCTCAGCACGCCTGTTATGTAGTAAGGGATGGAGCCTTAGTGTTCACCATGGCGGGGCTTCCCACTTTGCCGCACTGTGACGCTGTATGTGGGGGAGGGGTCTGAGAGGGAACAATACCACTTTCTCTGCTCTCAGCTGGCTTTCAGTCACTTCCCCCGCTGCCCACAATCAAATTGGGCCCCTCTGGTGCTGATTCCCGGGAGGGTGGGCTTGTGTACATTCCAGAATTCTGTGGGTCTCTCCGATGAGCTCTCCTGTGAGGCTGGGAGTTTCTCCCATTGCAGCCTCAACCCCCACAGATGTTTTCAGTCATAGGTTTGAGGCTTTATTTCCCAGTGCTGGAGCCCTGGGTTGCGTGGTCTGTCTCGCTTCTCAGTCGTTTCTCCCTGTTTATCTGCGAATGTGGGACCGCCCGCTCTACCAGCCGCCACCTCGCCAGGTCCTCCAGCTGCTTCCTTGCCATGAGTGCTCTCCACCTGGCTGCCCACCTCTGCCTCTCCTACAGGTCTGGTTGAATGTTTCTTCTTTTACTCCTTGGTTGTTGGACTTCATTATAGTTCAATTTTCTGTCAGTTGTGGTTGTTTTTTGTTTTTAAATTTGTTGTTGTTCTTTGGTTGTGTGAGGAGGCACAGTGTGTCTATAAACGCCTCCATTTTGGCTGGAAGTCTGTTTTGTTTTGATACGTGCTTGGTAAATATTCCAGTGGTTTTCTACCTTCAGAGCTATAATGCTCAATTTTGTGCTACTGTTTTATTTTCATTCTTATTTCATGGTATATGTGATAGCCTTAAAATTGCTTATATAAAGTTGAATAAGGAAGTAAAAGAAAATAAGAGCCTTGCAATGACTGGTGTGGCTCACTTGGTTGGGCATCATTCCTCAAGGTGAAATGTTGCCTATTTGATTCTCAGTCAGGGCATATACCTGGGTTGCAGGTTTGGTCCCTGGTCGGGGCATGCACAAGGAGCAGCTGATGGATGTTTCTCTCTCACATCAATGTTTCTATTCCTCTCTTTCTCCCTTCTTTCCTCTCTCTCTAAAAATAAATAAATATTAAATAAATAAATGTCTGTAAAAAGCTGAAAAATTTTTTAAAAAGAAAGAAAATAAGAGCCCTCTGAAGGCCTTTGATTATACATTTCATTACTTTGAGCTTTCTTTATTTTCTTCTCAGTGTATTAAATAGATGCAATAGTACCAGTGACTCAGAGATAAGAGAATATTTGTAAATTCTGTAATATACATTGAGTTCTTATAAAATGGGGTGTTCTATAATCTAAAGTGGTTATATAATATAAATGATATACATCATTTGTATATAAAGAATTATAAGATAGGCAGAAATATTGGTTAAACTCTGTTGATGCATTTGCTAGAAAAGAATTAAAAACAACTTTTCCTCTCAAGAAAATGAGGAAAGTCCCTATGTTGACACCTATGCAATGATCTCTGGTGTTTCGGTGTCTAACTCTCACGGGCAAGGGCTTCTTTCAAATACCAGATTTCCACGATTGGCGACAAAGGACTTTGGGCTTAGAATAAGCATTTCCTTTATTTTAATTAAAAAATATTTTTCAATTGCAACTGAAAGAATAAAAAATATGTATGGATAAATTTAAGAAAGGATGTGAAGGACCTAACATATATTGAAAAGTGTAAGCATTTTTTTTATTGTTGTTTAAGTACAGTTGTCTCCATTTTCCCCCCACCACTCCCCTACCTCCACTCATCCCCACCTCCCATCCTTGATCCATCCCCCTTGGCTTTGTCCAATGTATCCTTTATACATGTTCCTTGACAACTCTCCCCCTTCTTTCCCATGTTATACCCCTCCCCTCTGGTTACTGTCAGTTTGTTCTTTATTTCAATGTCTCTGGTTATATTTTGCTTGTTTGTTTGTTTTGTTGATTAGGTTCCACTTATAGGTGAGATCATATGGTATTTGTCTTTCACTGCCTGGCTCATTTCACTTAGCTACTGTTTTTGTGCTCTCCAGTTCCATCCATGCTGTTGTGAAGGGTAGGAGTTCCTTCTTCATTTGTGTTGTGTAGTATTCCATTGTGTAAATGTACCATATTTTTTTGATCCCCTCATTTGCTGATGGGCACTTAGGTTGCTTCCAACACTTGGCTGTTGTAAATTGTGCTGCTATGAACATTGGGGTGCATAGTGTCTTTTGAATTAGTGTTTCAGTATCTTAGCATATAGTCCCAACAGTGGGATTACTGGGTCAAAAGGCAGTTGCATTTTTAGTTTTCTGAGGAAATTCCATGCTGCTTTCCACAGTAGCTGCACCAGCCTGCATTCCCACCAACAGTGCACTAGGGTTCCCTTTTTGCCACAATCTTATCAGCACTTATGGTTTGTTAATTTGTTTATGATGGCCATTCTGACTGGTGTGAAGCAGTATCTCATTGTGGTTTTAATTTGCAACACTCTGATGGCTACTGATGCTGAGCCTCCTTTAATATGTCTCTGGGTCCTTTGTATGTCCTCCATGGAGAAGTGTCTGTTCAAGTCCTTTGCCCATTTTTTAATTGGGTTGTTTGTCTTCCTGGAGTGGAGTCATATGAGTTTGTTATATATTTTGGAGATCAGACCCTTGTCTGAGGTATCATTGGCAATATATTTCACATACTATTGGTTCCCTTTTCATTTTGTTGATGTTTTATTTAATTGTGCAGAGACTTTCTATTTTGATGAAGTCTCATTTGTTTATTCTTTCCTTTATGTCCCTTCCTCTAGGGGACATATCGGTGAAAATTTGCTGCATGGAATATCTGAGATTTTCCTGCCTATGTTCTCCTCTAGGACTTTTATGGTGTGGCAACTTATATTTAAGTCTTTAATCCATTGAAGTTTAAGTTTATTTTTGTGTGTGGTATAAGTTGATGGTCAAGATTTTTTTTTTCCTTCTCGTGTTGCTGTCTAGATGTCTGGACACCATTTGTTGAAGAGGCTATTTTTACTCCATTTTATGCTTCTGTCGTCTTTGTTGAATATTAATTAACCATAGAGACATTGGTTTGTTTCTGGGTTCTCTATTCTGTTCCATTCATTTATGTGTCTGTTCTATGCCAGTACCAAACTATTTTGATTACTGTTGCCTTGTAATATAGTTTGATATCAGGTATTGTGTATCCCTTCTACTTTGTTCTTCTTTTTCAAAATTGCTGCAGCTATTTGGCATCATTTATGCTTCCATATAACTTTTTGAAATGTTTGTTTTATATCTGTGAAATATGTCATTGTTATTTTAATAGGAATTACTTGGTAGTTACATTTAAATACTTGATTAGATAGTTTCTTTTAATTTTTTTAGCAGGTTAACTTTATATCAAGTGGTGTGTTCTATTATCATGTTACTTGTCTTTTGGGATGTTAGTAAACTTTGGTGTGTGATGCCTGGATCCATTAATTCACTGGGGATTGGAAATGATGACATTTTTACTTCTATCACTTTGGCTTCATTTATTAGTTGCAATATTTTTATGAAGAGATATTTTCCTTCATCTACTGTTTTGTTATATAGCGGTATAGTTATCATTACAAAGCTAAGATATGGTTTATTCTTTCAAGATAATTAATTGGATTCCTATCATTCTCCAAAGATAAGCAATCAGCTTTTCCTTTAAATTACAAATTCATAGACTTGTATTTGCTGCTTTAATTTCTTCTAATTAATATCTTTATTGGAGCTTAAGTTATCTCAATTATTATTACATTTTAATTTTTTGAAAGATTTTATTTATTTTCAGAGAGAGAAGGGAAAGGAGGGGGAAAAAGGGGGAGAAACATCAATGTGTGGTTTCCTTTCCTGCTCCCCCCACGAGGGACCTGGCCCACAACCCAGGCATTTGCCCTGACTCGTATCAAACTGGAGACCCTTTGGTTTGCAGGCCAGCACTCAAACCCCTGAGCCATACCAGCCATGGCTCAATTAATTTTTTTCAGAGGTTTTTAAAGTTAGGTCCTAAGTCATTTCAACATGACCTTAAGAAACTTTGATTTTTTTTCTATCAGATTTGAATGATAGTCTTAGCTTATTTCTGTATCACTTTTCTGTTTTCTACTTTATTGACTTTGGTGGTAATTTTTATTTTCCTTTCTTTATAATAAATTTGCTTATTTTTTAAAATTTCTTAAGGTGCGAGCATAGATCATTGGTTAGAAAAAGTCATTTTTAAAAACATGAGCATTAATGCTATAAATTTCTCTCTAAGCAATTCTTTAGCCCAAACTAATAAGTATTAATATATTGCATTCTTATTTTCACTCAATTTACATGCAGTACAATTACTTTTTTTTGACTAGCTCTGTGACATTTGATAAATGTAGAAAGCTGTGTAATCACACCACAAAAGATTTAAAATACTTCCTTCATTAAAAAAATGGTCTTTATTATACAAATCTTCTTAACATCTCCACCCTCTCTCAAGAGCTAATTTTATAGTTGTATCCTTGCAAAAATATCAAATAAGAGAATCATAGGTGACTTTTGAATCTGGCTTCTTTCACTTAGCAAAATGCATATTAGATTCACCCACGTTATGTTGATCAGTTGTTCATTCCTTTTTACTGCTGCATATTGTGGCATTATATGTATATACTCCAGTTTGTTTATCCATTTTCTAGTTGAAGGATATTAAGGTGCTCTCCTGTGTTTGGCTATTATAAACATTCATGAATAGAGTTTTATATTTTCATTATACTTGCACAAATACCTCAGAGTAGAGTTGCTCAGTCACATGGTAAATATAGATTTACTTTATGGGGAATTGACAAACTTTTCCCAAAGTGATTGTATCACACGAGGCTGCTCTGCATCTTAATGACACATGATATTGTAGATTTCAAAAGTTATCCTAATAGATGTATAATGGTATCTAATTATGGTTTTAATTCACAGCCCCTTAGTGACTAGTAAAGCTGAGCATATTATAATTTGCTGAAACATCTTTTCAAATTTTGTCCAGTTTTATGGTTGCTTTTTCCTTATTAAGTTTTGGGAATTTTGTTAATGTATTTCAATAGAAGTCCTTTATCAGACGTGTGATTTAAAATATTGTTCCTAATGTGGGATCTACTTTTCACTTCATTAACAATGTCTTTCGAAGAGCAGATATTCTTAATTTTGATGAAGTCTATCAGTTTTTATTTTATGGATCAAGATTTTGATGTGATATCTGAAAATTTGCCTTAACTAAAGTTTAGAGATTTTCTCTTATGTTTTCTTCTAGAAATTTTATAGTTTTAGGTTTTGCATTTTTGTTACATGTATTTTCTTAGCAAGAGTAGTAAGAGAAGGGGAAATTTAAATTGAAGTTATAAAGTAATACATTCTTTGTAGAAGGATCGAATCCTGTAGTATATATCATAAAAAGTGAAATCTTATGGTTTATAGTATAGTCTTTTAATTTTTTCATTACTTTTGAAGATCGTTTAAAACAAAAATAGTATCAAAGCATAAAAATGTCTAGAGTTTGCTATTATTAGTGCTTGATAATACATTTGTCTTGGATAGTTCATCACTTTAATACAAATGCATTTGCTATGTTTTTCAATGACTATATATAATACCTACATTAACCAACTCTCATTTCGATGACTTTGAATCTTTTTGGTTTTTTTCCTATTTGTTTATGTGACTGTATCTCAGGATAAATTTCTCAAAGTAAAATTGCTGGGTTAAAGAATATGTAGAGTTCATATTAAAAATTTCCCAATTTTTTTTCCTGGAATTGTTTTGTAAAGTTGTTTTCCATCCAAGACCTAATTAAAGTTCACAATTGAATTTAATTTTGATGTCTCTTTTGTCTTTTTCTTAAATGACTTTGCATATTTAAAGAGCCCAGTCCAGTCCACTCATAAAATATCTCACATGATTAAACAGTGGATAAATACTTCTTATAATAATGCCACATAAGTAATGTGTACTTCTTTATGTCTTATGTAAAGAGGTACATAATGTTAGATATTCCTACTATTGGTGACCTTACATTTGTTTGTTTACTTGGGTTAAAATGATCACTGTCAGACCTTTCAATTACAAACATATATTTTCCTCTTGGCAATTAATTATCTATGATGTGATAATTTGATATTATGATAACCTATTTCCCAATGTTCTATTACCCAGGAGTTTAGCATCTATTGATGATCCTTGCCTAAACCAGATATTACACTAAAGAATATTAATTTGCTAATTCACTCTGTCTTACATTTATTAACTAGAATTTTTCCTTCCTCCCCCTCCCTCCCTCCCTCCCTCCCTCCCTCCCTTCCTCCCTCCCTTCCTTCTTCCTTCCTTCCTTTATTCTAACCCGAAGACATTTTTCATTGCTTATAGAGAGAGAGGAAGGAAGAGAGGAAGGAAAAGAGAAACATTGATAAGGCAGAGAAGCATCGATTGGTTGCCCCCCGTAGGCTCCTGTGACCTACGTTTGAACCCTTACATTTGTTGTTTATTTTGGCTGCTGGCAGCTCCTGCAAGCTGGCCCTGTGCCCTTTTAGCACTGACCACATTAGCCACTGAGAAGCCCCCTGCACTGTGGAACTGCAAGCTCCCCCAGGCTCTCCTACTTTTTCTGTACCATATGTGGAATCAGTCCCAAGGAGCTCTAGGCTTTTAGTAAAAATGATATTTAGAAAACAATTCTGGGTATAATGTGCTCATTGTTATTGAAGTGTCATTTCTTCTAGGCCCTTTCAATGGATAAAGCTTTAGGAATATACATTTTGTAACATCATGAATTCATACAGATATTTCCAAGTCAGTGTCATATTAAAGTGTTTTCTTACCACTGTTTTAGTTTGTTTTAATCTATTACTTACAGTGAAATTTTTGGCTATAGTGACATTACTATGTTTGCATATTAACTTTAGCCTACTTTATAAACATGCACATATAAACAATAGTTTTAGAATTATACTACTAATATTTCCACCAATAACAAACTTACTAAATCAAGTTTAAGACCTCTGTGGATTTATTTTATTTCTTTTAATAATACATTAAGTGCTGCACTCAAAAGCTGTCTTTTTAATTATTTTCTTTTCATAGTCAATATTATGAGTTTGTAATGGAGTTAGGTTCATTTACTTCTCTATATATAGTTTAAAGTTTTTTCCTCCATTTTATTTTATTTTTTATATGTAAAATATTATAAAATATTGCTATGTTTCAAAATTTTAACTATATAAAATTGTGGTACACTTCTTTCCATTTTTATCTTCTCTGCCCTGTTCCTAGCCACCCTTACAAGTATCCTTTTTATTATTTTTATACCTTTTCCTTCCTTCCTTTCTTCCTTCTTTCCTTCCTTCCTCCCTTCCTTTATTCCTCCCTCCCTCTATTTTTCTGGGGTTTTTTTTGGAACCAAAGTCATATACTACATAAATTTGCTTTTACCTTTTTACTTAATGATATGTTCTGGTAATCACTCGTATCAGTTCAGAGAGACCTATCTCGTTCTTTTATGGCTGCAGAGAAGCACGCAATGTGAAAACACCTAAGTTTATTCAGCAGATTTCCAATGAATGCACCTTTGGATTATATACAAATTTTGCACTACAAATAATATTTTCGTGATTGTTAAAGATGCATATTTTAAATACTCCAGCAATCTGCATTAGTTTATACCTCCATCAACAATGAAAGGGGTATTGGAAGCACCGATGGGCCCTTGCTTTCTATGAAGTTGACAGTATGAGAAAAAACAAGATGCAACAGCCTGAGACTCACAAGGACAGGAACTTCTGCCCTAAATTTACTGGTTGACAAGCGTGAGGCTAGCAAGGACAGTGCTCTTCCTTTGCTCTCTCCTGAGAGTGAAACTGGAGTTCCCTTCCTACTAACACGATGTGAGGAACAGGCTGCTCTCCAACAACATCCTGAGCATTTCATGTATTTGTTGACAAAATTATGGTCCTAAGGTATCAGGGTTAAGGGAAATTGCCCTTCCCTTACTCTTAACAGACTCCTCGTAAAAGTCCACTTTGTTCTAGAGTAATTTCAAAACAGTAGTTGGAATTATGCAAGCGTTCTAGGATATGCAATTATGCCACATAAAGGAACTGAGTTGTCACTGCCTACACTGTTCACAGGGATAGGGAGAGATGTCTTGAGAGTAAAAGGACAAACGATGCATGTCACTATCACTACTCCAGGTTTCCAATGAAGATGGGTGGTTTGTCTTTAAAAAGAAACAAATATTTACTCTCTTAGTCATTGTGAAAATATTTCACTTTGTGTTATCCCGGTACAGCATTTTATTTGATTGTAGTGCCTGTTGTGCTCCACCCTGAGGAAGAAAATAATGAACAGATCCTTCTTTTCTTAAATATATATGCACCTAACTCTATTAGAAATGACTTACGCATATGTCAGTTTGTTTGCTATCATGAGCCACCAACATCTACTTTGCCAAGTACTCAGCCCTGAAGTACCACTGGGGATTTGTAAAACTATTCTGAAATGCAGACTGTAAGATAAAAATGAAAAATATATTTAATATATCTAGATCAACAATATAATATGTGTATTTGTTTTGAAGACCCTAATTCAGAAGCACCAAAAACTGATAGTAAATGTTTTTTAAAAATCATAATGGCATTCCTTTCCCCAGTGGTGATTAAAATTTTGCTGTAGTATATATATATTGGGGGAAAATAGAACCTTCACAAAGAAAGTGAATGCAACCCAGGACATCACATTGGCCAGTTTTTCCTATTTCTTTCCAGTTTGCCATTGAACTCTTGAATACTCAGTGCTGTATATAAACATCACTTCCTACCACTTAGAAACAGCGTATTCTTAGACATCCCTGTTTTAATTAAAAGACTGTTATTCAACTAAGAAATCTTCTCAGGAAAATCTTTTTTGCTTTATGTCAACTGCCTGTTCTCACTAAAGATTAATCAGATAAAGTGATTTTGGAGATTAGCAAGAAGATTATTTTTATCTTTGTTAATATTCTTCTTTTCTTCTACTATTAATAGCAAATATACCAGTTATAAAAGAATAATATTGGATGCCATCTATTAGGTGTTATCTATGACCAAATATTCCTACAGAATTTGACATTGCTCTGTAAGGTGCACATTTTTTTTTTTTGTAAAGGAACTTCTATCAAGAAAATAAAAAAGAAATGAAAGCAACAAGAGAAAGGCTCTTCCTTATGGACTAATTACTTCAAAACATACACAAACAAAAACCACTTGGAGCACTAATTAAAGCATTAAACACATTAATGGTTTTTATCCAAATTAGATTAGAAGCCATTTAGGAGATTATAGCAAAGTGTAAAGGAGTCTCAGGAAGGGTGGTGACATTTCAGTAAGGAAGTTAGTGTTTATCCTTGATCCCTGGAACCCTTTATGACACCCAACAATGCTCGTACATGAAGAAATGGCTCTGTTCCATGGATGCTGCCCATTTTCTGAAGCCTCTCTGTGGAACGCCTGCCCTGGCCAGGTGCCTACAATCCCCACGAAATTTCAGTCAAACTTTACTTTGACCTTCTGGTGAAACCAGAACGAACATGCCTTTCCTGGTGTTATTCTTAGACATTGTCCCTCCAATCCCAGTAAGCCTTTTATTCAACTCTGTTTCATGTTTGCTGTATCACTATATTTCCTCTTTCATGATCCGTTCCTTCTTGACTCATGGCTCCTATTCATCTTAGACATGCTCTGCTGCATCACCTGAGCTCCAGCCAATTTGAACTTGACTTCTCAGAATGTTCCAAACTTTATTCCCTTCACTTGCTCCTCCGTTCTTTTGACTTCACCTCTGCTCACTCTCATACCTTCTCCTGATGAGTAGTTTCTGCTTTTTCCTACTCTATGAATCTTTTTTGGAATGTGTTCCTCTTTTGCCAGTATATTCTTAATGCTTGTTGGTGCTCTCCATCGACAGTGCTGATCTTTGAGGATGGGGGCTGTGCTGTGTCTCTTTCCACTTTATTCCATGGCTGGATCCTAAATGTCTGTTCGCTCAGTGAGTGGATAAGTGAACAAAGGAGGAAATAAATGGCCATGGATGTTTAGGCAATTCATAATCTAAAGCTTCAGTTCTGGAAGGTGTAGAAGTTGAAACTCCCTCCTCTGCCATTAAGCAACAGTAGATGTCAGTGACTTGCAAAATCCACTTTTGGAGGTCCATATGTTTTATCAAAATGTCTCAACTCATCAGGTTTTCCTACTGACTTCTAACTTGGAGTTCAGGATTCCTCTCAATTACAAACTCAAATAGGTACAGTAAGGACAGTAGGCAAAGATAGAAAGAGGCAATATGGATTTCTGACAGGAGTATACTTCAGCTTGAGCCTTGGCAAGGTAAAACTTCAGGATAGGTATGATAGGCTTCTACTCCTAGTTTCTAAAATTCCCCACACCACCATGTTTATCAGAACTTTTGGCACATGGATCAGAAGAAACACATCCGGAAAGGGATTAAGTGAAATACCAAATATGAACTGTATGCTGAGACTTCTTAGAAGTCTCACTTGGAAACACACTTTAATCTGTGTTAGATTAAGTCCCGCATTAGAGTCATAGCTGAATCTGTGTTTTCACACACACAATTAATAAATTCATTGCTAGGTATATAGATGCTACCTACTTGCCTTGGGATCAGAGAAGTTCATTTTTGTGGAATCAGTTCTCATAGCACCGATTTTGTTGTGGAAGGAAAAACCACATCAATATTCAGTTTCACTTAGCAGTAGACAGAAAGACTGAGTACAACTATAAAAACCTTGCTTCACTCTTCTGTAGTTTGCCAGATGAACTCTTTAATAAGATGGAACTTTAAATTAATGGCTTATGCCTCTTTAATGGTTTTTAACCTTATCAGAAAGACAGAAAAAAACTTTTTTGGTTTTAAGACTTGACCCTTGAGATTCCAAAAGCAACCATTATTCTTAAGGTTGAATGACTAAGGGCTAATCCCACTAGATGAAAACAGCCTGGTCCTCATAAGCCTCTGCAATTTTTTTATACTTCTTGTGGCTATTCTCATCATTTTGCAAGTGGTTTCAATTTGTCTAATTTTGAGAACTGATTTTAGAATTATAACTCTGGAGTTTTCCATTATATTCTATTTTCTTTTAGTTGTATAATATTTGTCTTCCTTGCTCAAAGTCAGTTTCACAAAAGGCAAGGACTCAAAGAAAACTGCAGTGAGTTTCATGTTAATGAGAAATAATGTGAAAATGTTTCCATTTAACACTATATTCAGTAATTAATATTATTCCTTTTTAAGTACTCACCAGATGCATAGCTGTTCTTTGTGATTGTGTATGAATTTATACAATACAGAAATATAAATATGTTGTTAGCCTCATTTATAGGTTATATCTGCTGTCTTAGATGTATTTTTTAAGAGTGATGAGAAATTTGTTCAGAATTTAAGTAGGCCTTTTGTGTTATTGTGGAAAGATTTTTTCATCCTAAACTTTGTTATTCAGATAAATTCATAATGTGCTTTTAGGGTGAATTAATTAGTTTGAAAGCAACAGAGAATGTTTTTAGACACTTAAAATATACTAAATGTATTGGGGTAACATTCGTTAATAAAATTGTATAGGTTTCAAGTGTACAATTCTATGATACATCATTTGTATAATGTATTTTGTATTTACCACCCAAATTCAAATATCATTCCATCACCATATATTTGACTCTATTTACCCTTTACTACCTTCCCCTCTGCCTCTTTCCCTCTGGTAACCACCATACTATTGTCTGTGTCTAAGAGGTTTTTGGGTTTTTTGTCTTTTTAAAAATTTGTTACTTTCAATTTTATATCCCACATATGAATGAAGTCATATGGTTTTTGAATTTTTCCATCTGACTGATTTTGCTTAGCATGATATTCTCAAGATCTATCCATGTTGTTGCAAATAGCAGTATTTCATGTTTTCTTATGTCTGAGTAGTATTCTATTGTGTATATGTACCACATCCCCTTTATCCGATCATCTATCAAACTACACTTTGGTTGTTTTCATGTCTTGTCCACTGAGTAATGCTGCAATGAACACAAGGGTACATATATCTTTATGAATAAATGTTTTCAGATTTTTTAGGAAGATATCCAGAAGAGGAATTGCTAGGTCATATGGTAACTTCATTTTTAATCTTTCGAGGAACCTCCATACTGTTTTCTATGGTGGCTGTACCAGTTTACATTCCCACCGGCAGTGAATGATGGTTCCTTTTTCTCTATAACCTCTCTTAACACTGGTTTGCTTATTATCAATGCTTATTGTATTGATAATAGCCATTCTAATATGAGGTGGCATCTCATTATAATTTTGATTTGCATTTCCCTAATAGCTAGTGAACTTAAACATCTTTTCATATATCTGTTGGCCATTTGTATGTCTTCATAGGAGAAGTATCTGTTCAGGTCCTCTACCTATTTTTAAATTGGATTGTTTTTTGTTGTTTTTGAATTGTATGAGTTCTTTATATATTTTAGATATTAACCCTTTGGTGAAGTATTTGTCAATATTTTCTCCTATTCAGTTGGTTTCCTTTTTGTTTTATTGTTGGTTTCTTTTGCTATAAAGAAACTTTTAGTTTGATATTCATTTATATTTTCCTTTACTTCCCTTGCCTTTGGGGCCAAATTCATAAATCCTCTCTAAGACCAAAGTCAATAAGTTTATTACTTATGTTTTTTCTGTATAATTTACATTTTGTCTTTTTTTATTATTGTTCAGTTACAGTTGTCCCTATTTTCCCCCATTACTGTCCCCCACCCTACCCACCCCCACCTCCCACATTCAATTCTTCCCCCACATTATTTTTGTCCATGGGTCCTTTATACATATTCCTTGATGGCCTTTCCCCTTCTTTCCCTGTTATCATTTTTTATATTTAGGTTTTTGATTCATTCTGAGTTAATTTTTGTGTACAGTGACAAGTAGCAACTGAGTGCCATTCTTTTGCATGTGACTTTCCAATCTTTCCAGCACCGTATATTGGAGAGGGTTTCTTTTTGCTATTGTATGTTTTGGGCTCCTGTATCAAAAATTATTTGTCCACACACATGTGGGTTTATTTCTGGGTGGTCAATTCTGTTTCATTGTTTTTTATGTCTGTTTTCTTTTCCAATACCATACTGTTTTGATTATTGTAACTTTGTAATATTATCTGAAGTCACAGAGTGTTGGCTTTGTTATTTTTTTCTCAGATTGCTTTAGGTATTTGGGGTTTTTTGTGGTTCCATACAAATCTGAAAAAATGTCATTGGGATTTTGATGAGGATTGCATTAAATCTGTATATTGCTTTGGGTAATATGTGGTTTTGGCCAAGTTTAACCAAAGGATGCTTACTGAAAAGATACCTAGGGATAACAGAATTGGGGGGAAATCAGAGGACAAGACCTAGTAGGAATCAAGAAGCAAACTCTGAAGAAAAGCAGTGATCATTTTGAGTACACTGAAAATAGAAACATCTTTAAAATGTTCCTTTTAATAGAGTAGAGAGAAACAGATCAGAGACAGAAACAAATATAAAAAATGATTATAAGCAATAACTAATTATTCATAATATACTAAGAATTTTAAATTCAGGAAGAAAACCACAAAATTCGCAAAGGAAAATATGTAAAGGAAGTGAGCAGTCAATACATAAAAAAAGAAATTCAAACGTATAATATAAAAATGATGCTCAATCCCACTAAAAATGAAATAAAACTTAAGACAATATTTTGGTTTATACCCATCGTTTTGATCAAGGGTTCAAAGTCTGAAAATGCTGAATGTTGGTGAGAGTGTGGAATAAGAACATTGCTTATACACTGCTGGTAGAACTGTGAACTTGTTAAAACCTTTGTAGAGTGACTTGACAATATCTGGTAAAGATGAAAAAGCATTTCTACTTATAGATATGTACACTATAGTAACTCTCATACATGTTCATATGGAAATATGTATAAAAATGTTTATGGCAGTTTTTTATCTAAAGGCAATAATATTGAAAAACATAAATGTCCCTAAAAAGGAAAATAAATTATTTTTTGTATATTCATCTGCTAGGAAATTATCACAGGGAAAAAATTAGTTACTTATGTTAATGTGGATACATTTTTAAAATAGTATGTTGAGTAAAATAAGTTTCAGAACAATATGTGACATTTGAGCCATGGAAAAAGGCCAAAATCAAATTTTTTCTTTCTTTCCAGGAAACCACAGCCCTACTTTTAAAACCTTTTAATGATCAAGCCAGCCCCCCTCCAACCCCCCCTCCCCCCCCACCCAGTTATCCAGGATAATCCCCTTGCTTAGTTAGAGTCAATGGATTAGGGACTTTAATTACCCCTGCAAAATTGACACCACATCCAGACAAGTATTTTATTGAATCACTGGGAACTAGTTATTCAACAAATAACTAGATATTGACTAGTCAAGTCAACATCTCATGAAAGTCATCACAATGAGATTAACAAAATACTGAAAGTTTGTATGAGTTAGATTGCGAAGTCTGAGTTTTCTACATGATTACAGGGAACATAGGGACACAAACAGGTGGTGGACTAGGAGTGGGTACCTGATACTGTTAGCATCTAGTGAGCATTCACAAAATAATTATTGAATAAACAAACTAATATTTTGGAGTGAAACAGCCTCTTGGGGACAGCTGTATTTTGTATAGGTGCCTCATTGTTTTTCTCAGGCTTCAGCCATACTGTGACAAAAATACAGCTTTTACACTGTTTCCAGGACATTTCTCTTTTCATCTTTTAATAGTATATGAGAGAAAAGTTTCTTAGCCATTTAAGACCTTTTTAGATACCAATAAGTGAAAAACAGGACTCAAGGCAAAAAAATCAAACAAGATTAGCCAAATAACAACCAGTAAATCTTAATAAATTACTACAACTGAAGTTTACTTCTCATCCACAGATGTTTACTGAGGGCAAGCTGCAGCCTTTGGTCTGTCACTCATGTTGTCCTTACTCTAGAAGCCAGCCGTACAGAGAACTCAGTGTGTGCAACAGCGTATATTGCTGTGACAGAGGTAGAAAAGGGCATGGGTCGCACCCAATGGCACTTACTGCCTCTGTCTAGAAGTGACATATATCACTTTTGCTGGCATTTCATTAATCAGCCCTAGTCCATGGCCCACCCTGACGTGAAGAGGGCAGGAAGATGAATGCTTCTGCAGAGAGGTAGACATTATGTAGTCTATTTCAAAAGTAAACCATAGGGCTTTGCAGAGCCTACAAAGTGCTTACATGCATTAACAATAACAATGAACACTGTTAATCTCCAGCTAGGGCTACTATATGCAGTATTAACCTATTTATTAGAACAGAGACAGAACCTTTCTTTCTGTTAATGAGAGGGCAATATAGTATAGTTAATTAAGTATATTAACTGTGATATATTGTTATTTGAGTTCAAATTTCACTCCTGATTAGCCAGTGGCCTTGGGCAAAGTACTTAGCCTTCTTAAATCTGCAGTTGCCTCAATAATGTCTCTTATCTGATGCATTTTTTGTGAGGATTAATGTACATAAATCACTATGTCTTCAGGGATAATGGGGTTCTGAGGAACACTGAAAAACAACTTACTGGGGTTTTGTGTCATTTGTTCACAAAAAGGCAAATTTTTTTCCATGAGGTTAAATGTCAAGAGTTCAGTGTGTGGTAGTAGGTAGGGGTTACTAGAGGTGCTCATCAAGGTAATTCAAAATATCAGAATGAGCAAGGAGAAGGGATGGCTTAGGGAGCAAAAATGAGGGAAGTTGGGCAGCAGAAAGACTGACCTGGGGGGGCATTACATTTCCATTATAGTCTGATAAGCCAGCAAAACTCAGTTATTTGAAAATTGTCTTAGAACTTTTAGTAACCTATGCACCCCAATGTTCGTAGCAGCACAATTTACAATAGCCAAGTGTTGGAAGTAACCTAAGTGCCCATCAGTAAATGAGTGGATCAAAAAACTGTGGTACATTTACACAGTGGAATACTACACAACAGAAAGAAAGAAGGAGCCCCTACCCTTTGCGACAGCATGGATGGAAGAGGAAAGCATTATACTAAGTGAAATAAGCCAGGTGGTGAAAGAGAAATACCATATGATCTCACCTATAAGCAGAACCTAATGAATAAAATGAACAAGCAAGAAAAATATAACTGGAGACATTGAAATTAAGAATAAACTGACAGTAACCACAGGGGAGGTAGGAGGGGATAATGGGGAGAAGAGAGGGAAGGGTCATCAAGGAATATGTATAAAAGATACATGGACAAAGCCAAAGTGGGGTGGGATGGAGGGTGGGGGGTTAGGATGGCTGGAGTTGGGGAGAATGATGGAGGGAAAATGGAGACAACTATACTTGAACAACAATAAAAAAAAAGGAATAAAAAAACCTTTTAGTAATGTCCATTTAGTACAGTAGTTATAATGGAATAATATTTGATTGTTGGAAATTTAAAGGTCAGCATGATAGTTGCCTGATAACTTGAACTCTTATATTGATGGAATGTTCTGGAAGAGCATTTTATAATTGGCTAACATATGTCAAGCACCACTATCTACATTATTTTAGGAGTATTTGTTTTTTTTTCCACTGATTTTAATGATCTTCTCTTATGTTATGAAACAGTAGCTAAGAGTTTCAATATAGAGGAGAGAGAGAGCAAAACTTACCCAATTTGTGAAATATTTTTGGAAGTATTGTTAATTTATCTTTTTAAATTGATAGCTTTGAGATTTGTCATTATTTCTAAAGATTCAATATACACTTTACTGATTATGAGTTGTCTTATAGAATGTTGCTGTATAGAATTACTGAATCCTATAATTATTTTTGAGTTAAAACATTTTTGTATTGGAATAAATGAATAATTTTTACTTATGTAGGATTTAAAGTTCTGCTTGTTTTTTATGTGAAAGTTGATTAAAATTTTATGTTACTATTGTATAATTTCCAAGTAAGCAAAACATGTTTCTTCTATTCCCTCAAAATAGAAGACCTAGAAAATGAAAATAATTTCTCAGAAAAAATAAGATAAATCTTTATTAAAACCCACCAGTAGGTTTGCCATGGAATTTAAATTTCTGAACCAAGAGATTAACCTTTATGGAATTGAATAAAACTGAGTAATTTGCATAATAATGAATTTCTCTGCATTTCTAACAATATTTATACCTATTGTACTCTCAGCTTGAAAGTATAATATTCCTTTGTGATATGGAAGTTAAAAATTCTATACAAAATTAATTGAAAGAAGTGCCCTTTTCTTTATAAATCAATGTAAAACTTAATCATGCTACAGAAGGGATACCTCAAGGGATCTGGCTCTCTGAAAATCTTCAGCATCATCTGAAAACTGAATGATTGCTGCATTGTTCATGGCAATCTTTAGCATTTTGTTAAGGCTTCCACTCTCAACAGGTAGTAGATAATATTGTGTGGAGTAAACACATGGAAGAATTTCGGAATATACAGGGTCTGAGACAAGTAACACTCCTTTTTTATTACAAAAACTTTTATTACAAAATCATAAGCATATAATTCTGTAACATAACAATATCACACTCGAGTGCACCATATGACATTTTAGGTGAAATGTTCAAATTAAAACTATAAATTGTTATACCCATAACAGTTTACCGACCACACTCAAGTAGGCCTTACTTCTGCCAGACCCTGTATATTAAGCAGAATAATGTTGGTGCTGTCTACCTCTTAAGTAAAATAAGCTCACTAGACTTAGTCCTTTGGGAGCCTCAAGGTAAACTGAGCATTAAACTGTCAATTCCCAGTCACATATGGCATTGCATTTTACTTTATATATACATTTTATACATATACATGCCTACATAAAAATTTGATTATATATAATCAAATTACATATATTTATAGATACTATACTTATTTTATATATACTATACCTGTCTTATATATAAATATACAGTTATATAAACGTATGTACAATTATATATACATGATGAGGCAAAAGTAGGTTTACAGTTGTATGAGTTTATACTTGCATTATCACTTATTAATTGTATTATTTCCTTTTTTAAGTATATTTTATTTGTGTGCTATTACAGTTTTCCCAATTTTTCACCCTTTATCCCCCCTCCCCCCTGCACCCCCCAACCCTCCAGCATTCCCCCCCGCCCTTAGTTCATGTACATGGGTTGCACATATAAGTTCTTTAAGTTCTCTGTTTCCTATACCACTTTTGACCTCTCCCTGTCTATTTAATGCTTACCAATGATGTTTCTTCCCTGAACCTTTTCCCCACTATTCCTCCCTTCTGCCTGTAATAGGATGCAGCCAGAGGGGGGGCCCAAATAGGGATTTGTAATGGGGTCCAGAACTCAGGGTGTTCAGGAAATATTAGAGAAAAACATATACATGATGTCCTCACCCCCATCAGTCTCAGCTGGGGGATGGGACACATGGAGCAGGGCCATTGAGAGCTGTTTTGTACAGCAACAGCTTTGCAGCTAACCTCTGGCATGGTCATTTAACATATCTATAGCCTTTAACTGGTTTCATAGGTATATTAAATAGCTGTGGCCATGCTTTGAGCCAGGGGGATGGGAGTGACTTCAACCCAGGATGTAATGGGAAGCAACTCCCCCTGGTTACAGTGCCTGCATGAGAGCTTGGAGATGATTGGCTCCACACCATGGGGCCATGCCTGCCTGGACTTACTAAGGCAGCCCAGTAAAGCTGGAAGAATACAGGAATGCTGGCAGGTGTAACTGATTGTGGGAGGAGTCAGAAATGGGGCTACAGAGGAAACTGCACGGGGATTTAAGCCCAGGTGCGGCAGTCATACCAGAGAGGACCACATGGCTTTGGGGTGCTCCCTTTTGCCACGTGGCTTAGGCAGCAGGAGAGACTTTGCCTGGAAGAAAAGGGGATAAATGACTCTTGTTGGTGGACCATGAAAAGGTGCCACATGGCTCTGGATTAACTGGAGATCGCAGTGGCAACACAGCAGATGGTGCTGGAAACGAGGGGCTGCCTGAATCATGGACTTCTATTTCTTTTCCTGAGATACGGTATCCTGGACTGGGCAAAGGGGAGAAGGAAGGAGTGTGTGCGTTTGTGGGTATTCTAAAGAACTTTGGTATTTTAATGAAAACATTAAGTCATCACTCTAAGTCTGTATAACTTTTAAATAAGTAATTCCTTTCCTTTTCACCAGTCTCTGGCATTGAGAGATGTCTTTTCTCTGGCAGCAGGCAAAGTGAACCTAGTAGGTGGGGGGGAACCCCTGGAGAGAAAGGGGGGCCACTCCCATCCCCCTGGGGTCCTTTGGTAATAGTATATCATTCACTCCCCCTCCCCAGGTCTGTTCTGTAACACCCCTCCCCACTGAAAACACTCCATGTGATCTCCATTTCTCTGATTCTGTCCCTGTCCTAGTTTGCGTAGTTTTTGTTTTCATTGTTTTTCTTTCTTTTATTTTTTTAGGTTCATTTGTTGATAGTTGTGAATTTGTTGTTATTTTACTGTTCATATTTTTGATCTTTCTTTTCTTAGATAAGTCCCTTTAACATTTCATATAATAAGGGCTTGGTGATGATGAACTCCTTTAACTTGACCTTATCTGGGAAGCACTTTATCTGCCTTTCTATTCTAAATGATACCTTTGAATAGAGTAATGGGAAGAGTAGTGAATAGAGTAATCTTGGATGTAGGTCCTTGTCTTTCATGACTTCAAATACTTCTTTCCAGCCCCTTCTTGCCTGCAAGGTTTCTTTTGAGAAATCAGCTGACAGTCTTATGGGCACTCCTGTGTAGGTAACTCTCATCTTTCCTCTTGCTGCTTTTAGGATTTTCTCTTTATCTTTAATTTTGGGTAATTTAATGATGATGTGCCTTGGTGTGTTCCTCTTTGGGTCCAGATTCTTTGGGACTCTCTGGGCTTCCTGGGCTTCCTGAAAGTCTATTTCCTTCTCCAGATTAGGGAAGTTTTCCTTCATTATTTGTTCAAATAAGTTTTCAATTTTTTGCTCTTGTCTTCTCCTTCTGGCACCCCTATAATTTGGATATTGGAACATTTCAAGTTGTCAAAGAGGTTCAAAATTCTTTCTTCATTTTTTTGAATTCTTGTTTCTTCATTTTCTTCTGGATGGATGTTTATTTTTCCCTTTTGTTCCAAATCATTGATTTGAGTCCTAGTTTCCTTCCTGTCACTGTTAGTTCCCTGAATATTTTGCTTTATTTGATTTTGGGTATCTTTCATTTGTTCTTTCATTTTTTGACCAAGCTCAAGCAGATCTGTGAGCATCTTGATTATAAGGGCTTTAAATTCTGCATCACATAGGTAGGCGATCTCCTCTTCATTTAACTCTCTTTCTGAGGTTTTGCTCTGTTCTTTCATTTGGGTCATATTTCTTTGTCTTGGCACAGCTGATAGGTTGTAAGGGGATGGAGCCTTAGGTATTCGCCAGGGCAGGGCACCCGTCCTTGCTGTGCTGCAGGGCTGCCTGTGGGGGAGGGGCCAGAGAGGGAATAATGCAGCTCACCTGCTTATCCCTGCCATACTTTCCAATGGACTCTTGTGTGAGACTGGGAGATTCTCTCCTGAGTGTCAGTTTTTCCTTAAGTCAGCCCCACCCATGCAGCCTGCCCCCATGCTGCAGCCAGCCCTGCCTGTGAGGTCCGCTGCCTTGGCTGTGGTTTCTCAGCCAGGCCTGTCCACACAGTCCACCACCTTACCGTGGTTTCTCTCCATCTGCATCCTTACCAGTCTGGCTGTTTTGTTTGACTGTTTCTTTAATTCTGTGGTTGTTGGAGTTCCATGCAGTTTGATTTTCTGGCACTTCTGGTTGTTTATTGACTTTAGATTGATTGTTATCCTCCTTTTGGTTGTGTGAGGAAGCAAAGGGTTTCTATCTATGCCTCCATGTTGGCCAGAACTCAATTGTTGTATTATTTTCCATATGAACAGCTGTAAACTTACTTTTGTCCCTCCCTGCTTATTAGTACATATGTTATATATATACATATATATATACTATACATATTATATATATATTCTAAGTATGAACTTTGTAATATAAACATTTATAGCCTACTAGATGAAGAAGAAAGCTAATCATTTATCATCTCACGCTCAAAGTTCCTGATCAACATTTTGGAGAGGACTCAAAGGACTTTGCTATTTCTGTTGTTGCTGAACCAAAAAGGGAGTTTGTCTGCCTATCACCATAAAAGCCAAACTCATGGGGCAGGTGCTGTTGTGAGGAAAGAGGATTTGTTCTGGTGATGTGTAATCTCGGAGAATGATGGAGTCTCCATCTGATAACTCATCTCCTCCACTAAACGAATATAAACAGCTGTATCCAGAGTTCCTGCTGTAATTTAAAGCACCATCCTTTGAAGCTTGCAGGCACATGCTAAGCAGTCATCTATGCAGCTTAGCTTGTTCCCGAATGCTGCCCGCCCCAGACTCCCTCCTGGAGTCCATGGGCCAGGTGGCTGATATGGCCACAAGGTTATATGTTCCTTAACAAGAGAGCATGTGAATGCACAGGCAAATGCTTCACCAGGTCAGCAAGACAGGGAGAGAGGTTTCCTCCTGAAAGCCAAGGTACACGTGACAGTGGAGACCACATGGCCCATGGAGAGAAAGGGTGAGAAAACCTTGCGAGTCCAGATGGGGAGCAAGAGCAATGAGTGGGGGGGGGAAAGTGGGGAGAGAGAGAGAGAGAGAGAGAGAGAGAGAGAGAATTTCTTTGTTCCCATGGGACTATATTAATTTTCAGTGTGGGATAGGACCAGGTGTTTTCCCAAAATGACCAATCAACTTCCCAAACTTTTGCATGCTTGGGGTGGGGCTACCTCCCAACCAATTCCTTCTTTCTCCAGGCTAGACTGACAGGTCCCTGGTCCAGCACCTCCCACACACAATTTTGACTTCTATGTTGCATGTGTTTGCCTTCCCCTAGTCCCAAACCCAATTTGATACCTGAGAGGCAAGGAAGGGCTTTTCACAAGCTCAGTGTAAGAACCGCTCCCACCACCATCTTGGTGATTGGGAGAGACTCCCCTCACTCCCCTGCTCTTGGGGCCTCAGTCTGCATTGTAGTTGCTCCACCATTTCCTGCCAATTCAGGCTGGGCAGTTGCATGGTTGAGATGCTGGGTTGCCTGATGGTCCTTGCAGTGATCACCTGATCCTCAGTCTCCGACATGGTGGGCTCTGTGCCCCACCTGCACAGGGGCACCCCTGCCTCCCTGCAGCTTGGCACAGTCGGCTGAGTGTCAGGTGCTTCAGCTCACCAAGAAGGGGTGGGCAGATGGTATGGGCTTGTCCACCGGTAACACTATCATCGTGACAGATGTAGGTTAAGAAATATAAGCTATAGTTATTTGTTTTCAGGCTAAGATTGAAACTCACTGTGAAATATTTGTTCTTTTCTCTGAAACTTCTTTTTCTGGGTGAACACTGAAACATTTGAAATTGATCTGTATCAAATACCTCTTCCTTCATTTTCTGGATAAGCCTAGGGCTGGTAAATGTTTCAGCCCTACGAGTGGATTATGACTAAATCTTCACTGAACTCTTTTAGCACCTATTTGCCATGCTATGCATAGTGCATTCTGAGAGCATATTACCAAATTTACCCATATTTAAAATTGATTCTGATAGACACCAAATGATAAAATTGGCTATTGTGCACTGTAACTATAATCAGGTAATAGTTTCTCTTCCATATGAATATAATGGTATATTCCATTAACACGCCAACACAATGAAAGCTATTTCTCAGTGACCTACCATATGACCTACTGTCTGTAACATATATCACACACTTTAGTGCTTTGCTTTGTAAATATTGGTAGGTGCATCTCATTCATCATTTAAGAGTACCAACCCTGGAGGGCAGGACTGATATTATACACATTGTATTACATTTTTTACTGTTCCTTAATAACTTACATCACATTTTAACAATAGAGGAGTTTAAAAATTTTGTGTCAATAAATGAAACAGAAGAAATGATCATTTATGATTAAATTTATTCTAAATGTTTAAATAAAGTAAACACATATTTGCATTTTAAATTAAGAAATAGCCCCAGCTGGTGTGGCTTAGTGGCTTGAGTGCTGGCCTGCAGATTCAAAGGTTACCAGTTCCATTCCCAGTCAGGGCGCATGCTTGGGGTGTGGGCCAGGTCCCCAGTGGGGGATACCAGAGGCAACATATCTATGTTTCTCTTACACATGTTCCTCTCTCTCTCTTTCTCCCTCCTTTTCCCTCTCTATAAAAGAATGAATGAATGAATGAATAAATAAAATCTTAAAAAATAAATTTAATGAAGTTAAATGCAAATTTCTGCTCCAATGAAAATATTTTACTTCTAATATAAAGTCAAGATTACTTTAAGATCTTATGTACTTTGTAGGAAACCTGTAGAAAGTGAAATACTTAGATTAAATTTATTTTAGAAATTGAAGATGGAATTTACATACTTAAGTTAAATTTTGATTTTGAAAAGAATGTCTCATGTGTTATCATTACCAAATACATTTTAAAATACAAGTTTTAGGATAGATATGGTTTGAGGGTTTGGTGATAGATTTTGGGCTTGAAACCAAAACACTGCTTAGCATGGGCTGTCCAAAGACATTGGAAATCTGAGCTTGTCCATTCCTTACCATTGAATGTTAGAAAGGAGAAGTTAAAATGCAAGTATGGATGGTATCTTGGAGTGGTGATGGATGTTAACAACAGACAGAACTAAAGATATTTGATAAAGATATTATAGTTTTGCAAGGCTACTGTGAACAAAGAATACATACACTTCTTTGCTTATACAAAGGATTTTCTATGAGGACATTTATTATAATGAAAACTTGAGTCATAAGGGAAGTGGCTTTTATGCTTTGAGAATATGAGGAAAGCTATGTACCCTGATTCCATAAAAATTTGGAATATCAAAAATACAACTTACAAATTAACTTTAGGGAGTTCTTGGACATTTCCATTGGTCTGAGCTAAAGACTCCTTTTCCTGGGTGGCTCCGAGAGCACTGGAAAGCTGAATAGGACCACACACATGCTTCTGGTCCAACAACTGAAATGATTCTTAGCTCCTTTCACCTGAGACAAGTCCCTAATCCTATCAGCGTCTCACCAGTGCTCTAGTGAAATGAGGCAGGGAGAATCAGAGCCAGGGGAAAGATAAGGCTTCTCTTGAAGGTCTAGAGCAGAGCTGGCCTAAGGATCCCTTGTCGGTTTTCCTAAGGTGGTAGCAAGGATAGTGAAGAATGGAGGAGAACAGATTACTGGTTTTGCATAAGAGAAAATTAGTCCAAACAAGCTAGATAGAAAACAAAAGAAATACAAAAAGTTTACTTCCAAAGGGACACGTGACATGACTGCCACATTTTTTACTTATGTCAAAAACTAAACATTTTTATACTTTAGCACCTTGACTCTGACCCCCATCAGTGTTTTTTATGATCATATTTCACTGGTGGGTGTTCCAATAGTTGGATCTTCAGGGGATGCTTGGTTTTATAGATTTTTTGTAAAAAAAAAAAAAGACTATGGCTCAGACAGAAGAATGCAAAATAGGAAGAGAGAGGATAGACAATAGTTTCAAACTTCAGTATGCAAATAGATTATATTCATATGACTCATCTCCAGAAATTCTCATTTAGTATTTTGGAAAGGGGAGCTAGAAATTTAGTCATTTAAACAACAATCTTTGTAATTTTGATTCTGACAAAATTTTGACACGTGGGAAATAGTTTTGAGGAACCCTGAGCTCTGGTGCAATGCCCTGAAAGAATGGATCTGTCTGAAGAACTGCGATCAAGTGCGTGCCTGTGTGCAAGCCTTCAGGGAAGCAGTGGGCGGGGTTTTGTTCTGAAATTAACATGGTAGTCAGAGAGCAGTATTTGTTTAGACAAAATGTCTTTATGAGCTGGGTACATGTCTAGGCTCTTTGGAACTAATAGGCAAACATTTCTTAACTCTTGTGGAGCCTAAGTTTTAAGGACAGGGGAAGATAAGAGTGTAAATAATATGCTTAATAAATAAATGGTATGGTATGGTAGAAGGAGAAAAGTACTATGAGAGGGAAAAAATAGATCAGGGTATAAAGATCAGAAGTGCATAGGATATAACTTTCAATTTTAAATTAGGATGTCAGGGATAAGCCTCACTGAGAAAGGGCCATATTAGCAAAGGCTTGGAGAAGTTGAGAAATGGACCATGGGACTATCAGGAGAAAGAGTAGTCTGGGAAGGATTCAGATGAGCCCTCAGGGAGGAGTTTAACTGGTGTGGAGCTGAGTGAAGAAAATGAGAGGGAGGGAAAAGAATTAACTGGAGTCAGGGAACATAAAGCATTGTAAAGACTGGGGTTTCTTTCTCTTTTTTCCTGAAGAAAAGCAAGAGTCATTGGAAGGTATTTATTGAAACATCATATGATCTTTCTGATGCTACTACAGAGTCACTCTGACTGTGGCTGGGGGAGGGATGCAGGATATTTGGGAGAAATTCAGGAGAAAGATAACCAGAGGCGATGGTAAGGATTACTAGAAATCTGGATATATCTTGAAGAAGAATAAAAAAATTCTTGATTAAAAAAATGTGAGATATAATAGTATGATAGAGAGGAATAAAGAATTATTTCAATGTTTTTAGTCTCGGTTACATGAGAAGATAGCTGACATCAAATGCAGACGATTTAAGGAGAGAGGACCACAAAACCCTCCAGTGTCTGCTATTCCCAGTAACATAATGTACCACTTTCAGTACCACAGACATGGATGTTCCTCCTTTATGTACTGTGTAGTAGTGATCTGAACAACTCATTGAACCCCTGCTTCTTCATATTTAAAATGAAATAACATCCGTTCTGTTGACCTTGTAGGTTTTGTGTGAGGAACAGTTGTTGTATATATTAGAAGGTTTTAAGATTTCATAACTTTTCCTAGACTTAATAATTCCAAATTATGTCTTTAATCTTATTAGTAGAAATGTAATAAAATATAATGGTATCACTTGTTTTGTACCTAATATGTGCCAGGTATTGCATAAAGCAATTTTAATGTGCTATTTTTAATTCTCATAACAATTTAACATATACTTTACAGATGTGGAAATAAACTTCAGAGCATGTAAGAAAACTGCCAAGTTTAACCTTATAATAAATCATATAACCATCATTTAAATCCAGACTCTTTCTTCTATAAGATGCAGCCTCCTGAATAAATAGAACATCATTAACTTGAAGTGAAAAACTGGTTCTTTTTTTAGTTCTAAAAGTAGTATTATTGTGGCAAGAGAATAGTAGCAGTGAGTCAAAGGGTAAAAAAGACCCAGAAGATGCAGAACCAAAATGTAATTGTAAAACAAAGCAGTTTTGAATATTTTATGTGTAGAAACACTGAGAATAAGATAGCTGAAAATAGTAAGACTATTTCAGACATATACCCTGGAATTATTTTTCTGTTAATTTAGGAAATTCAGTGTGTTCTGTGACTTTTCCTAAAGTGTAAAGACTCTACATCCTATTGAATTCATGTAGTAGAATATGAGTATACACTTCTTTAGGAAATTATTATACTAAAACTAATGGCATTTGTACAAGACATACTTTTATTTATTTGATGGACTGGCAGAATAAGGTAGGCTATATAATTTTTGAATAGCAAAGGGGGAAGTGAGATCATTTTAAGGGCTTTGCTTGATATAAATTTAATAACTGACTTTAATGTTTTGTTTTTGTTTTCTCATTTGTTCTCTTATAGCATTATCTACCACTCTTTCCCTTTCCTCTTGAAGGAAGATAAAAGATGCTCTTGATTTTGAATGGGAGAGGAAAAAGGAAATATTGTGCCTACTTAATCATCCATGCAATTTGTAAATGTCCCTCATTTTGCCTATTAATTATTTTCAGTGCATAAAGTGAAGTTGGATTTTAAAACTACTACTTTGATTGATATTTTGATATTTTTGTTATTAAACCAAACAAAATTAAGTAAATTAATTCTTAATATCTCTTTTTATCTATGTACATGACACTAAGTACTGTTTTCTGTTTTGTTTCTTTTTTCAACATTGCTCATCTTAAAAGATTATTATTTCTCCTTTTATCCTCCCACAAACTTATTTCAGATTCATAAATTTTCTACTTTTCATTAGAAGGAAACAAATTCCTTTAACATAATTCTTTCAAGTCCTTTGGTTATGTGTAAAGGTAACACATTATACTTCTACTTCTAAATACCCTTGCCCATTGGAATACACCCCAGGAGGCCAGTCCTAGAATATCCTTAAAAGTAGAATATCCTTAAGATCATGCTACTTAATACATGATAAATTAGTCATGGTATTACACAGAATCCCCTTCTAACTTCTTTACTTTTGATTACCCTTCCTTATTAAGTAGTCATATTTATTATTATTGTTATTTTAATATCATGAAAACTAATGTAAGAACTTCCAATTTCATTGTCTTATTTCAACCTATTACAACACTTTGGTAATGACACAAAAGATATAATTATCCCTAAAAAAACTGATCTATCAAATTTCAAATGGCTATTATTTAGCCATTGTTGGTTGCATCAAGGTCGTCTGGATGATCATTAGCCTTATTCAGGTTTCCCTACAACACCACATATTTCCTAACCCCATGTGCCCCATTAGGCATCAACACCCTGTCTTCACAATTATCATCAATGCCTAGTGTGAGCCCTTGAGCTGGTTCTGTGCTTATCTTTGTAACTTGGAGTGGTGCCCACGGCCATGGATAGAGCCTCTGCAGAACCAGGGTTCCAAGTACAGTTTGGCATCTTGTCTCCGATTATTAACAGTCTCTTTCTGTGTACCCTGCTCAGTGTTACTTTTATTCATTTATTATTTTATTGAATTTATTGAGTTGACATTGGTTAATAAAATTATATAGATTTCAGGTGTACAGTCTATAATACATCATCTGATATTGTATTGAGTGTCCACCACCCCAAGTCAAGTTTCTTTCCAACACCATTTATCACTCCTTTACCCTCTTCTACCTCCCCTTACTTCCCTTTTTCTCTGGTAATCACCATACTGTTGTCTATGTCTATGAGGTTTTTTTATTTGTTTGATTGTTTAATCTCTTCACCTTTTCACCAGCCCCAACCCACTTCCCTCTGCCAGCTCTCAGTCTGTTCTCTTATCTACAACTGTTTCTATTTTGTTTGTTAGTTTATTTCATTCATTAGATTCCACATATAAGTGAAATCATAGGGTACTTATCTTTCTCTCATCAGCTTATTTCACTTAGCATAATAAATACTCTTCAGGTCAATCTATGCTGTTGCAAAACATAAGATTTTCTTCTTTTTTATGGTCAAGTAGTATTCCATAGTGTAAAAGTACCACATTTTTTAATCCACTCATCTACTGATGGGCACTTGGGCTGCTTCCAAATCTTGGCTATTGTAAATAATGCTGCAATGAACATAGGTGTGTATATATTCTGTCAAATTAGTGTTTTGGGTTACTTTGGATATATTCCCAGAAGTGGAATTGCTGGGTCATAAGGCAGATCCATTTTTAATTTTTTGAGGTAACTCCATACTGTTTTCCACAATGGCTGCACCAACCTGCATTCCCAACAGTGCACAAAGGTTCCCTTTTCTCCACATCCTTGCCAACACCTGTTGTTTGTTGATTTATTGATGGTAGCCTTTCTGACAGGTGTTAGGTGATATCTCATGGTTATAATTTGCATTTCTCTGTATGTCCTCTTCGGAGAAGTGTCTATTCAGGTCCTTTGCTTATTTTTAATTGGATTTTTTGATGTTGAGTTTTGTAAGTTCTTTATAAAATTTGGATATTAACCCTACATGAGATTCATCAGTGGGTTGTCTTTCATTTTGTTGATGGCTTCCTTTCCTGTGTAAAACCTTTTTAGTTTGATGCAGTCCCATTTGTTTATTTTTTTTCCTGTTTTTCTTGCCTGAGGAGATATATTAGAAGAAATATTGCTATGAGAAATGTCTGAGATTTTACTGCCTATGTTTTCTTCTAAGATTTTTATGGTTTTGAGTTGTTAACATTTGAGTCTTTAATCCATTTTAAGTTTATTCTTGTGTATGCTGTAAGAAGATGGTCGTTTCTTTTCTTTTTTTTTTTTTTTGGCTTGGATCTGTCCAATATTTCCACCATTTATTGAATAAACTATCTTTATCCCATTTTATGTTCTTGTTTCCTTTGTTTAACATTGACCAAAAACGTGTGGTTTATTTCTGGGCTCTCTGTTCTGTTCCATTGATCTGTATATCTGGCTTAATGCCAGTACCATACTGTTAAGATTACTGTGGCCTCGTAGTATAGTTTGATGTCAGGTGGCATGTTGCCTCCAACTTTATACTTCTTTTTCAAGATTGCTGTGGCTATTTGTGTTTTCTTGTGGTTCCATATATATTTCTCCATATATATTTTTGGAATATTTGTTCTAGTTTTGTGAAATATGCCATTGGTATCTTGACAGGAATTGCATTAAATCTATAGATTGCTTTGGGTAGTGTGGACATTTTAATTTTAATTCCTCTTATCCATGAACACAATATATGCTTCCATTTATTTGTGTCTTCTTCAGTTTGTTTCCTCAGTGTCTTATAATTTTCGAAGTACAGGTCTTTTACATCCATGGTTAAATTTATTCCTAGGTATTTTGTTTCTTTTTTATGCAACTGTAACTGTATTGTTTTCTTAGTTACCCTTTCTGATAGATCATTGTTGGTATATAAAAATGCAACTGATTTCTGGATAAGTGCTACTCTTGTCTTAGATATGTGTAATTATGTTAATCTGGTGAAAAATCGATCCTATATGAGAGCTGAAATTCAGAGATAAACTGTAGAATTAAAGTTTTTGAAAATTCATTTTTATTATTGATAAATTTAAATTTGACAAATGAACCAGAGCAAACTTAACAGCATAAGTATACTTACATATGTTATATTAAATTATATTTATAAATGCATATATCCAGAAAAAAAATGAGCATTGTAGTATGATAAGCAATTTTTGGATTTATATTAGTATTAATTTGCTACTTATTGATTCATTTTTTTATCTGCTGGTTCTTGTGAGCAGGCATTCTTTGATGGATAGTAAAGTTTTAAAAATAAGATTTATGAAATAAAAGAGCAGTGGGAATGAGAGACTCATATTCCTTAAATTTCTTTTTCAACAAAATTAAAAAAAAAAGACTGTCATTATTTAGCCTTAGAAGTAGAGAACATTGACCCATATTGTGGAAATCTAAATAGTGTTAATTTTCTTGCCTGATTTAAAAACTAACAATAACACTTTCTAGTACACAGTGAATATGAGAATAGGTGGTGAAAAAAGACTAAAACCTCTGATATCATTTTGGTTTGTATCCTGTTACATTTTTTTGACTAACGTTTAAAATAGAGTTTAAGTGGGAACTGAATAAATTATAACTCTCACTTCATTAAGCCCCTTAGCAGAGGATGTTTGTGTCCTTCAGGTAGGGGCTCCCTTATGTGCTTACTTCGCCCTGATCCCTGAGCTACAGCCAGGCTTTGTCCCTCACCAGCTGCAAGGGCATCAAAAACAGGTGATCTTCCTCCTTCTCTTTTCTTCCTCAGTCTGCTCCAGCCACACTGGCTCCTCACTGTCTGTGAATATGTCAAGTACATTTCTGCCTCAGTGGCTTGCATGGTTTAAAACAACCTGGAAACGCTTCTCCCAGAAAGCCAATAGCCTTCTTCTTCACTGATGTCAGATTTTATATAAAATACCATCTTCTCAGCGAGGTCTTCCAAGTCACTTTCACCACTGGTGCTTCCTGTTATCCTACTTTTCTTAATATTTTTCATCATAAAATTTATGTCTTCTGATATATTATAGTATCTATTTATATTTTGTTTATGGTCCATATCTGGCTGGGCTGCCATAAGAAAACACCACAGACTGTGTGGCAGCACCAGCAGGGGCTCTAGATCCTAACGGACTAGAGCCCCAATCTTGTGGCCCCATTTAGCTTTACTTAATTACCTCCTAAGGAGACTATGTTCAAATACAGTCACATTGAGTTTAGGGTTTCAACATATGGGTTGGGAATGGAGTGCACAATTAAGTCCATAGCATTGTCTGTCTCTTCCTGCTAGAATAGAAGCTCTGTGAAGGCAAAGCTTTTTGTCTGTTTTGCTCACTGTTATATTCCCAGTGCCTATAAGAGTACTGAGCACACAGTGGGCAACTGGGAAATATTATTAAATTAATGACTGAATGACTTAAAATACACAGAACCCTAGCACATGGAATTGTTTACTTCACGTTATACTTTCAGATTCTGTGACCATTAATATCTGAGGATGATGTAGGGAAGTACCAGTAAGACATTGCAAAGAAGATGACCGCAATCATGATACTGAAGAGTAGTTTCATACAATTAGCTGATCAGTATTTCTCCCTCACTGAGGTAACGTGTTGGGTTGTCCCCTTCTAGTTTCACTGCACCTCCGTCAGTTTATCTCTTTTTGACCTATTTATTTCTTCAAATAGTGTCTGGGCTTCATATACCCCCACACGTACAGATGTAGCCAGTGAAGGGGAAGGCACAGACCCTAGGTTAGGCATTACAGGTGGCTATCATCACACAATTTATTTTTTCTAAGAATTATATATACTTTGTACCTTACTTAATGCTTTGGACACTTGAAACAACATTGTTTCATTCATAAACAGTAGTGAGTAAGACACTGGAACTAGTAGCTCATCAAATATTATGCTTCCCTTTTTTTTCTTTACGTACATATGAAATGAAAATTTATATATTTGTAGTTAAAAAATAGTCAATTTTGGTTGTCTTTGAGGGAAATTGGGTATATACTGGTATGTTCAGGGCTCTCTGAGGACACTGCTTATTTTATGTACATAAAAGAACAAAATTTATGCATGCAGTTTAATAGTTATTTTCCATTCTGACATAGAATACTCTGGAATTGTCTGTTGCTTATTGTCTATACCCATTGACTGATGATACAAAGAGCAAAAGCAGAATCTTATTTTTATGAAATAATTGATCAGAGTAGAAGATGAACTGGACTCATTCCTAATGTAGATATGCAGGAATGGTGAGGATGGGATGTTTTAGGGGTGGGGGCAAGTAGCAAACCCCCACCCACCAAAAGAAGGGAGAGGATTAAGGATGCAAGGTGGTAGTATGGAATAAAATAGACAATGAAATCAATTCTCAAGAAAGCAGAGTCAGATGCATCTACAGGCTGTGTGGTATTAAGCAAGAAAGTTCAGATGGTTTTTAGTGTGTGTTGCATTGGAACATATACTTTGCAAAATGCAAATAAATGGTATAATTCTATTTTAGGGGCTCTGATTCTTTAAATTTGCTACTGGCCTCAAACTGTATCATATGGATCATGGCTTCATATGCATTGTACTTTACTTCCAAGTAGCAACAACAAGTGTTCTGCTGCCCTAGAAATGAAACTTAGCTATGCACACTGTGGGAATACATTCAGAATTATTTTTGTGTGTGTGTGAGGAACATGGACTATTCATCGTTACAAACAAATATAGGGTAAAATAAAATACATTGTTATCTTTTGACTTATGAGAACTGAGCACTGTGTCCCTTAGTCAATAAACCAAAAATAGTTGAAATTAGACAAAGGGAGTGGAAATTACTATGTTTTTGCTATTTCACAGATCTGTCTAAGTATTTGTCAAGTTGTAGTTTCATGGAGGGAAATAAACTAGTTCCCTAAACATGAGTCAGTGAAATTAGTGATTGAAAATGTCCAGGATTTTGGTTTGAACTCATTTGTTATCTTTTTACTGTATATCTTATGAAAAAGAAAATAGAAAAATAATCATCAGAAGTTAATAAAGAGATTACAAAAATAGCAGCATATCTTTAAGAAAGAAACCTAGCCGGCGAGGAAATATTTAGAAAACTGGAATGCTCTACAAACGGCAGGCCCAGATGGCACGCACAATGGGGTACTAAAGAGAAGCAGCCTGTGAACTTACCAAACCAAGCTGCTTCAGTCAGTAATAAATCATGGGTGTCCAAGTGGGATGATTCCAGTCCATTTAATGGAGGGGTAAAAATTATACAACCCATCCAGATTGAAATAAAAATAGCAGCGAGCATTGTTGGAAAACCATATACATAAAGAAAAATATTTTTTACAAACACATGGGAAGCAAATATATATGTAGTAAGTCAATAAGTGGAAGCTTTAAAAAATAAAATCAAATAAAGTTTAGCTTTTGCTTTTCCAAAAATGAAATAAATGGGTGGGGTGTGGACAGCATGGTGGAGTAAAAATGGAGACAATTGTACTTGAACAACAATTAAAAAAATAAATAAATGATTCTATTTAATACTATAGGTTTATTTAGATGCACAGCCTTTACAACTACAAAGCAGCAAGGCTGAGACAAGAATCTCAATTTATTTAACTTGGAGAATTTGATTCAGCTTATTTTAGCAGACATCTTGGAAAGTGGTTGAATATTGCTTAAAGTTTTTTTCCAGTAGCTGAAAAATTGGCCAAGAGTCTTGACTAATACCAATAGCAGTATATTTAGTGTGCTTTACTGATACTTTTAAAAATAAAAACATAGATATTTACTGTACCAAGATACGTATGCCCTTGTAAAAATAATGCAGCTATATTCTCCTGACATGTAGTCCATGTAGTACTTTTTAATGTACATTGCATTTTTAATACAACTTTTTTGTACTGCTCATGGTAGATAGATTGTAATCCCCTCCTGTATCCTCCCAATGGCCTTTATTCCTCTATTTACAAGGAGTGCGGATTATTGTTCTTGCTAAATGAGTCTGTTCACTTTTCTCTGAGTAATACTTCTTAAAAATGGTGTGTATGGGGTGCAGGTGTGTGGTACACCAGGGTGCAGGACCTGTCATACACATAGACTCACAAAATTCTTGAGTAGAAGAGACACAAAACTGTTGTTAAGAGTTAAGAAGAGTTCATTTTCTTCTATCTCTCCAATAAAATGGTGATTAAATAATACAAGAGAAAATAAAAGGCAACCACAGTCATCTGTAAATATTCGCCATGTTACATTTTCCTCAGTCCGTCAGAGACATTATTTGTAATCAACCTTGTAGTCTGTCCCCATTTGACATATGAGGACACTGAGTCCAGAGAGACTTCAGTGTTTCAGCGCAGGTCAACTCTAATCACAACAGAGCTTTGGGTAAAATACTACTGTGTTCTTTCCATCTTAAAATACAGCAGATGATGCAGACTGTCTAACGGTCATCAAGTAAATGTTCATTCTCTTCTAAACTTATGAAAAATGTGCAGTTTCCTCAATAATGTGGCAGAGGGACTGTGTTTTTTCCTTCTTTCCTATTTCAAGGGCTTTTGGAGGATATATGTTCTATGACATGGGAGCTGTGTTTTCGACTTGAAGGGGAGCTACTGTGTTTAGCAGAGGGAACAGTTGAATAAAATCATGACACCAGGAGGCTTTAGGGAAGAGAAGTTTCTCCAGAAAAGGAAAGTTTAAGTTGTGATTGGATGATGATGAGTATAACAGACGTAGGGTCATTGTTTTTAGTTAAAACCTACAAAATGATGACTTCTCATTAAACTAAACATGCTACTTATCCTTCAGTGTAAGATACAGGCAGGCAGGCCCTCTACTTGTGTGAATGTGGCACCGTGTTAGGCTCTGTGGAGAGCAAGGAAAGTAAACCTGTGAAACAGATGGAAATTTAAGTCTGCTACTTGGAAAAATAGGAAGAAAAAACAGGATAGGCCACTTGTACGATGTTTTGTTTTTGTAAGGGACAGGTTTTTGATTCAAGGTCACTCCCCTTTGTTCAGGACTCTTTGGACTCCTCATCTTCCCCAAGAACAAAGAATCCCAAACATATTATTCCTCTTCTTCCCCTGCCCCGTCCTCTCCCTTTAGAGCCTCTTAGATGAATATAAACATAAGCAGAAAACAGTAACACAAACATCATCTGGATATTCCTTTTCCCCCTGACACTGAGGTCATGCACGCGTGATCCAGGACAACACTTTGCATGAGTTACATATCTCTAAAGCCAAACACTCTACTGTGTGCCTGGACAGTCTGGTGTGTCTATTGCTCTTGTGCAATGCTCTGCATGAGCATTCACATATTGTCTAGTCACGTGGTTCCTCTCTTGCAATCTTGTTCACCAGTTCCTGGCTGCAGCCTGCCTCTGTTTCCCTTGCTATGTCACCTGAGTTGTGATTAGACTAGCTCTCTTTAGCTGTAAAAAAGGTTAGAAACAAAGAGGGGTAGGATTGAGGGTGGGAGATGGGGGTGGGTGGGGCAGGGGAGAGTGGTGGGGGGGAAATGGAGACAACTGTACTTGAACAACAATAAAAATAGAAATAAAAAATAAAAATAATTAAATAAATAATAGATAAAAGAATTTGGCTAAATTTAGGTAGCCACAGATAACTCCATTTTCTTTGTGGTTTGGAGGGGTGTAATTTCTACCACTGTCTACACTGCTCAACTCTCATATTGAGCTAAGTCCTGTGACAAGTGCCAAAGGCTCCATTTTGACCAAGAGTATATGAAGCTGCAGCAATCTGTGTTCATGTTTGTACAGATACTGTCACTGATAATCCTTCTGAAGGCCTCCTTGCCCGGTGCAGGGCTAAGTCCCTTTTCTAACTTGAGTGATCACTTTGTGGGGTGATCTGTATTGTGGCTCCTCTCAGTCTCAGCAAGGCTGCTGCAGTGATGGCTGCCCATGGGGAGCACTTTGGGGAGTCAGTTGTGTTGGAACCTAAGGTCACATGAGAGCATTTTTGTTATTTTTCTTTCACTTCTACTGCTGAGTCTTTAAAAACATGGAGCAGGTACATGGAAAGGAGCTCATTATGGCCAAGGGCTCTCAGTAAAAAATATATTCATAAGCTGCATGGCAGTCAAGAATATTCTTCCCTTACTTATAGAAGCTTCTAGGTTCCCCCTTGGCAGTGAGTGCTTCTTAAACTGGAGTTTGTATGAATGTTTCAACTTCAAGTAGCCTGAAGGAGGCACTAAATAGACCCTCAACTTTGCCTTACAAAACTTAGTCCATAAAATATTGTGAAGGTTCCTTTATCTAACCCTAGGAAAAATTCTTTTGATGCCCTACCATCTTTGTTAAATAACTTAAATTCTCCATTCTTTTATTTTAGAATCTAATGCTCATACTTCTCAACAAGCTGGATCCCATGCATTTTTCTGAGGATTAGCCAGATAATATGATTTCTCTCAGTGTTAGAAGTTTCACTTTATTATAAAATATTACTCTCACCAGGCAGATGAATTACATAGTGAGGCTAAGAGCCATGCTGTGTGAATTTCCAATAAAAATATTACTGTCCTGTGAACTGAATAACAAGGTGCCTTAATGTTAACAAATTTAATAGAATACAGATAGTAGTCTACTATTGTATAAATCTATTATAGATTGAATTTCTTTGGGCTCCTCAGGTAAGCCAGAATGGTGAAGACAACAAAGTAAGTTGTGATCATTATTGGAAATATTTTTAGCTTCCATCACACATTTGGCCAACAAATAATACTAATTAAGAACATGTAATTCAAACAGTATAAAATATTTTAATAATATTCTATTATTCTCTTTTTATTTACATTTGTATGCTTAAGCATAGTTAAACTGAAAACTCTCCAAAAATGTACCATTTACCAGATTTGCTATTGAAATAATGAGGAGGAGGTAGGAGATAATCTCATTTTGTGTCATGTGCAATTTGTATTTGAAGTTGGGGTTACGTGACCCCGACATTAAATCTAACTTCGGTTAAAGTTAACAATTCATTGTTTTGTCTCAAATATAAAATCAAACTATGGATATAATACAATTATTGATAGTGCAATGATGGTAGAAATGTGTATTTACAGTTTGATGAACTTGTGTATTAAATCAGTAAGTTTCTTAACATCAAAAAAGAAATTGTCAGAAGCTGTTCTACATTTTAGAAGAGTCTTTTCAAAAAGATGCTGATAAGTTCAATTATTTCATAAGTACATAAGTGATAGATAAAAAATATTTGCCTATCTTGCAAAAGATCTCAAATATTTGTTCTGTTTTAACCAACTGATACTATGTTGTAGCAGCACCTCAGCAAAACTCTGAATGAGACTCCGATCTCAAGCAGCGGCCATGCTCCTTACCAGGTCCACGACAGCGTGCAAGTTCCTTCCTGTCTCCAGGCTGTGTCCCGTCTATTGACATAAAATGAACATAATAATTGCCACTTCATAGGATTTTTGTAAGGAATAACACATGTTACAGTGACTGGGACATTAATTGCTCAGTAGATTTCAAATTTTATCATTATTATTAGTTAGGGTAATCAACTATTGTGCCCCTCACCTTGAATAGATTTTGCACTCCACCTTATCTATGTGTATTTTCCCGTGAAAGATAAGAGCTGGCTACAAACTCTTTGCTATTTATCCCACGGACAAATGGGGATTTGTTTATTCTCTTTGAATGAGAGGTGTGTTTTGTGATGCTGGCCAAGTAGAATATGTCAGAAATGATGACACACTGTTTCTGGGTCAGCCTCCAGGGACCAGGATACCCAGGATATTTGCTCTGGAATGTCTGAGCCACCATGTAAGAAAACCATGTCCTCTGAAGCCAGCCTGCTGTGTGGAAGCTCAAGCAACCTTGTGTGGAGACCCATGAGGACAGGAACCAAGGCCACTGGTCAAAAATTCCGGCAGAGATTCCCTCTAACCATGAGTACCAGCTTGCCAAGCAAGCCATTAAGCTACTGTGGCAGTTGATTCTTCCTGTTCCACTGGATCCTCCCCGACACCCATGACGCTGCAGGCAGTACCCTGATCTTCCTGAGCCCTGCTCAGACTGCACAGTCATGAACAAATGGAAGGAGTGATGTTCTTCTTGGGTAGGAGCGATAGGTAACTCGAACATTTGCCAGGTATTTAATGTTCACTCTTAAATTCCAGCTTTCTGATAAAGCATTGCCCACATATTTTTGCATACTCTGATGTTCCCCTTTACTATATCCTATAGCTTTTATGATCTATACTACTCTCGATGTTATGTAATTACAAATAGACATTTGATATAAATATTTAAATATTGTATTACTTTTCTAAATATAAATCTTAACACATTTACATTATTGATATTATTTAAAATAGAGACTTTCATACTTTAAAAATATTATTTTAAAGATTATCTTTGTGTAAGTTATTTCCTTTGTGGATTTATCTATATATATATGTGTGTGTGAATATAAATATATATGAAAAAGGAAAAGGCTTTGGATTTAGAAATAGTATTGAATCCTATCAGAGACAATAACTTTATTTTAAAACAGCAAGTTATTTCTGTATCACTATTACCCTAATTGTAAAAATGGAGATAATAATTCTTACATTATTTCAATGACTAAGCTCACACCATACCTGACATATAGTAGCCAATTTCTCTCATGAGCTCACAAATTTATGCACTTGGGGTTGATCCAATATCATCAATTAGGAGGGAATGTAGCCATTTTTCACAGTTCTCATATGTAACATTCATCTTCTTTGTTCAGTTTTTAAAACTGTAGCTGGCCTTTTGCTTTTCTCACTCAAGTATTATATAATTGGTTTGATGACTCGTGCTTATTTACTTCCAAGGATCTCTCTGAGAATTATTTTCTTTCACATTTCAACCATTTTCTGACCAATAAGATGAGAACATTGTGAAAAGAGAATAAATGAATCACTTAATTTGGTAGAGATAAAAAAGATTTATGCATGTACTTCTTAAGAAAATTAAAAAAGATGTTTTCCTTACAGGTTAAGATTCAGAGAAATGTTTTTTTCTTCAACTGTGTTTTACAAATTTGTATGAGTATGTATATACATATAAATACACATTATGTATATATTTATATATATATATATATTTAAACTGTCATTATTAAACATTTACTAGCACCCTGCAAAGAGTACAAGAGTTTTAAAAAACATACTTGATTATATTGATTAGTGAGTTTTTCTCTTTTGTATCCTTGTACTATGTCTCAATGTTATTTTCCAGTTCCTCAGGGCAATTGCATTATAAGTTATTAAGTAAATGATATGTGTAGATGTTTAAATATGTTATACATATATTGTGTGCATGTGAATGATTAGATTATAATTAACACAGAAAAGTACACAAATTACAGGTGTACAGTTCAATAACATTTTATAATATTATGGTGTGACCAACCGCTTCAGATAAAGACAGAGAACACTTCCAGCGATCTAAAGATTTTCCAGAGGCCCTATCTTTATGATCAATGGAGTTAGTCACTATTTTGGTATCTGTCACTATAGGTTAGTTTGGACTGTACTTGAAATACATAAGGATAGAGAAATACACTATGTTATCCTTCATTTTTGTCTTCTTTCCCTCACATTTGATTGAATATTTGTAGCTTACATCAGCAGTTCATGTTTTTAACTGCTGTATAGTATTCCATTGACTGAAAATGCCTCAATTGTTTTATTCTTTCTCCTATCAATGGACATTTTTGTGTTTCCATTTAAAGGCTGTTCAGAAAAAAATATAGTTTACTGGGAACAGTTTTAGAATTTATAAGGATGCCTTTTCAATTCTTTCTTTTTAAAAATCCTTTATTTACCTATGGCTGTGGAGTTGGGAGTAGGGCATTTATTATGTCACATCAAGAGAAATATCAGACAAACTCTAATTAAGGAGAATTTTACAAGTAACTGGCCGGCAATCTTTAAAAAAATTTCAATGTAATGAAAGATAAAAGTTAGGAAATAATTCCAAATTAAAGTAGATCCAAGAGACAAGCCAACTGAGCGCTCAACAAGTCGACAACTCAAATGCACTGAGTGACCCTGGACTGCCTTCTTCATTAGAGGGTCAAATATTGCTATAAAAATATTATTGAGACATTTGACATAATTGATTCCTCAATTAAAAGTTATACTGACTGTGGAAATGGAAGTGGGATGGGGCAGGGGAAAGCAATGGGGAAAAAAGGCAGGACAGCTGTAACTGAACAACAACAACAAAAATAAGTAACGAAAAAAAAAGTTATATTAGTAATCTAACTTTCAAGAGATTATATAAAACAGAATCTTGGCCAAAATTCTTGAAAAAACAGTGAAGGAGCTCACCCACTCTCTCCCTTGCCTAGGTAGCCGTGCTCGTTGCCACCCACTAAGCGAGGCTGTGTTGATGGCAAGTATCACTCTCCTCTTCTCCCCACACTCTGTTCCCATTTTGAAGGAAGAATCTTTTTCTGTGAGTACTCTGTTCATAGATGAAATTCAGCAACAAATTCCAACTCTGATCTTTCCTTGTCCTAATTCTTTGTGGTTTTCAATGATAAAAATTTGCTGCATTAAAATCATATTGATTGTAGTATAAATATTGGGAGAATGAAAGATAAAAAGAAATGCCTCACATTTGATAAAAGTTAGTGGGTACGTAAACTTTGATTCATGTTATTTTATTATTTGATCCTCAATATAAGCCACTGAGAAAAGTAGGAATAATTATCCCCCTTTGTATAAGGAATTTGAGACTCAGAAAGATTAAACAACTTTCCCGACGCCACAGAGCTAGAAATGTAAAAAGGCACAGACTGAGACCCAATCTTTTTCTTTTTCTAAACCAATTCTAGTTCTGTATTCACACTGTAGATCTGTGATCTAATTCTTTTTTTTATTGTTGTTCAAGTACAGTTGTCTCCATTTTCCTCCCTCCACTCCTCCCTGCCCCACCCATTCCCACCTCCCAATCTCAATCCTACACCCTTTGGCTTTGTCTATGTGTCCTTTATACATGTTCCTTGACTTCTCACTCTGTAAGTGCTGCAAAAGACATTGCAAAATGTCTTGTACATTGCAAAAGACAACTTGAAGCCTCAGGTCTGGATAAATGAGTGAATAATGATGAGTATATAAATATATAATAAAGGAAGAGCAAGAGCATTTATTTGGGAAGATGTTCTGCTTAGTCTTAATTATTAAGTATTTTCCAAACTAATAATCTGATCATTTAGCTTCTTTCTTTACCACTATCCCAAAGTTGTTTAAAGCTCAGTTATAGTCCTTATCATCTATGATTTAATGTAATGATCTTTCTAATAGCAACAGTTCCTTATAGTTCATCCCATTGTATCTACAATTGTTCTTAGAACAATGTTGTTTTCACAAAGTGGATAATCAATAAATGCTGTTGAAGGAATTGGATTCATAGCTATAAATAACAGATTTACAATAACACATTAAATATAACAAATGTAAGACAACCACAACAGAGGTTTACATTATATTAAAGAATGCAATATTTTGATAAACTGGGTTATAAGAAAATGTTCTGCTTAAATTTTGTAAGAAAGCTACGACAAAGGTGAGAATAAGGGGTTTCTAAGTTGATAATATGCCCATTAAATAAAGTTTGCAGGTGTCTCACTGGCAGGGATCTGTTTCAGAATCACAGCAAATGTAATTAGCAGCAGAGATTCTAAACCTCCAGTTGCCGAGCGTTTGAGTACAAGATCAATGAGCAGCTAGCTCCATGAGAAAGAGATTAATCAAAGGTTAGAAAATAAGAACGTATAGGAAAAGCTTCAATCCAAGATTCAATTGTATTATTGATAAAGCTAAACAAGTGTAAAGTCATTTAAGATATAATTGTCTTAATATAATCAGGGTGATTAAGCTGACATCACTCAGCAACCTGTGGGCAGAGAAGTGAAAAGGGGTTCCCCTGCTCTCACCAGTTGTCTTTTTACTGGTAAAGGCCTCTGACCCGACGGAATAATTAGTTTCCATTGTGTTAACCTGTTAGTCAGAAAGTGTAAGCCTGTACTATTGCAATTATAGAAATTTTTTCCCCAGACCAATAATGTCTTTGGATCAAGACCTTCCTTTAGCAGTTATTGAAAGGATAATAAAGGCATCACACAGCAATCAATACCCATTTTTTTCTTTTCTGTCAAGGGTAAGTTTTATGTTCTTATATTTTGTAACAGGTAGAGAATTTATTATCTTGAAAACTACTATATCATTCTAAAAGCAACAGAGGATTGTGTAATTTCATGATATGAAATATGAAATTGGAAGGAAAAACATTAATAACAGGTGGGTAGATATGAAGTCTCTTCATAAATAAATATTTTGACAGTTGAGTGGTTTACAGGCTGAAGAAAAATGTACATGAGACTTTTGACGACCAGCCTGTAACTTCCTGAGCATCACAAATTACAAATGATGTTGCCTAATTGGTTTATTATAATTACTGTGTCCCTTTATACAAGAAAGGCTAATAGTAGCCACAATTTCTCAACTAAAAACCACAGCATTGAGAATGAATAATTTCATAATGTTTGATTGATTGATCTTCGTGAGCCTCAGTCAAGGGCTTGATATTTTTAGTTTCCCAACTTCCATTGCTTTAGTTTCATGGATACTTAATCTGTTTTCTAATTTTTTACCCTTTAACAATACCCATGCAGATCACCCTATTAAAAATATCCCATTAGTCTCTATATAATTTTATTCGTGTACTCCAGTGCCTATTCTAGAGCAAGAGAAAGCTTTATTGCTCTCACAGTACCAGATGGATATCGATTGTTTCAGAGGCTAAACAAGGGTGGTAAATGGTTAAGAAAATGCATTTGAACACCACACCCCCACTATCAACTTCTAATATCTAAGTCCTTTTGCACAGGATGCAGAAGGAGATCTTTTGGATAAGTCAGTGGTCTTTATCATGCCACCTATGTTTCATAAAGTGTTAAAGGAGCACAGTCACGCCAACTTATATCGTGAGTGGTGAGTGGCTGCTTTCTTGCTACCATGGCAGAGTCCAGTAGTTGTGACAGTCATCTGCAGTGACCTGATAGCCCACAAATAGCCTGAAACACATGCTATCCAGACTTTTACAGAAAAAGGTGGCTAACCTCTAGGTGAAACGAAGTGTAAGAGCAAATTTTCTGGTACTCTTTGCTGTTCTCGGTTGTGATAAGGTGACCACCTACCACACATTCATGTAACCACATACAGGCACTTTCACTTTGCTGCCCAGGAGCAATGATCAAACAAATGTAGAGTAACTGCGGTCCCTTCTGTGTACGTTGACATTTCTAGAGTAAATATAGTATAAAATAAACTTGTTTTTGCTTTATATACTATTTTAGAGTTTAGTTCTTCCACATAATCACTTATTTTTAGGATAACAGCCTTATAAAATACATAGTGTAGATGTTATTATACTTAACTTTCCACATGAAGAATTTGGAGTTCTAATTTTTGAACTTCATTAAATACCAAGCAAATAAAAGTAATGAGTTTATCCCTAAACTCAAACATATATTTCTGTCAGTCCCCTTTTGGCAGGGAAATGGTCCTGTTTATTGTACTATTTACTCTTCCTAGGAATATGGAAAGACTACATTTTCTAATGTTTCTTATGGCTAAGCTGGTTCGTATGACTGAGTTTTAGTCAATGAACTGTAGATTAAAGTGATGTAAGATATATATAGAATTTTTCCTTATAAACATGGCATGCCACCTTTCAGTTCCTTCTTATTTTACTTCCCCAGATAGTATAGCTGCAGGACAAGAGATTTCTCTGCCTTTGCAACTTGCACTAGAGTTTGTGAGGGAGAAAGAAATCTTGTTTGGTACAAGCCACCAAGATTTGGGGGTTGTCTATTATTAACAGCATAGACTAACTTATCCCTGTCAATACATAAATGAGATCTTCACTTGAATTCCTTTACTCACCTTGAATACATTGTATTAAACAATCAGACTTATACTCTTCAAGTTTAAGTTTATACCCACCTGATTTGCATCCTTAATCTGGTAACTTTTTATAGGTTTACCCATTTTTAAGACAAGAATAGAGTCTTTCTAGATTCTTTCCTCTTTCCTTACTCTGAAATTCATCTTTGTGCAAACTCTTAAATTGATCACTTATCTATGTGTTTTTGGTAATTTTAATGACTTATTGCCCTAATAGTTCTCTAATTAGAAAATTATGTAATCTAATCATGAGACTTTTGTTTTTCCTTTTAAAGTCTACAGTTTTATATCATATTTGTTATGTCTTCAAGAAAACTGTTGTGTAGTGGTGTGATAATGATCACCTTATCTTCTTAGATTTCACTGAAGGTTATCTTTGCTGTAGTGTTTTTGAGTAGATAGTCCATATCAAACTAAGAAAATTTCCTTATAGTTTAAGTTTACTATGATTTAAAAAAATAAATGACTACATTTTCTTTTTATTGAATTCTGATAATCCTTCAAATGTCAACCCTCTTTTGGGCCACATAATACTTTTTGCAGATATTATCACATTGTATTGTTATTTTTTCTTTTTGTTGTCTTTACTGGCTTGTGAGTTTTAGTGAAGAAACTTTGTTTTGTCTTTATGTAATTGGTATTCAAAAGAGTGGCTGTTACAGAGTAAAGCTTCAACATGTGGACAAAAGCTTTCATTTCTGCACCTGCTGATTATATAGAATATAAAAATACTTTGTGGATCCGGAGAATGAGTTTGAATTCTGACTCTTCAGGGCATGATTTGATAAGAACTAAATGTGATTGTTCATTAGTCTTCCCATCACAACTCTTTGGTGAGTTTGAGTGCACGCATGTGGGGGTAACTCTGTTATTCTTATTTTGGCTCTTGGCTACCCTGTGTTGGTTCCCAAGGTTTTTGGTAAGGCAACCATAAAGATGTATTTTAGACAATGTAGCCACAAACTGTTATCTAAGGGATTTATTCAAATTAGATTAATTGGGTCCTGCCTTTATTATTTATTCTCCAGTTCTCTGCTGAGCCCACAACCCCGCCCATGGGCTGGAGTATTGACTGTGCTGACTGGATCTTGACATCCCATACGATTACTTTTCCCAGGGGTTGGACCATGATGATGAACTTCCTATTTAAAATATTTGTTTCTGCTGCTGGGTTACCATTCATTACTTAGAAATCGAGTTGGTGGTCAATGTCCATAAATGTGGTTGGGCAAGGAGCAGGGGACGTACTAAATTGTGAACCAATTTAGTTAGTTTTCGTTCATTTTAGCCGCAGTTTACTCCTTTCAGCATTGTGGCCTATCGGTGGTGTCTCAGTGGGGTCTGTGGCTGTATAGTTCATGTTTATGGGGCAGGGAAATGAAGTACTAATAATGAAGTTCTGGAGAAGCTCTTCTTAGAACAAATGTCAGAAAGAGAGAAAAGTCCCAAGTAAGTACTTTATTCTCAGATGAACTAAAGATGCACACCTAGAATTTCATCATGTGAGTCTCAAGGATTCACATATGGGAACTGGGGTGTTAGCCGGGAGTTTGATCTTTGGAAACAGGGCTGTTAATCAAAGGAGCACCATTCTGGCAACAAAGATAAGACATCTACAAAGAACCTTGAACTCATCCTCATGATATCAGCCCTGAATGAAATAATCTCCAAACCAGTGATAAAATGAGCTGCCCCAGATGTTTGAAACCTAAGACTAGGAGTAAAAACCTGATCAAAATTTCTTTTGCTATGAAATATTAGGGACTAATTATTGTTAGAGGAATAATATATAGTCACATAATAATATATAGTCAATAATAATATATGAATAATATCTGAGAAGAGTGAAGAAATGGACTGAACTGTCACAATCACTGAATTGCCATTATAGAATGACCTGTGTATAAATATTACATATCATGTGTTCTATGCCAAAGGTTGTTAGTGAGAAGTTGTGCAGTGAAGAGCACATATAGTAATTGTCTTGGACATTATTTGCTAGGTGTCTGGGAGCACCAATCACAGTGGAAGAATTTGGCATGTTGGGTCCCATGCCTAAATGATGAGAATCATTCCTACCTATGGGATTATGTGGTTCCCACAAATTGTATTTGTCTCCTCCATTCTTTACTTATCCATTCATTTAACAAACATTTATTGAACATTTATTCCATTTCATGTAGAAACAAAAACAAAAAGATAGGAAAAAACTGAAGCACTTCTAAAAACCTAGGAAAAAGTTACAAATTTGTGTAACAGTAGTCCAGTGATAATGAATATGAAAAAAATATGCTTTATTAGAGGTTGGGTCAGTTCAATCCTAAAACTAGTGTGAGGAGGATTGAAGTACATCCAGGTTCTTCCAGATACTAAAGTATTAAGAATTTAGTATCTGTTACCTAGGTTCCCTTGGAATTATTAAAGGTGTGTCAAAGATGCTGAACTTTTTGAATGGGTAAGAGGAATCTTTATTTAAGAACGTGATTTAGAACTCCAGGAAAACTTCGCCCCCTACCTCGAGGCTTTATGAAAAAAAAATTTTGTAAATTATACATGCAAAGAAAGCTTAATTTTAGCCCCCAGTATAACTGGAGATCCCCTTAGTCTTCTACCCAGGGAGATCAAAGAGGGTATCCTAGGGATGTGAGTCATGAACAGTCAGTATTCCTGGGAAAGGAGCACCATACACACTGAAAACTCTGCTGTGGTCCAATTAGTGGTGACTAGATAAACCTTCTGCCCAGAAATGATTTTCTTCCTTTTTTTTTTGTAAAAATAAACATAAAATCCCACATATAGGTAAGTAGGTAAGAAGAATAAAAATAGTCATTAATTTAAAAGGGTCATTTCCTCAAATGCAGAGATGTTGCTCGTCAGAAGATACTTTGGGGGAGAAAATGTGCAATGGATCCCTTTGTCATGAGGCTTCTTAATCTTACAGCTAAGATTCTCATCTGATTTGTTCAGTCCCGCTTCACTCTTTGGTCCAAGGCATGAGAATCCCCAAATCCCACTCAATGTCCATTGGCTTGTTTTCATTTATCATTTAGTACCTACCTTTCACTGAATTTGTGCTTTGGTTCTAGTAATCGGACTTTTGTTCTACAACTGTCTCACAGTTTACATTGCAGTACTAGTAAAAAGATAAGTGTCTCATTCCTTGATGTGTGAAGCTATCATTTGGTCCCTTGAATATTTTGTGGTGTTCCCAGAAATGGACTATACCATATTGTCACAAGTTTTTTCAGGGATCAGTTCTATTCTGAATTTCCGCAGTTTTGGTGTTCCTTGCTGATGCCAGTTACACTTCCACTTGGTTCTACTTCCTATGCTTCCAGATCCATGATGGCCTCTGCCACTAAAGTATGTGCCCAGTTTCTGGATCATAGTCACATGACCTAAAGGCAAGTTATTTAATCCTCTTGAAATTTAGCTTCTGCAAAATAAAATGATCAGGTTAAAAGACAGGATTCCTAAATTTTTTTGATTTCTCTCAAGTATAAGTGTGTAGAGAGAGCATCCTGAAGCTCTTGCTAAAAGGGCGTGTTTCAGAGTTCAATAGTGCTAGCTAGCTTGCTATTCTGTCCCAAACTGACATTACTCAAAACTGTAAGCATTAGTTTTCCATAGCTGAACAACCAATCCCAAACTCAGCTGCTTAAAACAGTACACATTCTCTGTGGGTTACAACTCTAGGCACAGCTTCTGGTCATTCTCGTGTTCTCACTATACCACAGTTTTGGTATAGGCTGAGACTGTGATATCCTCTGAATCTTGAGGTGCTCTTCCACAGACACTGGTTCATGGTTGGATTCAGTTTCTTGTGGTTGCAGAACCAAGGCTCTCAGCGCTGAATGATGGTGCCCATCATTCTCTGACAGGCGACCCTCTCCACAACAAGCTGCAATTTTCTTCAAGGGCAACAGAATAGCATCTCTGCTACTTTTTCTGTTTCTGACCTGTAGATGCTCTTTATTTTAAAAGCTCACTTGATTAATCCAATTCAACATGAAATAGATTTTCAAAATATAACTGTCTTTCAGAAATTCTTCCCATGCAGTAGGCTGTCAATAAATGCCACTAAATATGATTTCTACAGTGGGCTTAAGACAGCTTTATATCAGGAATAAATATAAGATTTTATTTTATTTGGAACCCTTTGAGATGATAGAATAAACCTTCTCACTTCCCTGAATGATATTTAGGACAATACTTTCTAATAAAACTCTTTTTTAAGGAAAAAAAAAACTCACTTGATTGGGTCATGTCCAAATACAATAACATCCTTTAGACTAACACAAAATTTACTGATTGTGGACCTTAATTACATTTGCAAAATCCCTTTACCTTTCCCATAAAACGTTACAAAATCAAGGGAGATAAAACCCATAATGCTGACAGGTCAGGCCCATTCTAAAAGGATGCCCCATATATATATATATATATATATATATATATGGGGCATATGTATCCCAGGGAAGGAATATTGAGGCATCTAGTAATTCTGCCTAGCATGGTAATCCTATTCACATTGGAAAAGGATATGTTCCTTCCTCATTTTTCCACATTAACTGTATAATCTGTTGTTTATTATTTAACCAGATTATCCCAATTTATGACAAGTGTTTAATATTATTTAATATTTATAAATATGATTGGAGAACTGTGTATGTTCTATAATGTCTGCTATAAGCAGAAGAAAGTGAAAAGGCAGCATACTTGTATGTACATTTTAAACAGTTTGTCATATATCATGGAGATATTAGGGTTTCATGATACAATTTTCTTCTCATGGATAACAGTAAGCTTAATATAAGAATTACATGCTCCCGGATAATTAGCCTGTGGCAGTCACCTAACCATAATGTGATTGGTTATTGGCCAGAGGAAGCCTATCTGCCATACATACAAATATACAATAATGCAATAATGTTAATGTCAGATGAGGAAGAAGTCAGGTGCTATTTCCCCATATTGTCAGACCTCGTTCCCTGACACTTAACCTGTTTTAACTCATTCATCCAGCAAACATTTTCTGAGATCCTCCTATGATGGAAATACAATACTAAGCACTGATGATATTAGAGTGGATATGACTATATATCTTAGAAGAGCAAAGTCTACTAGGAAGAGATACCAGCCCAATATTGGAGTGCAATATGGAATTAATATCATGGAGCTATATTCAAAGAATGTGGATGTGGAGGGAAAATGCTATCAACTCTAGGAAGCAGGGTAAAGCAAAGAGGATAGACTTCATGCTGAGGTCACATTTGAGCTTAGTCTTGAAGGATGAGCTAAAGTTCCTATGTGAACAGGAGTCATGGGGATGTTAGGGGGTAGAAGTTTCAGTAAGATGTGAAGTTATTTGAGGAATGTCCGGATGACACTTTAGGCTAGGCTGGGGTCAAATAATGAAGGTCCTCATTTACAATGGATGCATACAGACCAAATAAGAGGCTTATTAAAATATAGTTTTTCTGGTCTATCTCTGTATCCTATCCATCTTTTTGAGGTGATGTGTAGAACCACTCGTTCTCCCCTTAGATGCTCCTTATTCACAAGTACTAAATCTTTTAGCTTGTCATTTTGGACTCTCCAAAGTCCATTTCCATACTTCTTGTGCAATCTTTTCAATCTGATGATTTCACTCCCTCTCTTAACACTTTACAGGTTATTTATTTCATTTTACTTAGAATAAAAGCCAAACTCCTTACCATGTCTTTGAGGGTCTGACCTATGCTAGCTTTTGCTTTTAGACCAAATACAGTTTTTCTGGTCTATCCCTGTATCCTATCCATCTTTTTGAGGTGAACAACAACACATATGGCTCAGTTCCATATTATGAGATGTTTCAGCAATGGCTTTGCACTGGCAGCTTTTAATTCTGCTTGAAACTCTTTTTCCTCAGATTTTTACAGGCTGGTTCCATCTATGGTCAAGGCCTCAACACAATGTCAACTTCTTAAAAATGTCTTCCCTGATTCTACGATATAAGTAACCCCCGCCACTGCACAGTCGGTCACATCACCCTATTTAATTATTGTTTCTTAATGTTTTCATTCTGTGAAATGGTCTTTCGTATAAGTCTTTATTTTAGGTTTTAATCTATTCTCATTAGAATGTAAGCTTCTAGGTTGTGGCCCCTACAGCATCTCCAATGCCAACAACAGTGCTGCCTGTCATAAGTTAGGCACTCAGTAAATATTTATTAAATGAATAAGCATGAATCTTACTTCCCTTCATTGTTCATTCAGTTGCTCCTTTGAGAATGTCCTCAGTAATGTGTGGAAAATCCTTAGCTATCATTTTCTCTTTGCTTGTCTCATATTGTCCCTTTGGGTTGCTTTCTTCTTCATTATATTTTATTTCTCTTCATTAAAGGTAAGCAGAAATTATATTTTAGCTCCCACAGCATATATGTAAAATAATACAGGATGTACTTCCTATTTGGTTGATTACTAATTTGAATTATTGACAAAAGGATGTTTTTTGGAGTTTATAATGGATTACTCTCTCCCTGCTCTCCTGTCCCTGTGGCAGGCACTGCTGATAATGCTGCATATGATGCTCCTTGTTGGCGTCTCTCCTGTAGGAGCAGTTTTGCACTATCTGTTATAGTGTGTCTGTAAAGAATTAGTAAAGTTCAACCTAAATATGATTTACAGCACATCAAGTCCAAGAGTAGAATTGGGAGCCACACAGTGACCTTCAAGAAATCTTTATTGATCCAACTAGGTTTTAATAACATTAATTACTATGTACTCTGACATAGTAGATATTTTTTGGCTGTGGTGAGACTTTCACTGACATCTTTAGACTCTTTTCCCATCTGTCTCCTTGTCTGCCATCCTCTCTCCACTATCAAAACCCATTCACAGGTCTGTTTACTTGGGGGCTTGGCCTGATATTTACATGATGGTTCTTTGCGAAAATACTTTGTCAGGTGATGACTATTTCTAGAATGCATTGCTTTTAGAGTCATAATGGAATCATCTAATGACATAAACATTGCTAAGCTATTATGATAATTATTATAAAGTCATTGTAAAATGAACACTTCATAAATGCTCCACAGTAATTTATCTTTGAAATGATTATGTATATAATTTATGTTTATTAATATTTATGTCATCTCTTGATTTCATCACTATTGTTTTCAGATCTTATCTTTTCTTAGTTAATAAGATCCTTTAACCAAAATAGTTAATGTGAGTTCTGCTTAAGAGGCAGAGTATTATAATTCTGATATTTTGGACTGACACAGAATGAACCAGGGATGACATTTAAAATTTTGTGTGACTTAAATGTAAATTTTAATTAAGCTTTCCTCATCTCATTGCTAGATTTTCTAATTATGTTTAAATAATAAGGAAGCCAAAATAATACATATACATGTTAAAGTACTAATCAAAGACTATGAAGCATAATAATTTGTTTCAGCCCTATAGTTCAGAACTTTCTGCACAAAATAATTCAAAGGAAAATAATTCAAATTTTCCTTTGTTTTGCAGCTCCTGTGTGAATTTTGATTTCTCTCCATCACACATGTCATGTCATTGTTCACCTTAATTATTTTTCACCCTGCCTGCAGCTGACTATAAAGTAGAATAGTGACATTTTTAGGTATTTCTGAATGTAGATCAGCTTCTGTATTCATGGAGAAAGTAAAATATAGATGTTCTTTTGATGTATCCAAAAACTTTATTTTTCTCGGTGTGATATCTTATACCTCCAAGAAAATATCAGTTTCTATTGATTGGTAAGAAGAATGAAAAAACTGGTAAAAATCAATATTTGAATTAATGATTAAAATATAATTAGTTGGATGCACATTTATGCAACAACAACAACAGGTTTCAGGGTTTTAGCTTTAAATTTAACTGTGACTTCAAAATGCTCTGCTTTCAGTAATGCTACCAATTAACCGAGAACAAATTCATCAAGTTAATTTTTTTTTACATTTTATTTTCTTCAATGTATTTTGTGCGTGTAATATTTCTCAAACAATTCTATTTGTATATTATTTCCTCACTGTATTTCTTCATTTTGAAATCTATGTTTTCCTCTCTTGCTGTCTGTTAAAGGCTTGTATCTGCTTCCTGGAGAGGAGGAATGGGCAGAAGAGAACTTAGAACTCTATGCTTCTGCATTCTAGTAGATATTATATATTATTTAAAAAATAAGCCAATCCTTCACCTAAAATTTTCTGATATAGCCTTTTATCATAGGACATACATTTTTCTTTTTTTGGTGCCACAGTGGATCAAAATAAATTTCAATACAAAAAAGATTTATTGCCCCCCTGGAAAAATCTAATAAGAGAATGTGATAACTTGCTCAATACTAAATTGTGTTCCCTACTTCTAGTTTGAATTTTAAGCCATGTACAAAATTATCGGCACTATTTACCATTTTTAACATCTATTCACTGAAAATGTGGCTACTGGAGGTACAGTAATCATAATAAAAAAACATTGGAATCTTGTCTCACATGGGTTTTAAGAACAAAGGGTGCAATGATTCTTAGAACAGGTAGCAGGGTATTGTTCTCCAGCTTTCCTGAATTATTTTCTAGCTGAGTGCAGAATGTACTTCCAACACATTATCGTGTGTGTGTGTGTGTGTGTATGATAACTAATATTTTATAATTGTATGTTATTTTAGGGAGTAAAAATCAAGTGTCACAGACAACCTTGGTTTCTTAAATAAAAATAGAGCATGGCTTCCTCAAGCAGGAGCAGCTGGAAGAAAGCGTGTGCCCCCACCACTGAGCTCCATGACTGGGCCCTCTACGCTGCCGAATGGTTGCCTTTTCCCCAGGGGGAAACATGTTCTTATTCTGTGTCAAATATTTTTGCAAAGTCTGCTTAAAAATGTCTCAACATAAGTTTCCTAATTGTCTACTTCAGTTTAATTTTATATTTCTTACAATTTAGTTGAAATTCATTTCTCAAGTAGAGCTTATTTGAACTAATAAAAATGCTTTCCAGAAATACCACCACTTAATCTTTATTTGAAAGTAATTTGCAGACATCATGACACCTGAAGCATGAATATTTCTAGCATTAGATATTTCCAGCATAAGCAAAATACATTTACGACATCCCAAATAACTAGTAGTTATGCAGTGTATTGACTCTGAAGGTCCTCTTGCGCCACCTTCTAGATGATCTCCACCTCTGATATGTAACTGTAACTCTGATTCTATTAGCATGGATTAGTTTTTTATATTTATATAATTGGAATTATACAGTTGTATTTATGTCTTTGGCCTCTTTCATTAAAATAATGGTTTTTGCCCTGACCAGCATGGTTTATTGATTGGGCATCGTCTCACAAAGTGAACGGTCCCCACTGGTTTGTTTCCTGGTCAGGGCACATGTATGGGTTATGGGTTCAGCGCCAGCCACCGCCACCCCACCCCCGCCCTTTCAGGGCATGTAGGAGAGGCAACCAATGTTTCTCTCTCACAATGGTGTTTCTCTCCCTCCCTCCCTCTTCTTTTCTCTCTAAAAATAAGTAAATGCAATTTTTTAAAAAAATAATAGTTTTCAAATTTATTAAATGGTCATGTGTATGTTTAAATTTATTAGAAACTGCCAGAAAGTGTTACACAGTGATTGTTGTATATTCCACTCCTAACAACGATGTATCAAAGCTTCATTAGATCCACATCTTTACTGCTACATAAAGGCAACACTCGCTTTTGCAGCCCCCAGGGGTCATCCAAGAACTCTGGCTACTGCGAAGCCTCCATACTGAGAGAAACCTCAGGCTGGAAGAGAGGTCATGTGTATGTAGGTGTTCTGCTCAATAGCACCAATGAGCTGAGCCTTTAGTCATCACAATCCCAGGTACCAAATGTGAGTAAAGTTGTCACCAAGCAACCCCAGCCTCAGTAATTGAATTTCCCCAGCTACTCCAGTCCTCCCAGCTCAGGACCAGACACTGTGGAGCAGAGACCAGACATCTCCACGTTCCTTGTTCCCACACCAGAGAATCCCTGAGCGTGATAAAACGCTCATTTTATGTCCCTTAGTTTTAGCTGGTTTGTTGTACAGTGTCAGACACTGGGAGACATTGCACTTTCGTTATCAGTTTGAAATATTGTCTAGTTATTTTGTGATTTCTTCTTTGACTCATGGGTTATTTTGAAGTTTGACATGTCAAACATTTGTGATTCTCTAGATATCCCATTATTTTCATTTCTAATTGAATTATGTGATGTTCAGAGAACATGGTATAGATAATGCAGGCCTCAAAAATGTATTGAAAATTTTTATGGCCCAAATATGATATTTCTTGGTGAAGGTTCTAAATACCTAGAGAAGAATGTGAATTCTGCAGTTCTTTGGTCTACTTCTTCTATAAACATCAATTGGTTCAAGTTAGTTGAAGGTGCCGTTTACATCTTCTATTATCTTGCTGGTTTTTCAGTACATTTGTACTATCAACTACCAAGAGAGTAATACTGAAATCACTAATAATGATTGTGGATTTTATTTCTCTCCTCAGTTTTGTGAAATGTGTTTGTATCTTAAATCCTCATTATTTATCAACAGCATATGCATATAGAATTTTCACATATTTTTCATGAATTTACACTTTATAATTATAAAAATAATCCTTACTGTCTCTGGCAAACCCTTCATTTTATAGTCTGATTAGTGCAATATTAACAGGTTTTTAAAACTAATCTAAAGCAACTTTCTTATACTGCCTTCATGGTGTATCTTTTCCAATTATTTTACATACTTTCAATCTGTTTTGGTATTTATTTTTAAATTCACCTCTTATAAATGACAAAGGATTTTGCTTTTTTTCTTCTGTTATCCAGTTTGTATCTGCCTTTTTTTTAGATTGTTAGTCCATTTACATCTAATGTAATTACAGATATGGTGTGCTTTAATTCTACAATTTTACTATTTGCTTTTACTTCTCCTCTGATTTTTGTCTCAATTTTACTGCTTTTTTGTGAGTTAATCAATTACTGTTTTTAGAATTTATGTTCTTTATTGGCTTTTTCTGTTACAGTGGAAGACTAACCAAATAGAGGCTCTGCCACAAGTGAGTGAGAAATGCTCGTAAGGGAGGCCGGCCCCAGGGTCACAGGTGATTGCTCACATTTCTAGATGTCATGGTTCAAGATGATTCTTGACCAGTAATAGGAGGTGTCTGCATGCAAAATTATCTAAAAGCAGACCTTATACTTTTCTTTAAAATTAGCTCAAAATGGGACATAGCCCTAAATACAAACCACAAGTTTATAACATTCCTAGAAGACAACACGGGAGAAAATCTAAGTGACGTTGCAGTGGCAATGACTTTTTACATCTGAGACAAAGAGCGGGATCTAGTAAAGAAAAAAAATGAAAAGCCAAACGTCATAAATTAAAAACTTCCAGAAAGATAAGCCATAGAGTGAGAGAATATATTTCTAAAAACATATCAGATAAATAATTGGTATACAAAATATAAAAAGAGTCCTTAAATGCAACAATAAGGAAAAGAGCCAACAGATCAAAAACTGGACTAAGACACCTCACCAAAGAAGACATACTGCTGGCAAATACACATACGAAAAGATGCTCAACATTATTGGTGATTAGGAAATTGTAAATAAAATAAAACAGTGAAATATCACTACACATCTGTAAGAATGGCCCAAATCCAAAACACCGACAAGACCAACTGCTTGCAAGAATGTGGAGTGCTAGGGACTCTCATTTTTTGCTAGTAGGAATACAAAATGGTACCACCACTTTGGAAGAGCTTGGCATTCTTTAAAGAAACTAAACATGTTCTTACTGTGAGAACCAGCCATTTGTGCTCTCTATGATTTACCCATCTAATGAGAGAAGTTATGTCTACACCAAAACCTGCACCTGAATATTTGTAGCAGCTTTATTTACAATGGCCAAAACTTAGAAGCAACTGACATGTTCTTGTAGGTGAATGGACAAACAAATTGTGATACATCAAATACAATGGAATATTATTCAGCCAGAAAATAATAAAGCAGCTATAAAGTCACAACAAAGACATGGAGGAATCTCGAGAGAATTTTGCTAAATGAAAACTAATCAGGAACTTGAGAGCTAATGAAATGGGCAAAGTCTTGGCAGGATCATTTTCTTCAACTTTATTAAGATACAATTGCCCTACACTATATATATTTAAAGTGTACAATCTGATGAATTTCGACACATGAATATAGTTGGGAAATCATCACCAAGATAAAGGTAATGAACATATCCATCACCTCAGAGGTTTCCTCCTGCTCATTTGTAATCCATATCTTCTGCTGCCCCCACTCCTGTGTGCAGGCAACCAAAAACTAATCTTTGAGGAACACAGTGGTGACATGGTCAATTTATGTTTATAAAAGAAAACTCTGGAAAACTTATGGAGTAGAATGGAGGTGGGACTTGAGTAAATATTAGTAGACCAGTTAGAAGGCTATTTTAATCTAACTCCTGACATTAACATCAACTAAGGTTGTGGTGGTGTCGAGGTGAAATGGACAGATTTAAAAGGTATATGAGGTTATGCAATAGGACACTGCTGATGGGTGAGTAGGAAGATGAAGTAGAAGAGCACAGGTGGCAAATCCGGCCCTCCACCTTGTTTTATCCCGCCCGGCGCCTTGTTTCTACCCAGCGGAGTGCCGAGCTCTTGCTTAATTGTTAAAAAGTAGTTACATCTATATAGTCCTAAAATTACATTCAGCCCTTTGAAGGCAACTGTGAAGCTGATGTGGCCCCCGGTGAAAATGAGTTTGACACCCCTGAATTAGAGGAAAATTTTAAAGAAAAGTTTTAGGTTTCCAATTTGCACACTGGAATGGGCAGTAGTATAATTAACTTAATTACAAGAACTAATATGAAGAGATGAAGATTTGATTTTGTTACTTTTGAGTCATTCAAGAGAGATACCAAATGCATTGGAGTTTAAAGGAAAGGTCTGGTATGGAAATGAAAGGGTGTGAGTTAGGTGTTTTTTATTAGACCATGCCACCTGATTTTAATTTTTTATTCTCTTTCTCTTAATGGAAATGAAATATGTTGGTGGAGTTAGGGGAAGAAGTAAAATGTGTTCACAGTCCATGAAAAATATTATTTTATAAAAAGAACAGAAATCAGAGGTAAAACTTGATTTTTATCTTATTTGCATTTATTTCTTGAAACTAGATTTTTCTTCTTTTATATTCAACTTATATTTTTCATAAGTATTTCTTCAGGTTTATATACTAAGTCCCAAACTGACAGCATTATTCTTCCTTCTTAGGGTCTTTCATGCACTTGATCGTCAGGCTGTTTCGTCACTGGTTGGCTCTCAGCGTGGGCATAAGGGTGGCTTTTTATTTCTTTTGGCATTTGCCAGAAACTTGACATTCTTACAGGAAAAATATTTCCGGGTATTTATAAATTCATCCTACTATCTTTACCTTTGAAATATATTGAGTATACCTATTCATTTCTCAAGCTTTGTTCATTGTTTAAGAAAATTTAGCATTACATGGTATCAGAAACGTATCTCCCTTTAAACTCATGTAGTGATATTTTACAATTTTATAAAAGTGTAACAGATATCATCACTTTCCTCTTTGTCTGTTTTCTCATCCTTCTTACAAGTAAGTTCAGTACCCTTGATAGTAAGAATATTAGCATAGAATGTTAGAGTTTAAAAGAAGCTTTATGAAGTAAAAATTATCTCTGACTTCTATCTTAAAAATAACTGAACGCTGCCCTGGCTCATGTGTCATTTTAGTTACCCCGTTACATTGTACTTTCATTTAACGCTGTACTAATTGCCATGCACTTTCTCAGGATTTCCTATTGTTAGTCCGAACAGGAACTAGAAAAATTTGTGTTAATCAAAGGGAGTAGTTAAATTTGATGCACTATGAACACATTTTTCTTCTTTCCCCAACTGAACCAACACATTTCATTTCCATTAAGATGAAAGAGAATAAGAAATGAAAATCAGTTTTGTACCTAATGCACCAATTTTATCCTACTTTTCTTTATTAAATTTATTATAAATGCCTAGTTGAATCCAATCTGTGATGTGTTCTTTGTATTGTTCAAGTACAGTCGTCTCCATTTTCCCACCTCCACTCTCCCTCACGCCCCTACTCCCACCTCCAACCCTCAATCCTACCCTCCTTTGGCTTTGATGTGTGTTCATTTTATATTTGCATAAGTCATGTTTTAAATTTTCCTTCCATGGTACGTAGCCTCCCAGGTGGCTTGAATCACCCCTACCTCCTGGTATTCAAGTTCTTTTAGTTTTTGCATACATTGTTCGAGGTTGGTCTGGGTGGCCACTAGCTCATGTTAGATGTAGTAGTATGTAACTTCTCAGATGAGGTTATAAAAATATAACTGTGCCGTCTATCTTGAGCATGCTTTCAGGCATTGTGGAACTAACTGCCTTTTGACCCAGATTCCACTGCTGGCAATATACCCTAAGAATCCCAAAACACTAACTCAGAGAAATTTATGCACCCCAATTTTCATAGCAGCACTATTTACAACAGTGAAGATTTGGAAACAGCCTAAGTATCTGTAAGTAGATGAGTGGGTAAAAAACCTGATACATTTACACAGTGGAATACTACACAGCAGTAAAAAAGAAGGAATTCCTTTTACCATAGCATGGGTGAAACTGGAGCCTAAGTGGAATGAGCAAGTTGGTGAAAGACAAACACCATATGATCTCACTTATAAGTGGAATCATGGAATAGACTGACAGCTGTAAGAGGGGAGGGGAAAGGTGAGGACTGATTGAAAAAAGGTGAAGGGATCAAAGAACGCATATGAAAGACCCATGGACATGGACAACAGTTTAGGGACTGACTATGGAACTGGGGTGTGGGCTGGGGTTGAGGGGGGTAAAGGGGGAGAAAGTGGGACAACTGTAATAGCATAAATAATAAAATACTAAAAAGGAAAAAAGAAAGAAAAAATAAAACTATAAAAAACATTTATGTCCAACTAAATTGAATGATAATTCTGATGATTTTTCAAACCAAAGCAGTCATGTTTTCTATGTATCACCTTGAACATAATTTCCCAAACCTCTAGATATCTTAAAATCTTATAATAATATTAAATTGAATGAATTAATGGCTAATCATTTAATACTTAGTTTCTAACTAATATTTCTGAATATAGAAACACTAATTACTAAATATAATAATAGGTTTATATATGTTTTCTCCTTTTTTATAGATGAGTATATTTTGGATCATGTTAAATGTGTTCATTTTTATAAAGTGACTTGTGTGACTCTAGAAAAGTGTGAGCTTTGTGGGTCTTATAAAATGCTTGTATATGAAAGTTTTCAATTACCATCCTCTTATTTTTTTGTGAAATATTTTTTACTTTTATTTAAAATTATTATTAACCTGGATATTGGAGTCCAAATTCAATATGACAGAACATTACCACTATATGCTTAGGTAGGTTGATGAGATTTTTTATTTCAGGGAATCAGAGAGTAAGTTTACCCTAATTAAATCATCAATTTGTTCTAGATTATGAAAGATCCTAGTGAGGACAAAACCTAACTATTTGTTCCAAGTTTTAAAAGATATGAAGGAAGGGAGTTTAATTTTCTTTGGTTTAGTAACAAATAATCCAGATCTCACTAGAATAATTTTCTCTGCATAAAATTGACTTAGAAATGTTTTGATTATTAAAAAAAAGTCTCCTTAGTTGTGAAAGAGCTGATATTTATTATAATCACATAATGGTTTACTATGTTGTATGTTTAAATGACACTTTAATTAAATAGGTAATCAATACTGATTCTATTTCAACTAAGTAACAAAGTCCCATTTGATAATGCTTTGAGTTCCCAAGGCTGGTCCCTAAAATTAGAAAAAGATATTCAGAATGTCTTTTACACCTGAAAAGATCTTTGAGATTTCTCAAAAGTTCCCTGGAAAATCATATAGATTTTATTTGCTAAGAGTAGCATGTTAGCAATAATATGGATTTTGAGTATGTCCCAAATTTCATAATTAGTTCAATACCATTATAATAGGTATATGTGAAAAGTTGTCACTTCAGAAGAGATCTTCATCAACCTTCTGTAAGATAACATTGTGTAGATAAAATATTATGCAAAATGTATTATTTTCTTCAATTTGAATATTTGAAAATACATAAGTACACTCTTTTTAAAAATTTTTTATTGTTATTCAATTACAGTTGTGTGCCTTTTCTCCCTATCCCTCCACCCCACCCCAGCCAAACCCCCCTCCCTCCCCCACCTCCACCCTCCCCCTTGATTTTGTCCATGTGTCCTTTATAGTAGTTCCTGTAATCCCCTGTCCTCACTGTCCCCTCCCCACTCCCCCCTGTCCATTGTTAGATTGTTCTTAACTTCAATGTCTCTGGTTATATTTTGTTTCCTTTCTTTTTTTTTTTTTTAAATTTATTATGTTCCAGTTAAAGGTGAGATCATATGGTATTTGTCCCTCACCGTCTGGCTTATTTCACTTAGCATAATGCTCTCCAGTTTCATCCATGCTGTTGCAAAGGGTATAAGCTCCTTCTTTCTCTCTGCTGCGTAGAATTCCATTGTGTAAATATACCATAGTTTTTGGATCCACTCGTTTGCTGATGGGCACTTCGGTTGCTTCCAGTACTTGGCTATTGTAAATTGTGCTGCTATGAACATTGGGGTGCACAGCTTCTTTTGGATTGGTGTTTCAGGGTTCTTAGGGTATAATCCCAGCAGCGGAATTGCTGGGTCAAAGGGCAGTTCCATTTTTAGTTTTGTGAGGAAATTCCATAAATAAGTACACTCTTAAGAGGGTTATATTTAAAAACAAAGACTGTGGTGCAGCGATGCAATGAGAGAAAAAGGATATAGTCACGTATGAGAGACATTCTGCAGCTCACATTCCCTAGGGCCCCTTCTCTGAGCACACAGGGCACAGGTGAGTCTCTGGTTTACCTCCCACCTTTGGATTGTGTGAGCAGCCTTGAGACATCACTGAAAAAGCTCTAAAATGAGTTTTCAAGTAGTTAAGCAAGGCTTATCAAACCGGTTAGGCCAGTTGTAACTCATCAGTAACTAACTCGGGTTGCCAGGGGAGTTTGGAACCTTAAGCCGGGTGTCAGAAATTCCACCGCTCTTATCTTGTCTAAAAAGAAACACAGCAACAACAAAACACACCACTGGCTATCCAGGCTTCCTCAGTAATAAAAGAGATAAAGGAAGAACTTTTCCAAGCCAGTTATAAATTAAACCTATCTCCACATAAAATATTATTAATATAAATATTTGTTATTGTATGGTTTTTGGAAAGGCCATGGAGATCTGGCAATGACCTTGTTGTTTATAGTTGTTACCTTAAGAAGAACTATTGATCAAACCCTTATGAAATAGTCATATCCTGCATCCCAAGAAGGAATTTTAATTTCCTTTATTCTGAATTGTTGTTTACTTAATAAAGTAACTACAGTCATTTAATTCCATTCTCAAGTGGATATTTGCTTCTCTCTGATGTTTGAGGAGAGCTCTGCCATAAATAACAAGCTAGATTTTTTGTCTTTGACAAAGATGCACAATCTCAGAGCCTTACGTACTAGCTATTCTAAACTATATATATGTGAGCTCTGGTCCCCAAGCTGACATCATTCAAACTACTTTCTGATTTTATTAGTAGATCAAGTTAGGATTCTAGGGTCCTTTCATTCCTGAAGCAGACGTGCTTAATGAAGGGCTTCTGACTCAAGACTGAACAGAATAATTATTGTTTAAACTGAACTGAATGGACTGCTTTATTGTGGTTATTTGTTCAAAATAGTGTGATTATCTTCAATGATTTATTATTATGCATACATAAATGGGACATCTGTTTCTTTTTAAACTATCTCTAATGTTTAGTTTACTGGATTCTTTTTTTTACAAAATAAAAGGAAACAATTTCATTGGTATCTAATTCGCATCGACATTCCTCACAGAATTTAAAAACAAATACTTTGATCCAGTTCCTTTATTTCCATGTAATATATTATTTGCATAGGTTCTATAACAACCTCTTCCCATTTTAACTAGGATGTAATTAGAAAAATTAATTGTATAATTGAGGTCATATCTAGAGGATCATATTTAAGAATTATTCTCATTCAATAAAATATGCCAAGTCCACAATTAAGAAAAAGTGTTGATATTATATGTGGAGTCAGTGCCTTCAAAAGTCTTTTTAAAAGGGGGTAGGGTTGAACGTAGCTTAGAGGATCTCAGTCTCAGGGATAGTAATGGGGCTACTTTCTTGTAAGCAAGGAACCATGGCCAATTCTGTGGCCATCGAGGGAAGATTTGTGAATCTGTATAGGAAGTTCAGTGATATCTGATGGGAAGAGTGTTCTATGCTTGGTTTTTCAATCTTGGGATAGAAGAGAAAATAACAGAGGATCTTAGAAGAGCAATCCAAATTTTTGAGTAAAATTTCTAGACAGAAGTTAATTTTCTGGCCATAGAATTTGAAGAGCAAACTCAAGGAGGTGATTATGATTAATTAACACTCTTGCTCTCCCTAAAGAGTTAGGCCAAACATAATAAAGCCAGTTCTTTATTATAATTATGAACAATTTTTGACAGATTACCTGTGATTGTGAGACAGGGGAGACTATTAAGAGTCTTGATTAAAGGATCCAGACTAAAATAAGTTACATGTTAGTTTGACGATTTTTGTGCAGTTGAGATACAAATAATTTTTCTCTCATAGAAAAGAGAATTCAAAACCTTACTTTTTTTGCTCTGTACAAAATTAACCAGTTTTGAATCTAACTCAGCAATATTATTCTCAGTTAAACTCTAGTTCCTTTATTAAGTATCCAATATATATCTAGTCACTGAAATATACTTTAAACAGGTTTTAACATCTTATGAGCCCCTTTATTAATTAATAAGTTGAATAAAATATTTGGCAAACAATTTACTTCCTATTTTTATGCAAGTCATGTTTTAATTTTTTAAAAATTATCCTTTAATAATGTTTTCAGAATACCCATTCTTCATATTATAACTGTATGTTACAAAACTAGTTATAATTAGTAAAGTTTTTTTTTACCAAACTGGTAAGTAACTCTCCTGGGAAGAAAGTGGCAGTTGAGTAAGGCTACAGAGGCACTATCATCCATTGCCTTTTAACAGTTTATAAAAAAGGAGGGATTTAGTGAAAACAAATTATCATTTCAAACTCTCTTTCACTGTGTAATGGGGTCAATGACTTTTTCTGTAAAGGGCAAGACAATGTATATTTTAAGCTTTTAGGGCCACATAGCCTCTGATCATATGTTTCTCTGTTTTTTTAAAATAATTCTTAAAAAATTTAAAAGCCAGTCTTGACTTACAGGACACACAAAAACAGCCGGTGGGATGTAGCTTGCCAATGTCTACTGTAATTTGTTGAGGGTAACTATTTGCTAAAGGTAAGAGTATTCCATGCAACAGTGTTAGGCAGCCAGTTAGCTCAATATTTTGATTCTCATTTTCATCTTGTAGCTCCATCTATAGGTCATCTGTACTGTCCCAGAATGTTTTCCCCCAATGATTAATTTTTAAAAACAATTATTACACTGTCAATTGCATGCTGTTTTAGACATTCCTACTTAGAAAACTGAGATTACATAATCTTATTAAGGGCTTAATAGAGGAAAATAATAGAAATGTTGTATTTTGGAATGTATGGACAGAAAGTGAAATGATTGAATCACAGCTGTTAGGATCAATTTGAAAGCCACAGAATAGTCTTTCAAGAAGCATATATATACATATGTGTACACATACGTGCATACATGTATACTTTTTGCTCATGATATTTTTCAGCTTGGAATGCTTTTTCTTCTTCCCATGTATTCATTACCAACAAATATTCATAATTCAGTAGCTTCACATAGTTCAATAGCTTCACATATTGGTAAGTGATTAAATTGAATATGTATTATTGGGCTTATTTTCTGCAAGGGAAAAATATTTCAAGGTATTATTAGTGTACTGATAATGCATTGAAATGGCTGATTTAGAAATCTGAGTAGTGTGCTCTGAGAGCTATTGAATAAAATGTCAGCTGTCATCTGCTTTAGTGCTTATTGGTTTTGCCTTTGTATGCAGTTCTTTGGACTGTGATTTGGTGACCCACAATAAAATAGTATTTGCTTTTAGAAGGTCATAACTGAAGCCAATTTTGATCATTACCCATAAACACCAACTATTTTTATCAAATTAATTAGCTATCAGTATAAATAAGACACTTGCATTTGAGAATTGTGGATCAATAAATATCAAAGGTTTAAGGTTTTTGCCTCATGGGCGTGGACCTAGAGGTGTTCCATCGTGGAACAATATGCAGGAGGAGCGTGGGAAATACTAGAGGGAGGACCAGTAAGTAGTTTTCAGGGTTTGTGAGAACAAATAATGATAAGTCTGTGACACAATCAAAATATGTTTTTTTATTCTTTAATATGAAGTTCAACAAGTAAATTAGTTTTTATTTCAAAGGAAATAATAGTATTAAACTAAACTTTCATTGTTATATCAGAGTATGGAAATTTTCAAGTTGGCAGAGCCTGCTTTGGGGAGGGCCAGTGGAGGAGTTATCATGGAGACCAAAACAGAACGTTGATTCAGTTGAAAACAGCCACTTTCATTTCTCTTCAAAATCTGTAGTTTTTCCAATTGAGGCTGCAGATAACATTTCTTTCCTGCCTTATCTGGTATATATTTTTTTGAAGTGGGATGTGAGACATCTCACATTGGGATGTTGGGAGAATCTAGAGATCTGAAGGCTACTAGCTGTGCCGTTAAATGGAAAACAGAGTGAAGACTTGTAGTGCAGTAATACCACTTTCCACCATGCACAACTTCAGACACACCACAGAGAACAGTTGTTATGCATAATCACAGTCTTATTGGTGCTTTTTGTAATAAAATAAGAAGTCTTGCCAGAGGCTTTAATCTTAAGTTTCATTCTGTGTCTTTAGATATCATGTCTATTTTTCTAACTTGTTACTTGACATACAGAATCAACAATATCTTATTTTTTGAATTGAGACAAAATCTACCATTCTGTTTTCCTAAGAATAATAACAAAAGAACTTAGACTTCCAACATTTGTCTGTAAAACATCTATATGTAAATGTCCTGTGACCGGCCCTCTAAGAATCTGTGAGTTATGAAGCTGAGCGGATATCATGGGTATGTGTGGATATGTAATGTATAAAGATCAGTTTGAGTTTGCATGTAATTCTAGTATTCTATAATGTATTTATTTCAAAACCTCCATATTCCATTAATTGGAACTAACATACTCTGAAATAAAAAGCTTCCTTAAAAAATACAATTATGCAATTTTGTTCCTCTTAAGAGCACAGTATAAGTCAAATACACTTAACAATGGTTTCACTGCACTCAGTTTTTGAAATTCTGTAAGAACAGATAAAATAGAATAAGCATAAATTATATTTTATGTAAATATAATTCTGAAGGGCTTTAAAATGTGGTACATTTACACAATGGAATACTACTCAGCAGAAAGAAAGAAGGAGCTCCTACCCTTCGTGACAGCATGGCTGGAACTGGAGAGCATTATGCTAAGTGAAGTAAGCCAGGGAGTGAAAGACAAATAGCATATGATTTCACCTATAAGTGGAACCTAATCAACAAAACAAACAAATGAGCAAAATAGAACCAGAGACTTGAAAATAAAGAACAAACTGACAGTGACCAGGGTGGGAAAGGGAGATAAGGGGGAAAGAAAGGGAAGAAGCAAGCCAAGGAACATGAATAGAGACCTTGTGGGCATAGAGGACAGACATATGGGAAGAACTGACTGCAGGAGTGGGAGAGATTGGGGTTAGGCTGAGCAATGGAGAAAAAGGCAGAACAACTGTAACTGAAGAATAATAAATTAAAAAAAAAGTATAGATAGAGCATTTTGAAGTGTGTAAATGTTTTCTATGGAATTAAATATTTCTGAACAAATAGCTTATCCATAGATAAATTAGGCTCAACTTTCATGTGTGTATAACTTAAATGTTTTTCAGAATCAATATCTTTAAATGAAAGACATCATCATATGATTTGGTTTTAAAAGGAAGGTTTTTTTTTTTTTTTTTAATAAAATGAGAGAGGGTCACTCTTACTTTTCTCCAAAATTTAGAAAAAAAAATCAGGTTATGGGAGGCAACTCTGACATTAAAGTTACTAAATAGACACAAAGAAGAAGAACTGATACAAGTTTATCTTTTTCTTCCACTCAAATATGTCTTCAGCCCTGACTGGAATGGCTCTGTTGGGTGATGTCGGGAAAGTGAAAGGATGCTGGTTGGAGTCCCTCTCAGGGCACATGCCTGGGTTGTGGACTCAGTCCCTGGTCGGGGTGCATGTGAGAGGCAACCAATCAGTGTTTCTTTCCCTCCCTTTCCCCTCTATTTCCCTTTCTCTAAAAATAAATAAACAAAAAAATAGTTTTAAAAGAATTTAACTTGCCATAGCTGAGAATGGGTCAATACTGAAACATCAACTGAGCTGGGACCATAAGTATCTACAAACTATAGCAGGGGTCGTCAAACTATAGGTAGAGTGCAACATTCAATCTGTCTTTATAAATAAAGGTATTAGCACATGGCCATACCCATTCGGTTAGCTTTTTTTCTATTACTGCTCCCATACTACAATGTCAAAGTTGAGTAATTGCCACAATAATCGTATTGGTTCACAAAGTATAAAATATTTAATATCTTGCAAATAATTTTGCTGGCCTGTAATGTACAGTAATTATTCAAAAGTTTATGTTAATGATTAAAAAGAAAAGACAGCTTCTGGGGGTTTCTGGCTTCCATGCAGAGTTAGAAAACAATACATAAAAAAGCAGAAACAGCAAAGCAGAAACAGATAAGTTTATATCTTAAAGAGAAAAACATGCAATATAGAGTTGGATCAATTACCCAGTATTTTATTGAGAATCTGCCATAGGGTCAACAATATTCTAAGTCTTATAAGGAGTGCAGAAAGTATAGGAATGCTTTTAAACTTGTAGATATGATCATCAGAGAATATGTTCCGTAGGTAATTTTGAATTAAATAATATAAAAGCTCCTGGGATGATGTTAGTGAAAATGGTGAGCCCCTGCACAGAAATGTTGAAAAGGAGCAATAATTGTCAGAATTAACTTTATTTGGAAAATTGTCAAAGGTCTAAAAGAAAACAAGTAAATGAACAACTTACAAATGGTAAGAGAAATTTGTTGCATTTTTACTTGCCTTTGTCCCATCCCCTGTCTGGCTTGATGGTACTCTTGAAGAAAGCAACCTGCAGGCCCAGTGTGGAATTCTGGCCCCTGATTCTGGAGAGAGCAGAGCAGAACTGGTTCTTAAAGCACTGTGTTTATAAATTTTGACCTACTTGTGGGCTGCGTAAGTGATTCTTTTGATACGTAACCATGAAGTCGGAGACAAAATCAAGGCCAAATTCACCAAGCCATGGCAAATTTAAGATGAAGGGACCTAAGGGTGTGGGAAAATGGAAGCAGGTAAAGATTGACCAAATACAATATATTTGGAGATGGACAGATGGATAACCTGTATACTTTGAGGGAAGGACAGATTACCAGTTGGTCTCCCCTGCCAAGATTTCCTCCAGTCTCTTTTCAAAGAAAGACCCCAAGAAGAGAAAGGCCTAGGCTATGTAAGAAGGAGAGGAAGAAGGAGAACGTAGCTCCTCAAAATGAAGCTGAAGAAGAGTAAAGATGTAGAAACTGAAGAACCCAGTTCCTAGAAAGAGTTTGAGGTCAGAGATGCTGAGCCAGAGCCCCAGGGAGATGGCGCAGTTTGTCCTGATCCAGAGGAGGGGAAAGGGCATCAGGAAGTCAGGCCCAGATTACTCCAAAAAAGAAGAAAAACAAAGGGAAAAAAAACTGAAGCCTTCCAAAGGTGCTACTCCAAAGGTGCCATGAAGAGCAAAGACCTGGACGCCTGGCATGCATGACCAGAAGGCAGATGCCTCAGCTTGAAAGGATCTGTTTGTGCCCAAGCCCATTTTCCATGCACTCAGTGTTTGAGGCTTCTCTGTACCTACACCAGTTCAAACTCTGACCTTGGCACTTGCCATCCATGACAAACTGAACATCCTTGGGGCTAGTGAGACAGAAAGTGCGAAAATTCTTGCCTTTGCCATTCCAACGATTCATTCAGCACTACGGCAGAGGTGAAGAAGTCTATCCCAGCTCTAAGTAACACAGCAGTGCCACTTAGTGAGACTGGATCACCAAGCAAGGCTGCAACTGAGCTTCTTCTGATAGAATTGGAATTTAGGGTGAAGCACTGCCCAGTAAGGCTGGAATGAAGGCTACAGCACCACCCAGCAAGGCAAGAGCCAAGACTGCAGCTGTCATCTCAGACCTGGTGCCCTGGTGCTGCCCTTCTGTGATGCTGCTGCTGGGGAAGGACCTTCTTCCCTAATCAGGGAGAAGCCCATCCCCAAACAGGTTGCAGACAAAGGGGAAAAGTTTGATGAAGAGCAGACTAGAAAGCTACACTTTTGGATAGCAAAAGTGTCACCTGTAAATTATATCCAAAGTGTCCTCTACTCGGACTTGTTCTGACTCCCACTCAAGAACTAGCTATCCAGGTCAAACAGCACATTGATGATGTGGCCAAGTTTATAGGAATTAAAACTGCTATTTTGGTTGGTGGAGTGTTGATGCAGAAATAGCAGAAGATGCTGAGCCACCAGCCTGAGATTGTGATTGCTACTCTGGGGTGCCTGTGGGAGCTAGTTAATCATTGAGTGACCTTCGACAACTCAGGTGCCTGGTGATCGATGAGGCTGACCAGGTGGATGAGAAACTACACTTTGCTGAGCTCTCACAGCTGCTAGAAATGCTCAGGGACTTCCAATAACACCCAAAGAGACAAACACACTTCTTTTTTTCTGCCACAGTGACTCTGGTACCTAGAGCTTGTGATTGAATCCTTCATAGAAAGTACACAAAGAAAAGTGACAAAACTGCCAAACTTGACCTCGCCATGCAGAAGATTGGCATGAGGGCAAGCCTAATGCCATTGGAGACACCGAAAGAGACCAAGATTTCTTGTGAGAATGATGAGAAAGACTTATATTGGTACCACTTTCTGATGCAGTATCCAGGCCTCAGCTTAGTGTTTGCCAATAGTATCTCCTTCATCAAATGCCTCCCTGGGTTCCTCAAAGTCTTAAACATCATGCCACTGCCCCTACATGCTTACATGCACCAGAGCAGAGGCTCAGAAACCTGGAGCAGTTTTCCCATATGGGAGATTGTGTTTTCCTGGCAATAGATGTGGCAGTTGGGGGCCTGGATATTTTTAAAGCCCAGCATGTCATCCTTTACCAGGTCTCTTGCACTTTAGAGATCAATGTTTACCGAAGTGGTCAAATTGCTGGTGCCACCAATGAAGGTCTCAGCCTGATACCAATTAAGTCTGAGGACATGATCAATTTTAAGATGTTTTACAAAACCCTTAAGAAAGATGAGGACATCCCATTGTTCCCTGTGCAGACAAAGTACATGGATGCAGTCAAGGAGCAAATCCAGTTAGCTCAACAGATTCAGAAAGCTGAGTATCGGAACTTCCCAGCTTATCTGCACAACTCTTGGAGTGAGCAGGCAGCAGCTACCCTTGCAACTGAGATGGATGAAAAAATGTATAAAGGAGGAAAAGCAGACCAGCAAGAAGAGCATCAGACACAAAAGCAGATGAAGATCCTGAATAAGCTGTGCCATTTACTTTCCCCACATTGTTTAAAGATTACCTGAAAACAAAGTATCCACTCAGTCTGGCAAGCTGCCTGCATTCATGCCTTCCCCAGGAAATGGTGAGTCTGCTTTGAACTGCTTCTCCAAACAGAAGAAGAAGCAGCCCAAGCCAAAGGGAAGAAAAGCAGCAGGGAGAGCCACAGCCAAGTATGAGTGCAAATGAACTGACCCCAAGTCAGAGTCTGCTGGTGACCACACAATTGGGTCCATGTTCTCTGGTTATATGGAAAAACTTCCACCTTTCGTTTCACTTCACTGTCAACCTGATTACAAAGTGTCCATCTCCTCTTACACACTACCCCCACAACAGGAGTGACCTCAGAGAGATGTCTGTTGTTTTGTAGTAAGAATTCTATGCAGCAGATTATGTATTTCTGTATTTCAGTGTTTACAAACTTATATGTTCATCTTGATTTCCTTAATTAAAAACAGTAGAAGCAGAAAAAAAAATAAAATGTTTCCTTTTTTCATCCAATTTGACTAGTTCTCATGGTAGAGAAGTGATTCTGCAGAGGTCATTCCATGAAAGTATCAAAAGTAAATAGATAAACTGTTGCTACCTGGGGTAAGTAATTAATAATAATAATAATAATAATAAACACCTGTTAAGGCAAAAAAAGAGACACTCAAAGTCTAGGAGGTAGAGTTTTTGAAGAATTAAGGCATTGAAAACTCTTGTGTAGACAAAGAAATTTAGAAAGCCATTCTTCTGTCCAGGTTAGGGTGCAGGCACAAAAAATTTCTCGAGATGACACTAATCTTTGACCTCAGGCTGACCTCAGGTTGATTGAGCTTAGTGCAAGCAGAAAATGAAGGTTAAAGCAAAGTTGTAAATGGCCTGGCTATATGTTGAAGGAGTGAGGAAGTAAACAAATCATGGATGAAGAACTAAAAGAAACTAGAACAATACATGAATAAATAGAAAATATCAATATAGATATTTTGGTTATATGGAAAAACTAACAAGTTTTTCTTCCATCGTCTAACAAGATAGAAATTTTAAAAAATCAAAGAGTAATTCGGGATCCAAAAAGTGCATTAATTGAAATGAAAAGCTCACTAGAGGTTTTCAACAACAGATTTTAGTAGGCACAAATGATAATCAGTGGACTTGAAAGTATCAGGTGAAATTATCTGGTATGAAGCACAGAAAGAAAAAGTTTTCAGAAAAATAAACAGAGCTAAAGGAACCTGAGGAATACTGTAAAGCTGACCAACATGCCCATAATGGAAATCCAAGGAGGAAAGGAGAGAGAATAGAGATGACAGAATATTTGAATGAATCATAAACAAACACTTCAACAATTTGATGAAAGACATTAATCTACACATCTAAGAGAGTCAAAGAACTACAAGAAACAAACTCAAAAAGATCCACAAGACACATTATAATCAACACATCAAAAGATAAACACAAAGAGAATCTTGAAAGCAGCAAGAAAAAAGCCATTTGTCACTGGGAGGGAGACCTCAATAAGAATCTCAGCCAATTTATCCTCGGAAATCAGATACCAGCAGGCAGTGGATGATATATTTGAACTGCCCAAAGTTAAAAACTCAAGCAGGAATTCAATGTCTTATAAAACTGTTCTTCAAAAATGGGAGCTATTAAAACACTCTTAGGAAAAAGAAATGGAAGGAGTTAGTTTCTAGTAGATGGGCCCTACAAGAAATGCTAAAAGGAGTCCTTTGGGAAGAAATTAAGGAACACTAAACAATAACTAAAAAATATCTAAAGAAATAAAGAGCACTAGCAAAATCATGTATGTAGGTAAATAAGCTAGTATTGTATTTTGATTTATAATTTCTCATTTTTTAGCTCTAAGATTTAAAATATAAATTCATGAAACAATAATTATAGATCTGTGCCAATAAGCATACAATGGATAAAGGTGTACTGACAACAATAAAATATAGAACTGTATAGAAATGGAGTCTTTTATACAAACTTGATTGTCATAAATTTAAGAGGTTAACTGTAATTCCAAGGGTAATCACTGAGAGAATTACTAAAATGTATACAGAAAAGGAAATGAGAAGGGAATCAAAATGATAAATTACCAAAAAAATCAATTAAACATGAAAGAAAGCAGCAAAGGAGGAATTTAGGAAAAACAAAAATATGACACACAAAAAACAAATATCAGAAAGGATGCTCAGCATCATTAGCCATCAAGAGAGATGCAAATTAAAACCACAATGAGATACCACTTCACACAGGTCAGAATGGCCATGATTAACAGATCAACAAACAAGTGTTGGAGAGGATGCAGAGAAAAGGGAACCCTAGTGCACTGTTGGTGGGGATGCAGGCTGGTGCAGCCACTGTGGAAAACAGTATGGAATTTCCTTGAACTACTAAAACTGGAACTGCCTTTTGACCCATCAATTCCACTGCTGGGATTATACCCTACAAATCCTGAAACACCAATCCAAAAGAACCTATGCACCCCAATGTTTCATAGCAGTGCAACTTACAAATGTCAAGTGCTGGAAATAGCCTAAGTGCCTATCAGCAAATGAATGGATCAAAAAACTGTGGTACATTTATACAATGGAATACTATGCAGCAGAAAGAAAGAAGGAACTCCTACCGTTCATGACAGCATGGATGGAACTGGAGAGTATCATGCTAAGTGAAATAAGCAATGGGGTGAAAGACAAATACCATTTGATCCCACCTACATGTGGAACCTAATCAGCGAAACAAACAAATGAGCAAGATAGAACCAGAGACTTAGAAATAAAGAACAAACTGACACTGAGCAGAGGGTCAGAAGCAGGAGAATAATGGGGGAAAGAAGGGAAGAATTGTCAAGAAACATGTATAAAGGGCCCATAGACAAAGACAACGACAGTGGGGGTGAGGATTGAATGTGTGAGGTGGGGGTGGCTAGGGAAGAGGAGAGTAATAGCAGGAAAATGGGGACAACTGTAATTGAAGAACAATTTAAAAAAAGAAAAAACAATTTTTTAATAAAAAAAGTTAGATTGGAGATTGAAATGAAATGGAAAATAGAAAAACAATAGAGAAAATCAACAAAACCAAAAGTTGGTTTTTTTAAATATCAGTAAAATTGACGAAACTTTAGTGCAGGGGTGTCAAACTCATTTTCACCAGGGGCCACCTCAGCCTCACAGTTGCCTTCAAAGGGACGAATGTAATTTTAGGACTGTCTAAATGTAACTATTCCTTAACAGTTAAGTGAGAGCTTGACACTGCTGCCGGGTAGAAACAAGGTGCTGGGCTGGATAAAACAAGGTGGAGGGCTGGATTCAGCCCGGGGGCCTTGCGTTTGCCACCTGTGCTTTGTGAGACAAATCCAGAAGAAAACAATAAATAATTATTAAAAATCACAAATATAGTAGGAATGTTACTATTAACCTTAAAGAAATAAAAATTATTATGAGACTATTATAAATAATTGTACACAGATTAAATAAACCAAAGAAAATGGATAATTATTAGAAACATATATATAGCTAAACTGAGTCAACAACAAACAGATAATACGAACAGATCTACAACAGGTAAAAAGATTGATGTAGTAGTAAAAACTCTCCCAGTAAGGAAAAGTCCAATCCATATGACTTCACTGGTGACTTCTACCAGTAATTTAAAGAAGAGTTAATACCAATTGTTCTCAAAATCTTCAAAAATGGAAGAGGAAGAACAATTCCGAAGGCATGCCATGAAGCTAAAATTATCCAGATATCAAAGACAGACAAAGTCCTCATAAACACACAAAAACACAAACGAATATCTCTTATGAATATAGATGAAAAACTTCTCAACAGAGTACTGGTAAACCAAATCCAGCAGAACATTATAAAGATTGTATACTTGCACCAAGTGAGATTTATCCCAGGAATACAAGAATGGCTCCACAACAAAAAAATCAATTAATATAATACACTACATTAATAGAAAAGGAACAAAGAACACACAACCATCTCAATTGAACAGAATAGACATTTGACAAAATCCAACATGATAATTTCATGATAAAAACCATTAACAACATAGGAATAGGAGGGGAATTATTGAATGTAATAAAGGGTTTTTATGAAAAAACCCACAGCTAAGGTCATATTCAATGATGAAAAGCTGAAAGCCTTCCCCTTAAGATCAGAAACAAGACAATAATACCCATTTTCTCCACTTCTATTTTTAACAACATGCAGGAGGTTCTAGCCAGAACAATTAGGGAAGAAAAAGAAATATACATTGGAAATGAAGAAGTAAAACTGTATGTAGTCACAGATGACATAATTTTATACATGGAAAATCCTAAAGAAAGCACACACACACACACACACACACAAAATACTTCATAAATTCTGCAAAGTTGCTGGATTTAAAATCAGCATTCAATGTTAAATTATAATTCTATATGCTAATAATAGACAATCTAAAAATGACAATAAGAAAGTAATTTTATTTATAATAGCATCCCAAATAATAAAATATCTAGGAATAAATTTAACCAAAGCTGTGAGCCACATGAAAGGCCTGTATCCTAAAACTACAAAACATTACTGAAATAAATTTTAAAAGATTTAAAAAATGGAAATACAACCTATGTTCATGGGTTGGAAGACTTAATATTTTTTATTATTGTAAAACTTCATAAAGTAGTTTACATATTTAATACAATTGTTATTAAAATTACAGTAATACTTTTAGCAAAAATGAAAAGCCATTCTTTATATTCATATGAACCCCAAAAAGCCAAATGATATTGAAAAAGAAAAATCTTGGAGGACTCACACTTTCCAATTTCAAAACCTAGTACAAAGCTACAAATCAAAACAGTGTGGAACTGGCATAAGGATAAAACTATTAATCAGTAGAATAGAACTGAGAATCCAGAAATAAATCCATGTGGCCATGATTAGCTGATTTTCAACAGGAATCTCACAAAGATTCAAGGGTGCTGGGGCAGAGGACATACAAAGAAATACATTGGATTCATCACACTATATACAAAATTAACTTAAAGTGAGTCAACAACTTAAATATGAAAGCTAAAATTATAAAACTCCTAGAAGAAAACAAAGATAAAAATTTGTGACTTTGGATTACACAAAAAGTACAATCAACAAAAGAAAAAATATAGACAAACTGGATTTCATCCAAATAAAAAGCATATGTGCATCATAGGCCTCTATTAAGGAAGTGAAAAGACAATCTACAGAATGGGGAAGATGTTTGCAGATCCTGAGAAGGGTCTAGCATCCAGAATATATAAAGAACTTCTGCAAATAAGCTACTGAGCAACAAATAACCCAGTTTAAAAAAATACGCAAAAGGACCAGGTGGCTCATTTGGTTGGAGCATTGTTCTAAACACCAAAGGGCTGAGGGTTTAATTTCCAGTCAGATCACCTAGGTTTAAGTTTGATCTCTGGCTGAGGTGTGTACAGGAGGCAATTGACCAATGTTTCTCACTCATATCAATGTTTTTTTCTCTCTTCCCCTTCTCTCTCTTAAATCAATCAATAAATTAAAAATATATATATATATTCGGGTGAGGATTAAAAATATACAAAGGACTTAAACACTTCTAAAAAGATACATATGCATGAAAAGATATTCAACATTATAATTATTAAGGAAATGCAAATCAAAACCTCAATGAGATACCACTACACTCATTAGGTCAGGTATAAATTGAAAAAACAAAAACAAATATTGAGGAAGATGTGGAGAAATTGTTACCTTCATGTATTGTTGCAGCCTTTGTTCAAAATAGTTTGGTTTTCTTCCAAAAGTTAAACATAGAAATACCATTAGACCCAGTAATTCCACTCCTAGGATATACTCAAATTGGCTGTAGTAATTATTTTACTATGTGCATGTCTATCCAATCACCATATTGTACACATTAAAATATACAATTTTATTTAAATAATAAAAATATTAAAAACAATAATCAATTCTTTTTGAAACTCAGTTTTGAAAAATACTTGTACATGAATATTCAGAGCAGTGTTCACAATATCCAAAACTGGTGAAACAATCCAAACATTCATCAACTGCTGAATAAATAACTAAAATGTAGTGTATACACACAATGATTTATTATTTAGCCATAACAGGAAGTGAAGTATTGGTGCATGCTACAACACGGATGGACCTTGAAAGAAGTCAGACTCTAAAGATCACATATCCCGAGCAGGTAAAGAGATGAATGGGTTGCCAGTTGCTTGATGTTATAAGGAGGGAAGAATGAGCAGTGACAGCTTTTAAGAGGTAAAGTGTTTCTTTTGGAGTCATGAAAGGGTTTTGCAACGTTATATAGATGATGGTTGCAAAACACTGAATATAATTCATGCCACTGAATCGTACACTTTAAAATGTTTAATTTTATATTATATTAATTTACCTTAATTAAAACAAAAAACACTTCTGGAAATATTATATTGATTGATCAAGATTAAAAATTAATTCACAAAGCTTTTATAAATATTTTATTATCTATAAAATGAAGTAATAAAAGTAGCATTCATTTGTTTAGTCACTTGCACAACAAATGTTTATTATGCTAAGCGTTATTTTAAGCTTTAGGTTATATAGCCGACAGTACCAAAATAAAGTCCTTATTTTTGGGGGGATTATATGTTAGTTTGAGGAGACAGAAGATAAATAAATAACTACATAGTAATCCAAGTAGTGATAAGATTTATGAGGAAAGGTAAGCACAGTAAAGAAATGAGTGATTGTGTTATTTTAGATAGCATATTATATCCCTAGCACTTAGAACAAAGCCAACACTTCTATCATCAAATAAATACAATAAAATAATAAACAATCAAATGAATAGTCACCTTCAGAAAATGCAGATAAAAGCTTGATAGAATGAAAAAGTAGTAAAAAAGGAACCAAGTAAATAATCATCACGTGTATAGGAAGAGGAAAACATAAGACAGGTTGAAAGCCCAATTAAAAGAAGATAGGAATTGTGTGGAACAGATCACAGAAGATTTATAGCTTTACACCTGGATTTTATTTCTAGTTTTCCTGGGTCTGCAGTGGTATGTGGCTTTGACCCTGTGAGTGAATTGGATTAAATAGGGTAGTTGATACACACAGTGCTTGGCACACCATAAATGCCATAAAAACATAGTCCTAAGTATGGACAGTTTCAAAAACCATGGGAAAACATTAGTGCCCAAGAACACTTCAAGAATTTGATGATTGATTTGAGTTCTACATTATGACATTGATTTATATTATTATAGAATTATTCTGTGTCTTAACATTTCCAGTTATTTAAAAATAGAAATGCTCCTAGGAATTATTATACTAGTTTAAAAATTTTTTTTTATTCAGTTATAATTGTCTGCATTTTCTCCCATTACACTACAATTTTAACCTTATTAATCATTTGTAGTTTAGTTTAGGGTGGATTTATTTATGATATTCATTTTGATTACATATTATGAGAAGCAATCAGGTTGGAAAAAGAAATATCTTGATTCCTTATTAGAATTGAGGGATGATGAAAACTTGGAATATCAACAATAAATTGAACTTACTTCAAAAAATTGGGAAGGATAGCACCAGTTAACATTCAGATCCCTTGTGTTTTGAAATTAGGCTAGAATATGTATGATCTCAGAGTCTAGGAAAGGTTTTTTGGGTTCCAGAGCCATTTGTAAGTATTTTCATGTGAAATAACTAGGATGTATGCTTTCAGCTGCAGCTTTTCTTCTGTCCTTGCAACTTGATGACCCTGTGAATCATAGACAGAATGTAAATAACCAAACCATTTCTCCAGTGAATTGCTAACCAGATTCCTTTATTTATCCCTCAGCAGAAAATCAAGAAGTCATATTTATTCTATTCATTATGGAACCCATGGATGAGGTGGAAAACGACCTTGCAGAATGTACAATCTAGGCAAGTGGCAAGGAGTGCTTCCTGTCTTATAAAAGACATAAAGGCTCTTGTTTTGTTTTGTTTTGCTTTCCTGGGTCACAAATCAATACAATGTCTCTAAGAGGTGTTGTCTACTGATTCCACCAAATGAATAACAACCATGTACTGGTTCCAAATAAGGGTGCTTAAAGAGAGAATTACTGCAGTGCTAGTTTTATTTCAGCAGCTGTTCCCAGGCCAAATAACTATTAATTTATATGATATTAAGACCCTTACTCTACATTTTCCTCATTTCTTCCAATTGACCCTTTTGCTCTAAATTGTCTAATCGTCTAACTAATTTGGATTGTATTCACTCATTTATATTGTCCCGCTCACCATTCTCTAGGCCCAAATATTGAATAGTACCCACTAATTCACATTCTTAGTTGGTCTTTCAATTTTGATCCAGAAAGACTTCCTAGATTAGAAGAACAAGTATTTTTTGTGAAAAGTCAGAAATATACTTTTTATTTCTTTGGCATCTACTTTTGGATTTCTAAATTTAAATAGCAATAAGAAAAACAAAAAAAATGAGTTTGACTCTTGCCTCTTCCAGTTTTTAAACATTTGACAGAAAATAATTTACCCTTTTCTCATTCATAGAGGTAAAATAATATCAATTTCACATAATAGTAGTAAACAAAGATGTTGAGAAAAGATGTAGACTGCTTCATAATTTAAAAAATCCTATATGTAAATCTTGAAACTCAAAGCAAGAATTTTTTAGTTTGGTAATTAAAGGCAGACTGAGTAAGAGATGCATGCCTTTTCTTAACCAGTGGTCTCTAAACTTTTGTGATTGCACGTATCAGAAAAAAGTGATTATAAAGTTTCAATAGCACATATACTTGTTTATCTGTAAAGTACATTTCCACTATACTGATAAATCAGTTTTTATTTTTATATTTTCTTTATTTCAACATTTAATTTTATTAGCTGATAGAGTGTTTGAAAAATATAACAAAATAAGTGAGTATGGCTAATGGAGCAAACATTAATTTCCAGATCCTTAGGGTATAATCCCAGCAGTGGAATTGCTGAGTCAAAAGGCAGTTCCATTTTTCATGTTCTGAGAAAACTCCATACTGTTGTCCACAGTGGCTACACCAGTCTACATTCCCACCAACAGTGCATGAGAGTTCCCTTTTCTCCACAGCCTCTCCAACATTTGTTTGTTCATTTGTTTATGATGGCCATTCTGACTGGTGTGAAGTTGTATCTCATTGTGGTTTTAATTTGCATTTCTCTGATGGCTAGTGATGCTGAGTGTCTTTCATAAGTCTCTGTGCCCTCTGTATGGGATTATATCCTAAGAATCCTGAAACACCAATTCAAAAGAACCTATGCATCCCAATGTTCATAGGAGCACAATTTACAATAGCCAAGTACTGGCGCAACCTAAGTGCCCATCAGTAAATGAGTGGATCAAAAAGCTGTGGTAAATTTACACAATGGAATTCTATGCAGTAGAAAGAACGAAGGAGCTCCTACCCTTTATGACAGCATGGATGGAAGTGGAGAGCATTATGCTAAGTGAAATAAGCCAGGCAGTGAAAGAAAAATATCACATGATGTCACAATCCATGGAACTTAATCAACAAAACAAGCAAGCAAGCAAAATACAACCAGAGACATGAAAGAAAGAACAAACTGACAGTAACCAGATAATAGGGGAGAGAAGTATAATAGGGGATGTTAGGGGAAGGACCATCAAGGAACATGTATAAAGGACATATGGACAAAACCAAAGGGGGTAGGTTCAAGGGTGGGAGGTAGGGGTGGGTGGGGCAGGGGGCATGTGGTGGGGTGAAAATGGACTCAACTGTAGTTGAACAACAATAAAAAAATAAAATATCATCAAAATTCTGAAGTAAATATTAATTTCCTCCCATTGCTTGTAATAATTGATGCAGTGAGAAAGGAAGGAGTGAATAGAACAGTTGGTTACTCTCAGAGGAGTAGCCAACATCGTTCCACCAGTTTATTGGTGGGGGGGAGAGGGTAGAAACTGCAGGTAAATTGCTTTTACAAGTTGTGTGCACATTAGAAGCCAAATGACAAAGCAGAACTATGAAGCATGTGCAGCAGGAGCCAAGATGGGGGAACTGGCCTGGCAAAAATCTGGGTTAAGAGACTGGATGGGTGAGGCACACACACAGGACTGGGAAAAGCCAGGAAAGAGTTTGCATAGTTTGAAAGAAAGCCTGCTCTTTTCCAAACCTAAGGAAATATAAAGAAGCCTGACAAAGAACCCTTTATATGCCCTTTTTGGAGCATGCCCATTCCCTTCCTTATTTGAGCCCATACAGTTTGCCTTCTTTTTTCTGAAACTCTAAAGGTCTCTGTGAGACTTGCAAACAGGAGAGCAGTGATCAGCAGCTTTTGTAACTTCCTTCCCTAAGTCCATGCAGCACAATCGATAGTGTGATGGGGTACGTTGAAGGGCACAGAGACCAACTTAAAGGTCTCCTAATGTCCAAAACTAAAACACTGTGAGCAAAATTAATGAACAAAATAGTAATAGTAATGTAGTACTGGATTATAATTCAAGTATAAAATATATATGCACAAGTCCACACTGATATATGTGATTAAATAAATTTATGAGCAGGGAGAAGAAACAAATCTCCTGTGCCAAATATTTCTAAATAATTTACACAGATACGCTGCTCTCAAAGAGGGGAGCATAACTTCCACTGTCTACCAAAATTTAGGAGTTTGTCTTGAATGACTATTTTCCTGTTTGCTATATACAGTGGGAAAATTTTATAAAAATTTTAAATGATATTTTAAAATAATTTTTACCAGTTAAACTGTTGTTTTTCTGCATAGGGGGTTTTCTGAGCATCATATTCTGTCCTTTTTGAAGTCACTTCTATAGCAGACTTACTGTCTGAAACTATGTAAGACAGAAGACAATGGAGAACCGGGGAAACTAAAACCTTTCTGACCTGATAACCAGGTAGAGTCTAAGCACTTCTAGATTCACAATTGTTATTGCTGTTTCTTCTGATTAGATATTTTATCTCCATTTTCGGAGTGCCTTTCTTATTCTTCAGGACTTCAGTAAGTATTTGCCTCATCCACCTAGCTAGAAGTACTATCTCTAACTTTGACCTCCCATAGAGGTTTTTCTCCACTTTCTCATATAGTAGTACTCATTTTCTAATGTTAAATATTCACTTCAATTCTTGTCCTTTTCCCTCAGAGTCCAGAGTTCTAATGTTAACTCAGGTTGAAAATGCATCTAACCATAAACTTTCAATACTGTGCTTTTCCTGTGGCTGAATTGGTGACTAAATGCTGTCCAATAATGTAAATGGAAGAACGCCTAAAGTGAACAGAGGTACACTTCAGCATTCCAATATTCACCTTTTTTCTCCTTCCTGGGACTCTGGTGCTTGCATGTTGGACCTAACATAACTGCTAAAAAGCAAAGCACTTGTAACAGTTCTGAAGAAGAAAGCAGAAGGCAGTGGGATCTCTAATAATTTCATGTAATTGACAAACCATCCCTGGAGTTCCTGCCTTTTGACTTTTTTCTGTGTAGTAAATCTTTGATTTCAGTTCCTATTGCTTTGGGTTTTCTCTTATATTCATAAAACCTAGGGAAAAGATTCACACAGTTGTTGACACAGTTATTTATGTGTGTATCTTTTCCCTGATTGTTCTGAAAATTCTTTGAAAATAGGGAAATAGCATGCATACCAAAAACTTTATAGAATGTATATTAGTGGTTGTATAGGGGTAGGGGTGTGAAGTGGAAGGGAATAGGGAATTATTGCCAATGTATATGGGGTTTCTTCTTGATGCTATGAAAATATTTCTCAGATTGTGATGATGGTTATATAATCCTGTAAATATTAAAAACAATAAGTTTTACACTTTAAATGGGTAAATTGTATAGAATTTGAATTATATATCAATGAATCTATTTTTAAAATAGAAAACATCTTAACCAAAGTGCAAGAGTAGGCAATAATCAGCAGCATAAATAAAATATGCTATCATCTTTTTACATTTGGAGGTATAGAATTAAAATGTGGAAAAGAAGACTGGGCCATTTTTTAAATTTTAACCAGCACCTTCTATAAATAATGTCTGTATACAAAGAGCTAAATGAGCTCTGTCACTTAAAAATAAGCATATTCAAGAGGAACCTAATCGAAAAAAGCAAACAAGCAAGCAAAATATAAACAGAGACATTGAAATAAAGAACAAACTGACAATAACCAGAGCAGGGGTGGGAAGAGGAGATAACAGGGGGTGGGAGGGGAAGGGTCATCAAGGAACAAGTATAAGGGACCCATGGACAAAGCCAAAGGTGGGTGGGATTGAAGGTGAGAGGTGGGGATGGGTGGGGCAGGAGAAAGTGGTAGAGGGAAAATGGAGACAACTGTATTTGAAGAACAATAATTAAAAAAAGAAAAAAATAAGCAAATTTAGTTTTCATGATCCATCTTTAAATTCCTGCAACACTGTTGGTGATCAACAATATTTATTGATTAAATAAAAAAATTGGAACTATCTCTAGAGTCTCTCGAAAAATGCACTGAGAATAACAAAAACATATTTTAAACATTTTACATTGGTCCTTACATCTGATGAAGAATAGTTTTGGAATTATGAATAATTTCAATAATTTTGAAATTATGTGACAACCATTCTATGTAAAATCATTTGTCTTCATAATTTTATTTATATTTTTCAAAGTGTATTAATCTGTTTTTCTCCCCTCCTTTTGTCTTGTGTTTTATTTTTCTTCTTCTTTCTCTGTAGATTCTTACAATTTTTCTCAACACAGAGCATAAGACAGCTTCCAAGAACTGCTTACATTTGGCCTAGGAAGGCATATATGAGCCACTCTGGGTTTAGGAGCATTACTTCAGTAACCAGTGTCAGAAAGAACAATTTGAAAATGGAGAGAAGATGTATAAATTTGATAAGAGATGATAAAAGTAATTTATATTCAGAATGATAAGTCTGGACTGAAATGCTGATAATGCTCATGGAAAAGAAGAAACAAAATATTACTAAGGGAAAATTATTAATATCTGATGGGCTTGTATAAAATGGATCCCACTGATATTATGAGTTTAGATTTCATGGCTAAGACATGGATGATATAACTTTGTAAAAGAGAATTTAGAATGTTTTAGAATGCAACAAATATGATGATATTAAATATAGCCATACCCAGAATTTTGATACAAACAGAAAATCTTCCTGTTAACCCTGTATGCAGTACCTAGATTTTCTTACTTATGATGGAAGATGAGGGGATGAGAGTTTCATGCTTAGCATTAAAATTTCTGAGCACTGGACACTGTAGATGGATCAATTAACATAGTGGTTTAGAACGTAGTGTAAATGAAGATAAGGTGGTGGTTCAGGCCCAGCATCATAGGCTGTACTTCTAACATTACAAATGAACCACCCATAAGTCACCAAGTAGAGTAGGGAACAGATGTAATTGTCTTAACATAAAAAAAATACTGGGGAAACATTAAATATATGTTCTATTTACAAGTTGGTTCTCAAAATGTGGGGGAGAGAATGATCTCTTCTAGTCAAAAATTTATAGTCAATGAAGGTAGATATATCTAACTTGAGGAATTATATATTATTCCCATGAGTTGGCAGAGGTTATTATATTGATCAATTTAGAAAAGACAAGTGATTTTAGAAATGCATATACTCAGATGTTATAAAGTCAAACAACCCCATTCAGGATCCTCTGTTCCTCAGGGCAATTATGTGACCCAGTTCCCTATTTCATGAATATGGTAGTCTATGACACAGATACTGATTCAAGTATGCACAAATTGCCACAGAAAAGTTATCTTTGTTACTACATCTTTCACTGCGTATTGAGTGTCAGAATGAACTGCATACAACAAATAGTCAAGCCAAGGAGTTGTGTCTATACAAACAAAAACTGTAAAGTAACAACTTAATTTTTTGAATTAGCAAGCATATTTTCAGTAGTGTTACAGCATATGTAATGAGTCTCTGTTTTAAATATAATAGAAAAATTGAGTGCTGACTTCTTTTTTGGACTTGTGTTGTAATGCCTAAATTTTCAAAGCATATGGTGGTTCTCGAAATTATCCTTTTCCACCTACTGCTAGAAATTTCTTGTCTACTGATTTCAGCACATCTTCAATGGTGTTAAAATCAATTAGTAATATATCAAAGAGCTGTTTTTTAAAAGAAAAAAGACAGAAAGTTTAACAATTATAGAGCATTTGCATATCAAGCCCTGTAAAAACCCACTATCTCATGATCTTTGATCTGTTCCTATGAGGCTAAATTCACAAATGTGTTTTCACAACCAGCTTTGAATATTATCAGAAAATAATCAGAACAAAAGTAAGTGATCTGGAGTTCTGACCAAGATGCACATGTAGTTAGAAATGCTTTGCTTCCTCGCACATCCAAAAGAAGGATAACAACCAATCTAAAAACAATAAATGACCAGAATTGCCAGAAAATCAAACTGCATGGAACTCCAACAACCAAGGAGTTAAAGAAACATTCATCCAGACCTGTAGGAGGTGTGGAGACAGGAGACAGGCAGCTGAGTGGAGAGGACACGTGGCAAGGAGGTGGACCATGCAGGCAAGGCAGGGCTGGCTGAATGATAAACTAAAACTCAAAGCTAGTTGTAAACTACTGCAGGCATTGCCACAGCAGGAGAAACTCCCAGTTGTACATGAACTTTGGAAAGTGAGGTTACAGCGGAGCAAGTGAGAGGCATTGTTTCTTCTCTGACCCCTCCCCTACAGGCAGCACCACAATGCAACAAAGAGGGTTGCCTCACCCTGGTGAATACCTAAGGCCCCAGCTCCTTCCAACATAACAGGTGTGCCCCAAGAAATATGGCCCAAAGGAGAGAACAAATCAAAACTCTAGAAAAAGAGCTAAGCGACAAGGAACTAGACAACCTATCTGATGCAGAGTTCAAAACACTGGTAATCAGGATACTCGCAGAACTGATTGAGCTTGGTGGCAAAATAAAGGGACAAATAAAGGCTACTCAAAGTGAAATAAAGAAAAATATACAGGGAACCAACAGTGAAGGGAAAGAAACTGGGACTCAAATCAATGATTTGGAACAAAAGGAAGAAAAAAACATCCAACCACAATAGGATGAAGAAACAAGAATTCAAAAAAATGAGGAGAGGCTTAGGAATCTCTGGGACAACCTTAAGCACTCTAACATCAGAATTATAGGGGTGCAAAAAGGAGAAGAACAAGAGCAAGAAATAAAAAACTTATTTGAACAATAATGAAGGAAAACTTCCCTAATCTGGCAAAGGAAATAGACTTCCAGGAAGTCCAGGAAACCCAGAGAGTCCCAAAGAAATTGGACCCAAGGAGGAACACATCAAGGCACATCAACATTAAGTTACCCAAGTTTAAAGTTAAAGAGAGAATCTTAAAAGCAACAAGGGAAAAGGAGACAGTTACCTACAAAGGAGTTCCAAGAAGACTCTCAGCTGATTTCTCAAAAGAAACCTTACAGGCAAGAAGGGGCTGGAAAGAAGTATTTGAAATCATGAAAGACAAGGACCTACATGCAAGATTACTCTATCCAGCAAAGCTATCATTTAGAATGGAAGGGCAGATAAAGTACTTCCCAGAGATAAGGTCAAGTTAAAGGAGTTAATCATCACTAAGATCTTATATGAAATGCTAAAGGGACTTATATAAGAAAAAGAAGATAAAAAATATGAACAGTAAAATGATAACTCTCAATTATCAACAACTGAACCTAAAAAAACAAAAAACAAACTAAGCAAACAACTAGAATAGGAACAGAATCACAGAAATGGAAATCACAGGAAGGATTATTAGCAGGGAGTGGAAGAGGGGAGAATAGGGGAAGAGATACAAGGAACAAGAAGCATAATTTGTAGGTACAAAATAGGCAGGGGGAGGTTAAGAATAGTGTAGGAAATGGAGAAGCCAAAGAACTTATATGTACAACCCATGGACATGAACTAAAGGGAGAAATGATGGTGAGGGTGTTGTAGGGCAGAGGGGGATAGACGGGAGAAAAAATGAGACAACTGTAATAGAATAATCAATAAAATATACTTAAAATTATACAATATTAAAGGAAGAAATAGAAAAATATACAAATAAATGGAAGCACATATTTTGCTCATGGGTATATAGAATATTGTTAAAATATCCATAGCAATCTTTAGATTTAATTTGATACTTATCAAAATATGAATTTTGTTTTTTCACAGAACTAGAATAATTTAAAATTTCTGTGAAACAACAAAAGACCCTGCATACCACAACAATCGTGAGAAAAAAGAACAAAGTTAGAGGTATCATGCTACCCGATACAAAACTGTACTAGAAGGTAATAGTATGCAAAACAGCATGGTACTGGCATAAAAACAGACACACAGATAAATGGAATAGAATAGAGAGCACAGAAATTGATGCATGCCTATATGGTCAATTAATATATGACAAAGTAGGCAAGAATATACATTGGGGTAAAGGCAGTCTATTCAATAAATGGTGCTGGTAAAATAGGACAGACACGCGCAAAAAAATGAAACTAGACCACCTTCTTACACCATATAGAAGAATAAACTAAAAATGGATAAAAGCCTTAAAGGTGACACCCGAAACCATTAAAATCCTGGTTTTAGATATAGGCAGTAAAATCTCAGGTATTGTTGGTAGTAATATTTTTCTAGTATATATTCTTAAACAAGAACAAAAGAAAAAATAAACAAATGGAATACATCAAATTTAAAAGTTTTGCACAAAAAACTAAACCATGAACAAAACAAAAAGACAACCTACCAAATGATAGGAGATATTTGCCAGTGATAGATTGGATAAGGTTTTAATATTCAACACTTATAAAGAACTCATACACCTTAATACCAAAAAATAAACCTAAGCAATCCAATTAAAATAATTGGCAGAGGACCTAAATAGATATTTTTCCAAAGAGGACATACAAAGGCCAGTAGACTATAAACAGATGCTCGATGCTACTAACCATCAGAGAAATGCAAATTAAAACCACAGTGACATATTGCTTCACACCTTTCAGAATGGCCATCATTAAGGAATCAGTAGATAGGTGTTGGTGAGGATGTGGAGAAAAAGGAACCCTCATGGACTATTGGTGGGCTTGCAAATTATTTCAGCCAAAGGAAAACAGTATGGATGGTCCTCAAAAAATTAAAAATAGAATTGCCTTATGACCCAACAATTCCATTTCTGGATATTTATCCAAAGAAATCCAAAACACTAATTCAGAAAGTTAAATGTATCCCTATGTTCATTGCAGCATTATTTACTATAGCCAAGATGTGGAAGCAACTCAAGTGCCCATCAATGGACAACTGGTTAAAGAAGAGATAGGCATATACAATGGAGCATTAGTCATGAAAAAAATGAAATCTTACCATTTATGACAACATGGATTGACCTAGATGGCATTAGGCCAAATGAAATAAGTCAGACACAGAATAACAGATACCATATGATTTCATTTATTTGTGGAATCTAAAGAACAAAATAAAAAACACTGAAACAGATTTATATATACAGAGAATAAATTGATGGTTGCTGGATGGGAGGGGGTAGGGTGAAAATGTGAAGGGTTAAGGATTACAAATTACTAGTTACAAAGTAGTTATGGGGATGTAAAGTATAGCATAAGGAATAGAAATAATACTATAATTACCATGTACGGTTTCAGGTGGGTAATGGAAATATTAGGAGGAAAACTTCGTAGATTATATAAATGTCTAATCAGTATGCTCTACACCTGGAACTAAAATAAAATAGTATTGAAAGTCAAAAAATCATTATTTTGAGTCCCATTTATAAGATTCTTCAGGTACTACTTCTAGTAATTACCTCTGTGTATAGGCCATGCTTTCATGTTTTCTTCATGTCTAATAATGTTTTGTTGAAAACCACCTCTTTTAAATTCCATACTATGCAGGTTTTGTTGTTGTGTTGTTTGTTGTTATCATTTATATTACTGTGGTTGTTTAGTGACTGTCCTGAAGAATTTAGTAAAGTCTCTATTCTTTGATATGTGCAGTTACAAATGTCTAACTCATTAATTTAGTGATCACTCAATGATTGAACATTTATTTCTGTAAATGTTTTAAACCAGTGTTTTTTCTATTGGCAGTATGCCTTGAACACTCTGATATTTTACAACTCTTCCAGAACCTTCATTTCCTTCATTTTGTAGAGCCTCAGTTGCAGACACGAGAGATCAGGCCCTTCTCAGGCCTTTCCCGGGCAGGGAAAATCTCTGTACTTGAATGTGGAATTCTCAATCCTCAGAAATATATCAGTGCTTTTCAAACCCCTCTATGGGCATCTAATTCCTATACAGGTGTAGAGTAAATGGAGGCAGCCTGGCTTCCTCACCCAGGTATCTGGGTAACTAAGGGAAACCAGGCATTTCGCTGACTAGGAAATGAACCTGTGATCTTTCAATCTGCAGGACACTGCCCAACCAGCTGAGCCACACCACCCAGAGTGATGTGAGTCTTTGTGCTTTCACATGCAAATTTTTCTTAACCACCCATTCAGTGAGTATGGCCATAAAGGTACTGTAGCAAAATGGGTTGCATGACACCCATTTTCTTTCTTCCCCAAATATCACCTAATTATACTTCTAAAGACAAATGTGTTCTTTCAAGTACTGTATTTGTTCTTGCTAAGGGTAGCCACTATAAACTCCAATGGATATAACTGGGGGGGGTGGGGCATTGCTGTTGGCCCCTCATTCTATTCGTACTCACAAGCCTAATGTTATTCCTGACCCTGCTGTAGTTTTTGCTCCTGATTCTTAGGGTCAGGTTTTTTGGTAGTGGGTGCATGTTTACTCAATTTTGCTATTGCTTGCTTTTTTGTTTGTTTTTATTTTTGTCCTTTGTTAGAATTCTGAGAATTCTGAATTCTAAGCCAACTGGAGTAGTTTGTGAGTGTTATGCAAGAAATTTGTCCTAATAACATAACTGTCCTAATAACGTCATCCATCTTGGGCTCACTAAGGTAAACATGAAGAAAATAAAGTTAATAAATACAACTTTCTATCCCAACCTATGTCTCTCTGGCCCATAAGTAGTCAAGGTTTATATAAAGACTGAACTAACATTTAGTTATAAGTTGTATCAATTTAAGTACATCTGTTCATCTCCAGTGTTGGATCTTGCCTAATATACGATCATATTGATCATATTGGCTGAAGATAATAAGTAACTTTGACACATCACTTAAAATTTCATTTGGTCTTCCAAAAACCTTTTGTGATAGAAACTATTATGAGTCCATTGCATAAGCAAGGAAGCTGAGGTTTAGCACACTTAGATAATTTGGCTAGTATACCAACAGCAGCTCACAGTGCCAGCATTCAGAATCATGTCTATTTTAAAACACCTCATATGACATTGTTTTTGTAATAGTACACAAAATACAAAAAAGAAATTGCAAGCAAAGCAAGGGAGACAACATGTACATTTATACTGGAAAGTAATAACACTGTCTTTATCCACAGAAAATATGATCGTGGGGAAAAATCCAAGGAAATCTACCGAAAAACTACTAATGCTAATAAAATGCTTTATTAGCTCTCTTTACCAAGACAGCAGCATACAATCCTAATATACAGAAATCAATTGTCTTTTATATACCAAACAATCATATATGATAATTTAAAAAGGGTATTTACAATAGTATTAAACTTCAAATATGTTTGGTAAAGTCTGATAAAAGATATTGAAGATCTGCACAGTGAAAAATATAAAGCACTACTGAGAAAAAGTAAAGGTTTTTTTGGAGTTTTTTTTATTGGCTTTTTAAAAATTGATGTTTTATTGTTATTCTGTTACAGTTGTCCCAATTTTCCTCCCTTTGCCCTCTTCCATAGCCCCGCCTCCCTCTTCCATAGCCCCACCTCCCGCTCCCACAGTCAGTCCCCACACTGTTGTTCATGTGTATGGGTTATTCATACATGTTCTTTGTCTAGTCCCTCCCCCTTCTTTCCACAAGTATACATCCCCACTTTGGTCACTTTCAGTCTGTTCCATGAGAGAAAGTAAAGATTTAAATAAATGAAGAAATGTACCATCTATAGATTGGAAGACTTAATATTGTTGACATGTAAATTCTCCCCAAACTGATATAAAGATTTAACACAATCTCAATAAAATTCCAGCAGATATTTTTGCAAATGTTGACAAACTGATTGATACTTAATGTGGACTTGCAAAGGGCCTTGATTAGCCAAAATAAATTTGTAAAGAAAATAACAAAGATGGAGAGCTAATACTATCTAATGTCAAGACTTATTATAAAGCTTATTAATCAAGGCACTTTTTGCATTGGTGAAGATAGATGAATACATTAAAGGAATAGAATAGACATCCAGGAACAGACACATACACATATGGACAAATGATTTTGAAAAGGTGCAAAGTCAATTCAGTGGAGAAAGAACAGCATTCATCAAATGAGGCTCAAATAATTGGATAACCATATTAAAAAAAACAAATTAATTTTGATCAATGACCTATGCTATATGTAGTAATTAACACAAAATAAATCATTGGACTAAATTAAAACTATAAAACTTCTAGGAAAAGAAGATAGAAAAAGCCTTGTGATTTTGGGTTAGCAAAGAATTCTGAGATATTAGTAAAAACATATACATAAATTAAAAAATGATAAATTGGATTTCATCAAATCCAATTAAATCAAAACTTTCTATTCTTTTAAAATGCTGTTAAGGGAATAAAAATAAGCCACAAAGTGGTAGAAATATGTGTAAAGCATATGTGAAATAAAAGACTGATATCCAAAATCTATAAAGAACTCTTTAAAACTTAAGAAGATATCATACAAGCTAATAAAAAGACAGAGCAAATTATTTGCATATACACTTCATTAAGGAAGGACAATTAGTGGTTGTCGGGGCATGGAGTGGAAATTACACAAAGGCAAGAAGAATGTTTTGAGCATGATGAATCTATTTATTACCAATTACAGTGATGATTTAAGGGCTCACACATGTACAAAAAGTTATGTGCAGTGTCAGGTGGGTACCTGAAATATTGGGGGGGCCACTTTTAAAGTATATGATTATCTCATCACTATGTTTTATACCCGAGATTAGTACCAAATAGTATTGAATGTAAACTGTAACAAAAATAAAACATAAATCAAATTATACACTATAAATACATGCAGTTTATTGTATATAAATTATATCTCAAAAAGTTAAAAGGAAAATATTCAAATCCAAAATTTATTTTTAGGGCTCAGACAAAAATTATTAAATAATTCTAAATGCTACAATTTTAATTCTTAGCAAATATTTCAATGTGTTTTTTTTCATGTTACATTGTTTATTTTTTATGTCTTGGTCATGATCAGGATTTTTAGTTCCTGACTTGAAAGAGCTATAAAGAGACCTGTTACACCTTTTTTCAGGGAAAGGCTACAATAATTCTTGTTCAAAATTACCTTAGGGAACCAGGAGCCAGCTTAACCCAATGACACCTTACACACTGATAGAGAATCTGATATGATAGATGTCAAAACCGGGACACACTTTGTTGGATGAAGACTGCTATTAACAGGGTGTACCTGGGGGGAAAATCACCCTTCTGCTTCAGTAGTTGCTCATATCATTGAGCTTGCCTGTGGAATGTAAGTATTTAAGATAGTTAATGTTGATTTATAGATAATCTTCTCTATGCAGAAAGACAAGCTTCTTTCTACTATAAATATTTAAAAATTTTCAGTAAACTCTGAAGTTATTTTCACAGTTGGAGTTAATATATTTTCCATTGATTCTTTATACAAAGTAAAGAACAAATATTTGCAACAGGTAATGGTCAGAAATTTTTAACATAAATAGTATATAGTTAATAACCAAATGAAAAAGATAAGTATATACATTATACAATTTAAATTAAAGAAGAGACACGAGTAGCCAATAAGTAAATAAGAAAGTTCTGAATTTCAGGAGTATTTCCACAAAACTATTATATATTCATTTCTCCCCTCAGTTTGGCAAAAGTTGAACACACACACCCAGAAGCTGCATTGGCAGCAATTCAGTGATGCTTTGCTGGATTGCTACGCTCTCTACTCGTGCTTTTGAGTTCTGTTGTACAGCTGTCTTTTTTCTTGAATTTTTCATTAGCACTATCATGGGTTGCAGCCACTGTATCCTGAATCACTTTTTACTAGAATTGGGAAGGGTTCAGTCATGAAGAAACCATGTATCAAGGCATAAATCCAGCCTCAAAGTCTCCCTTATTCAGAAAATCTTTGATTCCTGATCTGGGAACATGACTGCTTAAAATTCTTTATTCTTTAACAGAGAACTGCCAGACATAAATGCCATGTACATATATTTATAGTGGAGTCTTACTTACGCTTTATTGCAAGCATTATGAGATTTTGGAAAAAGACATATAGTACCCATTGTCTTCTATTACATAAAATAAAGACCAGAATGGAATTTTGGCAGGAGCAAAAGACAGTGTTAAACATTTTCATTGGTTTTGCATTTTACTTACTATCACTGACATGATAAATTCTAAACACTATTGTTTTGTAATGTGGTAATAACTTTTTTCCTTTTTTTAAAAAGCAAACTTTGATTTTACAAGTGAAAATATGAGTCTTTAGTTAAAAAGATGGCAGTCAAGATGTCAGAAAGAAAGCATAAGATTTCAAATACTGTTTCTAATTAATCTTGAGGGTAAATTACTAAAGGAGAAAGCAACTAATTTTTAAAATTAAAAAAATAATTGCCTTCTCTTTCTGATAACTTTTAAAAATATTTTATTTTTTTATTTTTAGGGAGAGGGGCAGGAAGGGAGAAAGAGGAGAGAAACATTCACGTGTGTTTGCCTCTCGTGCTCCCCCAGCTGGGGACCTGGTGGGCAGCCCAGCATGTGCCCTGACTGGGAATTAAACCAGTGACCCTTTGATTTGCAGGCTGGCACTTAATCCATTGAGCCACACCAGCCAGAGCTAACTGATAGCATTTTAAATAAAAAGGAAGAAATCATATATAAACCTCATAGAAAATAAGCCCATAATAAATTGTAGATTAAGTTGTGGGTGATGAAAATTTACAAGCTTTTTCTATATTGTAAAAGTTTCATTTGCTTAGGGAAAAAATCACTGTTGTACTGGTAATTTTAACAATGAAACGCACCAGTTGCAGAAATGCTGGAAGATAATTAGAGTTAACTCAAATCCACTGAGCACACCAGCCAGGGCTATTTCTGAGAAGTTTTAAGAAACTGAGCACTTGATATTTAATGCAAATGTTACTTTTGGTTAAAAATGGGTCTTCCTTACATACTAGTTCATTCTAATTAACATCGATCTGTAGCCAAACAGGCCCCAATTTTTTTTGTGCTGTTTATTGTACATACATTAAATCACAATTTAAACCTCACATTTTGATTAGATATTTTAGAGTTACTTTAATTTTTGTAATCTCAAAATTATTTTTTGTGAAAATAAAGATGAAAACTCCAATTCTAAAATATTTTTCACATTTTTGATAAATTTGTTTAAGTAGTTTTAGATATAATTTATGTATCTGTTAAGAAAGTAATAATAATTTATTATATGCAAAGCTCACTAACATTAAAGTCCACAGTGCTTTACCTGTTTCTCATTTAGTACACAAAGAATGTTAAATCTCTGAAAAATCATGGATACGCATCCACATTAAGTTGGGGAAAGATTTCTTGAAGAGAGAAAGGCAACTAAGAAGAATACAAGTATTCAAGAGTGAAAACCTGAAATGGCCACCTAGAGGGTCTGTCTTTATTAACTGTCCTATTTCCATCATCTTTACAAATATAACAATAGTCACAGACTTTTCTTAAGAATGCAAAGAATGCTATTATGAAGTTGATTAATAGAATGCTAGAGGGGTGATTTCAGATGATTAATAAAAGGGAGTTGATACGTTTGTTAGAACAGAAACTCTAAAATACTGGCTCTGGAATCCAACAAGGATGGTGACATCAGAGATGCTAGAGAAGTTAAAAAAAAAAGACGTTAATTAAGGAGGGCTAAGGTGAGCCACATGAATCTGTGTTTTAAGAACATATCAACAAAAGAAAAAAGCAAACAAAATATAACCAGAGTTATTGAAGTTAAGAACAATGTAACAATAGCCAGAGGGGAGTGGGGAGGGGTTAGTGGGGAGAGGGGTTTTCAGGAACTACTATAAAGGACACATGGACAAAATCAAGGGGGAGGGTGGAGGCAGGGGAGGGAGGTGGGTTTGGCTGGGGTGGGGAGAAAATGCAGACAACTGTAATTGAACAACAATAAAAAAAAAGAACATATCCAGGTTACTCTGACTTTTTCACTGCTAACCTTGAGTAATGTTAAGCTTTTTAAAAAACCACATGGATGTTTAGAGACTTTTTTACTTTTTCTTAAACTTATTTGACCATAAACCTCCTTCTCCAAGCATCTCAAAGAATTGGTATCTTATGGGACGCATATTGAGAAATTCTTTCCATAGGGTTAAAAGCTACTTGTGGTGACTGTGAGATTTGATGGAAAATTGAGCAGTACTAACAGATTTAAATATAATAGAGGCAGAAGTGTTCATGTATGGATGTTATTCTGTATATAGTATAAGGGAGGAGGCCCAGGCAGAGCATGAGCATTTGGAGAGAACGTAAAATATAATGAAGGCCAAAATGGGATTTGTCTGTGAAGCTGTTAAAATTACTATCTGGGTCTAAAATTAGTATAGATCTTTCTTTCTAGAAGCAATTTTGGTATGTGACTGATTCAGATTCCTCACTTGTGTAATAGGCTGTGTAGGAATGACTGGGAATCTGTTCTCGTTGCAGTGAGTTTGGAGTAGACTCTAACAGTGGGAACAGATGAATCCCAAGTGCAGAGAGCGATTCTGGCAACAATTGCTGGGATCTAACGGAAGGAGAATTAATCACTGCCACTTTGCTGCATTAGAAAGTACTTCATGGAAAACCCAATGCTCAATCATAAAATTGTTGCGAGCATTGTGATAATAACACGACTATGAGGTAGTTAGAAGGACAGAAGATTGTAGAGGACATGCTAGAGATAGAGTAGTGGTCAAGTTGTCCTGGGAACTGTCCAAGGGAGGTGGTTCTGTTCCCCCCCATCTTTTCTTTATTTTTATTATTAACACTATTGCAGATGTCTCCATTCCCCCGCCCCTTTGGTTGCCTCCACCCAGTCCCCATCCCATCCTCCCTCTGGCCCTCACCACACTGTTGTCTGTTTCCATGGGTTTTACACATACACTCAGTGGTTAATCCTGTCCCCTTCTTTCATTCAGTCCCCCACCCCCTGTTAGCCTGTTCCATGTATGCATTCCTTTGTTTCTATTCTGTTCATCAGTTTATTTTATTCATTAGATTAATGAATATAGGTGACATCATATGGTATTTGTCTTCCTCTCACTGGCTTATTTCACTTAAAATGATAATTTCCATGTCCATCATGCTGTCACAAAAAGTAGAACTTCCTTATTTTTTATGGTTGTGTAGTATTCCATTGTGTAAATACATCAGAGCTTTTTTACCCACTTATCTACTGATGAGCCCTTGGGCTGTTTCCAGATCTTGGCTGTTGTAATTAACGCTGTTATGAAATTGCTTTTGTTGTTGTTATTTGTTTCATTTTCTCATTTTTTCCTTTGCTTTTCTTTCATTTTCTCTTCTTTCCTGCCTTCTTCTTTCTTCTGCTCTTTTCTGTTTTCTTTCCTTTTTAACTCCTTTTCTTTTCTTTTGTGCTTTATGTACCAGAAATATCCCTGGAAAAAATCCACAGGCTGCTACCTGGAGGAAAGGATTGCTTCACAGGGCCTCCCTCTTTCCCTGTGGTTGGGCGTTCTCCGTGCACTGCTGACCTGACATTTGTCCTCCTAAGACTCCCACTATGCACGCTTCCTCTGCGTTCTCACAGTACCCTATGAAACCTCTGTCCTTACATCTACAAATCTGGGTTTTCATGAGTATACATGTGTCCCCCAAATAGATTTTCAGTGCCTTTAAAACAGGAATTGAATGTTATAACAAGTACAATGCTTGATGCATAATATATACTCAAAAATTAAAATTTCTCTGAATTAGGAGACATAAATAAAATAATTAAAAGAAAGAATGCTGTGAAGACTCTTTATGCAGATTCTTAGACCTATGCTATTTGCACACAATCAGTTATCAATTACCAAGTGCATATCTGATAATAGTTTACTAGGCAGATACAACAGTGTTCTTAGAGTCTCAGGTCACTAAATAAGGGCATGGCCCTCTGACACTCTTAAAGTATTAGCAGCTCCTAAGGGTAACCTAATTTGGGATGAAAGTATACTGTACAGAACAGACTGGTTGAAAAGCCAGATATAATGCCAGGAAGCATTCTACTCAGGATTATTTAAATTCTGTTTTGAGTGTATCTGATTCAACCTTAAGACTTCCTAAATGAAACAAGATGTGGCCTAACCAGCAATCCAGTGGAAATCAACTGAGTCAATTTAATGCAATAAATATTTATCAACTATCTGTTATGTGCAAGAAGTATAGGTGAATGTAAAGAAAGCTGAGTCACTTTTTATGAAGCAAAATTGAAATCTGCATTGGGGAATGAGGTAACAGATTTCAAGCCTCTGATGAGATTCATTTTTGTAAGAGGACATGTACATTTCCACAGAAGACAAAATGGAGATAAATGCAAGAAGGGCTTTAGCAGGAAGGACAATAGCTTTGAATAACCTTCCAGGGTCATTTGCCAAATGGGGGCTAGGATGGCTATTTCTTGGGAGGTATATATGAATTTAAGGTTGAGGTTACCCCTTAGCTGCAATATTTTCAGTAAGTAAAAGGCTAGATGTCTAGACCTCCCTTCTGGCCACGTAATTCTGAGATATTTTAGGGTTTTTTGTTTGTTTGTTTGTTTTTTATGCCCTTCTACCAGGAGCCTTGTTTTCACACCCCCCCTTTTTTTTCAATTTAAAGTTTAAAGCATTTTCAAGGAACGTGTATCTTCTAATGAGGATGAGAAATTCAAATCTTCTCTAGGCAAATCTACTTCAGTAAAAATTCCCTATTTTAAGTGACTTCATGAATTTCTTCAGGGTAAATACAGTCATTAAAAGATGAAGTTACACAGGGTTTAACTATGAGGGAGATGATGTACAGTATAAAAGCAGACCTCCCTTTTGGAGTGTGTATAAACATTGTCTCTCTTTGAAAAAGAAAAAAGAAAACATTGAAGATGATACATGGGCTTTAGAATAAAAAAAAAACATAATCCAAATGTCCTTCTCAAGTGTTACCAGTGATCTCTGATTAAAAACTCATAAATTTATACTTCGACACTTATATTTCGACAGTCATAAACAACCACTATTGAGAAAGCTATGTCAATGACATAGCTTTCATCCTTTCCCCTTTACAGTGAGGCTTTCTGTAGTATTAGATAAAATCAGATTAAGTCAATTTCAGCTGCTTCTGGGAAATTTGCACACACTGTGACAAATTTGCATTCACATGCTCCTCCCCACTCGGCCACGCATGCTCCTGACAATGTCTCAAACCACACTGGGCAGTGGGCCCGCTGCACTCATGCCGTGCCCGATGGCACTATGTACTTCGCAGCAGTTTTATCTGTGAGTGCGGGTCCTGCCCAGACTGGAGTGGACACAGCAGTTATGGGAGTGAAAGAAAAAGGAAAACTTGGGGAACCATTGCCATTTTCCATTACACAAATTCAATAAACACAAGACAAGTCCATTCATTTGAACTTGGCAGCTTCCCGTGTATATATTAGGCCCAGGTTGTTAATTCTATAGTGTTTTTAGAATTTGCACAGGTTTTGCACATATATAACCCAAACCTCAAAACAACCTGGCAAGTGAAATGGAACCAATAGACATCCTTGTATGTCTTTGTTCCTGAAAATAACAAATATGAGAAACTTTTACTCACCAGTTTCTACAATAGATTCCAAGCTTTTTAAAAACTGAAATTAAAATGCTTCTCAAATGATGCGAGAATGCCTAATGCACATATAGAATATAAAGTAAATTTTCAGATCCTTTTTTATAACACTAAATATTAATGATTTAATTGGGTCTGAAGTGTTTTCTTATGCCTGATTTTAATCAATAGTATCAATCTGAATCCCAATGAAATATTTTAATGAAAATTTGAATGAAATTTGAAAACCTATAATTGAGCATGTTGAATCTCCTGGTTTCTAAGGTCTGTCAAAACTGATAATTTTTAACTTATGAACCTGGGTCTTAGAGAGGATTTTATAAATTTGATGAACGTAAAGGTAAGGGAAGTAAAAACAAAAATCAAAGAATAGGACTATATCAAACTAAAAAGATTCTGAACAGCAAAAAAAAACTGTCAGCAAAACAAAAAGGCAAGCAACCAAATGGGCGAAGACTTTGTAAACAACACCTCCAAAAAGAGTTAATATCCAAAATATATAAAGAACTTATACATCCCCAAAATGAACAAACAGAAAATCCAAGTAAGAAATGGGCAAAGGACATGAACAGATACTTCTCCCTAGAAGACATACAGATGGCCAACAAACATGAAAAGATCCTCAACTTCACCAGCTATAGGTAAAGACAAATCAAAACCACAATGAACTACCACCTCACACTTATTATAATGGTTATTATCAATAAGACAAGTAATAACAAGCATTAGAGAAGTTATGGAGAAGAAAGAACCCTTGAACATTGCTGATGGAAATGTAAATTGGTACAGCCACTATGAAAAATAGTATAGAGGTCTTCAAAATATTAATAACAGAGCAGGATGACAGCTAGTGGGAGAAGGGAAGGGGGTTGATGGATTCAGCAAAAATGAAAAAGGACTCATGGACATGGACAACAGTGTAGTGATTGATGGGGGGAGGGGTATAAGGGGACTAAATGGTAATGGAAAAATATAATATAGATGAAATAAAAATAAAAAATAAAAGAAATGTGAAAAAAGAAAGATGTAAATGTGTGAGATGATGAAATAGTAATTATTGGACACTTAAAAAAAAGGGCTGAGCTACCATATTACCCAGCAACTGCTCTTCTGGACATCTACTCAACAAAGTTAAAAACATTTGTTCATAAAGTCATATATACCCCTGCAATGGATGCCTTCTGGTAGTAAATTCCCTTTGTTTCTGTTTGTCTGGAAAAGTCTGTCTTTATTTCTCCTTCATATCTAAAGGATAATTTTGCTGGATATATTATTCTTTGCTGGTAATTTCTTTCTTTATGTAGTTTGAATATTGGATTCCACTCTCTCTTAGCTGAAATAAACAAACCACGAACAAGAAAAACAAACAAACAAAAATTTATAGACACAGACAATAGTATGGTTTTTACTCAAGTGAAGGTGGATGGAGGTTAGAAAAGGGTAAAGGGGGCCAAATATATGGTGACAGAATAAGATTCAACTTTGAATGGTGGGAGCGGAATGCATTATACAGATGATGTATTATAGAATTGTACACTTGAAACTTATATAAGCTTATTAACGAATGTTACACCAAAAATTAATAAAATAAAATAAAAACTTGATAGTTTTAATGAGAAGTTGTATGCCCATTACTTTTCTAGAGTTAGTGCAAGCTTGTTAAGACTTGAGATTAATTCAAAGTTATATATATATATAATTATTAATTGAATTATTAATTCAGTTATATATATATAGTTTTTATTCTAGTGTTTCTCAATGTATGAACCATTTTCTATTTTCTATAAATTTGATAATTCTCATTAGAAAAACTTAGACTCCTGAGTGCTACTCCAAACTTACTAAGTTAGAATGTCTGGAGGTGATCCAAGGAATCTATATTTTAAGTAAACTCCCCCTTGTAATTTAAACATACTAGTACTTGGTTTGAGTGCCACTGACAAGAATCAATGGAAAAGCCAGCAGCCATTAAGTGAGCTGGCCTAGGGAGAAGTCAATATGAAAAAGGGCAAGAACAGCTCCAGCTGAATTATCAGTGTATGAAACAGAGAGAGTCAAATGCTGTTTTCTCACATTTTGTTTAAAAATATTTTACTTTGTGTGTACAACTAATAGTAAAATAAGGAAAAAGTGTAGTCACTTTCTTTTTAAAAAAATTTAAAAAAAATTTTTTATTGTTTGTAGTCATTTTCTAATTCAAAATAAAATGATGAATGCAGAAAAGGAGAATATTTAAAGAATAGATTATGTGTGAGAAATACATTTCCACAAGGAGAACAAAGCTGTTCATAAAGTTGATATTAAAGTCAGGGTAAAGGAATGGGAGAGGGTATCATTTCCATTTCCAATTATAGTTTTACTTCCTTGTCCATTAAAAAAATGAAGCCAAAGTTAGTTTCAGCTCATTTTATATCCATGTGTTTATATGGAGTTGTTAAAATTATACAATGAGACCACCTCCCATAAGTATACTAACACTAAATTTTATTCAATTAATTACATATAGAATTATAAAATCTTCAACATTTGGATTGAAATACCCTCTATCATTTTGTGAAATTGTTTTAATCAAATAATCTCCTTTTGGAGAAGATTTCCTTCTCAGTTTTGCTTTGCATTTACGTAAGAATTTTGTTGGCATTCTCCAAATATTTGCTTCTAAGAAAAACGAGAAAATAAAAGAATTACACTTTCAGTTTTTGATATGTAAAGGTGGTAAAATGTTTGATATGATGCCAATGTGAAATGATAAATAATTCATGTAGTCTATTGGTAATTGGTAATATGAAATGGGAACCACATAAGTGAAATGTATCTCTTTGTTATCATTTGCCCAATGTAATATATTTTATAGACACTAATGTTACACAAACAGTAAAGTTTAATGATGTTTTGAATGCTGATTATACCTAAAAGATGCTTCAAGTCATACAAATATACCAGAAGTGATCATATCGCGAGCTATTTGTTGAAATAAACATTACAGGATGGCTTAAGGTCAGTTTAATTAAATATATATGGAAATCTTTTTGTAGTTGCATGTATTGGTTGTTGCTCAGCCATTTAATTCTGTTTACTTTTCAAAAATTCAGTTCCAGAAAATAACAAAATGTAGTGTGTCACCAATTAGTATCACCATTCCTCAAAGTTAATTATCCTTTGATTCAGTGAAAGGTCACACCTGCTGGTTTCCATTTATTTGGGGGCGGTGCTATTTTCCAGAAACTCTGCTAGGACTTGGGATCTTCTAAGCTGGTGCTTAGACAAGGTTCACCATTACATCAGAGAGAAGCTAGCTATTATAGTAAAAGTAGATAAAATACACTAAGTAACGAAATAAATGACATTTGAAATAAATGTCAATATTTTCTCAAACACCTGATTTTGTCCACAGAGCTTTCACTCTGTATTTGAAATTTAGGGAGAGTTTTGTTATCAGCAAATCTTTCACTAATGTTTCATGGAAAAGTAGATAGTGAATAGATAAGATAGACTACACTTTAGAAAACGACAGCTGATTATGTCTTGTCTATAAGTAATTTTTACTTATCTCACTGGTCTATGGTAAGTCATAACTTCATGAAATAAAGATTGTTAGGTCTCAGCCTCGCAAGAAAACTGCCATTTTTAATCAGTGAAACTGAGTGTTGCTGCTTCGCTGAACTGACTGGGCCGGTTGCTCGTAATACTCAGGGTATTGCCATCTAGCTGCAGCCACAGTGACACTATGAATAGGAAGTGGAAACTCTTTCACCAGATGGGAGATTTTATTTATTCCTAGCAGCCAGATGCCACCAACTTTTCTTTCTGACAAGGCTGTTTACTGATTTTACATGGAAAGTTGATGTTTGCTCTAGCTCATGCTGATTGAGAATTTCAACTCCCTGTTACACAAATGGATCCCCACTTAACAACAGCTAATCAACACAAAACCAAAATTACTTTGTGATTCAAGAGAACAATTCAGCAACCTCTTTCCCTATTTCATTAGGAAAGTGCCATGACTGGGGCTGTTGCAAGTTGGTGGTGAATGTGCAGAGATGAAGGAGGGAACACCATTCTCGTCTTACCTGCTTGACGCTGGAGCCAATCTTGAGGCAACACAGAATGTGATGTCAGCGAATGGTAGAGCTGGGAGGGGATCCTTCAGACTATGGCAGCCCCAATCCTGGGATCCCTAAGCCTTGGTGCAGGGTTGTCCAACCTTTTGGCATCGCTGGGCCACACTGGAAGAAGAGTTGTCTTGGGCCACACATTAAATACATTGTTACACATAATCACACACAAAAAAATCTCATAATGTTTTAAGTAATTTTACAATTTTTTGTTGGGTCACATTCATAGCCATCCTAGGCTGCATGTGGCCTGTGAGTCCAGGTTGGACACCTCTGAAATAGAGTCTTTATCAGGAGTACTGAAATCTGATGAAATTGTATGACTGACAACATGGTTAGTCTGAGAGCAGTCTCTCCAGAGTGGGCTCTGGGATCAGAGCTTCCAGTATTTTCTCAGAGATACTCTGCAGGAGTCATTCCCAAACTTGAACAGCAACTCTATCTTTCCTCCACCAGTAGAAGAAATTTTACACAGAACCACAGGTAAAACAGATCAAATCAATATAGTTCAGTGGGGTCTGGAACTTCAGCTTTTACCATTACCCCTTACAGTTTTTTTTTAATATATTTATTGATTATGCTATTACAGTTGTCCCATTTCCCCCCACACTCCACTCCATCCTGCCCACCCCCCTCCCTCCCACATTCCCCCCCCCATAGTTCATGTCCATGGGTCATACTTATAAGTTCTTTGGCTTCTACATTTCCTGCACTATTTTTACCCTCCCCCTGTCTATTTTCCACCTATCATCTATGCTACTTATTCTCTGTACCTTTACCCCCCTCTCCCCCTCCCACTCCCTTATTGACAGCCCTCATGTTCTAGTTGTTTGCCTAGTTTGCTCTCGTTTTTGTTTTATGTGTGGTCGTTAATAACTGTGAGTTTGCTGTCATTTTTACTGTTCCTATTTTTGATCTTCTTTTTCTTAGGTAACTCCCTTTAACATTTCATATAATAAGGGCTTGGTGATGATGAGCTTCTTTAACTTGACCTTATCTGAGAAGCACTTTATCTTCCCTTCCATTCTAAATGATAGTTTTGCTGGATACAGTAATCTTGGATGTAGGTCCTTGCGTTTAATCTTGGGTAATGTAATTATGATGTGTCTTGTTGTGTTCCTCCTTGGGTCCAGCGTCTTTGGGACTCTCTGAGCTTCCTGGACTTCCCGGAAGTCTATTTCCTTTGCCAGATCGGGGAAGTTCTCCATTATTTGTTCAAATAAGTTTTCAATTTTTTGTTCTTCCTCTTCTCCTTCTGGCACCCCTATAATTCGCATGTTGGAACGTTTCAAGGTGTCCTGGAGGTTCCTAAGCCTCTCCTCATTTTTCCAAGTTCTTGTTTCTTCATTCTTTTCTGGTTGGATATTTGTTTCTTCCTTCTGGTCCATACCATTGATTCGAGTCCCAGTTTCCTTCTCATCACTATTGGTTCCCTGTACATTTTCCTTTGTTTCTCTTAGCATAGGCTTCATTTTTTCATCTGTTTTTCAAACAGATTCAACCAAGTCTGTGAGCATATTGATAACCAGTGCTTTGAACTGTGCATCCGATAGGTTGGCTATCTCTTCGTCGCTTAGTTGTATTTTTTCTGGAGCTTTGAAGTGTTCTGTCATTTGGGCCTTTTTTTGTTTGTTTGTTTGTCTTGGCACTTCTGTTACTTTAAGGGGCGGAGCCTTAGGTGTTCACCAGGGCGGGGTAATGCTGGTCGCTGCACTGTGACGCTGTACGTGAGGGAGGGGCTGAGTGGGAGCAATAGCGCCCGCCTCACTGTCCTCCGGATTTCAATCTTTCACTCCTATACCCACAATCAAACTGGGCCCCTCTGGTGCTGGTTCCCGAGTAAGTGGGCCTGTGCACACTCTAGGCCCCTGTGGGTCTCTCCAACAACCTCTCCTGTAAGGCTGGGAGTCTCTCCTGCTGCCGCCCCAACCCCCAGGGGCGCTTTCAATCAGAGGTTTGAGGCTTTATTTCCCCGAGCTGGAGCCCTGGGTTGCGCGGTCTGCTTCGCTGCCCACCGTTTGTCTGGTTTATCTGTGGGCGAATGTGGTGCCGCAGGGTGCTACCCGCCACTCTGCCTGCCCCACTCTCTGCCACTCTGAGTCCGGCCCTCTGGGTTTATCTGTGCAAATGTGGGGCCACAGGGTCTGCTAGTGCTCGGACTGCCTGCGCCATTTGTCCCACACTCCGCCAGTCTCAGTCCCGCCACAGCCACGCGAGTCCTCTCCACCCCGGTGCCCGTCTCCACCCCTCCTACCAGTCTGGATGAATGTTTATTTTCTATTTCCTTGGTGTCGGTCCCCCTTGCTGTTCGATTCTCTGTCAGTTCTGGTTGTGCGAGGAGGCGCAGTGTGTCTACCTATGCTGCCATCTTGGTTCTCCCACCCCTTACAGTTTTGTAGCAGCATCCTATTACCCAGCACGAGAGTCCAACTGCTTCAGAAACATGTCAGCTGTGCCCTGTCCCAATGCACACTGTTCAGTGAAGCGGGTGGTCCCCAGCCAGACCCCTGTGTGTGTCATTAAACCACATAATCCATGTTCCTTGCCCCGAGCAAGAGAAAGACCACCTAACGTCTCTACAGTTCTGCATCCATCTGTGAAATTGATTCTTTGTTAAAATGTGTCCTGTTACCACACACACACACATTATATGTAATCACAAAAAATGGAAGCCCATTTCATTAATTTAGCGTATAGAGCATGTTTTGATTTCTTAGCATCATATTCCTCACTACATATATACATTGCAACATGCCCACAGGTGACCAGTTTAATTACCTGTAACAAATTTAACATATTTGTATAAAAATGTCTTTAAATCAAAAGCCACATAGAAGAATGAGCACCAGGGCCTTACCACATTCAGGACAGCAAACACAGTTCATGTGTTTGAACACAACAACTATAAGAAGGTTGTGGAGTCAACCAGATCTCGGTTTGTTTATCAGTTGTGTTTCTCATTGGGAAGTTACGAAATCTCTCTAAGCTTCAGACTCTCATATATGAAGTGGAGGATGTCAATAGTACCTACATATAGGGCAGTCATGAGGATTGCATGAGATACGTATGCAAAGCATAACATACGTATGATAGCATAGTATCTAACATACTTTGAGTACTTATAAATATTTGTTATTTTATATTACTAAAATTATATTTATTTTAAACCCTCACCCAAGTATATATTTTTATTGATTTTAGACAGAGAGAAAAAAAGAGAAAGAGAAAGACATCAATGTGAGAGAGAAACATCGATTGCCATTCATATGAGCCCCGACCAGGGATGGAACTTGTAACCTACCTATGTGCCCTGATGGGTAACCAAACCCACGACCTTTTGGTCTATGGTACAATGCTTCAATCAACTGAGCAAGCCGGTTAGGGGCTAAGTTATTTTTAATATTGATAATCCAATTATATTTTCTCAGTACATGGGCTAGCTGGCTAATTATATTAATTTCCTAAAGCTACTGTAAAAAGTCACCACAAATTTAATGGCTTAGAACAACACAACACATCGTTGTGGAGTTTAGAGTCTAAATTCAGTCTGATTGGACTAAGGTCAATGTGTCCACAGGGCTGGTTTCTTTTGAAGACTCTAGGGGCAAAGTCATTTCCTTGCCTTTTTTACCTTCTACAAGCTGACTACATTTCTTATGTGGCCATCTGTTGCTTCATCTTCAAAGCCAGAGGTGTAGCATCCTTTAACCTCAGTCTCTATCTTTCTCTCTGTAGCTGTCTCTCTCTATCTTTCTCCTCTCTTATTATACTGCCTTCTCCCTCTTTGACCTTCTTGCCTGCCTCCCTCTCATAGGATCTATGTGATTATATACAGTCCACAGAATAATCCTCTTATCTTGAGATCTACAAAGTCCCTTTTATAAAGAAGATAACATATTTACAGGTTTCCAGGATGAGGGCTTTGACATCTTTGGGTGGACATTATTCGGGACAATAATAACTGTGACTGGGAAGTTGGGTGACTCATGTCTCAGGGCTCACAGCTAAGTTTTTATTCTGATTTGGCACTTTGTGTCTTGTTGCAAATCTAGTCTAGTTTTATTTTGAAAAAAATTCATAGACTTTTATTTGTTATTATTTTTAGTTAACATGTATAATACGTGTATGTAATTTTATTATAGAGAAAAATGTGGAAGTTCTCCCCTCCATTCTCCCAGATGTAACCACACTAATTGTTCCGTGGTCAATCTTCTAGTATCCTTTAGGCCTTTACATAATTATTACATTTTATATAAATGTGTATAAATTCCCATTTATTTTGGGGGGTCTTTATTTTTTTTATAAATAGGATCTCACCATAGGTAGTGTTGTGTCCCTTTATTCCTCCACTTACCAGTGTCATTTTTTAATGGGTAATATAGCATTCCAACAAGTACATGTATTATTATTTTCAACTATTGTTTTTTAGGTAGATATTTCTAGTGCAGCTAGTGTGCTAGTTTGGGGAAAAGCCAGAAGTCATAGGGCACCAAATCTGGGCTGTAGGGGGGCTGGGTCACCTGAATGACTTAATTTTTCATCAAAAAGCTCTGCAGAAGACATGATGCATGAGCTGGTGCATTGTCCTGATGAAGCTGCTCATCACCAGTTGCCCATAGCTGCCGCCTTCTGAATGATCCAAATGGTTTCCACAGAGAAATATTCAAGCTTAATGCAATACTGGATGCAGATTCGTTGCTCTAGTTGCTCAGTGATTTTGAATGTGACAGCCACACATTACATGTTCTTACTCAATGGTGTCTGCTGCCCCCCACTAGTACAGTGAAGTTGTCATTGTTCACGCATGTGCATTCCGGTCTACTATCCTGGCTGCCAGGTTACATCGATGTTATGAAAACTCTTCTCATTATATTAACAATGGCTGGACTTTTTCCAGACAGACTTCTTACATGTGTTTGTGCATGTGTGAATGTATTTATAATGGCATGTGTGAGTGTAGTGTGTGTGTACATGTGGTTTTTAAATCTAAAGTTTTGAAGGCCTAACCAATATACAATTCAACTAAGAATGTATGAGGGTGCTCATATCACCACATCTTCAATTACAAATAATATTCTCAAGTTTTGTCCCAACTTCATAGAAAAAATTATAGTTATTGAGGCTTCTTAAAGTTTAATTTAATTTTTAAAGTTTTTTATTAAAAAATCTTATGTTTTAATTAGAGTTTACTTCCAATATTATTTTGTATTGGTTTCAGGTATACAGCCCCATGTGGTTAGGCTATCATGTTCTTTACAGTGTTCTCCCCAGTATTTCCAGTTACATGCATTGTTATTACAACATTTTTTACTCTATTCCCTAAACTGTACTTTAAATCCTTGTGGCATATTGTAACTACTGATTTGTAGTTAATTTCTTTACCTGTTTCACCTGTTGCCCCAAACACCTTCTCCTCTGATAATAACAACCCCACTCTCTGAGTCTATGAGTCTTTTTCATTTTTCTTTGTTTCTTTTCATTTTGTTATTTAGGTTCCACATATAATAGAAATATAAGTGGCTTTAATATATGTTTCTTGAATTAATAACATTGAATATTTTTAATACTTCTTTAGAAAAATGACTCTGTGGATGAACAAGGTATTCGATAAAATTATTTTATGCTAACTGGCCAAATATTAAGCCACATGACAAGTCTCTTTGTATTTCACAACATTATGTAGTGCACATAGGGTTCTGTAATCAGTTTTTCTGTTAGTGAAACATTTATTGAAAATTAATTTAATGTCTGAGAACATTTTTTATATAGAGTTATTTTGCTCACCATGCTCCCTTCAAACATTCTTGTTTGTTAAACAGGATTGGGATAACTGAGTTCACTATTACTTATCTATTATTGTAGATTTTATTTTATTGTAGATCTTATTACTTTATCTATTATTGTAGATCTTATCTATTATTGTAGATCCTATTTTCTCATATATTCATATTGGTTTGCATTTCTCACTGGTAATTTAAAAAAGAATGAAGCTACTATAATACACTATGCACAATTTAAGATGCTTAAGGCTTAACCAATTAGTTTGTTTATATATAAAATGACATCAGGCTGAAACTAATTTATCCATGTACATGATGACTTTTAATACAATAAGAAACAAGCTGCTCAAAAGAATGACAAAAAAAGACATCTAATTTGCACTTGCTTAATGTTGATGGAAATTTAGGGAATCTGGTGTCCTTTTCCATTAATATCTCTTGAATGTGGTCATCTGGAAGCTCAGCCACATTGATTGTGTGAACTTGTGTGTACCCTTTGATTACAATCACCTTGTCAGGATTCAATTATGTTTCACCAGTAAAACAAGAGGCCATTAAATCTGAATTATTTTAGAACTGGAGTTTTCAAGTACTTGAGTGAGTTTCTGCTTTTGTTATATTGGGGGAAAAAATTATACCATATGCCAGCAATTGAACTTTAAATTATGTATTTAAAATAAGCACATGTTGACCTTGATATTGGACTCATAAGCTCACAGGAATCCACATTGAAGAAATTTAGGTGCTCAGGGGATATCTCCAAGGTCTTGATATTTGATTTGAGATCTAAATGACAAGAACAAAGCAGCCACGTTAGAATTTGAAATTGAGTATTTCTGGCAGTGAGACAGCAAGGGCCAATGTCCTAAGACTAGAATTAGCATAGTTTTTAAGAAACAGAGTGGGAGGATGGTGGTGAGGTAGGTGGGAGGAGAGCCCACTTGCTCATGAACCCAACTGGGACACCTAACCAATCTTCCAAGGAACAAAGTGAACAGTCAATAAAATTCCAGCTGATATTAAGTTTGGAAGCCAAAGTTTGCAGAAGACATTTAAAAACAGACAATTATATATTTCTTAGTATATTATTGTTATTCCAAATCCCACACAACACCCTTCCTGGTCTGAATCCATTTCGCCATCTTCCTTATCTTTATTACTGTTGTGGTTAACTTTATTCCCTCACACACTATGCCAACTTTCTATCCCTTACTGTCCCTATATTTCACCTTTAATCTCGCATAAAGTCAGCTCACATTCTTTTTTCCTTCTAATAAGAGTCTTTTTCTTTTTCACCTTTTATAAAAAGAGGCTAGTTGGGTGAAATATCACAGATATTGCTGTACTTCTCCAAAGGACCTCCTATCTGTTCTCGACTTGTTAGTACTTTAAATCCCATAGAATACTCTCCTGTTGTATTACTCAATTTCACCTTTGCCCTGCCCCTGATCACATAAAAGACAAAGTGGGAGTTGTGAATACCAGTAAACCCGAAGGAGGGCAGAACCCACCAACAAAGGAGCCACCAACCCCTAAAACCCAAATACAACAAGAGAGACCACACAAACAGAAGAAAGGGCAACCCTAGAGCATCCAGACAAGAAGATCAAAGAGACCACACTACTGAGTCTCACCAAACTCCTACCACAGAAGCTCACCATATGAAGACAGCTGGCAAAGCAAAGCATAGGGATTCACAGAAACAAACAAAAAGAGTCACATAAAATGGGGTGACAAAGAAAGAACATGCAATCAAAAGGAATGGAAAACTCCCCACTAAAAGAGCTAAATGAAATAGAGGTAAGCAAACTATTAGATACAGAATTCAAAAGAATGGTGATAAAGATGCTCAAGGAACTCACAGACAGCTACAAGGAACTGAGTGAGAACTACAGTAGTATGAAGAAGGAAATAGAAACTCTAAACAAGAACCAGGAAGAAATGAAGAATACAATTTCTGAAATAAAAAACACACTAGAAAGAATTACAAGCAAGCTAGATGAAGCAGAGGACCAAATCAGTGAGCTGGAAGACAAGGTAGAAAGAAACACCCAGGTAGAGCAGCTGCATGAAAAAAAAGATTAAAAAAATATGAAGATAGTTTAAGGGAACTACAAGACAACATGAAACACAACAACATTTAAATCATAGGAATACCAGAATGAGAAGAGAAGGAGCAAGGGATAGAAACCCTGTTTGAAAAAATAATGACAGAAAACTTTCTGAACTTATAGAGGGAAAAATCCATGCAAGTTCCAGAAGTACAGAGGGTTACAATGAAGATGAAACCAAAGAGGCCCACTCTAAGGCACATCATAATTAAAATGTCAAGTTTTAAAGACAAAGAGAGACTCTTAAAAGAAGCAAGGGGGAAACACAAAGTAACATACAAGGGAACTCCGGTAAGGCTAGCAGTTGATTTCTGAACAGAAACACTACAAGCCAGAAGAGAATGGCAATGAAAAGCAAAGACCTGCAACCAAGACTACTCTACCCAGAAGGGCTCTCAATTAAAATGAAAGGCCAAATAAGGAGTTTCCCAGACAAAAGAGGGCTGAGAGAATACACCTCCACAAAACCAGCTCTGCAAGAGATGCTAAATGGACTCCTTTAAGAAGAGGAAGAAAAAGAGCTAGAGAGAGGAACACAAGTACAAAGGGGGGAAAATGAATAAGTACCTATCAATAATAACCTTAAATATTAATGGATTAAATGGTCCAATCAAAAAACATAGGGTAGCTGAATGGATAAGAAAACATGACCCACACATATGCTGCCTACAAGAGACCCACTGCAGAACAAAAAGACCTACACAGAATGAAAGTAAAGGGTTGGAAAAAAAATGTTCCAAGCAAATGGACAGGAAAAAAAAAAAAGCCGGGGTAGCAATACTTATATCAGACATAATAGACTTCAAAACAAAGGCCATAAAAAGAGACACAGAAGGACGTTTCATAATACTCAAGGGAAGAATCCACCAGGAAGAAATAAACATTATAAATATATATGCACCCAACATAGGAGCACCAAAATATATAAGGAAAATCTTGGAGGACTTCAAGAAAGATATAGACAGCAACACACTTAGAGTAGGGGACTTTAACACCCCAATGTCAAAAATGGATATATCTTCCAAATAAAATTATCAACAAGGATGTTGTGGCAGTGAACAATGCCCTAAATCAAATGAACTTAACTGATACACATAGAAGTTTTCATCCCAAAGAAGCAAAATGCACATTCTTTTCAAATGCACATGGAATATTTTCAAAGATAGACCACATGATGGGACACAAAACAAGCCTCAACAAATAGAAGAAAATTGAAATCATATCAAGCATTTTCTCTGACCATAGGGCCTGATACTATGAAACAACCTCACAGAAAAAAACTCAAATACACTGTAACTTATGGAAATTGAATGGCATGCTATTAAATGAATGAGTTAATAATGAGATAAAGGAAGCAATCAAAATATTCTGGAAGCAAATGAAAATGAACTTACAACAGTCCAAAACTTATGGGACACAGAGAAGGCGGTCCTGAGAGAGAAGTTCATAGTGATACAGGCCTACCTAAAAAAGACAGGAACATTTCAAATAAACAGTCCTATCCCTACATCTACAAGAACTGTAGGAACAGTAACAAACCAACCAAAGGGCCAGTAGAAGAAAAGAAATAAACAAGATCAGAGCAGAATTAAATGACATAGAGATTAAAAGAATAATTCAAAGGATCAATAAATCTAGGAGCTGGTTCTTTGAAAAGATAAATACATTCAACAAGCCTTGAAGCAGCCTCATCAAGAAAAAAAGAGAGAGGACCCAAATAAATAAAATTAGAAATGAAAGAGGAGAAATTACAATTGATACCACACAGATACAAAAGATTGTAAGAAATTACTATGAACAACTATATGCCAAGAAATTTGAAAACCTGGGTGAAGTGGACAAATTTCTAGAATATAATCTTCCAAAACTGAATGGAGAAGAAGCAGAAAGCCTGAACAAACTGATAATAGCTGGTGATATTGAAGCAGTAATCCAAAAACTCTGCTCACACTAAAGCCTTGGACCAACAGTTTCCCAGGAGAATTTTACAAACATTTAAGGAAGAGCTAACCCCTTTCCTTCTTATACTATTCCAAAAAATCCAAGAAAAAGGAAGACTCCCAGACTCTTTTATGAAGCCAGCATCATCTTAATCCCAAAACCAGACAAAAACACAACAAAGAAAGAAAACTATAGGCCAAGATCTCTGATGAACATAGATGCTAAAATCCTCAACAAAATATTGGCAAACCACATCCAGCAATACATTAAAAAGATCATACACCATGATCAAGTGGGATTCATCCCAGGGATGCAACGATGGTACAATATTTGCAAATCAATAAATGGAATATATCACATAAACAGAAGGAAAGACAAAAATCACATGATCATATCAATAGATGAGGAAAACACATTTGATAAGGTATAGTGCCCATTTATGTTAAAAAGACTCAGCAAAGTGGAGTAGAGAGAATATACTTCAACATGTTAAAGGCCATATATGAGAGACCTACAGCCAACATCATACTCAATGGGCAAAAACTAAAAGCTTTCCCACAAAGATCAGGAACAAGGTAAGGATGTCTGCTTTCACCAGTTCTATCCAAGATAGTATTGGAAGTCCTAGCCACAGTGATCAGATGAGAAAAAGAAATAAAAGTCATCCAAACTGTAAAGGAAGAAGTAAAACTGTCACTGTTTGCAGATGACATGATAGTGTACATAGAACACCATATAGACTCCACCAAAAAACTACTCACCCTAATAAGTGAAATGGCAAAACAGCAGGATACAAAGTCAGAAATCAAAGGCATTTTTGTACATCAGTAATGAAATATCAGAGAGAGAAATCAGGAAAAAAATCCCATTTGCTGTAGTAACAAGAAAAATAAAATTCCTAGGAATAAACCTAACCAAAGAGGTAAAAGACCTATGCTCAGAAAACTACAGAACGCTGAAGAAAGCAATTAAGGAAGACACAAATAAATGGAAGCCTGTACGGTGTTCATGGATTAGAAGAATTAACATCATCGAAATGTCCATACTACCCAAAGAAATTTATAGATTCAATGCAATCCCTATTAAGATACCAATGACATACTTCACAGATATGGAACAAACATTTAAAAAATTTATATGGAACCATAAATGACCTCAAATAGTCATAGCAATTTTGAGCAAGAACAAAATAGGAGGGATCACAATACCTGATATAAAACTATATTACAATGCCATGGTAATCAAACAGTCTGGTACTGGCATAAGAATAGACACATAGACCAATGGAACAGAATAGAGAGCCCAGAAATAAACCCAAGTCTCTATGGTCAATTAATATTGGACAAAGGGGCCAGAAGCATAAAATGGAGTAAAAATAGCCTCTTCAACAAATGGTGTTGGGACATCTGGACAGCTACATGCAAAAAAGTGAAACTCAACCACCAACTTCCGCCATACAGAAAAATAAACTCAAGATGGATAAAAGACTTAAACATAAGTCACTACACCATAAAAGTCCTAGAGGAGAACATAGGTAGGAAAATCTCAGGTATTCCACGCAGCAATATTTTCTCCCATATGTCACCTAGAGCAATGGACATAAAGGAAAGAATAAACAAATGGGACTTCATCAAAATAAAAAGCTTCTGCATGGCTAAAGAAAACATCATCAAAAAGAAAATAGAACCAACCTTATGGGAAAATATATTAGCCGATGATGCCTCAGACAAGGGTTTGAAATCCAAAGTACATGAAAAACTCACCAGGAAGACAAACAACCCAATTAAAAAATGGGCAAAGGACTTGAACAGACACTTCTCCAAGGAGGACATACAGAGGGCCCAGAGACATTTGAAAGGATGTTCAGCATCATAGCCATCAGAGAGATGCAAATTAAAACCGTGGTGAAATACCACTTTGCACCAGTCAGAATGGCCATCATAAACAAATCAACAAACAACAAGTGCTGCAGAGGGTGTGGAGAAAAGGGTAGCCTGGTACACTGTTGATCGGAATCCAGACTAGTGCAGCCACTGTGGAAAACAAGATGGAATTTCTTCAGAAAACTAAAAATGGAACTGCCTTTTGACCCAGCAATTCTACTGCTGGGATGATACCCTAAGGATCCTGAAACACCAGTTCAAAAGAACCTGTGCACCCCAATGTTCATTGCAGCACAATTTACAACAGCCATGTGTTGGAAGCAACTTAAGTGCCCATCAGTAAATGGGTGGATGAAGAAACTATGGTACATTTACACATAGTATACTACACAGCAGAAATGAAGAAGGAGCTCCTACCCTTTGAGACAGCATGGATGGAACTGGAGAGCATTATGCTAAGTGACAGAAGCCAGGTGGTGAAAGACAAATACCATACGATCTCACCTACAAGTGGAACCTAATCAACAAAACAAACAAGCAAGGAAAATATAACCAGAAACATTGAAATGAAGAATAAAATGATAGTAGCCAGAGGGGAGGTGGGAGAAGGTATGGGGGAAAATAGGGGAAGGGTTGTCAAAGAACATGTGTAAAGGACACATGGACAAAGCCAAAATGGGTAGGATCCAGGATGGGAGGCAGGGATGGATGGGGTGGTGGGAGTGGTGATGGGAAAATGGAGACAACTGTACTTGAACAACAATTAGAAAAATAGAAAGAAACAGAAAGAAGTCCTTATGTGATGATAGCATAGTGAGCACCAGGGAGGTTAAAATATTAAATTAGATGGCTATAGTGAGCCTAGCTGAACAAGATTATTTTCACAGTGGAACACAGTTATAGGGTTTTTAGAGGAGGAGCAAGGTGATTATGACTGCATTTTGAGAGGATCACTTTGGCTAATGTATGGAGAATGGATCACAGGGATCAAAAACAGAAGCAGGAAGATAAGCTGTGAGTTGTGCCGGAGAAAGTTGATTACAGTTGGACTAGAGTGATGTTAATAGCACTGCGCAAACAGAGAGAGCGTCTAGGTAAATATCAGAGATGATGTTGACAGCACTTGATTGATTGATTTTCATGAGTAAGGAAGGGAGCACATTGATAGATGACTCCAGGAGTTGGGCTTGAACAACTCCAGGGGAAGATAGTGGGGCCTTTCACAGAAATAGAAAGGGTTAGCAATGAGGCAGATTTATCCTTTGTTTTTGAAGATGTTAATTGAATAAGACTGTCAGTTGCAGATACCAAGTAAGCAATTAACATAGCAAGAGGGTGGGAGTGGAAGGAGGTGGTGAAATGGAGAAAAAAAATGAGAACAACCATAGTAGCATAAACAAAAATAAAATTAAAAAGACATAATTTTATGCTTACAACGACTTGTATTGAATACACAAATAAGCACAAATCTATGTGAGAAAAAAAATTAGTTAAGACTACCAGTTCATAGAGAAGTCTGGGCTAAAGCTAAAAATTTTAATTATGAACTGTTTAATTTTAATTATGAACAGAACTTTAACAAGAACTGTTGGAAAGAATCCATTTGAATTAGCAGTAACAAGGTAGATGGTGTGGGTATGATAGGAACAACTTTAATGTATCGATGAGACTAAATTCTAATTGGAGTGTGTGGGAGAGTGACTGGGAGGTGAGACAGGAGAAAACAGGGTTTGTAGAAAATGCTTTCAAAATTCCAGGAAGGGAAGTAGAGAAATGATGAGGTAGCTAGAAAAGGATGTGGAGTCGGGGATGGTATTTTTAATCTTGGGAAAATCGGGAGTGGGTTTCTACACTTACGGCAGTGATCCAATAGAAGCACAGTGTTAAGGTAATAAAGGAGATAAGCAAAAAAGTAAAGCCCATGAGAAAATAATATAAGATATGACATGAAGAAAATATAAAGGCATTGACCTTTTCCAGGGTGTTTCTCCTTTGAAGGAAGAGGTAGGGGAAGATTGGAGCAGATTCAGCTTAGATTTACAGATTTGGCCATGAGGATATGTAGCATATTTTTTTTTTCCAAATCATAAAGGTCATTTTATTAGAACTTAATGTATCTCTCAGTATTTCTCATTTTCAGTGTCTTCTGTATTTTAATCCCTCTTTCAATCTGTTTCACCTCATTATAATATAATTTCTTTCATATCTGTACTTCACAGGAATGACAAATAAAAATACTAATTTATGAGTCTATGTATATATACATATATATATATTTATTTATATTTACATTGATATTTGATATTTTGATAGCAGGTCCTTTCAGTTTTATTTTAAATTATTTTTTCAATATGATACTTTTCTAGTGACTTTAAGTAATACCTGTTAAGGACAAAATAGGGTTAAACCCAACTTGAAAACATTTCACAGTTTTAAAGGCATTTCATGTATATTTTTTAATGAGACATTCAATATTTCAGTGGAATATGATGCAAAGACCTTAACTAAAAGTGGAATAGGGATTAAGGATGACAGAAGATTAGAAAAAAGAAAGATGTATGAAATATTTCTTGCTCGGAGGAGGAAAATACTACTGCTTGAAGAAACAGCACAGGTTTTGTAGGGAGGTGTTGAGAACCATTTGCCATTAGAGATTATGAATTTGTAGTAAGATCGATCTGGCCAGTTTCAAGATTAATGTAAAACTTCACTGTGTTAGTGTAGACACAAAGAAGGTAAGAGTTTAGATTTCAGCTTGTGAATTTTCTGGGTGAGTGTAATGGAAGCAAAAAAGGTTTTCAGGTTGATGGAGTTTTTAAGCGAAGGTACATTAAGATGGTCTGAGGTCTCATGTACGTGGTAGGGCCAATGGATTAGAGTCAAAAAGAAGTTAAGGTGTTTTTCCATTAGACCTGTTGGCACAACAAGCAGTAGCAGTAAGACATTTGTGCTTTCAGGTAAGATGGTTTGTGGTGATAGCCAAACCTAGGATGTAACCATGAGAGAGTATGGCTGATGTGCAATGAAATGGACCCAGGAAACACGTTTGTTCACTCAACAAATAAATTTTGAGACCTTCCTGTGTGCCATGCACTTTTTTAAGCCCTGGGTTTATAGCAGTGCCTGAACAGATAAGAATTCAGTGTGCTAACTGATTTCACATTTTAGTGGATAAGAGAGATGACAAACCAAGACATACATAGTAAAGTGCCCAGTGTGATGAATGGCAGGGACTGAGGAAAGAGGGATGGCCAGAGTCCTCATCAGTCATGACAGAGTATGAATTTTCCCTTAGTGTGGTGGAATGGCACCAGAAGATTTTTGAGGTGTGTGAGTGTGTGGGTGTTTGGTGGGGGTCAATGAAGACATGATTACATTTACATTTATAAATGGATCACTAGGGCTACTATTTGGAAAATAGACCTTTAGTAGTCAAGAGAAAATACCTGTTCAGAAGCTTCTGCTCTGGTCTAGGCAAGATATAAAGGGTCTCCCCTATACCGGGTAACTATGGTGAAAGTGAGCAAGAGGTTGAATTCAGGCTATACTTTGAAGGAAGAATATCAAATTGTCAGATTCTTGAGATGCAGTGTTTGAGAGGTGGCTCTCTGATCTCCTCAGCTCATTCAACCCTGAGAGATCATTTCTGCACAATAGCCTGACGTGGTAAAATTCAAATGTGGCAACTCTCTTCACATTTATGATTGCGCTTCATCATTATGACAGCTGTGTGTGGTAGTTCTCACTAACCATCTTGCAATGTGCTATACCTCATGGACCTTATAGGAGGTAGAGAAGAAGCGATACAAGAGGCATTAAATTTTCAGATTACAAGAGAATACTGTATTTACTTGGAGTTAAGTTCTGTCTGTTCTGAGAAATTCACGAGTATACATATTTATGGTTAAAAGTCAGAATACTATACAGTTTTTTAGTATATTTTCTTGATTATGCTATTACAGTTGTCCCAATTTTTTCTCTCTTTTATCCCCCTCTGCCCTGCACCCCTCTACTCTCCAGCATTTGCCATCCCCCCACCCCTTAGTTCATGCCCATGGGTTGTACATGTAAGTTCTTTGGCTTCTACATTTTCTATACTATTCTTAACCTCCCCTGGTCTATTTTGTGCCTACCAATTATGCATCTTATTCCCTGTACCTTTTCCCCTCACTCTCCCCTTCCCCCTTCTCATTGATAACCCTCCATGTGTTCTCCATTTCTGTGATTCTGTTCCTGTTCTAGTTGTTTTCTTAGGTTTTTTTTTTTTAGGTCAGTGGTTGATAGTTGTGAGTTTGCTTTCATTTTACTGTGAATAGTATACAGTTTTATTTCACTAGAAATTCAAGAGATCAATATGACTCTAAAACTTCACAAAATGTTTTCTACCCACAGAAAAGTATGCTTTTATTTCATAGGTCAATGCTTTTTGTGCTCATAGTTTTTGATCTTGCTTGCAGATTGTAAGACCTGTCAAAAATAGAATAGTTGTAGTAGAGCAAAGTATTCTCAATTTAAAATCACTTTACTTTTGGAATATTCCTCTTCATTTAATACATAAAATTTTGGCACAAAGCAATGACTGTCATTGGCTTTCATTCCTGTTTCCCCAAACACAAGTATCTTTTCTGGCTGAGCAACAAGGGTAATTAAAAGCATTCTGAGAAATTAATCAAAATGGGGTTGGAATAAGATCAAGCACTCAAGGAGTTGAGAAATCAGGGTATTAGAGAGCTGTTCTTGTAAACATTACTTAAATCCTGTCAGGAAAGGTGTGATGAGGAGACTGTGACCCAGGTCCTGAAGACATCAACAAAGGAAAAGAACTGACAGAGGCCTGTAAAAACCAGTGATGATGAGAGCCAAGTGTTAAATGCTAATGACATACGTAGACCTCAAAGCAGGAAGTGCTTCTGTTAGAGTAAGTGTGCGGAGTGGGGAGGACGTCATTGTATGGTAGTGTGTCTGGAAAGTAAGAAGCTGCTCAGTCCACTATATAGGTGTCTGTTTTAACGAATATGTGAAAATAAATACTGCCTCCTTGATGGGACGTATAGTCAGGAGGTGGCCGGCATTCAGTTAGAGCAAGGAGTCGGAGGAAACTTTCAGTAAAAAGACCAAAGATGTAGGGGAGTGTGCAGGTCATGGAGTAAGAGGTGAAGTGGACACAGTGCAAATTCTTATTTCCTAATTTACCAGCTGAAGCAAACTGAAACCCAGAAATGATCATTTATCCATAGGGCTGGCTAGGTTCATAGGGCTTCTAGGTGCCAGTAGAATTTGGCTACTTATGCAATTTTATGACTCCAGAACCACTGATCTCCTTAAGGAATATAAACCTAACTCAGTGTAATGTCAGATTAATGTTATAATTTACCATGTTTAAGCCAGCAAAACATCACAATACAGATACTTAAAAATGCTTTTGATAGTAATATGGGGATGAATTCTCTCACCCTTTTATAAGAGGTCTCAGTTTGCTGATAAATATATTGACTGCCTCTAAGAAAATGTTCAAGGGCTGGCAGGAAGAACACTGGATTTTGATAGCTTTTAGAGCCTGCTTTAAAACATGACTGGAAAAAATCAAGGAAAAATAGCCTTGGAATGTTTTAGCAATCTGCAATGCAATTAAGAGCCAGCTTTGACACCAAACTATGAAGAAACATTATACAGAGTCAAGAAAAGTAGTTTTGTACCATTCGGTATCTTTGCTGTATCAGTCTTAATTATTTCAATATTGTTTTTATTTCAGCATAAAATATTTTAATGTTAATTCTTATCAGAGTGTGAGATCTAAATTTAATTTTTTAAAAAAAGATCATCTGGTCAAAAGATGATTGTTAGAGTATGTGAGGTTGCCATAACAACCGGCACACACAACAATAAGTAGAAATCCCTATGAACTCAGGGGTCCAATGTTTTCATGGTTCAGACTATAAATTATTTTTTAAAATACAACTTTGAGTTCTTCAATTATTTGGAAAAGGAAATAATTTTTACAGTAGTTTCACTCATTAATAACCCTTTTCTCCAGCTAGCAGATCAGAGAAAGCTAAAGCACAGGTGACTGCAGAGAGGGAGAATGACAAAGCTCTGACTTGCTCCAGCGGGTCCTGGACCAGCTTGCAGTTTGGATGCATCAGTGGCATGTTAGGTGGGCTAAGACTTGGGCCTAAACATGAGTGGGGTTTGATGTCTACAGAGATGAAACTTTAGCTCTCCTCAGCAAGCCGGCAGCCAGGGGACTCTATTTTACCCCACCCAGCAGGGAGAAGATGTCTATTCTCTGGAGAAACTGAAATTGAGATGCTTGAAATGTGGGGGTGAGTCTTACGGAAGCTAAAGGGATTGATTGTAAATTGTCATAGGCATCATGAGACTTCCAGCATGTCCTTTATCCCAGCTCCAAGAACAGAGGCCATCACGAACATTGTCTTCCAGTCCTGACTGCTGTGGCCGAGTTGATTGTGTGTCGTCCTGCAAAGCAAAAGGTCGCCAGTTTGATTCCCGGTTAGGGCACAGGACATGGTTGCGGGTTCAGTCCTAGGTGGAGGCGCTTATGAGAGGTAACTGATCAATTTTCTCTCCCTGTCGTCGTCCATCCTTTCCCTTCTCTCTTAAAATAAATAAATAAAATCTTTAAAAAAGAATATGGCCTTCCAGTCACCAAAGAAAGAAAGCAAGAGATTATTTTCTGAAAGTACTGCTCTAGAAAAAGATCTCACTTTTGAGATGTTCTGACATTTCAGGGCACCTAAGACAAGAGGCTGCTCTGCTAGGTCACTTTGTAGTACTGTTTTTCAATTGAAAAGCCCTGCCATGCCCCTGGGTCTCCCACAGGACGTATAGTGCCTCACTCAAATGGGAATTTAAAGGCAAGTGTCACCAGATATTTCAGAAAGTTCTCTAATATCAAGGCCAAAACCTAACATAAACAATGAAAAATAACTTGAAGCAAGAAGACGCCTCAAGAAAGCCAAAAGCAACTTTATAAAACTATTATTAATACGGTTAGTTTAATAAGAATGAATAGCACATCTGTGAAATGAAAATAGAATATGGTAGATTTTAAAAGTCATCTCGAAAATTAAATTTATGAAACCCCAAATTTTAAGAAGTCAAGAGAGGGCATTAGAAGATTAAACAATTCTCCTGGAACTAGAAAAAACACAAAGAAAATGATAATAAGAAGAAAAAGGTTTTTTTTCCATTTATTTTACTTTTTTAACATATTTTTTATTGTTGTTCAAGTACAGTTGTCTCCATTGCCCTCCCACCCCAGCCATTCCAACCTCCTACCCTCTGATCCCACTGGAAAAAAACAAAAGAAGAAAAAGGTTTTTAAAAGTAAATATTTCTCCAGAAGTTCAAGCAGCCTCATAAAGAGAGAATAGGAAGAAATTGAGATAATACAATTTTAAGTGAAGTAATAATTTTTTTTTAAATTGACGAAGGGAAGTTTTCAAATTTAAAAGTTTGCTCATCAGTGAATGAAATAAATGCATCAAATTACATCGTTTTGAGATTTTTAGAATTAAAAAAAATTAAAATCTCCCATAAAAAAAAAGATGGCACACAGTTAAACAAATAGGAAAGAGAATGGCCAATAGCAACGTACTGTAGGAAAATCTGTAGAAAACCTACAAAAGTTTAAAACTGGTCTCAGTACTATTTGGTCCTGAGACAAATTTTTAATCTCTCTGTGCTTCTTTTTATTATTTGTAACATACAGATGATAATACCACCTACTTCATAGGGTTGTTGAGAGAATTAAATAAGATATGCACAAAGTAAGTCTCAACATTAGCTATTTTTATATTGATAATATGATTACCACACTTTTTTAACAAGCACTTCCTACTAGAAAGAATTGTCTAGGAAACCATAGATATAGAATATCATCATTTCAGTTATTGTGAAATGAATAAGGACTTACTAAGCATGGAGAAATAATGGAGAAAAGATTTAAATAATTATTGTGTATATTTGAACATATAAAACTAAAGCCAATTATAATAATTGCAAATGTAATAATCAAAAGATAAATTAGGAAACTAAAATATAATTGCAGCCATCATGGGGCAGAGGGTAATGTAATTCATTTATAAAGAACATTTTTAGTCAATAAAAATCCTATACACTAATAGAAACTGGTTAAAGGATCAAACAGAAAAATTATAGGAAATTTTTTAAATATGTGAAACCAATTATCTATGAATGCAATCAAATTTTAAAAAATAATAGGTTGATATTATTGGTGTAGGAATTTGGCAAAAATCAACATTAATAACCCATTAACTTCCTAATCATATCGTCATTACACTTGATTGTATTACTTGTTTAGTATGTACCTCTGTTTAATACATCCTTCCCACGCAGAGACCTTGACTGTTGGGTTCAATGCGGCTTTCTCAGGGTAGCCGAATCAGGAGTCAAACTGTCTCATTGCAGCATCAGCTCTCTCATTCCCACGTCATGGGTGGGGAGATCCACCCTCAGGGCTGCTCTGGGCCTCCACATAGGAGAAGCTGGGCGCCAGGGCAATGCTGGTGTGTGCTGAGCCCAGGACAGAGGTTCCAGGCAACAAAAGTGGTGGTGACTGAATCAGAGACTGCAGTGAGTTGACCCCTAGTGCCAAGGATGTGTGGCAGGTGGTGTGGCTCCTACTCAGATGCTTTTCAGTAAATCGAAGGTTATTTGTGTGCCCAGGCTGCCCTGATGTCAGGGGCCAGCACACAGACATACGCATTAGGTATTAATATGTGCTGCCTGACTGAGAAAATGCTATTGTAGGGTGCAGAGCAATCACAGAGGTGGCATGTATATGTCTGTACGGTTTTAAAAACATTTCGGAAATCTGTAAACTCATATATTAAGAGGCATTCATAACCTTTGACACAGGAATTTTTTCTTTGTTGAAATCCATCCTGAAAAGTCATCAGACAAACAAGTATTTATAAGTGTGTTCATATCAGGTTTTTAATAATAATGAAAATCACTTAAATGCTTGAAAACAGAATCAAGTTTAAAGAAATTAGGACAAAATATTATGTAGCCATTAAAATCAACAATTTCAAAATCCACTTAATGATCTGGTAAAGTATTAATGATACATTAAATGAAATTTGCAAAATGTGAAATTACACAGCTTGAGACAAATGTTCAAAAGCACATACATTTAGTAAGAAACTGCATGAAATATGTTAGTAATAATTTTCCCAGGTGTGAGATTATTATAGATTTAATTTATGTATTTCCTAAAATATTGTAAAGCATTTTTTAAAAAATTACAGCCATACAATAAGCATTAATAAATCAGTAGGAGACAGATAAAGACAGTAAGTTATAAACATGCTTTGCACATGTAAGATTATTTCCTAAGGGGATAATTACCTTAGATTTTAATTTGTTTATGCCAGAAACTAGACAAATTTTCATAGAAGAGATAACTTGCCTTTTAGCAGTCCATTGCTTGGTCGCCTCCAGTTACATTCCTCCAGGAAAGGGAAGAAAGACTGGCTGATTTCCTATCCAGATAAGCCAGTGCCTGGGACTGCCTGCAGACAGAGCAAAGCCCTCCTCTCTTACCTTACCACAGTAGCCTCTGGACAGAGAGGGAGATCTGCCCACCATTGTAAAGCAAGACAGGCTTATGCATAGCTTGGTTGAGGTAGTACAAGTAATTCAAGGTAAAAAATTTATATTCCAACAATTTAAAGATACTTGGAACCACCAAGTATTGGTTGAGAACCAGGGTTGGTTCTCTGGTTAATTCATTGTCTAGGTTGTTCCCAAATGTCATTAAATAATTATTTTAAATTGTGTTAAAATAAGATGAAGGAACTAAGAAAACAAACAAACAAACAAACAAAAAAACAAAACTCATAGACACAGACAGCAGTATGGTGATTACGAGAGAGGAAGAGGAAAAGGAAGTGGGAAGGTAGAAGAGGGTAAAGGGGGGATAAATGATGATGGAAGGAGACTTGACTTTGGGTGGTGAATACACAATATAATATATAGATGATGTATTATAGAATTGTACACCTGAAACCTATATAATTATATTCTGTCATCCCCATAAATTCAATAAAAATAAAGAAAATGAAATAAGTGGTGAACGCTAGGTTCAGTGATTACAGCACTTCTCTCCCAGGAGTCCTTCGTAAGCTAAAGGGTCTTGTAAATCTCTGAGATGGAAATAGAATCTGCGGATTTTCTAAAACTTAATATTCTCCTGGGCCCATTGTTTTACAGTACTTTTCTACTTCACAAAGGTGTTTAGGATGTGATGATTTCGATTTTCCTTCTAGATCTCTAAATCTAGATCTTCTTCAGGAAGAAAAAAATTATCTTAAAATTTCTCTATCAGTCATTTTTGAAGACAGATCTGAATTAGGGTAGTTGTAGGGTTACAAGGGTTGTTCAACGTAAAACTGACAAGAGGAAAGTTGAAGTGTATGAGTTCAGTGTGCAAAGGTGTTATTAGATCGTGGTTTTGGATTTATTATAAATGCATATTGTAAACTAGGGCAAGCACTAAAAAAAGTTAAAAAGAAGTGTAACTGGTATTCTAAGAATATCAAATTGAGAGAAAATTGAATCATATAAAATACTTGATTAAAACCACAGAGGCAGGAAAAGGTGGAAGACAAAAACAGGGATGAAGAACAAGGGCAACAAATAGAAACAGTGACAAGCATGGAGGTGTTAATCCAGCTATCTCCATAACCACTTTGAATGTCAATGGTCTTAACGCAACAATCAAAAGGTAGCAGTGAGTAGACTCTGGCAAGGGAACCAAGAATGAGAAACTCAGAAGATGCAAGGCTGACATAATGTCAGTTGCTTACTATAGAATTCTATGAATTGCCATGAACAAAGGTTTGAAAGATTTAGATACACAATTACTTTTGTTTCTTATATCATTTTACCTTTATAATGAGATTGTTAATTCATTAGTCCTACATTATACACCACAGCAGTATTTATTAGAAAAATAGTAAGTTTTTTCATTATGTTTTGTTAATTAAATATATTTCCAACTATACTTATATTTAATGCTGAAAGAGTACTGAAAATATAATCTAGTCTCTCATAATAGTAAATGTTATATTCGGTTTATAATGTATCTTAGATTTTTGCCTTATAATTTAATTTTCATTAATATGACTTGTACTTTAACAAACACATGACTTCCCATGAAAAATTAAAACTTTGCTTTGACATCTACTTTGAATATTATGTCCTATGTTGATAAACATTCTCTTCATTTTCAAGCTCTCTCTATGAAGTATATTTAGGCATGAAGATAGAATTTGCTTCATAGAAGTGCTCTCCCCCTGTTTCACTAAAACGAAATGAGCTCAGAGACATTGTTTCATCTAGAAGGCAATGTTAACAAATGAACTTGTGTGAGCAATACGGGGACAGAGTCTTATACTGAGATTCAGTTATACTCAGTCGAAGAGTCAACTCTCTTACTCATATGGCCCTATCGAGGAGTCAGTTACTGCAGGTGTACTTTATTCCTAAAGAAGGTTAAATCACTCTGTCAGAAGACACATAGAGGCCATGTCAATATGCTAGCATTTTCCCTCACACTCTGCCCAAGCTCTGGCATGACCAATTCAAAAATGTCACTCCTGCAACTAGTTGGGGGAGAAAGAGATGGAAACTTGGAACAGAATATAAGTGGTAGCGGATGTTAAGTGTGGTTTAAAGTCATATATTTGAGATAATTTTATATCAGAGGGCATGCACAAGAAAAGTGGTGCGCACTCACATCCAGGTAAGAAGCCAGTCAATTTAGCCAATGGAACTTGGTTCAGGCTTACCCCAGCTCTGCAGAATCAGCGCCATCTAGTGGTTAATCCCAAGTACAAGGTTGTGCAGGAACCCCATTCTGGCCACATCCCCAGCATCATCAGAAAGAACTACTTCATAATATAGTGCAGACAACAAAGAATATTTATAATTATTCTTATTTGAAAGATGCTGTTTTGACTCATATACTGCATTGGCATAATCTATTCTGAATCTGTTCAAGCACTAAGCCCACGCCATATCACTTACAAACTGGAAGTAGCCTTCTGGTATACATATTGTTTCTGTCATGTTGGCTGGCATGTTTCATCACAAGGTAAGTCCTACAAAGGGCCAATTTGTACTTAAAACAGACTCCCAGACCCATATTTACAACACAGACTCTGAGCTTTGCTTAGAAAAACAAACTTTGCTTAGAAAACAGAGTTCACTCACATTCAAATTCCAGCTCTAGAACCAATTATATGGCTTTGCATAAATTATTTAAACCTTCTGAGCCTTATTTTCCCAAATCTTTCAAATACAAAGTCAATAGCCATTTTAATTCCATCACAGATATATTTACATAAATAAAATTATGTAGGTAAATTTCATGCAAATATGTGTTCAATGAATATTAGCTTTTAGTATTTTAGAGTTTTCAAAAAAAGGACAAGATGTGTTAATAGACTTTTTTCATTAAATAATCTGTAAATTCATAAATAAGAAAGTAAAAATTTTGATTGCACATCCCACAGTGTCTGAAAAGCTACCTACATATTAGTAACTCAAGGCACATGCATTGGAATGAAAATCATGTCAGTGCTCCAGGCCAGGTCATCCCCCTTTGCTTTCCCTTCCTTGCAGCAGTTCTTATGTTCACCATTTTTGTGTTTATGGCATATGAAGAGATTGACTTTCACCCACAGCTATTGTTTACTCAGCCCCTTGTAATCACCCTATTGCTATTTTAGAACTACCTTGGCCACACTGTCTCATAAATTCAGAAGGCAAATTAATCACACATTCTTGCTAAGTGACCTCTTTCCCTGACCCTCTCATGGTAGTATTCCTTTTGGCATATGTCGCCATAAAAAGTAAATCTTCCTAATGGGGGCAAAATCTAAATTTTATGCAGTGATTATACTTTGATCAAAAGTTGTTAGCGATTGGTTTACTACTTACTGTCTGTCTTAACCTAATTTTCTCTCTTCCTTGAAGTGGCTACCACAACTGTTCTTGTTACCAACAAGAAGCACACAAAAATTCCTGCACACAGAACAAGCTTAGCCACTCAGAAAATGGCCTTCTTTCCTGAGTAATGAGCCTGGTATGTACTGTGGAGGCTACAGAAACTAGGTAGTTTCTTAGCTTTACAGAAACTAAAATAAGTATGCACCTGCCCTTTCATATGAAAATTGGTGGTATTTTCAAAAGAAGAAAAGAATTATCTTTAGAACAAGTAGCGCCTGGGCTGTTTTCATTACTTCTTATCACCAATGGTTGAGCCTTGGGAAGAGAAAAAGTTTACTACATAAAATAGAATTTTATCAGTTGAATTGTGGACTAAGGCTCCAGAAGGATCCTCTCTTGCATTGAGATGCATTGTATCACTTAGTGTCAGAAAAGAATGTGTTTGCCAAGAGAGTAGGTAACTCTAAGTTATAAACTAAAGACAGAAGCATTAGACAGAAAAATGCCCAGGACAATAGGAATCTGAAAGGGAGGATAGCACAAGAATTGGTGGTGAGTAACAACCAGAGGAAATAGAAAATGCCTCAAACACGCAGATACTCATAAACAGCACAGCAGGAAGAAGAAAAGGCACATTTTAGTTTGTAACAGAAATACTATAATAACATATAAAATGTGTTTATGGGACTATGAGGAGAGACTTCAAGACTGGAAGGGTTGTCCTATTTACACTGAATGATACGAAGGTGAAAACACACGGTTCAACAGAAAATGTAAAGAAAACAGCGGTTACATAATCGTGGGAGCTCACACAAATACCTACATGGTGTACAACACAAAACTAGAATAAGTGGGAATAATGAGATTTCAGCATCTTCAAGTGCTTCTAAATGTCCTATTGGATTTTTAGACATTATATAAATATGGAATTTTATTTTATTTCACAAAACATCCATTACATTTATGAATTACTAATCTTGCCTATATACTTTTAATTGAATTTATTGGGGTGACATTGGTTAATAAAATTACATAGGTTTCAGATGGACAGTTTTATAATGCATCATCTGTGTATTGTATTGTGTGTTCACCCTCCAGTCAAGTCTTCTTTGATTCCTATTTATCCCCTTAACCCTCTTCTGCAACCCCCACACCCATTGCCCCCAGTAATCATCACACTGTTGTCTGTCCATGAATTTCTTTTGCTTATCCCTTCATCTTTTTCACTGAGCCCCCTAATGTCCCTCCCCTCCAAGAGCTGTCAGTCTGTTTTCTGCCTCTGAGTCTGTTAATATTTTGTCAGTTTTTTTTGTTCATTAGACTCCACATATGAGTAAAATCATATGGTATTTGTCTTTCTCTGACTGGCTTATTTCACTTAGTATGATATTCTCCAGATCCATCCATACCGTTACAAAAGGTAAGGCTTTCTTTCTTTCTTTTGTTCGTTCATTCTTTCTTTTTCTTTTCTTTTCTTTCTTTCTTTCTTTCTCTCCTTCTTTCTTTCTTTTTTTTTCTTCTCTTTTTCTTTCTTCTCTTTCTTTTTTTCTCTTTCTTTTGTTGTTGTTCTTTCTTTCTTTTTTTCTTGGTGAGTAGTATTCCACTGTGTAAATGTAACACTGAATTTTTTACCCACTCACATACTGGTAGGCAGTTGGGCAGCTTCCAAAACTTGGCTATTGTAAATAACGCTAATATATATATATATTCATTCTTTCAAATTAGTGTTTTGGTTATCTTAGGATAGATTCCCAGAAGTGGGATTGCTGGGTCATAAGGCAGTGTGATTTTTAATTTTTTGAGGTATCTCCATACTGCTTTCCACAGTGGCTACACCAATCTTTATTCCCATTAACAGTGCACAAGGGTTCCCTTTTCTCCACATCCTCATCAACACCTGTTGTTTGTTAATTCATTAATGATAGTCATTCTAACAGGGGTGTGGTAATATCTCAAGGTTTTAATTTGCATTTCTTTGATGACCTGTTGCTGCCTGGCAGCTGCCTGTTAGGCTCAGTCACTGAAAGAGCCTCTGGCAGTACACGAGTTACGTGAGGTAGGTTCTCAGTGACTTATCAGGTAGGGGTGATTGTTGTTCACCAGATTAACACAGGTTTAGACTCAGTGATAGGCAGGGTCTGAGGCCACTCAATAAATTTCCCAGGGTATACCAAGCTCAGCTGCCACCCACTGGGTGCTTGCACACATTTATGGTGGGGCAAGGTCTCATGGAGTTTTCAGGGGGAGGCCAGCAGAATTTATCAGGCCCAAACTGACTAAGATTTGGCCATTTGAAGGGAAGGCTCTGTGCTGGTAGGGCATGTGAAGGATATATGTCCCCTTCCCTAGAGCCACATAACTCAGTCTGTCCCAGATACTGTAGGGAGCCCAAGCTCAGCAGGGTGGGGCCACCAGGAGTCAGCAGGGTGGGCCTAGTGGATCTCCTGTGAGGGAAAGATGCCAATCAGACTTAGGGAAATGTGGGAAGAATGGCCTCCACCCCAGACCCACACATCTTATTCTGTCCTGGATCCTGCCAAGACCTCAGCAGAACAGAGCCACTGGGAGTCCTGGGGTTGAGGTTGCTAGGAGCTTGAAGAGTGGGCTTAGTGGATATCCTCGAAGGGGGAGATGGAGCCAGGTTCACGGGAAAGTTGGGGGAATGACCTCTGCCCACACCCACACAACTCAGTCACTAACGTGCCCTGAGTCTGCTCAGACCTCTATGCTGGAGACCAGTCTGCTGACTCCTCAGCAGGGCATGAGCTTTGAAAGGTGGGGAGAGAGGGATTCCAGTGGCAGGGCTATTGCTTTCCCCCATGCTGTTGTATGGAGAGAAGTGCTCCACCCAAGAAAGAGGGCATCTTGTGGTGTTGTAACAGGGTGCAGGCAAGGGGGGCCCCCAACAGGGATTTATAATGGGGTCCAGAACTCGGTGTCCAGGAAATATTAGGAAAAAAAAATATATAGGATGTCCTCACCCCCACAAGTCTGAGTTGGGGAATGGGACGCATGGAGCAGGGCCATTAGGAGTTGTTTTGAATAGCAACAGCTTTGCAGGTAACCTCTAGAATGGTCACTTAACATATCTATAACCTTTAACTGGTTTCATAGATATGTTAAATAGCTGTGGCCAAGCTTTGAGCCAGGGGGATGGGAATGACTTCAACCCATGATTAGCTGGGAGGCAACTCCCCCTGGTTACAGAGCCTGCATAAGAGCTTGGAGATGATTGGCTCCATACCACAGGGCCACACCTGCCTGGACTTACTATGGCAGCCCAGTAAAACTGGAAGAATACAGGAATGCTAGCAGCTGTGGCCAATTGTGGGAGGAGTCAGAAATGATGCAGAGAAAGATTGGTGCTGGGATTTAAATCCAGCTGTGGCAGCCATGTGGGTCTTTTTGGGACTACTTGGCTTGGGCAGAGACGAACCACGGAAGGTACTATGGACTGGGCAGAGGGGAAGGAAGGACTGTGGATTTGTGGGTATTCTAAAGGACTTTGGGATCTCAATGAAGACATTAAGTCTTTACTCTTACGTTTGTATAACTCTTTAAATAAATAATCCCTTTCCTTTTCACCAGTGTCTGGCATTGAGAGACGTCTTTCCCTGGTGGTGGGCAAGGTGAACCTAGTATGGGGGGGGATCCCCAGAACACAAGGGTGGGTCCATTTGGTAATAGTACATCGTTCTTCCCCCCCCCCCCCCCCCCCCGCCCACCCCGTTCTGTTCTGTAACAGTGTGGGAGAGGGACTCATCTTAGGAGTCCTGGTGGATGTCCCTTCAGCTCTCTCCCCAAAGCCAGAAACCCCAGTCTCTCCTCAGGTGATTCTACTCTGTTCCCCCTCCCTCTGCTGCGGGAGCCCAATGTGAGTGCTTGAGAAAGAAATTTTGTGCATTGGCTCTTGAAGAGAGTACCTGTGTCTCTAGCAGAGTTTTGTCTCTTCCTGGTGGACAGAATCCCCGCTGATTTTTACTGTCAGATATTGAGTGGGCACCTCTTCCCAACTCTGATGCTCTGAGGTTGGTAACCAGCTTTGGGTTGACACCCCACACTTCTCAGGGTGAACCTCTGCACCTGGGACATCCCTATGGAATCTCAGAGGCAGCTCATGGGAGCAGAGCCAGCCCTTTACACATCTTCGTCATTCACGTCAGTCTCAGTGTGACTTCTGTAAATCCTTGGTTATAAGACTTGTCTTCAGTTGGTTATTCAAAGTGATTGTTTTATATTTTAGTTGTAATTCCAGTTTGGTTCTGGGAGGAGGTGAGTGTAACATCCACCTATTTTGCCACTGTCTTGGATTTTCTGTCATTTTGGTTTTACTAAAAACAGTCCGCCTAACACAATATATCCCCAACCTGTCTTACATCTTTAGAGGGTAGAAGAAGCAACTAAAAGAAATGCTTTTCCAGATTTAATTTGGGTTGACAAAGAAATCATAAGGCTCGTTGGGAGAAAAGTAGAAAAGTCTTTTTGTGTTCCTGCTATCCATTTTAGAAACCCTAGATTGCCTCAAGTTGAATAAAAATGCAGTTTAAAATACTTAAGAGATTTTATGAGCTTTATATACATTTAATATCATTGTTCTAGTTCTTTTATTTTGAACACTGTTTTACTCCTTTGTGTAAGAGTGCCATATTTTTACCTCTTATTTGACATCTGAGTTTTCTCCAAGTTTCTGTTTTTGAAATAATGTTGATATAAACATTGAACATGTTTCCACTTGTGCATATGAAAGAATATCCTAGACTAAGCAGTGGAATTGCTACATCCTGAGCTGTGTGTGCATTTGGACTTCTAGATATTATCAGATTGTTCTCCATAGTTTTGAGAATGTAATGCTCTCCTCAGTAAACTATGAGAAGCTTCATTAACCTATAGACTCACAAACACATGATATTGTCTGAGCATTTAAGTTTGGCTAAGCTAATGATTTAATCTTTTACTTTATTGATTTTGAATGATGTTGAAATTTTTACATATGTAAGTTACTTATTTTCTTTCTGTGCATTGTTTCTTGATACATTTGCCCATATTCTTTCTGGGAATCCTCATTTTTATTACTGTTTATATAAGTTCTTTATATATTGCAATTCTTATTCCATTGTAAACTATATGGGTAACAAATATCTCCTGCCAGAATGTGGTCTTTTCTGATTTTGTATGCAACTTTTTATGAGCCAAATTTTTAAGTTCAAAGTCAAAGTTATCAACATAGATGATATTACATAAGCTATCTCGTCTGTCAGTGCTTTATTTGGGAATCATGGAGAAGTATTTAGTGAGAGTAACATGAGACTAAAATAAGAGCTAGAAATAATGGAATGATGCTAAAGTATTCATTAATTTTTCTTGTCATTGTTGCTTTTCTTAACTTGTTTTGGCACTATATCACTCAGCTATTTTGAGAGTCACATTGTATAACAAAATATACTTAGTGGCCTGCAACAATAAGCACTTATTGTCACACTCATAAGTCTGTAGGTCAGCCATGTGTTTTTCTGATCTTGGCTGCAGTTGGCTGATAACTGTGCTTCAGTCTGTGGTCTGGTTGGGATTGGTTCCAGGTCAAAGGTTAGGTTCAGTTCAGCTTCATATCATTCTGGTATTGGCACTTATCTTGCACATTATCTCATTGAAATAATAGATATTAAGAATCAAGAGAAACTCTTTAACCATATTTTAATGTCTCTGTATCACAGCTTACTCACATTTCTTTGACCAAAACAAGTCACATGACAAATTTGAAAAGGGAGTGGGAAATTATTCTCTGACTCAAAAGAGAAGAAGACATAAATAAATATGTGTTGAACAATACTCTAGTCCAGTGATTTTCAACTGGTGTGCCACAAGAATTTTTAAAATATGTAATGCCTATTTAATCAGGGGCACTGACCAGCTTTCCCTTAGATTGTCAAATTAAAAAAAAGACAACACCCAACACAATTGCTATCCGATGTGAATGAATCAAAATTATGTACCTATTTTTTGTTGGGTTGGCAAATTAGCTTAATGTGCCAATAGATGAAAAAGGTTGACAATCACTGTTCTAATCTATTATAGTTAGCTTATATAGTGGAGAGTATAAGGGGGACCCCCCATAAACTGGAATTATCTTCTGGAGGGCAGGCCCCTTGTAGCACAGGCTTCCCTCACTACGTGAATGTTCTAGGAACCCATCTGTATCAGTGTACCAGCTGGCATTGTATGTGAGAGGCTGTGTTTGGCTTCAGTGAATTTTTCTGATGACTCTTTCAATGTGTTGGCCCATTTCATGATGGGCGATTTATGAGTCCACCTGCTCTCACTGCGTGTTCAACAGTTTTTGACCCAAAACGGCATGACCCCTGTACCCCACCTTACCTATTCATCCGATCTCACCCCAAGTGACTTTTTTCTTTATTTCCCCAGATGAAAGGGCCCTCAAAAGGAAATGTTTTGCTGATGTGGAAGAGGTGAAACAAAAAATAGCAGAAGCACTAAAATGCATAAAAATTGACGAGTTCAAAAACTGTTTTCAGCAGTGGAAAAAATGTCTCGATAGGTGTATTGCATCAAATGGAAAATACTTTGAAGGTGAGTGAAGTTTAAACATGTAAGAATAAATACACAATTTTTAAATAAATAAGTTCTGTTTTTTGGTGTCCCTCCTCATATATACTTTCTGTTTGTATTTTTTTGGAGGGAGGGACATAACATTCTTTAATTATTTTTTGCATGTATGTGTGATTGCTTAATAATTTTACTTTATAATTTCTTATAAAGAATGAGGGAAGAACAATGAAGGAACATAAATGAACATAAATCAAAGTTCTCAATTCAAAAAATATATATAATCTAAAGATTCAAATAAACTTGGCCATTACCTTTTAGTTAGTTAGTTTTTCAAAGACATTGATATTCATTTAGAAGATTTATCCACAAATATATCCTCTTTGGTGCTCTTTAATCATTCCTGTGTTACATCAATTCAATCTGAGATAACATGCCAACATTTTATTATGCTAATACTCAAACACATAGCAAAGTGAAAGAATTTTACAATAAAGAATCATATATCCACCCCCTGGGTTCTACGATTAACATTACACTAGTTGCAGCATGTATTTATCTAGTTCTTCATCCTCTAACTAGTCATGCATTTTCTTATGGGATCTATATCTAAGTAAGTTGCAGTCTTCACCATGCTGCTTGCTAAATGCCTCAGAATACATAGCATTTACTAGGGTTCAGTATTTATTCATAATTACTTTATTTTTACATAAAATGCACCCACAAAAGAATGCACAAATCTCAAGAGTACCATTCAATGAGGTTTGCTGGGTGTCAAGGCCACTCACTGCGGTTAGACTGGAGCAGCTCTAGTTGAACAGGAAGCCTTCAAGACCCCAAAGCTCTGTAAAAAGTGATGAGCACAGGGAACAGCCATGGACGGTTCTACAAAGGGCAATAATAATGACTCTAGGATTCATGCATTTCATATCCGCTGGTATCCTTTCCTCAAATCAGAGGAAAATGTTTTAACCACAGGGTGAGGTATTTACATTCGATAGATATTACCAGGTGACCAGGACTGGCAACTACTTGCTCTCAAAAATTAATTTCACACGTACAAATACTGAGGAATTCTTCAATAATATCTTACAATAAAGGTAGCTCCAAAGGGCAAATAATATTGGGGAAAAAGAAAAATTTATCTCTTTCCACACAACGTTTAAAAGAACAATCAACAGTCTCACTGTAAATGTACATTACTCATCATATTCCCTTTTGTCCCCTCAGTCCTTTTCTATGGGTGATTATGCAAAGTTTTACTATTGAGTGGAGGAATCTCTAATATAATCTAAATCTCTTTTTTTTTCTTTTCAATAGTATTCTGGGGCATCTATGTTATGTTTACACATGATGATTTTTTCCTGGCCATATCATGTAGAAAAAGCAAATGTGATCCCCGTATATGATGTACCAGAGTTATATGTGTAGTATATGTAGTCAAAGCTACATTCCCATGTAGCAAGGAGTTGGCAGAGCTGTTTGTACGATGTGCTTTAGGGACACAGAAGAGGGGCATAAACCAAGGTAAAGGAGAGGGTGGGAGAGAAAGGAGGTTAGGGAAGACCTCTGGGAGATGGGAGGTCAGAGCTGCATCTTGACAAACAAATAAAAAAACCAAATGCCTGAGAAGGTCATTCGCAGCAGAAGGATGAAACAAAACAGGAATACAGGTAAGAGAAACATGACACAGGTATTCATTGATTCAACCAAGATTTAATAGGAACCACTATGTGTCAGGCACTGAAGTGCTGAGGACACGGGTGAAGAAAACAAACGCACCCTCCTAGAATCCAGATCCAGTGTCACTAGACATTGAACATGGAATTGCAATGTGATAAATGACATAAAGGAGACAACTGTGAGATACTCAATCTTGTGTTTACATAGTGAGATATGGCAAAAAGCCACTCTGGTAAGGTGATGTTAAGCAGATATCTGTGACAAATAGGAAAAAATGAGAGGTGGAATGGGGAGAAATGGAAAGAAAGTGATAGAGCAGTTTGGCCATGAAGAGGAGAGAACATCTGTGGAGCCCTAAGGCAGCCAGAGATGTGGTTCATTGGAGAAGCCTAAGCAAGTAAGTACGGCTTCAAGGTAGAGTGAAAAGAGAAAAACTGGAAAATGAAGGTTAGAGAGGCAGTCAGGCGCCTGATTTTGCAAAGGCACTTTTCCCCATTGTCTATAGACAATGGTAAATATATTTTCCATTCTTCCCTAAAAACAATGGGGTGACAAGAACAGAATTGGGAATAGAAGTACATGAACAGAAAAGAATACCTGTTAAACAGACGAGATTCTATAGTGGAAATACAACTAGATAAGATATATAGGTAGATAGCTAGATATAGACCAATAAATAGAGATAGAAAGAGAGATAGAGATAAAATATGTACTAGGGAAAGTGGGCATAATTATTTTGGTTGGGATGAGGTTGGGTCATTATGCATTCACATAAAAAGTTGCAGAGGATTTGAGCCTTGAGAGAGAAGGTGTCCTATAGGAGTCAAGCAGTTTTCTCTTTTTTTTATTGTTGTTCAATTACAGTTGTCTGCATTTTTCTCCCCACCCCTCCATCCCACCCCAGCCAAACCCACCTCCCTCCCCCGCCTCCACCCTCCCCCTTGGTTTCATCCATGTGTCTTTTATTTGGTTATTCTTTCCCATGTCTGGAGAAAAAGTTCTCATTCTGCTAACCTATCATCAGCTGCATGCTTCTTTGTAAGTTACTTTGCTGCTCATTTGATGTACTTTTTCTCAAAACAGTGACACAAAATAATGAGTCTATGTTCAGCAGGAGCTGTCAAATTAGCAACATTGCAAAACAATAATCAGAGTAAATGGATTGTGGCGTTCATGCTCTAGCAATGACTATTCCTCTGTGGAGCCATTAGCAAAACCAAGCAATTGGATCAGTATGCAATTTTAATGACATCAGGATTGCACAAATGGAAAATTTCATGGGAGGTGTTTTATTTATTGTTTTTTGGGGAAGAGAGACATTCATCCTCCTTTTTTGCACTAGACTCTATCACTATGAGTGTTTAGAAAAAGTTATAGAAATAATCATCACGAGAATTTTTGGAAGGTGATATTTACCAGTGATATCACAGGACAGGTCACCTAAAATTTTCAGAGATGAGCACCTCAGCTTATTTTAATTTAATTTTTGTTTTTTGTTATCCTTACCTGAGGACATGTTTATTGATTTGAGAGAGAGAGAGAGGGAGAGGGAGATCAATGTGAGTGAGCAACATTGATCAGTTGTCTCTTGTTTGCACCCCAACCAGGAACCAGAACCTGCAATCTAGGTGCGTGCCCTGACTGGGAATCGAACCTGTGACTTTTCAGCTTACAGAAGGATGCTCCAACCAACTGAGCCACACCAGCCTGGGCTAATTTAATTTTTAAATGAAAAAGAAACAGTTAACCAGGAGAAAAGGTAGTACTGAATTTCCTAGGCCTAAATTAGGATTATGGATTTCTAGATGGTTTTGAAAAGCCTTCAGAACCACACTTTGTTTCAGTTTCTACACAGGTAAAAAGAGCTGGATGAATAATGAAAAGATATGATTGTTTCTTTTATTATCTGTGTTTTTATTTTTTTAAAGATTTTATTTATTTATTTTTAGAGAAAGTGGAAGGCAGGGAAAAAGAGAGAGAAAAACATGAATGTGTGGTTGCCTCTTGAGGGCCCCCCAACTGGGGACCTGGCCCACAACCCAGGCATGTGCCCTGACTGGGAATTGAACTGACAACTCTTTGTTTCGCAGGCCAGCACTGAATCCACTGAGCCACACCAGTCAGGGCTTATTGTCCTATATTTTTAAAGCTGCTAAAATACAGATACACCAATACATAAGGAAATATATGTTTATTATTATTATCTTTCCTTCTTTTTAATATTAGGTCTTGTACATCAAACCTTAAATACTTCTGTCAAACACAGCATCAAACCTTTTTCTCATTAAATAGAAATGGAATCAATTGACCAGCCCAGCAAAGTTCTTTCTAAGCATTAATCCAACAGTAACTATTTATTTGAAACTAACAAGTGACAGACATTGTACTCGGGTCTTTAGATGTTTCAGTAAATAAGATACACTGATCTTATCTTCAAGATATAAGACATGCTAAGATGAATTCATGTATGTGAAATAAACATTCCTGCCGTAACACCATGAGAACTAGAATGTTCCATGAGCCTTCTATTTAATTAAACATTAACATTTTTCTTAAGCTATCTCTAACAGTTAAAAGAAGTTTGTTTCTTTTTCTAGACTATTGAGATATGGTAAACAAATTTATATTCACTTGAATATGAATATTCCAGACTATTTTTATTTGGCATGCATTTGTTTTCTCAGCCTGGAATAAATTTCCCTCTTTTGCTGCCTGACAAATCTTTCAAAATTTGTCTTGAGCATTGTTTCTCGTAAAGAAACCTACCTCATCTCTTCCAGCCAGAATTCGATGTTTTCTTTAGAGTTTTCCCAAACCTCCAGAGCACGTCTGTTAGTCCGTGTTACAACACTGCGTGTTTCTCATGCCTTTGCCGCTGTGTAAATCTCCATGTCCACCACCACGCACTGATTTCCTTAGTCTACGGACCGCGGCTGGTTCGTCTTTGGGTCCTCGGTGCCTATTTCATCCCGGGTCCTTACATTGATTCCCTATTGCTACAGCAAAAAGTCACCCCATTTCAGTGACTTAAACCAACATGAACTTTTTTCTTGTAGTTCTACAGGTCAAAATAAGAAATAGGTCTGACTGGGCTGAAAATCAGTATCAGCAGAGCTGTTTCTTCTGAAGGCTCTAGGAAGAATCCATTTCTTTGCCTTTTCCAGCCTCTACAGGCTATCACCATTCCTGTACTCCTCACTCCTTCCCCATCTTCAAAACCAGCATCCTGTCCTCAAATCTCCCTCTACTTCTTTTACTTATAAGGATCCTGGTGGTTACATTAATCCAGGGTAATCTCCCAAGTTAAGATCCTTAACAACCATATTTGCCAGGTCCTTTTGCCATGTAAATTAACACATTCACAGGTCCTAGGGATTAGGATATGGGCATCTCTGGGGGTGAAGGGGGGCATTGTTCTGCTTATCACAATGTCCAAGCAAAGTCTGCTCAATAAATGAGGCACCCCCGCTATCTGAGCCACATCCAGTTCCTGAATAATGATTTCTTTGCCCCCTCTGGATTTCTTTCAGCTCTGTACAAGTTTTATGGAATGAAGTACAGAACTTTGTGTTTCTCTGAGTCTGAATGCTATGTGTTTTTTAGATACCCTTCTGGAAGCATTGATTTCAGTTATATTCCCAGTAGAAACAGCATCATTTGCCTCTCATAGGAAATAAAAACATTGTAAAATTTAGATTTTAATTTTTTATGAACATATGAGGTTTTCTCCAGTCTAATTTTTTTAGCTCCTCTCCTGCAGTGCAATGTGGATATACTTTGTCAGACTTAGAAAGAGGCGGGGTGAAGAGGTAAATTTAGTATTTAATGCAAAAAACCAAAATGAGCTACTATTATCACACAAACCTACAGAGATTAGCTGTCTTTCTGTCCTTCAGATCTTAAAATTAACAAACGACAAAGGAAACATAACAGTTTAGTTTCTACATTCTTTTGTCTTGTTTCTTCAACTTTTCTTATCTTTTTTCCTCTCATCCACTTTTCCTCATTTTGATTATTTATTCTTCTTTTAGATTATGTTTGAATTAAAATAACCCTCCACAATGCTCGTCTGTAATTGTCTTACCTGTTTTTAAAAAATTTCTTTTGGGATGGTTGTTATTACTTAGCCATTATCTATTTTAATCTCTTAAAGAACCCAAATAAAAAATTCCCTTATCACTTTGTTTCAAGTAGATTTGAAATCCAGTTTATTACAAAGATGTCCATTGACTGTATAAAGCCACTGTCAATATTAATGCTGTCACTGAAACCCAAATTGTCAGCATCAATGTCAAAATGAATATCAATAAAAAGTTGTTATTTATTTGCATTTAAATCACCAGGGAAATAACAACAAGTTGCCATATGAGATAAAAACATTTGAATGTGATGAGGAGAATAGGTAAGTCTCAATGGTGTCAGTTTAAAACCAACTCAAATGTTAGCATACGTTGTCATTTGAAGTTCTTGAATTTATATTGGGCATGCGCAGGAAAGCTTTGAAGTCATGAAAGGAAACTGGTAGAATGAAGTAAAAACTCACAATTGACAAATGAGTAATTCAGGTAGCAGCTACCTGATTGATTTTCAGAACCCTGGGGAACCTGTTCCACCTTTCCGACACTCTGACTTCCCACTGCTGAGCAGTGGTGGGCTGGTCAGGTAATTTAGGCACACACACAAATGTCATGCACACAAACCCCAGCATATGACATAATGAATTACAAATTACTAGTTTTGGTTGCCAATAAAGTAAGAAACAAGATAGACAAAGTTCTATGTGGCCGCTAATGTTGCCCATGACATTGAAAGAATTAGCTAGTGTACTAAAGAGGGCAAAAGGGGGCATAAACATTGGAAAATAAGAAGTAAATGTATTGGATTGACCAAAAAGTCTGTTTAGTTTTTTCTGTAAAATAAAAGACACACTTTTCATTTTCACCAATTGCTTTATTGATTTGGATATTTTGAGTATGTCGGATATCTCCCATTATTGGCTTCTAGTGGGCAGAGGCCAGGGGTGCTACTGAATGTGTTCCAATGTATTAAGAGCGCCACGGCAAAGAATTATTTGGCCAAAATGTCAGTAGTACCAAGAAACTTTGCAAACCACTTTTCGTATGTTCGATCAGTCACAGCACCTTTTCCATACTGCACAAATCTTTTTTGTGTGTTTCTGTTGCGTTTTTACCTTTATTGAAATAATAAAGCATAATGCATTGGTAATATTGCATATCTTCTTCCATTTTCAATATTAAAATGACTGCACAAAAATTCACTAATTTTAGTGCTTTTTGAATGCACACTAATATGACAGCTGTCACAATACAGTCTAACAAAATTGTTTCAAATGAAGTTAAAGACATCTAAGGGTACTAGTAGTGTTACAGAAAAGGACCCGTTTGAGGTACCCAGATACTGTTACTGAAACAGGCTGTCTCCCCTGGGGTCTTTCTGTTCTGGGTTCACCTTGCCCACCGCCAGGTGTTAGGGATTATGCCTCTCAATGCCAGAGTTTGGTGAAAAGGAAAGGAACTATTTATTAAAAAGTTATACAGGTTTAGAGTAATGGTGGAGTGTTGCTGTTAAGTCCCAAAGTCCCTTTAAAACACCCTCAAACACACACAGTCCTGCCTCCCCTTGCTAAACTAGGCCAGCCAGGGGCACCACATCTCAGGAAAAGAAATAGAAGTCTGTAGCTCCGTTAAATTCCCAATTCTTCCCAGTAATCTAGGCTTGACTGGCAGGTCTCCTCTAGTTCCCAGCACCATCAGCTGTGTGTCCGCTATCTCCAGTTCTTAATCCAAAACCTTGTGGCACCTCCTCATCGCCCACCAGCAGAGTCCTTTCATCCCTTTTCTTCCTACAGGGTCTCGCATTGCCCCCCCATCTTTGTTTTCTGTCCTACATGGCAGCCACCTTTAGTTTAAATTCCAGCCTGGAACCTCCTCCATAACCCCATTTCCAACTCCTCTTACAATCAGCCACACCTGCCAGCACTCCTGCAGTTTCTCTGCCTTTCTTGGCTGCCATAGTTATTCTGGGCAGGCGTGGCCCTGTGGGGTGGAGCAAACCATCTCCAAGCTCTCATGCAGGCATGGGAACCCGGGGACCTGCCTCCCAGTTACATCATGGGTGAAAGTCATGCGTTCCACTTAGGCTGGAAGACTAGTCTGCTGTTACTGGTATTCAAAATAACTCTCAATGGCCCTGCTCCTTGTCTCCCATCTCCCAGCCAGGCCTATGGGAGATATCCTATATTCCCAGATACCCCAAGTTCTGTGCCCCATTATAAATCCCCCCTTTCAGATACCCCTGTTACAGTAGGGCCATCATACAGAAAAAACTAAAAACTTTTTGGCTAACCCAATATTTCTATTCACAAAGCACATGTTTCTCTTTCAGGAAACCTCAAAACAATTTATTGATGTTTGTTCTGTTCTAACATTATCTCATTTTAGCCCAATTTCCCAAATACTAACAAAAAGTTTGCCTTCTCCCAAGACATTGTTTTACAAGAGGCAAATTGGATTTATCATAATAAATTGTCAGAATTTACTAGAAGATCCTCATTGCTTACATCCTTTCATTTTACCATGGTGCATAACTTTTGAACATGAAAATATTACCTATCCAAGATTGATGGGTAATATTTCAAAATTTTAAATTTTGATGTTTGAAAATCTATGATTCTCAAGTTAATTTTAAAATGGCAATAGAGTTGTCTGGACTTATCTACAAGTATATGAAGTTTTACCAAAAACTGACAAGAGGGAAATATATTTTCCTTCAAAGATGGGTGCTTTGACCAAGAAATTTGTATGATGCATTATATCTACAGTTTCTTATAGATTACTTGCGAGAGCCTTGTTACCTTGTCAACCTCTGGCCTTAAATTCACACTAGCAGTATGAACTTCGGATTTATGCACAGATGTATGTAAAAGGGGGTGGGCATGTATAATATTCAGCTTAATGTTTTTCCTGCCTTTTATAGAAATTTAAAAAAATTAAGAGCAGGGATAGCATAACAGAACATTGTAAGAACTAAGTAAATATAATGAATATTTTCAAAGTTACTTCTAGTGAAGTGTTAAGCTTATCCTAAATATAAAACATTAAGGCCATCTTGTAGTAGACACATAACCAGGAAAATTCAGATGGAAAAAGCAGCTCTTTACTGCCTACTTCATGCGACATTATCTTCCAGATGTTTTCTTCAGTTGCTGAATTTAGCTAAAGGCACAAAAAATTATGTTTATGCTTTTATTTGGCTACTTAAACTATTGATTTTTTTACTTTATAACTGAACATGATTTTGAGTTATTATGACTTCTAGTGAATCAAATGAGATAATAGACTGAAACAAATTCATGGATTCTTTCTGGGTTAAGTTCTGGACTGGTCTGAGTATATGAAGATTTACATAAAATTAATTTAACAATAATTCAATAATTCTTTGCCTTTTAATTTTCTATTTTTACTTTTTAAATAATCTGATTTACATGTATTTTGTTAATATACCATAGCATTAATTGAAGTTTTTAAATTTTGCTAGAACATTAACAATTAAAATTATAGATATTTTGTTCATCTTATTGTACATTAATTGAAATATATCAGTCTTACATTTTAACAATGGATCTCATATTTTCCACTCTTAGAGAAATATCACTGCTTCAATTAATTACTTATTTAAAATGTTATAGTAATGACTGAGAACTGTTTTTTCCCCTTTATTCTCTACTTTTTGATAATTCCCTCAATTACTGGCTTTAGAAACTTTCTGGAAACTGCCATGCAGCTTGATGTCATAAAAATATAAAGGTTAATTTGTTTAATTGCTGAGACTTTAATTACAACATATCAGTTACTGAGACTGACATTTCCTGTAAATTCCTCTAATTAGGAAGTCCTTAGAGATTCCTATGAAAGAAGATGAAATAACCAAAATGTGTTGGCACAGATAGATATTTTTCCTATTACTGAATGAACTCAAACCATCATAAACATTTGGAAAATTTTGAGAATTATAATTTACCGTTAAAATGAGTGGCGTGACTTCAAATGATTTCTGGTTTGTTGTGATTGCTTTATAGCACATATTTGTGGGGAGGAAAATGTGCTTGTATTTGTATACAGAAACAAATTGTGACTAAAGACGAACTCATTAAGTGTGTTACAAGAGAGGATCCGTAAAATGTTAGACTGGAAACTTAGAAATTCAGAGGTTATATTCAAGAGAAAAATATTACCTTGGATTTCAAAATTTGACAAATAATCACATTATTTTTATTATTATTATTATTTTACCTAGAGTGGAAAGGGTTTGCTTCAGCACGTAACATAACTATGTAATGTCACAAACAAGAGTACAGATTAACAATTAGCCCACGTTTTAGTCTACTTAATATGAAACACATGTGGACTTCGTCATGGACAATAACCGGGTTATCACAAACCCTGACAAATTTCTAATTACTCCTACTACTTATGCCATTGTTTTCATCTCAACACACCTGATCACCATAAAAAGTGACATTTAATCATGGATAAGACACAAATATTAGAATGTTAAACTCAAAGGGATATTTAACTCCAATTTTGGCCTTATTTCTGAAACACTTGCTATGTGAATAAGCATATAGATATGAAGGCCTGATTTATTATAAAAAACGCTTTGCTAACAAATATCTAAGTTTTAACTACAAACCCAGAATCTATTGCACAGTAGAAACAGAGGGATGGGTTGACATGGTACTCGTGGCCAGAATGGAGGCTGAGGAAGCAGAAGGTGCTGGGGAAGCCCTGGCTGTTCTAGGACTCAGGAACTTCACGCCTGGAGCTGAGGTCGAGAGCCCGTGCTTTCTGGCAAGTCTAGAAAACAAGACCAGGTTAGGTTTCTGAGTTTGTGTGGCCAACAGTAACAACATTACTGATAATTATAAATAACATTTGTTGCTAATTTAATATTTTCAGGCAGTATTTGAGCCCATAATTCTTATTCTGATCGTGAGCCTGTGCTGTGTGGTGAATGTTATCCTTGTCTACACGTGGGGAAGGTGAAACGCAAGGAGTCTGAGAATATTGTCAAGGTCACATGGCAAGCCGGTGTGTGAGTCTTACCTTCTACTGAACTTTCACCTTTGGGAGGGTAACAAGAAGTATTCAGGTTAGACTGTCAGGCCTGAGGCCAGTGCCCAGAAATTCGAAACACTGAGCAGAGTACATAGGCTGAAGGTTGAATTCTGCCCTTCAGAAGAGTTCATAGGCACAGATAAGAACACCATTTCCAAGTACACATTCAAGGGAAGAGTTTAAGATTCGAAGGTGGTGGTCTAGAGTAAAAATAAAAAGAATGGCTGAGTAATCAAAGTCAGTGTCTCAAGACTTACTGGGCAGCCGATGCGAACACCACCAACAAATTGAGTGGTTGCCATCCCAGGAAATGAGTTGTCTGATCTCTGCCTTAAGAGCCTCAGCAGTGCGATGAGAGCGTGAGGGTAGATGGTTGCTTCCAGAGAAAAAGAAAACTGTTACAATGACATATAGCAAAGGAGTAACCTATATTTTTACATTTTTAATAATTAAAATTTTTGAATTTTCAGATTCCTTCATTATTTTTTTACTTAATGCTTTTTTCTATTCTAGAATCATCCATAGTACCACATTACATTTAACCATCAGGATGCTATAGATTGGCTTTTATTGGCTGTGACAACTTGTGAGACTTCTTATTTTTGTTGACCTTCACAATTTTGAGCAGTATTGGTCAGATAGTTTGTAGAATTCCCCTTGATTTGTCTATTTTTTCTCATGATTAGACTGAAGTTATGGGTTTTGAGAAGGAGGACCACAAAAGTACAGTGCCTTTTTCATTCCATCATATCAAGGATTCATACTAGCAACTGGACGTCTTTGTTCATATTAGCATCGATCACTTGGCCGTGATAGTGTGGCCAGTGTTCTCCAGCATAAAGTTATAGTTTCCTCTCCCTGTCCATACTCTACTCTGTAGAAGGAAGTCACTATGTACAATGCATACCTAAGATTTGTTTCTTCTCTCCATTAATTATTTGTTCAATGATTTGTTTATACCACTCTGAACTTGTGGGTGTTTATTTTACACTTTTAATAATAATCTTACCTTGCTTTAATTTTTTTGCTGCTCAGATTATTTCAGCTTTGGTCTTGGGAGTCCTTTTAGTTGGCACTAGTGTCCCTTTGACATACTGATCATTTTGTTTTCATTCTGTTTGTTGTTATTTGCTTTTCAGTACTTCCTTACTTTCTAACGCCACGAAATAGTTCAGGCTCACTTTTTATATCCACTGCCCCAGTCTTAGATTCCCCTGTTTCTCCAAGGAGACCCACGTGTTTTTCACTTCTACTGGAGTGTTACTTCTTCTAGGACCTCTCCGTTGAGTGATAATTAAATATATGACTATAAATCCTAACCCATGTGTGTACATATAAAATTTCTATGTATAACCATCTGTTTCTATAGGAAGTTACACATGACTTCACATGGATTCTCCAACTCTAATGTATTACCACATGGATCATTCAATCCCCCTTTCCTTGCTTAAATGGAACCTCCTCCTCCAGTTAGAAACCAGGCCCCCACCTCCATAACCCATTCACTATATTGTTCAATTCCAGCATGCATGACAGTGGTCTCTTGTTAATCCATATACCCTTGGAAAACTTTATTATTTAGAATACAGTGCTTATCTACAGTTCCTTTTTACTGTAATCTCACACACTTCATTCATTTCCACAGTTACTTAGGTCAGCCCCCTTTTCTCTCACCACCTTCAGTGAAGTTGTTTCATACATTTGTAACATAGTTAAACTCTTTTGTCACATTATTTCTTCTCTCCTGGGATCCTCAGACCGGCTAGATGATTTTCTTAAAAAAATATGTATACAATAAGGTGACAGCGCTCTCTCTGCTATAAAATGCTGTGGGTTTTCATCAAGTATAGTGTCATTTATCAACCATAGTTTTACCATCCTAAAAATCACTAACACTTCATGTATTCAGTCCCCATCCAATGGACCCCTGACAACCTCTGATCTTCTTGCTGTCTCTATAGTTTTACTTTCCCCCAAATGTCATATAGTTAGAATCATATACTATGTAGCCTTTTTAGATTGGTCTATTTCCCTTAGAAAACTTTATTTAAGACTCCTCCATGTCTTCGTGATTGATAGCTCATTTATTTTTAGTGCTGAATAATATTCCCTATCTGGTTATACCACACTTATTTATCCAATCACCTCCTAGAGGACATCTCAGTTGCTCAGGTTTTCGAAGGCATCACTCCAAGGAACACAGTTGCTGTATGGTATAACAATAGTATGTTTAGTTTTGTAAGAAACCTCCAAACTGTCTTCCAAAGTGTTTATATAATTTTACATCCTACCAGCAATGAATGAGAGCTCCTGTTTTTCCACATCCTCACCAGTGTTTCCTGTTGTGAGTGTTCTGGAATTTGGCCATTCTAATAGGTGTGTAGCGCTATAACTCGTTGTTTTAATCTGTATTTCCCTGATGACATATGATGTGGAACATCTTTTCATATGCGTATGTTCTTTGGTGAGGTGTCTGTTCAGGTCCAATTTTTAAATTGTGTTGTTTTCTTACTGCTGAGTTTTTAGGGTTCTTTGCACATTTTAGATAAAAGTCCTTTATTAGATGTCTTATACAAATATTTTCTCCTGTTTGTAGCTTATATTTTTAATCTGTGGACAATGTATTTTAAGAAGCAGAAAATTTTAATTCTTATGAAATCCAGTTTACCAATTCTTTTTTCATAGATTGTGTCTTTGGCGTTGTATGTAAAATATCATCACCAATTCCATCTCAATTTTCTCATATTATCTTCTAGGAGTTTTGTGGTTTTGTATTTTACATTTAGGTCTGTGATCCAGTTTGAGTTGATTTTTATGAAGGATTTAAAGTTTGTGTCTAGATTCATTTTTTATTCATTACTAAATTGCAGAAGTTTCTATATGGCTTAGAATTTTTATCACCAGTGTTAGATTTTTCCAAATAATTTTCAACAACAGTTCATATAATCATACGATTTATCTTCTTTAACCTGTTAATGTGGTGCATTGTTTTGATTGATTTTTCCAGTGTTGAACCAGTCTTGCATGTATCTTAGAATATATCCCACTTTGTCATGGTATGTAATTCTTTTTATATGGTTGGATTCCATTTACTACTATTTTATTGCCATTTTTTATAGCCATGTTTATGAGAAATATCAGTCTGCAGTTTTCTTCTAATACCTTATCTACTTTGGATATTAGGGTAATGATAAACTTATAGACTAAGTTCTAGTTTTTTGAAAGGACTGTTGAGAATTGGCATCATTTCTTCCTTGAATGTTCACTACAATTTACCAATGAAACCTTTATTCCCTTTCCTTAATAGATATAGTGTTATACAGGTAATTTATATTCCTTTGTTTTAGTTTTGGTAGTTTGTGCTTCAGGTAATTAGTCCATTTCAAATAAATTATCAAATTGCTAACACAGAGTTACTTCTAGTGTTCCTTTTAATATCTGTGAGACCAGTAGTAATAAACCTTTCATTTCTGATAAAGATAAGTCACGTTTTTCCCCTCCTTCCTTCCACACCTCTCTCCTCACTTTTCCTCCTCTCTTCCCCTCCCCTCCCCTTTCCTCTCCTCTGTCTCTCTCCCCTCTCTCATTTCCTCCCTTCCTCCCTAGAGAACTAGCTTTGATTTCATGATTTTCACTATTGTTTTTCTGTTTCAATTTCATTCATTTCTGCTCAAAGTTTCATTATGTTTTATTTGCTTGTTTTACTCATACATTTTCTTATTTTTCTAATTTCCTAAAGTGGATGCTTAGGTTACTGATTTTTAGAACTTTTTTCCTAATGCACGCATTTAATGCTATAAGTTTCTCTCTGAGCAATGTTTCACTCTATCCCTCAAATTATGTAAGTAGAATTTTGATGTTTATTTAATACAAATATGTCTTAATTTCATCAATACTTTTTTGACTCATATATTATTGACAAATATAGAACAGTATCATTTAAACTTTATTTGGAAAGTTTCCAGTATTTTTTTGTTAATGATTTCTGTTTATTTCCGTTGATAACACACTTTGCATGATTTATATTTTTTAACTTTGTAAAGCCATGTTTTATAATCCAGAATGTAGGCTGTTTCAGTAAATGCTCCATGTGAAATTGAGGAGAATGTATTTTTGCTGCTGTTGGCTGATGTGGTGTATAAATATTAATTAGGTTCTATAGATTGATAGTATACCAATTAAACTATATTTTTATTGATTTTCTGCCTGATTGGCTTATTAATTATTGAAGGATGAGTTTTTAAGTCTCCAGATATGATGATGGATTTCTCTATTTCTTTTGTTTTTATCAGTGTTTGTCTCACGTATGTTGATGCTATGTTGTTAGGTACATGCCCTTTTAAGACTGTCTTACCTTCTTGGAAAACAGATTTATTATCATTATGTAATGCCCTTTTTATAGCTGATAATCTTCCTTGTTTTGAAGTCTCCTTTTTCTGAAATTAACATAACTACTACAGCTTTCTTTTGGTTACAGTTTGCATGATATATATTTAGTTTTACTTTGATTCTTTATATTCAACTTGGGTTTCTTGTAGACAACAAAACATTTTTTTAATGAACTCTGACAACCTTTGTCTATTAATAAATGTATTTGGTTCCTTCACATTTAAGGTCATATTGATATAGTTGTAGTAATATTTATGTTGCTCATAATTGTTTTAAATTGACTGAATTTGTTCTTTTATTTTTCCCCACTCCTTTTCTGCCTTCTCTTATTTTAATTGAGTATCTTATAATTTCATTTCATTTTTTAAATCAGTTACATGTCTTGTTAAAAAAGTGACTGTCCTAGCATTTGCAATACACATTTATAAGGGGTATAAGTCCTCCTTCCAACAGCATGAGTACAGGTAACTTATGTCAGAGTATTTCCAATTCCTCCCTTGTGATATTACCGTCATTCATTTCACCTTTCAATATGGAGTAATCTTAGTCTCTTCTGATTGTTTCTTCTTGCCTTTGGCATAATGTGTAATTTTTTGTTGTCGTTTAAAGCTGGACATGTTGTACTGGACAATATAAACTAACTGAAGTTAATAGGCCTTTAGTGTGATAATTTATATTCTGCCCGGCAGCAGGGCTGTGTTTAATGTTTGCTGTATCTGTGTAGGTGCCAGAGGCTTCAGGTTCCTCTTGTGCACTTGTGTTTGCTTCCACTCTTGGCTTTGGGATTCCCTAATACTTTTCCTCAGGTAGAGTCTGTGTCTTGCGACTCTTTCAGTTGTAATTTATTGTTATTATTTTGGAGTCCTATTGGTATGGTGAAAAAGTATGGGGAAAGGAAAAAATTCTATAATTTTCAGATTAAATCTCAGTCTTTGAGTGATCCTGAGTCTCTGAGATGTGGCATTTATCAACATTTTTCTAAGTAACTATAGCACTCCTCCGTACCCCCAATCCCTTCTCTAATTGCAGTGTTCATAATATAATTTTTGACACTCTGAAGCCTGTTGACTAATTGACTATTTTTCTCCTTTAGATGAGAAAGAAAAGCTAGAGGGAGATGATAGGGGAGTAATGTCTTTCCCTCAGCTGAGATAAGGCTCTGGAAAAGTCTTTCCCCTCTGAGAGTCAGACTTTGTGGTGGGGAGGGCTTGTGGCCCTTTTTACAATGGTCACTCTCTCCCTCCCGCCAGAACTACCTGTGGATCATTGTGGAGTTTACCATGAGTACCTGGTGGGTTTCCTAAAATGCCTCATGATCCTGGGATTTCTCGAGGAATGTAGCCCTCCTGCAGGTGTTTCTTATTCTTCGGTCATTTACATACACTCAGCTTCCCGCAGTTGGTAAAAATTACCATTTATTTGTTCTCACCAGTTTTGAGGCTAACATCTTCTGCTCTGGGTAAGCAGACCTCAGCTTACTGGATCCACCTGTGTCTCCAGTTTTCCAGATGACAGCCTGCTCTACAACCTCAGTAATCTGGTGCTTTCAAGAAGTCACTGATTTGCATTTTCCCCAGCTTTTATTTTCTCTTGCAAAGACAGGAGTGATAACTTCTGAGCTATTTACATGTTGGAACTGAATCTAGAAGTCACCAAAAAGCCTTTTAAACATTGTTTTTCATGTTCCATTTTAGACCTGTGAAGAAATTCAAAATAAGCAGACAACATATTCCTTTCTTACGAGAACTAAAAATTAGGCAGAAAGATCATGCATACACATATATGCACATAGAGGACATGTTTGGTGTGCTTAGGTAGCCATACTTAGTTCGTAGTTCTTCATCTGTCTACAGTGTTAACTTCCTCGACAATTGATAGTTCTGGAAAATCTTTCATTCATTCATATATATATATTGCCCTGAGAAAACATCAAGTTTTATTTGCTTTTATGTTGTTTTCCAGACATTTCTGCATTTTTCATTCTATATTCTGAGTTCTTGAGATGCCTTTCATAATATTCAGTTTTCTTGTTCATTTCAGGTTTCAGTTGGGCTCTTTCATGCCACCAGTTTGCTTTAATCATGGGCAAGGCTATAAAATAGGTGTGTAAAATAAAGTACACTGCTTTCAATATGTCTGAAAAGGAATTCTATCAGCAAATCAACAATTTGAGTTGTACATTCGACTATTTCTGGGCACATTTGCTAATTTTCATGTTCTCAGCTTTGTCGTAAAAGTGTCCTGTCCAGGTAAGAAATGTCTGGATAGATGAGGGGCTGCTATCTTTCATATCGGATGCTGTGCACCGCCTCAGCTTCCTTGTGGGATAAGCAAAGTAACTCAGAAGACATACAGAATAAGACCCTCACAATTTTGTTAGTATTCAAAGCCTGGTAATTAATTTTGTATAACTTGCATCATTAAATTTGTGAAAATTTGAGTCTTTATGCTTATATATGCACAGTTTGACTTTCTGACTTTAATTAAAGAAAATCATTTAGCATTCAGTCTTTGAAAGAAAACATAGTTTTCTCACTACATGTGTAAAACAAACTTTTATGCTATCTCTTTTAACATTTTTCATAGAATGAAGAAATTGCCAAGGAACGTATTTTAAAAATACACTAGGCTCTTTGTGATTAATCAAATTTCCTTTGGTAAATTAGAAAACCAGTGTAAATCTGGGCTTCTTTACAAGATATGTAGCAAGACACATAAGTTCATCGTTCCAAATTTTATTTCTGTTGACAATGAATGAGTTTTCTAATAATTCTCCAATTTCCTTAATGATGTTTTGCTAACAGCATAACTAAAGCCTACAGGAACAGAGGTAATACTTGATAAAAATAGATAGATATATTAAATTGATGAGGACCGAACATGAATAAGATTCTTGAGGTCAAGTGTTCCAATTAGGCTTTCATTGGGGGTTGCACTCCATGAAATACCTGGCTTTTATGTGCAAAGCTAATTGATACAGTCATGTAAGACTGATTTTCAGAATTTCTGTATGATAGTAATACAGATTCATTTTAGAAGCATGAGGATGGCTTGTTCACTTGAAAGCAAGTTGGGATGCATAAGGGAGTCTGGCATCAGAGGCCATTGGTGGTCTCTTACCGCATCAGCACTTCTCATGACCTTCTGAAAAGAAAGCATATTCTTTGCCAGAAACATTTACATTATTTGAGTATATATGGCTTCAAGAGTCATAAATTCAGCAATAGATGCACAGTTGTGATTCGAAGTTAGTGAACTGTAAGACACTGAGTCATCAGCATTACATGAGTCATAGTTAGAAAAACATCACGATTCATTACACTTAAAAGTTATGGGCCTCTTTTCTCCTGATTCTGCATACCTTCTAAGTGCCCCATAAGTGTTTACTTCTGATTCCTCTGTAAATAGAGACTCATTTTTTCTGCTCTTCTTAGGTGTATCTATTGTCCCTTGGTATCTATTGAAGCAATATCAATGAGCTAATAACTAAACTCCTCGTTCCTTAACTGAAAACACAACAAAATAAAACAAAAAAACAGCTCCCTTTGTTAAACTGAGAAAATTTAGATATTAACTTGGAATATATTTATCAAAGTTCATTCTCTATTCATTGGTTTAACTTATATTTTATAGGTTAAATTTTTTATTTTGAGTTTATAAATTTTTATTTGGAGGTTATGTTATGGCTAAGAATGAATATTAAGTTAAAATGCCATTGTATTATTTTTATACAACCAATGTGCACTGTAACATTTAAAAGTGTTTTGGATTCTGACCTCTATTACAGTGAAAGCTTCTGAGTTTCTAGCATGCTACAGGAGTCTCCTTTGCCCTCCTTCTCCTACCCCTGCCAACCAAACCTTCCAAATATCGATTTGATTCCTTAAGTGAGACCATGAAGAATCAGCCAGACCTGTTGGATGATGCATGGTAAATATAGAAAATTGAATACTTTTCATTTTGTTAATGATTTTCTTTGCTGTGAAAAAAACTTTTTTTTAAATTTATATATATATTTTCTTTTTTCTTTTATCTTTTTTTATTTTTATTCAGTTACAATTGTCTGCATTTTCTCCCCATCCCGCCACCCCACCCCAGCCAGTCCTACCTCCCTCCCCCACTTCTACCCTCCTCCTTGGTTTTGTCCTTGTGTCCTTTACAGTAGCTCCTATAGACTCCTCTCCCCACTATCCCCTCCCCACTCCCCTCTGGCTATTGTTACATTGTTCTTAATTTCAATGTCTCTGGAACATAATCAACAAAAATGAAAAAACTTTTTAGTTTGATGTAGTTCCATTTGTCTGTCTTTTGTTTTCCTTGCTTGAGGCTGCTCGTTGGGGGTCGGGTGAAGGGATTGACAAGTACAGATTGGCAGTTACAGAATAATGATGGGGATGTAAATTGCAGTGTAGGAAATATAGATGATAACACTGTAATAACTATGTATGGTGCCAGATGGATACTGGGACTATCAGGGGGAACACTTATGAAATATATGACTATCTAACTGTTGCTGGTGCAAGTGAGGTATTTTTGGTGTCTCAGGGGAAGCATTCCAGTAGATCCATTGTCAGGATGAGGTCTGGTGATGACATTTATTTGTGGCACCTGATGCAAATTCAAAGTAGTTCCGCTGAGTTTCCAATGTTCCATCTCATCTGTCCTGTCGTGAAAAAAGTCCAATCTTGCCTTCATAAGGCCCAGAAACAAGGCCAGTGTCCAGACGTTTTGTGTCATAGCAAAGATTAGTCCATAGTACAGCTTAGTCCCATCCATGTTTTATCACCATCCAGCTAGCTTACCTTGATTTCCTGGCTGCGCCCCAGCTGGGCCTGCATTTGGAGTCCATTTTGCTAGGCCACTTGTCCCACATGGCTGCTATGGAGAGATCATGGGAACAAATTGGGTGAGCACATGTTACCAGGAGAAAGAGAGAAGGGAGCTTTGTGTTAGGCTGATTATATATATTATCGGCATTCTTTTCAGAGGAACCAATGTATTTCCCAAGCTTTCCTAGGCTTCTGATGGGCCCATCTCCTACCAATCTATTTCCTTGCCAGGCTGGACTTGCAGGCCTCTATGGTCACCGTCTTGTATCCTATTGCGCATGTGCTTACCACCCCCTTTACTGTTCTATCCCTTTCCCCACCCCAGAGAACTGTGGGGTGGATCCCTGAGGAGTATGTGAAGCTGTGATTTCCTGGTGAAGCAAGCAGGCTTCTGCCCACTAGTTTATTATGTTTAATAATGTCTGACTTCCTTTGCTTCCTTCCTTTATTAATATTTAGCTACCTATGCTAATATAACTACAATGCTGTATACTTGAAACTATTAACAAATATTGGATGAAAACTGTAATTTTTTTAAAAAATGTAAAAATTAAATATATATCACTTACGGAGAGAACCAAACATCCTTCACTAGAAAATTGGATAAAGAAGGTGTGGTACAGATATGTATTCCCAGCCATTAAGAAAAGATGAAGTCCTGCCATTTGCAACAACATGAATGGGTCTCGAGAATATCATGCTAAGTGAAATAAGTCAGACAGAAAAAGTTAGGAACCATATGATTTCACTCATATGTGGGATATAAAATTGAAAGTGACAAGTGAATATACAAGAAAAACAAGCAAAAACTCATAGAAACCAACAGCATTGTGATTGCCAGAGAGAAGTGGTTTGGGCCTTAGTGAAAGGTGAAAGGGGTCACATGTATGGTGAAAGAAGGGGATTTGACTCTGGGTGGTGGGCACACAATGCAATATACAGAGGATTTATCTTATATAATCTTATTAGCCACTATCACCCTAATATATTTAATTAAAATTAAATAAAAATTAAAAACCAGAAATAAATAAAAAACAAAATATTAATCTCATTTATGAGAACTTGTTTATTCTTATTCTGAATCTTCTTTATTTTTTCCTGGAATATAGCTTTATTTTTTTAAAAGAAGGGTACATGTATTAAAGCTTTTAGTTTTTACATATTGCAAAAATATTTCTATTTGTCCTTACACTTGAATGATATCTAATTATATATCCAGATATATATTTTAGATGCAAAGTTATTTTCCTTCAAAACATGGAGGCCTATTCCACTTTCTTGCAGACTCTTGGATTACTAATAAGATCTAATCCCCATTTGTTTTTCATTCATTTGTAAGCAACCTGTTGTGTTTTGTGTTTCCTCTTGGAAAGCTATTTGGGATAATCTATTGATTTTTGAGGTCCTGCTGTTTCACTAAGAGATATTTAGTTGTGTATCTTTTGTAATTCTTTTAGATAATAAACATTTATCTTTTTATTCCTTGAGAATTGTAAGTGCTCTTTTTTTTAAAGAGTTATTTATTTATTTATTTTTAGAGAGAGGGGAAGGGAGGGAAACACCAATGTGTGGTTGCCTCTTTCTCCTTCCTACTGGGGACCTGGCCCACAACCCAGGCAAGAGCCCTGACTGGGAATCAAACTGGCGACCCTTTGGCTCAAAGGCCAGCACTCAGTCCACTGAGCCACACCAGCCAGGGCAGCTCTTTCTTCCATTATTGCCTCTTCGCCACTTTCTCAGGACACTTTGTGCAGTGGTCCTAATTAGACGAAAACTAAATTTTCTGAATTGATCCTCCATCTCTTGTCTCTAGTACTCTCCTTCTCTTTGTTGTTTAAGTCTATATTCTAAAGTCTTCTTCCATGTTACACCTATAATCTCCCTCCTTCCAGGTCCAGTTCTTTAGTTTATTCAATATAGTTGTTCTCTTTGTGCTACCCTTCTCAGCTGTCTGGTAGTCCTGTTTATCCAACCATATTTATGAAGAACTCTGTTTACCATCAGAGTAACTGCTTTGGATTTCCTCAGGAGACTGGGAGGTATGTTTCCCCCTGGTTCCTGTGTACATGGGAAGTGTCTTCTTGTCGTCTTTGCTTTAGGGAGACAGACTTCAGTCTTAGACAGACTACACTTTATTCAGTGCCAGAACAAAGATATCTTAATCCTAGGATATTGGTTCCCAGCCCAGGAGCCGAGGTTTTCCCAGGCAAATGTACCCAGGTTATTTTAATCAGTCTCAGGCCAGATTTACCCTGACCCTGCTGTCCCTCTCTAAGTGTGGAGGCTCGGGGCTGTTTGGCTGCGCTTCCTGCAGACTGCCTTTCAACCACTGACTGAATTTATCATCCTCCCTATTCTCCGAATCCTCAAACTGAGCTTGGTGCCTAGAAAAATACCTTCCATTCTTATTTCAGATTTCTCTTCAGTGTTTTTTGGACTGTCTTCTTTCTTTAGCAGACTGTCAATGTACTTCCATATATTACTTTTTTCCATTAATTCAATAAAATATCTTTCTTATTCTAGAACTTTTTTTCAGTATTATTAGAGACTATTTTTTTTTTTTACATTTCATTCATCTTCATTGTATTTTCACTGGGATCTTGTAAGAAAGAGGGGTAAGTGTTTATGTTTAATTTCTCCTTTTGAGTAGAAAATGTGGGATCACTATTTTGGCATCACTGCAGGGTATTTAAAAGAATGGGCTCTAGAACCTGACCACCTGGGTGTGTATTCTGAGTGCCCGCCCCATCCAAAGTTTGACATTGTGCAAACTACTTAACCCTCCAATTGCATTTCTTTGTCTGTAAAATGTAGAGGTCTTAATAGTATTTACTTCATAGGGTTATTTACACACACACACACACACACATATATATACATATGTCATATTTACAAAATGCTTATTGTACAGAAATGGTAAATAATATTAGTTATTATGGTAATGACATTCATGTTGCATGGACTTGCATAAATGAGCTTTATACCCTTTCAAAAAATGTCAAGTATGATGCTAAAATAATATATGATAGTATAATATATAATGGTATAATTTTAGTTTTTTCTTTTTATTTATTATTTCTTCCAGTGCTTAAGGGGATATCAAACATATCACCCGTACAAATCCCTGTGATGAGCTCTTTCAGGATTCAAAGGTCACGACTTGTGAAGTGAGTGCACTGCATCTTCTCATGAGTAAATATTGATGGATTCAGTTATTTTAAAGAGAGACGATGAGTAACCTGCCGTGGCTTCTATGCAGCAGAAAATTTGATTGAGGTGAACAATATGGAGTGAGATGTCTTATGGTAGATATAGTTCATCTCTAAGGGATGGGGCATTCTAATAAAGAATTTGAAAGTTAAATAAACAAATTTAGCTATGATTCTGGGAATACAGTTTATGTGTCCTATGCTACTACTGACCCAGTGTGTAGTTTTGTTTTACTCCTTTACTCACAACTGCAGACCAGCTCCCCATGCATTTTGAAAGGGACTCAGTAGGCTGTGCCTCGCGCAGCAGCTGCTTTCAAGATACAGGCACTTAGGTTACACAGCAGTAAGCACATCCAGCAGGCTCCGAAGTTAAGTGGCAAAATGGAACCTTTATGATGTTTGAACATTATAAAACCATCCAAAGAATTGTTCAGATGAAAATACCATAAAGAAGTTATTTCTTATGAAGAAAACCACACACACCCAGAAAAGAACATAAATCTACAATTTTGTAAATAACACATTAATATCACTATGTAATGAAGTAATTTGAAATTTGAAAAAATGAGGAGGGTGACCAAAAGAAAAAATTGCTATTATCTTCTAGGCCTGGCCTATTGTTAAAATCAAACCAGTTGCTGTAGGGAAGTCATTTTAGTAGCGTATTTGAAATACTTGTATTTACCGCAAACTAAAGCATAAACAGTAAATATCTAAGTTGTCAGGGTATTTATTATCTTTAAAATTCAGTGCTGACTTCAATGGGTTGGAAGCTGGTATTTAATGTATTCATACTACTATGTTTAGAAAGAGTCTTATTCAGGAAAATTGAAATAAAAAGTAGATTTAAACTTATGCAAATTAAAACCACAATGAGATACCACTGTACACCATTTGGATGGCTGCAATAAGGACAGACAATGACAACCGTTGAGTAACTAGTGAGCATGTGGAGAACTTTGAACCTTTATACTTTCTTAGTGAGAATGTAAATTGTTGCATCTACTTTGAAAACCAGTTTAGCAGTACATGAAAAAGTTCTTCTTAGAGTTAACACATGACCCAGTAATTACATAATTACACTCATGTGTTTTCTGTTCCCAAGAGAAATGAAAATGTGTTTACACAAAACTTGTACATTACTGTTCATAACTACATCATGACTCATAATATCCAGAAAGTGGAAACAACCCCAATGTTTGATGAATGGATAAACAAAATTGGCACATCCTCACAATGGAATACTACTCAACAGTAAGAAAAGGACTGAATCACTGATGCCTGATAGAACATGGATGGATCTTGAAAAGGTTATGCTCATTGAAACAAGTCAGCTACAAGAGACCACACATTAAACAAGTGCATTTATATGAGATACCAGAATAGGCAATAAAGAAAGAAGGTTAGTGGTTACCAAGGGCTGGAAGGAGGGAGGATGGAAAGCGACTGCCAATTATACTGTGGTGACATTTATACAACTCTGTGGATACAGTAAAAACAGTTGAATGCACATTTTAAGTTGGCAAATACTATGGTACATGAATTATATCTCATTAGACATGTTAAAAAGAATGTTATGCTTTAAAAAGATAAATAAGTCAGTTTGTCTTTTTATATACCAGGTGTATTTTTTTCAACACTATGGATTGCACTCAGAACAGAACTTAATTCAGAATCTTTATTTTTGTTTTGTATGAAATGAGTTAGTCTCTAATGGTGATTTTCCTCAAAAAAAAAAAAAAAGAGTAACTCTTACTTCACTGCTTAGTTCACTGTACTTAGAGCCACACAGTATATTGCTTATATTCTTTATGTTTTTTATTTTTATTTTTTATTGTTGTTGTTCATTTGCATGTTTCCCAATTTTTCCCCCAATGCCCTTCCCTTCCCTGCCCAACCTCCACTCCCATGGTCAGTCCCCACCCTGTTGTCCATGTCCATGGGTCCTTTATACATGTTCCTTGACTAGACTCTTTGACCTTTTTTGCCTGTTTGCCCCCCTCCCGCTCCCCTCTGTCGATGTATTGGTTTTAGATTGACCTGAAGCATCGGGTCTTCAGACTGACTCTGGTAATTACATGGTGTGGACTGATTCATGGGAATCATCACTAATGTGAAATCTAGAAAACACAGTGGGAGGTGAGATAGACGTACAGATGAGCTCAGAATCTTTGGTTATTTTTTCAATCAGCACTGGGTAAATTAAAGGTCTGGTCCTCAGAATAAAAATGAATAAGCAAACTAAAAAAAGAAAAAAAAATACAAATGAGCTCAAGTATAAACTGCACAAGGATAGAAATCTTAAATTTCGTTGTGAAACTTACAGTTCGTAACACAGTGTTGCACAGATCAAAAATTCCACAAAGTTTGTATAATGAATAAACTAATTTTATGTGTACTTAATTTAAAATCTCTCATAACTATTAACTAGCCTAAGACCGAACATGTCAAATTCTGTTCCAAGGACTCATAGAGCTCGTTAGAAGTACCACACAGGCCAGATAGCTACCCTGTGTCATTTTGTATCTGCTCTTTTAATTACTTCATTTTAAAATTAAAATGAAACTTTTTAAAATAGTAAGTAAAGTTTTAAACTGAGAGCAAGAAGTAACTCTAGCCTCTGTCTGTCTATTTGGGAAATTCAAATATTCTCTATAAACTAAACCAGCACTATGTAGCACGTTTCCTCTTGTTGGTAATTGCACTTTTGAAACATAAACTACTGCTGGTTGCTAAAATAGCTGGTGGAAGGATTGTATCATACTGAGGGCTGTCCAGAAGGTATCCAGCCATGCAATATGAAAAATAGAGACATTTATTGAAGAAGATACAAGATACAAGAAACATTGTACATAGGACAATGGCACCTCAGTCACCTTCAAAGTAGACACATTTGGACCTCACATAGTTCTCCTAATCACCATTAGCTGCCCCATCCTATTTTCCTGAATCTAAACAACAGTCTGAAATCTCTTCCCTTTCAAAGGTGATTTTAGTTTTGGGAAAAGCCAGAAGTCAGAGGATGCCAAATCTGGGCTGTAGGAAGGCTGAGTCACCTGGGTGATTTGATGTTTCGCCAAAAAACTCTGCAAAAGACGTGATACATGAGCGGGCACACTGTCATGATAAAGCTGCCAATCACCAGTTGCCCATGGCTGCTGTGGCCTTCTGAATCATTCGAATAGTTTCCGCAGAGGAATGTTTAAGCTTGATGTAAAATTTGATGCTGATTTGTTGCTCTACTTGCTCAGTCATTTTGAATGTGATGGCCACACTGTACACACACGCTCACTCAATGGCCTCTACAACCCCCACTGACAAGTGAAGTCATTGTTCACACATGCGCATTCCTGTCCACTCTCCTGGATGCCAGGTTACATCGATGTCATGCAAATCACTCTCATTTATTAACAATGTCTAGACTTTTTCTGAAAGACCTTGTATATTTAGCATTATTTTACACACTGGGTTGTTGTGTTATAAGTAAATAATGCTATCAGAACTTACTATCGTTAGAGTGGAGATCACATTTGTGCACATGGAGAGTTGGTGGTAAACAGAGTGCCCCACATTTCCAGAGAGGTTGGAAAAAACCATTATGGGCCACAAGGATATGCTGCAATAACATGACCACATTAACTCAGACTGAATTCAAGCTTGATCCTCTGTCAGTGATTTTAGTGTCATGGAAATTTACCATGTGCTAAACAAAGACTTGTAATTAAGACTTGGTCATCTAAAATATCTGAGTGCTTTGATTTTCTCTCTGGTCAAAATGGTATCCTCGATTAGATGATCTCTAGGTCTGAGCATTTTATAATATAAGAAATGTGGCCTGCTCACGGCACACTATACATATCTTTCCAACTACATGTCAATCACATTAATTAAAAATCTCTACACTCTGGGATACAGGTATGATCAGTATTTGATTATGTCCTGACAATATTAAGGTTTGTTAAATCTTCATTAATTGCATGTCCATCATAATTGCTCATTTCAAATCCACCCAGCCATAAAATGAAATAATGCAGTGTACCATCGGAATAAGCTGGTTCTGCTCCTAGCTTTATCAATCAATTGAGGTATGAGTTACCATGTTACTTATGAATTAATTAATTAACTCAATAAATATTCAATAAGTACCTACTATGTATTAGGCACATGTCTTGTACGCGGGATAAGATAGTAAAGAAGAGAGACTTGGTCTCTTTACTCATAGATAATGGGTTAAATTTCTTTAATAGGTTGATGTTTATTTGGTTTATGATTTGTATGGAAAATACCAGGAGTCATAACTTCAGAATTTGATTATTATAAGACACCTTAGAGGTTATACAGTTCCACCACTTTAGTTAGCAAATGTGGATGTTGAGATCTACAGAAGTAAATGGGTTTGTCCAAGAAAATAAAGGAAGTGATCAAAAATCTAGGAAAAACAGGTGGAAATTCAGACTAGCTAAATCTTCCCTGTTTATTTATTGTAGTTGTTTCAATATACATATTGCTGAAAAAAATAAAGCACGTCATGTAAGTAAATTATTCTCTGGCACTTAGGATAATCTTAATTCACTTGTTGGGTGTCATCTTTGGGAAATGTGAACAAGATAAAACACCAAAATGGCTAACAGCAAAATGTAATTCACTTTCCCTAAACATGTTGCTCAAGACAATTTATCTTCTAAAGATAAATGAACTAGTCATAGAAGAACTACTAGTTCTTCTAAAGAACTACTTTGAAAGGTAGTTAGTTCCCTTAGGAATAGTTCCCTCATATTTTATGTGAATTATTTTATATTTTCTTTTCTCTTGTAAAGAGTTCTCATGAATGAATTACTTTCTTAGGTTTAGAATTTTTAAGCAAACATTTTGAAAAATATCATTCTATTTGTTGCCAACTGCACAGACTGAGAATGGGGCCTTCTACTTTGGGGACCTGCAACATAAAAGACCCTCAGACAACCTTCGCATCTTTCTGGATGTGCTGCGTGGTGTAGCGTAGCAATCTGAGAGTCACAACTGGGAGTTCGTCCCACACCTTGTCCATATGATCTTGGGCAAGTCACAAAATAATGATAACCTAGTTTACTAATCTGTAACATGAGGAAAAATTTTAATAATCTAAGACACTTTTCAGCTCTGAGTACTGTGCCTTTAGAGCTGAAAAAATTAGGATGAATGCCTTTTGATTGAACCATATTGATAATGCCTGTTCTGGTAGTCACTAGTACTATTCATTATGTCTCTCTCTTCCTTCTGAGCACATCATAGGTTTGTTCTCCCTCATCCCCTCGGAGTCATGCATTGCTATGTGGCTTGTTTGGCCAATAAAATGTAAGTGAATGTTCAGTAGTGCACTAGACCCATAATCACCAGACAAGAGTATAAGGGTGCTACATGCTGCAGGGGTTGAAACTTTGCATATATTTTATGCTGATTTGCATATGTGCATGGCATACTATTTGTAAGTTTGCTTGTTTTGCCTCAAAGCTAAATATGCTCTGGCATCTGGAAGGCAGGTGTTTAGGACCCACAATTTGGTAATGTAGAGGTCAAGCAGAGACTGCTTCCATTTAACAGCACTCTGCTTCACAAAATGTGAACGAACACGGAAAAATTTATTGTTTTGGAAAATCAAGGATTAGATGTAGTCAATAAGGAGAGAGTTAAAAGTTAAAATTAATTTGTCAGAGAATTGATTTGTAGGGAAAGTAGAAGAACAAATTGTCAAATGGAACTGAAAAAGGAACATAGAATTAAATCTTGGACAAATTAAACAGAGAAGACACAACTGAAAATTTCAGGAAAATTTCAGGAAGCAAACAAGACTTGTAGCACAGGGGAGGCGAGATGTTTTTCTGCGAAAGTGAAAGTCACAACGATAGCTGGAACTAAAGGACAGGGGAGACAGTGCAAACAAGAAGTATATCCATCAAAATTTTCCTGTTATTGGTCAAATAATACTAGCTGAGGCTTATATTTCATTATTAGTTTCATACTCTTGTTTAATAAATCCATTAGCCTCCTATGTTACTATTTTATTCCTCTAAAATGGCCAATGAAAAATGTTTCCTTGGCCTAGATACTTGCTCAAAAATCATGGTACTGTTCTCACTTGCATTTCAACTTCTCCAGCTTTATGAAAAATACTTATTTCTACATATTCAGAAAGAAATCACTTTGTGCCACTTCTTTTCTAGTTGTGAGATATGGAATTGCTTGGGGCACTGTTGATTGACTCAGTGATATGAAAAACTCAGAATATTATTATGGTCACATTTCTTCCTTGACTCCATTCTTATGGTTAGTTTTATTATTATTTAATATTATCAACATTTATGACAGTTACATTCTCTTTTGTTGCCATAATTCCTATTGTGCTTAGTCTTAATTTCATATTTGAATGATTCTTTTGCTCAACACCAAGCAGATCACTATGGCTCTTACATGCATAACTATTTATTTATCTATTAATATTTATTTATTTATTCATTGTTATCTTCACCTGGGAACATGCTCACTGATTTCAGAGAGAGGGGAAAGGAAGGAGAAAGAAAGGGAAACATCAATGTGAGCGAGAAACACCAATCAGCTGCCTCTCGCACAAGCCCTGATCAGGGACCAAACATGCAACCCAGGCACATGCCCTGACTGGGAATTGAACCTGTGACATTTTGATTTACAGGACAACGCTCCAACCAACTGAGCCACACTGATCAAGGAACATAACTCTTTATTTTGACTCATCTTTTTACTAGATAGAAATTATCATTGAATATATTTCTTAAATGACAATGTACATGGACATTTTAATGTCTAAGTCAGCCCATTCTTAAGAATGATGATATGTTTCAGTGACACCTTGACTGGATATAATAATCTTTGATTACATGTTATGCTACAGACATGGTTCCTTTGTATTATATCTTTGAACATGATTTTAGAAAAATCCAAGGCTTGTCTACACTTTATCCCTTTCGTCCTGCAATTGATTTTCTGCATGAAGGTTTAAAAAATAATTTGTTTATTCTCTAAGTTTAATAATTTAAGAGGATGTGACTCAGAAGCCATTGTTATGTAACAATTTTTTTTTCTGGAAGATGGAATGGTCTTTAAAGCATCAGGATCTTTTTTTCAAACTTTTACAAATTATGAAATGTAACTGATAAAAGAGCATAGGTCATCTTATATGACTTTGGGGAAACCATTTCATTCTAGCATTTCTCAATTCCCCGTCACAGGGAAACCACTGTGGGGGTAATCTGTTTCAACACGGAAAATTCCTGAACTCCTTACTCTCATTCTCCCAATAAGAAAAATCTGAACAAGCTGAAAATCAACAAATCTTCTTAGATACATTGGGGAATTGACATCAAAGGGCAAACTACTCCACCTTCCACTCTGGAAAGCGAGGAGAATACAGAGAGTCGTCCCTTGCTGGGAGTAGAAACTTGACCCAATAACAGGTTAGGTGAGGAATTGCTAAGGCTGAGTGTGGCCAGATAAATCTGGTCTTCTGGGGGGTTACCCAGTGTGAGGGGAACTCCATGCTTTTGTGATTTTACCTCCAGGAACCCCAGCTGGTTATCACAGTAATAATTAGGAAAAAAATCTCTCATGCTTTTACCAGGTGGGGCAAAAAAAATGTAAATTGCAAATAATCACTGTAGCTGTGAATGAGCTAAATCAACCAACTATACAACAGTAACCAAGTGCATAAAAAATAAGAATAAAAAATGAGACTCCACTCTATGTTGTCCAAAAGAAACTACTTATACTCAATAGCACAAATAGATTAAAAGTTAAGGGTTGGAACCCTGGCTGGTGCGGTTCAATGGATTGTGCACTGGCTTGTGAACCAAAGGGTCGCCAGTTCAATTAACAGTCAGGGCACATGCCTGCGTTGCAGGCTAGATCTCCATTTGGGGGCATGTGTGAGAGGCAACCACACAGTGATGTTTCACTCCCTCTCTTTCTCCCTCTCCTCCCCTCTCTCTAGAGGTAAATGGATAAAATCTTTTAAGAAAAAGGGATGGAGAAAAATATACTACACTAACGCTAATTTAAAGGATGCTGGAGCTACTTTATTGATTTTAGAGTAAACAGACTTCAAAGCAAGAAATATTACTGAGGATAAAGTAGAGAATTATGTAATTACATAAAGGGGCCAAGTTTCCAGAAAAGAAATAACAGTCTTAATGTGTATCTGCTTAACAACTAAGCACAAAATGTGAGGCAAAAACTAATACAACTGCAAACAGAAAGAGATAGATCTACATTGTAGTCAGAAGCTTACTTATCTATCAGTAATTGAAATATCCAATAGGCAGAAAACCTATGTGTGTGTAAATTTTATATATAACATATAGTATATATGTTATATATATTACTCTAAACTGATTGGATATAATTGATGTTTATAGGGTACCTCATTCAAAATCAGCAAAATACACATTATTCAAGTTTACAGGAAACATTCATCAAGGTAGAGTACGTTAAGTCATACAACACATGTTAACAAATTTGAAAGAATAGAATTATGCAAATATACTCAGCACAATGGAATTAAACTACAAATCAATAATAAATAGTAGAAAATCCCAAATATATGGAAATTACAACATACTTCTAAATAACACATGGATCAAAGAAGAATCTCACGGGAAATTTTAAAGTATTTTGGACTAAGAAATGAAATAAAGATTTGTCTAAATCTGTGAAACACAATAGAAGAGGTGCTCAGATAGAAATATACTGCATTGAGAAAGATGGGTCAAGATGGCCATGTAGGTGGACATGGCCTACCACTTCACACAACCACATAAAAATCATAACTAATATAGAATAATCATCTCTCAGAACCATCAGGAATCGAGTTGAATGGAAGCCTGACGACTACAGAATTAAAGAAACCACATCCATCAAGACTGGTAGGAGGGGCACAGACACAGAATGGGCTGGTCTCTCACCCACGTGTGGTGGATAAAATTTCAGGAGGGATATCTCAGGAGTGAGGGGCCCTAGCCCCACACCAGGCCTCCCAGCCTAGGGTTCCAGTATCAGAAAGATAAGTCCCCACAACTTCTGGCTGAAAAAAACAGTGGACATAGAGTCAGTGGAAAAACTTCTAGAGTCCCAAGGAGTTCATCTTAAAGAACCCACACGCAGACTCACCTACTCAGACTCCCTCCCTCCAAGCTCTAGCACTGGGGTGGCAGCTTGCAGGGTACTAGTAGCAGAGTGGGAGAGGCTGAAGTGTCTGGCATTGGGGCAAGAAGAGGTTGTCCCTTTTCTGAGCCCTACCCCTGCAGAGCCATGGAACAAGCAGGCTAGTGCCATATTTGAGACTCCATTAACCTGGCCAACACTGTTCAACCCACCTTGGAGATCCTCAGAGACTCCGCCCCACCCAACTTATGGGCCCACCCAAGCTGCTTTTCCATATGATTGGCTGGTCTTGGCTTATGTTTCACAACTTCCTAAATGGTATCAAACAAGCAATAGCTAGCCTCAGTGAGCTCCAGGCCCGACACTAGCAGCAGCCAGAATTGTTTCACTGCTTGGTTTCGCTTGGGAATTTTCAAGCCCAGCACAAGTAGCAGCCTTCTCGGATTACACTATAGCTCAGGAAGGGTAGTCCTGGGAAAAACACAGGTTGGGGCTAACCTTGGCCTGCACCACTCAGGAAATCCCAGGTCCAGTACACGCAGTGGACAGCTACAGACCACTTCGGAGCTTTGCCACTCTGCCCCTGTACAGCTGAACCTCCTTGGAAGGCGGAGGTTGGTGGTAAGTGGTCACAGCCAATCCTTGCAGCTGACTGGCCTGGATAAACCCCTCCCATTGTTCTGCCATCAGCAACCAAGTCTTAACTACAAGAAGAGGGTGTACTTAGCCCACATGTACTCAGCCCAGCACCTCTACTACCCACTTGGGTAATAGGGAATTTTCTGCCATTGGACCCTACAAGGATACCTACTACATTAGGCCACACTACCAATACACAGAGTCAAAGCAGCTCTACCTAATACACAGAAACAAACACAGGGGGGCTGACAAAACAAGGAAACAAAGAAACATGGCCCAAATGAAAGAACCGATCAAAACTCCAGAAAAAGAGCTAAACTAAATGGAGGTAAGGAATCTATCAGATGCAGAGTTCAAAAGACTAGTTATAAAGATGCTCAAGGAACTTAGTGAGGACCTCAGCAGCATAAAAAATATCCAGTCAGTTTTGTTGATTAGGTTCCTGTTAAAGGTGAGATCATATGGTATTTGTCTTTCATTGCCTGGCTTATTTCACTTAGCATAATGCTCTCTAGTTCCATCCATACTGTTGCGAAGGGTAGGAGCTCCTTCTTTCTTTCTGCTGAGTAGTAACCTAATCAACACAATGAACAAGCAAGCAAAGTATAGCCAAAAAGACATTGAAATTGAGAACAGGCTGACAGTGACCAGAGGGAAGAGGAGAGGGGATAATGGGGGAAAAGTGTGAAGGGTTTACAGGAACAATTATAAAGGACACATGGACAATAACAAGGGGGGTGGAAACAGGAGAGGGAGGTGGGAGGGCTGGGGTGGTGGGGAAGTGTGGGGGGGAAAGGCAGAAAACTGTACCTGAACAATTAAAAAATGTTTTAAAAAATCCAGTTAGAAAATAAGAATTCACTAATTGAAATAAAGAACAATTTACAGGGAAACAACAGTAGAGCAGATGAATCCAAGAATCAGATCAATCATATGGAAACATAAGGAAGTAAAAAAGAAATCAGAAAAAGAAGAAAAAATAATCCAAAAAGTTGAGGAAAGTATAAACAGCCTCTGGGACAACTTCAAGAGGTCCAACATTCACATTAGTGGTGCCAGAAAGAGAAGAGAAAGAGCAAGAAATTGGAAATCCATTGAAAAAATAATGAAAGAAAACTTCCCTAAGTTGGAAAAAAAAATTAGACATGCAAGTCCATTTGTGCCATCCTCAGGAAGCACAGAGAGTCCCAATCAAGTTGGACCCAAAGAGGACCACACCTAAACACATCATAATTAAAATGCCAAAGGTTAAAGATAAAGAGAGACTCTTACAAGCAGCAAGAGAAAAGCAGAGAATTACCTACAGGGGAGTTCCCGTAAGACTACCAGCTGATTTCTCAAAAGAAACCTTACAGGTAAGAAGGGGCTGGGAAGAAGTATTCAAAGTGATGAAAAGCTAGGTCCAGCAACCAAGATTACTCTATCCAACAAAGGTATTATTTAGAATGGAAGGGCAGATAAAGTGCTTCCCACACAAGGCAGAGCTAAAGGAATTCATCATCACCAAGCCATTATGACATGAAATGTTAAAGGAACTAATTTAAGTAAAAGAAGAATATCAAAACTATGAACATTAAAAAAAGGCAACACGTGCACAACTATCAACAACTGAGTCTAAAGAAACAAACTAAGCAAACAATCAGAACAGGAACAGAATCATAGATATGGAGATCATTTGAGGGTTATCAGCTGGGAGGGGGAAAGGGCAGAAAGGGGGAAATGGTTCAGGGATCAAGAAGCATAAATGGTAGGAACAAAATAGACAGGGGGGTGTTTAGAATAGTATAGGAAAGGGTGAAGCCAAAGAACTTACACACATGACTCATGGACATGAAATAAAGGGGGGATTTCTGGAGGGAAAGGGGATTTATATTCCCTTTGCCCCCCTTGAGGAGGGGGGTAAAGGGAATATAAACTGGGTCAATTTTAACAGCATAATCAATAAAATATATATTGAAAACATATATAGTTCTCAGCCCCCTGTTAGGGACTGTTCTAAGCATTTTTTGAAAATTAATTCCTTTAATAAATTCATTTCACTTTTTAAATATTCAGGAAATGAACTCAATGTAAAATGAATATATTTCACTTTTCAAAAATTATTTCATTTCACTAAATACTCAAGATAACCCTATGGTGTAGATGCTGTTATTATCTTACTTTAGAGGTGAGAATATGGAGGTACAGAGACATCACCCTCAATCCCCAGACCCTCCCTTCCTGCCCATTTAAGAAGCTGGAGTCTTCCCCTTCATTCTTCACACCTGACTGGCTGATTGATGCCAGAGGATAGTGGTGGAAGATCTGGTAGGTTATTAAAAAGAGAGAGAGAGAGAGGAAGAGGGAGAGAGAGAGATTGCACGAAATAAATAAATATACAGGGGTGGGAAGAAGTAGGTTTAGAGTTGTGAGTGCACAAAACACAGAGTTTATTCTTGTATTATTATTTATTAATTATTGTATTATTTTCCATATGATCAACTGTAAACCTACTTTTACCCACCCTTGTATTAGAAAAGAAGAGAGATCCAAAATCATTAATATAAACTTCTACTATAGGAAACTAGAGAAACAAAAGAAATATAAACCTAAGGCAAGCAGGAGAAAAGAAATAATGAAAATAGATATAAATGAAATTGAAAACCACACACAAAAAACAGAATATCAATAAAAATAAAAGCAAGTCCTTTGAAAAGATTAAATAAATTTATCAACTTCCAGCCATGCTAAACAAGAAAAAATAGAGAAGACATGAATTACTAATATCAGACATAAAAGAGCAGCCATTACTATGGTTCCATGGAAAATAAAATGATAATAATAAAATATTATGAAAAATTTTATGTCCACAAAATTTATCTGATGATTGAACTACCCAACCTCAAGCCTTATGAAGCTACAGTAATCAAGACCCTGATATTGGTGAAGGAATAGACAAATAGATCAATGAACTGAATAAAGAACCCAGAAATAGACCCACACAATTAGTCAAATGATCTTTGACAAAGAGCAAAGGTAATTCAATGGAGAAAGGGTGGTGCTTTCAACACATAGTGAAGGAAAAACTGTATATCCTTATGTCAAAATGAATCTACAGGCAAACTCTATATCTCCCATAAAAATTAGCTCAAAATTGATTATATACCTAAATGTAAAATGCAAAACTAAGAAATTTTAGTTACCTAGATAACCTAGGGGTAAATGTAACCTTCAATATGGCAATTAATTTTTAGGTACAACAGCAAAGCATGGCCCATAATATAAAGAATGATAAATTGGGCCTTAATAAAATTAAAAATATTCTGCTCTGTGAAATGCACTGTTAAGAGATACACTGTTAAGAGAATAAAGAGATTAGCCACACATTGGGGAAAAATATTTGTAAAACATACTGTGACCAAAATATACAAAGAACTGTTAAAATTCAAAAATAAGGAAACAGATAACCTAATCAAAAGTAAACAAGAGGTCTGAATAGACACCAAAGAAAATATATAGGCGGCTAATAAGCATATGAAAAGGTGGTCAACTTCCTTTGCTTTTAGAAAGTTGGAAGTTAAAATAACAAAGAGATACTACTACAAATCAATTAGAATGGGTAAATTTTGCTTTAAAAAGCTGACAATATCAGATCTTGGCCAGGATGTGGAGCAAGAGGAGTTCTCATGTATCAGTGATGGGAATTCAAATGGAGCAGCAACTTTGGAAAACCCGTGGCAGTTTATTTATTTATTTTTTACAAAAATAACATTACTTTACCATTCAACTCAGCAAAAATATTAATAGATTAAAAAATTATGTTCACACAAAAACTTGCACATGAACATTTAACTCATAATTGACAACAACTGGAAGGAACTATATATATCCTTCAAAAAGTAAATTAATTTCGGAGACACTGGTATTTTCATACATTGATTATTATTTACCACTAAAAAAATGACCAATCAAGCCATAAAAATACATGGAGGAAGTAAAGTGCACATTGCTTGGTAACAGAAGCCAGCTTCAAAAGGCTACATACTGTTTGATTATAACCATATGACATTCTGCAAAATCAAAATTAGACAGTGTTAGATTAGTGGTTGACATAAGTGTAGGGAGATATGTCCCAGAATGAATGGGTGGGAATGAGGAATTTCTAGGGTAGTGAAACTATTCTCTATGGTTCTATAATGATGGATACATGACTTGATGTATTTGTTGAACCCCTAGAATGTACAACACAAAATGTGAACCCTAAATTAAATGTGGATTTTAGCTAATGTATCAATATTGGTTAGCCAATCATAGCAAATTTATAATTCTAAGATAAGATTTAATAGTGGAGTAAGTTGTGAGCAGAGGAGTGGGGATATATAGGTACTTACTGTACTTTCTGCTCAATTTCTTATAAACCTAAAACTATTCTAAAATTATTAATTTAAAAAGGTATATGTAACCTACATATCCAACATAAATACACATGCATACAACCACGGCTTGTGTAATAGTTAACTTATATAGATGAAACAGCTATACTCTTATCTATGATATCTGGAAGTTTAATACTGAAATGTAGCTTAAATAAGAATGAAATGGGTGGAGCATTAGGAAATGTTATGGCAGTGAAACTATTCTGTATGATACTGTAATGATGGACACATAACATTATGGATGTGTCAAACTCCTAGAATGCACCACACAAAGAGTGAATCCTAAATTAAACTAGGGATAGGGGGAGGTATGTATGTGTGCATTTAAAATTGGAAACTCCCTGGAACCTGGGATAGCCTGTCCGCATTGTGTAGGGCTGTGTAGATCCACGGTTTCACCTGGTTTAACCAGCTGCATTGCCTTGATGTGTCAAATGATCAGCAGAGTATAGAAGACCCAACTATAGAGTTTTGGTTTTACGTATTTCTGGGGAAATTATGATTTCTTGCACCTATGTTGGTGGGTCATACCCCCAACACAAAAGGCACCTGCTCTGTACGAAAGGACTGTACGGACCGTGCCTGAAAGCCTGGTATCTGGATGCTTAAATGTACGTACGTTCTTCATGCTGGACCATATCCTTTACCTTCATTAAAGGCTTACTTATATTCACACTGTGCAGTCCTCTGAGTCCTTTCAATTATCTAAGACAAGAGTCAGTAAATAGACAACACTCTAGAGCAAACAATAATATTTTCTTTTAAACAAAAAACCCTTCCTTACCCCTAAAGTAAGCCACAATTGTCCTGCCCCTGCTTTTCTTTATAATTTTACCATCTCCATATTAACCCCTAAACATTATTATTTAGTGTTATTTCTTTCGACCTTTATGCTTTGCGCCCAATGTTGCATTACTATAACACGTGCTCACTCATTACATAGCTATGTTACCATGCCATTTCATGAATATCCCAGTTGAACTAGTCTACTTAAAGGATATGGGTTGTTTTTAATTTGAGAGTGTGACCAAAACCTGCCCTCCACATTCTTGTTTATGTCCTCTAATACATACGTGCATGCCTGCCTAGGGCATGTACACAAGAGTAGGATCTGAGGCAGGCACAGTATGTTTTTCAGCTTTACAAGACGATGAAAGTTCCAAAGCGGGCTTATAAAGCTATACTCCCTGCATTGTGTGTGCTCACTGCGCCACATCCTCCCAAATATCTGTTACTCTTAGACTTACTTTTACCCACTCTGGTAGATGTGTAGTGGTATCTTTTTGTGATTTTCAATACATTTCCCTGGTTATTATTTTGAGAATCTGTCATTGTTTTGTTCCTATTCTTGTTAGCTATTTAGTTCCCCTCCTCTTGAAGTCCCTAATCAAGTCTCCTCCATTTTCCCATTGGGTGGCTGTCTTTTCCGCACTGATTTGTAAGAAGTTCTGGATACGAAACACTTCTCTGTTATATGTGTAGCACATATTGTCTCTCACAAGTAAAGACGAAACTGTCTCTACCAACATTTCTTTACGGTGACTTTCCTAGTCCCTTTTTTAATGGTTTTTATAATGAAGAGAGATTAATAATTTTAATGTGTTAAATTTAAATAATTTTAATAATTAATGCTTTTTAATCTTCATGAAGAAATTGTACATAAAGGTCATGAAGATATTTTCTTCCACAATGCTCTATTTTTAGCTTAGCTTTTCACATCTGTATAGATGTAGGCAAAAGTAAGTTTACAGTGGTTTGTATGGAAAAATAATACAATATTTAATAAATAATAATCCAAGATAAATTCTGTTTCATGTACTAACAATGATAAACCTACTTTTGCCCACTCCTGTGTAATTCCCCATGACTGATTATTAACCTGAATTATTGCATATAGTTATCATTTATTTTAGCCTTTTCACAATTTATGAAAATATTAATACATATATTTTGAACATTCTCTTATATTCAATTGTGTATTTTTTAATCTTCATGACAATGTAGATTCTCTCTTCCTCTCCCCCTCTCTCAAATATCAAAATTATTTGTCATTGGGTAATTTATTTTTATCCCTTTATTAAGCTGTGAACTTCCTATACGTAGAAATTATGATATTTTTTCACTATATTTTCAGAGTATCAGGACAAGATAGACATTCCACAAATATTTATTGAATGAAAAATATATGATGCTCATAAGGATCTATCATTTGTATATAATTTGAGTCCCAACCATTTTGTTGGCTATGTAATTATAGCCAATCAATTAGATTTATTAAGTATTTTAATGTTTTGTCATTAGAGGTAATCCTGCAAATTTTCATGTGTATTTACATGTTTCTTATTCTCCTCTATGGAATGAAAGCCTGGGGACATATCTCAGAGTTAAAGCATATGTAATATTCTTGCAAAAAGAAAGACAGTGACAACAGCAGTTCTGTAACAAAGGCAGTGATATTAGGTATTTGTATTCATATTTTGTTAGTAGTTTACTAATTATATAATTGCCTCTTTAGTAAACTTTATTTTCACTTCTTTTAGAACTATTGATAAATCTCTATAATATTTTTATATTTTTGAAATATGGAGTCATTTTAACCTATTTATTCAAAGTTTGTTTCATTTAATATATATTTATACCAGTCAACATTCTGAAAAATAGACTATATGATCCTCTACCAAGAAATGGAAAAGATACACTAATCTCATGCTCTTTAAAGTACCTTCTTAATTTAAGCTACAGTGACACTCCAGTATGTTCAAGAAAAAGAGAGCAGAACGCCATTAAACATATCACTCTACTGACTTAAAAGGTTAATGGGAAAAAATGGTCCTTTCCAATTAATATAAATGGCACTGAAAGCATACAGACAAGGGTAGCATTGGTGGGTGATCACTTCCATTATATCCAATGTTTTTCCTTTGTTAGCATTCTGGATTTCCTTAGTAGTTCATTTCAGTAAATGATAGTGCTTTATTAAAGTGGAAATGTGGAACAAAACATCTGAAAAGAGATCCAATGAGCATTGTCTTTTTTTAACCTGCAGTGTTATCAGCTCCTTTGTATACTAATTATACACGGTGACCTTAGATGCGCTGCCCAGTAAGCTAGTCACTAGCCTCAATGCCTCTTGATTTTTAAATTAAGTTAAAGTATGTAAATCTCAGTTCCTTTGTTGCACTAGGCTCATTTCATGTGCTCAGTGGCCTAATGTGGCAGTAGCTGCTATATTGAGTGTAGCTATAGAACATTTCCATCACCATAGAAAAATTGTTTGGACAATACTGGCTAGTTTTCAGCAGATTGTGGTTGGAATTTGTGCATTTCATTGAAATACAACTAGGTCTGAGTGAAACCAATGCAGGTACTTTTGAGTTATTTGCACTAGTTTTTGTTGGAATATCATATTTTAGAACAGAAAATGGGCCGTGAGCTCATTTGGAGATAATTTTGTCCTTTTATCAATTAGATAAGGATAGGACAACCCAGGGAAGGTTATTATGTGGTGAAAAACAGACTATTGGGTGGAAAATTAGTGCTAAAGCTAGAACTAGTACTCACGGCTCCTGACGTGAAGTTTATTTCTCTATCTACTATACCACATTGTCTCATCTGAGATCATTTCACTCTTGGTACTTTACTACCACCAGAGAAACAGAAGAGTAAATGGCTCAGTTGGCAATGCATCAGTGAAGTCATCAGTTACTGCTTAAATTATGACACTAGATTTTTTCTCATTGTGGTAAGGAAATACCACATCATTTCCAGACCAAAACTGAGGATTATATGTACTTCAGCCAATCTTTTTCATATGGTAATTTTGTTCTTAAACTATGCTTTTGAAAATTTGATAATGTGCTTAAATTTTAAGATATTTTATGGTAGAGGTATTTTGGGCTTTATGGGATGGTTCAAGGAGTGATTGAATTGCCAGATATAAAAGCCTGAATTGCTATAATCCCCTGGAGTGTAAATCTACAGCTTTCTGGTGAAGTAAACAGGTTTATGTTGCTCCATTTATTAACCGTAATGTCTAGTTTCCTCTGCTCTCTTTTATTAATGTCTAGTTAAGTAGTGCTGGTAACAGCAGAACACTCTTGCTTTAATTATATACTTTTAACATTTTATTAAAAAAGTGAGTTTGCAACACTTATTGTATAAGCAAGAAATAGAATGAATGGATTGGGCTTGATAGTTTAGAACATTATAAGATATAACCAGACGGTTTGTAAACTGCTTTGTGTCTCTAAAATCATTCATGCTATCTTTTCAACTTTAATTTTTTGCTGAAAAATGAAATAACCAAATTTAAAGTTCAGCTGCATTTTAGGGCAAAAGGCAATAAAAGCTTTTAATCTTACAATTTAACATTTCGCATTTTCTAGAAACTCTTTCTTTCATGTCTCATCTCACTTATTTGTAATTACTTTCAGAGTTGTTTCCTCATCCACCTGATTTGTTGTTTTGTTTTACAGCTTATTAAGGACTTTTAATAACTAAAATATTTTCATTATCAATTTTTAGCTGGAAAATGTAACAAAGTAAATGATTAAAAATCCAAAACAATTTGATATGGCAGAGTAAGGTATCACAAATTAAAATCCTGATAGAGTGCTTTAGAGAATAGACAACAAGAAGTAGGCAAAGATACAAGATTCTTTTAATTATTTTGTATTAAAGCACTAGGTGAAGAAATGATTATATGATGCCAAATAATGATGGAATTGTAAAATTGTAAACATAATTAAAATTGATACATTTCAGAGAAAATGGGCAGTACACTCACTCGCAGCCTCTTTTTCTGGTGAATGGTCATTCCCACAGCCATGGGTGCTTGGGCAGAGTGCTGTGTGGTCCTAAGTACAATTGTGGGAAAAGGGGGTACATTTTTTTCTTTCGAGAATTAAAAATATCAGGCCAGACTGTAGGTAGTTGATGATGGTTTGTTGAGCTGAAATGTCATGTACAGTCAGTGCTAGAATTGATAACATGGCAAACTATCATATAAGATAGCCTTCTTTATCAACTCCTGAGGGTAAATTTTATTTTAAAAAACCCATGAAATACATTAATTGAAAGTAATTGAATCTCCTCTATGGAATGTTTTTTGTAAGGTAATTAGGCTGTAGATAAACATATTCACAAGAAAATATAACCAATTGTGCATTCCATAAAGACAGAATCCTAGACTGAACTCTTTCTGCAAAGTCACCCCAAATAATTGGCACCTAACAGGTACTAGTTGATGTGGTTCTGATATTACCTTCTGTCACATCCTTCTCCTTTCTTATAATTTAGTAAATCTCTTCACCAAAGACAAATGGCTGAAGGTACAGATCTTTGCTTTTATCCTCTTAACCATTCTTTTCATTTTCTTGATACTTTGCCATTCAGTGACTGTCTTCTGAGTCTCTGGCTGTTTTACATGCAAGTTTAAGCTGAATCAGAATGGATACCTTTTGTGAATAACAAATACCTACAGGTCTCTTTGAGATTCCTCACATTACAACATGCAGTTTAGCCTTCAATTTGAATATATATATTCACAAAATATCTTTGCTTCTGTCAAATGTAAAAAAATGCTAAAATTTAGTTGGATTTGTTTTCTTTCTTAAAATAAGAGTGGAATAAAGATAAGCTAACACTGACTTTTTCTTTGTTCTTTCTGCACTATCTGGACTTGCTTTGTGTACTCTCTAAATGCAGTAGCAATAGGAGGGGGCACCTCAAGGTTGATGATGATGAAAATCACTTTAAAACAAAAAAAACGTTATGAAATTATACACTACACTAAACAGACAACATCAATCCTTTACAACTTACACATCTCTGTTTAGACTCCACTACCAATTTATATCTCTATGATCAAATAACTGCCTGATGTGAACTGAATTAGGCAACTGCTAATTATTATATATTTACTATATGTCAGGCACTCTGTTAGGCACTACACATTCATTACCATAGAGACTCTGAGATTTATTATACTGAAAATTCTTCCTTGCCCCCCAAAAGTTAATAAAACTGCCAAGAAATGTCCATGGGATAAACATGATTTTCAAATTATTCAGGGGCATTTTGATATACTGAATATGATCATCTTCATTAGTATATAAGTTTAATAAAGACAAGGCAAAAATCAGACTTATTTGTAAAGTATTCTAGTGCCCAGGACAGTATCTAGCTCATAAGAAGAACTAAAACAGTTTAATTGAATCAATGCAAGAATGTCAGATTACAAATGAACTCATAGCCATTGGTAGTAATGGAAGTAAGATCATTAATATTTACGAAATGGTACCAAATAAATTAGGGAAAGTACAAAGTAAGAGTTATGTAGAGAATCTAGGCAACAATGTTTCTCATAAAGCATCTCATATCTATGTGTGTGAAAAGTCATGAATGAGTAAACATAGACAGACACTGTTGACTAGGGAAGATCTTTCTCCTTCATGGCTATGGGAACAAACGTAATCTGAGTATCGCTTTGTTTCCTCATCTTCTAAACAGGACAATTGCACCTACCTTGCAGGGTTCTGTGAGGATTAGAGAAAGTTTACATAAAGCACAGTGACTTGTTCTTAATGATCATGTAAAGGATTTATTTCTTTACTTATTTAGTAAGCACCTATTTATCAAGTGCCTACTGTGTGACAAGTATTCTGGTAGATACAGGGATACAAAGTAAGAAAAACCCTGACCCATCCTCTCAGAGCAGAGATTTCAGTGACAGAAGAGGTTAAGCAAAGAATCTCTCAAATTAAAATTAATAATCACCTAGTGAGTGTATGTTGGTATTATTTATACTACTTATTTATTTTAACTCTAAGGATGCTTCTATAAGAATAAAAGTAACTGAATTTAGGAATTCTATAGAGGAAACAGTTGCTCTCTTTGGTTATTGGACATTTTAGGGTGAAACTTTAAATAAATTGTATAATGAATCATGTCACACACGAAGCTTTTACAAAGCTGCACATTTTTAAAAAACACTATCAATTCTATGGTCACACACAAGTAGTTTTTCTTCACGTTAATTTAAATAGGGCTAAAATATTAATGTTGATGAGACAGATATTTTGAATTATATAAGTTTTATAATAAATGGCACAATTATCTCCTTGTATTATTAACAGAAGTATGTGTAGCCCATGTAGAATTGACTTTGATAGGTGTTCGACTTCTCAAATTCATTCAAAACCTTTATAACCAAATATGAGAGGCCAGATATAAACATGAAAACTGAGAAGTCCAGTGGAGTAGTTCCAGTCCGAGTGTGAAGGCCTGCAGAGCAGAAGAACTGATGCCGGGGGTTCTGGGCCAGGCCTGAAGGCCGGAGAAGCAGAGGGCTGATGGTGTGAGTTCCAGACTCAGGACTGGAGCAGACTCACCTCGGTGGTCAGGCAATCGATAGCACAGGTGCTACTTCAGTGACTAGTTTGTGATATAAATATTTAAGATAGTGGAGGTTGAGTGCTATCTTAATCTTAAGCGATAGATTATATCATACACTTTATAATCTAAATACTTCACTATTAAAAGTTATTATCTTCTAAGATTTGCTTGTCTCTTTCCACCACTTTGGAGCCTGTGGAGGTCTGCTGGGAGCAGGACTTCTCAAATGACAAATACACCTGGAAGGCTGTGGTCCAAGGCCATTTTTGCCATGTATAAATGGGGACCCAGAATCAGAGAGGCACACAGCTCTTCTTAAAACTGAAGGTGTTTATGCTGAAAAAGAAACTGAATTCTGTCTCGGCAAGAGATGTGCTCATGTGTACAAAGCAAAGAGCACTTCTCATGGCAAACCAAAGAAAGCCAGGAGGGCAATCTGGGGAAAGGTAACTTGAAACAGGAGGTAGGGTTGAGTCAAATTCTGAAGCCAACTTTCTGCTAAGATCATTGGACACAAAACTTGTGGAATTCTGTAGCTCTCAAGGATTTAAACTATTGAAACATAAATAAATCAAAATGATTTTTTTCTCTTAAAAAAAGTGTTGTGTGTGATAGCAGAGATACAATTGAGTTAATCATGGAAAGATAAAACTATGCATCTTTTTTTAAAGGTAAATTTTTTTCTATGAGAGTGCTGTCCTACTTTTTTTGCTTTGCAGTCGGTGCTCAATCCACTGAGCCACATGTCATGTCCTACTTTTTTGAAAAATGTGACTAGTAATATCTCTTATCAGTTACAGAAAACGATATCAACAGCCAACATATACTGACCTAATAATAATTCCTTATGGATGCATAACAGTTATAGCTTATGAACCGTCTCCATGTGTTATTTCATTTGATTCAATCCCAAACTTAAGATATTTATTTTCTTTTTCCCAGAAGAGAAAACATAGTAACCAGATTTGTCAAAGGTGACATAACCATTAATAGCAGACAGTGGTTTTATCCCAGACCTGTAATGTCCATTCCAGAAGCAAAGTGGCGGAAGATGTGTCAAACTGAAGGCCGGCCACAGGCTGTCTCAGAAGCATGCGGGAAGCAGAACTGTCTATGAAATAGGATTGCCTGCTGTCATCAGGGGCCATTTTCCTTAGAATGTGATTAAAATGCAGAATATTCACCACTCTATTCTACTTTTTGAAAAGGAAGTTTTCAAATAAAAGTCACCAGGGACATTTACATAAGATGAATAAATGTTTCTAAAATTTCTTGGGGAAATATATTTCTAAAAAGCAAAAGTACGTGATTGAGTTTAGAATTTATAATTGTTTCAGACTAACTTCAATATAATATGCTAAATATTCCAAGTTACATTTTCTCAGGACGAGTTTATTTTTCTACATGAAAGACAATAAAAAGTAAGTAATGCAAGGGTGGAAAAAAGTAATGATAGAGGGGCTTATGTGTATGGGTATTTGAACAGAGCACTTCAAATCATTTATTTAGAGGTTTAAAACGCTATAAAATCCATGCCTTGCTATCAAACTAAATGAAGTTCGAAGTCTAATACCAGGCACTTTATGCACTGAAAATGGTCTTTACAGAAGACTTATGCAGAAACAAATATTATTGGCCACATTCACAGATGAAGAAGTTGAGGCTCAGGCAATTTAAGTAGTTTTCTATATTAACAACTATCCAGTGTGGTATGAAATGTTTGAACTTTCGAAATCTTTTGATGTGGTTTTTTATTTGTAGTATAGCCTATGTTGTTTTATTTTCTTTCCCCTTGAAAGTAACTTGATTGTTTCTCCTATGACAGTCATAAAATCAAACATTAAACTGGAATAGAGATAGTTCTTAAAAAAACCAGTTTCATCTGGTACTTTCAATAATTAACATATACAGTTGTCTCCATTTTCCCCCCACCACAGCCACCCCCACTTCCCACCCTTGATCCTACCCACCTTTGGTTTTGTCCAGGTGTCCTTTATACATGTTCCTGAAAACTCTTCCCCATTTCACCCCTATTATCTCCTCCTATCTCCCTTCTGGTTACTGTCAGTTTGTTCTTAATTTCAATGTCTTTGGTTATATTTTGCTTGCTTGTTTGTTTTATTGATTAGGTTCCACTTATAAGTGAGATCATATGGTATTTGTCTTTCACCGCCTGGGTATTTCGCTTAGCATAATGCTCTCCAGATCCATCCATACTGTCCCAAAGAGTAGGAGCTCCTTTAATGACTGTCATTGTTTTCTTTCTTTACAGAAAGTGACAATTTCTACACACTTCAACCCTTGAATTACTTCAAGGTAATTTGGTTCCAGCTCTGTTATCTAATGAAAAGTGCCTCCTATATCTCACTTCTGTCTTACTTTTTTTGTTGCTTGTATAATTTGATAATGCCAACAAGAACATGGATTAATGAGGGAAATTGGATGAAGCAACAGCTGCCTATCATAGAAAAGTCCCACAAGTGAATGTGCATGAGTGTGTGTGTGTGTGTGTGTAAGTCTTTACCCAGTGGAAGGTGAAAACATATCTGTGTAATAAGACAATGCAGACAGATTGCCATTTTACAAGGGTCATTAATAAATATCTCTCTGACTTCACGTAGATGTAGGATGTAAAAATTCCCAGGTGCTTGGTAGCTACTGATTAGCAGTTATACTTTCAGAAGCATTTCAAGAGAAAAGGAAGAAAGATGGAAGAGGTTGCCCTGGTTCTTACTGGCTTTACATTGTCAGTATTCCCTGTTCTCTTCAACTAGCTCTCAGCTACTCATCACTTCAGGGATGAGAATTTTTTCCTTACTTTCTTTCTTAGAAGTTACATCCTGGAATCTATTTTAATTTCTTTCAGAAATTAGGATCAAGAAAAGAATTCTTCATTGGATAGTAGTAAGAAGCTACCTAATTTATTCAGCCATTTCTTTTATTTTTATGTTTTGGACTTAAACTCAAATAGTAAATATGTTTAAGATATGAATGTGGAATAAAGATCACATTTTATATTAATATCATTGTATTTTTCATTTGAATGTTTAAGATTGAGTTTTGTGTGCTGAAAACCTATATGACAGATTTTTCTTTGGGGACATTTACAATCACAGAGTTTATTGTTTGAGAGAATGGTTTGGGGCATTACAAAATACTGCCTCTTTTATATGGCAGAGATTAGCATCCTCTCCTTCATGAAATAGCACTGATTTTGAAAAAATGAAGAACTCATGGACATGGAAAACAGTGTGGTGATTGCTAAGTGGGGAGGGGTAGGTGGAGGTGGAAGAGGGTATGGGGTAGTCAATGATAATGGAGAAAAATAAAAAATCTAGTGAAAACTAAAAAAGAAAAGAAGCTGTTCCCCCACTGGATCTGTATGACTGACGCGCTCACATTTGTAATCTCATCACTTCTCTGAAAAGTAGTACTCTGTGGCTCTCTTTCTCAATCAATTCTTTGATATTTAGAAACATCTTGCATTCTCTAATTCTCCCGACTTGCCCCAAATTCTACATGCCTATAGATATTAAGTATTTTCGGTAATCACAGGGAAAAAGTACAAAGTTAATAACTTTATAATTACACCAATTCCTAAAGTAGGGTTATAGCAATCAACAACTTTACTTCATACCATCTGTTGGTATTTAGTGTGATTATTTACCTTTAAGGACAGAAATTTTAAAGAAAAGTACATTTCAATAAGTATAACAAAACCCAGGAATCTACAATATTGTGTATACAACTTCAGAGAGAGAATTTCATTGACAGATTACCCTGCATGGCAAACACACTTATAAAAACAGAAAGCATATTTTTTGAAATTATAAGCAATGGAATAGCCTATAGGGGAAAATAAGCTAACATCTTTCCATCTTTACAGATTGCTGGTCAATAAATCACAGTTTAAAAGGAGCTGACATTATTATATGAGGCTTGAAGCACTAGAATCCTCATTTTCCTATTAAAAGGCATGTACAGCAATAATTTCTGTCATGGATTTGTATGTGTTTAACATGACAAATTATACCAGTAAGTCAGATTGACATTTTTTATGCATAAAAACACATTACAAGTATGAAAATTCATATTTGCTTATTGTAGAGAAAATGTAACATTGATTTAAAATTCAAATTAATTGTGAAATATATGTAGTCATTCTTAAAGCATCTACAACTTTATCAAGGGGTGGAGAGAATAGTAGATTTCTAGGCTTTAGGAATTTTAAATTTCATTAGAGGCAAAGATAATATTTCATTTTCTTAATATCAATTGGATTATAGATTTTTCAACAAATCAAGGTATCAATAATTTTTATGTCATTTTACAGTTTTATTTATAAAGCCAGTGAAGGGCATGTTCTCAGAATACCATCTTTAACTCTTTTAAAGTATGTTGCTATAAGAAGCCAAATTGTAATGATACAGCAAAAGAGGCCGCTGGCATTAATATAGGCAGCAAAGGTCCACATCAGCTGGGATTGACATCAGAGAAAGTTCCAAAGCCAGTTGCTGCCTAAGAGTGGTTGCCACTGGCAAAAGGATGAAATATTTTGTATTCACAGGGGGGTAGTATCTCTGCTACAGGTCCTAACTGGGACCTCTTGTAACAACCCAACAAGGAACAAGGCAGCCCACAAATGCAGCAAATGTGATTCATGAAACATAACTAGCAGGAGGGCAGTGGCATTGATATATGTGTCCAAAATGCTTTCAGAGAACTGAGGCCACAGTGCACACTGCACCCTAGAAATATGGCAAGAAAAGAGAATATGGAGAATCATAGTCAAGATCGACTGAGCTGGTCCAGAAGACACTAGAGCCACAAACTAGAGAAACAACCAAATGTTCATTTTGATGATTTATTGGGTTGTGAGTGTGGACTCTCATGAGAACGAGAAACTACAGAGGGCCCAATATTTCGAGAGCTTCCATGCTTATGGGTTTTGTCTCCAGGATACTACCAGGTTCTCATAGTGAACAGACAAGTGAAATAATTGTCTTTTGGGGTTTTTTTGGCTGGAGAAGGGACAAAGTCAACACTTTAGAGATACAAGGAAGCAACATATGCCACCTCATTATGTGTCTCTCTGACAATAGGATTATTTTATTTTTAAGAAACAAAAGACTCAGGAAGATACTTTGAACTTCTCCTTTACTGTCTAAAAGAATTTAGATAAAGGCCTGCTCCAGGAAGGGAGCTGTCCGCATACATAATGATCGTATAATATCCACTTGGTGTGGTGAGAGAGACTCCACAGGACCTAGAGATCAGCGCCGTCCACTCTGTGGCCCCTGTTGTCTCTGCATCCCCTTTCCTCTGCACGACCCAGCAAACATTTGGTTAAGCAAACATTTGCTTTTCCATCTTCATGTGAATTGCCTTCCTCACCTTTGGAAACCCAAACCATCACCCCTTTCTCCTGAGGTCAGGATGGCATAGAAACTCAAATCTTGGGTCCCATATGCATGCACATAATTCAATTTGATTATTCTCTTCTGTTAATCTGTCTTGTGTCAATTTAATTCTTAGGCCAGCCAGAAGAACCTAGAAGAGTAGAAGAAAACTCCCCACCCCCTTAACCCCCCACAACCCCCATAACGGAGTTATGCTTAGGGCCTTCTCCTTAACAAAGGTCTGCTGTAGGGGAAAGAAATTAGAGAGCCTTATCCAGTCTGAGGGAAAGGCAATTAGGTGGATCCAGTGCTTGAGCCTTTTTGTCTCTCCTAAGGTGGTGGAAAAGAGCTACACAGGCTCACTAAAAGCCTGGGATTTAATCATGGAACTATAGAAAATTATCTCTCCATATTCTACCACCGCATCAACAGTGCCCTTACTATAGTAACAGTGGTTACAAATGAAAAACCTGCAAAGTACAGATTCTTTTTATAAAGAGATTTTGGGGTAACCCCCAAATAATAGGAGAGACAAAAAGAATACTAGAGGGAATGAAACCTCTGGCCCCTATACCTACAGTAAACATTTAATACAGCCTGAATCCTAGCTGGATAAATGTAAAATTTCACACTATAGGTTTATTGCCTTAGTTCCTATTACTTCTTACATCATGTCCAGATTCCAACAAAATTAAGCAGGCATGTTAAAGGCATCATCACCCCAAAAGGAAACTCCTTATCCATCAGCTGCCACTCCCCAGCCCTTCCTTTCTATAGTCCCTGTCATGCACGAATAATTATTTAAGAATCTTACAACAATGTATTTAATTTCCCTCACCCTATACATTATATATGTAGGTTTATAATATATATAGATATAAAATATAAATAAAATAGAATGAGGGTGATTAACATATTCCAAAATGAGATAGTGATGATTATTGCAGAACTCTGAATATACTAAACACTGAACTGTGTATTTTAATGTGGTAAATTTAAAGTATGTAAATTATAGCTCAATAAAGATGATATTTTTTGGAAAGCTCACAAATCCACTTTAAGTCTCTAAAAATTTCCCTGTTCTGACTGACCATTTCAATTAAATCAAGTCATACAGAATACTGTCTCTTGTGGTTGCCTTCTTTCACTTACCATAATATTTTCAAAGTTCCTTCATCACTAAAAAAACAAAACAAAACTGTGGAATCAATTTACATTTAATGGGGTCACTGATAAGATTTTTAGCTGCTATTTGTTTTTTTATGCCTTTTGTCTATTTGTTCCTCTATTCCTATGTAACTGCCTTCTTTTGTGTAAAATAGATATTTCATACTGTACACACTAGAAGGAAATGCTAGAAGAAAACTCGGGGGTAATAAAATTTTTTAAATTAGAAAACAAAGCTATAAACCATAACAATTAGCTAAATTGTATATTATCAAAATTAAAACTTTTCGTGATTTAGAATATACTCTACTAAGTAAATTAAAATGCAAGCTGTAGGCTGGAAAAAATACTCAAAATCCATGTTTGACAACGGATTGTCAAACATGTATCACAATTATATAAAGTACTCATAAAATTCAATAAAGAAACAAACAAACCAGACTTAAACATGGGCAAAAAAAAAAATCACAAGAAAAGGGTTATGAATGACTGGTAAACAGATCAGATGTTCAACATCATTAGTCATCAGGGAAATGCAAAGTACAGCTATAATGAGGCACCATCTGACACTCATTAGCAAGCTTAAATGTATTTTTAAAAAACATATAATACCAAATATTGGTAGAAATATGAAATAATTGAATACCTTAAATATTGCCAGTATAAAATTATAAGATCATCTTGGAAAATTGTGGTTTGTAGTTTTTTATATAGACGTATAATTGCCATATAATCCAGTAATCCCACTTCTGAGTATTTAACCAAGAGCAATTAAAATATGTTTACATATGAATTTTTTTAGAAATATATATGTTCTCTATTCTAGCAGCTGAGTCAATCAATAAATTGAGTTATACTCTCACAGAAATTACTACTCAAAATAAAAGAAAATTCATTAGACCTTACAGTTATGATAGGCAGTTTTTTGTATACTGGGTCTTTCGAGAAAAATTCCTTCCATTATTCATATAATGAGAATGGTTTGCATGACATTGATGTAACCTCTCAACCAAAGAGAGTGGACTGGAATGCACAAGCGTGAGCCATGATGACTAGTACAATGATTGTACTAGTCAGTGGGGGTAGTAGATGCCATTGAGTGAGCATGTGTGCTGTGTGGCTATCACATTCAAAATGACTGCTCAAGTAAGGCAATGAATCTGCATCAGATTTTGCATTAAGCTTGATTATTCCTCTGTGGAAACTATTTGGATGATTAAGAAGGCTGCAGCTATGGGCAAGTGGTGATTGGCAGCCACTGCTTATGCATTTTTCCTCCTGCAGAGCTTTTTGGTGAAACATCAAATCACCCAGGTGACTCAGCACCCCTACAGGCCAAATTTGATACACTGTAACTTCTGACTTTTCCCTTAACTAAAATCACCTTTGAAAAGTAAGAAAATTCACACCATTGATGAGATTCAGGAATATATGAGGGCAGCTAGTGGTGATTGGGAGAACTGTGTTATGTCCCAAAGTGACTACTTTGAAGGGGACTAGGACATCATTGTCCTTTGTACAATGTTTCTTTTCTCTTGTATCTTCTTCAGTTAATGTTTCTATTTTTCATATTACATGGCTGGATACCTTCTGGACAGACCTCTTATCCTCAAACCTTAATGAAACATAAAAATCAGAAAAATAAAAATCAATATAAATAACAGAAGAAGCCAGTCACAAAATATTGCATAAAATGCAATTCTTCTTGTATGAAATCCTAGAATAGGCAAAAGTCATTTACCTTAAAGAAAACAAATAATTTGTTGTCTGGAAGCAGAGGTGAGAAACATAGGTAGGAAGTGAAAGTGTACTTTAACAAGCAGGATATTCCTATGTAGTTTTTAAATTTTTCTCTTCCATTAGACCATGGCCTCCTTCATAATGACAACAGTAATGATTAACAGTGATTTTGATAGATGTTAGGCCCTTTATATAAAAATAGTGCCAGGTTGTTCTGTTGCCAGCTCAGGTGAGATGGGAGTCGCATGTCTGTGAACGCTCCTCCTTGTACGGGTCCTGGTTTGAGCTGGTGGAAAGAAGAGAGGGCAGTGAAGCGGCAGCTTCAGATGAAACACAGAGGTTAGTGGAGGGTTCCGGCAATTGTCTTGCCCTGATTTGTCTCCCTCTCAACACATACACATGCACACACATCTTCACTGTTGCATTCACACTTTAAAAAAACAAGACAAAATATGTTATCTTGGGGGTTTTTTGTTGTTGTTCCTGGCAGGATTTTGCCTTTTTTTAAAATTTTTTTATTGTTATTCAATTACAGTTGTATGCCTTTTCTCCCCATCCCTCCACCCCACCCCATTGGAGATCATTATGCTAAGTGAAATAAGCCAGACGGTGAGGGACAAATACCATATGATCTCACCTTTAACTGGAACATAATCAACAGAAGAAAAAAGCAAACAAAATATAACCAGAGACATTGAAGTTAAGAACAATCTAACAATAGTCAGGGGGGAGTGGGGAGGGGACAGTGAGGAGAGGGGATTACAGGAACTACTACTATAAAGGACACATGGATTTTGCCTTTTTAAAAACAAACACACAATGGTTAATAATGTAAATAATTTTAACTAAGAAATGACTCAGGTAATAATAAATGAGTACATTACATATTGCTCATATGCCTATTTCTTTCATCACTCAGTGATTCTGACTCTAAATTTCTAATTTGTATGCAAGAGGGCTCCAGATATTTCCAGAACCAGTCACAACTGAAAGTGCCACTGGAACCCACCAGCGCAGCCTCTCATCCTTTCTCTTCTGTTTTACTGTCCATATTCCCATAATTAGTCATTCAAGAAACGTTTACTGAGTACAGATTTTGTTCCAGACATTATTAAAACATGGCCTCAAGGACTTCACAACAGAGACACAATCATATAATGGGAAAATGAGCTTACAAAGAAGCATGTGCAAGGTGCTATGGATTCACTAACAAGGGATTGACTAAATGTATAGGAAGTGAGTGTCTCAAGGCAGCCGTTAGAGAGGACTAAAGGTTGCTGGATGGGACCTTGCGATAAATGCCTAAAGCAAATCTGTGTGAGGCTTACTGTTTGTGTCACGTATATTAATTTTCCTTATATAAGTAAAAGTTATTCTCAGTAAGACTCAGAAAATAAGCAATTTACATGAAATAAAATTCTACCCATATTTCAAGAACACAAATATTTATTTCATAGTTATCTAGTGATGTTATTTTTTTTCACTGTTCTGGTCACTTGTTTATTTTATTGAGACATTTATCATTAATTTTCTTGATAGTTTTAAGAACTCTATAATATGGCCCCTAGAAAATTAGTATAAGCTCTTCTTCTGTAGCACAGGTTGCATTTTCTTTCCAAGTGTGTCACTTGCAGTTTTGGTTGTGATGTTTCACTTTGGATAAGTGCAGAAAACAGATGGTTCACCCAAACAGTTTAATTTTTAAAAGTTTACAAAGCTATGCACACAGTTAAAGGACCAAAGAAGGGATAATGAAACACCCAAGGATTAGCTGCAGAAGGGAACTGTTACCCTTGCTAGTTTGGAACCGTAACAGGGGAAACACTGTTTTAGAGTCTAATGTGAACCGGAATTACGAAAGGGAGTCCTTCTGCTCTCCTGCTGGTGCCACCATGGACCGGTATCATTGAGAAGCTAGAACACAGTGGGAGCCCCGTTTTGTAATTAATAGAGGGCAGTTACTGGAACACAAACGATGTAGAGAAGAGCAAAGATGAATCACAATAATTCTTTGACTCATAGAAGTTCTCATTTTTCATATAGTCAGCTAACACTCTTATTTTTCAGTTTCTAATTTCATCTTTAAAATACCTTCTTCACCCAGAGGTGATATGGGTTTTTTTTTCCTACATTTAGGGGTTTTTTCTAAATATGACTGGACTTTTTTCTCTTCTGAGATGATTCATTGTTCTCTTTTTAAGAACCTCACTCTTGATCCTCCTTCCATCTGAACAGTTGTCTCTCAATTATAAACTTAACCAAATTAAAGCTACACTGTAGATCTCTAACAAGTCAGAGTCAGAAATAGGCACAGTGCCTGGCAAGTGGTAAAAATCATTGTGGTCTTTGGACTAAATTATCACTTTAGACAGTGTTAAATTTTACCTGCATGCTACTGAAAAGCAGCAATAGGTAATAAATTTCCTCTGTCTTTCGTGTTTCAGGAAATGGCTTAATGAAAGCAAAGAACTCCCCTTCCTCTTATGATTTAGAGAAGACACTCATATGTCCCCTTTTCTTAAATATGGCTGCATCAAACAAGTACACTGGCAATTTTTTCTTTGCCTTATATGATTATTAGCTGAATTGTTTGTACCCATTGAACAATCCAGACAAAATACCTGCTAAGGTCACTTGACCTAACTTTAGTTAAGCACCTCTTCACTCCCCTCCCCCAGCCCCACCCCTGCTCCCACCCCCACCCCCATCCCGTCCCCTGACTTTGGCTCACCATTGAGCAAGCATTAGAATTCACAACATACTCTCCTTAACTAACATCAGGCAGTTGATTATCTCACTTTTTCAAACCTGATTTTTTTTCTTGCCTTATTTAGTCCTTCCTATAAAAGACAAGCCTTTTTCTGCCTGAATTTTGAGTCAGTTACAGATTTTATGGTCCTTATAGTCAGTCAGAGAATCACAGCCCTCTCTTTGACTTTTCTCCCACTTGCAAAGACCCCTCACTTTATTGTTATAGTCCTGCTTCCCAGCCACAATAACCCTGTTGAATAGTTAGTTTCTCTTTACTTAAATTTAAATTTGTTTTTTATTTGACAACACTTTTGCCATTCGTCATCTTCAGGGCTGCTAAAGTCTTCATTCATTGAACAAATATTTATGCAGCAGCACCTCTGTGCCAATACTCTGCTAGATAGATACTGGAGATACAGGGGAGAGAAAGGTAGAGTCCATTACCTCAGTGAATTTGCAGGATTATTAAAATGCAACACAAAAGTGCATTTAGAAAATAAAAACCGTTACTATGTACAGATGATGGGCACTCATCCCTGAGCAAGGTAAATTGGAAGATGTTTTCAGAAATCAATAATGTTTGAGATGATCCAAACATATTCCAGAACATAATCAACTCAGAAAAGTATATTGTGGGCCATAAACTCGGTTTAAAGTTGAAAATTTCAGAGATGAGTTTGGCTGAGCTAGTCAACAAAGACGTCATTTGTAGAATGGTAAGGTAAGCCTTAAAAAACATGAGGATACAATGACATAGAAAGAGTGGTAGATGTTTTAGCAGTTTTATGGGCACAGGTTTATGGAGCAGAGTATGTATGTTGGGGAGAAATAAAAAGAACCAATCTTAATCAACTTTGCATTTCTCTACTCACAGCATTCTTTCAGCACCCCCCGGAATCCACACCTGCATTTAGCTGATAGCATGCCATAGAAGTCATGTCTCTTTTACTCACTATATTCGTAATTTATTTTCACATAGGCATCTGTTTGTGGATCTAAGTGCCCTGGAGAGCACAACCACTGCACACATTTTCTCCAAAGTAGGATTCAGATGACCGATGGCTCTATTTTCATGGTGACATCAAGTACTTCAGCTACAATGAGCAGCAGTTCTTGCTCCAACACTGATTTGACAGCAGACAATTCAGTCATCACCACAGAAAGGCCTTAACAATTTTATTAAGTCCATACGCTGAACTGAACATATTGTGTCTGTGGTAGACTGGCTGTTATCCTGAGGATGGAGCACATTCGTCAGAGTTTATTTTCTGCTTATGACAGGTCTGCAGTGATGGTGCCACTGACTCAGACCTTATGGTTAATTTCTCACATTATAATGTGATTTCCACCTTGGTAATCTAACAGATGGATTCTGCCTTCCTGTCTTGGATATTAGGAGAAAGTGGGTCATATTCAGAGCATGCAAAGCCACCATTCAAATTCCAACAGGTCATGAGCATCTTCACGTATGTTAACAAAAATGAGGTGTTTCTGGCCCTCCCTGTCAACTTACCAAGTTTAGTTGCTGTGGCCCCACGTCTCTGGCTCAATCCCATGCTGATGAGCGGGGATTGTTGGAGACAGGTATTTCTGGGCACACTCAGCAGTTTCACTGACCTTCCTTCCAGTGTTGTTTACTACACTTTGCTGGGCCTCATGATGAAAAGTTTCCTATTTTCTTCTAAAGCGAAAGTAACTTTTTCCCTTTCCACATTACCAGCCAGCGTGCTGGCCAAACTTCCATATATGAGGTATTCCATGTGAAGAATTGAAGTGTTGAAAATAGATGTATTTTTAGAATGTGCAATTTTTTGATTGAGTAAAAATTCACATATTAGCCTGCTAGATTATAGAAATGTTATTTGGAAAACTCTACTAAAAATTACACTTTAACTGCCGATAAACATATTTCAATATTGTCAACCTTTCCTGACATAAGATGAGAGATGATCACATTACTTTTTATCATCCCTCATATTTCAGAGTCACACTCTGCAGGAAGACCCTTAAAGTCACGTTATACACCCTGCCTTATGTTAACATTTGTTGGAACCCTTCAGACACCTAAACATTATTAAAACAGAAAGAAAACAATGCTACTTTCAGTATGTTATATATGAGTTTTTAGAAATAATTTGACCCTTTATTATAATTTATTTCTAAATATATTAAAGAAACATGTCTCCAATTTATGATATAAGTCCAGTATTTATGACATAAATACAGGTTTGGTATTAATATATACAACAAGCATGCATTTTATCAAAAATTGTAATTCTCAAATATGTGATAGTATTGAGTGACCATGCATAAATTATTTTTCTATATACATATATATCCAAAGAATCCTCAAAGTTCAAGCATTTATGATAAGATTATGACTTTCTAAAATAAAATGTATAGTTTTGTCTTGATAGAATTGAGTAACCTTGGATAGAAGTTTAAATATTATCTGGAGGCCTGTGGGTTAATATGCACAGTTTTATTTTCAAAATAGAGACTGGATACCATAACCGGCTCCTCTAGAAATTCTACCTGAAAGTATATTTTCCTACAGCGTTTTTCACGAGAGTGTGGAGACCACACTGCTGAACAAATGACCGGACTGAATTAACATCCAGAACTGTCTTCAAATGTGTGACGTGACATTCAAGTGCCTCACAGCGCCTGACGCACAGCCGGTGTTCCACTCGGTCTCGTTGTCTTCTTGTAAGTAACAGGGTACACGTTTTAAGTTCCAATTTCCTTTTTACTGTATGCACATATTAATAACATAAAGATTGACTTATTAAAGGTGGTCAGGCTGATTCTCTGGCATAATGGTTCAGCCCATCCTTCCAGGCTCAACAGTATCACCAGCAGAAAAACTCGAAAACAATGTGCAGCCCTTCAGTGATTGGGCTTTCTCCAGCTTCCCCGTTCTTCCATCTGAACACAGTACCCCGCACAGCGTGGGCTGTAGTCACCCTGCACATCTGACTTTTCTCTTTCCTGACTGTGGCTCTGTTTGTTCTTCTTTCTAAGTTACCGCCCTGAGCCTGTCGCCTATAATCCTGTTCACTGACACCCAGGCCTCTACTACCACTCCCGCACTCTGACCTGGTCCGATCTCCTCCTCGCTCAAAACTAACCCTTCCCTCCACTGACTGTTCAGGTTATTTTTCTATACATAAATCATAGCTAGTGCTTTGTTCTGTCTTTTATTTTAGTATGTTTATGCTTGTTTCTTTACCGTAAAATTCATCAGGATGTGTAGAGTCCATTCTGTCTGTATTCTTCACAGTGCCTCATGCTACTGTGCTTGTAAGGAGGAACCAATAATCATTCAAGGGAGAATGAAAGATGAGAGTAAAAAATTAATTATGATATATACAAATTTCATAAATACAAATTTATAGTCATATATACATATTTGCTCTAGTTTTCTATTTGTTGAAATGTTACTGAGAGTTAAAATGCACTGGTTCATTTTATTTATTTTTGTTGTGGTCAGATGCACTGGAAACTGGAGTTTTAACCATTTTTAAGTGAACAATTCAGTAGTGTTAAATACAGTCACATTTTCTGCAACCATTGCCACCATTCTTCTCCAGAACTTTCTTGTCATTCCAAATTGAGTCTCCGTACGCACTAAACATACAACTTTTATTTTATAACTGTATCAAAATATATATTCTACATAAGGAGTTTTAGGACATTCACATGTATTTTCATTTCTGATATTATGGATAGACATATCAGGAGATGCAGTCTGAGATATTAAGACAGTCTCTGTGGAAACGTGAGTCATGGACAATTTAGAGATTAAGGAAGTAACTGAAACTGCGAGCTGAAATTGAAAGAGGCAAACTAGAGTAAATTATCACAAAGTGAGTGCCTGTGTGTGAAACAAAGTGATGTGAACAGAACTACGTACATCTAGAATGTTTCAATAAACATACTCTGTAATTACTGCCTTTGCTTATTCACATATTTGTGAATAGACCTAAGTGTCTGGCACAAGTGTATGTGTTGATTTTACAATGAAGGATTTAAATTCCTTGAAAGAGCAAGAGTGTATTTAGAAGTCAAATATATTTGTTAGGTGAAGACATAGACACATGTCTCTAAACAGAGACCTATAGGCATTGTTCCTAATTAGGCTTCAGTCATGAACATTATTCCAAAATAGAGGCAATAAAAAGCTATATTTGGTTTTGAGATTTTAAAATACTAATATACCAATGTAGGGGGGATAACCTTTACTATCTGAAAAGCAGTTTAGTGCAAACATAAACTTATGTAAAAATGTTCTCAAAAAACCTTTTTTGTCCACTGAAAGGATTTGAGTTATGACAAAAATGATATGTTAAATATCATGGCCATATGTTGTAAAACTCCTTACAGATTAATTTTTGAGTGTCAGAAGCAAAGAAGACATTATGATAAATATGTTTCAGTAAGTTCTCTAAATTATATGCATCTAAAACTGTGATTATAAATACTTATGAATTTATCTCCATTCCCATATAAAAAGTCCTCATTTAGGAACACAAGGAACTTTAACTCAGAGATGTCAGAGAAGTTTTATGAGGAAGGTGACAAATGAACCACATATCAAACAAAGGACCTATCCTGAAATTGTACATTGCAAATAATGAGAACTATATGCAGGGTCAGGAAATAGAAATACACAGCCAGGGGAATGAAAAAAATTTCCAGAGTGTGATGCTTATTCCTGAGTAGTAGAACATCACCACAATGAAGTGTTATCTTTTTAGATGCTTTTCTCTCCCCCCCAAACTGAGAATATATTGAAAGACTAGACCATGTCTTTATTACAGTATTTCCCATGGCTCTCACCCTGTTGATAACATTGTGTGTAATCAATAAATGTCTTTATAAGAATTAAGGCAAGAAGACCTCTAAGGATAGAACAGAGAGGAAGTAGCTGGAAGTCATCCCCTCACGTCTTACAGAAGGAGCATTGTCGAGAAAGCCATGAAAAAGACTGTTAAGGACGGTTCAACTATGGGGAGAAATACAAGTGTGAGAAAGGATTATAATTACAATAATATGTATTTTATTTTCAACAAGGTAATAAATCTGTGAAATATTTCACTTTGTGAAATTTTCTCCCACCTCCCTAAAATATATTGGGTAATATTATTAATAACAATGCCTAATATTTCCTGAGAGAGTACCACATGCCCTTTACTGTTCTCAGATCAGGCCTTTTATGTACCAACTCACTTATTTCTCATACTTGTGATGTGGGTACCACTATTATCCACATTTTACAGGTTTAAGCATTGTATTATAGACAAGTTACAAAATTTGTCTTGAAGACATTAATTTGTGAAGTCAACTTTTGAACCCAAGCATTTTGCTCCAGAGCCATCTTATTCTGTCCTATACAGTGTTAAAAATAGAATTATCCCTTTGCTCATATTTCTGTTCTTATTTCAAATGACCTTTGGTGGTTGAAAGGGAGTGAAAGGTTGTAAGACTGGGAACTGCTAACAGAATTCTGACCAAAGATTAATTTGACACCCCCTGGTTTGCTCAATCCTGCAGCCCCTGGCACCTGGCAATATTCTGAATGTCAAAAGTATTTCAATAAGTGTTTTATTGAAATATACGCATGCATAGATATATACATAAGTATCTTGCTTCTCATATTTATTAACAAAAGAAACACTTTAACACACTTTAAGTGTTTTGGGAGGTAGATGAATTCCTATCAACATGCAAATAGAATTTTCCTACCAAATAAGTCAAGGGGACCAACAAGCTTATTTTTGGCAGTGTGAGCTGATGTGAGCTAGAGATATGTATGTGCACACAAATCTACAGGGGTGTACACACACGTATCCATACACAGTGAGCTACATACAAGTAAGAAAATATATCATTTATTATTTCTTAGGATTATGGATTAGAAAATTATATTTATATAGATGGTTTTGCTCAGATTCACTCAGCATGCTGGAGATTATGTGCCAGAGAAGCCCAGGTCTTCCCAGCAGCTGAGCCCTCAGGTCAGTTCGAACAAAAGATAGCCATTCCTTGAGCTGTGTTAAACGTCTGACTGCCCCCCCGAAAAATCAATAACCACAATAAAATGATAGTTTATAAATTTCAGGGGTATTTTTTACACAGCAACAGAAACTAGAAAAACATACAGAGAAAATAAAAGTTGCAACTTCCTCACATTTTAATAACTACATGCAATTATAGATGTTTGGCATGTTAAATAACAGAATTTGATATTTCTCACATGGTTTTCAGCATGATGTTTATCTTTCCAAAATTTGCAGGATTGTAAAAAGATACAATTGCTACAGTTTTTTATTTCTTGAAATGGGAAAGAAATCACTCTGTATTATTTTGGCCATATTTTGTTCATTCAAATTTAAAACAATTCCTGTAATAATCATAATGCTTAGTTTCTGTGATTTAAAAATAGATCAAAAATAATTATTTGTGTTATATTTCTATTTTTAAAATAGAATTCTAGCTCTTAAAGTGCACATTGCAATATTTTTTTGTGAAACAGTAAAACATAGAAATATGGAACCACATAAAACTATTAATATTTTACATATCTTGAGTTAATTAAATAAATGTTTTTCAGAAACCTACAACAATTTTAATATACCACTGCCTGTTTACTTTTTATACATTTTCTAAGTTTAAAATATATATACATTTAAATAAAATGATTATGAAACACCAGCATTAATTTTAACATAGTGACATTTACTCATATTCACATTTACATTGAATGTATTTATTGTCAATTTCTTGTTTCTATAGACAAAAGCAATATGACATGGTAAAAAAACATAGCATTACTTTTTAAAGGTCATTAAATGAGGTTATTGATTAAAAATTTTGTGATATTGGGTACCATTCAAAATTTCATTCCCATAGATGCATCAGTCACCATTTGGGAAACACATTTCTTTTCAGGACTTTGATTCCATTACACATGAGGTGGGTGTGAGAGTTTGGATAAAGCATCCTGAAGGGGCCGCCGGAGAATGTCGTCAAGGGAGTTGGAGGGTTCCCAGAGTACGCATTTACCCTTTGCCTTCTTTCTCTGAGCCTGAAATGTGCTCTTCGTTCTTCTAACCCAGTGACTTCCAAGCTGTTGAACAAACAATAATCAAATGTTTATAGAAATATGAAATTGCACCCTGGCATGCAAATGAAGGAGTATGAATGTCAAACTCTGATAAAAAATTGTTAATGTTTTCTACTCATGTGTTAGCAGAACTTTCTTTTATATATCTCCTTGCCAAACACAGAGTTTACTAGTTGTAGGAAAAAAAAAATAGAATGTATAATACTATTCACTCTAGCATTTTCACAAATATATTTATAATTCTCTTTAGGAATATGGTGCCTCCAGAAATCTCAATTGTTTATTCTCATCTTTGTGTTTTATCCAAATTGTGCATTTTGAAGAAATGAACTCATTTTGCACATAGATATTAAGTCATCCAAGGTCTTGCATACACATTGTTTAAGTAGCAACACACTGTTGAACTATTGTATCAAATTTTAATTTAGAGTTCACATTCTATGATACTCTTTCAATAGAAGAGTTAATGACCCCTCAGAAGAGTACTAACAAATTACTATTTAAAATATTTCAGGGAGGAGTTTAACCTACACACTCCATTTTTCTGATTATTCCATTCTTCTGATTATTCCATGTAAGGCTGATACGGTGGTTGTTCGAGGAGACAGAAGCCAGCTACAGGGGTATAAAAGGAGTAGAGAAACTATTTCTGAGGAAGCATATTACTTATGCATTCGTCTGTTAAATTCGTGAGTTGTGTGCTTGTTAAATTCCAGGCACTCTTCAGCCAGTATTTCTCAGTGTGAGTGTGCAATAGAAGCACCTAGGTTGCTTGTTAAAAAGATAAGTGCTCTTTAACTTCCATCCCTTACTTTCTGATTCATTGGTACTGGAATAAGGCCCAGAAATCCACATTGCTAATAAGCTCCCTAAGTAATTCTGGTGAATGTGGCCTCCTAAACCTAATTCAGAGGGTATAATAGTATGGCTAAAACATGAAATTAAAATGGACAACTAGAATATGGCAGGATCAATGTCATAACATGCACAGAATTACATGTTAGGGAAGGTACAGTGAAAACGTCTAGTCTGAGTTTTGGTTGTGAGGGACAGGGGAGTTCTGGGTTCAAGTAACGTGTAAGTTGGGACCCACAGAGTGAGTGCAGTTATTCTAGGACTGAACACAGTCCCGCCTAACTGCTGCATCACACAAAGTGTGCAAATGATAAAAGACAAATCAGAGCGATAGAAGAACTTGGACAATACAGAGCTTTATAAACTGTGTTAGTATTCTAGATTTGTCCCCACATCCATAGGAAGCCTTTGAAATATTCCAACAAACTTTAATTTATAAAGTTCACATTCTATGATACTCTATCAATGGCAGAGTAAATGAGCCCTCAGAAGAATATTTAAGAGCCTGCTGTGTTAATCCAGGAATCTATGCCTCTGGACTGTGAGACAGAAAGAGTAGCTGAGAAACTGGCCATTGTCTCATGGCCAGTACAAGTGGCAGCACCCATGAAGAAATAAGACCCCAAAGCCACTCTGATTCCTAGGAAGCATAGGTGAAGAATATCCACTTTCACCCTTATTCTTGATTCCTCCATCTTTTTCGCTTTTAAAATAATTTAATAGAAATGTTTTAAAGGAGGCTAAGGTGGAACTCAAAGTATTTCTCTCCTTTTGAAAAATGACCAAACTGTCAACATTTTCCTGGTATTATGATGACCTGTATGGTGACCTTAGATATACTCATTACCAAAGTTATATCTTCAAGCTTACCTGCTTTGTTGTCATTATAATCTAGGTGAGACAATAGAGACTATTTACTGAATGCAAAATAAGTGTCATGTTCAATGAGATTAGATGCATTACCAGTTTGAACACAGAGAATTCAAGGCTTGGTTTTATTTTACCACCCAAGATTATAACCATAAGTGGTGGAACAGGGATTCAAAACCAGGTTGTATTGTCCTTGTTTAAATTCAAAGCCCATGTTCTTTCCAGTATTTGATGCTGCCCCAGTAAGATGTTTTAAAAGAACGATACTAGTAAGAAATGTCTGTAAAGGAAAAGGATCTGTAGGTCGTTATGTTAAGTGAAATAAGCCAGTCAGTGAAAGACAAATACCATATAATTTCACTCATGTGGAATCTAATGAACAAACTGAACTAACAAACTAAATAGAGACAGACTTTAGATAGAGAGCAGGTTGGCAGCTATAGGGATGGGGGGTGATAAAGGGGTGGAGGGATCAAGCAAAAAGGTAAAAGGACTCATGGACATGGACACCAGTGTTATTGACTGTGGAGAGTAGAGTGTACGGGAGGTAAATGGTAATGAAAAAAAAAACCCAGTAAATAGTAAAAAAAGGAAATGACATTACACTTCTGTGGGGGGAAAAAAGCCGCCAATAGTTATGAGCCTATTCTATCTAACAAGGTGTTGTCTGAGGGAGCCAGCAAACAGTCCTTCCCCAGCTGTGTGAGCTGTTGAGTGAGAGGTCCATACACTCCTGGACTTGAGGTGGTTGGAAGAAAGTCCTCAGTCTTTCTTTTCCCTTTGATATCTTTAATCCCAACAGAGTTCTGACCCTAGAAGGAAAGAGACTAGAACTTTGATACATCCCTCCAAAATTTCCAGATACTGACAAATACCACTGTACTTTTCATTGAATTTTCATTCTGCTAGTTTCCTCTCATGGGTTGGAGACAGGGGCTTCTGGGGTCCCTAACAGCTAAAAGATCCACAATTTGCCAGGAGCCTGGATCCCTAAATTAGCATATGTAGGAAATCCAACTGCTGTCAGGGACTTCCATATTGCACTGTGATCTTGAACTAAATATACATTTTTAAAGTATTAATCCATGCTAGTTATTAGAGCTGATGTTACCCTAATATGTAAAACCACTAAAAGTAATTAACATATCACCAATTATAGTGAGGATAAACAGAACGGTAAGAAGAAAATATCAGCTATGTTTATGCAAATGCACACTGAGGTGAATCACAGGGAAGTGTGAGGATGGTGTAATTCCAGGTTGAATTAAGCTGATTTGCACAATTGAGGGCAAAGACACCAGCTCAGTCTAATTCTAGCTCAATACAACCTGAAGGTTAGGCTTCTGCTAAAAGTTTTGCTGACCTTTAGATTGATCAGCCTCAAGGCATGTGACACGTGAAAGGTCAACTCTCTCCACACACGTTTTACCTGCTGTGCTACAGGTAATGTGCTGAAGATACAATGTGAAGAGAAAGCGATTCAATTTCAGGTCTCACAACCCTGGAAACCCATCTATAAAAATAGTAGCCTAATCAGAATGCCCTTGTGCACATTCCCAGCTGATGCACTCACATTTTGGCCGTTTCTCTCCAGAGCTGGCTGTCCACAAATGAAGGCAAAGGTTAGGAGCAATTTCCTGACACTGCCCCCTTCGGCCCCATGACCTGATAGTTCCAACTGTCACTTATTGATCTAGCTGACAGAACTAGAGTGTGCTCCTTAAACACAGTTGTTCCCATGTAATCTCTGTGTAGTCATCCTCTGCCCTGGGTGTATGTGATGGTACCCATCTGTCAACTCTCAGCAAAGGAAGAACCATAATGCCATTTCAGGAACTAAGACTTGCCATCTGCTGAGAAGTCAACTGTGCCTTTTTAGATATTCTACTAAATTAATAAGTAATATGAAGACATTATCTCAAATTTGGTGAACCCTTATGAAGTCATAAATTAAACACAAGGCTGATGTTCTCCCTGTGAGACAGTGAGTTTCTTGTGTGGATATTTGTTGGTGGAGCTATTGTCCTGGGAAGAGAATTAAAAATAGTTTATTTTATTGAGATATCTGTCCACTACTTGTACAAGACAAGGAACTTGGCAGGAGTGGATATAAAAATTTGGTGCTCAGTATCAGGTATGTGGTTTTAGTTTCTACATTATTTATCAATGTACAGTCTTCAGTTGCTCAGTCCATCCCTGTGCATTGAGTCTTTAAAATACAAGTTCTAGTGTGAAAAGTAGTTATGGTTGTTACAGAAAAATTAAATGAAAGAAAAGTTAAAGTTAAGCAAAAATTACTCTTGATTTTACATCTAACCATTTTCTAAGGTTTTGACTAGGATTTGTCTGTATATATTTATACATGATTAAGTGAATACTATGCACAAATATATGCCCTGTTCATTAAATGTTCAAACTAGTTTCTCATTTTACTTTATTATTACAGACTTGTTTTTGTTTGCTGTCTTCAAGTGTGTCAGGCATGTAGTCAAGTCACTTGCAATTTCTTCTGTCTGGAATGAGCTTCCCCAGCTACAATGATGCTTCCTCTTTCACTTAGGATAGATTTTCATTCGAATTTCCCTCTTTCAATGCCACAACTCCTCCTTTATTTTTACCTCAGGCTTTAATTACTATCCAATATATTATTTATGTCACATATTTACTTTATTATTGGTCTCTTCTCCTAGGACATTTGTAATATTTCTATAGTGTTTTGGGGATTTTGGGCTGCTGTCTTCACTCTGGTGAAATAAAGCTTCTTTGTATGTTTTTTAAATTTCTGAAGAATGCTCCATATGCCAGGTTTCACAATCTTTTTCAAACTCTGCTCCTAAAAACATTAAAATGTTCTTCAAGAAAATGTATTTTTAAACAATAACTACCTTTAATTACTTTATATCTAAATTGTTATACAATCACAATATTTTCTAGAAGCTTAGACCTCAGAAGTGTTACCTGAAATCCAACTGCTACAAGAGGAGAAGAGATTTAGAGATTTTAACCAGTAGTAATAACAATGGGTTATTTGGAAATATTCATTTTTAATCCCTTGTGCAATCTCCATCAGACATTCCATAAGCCACCTGAAATAGTCCACGATTTAAGTGTGCCTGCAACTCAAACCAACTACAAAGCAGTTCACCTACCCAAACTTTCCAATTTGCCTACTCACCTCAAGCTATAACATCATGCTAGTTCTGGAGTTGCCTCTTGATTGGCAGGTGTTCCAAACTCTGCTGTTGCCAACTAGGACTTCTCAAAATGCCTGCATCATCAGCCCATCCCTGTGTGTGTGTGTGTGTGTGTGTGTGGTGGGACATTTCTGCACACATACACAGCTTCTAGGAAGACTTGAGAGGCTTTCCTAGTAAATGAGAAACTAGGGATAGAGCTTAAAAAATGATAAGAGGAGGATGACTTTGCAGCTCATAAAGATAGTTTATTTTTGTTGATTTTATTTTAGTATGTTCCCTGTATTTTGGCTAGCAAGGAGCTCAATATCATAATAAAATGAGTTAAATAAATTTAGGGAATGCATTAGTCCAGTGATTATCTCTCATAGGCTGACAACATTCTCTCAAAATTAGAATTTGGTGGCACTCTCAAGGTGATCAAGAGAGGAAAAATACCCAAATAAGTCAGCAATGCTTATCTCACTATCATTATTACAGTATAGCAATATCTCCTAGTGTCTGAAAAATCAATTTTCTTTTTATGCCAACTAGGACTTCCTGAAATGCCTGTATCATCAATCTAGTTCAGTTTTTGTGTGTGGTGTGTGTGCTGGTGTGTGTAGTGGTACCTTTATAGAGACATAGAAAGCTCCAATGAAGAGTTGAGAAGTGGGACACAGATAACTTTTCCAGTGATTGAGAAACTAGGGATAAAACTTAAATTATAAAAGGAAGAAGACTTTGCCACTCATAAACATAATTTATTTTTTCTTGGATTTCATTTTAGTTTGTTTCTTCATTTTTGGCTAGTAAGAAGCTTAATATTATAATTAAATAAATACATAAAGGTAGGAAATGCATTGGTTATCCTTCATAGCTGACAACCTTCTATCAAAATTAGTATTTAGGTGACTTTCTCAAAGAGATAAACAGGGGAAAAATATCTAAACAGGTCAGCAATAATTACCTCACTATCATTGTTACGGCAATGTCTCCTTGTGTGTAGAGATTTCTTTATTGCTTGTGAGACCTGTGTTTGCTCAAGAAGCAAAGTTCTCCCCCACACTTTCTTGTAAGTGCATGATCTACCTATACCAAGTCACAACCTACTCGGAACAACATTCCACCTGCCTAGTTGCCATGGAAATAGGCATAATCAATTGCAGCAAAATAAATTGAACACATTAAGTAATAATATGCAAGCACATCTATGAGGATTCCTGGTTTACCGCTGGTCTTTGACACACCAGTTATTTGGTGGACCAAATAACACTATGCATTCTGTATCGAGGCATGCTAACTTCACATTCTTTATCACTGTGCATGACATCTTCTTCTGTAGCTGGTTTTCAATAATGTAAGTAGGACATGTCACCTACAATATTTTCATAGGACCTAACACATACTAAGTGTTCAATAAGTGATAGTTTGAAACTTTCACCAGGAAAACAATTTTGTCTTTTTGATTAATTTGAATCTATTCCATAACTTTTTACTGAATTGAATTCAATAGAATATGAGCAAAAAATTAAAGTGAGAATATGCTCAGGGTAAACCAAAGTTCGTAAGGCAATATCATTAAAGACATTGATGTAATAAAGATAAAATTTGAAGTTTCTGCACATACAATAGTCATGTTTGGGCAACTCACCCTTAGCATAAACAATTGACTACTGAATCACATTCCATTTAAATCATGCAACTCATCTTTTCTTTCACTAAACATAGGATTTTAAACTACAATTTATTTTTCTCTCACTTTTTCTTTTCAAGGCAATATTATATGATAGTTACAGGAACTATAAACATATGTTAGGTTATTATCTTCACCTCTCTCTAATATCATGCTTTATATTGGCTCTGATTTATTTTATTTGTATATACATGTCATCAAATTTATATATAATCAGGGTCACTAATGTCGGTAATTATATTTAAAACACTTTATGAAGCAAGTTTATTTTTATTTTATTTGAGGCAAAATTATTTTTAATGAAAACAGCATTTCTTAAACATTTTTATTGGATGCATGTACATAATATTTCTTATAATTTTAATGACTACCTCATATTTCATTGCGTCCATCCACTGGGTTCTCGCCCTGTTGTTGGACGCTGACATGGGTGATATGATATCTTCTCTATAGATAACACCATAATAAACCAATCCGTATAATTAGCTACCTAACTCACATATATTTTTCTTTTAAGTTATTTATGTAATTTAGTTGATTTATGGAAGCACAGTATATATTTTTGTGTGTTTTATCTCTCTCAATTCTATCTTATAGACCACTATCCTAAAGGCTTTAATGTGTTTCTGTATGCAATGTGCTTATTTTTCTTTCTTTCATTTTTTAAATAATTATTTTATTGTAGTTCAGTTACAGTTGTCTGCATTTTCCCCCAACCCCTCCCTCCCACCCGAGCCAAACCCACCTTCCCCCTTGCTTCCATCCTCACCCCTGTTTTTTTCCATGTGTCCCTCATAGTAGTTCCTGAAGACCCTTTCCCTCATTATTCCCTCCCACCTCCCCTCTGGTTACTGTCAAATTGTTCTTAATTTCTATTTTTCTTAATTAAACATTTAATAAATTATTTTGTTTATCAGTAAATTTATGTATACTAAATCAGAACTTTAAACAATTAAGACTATGTTAGTAATACAAGGGCATGTTGAATGAGATCATCTGCAGAGATTTGAATGCTTTGTAAATAGCATAATCATTTCATAACATACCCTAAATGTATAGTGTTTCTCAACTCTCCTCAGAAAAGATTAATTCTACTTAGTTCTGTACTTGAAGCATTATAAATCCCAAATTAATAAAGCTTTACTGAATTTGAGGACCCCTCTTTAGCTAAGGGACTGATTGCTTCGACCATTTGTTCCCTGCTTACATATGTACACCTGGGTAAGTCATTTTCAAGTGCAGTTTTTGTTTTAAAGTTTAACACAATACACTGTTAGTAACTGGCCCACAAATTTGCTGTGCAAAGTTATTCTTCGGTTTTATTATAAACTTATAGTTCAGTTGGCTTCATTGTCCTCACCTGAGTATGTACAACTATCATACGTGGGAGAAAAACACTGGAACCTTAAATGGAAGTGGTTACTCTTTTGCTGAAGATTCATATTTAAATATCAAACACAATGTTAATCTAAGTAGTTTGAGATATTTTAGGACTCTATGTTCTGACCCTGTCATCCTTAGAGAAAAGTGATGCATGATTTCTGGACAATTTAGAGAAAAAATATAACATTTCCAGTTAGCCCTTCCATTTACTAAATTTCTCAGTAAGTCTTTGTGAATTCACTGGTTTCTAAAACTAGCCTTAAGCAAAGTTCTGAAATCTAGGTAACTACTAAGAACCACATAACCCAGCCCTCAAAAGTATTTCAAAGTGTCTTAGACTTTTTCAACTTAATGGATTGCACTAAATTTGGTGTGGAAAATGTCCCGATACACAGATTAGATGCCTAAGGCAATTCTATATTGTACAAAGGAGGCTTCAGGTTTTGTCTTGTGGGTAAATAATGGCTATTCTCAAAGACTTCTCAAAAATGGACATTATCATTACCACCCTGCTGGATAATAAGAATAGTTTTACTTACATGGCACCAAATATAACTACCATTTTTTTTAATCTGAAAGATTATTGTAAAGGGCTCTGAAAGAATAGAAAAACTAAGGATTAAAAGGTTTAAGAATATATAAAATTTAAATATTAAATCTTTCACACAAACTTTTTCTTCTTACATGATAGGTACTAAATAAGTTATATTTAAATGTCCTACTTATGCTATTTTTAAAAAAGATCAGATACTTTTTATTTAAGAGAAAATTGAAATTATTTAAAATATGAGGGGCAAGATTAAAAGATGAGCTATATGTCCAATTCAAGTTACATTAAAATTCAAACATAAAACAATCAGGAGTAAATTTTTTCCCAAAGGAAATAAATACTCACTATTCCGTCTCCCAAAGAAGGCAAATTATACTACAGAAAACAAATCATACACATACTAAGATTCCTTCTTGCTTTGATACATGTAAAAAATAAAATTTCATGTCATCTAAATTTTTAGGGTTATATGGTAATGAATATATAATTCTACTTTTATGAATAAGCCAACTTGGAGTTGTCAGCATACTGGATGGGGCTTATTCTTTTTCTTCAGCTTTTTTGTATATATAAAGCATGATATAAGATGCTCTGTTTTGTCACGGACAATCAAACCATTTTTAGGTCGATCTTGTCAAATCACTCAGGTTCAACATCGTTAAGGGGAAAACTAGATTCCACACTTTATCTTCGTCATTTATATCTTCTCTCTCAAACTCTTTGACAACTTCTTAGCTGCTATCAATGATCCTATAAATTGATGGCTGTGAATGATCCTCACTTTCTTGTGATTGGGAGGCTTGTGTGATCTCTTCATCATTTTTCTCAACACACAGCTTTCCAGAATCATCCAATGTGGATTTTTTTCCAGGGGTATAGAAATCTCTTCTACTTGTGTTGAGTTTTCTAGTTAGATTTTCTCAGTCTTTTTCCTTCATTTCATCAGGATTCAACTCTGGGTGTTGTACCTTTTATGGGCTTGAACAATATATAATGACATGCATCCACAATTATAGTATCACAAAGTATTTTGACTAACCTAAAAATCTCTACTTCGTCTATTCTTCCCTCTTCCCATTCCTCTGGCAGCTACTGATGCTTGTTATTGTCTCACAGCTTTGCTTTTTCCAGAATGTCAAGTAATTGAAATCCCAGAGTTTGTAGCCTTTTCACATGGTCTTATTTCACTTAGTAATATGCATTTAAGTTTTCTCCATGGCTTTTCATGGCTTTATAACTTATTTCTTTTTAGCATTGATTGATATTCCTGTGTCTATAGACATCACGGTTTATCCATTCACCTACATCTTGATTGCCTCCAAATTTTGGTTCTTATGAGTAAAAATTGCTGTAAACATCCACGTGCAGGTTTTTGTGTGAACATAAGTTTTCAGCTCCTTTGAGTCACTACCAAGGAGCAGGACTGCTGAATGGCATGGTAGGAGTTTAATTTTGTAAGAAGCCACCAAGTGATCTTCTAAAGTGGCTGAACCAGTTTGCATTCCTTCCAGCAATCAACAGGAGTTCCTTTTGCTGCATGTCTTCGCCAGCTGCATGGTGTTCTTGGTGTTCTGGATTTGAACATTTCAATAGGTTTGTGTTGGTATCTTATGGTTTATGGTTTTTTGGTAATAATATGTGATAATATGAAATATCATTTTATATGCATATTTGCCATCTGTATGTCTAGTTTTTTATTTTTTATTATTGTTCAATAGTTGTCTCCATTTTCCCCCCACCATGCCCACCCACCACACCCATCCCCACCACCCACCCTCAAACCTATTCCCTTTGGCTTTGTCCATGTGTCCTTTATATATGTTCCTTGATGGCACTTCTCTTATTTATTCCCATTAATCCTCTCACCCCTCTTCTCTGGTTATTGTCAGTTTGTTCTTTATTTCAATATCTCTGGCTGTATTTTGCTTGCTTGTTTGTTTTGTTGATTAGGTCTCACTTATAGGTGAGATCATATGCTATTTGTCTTTCACTGCCTGGCTTATTTCACTTAGCATAATGCTCTCCAGTTCCATCCATGCTGTCGCAAAGGGTAGGAGCTCCTTCTTTCTTTCTGTTACATAGTATTCCATTGTGTAAATGTACCACAGTTTTTTGATCCATTCATTCACTGATGGGCACTTAGGCTGCTTCCAACACCTGGCTAATGTAAATTATGCTGCTATGAACATTGTGGTGCATAGGGTCTTTTGGATTGGTGTTTCAGAGTTCTAAGGGTATAATCCCAGCAGTGGGATTGCTGGGTCAAAAGGCAGTTCCCTTTTTAGTTTTCTGAGGAAATTCCATACTGTTTCTGCAGCGAATTCACCAGTCTGCATTTCCTCAAACAGTGTACTAGGGTTCGCTTTTCTCCACAACCTCTACACCACTTGTTGTTTGTTGATTTGTTTATGATGGCCATTCTGACTGTTGTAAACTGGTATCCCCTTGTGGTTTTATTTATTTATTTTTAATATATTTTATTGATTATGCTGTTACAGTTGTCCCATTTTCCCCTTTTATTCCCTTCTGCCCTGCACACTCCCTCCCACCCGCATTTTCCCCCTTTAGTTCATGTCCATGGATCATACATATGAGTTCTTTGGCTTCTACATTTCCTATACTATTCTTAACCTCCCCCTGTCCATTTTCTACCTGCTATTTATGCTTCTTATTCCCTGCATCTTTCCTTCCTCTATCCCCATCCCACTCCCTGCTGTTAACCCTCCACGCGATCTCCATTTCTGTGATTCTGTTCCTATTCTAGTTGTTTGATTAGTTTGTTTTTGTTTTTGCCTTTTTTTTTTAGATTTGGTTGTTAATAACTGAGTTTGTTGTCATTTTACTGTTTATATTTTTTATCTTATTTTTCTTAAATAAGTCCCCTTAACATTTCATATAATAAGGGCTGGGTGATGATGAACTCCTTTAACCTGACCTTATCTGGGAAGCACTTTATCTGCCCTTCCATTCTAAATGATAGCTTTGTCGGATAGAGTAATCTTGAAAGTAGGTCCTTGCCTTTCATGACTTCAAATACTTCTTTCCAGCCCCTTCTGGCCTCTAAGGTTTCTTTTGAGAAATCGGCTGATAGTCTTATGGGAACTCCTTTGTAGGTAACTGTCTCCTTTTCTCTTGCTGCTTTTAAGATTCTCTTCTTATCTTTCATCTTGGGTAATGTAATTATGATGTGTCTTGGTCTGTGCTTCCTTGGTCCAACTTGTTTGGGACTCTCTGAGCTTCCTGGACTTCCTGAAAGTCTATTTCCTTTGCCAGATTGGGGATGTTCTCTTTCATTATGTTTTCAAATAAGTTTTCAATTTCTTGGTCTTCTTCTTCTCCTTCTGGCACCCCTATGATTCGGATGTTAGAATGTTTAAAGTTGTCCTGGAGGTTCCTAAGCCTCTCCTCATTTTTTTCAATTCTTATTTCTTCATTCTGTTCTGACTGAGTGTTTATTTCTTCCTTCTGCTCCAAATTGTTGATTTGAGTCCCAGTTTCCTTCCTGTCACTGTTGGTTCCCTGTACATTTTCCTTTATTTCACATTTCATAGCCTTTAGTTTCCCTCTAATTTGTGACTATGTTCAAGTAATTCTGTGAGCATCCTGATTACCAATGTTTGAACAGTGCATCTGATAGGTTGGCTATCTCTTTGTTAGTTAGTTGTATTTTTTCTGGAGCTTTGATCTGTTCTTTCATTTGGGCCTTCTTTTTTTTTTTTTTTTTTTTTTTTATCACCACACCTGTTATATAGTAAGGGGCAGAGCTTTAGGTGTTCACCAGGATGGGGCTTCCCACACTGCTGCATTGTGGCACTGTATGTGGGAGAGGCATCTGAGAGGGAACAATGCTGCTTGCTCCACTCTCAGCTGGCTTTCAGTCACCTCCACCTTGTGGGTCTCTCCAACGAACTCTCCTGTGAGGCTGGGAGTTTCTCCCACTGCTGTAACCCCCACAGGTTTTTTCAGTCAGAGGTTTTGTGGCTTTATTTCCCCTGCTGGAATCCTGTGTTGTGTGGTCTGTCTGGCTCCCCAGTTGTTCCTCCTAGTTTATCTGCATGTGGATGTGGAACCACTGGGTCTGCCAGCCACCTTCTGGCCTGCCCTGGCCCTCCAGGCAGCTGCCTTGGCATAAGTCCTCTATGCCTGGCTGCCTGTCTCCACCCCTCCTACTGATCTGGGTAAGTGTTTCCTCTTTAACTCCTTGGTTGTCGGATTTATATACAGTTTGATTTTCTGGCAGTTTTTTTTTTTCTTTTTAATTTGTTGTTGTCCTTCTTTTTGCTGTGCAAGGAGGCACAATGTGTCTACCTATGCCTCCATCTTGGCTGGCAGTCATCCTTTTTTCCTTGTGGTTTTAATTTGCATCTCTCTGATGGCTAGTGATGCTGAGCATCTTTTATACATCTCTGGGCCCTCTGTATGTCCTCCTTAGAGAAGTGTCTGTTCAGGTCCTTTGCCTATTTTTTAATTGGGTTGTTGGTCTTCGTGGAGTGGAGTTGTATGAGTTCTTTATCCATTTAGGAAAATAAACCTTTGTCTGAGATATCATTTGCAAATCTGTTTACCCATACAGTTGGTTATCTTCTCATTTTAATGCTGTTTTCTTTAGCCATGCAGAAGCTTTTTAATTTGATGAGGTCCTATTTGTTATTTTTTTTTCCTTTATGTCCCTTGCTCTAGGGGACATATCGGTGAAAATATTGCTACATGGAATATCTGCGATTTTCCTGCTTATATTCTCCTGGACTTTTATGGTGTCATGACTTATATTTAAGTCTTTTATCCACCTTGAATTTATTTTTGTGTATGATGTAAGTTGGTGGTTGAGTTTCACTTTTTTACATGTAGCTGTCCAGATCTTCCAACACCATTTGTTGAAGAGGCTATTTTTACTCTATTTTATGCTTCTACCTCCTTTGTCAAGTATTAATTGACCATAGAGACTTGGGTTTATTTATGGGCTCTCATTCAGTTCCATTGGTCTATATGTCTGTTCTTATGCCAGTACCATTCTGTTTTGATTACCATTTTGTTTTGGCCTTATTATGTACTTTTATATCATGTAATGGATCCCTCCTACTTTGTTCTTCTTTATCAAAATTGTTGCAGTTATTCGGGGTTGTTTATAGTTCTATATAAATTTTTGAACTGTTTGTTCTATATCTGTGAAATATGTCATTGGTATTTCAATAAGGAATGCTTTGAATCTATAAATTGCTTTGGGTAATATGGACATTCAATGATGTTAATTCTTTTAATCCATAAACATGGTATATGCTTCCACTTATTTGTGCCTTCCTTAACTTCTTTCTTCAGTGTTTTGTAGTTTTCTGAGTACAGGTCTTTCACCTCCTTGGTAAAGTTTATTCCTGGGTACTTTATTTTTCTTGTTGCTATAGCAAATGAGATTTATTTTCTCTTTTCTGATTTTGATATTTCATTGTTGGTGTATAAAAATGCCTTCAATTTCTGAATATTGGCTTTGATTTCTGCTGTTTTGTCAAGTTTGCTTATTAGGTTGAGTGTTTGTTTGATGAAGTCTATAGAATATTCTGTGTACACTATCATATCATCTGCAAACAGTGATAGTTTTGCTTCCTCCTTTCTAATTTGGAAGCCTTTTATTTCTGTTTCTTTTCTTATCACTAGGCTAGAAATTCTAATACTATGTTGAATGAAGTGGTGAAAGGAGACATCTTTGTCTTGTTCCTGATCTTAGTGGGAAAGATTTTAGTTTTTGCCCATTGAGTATGATGTTGACTATAGGTGTGTCACGTATGTCCTTTATTATATTGATGTATGCTCCCTCTACTCCCACTTTGCTGAATGTTTTTATCATAAATGGGTGCTGTACTTTATCAAATACCTTTTATGCAACTATTGATATGATCATGTGATTTTTGTTTTTCCTTTTGTTTATGTGATGTATTTACATTTATTGACTTGTAAATATTGTACCATCCTTGCATCCCTGGGATGAATCCCACTTGGTCATGGTGTGTTATTTTTTTAATGTATTGCTGGATGTACTTTGCCAATATTTTGTTGAGGATTTCAGCATCTATGTTCATCAGCAATATTGGCCTGTAGTTTTCTTTCTTTTTTGTATCTTTATCTAGTTTTGGAATTAGGACGATGCTGGCTTCGTAAAAGTGTTTTGGGAGTCTTCCCTCTTCTTGGCTTTTTTTGGAAAAGTCTAAGAAAGATAGGGGTTAGCTCTTCCTTAAATGTTTTGTAAAATTCTCTTGTAAAACCATTTGCTCCACTTCTTTTGTTTGTCAGGAGTTTTTTGATTACTGCTTCTATTTCATCAGCTGTTATTGGTCTGTTCAGGCTTTCTTCTTCTTCTTCATTCACTTTTGGAAGATTATATTTTTCAAGAAATTTATCAATTTCACCCACATTTTCAAATTTCTTGGTATATAGTTGCTCATAGTAATTTCTTATAATCCTTTTCTTTCTGTGTATCATTAATTGTAATCTCTCCTCTTTCATTTATGATTTTGTTTATTTGGGTCTTCTCTCTTTTTTTCTTGATGAGTCTGCTTAAAGGCTTGCTGGTTTTGTTTATCTTTTCAAAGAACCCACTCCTGGATTTATTGTTCTTTTGAATTGTTGTTTTAACCTCTATGTAATTTAATTCTACTCTGATCTTCGTTATTTCCTTCCTTCTACTATCTCTGGGCTTTGTTTGTTTTTGTTCCTCCAGTTCTTGTAGATGTAAGGTTAGGCCATTTATTTCAAATAAGGTTAGGCCATTTATTTCAAATAAGGTTAGGCCATTTTTTAAAAATATTTCTATCTTGAGTATTTGAGTATTTTTTGAGTTTTTTCCTTGAAGTTGGTTTCTAGTTTCACTCCCTTGTGGTCCAAGAAAATTCTTGATAAGATTTCAATTTTCTTGAATATATTGAGGCTGGTTCTGTGTCCTATTATGTGGTCTATCTTTGAAAGTGTTCCATGTGCATTTGAAAAGAATGTGTATTTGTCTTCTTTGGGATGAAAGGTTCTATATATATCACTTTAGTCCATTTGATCTGGGGTGTTGTTCAATGCTGCAATAACCTTGTTGATATTTTGTTTGAAAGATCTGTCCATTTTTGATAGTGGGGTGTTAAAATCTCCTAGTATACGTGTGTTGCTCTCTATATCCTTCTTGAAGTCCTCCAAGATTTTCCTTCTATATCTGGATACTCCTTTATTGGCTGCATATATGTTTACAATGTTTATGTTTTCTTGATGGATTCTTCCCTTGAGTATTATGAAGCATCCTTCAGTGTCTCTTTTTATGGCTTTTGTTTTGAAGTCTATTTTGTCTGATATGAATATTGCTACCCCAGTTTTCTTTCCTGTCTTTTTGCTTGGAATATTTTTTTTCAACCCTTTGCTTTCAGTCTATGTAGGTCTTTTTTCCTGAGGTGGGTCTCTTAGGCAGCATATATGTGGGTCATGTTTTCTTATCCATTCAGTTATTCTATGTCTTTTGATTGGAGCATTTAATCCATTAATATTTAAGGTTATTTTTAATAGGTACTTATTAATCCCCCCTTTGTACTTGTGTTCCTGTCTCTCATTCTTTTCCTTCCTCTTCTAATAGCAGTCCCTTTAGCATCTCTCACAGTGCTCGTTTGGTGGAGGTATGTTCTTTGAGGCTTCTTTTGTTTGGGAAACTCCTTATGTGGCCTTCTATTTTAATTGGGAGCCTCGCTGGGTAGAGTAATCTTGGTTGTAGGCTTTTTTTTTTCATTGCTCAGAATATTTTTGCCATTCTCTCCTGGTCTGTATTGTTTCTGTTGAGAAATCAGCTGCTAGCCTAATTGGAGCTCCCTTGTATGTTACTTCTTGTTCCTCCCTTGCTTCTTTTAAGATTCTCTCTTTGTCTTTAAAACTTGACACTTTAATTATGATGTGCCTTGGAGTAAGCCTCTTTGGTTTCATCTTCATTGGAACCCTATGTACTTCCTGAACTTGTGTGATTTTTTCCCCCCTCTCCAGGTTCAGGAAGTTTTTTGTCATTATTTTTTCAAACAAGGTTTCTATTCTTTGCTCCTTTTCTTCTCCTTCTGGTATTCCTATCATTTGAATGTTGTTGTGTTTCATGTTATCTTGGAGTTCCCTTAAGCTATTTTCATATTTTTTGAGTCTTTTTTCATGCAGCTGCTCTACCTGGGTGTTTCTTTCTACCTTGTCTTCCAGCTCACTGATTTGGTCCTCTGCTTCATTCAACCAATAGTAATTCCTCCTAGTGTGTTTTTTACTTCAGAAATTGTATTCTTCATTTCTTCCTGGTTCTTGTTTATAGTTTCTATTTCCTTTTTCATACTGTTGTAGTTCTCACTCAGTTCCTTGTAGTTGTCTGTGAGTTCCTTGAGCATTTTTATAATCATTCTTTTGAGTTCTATTATCTGATAGTTTGCTTGTCTCTATTTCATTTAGCTTTTTTAGTTAGGAGTCTTCCATTCCTTTTGATTGCAGGCTTTTTCTTTGTCTCCCCATTTTAGGTGACTCATTTTGTTTGTTTCTGTGACTCCTGATGCTCTGCTTTGCTAGCTGTCTTTGTATGGTAAACTTCTATAGTAGGAATTCTATAAGATTCAGTGATGTGGTCTCTTTATCTCCTTGTCTGGGTGTTCTAGGGTTGCCCTTTCTTCTGTTTGTGTGGGCTCTCTTGTTGTACTTGGGTTTACCCTGTTGGTGGTTACTTTGTTGGTGGGTTTTCTCCTCCAGTGTGTTTACTTGTGTTTACAACTCCCACCTTATCTTGTATGTTATCAGTGGCAGGCGAAAGCAAAATGGAATAAGATAGAAGGAGCGTATTCTATGGGATTTAAAGTACCAGGAAACAGAGAACAGATAGGAGATCCTTTGGAGAAATACAGCAATAACCGTGATATTTCACCCAACTAACCACTTATTATAAAAGGTGAAGAAGAGACAAGACTCTTACTAGAGGGGAGAAAGAATGTGAGCTGAATCCAGAAAAGAGGGGTTAGATGCAAGGTTAGATGGTGAGATATATTGAGAGTAAGGGATAGAAACTAGGCATAGTGTGAGAGAGAATGAAGTTAACCACAATAGTAATAAAGCTCAAGAAGATAGTGAAATGGGCCAAGACCAGGGAGGGGTGCTGTGTAGTATTTACAATAATATGGAACAACAATTATTTACAATAATACAAGAACAACAATAATGTGACAATAAATATATAATCTGAATAAAAAGAATAGAAAGTAACAGACCAAGAGTAGTGTGTTATTGGAATATGAGTGAAATGAAGAAGAAAAATTAAAATGCAATGTGAAACAAAGAAAACAAAGAAAACCAGTCAGATGATGCAATTAACAAACAAACAAACAAAGCAAAGAAAAGTAAACAGAAAGAAGAGATATAAAAAAGATAATAAAATAAATGAAATAAAAATAATGAAAAAATAAAAATAAAATGCAAGTTCTGTAGGATAGCAGAGTGAAATTTGTCTGTTTCCATGTTGGTGTCAGCCTTCTGATCTCTCTCTGGATCTGTCTTTGGTCCTTTCACTGCTCCAGGTCTTATTGCCTCACTTTTCTGAGGGGAAAAAAAGCCGCCTGCTGACTTTAAACCTGCCCAGCTAGTTCTGCTGGTCTTCCCTGATGCTGCAGGCAGAAGGGGGCTGGGCTTCACTTTTCTCCCTTCCTGTGGTTTTGCAAGGATGGGGGCCAGGTCTGGGCTGCACTATTCACAGGTGCCCAGCCTCCAGCTCAGGCCTTCAGAGCTGTGCTGGGCCTGCTCTGTACATCTGTGCCAGGCCAACCCCTTTAATCCATCATATTGTGCCACCTGTAAGGTTCACTGATTGGGAGCAACTTGCACCCCTCCTTCTCCCTCTTTACTGGCCTGGGTGCTGAGCACTCTCAAAGTCCATTCAGGGCAGTTTAGTTCCCCTATTAAATTAAGTGTCTCTGGAGACTCTCTAACTCTCTGAGCCCTTGCTGTCCTCTTCTGATCAGTCCATTCGGTGCCCATCCTCCTCCCTCTTCGCTGGCCCGGCTACTGCACAGGAGAGGTCCTTGCATAGTGCTGAGCCCAATTTTTTTGAGTGAGTTTCCCTTGGTTGCAGGTTGCCATTCTTAACAAGTGCCCAGCTTTTTACACAGGCCAACTCTCTGACCAGCCCTGAGACTCTCTGGGTCATGGTCAGTCACATCCCAACTCTTCTTCCATCTCTAGGTGTCTCCCCGCTCCCCTATATCTGTGGTACTGTTGAGCCAGTGACCATAGTCCAAGCTGGGGAATGTCCCCTGCTATGTGTCTCCCACTGTATCTTTATCCCCCCCACAACTTCAAGCATCCAGGTCTCTCCTAGGCAGGACTGACTTCCCTGCTCTGGGAGGGGAGAGAGCTTCAAAGCTACAACCACTTTCCTCCAAAGCTCCTACAGCAGCCATGGTACCTGGCACTGGGGCTGGGGACCTTCCCATGGCCTCCAAAATCTCCTTACCATCCATTTTTAGCCTCTGCAATCTTTGGCTTCCAAACTTCATATAAGCTGTGATTCTATTTGTTGTTCACTCTGTTCTTCAGAAGATGAGCCAGGTGTCCCAGTTGGGTGCACAAGCAAGTGGACCCACCTACCTCACTGCCATCTTCCAACCTCTCTTGTATATCTTCTTCAATGAGATACCTCTTATGGTTATTAGCCTATTTTTAAATCAAGTTGTTTTCTTATTGTTGAGTTTTAAGAATTCTTTCTACATTTTGGATGAGTTCTTTATGAGATGTGTTTTTTTCCTTATTTTCAGCTTTATTAAGATATAATAGACAAATAAAAATGTAATATATTTAAAGCATACATCGTGATGATTTGATATACCTATACCTATTGTGATCCATTTTCTGGAAAACCTGCAATGAGGACACCTGAGAACGTCCAACACGTAAGGCCTGCAATGAGCAGAGATTGGAGACTGACAGTGCAAGAACTAGTTGATCTGGGGATCCAAAAACTACTGTGTCCAATATTTTGATGTACACATTGACATGAAATGTGTCATGGCAAAATTCGTTCTATGGCTTTTGCTGCCAGAGCGGAAGGAACATCTTGCTGCTGTTGCTAATGACTTGATTCAAACCGCTACCAATGAACCAGATTTCTTCAAGAAGGTCATAACAGGAGATGATTCATGGGCCTATGGCTATGATCCGGAAATGAAGACACAGTCATCCCAGTGGAAATCACCTGGTTTTCCATGCCCAAGAAAGCATGGCAAAGTCACAGCAAGATCAAGATCATGTAAATGTGTTTTTTGACTGGGAGTATGTCGTCCATCACCAGTACACCATTCCAGGCCAAGCAATTAATAACGGGTACTACCTTAATATTCCTCATTGGTTGAGAGAAGCAATATGACAAAAACAACTGCAGCTATGGGCACCTGGTGATTGGCAGCTTCACCATGACAACATGCCTGCTCATGTATCATGTCTTGTGCAGAGTTTTTTTGCAAAACATCAAATCACTGAGCTGACTTAACCCCTTTATAGCCCAAATTTGGTGCTCTGCAACTTCTGTCTTTTCCTAAAACTAAAATCGCCTTTGAAAGGGAAGAGATTTCAGACCATCAATGAGAGTCAGGAAAACACAATGAGGCAGCTGATGGTTATTCCAACAAAAGATTTTACAGAGTGTTTTGAACAGTAGAAGAGATGCTGGGAGAACTGTGTGAGATCCCAAGGTGCCTACTTTGAAGAGTTTGAGGTGTCATTATCCTATATACAATGTTTCTTGTATCTTTTATCTTCTTCAATAAATGTCTCTATTTTCATAATACATGGCCGGACACCTTCTGGACAGACTATATATTATATATAATATGTGGCATAATATATACTATATATTACATAAAAATATATTTTTTCTCTCTGCCTAACCATTCATCTCTCTCTATATCTTGATCTCTCCCCATCTATCTGTTACACAGAGGAGAGAGTGAGACTCTAGTCAAGAGGCTTCCTTCCTTGTTTCGGTTCTTGTCTCACCCACAAGAGAATAATTCAAGCAAGAGACAAACATGCATAGTAGAAATGAAATAACAAATTTATTTATACACTTGAGTAAAAAGCTACAAGTAGGCACTTGGCTAACCTGAGTGTTCCCACTTTTGAGGTTTAGGGGTTACATATGTCAACTAGCTTCTTGGTTCCCTCTTCCTCCCCACCTTGGAAATAAAGTATAGCTACAAGGCTTTCTTTCTCAGTTAGTAAAGGCTCTTTTTCTTAGTGAAATTCTTATAGAAGCTCCCTTTCGCAGCATAGAATCTCAAGGACTACCCTCCTCCTGTACTATTCCTGCTTGTGATATTTCAGACACCTGGCAATCTTAGGGAGATTGTTGCAGAAACTAACAGAGCTCCCCTGCCCCCTTTTCAGCACAGACTCAAGGACTCCCCTTTGTCCTGCGCTATTTTTGCTTGTGATGCTTGGGACACTTGGCAATCTTATCAAACTGAGGTCAGGACTGCTGAGACAATTGGTGAGACATGTCTTCCTTTTGCTTCTAGACTCCTGTATGAAGTTCTTCGTTAGATTGTAATGGTGCAGGCCTTCATTTCCCCTCTGGCTGCACATTCCTAGCTGCTATCTGTCTATCTAGGTTATCTGTCTATCCATCCAAAGGTAATAAAGATATATAGCTTTTCATACTTACCCCATATTTAGGTTTAAATTTTACGTTGTCATATGTTAAGACAACTAACCCAGATTTCTTTTATTTATATTTACCATGTATAATTGCCCAATTTTTTTTATTTTCAACATTTACAATACCTTTTTGATAAATGTGTCCTTTTAATTTTATTATATCTGTTGTGATTTTAAATTAAACTTGACAATCATTGTCTTTGAATTACTTAACCAAACTTTATTTATTGTAATTATTATTTTAGTAATTATTTTTGACATCTTTATTCACACTTTTCATTTATTGTCTATTCTTTCTGATTTTTTCCCTACTCTCACTTTCTTTTGAGTGATGAAGTTCTCCGTTCTTGGATTTATGTCGATTAAATATGAAAAAATAAAGAATATGGTATGATGTACTTTGTTTTATTTATTGTCTGTGATTTCTTAAACTTATCGTTACTTTTGCTTTCTCCCTGAAAAGGCAAGAATTTTAACACTCTTGAGTATAGACTCAATGTAATAAATGTGTATGTGCACCAAAAAAACATATACAAGAAAGTTTTAGCAGATTTTTAAATATAATACCTAAATCTAGAAACAATTCAAATGCCATTAAGGGTAAGATTTTAAATATTTAGATTCAGACATATAACACTATACTATGCACTCTGCCAAAATGCTGTCCCAAGTGAACATACGGATTTTCTCTTCCATAGTCAATGCTATAGTACTCTGAACTTCATGTACTATATTAGGTTTTGGAATCATATTATATTTTAAATGTATAGTTTGCATATTATACCTTATTTTTGTATTAACTTGCATACATTTCAATACTAGCACATCAAACAATGTCTAATATGTTTATTATTTGCATTTCCTGTTTATTGTTCGTGTTCCTTGCATGTGCACTTAGTAACATTGTGATGCTGTTCTTGTGACTGAGAATAAACATTTCACATTTTTAAGCTACAATGTTTCTTATTTTGATAGCCATAGGAAATAAATTAAAATATTTTGAAATATTATGAACTCAAATTAAAGATTAAGGCAACCAGGCCTTCTGTCTGTCAGGAAGCAAGGAGTGAGGAGTGTGATATTTTAATCATGGAATCACATATGCTTCTACATCCACAAGGTGCAAACATTGTATAGAGCTTATTCAGTTCAGAATCTAGAGTCTGAGTTAGTGGTGTTTTTGTTCAGAAAGAAGCTAAAACGCTGGGGGTTTCTACTTTTTTGTAGTCTCACTTTACTTGGTGTGATGCTGGCACTGGAGCATCTGTCAAGTGTAACAGATGTGGCTGGGAACAGAAACTTCTCAGCAACCAAGTTTCAATCTGCTATTTACATATGCATCTGAGCACGTAGATTGCAGTTTCATTTCACCAGAAGAAAGACAATTTATTTCATCTGCAAATGTGTTCCCTTTTCAGCTTCTAGAGAATGGACAAGAGTTGGTTGTCTTATTTCTAGTCAAGGAAATATAAAAAGAGTAATTTCCGCAAGAAATCCATTGCTCTAAATGCTTCCCTCTAAGATACGATGTTAAAGTATATTTTTAAACATACACAACATTGAATACACAAGAGTGAGTTTTCGGATGCATGATGAGATTAGGTACGTGAGGTACCAATCTCATTGAGCACCTTCTTTAGAACCATGGAGGCCGAATTGTGTACTAACATGGCTTGTTCTTACCTGGTTTTATGGTGACAGCAAGTCAAATATAAATAACTGCCTCATAGCTTTTAAGGATGTGCCCATGGCACTGCCTCTACTGGGAAACCCGTTGTACAAGATTTGTACTTTGTAAAGAAACAGAACTGTGGGTACTAGGAGGAAGGAGGGAAAATGAACAAATACAACATATTTTAGTAAAGTATTAATTATATCATGTTCTTAGTATTCTATTTTTCAGTAATTAAATTCAAGTCCTAAGAGGTAAGAGAGGAAACTGGATGAGTAGAAGTCATCACAGATGTAACAATTTCTTTTCTTGTCTTCAATGAGATATTTAACATAAAATTTTCCACTTTGATCATTTTAAGTGTATGATTCAGTGGCATCAGTTTATAATGTTGTGCAACCATCCCCACTGTCCATTTCCAAACTTTGTCATTATTCCAAAGACAAATTGTAACCAACAAGTAACAGCTCTCCGTTCCCTTACTCCTCAGCCCCTGGTAACCTCTAATCTACTTCTGGTCTCTATGAAATTTCATGCAAATGGAACCATATAAAATTTGCCTTTTTGTGTCTGGATTATTTCACTTAGTGTAATGTTTTCAAGGTTCTTCCATGTTGCAGCATGTGTCAGAACTTCATTCCTTTTTAAGGCTGAGTAATATATCACTGAATTTTTTTTTAATCTGTTCATCTGTTGATGGATACTTGGGTTGTCTCCACTTTTCACTATTTGTCTGTAACTGCTTATTATGAATACTGCTTTAATAAACATTGGCATAACAGATACTTGCCTGAGTCCCTGTTTTCTCTTGGTGTTCTTTCAGAAGTTACTGGGGCCCATTTGCATTGCTGTTGGTATTGTGAATTGGTGCAGTCATTTTGGAAAACAGTTTGAAGTTTTCTTAAAAAGTTAAAAATATTACCACTGTGCAATCCAGCAATTTGACTTCTTAATATTTACCTTAGAAAAATAATGACACTAATTTGAAAGGTTATATGCATCCCTGTGTTCAATGCAACATTATTTACAATAGCCATTTTATGGAAGCAACCTAAGTGTCCATGGATAGAAGAATGGATAAATAAGATGTGGTATATGAAATATTACTCAGCCAGAAAAAGAAAATGCAATCTTGGTATTTGCAATAACATGGATGGGTCTAGAGTATATTGTGCTCAGTGAAGTAAATCAGACAGACAAATACTGCATGATTTCACCTATATGAGGTATCTAAAAATAAAACAAATGAATAAAACAAAATAAAAGACACAGAAAATAAACTGATGGCTGGCAAAAGGAGGAGTGGGAGATATGCAGAAAAGGTGAATGTCATTTATATGTACCAACTTCTAGTTATTTAAATGTCACAAGGGTGTAATGTATAGCATAGGAAATATAGTCTATAACATCATAGTAACTTTGTATGGTGATATGGTTACTAGACTTATGGTGATCACTTCATAGAGTATGTAAATGTCAAATCAGTATGTTTCATTAGAATCAGAGCATCTCAGACCTAGAAGCGGTTTGTCTGAATCTTAAATTCCCTTGACCTTCAAGAAATCACACTGGATGTGCTCCAGGGGTATCATATTTTATTCTTAACTAATTTAGCTGATATAAATTCAATATACTATTGTCAACTTACCTGTGGCTTAAATGCCTTATGCCTAATTTTTCCTCCTAGAACCAAAAAGAGTAAATCTTTCACATGAATGTTCCCATGTTTTTTTGATGGCATTAATTATGTCCACTCACAGGGGTGTTCAGGGAATGCCCATCCTTTGCTTTTCAACAACCTTTCTCATGTGATAGTCTTCAGCACAGTGCCTAGAATACACTCTACTACTATTGTATAATTAATCAATTGATAATTGGGTATATCTTCCCTCAATATTATAGCCTCTCCTTTAGTTATTCATATTTATGTTAAGATTTTTTTCAGTTGTGGATCTCAAAACTAAATGAAAAACCCTGATACACTAAGTAGTATGTGCAGGAAGGTATAGGGGAGGTAATTGGTGATGGGCAGAGACTTGACTCGGGGTGGTGAACACACAATACAATGTACACATGATGTATCATATAACTGTGCATCTGAAACATGTATAATTTTTTAACTTGTATCATCCCAATGACTTCAATAAAAAGGAAGAAATCAAAAGAAACAAAACCTCTCTTTTCTCAATAGTATGCATGTTTTAGTGCAGAAAAAGATTAATAGCTGCCATTTACTGTGCACTTATAATGTACTTGGAACTGTGCTATGTTACATATTATCTCACTTAATCTTCAGCTTGAGTTTTATTTTTCAATTTAAAAAACTGAGGCCAGAAAAGCAAAATATGTGTCCAAAGTCACATAGTTAATGGGCGGCATCAAGATTTCAGACCAAGTTTGTCTAATCAATCTTAAAGCTTATGCTTCTTACCATAATTTTACATTTATTGTCCTTGTGGGTCCTTTGCAAAGTCATTAAAATATTGATACACATTGAGTTTGCTGTCAATTATATTTGTCTTTTTAATGTGTTATACATTGCTTTTTTTCTTTATGCAATTATTTTATTTTGTTAAAAATTTAACTTACATAATACTGAGGAATGGACTGAATCCATTACTGCCACTTTACTTGCTCTGAGAACTTTGACTTACAGACAATCTCTTAGCATGTCTCTCCATTCAAGAAGGTGGGAACGATAGTACTATATACTCCCCGTTAGGGTAAAACAGGGACCAAGATATTTATCTCTTTTGTTCTCTTATGTGTCTTAAGATGTAGTATAGAGCTTGGTCCATAGTTAATGCTCAAAAAATACTTGTTGACCAGACTTCTACAATTCAAAAAGATGTTTTATGCCTGTGCTTAACATAATACTTTGGATTAGCACAAAACCTATACTTTCAATAAATGGCAGAAATTATTATTAACTTGAATTTTTAAAATGTAAAGGAAAATACACTGTTATCATTTACTATGTTTGTACAATTAAATTTACACTTATTGTGGTAACATTGGTAAATAGCATTGTAAAAGTTTCAGGTATGCAAGGCTATCACATCATATCTGCACACTCTCGTGTGCTCCCCACCCAAGCCTGCTCCTCCCGTCATCTTGTGTTTGGCCCCTGTACCTTCTTCATCTCCCTCCCTCCCACTCCCCTGTAGTTACCACCATTCTGTTGTCTATTCTTATTTTTAATTATTCTTGTAAGTCAGCTTGTTGAGGTATCATGGGTTTTGATTCTCTCCTGTGAAATATTTATCATTGCTCCTATTTCCATGTCACACAAACATGACCCATACATTTCTTGGGTTACTTATAAATATATGGAACTGGACAGGTCTTAGAAATATATATTGGTAACAGAATAGAAACTCTCCCCTGGGGAAGAAGTAGAATTTCTGATTTTAGGCTTCTATCTAGATGGCTGCGTATTCTTTTAGACTACCGGAGATTTTTAACCGACAAGGACCTGATTAATCACCAATATCTCAAACCAAACTGCCAAATAGTTTTTGGCAAGTGATTACCCTTTCCTCACTGTCTTTCTCCTGACCATTCTCACCAGGTCCCTGAATGTCAAAGAGTAACTTGGAGAAGATTGAAGACTTGTGCTCTGGGGTGTCTTTTGACTTCATTTGCCATTTGCAGTGAACATTTATCAGCTCCAAATTAAAAGAAATAGGAATTGATTGTGAAGGCAAACATCAGGCTTTCATTCTGAAAAAGAAGGAAAACACTCCTACTGTCAAGAGAAAATTTTGTCCAAATGTTATACAACACAAAGAAAAAGACCTAGTTTATTTTAGGTTGCTCATTCTTAATCACTATAAAATTAAAAATACTCTTTCTTTTCCTACTTTAATATTAGTAAATCCTGTACTAGTCACAAAATCTAATAGCTTTAAAATTTTTCTTTCTTTTATATTGTGCCATTACAAAACTTTTCTGAAACTTTGGAAATGACACTAGAGTCTCATTTAAAAAAAGACAGAAGTGTGGTAAAATAACATATTGGCTACATGATTATATCTTTTTTTTCTCAAATCTATGAAAATGTCATAGAAAGATGAAAAAGGAAATTAAGAATCTGGGATAAAGGCAATGAGAGGTGGAAAAAAGAATATTACAAAATTTCAAATATTTTTTAGAAGACACAGAATAGGTGGAGTAGTCATAAGAAGGTTAGATTGCCTGGGAAGTTAAAGGGTAACTATCTGTCAAAGATTGCCAGGTTAAAACAAGTCCTCAGACTCCCTGAAGGAAGAGGTTAAGAAAAGTCCTGTAGAAAGTGGACTTGGTTGAAAATGCTTTTACAAAATGGCGAGACATTCAGATCAACACCTGCATTCTAGGGAGCTAGACAATTATGTCTCTCCCACTCTGAGAAGAAAATAGAATTAAATTCTTTGTAGAAATTAAATCAGCAAGTCTCCTGATACCAGGAGATCAGCTTTAGTAGAATACAGATGTGAGGGCTGGATTGTAAACCAGACATTTTAGAAGGAAGTTACCTCAGATTGGGTTGCATGGTAAATTGGGGCTCATTGATAAATGTTCAGTTTCAACTAAGCCCCAGAAGCAAGCAGGTGAAAGCCATTTCTTATGTGGAAAGTAGGTACCTAGTGGCAATGGCAGACATTTACTCCATAAACCTGTCTTCACTGTGGTTCCCCTATAGGAGCCTGCCAAAGTTCCAAACATCACCTCTATGTGCTACAGACATTTCAAGAAAAACAAACAAACAAACAATAATACTAGAGGAATTTGAAGCCTTTGGTACCTACAGTTAGAGTAGACATTAAACAAAATAAGTTCTTAGTCCAATTAACAGGAATCTTCACATTTAAAACCTGTTTACCTCAACTCCTATTACTTGATACATCATATCCATCTTTCAACAAAAATTATAAGACATGACAAAAGGTTAAAACAAAACACAGGTTGAAAAGACAAATCAGGCTTCAGAACCAGACTCACATATAAGACAAATTTTGGAGTTATCAGACAGTGAGCTTAAAATAATTATGAATAATATATTATGGGTTCTAATGGAAAAGTAAATTGTCATGCAAGATCAGATGGTTAATAAGATCAGAGAGAAACTAAGAAAGAATAAAAAGGAAACGTTGAAAGAAGAAGGGGCAAGCAAAGGAACATGAATAGAGGTCTCATAGGCACGGACAGTGGGGGGATTGACTGTAGCAGTGGAGGGGACAGGGTAGGGGTAAACAATGGGGGAAAAGGTGGGACAACTGTAACTGAGCAACAATAAGTTCAGAAAAATAAAAATAAAACATAAAACATAAGAACGGAAATAAAGAATGCTTTCAAAGTGCTTATTAGTAAATTGGATATGGCTAAAGAAAGAGTCAGTGAGCTGAAAGTTAGGTCACTAGAAACTTGCCACACTAAAATGCAACAAGAAACAAATGAAAACCAAAACAGGAAAGTGTCCAAGAAGTGTTAGACGACTTCAAAAGGTTTAACACATGCCTGATTGGAATTCCAGGAGAACAAGAGAATACAGAACAAAATCATTTTTTGAAGTATAATGGCTGAGAAATTTCCAGCATTAATGCAAACTCCAAACCACAGATCCAGGAAAGCCTAGAACACCAAGCAGGATAAAAAAAGGAGAGAGAGTGAGAGAAAAAGAAAGGGAGAGAGACAGAAGGAAAGGCAGAGAGAGAGGAAGAGAGGGGAAGGAAAGATGGAAGATGAAAAAGGAGAGATAGTGATGGGGAGGGAGGGAGAGGGAAAGGAAGGAAGAATGGGAAGGGGAGGGGAGGGGAGGGGAAGGAAGGGAAGGAAAGAAAAAAGAAGGAAAGTACGTCTCAGCATATCATATTCAAACAAAAAAAACAAAAAAGGAACATCTTGAAAGAAACAAAACAAATAAAACCCTTTATTACAGAGGAACAAAGATAAGAACACAGCAGTCTCTTATTAGAAGCCACACAAGTGAGAAAAGAGAGTGGAACACCATGTTCCTTTTAATGGAACTCTTATAGCCCTTATCCATGTCCTAACTACTTACTCTCTCATCTCCTTTAGGTTTTGGCTAATATCACAATATTAGTAAGTCCTTCCAACAACAACTCTATTTGAAGACATAATCCTTTGTCCCCCAATTTTCCAAGCCCACGCACTCTATGTTCCCATTCCAAGATTTATTTTTGCACTTGAACTTATCTCTATCATGTTATATATTTTATATAATATATTGTTTATTGTCTCTCAATGCAACAGAAGCTCCATAAAGACAAGGAGTTTTGTCTTTTGTATTCACTGCTATAGCTTAGAAGACTGCTTGACTTAAAGAAACTGTTTAAATTTTATTAAATAATTTGGGAAAAATACTTTCAGGGATCATTTCTATAGTTTGTTACTAGAGAAGATTTTCTGAACATGTAGAGCACATGATGATAGTGTAACATAAAAAAATCCTATAGACTCTTCCAGAAAACTATTCAACCTAATAAGTGAATTTGGCAAAACAGCCAAATAAAAAGTGAATATTCAGAAATCAAAGGCATTCTTCTATACCAACAATGAAACATCAGAAACAGAAATCAGAAAAAAAAATCCCATTTGATATAGCAACAAGAAAAATAAAGTACCTAGGAATAAACCTAACCAAGGAGGTAAAAGACCAGTACTCAGACAATGACACAACACTGAAAAGAAATTAAGGAAGACACAAACAAATGGAAGCATGTACCATGCTCATGGATTGGAAGAAATAACATCATCAAAATGGCCATACTACCCAAAGCAATTTATAGATTCAACACAATCCTTATTGAAGTACCAATGACATATTTCACAGGTATAGAACAAACATTTCAAAAATTTATATGGAACCATAAATGACCCCAAATAGCTGCAGCAATTTTGAGAAAAAAGAACAAAGCAGGAGGGATCACAATACCTGGTATCAAACTGTATTACAAGGCCACTGTAATCAAAACAATGGTACTGGCATAAGAACAGACACATAGACCAATGGAACAGAACAGAGATCCCAGACACAAACCCAAGTCTCTATGGTCAATTAATATTTGACAAAGGGGTAGAAGCATAAAATGGAATAAAAATAGCCTCTTCAACAAATGGTGTTGAGAGATCTGGACAGCTACATGCAAAAAAATGAAACTTGATCTCCAACTTACATGATACACAAAAATAAACTCAAGGTGGATGAAAGACTTAAATATAACTTGTGACACTATAAAAGTCCTAGAGGAAAACATTGGCAGGAAAATCTCAGACATTCCATGCAGCAACATCTTCATGGATATGTCCCCTTAAAGCAAGGGACATAAAGGAAAGAATAAACAAATGGGACCTCATCGAATTAAAAAGCTTCTGCATGGCTAAAGAAAACAGCATTAAAATGAAAACAGAACCAAGTATATGGGAAAACATATTTGCCAATGACACCTCAGACAAGGGTTTCAACTCCAAAATATATAAAGAACTCACACGACTCCACTCCAGGAAGACAAACAACCCAATTAAAAAATGGGCAAAAGACTTGAAGAGACACTTCTTCAAGGAGGACATACAAAGGGCTCAGAGACATATAAAAAAGATGCTCAGTATCACTAGCCATCAGAGAGATGCAAATTAAAACCACAGGGAGATACCATCTCACACCAGTGAGGATGGTCATCATAAACAAATCAACAAACAACAAGTCCTGGTGAAGCTATGGAGAAAAGGGAACCCCAGTGCACTGTTTGCAGACTGGTGCAGCCACTGTGGAAAACAGTATGGAATTTCCTCAGAAAACTAAACATGGAACTGCCTTTTGACCCAGCAATTCCACTGCTAGGATTATATCCTAAGAACCCTGAAACACCAATCCAAAAGAACCTATGCACCCTGATGTTCATAGCAGCACAATTTACAATAGCCAAATACTGGAAGCAACCTAATTATTTGCCTATCAGTAAATGAGTGGATCAAAAAACTATGGTACATTTACACAATGGAATACTATGTAGCAGAGAGAAAGAAGGAACTCCTACCCTTTGAGACAGCATGGATGGAACTGGAGAACATTATGCTAAGTGAAATAAGCCAGGCAGTAAGGGACAAGTACCATATGACCTCACCTTTAACAGGAACCTAATCAACAAAAGAAAAAAGCAAGCAAAATATAAACAGAGACATTGAAATTAAGAACAATCTGATAATAACCAGAGGGGAAGGGGGGAAGGGTTTTCAGGAACAACTATAAAGGACACATGGACAAAACCAAAGAGGAGTAGAAGCAAGGGAGGGAGGTGGGTTTGTCCGGGGTAGGAGGGAGTGGTGGGGAGTTAATGCAGACAACTGTAATTGAACAACAATAAAATATCTTTTTAAAAAAGAAAGAAAAAATAATTGGGGAAAAATGGGGACAACTGTAATTGAACAACAATAAAAATATTTTTAAATAGTAAATAACTAAATTACTTGGAACAATGAAAAATAAAAGGGTAGCACAATCAATACTGTTGATAATAACTATAATAAAAATTATTTACTATCTAATATTTTCCAGGTCCACAGACTAACAGCTTTTTTACATATTTTATCATTTACTTTGTAAAATAACCCAGTGATGTAGGAGTGATGTCAAGTGGGTCCTCTCATTGCAATGGATCAGATAAATTCCATGTCACAGGGCATGGGTTAGGGAATAACTCTTATGAGAAGCTTAGCTCAAAGAACCAAAGGTCAATAGGCAGAAATCATAGGTCGGTCAATAGAAACTTGCCAAATGAAAATGCAGCAAGAAAAAAAGATGAAAACTATTTTCACATGAAAACTATATGAAAACAGAAAAATGTGGTCCCCCAGTCTTCTCGTTATCGTATGTCCCAGCCAGGAGATATGGTTTAGGTGCTGATTTGGAGAATCCTTCCCCTACACAGTTGAGTGCCTTCTTTCTAAGAACATGCAGATGCAGCCTCATCAGTGGGGGAATACACAGGGTGTTTGGTGGGCAAAAGTCTGTATTTGGGGTCTGTATTTACGGAGTTTTCTGGGAAAGACACTGCCCTGGAGCTGGGAACTTTAAGGCCTCTAGGAAGCTTTGAGCTTGTAGACACTCTTCAATCTCCCTGCCAAGGGAAAAACCCAGGGGATGCGGAGCTCCAGTACTATTCTTCAAGCTTGTCTCCTCTGAGAGGATTAATTGAGATGTGGGATTGGGAACATAAGGAAAAGTCAAATTGTGACACAGTTTCAATAAAGCCCTCAGAATATCTGCGACAAGCTCTGAAGCTGAAATAGCTCTTCAGATACTGGGTCTGGCTTTTTGTACTTTCAAAGTGGCCCGTCATTATTGAAGAGTGCCCCAGAAATGGGTGTTGACTTGTAATAAAACTTCCTTAGTAGAGAGTGATTCTCAAAGAGGAGCTGATCTGAGAATTGTCAGCTACCTAATTTGCAGCTGAGAAATAAATGCCTGAGTTATAAAATTGGGGGATTTGTCCAATGTACCACAGCATTTACTATATTCTCTATTGCTCTTCTTAATCAAAATGTGTCACTAGAATTTATGATCCTAAACACCTACAGTTGATTTTTCTGATCCTTTGACACAATGAGTACTTAAAATACAGAGCAAGTAGAAAGGCAATTACACAGAAAAGAAATCAATACTGCAAAAGGTCTATCTTCATTGAATAATAAACAAAATCATTTGAGAATATTTTTATAATATAATGCTACCAATAACTCAAAACATACACAATTTCATTGAGAATTATAAATATTTGGAAGTAAAAAGCAATATTAACAACTCAAAAGTGATACGCATTTTATTCATTGATTAAAGTAGAGGGTGAATTATTATAGTCTATCATACCAAAGTAATTTATCTTTAGAAAGTGATTCATAAGGAAAATGCTAATCTCTTCAGTTACACAAACCGAATTATAGCTGTGTGAAAATTCTGTGTAAGTAAGAATCTTAAGAAGAACTCTGTGGGACTTGAACCATTGAGTTATATATCAAAATGACAATTCTTACAGTGAAAAAGCATGTGAAGCTAGTTTATTATTACTATCGCTTCTATTAATTCATGAAACACCAAATGAAACTTTTTGAATTAAATGTTTTGAGTTAATGACATTAAGCAAGTGACTTAATGTTCTCCTCTTTAATTTCTTTATCTATGCCATTAAGATAATGATAATAGCAATCTCTCTTCTCTTGAACAATCAAAATGAGAACATAAATGTAAACACTGTGAAAATTGAATAGCAAAAAAACAAAAAAAAGTAGTGTTAGTAAGAGAAATGCTTCATAATGTTGACAGTTGGAAAGCTCTGTAATTATGATATAAGCTATAAAGTAGGGTTGTGTGTTTTTGTTTTGGGGGTTTTTTTTGGTTCTTTGTTCTTTTTAGAGCAGTTTTAGGTTCACAGCAAAATTAAAAGGAATATACAGGTAGTGCCTATATATTCTTTTCCCTCAAGCACAGCTTCCCCCATTATCAACATCTCCCACTAGTATGGTACATTTGTTACAATTGATGGACTTACATTCATACATAATAGTCACCCAAAGAAAGTAATTTTTTATTTAAAAGAAATATTTAAATCATCTTTGAACCTGGGTGAATCATTTAATCTTTCTAAACTATAGGTTTTTTAATATGAAAAATGAGGTGACAATACCAGTGAGAAGCACTTCTTACTCTAAAAATATTACACAGATGTGTCAAGCTTATAATATCACTATGCCCATCACACAATCACACAATCACTATCATCATCACCATTCTTGTCACTGTCAGCATGATGAGGTCATATTATCACTATATTCTGTCAAATGTATAAAAACCAGAGGGAATGCAAATTTTACTTTATAAAATCAAATTGTGAATTTCTTTTTGTCCATAGAAGCAGGGATGACATAGCAGATGGTTAATAAACAAATAACTATCACGTAAATGTTTTGAGTGACACCAATTAGGTATACCTTTAATTTGTGAACAAAGCAACGTTGGAATAACCTGGAATTTTTAAATTTAGGAAGAAAATCGGATAAATAGCAACTCTATTCTGATATTAAATTAATTACCAATATCATATTTAGGGTAATTTAAATTTTCATAACAAGTCCACATAAATCTTGATAAATTAATATTTATCAGGTTAAACTTTACTATTAAGACGACAAGTCAGTAGAACTCTGTGTTACTACTATGTGTTACATAGTAGTTACTATGTGTAACCCTAAGCCATCCAAGAAAATACATCTATTTTTATCTACATAAGAGAATACCTTTGATCTCAAGGACATTTTAGTGTTGGCCTTAGTAAGATTTCTCAGGATTCTCAGAAATGTTTTTCAACATTTGATGTGTAAAGAATTGTTTTTACAAACCAACATTTTGTTACTATCTGAAGTCTTCATGTCAAATGAAGGTCATAAATGCATCAGTCCCAGTATTTCTAAGAGCTGCCATATCCAAAAGATAATTAATTCCTCCTACCAATATCTAGAAGTTAGTGTCCAAGATGATCCTCATTGATTCATGCCTTTGTGAATATCACATTGAATCAGTGTTGTCTCTCTATAAACCTTAAATACAGCATAAGTGAAGATGTGTGATTTCTGAAGGTAAGTTATAAAATGCAATGTATTGTAGATTCTGCTTTGGTCTCTTGGATCTCATGTTGGGACAGCTTGCTAAGAGGATACTAGGAAGTGGAAGCAGTCCCATAGATGGTCCACTCTGGAAAAGAGGTGGTAACCCTATTCACATGATGTAACCCAAGCTAACACCATCCTCCATCCTGGGAGTAAACAAAAAGGAGAAGAATTCCCAAATAAACAAAATAATTAATTAAAAAGAAAAAAATTCTTCAGACACAACTGTGAATTGAAAAATAATAAATATTATAAATATCAATATGCCAGTACTTGAAGCCTAGGTAAACTAGATACATTTCTCAAGTATGTAAAAACATAGTATTTACCCATATTTTTCTCAATAGAGAAAATACTTGATAGAGTTTAATATACATATGATTAAAATAACTCTTATTAAACTAGTATTAGATGTTAACTGTCTTACAAGGGTTTTGTTCAAAAAACAATAGAAAATAATATCTTCAGTGAAAAAATTTTAGAAATATTTACTTTATGGTTTGGAAGAAGAGTAAGATCTACCTGATCTTTAATACTGAGATTTCTACCCAAAGATATAAACAAAAGAGAAGGAACCATTATTATTTAGACATACTATAATTATTTGCCCCCAAAATCTATAAAATAATAAAAACTGTTAGAACTCTCAAAAAAGGTAAATTTACTGGGTACATATCAACTTATGAAAGTTGATATTATTTCTCTATAATCACAATAACCTTTTATATATAAACATATACCATTTATAATAGCAATTAAACTATGACACATCTAAGAATATGTTTAGCAAAAATGCCTTCAGGCTTCTGTGATGAAACTATAAAATTATATTAATAAATAAATAATATTGATAAATAATATCTTAATTCATTGAGAGAAATTACATGTTCTGGGATGGGAACAATTTAATAAATAGAGTGTTGTATCTCCATGTCCACCAAACATAAATGAATAAGGGAGCTTTGCTAGAACTAAGCGAGTTTTGTTGAAGAGTCTTAAGATTTGCAAATTTGGAAATACTACCCAATAACACCCGAGTGTTCAGAAGATAAGAAAAAAGCTTTTAGAGGAGAAAGATACAGTCTTGAGAAGAAACAATCCTGCATTCTTAGCTTCTGTGTTGGTCTGCAATAGTGATCTGCCAGCTGTCAGGTGATCTGGGTAATGGATGTCAGGTGGTCTGGGTAATGGATGCCTGGCAGTCTAGATATGTGAACATTCTTTCTCAAATTGTTGCAGAGGGTTATCTATACTATATAAAATCAACTCCTCTATACTATATTAATTCTATTCCTTGTGTTTCAGCTGTTCTGACTGAAGTAATTTTTTGGTAGTATGGTTATGGTGACTGCATTTTATTTCTTCACTCTTTCCTTATCCCCAAATTAATCTAAAATTAAATAGAACCCAAGCACTAATATATCTGGATCTTTTTCTGCAATTTGTGAAACTCATGATAACACTTGCATGGAAGAAAAATGCTTCCTGGATAATAAATATTCTCTGAGAAGGAAGAGCAGAGGACACTGACTGATGCCGGCATATAAAACTGTACGATAGTGGGGAAAATCAGATATTCCAATGGAACATAACAGATTCGACAAATATCTATGTGCACCTATTATTTCAAAAGCATAGCATCTGAATCAGGAAGGAAAGAAATATTTTTGAGTAAAAAATGCTGGGCTCCCTGTATAAAGAAAATCCCAATTATGCTGCATGGAAAAGTGGATTCCATATAGATTAAAGACCAAATTCTCTTATATAAAAGAATATCTTTCAAAGTAGCACTCTTAACTTCTGGCCAAGATGGAAGCATGGGTAGATACACTTTGCCTCCCTGTATACCCAAAATAAGGACAACAATAAATTTAAAAACAAAAAACAACCAGAACTTCCAGAAAATCAAACTGTATGGGAGTCCAACAATCAAGGAGTTAAAGAAGAAACATTCATCTAGACTGGTAGGAGGGGCAGAGACAGGCAGGCTGGAGTGGAGGGAGAGGCAAGGTGGTGGCTGGAGGACCAAGTGGGCGAGGCAGCAGCTGGCAGACTGGTGGTCTCACATACATATACAGATAAACTGGGAGTAACAACTGGGGAATGAGACAGACTCTGCAACCCAGAGTTTCAGCACAGGGAAATAAAGCCTCAAAACCTCTGACTGAAAAAACCTGTGGTGGCTGAGGATGCAGGAGAAACTCCCAGCCTCACAGGAGAGTTCACTGGAGAGACCCACAGGGTCCTAGAATGTACACAAGCCCACCCACATGGGAACCAGCACCAGAAGCACCCAATTTGCCTGTGGGTAGCAGAGGAAGTGACTGAAAGATGGCCAAGAGCCCAGCAAGTGGCATTGTTCCCTTTCGGACCCCTCCCCCACATACAGTGCCACAACACAGTGACACGGGTTGCCTCTTTTTAAAAAAACAAACAAAAAATAGAACTCCCAAATAAAACCCCAGAAGTAAAAACTATAAGGCAAAAATGACTAAGAATAAAAAATTATAAAAGTTTTGATTTTTTTCAATGAATAATTTAATGGGTAAAATTCTTTTTTAAATGACAGATTAAAAACAATATTTACCATAAGTAAAACAAACAGGGGATAATGTTTAGGATATAGAAGAAATGAACAAGTAAAAAACAAGAACACTAACAGAAAACTAGTCAAGTTATATCAATAGGCAGTTCATAAAAATCATCCCCCAAAAGGTTAACAGCATATTACTTGATATTTAGATTCCTTAGTATTTAGAGACACACAAATTAAAACAATAGTAAGGTATTAGTTTGCATTAATCAGATTGGGAAAAAAAAGAAAGTTTAATGATGGCAAATATTAACAGTCCAAAGTGATAGCAAGCAGGTATTAGCTCTGTGATCCAGCTTTCCACTCCTGAATATATACCCTGGGGAAATTCCTACACCAGTCAAAAAGGATGGTTTAAAGAGTCAATTGTGGTTGTAAGAAGTCCAAGGCTTCTTGTTACAATATTAGTGAATAGAGATAAAAAGATTTTGTTGGGATACTGGACAGATCTTAGAAGCGATGGACTAACTATAACACATATGTAGATCTTCAAATATATTCCTGAGTTTACAAGTAAGAAAAATGTTATCTATATTATATTTACATCAATCAAAGTAATTCTCACAAAACTTTAATGCAAATTTTGCCATAAGAAATAATACACATCAGATATGGAGGGCGAAAGAATGGACCTGGGGAGTGGGGACCAAAGAGAACACAAATATTCATGCACACTTCCATGCATTAGGAATATATACATGCACAATCACACGCGAATATACATGCACACATGCAGAATGGAAAATGGGGAAGCTTATATGGACCAATGGTGATAGTGTGATCTGAAATGAAGAGTTAATGAACACAACATTCTACATCTGAGTGTAAAAATGAACAGGGAAATCATCCAAATCTAAAATAATACAAAAGAGAAAAGAACAATCTAAATGTATTACAGTCATTCTATGATCAGTTAAAATTTACTCCTGAACACTCTTGAGTGATCAAAATAAAATATTGACATCTGCCTTCAATCCAGGTAACTTGCCAAGCCGTCTTGCAGTTTCTTGGCAGGCTGATACTCATAGTAATGCAGATTTCTTTTTATTTTGTAAGAAAGATATTCAGGAATTTAAAGCACTAGAAGGATATTTATGTCATAGGCAAATTTTCACAAGATTTATTCTTAAATAATCTACATCTTTACACATTCATAACCATTAATCTAATTATTTGCTACATACATGACCATGGGGCTGCATCATAATATGTTAATTTTGTGTAATGGTAGGCTTTCTTTAGTCATTTTATTTATTAATTCCTTTTATAATATAAAAACATTATCTACTTAAATGTAAACAGATATATTTATTAGAATATGCTATGGGATAAATAACATATTTCCTTTAGTAATTATATAACAAAGACATCACATGATAAGAGTATATAGCAAGATTTTCTTGTAAAAAAAAATATACACACTTCCAGAAAGTTCTGTTCTTTGATTATCATTTCACTAGCTGATTCTTCTAATTCAGGTCTCAACCTCAAGGCTGCATCCTTAATGAGTCCTCTGACCACCAAATCCAAAATAAAATCCTCATCATCCCAATCTTAAATGATTTTTTGATAGCGTGTACTATTTGAAATTCTCTCTCTCCCTCTCTCTCTCTCATTCTCTGCCTTCTTGCTTATTGTCTCTAGAATATTAGTCTTGCAGAAACCTTACCTTTTTTGCTCTGCTCAACTCATACACACTTAGTACCTGGCAACCGTTCAAAAGACATTTGTTGAATGAATGGTGAAACAGTGAAGTAACAACTACAAATTAGACTTGAATAATTTTTTTTTTACAAATTGACTCTTTTGGTGCTGTTTTCAACTAATATACACATTCTAAAGTTTAAAAATCAGAGTAAGAGATGAACTTGATTGAAACAAGCAAGTTTTAAAATAAAAAGAGATAGTCCTCTGCCTTACACCTCTCTTCTAGTTTCTAAGTTCCAAAGGTAGACTGGTGAGTGGGGATATGTGTTGTACATCAAGATGTTGTAGAGCAACAAATACATTATTACCAAATTGTTCTTCAAACATTTACAATCATTTGAAACAGCGGTGGGTGAAAGTGCCTATTTTCTACACTTCAGTCAACATTGTGTGTATCAAACTGTTAGTATTTGCATTATCTCAATCATATTTTATATGCTTCTAAGTCATTTTTATTCATTGAACAAATGGTTGTTTGCTTTTTCCATTGTTGTCTCATTCATAGAATTTCTTGTTGGTTGTAAGACCTTTTCACATATTAGGAAAATTGGGATTTTGTTGTAAACATATTATCCTGTTTTATAATTTATCTTCTGACTATTTATGACTTTGTTTTAACCACACACAAGTTATCCTTGCTTTTAGCACTAATCAGTCAAACTAATTCTTGGAGATTCAGTATTCGAAGTTTGACCTATGGGAACATATCTTTCTGATCTGACATGATGTTTGTAATTCTCAACATGTTTTCTTGTCTTCTCCAAGGTTTTGCTGTATTTCACAGCCATTTGCTATAGTTAAAATGTGGAAATATTAGAAATTTACGTGTCATTAAATTATATTTTTTGATCTGTGTCTTTCTTTCAATTTTTATTTTCTTTTTGTATACTGGGAGGAAGAAAAGTTGTAAAAATATGAACATAGTAGAAAATAGTAGCAAAAATTTTCGTATTTTCTTTATCTGTTGTCTCCTGCTTTAGAAAAATAAAGCCTATGTAGTGTTTTTGCTAATATTCACACTAAACATGTTTTATAATCAAGGAGAAAATAAGATTGTTACATTGTTTCTTTATTTCCAGGAACAAAGTATATCTTTACATTCATTCAAGGCTTCATCCAGATTCCTCCATGGAATTTTAAAATATGCACCCTCAAGCCCCATACCTTCGTGTGCTGTCACTAACACTGTGTCTTGGATTCGTAATCTCAGCCCTGTTTAGGCCTTTGAATTCCAGATCCATAAATCCAACGGTCTACACGATCTGTGCTTTGGTAACTAGTACACATCACAAACTTCTCAAACATGGTAATCCGTCCCATGCTCAACTAACTGCTCCTCCTCTAACCTCCCCAGTTCTCTGTGCTTGGTTTCTTTGGTCATAAGTCTTTGACTCATGGTTGAGTCGTCCTTTTTCTCTGATCCAGTATTAATTCAACCAAAACATCATGTAAGCTTTATCTTTAACATATCTTCAGAAGCCTATTCTTTTCATTATCTCACTGTTTTCATTGGACTAAATTCTTTTGATTTTTCACTTGAGCTATTGGAAGAGAGCCACACTGATGTCCCAGCTACATCCTTGACACTCTATGGTCTGTGATCCATACAGAAGCTAAAATATGGTTTTCAAAATTCAAGGTAGATTATGTTACTTTTTAATCAACTTTTCCGATGACTTAGAATACAATTCAAATTAAGAATGTTGCCCCTCAGGGTATTTGCACTGGTGATTTCTTGGATCTGGACACCTTTTCTCTGATACTTTCATTGCCTGATTCGTCATCCTTCAGGTCTCTATTCAAATATCTTCTCTAATGAGACAACGTAAAATCTGACTCTGCCCATTACCAACTTGCCTTTTCATGCTGGTTGTCTTTATAACAATTGTTACTCTTGATATAATCAATAGTCATATGTTGCTTATTGGGTAGCTCCTCGGATGAAATTACAAGTTCAATGATAGCAAAAAAATTCTCTGTTGCTTACTGAAGTTGCCCCAGAATCTATGATAATATCCATTGACCCTCAACAAATATTTGTTGAATAAACATATCCTAATATATCTTAATATATTTATTCTTTTAAATATATTCTTTGATTTATTTTTAAATTTAGATTTTGTTATACTACGTTTACTTTCTTCCTTTTTTATAATTTGTGATCACACTGTATTTAAATTGTACAAAAGAAAACTATATTTATATTACCTGTGAAACTAGTCAAATGATTGAATTATTTATTTTCTAACATTTTAGTTGAATATCTTAGATACCCTGGTACACAGTCATCTCAGTGCCTCTTACTTTTCAGTTTCACTGATATCCATCTTTGGGTGAGGATAAGAAAAAGATTAATTTAGATGAATATATCTAATCTATATTTATTGTTACTCAGAAAACATCAAAAATAAATAAATAAAAGTGCAAGCAGTGTACATATTTGCAGAAAATCTCTCTCTCTCTCTCTGGCAATCAGTAAAGGGCTTTCTGGCCAAAGTCATTCAGCCAGCTCTTTAAGGTGAACTGTAGAATGTTTAAAATCCATTTAGAACAATTAGCAATTATATAATAAACATGTAACTTATATCAAAAATCCAATCTTTTAAAGATGAGTGTTCAATGAAATTTTTAAATGAAATATTTTTTCTTTTGTCTTTCAACATTTTAAAGGTATTTGAAAAAGAGTTTGTAAATTTTTACATGAAGTTGGGGTATATCAATTTCCTAAATGGGTGACCAGGAAGGGTTATGGCTTCTTAACTTCTTAAAGTATTTTTTAAACAGAAGAAGGGTATACAAAGGGGATGTTTATATATTTGATTCATTTTATATCTTTAAAATATTCAACTTTAATATACTTATATTTCAGTTTATTTGGTATTTTAGATGATGATGCCTAGAGATAAGGGAAAAATCCCTTTTACTCACTGTGTGGACCTTTAATTGTAAAGAAGTGAATTAACATCTCAGATTCAAAAGATGGAAATCAGTGTTAAGGGGTGTTCTGATCATAATAATATCCATTTTATGATCTGTTAATCCCTCACTGCTTTTTCAGCTGCATTCAGTATAGTTTCTTTTGTTTTAAAAGTCTGTGCAATGGAGGACACTTACCCACTCAGGAGGGGTAGACAATAAATGGCCAACCCATTGTCAAATGTGGTCACTGCTTCTAGGGGCAAGATGATCATATCCCCCCCTACTGATTGAGACAACTGACAGTGATTACAGCTAGTCCTTTATGTATTTTTTTAAATTTGGCAAACTAAGAAGTAGTTTCTAATAATTAACACCTCTTCTAGAAGTTAAGTATTAAAAAGAATGCATAGATGTTTTTAAAATAAAAGAAAGGATAAAATGCTTTGCAAATTGTATACTTTTGTTGTTGATATATAAATTTGTGGGGATATAAAATGGACAGGGCTCCCAGTCCTACAGAGCCATGATTCATCATGTGCAAAGAAATTTTAGGGTTTTTAAATAATATAAAGAAAAAAGGATGGCTTAAATATCCTGAGGCAAAAGAGGCTATATGGAGAATTCTATTGTAAATAATAAATGTCATCAAGGAATGGCCTCTTAAAAGAGGTTTACTGCTTATGTTAATAGAGTACTGCTCTTTTTGTAGGCTGTGAGAAGTGGCATAAATATAGATACTTAACATCAATGAATGAATTATTTTATAAGCAAAGTTAAGGAATTAGGCTAAATGATTCCTAAATACTTTTTTAATGTTTGCATCAGTAAATTATGTTGCCCAAATTTTTAGTATTACATAATTTCACAAAGTTTTTTTATGAAAATGCTAGAGGATCTAATTACTGTTTCCTTACTGAATTTTACAATCATGTGCTACACAACATTGCTATTTGTTATTCAGTAATGTCATATCTTTTGTGCCTACATGTTGAACACACATTATTAACATTGAAATAAAACCATTTCAAACATAAAGTTCTACAAACATGAACTACTTTAGTCTGGGAAAAAAAACTCATGGACACAGACAACAACAGCGTGGTGATTACCCAAAGGAAAGAAGTACGGGGAAGTGGAAGAGGGTAAAGGGGGGATAAATGGTAACAGAAGGAAACCTGGCTTTGAGTGGTGAACACGCAATAAAATATACAGATGATGTATAAGAGAATTATACATTTGAAACCTATGTAATTTTATTAACCAATGTCACACTAGTAAATTAAATAAAAAGAATAAATAAATAAATAAGTTCAAAGCCCCACTCACAGCTCAAATGACCTTTGCTGTTAGTGATTTAACAAAACACTTCAAAGAACATCAAGACTGACCTTTCTGCACCACATCTCACGGCTGTGTTTCTAACAAGAAACTAATTAGCACAAGTCCCATTGTGCTGGGAACCTGGGAGAGGAAGAAGGAAAAAAGTTTTGTATAACAAAGACTGAGGAAAACACAGAAGAAAAAGGAATAAAAAATAACAGTTTCAGGAAAAAGCTATCTGAAAACAGATATTCTTAGAACCTTTTTAACATTCATCTCACTTAATCTTTAGTATCTTTCTTTTTTTTCTCCTCTCAAAGTGTGAGTACCGTACTGGAGAGGTTATTTTGGCATATTTTTGAAGCCAGAAAGGAATGAAATTATAAAATTTGACAAAGAGAAAGTTGAAAAAAGTGAACATTAATAAAAGTGCAGAAAAGTTTTTAGTTAAAAAGTAAACATTATATAATACTTTTTAAAGTGGATATATTGAATCATTTGAACTTTTCTTATCAAGCTCTCTTTTCATTCTATTCTAATGATTCATGAGTAATAAAGAAGTAAAATAATTCATTACTCACCATAAGTAATGAGTATGATTATTCTTTATTCTATTATTCTTTTGATTCTCGTGTATACCACAACACAATGACCACATCGAAATCATGATAGGAACAAATTTAAAGAGAATTAGTTACTGAATAATTCTCACAAATCATCAAACATCTCGGGAGCATAAAAATTCCATTGTTTTTGCCCTGGCTGGGGGGCTAAGCTGCTGGGAGTGTTGTCTCATTCACTGAAAGCTGCTGGTTTGATTCCTAGTCAGGGGCATTTACAGGAAGCAACTGACCAATGTCTTTCTCCCATCCATGTGTCACTCTCTCTCTTTGTCTTTCCTTCTCTTCTCTCTCTCTCTTCCTTGATCTCTAAAATCAATAAAAAAACGTATCTTCAAGTAACGAATTTTTTAAAAATTCCATTTTCCCCCACATTCTCCGGGTGCTAATATTGGCCTCAGAGTTTTGTCTTCGACTCTAGTCTTTGTATGTTGCCACCTTGCAGGGTGGCCCCTAGCCTTGTGTTACCAGTCAGGGCTGGTTTCAGATGATTCCCTTTCAAGGCATCCACCACTAGGGGTCAGGAACATTTTCCTTTTAACCTTTCCTATAATATGGGTCTGATTGATACCCCTCCCTGGAAGATAAAGTTTTTAGACAATTCTCTGAAAGAAAGAAAACTCATTGATTCTAGCAAAGGCTGTATTCCTAACTTAGAAGGATTCCAAAGTTATTTTTTTAGCATATTTCTCTCTGGCAAAATGAAAAAGAAATTACCCTGTCAGAGCATCCTACATTATGAAAAAATTCTTACAACTGCATTTATTGAAGATCTAATAATTCATTTAGTTTATCTGTAAAATAACCCAAGCAAATTATTTATTATGATTAATACAGTGCTGGTTGTAATAATTAAAGTGGCATTAAATACACCAACTACATTAAAATAAAAGTCTAAATATGTATATAATATTCTGATATTAGATGCCTTTTATTTAATTTCAGGTGCTGAATGGACATTTATCATTCTATATTTTGCATCTTGAACTAGTATGAATCCGAGTCTTGTGGTACAATGTATTTTTAAAAATGTTTAGAGTGCCTATTTATGTGTCAGGCATTTAAGAAACAGTAAAAAGGAATTGTTGTGAAAATGTTTAGGTGTTAGACATACAATGCGAAGCCAAGACAAAAATCCATGCCCTCATGGAGCTAGCATTATAGTCATTTATCCTTTTTTTAAATGGTGTCCTTTTAAAGTATATTCTGTAGTCTCTTATGTGACCTTGAGTGACTCATAACTTTTTATTCATAATGAGTGAGATTGTACTCTTTACAGAGCAAGGGTATATTCTAAAGTGAAAGTGATAAGTAGCTTTCTGTGAATAGAATTTGACACTCAACATCTTACTTAAATTTCCAACATCAGTTGCAGAGTAACAACACTACTGTTCCAGAACACTTATCTACCACTAATTCCTTAGTTATTCTGATGTGGCTCCACATCCAGCAGGAGGAGACAGCTTTATCTTTTTCTGAGGAAAGCTGAGGGTACTGAAATGAAAATATGCCACCAAGTGTGTGACTAAAGGGATCAAATACATAGCGAATACCCTTTCCCACCATTTCGAAACATCCTCATTAAAGAATGATAAAAAATCTCTTTTAAATGTTAGTATCTTCCTTAGAAAGTAGCTTTCATTAGTTTCTTTAAAAAATGTTTGGTAGATAAATATATTGATGAATGGATGAGGTGAAGGAATCATGGGTTTCAAAAGCGCATCTACCAGTGTAAGCAGCTCATATCGGCTTCCTTGGCCCTTTAAGAAATAGCGAAATACATGGAGGGTTGTCAATAGGGGAGTGGGAGGGGGAGGGGGGGAAGGTACAGAGAATAAGTAGCATAGATGATAGGTGGAAAATAGACAGGGGGAGGGAAGAATAGTGTAGGAAATGTAGAAGCCAAAGAACTTATAAGTATGACCCGTGGACATCAACTATAGGGGGGGAATGTGGGAGGGAGAGGGTGGGCAGGACGGAGTGAAGTGGGGGGGGAAATGGGACAACTGTAATAGCATAATCAATAAATATATTTAAAAAAATAAAAAAAAGAAATAGTGAAATAATTCTAGTTTAAAGGAAGCTCAACTAATTCCACTGGTTTCCTTATGTTCTTTGTTAGAGATCTGTCTTCAGCCTTCTGACTAAATATAAACGCAGAATATGAAATTTACTCTAACAAGTTCTCAAACACATTTTGCTAGAGATGTGATTTTTAAAACAGCATTAAGAGCCAAGAAACTAAAACTTGAGTCTGTGTCCTGTCAATCTTATTCGTTTCCAGAATTATGGCTATTTATGTTTGAAAATTTCTGTACTAGAGATAAATCAACACAGTCGTATAATCTCCAAAAAAGATAACTGGGGTCACTGTTATCACTGTGAGAGAGATTACCTGGAATTTGAAAATAGGAAAGGATTACTGAATATTCTCTCAGTGCTGGGGTGGTACCTTTGATTAACTCTCTAACAGCTGGGCTGTTTTACAAACTGATTGGAGCAAAGGTTAATTGGAATACTTTTGTCTGGTAGAAATGAAAATAATTCCATTATGCTATAACAGATAAACCTCATAATTATAGTTTATTGTCATTAGTTTTCTACCAAACTTAGTTACCTTATTTTAACATTCCTTTAACATGCCCTTTAAGCTGATTTTAACATCTTATTGGTTTATTATGTCATGAGTTTAATACCATCTTGGACATATGCTCATGTTATATTTGTATAAAAATCATGTTTTTCAATATTTTGAAAAATTATACTTTAACAATATTTAAACCTTTTTTTTACTTACTACCCTTTCTATTTATTTTAATGGGTCTTGCTATGTTTTTTTAAGAGGCTCTCAATGGACAGCATGGCATAACTGAATGAAGTCTATACAGTGAGCCTGGTCCCGCCGCTGACTGCTTATGTAACCCTGAGTATCTGTGAACTCCTCATCTCAAAATGGTGAGATTATACTAGTTGGTGGTTAAGGGTGAATTCTAAAGAGTAAGTGATGAGTTTCCCATGGGTACAATTTGAGACTTATTTCTTACTTAAAATTTAGAACATCAGTTGCAGAGGATAAACAACCATTCATTGGATATTAAGGCTTCAGGCAATTCAAAATATATTGACCTGAAATCTACACAAATAATCTTTTATTTAATCTTTATTGTATTTTTTCCATTACCATCTAGTCCCCTTATACCCCCTCCCCCCAGCAATCACCACACTGTTGCCAGTCTATATTTTATGCTACCTGTCAACAGAGCATACCCTGATCTGTCCAGCTTGAAACATCTTCCAGTTTTGCTTTATATATCCCTTTACGAGTCATATGGTTTGTGTGTGTGTGTTTACCCACATCTACTCAGTTACAAATAGGAAGAAGTTGAACCATGTGCTTCTAACATGGCCACACTAATTAGAGAGGGGGAACTTGGGCTTCCATTACCAATCTATCTCTTTATAAACATTAATATAAACACTGGAAGAATATAAACTACTATCAACAGTACCTAACTTTCTAGGTTGTTTCAAACATATCAACAAATTTGATTTGGATTAAGACAAAATAAAAATAAAACAAGCTAATAAAACAAAGGGTCTCCCTTCTTACACAATGTAAAATTTGAACTTCTTAGATGTCACATAATGACCTTCACCATTTGGCTCCAATCTGCATGCCCAGACTGAACTCTCATCATCTTTTAGAGCTGATTTTATTCCACAACCACAGTGGAATTTTGTGGTTTCCTGAGCATGTCATATACTGTCATACCTTTGTAACTTTAATCATATTGTTCTCTTGGTCTAAAAACATTTCTCATGGTTTTCACTTGAAAAAATAAAATCAACATGAAAGTCAAAGCCAAATTAAAATATGCATGTGTGTGTGTGTGTGTGTAGCTATTTTCTGCTCCCAACTTTAAAAATATAGTATAGCTTAAAGATTAATTGTGAATTTTTTCAATTATATAGTATCTCCAAAGTATGGAATGACATATTTCTTTATATTTTCTGAAATTAAGGTAATAAATAATAATAACAATAATAATGATAAATTAATAAGCAGATTAATATAAAATATGCCTGTACTTTTCACTAAGAATTGGCTACCTACTTACTGTTTACTGGCTACACAATAATCTTCTGTCCATTTTCCATCTCTATTTCCAATTAGATTATACATTCTACAGCATACACGGTCATATATTTTTTTCTTCCTTCTTCATGTTTTTACCTTTGTTTTATAATTCACAAATTTCCAAGCAAATCATTATGTCCTCTGATTGGTACTCTGGTTACTTTATGAGAATTTGGTTTCAAAGGTCTTGTGCCATTTTCTACTCCTCTCTACCCCCTGAACATCACTTCTCTGTAGCACTGCTCCCCCGGGCACCATTCGTCTGACTGTGGAATGCATAGTATCCTGACATGAGAGATCTTCAGGTCTTGGTTCCATGCAACTACAGAGCTTATTCACTCAAGTGCTGTCCTCTCATCCGACTACCCAATACCACATATCTGTTTGTTAAGCTTCCTTCCCTATAAGAACAATGATTCTCAGTGGCCAAGGGAGGAAAACCCTAAGAAGTCCAGCTTTCTCCATTGTTAAAACAATAAGTAGAATTAATAAAGTATCTGCTACTTACTAGGAGCTTTATATTAATTATGTCTTCTTGTCACAACTACTAAAGAAAGTATTATTTTTATTGTACAGATACAAGAGCTAACCATCAGGGAGGGTAAGTCACCAGGCCAAGGTCGTACAAAGAGAGAAGAGCAGCACTGTGATGCAGACTCAGGTCCATTTCTATTCTTCAACTTTCACTCTGTGCTTTCCATGGCACCATCTAATTCGGGCTAAGATTGATGGCTCCCTTAACCTGGTGAACTTCAGTTATGGTAACTGTTGTCTGAGTTACAAGACCCAACAGGAAAAGAAAATAGGATCTGTGTATATAGATTGTGCTACTAATAAATTTGCCTCAAATATTTTAGTGAGAATGAGTGGTTAATTATTCAAAATTAACCGATTAGTGATTGGAGAAATATTAAAGTCAGATGACTAATATTTAAAGCCACAGCTATAGGCATCTCTATTTTGAGGTCTAACAATATTTCATATGCTTAGTCATTGATGGATTTTTCTTGGCTCGCTATTTGGACTACCTTAAAGTGTTGCAAAGTTGATTGCCAGTGATTCTTCCCATCACTAGTAACAGTTACTGAGCTTTTCCCTGGGCTAGGAACTGTCTTATGCTCTTATATGGATTATCCCATTTAATGCTCACAAACAATTTATGAGTTGGATAATATTATTATCCCTACTTTACTTATTGTGTAAAGGAGGCCCTAAGTATAAAGGAGACTAAGTAACTAAGTAACAAACAGTATAAAGGAGACTGTATAAAAGAGACTAAGTAATATGTCTAAGATGGTGCAGATAAAAGTTCATTGAACACACACTATTGAATAATGCCATAGATTTAATCATACACTTAGCATTTCAAACATTAGTATGATGTCATCCTACTTGAAAAGAAGTGTCATTTATATTCAAATACATTAAGATCACTATTCTGTGGGCAAAAATAGAACATAATGAACAACAGTTCAGCAAAAATTATATGCTTAGAAGGTTGCTTTTGGTAGAATTTTTTTTTAATTCTACACTACAAAAGCTGGAGTGGTAGAAACCCCTCGCCATTTAAGTTAAGACTTTGTTACATGAAACCAAATCATGTGTATGATAATAGCATGCCCTACCAACATTGGATATGTGTTGGTCAGTAACAGTGTAAAGTTTCTCAGCATGATTGTGCCATTTTTAAAGGTACCATCAGTGACAATGGTTGTATCCATGGCAACAGGTACTACAACACACTGAATTGTTATAAACTCTCTGGGCTTAGAGATTTCGTTCACCCAGTTAAAGAAAAAATATTCTTCTTAATTAAACAAATAGATAAACATAAGCCTCTACATAATTATGAAACTTAGTTCGATATCTTAAGGTTTGATTTTGGTTTCTTTGTTTTATATATAAAATACATATGTTATATATAAAATATTTTTAGAATTTTGAATAAAGATGTTTTTTACTTTATATGAAAATTCACCTCATTTGATCTCATATTTTGTTTGGGTAATTTCAGAAATGCATGACTGCCTTTGACTTTTAAAAAGCTAATGTGGATTCAATTTCTATCATCAATTATTTTCACTGGTTTCTTGTATAGATTAAAAGTACATCACAAAAATGTAATTTCAGCGCTACCGCCAATTAACCTTGGTACTCACAGATCCCATCTTAGAATATTTTCTTGATTTTTAGTAGACTCATTTTAAAAAACACATCCCTCAAATGTTATTATTTAGTGACTGAAATGTTGCACAACGTGATGCCAAGTAACAAATGCTGGTTTCTCCTTCTTGTTTTTTGCTTATGAGTAAATGGGGACCCATGAGGATACTGGGGCACTGGAAGAATCTGTGTCTCTCCTTCTCACCAAGTCAGAGAAAAATCTTGTAAGCCGCGTTCTTGAGAATCCTATCTCAGAGACCCACTGCAACACCTCTAGAAATTCTCGTACTGAGTTCTCTGCCTGGCTTATCTACCTCTACTCGTCATTTTTCTTACTAAAGACCTGGATAGGGAGGAGGTTTGGGAAAGACTGGCAAGAGGAAGGGGAAACTGTGCCTTCACATCTATGTAGTTAGTTGTTCTATGCAGGGGCAAAAAGCCATGGCTTATTCAGCTTTCTAAATAGCTTCCTTCTCAGTATAGAATTCTTGTGGTAGGAAAGTACTTAACATCATTTTGATTATGGCTTTTTCAAATAATAATTTTAGAGAAAAGAATGAAGAAAGTGACGGGGGAAGGGAGGGAGAGAAGATTTTTCTCTACCTTCGAGTTGCCTAATAAGAAGTGAAAACTGTGGAGCAGTATGAAACCTTTACTGCACTCATCCCATGTCAAACTCAGTCCTGATCAGGGAAAGGGGAATGGTTGCACTCTTTAGCAGAAACAGGAAGGCCATGGAAAGATAATAGCCACAGGCCAGTTTCCCTGGTTATCTTGCGGTGGTCATGGGCCTCTGGCCATCAGAGAATATGGGAGTTTGGGTGACTGTCCTGCAGTAAATGATTTTAGCAGTGATTCAAGGAGGCCAGCACTGAAGAGCAAATTGTCAGTCTGAGCAAGGCCTCCTAGCTACCAATTTGCATTTTTTTCTATCGATTTACACTGATGCCTTTTCCATTTGATAAAGGCTATGGCTATACTGTTTTTAAGTATGGGTTGATTGGTGTGAAAATTATGAATTAAAGATAGTTGTACCAGTTAATGAACTACAGTTTAACTAAAGATCTTGAGCAAAATTGGGGACTGAAACAAAGTTTTGAAACACAAAGGTGTAGGGCACAGAGGGAAGGGGATGGGTCACCCTGAGAGACAAGGGACTGCACTGGAAGCCCATCCCGGGTGGGGGTTGAACAGGTCCAGATTCTGGTTCACAGTTTGCGTGTCAAACTCTACCTGTCTTCCAGCACACACCCTGAGGACCAGAGTGTACAGCCCTCACACGACTATAAGCCCATTCCACGAATTGTATAAGCTTACCATTGTTTAACATTCTGTGAAGGCCTCACAAGACTATTAGCCAGCTCTACATCTTAATCTGGACAAGAACCTTGCAAGTTACACAATCCACATTTACTGAGAGAAGACACTGGGGTTCCAGGAAATTCAGTGTGAGCCAAGGTTGATATGAGTCCACAGCAGACATTTTACCAACGTGGTACAGCCTTTAAACAAGGCTGTGGGTGCTTCTCCAGCTGGAGTCAGGGACTCTTTGATGCTTTTTATCCTTGAAAAAGAATTAATTTTCAATGAAAAAGACATTTTGTGAACATATTTATTCACTTATATCTATTCTCAAAAACACATGTGTACCTTGATTTCTTAAAACAACTACTCAACCCCTTACACATGCCACTCTCTGCACTCTGACTGTTAATATGGTTATATGTAAACATATAATTTCATTGAAATTTGGAAATTCATGCTAAATACAATTAATGTTAAATGTCAAGTAGAAATAAGATATAATGTTTGCATAAAAATAATCATATGTGCTATCTTGAGAAAATAGTATTTTTTATCTTGAAAGGTTTCTCTCTCTATATAAATGTGTGTGTGCATGAGAGAGAGAGAAAGGAAATTGCAGCAGATACTGGGGCATGAGAAGATCTCAAAGACATTTTAGAAAAAAATTAAAACTAGGAAACTGTGTCCATAGTGTTCAAATATGGTAAAATGATCATCACACTGTGTACTTTGAATATCTTACAATTTTGTCACTTATACCTCAATAAATCTAAAACATGTGGTAGAAGGGAACAGGGACATAAACTGTGAAGAAAATGAGTGTTAGCAAAAATAAGAAAGAATACTCAAGAAAGGCCAAAGACTTAAGCTTTATACTAGACTGTTATGTGCCTGTTAATTTCAGCAATATATTGTGAGCTCACAACAGTCAAGAATAAAATAATTGATTTTTTATTTTGTACTTCTCCTCCCCCACTTTTACCCCCAGTTGCAGTGACTGACTAATCTGTCAGATGTATACTGTGTAACTTCAAATACCCTCGAAAAGAGGAAGCATGGCTATCAGGTAGAAGAGCAACGTCATTATCAGTATTTTACCAATATATTCAATGATATCTAGCAAGTTTTTGAAGTTCTAGAACATCTGAAATATCAAAGAATGTAGGAGAACTTATATCTATATATATATCTATGTAGATATATATAGATATTATATGCAGAAGTAAATTAGAACATGAAGTTTCCATATCATTAAGTATTTGAATTAGTTGGAATACTAATATTAATGTTAGGAGGAAGACTTCAGTCAAGTTTAGTATGGAGAAAAATTATTAATAGCATTTTACGTTTTTTTGCACAAAACATGAAAAGAGGCAGAACTATAATCTTTCCATAGAGTTATTTTCTTCTAAAGCTAAAATGTAGTTTTAGATTCTATCAGTATTCTCAGGTTCCTGGCAAACCCAAGGTTTAGGTCCCTCGGGGGCCTCTCTCAAACACGGATGCTAATTCTCCATCCTTAGATGGCATTAGCTTTCGGCCATACCCTTATTTCAAATGGCATGGTTCTCTCGCTGTGTGGAGAGAAAAGAAACATGCGCACACAGAGACAAGCAGTTGAGGCCATGGCAAGACTCCCTGCTCCCAGTGTTTTCGTAATCCACTAAGTCCGGTGCTTTTTCTTTCAATAGGAAAATAAAAAGTCAGAGAAGAAATACCACAAGTTGTCTAACTTTCTTTTTATAATTTTCGAGATTTCAAAGTAACCAGTGGCTGAGAAGCAACCAATCGCTGTGTTCCTTCCTTGTAGATTTTGGGGACCCTGATGATCTAAAGGACTCAAGCATTTCTTGACCCAACAGAACAGTCAATCTGTTCTTTTTGCAACCATAGGGAGAGTACTGGGCTTCTCTTATGCTCAAGTGACAATCTCTTTTCCTGCGTGCAGGTGGGGCGGTGTGCTTAGACAGAGAAGTGGCTCGCTGTAATTTTCACAAATAAGGGAAGAGCAGAGTGTGTGGAGGGAAGTCCCAGTTCCTACCACGAATCCTGTCACAGGTGGCAGCCTGCTCCTATGAGAGTCTGGCAGTTCAGAGGCGGTTGTTGGCAGAAAGAAAGGGATAAATAAGATGGCTTTGGCAATTCCTATCTTGCAGAAATTTTTCCTCAGCTGAATGAAAATAAAAACAAGAATGCCAATTTCTGCCACATAGAGTAGACACCCTGGAACAATGAGATTAAAACAGCGCAGTTATTAATACCTGTATTCCGTTATTGTCATAAACCAGCTCCGCAACTCCACATTTCCAAGGGGTTGGAGGACAGAGGCATCTGTGATAGGCCCTAGAGGTTAAGCTGGAGAGGGCACCTGGGCGAGCTAATGTGTTACTACTGTTACCAGTCTGGTCCATGGACAAGCAGCACAGTCATTGAGTGAGTGCAGGTTAAACATGAGGAAATTCAGCCCCCATCCCCCACAGGCGCTATGGAATCATAATCTCCATTTTAACAAACATACTTCCCGTGTTATTTGTATGCACACTAATGTTTTAGATACGCTAACTCAAGATATTAAAAAAAACTGAGCAAGCTCCACAAGGTAACAGGTAGAGAGAAAACGTCCAGCAGGCAGATACAAGAAAGAGGTGTGAAGGGCAGCGGTAGTCTGGAAGTCATCATTCTGAGTCCACCAGCACTCTGCCCCATGGCGGTAGGACAGCGCTGCTTCCTGAGGGGGGCTGCGGTCTGGACGGAGGTAGAGTTCAAGGGAGGGGGAGGCTAAGAACAGCAGAATTCAGTCATTCCCTCAGTAGGTGGTCAAGTTCTTGAGAGAAGGATTGTGTAAATAACTAATAATAATTTATTGTGGGGTTACGACATAGTAGAAGTTAAACATCTAACAATAAGAACACAAAAAGGGAGAACATACTGTGCATAAAAATTGATGTACCTATATGAGTATCAGATCAAGTAGATATACCAGAATTTTCAGAAATAAAGAGAATAGAGGATAAAGAGGCAATAAATAAATAAAAAGTTAAATATCTAAAATTAAGAACAACAATGGAAGAGTAAAGAGAATTGCATTGTCGTGAAGTTAGCTCCATTGCTCAGCTAATATTATTTACAGATAGGCTGTAGAGATAGGTAAATAAACTCTGTGACAACCACCAAAAAATGCATAAAGCATCATAGCTAAAAATTCAGTACAGCAAATAAAAGAATGAAAGGAGAAGCAGAAAAAAAATACAGTGACAAACTGAGATAATTAAGTATATTGAATGTTAATGGACTAAATACTCCAATTTAAAGGTAGAGTTTTCAGACTGTCTATAAAGAGCAACATTCAATTGTACACTGTTTTAAAAAAGCAGGTTAAATATAAAGGCAGTGACAATTTGCAAATAAAAAAGTGAAAAAAGATTTCCCACATAAACACTGTGCATTAGAAATTAATTTGACTATATTGGTATCAGATCATGCAGATATACCAGAATTTCCAAAAATAATAAAAAGACAATAAAGGGGGACATTTGATAGTGGTAAAGAAGTCATCGAGAAGATATAACAATCCTAAATGTTTATGTATTAATAACGGCACTTCAAAATACATAAAACAAAAATGGATAAAATCAAAGGGAGACATGGACAGAACCCAATAGTAGTAGGGGACTTTAATAAGTCTCAATAATTGATCGAACATAATGGGGGAAAGAAGGGGAAGAGGCAAATCAAGGAACATGAAAAGAGGACTCCTGGGCACGGATGACCGGATGAGGATTGGCTGTGGGGGGAGGGGCGGGGCAGGGGAGAGCAATGGGGAGAAAGGTGGGACAACTGGACTACTGTACCACAATAGACAGTAATAATTGATAGAACAAGAAAGCACAAAATCTGCAGCTAGGTAAAAGACTGGAACAGCTCATAAACCAGCTTCCCTAACTGTGATGTGAAGTACGCTAAACTCAGCAACTGCAGAGTACCTATTCTTTTTCGGAAAAATGTTAATTGTTAGACCACACACCAACTTTAAAAAAAGTCTCAATAAAATTTAAAGCACTAAAAATTTTTAGTCATATGAAGCTAAACCAGATTTATTTTTATTGACTAAAAACTTGTCTTTATTTTTTAAAAAGTGAAGATTAGAGCATAAGTATGCATAAAAGCAGAAAGAAATCATATATTAAACTAGGAGGGAGAAGATACTACTTAATGTTTCAGAAAAAAATGATTACCACAGCTGCACCTTGAACTGGACTAATTTTCCTAAGAATGAACCTGAAAAGAAAGACTAATTTTTGATATATAACTTTATTTTACAATAAAGAATAAACAGCTTGATTTGCAAAACAAACTTTCTGAGAACTAATCAAGAAATGTTTATTACATAGTAATTCATAAAAAGTAATTTATTAAATACAGTGAACACATTTTCAAATATATCTTCACAAAATTCTATATTCCTGAACTATCCCAATTATAAAGCTGGAGGGAAATTATGTAAGTAAACTATTGATTTCTTTATGTTATGTTAATTTAGTAGCTCCCAAAAAAGGAGAGACAGAGGTGTATATTCTAAACTTATTCTTTAAGATGAGGTCATCACATTGCAATTGCATTGCAGGATTGTAAGTGTGCACGTACGTGTGTGGGGAGGGGGGCATTCAGCTGATTTCCTTTGCCTTTAGGAGTGCTGAAACTTCGGTAGCTTTACACCTACCATCAGTCTTGCTCTGAAGAAACCCAGTACGGTTTCCTTGCATGTGTAAAGATGTCTTTTAGTTCACTCACATAAAAAGAGTATGTTGTTAGGGAAACATATAGTCTCTCAAGTCGGAGCCTGTGGGTTCAAGTAGACTCTACTATCCAAGCTGGGAAACTTCAGCAAGTTTTAAACACACAGTTTTGTCACAGGGAAAAGGTGTCTGTACTTATTGGGATCTTAAGAATTAAATAATGGAGAGATATACAAAAGCCACTTCTTAGGTTATAAAATATACGAGTATTGCTGATATAACTAGAAACAATAAAATGAAAATTAACCCAAAATACTTGATTAAGAGAATTGTACATCCATACAATTGAATGTCATATAACCAGCAAACACTGTGGTTTTGGAGAAGAGTTAATGATAGGGGAAATGACAATGATAAAAGTTAATATTCAAAATTATAACATTTTAATTTGTATATATATATATATATATATATATATATATATGGAATCTTGATGTATCACAACCTTTCCTGTCATGCACAGTTCAATAATTTATTCCAATTATTTTACCTAATTAAAATTAGCACTTTGCCTTTTCTGTTCTAGTTTCTACCAGCTTATGTGGAATCCTCAGCTTTCGAAGCCCTGCAAGAAGACATAAGGCCTTTCCATTGTCCCTTAACTCTTCCAGACAGATCAGCCTACCATTGTCCTAGAATAGACTTGTCTGTTACCACTAGTTTGGGTTGTGAGATTTTCTTCTTTGCCATGTTCTTATTTTCTGACATATCTAGAAGGAGTATTAAAATTTTATTATGTGAGAACATTCCAGTAGAAAAGGGGAGTGAACTCAGAAAAAAAGAGGGAGAAACCCAGTTGACTTAATTTTTACTACCATAATTTTCTGTTTATCATTGTAAATCTTTACACTCAATCAATATACTTGTTTAAAAAAAACAAGGATATTTTAAAGACGCCAAATTTGGCCATGTAACTTAAATACAAGTGATGATGCATACCTATATTTCTGTTTATACATCTGGAACAATGTTTGTTTGTTTTTAAATGCTATGACAAAGTAATTCACCATTCCTTGTGGATTTATTTATTTTGAGATCTCTCTGAAATGATTTCACTGAGAAAATTCCAGTTCCACAAGAACACGACAAAACAAAATTATTCTTCTTCATTCTAGTTCAGAGATGGGGTTCTAAATTCAATTTGCTCTAAAGATCATTACATTTCAAAAGTCACTAAAATAAATGTTATACATTCCCTTTTGTCATTTTAAATGTTGCAACTGACTCTTTGAAATATATTTTTGTTTTGGGACTACATTGTAATAAAGAGTGGGTTTTGAAAGCCTCAAAATTAGAACCATAATGTAATGGCTCATTAACCATTAGATCCATGTAATGGCCCTGGTTTCTGCCTACTGAGGGATGCCACAAGAAAGGACAAATGATGGGAATGTATTGTAGCTCAAGATACCTTCTGTGTTAATATGAGCCAATGATTTTGGAGGAGGACTTTTCTTTCTAGAAATACACTTCCCAACTGTCCCATCTGTTCTTCTACATCAGTAATGATATTAGTGAGTCTTTTAGGTTTTGCCAATAAATTATGTTTTTCATACTAAAAAAATCCATTATTAAAACTGAAAGCTATCTATCATTATGGACAAAATTTAAATGTTTCAACTATTAATCTCCAAGGAAATATTAAGGTTAGCTCCTTTACTAGCATGGAATGTGAATTTGAGAAAAGTATTACTGGCATGATAGAGACAATTACATGCATTAGCTTCAGACTCTCGGAGTAGTAAGGTTTGATTCTATCTTCGCTTCACCCATTTGGTGTGTGTCCTTCAGGACTTTTCTTAGTTTCTGACCATATCAGTTTTCTCATCTACATAATAGAGATAATGATGGTAATGCATGTAAAGTACCTAACACATGGGAAATAAGCATGGAAATGTTTCATATTGTTATATAAAGTACATTATATTTAAGATTTAATATTTACAGCACATATAATCTGTGTGGCAAAAGGTAAACTTCATTTTATAAGTGGGGATTTGTAATGTATAGATTAGTCTTAGTATATCAAAGTTTAATAAGGAAGAACATGAAAAAAATTTTGTTAATAATCATTGAAAATTATCTTCCAAAATTTCTGCAATTGGTGTGTTTCATTGTTAAAATTATCAGTACAACAGCGATTTTTTCCTAAACAAGTGAAACTTTTACAATATAGAAAAAGCTTATGTTATCATTATCCACAATTTAATCTATAATTATTAAGGGTTTATTTTCTATGAGGTTTATACATGATTTCTTCCTTTTTATTTAAAATGCTATCAGTTAGCCCTGGCTGGTGTGGCTCAGTGGATTGAGCGCCAGCCTGCGAACCAAAGGGTCACTGGTTGGATTCCCAGTCAGAGCAGATCCCTGGGTTGTGAGCCAGGTAGGGGGCATGGGAGAGGCAACCACACATCGATATTTCTCTCCAACTCTTTCTCCATCCCTTCCCTTCTCTCTAAAAAATAAATAAATAAAATCTTTAAAATGCTATCACTTATATCACATGCAATAAGTCAAAACTGTTCCTCAAAAAAGAAGACCAAACACAAAAAATGTTGCTCAACTTTTAAAAAATGAACACTGATATTTTACAAGTCTGTAAAGAAAAGCAATGTTTTCTAGTGCACTTACATAAATTGTCTGCATAACTTAGATATGTATTTTAGAAAATTTATTCTCTGTTCATAATCTTAACAACATAACTGATAAAATGTGATAAATTTTATAACAAATGGGATTAAAATAAAATGACAGCCACTGAAAGCCTCATTTAAATCTTCATCACTTATGCATGATTTAAAATGCTGATTAATGATAACTTGCAGTTCCCCACCTGGCTGAGTTGCAGTCCAGTACAGACCACTTAAGAAAAAATTTTAACAAATGTCAGAAACCATTTTGCATGTTAACTAGAGTGTGAGTAGCTCACTTGAAGACAATGTGAAGACTGTCTCCTGAATGGAAAATTAATGATTCTTTAAGAACAGAGTGTATGGAATTTAATCAATAGCATTAATAATCATTTGTTTGTCTCGCTGCCTCATTGTACTGGTTGGAACAGACATTTCTAATATAATGTTCAGTTAAAGGTCAGAAGGATAATATTAACCTTAGTAAAGTTTACCAATTTATATTTATTGTGTAAAGAAGCAAGTGGCAAAGAAAGCTAATGTGTAAAGAAAAGAAAAAAGGGCTAAAGAGTTGTTAATTAATATGCTTCTTGTCCCATGATGTTACTCCTCTTACTGCATTTTTAAAATCCCGTTAAAAGGAAGTAACCACACGTTGCGGTTTTTCTATTTCCCTCTAGTTGACTGAGCAAGCTCATTAATCTGCTCAGCTGACCAGTCTCAAAACTCACTCTTTACCAAATTAGTCACTACATTTTATTTCCTCCCTAATATGTATGTGAATATAACACATATGTAATTTCTACTAGCATCACCCTCCCTTAGATGTATTGGCTGCAACCCAGACTTTTGTGCAGCTTTGTACTAATTTATATCACAGGCCTGTTCGTCATTCTGCTTTCAACAGCTGTCATCGGTTCTCTATCATCTCCAGCTTTAAGTTTAATAGCACCTATAAATCGATGTCTAAAACCTATACTCCAATCTCTGCCACCCATCATATGCCAAACCACTCTTCTTATTGCTCTTGCACAAATAGCATATTCTCACTTTCCTGTTTCTACCCAAATTTGTCCTCTAAGATCTACTGGTTTAATACTTATCCAGCCCTTAAGAGTCAGGGAGGTATTACCTGATCACAGTAACCTACTCTACTCACCACTAGTTACCTCTCCTACTGTCACAGAACGTATGGGGTCTTACACCTTTTCGGCATACATGTCTCAGTTCTCTAGATTAAGACTGTCTTGAGGACATGTATTTCTTTGATATTCTACTGAATAATCTCAGCAAACATCACGAGATTACTATGTGTGGTGCTATTACAATTTTATTTATTAGCTTATCTGCCTATAAAACCCTTAATAATGTCCATAGCAGCAGGAGCATTGTTAAAAAAATAGACTCCAAAAAGTGTTCCAAAAAGGAAAAGTTTTTCATCACTAGAGATATTTAGAAACTAAACATGAATGGACATTTGTCAGACATCCTGTTCTGGTGTTTAGTTCCCTTTTGTTAAGAATCTTATTCTAAAAAATAATTAGATGCAGTGAGGGTCTTCTTTTTTCCCTCAGAGAAATCTTAACATTAACCTTTATTATTTTAGGAAAATTAAAGGAATTTAAAATTTTAGGAATTTAAAGCAGAGATGAATGAGAACACACTCATTGTTTAGATTCCTTGATATTCAGTTAAATGTAACGTGACTATGCTTTTCTTACTCCTTTTTTTCCTGCAGATATTTTTCTCATTTCTTAAATCCAGAGTAAATACTTTGCTGAACAATACAAAGGAAATTCTTCATCCTGTGGAGAAGGGATAACGAAAGATCATTGAAAAATGATAAATAAGTAAATTGGATATAGGTCAATGTTCCCTTTAAATCTTAGACCACAGGTATCTTTAGAAAGTCAACTATGAAAACCTAAACACTGACAAAACACAGCTACACAGCAAGCTCTGCAGACAGAGGCAGAGGTTTTGTCTGTCTCACACAGCACTTTATACTCAGTATCTGAGGCAGTTTTTGACACATAGTAGGCAAAAATTGAACACTTGTTGAGTGAGTGGATAGAGGGTTATAAATAAATTTACCATTTTTAGATGTGATTATTTTTATGATATTAAATTTTGTTAAGATTTATTAAGATTTTAGTGATACATATAATGTTTTCTCAATTTTTCTTAGTTTTATAGTTGAAAACTGACCGTGGAAAATCTTCCATGTTATATTACAGTGTTTTCTCTTATTCTTTGTCAGTCAAACCATTGACGGCTAGTCACAGCTGGATGACTTTGGACCTTGAGTATCCTCTGAGTGCAACTGTTATATTTTTCGCCTTTAGCTTGTGCTATTAATAATAATTTTAAATTAACTCTCTATATTTCCTAAAATACGGTTATGCTTGTTAGTATTCAGTTTAGAAAAGGAGGTATTAAAAGAAAGGGCTCCATAATGAATCTCCTGTCAGGCTTTGGAGAAAGAAGAAGCTGGATCTTCATGGCATTAAAACATAGTGCCCTGGGGTGGCGGGGAGAGTGGGGGAGGAAATGCAGACAACTGTAATTGAACAACAATAAAAGAAAAAACCATAGTGGAACCTAAAGGTAAAATATGGTGAACAGTGCTTTCAATATGTTCAAAACTATAGTTACTTGGCAACCATATGTTTCAAAGTGCTTGAAGATATTTAACCAGAATATACTGATCTGAAAGACTAAATTTATGAGACAGTAGCTATATCTTAAATGCAATCTTTCCTTTAGGATTTAAAAATGCAACATTTAGGAACATTGGTTCTCTGCCTTTAAATTTTGCTAAGACATTCTTTTTTTTTTTAATAAGTAAGATTTTTTAAGTTTAAGGGTAAAACATTTAGGAACTTGATACCATTTGACTTAATGCAATGTTCTGAATATTTTAGCACTATTATAAAAATGACCAAAACAAAAGTAGGCTTACAAATGTACAAATGTAAATGCCAGAGCTTACCGTGGCACAAACATACAGTGGAAAGAGCATGGCTCAGCCACTAAGCAACATGTTAGAAACTGAGGTTTAACATCTAATTCTGATTTTTGTCTGAGTGCTAACTTTATTTCTTATCAGCAAGCCATGTAATATGAAGTTAACAGGGGAAGGATAGGAACTGTGTATATATAAACCAACATGGCAGGTTCTTCCCATTATGTTTAACTTTGCAATTGCTTAAATTTTACATTGGAATGTACTAAATATAGTTGCTATGTTATAGTATCATGACACTTCACGAATAGATGACACAATTATATACAATGTGTTTTGAAAAGCTGTTTTTTCCTGCTACACTTTTCAACCAATCCTGGCAATAGCACCACCGACCGAAGTGCCAACATGCATGGAGAAAGCTGCCTTTTTCCGTGTTGTTTGTCTTTTTTATTCCAATATTCCCAAGTTGAAAAATACATAATTTAACACTGAGAAAAATAGTTCAAACATTCTGCCTTTCCCGTTCTAGTCAGAATAAGATGGTACTAAAGGAATTGAAATCAAGAGCTCAGTGAGCCCCCTGCACTCGCGTCTTGATGGCAGCATTATTTACAACAGCCAAGTATGGAAACAGCTTACATGTCCACAGACAGCTGAATGGGTAAAAAATGTGGTACACACATACAATGGAATATTATTTGTTCTTAAACAAAAGAAGGAAATGCTGCCATTTGTGACAACATAAATGCACCTGGAAGAAAACATCATGCTGAGTGAAACAAGCCAGACACAGAAAGACAAATACTGCATGATCTCACTTATATGTGGGAAATAAAATGAACTCACAGAAGCAGAGAGTAGAATGGTGATTGTCAGAGGTCCAGAGGAAGGGGAAAGGGAAAGGGGATGGTCAAAGGGTGCAGTTTTTGTTAAGCAAAATAAATAAGTTGTGGAAATCTACTATACAGCATAGTTCTTAAAGCTAATGATACATGTACTGTATGATTAAAATTTTCTGCAAGGTTGGGTCTTATGTTGTGTTCTTACAAAAAATTATAATAAAATGTTGGGAGGAACCTTTAGAAGGTGATAAATATGTTTATGGATTTAATGGTGTTGACAGTTTCAAGGGGGGAAGTATCCCTGAACTCATGGAGACACGTACATTAAATAACTACGGTTTTTTACATATCAGTCATGCTGTAATAAAGAGGGTTTTTAAAAAAACATGAATGAACTATGGATGACACCAACAAAACACTAATAAATGATATGATAACGCCCTTAAAATGTGAATGAGTCTCCACAGGTGGACACACCGCAACTCCATTTCTTCAGTCTCCTCATTCGAAAAGCTAAAAAGACAAGTAGGTTTGAAAAACCAACCCATGAGCTCACTGTGCAGAGAAACCAAGCATGCAGTCCTTTAGATGCTAGAATGCCTCCAAATATTAACTCTTCTCCAGTGACAAAACCTTATTTCTTCATAAAACTAAAAGGCAGCAGTGATATTTCACAGGTTCTGCAAATGAGTAACAATTTTAACTCAACATTGTAAACTGACAATATAAACTAATATCAACTAACATTGGTTCAGTATTTTATCATCAACTGACCTATGTCAGCAAGAGTGACATTTTTAACTCCATTTCCTGTTCTCTAGTAGATTATGGATGTAAAGTAGTACAGCACTCTGAAGGGACAAAAACAGTAAGGTTGCAGAGAGTGGGTTTTTCTTTGTTAAATTTTTTATTTTATTATTCGTCATGTCAAAAAACTGTCAGTCTGTACTGTACCAATCCCTGAGTTTAAAGGAGAAAATACCTTGATTTATGAAATGTAACCACTTCCGTCAAGGAGCTGTCAGGGAAATGCAGGGAAAAAGCATTTAAATAAGTAAGTAAGATATAAAGGGTTAAATGCTATAACTAAGTTATTATTTTGAGTGTAGTGTAAATGAAGAGTGCACCTTAAATAGATATTAAGAAATAGAGGAAAGCTTCAGTGAGGAGGAGGCATTTTAATCCACGGAATAATAGGGAGGACCAAGAAGATAAAGTTAGTAAGGCAACAAAAGTTCCAGACAAGAGAAGCAGTGTGTGGGAAGAGCATGATATTGGGTTTTGATGCTATTTCACTTTAGCTTTTGTTTGCTCCTAGGAGAAGAAACAGAAAAAGCAATAGGGCCAAGATATGTGAACTCTAAGAGCTATTGTAAGTAAGAAAGGAAGAAACTTTAGGAAAGATTAAAGGGAACATCTGAGGCTGCCTAGGGATCTTTTGTTCCGGCAAACTTGCCATGCACAGAAATAGAGGGTGAAGAGGTGGCTAAATGGCTTATGACAGAGGCAAAATAATTAAGACACAAATCCCAACAGAATGAGTTGATCCAGAAATTTTACCCTGATGTGTACATGCTTCAAGCTGAGTGGTTCTGTAAAACACTTGGTAAATAACAAAGACTACAGAAATGCTAAAGGATATTTATTTACAAAAAAAAATCTAAAGTATCAAACAGTAGAGAAGACGAGAAAGAACATTAAGAAAAATGAATCTGTCAAATGTGTATTTTGAAAGTACTTAATTCCAATGTTACTATTTCTGTTGGAAACCGAATTGCTTTGGTTCACATCTTGATATTTAGAGTGTTTTTAAATTTTCACCAAGACCCTAGTGATTCAATCACTAAAGCTCTGATTCTGTAGAATTTATAGCCTTATTTCTTGGCTGTATTCTGGAGACACTGCTTTACCTGTCTGACCTTCTGGGTCTCAGTTCAACCATGTGCAAGCTGGGGGCAAATCACATTGCAAGCTCTTAATGTGGCTCAAGGCAGGCTGCTAGAGTTCAATAAATATTGATTGATGGTAATTGAGACAGTATCACTCTTCTTAGATATGGTGTCACTCTGCCTGCAGGAAATCACAGAGAGTCTGTGCTGGTCAGGACAGTTTCCATGGCAGCAGAAATTAAACGCCAGCAAACTTGAAGCTACACAAAAGTCATGGGGCAACATCATTCTCAACCTTGCATCATTCACGGCTTTTTGTATTGTCTCAACCAGAGAACAGACAGAGTTTCTGCTAAGTCCACACTGTGAAACTCCGTGATGGCTGTGCCATGACTTTCACGGCCTTATAACTTTTGAAATCTAAATTTAAATTGTTGTAGTGGAGGAAAATGAGGCACACAGTCCCTTCTCATGTTTGAGCTTCAGGCCACAGAGGAAAGAACTTTTCCGCACTTCTTGAGCCTATATTGGAGAGAATGCATCCAACCTCTCTATACATACACCTATTTGCACCTTCCCAGGGCTCTCGTGGCCCATCTTATTGAGAGGAATTCAATGTATTCACCACTGGGCTATATCACTAGTGGTTCAGATACCATTCTATAAAAGGCTTTACTCATTTCTCTCGCGCTTGGTTTTTCCTGAACTTTCTGTAGCTATCATTCTGGATGTTTTCTTTTGTGATTGTGTGGGTGCCATTCTCAGTACTGTAATTTAAGATACTAAGACTGCTTTGAAAAGGGACAGTTCCCATTTCCCCCCCCTCCTCTTTCTCCCCTCCCTCTTTCATTTCTTTACACACTTCTAAGAATATTGAAAGAAAGACAAATCTATTCCTAGTCTCGCTACATCTTTAGCCAGCTTTAGCCAGTATTTTCCATTGTTATATATGGTATTTACATTAATAAAATGAGCGTTCTACAAGCCTTATGTATGTAGTTAATCAGAACCACAGAGTGGGAGGAGGGAGTAAAATATCTATATTTTCTATTTAATTCTAAATTTTTTAATCCTCTATACAGCAGTAGCAATAACAGCTAACATGTCAGGTATTCCTTTCAATTTTTTAAGCATATTTTATTGATTATGCTATTACAGTTGTCCCAATTTTTTTCTCCCTTTTCTCCCCCTTTGTCTTGCAACACCCCACCCTTCAGCGTGTCCTCCCCTCCTTAGTTGATGTCCATGGGTTGTACATATGAGTTCTTTGGCTTCTCCATTTCCTACACTATTCTTAACCTCCCCCTGCCTTTTTTATGCCTACCAATTATGTTTCTTATTCCCTGTGACTTTTCTTCCCATTCTACCCCCACCCCCTCCCTGCTGATAACACTCCATGTGATCTCCATTTCTGTGATTCTGTTCCTGTTCTAGTTGTTTGCTTAGTTCATTTTTTAGGTTCAATTGTTGATAGTTCTGAGTTTGTTGTCATTTTACTGTTCCTATTTTTGATTTTCTAGTTCTTAGATAAGTCCCTTTAACATTTCATTTAATAAGAGCTTGGTGATGATGAACTCATTTAACTTGACCTTATCTGGGAAGCACTTTATCTGCCTTTCCCTTCTAAATGATAGCTTTACTGGATAGAGTAATCTTGGATAAAGGTCCTTGCCTTTCATGACTTTGAATACTTCTTTCCAGCCCCTCCTTGCCTGCAAAGTTTCTTTTGAGACATCAGCTGACAGTCTTACGGGAAGTCCTTTGTAGGTAACTGTCTCCTTTTCTCTTGATGCTTTTAAGATTCTCTCCTTATCTTTAATCTTAGGTAATGTAATTATGATGTGCCTTGGTGTATTTCTCCTTGGATCCAATTTCTTTGACTCCCTGAGCTTCCTGGACTTCCTGGAAGTCTATTTCCTTCACCAAATTGGAGAAGTTTTCCTTCATTATTTGTTCAAATAAGTTTTCAATTTCTTGCTCTTCCTCTTCTCCTTCTGGCACCCCTATGATTTGGATGTTGGAACGTTTAAAGTTGTCCCAGAGGTTCCTAAGCCTCTCCTCAATTTTTTTTGAATTCTTGTTTCTTCATTTTGTTCCAGTTGGATCTCTATTTTTTTTCCTTTTGTTCAAAATCATTGATTTGAGTCCCAGTTTCCTTCCCTTCACTGTTGGTTCCCTGTATATTATCCTCTGTTTCACTTTGTGTAGTCTTCATTTATTCCTTCATTTTGCAACCGAACTCATTAATTTCTGTGAGCATTGATTACCAGTGTTTTGAACTCTGCATCTGATAAGTTGTCTATCTCCTCGTTGCTTAGTTCTTTTTTTGGAGTTTTGATCTGTTCTCTCATTTGGGCCATAGTTCTTTGTCTCAGTGCACCTGTTACATTGTAAGGGGCTGAGCCGTAGGTATTCACCAGGGTGGGGCAACCATCTTTGCTGCTTTTTGGCACTGTATGTCGGGGAGGGTTCAGAGAGGGAACAATGCAGCTTGCTTGCTGGGCTCTAGCCCCACTTCTGTCACTTCCTTGCTCCCCACAAGCAAATTGTGTTCTTTCAGTTCCCAGGTGGGTGGGTTTGTGTACGTTCTAGGACCCCGTGGGCCTCTACAGTGGGGTCTCCTGTGAGGCTGGGAGTTTCTCCCACCTTCCCAATCCCCACAGAATTTTATAGCCAGAGGTTTTGAGTCTTTAGTTTCCCATGCTGAAACCATAGGATTCGTGGTGTGTCTTGTTCCCTAGTTGTTCCTCCTGGGTTATTTGCCTGTGAACATGGGACCCCCAGGTCAGCCAGGCCCTGCCTCGCCTGTGAGGTCTGCTACCTTGCCACACATCCTCTCTGCCCTGGCTGTCTGTCTCCTTCCATCCAACTGATCTGAATGAATGTTTCTTCTTTAACTTCCTGGTTGTCAGAGTTCCTTGTAGTTTGATTTTCTGGCAGTTCTGGTTGTTTTTTGTTTTTAAATTGATTGTTATCCTTCTTTTGGTTGTGTGAAGAAGCAAAGCATTTCTACCTATGCTTCCACCTTGACTGGAATTGCTCTACTTCAAAATTTTACACATGTCAACTAGTCCACTCATCCAAATGACTGTATGTGGTACATTACTATTATTATATTCATTCTAAATGCACAGACATTGAGGCAGAGAAAAGTCCAGGAACTTGCTCAAGGTCCACAATCGGTAATTATTTGAGACAGAACTATAAACACAGGCAGGCCTCAAGAGCCAAAATTTTTAATTGCTACATCATAAGTAAATTAAAATGTACTGAAATGGTGAACCTTATAAAAATTATTTTAAAATCAGTATACACCAAAAATATTTTTTTAATTTCATTTATTTATTTTTACAGAGAGGAAGGGAAGGAGAGAGGGAGAGAGACATCAATGTGTGGTTGCGTCTTGCACACCCTGGCCCGCAACGCAGGCATGTGCCCTAGACTGGGAATCAAACCAGAGACTCTTTGGTTTACAGGCTGGCATTCAATCCACTGAGCCACACCATCCAGGGCAGTATAAACCAAAATTTTGAACTTTTTAAATTGCTAAAGTCCAAGTCAAGTAGACAGAATGAATAAGGCCCCTGCAATGATAGCTGAGTACATTTGAAAACTACACACAAAAGCATAACATAGTAAAAGAGACTTAAAAAGATGATCACTCTTCTTTCAACCGCTATTTACCCTAAAAAAGAATTTACTTCACAAAGTGTTCTCTGAAACTTTAGAGGTGATATTATGGAAGTAAGTTTGACACTTCTGCCACAGTTTCTTTTTCTTTCTTTCTTTTTTTTTTTTTTTTTGGTAAATTACTATAATAATGTACCTCAGTAATAATATACATAATTGGTGTACTGGAGGAGAAAAATTTAACCTTAATATTTATTATTACTAATAAGTATTTCAGGAAATGTAAATTCTACTATCCTCCTGGGGAATATGAAGTTATAAAAACATTAAAAAACCATAAAATTTCCTTTGACCCAGGAAATCTCTTTCTAAATATTTACTCTAAGAAAATACAGACATGTAAGATGTATTTAAGTACAAAAAAAATTCTTGTATCACTAATATCTAAAATACAAAATAATTGATAACTGTAAATCTTCAACAAAAGGAGTTCGGTCAAAAGAAAGTACTACATACGTGTAATAGCAAACTATGCAACAAATTTAACCAGGGCTGAAATGAATATTCAATAACATTGCATAGATAGGTTTTTTAAAAAGCAAGCAAAAGAGGGTATATACTAAATGACTCCAACATTTAAAATGAATATTTGTTTAAAAATAAGAAACACACACAAAAAAATTAGTAATGCCTGAGGTTAAGTTTCATGGGATATTTTTATTCCCTCTTGTTTATATATTCTATAAATTTGCTTCAATGTATAATTATTTTCCTTAGGATTAAGTTAAAATTTATGTAATCTGATAGTGTTGCTTCTAACCATAACACTACAAAATATTTCAAATAAATAATTGTACCTGTAAAATTGGTTATATTTTGTTTGTTATTATAAGCTATTCATAAACTAAGACATTAAACAATAGTAATGTGAATTAAAATTGTGAGTTATTATGAATATAATGATAAAAACCAGGCAAAAATAGATAAACCAGCAAAACTTTGGATTAATAATAATCTTTAAATATTCTAAAATAGAAATCACCAAATAACATTTTTCAAAAGTAGAGGGATATAGAATGTACTAAAACTCAAAATTTAGAGGAAGAAAAAAACAAGGAAGGAAAGAGAAAGAATAAGGTTAAATAGAAAAGGTGAAGAAATTATTTCCCTTCCTTTCACACTCAAAAAAGCAGTCTTATTATACTATAAAAGTACTCTTAATTCAACTCATTGAATAAAGAGAGTTGCTTTTTTTCCAAAACTTGCATTTGTAAAACCTCCTCTATGAATAGATGTAAGGGTCAAGAATTAAGAAGGAAAATAAGAATTTCCAGCAACCTGGAGTGCAGAAATCCAGACGTCCATTTTATTATACATTGCTAAGTAAGTATTTGTAAGCAAATCTTCATTCATGGATTTCTGAGCTGAAATAAAAGGAACTTAAACTAAAAACAAGTATAGAACAATTATGGGAACACAGAATTAAGTGAAGTAACAGAGCTAATGTACACTTGGAGTCATTTGTTGAACCAAATAAAGTCAAATTTAGGTTTTCTTCATTTTATGGGTTTGAAAATACAGTAGGCTAAACTTGCTGTTCACTAAACTTTCTGTTTTACTAAATTTTCTGTTTAGTTTTTCCTCATTTTATGGGTTTGAAAGCACAGAGGCAGCCTGTGCTGGGGAAATTAATAGAGCAAGTTCTCCCTCTCAGCCTTCTTTCCCAATAAAGCCAGAAACACAAAAGGTTATGTGTAAGTTTATAGGAGAGTAAGGAAGAAAACACCCCTCAACCCCCAGGGAAACTAAAGTCTTGTTGATTTCAGGGCAAAAGTCTTCCCTGAGTATTTAAACTTCTCTTGAAGAAAGAGAAGGAGAGAAACATCAATGTGAGAGAGAAACATTGATTGGTTGCCTCTTGTATAAGCCTCGACCTGAGAATGAACTTGCCCAGAAGGGGAATGAAACTGGCAACCTTTCACTTTGCAGGAAAATGCCCAGCCAACTGAGCCACACCAGTCAGGGCCTAAGAATTTAAATTTTAACTAGGCTTCATGTAGGTTTGCAACAAACCTTAAGTTTATATGGATTTTCTGAAGAATATCAGACCAGGAGTTAAGTTTAAAGTGGCCCCAAAGGATAAGCAGGATTATGATCTAGTAACATCAGTCACCTTGACAAACAGGAACATATAGAGAATACCCAGGGTCTATTACTTTGTATCATATGAAGTTTGAAATACCTGTATTACAAAATTTCTAAAATTAAAATGGTAAAGTGATCTCAGACTGAGGATGTCTCTAGAATGTTCCTGATTAAGGATTACTTATGGAACTATTCCCAGAATCAATGGATTTATTAAGGATGACTTCTTGGAAAAATATTGTACAAGCTAGAGTATAAAGATGGTCCATCAACTAAAATAGAAATAATCACACAAAACCTCACTTGCACACTTCATTTATTATTCTAAGTCAGGAGTGGCTCCTTTACAATACATATATAGCACTATGCCCAATTTTTTTCTTATGCTATATGTAATTTCTTTGGTATCTGAAAGATACAGTGGAATCAGAATTAGCCCTACAAATTAAAAATGAATGACTTCGGATGTGAGGACGATCTGGCTGTGACATCTGTCACCCCATTGATCGCCGGGGTTGATTCGGCTGATCTGGCTGGCTAGGCAGGTGTCCCCTTCCTCCCTCACTGATCCATGTGCGTCCCTCCCAAAGCTGCACGCTCGGTCGAAGAGGACGATCTTCCCAACTAGAGGAGAGGACCGTTCTTCGGTCAAGAGTATACGAGTAGCTGCGCTCCCCTGCTAGAACCTCCAAACAAGCTCTCAAAAATGAATGACTTCAGTAATTCACTGTCCTACAACTGTTGTTTTTCTTGCTTTTTAACAGAGGTTGTTAGTTTCAAATACAAAGCAAAGTAGAATGAAGAAACCTAAGGATGGAAAAGAAACTTGCAGGAACAAAAATAGATAAGAGTTGTCTTTGCAAAAAGGATGTTGACACCTTTGCTCCAACTTTAAAATAAAATCTCTTTGAAGATGCTTTAACATAGTAAATGTTAATTTCAGGTTGATAAATTCAGGTAATATATTATGGCTGCACACACACAAACAGATAACTTTGGATCACAGAAAATGCCAGAGTATGTAGAACACAGAAGAGAGCATTTGAACCTTTATACATTTGGAGTGAGGGGTCTTGAGTCACTTGGACTAGGGAAAGTCAGGGTATGTGAAATAAAGGATGTGAAAAGAGGAAGAAGATATTCATGTGGAATGTCATAGGTAAGAGTCTATAATTCTAGCTGGTCCATGGGGCAAAAGAAGTTGACTAGGATGTTGTGTCCAATCTTCTATCTGTGACTTTATATTTTATATTTATTACCAGAACCCAAGTAGAAAGCTGTTTAAACATTTCTAATGGTTAACCTATCTGTCTTTGCTTTGTTGAAGAGAGATCAGCTGATATTTGAAATTGCTAGGAGAATATCACCATCACCACTACCCCTAAAACACACACACACACACACACACACACGTGTGGTTTTCAGAACACTGGGGCAGGAAGTGGTTTGCATACATTATGACTGCTCAGCTATAGGAATAGCACCTGCCCCAGATGACAGCTAGAGATGTAATATGTGGGAAAGAGCAGGGAAACAGACCTACTCAAATACAATATATGCATACTAACCAAAATATTATTATCTTCAAATTGCACTCTTTTCAATTATCATATTTTTCAAAGTATAACTATAAAACAAGAGTAGAAAGAAAAAGAAAAATAACATTAGTGGAATGCCTACTGCTTACCAGATACTGTATTGGATATGTTTATCATGTTATCATACTTCATAATACAACTCTGTTCATTTGCATTCTTCTTTCCGTTTTGTGTATGAGGCAAAGTGAGATAAATTGCCTAAAATATTTTTAAAAGCTATAAATAGAAATGTGGAGATTTGAGTCCATTTATCTTAGATTATAAATGAAGTGCTTTGTATAAAACTATACTTATCACTAACTGAAAGTGTATCACCTGCCAAGCACTTTGGTGGATAAATTACATTTTGTTCATACAACAATGTTGTAAGTGTTATTAATGCCTACTTTACAGAGAAGAGAACAAAGTTTAAGAGATGAAGTAACAACCAGTGGCATAGAATATTAATGACTAGAGCCAACACAGAAATCCGTATCTATGTAACATCCAACTTGAAGTACTTACCATTGTACCTTCTTTCCTCTGTATTTATATTTCTTGCCTGGAAAATTTTACTCACACTGGGACTTGCCAGATTATTAGTGTTGACCATGTGGGGTCTTATTTTAACTAAATAGAACTAGCTTACAGAATCTACGACATCTTATTGACTTCAGGATTTTAGCACCATGATAGGGCTTATAATAGCCTGTCTGATGACTCTTGGGACCGAAGTAGAGCTTTAAAAAATAGGGCTTATTGCCTTATTACAGTAATGGAAGCCCCCCTATAAAACTTGGAATGCCTCTCCCCAGAGAAATAGGTAAGGTTATTACAGAATTTGGGGTTGGGAGTAAGGAACTGAGGAGCTTGGATAATTGTATCAAGTAGTGTTTGGCTCAAAGTAAAGCAAATCTGTGTGTAAAGAGTTTATATAATTTCTAGACAGGAAAGTAGATTCAGGGTTAAGTTTTACTGGATAATACAGTGTTAAATATCGAATGCTGTGTCTAGAAATCCTGTATCTGAAACTCTGCATGACAGCTTCTATGCATCAGAGACCCAGATAATTCATGAAGAGTAGGCTGTTTGTTGTTAGTGGAACGGTATCCAGCTGCAAAGTTTCTAAGGGTCCATAGTTTTAGTTTTCACAAAATTAAGTCTTGTCATTTTGTAAAAGAACAAATGCATTTCTTACAGGTCTACAAGGTGGAGCATGGAACTTTTCGAGGCTAGTTTATAAGAAGTGCATATTGACTTGCAGTTAAGATGGAGGCGTAAGTAGACATGCTTCGCCTCCTCAAGCAACCACCAAAATGACTTGCAACTAAATCTCAAAACAACACTCAGAACTGTCAGAAAATCGAACTGTGTGGAAGTCAGACAACCAAGGATTTAAAGCAGCCACATTCATCCAGATGGTTAGGAGGGACAGAGATGCAGAGACAGAGTGGAGAGGCAAGGAGACATGGTGTAGTGCAAAGAGGTGGCAGTGGCATGTGTGGTGGACACAAATCAGGAAGGATACCTTTGGAGCAAGTAATCCCAGCCCCAGGGCAAACCACACAGCCCACAGTTCCAGTGCCAGGAAGATAAATCCCCCATAACTTCTGGCTGTAAAAATTAGTAGGGGTAGGAGCAGCAGAAGAAACTGCTGGATGTTTAGAAAACTGCTTAAAGGGTCCACATAGTCTTAAAAGATATGCAAACCTACCTACTGTGGGATTCAACACCAGGGCAACCACTGGAAGGGGGAGTGGGTGAAGGGACTGGAAATGAAGCAACTGCTGGGGAAACCCCTTGAAGCCAAGCAGCAGCACAGCCCCCCTCTCTAAGCCCTCCAGCCACACAGAGCCACAAAGTGGTGAAGCAGGTTGCCCTACACTAGCAACTACCTAAGGCTCCACCTCACACAATTTACAGGTACAGTTTACAGGGAGTGAAAACAGCTCTACCTAATACACAGAAAGAAACACAGGGAGGCAACAAAGAAAGATGGCCCAAATGAAAGAACAGAACAACCCCCCACACACACACACCAAAAAAAGAACTAAACAAAATGGAGATAGCCAACTGATCAGACACAGAGTTCAAAACACTAGTGATTGGGATGCTCAAAGAACTCACTGAGTATGGCAACAACATAAAGGAGGAAATGAAGTTTACACTAAGTGAAATAAAGAAAAATCTACAGGGAACCAACAGTGAAGGGAAGGAAGCCAGAGTTTAAATCAACGATTTGGAACGTAAGGAAGAAATAAACATTTAATCAGAACAGAATGAAGAAACATGAATTCAAAAAAAAATGAGGATAGTATAAGAAGACTCTGGGATATTTCCAAATGTGCCAACATTCAAATTATAAGGATGCCAAAAGGAGAAAAGGAAGAGCAAGAAATTGAAAACTTATTTGAAAAAATAATGAAAGAGAAATTCCTTAATTTGGCAAATGAAATAGACATACAAGTCCAGGAAGCACTGAGCCCCAAGCAAGTTGGACCCAAAGAATACCACACCAAGACACATCAAAATTAGATTGGCAAAGGTAAAAGATAAAGAAAGAATCTTAAAAGCAGCAAGAGAAAAGCAGAGCGTTACGTACAAAGGAGTTCCCATAACATTACCAGCTGATTTCTCAAAAGAAACTTTTCAGGCAAGAAGGGACCAGCAAGAAGTATTCAAAGTGATGAGAACCTCCCCCACCCCAAAAAACAAGGGCCTTCAACCTAGATGACCCTACCCAGCCACACTATTATTTAGAATGGAAGGGCATATAAAGTGCTTCCCACACAAGGTAAAGCTAACGGAGTTCATTGTCACCATTCATTGTAGGAATTAAAACTCATAATTGGTAGGTACAAAAAAGACAGAGAGATGTTAAGAATAGTATAGGAAATAGGGAAGTTAAAGAACTTTAATGCATGACTCATGAACATGGACTAAGGGGGGTATTGCTGGAGGGAAGGGCGGTACTGGGTGGAGGGGGGCAGAGGGGAGAAAAGTGGGACAACTGTAATAACATAATCAATAAAAGATACTTAAAAATAATATTTAAAACAGATTAAAAAAGAAGTGCACATTTATTAGACTAACATTAATTACATCTCTTACCTGAACTGCATCATTTCCTAACGCCTTCCTAGTTTAACACTATTCCCATGACTTCAATGTCTAAAATGCCCTGAGAAGCAAGGCGGCACTCTGGAGACATGGTAGGGAGAAGTAGAGAGTAGAAGAGTGAGTCTCTGAGGAAGGTGTGAGGTCACCTGAAGGTGAGTGGAGCATAGCACTGGGCTTTGTGGACTGAGAGGTACAGTTATCGGATAGTACAAAGGGATAAATGCAAGGAAGGAACATCTTGACTTCTCGGTGACTCAGTGGAAAGAGGAGAAAGAATGGCCCATCATTCAACAGTTCTTTAAGGGATGTTTTGGTGTCAAAGCAATGTTAGCTTCAGGTGTGAAGGAAAGGCAGAAAGCACTGTGACATAATGTGATTTTCCCACATTTAAAAGCACAGTGGAAATGACTTGTAGAGAAAATAATGGGAGACTAACAGTCTTTGGGAGGGAGAATAATAATCACACTGAGAGTTTGTGCCTTGCATTGTCTTTTAACTGCACTTGGGTTTAAGAAATAGAATGTTGGATATATAACCGAAGGAACTGATTACGTGTATGAGAAGAGAAAGCCAAGTTAATGAATTTAGTTATTAGAGAAATTTGTAGAATTCAATAGTATCCAGCACACAAATAAAAACTCAAGAGTTATGCCCTGGATGTGGCAGCAATTACTGGTCATCCTTAATACCTGTTCTCCATTTGTCCTTATCTCCTGTTAATAGAAACTCCAATTCTAACTGGCCACATGCCTGCCTAAATAAATACTGCATTTACCAGCCTCCCTTGAAGCTCTGTGTGTTCATGTGACTAATTTGTGCCCAATAGAATTCAAACAGAAGTGGAATGTAAAGCTTCCAAAAAATGCCATTTACTGCCCCTTTTCCCCCCAATTATTTTGCCAGTGGTGGCTGGAACCTGACCACCACCCTGGACCATGAGATAAAAGCCACTTGGCTGAGGAAACCACTTGCTAGACTGTGAACCTCCAGGCATCTTTGTCATGAGTGAGAAGTAAGCATCTTATTTAATCCACTGTCATTTGTGGCTCTCCGCCACTGACAGCCACAGGCAATCCCGGATGATACATTGGTCCTTTGCTTTAACAGCAAAGCTCAAGGATTGGTATTGGCTATATTGTGCCTTCCACTAATGTGAAGTGAAGTGTCATAAAACTGTGAATCAGTTTCAGAGGCAAGCTGAAGCTACAACATATTAAATACTATTCTGGGACAAAAACATGGCACTACATTTAAAACACATGAAAATTAAATAAAACTCTTATAAGGCTACATTTTTTAAAAGGAACCAATGAAGTATAGTGATCAAAAGTACAGATTCCAGAAATCAATACCTTTCTCTGCTACCTACTCTGTAAATTTGGCCAAATTACTTTGCTTCTCTTTGTCTCAATTTTTACATCTGTAAAATGAGAACCTGTTATTTGTGGGGAACAAATGAGTAAATATATGTGAAGTGCTTTGAGCAATGACTGGCAAACAGCAAGTGATATTAATCAACTCGTCTAATAAAAGTTTTCATTTGTGTTAATAGCTACAATGAAAGTTAGACAATAGAATGCACTACTTGATGAGGAGAACAAAGTCAATAGGAGATGGCGCCTACATCACTTCAAACAGTACTGGAAAGAGAATATGTTACCCATGACCTAGCCTTCCCCCAGATTATTCCAAATGTGTAGGCAGAGCTGGCATAATTCAATTTTAAGCTTTGCAAATGTCACTACAACTGTCAATGAAATGAAAAACTCTATAATATCTTTATAAAGTAACTTGAAGTATCGTTTCCCATTAAATTGGTTGTCTCTCAATGCTGACCACTATAGTTAACAATGAATAACTTCTAGTAATTATCTGATATAATTGCACTATCTATTTTACTGATATGCAATAGGGTCAAAAATAATTCTGAAAGTAATTGACTAAATCTTTTTTAAAAGATATTCATACATTTTTTAATTTCCTACAAGAGGAAAAATTGTAATTTTCTATAGCACTTCCACAAAAAAGTCCAAAATGTTAAAAATATGGGAACTTTTTACAGTTCTTTTAACCTATAGATTTTTGTATAAACCAAACAAGGATATGAGAACATCTTTTCAAGAAAGTGAATAAGTTTAAATAAAACATTGTTGCTGTCAGAACCATAGTCAAGGAAGCTCTTTTCTTCTCCTCTTCCCTTATTGTCGTTTTATTTTTTTTCCTTGATATATTATCTCAGTCTTTAAATGATTTCTCTACACACTGAAAGTGTGCTGGTGAATTCAAATCCTTGTCACCACTCAGCATACTGAAGATAAACTTATACATAGGAAACTTGAAAGCTCTAGCTGGGGAAATACAAAAGCTAAGGAGGACTCGTGCAGGACGAGCAGCTGGCCTTTCTTCTTCTTGTAGCATCGCAGTTTATAAAATTCCTCTCCTTATGAGGCTTTTGCACCATACTGGGAAATTTCCAAATATAACTCCATTACAGAACAATCTGAAGAGCTAAAAAACATCCCAGCTGATCTACAGTATAAAATATATGATGTTCAATTTTTGTCTAAATATGTCACCTTTGCAGCTGCTGAACCTATCAATGAACTAATAACTGGTTGACAACAAGAACAAAATTAGTACTCAACACAGAAAGCTGAAGGGAAGTTTGAAATAAATCTTTAAGAGTAGAAGACGATTTTTATTGTACTTTTTCCATTACCATTTTTCTTCTTTATACCCCTTACCCCTGTAATTATTACCCTGTATTCCATGTCTGTGAGTCCCTTTTCCTTTTTTTCTCAATTCCTCCATCCCCTACCCTCTAATAGCTGTCATTCCACTCTCTATGAGTCTGTCTCAATTTTTCTTGTGAGTTCAGTTTGTTCATTAGATTCCACATATGAGTGAAATCACATGGTATTTGTCTTTCTCTGACTGCCTTATTTCACTTAGCACAATGTTCTCCAGGTCCATCCATACTGTCACAAAGGGTAAAATTTTCCTTTTCTCTTTGTTTCTGGCTGAGTAGTATTCCATTGTGTAATTGTCCTGTAGTTCTTTTATCCACTCATCTAGTAGTGGACATTTGGGCTGTTTCCGTATCTTGGAAGTTGTAAATAAGGCTACAATAAACATAGTGGTGCTTACATTCTTTTGAATTAGTTTTGGGTTTCTTCAAATATATTCCCAGAAGTGGGATTGCTGGGTCAAAAGGTAGATCCATTTTTAATATTTGAGGTGTCTCCATACTGCTTTCCACAGTGTCTGTACCAATCTGTATTCCCACTCTAGTGCAAAAGAGTTCCCCTTTCTCTGAATCCTTGCCAGCACTTGTTTGTTTGTTGACAATAACCATTCAGACTGGTGTGAGATGATACCTCTTTGTGGTTTTAATTTGCATTATTGTGATGATTAGTGACATGGAGCATCTTCTCATATATCTATTGGCCATCTGTACGTCCTCTTTGGAGAAGTGTCTATTCAGATCTTTTGCCCATTTTATAATTGGATGTTTGGGGAGTTTTTGGTGTTGACTTTTATAAATAATGTATACATTTTGGATATTAACCCCTTATCAGATATATCGGTGAATATGTTCTCCAATTCCACAGTTGTCTTTTTATTTTGTTGCTGGTTTCCTTTGCTGCGCAAAACTTTCTAGTTTTATGTAGTCTCATTTGCTTAATTTTTCTTTTGTTTCTTTTCCCTGAGAACATATCTCAGATAAAATATTGCTATGAGAAGTGTCCAAGATTTTACTGACTAGGTTTTCTTCTAGGATTTTTATGGTTTAGATCTAACATTTAAGTGTTTAATCATTTTGAACTTATTCTTGTGTGTGGAGTAAGAAGGTGGTCTACAAGCATTCCCCTAAGATCATGAACAAAATAAGGATGCCTGCTTTCCCCTGTCTTAATTCAGCACAGTACTGGAAGTTCTAGCCACCGCAACCATATAAAGAAGAAGAAATTAATAGCATACAAATTGGAAAGAAAGAAGTAAAACTGTTTTTTCTTGCAGATGACATGATCCTATACATAGAGAACCATACAAATTCTACCAAGAAACTATTAGAATTGATAAATGAATTCTACAAAGTAGCAGAATATAAAGCTTATATTCAGAAATAAGTTGCATTTTTATATGCCCATAATGAACTAACAGAAAGGGAAATTAAGAAAACAATCCCACTCACATTTGCTTCAAAAAGAATAAAATACTGAGAGATAAATCTAAACAAGAATATGAAAGACCTGTGCTTGGAAAATTACAAGACACTGAAGAAAGAAATTGAAGACGATACAAATAAGTGGAAGCACATACTGTGTTCATAGATAGGAAGAATTAACATCATTAAAATGTCCATACTACCCAAAGCAATCTACAGAATCAATGCAATTCCTATCAAAATTCCAATGATGTATTTCTCAGAACTGGAAAAAATATTTCAAAAATTTATATGGAACCACAAAGGGCTTAGTATAGCAATAGCAACCATGAGAAAGAAGAACTATGTTGGAGGAATCACACTACCTAATATGAAACTATACTGTAAGGCTATAGTAATCAAAACAGCATAGTACTGGCATAAAAACAGATGCCCAGCCCTGGCTGGCATAGCTCAGTGGATTGAGCATGGGCTGCGAACTTAAGGGTTCGATTCCCAATCAGAGCACATGCCTGAGATGCGGGCCTGCTCCCCAGTAGCGGGGTGTGCAAGAGGCAACCACACACTGATATTTCTCTCTCTCTCTTTTTCTTTATCTTCTCCTCTCTCTAAAAATAAATAAATAAAATTAAAAAAAAATCTGATACACAGATCAATGGAGCAAAGTAAAAAGCCCAGAATTAACACATAACTTTATAGTCAATTAATATTTGACAGAAGAAGAAAGCACATACCATTAACTAAAGGTAGTTTATTCAATAAGTGGTGCTGGGAAAATTGGACAAATACATGCAGAAAAATGAAGACAGTGTTTTAAAATTGTCTTTTTGATATTTAAAACATGCTATCATAATTTCCCATCATTAAATGCCTTAAATAGTTTAAAGTTTTAATTTTTTTCCCTTACAATCTTTATAATTAACATTTATTAAGTTCCTCTTGTACTTGGAACTTTACTGTGCATCTTGTATTTCATTTTTGTTCAAAGATATATTCCACCAAATTTTTTCCATTTCGAGTCTACAAACACAGATTTGCAGATGTTGAATACGTACCAGAGCTCCTGATCTGGGCAGGTGACACTTTTGAAAAGATTTAATATTGTGCAATTCAAGCTTCTTAATTAGTATGGGGAAAATTAATTGAAAGAGTTCTTTTAAAAATCAATACAGGGTTACTCAATTAAAGCATGGCCAGGGCACACCTGAAACTTTTTCTCCCTGTTTCTTTTGGAAATTTCAGTGGGTGAGATTTTATTTTTAAATTCTGCTTCCATCTGTTCTAGCCATAGAGTTCTGCTCGAGTTACCTTGGAAACTAAAGAGTACCAGAAATCTCACAGAATAAATACAAAGGCTGAAAAAGTAAGTTTGAAAATGGACCAAAAGCAATGCAATCCAAATAACTAAAACTTCAGTGGAAATCGTATCATCTGATAAATCTGATGAAAATGTCACTGACTCTACACCATCAGCATGGTTGTCACTAATGACACTGGATACCATCACTGCTGCCAGAATAACCACCAGTGTGCATATGAGATTTTGGGACTCACCACTGCCAACATTAGAGTTCCTAGGCCACCATATATTGAAATACTGCTGTTCCTGTATGGTACTGCCAGTGTGTCTGGCTCTGACACAATCTGCTACTGCCACCACCTCTCATAGAATTCTGAACTTTTTTTTTTCTTTTTATTACTTCCTCTAGTCAGCAAGTTTATAGGTAACATCATGTGATTGGTTTAAGTTTAAAACCCGAGTGTCACCTGAGGAAATTATGAGGGGAAAAAATCTATCTCCTCTTCTTTACCCCTACTAGTTTGTAATATTCATAAATGAGAATTTAAACAACTATAAAGGTTTTTAAATAAGTATAATTAATATACCAAGAGATGGGATTTCTATATTAAGAGAACCAATCCACAATAACAATTAGAGCAAAAATAAATGATGTGGAAGTAAACAGCCAGTAGAGGAACAGAGATTGGATTGAGGCTAAATAGATACATTGGAAGAGTATAGAACATGCAATGAAATAACGGTGATGACCTTAATTAATGTAGCTACTATATTGCCACTAAACATAAATCATACAGAAAAAGAGAAATTTCCCAACATGAAAAGGGCAAAAATGAAGTTCTAATATTGCTGCAAAGTCAGAGGGAGTATACTCTTGGCTATCAGTGTTGAATTTACCTCTATTTTAGCCATGTTTCTCTGAACTCATAGAAGTAGGCTGCCTGGGATTCAGACAAACCTAGGGTTGTATTCTCAATTTACTACTTGTTAGTTACATAATGTTTGCGAAGTTACACAAAAACAAATCTCAGTTTCTTAATCTACAATTTAATATCATTTTCTTCTTAGGGAATTATTATTTAATAAGATTAAAATATGTAAGTCAAGGATCTGATATATAATATAAATCCTACAAAATATTAATCTTTTTGTTCCATATTTTAATCACTTTAGTTTATAGGTATATTTCAAAATACATTCTTATGTAAGAAATAACAAAGAATGAGGCTTGTCCAAGAGAAACAGAAGCCAGCTTGTAAAAGCTTCCACTGGCAAAAGCTAGACAATGTAAGCAACACATTTTTAAAAGAATCTAGTGTTGGATCCTATATGATAATATAATTAAACATTAGTTCATATTGACATGAATAAATGATTTAACAAATCAATAACAGGGAGAGAAAAAAAAAAACATCCTTACAGATGCATTTTAAATAAGTAATGTAGTTACTACCCCCTTCAATAAGTGAAGCTTAAGTCTTGTCTTTAATGTGAGCAGGACTTAGAGATTCATTTCCAAAGAATAAAGAAAAAGCTCTATGGCATTCCGGAAGGAGCAAATCTATAGAGACAGTAAGAAGATCAGTGTTTATCCAGGATTTGGCTGGGGGAGGGGGTGTGGTGAACAGGCAGAACACATCAGATTTTATAAGAAAGTGAAAATACTCTGTATGATACAATAATGGTGGACACGCGTCATTGTACAATTTTCTAAACCCAGGGAAGGAGCATTACCAAGAGTGTACCCTCATGTAAAGTATGGACTCAGAGTGATAACAGTGAATCAATGTGGGGCTCGATGACGTGGGTGATGACGGAGCTACCTATGCATGTGTGAGGGAGGTCGTGTATAGGAAATCTCTATTTTCTGCTCAATACCGCTGTGAACCAGTAATTATCGTAAAAATAATAGTTCATTTTAAAAAGAATAAAGTACAGAAAAGAGAAAAGAATTTAACTTTACAGTGAAGAACATGGCAGAAACATCTTAACTAAATGATCAAGTTATTTTTTAAATTTTGTAATTGAAATAATTGACATACAGGGTCCGACAGAAGTAACGCCTGCTTGAGTGTGGTTGGTAGGGTAATAATATGGGTGTAATAATTTATAGTTTTAATTTGAATATTTCACCTAGAATGTTATATGGTGTGCTTGAGTGTGATATTGTCATGTTACGGAATTACATGCTTATGATTTTATAATAAAAGATTTTGTAATAAACAGGGGCGTTACTTGTGCCAGGCCTTACATCGGTTTCAGATGTTAAAACATAATGATTGGTTACATGTGTATACTGTGAAATGATCAACACAATAAGTCTACTTAACATCCATCGCAAACATAATTAATTTTTTTGTGATGAGAACTTAAGATCTACCTGCTTAGCAACTTCCAAATACACCGTTAGTACTATTAACTATAGTCACCACGATGTGCATTACATCCTCAGGGCTTACTTATTCTATAAATGAAAGTTTGAGTCTTTTAATCACCTTCACTCATTTCCCTTACCAAACCACTACCACCCCACCTCTGGCAACCACCGATCTATTCTCTGTGTCTATGAATCTGAATCTGGTTTTTGTTTTGTTTTGTTGTTGAGTCCATATATCATCTTGTCTTTATCTGACTTATTTCACTTAGCAAAGTGAACTGCCTTCAAGTTTTGTTTATGTTGTTGCAAATGGCAAGATTTCCTTCCTTTTTATGGCTGAATAATTATATACATACAAATAATGGACACTTAGGTTATTTCCATGGTGTGGCTATTGTAAGAAAAAAGCTGCATTGAACATAAGGGTGCAGGTACCTCTTTCAGTGAGTGATTTTATTTCCTTTGAATAAATACCCAGATGTGGAATTGTTGGATTTGGTTTTTTTGTGGAACATCCATAATATTTTCCATAGTAACTACACCAATTTGAATATTCATCAACAGTTCATGAGTGTTCCCTTTTCTCACATCTTCACCAACTTTTGTTATTTCTTGTCTTTTTGATAAGCCATTTTAACAAGTGTGAAGTGATATCCCATTGTAAGTTTGATTTGCATTACCCTGGTATTACGCACCTTTTCATGTACCTGTTGGTCGTCTGTATATCTTCTTTAGAAAAAAAGATCTATTCAGATCTTATGCCTTTTTACTAACCAGATTGTTTATTTTTTACTATTGGGTTGTTTGAGATCTTTATATATTTTGAATATTAGTCCTTTATCAGATATGTGATTTGCAAATAATTTCTCTCATTCAGAGGGTTGCTTCTTCATTTTGTTGATGGTTTCCTTTGCCGATCTGAAGCTTCCTAGGTTCATGCAGCCCTGTTTGTTTACTTTTGCTTTTGTTGTCCTTGCTTTTGGTGTCAAATCCAAAGCATCATTGACAAGACCAATGTCAAGGGGCTTATCACCTTTGTTTTCTTCTAGGAATTTTATGGTTTCAAGTATTACATTCAAGTTTTTAATTCATTTTGAATTGATTTTTGTGTATTATGTATAATAGAGGTCCAATTTAATTCTTTTGCACATAGCTGTCCAATTTTCCCAATACCATTTATTGAAGAGACTGTCCTTTTACCATTGTATATTCTTGGGTCTTTTGTAGTGAATTAACCAAATATAATGCAAATGGTAATAACTGACCATATATATGTGGGTTTATATCTGGGGTCTCTGTTCTGTTCCATTGATCTATGTGTCTGTTTTATGTCAATACCATGCTTTTTTGATTACTCTAGCTTTGCAATATAGTTTGAAGTCAGGGAGCATAATGCCTCTGACTTTGTTTTTTTTTCTCAAGATTGTTCTGTCTATTAAGGATCTTTTTTGGGTCCATACAAATTTTAGGTTTGTTTGCTCTATTTCTGCAAAAAATGCCATCAGAATTTTGATAGAATCACATTGAATCTGTATATTGCTTAGGGTTGCATGACCATTTTAACAATATTCATTCTTCCAACGTACAAGCACAAAATATCTTAGCATCATTTATGTCCTCTTTAATTTCTTTTATCAATGTCTTACATTTTTAGTGCCCATGTCTTCTACCTCATTGGTTAAATTTATTCCTAGGCATTTTTGTGATTTTTGGTGCCCTTATAAATGGATTTATATTCTGAACTTCTTCCAGATAGTTCATTATTCACATAGAGAAATGCAACTGATATTTAGTAAGAGAATTTAACTTTACAGTAGAGAAATGTGGCAGATACCATCTTAATTAAGTGATCAAATTACACATTAGTCATGTCATGTGAATTTCATGCAGCCCCTGGTATGATGAGATCGGAGGCACTTTACATCTGCTGTGCTCTCTACAGAAACCCATAAACACAGTCTATCATGAGGATACACTAACCAAACCTAAACTGAGGAATGTTCCACAGAATACCTGACAAGTAATTTTCAAAAATGCCAATGTATTGAAAAAACTGGAAGAGACTGAAAACTTGTCATAGATTGGAGGAAACTAAGGAGACATGAAAAAATGCAATTTGATATCTTGTGTTAGATACTGAAACAAAGAAAAAAATTAGTGTAAAACCTGGTATAATTTAAATAAAGTTTGCATATTGGTTAATATGATTGTAACAATGTTAATTCCTCAATTTTGACAAATATACCATGTTATATAAGGTTCCATTATTAAGTGAGGTCTTTCGTTGGGCAAAGAAGTGAAGGGAATATAGAAATCTCTGTACTGCAACGTTTCTGAATCTAAAATTATTACAAAGTAAGTTTTAAAGAGTAAAATACTAAATTTCAGTGAGATAAAAATTAAAAGCATAAAAGAGACATTGAAGTTAAAGATTAAAATTTATGAGACAAAATATTAAAACTGCTAAAGTGTAAAAAGTTATGAATTACTAAGAACTGAGAATTGAGAATTTTTAAAAATATATGTGTTTAAACATATCTACTTTTATATATATTTAAAATGCATATACTTATACATACATATAAATGAAACAAACTAGGGAAAATATTTAAAGAACTATTTTATATCTGAAGATGAGAAATTAGTGAATAAAAAAGTTAAAAAAGACTAAAAGTAAAATCTGTCAACTAGTGCCCAATATTATTTGAAGAAAACTTCAAAAACTTTTCATGGTTTTTCATAAATCACAAATAGATCATTAACATCATTAAATTCTAAATTATTTTTTAGCCCTGGTTGGTTTGGCTCAGTGGTTGAGTGCAGGCCTCCAAATCATAAGGTCACTGTTCCAAAGATTCCCAGTCTGGGGCACATGCCTGGGTTACAGGCAAGGTCCCCAGTAGGGGGTGTGCGAGAGGCAACCACATATTGTTGTTTCTCTCCCTTTCTTCCTCCTTCCATTCCCGTCTCTAAAAAATAAATAAATAAACTTTTAAAAACTCTTTGAAAGATATTTTTTAGTTTGAAATTATGGGAAGATCAGAGTTATACTAGTTGCTCTTAACACAACTGTCTCAAACTCTCACCCAAAAGATGAACAATTAAATAAGGTAAACTAGGATCAAGGATTAACATTTTGACCTCCCAAATACAAATAGAACAAGAATAACTTATAACACAAATAAAATAGAATCGAAACTTCTAACTTCAGACTATTTTATACTATTGGACGGGTCTGTCCTTAGATTAGCAACATAAAATGGGATGCTGGTTTCTTTCCTCTGGAAGGGCTGCTCCTAAAGTTGTCTCCTCTCTATGCCCCTGATTCTTCTTTATTCATCTTCCTGGAGATAGGGACTTCAGAAAGCAATTGTATGGTAAATGACAGCGTTGGCAGTGGTGTTTTGGGAGATGGTGGTGGGGGTGTAGTGAAGGAGTGGCTGAGGTAGTGGCACATTGAAACCTGGAACTGCAGCCCCTCCAGGGCAAACATCCTCAGAGGATATGGGGAAGAGTTACAGAATAAGTGCTCTGTTAACAATAGATTCTGAGACTGTAAGTTTTCATATACTTGTGCTCAAAAATTCAAGAAGAGATGAAGTAGGAGATAAGGCCACAGATATGCACTATCTAGAATGTTCTGGAATGTGCTAGGAGCTGTACAAATCAGCTTCTGGTTCAGTTCTGAATGTGGAAAGAATATTAAAATGGAAACCAATTGAGAAGAAATAGCTTCAGGCTATTCACATTGCTTATTTGTTTGAAAATATCTGACAATGAATAAATGAAAAAAATTGTAGTTATCAAATATACCATAAATAAATGAAATAAGCATCTTTTGAAATCCCCAGAGAAAAATATTCTTTTGAGAATCATCTCTTATTTTTGACACAAGACATTTTAAGAAAGTATGTACTTTAAGAGCCAAAGACATTAAAAGTAAGAAATTTAGGGTAATAAAAAAGTAGAATAGGGTTTTTTTAAGGTTATAGTGGATATGTGCAGTTTGTTTGCTCAGTCTCGCTTTCCTTTTTCTCTGATAACAGAGGACTTTTTCATTAACTGAGTACCTCTTCTCTCCCATGGTGAGACTGTAAAGTACGTGCTGGCTTCCATGCCTTGTGAATCCAGCTGGGTCATCTGAGAACCCCCTTAACCTTGACATACGCTAGTGAGTCCATGGGTGGTTACACTCAGAGCAAAAGTCCTTATATCAGGTACCATATAGAATCCTGAAGGGAAGGAATCTCTGTTTTTCTGAAATCACGGGTCATCAGCCAAGCAGTGCTCATGCACTCACAGTTTATCTCACAGTCACAATGACACCTCTAAGACACAGATGTGCAAGCTCCAGGTCATAGATGAAAGGATGGGACACAGAGAGATGAATAGCCTGTTCAAGTTCAATCAGGGATTAAGCAGAACCTTGGGAGATTTCAGAAGATATTGTTAACTTTTGATTATTAAGAAAATGACACAAGATGCATTATTTTCAGTCCTTTGACCTTCCATTCAACTTTTGAAGATATTTCGATTCATAACACTTTATCACAGATATAATAACGGGGCAGCTATTCCCTAAAGTCATTCAATCTTGCTCATACTCTTTTGCACTGGAAAAAAAAGTGAGAAGAGAATGCAATAATTTCTTATTATCATTTATGGTTTTAATTAAGCCCCAAAATGCTTATGCCTTAGATTTAAATAGTGCCTCTGTATCAACCACATTGTCTAACACTTTCCAAAAGGAAACAGATGTCTTTATTTCAAGCCTGTCAGAGATCTGAGCTTGCACAGTGCCGTTACTACCACCACGCACTCTGTCACAGCATATGTCAATGTAGAGCAGTTACCTAAGCAACACCTGCCCTTGAATGTAAGCAACAATATTGGAAAATCCCTCTACTGTTTTTGCTTTGATTTACTCTGCCAACTTACTCTGTGTTCTCTCTCCAGGCTGGGATTATGTGTGAAAGTGTGGCCTTTGACCACATCTAACGCAGTCCACGTCATTAACATGGCCTCACCAAATAAGCTGAGAATTCAAATACTTTTCTCAGTCCAACAATATTAGCCAAAAAAATCTGTTTCCAGCAGTCTGCCTGGTGTTATAATGTATGTGGCAGACTCTTACTGATTTGCCACCTGTCAATGAATCATCTGGCAGGAATTTTTCTCCAATGTTATAATTTAATTTTCACATACACCCACAATACCTAGGGTAAAAGCAAAACAAGGTCTGTATTCAGAACTAATATGTGCCAGAAATAGTCATTAGAAATACTCTGTTGGCTTTGATCTTGCCAGACATCCTTTAAGTTTCCTCCTTGTTCAAATGAGAAAATAAATTCAGGGAGGTCAATAAATTGACAAAGGTCACAAATTAGTGAGGGGCAAAGCTAAGAATCAAACTCAAGCTTATAAACGCACAGCAAAATTCTACTACAACTACTTCTTAGAGACTTATGACATATAACCTAACACATCATTTTTTAATGTACGAAGGAAGTTGAATATATGTAGGCTCTGTAGAGCTACAAAAATTCGCAGGCTCTCAAAACATGTTAGACTTTAGAGCTCATCTCTTTCACCTCCAACTCTGTACGGTCCATTCTTCTAGCATGGCCTGACTAGTAATCGTGCCCTCTCTCAACACTCCTGGAGACACAGTGACAAAGAATACACTGAGTTATAAAATGGCCTGATATTTGGAAATCCCTAAATGTAAGTTTCTTATTTACATTAGGCAAAAATTTCCTCCATTAAATGTCTGTATTTTCTGTCTCAGAAAATTTTCTGCATACAATTAGTATTTAGTTCACATAATATCTCTTACAAATGGAAAGACAGGGATAATGCTTCTCAGAGTTTCCCTTTGGGTGGCAATAACATTGCATCTTTAAATGGCTCTCCCATGACACGGTTTCTAGTCACACTTCTTTGGCACCCATAAAGGAACATGATATGCCCGCTGTGGACTGACTAATATAACAAAGGAGGGTAGGAAATTTCTCACAAATTATTCTAGATGCTATATTTCTGTTTACATAGGCTAAAATTAAATTTGTTACTTTGTATATGTCGATCATGCCTCATTGTTGACTCATAATGAGTTTGGTCTCAGTTAAAACCTCTGATCTTATATAAATAGCTAATAAGCAAGAGCAGAGCATGACAGCTAATATTTAAATGAAGGCATAGGAATTAACAATATCTTGTTAGATTAGACATTGTTAGTTTCAGAACTGAACAATTTTTAAAGATTATGATTCTTTAAAATCATAACTCAATACTGAGATGTATTTTAATGTCTATAATTTATTAAGCATCATGTCTTAGTTAATAAAAATCCATAATAGCCCTACGACTTATATATTATTAGTCTCTTTTTACATATAAGGTGAGCCATAGTCAGCCAGACTAAGATCCCACAGAGTGAGTGCATGTTGTCATGAAATTTAAACCCAAGCATGTCTAATTTTAAAATCTTAGTTCTTTCCATTTTTGTATAGTATTCCTACAGCTGTATGTCACAGCACCAATTTGACATACTTGTCTTTTATAACTTTATTCATTAATAAAAAAACAACAAACTCAGAATAAAATGTAAGTAAAAACTCTCAACAAGGCTTTAAAAATGTAGAAATCAAGATATTCACAGAGTGAATTGAATCAGCTATGAATCCATTTAGCATTGAAGAAGAGAAAATAATTTTAAGTTGCATAGGTTAGAGGAATCAGCATTCAAGACACGAGTGGAGAGATTAGCTTGATTTTAAAAAAGTGAATGTTTCCACTTAGAAGGAAAGAAATAGTGTAAAGAAAAATAATATTGCAATTTGGTAATGTGGATAAATCCTCTATTTTCTCCATGAAGTAGAGAGCATAGTCACCTCCTGAGAGTAAGAAGAGTAGGAATAGTTTGGGGACCATAGAAAGAATTGTTATACATTAGGCATTGTCCTTGTGGGAAAGGGGGCAAGTGAAGTAAGAATCTATAAATGATTGCCATGTTGCACAGAGGTCCAGATTGAAGTTGGAAACCATAGATTTGTACACATATCTGTACTCATATGTGATTTTTCTCTAATAATAGTTGGCTACCAGAGCACAGCAATACGTGCCATGTATTTTAACCTTGTTTTTCTCCTGAGATGCTTAGAAATGCTTTGCATATATTTGTTCCTTTTATTTAAATTATGGTCTTAAACAGATGTCTCTACAATCTTCAAGCTTGGATAGCTTGTTTCAAAAAAATAATCCAGTGAAATTTGTTTCTCTAAATCATGGTTTTTAGATATGTCTTAAATGCCCCACGTGAGAATGATACTGGTGCATGGGAAGGAAGGTGAATCGCAATTCCTTAAATGTTACTCTTACAGTATAAATGATTCTTGAAATGTATTTTGTAGTAGATCTGGTGTGCCATCTGGATTGCTTCCTGCTTTTGAAGTTACACTCCCAGTCCCAAGTCATGGGGGTTTCAGCCAAATAGGAATAAAGCCATCTGTAAATTAATAATTGCCATCTGGGTTACTTCTGCTCAACATTTGTTGTCATGCCATTAGTTGATTTAGAGATTCTATATTTTTAAATGAATACTTACATTAGACATTTTTGCATATTTCTAAATGTTTTTGCTACCATTTATAGAAAACAAATGTTCTATTTCTAATTGTGTGCCTATTATCACTAGCTTTGCTGGATCTATTCTTTGCTCTATTTATACACGCAGCTAAGACTCTCAACGTGAGACTCTACTTGACAGCCACCTATTTTTCTTACTCTGGATATCTTCTTTTTTTTCCATCAAGGATGAGAAATTGACTATTTGTCTCCAAAGAAAGGAAATTTTTGCCAAGTCAATTTCATTGTATCCGGAGGGTTTTTTTTTTTTTAATCTTGTACAGTAGCAAATTTTATCCTGACATCTTTCTGTGATTTTCATGTATAATGAAGTTACAGAATTGTTTACACCTACAGAGCATGGGCTCATATAATAACCTATAATGAATGCGGTACACATGGCCGGTACCCACCACAGTTGAATGAGTGCTTAAAAGCTTCATTACAAAATACTCAGTTATCAAAGTATAAATATTTAAGATACTTTCCATTGGGAAAAGGAATTTTAATTGGGGTAAAAATGTATGTACAATTTAATATGCAAGTCTACATTTACAACTCATCTGAATTGTCTAGTTGTTAAGTCAAAGCTCTATTTATTTTATGATTATTCTGATTTTTCCATAGTAAGAGAAACAAAAATGTAAGTGGTTCATTTAATAAGTAGGTGAGAGATACCTTTTCTAACTCATCTCTTCAAAATCTTTAATAAGTAAAATTTGTTCCTTTTGGCTATCTTTTTAACTTGATATGAAAAATAGAAAAAAAATCCTGTCAAAAAAGATGCCCCTAATGGTGTGCCTGGTCCTCCTTAAGTCTAAGGCCTTATCTAGTAGCTGCTTGAATGGGCTTGGATCAGATCCTGACTCATTGCCACCCATAGACAGTGTTAAATGAATAATGTTTGCTATGGGTTGAATTTTTAGTGTCAGTTTTCCCACAATGACCAGTGTGACCTTGACAGATAAAGAAAGGAAATTTGTTAAAAGGTCTATTCAATAGGACGATGTACATTTATACACATCTGCGCATATAGCCTCAAACTCCATAAGGCAAAATATAAAAGGAGATAAAAGTAAGCTCACAAACATTGAGGGAAATTTTGGGCACAAAATTGTAACTTATATAGTATAAAGGCAATTTTATCAAGAAAGACAAAAACATTAAAATATTACATAATTTATATATACGATACCAAATTCAACAACTGTACAACATATATTACTATCAAGTACACACAGAACATTTGTGATAATTGTTCACATACTAAACCACAAAACAAGTGTCAATAAATATCAAAGAAGTGACATAAAACAAGGATCTCTGATGTCAGTGGACTTAAGCTAGACATCAATAATAGAAAGTGACATAGATGACTCACAAATGTGTATGGAAATTATGTGATTATTCAGAATAGTCCATGGGTCAAAGAACCTGTGCACCCCAATGTTCATAGCAGCATAATTTACAATAGCCAAGTACTGGAAGCAACCTAAGTGCCCATCAGCAAACAAGTGGATCCAAAAACTATGGTATATTTACACAATGGAATTTTATGCAGCAGAGAGAAAGAAGGAGCTTATACACTTTGCAACAGCATGGATGGAACTGGAGAGCATTATATTAAGTGAAATAAGCCAGATGGTGAGGGACAAATACCATATGATTTCACCTTTAACTGAAACATAATAAATAGAAAAAAAAGGAAACAAAATATAACCAGAGACATTGGAGTTAAGAACAATCTAACAATGGACAGGGGGGAGTGGGGAGGGGACAGTGAGGAGAGGGGATTACAGGAACTACTATAAAGGACACATGGACAAAATCAAGGGGGAGGGTGGAAGTGGGGGAGGGATGGGGGTTTGGCTGGGGTAGGGTGGAGGGATGGGTAGAAAAGGCATACAACTGTAATTGAATAACAATAAAAAATTAAAATTAAAAAAAAAGAATAGTCCATGGGTCACAGAAGAAATCAAAATAAAATTTAAAATACTTGTACAATATTTTAAATATTTGCGCAAATTGTGTGTAATGCAGCTAAAACTGTCTTTAGAGAAAAATTTATAGTATTAAATAAGAAAAAATGAAAGTCAATTACCTGAAGATTAATTTCAAGGAGCAAGAAAGAGGATAGGTTGCACACAAAGGAACTTAAGAACAAAAATGAAAGGAAAAATAAATTGATATCCTAGAAATCATCAAAAAATAAATCAACAGAGACCATAGTTGACTTCTTGACAAATTCTTCACAAGATCAAGAAAAAAAAAGAAAGGCACAAATAATTAACACCAAAAATTTAAAAAGGGAATATAACTAAAAATTGGGCAGATATTTTAAAATTTTTATATATATAGTAAAATTATGAAAAATTATGTCAATAATTGATTAGATAAAATAACAAAAATCCTGGTAAAACACATTTATAACTAACTCCCGATATCTTTAAAAAGGAGCCTTAGAGCTAATAAAAATATTTAATTTGTCATCAAACTTTGCAAAACAAACAAACAAAAACTTCCTAGATGATCTTACTGAGACATTCTCCTAAACATTTAAGGAAGAATAAATACAATCTAACAAAAGATGTCCCATACTATAGGGAAAGAGAAAACACTTCCCAGCTCGTGTTACAAAGCTAGCATTACCTTCATACCAATACCTGTCAAGGACACTATGAAAAAGGAAAAGTACACTCCAAACTCCCTCATTAACATGGAATAAAAATATCTAAATAAATATTATCAAACTAAATGCAGTTAAATATAACAATGATAATATACCATGGCCAAGTTTTTTTGTTTGCTATTTTCTTAGCCAGGGCTGAAAAGTTACTTTAACATTCAAAATTTTACCCTGACTGGTGTGGCTCAGCTGGTTGGGTCTCATCTCACAGGGCAGAAGGTTGCTAGTTCAATTACTGGTCAAGGCACATGCCTGGGTTGTGGGTTTTGTCCTCAATCAGGGCATGTGCAAGAGGCAAGAGATTGATGTTTCTCTATCACATAGATGTTTCTCTCCCTCTTTCTTCTTCCCTTCCCCCTCTCTAAATATCTTTTAAAAATGTTATTTATACCATTAATGAAATAAAAGATAAATATTTTATGATAGACTCAATATGTATATAGGAAACATGACAAAATTCAACATCCACTGATGATAACTTTTAAAATCTCTTACTAAACTAAAAATAGAAAAAGACATCCCTAATCTATTCTTGTTAAATTTACTGGGGTGACAGTAATTAATTAAATTATATAGGATCAAGTGTACATTCTGTGATACATCGTCTGTATATTGCATTTATATGAGCAAATAATTTTTGACAAAGGACCCAAAACCACACAATGGAGAAAAGAAAGGCTCTTTAATAAATGGTGCTGGGAAAATTGGAAAACCACATGCAAAAGAATGAAAATAGACTACTGTTTGTTTCTATATATTACGAAAATTGACTTAAAATGGATTAAAGACCTAAATATAAGACCTGAAACAATAAATTATATAAGAAGGAAACATAGGTACTATAATTATGGACCTTCAACTTAGAGAAGACCTTATGAATTTGACCCCAAAGGCAAGGAAAGTAAATTAATAATAAATGAATGGGACTATGTCAAACTAAAATCTTCTGCACAGAAAAAGAAAGTACCAACAAAACAAAAAGGCAACCAACCAAATGGGAGAAGGTATTTGCAAACAACAGCTCTGACAAGGAGTTAATATCCAAAATATATAAAGAACTCATAAAACTCAACACATCCTTAATCTAATAGTAAATATCTTCCAAAAATTATGGATAACCCACCTGTTGGTGAAATATTGAAACCACTCCCCTGTAATCACTAACACCATATGGATGTCTGCTACCATGTGTTCTATTCAAACTGATTGAATTAAAATGTGGACTTACGAAGAATGGTGTGTTAGATTAGTATACCAAAATAAATAGAACTCTTACATACCAGCAACAAAAAAATAGAAATATAAACATTAAAATTATATAATCTATAACTGAATGCAAAACATCAAATACCTAAAAATTACTTTTACAGAGAAAACAACATAAACTTAATGACATAAAAGAAAGAAAACCTAAATTGATAGAGAAATGGACTTTGATCATGCATTGAAAGTTATTAATTCCTCCAAAATTATTCTGCAGATTGAATGTAGTCAAATAAATAGTCCTAATGGCTAGTTTTATAGAAATTCACAATCTCATTTGAATATTTATTTTAATTAAAAAGGTCAAGAATAGCCAATAGGATTTTGAAAAATAGAAACATCTTGACAAAACACATGTCCAATGAATGTTACAATCATTTTCAGTTAAATGCTATTAAACCAGTTAGATTTTGTCTAAAGGGTGTGAGATACATTAACATAGTTTACAAAATAATAAAAGATCCTCAAATAAAGAAAAATTAAATCATTAGCAAAAATGAAATTACTGAATTTGTGTTATGTAAGGAAATTAAAAAAAAAATTCTTGATGTTTAAAGCATGCCAAAAGCACCAAGAAGATTCAAGTTTTATTTTTTAACATTTTAAAAATTGTATGTGTATATGTATGTATGTATTTTATTTATTTATTATTAGAGACAGGGGAAGGGAAGGAGAAAAAGAGGAAGAGGAACATCAATGTAAGAGAGAAATACGATCAGTTGGTCTCCTCTCACATGCGTCCTGACTAGAGACGGAACTGGCAACCCAGGTGTCTGCTCTGACTGGGAATTGAACCTGCGAACTTTCTGTTTACAGGATGAAGTTCCAACCAACTGAACCACACCAGTCAGGGCTATTCTTTAACTTTTAAAATTATTTTTAAAACACCAATTAAAACTTTTGACACAAAATTTTTCATAGTAAAAAAATTACATATCAACAATGCAACGAAGTGACATCCCAATGAAATTTAAATAAATTAGAAAAATATAACAAAATCATTTTTATAACTATAAAGTGGAAGATTTATGTGAAAGTAATCCAGAACTTATAAAAATTATTATTCAACTGTTATCAATAAAAATAGTTTCAATTTTTTAAAAGGTTTTAACAAATGGAGCTACAAAATACTATTTTTGCTTTATTTTTAATCTCTCAACATTGAAATTTTTAAAAAATAAAATGTACAGAATATTTTGTGGGATTACATATTGCTTTAAGAGACAGTAAAATTCAAACATAAGTAACAAATATTTCTATGATAAAATTAAAATAATTTCTACTCATTTCTTTGGTTATATGTCATAGTTGACCCTGTCATAATGTTTTGAACATGCTGTGTAAAATAGTGTTATTTCCAAAACTAAGTATTGCTTTAGGAGTTTTATTGACAATTCCATTTGCTACTATTTCAGCAGATTAAGGTTTCTTCACACACATTTAAATTAATAAAAAATTATCTATGAATAGCAATAAGGTATAAAAGATTACATAGTGTAAATTTCTGAAATGTTTGTTCTATATCTGTGAAATATGTCATGGGTACTCTAATAGGGATTGCATTGAATCTATAAATCGCTTTAGGTAGTATGGCCATTTCGATGATGTTAATTCTTCCAATCCATGAGCATGGTACATGCTTCCATTTGTTTGTGTCTTCCTTAATTTCTTTCTTCAGTGTTGTGTAGTTTTCTGAATATAGGTCCTTTACCTCCTTGGTTAGGTTTATTCCTAGGTACTTTATTTTTCTTGTTGCTATATCAAATGGGATTTTTTTCCTGATTTCTGTTTCTGCAGTTTCGTTGTTGGTGTACAGGAATGCCTTTGATTTCTGAGTATTGACTTTGTATCCAGCTGTTTTGCCAAATTCAATTATTAGGTCGAGTAGTTTTTTGGTGGAGTCTATAGGATTTTCCATGTACACTATCATACAGAGGGCCGAGAGACATATGAAAAGATGCTCAGCATCACTAGCCATCAGAGAGATGCAAATTAAAATCACAATGAGGTAACATCTCACACCAGTCAGAGTGGCCAACATAAACAAATCCACAAACAAATGTTGGAGAGGATGCGGAGAAAAGGGAACCCTAGTGCACTGTTGGTGGGAATGCAGACTGGTGAGACCACTGTGGAAAACAGTATGGAATTTCCTCAGAAAACTAAAAATGGAACTGCCCTTTGACCCAGCAATTCCACTGCTGGGATTATACCCTAAGAACCCTGAAACACCCATCCAAAAGAACCTGTGCACCCCAATGTTCATAGCAGCACAATTTACAATAGCCAAGTACTGGAAGCAACCGAAGTGCCCATCAGCAAACGAGTGGATCCAAAAACTATGGTATATTTACACAATGGAATTCTACACAGCAGAGAGAAAGAAGGAGCTTATACCCTTTGCAACAGCATGGATGGAACTGGAGAGCATTATATTAAGTGAAATAAGCCAGGAAGTGAGGGACAAATACCATATGATCTCACCTTTAACTGGAACATAATAAATAGAAAAAAAAAGGAAACAAAATATAACCAGAGACATTGAAGTTAAGAACAATCTAACAATGGACAGGGGGGAGTGGGGAGGGGACAGTGAGGAGAGGGGATTACAGGAACTACTATAAAGAACACATGGACAAAATCAAGGGGGAGGGTGGAAGTGGGGGAGGGACAGGGGTTTGGCTCGGGTGGGGTGGAGGGATGGGGAGAAAAGCCACACGACTGTAATTGAATAACAATAAAAAATTAAAATTAAAAAAGAGAAAAAAGACTTTAAAAAAAAGATTACATAGTGTACCATTTCCATTGAATTATGTGAAATTTTTTTTCATGACTATGTGTCATGGCTTTGCTGCAATGTCAAGAAAAACACTTTCTGGATAAATGGGTAAGAATGTCTGAGTTATATATACATATATGCCTTTACTTCATTACTCACCCCAAATCTGTAGAGACAATCCTGCAACATGGACAATAACAAATACATTCTGTGATTTTTGATAGTTTCCTAACTTCCAATCTTATTAAAACCATGAATTTTCACAAACATTTTAAATTTATTATAAATGTGTCTATGTCTACATATGGTGATAGAAAATATTATATTTAAGTGTTTTAACATGATTGAAATTTTTGAAATATTTAAACATGAAGAGTGTGCAATTGTACTTTTACCTGCCAGGTCCAAAAATGATAGGGGTGCTTCTGTCTGCATTTTTTCAAAGTAGAGTGTTCCACAGAGGGTTCGTGCATTCTCTTTTCATCTTTGGATGTCACCATTTGCTGGAAGCCTACTATTCACTTGTTCAGAAACCTTGAGAAATCTTTAGCTTTAGAACATTTGGTATCCTGAGACAGAATATATATATATATCATATATGAAAAACTTCTAGATTATACATGAGATGGTACTGAAAGCATTTTGAAATACAAAACAATTATTTAAATATAATATAAGGTATTCTTAGCACTTCCATTCCAGGATCAGAACCTACAAATTAAGAATTTCTCAAATTCCCACTTTGTTCATGACGTGTCACACCACTCAGGCAGTGATCTTACTCAACATACTACCATAACTTACTCAACATGCCAGCAAAACTTACCTTGCTTAGCACTATGGATACAAAAGTCTGTTCAAATAAGTCTGATTAACAAAGAAACTTTAAAAACAAAAAGCATTTAATGATGTGGTTGATTTAAAAAGCTGATAATCATCTATCCATTTCTTCTGACGAACAAAATAGAAATGTAGGCACCTGGAACATACTGACAACTATCAGAAGGAGTGAGGGAGGGGAAGACTGAATGAAAGAGATGTGAAAGGATTAACCAAAGAACATACTGGTGTTTGCATAACCCATAGGCCCAGACAACAGTGCCATGATGGCCAGAGGGAAGGGGGGTGAGGGAGAGGGGCAGGTGGGAAAGGATGGGGGCAGAAATAGGGACATCTGTAATAGAATAAACAATACAAAAAAACCCCTTGACAATTGTCCTTTGCTCGGTTCCTTTATCAATACATTTCTGGTTTGTCAATATTGCTTCCTCACCTGGCAAATGGAGGATTGCACTTGAAGTCTCTTGTCATTGTCTCATCAACCAGGGCAGGTGAGCTGACTTTCTGCCCTCCCACAATCTGCAAGCACCCAAGTTGTTTTAATTTTTTGTTTAAATGCCAGGATCCTGGTAGATCACTGTAATTTCTTAAAGAATCAGGAGCTTTAATATGTCTTTGGCCCTCATCATCTTTGCTCTTTTGGTTATTTTTTTTTTCTGAGATACACTTTTTATCCTCAAAACCATTACGGATTTTTATTCCAAACCAGTCCTCTGATCCTAAGCTATATATCAGTGATATAGTTGTATTCAATAATAAATAAAAATCATATCTTTTAAATAAACTATAGATATATCCAATGGGCTAGATTGTAATGTCTTGGTATTTTCTTTGAACCACAGAGAGATGCCAAAAATTTTAACATTTACTATGTAGAAAGCACTATGGTAGACATTGTGAAAGATATGAACTATGAAACAACTACTCTTAAAATCCTTCCTACCAGTTTTACTCCCTTCCTTTTCTCTTTTCTTCCATTCTAAGATAGTATACTCTTAGTAATTCAGACCTCTATTTCATATATTTGATTTCACTTAATGACTGGTTAAGGGAGATGAGCATTTTCTTCCTAAACAGTGTCTACTTCAGTGGACCCTTCTCTAAATTGCATTTATTTAGCAAGTCTTTAAAAAATCAATCTGGAAAAATAATTTCAGCAACACAGAATGCTTTTTCAAATGTGTATAACTGAATAACTATAAAATAGAAACAGAAAATTAGAAAACAAGTTTTCTTTAGAATCAATTCTTTTTTTTTTTCCATAACTATCTTCAGTTGTAACTTTAGAAAATCTACTCAGCATTCATAATACCTACAAAAACAAAATAAGATTTTATTGCATTTGATAGAAATTTACTTTTACAAGCAAACACCATTAAACATCTCTATATGCATCATTAAATTATTTCATTTCCATTAGTAAATATCTTTTGACATACAACAAATAGGGACAGATTTGAATTTTACAATTACATTTTTGGGCACAGGCCTAGTAAACTTCAATATATGAGTCAGGCTAAAAAACAACTTCATCCACTTTGGAATGTATATACTTTTATTAAAATATTCAACTTCTGGCCAAGATGGAGGTGTAGGTAGATACACTTTGCCTCCTCGCACAACCAAAATAGGACAACAATTTTAAAAATAAAAAATAACCAGAACTGTCAGAAAATCAAACTGTATGGAAGTCTAACAACCAAGGAGTTAAAGAAGAAACATTCATCCAGATGAATAGGAGGGAAGGGGACACGTAGCCAGGGTGGAGAGGACTCATGGCAAGGCGGTGGCTGGCACATTGGGCAGTCCCACATTTGCATGTGGATAAACCCTGAGGAACACCTGGGAAGCCAGACAGACCATGTAGCCCAGGGTTCCAGGGCGAGGAAATAATGCTTCAAAACCTCTGACTGTAAAAACCTGTGGGTGTTGCAGCACTGGGAGAAATCCCAGCCTCACAGGAGAGTTCACTGGAGACCCACAGGATCCTAAAACAAACACAAGCCCACCCACCTGGGAATCAACACCAGAAGGGCCCAATTTGCTTGTGGGTAGTGGGGGAAGTGACTGAAAGCTAGCCAAGAGATGAGCAAGCCACATTGTTCCCTCTCTGTCCCCTCCCCCACATACAGCATCACAGCGCAGACACATGGGTTGCCCCACCCTGGTGAACACCTAAGGCTCCACCCCGTATTATGTAACAGGCATGCTGAGACAAAAAAAGTGCAGCCCAAATGAAAGAACAGATCAAAGCTCCAGAAAAAATATAACTAAGTGACAAAGAAATGGACAATCTGTCAGATGCAAGTTCAAAACACTGGTAATCAGGATGCTCACAGAATTGGTTGAATATGGTTGCAAATTAGAGGAAAAACTGAAGGCTATGCTAAGTGAAATAAAGGAAAATGTACAGGGAACCAACAGTCACTGGAAGGAAACTGGGACTCAAATCAACAGTGTGGACCAGAAGGAAGAAAGAAACATCCAACCAGAACAGAATGAAGAAACAAAAATTCAAAAAAGTGAAGAGAGCCTTAGGAACCTCCAAGACAACTTTAAACATTTCAACATTTGAATCATAGGGGTGCCAGAAAGAGAAGAGGAAGAGAAAGAAAATGAAACTTATTTGAAACAATAATAAAGGAGAACCTCCTCAATCTGGCAAAGGAAATAGACTTCCAGGAAGTCCAGGAAGTCCAGAGAGTCCCAGTGAAGTTGGACCCAAGGAAGCACATACCGAGGCACATCATAATTACATTACACAAGATTAAATATAAGGAGAGAATCTTAAAAGCAGCAAGAGCAAAGGACACAGTTACCTACCAAGGAGTTCCCGTAGGACTATCAGCTGATTTCTCAAAAGAAACCTTGCAGGTAAGAAGGGGCTGGAAAGAAGTATTTGAAGTCATGAAAGGCAAGGACCTACATCCAAGATTACTCTATCCAGCAAAGCTATCATTGAGAATGGAAGGGCAGATAAAGTGCTTCCCAGATAAGGTCAAGTTAAAGGAGTTCATCATCACTAAGCTCTTATTATATGAAGTGTTAAAGGGACTTATATAAAAAAAAAGAAGATCAAAACTAGGAACATTAAAATGACAATACAACTATCAACAACCATACCTAAAAATACAAAAACAAAAACAAACTAAGCAAACAACTAGAACAGGAACAGATTTATAGAAATGGAGATCACATGGAGAGTTATCAGTGGGGAGGTGGACAGGGGGAGAATGGGGGAAGTTGAACAGGGAATAAAAAGCATAAATAATAGGTACAAAAAAGACAGGGAGAGGTTAAGAATATTTTGGGAAATGGAGAAGCCAAAGAACGTTTATGTATGACCCATGAACATGAACTAAGGTGGGGGAACGCTGGTAGGAGGCAGGGTACACAACAGAGACCAATAATGGGGACCAATAAAATGGGACAACTGTAATAGCATAATCAATAAAATGTATTAAAAAATAAATAAAATAAAATATTCATTAAATGTTTTCACAGTAGTTGTAAGTTGCTCCTTTGAGTAAAATGTTAGTGCTAAAAAACTGTGAATATTGCTAATTATTCAAATACGAAAAGTAACTACAAAAATTTTAAATATGTTGTGAGCAAAAGGTGGGAGGAAATGGAGTACATCTGTAACAATGTCACCATAAAAAAATAAAAATAAAAGTAAATCTTTATATTCATTGGGAATTGAGTTTCTCAAAAGAAATTTTCTGTTTTTATTGAGAATATAATTCAAAATATACATTAGCTCATGGTCATGAATAACAGAAAGATGCTACACTGAGAAAATTTGCACTGTGGTGATACTGTCTTTTTTGTGATCATCTTTAGCCAGGACAATTCAGTGTGTCCTCCCGCCAGAAGAATGTATTTGCCTGAACTTGGGTGTTGGTGTGGGTAATGGCTTACAGCACCAATTTAGTCATATAACTTAGCACATATCAAGACTCCAAATTGTAGTGATGGGTGGAGATTACATATATATATTCCCATACTCTACCACATGACAGCCTGTAAGCCTGGCTTTCTTCCTTGTATAGCCCTCTTATTTTCTTTTCCCCAAAGTTCCCAAAGGTAGCTGTACTGTGAAGTGGAGGAATCAGAGTAGTACCCAAAAGATAGTGCCAATTATTATGAACACACTAACATAAGTTGGCCAAAAAGACTCAATGGAATTAAAATCACTCAATAAGACAGTGTATTAAACTGGGTTCTCTGGAGAAACAGAAGCAATAGGAATAGATCTTATGTATTTATAGTTATGGTCATACTACATATTTGTCAAAGAGATCTTTTCATAGGAATAGGCTCACATGATACAGAGGCAGAAAGTCCCAACGTCTGCAGTTAGCAAGCTAGAAACTCAGGAGAGCCCATGAGGTAGTTCCACTACGAGTTAGTACAAAGGCAAGAGACATTTTAGTTAAGAACAATCTAACAATAGCCAGGGCGGGGGTGGGGGGTGGGGGCGGGGATAGTGGGAAGAGGGTATTACAGGAACTACTATAAAGGACACATGGACAAAACCAAGGGGGAGGGTGGAGAGGGGGGAGGGAGGTGGGTTCACCTGGGGTGGGGTAGAGGGATGGGGAGAAAAGGCATACAACTGTAATTGCATAACAATAAAAAAAAAAAAAAAAAAAAAAAAAAAAAAAAAAGGCAAGAATTGATAGAAGTCCCAGCTAGAAGACAGTCGAGCAGAGAGAAAATAAATTCTCCCTTACTGAGCCTTTTTGTTCTATTTAAGACTTTAGTGAGGAGGGCAATTTGCTTTATTCAGTCCACTGATTCAAACGTTAACACCCTCACAAACACGGCCAGAATAGTGTTTAAGCAAATGTCTGGGTACCTTCATGGTCCAGTCAAGTTGACACAAAAAATTATTACAAGAATGTCATTTTCAATAGTGTTCTGTGTCAAAAACGAAAAATAGAAAAGAGTAATATGAAATTAATGTGGCAATCACAAAAGGCTTTAACCAGAATATTTTATTAAAATCTCAATTTATGTTTTTCTCCCCTTATGTGGCCCTCTGCCAACACATACACACATACATGTATTTTGAAAGACCTTTAGTCAACAGTTTTTGGGGTAGAAAGCAGAAACACTTTGAAACAATTTTTAGCTCTTTCTCTGTTCTGTAAAAGTCTAACCACATTGAGGAGACTATGTTAGCTTTCTTATCAGAGAATGCTAGCAAACAAAATAAATATAACAAAATAAAAATGTATTTTTATATAAAATAAATATATAATATAGTAAATATAAATATGAAGGCCAAGTACATTTAGACATATACCAAAGGTAACACAGGATTGTGTTCACTAACAGAAGAAAAAGAACTCGCTGAGCCAACAATAGCTCTCCGCCCTGAGGCATTTTCCAGCAGGGAGCTGGCTCTGTCTGGCAACAAAAGCCCAGGCGGCGGAGTTAGCTGTCATCCTGAGAAAAGAGAGGTCAGTCAGGGCTGGAGTGGCTGAAACAGCCTGGTTTTCATTAAAACACCAGAAATGAGGCAGCTGCCCAGAAAGAAAGCTCTAGAAATTTTCCCAGGCATACCTAAAATTATGCTGTGCTTGCATCACTGAAGCCACTCTAGAAACACCTTTGCAAAAGTTAAAGTAAGCTCTTAGACTTGAAGATATATGACAGAAATCACAATGAATTTCGTGCTAGCAATAAAAAACATTAATTTTCAGTAGGAGTTCTTTGATTAGTTATTTAGATGACTATTTACAAATCTCCAAACAGGAACTTTTTAATCTTTACCTTGTTGATCTCTAACCTGAGATAGAAGACTGTCTATGCAAAACCTGGCTTATTGAAGTATGTTGAATCTTGTTCTGTGACAATATGTTATCAGTTTGGGGAACTGGTTAATGTGCGTTTGAGAAGAACCGTGGTTCACTAATTAGAGCCTGCTGAACTCTCCATTTTGCCCATAACATCAAACTTAATTTTGTTGACAATTTCTAGACAATTCCCTTACTAAATTCTTTGTCTGATCATTATCAATTACTGAAAAAGATATCCTAAAATCTTCCACTATAAACTTGGATGTGTTAGTTTGTTCTCAAGTTTTGTCAATTTAATATTTACCTACTAGAATCTATTTTACTGGTATACACAATTTTTGATTTTGCATAAATTCATCTTGATTTTCCTATTTTTTTGGTAATATTTTTGTTCCTTTTAAATAATAGTTTTGCCTTAAAGTCTATATTTTGGATGATTTTTTAAAAAAATTAGTAGTTGCCATGATCTTTTCATCTACCCACTTTCAATATTTTTGGTTTTTATTTTATATATTGCCTTTGAACAACAGCATATAGCTGATATTATGGCTTTCTTAATCATATATATTTCTATAATTATTAAGTTCAGCTCATTCATAATAATTTTAATGGCCAATATATTTGAACTCTTTCCCATCATTTTGTATTTTCCATTTATAATGCTTTTTCTCCACTTTTCTTCTTTGCTCTCTTTTTTTCTAACATTGACTCGTATCTATAATGTGGTGATGGTTTCATAGATGTGTATATATGCCAAACTTACCAAATTATATACTATACATAGGAGCAGGTTTTTAACATAGCAATTATACCTCAACAAATTTGTCTTAAAAATGAGTTAAACAATTCCATGTTATTCCTTTGGTATGGCACGTCCTTTCTTAGTTTTTTTCTTCTTACCTAATTTATTTTATTGTATTTTCCTCATTATCATTCATATCCCTTATACCCCCTTTTCCACCTAAATCGCTACACTGTTGTCCATGTCCCTGAGTCCTTTTTCCTTTTTGCTTGATCCTTCTACCCCCTAAGCCCTACCACAGAGCTGTCAGCCTGCTTTCTACCTATGAGTCTGTCTCTGTTTTGCTCGTTAGTTCAGTTTGTTAGTCAGATTCCACGTATGAGTGAAATCACAAGGCATTTGTCTTTCTCTGACTGGCTTATTTCACTTAGCATAATGTTCTCTAGGTCCATCCATGCAATCACAAAGGGTACAATTTTCTTCTTTTTTATGGCCGACTAGTTTTCCATTATATAAATGTCCCATAGTTGTTTCATTTCACATCTACTGATGAACCCTTGTGCTACTTCCATATCTTAGCAATTGTAAATAACACTGCAAAAACAGAGGGGTGCTTATGTTCTTTTGAACTAGTGTTTATGGTTTCTTTGGATAAATTCCCAAAAGTGGAATTTCTGCTTCATAAAGCAGTTCCATTTTTAATTTCTTGAGGTATTTCCACACTGCCTGCATCAGTCTGCATTCCCAACAAGAGTGCAAATGGGTTCCCCTTTCTCCTCATCCTCACCAGCACTTGTTTGTTGATTTATTGATGATAGCTATTCTGACAGGGGTGAGGTGATATTCACTTCAGTTTTCACTTTCATTTCTCTGATGATTAGTGATGTTTAGCATCTTTTCATATGTCTATTGGCCATCTGAATGTCCTCTTTGGAGAAGTGTCAATTCAGGTTCTTTTCCCATTTTTAAATTGGATTGTTGCTACCTAATAACAAACTACACTATAAGGCTAAAATAATCAAAATGCATGGTACTGGTATAAAAAACAGACAGATAGATCAATGGAATGTAATAGAGAGCCCAGAAGTAAACCCACTTCTTTATAATTAATTAATATTTGACAGAAGCAGCAATCACATACAATGGGCTAAAGATGGTTTATTCAGTAAAAGGTGTCGGGAAAATTGGACAGATATGTGCAGAAAAATGAAACTAGACCACCTGCTTATGCCACACACAAAAATAAACTCAGAATTGATTAAAGACTTAAATGTTTGGCCCAAAGCCATAAAAATCCAAGAAGAAAACACAGGCAGTAAAACCTATGACATTGCTTATCAGGAAACAAAAGAAAAATATAAATAAATGGGACTACATCAAACTAAAAAGTTTTGCACAGCAAAGAAAATCATCAACAAACTGAAAAGACAACCCATTGAATGGGAAAACATATTTGCCAATACATCTGATATGGGGTTAATATCCCATATTTATTAAAAAAAACTTATAGAATTCAACACCAAAAAAAAACCCAACTAAAAAAAACTGCCTTAATTTTTGAATTTTAGTTTTACCTTAATTTTTTCTAATTGTTGTTAAAAAAAGACTCCACAGACAAAATGTTTTCTGCAAGAAAGGAGTTATGAGCCCTATGCTAGCTACAAAGAGGACCAGGTCCTGGGATATACAGTCTAAACCACCAGAAGCAGAGGGTTAGATAAAGATGAACATATGCACGATCTGAAGCTGATGCGGCTCTTTTGTACAATGGGTTTGGTGAAGAAAGTTGTAAGTTGTTTTGAAAGAATTTACATTGGCTATGGATTCCAGGGCCAGGGAAAGGTGAAGCCGGGGAGTTCTAAGTTAGGTACATAGTCTTAAGGAAAAAATATTTCTTCTGGATTGGTTGTAGGCAAAAGTGTGGGAAGTTCATGCAAAGCTGAATGCAGTGGCATCTGGTGGTTGGCTATTTTTTTTCAGATAGCCACCTGGAAGTCGATTCAAAGTTTTAAAATACATTCAAGAATGTGGGTTGTCTTTTATTGGTTTTTGCAAGTGGCTCTGTGAACTAATTAATCTTTTACCTTTTCCTTCCACCCTCTAGATTGCTGTAAATTATTTAACGACATTTTAGAATTTTTCTCTTGTCATCATATTAGTTTGTTTTTGATAACATTATTACTTTATTTTTTATACAATCAGTGGTTGTTGAATTTTGCCCACAGGTTTATACATTTCTTAGCCCGGTGTCCTTTCTTTATAATTCTGAAGTATTTTCATTTCTGAACAACGTTTTGTGAAATTCTTCCAAAGTGAATTTTTTGTCCAGGAATTATCAGTTTTATTGCTCAGATCATGTGTTTTTTTTCACATCCCTCTTGAATGATAATACATACATGTTTGAGTAAGATTTATTTACAGGAATCTTGTGCAACAGTAACTTAGAGGAACACATCCAAAAACCACTTGCATTTGCTCTACCTCCTCACCAAAGATTTCTTTTTAAATAAATGTTTTTACTGGTATGTAACATACATGGAGACCAGACAAGCCAAATAAAATCAACAAAATTCAATTTAATACTTAAACCTAAGACCTATAGGAGAGGACAAAATTTGCCTCTACCCTTAAGGGGTTTTTTTGTGGATATAATAATCAAATAGACAGGAGACAGATTAAGAAGAAAATAACCAAATGTAATACATGCATATGTATGAGAACCCACATTCATGAGAGAGTCAGACCCCACAGATCTGAGAGATTCTGAGATAGAAAGGGGGAGGACTGAGATACAGAAGACATTCTGAGCTAAGGATCTGGCATTGTACTTTGGAGGCTTCAAAGGGTCATTGCAAGATGATAAAAGTAAATGTTTAGTCGTTAAAAGTTTGTTTTGCCCTACAGACTGTTCAAAAGAGGTTATCTCTGACAATCTCCCTTTATGGGCAAGGTTCCTAATCCAAGTTCTCTCAGGTAATCAAGGGAGAGGCAAAAGTTTCTTTGGAACCCAGAGTTAAAGCTTCCCTTAGTTTAAAACAATCCATATATCACAGAAGCACAGAACTAAAACTAACATTCCTAGAAGAAAACATGAGAAAACCTTCACAACATTGGTCTGGGCAATAATTTTACAGATATGACATCAAAAGCACAGACAACAAGCAAAAATAGACAAGTGGGACTACATCAAACTAAAAAGCTTTTGCAGAGCAAAGGAAACAATGAATGAAAAGATAACTTATAGAACAGAAGAAAATATTTGTAAACCATGTATCTCTTAAGGGGTTTATTTCCAAAATACATAAGAAACTTTTACAACTTAATAGCAAAACAAAACAAGAATCCTGATTTTAAAAAATGAACTAAGCATTTAAATAGATAACTCTGCAAAGAAGACATGAAAATGGCCAACAGGTGTGTGAAAGCCGCTCAATGACACTAACCATCAGGGAGATGCAAATCAAAGCCGCACTTCAACCACAATGCACAGAACCTCATGCATGTTAGGGTGGCTACTACAAGAAAAAAGACAAGTGTTGGTGAGGATGTGGAGCAATGGAAACCCTTGTATACTGTTCATGGAAAGTAACACATTTTCTTTTTTCATGCCTTCTGTGAGTCAGGGATTCAGAAAAGGCATCAAGGATGGCTTTTCTCTGCTTGAGCATGTGTAAGGCCTCAGATGAAAAGACGTTAGAATCATCTTCACTTGCATATCTGCCGCCTGGCCTAGTAAGACTGGGGCTGTTGACCAGAGTACCTACCCATGGCTTCTAATGGCTTGAGCACCTCACAGCTCAGTAGTTGCTTTCTGAGCTGATGCATTATATCACAGGGTATCCAGAAAGTGAGAGTTTTAAGAGAACGAGGTGGAAATGTAAAGGCCCCATGACCCAGCTTCACTAGTATTACAGTGAGTTTCACCTGTGCTGTCTTCTGCTGGTAACAAGCAAGTAACAAAGTCCCGTTCAGATTCAAGAGAAGGAGATATCAACTTCATTTTTCTGTAACAGAATTTTCAAAATAATTTCCAGATGTTTTTAAACAACCACAGAATCTTACACATGTTTTATTATTCCTAGGTATTTGGTGTTCTTTGAGGTTATGATAAATAGTACCTATTTATAGTTCATTTATTATTTGTGTCTAGTATATAAAGATACAATTGATTTTTATATTGACCTTATACATAATGACCTTACTAAATCCAGTTATTTTAATAGTTTATCTACAGATTCTTCTTGGTTTCTAAAATGAATAAAAATATGATGTTTATTAAAAGAGATTTACCTACTTTATATTTAATATAATTAGCAACATGAGAAACATCCAAACCTGTAGAGAATTTTTTATAAGACTTTGTTTGAGCCAAACTGATGACATATACTGGGGAGCAAGGTCTTGTATGTTCCAGAGAATAACAGTTTTACAGTTTCTTTTATGCATTTGAGATGAAAGAGAGAACTAAGGAACATTACATGAAGGTGGGAGAAAGCAAGGCTGGAATCAGATTACAGGTTAGTTAAGATTCTGTACTCTCTTGGGAGTGGTCATGCTTTAGAAGGAAGGACATGAAAAGAGGCATTGCAAAGGTATATTAATCTAGACACATAGGAACAATAGGCGGGGCTTCTTAAGTTCAAGATAAGTCTCTTACTAAAGAAGGTATGCAGCTGGGGCATGACTAGCCACCATGACCTGCCCAGTTAGAAGTTTATAATCAGATCACCCTCTGCGATTACTTTCCATAGGACCCCCCTTTGTTGTCCACATAATTACTGATATATTTGGGCTTAAATTTACCATCATGTTTTTTGTTTTCTTTTGTATATGTTCTATGTTCTTACCCGCTGTTGTGTTAATCATGTAGCTTATATTATTTCACTTTTCCCTCTATTTGAATATAATTTATGCTTTCACCATGCTCTTCTTACTGGTTACCTTTGAGATTATTAAGACATGCATTTTGGACTTATTAGTGTCAATAAAAATTAGTCATTTTACTGTTCAAAAATAGACTCACCTTCAGTTGTGGATAAATTCTAAATTGGAAACAGGAGAGAAAGCCATATTCCAGGTGGCAAGACCAAACGTACACATCTGTGACTGCTGTGGACGCTAAAAATACTAATACTTTCCTTCCCACATTTAAACTTTATCTGCCTGGGCTAATGACCAAATTAACAGAGACATATTAAGAGGAGAAAATCAAAGCTTAATACTTGTGTTGGTGGAAATCAGGCTCTTCCACAGGATCACAAGGATAGCATTCCAAAGACCCATATGCAGGAGATTGTGCTGTGGTGAGATGATTTATTCCCATGCTGCCCCTGTGTCCCCTTTGTCCCCTCTACATCTGTCTCACCATGGAAAAAGTCCAACTTTGTCCTCAGAAAGGACAAAACAAAAGCCAGTGTCCAGAGTTTTCGCTTCTTTTAGAGCTTAGTTTTTTGAAGCCTACGAAGTCTGCTGCAGGCCCCAGTAGCTGTTAGACCCGTATGGTCACATGTTCCCTGGTGGGAGAGAATGCAAAATAAGTGGGGTGAGTGCATTACCAGGTGGGTGAGATGGAAAGGAAGAGAGAGAGTTCCTTTGTTCCCCTCGGGCTATATTAGCTTGGGTTTGGGACAAACCAGGAACTTTTTGAAAATAACCAATGATCTTCCCATGGTTTTGCAGGCTTTTGAGAGATCCACATCTGCTAGTTAGACTGACAGGCCTCTGTGGTCCGGCACCTCCCCCTTCAATCTGGTACTGTAGTGGGGAAGGGAGGAGTGTTAATCTCCTTGGCAGAGCAAGGCTATGACTCCCTGGGGTGTGAAGCTGTAGCTTCCTAGAGAAGCAAACACGCTCATGTTCCCCGTTTTATTAAAGTCAATGTATAATTCCCTTTACCTCCCTTTTTTATTAATAACTAGTTAACTACCTATAGTGACACATGCTAATGGGAATTCACATAGACATGATAAATCCACGAGAATTCCAATGACAGTGAGGCAACATTGGGTATATAAGACATTTTGGACAAAGGACAAAGTGGATGGGAAGAATGGTTCTTAGATTTCAGAAGTGAACATTGGTGATTTACAAGTAGTTAAGGAAGACTGAAACACACGGCAGGAAAATTTTTGCTAAGTGACTCAGACACAATGGGACATAGTGGGTATCCAGCTAACAAGCAACTGCTTGAAGCTCCCTGCCTTTTTTTTTTTTAAGCATACTTGAATTAAATTAGGCTAAGGCATTATACTAAGTTCTTCTTCCTAAAGCCGGTTTCTTTGTCTGAATCTCTTTGGCAAGAAAGGGGGTTGGATCAAAGGTTCTGAGTCTTTGTTTCTCAATAAACAGCTATAAATCAATATCTCAAAAAAGAAGTTTTAGGGTGGCAGAATTTTGGTCTCTACTGCTAGTCACTTATGAATCGCTGGTATTATTTCCAGTTGTATCTAGATGACTACCTCAAAAAAACACACACACAAAAATATGTCCAAAGAATTCAAAGGTCCTCCCACAGTACAGAAGATAAGGGTGACAAATAGACATTTCAACAAAACCAACCAAAATTGTTAAGATAAACTGAAGTTCAGAGTGTCTGAAAGTTTTCCTTAATGCTAAGCAGACTAAAGTAGTTTAGTAGCAACACAGATGTACATAAACAAATATAAATATCCAAAGGAATTGACTTAGTTTTGCAATTGATCAGGTGTCACGCTAACAATATTTGGTGGATGAGATTCAGAGAAGAGAAACAGCATTGACATGGGAGGTGCCCCAACATTACCATAATTCTGGAATTATCAGTGTGAACAATGAGACCACACTTTGGATGCAGTCAGTTAAAGGGGAGAATGACATGAGTGAGAAGAGAGAACTGGGCTGTGACTGTGACAACCTCCTACACCTCAGCACCTCACAGGGGTGTCCAACCCCTCACCCACGAGCCACATGCAGCCCAGGAGGGCTATGAATGCAACCCAACAAAAAATTGTAAATTTACTTAAAATATTACAAGATTTTTAGTGTGATTACGTGTCACAGTGTATTTAATCTGTGGCCTGAGACAAGTCTTTTTCTTCCAGTGTGGCACAGAGACACCAAAACGTTGGACACCCTTTCTTAGAGCAGGGGGTAAGACGCATTGTCCAGTATGGCTGTAATTAGACCATATGTGGATATTTAATTTAATTTTAAATTAACCTTTAAGTTAATCAGTTTAATAAAAGTTTAACGAAATTAAATCTCAATTTCCATTTTATTTATGTATTAAATATAAATATGTATTTAAATTGAATAAGTTGGAAACACGCATTTTCTCAGTCACACGAACCTGTCCAAAGTGCTCGGTAGTCACATATTGCAGGACACTTGCATCATTGCAGAGTGTTCTACAACAGTGCTGGCCTCCCGGGTGAAGATCATCTCCAGGGGTGCTCCCTGTCTCCAGAGCAAGCTCTTCAGATTCCAGACAGACAGAATGGAGTCGGAAACTGTGTGCTTATTCTCCTGAGTAGAGTGTGATGGAATGAAAATGAAGGGTGTCAAGATGTTATTGTATGAAATTATTGCCTGAGGCAGAACTAACTAGTTACAGATGAAAACAAAGGAAAAGTAGAGATCTTGATATCTGAATGTAACCCTGAGGGAAGATAGAGTTAATTAAGAAAAAATTATGCTGGGTGACTACCATTGGAGCTCCGATGGGACAGGGGCTTGATGATACCTAGCACAAAGTGGTTATCAGGTACCAACAGTAGACTAAAGAAAGGGAAGGATATGGATTGCGTAGCCCTCCATTTATGTGTTCAAAAGGTTAGCTTTTAAGACTCAGAGGGGATTGGGAGATTATTAAAACTTTGGCATGTAAAACTCATTTTTAGAGTTCTTTACTTTATGAGGTAGCTACTTTTGGATTATGACAATCAACATAATAGTATAAGGTAGTAACTAAAATGCAAAAGGAGAACTATTATTTAAAGGTTTTTTCATGATAGATAAGTATATTAATAAAAATTATGATACATCTCACTGGCAAATGTATGCTGGTAATATTACAGTTTTCACAATGAAATAAAACAGTTGCTGGTGGAAATAGGCTCTCCCACGGAGTCAGGAGGAAAGCATTTCCATGCCCCACACATGGGATGATGAGGTGTAGTGGTAAGATTTATTGGAGTAGAAATAAAAGACTTCATCCAGGTTCCCAGCATCTAATTCATGGCCAGGAGGCTCAGACTCATTCCACTATGGAAGAAGTCCAGCCTTGTCTTCCTCAAGTCCAGAAGAAGGGCAAGGTCCAGAAATGCTATTCCATTGATCCAGCATCAGCAGGGCATAGTTTAATTCAGTCCATGTCAAACCTTAGTGAAGCTCAGTCTTTGTCCTTATCCAGCTGGCTTAGTCTCTGTTGCCAGCTGCACTCTGGCCTAGGCTGTGCAGCTGTATTCACATCTGTACTTGAAGCATGAGCTTGGGTCTTTGAAACTGCAATGGAGAGAGAATGTGCAAACAAAGGGCAAATAAAAGTATGCTACTGAGAGATGCTTATGTTAAGCTTTTATTTTATTACCTCAGCTTTGGGAAAGACCAGTCACTCTTTCAGACTAACCAATCTCTTTCCCAGTCCTTCATGGGCTTGTGCTGGGCTGTCCCCCTAACCAATCCAGTCTATTTCCCACAGTAGACACCTCCCCTTCATGGCCACCAACTTGGCTTCTGTTGTGCACATTCCAAAGTTCTGCTGCGTCATCTGATTTCTACTACACATGTACTTACCCTCCCCTGCACCATCATGGCTTCTACTGGGCATGTGCCCAACAGAGGAATTCTTCTCTGCTCCCCTGATAATTCTGGTAATTGGTGGCTGTTCCTCAGAAAGATGGAGATTTTTCTGTCCACTTCAGGGATGAAGTCCTTAAGAGCGAAGGATGCAGTGGTCTACCAGGAAGCATCTGAATGCTTCCTAGTGGCTTCCTAGTAAATGAGACTTAATGTATGGTCTTAATACCTGACTCAGCTCCCTAGTTTATTAGGCTTAATGTCTGATTCCATTTGCTCCCTCTTTTACTTAAAACTAACTAGCTACCTACACCAGCAAAAAACTATGTTTTCAACAATGGTTTTCTGGTAATTGCTTTCTCTTTTACTTTTTCTGAAATCTGGTTAAGATGAATTTGGCTAAGATTTTGGTTAAGATGAATTTAAGAATACCCCATGAAACAAAAAGACTTTTAGAGAGTTTTATTTGGGAGCAGGTAGTGTGGAAGGGCATGATCCAATTTCCTGAAAGTTAAAAGGAGCTTCAATTTTTGGCAAAACCACCAAGAAATACATCCTACCACAAAATATCCCTGTTCCTTTTGAGCAGTGAAACTCATCTGACCTGCCTTCAGAGCTGCTTTAGATATCTTAGGTTTCCCTTTTTTAGGAGAACATTTGTAATAATTTCTGAAATCCTATGTATTTATGATAAATGTATGTAAAAATTTCATTTGATTTCCTAATATTTGTGTGCCTCACTTGTTAGGGATATGAAATTGTATATATGGAAAAAGTATAGTACATTCTGATATTCATTTCATTCTTCACAATTTACCCATGTGGGAAACTGTTGGGAAAAATTACACAAACAGGGTTAAATACAAAAATAAAAACTTCAAAATATATTCAATATTTTTATAAAGATGAGATGTCAAATTGATACCCTCTAAGAAGATCTTTCTCAATAAACTGATATGAATTTATTATCGGCATTTATTTCCATTAGGAGGACAAATGGTCTGCCTGATAACATGGCACGTGAGTCATCAGCCCCACAACCACAAACTGCCAAATTTCTTCTTCAGTTTAAAAGAACAAGGACTTAATTTACTGTTAAAATCTTAAGAACAAAAGTATTTTTCTATTGCAACATTTTTTTGTCAAAGATTTATTGCCTTTTCCCTTCTCATTCTATTTGTTAATGAACATCTCAAGATCCATCCACTTTATTCATATTCCAGTTGCCTGAAATAAGAAATGACAGAAGTACAGGTGCCCTTTCTTTTTAGAAGTTTTCCAGAAATCCTACACTGCACTTCTGTTTACATTTCCTCAGACAGAACTTAGTTATACAGTATCTATTTGCAATGTAATCTAGAAAAATGCTTCTTAACAATGTGCCTTGTTCTCCTGAATATAACCAGGGAATTTAGTACAAGATTGCCAAGCAGTAGTCCCTGTCATGATTAAAAATGTGGTATAAGTGCTTCAAGTCAGTAGAAGGAGAAAAAGTAACTCAATGTCAATACAGAGAAAATAAAATAGTAAGAGCAACTAAAAGTAATATAAAATAAAGATAAATTGAACAAATAACATGTACAGGAAAACCAAACTACTTAAAGAATATAATTCCCAGATGACTAAAAAATTAAGTTGTGCTATTTATGAAGACTACACAAAACAAATTAAATCTACAAAATGGAAAAATATACTAAAAAATGCAGTGACTAGATAGCTGAAATAATAATCTGATATATGAAACTATCAAATTAAAGATAAATGCATAACTGATAAAATAAATGGCACTCTATCATAAGAAATGCTATATTAAAATGAGATTATATTTAATATATATCATAAACGTGTATAACAAATAATGTATAAATAACAATATTTAAAGGGAAATTGTAAGAAAGTGCAAGAAAAGTCCATAGAAATATTATGGGAAAAGGAAATATTAATTTATCAATGTCAGAAAGCTAGTGATTGAGTAACCAAAATATAAAGATTTTGAGAGGTAAATAAAATCAATGATAATATATATCAACCAATTTACACTGATAAAAATAAGTTTCAATATTGTGGAAATTTAAGAAATGGGCCTGATACTTTTTCACAAAGAATACATAGACAAGTTCTAGGAAATAGAACGGTACATAACATATTCTCTTACAAGAGAAAAATAAACTAGAAAATAACAAAAGACAGTGGGAAGGTAAAGTAAAAAAGAGAAATTTAATTACTTAGAAGTGGTAAACTTTATTATTAAAAATCTTAGGTAAATAGAAAATTAAGATTAAATTGCAGAATAATTAAAAATACTGATAACAGAAAACAGGTCATGTTAAAATCTCTAGCAATTCCACTTCTGGTAATGAATAAAATTCTTCTGGAAAGATCTTTCTTCAAATAACATCCACAGCCTGGACATTATAAAATTCTATCTGCATGATGACACAGCATTGTTAAATGAAGCATGGATGATTCTGGTAAGAAGTAGATAAATAGAGAAGAGGAGTTGTATGTTGTTCATTTACAACTTTGTTTATGTTTTGTTTTGTTTTTGTTTGTTTTCAGTATGAGCTAGATACAGTCAGCATGACCTGTGGGCTGATGAGGGCACTGGTGGAAGAAATTAGTTTTTCATTTCTGGGGTTTCAAACGAGGAAATTCAGGAAAAGATGGGCACTGGAGCAAAGAGCAGTCCCCAAAGAGAATGGACTAGAAGGAGATCACCAAATTTAATATACCTCCATCTATAACTGATTCCACAATGACAAATGTCCAAAGTGAAATCAAAATCATCCAGCTAACCTCTAAATTCAGATCAGAGCTGCTATTCATAAAGCAGAGTTTGTAGTTGAAGTCTAATTAACATAATTAGCTGATAAAACAAACTAACATTAATCACAGAAAAATAGAAAAATCACAGAATCCATTGTCTTCTTAACTTAAGGGTCAGTTGACTGTGCAATTCAAAATTATGTGACAGCTAATAAATTAACATAATGATTTACAGTCTCAAGAGAAAATAAAATGAGATGAGCCATGTATTGGAATTAACAGGACAGAATTATAAAACAGCTATTATAACCATTCTTGAAAATGTAAAAAATAAAAAAGCTTGTGATTAATCAAAAAGTAGTATTTTCAGATAAATAAAAATGGTTTTTCAAAGTCCAAATGGAAACTCTAGAAATGGCCCATACAGTACTTGTAATAACATGTTCACTGGAGAGATTCACAGCAGATTAGTGATGGCAGAGGTAAGAGTAAGTAAATCTGAAGATAGATTGATAGACATATAAAATACGAAAAACAGAGAGAAAAATGAGCCTGAGAGACCCACTACAGAGAGTATCAAAGCATCTACTGTACAAGAAATTGGAGTTACAGATAAGAGAAATGATAGAATAGTCCCTCCCCCAAACCACCATAGACACACACAAAAGAGTGGGTGTATGTGTGTGTAACTGAAAAAGTTATGTCCAAAACTTCCAAATTTTGATACATACATTTACACATTTATGATACCCAATGAACATCAAGCAGAAACACGTAGAAGACCATTCTGATACACATTATAACCAAACTAATGAAAGTTCAAACTAAACAGCAAGTGAGAATTGAAGAATTAGGTCAGATCATTTGAATTCTCTTCCAGAGGATGTGGTCAGAGTCCACAATTTGACCAACATCTCTCCTAAATTCCGTCTTCACATATTTTTCTTCTCCCTCTCTTTCCTTCCTTCCTTCCTTCCTTCCTTTTTTTCTTTCTTTCCCTTCTTTTCCTTCCTCCCTTCCTTCCTTCCTTTGCCTTTCTCTCTCTCTTTTCTTTTTCCTCCCTCCCTTCCATTTCTTTCTTTTTTTCCCACAGCATTGGAAACAAGATGTGAATGAGAACATGTGACTTACCAAATTCAAAATTTTGCTTGCTGAGGTCAAAGCACAATAAAAAATGTACACCTGATAAAAAGGAAAAAGTGGTCATTACTAAGAGATAGATAAAATAGACAAGTCTTTGCATGGGAGTTTTTAAAAGACCATTTCTTATGAAGCAGAGATGTCAGAGGTAGACTAATAGATCTAAAGAAAATATGGGTAGCCCCACATTTTCATTTCATTTCCCAGGTTATTATCAGAAGGTGCTTGCACCCTAAATTTTAAAATGCTTGTGTAGAAAACCCAACTGTTTTTACTTAGTCAAGATAGGTACAGCAAAAGTTGGTCTTTTCAATAGTATATTATAAAAAATATTTTCCTTTATACTTCTTGGAGTCTGCTTTATAGCAACCTTTACAGAAATCTAAATGTTTATAGTCATATATATATATACACACACATATATATATGTATATATCCTTTTTTTCAATATGATTCTCAGGTAAAAAAATGAATGAAGTATAAATCCTAATGAAAACCACAAATAAATCTGTTCATTCCTGTGAAAGATCATTCCTAAGTTATTTCCACCTTAGTGACTGAGATAAGCTCAAGCAGTTTATTTTTACAGCCTCAAATGATTATAATAACATTTTTCAGTTTAGTATGTTTTTGGTCCTTAATAGAGGTCTCTTTTATGTTTTAATTGCACCTGTGGTCTTGTTACAGAACAGACCCGGGGAAGTGTGGACAATATACTAGTATGGAAAGGACTCCCCCTTTTCTCTCTGGGGTTCCCCCCCACCTACTAGATTCACCTTGCCTGCACCCAGAGGAAAGACGTCTCTCAATGCCAGAGACTGGTGAAAAGGAAAGAAATTATTTATTTAAAAGTTATACAGACTTAGAGTAATGACTTAATGTCTTCATTAAAATTCCAAAGTCCTTTAGAATACCCACAGATGCACACAGCCCTTCCTTCTCCCTCTGCCCAGTCCAGGGTACTGTATCTCAGGAAAAGAATTAGAAGTCCATGATTCAGGCTCCCGGCACCATCAGCTGGGTTGCTGCTATTGGGCCCCCACTCTGCCAGAGCCGCGTGGTCTTCTCCCTTCTCTCTGCCAAAGCCATGTGGTTCTCTCTCCTTTCTCCCCCCAAACCATGTGGTCCTCTCTCCCTTCTCCCCCAAAACCACATATCCTCTCTCTGGTATGACTGTGGCACCTGGGTTTAAATCCCAGCACCAGTCTTCCTCTGCAGCCCCATTTCTGACTCCTCCTATAATCAGTTACACCTGCCAACATTCCTGTATCCTTCCAGCTTTACTGGGCTGCCATAGTAAGTCTGAGCAGAAGTGGTCCCATGGTGTGGGGTCAATCTTCTCCAGGCTCTCATGCAGGCACTGCAACCAGGGGAAGTTGCTTCCCAGCTACATCTTGGCTGGAAGTCACTCCCATGTCCCTGGCTCAAAGCTTGGCCACAGCTATTTAACATATCTATGAAACCAGTTAAAGGTTATAGATATGTTAAATGACCATGCCAGAGGTTAGCTGCATAGCTGTTGCTACCCAAAACAGCTCTGAATGGCCCTGCTCCATGTGTCCCTTCCCTGAGCTCAGGCTTGTGGGGGTGAGGACATCCTATATATATTTTTCTAATATTTCCTGAACACCTTGAGTTCTGGACCCCCATTACAAATCCCTATTTGGGGCCCTCCGCTTGGCTTACCTTGTTATAGTCTGACATTCCCTCGGCATCCTTTTCCAGAACTTCTGAGCCATAAAGCAATCCAAGCTGATCCCAAATTGTTGGCCACTTCTCCCTGTGATAGTTTCATGTCAGTTGGATTCTACAAAAGCAACAAAAAAATAATTTGTTGAAATTTCAGTGTTGGTACTAAGAAAATACTAGCCACTTCTAAAAATTTATTTTTCCACAAATTCTCATTTCCAAACTCCCTGTGGAGACAACATAGGCAAACTGTGACCTCAGTGAAGTCCATTTTGTGTTGCCCCATTTCCTGATTCCACGTTTCTCTCACCCAGTGGTGCCTCCTGGCCTCACCTGCTCATCAGCCCCCAAATTCCCTCTGTTCATACATTCTGGCTCTTCCTTAGAACATTTTCAAAATCTTTCATTACAGATTTCTTTCATATTTCATTGGAAATAATGACGAAACTCTTTAAATGAATAAACACTCCCACTGTGACAATCTTCAACCTTCAACCCCAGACCCAAACTCCAAAAGTACAATTTCAGGTATCACCCTGACAGGTCCTGGTTACTCTGATAGAATAATCTGGTAGTCATGCTGAACTGGGATTTCTTAAAACCAGTTTAACAATTCCGATTTTTTTTCAATAAACAAGCCACATATATCCTAGGACACTAGTTTAAAAATTCAGGTCTTTGTACAGTTTTAGAAGAGGGCAAAGATAGTTTTTAAGGCTAGAATCAAAGTTAAATATGTCAATTAAAAATTTAAGAGTAATGACTTAAATAATAGAACAGAATGGAACATGGATGGTAATGAGTTTCAATTCAAAGGAAGGAAAAAAGAAAACAAAACTATAAAATGCAGAAAAAAGAAAAGTTAAAAATATATGGCATAAATAAATATAAGAGACCATTCTGCGTGGCATGGGCCCAGCTCCCACTCAGAAAGGCCAGTGGAAAGCGAGATCCGACACACAGGACCCACACCCATGGATAGGTTCTCCCGTGGGGAATCAGGCCTGCATTGTACCTAGGCCACTTTGAGACTTGCGTTTGCTAAAACTCCCTCTCCCGGAATTGAGGCAGCAAATATTTACTGCATATCTTTAAAGTAACTTCCTAAAATCTATGCTAAAGCTTCCAAGGATGAGTGTAACCAGTTCAACCACTTTTCCCTTTACATTTGCAAACATCCTTCCTCTTTTATGTAATTAGCAACACCCTCTCCGTTGTTTTCAGTACCACATTAAGTGAACCTGTGCATAGTAAATGAGGACCATCCTCAATGTAATGTGCCCACAAAAGCAATAAAAGTCTGTCAAGGCAAGGGTTGGTGGGCTCTCCTCTTGAGAGAGTGGCTGTGCTGTCCCCTTTCCTCCACAGGACTCAGTAGTCCTGTGAATTTGCCTCATCCCAGCCACAACGCCATGGACACTGCTTGCAGGTGACCGTGTCAAGTAAAAATAAATAGATCATGATCTTTGTAAATTTGCAATCAACTATGAATGTATAAATGGAACAATTATCTTATTAAAAGGCATACTGAGTAATATACCCAGCTTTATGTTGTCCACAAGAAACACAACAAAGCCAAAACTGTATAGCCTATATAAATGCCAGAAAGACATAATGTCTAAGATGAAAAGTATTGCTAAAGCTAAGGAATATTATTAAATATTAATAAAACACTCCATTTATATGGATTACATAACAATCCTAAATTTGTGTGCACCTCATGTCAAAGCTACATCAAACAAAAGTTTTGAGAACTACAAGAGAAATTAATGAATGTTCTGACATAGGGAAAATTTTAAGATGCCTCTTCCAATAATTGATACATTAAGGAGGCAAAAGAGAAATCCACAAGTATGTGGGGAATTCAACAACATAATTTGGAAAAAGGATATCGATGATATTTATAAGACATAGTTTCCAGTAACAGCAGATTATATATTCTTAACAGGCACACAGTTATAAACCCTTACAACATACTAAACCATAAAGTAAATCTAAGCAATATTAAAAAGTACTTATTATATACATACTGTGCTCTTTCTAAAATAAAATATAATATATATATACACTTTTTTCTGAACCACTTGAGGTTAAGTTTTACATCATTATATATGTCATTATATATCACTTATATCATTATATATAAAATAGCCTTTTAATACTGAATGCTTAGTGTCTATTTCTAAAAACAGCAATATAATTTCTCAAATCAACCTTGATACAATAACTTTGTCTAATCCATTATATACAATCCAATTTTGTCAGTTGACCTACTGATGCGTATTATAACGTAACTGTTCCCTCCAACACAAGATTCTGCCTAAGTTCATATACCATACTTAGCTATCCTTTATTCTTCCACCTTCTTTAATTGGGAACATTTCCTCAGACTTCCACAGACTTCATCTCTCATGACACCACATTTTTTGAAAAATAAAGCCCTCATCTTTTCTTTTTCATAGATCATTGTTCATTTGATATTGGTCTGGTATTCTCCTTTTCAGATTGAGGTTATGCATCAAAGATTATGTTGTATATTTTCCAAAATATCATATCTGGGAACACATGATGTACATCTGACTCTCATAGATAATGTTAATTTTGATTGTCTGATCAAGGTATTATTCACCTTCCACGGAACTATTACTGTTTTGTTTCTTCTTTGTAACTAATACGCAGTGGGTGGAGAGACAACTTGAAGTAATGCAACTATCTCACTCCTCACCAACAGTCACTCCTAGCTTTGGCATCCATAAGGGATTCTTGTCTGCCCCAGTCTTTGTCATGATGATTGCCAAATGATGATTTTTCATACCCAGCATCCTTTTCCCATTTATTAGTTGGTCTTCAGCATTTTTCTATAAACAAGAGCCTTTCCCTCTCTCCCACTTATTTATGTGTCTATTTACTGTAGGTTTGTATTTGTAAATATTGTAAGTCTGGATTTTGATACATAAACCATTTTTCAATTGTTATAATTGATTATTCTACTCAATTATTTTGGTGCCCAAATTGCTCCAAATTTGGCCAACAGGATCTTCTTTAATATGACTCCTGCATCTTTATAACATACCTTATCATTTTTTCCTTTGAGCACTTCCTGACATATCTTTGCAACTTCAGCCCTAGAATCAATCATTGCTCTGTAGACTTCTGGCTCCTTTAAGTGTGAATGGTTTCAGAGACCAAGACTTGGGTGCCAAATATGCTTATTATTACTGGTGTGTCATTGTTTCTTGGCCTTTTCAGTGGATAGAGCTTGAAAAATACACATATACATACATGTACATATACACACATGCAAATGATCATATATGTACACATACTATACCTATTTTAGAAATCATGAGTTTTTATCAATGTACAGTTCTCTTTCTTGTCTTTCCCATTCCATATTTGCAGGTCCCGTACTTCCTCAGTGGGAACTCTGGCTCCTAACAACTTGAACACATTTACTCTTTTGCTCCAATCCTTACACACATCTAAAACAGTTAAATGCATATCAATACAATAAATAAAAAATATGACTAAAAATAATATATTCTTTTGCAATTCCCCACACCTCACATCCCAGTGTCTCCAAGACTGAAGGTACACAGTCAAATGCTATGTCCATAAATATTTTTAATTAGCTTTCTCTTTTCTTTCTTGCTTCCGGTGTAGTTATGACATTTGTTTGTTTCTCTTTGCTCTCAGTCTTTGGTTTCCCCTCTTCTCATACTTATTTGTTAATATTACTTTTTTAAACATATAGAATAAATGTCCTTTCAAAATGAAAACTACACAAAAATATGTACTCAGAGAAGAGCTACTTCCATCACAAATCCTCTCCTTAATCATAGTAGGTAACAGCTTCATGTTTTCTGCTTTATTATTCCTACATGTTTTGTAGCTATAAGCATATGAGGTCTGTCCAGAAGGTAACCAGCCATGTAATATAAACAACAGAGACATTTATTGAAGATACAAGATACAAGAAACATTTTACATAGGACAACGGTGCCTCAGTCCCCTTCAAAGCAGGCACCTTGGGACCTCATGCAGTTCTAATTGCCATCAGCTGCTCCATTGTGTTTCCCTGAATCTAAACCTCAGCCTGAAATCTCTTCCCTTTCAAATGTGATTTTAGTTTGGGGAAAATCCAGAAGTCACAGGTCACCAAATCTGGATTGTAGGGGAGCTGAGTCACTTGGGTGATTTGATATTTTGTCAAAAAAAAACTGCAGAAGATGTGATGCATGAGTGGTGGGCATGTTTGAAGCAGGGTGCAGCCAAGAGGAGGGCCCCAAGAAGGGATTTGTAATGGGGTCCAGGACTCGGGGTGTCCAGGAAATATTAGAAAAATGTATGTAGGATGTCCACACCCCCACAGGCCTGAGCCAGGGGGGATGGGACACATGGAACAGGGCCATTCAGAGCTGTTTTGGGTAACAGCTTTGTAGCTAACCCCTGGCACAGTCATTTAACATATCTATAACCTTTAACTGGTTTCATGGATGTGTTAAGTAGCTGTGGCCCTGCTTTGAGCCAGGGAGATGGGAGTGACTTCCACCCATGATGGGACTGGGAAGCAACTCCATCTGGTTACAGGGCCTGTGGGAGAGCTTGGAGATGATTGGCTCCATGCCATGGGGCCACACCTGCCCTTACTTACTATGGCAGCCCAGTAAAGCTGGAAGAATACAGGGATGCTGGCAGGTGTAACTGACTGTAGGAGGAGTCGGAAATGGGGCTGCAAAGGAAGATGGGCACTGGGATTTAAACCTAGGCCCAGCAGCCATAGAGAGGAGTAGACCATGCGGCTCTGAAGTAAATGGGGAACCACGAGGTTCTGGAGCAAGTAGATAGATAGAGGTCCATGTGGTTCTGAAGTAAAAGAGGAGAGTACCACCAGGTTCTGAGGGGAAAGAAAGAGGGCCAGGATCAGGCAGCTTTGGTGAAGTAAGGAGAGGACCACGCGGCTCTGAAGTAAATAGGGGGCCACATGGTTCTGAAGGAGAGTAGAGAGGACCACGAGGTTTTGGAGTGCTTCTTTTTGCCACGCGGCTTAGGCAGCAGGAGAGACTTTGCAGCCATAGAGAAAGGGGAGAGAGGACTCTTGCTGCTGGGCCATGAGAAGGTGCCTCATGGCTTTGGATTAACTGGAGATCGCAGCAGCCACACAGCTGATGGTGCCGGGAGCCTGAATCACGGACTTCTACTTCTTTTCCTGAGACACGGTACCCCGGACTGGGCACAGGGAGAGGGGAGGACTGTGCATCTGTGGGTATTCTAGAGGACTTTAGTATCTTATTGAAGACATTAAGCCATTACTCTAAGTTTGTGTAACTTTTAAATAAACAATTCCTTTCCTTTTCACCAGTCTCTGGCATTGAGAGACGTCTTTCCTCTGGCGGCGGGCATTTCGAACCTGGCAGGTGGGCGTGGGGGAAGGAACCTCCAGAGACAGAAAGGGGGAATCCTTTCTGTAATAATTTATCGTGAACCACCCCCTGCCCTGCTCTGTAACATGTTGTCGTGATGAATCTGCCAATCACCAATTGACCATAGCTGTGGCTTCCTGAATCATCTGACTAGTTTCTGTGGAGGAATGTTTAAGCTTAACACAAAATTTGATGCAGATTAATTGTTCTACTTGCTCAGTCATTTTGAATGCAATGTCCACACAGTACAGATGCTCACTCAACAACATCTACCACCCCCACTGACTAGCACAGTTGTAGTCATCATCATTCACGCATGTACATTCCATCTACCCTCCTTGGCTGCCAGCTTACATTGACGTTGGACAAACCATTCTTATTATATCAACAATGGCTGGACTTTTTTCAGACACACCTTCATATTTGTGCTTCATCTTTTGGTTTGCTATAAACAAGTCTCCAAAGGTACTGTACGATATATGTCCTTTGCTCTGTTTTTTTTCATTTAATTACTCATTTCATATATCAGCAAATAGAGATCTTCATATCTTTTTAATTTTTTTACAGCTATATCGAATTTCATTACATTCATGTATCCAATATTGCATAGTTTTCAGCACATCACAATTACAAATAAGACTTCAAAGTGCCTATGTATTTTCTTTTTGTTGGATGCTTATTTTTGGTATAATTGCTACTTTGTCAATTATTGCCAAATTCTCCTCCTTAGGGATTGGAACATTTTTAATTTTTAATGGCATTGTGGGTGGCTGATTTCCTGAAGCTTCACCAACAGAGTGTATTTTTCAGTATTTTCTTTTTTCTTTTTATCAATTTGATGTGTAAGAAATTATACCTCTGTCAGTTCTTCTTCTTCATAGTTTTATTGAAATATGATATTCATATGTTAAACTGTGCTTATTTAAAGTGTACATTTGTTTAGTTTTTAAGTACACTCATGAAACCATCCCTCTAAGTCACACTAATTAACATGTCCATAGCCCTGAAACGTGCCCTCGTACTCCTTCGTAGTTACTTCCCTCTTCTTACATGTCCACACCATCACCAGGCAACCACTGATCGGCCTCCTGTTGCTAATTAGTTTACATTTTCAAGAGTTTTATATAAATGACATCAGATATTATGTATTCTTTTTGACTGGCTTCTTTCACCCACTATAGTTGTTTTGAGATCTATTCATGTTGTAACATGTATCAATAGTTCATGACTTCTTATTATTGAGAGGTATTCAGTTGTATGAATATACTAGAGTTTATGTATTCATCAGTTGATGGACATTTGAGTTATTTCCAGTTTGGGGATATTTATAAATGAAAAGATTATGACCATTTGTGTACCATCCCTTGTACGGGAATATGCTTTCCTGTCTTTTGGTAAATATCTAGCAGCGAAATGGATAGGCCATATGGTAACTATAACTTTAGTATCTTCAAATATGGCAAACAGCCTTTCAGAGAAGTTGAGAATAAACCTTTGAGCTGGATAGAGTATAAAATTTATGGATAACAAAAAACTCAGAGAGGATTTTAAGTAGACACAACACTACGAACACCTGCTTCATAACAAATTACCTATAAACTTCGTGATTTAAAACAATACACACGTTTTTTACCCTCACCCAAGGATATTTTAAAATTATTTTAGAGAGGGCGGAAGGGAGAGAAAGAGAGTTAAACATGTGAGAGAGAAACTTGGATTGCTGGTAACCAAAAACAAAGTTAAAGAATAGCAGGAACACTGGGCTTTCTTGTCTTGATCCTGATCTTGCTGTGACTATCACCCCTCCCTGCTTACTGTTCTGAAGTACTTGATACATTTTTACCCATACTTTTATTTTTAGTCTTTTTGAATTTTTGTCTTTGAAGTTGGACTATTGTATAGAGTTGGGTTTTTCTTTATTATCAAATTTTAAAGTCGTTTTCTTTAATAGGTAAGGTTAACCCATTCATGTTTATTGATTTGTATATGTGGCATTTTTTTCTATAAAATATTTAATACTTATGAATTACATTAGTGACACAGAGAACACATGTTTACTTTTCTCATGTCCACTATTGTTTTACAGTGGTTTCCATGTGGGGAGATAGGTAAAGTCAACTCAGTTGAAGTTAGTGGACAAGTCCTATATGTAATAGATGCCATATTGTTTTCCCAAAGAAGAGAACTTTCAAATCATAGTAACAGGAATTGGGGCCTGGAAATATAGCAATTTCAAACTCCAAATTAGTCCTAATATCATAAAATATTTTTCAATAAAAGTAATTAGTATTTGGTGTTTAAACTTTCTAACTGTACCAAATGCATATTGTGTATTTTCAGTAGCATTGAAATAATAATAGTGACTAAATAAATTCATGACGAAAAGCCCAAATGAAGGTTTTTGTGAGAAAATATTAGTTTATAGTTGTTGATTTTTAGTGTTATCTGCATATCTTAAATTTTTAAAATACTAGCTTTAAATAGGGAATATAAAAAGAAATTAATAAAATTGCAGATACTGGAATTTACTTGTCAAATAACTGAAAAGTTGAGTAATTCTGTTTTATATAAAAGTGTGTCTTTAAACTGTGGAATGTAATTAGCAAGCAATAAAACTGTCTTGCCGAGTGGTTTTAAAGGTCTACCTTATTAGTAGTGTGAGAAGAATATTCATCAAGATAGAAAACACTGCTTTAAATTACACATGATCACAGAATTTGGAGATTTATAGATTTAATTGAATGTTTGCACCACTTATAATGTCACAGTCTTTAAGAATTCACTTAACAATTGTCTGAAACCTCTCACATTGTCCAGGTGTCCTGTAAGTATTAATGAGCTTCAAATGTGTGTGTGTGCTTTCCCTAGGTTACCTGTTTTAAATAAAAAGATTACGCCTTTATAAAGGCACACCAAATCATGATTTTCTGTGTTAATTTTTCTGCAATGACATTAATTATTTATTCCACTCTTACTGAGCACCCAATATGTAGTAGACATTGTGGTTGTCCCTGGAATACTAAAACCTGTCACAGTCTTGCATTGGTGAAATTTACAAGCTGGTGAGGTATACAGATATGTAAACGTGATGTTTTCCTAAGAGTAACTTTTCCTAGTTGATCTTAATTGCTTTGAAAGCACTTTTATCACATGATTTTAATTTGTAGAGCTGAATAGTTCTTTAAACCTCATTTAGTAAAACTCCAGCTTTTAAATATGGATAATGAGATCCAAGCAGACTGTTATTCTCTCTAGTGTCTGGATAATCCTAGAACTGGAAATAAATCTCCCAATGCAAGTCTACAGCTTATCTTTGGTGGAAAAATTATAAACACATTATTTATAGTACATAACCAAGCCCTGAAATATCTTTGGTATTTATCAAAGACATCTTGTTAGAATGATTTTCTCACTTTAGATAAAATGTTTTTATATAAACACAAGTAAAACTGATGTTATTAAAGAATCTTTATTTAACAGAAATTTATTTTTAAGTTATCACTTTTTATATTTATCAATTTGCTAAACTACTTTAAAGTTATTTTCATTATATTGTGCTATATGGATTTCAACTCAATTATACATATTTTTATTTAATTTATATTTACATGTGTATATTAGTATACATATTTAAACTTATTCTCTGTGTTGTAACTCCCAACAATGGTATAAGGGGCATGTATTTGGAAATTACTTCAAATGTTTAGGTGAGTGGTAAAAAAAGTAATAATACTCAAATGTGCTTATATTTGTATTAAGAAACATAAAAATACCGTATTTTGCTGTTTATAATGTGGTCTTGTATATAATGAGCATCCACGTTTGGCCCAAACTTTCAGAGGAAAAAGTCTTTCATTTTAATTTTTTAATTCAATGTTTTATTTATTTATATTTAGATACTTGTTTTTTTGTATTGTAAAGGAATTTTAACATTTATTTTTTAACATATTATGGTACAAAAAAGTTTTATGTAACAAAAAATTACAAAACACAAGAACAGATACAAAGTATTTTAAGCACTACCCATGTATAATGCACATCCTTATTTTTCCCTTAAAAATTTGGGCAAAAAATTGCACATTATACATGGCAAAATATAGTATTTACTCTAAAACACATGAGGGTATGTTACCTGCCTAAAGGAAATCAGAGCTTTAAACAAGGGCCAATATCATGTTTTATATATATATATATACACATATATATATATAATGCTCTCTATAATACTATTACTACATAACAGTTCTTTTGTTTCTTTGGTCCTTATAAATAGACCTAATATATTAAAATTTTTTTTGTTTTCCTCAATAATTTTAAAGAGGCACAGAATGTGTCTCCACAGTACCAAGGGAAATGTCAGGAGCCAAAATATACCCGATCAGTATGAAATGGTTACCAGTCCAGACCACTTAGACCTCCAAAGGTCTGTGAATGAGTAATCCAGTTGATTGTATATTTTTAATTTAAAGGATACTTAGCAAATTAATACTTTACTTTGAGATTTTATATATATTAATTATATATTATATATTTTATAAAATATGTGTGTATGTGGGGGGGCTCCGCCCACAGGGCCCCTCCTGGCTGCCACAGATGAGAATAAGTCTACCAAGACATGATCTGCTTGGGGAGGAAAGGTGGCCGATCTCTCAAAGGAGAAGGGCCAAGAGCCTTTTCCTCAATGGGCTGTTATTGGGTTTAATTTGCACAGGAATACAGGTAAAGCTCATCAATCATTGTCAGGCAGTAAGGATCAAACAATAGATAACATACAAAGAACTCTGAGGACTTATTCTGAGTCAGGGTCAGTTAGCTAAAGTGCTATAAAACTTTGGAGAACAAACTCATTTCAAACTCATGTTTGGACCCTCAGAAAATTGAGGACATTCTTAGCAAAGCAGGTTTCACAGGATTTTATGTATTCTCTCCTAGGCCTGATCTCCTCGGGAGTCCGCCCTTTCCAACACAGAGCTGCACTGCCCTCTGTCATTGTTTCAGGCTTAAGTCAGGCAGGGGGAGTAAGGCAGCCAAGAGATTAGGAGACTTCTTGCAGACAGAATGAGGACTCAGGCTATGTCAAAGCGAAGGGGTGAGGGTCCATCACCACCTTTTTCTATAGCCCCCCAAGTCCTTTCCTGTGGGCCTCTTGGTGACCATGCGTGTCTTAGGTTGTCCCTCCCTTGAGGAATCTTACCTGTCATTGGCTAACTGGTCAGGCTCAGGGCCAAGCAGGGTAAAGTAAAGTGGGCAGAGGCAACGCCCCTGCCAGGGAGATAAGCTTATCTCCTTAATGGCTTATGGTCCCAAGGTCTCTGACTCAGTCTTAACCATGGGGGGGTTACAGCTTCTGAAACCAGGCAGGGCGGTTGCCAACATATATGTACACATATCTAATACTATTAATTGATCAAATACACATCAATATATAATAGATCAAATATGTATAATTATATATGTATTTATATTTGACTGTGTGTGTGTACATATATATATATAGCATTTATTTGAAACATAGACATCTAGGCCCAAAGAGATATCTGACAAAGAATATCTTAATTTAACATGCTAAAAAGTGGTTTAATTATGCTTTAAGTTGTACAGTACAGTTCAGCAACAATGATAGGAAAAATTCTTTCCAGAATAAGAAATGCATATATACCTACCAAAGGATTAAGAATTTGAATTTACTGCTGTTTTCTCTATCTCCAAAACTAGACAACATGCTTAAAATGATACAAAGCAGTGATGATTCAGATGAAGGCATTTCCTAGGGTTGAACAGGTGATGACACCTGAAATCAGTAACATTGATTCCACAGGAAATATTCTGTTATAGTCAATAATATTATCATAAATTAAAAATATAAAAGTTTACATTCTCTACTCAGCTAGCAAATACTTTGTATCAAAGTGCCAGGCCCATTTCATTTATTATGAACATAGGCATATGTACCTGAGTTTGAATATTGGGAAATGGACATTTACCCCAAAATAATTAAATCAACTGCTTAAGGAGGAAAGGCAAGTAAATGAGAAAAGGCTTTTCTAACTATAAACCCTAATGTCTTTTCCTATGTTTGTTTGCCCAGATAATTTGAGTCAGGAGCATAGTGTTTGGTCATATGAATTGTATCATATCCATAGACTATGTCATAATTTTCAGACTATATTTTATAAACCATTTAGAGAGGAAAGTGTTGTCATTAAATATATAGCTAAGGCACTTTGTTGCCTGTGATATAAATTCCTTGATCATAAGAAGTGCGTGTGGAATACCATGATGGTGTCTGAGGCATCTGTGAGTACAGGGATGGCGGTAATAGCAGAAGCATTATGGCAGGGAAGGCAAATCCGTTTGTAGAATATGCATCTATCTCAGTGAGGATGAAACTGTGCCTTCTCCACAATGGAAGAGGCCAATGTATTCAACCACTGACCAGGTGGCTGGGTGATCCCCTGAGAATAATGCCATGTTAGGATCTGAATGGTGTTTACTGTTAGCAGATTGCACATTCGACACTAGTGGTAGCCGAGTGGGACAAAGTAAAGTCTATGTTGTAGATCTCATACATAGCCTTCATCACTGCTACCATGATACTTCATTCATGGGCCATGAAATCAAACTCAAACTGAGGAACAAAATTTGATCCTGATTTCAAATTTAATATAAAACAATAGTAATCAGTACTGTGCAGTTGCTCTATAAGCATAAGTATGTGAATAAACAGAATACTATAATAATGCTAGACATACACCCAACTGATTTTCAACAAAGTCACCAACACCTTTGCACATTGGAAAATTGTAGTCTTTTAAACACAGTCCCAGAATTACTAATATAACCCATAAAAAAAAGTAAACCTTGACCATTATCATATATCATACACAAAATTTTAATCAAAATGGACCACAGACCTAAACATAACTGCTAAAACTCCCAAACTTTTACAATACCAGGGAGAAAAACTTTCAATCTCAGAGTAAGCAAAGATTTCTTAGCTAGGTAACAAGAAGGAAAAACCTTCAAACATTTTTTAACATAAATTAAAAAAATATTCCTTCAAAAGTATTGATACAATAAAAATATTAAAATGCAAGAAAAGAAATGTGAATATCCTGTAAATGCATGTGTATTCTGCAGTCATTACATTAATAGAAAACAAACATGGAATAAATAAAATTACCAAAGCCTAAGTTGATTCTACAAAAGATTAATCAAATTCACAAGCCTCTGGCAAGACTTGAGAGTGATGAGAAGGAGAAAGGGTAGAAGCAGAGAGAAAACAACTATTTAAAAATAAAATGATTAAAACTCACAGATAAACACATGAATAACAGAGTAGAATTTTGTGAAAATTTTAAAACAACAATAAAATTGAAAACTTACATGAAATGGACATATTCCTAAAATAGTATCTATAACTTCAGAAAATCAGCGACATTTTGAAAGAGAAAAGTTGAATAATTCCAATCTTATACAAATTACCTCAGTGTATAGAAAAAAATAAAACACTCTCCATATCACCTTTGAATCTAGAAAATCTTCCATATCAAAACCAAATAAAGACATTAAAAAACAGAAAAGTTGCTTGCCAATTTCACTCACAAACTTAGATGAAATCCTAAACAATTGTATGAATGCAACTGAATCCAACAATGTGAAATAGATAATAACTCTTTACCAAAAATCTACAGACAGGTCAACATTGGAAACTCCGTGAATATAATTCATCCATTAGCATAGTTCAAAAGAACTGTGTGATATTCTTTTATAGTAAAAATTGTCAACAAAACAGTAACCTTAACCTAATAAAGAGTATCTATGCAAGACTTACACACACATTTCACTTAAATGTGTAACATTCAAAACAGTTGTTTTAATAAAGAGCATAAGACAAGGTTATCAACTGTCACCAGTTTTAGTAAACATTATAGTGGGGATTCCAGTAGGCTCACCAAGACCAGGAAAAAAAAAGTTATAAGGTTAAGAAGGTAATAAACAATACTGTTACTTTTTTACAAAGGAATCTACATGTTATTAGAATTGTTTCAGTTTATTATATTTTTGGATTAAAATTAATGTTAAAATTAATTATGTATACATTATCCAGAAGAAAAATAAAAAGTGGAAAAATTTTTAAAATACCATCTTATCATAGCAAGAAAGACTATAAATGACATAGGAATTTGTAGCCAGGGACATATTCCATGTGTTGTGTGAAAGATTACAAGTTCATCAGTGTGTCTGCTTGAAGAATCCAAATAGAATATTGGTAGGAATTGTTTGAACGTTCTCAAAAAGATGGCCACCAGGGAACCTGAAGTGACAGGAAAAACCAGGCTCGGAAGAGGATTCAGTTCAAATGGGTGAAGGGATGTGCTATGCAAGGAAGTTCACCTGATCAGGCACACTTAGGCTTGTAAGTGTGTTGTTGCCTGGTAAAACCAGAAACAAATCTTTGATAAACCAAAGGCTCTGTTGGTATAACCTGGGGCTGGAAATTAGGCATTATGGGATTTGGACAGAAGTTTAAATAAAAACAACAGTGATATAGATTTCTGCACAGTGGGATTTAAACTAAACAGATATTTTTCACAGAGTTATTCAATTATGGCCGAGTAATACTAATTAAATATAGATCTGAGATTGAATTGATGAATCAAGAATAAATTGTTTATGTTTTAAACATCAAATTGCAGTTGTATGAACTCTTAAAAACTGTTATTTTAATTTTCCCCTTTAATGCCCTTTTTATTTTTTAACAGGAAGAGTGACTATTCTTTGCAGGTGGCAGGCCACTACATCTGACTCAGATGATGCTTGCCTTTTGCTACCCCTGGGAAGTTGTACATGCATCATTATAGTGTCACACCAAAGTTCCAGTTGGATCTCTGAGTTTGGTTATTTCCATTAATGTCCCTCCTTTGTCTCCATCAACTTTCTGAGCCTTCATCCTTACAATTCAGTTAACCATCCAAGATACATTTTCTTCCCTCCTTCCCATGTTCTACCCATACCTCTTACTGTGGGCCTGTGTAATATCACCTTTGTTTCCTTATCGGAAATTTAATGATTATACCTCATAAATATATAGAATACATGGAATAATGTATATTAGCTATTGCTTAGTACTATTAATGACAAACAATATACATTCAATTAACAGATATTCTTAGTATGATTAAGACAATTTCATTTTTGTTTATTTAATAAGCACATATGAGGTATTTCCCATTTCCTTGGCATTGTACTAGTGATGCAACTGTGAATAAAGCAGCTGCGATTGCTGCCCTAGTGGAAATTACATGAAAGAATAAAGGTGAACTTTTTGCAGCAACTCTGAAATAACAAGTGACTGATTTCTGACTGCCTTTTTCATTGATCTCTGTCACATGTGACTATTGAGCATTTAGACTCCGTTTTGTTTTTGGATTACTCTCACATTTGGTGTGTGTGTTTGCCACACATACAAACCTCTGTGCCCTGAACTATGGCTTGGCCAGGCTCTTCTTACCCACCATGTTTTTCCAGTAAGGGGACAGTGTTGGTTCCATACTCCATTTCCATCTTCATGATTCATCAGTAGCATCCAAGACCTTCTAGGCTAATTTAAAGAGATTTTTATATAGCCCTGATCTTTTCATAAAACACTTCACTATTTGGATTTAACTAACCCAGAAACTCTTTGACTTCCAAATCCTCTCAAGTGTAATGACACCATTTCCCACCCCCATCCCAAGAAGAGACATTACCATTTAATATTAGCAACTGTTGCTCAACAGACTCTTAGTCTTGACATATATAACACATATTTATATCACCCATTTCTTATTTTCAGCACCAATTTCTAAGTTTCCCTGGAGCATGTGGTCGAATTCATTGTCCTTTCTACTCCAACTCCTAAACCCATTACAATTCCAAAAATCTCCTGGTTCCCTAGCCTATTAATTTCTATAGCACTTTCACCTCTATTCCCTTTCTTCACCCTCTTGTGTTGGAACATGGTGCTTCTTCTTATTACTCAAATGTTGTTCCATCTCTAAAATCTTAAACTTGGAAATTCCTGTATCCAACCAGGGCTTTTCAGACTCTTGCAATCCCTAAAGTAATAGTGTTCTTTGACCTCCAGTTTCTTGACCCTTTCTTAATTTTCTAGGCTATCAACTTCCAGTTGGCTTTGCTTTTTCTCTCCTGATCCTGGGCTTTTCAAAGTCCCACTATTCAATACACAACATCTCTCTGAGTGGCATCACATTAAAAAAGTGCTGTGGTTGATTGCTTATCTATTTCCACCACTATATTTAGAATTATTTTAAGGTAGAAACTGTATCTTTAGTAACCTTTATGTCCCTAGGGACAAGCTAATGACAAGTACTCAACATATATTGATATGGAATATCCACTTGAACCAAGTGATTGTCAATGTAACTCATTTAGGTGCTCGGTATAGAGATTTTCAACATTTACATGTTGTTTCAATTTATGAGGCAATGACATAGAAGATTTAGAGTAAGTGGTGTCAGCATGAAGACTTGGATTGGAGAGGCTTAAAACAGTTGCTGCCCAGGCAGTTAATTTTAAGGATTGATGGAATATTATTTTTAGATCATGTACAAAATATAGGCAATTGCTTTCATAGTTATTAATGGCAGCTGTCAGGCGTACAACTATTGACTGGAGATGAGTCAGACTGGTCATAAAAAATTTTGAGTCCTGAACACAAATGGAAGAGAGAAGGTCCTATAATTGTTTATAAGCTTAACAAAGAGAGCCTGCTAATTAAGTATTGGAGTGTTTACCTCCACAGCCATCATGGGAAACTAATGAACTTGTTCAAAGGACACAAGGAAGTTATCACCTGCTTTGTCAGTCAATAATACTGAAAAGAGCCAATTTCCATCACTGTAGGGACTCACAAATTAATTCCAATGTCACCAGATTTTTAATGGGTTTCAAAGCCTACATACTGGGTAGTAAAGTTTAGCCATCCACCTTTTGTCATATAAAAGTCATTTTCAAAATTATGAAATATGTCCTAACATTGTACACATTCCTGTATTATTCACTTTATCTAGAGAAGGAAGGGGATACAGAAGAAAAAAGAGAGAGAAAAATGGTCTGTTTTGCTAGGGCAAAGAACAGAAGAAATGGATTAAAAATACATGATTTATTGAAAATCTCACTGTTTTCTGTAAGTCTAGTAGTTTTATCAGCAAACAATAACCATGGCACAGTAATGAGAACACAATAAGCAAGAGACATCCCCCTACCCCAAATATGCTAGCCATGATAAGATTAGCACTCTAAAATGTATGGTTGTTAGTAGAAAAATGTATCATTTTTGATATAGAAAACTATAAAATTATATTCAAGACAAGTATTTAATATTATATAAATAGTTGAGATTACTTTAAGATGAAATGATGTATTCATGAGTTCCTTCTCTCTCTCTGTTTTTCCTTTTGGACACAGACAACAGTGTGGTGACTGCGGGAGAAGTTAGGTGGGAGGAGGTGAAGGAGGGTATAGGGGGAATAAGTGGTGACCGATGGAGACTTAACTTGGGGTAGTGAACACACAATATAGTATATGATGTGTTGTGGAATTTTTCACCTGAAACATGTGTAAGTTTGTTAATTGGTGCCACCTCAATTAACTCAATGAGAGTAAAATAAATAACAGAAATAAATGAATAAAATGATGTAGAACAATTGATTTATAGTTAATTATTATGTTATTTAGGAAAATAAATTTATTATATCATTATAAGAAGGAAAGACAAAAACAGAAGTGCAATTGGAAAGGAAAACCTGAAAGCTATGATATTTAGTTTGGGATCCAAACTATAGTAATAAATTGTATTCAAAGCAAAATAAAAAATTGAGTCTTGAATAAGTGTTTTTCACATGTGTCCAAAAAATATCAATAAGAACATCTAGAAAATAGTCACAAATGTATGAATTAAATGACTAAACATGAGATTGCATTTCTGTTTTAGAAAGATTATTCTAATTCAGGAGTGGACATTTGCATTGTTTCTAGTCTTCAGCTATTAAAAGTGAAGTTGCTATGAACATTCATATACATGTTTTTTAATTTTTCTTTTGTTATTGCATAGAACAACTGATCTTTGAATATTGATTTTGCATCTTGCTATGTTGCTTAATTTGTTAATTTCACAGGGTTTTTTTGTGTGACATCTTTAGGGTTTTCCACATATTGAATTATGTCGTCTGTGAACAGAAAAATATTTTACTGTTTTAAAAATGTGGATTCTTTTTGTTTCTTTTCCTTGTCTAATAATTCTGGCTAGAACTTCCAATACTATGTGGAACAGAAGTGGAAAAGATGGCCATACTTGTCTTGTTCCATCCCTTAAGGTAAAAGCTTTCAGTCTTTCACCGTTAAGTATGATGTTAGCTGTAAGTTTTTGTTAATATGACCTTTATTGTTAAAGGAGTGAAGTGTTAGCCACTCTGATGATGACATCACTCTCATGGTCTTTATTATATTAGGCAGGTTTCCTCCTATTTCCAGTTTGTTGAGCATTTTGTGAAAGAGTGTTGAATCAATTGCAAAGTTCATGGTGTTTGGGGTTTGTTTTTTCCTCTATGATATATTTTTACTTCACTTCTACAATACGATATAAAGGCATTGGTCCAAGTTTGTCTATTTGCATATGGACATCCAATTGTACCAACACCATGTATTGGAAAGAGTATCCCTACTTTATAATTGTGTTTGTAACTATTTCAAAAATCATCTGTGCATGCATCTTAATCTATAACTGGATTTTCTGTTCTGTTTCATTGATTTATTTATTCATATTTATACTATTACTATACTGTCTTGAAAACTATTACTGTACTGTCTAAAAAACTATTACTGTAGTTTTTTAATGTACTGAAATCAAGTCGTTGTTGTTCTTCAGAATTATTTGGGCTATTCAAGGTCCTTTTTATTTCCATGTGAGTTTCGGAACAGTCAATTTGTATGAAAAAAAACTCCCAAGATTTTGAGTGGGATTGGATTGACTCTTTAGATCAATTGGAGGGTATCTGACATTTAAAAAATACTGAGTTTTCTTATCCATGAAAATGTTCTATCTTTCTTTTTTTCTAGGTCTTCTAAGGTCTTCTGAGTCTTTCAGCAATTCTTTGCAGTTTGCAATGTACAAGTTTTATACATTTTTAATGGTGAAAATCTCATTTTTATTTAATTTTTGATTGTTGATCATTTATACACGGATACAATTAATTTTTGTATAGTAATCCACTATCCTGAAACTTCGCTGAATTCAATTATTACTAAAACAAAGTAGTTGAGGTTTTTTGTAGATTCCACTGAATTTTCTACATAAGTAATCATGTCATGTGTGAATACAGTTTTAACTCTTTCTTTCCAACCTAAATTACTGTTATTTCTTTTTCTGAGTTTTTTTGAACTAGCTAAAACCTCCAGTAAAATGTTAGATAAAAGTAGTGAGAGAGATAAAAATCTTCTTCTGATTTTGAGGGGGGGAAGCATTCAGTCTTTCACCACTAAGTACGTTAATTTGTGGGTCTTCGTAAAAGTTCTTTATCAAGTTGAGAAAGTGTCCTTCTATTCCTAGTTTCCTGAAGTCTTTTAATCATAATAGGTGTTAGAGTTTGTTAAATTATTTCATTAAACATGAAATAATCATATTGCTTTTCTTTTATAGTTTCTCAGAATGCTGAGTGACATTGATTTTCAAATGTTAAATTAAACTTACAACCTTGGATAAAACTCATTTGGTAATGATGTGTTATTTACACACTGTTCAATTTTATTTGCTAAACTTTTGTTAGGAATTTCACATCTATATATTCATGAGGAAAATTGCTCTGTTGTTTTCTTTTCCTTATACAGGTATTTCTCTTGCTGGATTGAGTATCAAGGTAATTCTGGCCTCATGAAATTCATTGGGAAGTATTCCATCTTCTTTAATTTGGGTGGAAACTATGGGTAGAATTAATATTATTTTCACTTAAATGTTTTGTATACCAATTAAGTATTCTGAGACTAGTTTATTTGTTTCCATGGGAAGGATTTTAATACAAATTTAATTTTATTAGTAGATATAGGGCAATTCAGATTATTCACTTTTTCTTAGATTAATTTTGCTAGTTTGTATATTTCATCTAGGTGGCTTGCTTGAATTTATTGACAGTTATTTGAAATATTTATAATATTCCCTTATTATCCTCTTAATATCTGTAGAATCTGTACTGATGTCACCTCTTTCATTTCTGATTTTGGTAATTCTTCTCTTCCTTCTCCCTCTCCCTCTCCCCTTCTCTCTTTCTCATTCTCTCTCTCCCCTTCTGCTGGTCCATCTCCTCCACCTCAATTCTATCTCTATGTCTACCATCTCTCTATCTCTTTTTTGCCTGATAGTTCTTTGTATAGTTTTATCAATTTGATCAACTTCCCAAAGAACCAGATTTTTGTTTCCTTAATTTTCTCCTTTTTTTTAAATTTTATATTTCATTGAGCTTTTTCTTTGATCTTTGTTATTTTCTTGTGCTTGTTTTGGGTTTAATTGACTCCTCTTCTTTGTTTTATCAGACTGAAGCTGAGGCCCTTGACTTACTTATTCTTTTTTGTTCATTTTTTCCTGAAGTTCTCCAAATTTGACATAATCATCTCTCTTTGTTTCACTTGTATACACCTACTCTATTAAATATCATGAGCATCAAAACTGATTTTAGAGAAGGAGAATGCAACATTTGGCCTTCCTAGTTAACCCCAAAATAACTTAATCTTTTCTTTTTAAGTTTTAAATATTTTCTGGGACATTCATGATGGGGAGAGGAAAAAGCTATAAAATAAAGCAGCAAACTGGTCTAATCACTCAGAATTCTCAAAAAAACCCAACACCTTTAAAAAGTCTCTTGTCTTTGTTGAGATAACAATAAAGTTAAGATGATCCTCTTGATCACTTTTTCAACACTGTTTCTTAGATAATTAAAAAAATTATTTAAGTTGATTTTCACATGTCTTTGAATGAACCATGTCAATTCCTCCCCTCCTTTATCCTTTTTCTCTTTTCTTAGAGTTATATTGAATGTGTGTGTATGTGTGTGTGTGTGTGTGAGAGAGAGAGAGAGAGAGAGAGAGAGCCTGGGCTTAGATGGTGGATTGTTTGGTTTTACATAGTAGCTCTATCATTTCTCATGGCTAGACCTTAATCTCTTTATCCAATGTGACATAACAGATCACTCCAAAACTTGTTACTTTAAATTACAATCTGTTTTTATTTTATCTCTTGATTTTATGAGTCAGGAGTGCATTCTATATATCCTCTGAAGGTAACTAACTTAGAACTCCTCAGTGGGTCCAAGTGAACAAGGAAGACACTGCAATCTTGTTAAAAGCTGGCTCAAGACTGCCTTAGTGCCATTTCTAACATACTTTATCATCAAAAAAGTCAGAGGCTCAAGAAGAGAAATAAACCCCACCATCTAGGGAGGCACATTAAAGGAATTTGCAGTTCTTTTTAATACAGAATTATGTATGTCAGTAGATACTAGTATTCCTAGACAACTGATTATGTAACATTTTCATTTGTTATACTAAGGAGGCTTTTATTCATAATCTATCTGAACATCACTAGTTTTTTTAAAAAAGGTTACTTGTTGAGTGATTATAAAATTGAGCTATGCATATGGCTGGAAATTTGCAAAGCATAGCAAAAATTGAAGTGGAAGAGAAAATTCAACCATAATCCATCCAGAAGAAGCCACTCTTAATTGTAAAGTTCTTGTCAGTGTTTTAGTTTCTTTTAAAGTTTTTTTCTTGTTATAATGTAGACAATTGAAATTATAAGCTAAAATAATCAAAAAGAAAAATATCCTACCTTAGAACTAAGGATAACAGTTTATTATAATCCTTCCTAACCTGTTTTACTACACTTATGCTATTATAAACCATTGAAATAATATATAATGCTTATGTTGCTTATAGCATTCTCAAGTATTTTGCCCTAATATAAATGGAAACTCACTTATCAAACATGTTGACAGCCTCATATATCAGACTCTTCTAGGTTGTTGAGAAATTTATATTCTAGTGATGGAAGGCAAACAATAAAAAATAAATGACTCATAAATAGAGAGCAGGATGACATCTGGGGATGGTTAGGGGATGGAGGAATTGAGCAAAAAAGCAGAAAGGACTCATGGACATGGACAAAAGTGTGGTGATTGTGGGGGGAATTATAAGGGGAATAAATGGTGATGGAAAAAATGCAACAAAAAACAAATAAATGAGATAATACAGGAAGTAACGATTGCTCTAAAACTAAACAGGGTGCTGGGATTGACATGGCTGGTTTGGCTGGGCAGTCAAGAAAACCGTTGCTCCTGAGATGCTCTAGAAGTTGTCATCTGAATACAAGGAGTCAACCATGAAAAGATCTGAGAAAAGAGCATCCAGGAAAAGGAATAAGCATAGGGAAAGGCCCCAAGGCATTAATGAACTTTGTCTGTTTGAGAAGCAGAGACAAGACTATTATGGCTGAACAAGAAGAGTCAGGAAGAGCCAAGACTACCTAGACCCTTGGAGACAGGGTGAGAAGACAGGATTTTATCACAAGTGCCACAGGAAGCCCAAAGTGATTTTAAATGGGGATTTGATGTAACCTTATTTATTCTAAAGAAAATCACTCCAGCTACTATATGAAGAATGAAATATAGGAGGTCCTTTGGAGAAGGCAGGAAACTAATGTGAAGCCTATCATCGCAACCTAGCCAAGAGCTGTTGGGTGTTGAAAATAAGGAAATAGGGGCTTAGAAAAAGTAGTTATATTTCAAGTACAATTGAACAGTTGACAATACCTCCCTATGCATTTGATTTTTCAGGAACTTAAGGAAAGGAAATATAATTGTAGTGATTAGAAGAACAAGGCTATTTATAGCATGCTTCACCTCTAAATCAATTACTTGTGTATGATATATTTTTTTCTAGAACTATATGAATAATGAAGTAATATATTTAAATATCATAGAGCTTTAAGGTTCACATTGTTGGTGTTTTAAAATGATTTCAACTTCAGTTGCTCTACTGAGTAAACAGGAAAGTCAACAGCTTAAAGAGGAACTAGCTGTCAAAGCAGAAACTCATTACCATATATTATTAAAATATATTGATTTTTTAAAGAGAAGGAGTCCAGAGTTGGTAAAATGTGACAAATTACAAGCTACCAAAGTAGTGGTATTAGATTTCAGTGTCATATAAAAAAATAGAGTCAATAGGGTTTCTCATTCAGTATTTGATGACCTCAGGTACTTTTATGTTTTGCTAATAGTTGGAGATTCACAACTATTAAGCAGGAGTTGCAGCTTGACCTAAAGAGACATGGTTTTACATAAGGGCATATGGTCCTGAGATCTGTTCACCTGGACTTAGACAAATTTTTCTCTCATGTGGAAATATCTTAGCAGAAGATCTATGATGTAGAAAAGAAATCATTTTGATACGAACAATTAGCATATTGCCTCACCACTCTCAAGCAAACTGAAGAGGTTTGACAACTGTTGTTAGTCCTTGGGTGTTCACGCAAGTGCTAATGAATCATAGTAAAATAGCAACCATTATGCATCACATTGCAAGAGACAATGCAAATGGATAAACCATTTTCTTTGGCTTTCTGAAGAGCAGAGAAAATAGGGGACTGTAAAATTAAAAAGTAAAATGTTGATTTAAATGGCCTCTTTGAACTCCAATATAAGCCTGCTCTGAAGACTTACTTAAGTTTTCATCTCAACCTATATTTGTTAGTGTGTTAATCTATCCCTCCCAAACCTAAAATTCTGTGTTAGGTCAGATTTAATGAGGCAAAGAGCTGAAGGATAATCATGTACTTAGTTTTACTTTCATTTGTAAAATTCAAGTGATAACAGAGATGGTTTGGATGATAACCAAAAATGTGATAAAATTGAGTGTCAATCCTGGCTCTGCTAGAAATGGCTTTGTAAACTTGATATTGTCAATACCCTGCTTTTCCCCTTGCAAAATTAAGGTAATGATAGAATCATCCACATATACTTGGTAAAGATTAAGTTTAAAAATATGTTGCAGGTGCTTAGCAAGACATGTATGAAGTCTGTCCAGAAAAATATCCAGCCATTGTTAATATAATAAGAATGGTTTGTGCAACATTGATGTAACGTGACAGCCAAGGAGAGTGGACTGGAATGTGTGTGTGCAAACAATGATGACTTCACTGTACTAGTCAGCGGGGAAGGTAGATGCAAGTGAGTGAGCATGTGTACTGTGTGGCCGTAGCATTCAAAATAAGCAAGTAGAGAATGAATCTGTATCAAATTTCATGTTAAGCTTGAACATTCCTCCCCAGAAAGTATTTGGGGAGGAATGTTCAGAAGGCAGCAGCTATGGGCAAGAGGTGACAGGCAGCTTCATCACAGCAATGCGCCCACTCATGCATCACATCTGGTGCAGAGCTTTTTGGTGAGACATCAAATCACCCAGGTGACTCAGCCCCCTACAGCTCAGACTTGGTGCCCTGAGACTTCTGGCTTTTCCCAAAACTAAAATCACCTTTGAAATGGAAGAGATTTCAGACTATCAGTGAGACTCAAGAAAATGCGACAGGGCAGCTGATGGCAATTGGGAGAACTTGTGAGGTCTCAAGGTGCCTACTTTGAAGGGAACTGAGACGTCATTGTCCTATGTAGAAGGTTCCTTGTATCTTGTATCTTCTTCAATAAATGTCTCTATTTTTCATATTATGTGGCTGGATACCTTCTGGACAGACCTTGAAAATTCTGCTTTACTATGTGTTGGCTCCATTGTCAGGGACCGTTTGCAGTCACCATGCTTTGCTTCTCAGTGACAAAATGTCTGCCAGCAGCTTGCATTTCACAATTTAATCTTTAATAAGAATTCCATTGAGAAGTAAGAATGTGTCTTCCTTGATATCTGCATCAAAGACAATAGAATTGACTTCACATAATAGATAAGTCATTGAGAACCAGAGATCTGATGTCTGGTTGAGCAGAACAGGAGGACTACACGCCCACCCTTGGAATCAAGAAGGAAATCCAGAGCCTCCCAAACCACACTGACTTAAGGAGGAAGAGAAGTTGTTTCCCTAGAGAATCAGGGGCATCTGCCATAGAATGCAAATTCTACAACACTGATTCTACATTGCATAACTCTGCATATTATCTTTAAAGTTCTCTGTAGCTCAGGATACTCAGTTATAAGGTACTCTACTTGATAAAGCTCCTGTAAAATTCTAATGAAATTATATACATATACATGAAACAAACACACCAGGCTGGACATGTTTTAAGTGCTAAATACATGTTAATTCTTTCAGGAGTGATACAGAAAAAAACAGCATGTAAAAAACACAGCTATAATGTCTTCATTATTATTTTCTATTGCATAATCATAGCCATCTATATCTTGTTCTCTTATATATATTTGTTGGTTTTGCACTAGTTTATCATCCCAGTCTCTTTAGCATTTCATCATCCCACTTTAAGTGTAGTACCCAGATCAGAGCAAGTATGTTTGGTATGGTCTGTTCAACATAAAACTGGTTGTAATCTTTAATTTGGAAACACTTTCATTGATGACACTTGAGATTTTCATGACAGTTGTGCAGCATTTCACTCCTCACAGATATTTGAACCAACTAAAATTCAAGCTTTCTCTGTAAGCTCCACTGATAACTTCTAGTTTTTCTGATCTGTGCCTATGAAATTGCCTTTTGGAGCATATGTTATGAAATTTATTCTTATTCAGTGTTACCCTGCTAGACTTTGACAATTATGTATGCTTATTTATTGATTATTGACAGTCTCCTTTTTGGTTTGGATCAACCAATCAAAGCTTCAGAGCATGCAGAAATTTGACCAGTGCTCTCTAGTGTCTTTATTCTTAATGAGAACAAAATAGGGACTCAGCAAATGACAAAGTACTTTGGCACAGCACACATTTCTTCTAATTTGGCAGTAGTCTCACCAATAACATCCTAGTCATCCAATAAATCTTGAACACTAGTGAACTACTATGATCCAACCAACATGTACGTATGTATGTATATAATCTTGTTTATAAAGGATGCGGCAGTAAAGATAAACAAAAATTCTATCCTGTTGCTGCATACATAAAATTTTGCTAATGTCATCATTCAACCAACATTGATCTATGCCTTTGTCACCATTTCCTTATATGTACTTCACAATAGGAACTTATTTGTGTAGGAATTCATAATGTTTATTTAAAGCAATTATTACCTCATCTATGGAAACAGAGGTACATCTAAGCAACTGAACAGTAGGAAATAAAGGTTATGGCCATTAAAATGGCATATCAAATAGTTTTAAAATGAAATCAGAATAAATCAGGTACAAACAAGAGGGTTGAAGACCAAATTGATGAGACTTTGAAATTAGAGTGATGGATGTTAGTTGAATCTATTCCCAGTGGAGCAACCTGCTGGCCTTGCTTCCGTAATGGCTATTGCAAATAATGTTGCATTGAACACGGGGATGCATATAACCTTTCAAATTAGTGTCATTATTTTTTAAGGTAAATATTAAGAAGTCAAATTGCTGGATTGCACAGTGGTAATATTTTTAACTTTTTAAGAAAACTTCAAACTGTTTTCCAAAATGACTGCACCAATTCATAACACCAACAACAGTGCAAAAGGGCCCCAGTACTTTCTGAAAGAAAAAAGAGAAAAGAGTGACTCAGGCAAGTATCTGTTATGCCAATGTTTATTAAAGCAGTATTCATAATAAACAGTTACAGACAAATAGTGAAAAGTGGAGACAACTCAAGTATCCATCAACAGATGAATAGATAAAAAAATTCAGCGGTATATTACTCAGCCTTAAAAAGGAATGAAGTTCTGACACATGCTGCAACATGGAAGAACCTCGAAAACATTACACTAAGTGAAATAATCCAGACACAAAAAGACAAATTTTGTATGGTTCCATTTGCATGAAATTTCATAGAGACCAGAAGTAGATTAGAGGTTACCAGGGGCTGAGGAGTAAGGGAATGGAGAGCTGTTACTTGTTGGTCACGATTTGTCTTTGGAATAATGACAAAGTTTGGAAATGGACAGTGGGGATGGTTGCACAACATTGTAAATTAATGCCACTGGATCGTACACTTAAAATGATCAAAGTGGAAAATTTTATGTTAAATATCTTATCAAAATAAAAATGGAGACAAGAAAAGAAATTGTTACAACTGTGATGACTTCTACTCATCCAGTTTCCTCTCTTACCTCTTAGGATTTGAAATTAATTACTGAAAAATAGAATACTAAGAACATGATATAATTTATACTTTACTAAATTGTGTTATAGACATTGTTTGATTTTTCCCTCCATTTGTTCATTTTGCCTCTCCTTCCTCCTATTACCCACAGTTCTGTTTCTTTACAAAGTAAAAGTCTTGTACAATGGGTTTCCCAGTAAAGGCAGTGCCATGGGGCACATCCTTAAAAGCTATGAGGCAGTTATTTATATTTGACTTGCTGTCACCATAAAACCAGGTAAGAACAAGCCATGTTAGTACACAATTCAGCCTCCATGATTCTAAAGAAGGTGCTCAATGAGATTGGTACCTCACGTTCCTAACCTCATCATGCATCTGAAAAAGTCACTCTTGTGTATTCAATGTTGTGTATGTTTAAAAATATACTCTAACATCGTATCTTAGAGGGAAGCATTTAGAACAATGGATTTCTTGTGGAAATTATTCTTTTTATATTTCCTGGACTAGAAATAAGAAAATCAACTCTTGCCCATTCTCTAGAAGCTGAAAAGAGAACACATTTGCAGATGAAATAAATTGTCTTTCTTCTGGTGAAATAAAACTGCAATTTACGTGCTCAGAAGCATATGTAAATAGCAGATTGAAACTTGGTTGCTGAGAAGTTTCTGTTCCCAGCCACATCTGTTACACTTGACAGATGCTCCAGTGCCAGCATCACACCAAGTAAAGTGAGACTACAAAAAAGTAGAAACCCCCAGCGTTTTAGCTTCTTTCTGAACAAAAACACCACTAACTCAGACTCTAGATTCTAAACTGAATAAGCTCTATACAATGTTTGCACCTTGTGGATGTAGAAGCATATGTGATTCCATGATTAAAATATCACACTCCTCATTCGTTGCTTCCTGACAGACAGAAGGTCTGGTTGCCTTAATCTTTAATTTGAGTTCATAATATTTCAAAATATTTTAATTTATTTCCTATGACAATCAAAATAAGAAACATTGTAACTTAAAAATGTGAAATGTTTATTCTCAGTCACAAGAACAGCATCACAATGTTACTAAGTGCACATGCAAAGAACATGAACAATAAACAGGAAATGAAAATAATAAACATATTAGACGTTGTTTGATTTTGCTAGTATTGAAATGAATGCAAGTTAAAACAGAAATGAGATAATATACAAAGCAAACATTTTAAATATTATATGATTTCAAAAGCTAGTGATGGTACACGAAATCCAGAGTACTACAGCATTGACTATAGAATAGAAAATTTATACATTGATTTTGGAGACCATTTTGGAGTATTAAAGGTAATTGAAAATACTTGTAAGACTCACTTAAGAAAGCTGCTGTTTAATTTCATGAGGATAAACAAGCACCAGCTATTAACTTCTTCCACAAAATTCAATCCTAGAAAAACCAAAGAGATACATGGATTTCAGAAAACAGAAACAAAAACAAAAAACAAACAAAACCTAAGTAACAGGTTCACAGCACTGAGTGTGTCTTGAGTTCCTTGTCTGGAAGGTGAGTGGCTGTAGGTTACATGGGAAGAGGGTAGGCCGAAACAGCAGTAGGAAAAGTTGCGGTTAATCATTTTCCTTAAAAAATTTTGAAACACAATATATATTTTAAGACATATGAATAAATTTTAGTGTACAGCTTGGAAATATTAATTAATTAATTAATTAATTAATCAATTAATTAATTAATTTTAAACAAAGAATAGTCTTTATAGAAAGATTTTATTTATTTATTTTTAGACAGAGGGGTAGGGAGAGGAAGAAAGGGAGAGAAACATCAGCGTGTGGTTGCCTCTTGTGCGCCCCCCCCCCTCCACTGGGGACCTGGCCTGCAACCCAGGCATGTGCCCTGACTGGGAATCGAACCAACTACCCTTTGGTTAGCAGGCCGGAGCTCAATCCACTGAGCCACACCAGCCAGGGCACTTGGAAAGATTTATAAATGTCACTACCACTAGGATCAAGAGAAAGAATATTACAAACATCAACATGAAGACAAAGAACATTACCAACATCCAGAAGCCTCTCTCCTGCCAGAAACCGATCTTTCCTCAGACAGTAAAACAGATTAGTTTGGGTTATTTTTAATTCATGTAAGTAGAGTTATACTCTTTACATGTTCTGTGTGTTGCTAAAATTGCAGAGGAAAGATTCACTTTATTGCGTGTAGCAGAACTATATTATTATAGTTGATATTAATTTTTATTATTTATTTTAGATATTTATTACATTATATTTATTGTTTCTATGCTATCTATTAGTCATTTTGTTATCAATTATTCTGTTATTTATTATTTTAATGGATATATCAGTTGTTTATGAAATATTATATAGTATACCATTGTATGTCTATATAAAAATATTCAAAATCATACTCAATGGGGATTTGAGTTGTTTTTAGATTTAGGTATTATATTTTCAAAAGCTGCTAAATTTTTTTGTATATATTTTTTGGTGCAAAGACACATTAATTATATTTGGTCTATACCACATATAATTATATTTGGTCTATACCACAAAGAGTGTTAAATTCTTGTTTTTTAGGGAGAAAACAAAAATAATGATAAGTTTAAGAACTCACAGATAATAAATAAAATACAATAAATCACATAATTTTACTGTTTTCTTATTTATTGGCAATAAATCCAAGAGTAGAAAACTCGATCATTCAATAGAAAGTGAGAGTAGAGAACAAAATCAGAAAGAATATACAATAAATGAAAAGTGTGAACAAAGATGTCAAGAATAATTACTAAAATAATAATTAGAATAAATTAAGATTGGTTAAACTTAATTCAAAAACAGCGGTTCTCAAGTTTAATTTAAAAGCTACAACAGATGTAATAAAGTTAAAAGGACACATTTATCTAAAAGGTACCATAATGCTTGAATATAAAAAATTGGACAATGATGCCATGGCTGGTATGGCTCAGTGGATTGAGTGCCAACCTGTGATCCAGAGGGTTGCTGGTTCGATTCCCAGTCAGAGCACATGCCTGGGTTGCCAGCCAGCTCCCCAGTATGGGACGGGTGAGAGGCAGCCACTATTTCTCTCTCCTTCACTCCCTCTCTTCCCCTCTCTCTGGGAAGAAATAAATAAAATCTTTTTAAAAAACTAGACAGTGATACCTGGTAAATACAAATAAAAGACATCCAGTTATTTGTCTTAATATAGGACAAAGTTTAAACCTAAATATGGCAGAAGTACCAAAGATATGTATCTATATCTATACCTGGTTAGATAGATAGATAGAAAACCTAGATAGATAAATGGATGGAGAGAGACATAAAGATGTATGTAGGTGTGTATAGATAGATAGATGATAGGTATATGGAATAAGTTACATATATGCAATGAGATATATGTATATAGATACATATGAAATAAAAGAATATGAAATACACTCCAGCATCCCACCCCTTAGTTCATGTCCATGGGTTGTACATATAAGTTCTTTGAGTTCTCTGTTTTGTATACCATTTTTTATCTCTCCCCGTCTATTTTATGCCTACTAATTATGCTTCTTCTTCCCTGTACCTTTTCCCCTCATTCCTCCCTTCCCCTCCCCCACTGAAATCCCTCCATGTGATGTCCATTTCTCTGATTCTGTTCCTGTTCTAGTTGCTTGCTTAGTTTTTGTTTTCATTGTTTTTCTTCTCTTTTAGGTTTATTTGTTCATGGTTGTAAGTTTGTTGTCATTTTATTGTGCATATTTTTTATCTTCCTTTTCTTAGATAAGTCCCTTTAACATTTCATATAATAAGGGCTTGGTGGTGATGAACTCCTTTAACTTGACCTTATCTGGGAAGCACTGTATCTGCCCTTCTATTCTAAATGAAAGCTTTGCTGGATAGAGCAATCTTGGATGTAGATCCTTGCCTTTCATGACTTGAAATACTTCTTTCCAGCCCTTTCTTGCCTGCAAGATTTCTTTTGAGAAGTCAGCTGATAGCCTTATGGGCACTCCTTTGTAGGTAGCTCTCTCCCTTCCTCTTGATTCTTTTAAGATTCTCTCTTTATCTTTAATCTTGGGTAACTTATTGATGATGTGCCTTGGTGTGTTCTTGTTTGGATCCAACTTCTTTGGGACTCTCTGGGCTTCCTGGAGTTCTTGGAAGTTTATTTCCTTTGCCAGATTGGGGAGGTTTTCCTTCACTATTTGTTCAAATAAGTTTTCAATTTCTTGCTATTGTTCTTCTCCTCTGGCACCCCTATAATTTGGATATTGGAACGTTTCAGGTTGTTCAGAAGTTTTGTAAGTCTCTCTTCACTTTTTTGAATTCTTGTTTCTTCATACTGTTCCAGTTGACTGTATATTTTTCCCTTTTGTTCCAAATCACTGCTCTGAGTCCTGGTTTCCTTCCTGTCACTGTTGGTTCCCTGAATATTTTGCCTTATTTCATTTTGGGTATCTTTCATTTGTTTTTTCATTTTTCAACCAAGCTCAATCAGTTCTGTGAGCATTTTGATCAGCAGGGCTTTAAATTCTCCATCAGATAGGTTGGCTATTTCCTCTTCGCTTAGCTCTCTATCTGAAGTTTTGCTCTGTTCTTTCATTTGGGCCATGTTTCTTTGTCTCAGCACACCTCTTAAGTTGTAAGGGGGTGGGGCCTTAGGTATTCACCAGGGCAGGGCAATCCTCCCTGCTGTGCTGCTGTGTTGCCTGTGGGGGAGGGGCCAGAGAGGGAACAGTGTAGCTTGCCTGCTTCTCTCTAACCCACTTTCTAACAAACTCTAGTGAGAGACTGGGAGTTTCTCCCACCATGGCAACCACTGTAGTCCACAGTCAGCTCTGAGTCTGGGGCAGAGATTTTTAGGGTGTGGAAATACTCTGTGTGATGCTATAGCTGTGGGTGTATGTCATTGCAGTCTAATTCCATAAAAGGTACAACACCCAGTGTAAACCCTGATGTAAACTATGCATTTTGAGTCATTATGATTTGTCAATGTAGGTGCATAAACTACAACAAATGTAGTCCTCTGATGGGGAATGTTGATAACGAGGGAGGCTGGGCATGTGTGCGGCAGGGAGAATACAGGAAATATCTATCTTTCTATCAAATTTTCTGTGAGACTAAAACTGCTCTAAAATTGTAAAATCTAAATTAAAAACAAACTAAATAAAATTCATATATAAATTTATAAAAAACATAAAGATAACTAAAATATCTAATCTTTGGAAGATATAAAATGTATTAAGCCATATGTTAAAAAAATTCACAATGGAAATTTCTGAAAACATATTTAAAGGTGACTGATAAAAAAATATCAAACACTACAGATCAGTGTTTGTGCCACAAAGCTAAACCAGTAAAAAGTCATTATGGGATTCCAGTGAAGACTTTAGTTGAATATTACGAGAAATTCAAAATAAGCATGTCTCAAGTCTGAACCAGGTGCCAAGTATAAGGGAGATTGGGCTGGTTCTATGGGAAGGTTGGAACAGCTTTTCCTCTTGAGCTGGTAAAATTAGGATGCATTCCAAATCTGTAGTAAAAAAAATCTGACTTGTTTCCAGATTTTAGTTTCTTTAAATACTATATAATATTTTCTTGAAAATAAAAGTTTAGAAAAAAGTTGGTTTTAGTTTAAAATCCCAGAAATTTGGGGGAAAAAAAACGATGAGTTACATGATTTAGATGGAACATGATTCAGCCGTCAACTATTTATGCTAATTGTGAAATGCCCTAATATAGATATTGTATGGGCAAAACCTCCAAATTTCATCATTATTATACCCTGTATCTATTTATTGACATCAGCCTCTTAAACTTTGTTTTACCTTGAGAATATTCTCACTTTTATTTTCTACTCATATTCTATTTAATTCAGTTGAGTAAAATGTTATGGAGAACCTGGTGGAAAAGGATATACTTAATCAAAGAGAAAAGATTGCTTTCTTGATGAAAATTTCAAACTATCACTTATTGAACACTTAATATGTGTTAGGTCCTATACATATATTCTAGATAATATATTCTATTTATATTACATAAAACCAAGCACAGAAGAAGATGGCATGAAAAGTGATAAACAATGTGTAGTTATGCATGCCTTTGACAAAGAATGCATGGCGTTGGTCCACCAAATAACTGGTATGCCAAAGACCAGTGGTGAGCCAGGAATCATCAGAGATTTGTTTGCATCACATTTTTGATGTACTTAATTTTTTTGCTGCAACTAGTTATGCCTATTTACATGGCAACCAGTCGGAGGGAATGTTGCTTTGAGCAGGTTATGTGACTTGGTATATGTAGATTATGGACTTACAAAAAAATGTGTGAGAGTACTCTTTTCAAGAGTACTTTGCTTCCTGAAAACTAAAGGTGTTTGGGCAATGATCAGTTTTGCAACACAACAAACATAGGTCTAATGAGAAATAAAGAAAATTGATTTTTCTAGACACTGGGAGATATTGCTATACTTTAATAATGATAATGAGATAATTATTGCTGACCTATTTGGATATATTTCCCCTGTTTATTCCCCTGAGAGTACCACCAGATTCTAATTTTTGAATGTTGTCAGCCTATGAGGGATAATCAATGGACTAATGCATTCCCTAAATTTATTTAACTCATTTTATTATGATATTGAGCTCCTTGCTAGCCAAAAAAAGAGGAAAGAAACTAAAATAAAACAAAAATAAACTATCTTTATGAGCTGCAAAGTCATCCTCCTCTTATCATTTATTAAGCTCTATCCTTAGTTTCTCATTTACTAGGAAAGCCTCTCAAGTCTTCCTAGAAGCTGTGTATGTGTGCAGAAATGTCCCACCACACACACACACACACACACACACACAGGGATGGGCTGATGATGCAGGCATTTCGAGAAGTCCTAGTTGGCAACAGCAGAGTTTGGAACACCTGCCAATCAAGAGGCAACTCCAGAACTAGCATGATGTTATAGCTTGAGGTGAGTAGGCAAATTGGAAAGTTTGGGTAGGTGAACTGCTTTGTAGTTGGTTTGGGTTACAAGTACACTTAAATCGTGGACTGCTTCAGATGGTTATGGAATGTCTGATGGAGATTGCACAAGGGATTAAAAATGAATATTTCCAAATAACCCATTGCTATTACTACTGGTTAAAATCTCTAAATCCCTTCTCCTGTTGTAGCAGTTGGATTTCAGGTAACCCTTCCGAGGTCTGAGCTTCAGGAAAATATTGTGATTGTATAAGAATTTAGATATAAAGTAATTAAAGGTAGTTATTATTTAAAACACATTTTCTTGGAGAATAAAATGTTTTTAGGAGTAGAGTTTGAAAGAGATTGTGAAACCTGGCAAATGGAGCATTCTTCAGAAATTAAAAGAAAAGATACAAAGAAGCTTTATTTCACCAGAGTGAAGATAGCAGCCAAAAATCCCCAAAACACTGGAAATATTGCAAACATTCTAGGAGAAGAGACAAATAATAAATAAAGTAAATATGTGACATAAATAGTATATTGGATAGTAATTAAAGCCTGGGGTAAAAATAAAGGAGTAGTTGTGGCATTGAAAGAGGGAAATTTGAACGAAAATCTATCCTAAGTGAAAGAGGAAGCATCATTATAGCTGGGGAAGCTCATTCCAGACAGAAGAAATTGCAAGTGACTTGACTACATGCCTGACACATTTGAAGACAGCAAACAAAAACAATTCTGTAATAATAAAGTAAAATGAGAAACTACCCTATATATATATATAGACAAATCCTAGTTGAAAACCTAGAAAATGGTTAAATGTAAAATCGAGTGATTTTTGCTTAACTTTAACTTTTCTTTCATTTAATTTTTCTGTAACAACCATAACTTCTTTTCACATTAGAACTTGTATTTTAAAGACTCAATGCACAGGGATGGATTGAGCAACTGAAGACTGTTCATTGATAAATAATGTAGAAACTAAACCTACATACCTGATATTGAGCACCAAATTTTTATATCCACTCCTGCCAAGTTCCTTGTCTTGTACAAGTAGTGGACAGATATCTCAATAAAATAAAATATTTTTAATTCTCTTCCCAGGACAATAGCTCCACCAACAAATATCCACACAAGAAACTCACTGTCTCACAGGGAGAACATCAGCCTTGTGCTTAATTTATGACTTCATAAGCATTCACCAAATTTGAGATAATGTCTTCACATTACTTATTAATTTAGTGAAATATCTAAAAAGGCACAGTTGAATCCTCAGCAGATGGCAAGTCTTAGTTCCTGAAATGGGATTATGGTTCTTCCTTTGCTGAGAGTTGACAGATGGGTACCATCACATACACCCAGGGCAGAGGATGACTACACAGAGATTACATGGGAACAACTGTGTTTAAGGAGCACACTCTAGTTCTGTCAGCTAAATCAATAAGTGACAGTTGGAACTATCAAGACATGGGGTGAAGGGGGCAGTGTCAGGAAATTGCTCTTAACCTTTGCCTTCATTTGTAGACAGCCAGCTCTGCAGAGAAACGGCCAAAATGTGAGTGCATCAGCTAGGAATGTGCACAATGGCATTCTGATTAGGCTACTATTTTTATAGATGGGTTTCCAGGGTTGTGAGACCTGAAATTGAATCGCTTTCTCTTCACATTGTATCTTCAGCACATTACCTGTAGCACAGCAGGCAAAATGTGTGTGGAGAGAGTTGACCTTTCACGTGTCAGATGCCTCGAGGCTGATCAATCTAAAGGTCAGCAAAACTTTTAGCAGAAGCCTAACCTTCAGGTTGTATTGAGCTAGAATTAGACTGAGCTGGTGTCTTTGCCCTCAATTGTGCAAACCAGCTTAATTCAACCTGGAATTACACCATCCTCACACTTTCCTGTGATTCACCTCAGTGTGCATTTGCATAAACATAGCTGATATTTTCTTCTTACCATTCTGTTTATCCTCACTATAATTGGTGATATGTTAATTATTTTAGTGGTTTTACATATTAGGGTAACATCAGCTATAATAACTAGCATGGATTAATACTTTAAAAATGTATATTTAGTTCAAGATCACAGTGCAATATGGAAGTCCCTGACAGCAGATGGATTTCCTACATATGCTAATTTAGGGATCCAGGCTCCTGCCAAATTGTGGATCTTTTAGCTGTTAGGGACCCCAGAAGCCTCTGTCTCCAACCCATGAGAGGAAACTAGCAGAATGAAAATTCAATGAAAAGTACAGTGGTATTTGTCAGTACCTGGAAATTTTGGAGAGATGTATCAAAGTTCTAGTCTCTTTCCTTCTAGGGTCAGAACTCTGTTGGGATTAAAGATATCAAAGGGAAAAGAAAGATTGAGGACTTTCTTCCAACCACCTCAAGTCCAGGAGTGTATGGACCTGTCACTCAACAGCTCACACAGCTGGGGAAGGACTTTTTGCTGGCTCCCTCAGACAACACCTTGTTAGATAGAATAGGCTCATAATTATCGGTGGCTTTATTCCCCCACAGAAGTGTAATGTCATTTCCTTTTTTCACTATTTACTGGGGTTTTTTTTTCATTACCATTTACCTCCCGTACACTCCACTCCCCACAGTCAATAACATTGGCGTCCATGTCCATGAGTCCTTTTACCTTTTTGCTCAATCCCTTCACCCCCTTATCACCCCCCATCACTATAGCTGTCAACCTGTTCTCTAAGAATCTGTCTCTCTTTAGTTTGTTAGTTCAGTTTGTTCATTAGATTCCACATGAGTGAAATTATATGGTATTTGTCTTTCACTGACTGGCTTATTTCACTTAACATAATTACCTACAGGTCCTTTTCCTTTACAGACATTTCTTACTAGTATCGTTCTTTTAAAACATCTTACTGGGGCAGCATCAAATACTGGAAAGAACATGGGCTTTGAATTTAAACAAGGACAATACAACCTGGTTTTGAATCCCTGTTCCACCACTTATGGTTATAATCTTGGGTGGTAAAATAAAACCAAGCCTTGAATTCTCCATGTTCAAACTGGTAATGCATCTAATCTCATTGAACATGACACTTATTTTGCATTCAGTAAATAGTCTCTATTGTCTCACCTAGATTATAATGACAACAAAGCAGGTAAGCTTGAAGATATAACTTTGGTAATGAGTATATCTAAGGTCACCATACAGGTCATCATAATACCAGGAAAATGTTGACAGTTTGGTCATTTTTCAAAAGGAGAGAAATACTTTGAGTTCCACCTTAGCCTTCTTTAAAACATTTCTATTAAATTATTTTAAAAGCGAAAAAGATGGAGGAATCAAGAATAAGGGTGAAAGTGGATATTCTTCACCTATGGTACCTAGGAATCAGAGTGGCTTTGGGGTCTTATTTCTTCATGGGTGATGAGATCTACTCTCTAGGTTCAGCATCTGCTGCCACTTGTACTGGCCATGAGAAAATGGCCAATTTCTCAGCTACTCTTTCTGTCTCACAGTCCAGAGGCATAGATTCCTGGATTAACACAGCAGGCTCTTAAATATTCTTCTGAGGGCTCATTTACTCTGCCATTGATAGAGTACCATAGAATGTGAACTTTATAAATTAAAGTTTGTTGGAATATTTCAAAGGCTTCCTATGGATGTTGGGACAAATCTAGAATACTAACACAGTTTATAAAGCTCTGTATTGTCCAAGTTCTTCTATCGCTCTGATTTGTCTTTTATCATTTGCACACTTTGTGTGATGCAGCAGTTAGGTGGGACTGTGTTCAGTCCTAGAATAACTGCACTCACTCTGTGGGTCCCAACTTACACGTTACTTGAACCCAGAACTCCCCTGTCCCTCACAACCAAAACTCAGACTAGACGTTTTCACTGTACCTTCCCTAACATGTAATTCTGTGCATGTTATGACATTGATCCTGCCATATTCTAGTTGTCCATTTTAATTTCATGTTTTAGCCATACTATTATACCCTCTGAATTAGGTTTAGGAGGCCACATTCACCAGAATTACTTAGGGAGCTTATTAGCAATGTGGATTTCTGGGCCCGATTCCAGTACCAATGAATCTGAAAGTAAGGGATGGAAGTTAAAGAGCACTTATCTTTTTAACAAGCAACCTAGGTGCTTCTATTGCACACTCACACTGAGAAATACTGGCTGAAGAGTGCCTGGAATTTAACAAGCACACAACTCACGAATTTAACAGACAAACGCATAAGTAATATGCTTCCTCAGAAATAGTTTCTCTACTACTTTTATACCTCGGTAGCTGGCTTCTGTCTCCTCAAACAACCACCGTATCAGCCTTACATGGAATAATCAGAAGAATGGAGATAGTGAATGTGTGCAGGTTAAGCTCCTCCCTGAAATATTTTAAACAGTAATTTGTTAGTACCCTTTTGAGGGGTCATTAACTCTTCTATTGAAAGAGTACCATAGAATGTGAACTCTAAATTAAAATTTGATAGAATAGTTTAACAGTGTGTTGCTACTTAAACAATGTGTATGCAAGACCTTGGATGGCTTAATGTCTATGTGTCAAATGAGTTTATTTCTTCAAAATGCACAATTTGGATAAAAAACTAAAATGAGAATAAACAATTGAGATTTCTGGAGGCACCATCTTCCTGAAGAGAATTAAAAATATAGTCATGAAAATTCTAGAGTGAATAGTATGATACATTCTGTTTTTATTTCTTATCCAGCTGTGTTAACTTTGTGTTTGGCAATGAGATATATAATAAACTCTGCAAACTCTTGTGTAAAAAATGTAAACAATTTTTTAATCAGAGTTTGACATTCAGACTCAGTCATTTGCATGCCAGAGTGCAGTTCCATCTTTCTATAAATACCTGATATTGTTTGCTCAACAGCTGGGAAGTCACCAGGTAAAAGAACACAGAGCACATTTCAGGCTCAGTGTTCAAGAATGAACACTGTAAATGAACACTGTGAGTCACCCACCTCTAATGATAACACTCTCTGGTCATCTCTACAAGATGCTTTATCAAAAAAAGAAAAAAACAAACTCTCACAGCTACTTCATGTTGATTGGAATCAAAATCCTGAAAAAAAAAACGTGTTTTTAATATGGTGATTGATGCATCTATGAAATAAAACTTTGAAAATTACAAAATTTCAGAAAATTCTTAATCTATAAACTAACTATAATAAACTTTAACATGTGTTTTTTATGTAATCTAAAAGCAAGAAATTGAGAATACATTCAGTGTAAATGTAAACATGAATAAATGCCATCATGCTTAAATTAATTCTGTTGTTTCATAATAATTTTATTTAATTATATAATGTAATACTTAGAAAATATATGGAAAAATACATGATTATCAGTATATTCAAATAATTGTAAATTTCTGAAAGACAATATTTACTCAATTAAATCCAAATGTATAAAATGTTAATAGTTTTATATGGTGTCATATTTCTCTGTTTCTCTATTTCACAAAAAAATTGCAATTTACACTTTAAGACCTAGAATTCTACTTTTAAAAATGAAAATGTAATCCAAAGAATTATTTGGTGAAAATTTATTTTAAAATCCAAAAATTCAAGCATTATGATTATTATAGGAATTATTTTAAGTTTCAATGAACAGATGGTGAAAATAATAATTTCTCTCCCATTTCAGAAAATAAAAAGTTTTAGTAATTGCATCTTTTCACAAACCTGCAAATTTAAAAAAGATAAAATAAACATCGACTGCCAGCCAAGATGGAGGTACATAAATACATTTTGTCTCCTTGTACAACCAAAAGAAGGACAACAACAAATTTAAAAATAAAATATAACCAGAACTGTCAGAAAATCAAACTGTATGGAGGTCTAACAACCAGTGAGTTAAAGAAGAAACATTCATTCAGGCCAGCAGGAGGGGCAGAGACTGGCAGCCAGGGTGGAGAAGATGCATGGCAAGGCAGCAGCTGGAGGACCAGGCAGTGAGGTGGCAGCTGGCAGCAGCTGGTGGACCAGGCGGTCCCACATTTGTTTGTGGATAAACCAGGAGGAACAACTGGGGAGTAAGATGACCGCACAACCCAGAGTTTCAGTGTGGGGAAATAAAGCCTCAAAACCTCTGACTGGAAAAACCTGTGCAGGTTGCAGAGGTGGGAGAAACTCCCAGCCTCACAGAAGAGTTCACTGGAGAGACCCAGGGGGTACTAGAATGTATACAAACCCACCCACCTGGGAATCAGCACCAGAAGGCCCAATTTGCTTGTGGATAGCAGGGGAAGTGACTAAAAGCTGGTGGAGAGCCCAGCAATGGGCATTGTTCCCTCTTGGACCCCTCCCCCACATAGAGCATCACAACACAGGGTTACCCTGCCCTGGCGGATATCTAAGGCTTCTCCCCTTGCTAGTAATAGGTGGGCAGAGACAAAGAAATATGACTCAAATGAAAGAACAGAACAAAGCTCCAAAAATAGAACTAAGAGAGGAAGAGGTAACCATCCTACCAGATGCAAAGTTCAAAACACTGGTAATCAGGATGCTCACAGAAACAGTTGAGTATTGTCGCAAAATAGAGGGAGAAGTGAAGGCTGTGCAAAATGAAATAAAGTAAAATGTACTTATAAGTCAAATAACTTATACGTATGACCCCTGGACATGAACTAAGGGTGGTGGGAATGCAAGTGGGTATGAGGCTGTAGGGTGGAGGGATTAAAGGGGAGAAAAAAAAGAAAATGGGACAATTATAATAGCATAATCAATAAAATATATTAATAAAAGGTAAACATGTTGAAAATTCATATGAGTAATATCAAATTCTGGTACTTAATATGCCAAAAATCTATAATTCTATAATTATTAAAAGTGAGCAAGTAGCAACTTTTATTTTCTTTGTATGTTTTTCTAGTTTCTGTTGCTGTGTAACAGATAACCCTGAAATTAAAAACTACTATTTTCCATTTTGTTCATCAGTTTACTTTGTTCATTTGATTCCTCTTATAGATGAGATCATATGGTATTTGTCCCTCACCGTCTGGCTTATTTCACTTTGCATAATAATATCCAGGTTCATCCATGCTGTTGCAAAAAGTAGGACTTCCTTTATAATGAAATAAAATAAAACAAAATATAAAATAAATAAAAACTACCATTTTATTATGCTTATTAATTTGAGGGTGGGGGATTCAGACATTTAGCAAAGTTCAAGAATGGCTTTCCTCTGTTCCATATAATCTGAGGGTTCAGCTGGGAATACTTGGGTTTCTTTGGCATATAATTTCCAACAAACTGTGAACTTGGGCGAAACATTCTATAGAAATATAATTTTCTAATCTGTAAACCTAACAAAATAATACATAGCATTTTTCCTTAGTTGCGTATAATCTATATGTGTCTGGATGTGTGTTTATACATCCATGCAGATTTATGTGCACATAAATTTCCAGAAGGCATACAGCCATGCAATATGAAAACTACAGACCTTTTTTTGAAGAAGGTATAAGATACAAGAAACATTGCACATGGAACAATGGTGCCTCAGTCCCCTTCAAAGTAAGCACCTTAGGACCTCACACAGTTCTCCCAATGGCCATCAACTGCCCCATCACACTTTCCTGAATCTCATTGACGGTCTGAAATCTCTTCCCTTTCAAAGGTGACTTTAATTTTGGGAAAAGCTGGAAGTCACAGGGTGCCCAATCTGGGCTGAAGGGTGGCTGAGTCACCTGTATGATCTGATGTTTCACCAAAAACTCTGCAGGATAAATGATGCATGAGTGGGCGTTGTCGTGATGAAGATGCGAATCACCACTTGCCCAGAACTGCAGCCTTCTGAGTTGTCCGAATCATTTCTGTGGAGGAATGTTCAAGCTTAATGTAAAACTTGGTGTAGATCCATTGCTGTACTTGCTCAGGCAGTTTGAATGTGACAGCCACGTAGTACATGTGCTCACTCAACGGCATCTACCCACACTGACCAGTACAATGAAGTTGTCGTGGTTCATACGTGCACATTCAAGTCCACCCTCCTTGGCTGCCAGGTTACCTTGACATTGCACAAACTGTTATTATATTAACAATGGCTGGATTTTTTACAGACAGACCTCATCATAAATCTTTTTTCACATTAATCATACTTCCAAAAATGAACTGAATTGGTCACTTTCTCTTATTTGGTAGGAAAATTCTATTTACATATTAATCATTCATCTACCTCCCAAAGCCTTTACAGTTTGCTAGGTGTTTCCAATGTTAATAAATATTGAAAAGAAGTAAGATACTTATGTATATATGTATACATGTATGTACTTTAATATAATATTCATTGAATTACTTTTGGCATTCTGAGTAATTACCACCTGCCAGAGATTGCCGGATTTACCGAATCAGAGGATGTCAAATTAATCCTTGGTAGGGATTCTTTTGGCAGTTCCCAGGCTTACAACTTTTCACTCCTATCAAATGTAATTTTTAACACTAGAGGGGACAGAATATGATTATGATTAGAAGTATTGTCTCTGGAGAAAAATGCTTGGGTTTAAAAGTTGACTCCACAAAATAGTGTCTGCAAGGCAAACTTCTTAACTCATCTACACTATAATCCTTACATCTGTAAAATGGGTATAATAGTAGTACCTACATAACAAATGTGACAAGTGAGTTGGTACGTAAAAAGTCTGAGAACAGTAAAGACAAGATGGCACTCGGTCTGTAAATATTAGGTATTATTATTAATGTTATTATTACAATATAATTTAGGGAGGTGGAAGAATTTTAAAATGGGGAAATGTTATTTCACATATTTATCAAACTGTTGAAAATAAAATACATATTATTGTAATTTTAATCTTATCTTGCACTTTCATTTCTTTACATTGCTGAACTGTCCTCACAATGTTTTTCACGGCTTTATTTTTTTTGAAATGAGAATGGGTTTACTATATTGGGTAAAGTAAAACATTATTACAATTCATTTCACCTGCTTATTTTTATTTTATTTTATTGTTTTTACTTTTTACTATAAGAACATTTTTATTGTATTTTTTGCATTACCACTTATCCCCCTTGTACCCCTTTACACCTCCACTCACCCCTCGCTCCCCGCAATCACCTCACTATTGTCCATGTTCACGAGTCTTTTTTCTCCTCTACTCAATCCACCCAGCCCCTAATCCTGCCCCAAGAGCTGTCAAGGATTTCTTCACAGTGTTCTTGACATCAGGTTTGAAGAGGTAAATTCCAGGTACATACTTATTTATCTTTTCTGTGCTTAGAGGTCTTTCTGCCTTCATTATGGTAAAAACATTTATTGATTACACACAATATTCTGAATATGGTGATAGCTGTGAGGGATATTGTAATGAAAATATAGTCAACTATTTCAATATATTCTCAGCTTTTTGGTAGAGAAAAGCATCTAAACAGATAACACTTCATTATGGTGATGTTCCATTACTCAGGGACAAGTATAACACTCTGGGAATTTTTTCACTTCCCTGGCTATGTATTCCTATTTCTTGACCCTGCATATAGTTCTCATTATTTGCAATGTACACTTTTCCCAGAATAGGTCCTTTGTTTGAAACGTGGCTTGCTGTTCACCGTTCTTGTTGAACATCTCTGACATCTCCAAGTAGAGTTAAAGTTCCTTGAGTTCCTAAAAGGGAACTTTTTATATGGGAATGGAAATGAATTCGTAAGTTTTTATAATCACAATTTTAGATACATATACTTTAGAAAACTTACTGAAACATTTTTATCATAATGCCACCTTTGTTTCTCACACTCAAAATTAATCTGTAAGAAGTTTTACAACGTATGACCATGCCATGTAATGTATCATTTTTCAGTCCTACCCAAAATTCTCTCAGTTGACAAGGAAAGATTTTTGAGAACATTATTTACATAATTTTCTGTTTGTGCAAACTGCTTTTCAGATATTAAATGTTATTACCTCTACACTGTAGTATTAATTATTTGAAATCTTGAAAAAAAACATGTTTTATTACTTTCATTTTAGAATATTGTTTGTGACCGAGGTGCAATTATGAACAACATCGGTAGGTCTCTGTTTAGAGACATGTGCCCATGTCTTCACTTAATAAATATATTTGAGTCCTAAATATACACTTGCTATTTCAAGAAATTTAAATCCTACATTGTAAAATCAACACATAAACTTACTTGTACCAGACACTTAGTTCTATTTACAAAATATGTGAATAAGCAAAGGCAGTAATTACAGAGTATGTTTATTGAAACATTCTAGATGTACGTAGTTCTGTTCACATTACTTTGTTTCATACACAGGCACTCACTTTGTGATATTTTCCTCTAGTTTGCCTCTTTCAACTTCAGCTCGCAGTTTCAGTAACTTCCTTAATCTCTAAATTGTCCATGACTCACGTTTGCACAGAGACTGTCTAAATATCTCAGACTGCATCTCCTGATATGTCTATCCATAATATCAGAAATTAAAATATATGTGAATGTTCTACGATATATACACGTAGAGTATATGTTTTGATACAGTTATAAAATAAAAGTTGTATGTATGTTTAGTGCATACAGAGTCTCAATTTGGAATGACAAGAAAGTTCTGGAGAAGAATGGTGGCAATGGTTGCAGAAAATGTGACTATTAACACTACTGAATCGTTCACTTAAGAATGGTTAGAACTCCAGTTTCCAGTGCATCTGACCACAACAAAGATAAATAAAATGAACCAGTGCATTTTAACTCTCAGTAACATTTCAACAAATAGAAAACTAGAGCAAATATGTATATATGACTATAAATTTGTATTTATGAAATTTGTATATATCATAATTAATTTTTTACTCTCATCTTTCATTCTCCCTTGAATGATTATTGGTTCCTCCTTACAAGCACAGTAGGATGAGGCACTGTGAAGAATACAGACAGAATGGACTCTACACATCCTGATGAATTTTACGGTAAAGAAACAAGCATAAACATACTAAAATAAAAGACAGAACAAAGCAATAGCTATGATTTATGTATAGAAAAATAACCTGAACAGTCAGTGGAGGGAAGGGTTAGTTTTGAGCGAGGAGGAGATCGGACCAGGTCAGAGTGCGGGAGCGGTAGTAGAGGCCTGGGTGTCAGTGAACGGGATTATAGGCGACAGGTTCAGGGCGGTAACTTAGAAAGAAGAACAAACAGAGCCACAGTCAGGAAAGAGAAAAGTCAGATGTGCAGGGTGACTACAGCCCACGCTGTGCGGGGTACTGTGTTCAGATGGAAGAACGGGGAAGCTGGAGAAAGCCCAATCACTGAAAGGCTGCACATTGTTTTCGAGTTTTTCTGCTGGTGATACTGTTGAGCCTGGAAGGATGGGCTGAACCATTACGCCAGAGAATCAGCCTGACCACCTTTAATAAGTCAATCTTTATGTTATTAATATGTGCATACAGTAAAAAGGAAATTGGAACTTAAAACGTGTACCCTGTTACTTACAAGAAGACAACGAGACCGAGTGGAACACCGGCTGTGCGTCAGGCGCTGTGAGGCGCTCGAATGTCACGTCCTACATTTGAAGACAGTTCTGGATGTAAATTCAGTCCGGTCATTTGTTCAGCAGTGTGGTCTCCACACTCTCGTGAAAAACGCTGTAGGAAAATAAACTTTCAGGTAGAATTTCTAGAGGAGCCGGTTATGGTATCCAGTCTCTATTTTGAAAATAAAACTATGCATATTAACCCACAGGCCTCCAGATAATATTTAAACTTCTATCCAAGGTTACTCAATTCTATCAAGACAAAACTATACATTTTATTTTAAAAAGTCATAGTCTTATCATAAATGCTTGAACTTTGAGGATTCTTTGGATATATATGTATATAGAAAAATAATTTATGCATGGTCACTCAATACTATCACATATTTGAGAATTATAATTTTTGATAAAATGCGTGCTTGTTGTATATATTGATACCAAGCCTGTTTTCACACTGCATTTACATGATAAATTGGAGACATGTTTCTTTAATATATTTAGAAATAAATTATAATAAAGGGTCAAATTATTTCTAAAAACTCATATATAACATACTGAAAGTAGCATCTTTTTCTTTCTGTTTTAATAATGTTTAGGTGTTTAAAGGGTTCCAACAAATGTTAACATAAGGCAGGTTGTATAACGTGACTTTAAGGGTCTTCCTGCAGAGTGTGACTCTGAAATATGAGGGATGATAAAAAGTAATGTGATCATCTCTCATCTTATGTCAGGAAAGGTTGACAATATTGAAATATGTTTACCGGCAGTTAAAGTGTAATTTTTAGTAGAGTTTTCCAAATAACATTTCTATAATCTAGCAGGCTAATATGTGAATTTTTACTCAATCAAAAAATTGCACATTCTAAAAATACATCTATTTTCAATACTTCAATTCTTCACATGGAACACCTCATATGTGGAAGTTTGGCCAGCACGCTGGCTGGTAATGTGGAAAGGGAAAAAGTTACTTTTGCTTTAGAAGAAAATAGGAAACTTTTCATCATGAGGCCTAGCAAAGTGTAGTAAACAACACTGGAAGGAAGGTCAGTGAAACTGCTGAGTGTGCCCAGAAATGCCTGTCTCCACAATCCCCGCTCATCAGCATGGGATTGAGTAGAGACGTGGGGCCACAGCAACTAAACTTGGTAAGTTGACAGGGAGGGCCAGAAACACCTCATTTTTGTTAACATACGTGAAGATGCTCATGATCTGTTAGAATTTCAACAGTGGCTTTACCAAGCTCTGAATAAGAACCACTTTCTCATAATAACCAAGACAAGAAGTCAGAATCCATATGTTGGATTACCAAGGTAGAAATCGCATTATAATGTGAGAAATCAACCATAAGGTCTGAGTCAGTGGCACCATCACTGCAGACCTGTCATAAGCAGAAAATAAACTCTGACGAATGTGCTCCATCCTCAGGATAACAGCCAGTCTACCACAGACACAATATGTTCAGTTCAGCGTATGGACTTAATAAAATTGTTAAGGTGATGACTGAAATTGTCTGGTGTCAAATCAGTGTTGGAGCAAGAATTGCTACTCATGGTAACTAAAGTACTTGATGTTGCCGTGAAAAAAGAGCCATCTGTCATCTAAATCCTGCTTTGGGGAAAATGTGTGCAGTGGTTGTGCTCTCCAGGGCATTTGGATCTACAAACTATGAATATAGTGAGTAAAAGAGATGCGATTCCTACGGCATGTTACAAGCTACACCCAGGTGTGGATTCCAATGGGTGCTGAAACAGTGCTGTGAGCAGGGAAATGCAAGATTAATTAAGACTGATTTTTCTTTCCTCCCCAACATACATACTCTGCCAGACCCCTGTGCTCATAAAACGTTGCTGAAACATCTACTACTCTTTTTATGTCATTGCATCCTCACTGTTTTTTCTTTAAGGAGCAACTCACCTTTCTATGAATGAAGCCTTTACTGACTAGCTCAGCTATACTGACCTCTGACATTTCCAACTTTTAACAGTATATTAACAGAGGTCAATATACTTCTTTGAATCAATTATATTCTATAATATATTTTGATCATCTCAAACATCACAGATTTCTTAAAACATCATTTGATTTATCTTGCTCAGGGATAAGTCAAAATTAATGAGATGGGGAAGAAGAAAGAGAAACTTAACTGAAGTTTGGTCAAGTAAGCAGGTATTTTACATGAATTGTTTGGTGGGTACAAACAATTCAGCTAATAATCATATAAGGCAAAGAAGAAATTGCCAGTGTCTTTGTTTGGTGCAGCCATATTTAAGAAAAGGGACATCTGAGTGTCTTCTCTGAGTCATAGGAGGAAGGGGAGTCCTTTGCTGTTATTAAGCCATTTCCTGAAACACAAAAGACAGAGAAAATTTATTACCTGTTGTTTCTTTCCAGGAGCATTCAGGTAGAAATTAGCCCAATATAAAAATTTAGTCAATATAAAGTGATGATTCGGTCCAGAGACCACAACAGCCCATCACTGGCCAGGCATTGTGCTTATTTCTGACTCTGACTTGCAAGAGATCTAAAATATAGCTTTAATTTGGTAAAGTTTATAGCTGGGAGACAACTGTCTGGAGAGAAGGAAAATCAAGAGTGAAGTTTTTAAAGAAAGGCAATAAATTTATGTCATCTCTAGGTGAAGAAAGTATTTTAAAAATAAAATTGGAAGCTAAAAAAGTGTTAGTTGAAAGCATGAAAAATTGAAACGTCTATGAATCAAGAATTTTGTGGCTCATTTTTGCTCTTCTTTACTTTGTTTGTGTTCCCGGAGATGGGCCTCTGTTAATTAGAACACGAGGCTCCCACTGTGTTCTAGCTTCTCAATGATACCGGTCCATGGTGGCACCAGCAGGAGGCCAGAAGGACCCCCTTCCATGGTTCCAGCTCACATGAGACTCCATAACATTGTTTCTGCTGTTGCGGCTCCAGACTAGAAAAGGCACCAGTTCCCTGCTGTGGCTAATACTTGGGTGTTTTGTTATCCCTTCTTTGGTCCCTTAACCATGGCCATTGCTTTGTAAACTTCAAAAGATTAAACCCTTTGAGTCCACCATCTGTTTTCTGCAGTTATCCAGACTGAAATATCACAACCCAAACACTGACACACTTGAAAGCAAATGGAACCGGTATTACAGAGGAAGCGCTCATACCAATTTTCTAGGGGCCATATTATAGAGTTCTTAAAGCTGTCAGGAAAATTAACGATAAGTGTGTCAATAAAAATGAACAAGTGACCAGAACATTAAAGCAAAATTAGCATCACTAGATAACTATGAAGTAGATATTTGTGTTCTTGAAGTATAGGCAGAATTTTATTTCATGTAAATTACTTATTTTCTGAATCTTACCAAGAATAGCTTTTACTTATATAAGGAAAATTAATATACGTGACACAAACAGTAAGCCTCACACAGATTTGCTTTAGGCATTTATCGCAAGGTCCCATCCAGCAACCTTTAGTCCTCTCTAAAGGCTGCCTTGAGACACTCACTTCCTATACATTTAGTCGGTCCCTTGTTAGTGAATCCATAGCACCTTGCGCATGCTTCTTTGTAAGCTCATTTTCCCATTGTATGACTGTGTCTCTTGTTGTGAAGTCCTTGAGGCCATGTTTTAATAATGTCTGGAACAAAATCTGCATTCAGTAAATGTTTCTTGAATGACTAATTATGGGAATGTGGACAGTAAAACAGAAGAGAAAGGATGAGAGGCTGCCCTGGTGGGTTCCAGTGGCACTTTCAGTCGTGACTGGTTCTGGAAAATGTCTGGAGCTCTAAAGCAGACACCTAATTATTCAATTATTATTACCTGAGGTATTTCTTAAGTGAAGATCATTTACATTATTAAGTTTTGTGTGTTTTTTTAAAATGGCAAGATTCTTCCAAGTAAAACCATGACTGAAGAAATGGGTGTGTGTGTGTGTGTGTGTGTTGAGAGGGAGACAGGTGCTCCAGCAGTCTGGGTAACAGAGTACCATGAGTGGGGTGGGGTAAGGGATTCATTATCAGAATTAGACTTACACAGTTGTCAAAGGAGCTAGGAAAATGAACGATCAGAGTAAGTGACTGCATGTTTAGAGACACATCACTGCTCGCAGGAAAACCCGAAGAACCAAGTCAAACTGCCTACGCGGGACTGACAAGGAAGCGCGCAGAAACTTACGGCAAGCTCTCACCTGTGTGCAGCTAGTGCTTCTGTAGCTTCACAGTCAAGATTTGTTGCTTAATCTTCCTACAGGAAGATGAGTTCCATAAAAATCCAGGCAAGACAAACGCTGGAACCCTCCACTGACCTCGTGTTTGATCTAAAGGAACTGCAGAGTCACGGCTGCCGCTTCACTTCCCTCTCTTCTTTCCACCAGCTCAAACCAGGACCCGTACAAGGAGGAGCGGTCACAGACATGCGACTCCCATCTCACCCGAGCTGGCAACAGAACAACCTGGCACTATTTTTATATAAAGGGCCTAACACCTATCAAAATCACTATTAATCATTACTGTTGCCATTTTGAAGGAGGGCATGGTCTAATGGAAGAGAAAAATTTAAAAACTACATAGGAATATCCTGCTTGTTAAAGTACACTTTCACTTCCTACCTATGTTTCTCACCTCTGCTTCCAGACAACAAATTATTTGTTTTCTTTAAGGTAAATGACCTTTTGCCTATTCTAGGATTTCATACAAGAAGAATTTTATTTTATGCACGATTTTGTGGGCTTCTTTTGGTCAGCATAATGTTTGAAATTCATCCAAGTTGTTGCATTTAGCAGCTCATTCTCCTTTATTCGTTTAATTTTCATTTTGATTTTTTTTTATTTTTATGTTTTATAGAGGTTTGAGTTTATACATAAAACTGTGCCGATCCTAACTGTATAGTTTGATGAATTTTCTTTTATTTTGAGTAGTAATTTCTGTGTTGATATAGCTTAATTTCTTGATTTAGTCAGCGATTATAAATAAAGAACCTATATATATTTTTATAAAATTCTTTCAGTAGATATGTTTTAATGGTGCTTACTTAAATAATTAGAAATGAGATTACTAGATTATATGGCAGATACATGTTTAACAATGTGAGAAACTAAAAACCACAATTTTTCAAATGACTATATCATTTTATACTAGCAATACTTGAGATATTCAGTTGCTTCATATCCTCACAAATACTTGGTATTATAGAATTTAAAAACATTTTTTTAAAACTCACTAATGATTGCCAAGAGTGGTGTCTCATAGCTGTACTTTGTATTTCCCTGATGACTAATGATGTTGAACATCTTTTTCATCTGTTTATGGTCAGTCTCATCTCTTGTGAAGTTTTTTCACCCATTTTTAAGTTTGGTTTGTTTCTTTATGGAGTTTTAAGAGTACTTTTCAAACTTAAATTTTGAGTAATTTCTTCAGCTTATGGCTTGTCATCGTAGTAATTAGCAGAGTATATTCTAAAGAGACAAAAATTTTAACTTTGATAAAGTACAGTTTAGGTAATTGTTATATTTTATACCTTTGTTTTCTAATTTAAAAAACCTTTGTTATCCCAAAGTGTTCTTCTAGTGTTTCCTTCTAGTGTATTTACCAGAAAATATCTATTTTACACAAAGGAAGGCAGTTATGTAGGAATAGAGGAACAAATAGACAAAAGACATAAAAAAAATAGCGGATAAAAATCTTATCAGTAACCACATTAAATGTAAATTGATTCTATAGCTTTTATTTTCTGTAGCAATGAATGAACTTTGGAAATATTATGGTAAGTGAAAGAAGGCAACCACAAAAGACAGCATTTTGTATGATTTTATTTATTTGAAATGTCCAGAACAGGGAAACTTTTAGAGACATAAAATAGATTTATAAGCTTTATGAAAAAAAATCAGCTTTATTGAGATGGAATTTGCACATTCTAAAATTCACCTTTGTAAAGTATACAATTCAGTATTTAGTATATTCACAGTGTTCTGGAACCAACCTCACTATCTCATTTGGAATAATTTTATTATCCTTATTCTATCTATTTTTAAAATATACATCTTATATCTAACATATGTTATAAACCTCAAAATATATAATATATAGGCTACGGGAAATGAGAATACACTGTTGTAAGATTCTTAAATTATAACTTGTGTGTGACAGGGACTATAGAGAGCAAGGGCTGGGGAGTAGCAGCTGATGGATAGGGAGTTTCCTTTTGGGGTGATGATGCCTTTAACATGCCTGCTTAATTTTGTTGGAAACTAGATATCATGTAAGTAGTAATAGGAAGTAAGGCAATAAAACTATAGTGTGAAATTTTACATTTATATGGCTAGGATCTAGGCTATGTTAAATGTATTCTGTAGGTGTTGGGGTCAGAGTTTTTAATTTCCTCTGGTATTCTTGTTTTTGTCTCTTCTTGTTTTTAACTCTTCTTGTTTTATGATCTCATAATTTTTGAGATCACCCCAAAAACTGTTTCTTAAGAAGAATCTGTGCTTTGCATGTCTTTTATTTGTAAGCACTGTTACTATAGTAAGGGCACTGTTATGTGATGGTAAAATATGGGGAGATAATTTTCTATAATTCCATGATTAAATCCCAGGCTTTTAGTGAGTCTGTGTATCTCTTTTCCACCACCTTAGGAGAGACAAAAAGGCTTGAGCATACTGGATCCACCTAATTGCCTTTCCCTCAGATTGGATAAAGCTCTCTAATTTCTTTCCCCCTACAGAGAAAGCCTTCATTAATATTAAGGAGAAGGCCCTAGGCGTACTTCTGTTGGCAGCAGGGGGCAGAAATTTTTTTCTACCTTTCTAAGTTCTTCTAGCTGGTTTAAGAATTAAATTGACATGACAGATTAACAGAAGAGAATTATCAAATAAATTATGTACATACATATGGGAGTTCCATAAGCATATGGGATCCAAGATTTGAGTTTCAATGCCATCCTGACTTCAGGAGAAAGGGGTAGTAGCTTGGGATCCCAAAAGGGAGGAAGGGAATTCACATGAAGATGGAAAAGCAAATGTTTGCTTAACCAAATGTTTGCTGGCTCGTGCAGAGACAAGGGGATGCAGAGACAACAGGGGCCACAGAGTGGACGGCGCTGATCTCTAGGTCCTGTGGAGTCTCTCTCACCACACCAAGTGGATATTATACGATAGTTATGTATGCAGACAGCTCCCTTCCTGGAGCAGGCCTTTATCTAAATTCTTTTAGACAGTAAAGGAGAAGTTCAAAGTATCTTCCTGAGTCTTTTGTTTCTTAAAAATAAAATAATCCTATTGTCAGAGAGACACATAATGAGGTGGCGTATGTTGCTTCCCTACACTCCAAAGTATTGACTTTGTCCCTTCTCCAGCCAAACCCCCCCCCACAAAAACCCCCAAAAGACAATTATTTCACTTGTCTCTTCACCATGAGAACCTGGGAGTATCCTGGAGACAAAACCCATAAGCATGGAAGCCCTAGAAATATTGGGCCCTCTGTAGTTTCTCATTCTCATGAGAGTCCACACTCACAACCCAATAAATCATCAAAATGAACATTCGGTTGTTTCTCTAGTTTGTGGCTCTAGTGTCTTCTGGACCAGCTCAGTCGATCTTGACTATGATTCTCCATATTCTCTTTTCTTGCCATATTTCTAGGGTGCAGTGTGCACTGTGGCCTCAGTTCTCTGAAAGCATTTTGGACACATATATCAATGCCACTGTCCTCCTGCTAGTTATGTTTCATGAATCACATTTGCTGCATTTGTGGGCTGCCCTGTTCCTTGTTGGGTTGTTACAAGAGGTCCCAGTTAGGACCTGTAGCAAAGATACTACCCCCCTGTGAATACAAAATATTTCAGCCTTTTGCCAGTGGCAACCACTCTTAGGCAGCAACTGGCTTTGGAACTTTCTCTGATGTCAATCCCAGCTGATGTGGACCTTTGCTGCCTATATTAATGCCAGCGGCCTCTTTTGCTGTATCATTACAATTTGGCTTCTTATAGCAATATACTTTAAAAGAGTTAAAGATGGTATTCTGAGAACATGCCCTTCACTGGTTTTATAAATAAAATGGTAGAATGACTATATATATGTGTGTGTGTGTGTGTATGTGTATATATATATATACATATATATCACTATTATGTAAATATATATGAATCACTATTGAAAAATCTGAAATCAAATTGATAATGAGAATATGGAATGTTATCTTTGCTTTTAATAAAATTTATCATTCCTAAAACCTAACAATCTATCCTCCTCACCCACTCCCTAAAAAGTTGTTGATAATTTCAGAATGACTACATATATTTCACAATTAATTCTAATTTTCAAATCAATGCTACATTTTCTCTAGAGTAGGTGAATATGTATTTTCAGATCTTGTAATGCCTTTTTTATTACGCATTAGAAAAGTCAGTTTGACTACTGGCGTACTTTATCATAGTAAACACATACAAACTCATGACAGAAATCATGCTATAAATGTCTGTTAATGTGTTATTGGGGATTCTATTGCTTCAAGCCTCATGTAATAATTAGGCAGCTCCTTTTAAATTGTGATTTACTGATCAGCAATTTGTAAAGATGGAAAGATGTTAGCTTATTTTTCCCTGTAGGTTATTCCATTGGTTGGAGTTTCAAAAATAAGCTTTCTCTTTTTATAGGTGTGTTAGCCATGCAGGGTAATCTGTCAATGAAATTCTCTCTCTGAAGTTGCATACACAATATTGTAGATTCCCGGGTTTTTTCAACAGTTACTTATTGAAATGTTCTTTTCTTTTAAAATTCTGCCCTTAAAGGTAAGTAATCAGACTAAATCCGAACGGATGGCATGAAGTTAAAAGTTATTGGTTGCTATAACTCTGCCTTAGAAATTGGAGTAACTCAAAATAATTAGCTTTGTTGCTTTTTGTCTTTGATCATCAAAAACGTTTAAAATCTATGGGCATGTAAAATTTTGGGTAAGTTAGGAAGACTAGAGAAAGTAAAGTATTTCCAAAAATCAAAAATTAATAAAAATAAGGGACTCAATAAACTACTTCATAGAATTATTGAGATTGTAAAATCTATTGCACAGATCGGTCATACAGAGCCAATGAGAAGAAAGTTTCTTTTCAAAGCCAGTGCTAATTAATTAAGGAAAGAAACTAATCCCTGCCACATAAAAGTGTAGTATCTTGTAGGCACCAAATCATTCTCTCAAGCAATAGTCTCTGTGATCCTAAATCTCCCTGAAGAAATTTCTAGCATCCAGGTTTTCATGACATAAAGCACAATCTTAAACATTCAAATAAAAAAAAAGTTAATGACTAATATAAAAAGTGATCTTTACTCCAGGTTCATTTCTTAATGGTATTTACTATCTGAACTTAAGGCCAAAACACTATAAGGAATGATTAAAGAAACTAGATAAGTTTTTACCACTGTCCAGTGAACATTTTCTCTTGATCCTAATTTCTTGAAGAATTTAGAAATAGATTCTAGGATATATCTTCTAAGAACGAAAGTAAAGAAATTTCTCATCTCTGCAGTGATGAGTAACAGAACTAGTTGAAGAGAATAAGGAATACTAACAGTGAAAAGTAAGTAAGAACTAGTGCAACCTCTTCCATCTTTCTTCCTTTTCTCTTGAAATGCTTCTGAAAGTAAAACTGATTATCAGAAGCTACCAAGCACCTGGCGAATTTTCACTTCCCACACGTAAATGAAACCAGAGGGATATTAAGGACCTTCGAAAAATGGCAATCTACCTATTCCATTGTCTTATATACAGATATAAGTTTTCACCCTCCACTGGAAAAAGGACGCACACACACACACATAAGCACTCACACATACTCACTTACGGGACTTGTTTTCTATGATAGACAGCTTTTTCTTGATCAAATTTTCCTCATTAATCCCTCTTCTTGTTAGGGTTACTAGATGATATAAGCAAAAAAATAAGTGAGAAGGAAGTGAAATAGAGGAGGCACTTTTCATTACATAACAGAGTTGTAAATGAGTTATCTTGAAAAGATTCAAGGGTTGAAGTATTCTAGAAATCATCACTTTTGGCAAGGAAAGAAAAAAATGATGTCTTCAGATTAGGTATGGGCAAAATACTCACAATGAGAAAATCATGTAGTAGACTCAGGGAATTCTTTCTCAGGCTAGAACATCCACACAAAAAATAAGATAGTAAAACATGACAAGGATATCAAGGAATTGATCACATATAATACATATCTCCCCTAAGAATTAGGTGAATATTAGTGACAATGAGTTAAACATTGATGCAATGATGGGAAAGCCATAAACTCTATTAATACAAAAAAACCCCCAAATACAACTTTATAGACTGCCCAATAAAATGGGATGAGTAAGAACTAAATGAAGTTAAGAAACTGAAGAACTTGGCCACACACACACACAATTTATAATAATGAAGAAAGATTCCACCTATAACTGAGACCATTTGGTATATTTCTTTCATGGACTACATATTTCGCGTAGTATAATAATCTGTAGGTCTATCCATGCTGTCACAAAAGGTAAGAGTTCCCTCATTTTTATGTCCACTTAGTATTTCACTTTGTAAATGTACCACATCTTTTATATCTACTCATTGACTTCTGGGCACTAAGGCTGTTTTCAGGTCTTGGCTATTGTAAATAATGCTGCTATGAACATGAGGATGCATGTGAGGTCTGTGCAGAAGGTATCCAGACATGCAATATGAAAAACAGAGGCATTTATTGAAGATACAAGACACAAGAAACATTATACATAGGACAATGACTCCTCAGTCCCCTTCAAAGCAGGTACTTTGGGACCTCACATAGTTCTCCCAATTGCTATCAGCTGCCCCATCATACTTTCCTGAATCTCACAGGTGGTCTGAAATCTCTTCCCTTTCAAAGGTGATTTTAGTTTGGGGAAAAGCCAGAAGTCACAGGGCGCCAAATCTGGGCTGTAGGAAGGCTGAATCACCTGGGTGATTTGATGTTTTGCCAAATAACTCTGCATAAGACATGATGCATGAGCAGGCATGTTGTTGTGATAAAGTGGCCAGTCACCAGTTGCCCATAACTGTGGCCTTCTGAATAATCCAAGTAGCTTTCAGAAAGTAATATTCAAGCTTAATGAAAATCTGATGCAGAATCATTGCTGTGCTCAGTCATTTTGAATGTGACAGTCACACAGTGCACATGCTCACTCAGCAGCATCTACCTCCCCCACCGACTAGTGCAGTGAAGTCATCATTGTGCACACATACACATTTCAGTCCACTCTCCTTGGCTGCCAGTTTACATGGGTGTGGAGCAAACCATTTTCTCTTTATTAACAATGGCTTGACTTTTTCTGAGCAGACCTTGTATATTCTTGCAAATCAGGATTCTTAGGGTATATTCCTAGAGGAAAGAAGGTGAAAGGATTAGCCAAAGAACATACGCGCATAACCCACAGACACAGACAACAGTGTGGTGAAGGTCTAAGAAAAGGGAGCAAAGGCTGCATGGAGGTGGGAAAAGGGAGGGAAATGGGAACATCTGTAATACTGTAAAAATAAAAATGAAGTTAAAATTTAAATTTTAAAAGAATGTCTCCTTCCTATAAAACAAATTCACTTTCAGAATTAATCATGAAATAAAACAAATAATAATAATGCCCTTAAAAAAAACAGACAATAGCCCTGGCTGGTGTGGCTCAGTGGATTGAGCACTAGCTTATGGACTGAAATGTTTCCAGTTTTATTCCCATTTGGGGGCGTGAGAAAGGCAACTGATAGTTATATCTGTTGCACATCAATGGTTCTCTCCCTTTCTTTCTCCCTCCCTTCTTCTCTCTCTAAAAATAAATAAGTAAAATCTTTAAAAAAATCAAACAATAGAGATTTGATTAATAAAAAATACTGAAGAAAGAAGAAAAAGAACATAATTCGAAACTGATTTGCTATTAGAAACTGAGCTATATTCTAGAAAGTATGCATACAGGCATCGTTCATTTTGTTGCCAAGATTCATTTCTGACCTCATTCTTCATTTCCCTTTGCCTTGAGAACTGCCTTGATCCCTGAGGACTGCACCACCCAAGCATCCTTAGTGTCTGGCTTCCAACTGTGTGTACCCCAGGAAGCATAGGCAGGAGATGGAGACTGAGAAGGAAACAGAGTCTTGAATACTTCCTTTTCCTGCTTTGACACTGCACTTCTGGCAATGGCCTGGCCAGATCTTTCCTGCCTTGGCGTCTGTCATGTTGGTCCCCTCTCTAAACCTCCAAATCGCAGGAGGCACCAGAATACCATTTTGCCCTTGGATCCCTCAGGTCTAAGAGATAGCAATGGTTTCCCACACTTGCTAATATGGGGGCCTCACTACATTTGTCTCTTCCTTTTACCCTGCCTACACTTTGAAAGTAGGACTTTCCTTAAAGCTCTTTCAGTTGAAACATCTGATTGGATCTCTGTACCTAATGGGACCCAAAGTAACAGTGAACCTTTTTAGTACATTCAACAAAACTCAGAAATTTGAAAATATGAAAGTATTCAAAAGAGACAAGAAGACTACACATGAGAGAAAAAGAAATCCAACTAAAAGTTATTTAGAAATGCAGAAGGAGTTGGACCAGAAAAAAACTTTTTAAAAACTAAAATATAAATTTGTAACATATTTAAAAACCCATTAGGGTACAAAATGTAGTGCATTACATCTGCACAAAAGGAAAAATCAAGCATTAAACCAAATATTTTTATCAAATGATATGAAAAACTACCTAGAGCTCTTTCAAAATTCAGAAGGAAATGCCAATAGTATCAGAAATACATATGCTCACATATACAGTATGAGGAGCAAAGGATAACATAGAAGTAACTGATGTGAGATAAAATAAAATGGGAGCAATACAAAAATATATAAAAGGAGAAATGTTTCCCACAAAAAAATATCTATTTTGTATATGTTCATCGCTGAAAGTACAAGTCAAAACTTATTTTTTTAAAAACCTAGACCTACTCTAGTTTAGTCTCTAATTTTGTGGATCTCATAGAAGGAACAGTCAAATTACATGCAAAAGGAAAGAAAATAAAACATAGCTTAGGCTATAAAAAATGACAAGTAAACACAAAACCACATCAAAAGATTTTATAAGTTATATCAAAAAATTTAGACACAAACATTTTATACCAAACTAGATATTTATGTAGAAAACTACTTAAATTACCAACTTCATTTTCTTCATCCATAAATGTGGCTAATAATAATTCTTTTCTGATAAGGCTGCTGAAAGATCCATTTACATAAAGTGCCTGCTACAGGACTTAAAACTTCTTTCACCCAACTTTTAAAATATAATCCACTGTAAATATCAATAAAAGTATCAATTAATAACCCTAAAAGTATGTAGGACTGAAATTTTAAATGAACAAACTTCAAAATAGTTTTAAAAACATTGAACTATTGATGATAGTGATTATTCTTTTCCTAATCTTGCTTATTTCATAGGAATTTTCTTATGGCTTACCTATTAAATATATAGAGTCATGTTGTGATGTCTTCAATATATTAATGCATTTTCACTTAAAGCATGAGCTAAATAATAGGCATATGTTTCAATGAGACAATGAAAATTTTGAGTGAAGAAGTTGATGAGTTGTGATTTTGAGAATACGAAGCACTGAGTTAGCAATTACTCTTTGCTCAGGAAGATAACAAAGGCAATATCTTTATATGATTCTAAAAATTAAGTCATTCTTATTCTGTACCTTGATAGCTTAAAACTGAATTTTAAACTAATGCAAAATACTGTGTCTTTAGTTACCATAAAGTTGAAATCTGATTAAGCTATGCTCTTAATTTTAGTCATTATCAACCAAGGAGAACTGATGATTTCCTTGTGATTTTAACCTCACAGATTTGACTGCAATCAACTGTGTGTGTGTGTACACACAGAGATACAAATATATACTTATATATACAATATATACATGTATAGGCATATACATGTATACATAAATACTGAGGTTTCTCTTTTCAAGTTAAGAAAAAAATCATCAGAAGTATTGTCTTTTGTAAATATAATTCATTTTAATCCAGTAAAATAAATATGATGGTACATTAGTTTTGAAGTTCCACACAAAATCTCCCTTTTCCACCAATTTAATATTAATAATGAATTTAAAAGATAAATCTCAGTCATGGCGAGGGAGGGAGCATCTTTATATTTAGAGTTCTGAGGTAGTAATACTTCCTCTCTAATGGCTTTTCCACAAATGTCACAGAGGAAGGCTGTGGAAGCTGCTTCCAGTTGTGAATTTTCCTGTCTGATCAGAAAGCTCAAAGGCTCATTTCTCTTCCCTCACACCACTATTTCTGTATGCCACAGGCAGAGGGAGGAAAGTGAAACCTCACTAATTTTGTATGTTTATGTCTAAATCTCATCTAAAGAGCTATAGCAGCTACTGTGGTTTTATATTTTCATTTCTAGGTAGTTTCAGATTTTCAGTGTCTGGAATATCTGACTTAAACCCTTTATACCTATTAGCTTCTCACAAAAATACAGTCTCCTTGTGAAACACTTGGCACCTGGTTTGTAGCTCTTCTGTCAGAAATTTAAGATAATCTGAGCATTATTATCAGATGGGAAACTTAATTGATTTCACTGGTTTGTACTAGAAAACGTGACAAATGAAGCAGATCCAGAGACTGTGTGTGAACAAAGGAGTCCGCCTGTGACAGCACGAAGAGGTTTTGGCAAGCAGGAGTTCTAGGCTGCCATGAGCACATCAACTGCCAAATTCTAAGAGAAATTAAGTAGCAATATGCACGGATGATGTAACAGACTAAAATCAAAGCAAGAGGAAAATATGTGTTTTGACTTCTCCAGTTTGATAGCAAGGTGTGGATTTTGTAGTTTTTTAAACCTCTAAATAAGTGAGTTGAACTGCTCTCTTCAAATACCCATACATATATGAGGTGCCTCCAAAAAAAGTCCAGCCATTGTTAAAATAATGAGAATGGTTTACATGACATCCATGCAACCTGACAGCCAAAGAGACTGGACTGGAATTCACACGTGTGAACAGTGATGACTTCACTGTACCAGTCAGTGGGGGAGGTAGACACTGTTGAGTGAGCATGTGTACTATGTGGCCACTGCATTTAAAATGAGTGAGTAGAGCAATGAATCTACAGCAAGTTTTGCGTTAAGCTTGAACATTCCTCTACAGAAATGATTCAGATGATTCAGAAGGCCACAGCTATGGGCAACTGGTGATTGGCAGCTTCATCACGACAATGCACACACTCAGGCATCATGTCTTGTGCAGAATTATTTGGCAAAACATCAAATCACCCAGGTGACTAACCTTCCTACAACACAGATTTGGAGCCCAGGGACTTGTGGTCTCTCCCAAAACTAAAATCATCTTTGAAAGGGAAGAGATTTCAGATCATCTATGAGATTCAGGAAAATATGATGAGGCAATTGGGAGAACTATGTGAGGTCCCATAGTGCCTGCTTTGAAGGGGACTGAAGCGTCATTGTTCTATGTATAATGTTTCTTGTGTCTGGTGTCTTCTTCAATAAATGCCTCTATTTTTCATATTGCGTGGCTGGATACTTTCTGGACAGACCTTGTATGATGTAAGAAAGGGGTCTTATTTCATTGTTTTACATATCCGTTCAATTTTCCTAATCACATTTATTAAATCGACTGTCTTTCACCCATTGTATGTTTTGTCTCCTTTGTCAAATATTAATTGATTATAAAGGCATGGGTTTATTTCTAGGCTCTCTTTCTGTTCCACTGGTCTATATTTTTTGCCAGTTTTTATGCCAGTTTTGTCTGTTTTTATGACAGTACCATGCTGTTTTGATTACTATGGCCCTATAGTATAGTTTGATATAGGGTATCATGACTCCTCCAACTTTATTCTTCTTTCTCAAGATTTCTGTGACTATCCGGGATCTTTTGTGGTTCCATGTAAATTTTTAGAGTATTTGTTCTAGTTCTGTGAAATATGACATTGGTGTCTTAATAGGAATTGTGTTGAATCTATACATTGCTTTGGGTAGTATGGACATTTTAATGATGTTAATTATTCCCATCCATGAACACAGTATATGCTTCCATTTTTTTGTCTCTTCTTCAATTTTTTTTCTTCAATGTCATAATTTTCTGAGTATAGTTCTTTTACATCTTTGGTTAAATTTATTCTGTTATTTTATTTTAATTTTGATGCAATTTTACATGGGATTGTTTTCTTAGTTTCCCTTTCTGATAGTTTATTAAGTTTGGTTTTGGTATATAAAAATGTAACTGATATTATTAATTTCTGGATATTTATTATGTACCATGCTACATTATGGAATTCATTTATCAGTTCTAGTATTTTCTTTTGTGAAATCTTTAGGGTTCTCTATACATTACCATGTCATCTGAAAAAAATGTCAGTTTTAATGTCTTCCTTTCCAATTGAGACATGTTTTATTTCTTCTTCCTGCCTGATTGCTGTGGCTAGAACTTGCACCCCTACGTTGAATAACAGTGGTGAAAGCAGACATTCCTCTATTGCTCCCAATCTTAAGTAAATGATTTTGGATTTTGCCTATTGAGTATGATGTTGGTATGGTTTTTTCACATATGGCCTTTATTACATTGAGGTATGTTCAATCTATTCTCACTTTGTTGAGAGTTTTTATCATAAATGGGCTTTGGGTTTTATCAAATGCCTTTCTAAATCTGTTGATATGATCATGTAATTTTTTTCTTCATTTTGCTTATGTGGTATATCACATAAACAAAAATACTGTACAAATCTTTCATCACTGGAGTAACTCCAACTTGATCATTGTGTATGATCTTTTTAATGTATTGCTGGATCTTAATTGCTAATATTTTTCTTGAGGATTTTAACATTTATGCATATCAAAAATATTGACCTATAATTTTCTTTCTTTGTAGTGTCTCTATCTGGTTTTGGAATTTGAATAATGCTGACCTCATAATATAAGCATGTGAGTTTTCCCTCTTCTTGAATTTTTTGGAGTAGTTTGAGAAGGATAGGTGTTAGTACTTCCTCAAATGATTGGTAAAATTCACCTGTGAAGAATTCTGGTCCATGAATTTTGTTTGTTGGGAGTTTTTTTGAATATTGCTTCAATTTCATGTTATAATTGGTCTGTTCAGATTTGCTGATTCTTCCTGATTCAGTTTTGGAAGATTGTATGTTTCTGCAGATTATTCATTTCATTCATATTGCCCAATTTGCTGGTATACAGTTGTTAATACTATGTTCTTAAAATTCTTTGTATTTCTTTATTGATTTGGTCAGTTGTTACTTCCCCTTTTTCTTTTTTTTAATATTTAAAATATTTTTTATCATTCAAGTATAGTTGTCTCCATTTTCTGATTTTATTTATTTGCATCCTCTATTTTTTTTTCTTGATGAATCTGGTTACAAGTTTGTCAATCTTGTTAATCTTTTCAAAGATCCATCTGTTGGTTTTATTGATCTTTTGTATTGGTGGGGGGGTTTTGTTTTGTTTTTTGTTTTTCTGTTTTAGATTCAGCTACATTGAGAATGTTGCATTGAACAAAGTAGTAAAGGTCTCTGTACTAACAGAACGTAGAACTTACTTGGAAATAATAAAAATATTAAATAAAGGAACATATTAAACAACAAAATAAAATATAATGAAGATATGATTAGGAAGTTATCGAGTTATTGATATTGTTATTTTGCCAAATTCCATTGGTTGGTCACCTCCAATTATAGTCTTCTGGGAGAGAAAAGAAAGACTATCATATTTTCCATCCTGATAAGCCAGTGCCTGGGAGTGCTTGCAGACAATGCAAAACCTTCCTCTCTTAAGGTACCAGGGTAGCCTCTGGATACAAAGAGAGATCTGGCCGCCATTCGAAAGCAAGACAGTTTCACACACAGTATGGGTGAGTTAGTATGAGGTAATTTAAGGACAAAAATCTATATTCCAACAATTTAAATACACATGGAATTACCAAGGTCAGTTCTCCGGTCAGTTCATTGTTTAGGTTGTCAAGTCTCCAGTTGTAATTAAATAGTTATTTTAAAATATGGTGTTAAAATAAGTGGCGAACACTGGGTTTCATTATTGCAGCACTTCTAGGAGCCCTTCATATGCTAAGGGTCTCATAAACCCCTGAGGTTTATATATGATTTGCAGATAATTTAATAGTCTCCTTGGCCCATATTTTGTAATGCTTTCCTACTACACAAAGATATTTAGGAAATGAGGGCCTTGGTAGTCTTTTTCAGAACGCTAAACCTAGTTCTCCAACAAGAAGAAAAAAGAATTTACCCTAAAATTTCTCTATCAGCCTTTTGAAGACAGGTCTGCATTAAGGTAGATGTAGGATACCATGGAGGTTTAAGGTAAATTTTAAGAAGGGGAAAGTTGAGATGTATAGCCTCAGTGTGCAAGAGATGTTATTAGAAAGTGGCCTTGGACTTACTGTAAGTATATATTGTAAATTCTAAGGCATGCACTAAAATAATGTTAAAATAAAGAAGTAAAACTGATATTCTAATGTCAGTTGAGAGACAATTGAATAATATATTGGGTTGGCCAAAAAGTTCATTTAGTGTTTTCCATAAAATAAAAGACACATTTTTTAATTTTCACCAATAACTATTGATTTGGATATTTTGAGAATGTCAGCTAGCTCCTACACAGTATAATACTCATTATCCTCAATTAATGTCTCCATTTGATCGCTATCAACTTCAACTGGTCTACCTGACCACAGAGCATCGTCCAATGAGAAATCTCCAGCCTGAAATTTTGCAAACCACTTTTGAAACATTTGATCAGTCACAGCACCTTCTCCATATACTGTACAAATCTTTTTTTTTTGCATTTCAGTTGTGTTTTTACCTATTTTGAAATAATAAAGCATAATATACTGAAAATGTTGTGTATCTTCTTCCATCTTTAATACTAAGATGGCTGCACAAAAATTCACTAGTTTTGATAAGTTTTTTTCCTTTTTTTATTGTTGCACAATTACAGTTGTCCCCATTTCCTCCTATTACTCTCCCCCACCTTACCCACACCCACCTCCCACTTCCCATCTCCTACCTTCCACATTCAATCCTCTCCCCACCCCCTTGTCTTTGTCCATGAGTCTTTTATACACATTCCTTGATGACTCTTCCTCTTCTTTGCTCCATTATGCCCCTCTCCCTTCCCCTCTGGTTACTGTCAATTTATTCTTTATTTCCACATCTCTGGTTGTATTTTGCTTGCTTGTTTTGTTGATTAGGTTCCACTTATAGGTGAGATCATATGGTATTTATCTTTCATTGCCTGGCTTATTTCACTTAGCATAATACTCTCCAGTTCCATCCATGCTGCTGCAAAGGATAGGAGCTCCTTCTTCCTTTCTGCTGTGAACTTTTCCATTGTGTAATGCACCACAGTTGTTTTTTCTTTTAATTTTATTTCTTTATTTTTAGAGAGAGGGAAATGGAAGGAGACAGAAAGGGAGAGAAACATCATTGTGTGAGAGAGAAACAGTGGCTTCTCACATGCTTCCAACCAGGACCTGGCCTGCAACACAGGTATGTGCCTCGACTGGGAATCAAACCAGCGATCTTTCAGTTCACAGGCCAGCACTCAATCTGCTGAGCCACACCAACCAAGGAATACCACAGTTTTTTATCCACTCATTTACTGATGGGCACTTAGATAAGATTTTTTTTAATGTTCACTGATGTGACAGCTGTCACAATACAATCTAACAAAATCATATTGACTGAAGTTAAAGATAACTAAGGACTACTAGATTCATTTTATGGGGAAAAAATAAACAATCTTTTTCACCAACCCAATAAAATGCTCAATTAAAACCACAAAAAAAGACAAAGGTGGAAGACAAAAAACAGGAATGAAGAACAAGGGTCACAAATGGAAAACAGTATCAAACATGGTAAGTACTAATTCAACTACACCAACAATCATTTTGAGTATCAGTGTTGTTAATGCAACAATCAAGAGGTGGCCATGGCGCAAGGCTAAAATGAAGAGAGTTGTTAACTACGTGATTCTATGCCATTGGCATGAATAAGGTCTTGAAAGATTTAGATGCATAAAGCTTCTTTTGCTTCCTGTAGTATCTAATCTTTATAATGAGATTATTAATTCAACAGTCCTACATCATATACCAATATACTATTTATTAATAAAATAGTAAATTTTCATTAAATGTTTTATTAGTTAAATATATTTCCATCTATACAGCTATGCTGAAAGAGTAATGAGAATAAAATCTAGTCTTTCATAATAGTAAATGTTACATTCTGTTTATAAATGGCCTTTGGTTTCTGCTGTGTAATATAATTTTCATCAATATGATTTGTATTTAAAGTGTTTTAACAATCACATCATTTCCCATGAAAAGAAAACTTTAGTGTGACATCTTGTTTGAGATATTATGTCCTATGTTGATAAAAATTGTCTTTGGTTTCTAGCTCTCTCTATGTAATAGAGTTTGCTTCATAGAATTGCTCTCCCCGTTTCACTGAAACAACATTGACTTAGAAACATTGTCTCATCTAGAAAGCAATACTAATAAATGAATTTGTGTGAGCAATATAGGGATAGAGTTTTACTCCGAGATTCAGATATATTCAGTAGGACAGTCAATTCTCTTATTCATATGGTCCTATGAAGGAATTAGTTACTGCAGATGTACTTTATTCCTAAAGGATAGTTCATCACTTTATCTGTGGATATCACAGTCTCAGAAGATACACAGAGGCCACATAAATATGCTAATATTTTCCTAAATACTCAACCCACGGTCTGGCATGCCCACTTCAAAAACATCACTGAGGTAACCACTTGGGGGAGGAAGTGATGAACACTTGGAACAGAGTACAAATAGTAGTGATACTAAATATGGTTTAGAATCAAACATTTGAGATAATTTTATATCACAGGGCATGTACAAGAAAAGTGGTGCACACTCACATTCAGAAAAGAAGCCAGTCAATTTTTCCAGTAGAGATCAGCTCGGGCTTACTGCCATAATCTATTCTGAATCCATTCAGTCACTAAGCCCACGCCATAGCACTTAGAAAACGGAATCAGCCTTCTGGTATCTAAACCTGTTTTCATCATGTTGGCTGGCATGTTTCATCACAAGGTGAGTCCTACACAGTGCCAATGTGTACTCAAAATAGACTCCTAGGCCTGTATTTACAACACAGACTCTGAGCTTTGCTTAGAAAAACAAACTTTGCTTAGAAAAACAAGGTTCACTCACATTCAAATTCCAGCTCTATAATGAATTATATGGCTTTGCACAAGTTATTTAAACTTTCTGAGCCTCATGTTCCAAAATATTTCAAATATAAAGTCAATAACCATCTTCTCATGTCATTATAGATATATTGACATAAATAAAATTATATATGTAAAATTCTAGACATATAATTCATGTTCAAGAAATAATAGTTATTGTTATTTTAAAGTGTTTGTAAAAGGACAAGATGTATTAGAAGACATTTTTACCTCACCAAATAATTTGTAATTACATAAATAAGAAAATCTAAATTTTGATTGCGTATCCCACAGTGTCTGAAAATCTGTCTACCTATGGAAAACTCAAGGCACATGTATTAAGTGAGTGGAAATGTAAGTCAGGGTTTCGGGCCCAGATCATCCCCTTTACTCTCCCTTTCTTGCAGCAGCCCTTATGGCAACTGTACTCACCTTTTTTATGGTATTCTTTCAAAAACTGGACTTTGAAGCATAACATGAAGATAAATTTTATTCACAGTTATTACATTACTTACTCAGCCACTTGTAATCACCCTATTGCTATTTTAGGACTGTCTTGACTAGACAGTCTCACCAATTCAGAAGGCAAATTAATCACACATTCTTGCCAAGTGAGATAATTCTCTGATCCTCTCATTATAGTATTCTATTTGGGATTATCACCCTAAAAGTGTAATTTCTGAATGGTAGCAAAATAATGGAGCAAAATAATTTTCTATCTTCCTTAAAGTGGCTACCACAAAATTGTGCCTTGGAGTTCTTGTCGCCAACATAAAATATAGAAAAATTGCTGTACAGTGAACAAGCTTAGCCAGTCAGAAAATGGTTTTCTGTCCTGGGCAATGAACCTGGAGTGCACTGGGGAGGTTAACGAGATTTATAGCAACTACTGGTAATTATGTACTCCTGCTCTTTTATGTGAAAATCTGTGCTATTTTCAAAATAAGTAGAGAATTATCTTTAGAACAAGTGGCACCTGGGCTCTTCTTATTACTTCTTATCACCAATGGTTGAGTCTTAGGAAGAGAGGAAGTGTATTATATAACACAGATGATTGGTTGAATTGTGAGTTAAGGCTCCAGAAGGATCCTCTCCTGCATCGAGATAGATTGTATCACTTAGTGTCAGGAAAGAATGTTTGCCAGGAGGCTGGGTAACTCTAAGTTTTAAAATAAAAACAGAAGAATGAGGGAGAAAAATACCAAGTGCAATAGAAATTCAGAAGAGAAAGTAGTGCAAGAATTGATGGGATCAACCAGAGGAGAAAGAAAATATTTCAAACATCCAGATGTGATAAACAGCACAGCAGGAAAAAGAAATGCTTATTTTAGTTTATAACAGAGATATTATAATAATATATGTCATGTATCAGTGGGAATGTAGAAGAGGCTTCAAGAATGGAATTGTTGTCCTTCTTGTACAACAATGCAAGGGTAAAAGCACATTGTTCAACATAAAATGTGAGAAAAACGGCAGTTACATAATTGTGGAACTTTACCACAAGTTCCTATATCGTGTACAACACAAAACTAGCATGTGTGGGAAATGTAGCAGTAATGAGATTTCAGAGTCCTCAAATACCTCTAAATGTCATATTAGTTTTACGAAGAACAGTCCACCTAATAAAATACATCTCCAACTGGTCTTATATCTTTAGAGGGTAGAAGAGGCAACTAAAAGAGAGATGTTCCAGAATTAATTTGGGCAACACAGAAGTATTATAAGCCTAGTTGGAAGAAAAATGAAAAAGCATTTCTTTTTAGGATTTATTTGCTTATTTTAGAGAAGAGAAGGGAAGAAGAGAGGAAGAGAAACATCAGTGTGCATGAGAAACAATTGGTTACCTCACACACACCCCCAACAGAGGACCTGGCCTGACACCCAAGCCTGTGCCCTGACCAGGAATCAAACGGGCAAACTTTCCGCTTGCGGGATGACGCCTAACCCACTGAACCACAACAGTCAGGGCAAAAAGCCTTTTTATGGTCCTGCTACTCAGATTAGAAACTCCAGATTGCCTCAGATTAAATACAAATGCAGTTTAAAATACTTGGAGATTTTATGAGCTTTATCGGTATTGAGTATCATTGCTCTAATTCTTTTATTGTGGATACAGTTGTATTCCCTTTTATAAGAGTGCCATAATTTATTTTACCTTTTACTCAACATTCTTTTTTTAAAATAATGTTGTAAACGTTGAACATGTTTCCATGTGCACTTGTGCGAGAGGTGCCTTAGACTCCAGCAGTGGAATTGCTACATCCTCAGTCATGCGTGCATTTGGATTTCTAGATATTGTCAGATTGGTCTTCATAGTTAGAAGAATGTAATGCTCCCATCAGAACAGTGTGGTAAGTTTGATTACTCTATAGATTCACCAGCACATAATATTGTCAGCAATAATCTAATGATTTAATCTTTTATTTTTCTGATTCATAATCATGTTGGATTTTTATATATGTTGGTTACTTATGTTCTCTCTGCACATTGTTTCTTGATGTAGTTGCCCATATTCTCTTGGGGAGTTGCATTTTTATTATTGTTTTAAAGATGTTCTTTATGTATTGCAATTACTATTCTATTTTGGGCTATGTGGGTAACAAATATATCTTGCCAGCACGTGATTTTTTGTTGTGTTTTATATAATTTTTATGAGCCAAATTTTAAATTTAAAGTCAAAATTGATCAACAAAGATGATTTTATATCAGCTATCTGCTTTGACAGTGCTATGTTTGGAAATTATGGAGAAGTATTTAGTGACAGTAAAATGAGAATAAAATAAGAGCTAGGAATATCAAAATGATGCTAAAAGTTATCAATTTTACCTGTCATAATTTGTTTCTTCATTTTTGTCGCTATGTCATTTAGCTATTCTAAGAATTATGCTGTGTGACTAAACCAACTTAGTGGCTTATGACAACGAGCATTTTTTGTTGCACGCACAGGTCTGCAGGTAGCCACAGTTTTGCTGATATTGGCTGAGCTCACCAATGACTGTGCTTCAGTCTGTGGTCTGGTTGGGACTGGCTTCAGGTCAAAGGTTAGGTTCAGTTCAAGTTCATATCATTGTGGAATCAGCACTTATTGTGGATATTATCTCATTGAAATGAGAGATGCCAGAGAGTAAACAAAACTCTTTAACCACATTTTAATGTCTCTGTATTATCTCCTGCTCACATTTCTTTGGCCAAAACAAATCACATGACTAATTTGAAGAGGGAATGGGAAATTATACCCTGACTCCAAAGAGAAGAAGACGTAAGTGAATATTTATTGAATATTCTAGTCTATCAGACTTAGCTTATATATTGGAGAGTTTGTATTTTCTGGTTGTATTTTTCTGAATGGAGGAACATAATATAACAAACTTTTAATCATTATTTTGCATATATGTGTGATTGCTTAATAATTTTACCTTATAATTTTTATAAAGAATGAGGGAAAGCCAAAGAAGGGACATAAGGGCACATAAATCAAAGTTCTCAATTCAAAATATATATATAGAATCTAAAGACACAATAGTTTCAGTCATTACCTTTTAAGATTCTTTTGTTTGTTTTAAAAAGTTTGTATTCATTTAGAAGATTTATCTACAAATGTATCCTCTTTGGTGCTCTTCAATCATTCCTGCATTACATTAATTCAATCTGAGATAACATTCCAATATTTAATTATGATGGATTGAGTGCTGGCCTGCAAATCAAAGGATCACTAGTTCGATTCCCAGTCAGGGCACATGCCTGGGTTGCTGGTCAGGTCTCCAGTTGGGGGCGCATGAGAAGCAACTGCATATTGATGTTTCTCTCCCTTTCTTCTCTCTCCCTTCCCCTCTCTCTTAAAAAAATTAATAAAATATTTTTTTAAAAGAAAAGAAAATATTCAAATATATAGTGAAGTGAAAGGATTTTACTGTGACAAATCATATACCTACAACCTACATTCTACAATTAACATTATACTAAACTTATTTCAGCACATTTTTTAACTGTCCATCCCTCTAACTATTCACGCATTTTATGTGATGTATGTCTAGGTAAGTTGCAGCCTTCACTATACTGTTTGCTAAATGCCTCAGCATGCATACCATAAATTGGAGGTCAATATTTATTCACAGTTATTTCATTTGAGGTTAAATGCACCCACAAAGGAATGCACAAATCTCAAGAGTACCATTCAGTGAAGTTTGCTGGGCATCTAGGCCATTGTGGTTAGACTGGAGCAGCCCTAGCTGAATAGGAAGCCTTCAAGACCCCAAAGCTCTGTAAAAGTGTGACGAGCAGAGGGAACAAAGCCATGGACGGTTCTACAAAGGGCAATAATAATGACTCCAGGATTCATGCATTTCATATCCACTGGTATCCTTGTCATCAAAGCTGCAGAAGTCACCCCCAAATCAGAGGAAGTCATTTTAACCACAGGGTGAGATACTTTCAGTTGATATTACCAGGTGATCAGGACTGGCAACTACTTGCTCTCAAAAATTAATTTCACATATACAAATACTGAGGAATACTTCAATAATATCTTACAATAAAGGTAGCTCCAAAGGGCAAATAATATTGGGGAAAAGGAAAAGTATATCTCTTCCCACACAATGTTTAAAAGAACAATCATAACAGTCTCACTGTAAATGTACATTATTCATCATATTCCCTTTTTGTCCCTCAGTCCTCTTCTATGGGTGATTATGAAAAGCTTAAATACTGAGTGGAGGGACCTCTAATATAATCCAATTTTTTTTCTTTTCAATAGTATTTTGGAGCATCCATGTTATGTTCAGGTATGACGTATTTTTATTTGGCCATATAATGTAGAAAAATCAAATATAATCGTTGTGAGGAATCATGAGATGCCAGTTTTATACAAGTGTATATGTAGTTAAAGCTACATTCCCGTGTAGCAAGGACTTGGCAGAGCTGTTTGTACGATGTGCTTTGGGGACACAGGAGAGGGGCATAAACCAAGGTAAAGGAGAGGGTAGGAGAGGAAGGAGATTAGGAAAGACCTCTGGGAGATGGGAGGTCGGAGCTGGATCTTAACAAACAAATAAACAAACCAAATGCAGAAGAAGGTCATTGAAAGCAAAAGCTTCCCCCAAAACAGAAAAATACAGTTAAGACAAACATAACATAGGTATTCACTGCCTCAACAGAGATGTAATGGGAACCACTATGTATCAGACACTAAAAAGTTACTGGGGACACAAGGGTGAAGAAAACAAATGCACACTCCTAGAATCCAGAATCCAGGGGTCACTAGACACTGAACATGGACTTACAAAGTCATAAATGATATAAAGGAGAATATCATAGGGGAGTTAATCTTGTGTATACATGGTGAAATATGAAAAAAAACACTCTGATAAAATTATTTCAAGTAGAGCTCTGTGACAAACAAAAAATAATGAGAGGTGGGATGGGGAGAAAGGAAAAAGTAGTGGAAAAATGTAGAATTAGCAGCTTGGCCAGAAAGGGGAGAGAACATCTCTGGTGCCCTGAGGCAGAAAAGAATGTGGCACATTGAGAAGCCTAAGCAAGTAAGTATGGCTTCAGGGTAGAGGGAAAAGAAGAAAACCGCAAATGGAGGTTAGAATGACAAGCCAGGGCCTGACTTAGCAAGGCCTTTTTTATTTTTATTTTTTTTATGATTTTTTAATTAATTACAATTACAATTGTCCTACAATTGGGACTATTACAATCATCTCAATTTTTCCCCCTTTTCCCTCCTCTGCCCATCCCAGCCCCCCTCCCTAATAAAATTTTTGTTATTATTTAGCCATTGTCTATTTTAATCTCTTAAAGAACCTCAAAACTTTCCTTATATCTTCATTTAAAATAAATTTAAAATCCACACTTTATTACAAAGACATCCATTGACAGTATAAAACTTCTGTGAGTATTAATGTTGTCACTAAATCCCAAATTGTTAGCATCAATGTCAAAGTGAGTATCAATAAAAAAGTTGTCCTTTATTTGCATTGAAATCACCAGTGAAATCGTATTAAGTTGGCACATGAGATAAAAACATTTGAATGTAATGATAAGAATAGGTAAATCTCACTGGTGTCGGTTTAAAACCAATTCAAATTTTAGTATAAATTATTATTTAAAGTCCCTGAATTTATATTTGGCAAATGCCGGAAAGTTTTGAGGTCATGGAAGGAAACCATGGTAGAATGAAGAAGTAAAAACTCACAATGGATAAATAAGTAATTCAGGCTGCAGCTATCCTATTGATTTTCAGCAACCTGGGGAATCTGTTCCACCTTTCTAATGCTCTCACCTCCCAGCTTCTGTGCTGTGGTGGGATGATCGAGTAATTTAGACACCGAAACAAATATCACGTACACACCCACACCCCTACACATGACATAATGAATTACAAATCACTAGTTCTGGTTGCCAATAAAGTAAGAAACAAGACTAAAAAGTACCCCGAAGGCCACTAATATTGAACACAACATTGGAAGAATTAGCCAGTGTAACTAAAAGAGAGCAAAAAGGAGTATAAACATTGGAAAAGAAGAGGTGAATGTATTTGTTTTCAAGGCATGTAATTCTCTTTCAGGAAAACTTAAAACAATCTACGAATGTTTGCTCTGCTCTGAAATAATCTCATTTTATCTCAACTCCCCAAACACTAACAGAAAGTTTACCATCTCCCAAGGCATTGTTTTATAAAGGCAATTACTGTAAGACACTCAATGCTTATATCCTTCCATTCTATCATGACACACCACTTTGAACATAAAAATATTACCCACCCATAATTGATGGGCAATATTTTTGCATTTAAAACTTTGATGATTTTGAAAACCCATATTTCTCAAGTTAGTTTTAAATTGAAAATATAGTTGTTTGGACTTATCTGAAAGTATATGTAGTTTTACATAAACATAACAAGAGGGAATTATCTTTTTATTCACATGGGTGCTTCAACCAAAAAACTTGTAAGATGCATCATTTCTGTAGCTTCATATAGATTACTTGAGAAAGCCATGTTACCTTGTCATTTCTTGCCTTAAACTAACACTAGCAGTATGAATTTTGAGTTTCTGCTCAGATGTGTGTATAAGGGAAAGTATATATATATATATATATTCACCTTAAACTTTCCTGCTTTTTATAGAAATTCAAAAAATTAAGAGCAAAGATAGCATAAGAAAACATTAGAAGAACTAGGTAGAATATAATGAATATTGTTTTTAATTTTTATTGTTATTCAATTACGATAATAATGAATATTTTAAAAGTTACTTCTAATAAATTATCTGTAAAGTATTAAAATTATCCTAAATATACAAATGTTAAGGCCATCTTATTACAGTAGACATATAAGCAGGAAAATTCAGACATAAAAAGCAGCTCTTCATTAATTACTACAGGCAACACTGTCTTCTAGGTATTTTCTTCAGTTGTTGAACTTAGTTAGCTAAAGGAACAAGAAAAATAAAGTTCATCTATTTATTTATTTTCATACTTATACTACTGATATTTTTACTTTATAACTCAACATGATTTGTGTTATTATGACTTCTAGTGAATCAAATGAGATAATAAACTGAAATTCATGGGTTCTTTCGGTGTTACATTCTCAACTGATCTGAATTTCAGAAGATTTACATGAAAATTAATTTATCAGTAATATAACAATTCTTTATCTTTTAAATCTCTAATTTTACTACTATTTAAAATAATCTTATTTACATATATTTTATTAATATACTATAGCATTAGTTGAAGTTTTTAAATTTTGCTGGAGCATTAACAATTAAATCATAGATCTTTCCTTCACTTTCTTATACATTAATTGCAATGGATCTCATTATTTTTAATCTTAGAGAAAGATCACTGCTTCAATTTAATTGCTTACTCAAAATATAATAGTAACAACCAAGAACTAATTTTTCCCCTCTATTCTCTAGTTTTTGATAATTCCCTCAATGACTTACTTTAGAAACTTCCATGCAGATTGATGTCATAAACATATAAAGGTTAATTTGCTCAATTGCTGAGACTTTAATTACAACACATCAGTTACAGAGACTGTTCGACATTTCCTGTAAATTCCTCTAACTAGGAAATTCTTAGGGATTCCTATGAAAGGAGATGAAATACCAAAATGCGTTGGCATAAATACATGTTTTTTATCTTATAGAATGAACTCAAAACATCATAAACATTTGGGGAAATTTAGGGATTATAATTTCTCAGTTAAATGTTGAGTGGTGTGACTTCACATGCTTCCTGGGTTTGCTGGGATTGCTTTATAGCACATATTTGTGGGGAGGAGAATGTGCTTACATTTGTATTAAAAAACAAATTGTGATTAAAAAAGAAGAACTCACTTAAAAATGTTGTACAAGAGAGGATCCATAAATTGTTAGGCTGGAGATTCAGAACTTCAGAGTTCATATTAAAAGAAAAAATAATTACCTTAGCTTTCAAAATTAAACAAATAATCACATTTTACTTGATTTTTTTTTACCTAGAGTGGACAGGGTTTGCTTCAGCACGTAACATAACTATGTAATGTGACAAACAAAAGCACAGATTAACAATTAGCCCACGTTTTAGTCTACTTAATATGAAACACATGTGGGCTTCGTCATGGACAATAACCGGGTTATCACAAAACCCTGACAAATCTCTAATTACTCCTACTACTTATGCCATTGTTTTCATCTCAACACACCTGATCACCATAAAAAGTGACATTTAATCATGGATAAGACACAAATATTAGAATGTTAAGCTCAAAGGGATATTTAATTCCAATTTTGACCTTATTTTGGAATCACTTATTATATAAATGAGTATAGATATGAAGGCCTGATTTAATATAAAAAATGCTTTGCTAACAAATATCTAAGTTTTAACTACAAACCCAGAATCTATTGCACAGTAGAAACAGAGGGATGGGTTGACATGGTACTCGTGGCCAGAATGGAGGCTGAGGAAGCAGAAGGTGCTGGGGAAGCCCTGGCTGCTCTAGGACTCAGGAACTTCACGCCTGGAGCTGAGGTCGTGAGCCCGGGCTTTCTGGTGAATCTAGAAAACAAGACCAGGTTGGGTTTCTGAGTTGCTGTGTGGCCAACAGTAACAACATTACTAATAGTGATAAATAACATTTGCTGCTAATTTAATATTTCCAGGCAGTATTTTGAGCCCATAATTCTTATTCTGATCGTGAGCCTGTGCTGTGTGGTGAATGTTATCCTTGTCTACACATGGGGAAGGTGAAACGCAAGGAGCCTGAGAATATCGTCAGGGACATTTTGCAAGCTGGTGGTATACTTGACTATTTCTGGACACCTTTGCTACTATTCATGTTCTTGGCTTTGTCCTAAAAATGTGTCCTGTCCAGGTAAGAAATGTCTGTATAAATGAGGGGCTGCTATCTTTCATACTAGGTGCTGTGCGCCGCCTCAGCTTCCTTGTGGGATAAACAAAATAACTCTGAAGACATACGGAATAAGACCCTCACGATTTGGTTAATATTCAAAGCCTATTAATTAATTTAGTATGATTTGCTTCACTAAATTTTTGAAAATTTGAATCCTTATGCTTTTTGTATGTAAAGTTTGACTTTATGACTTTATAAAGAAAATCATTTAACATCCAGTCTTTGAAAGAAAACATAGTTTCCATAGAACAAAGGAATTGCCAAGGAAAATATTTATAAACACACACTGGACTCTCAGTGACTACTCAAATTTCCTTTGATGAACTAGAAGACAGGTGTAAATCGTGACTTCTTTACACGATGCTCTAACAAGATACACAAAGTCATTCCTCCAAATGTTATTTCTGTTGACAGTGAGAAGTTTTTCTAATATTCCCCATTTTCCTCCACTATCTCCATTTTAGTCTTGCTAATAGCATAGCTAAAAGTCCACTTAGACAGAGGAAATAACTTAGTAAAAGTAGATGGGTCCATATTAAATTGTTGAGGACTTATCCTGAAGAAGATTATTGAGGTCAACTGTTCCAAGTAGGGTTGCATTAGGTGTTGCATTCCACGAAATACTTGGCTTTTCTGCACAAAGCTAATTGAGATAGTAATCGGTAAGACTGATTTTTAGAATTTCCTGAGAATTCTAACAATTCCTAGAATTGTTAAGGATGGTTTGTGTACTTGTTGGAAAGCTTGAATGCATAGAGGAGTTTGGTATCAGAGGCCACTGGTGGTGGTCTCTTACTGTATAGGTACCTCTTGCATAACCAGAAGGGAAGGTATATTCTTTGCAGGAACCTTTACATTTTGAGTATATGTGGCTCCAAGAGTCCTAAATTCAGTGATAGATGCACAGGTGTGATTTGAGGTTAGTGAACAGTAAGACAGTAAGTCATCAGCATTATATTATATGAGTCATAGTTAACAAAAAGTCACAATTCATTGAACTTAAAAGTTATGTGCCTCCTTTCTCCTGCTTTTGCATACCTTTTGAGTGCCCCATAAGAGTTTATTTCTGATTCCTTTCAATTGTAAATACAGACTCATTGTTTCTACTCTTCTTAGGTCTATCTATCTATCGTCCCTTGGCATCTATTGAAGACATGTTAATGAGCTAATAATAACTTAAGTCCTGGTCCCTTACTTTAAAAAACAGCACATTTTGGTTGTTAAAAAAAACCTCAGAAACGTTCAAAATTAACTCAGATTATATTTATCAAAGACCATTCTGTATTCATTGATTTAACATATTTTATTTGTAGTCTTAAAGTTTTATTTTGAGTTTATATTATGACTAAGAATGAATATTAAATTTAAAATAACATTGTATTATTTTTGCACATCCAATGTACATTGTAATATGAAAAGTTTTGGATTCTGGCCTCTTACGGTGAAAGTTTCTGAGTTTCTAGCATGCTGCAGGAGTCTCTTTCCACCCTTCGTCCAACCCTGCCAACCAAACCTTCCAAATATCCATTTGATTCCTTAAGTGAGGCCAAGAGGAATCAGCCTGATTTATCAAATGGCTCAGGGTCAATAAACTCAACTGGGTACTTTTCATTTTGACAATAATTTCCTTGGCTGTGCAAAACTTTTTAGTTTGACAAAGTCCCATTTGTTTATTTTTTCTTTTGTTTACTTTGCCCAAGGTTGCTAAAGGGGTGGAGAGTTGGGGAACTAGGTGAAGAAGGTAAAGGGATTGAGAGGTAGAGATTGGTGGTTACAAACAGTCATGGGGCTGTAAAGTACAGAACAGGAAATACAGTCAATGATGTGTTAATGGCTCCATTTGGATATTGGAAGTATCAGGGGAACACTTTGTAAAGAATATGATTGTCTAACCTCTATGCTGTACACCTCACACTAGTACAAAATAATATTGAATGTAAAATGTAATAGAACTAAATTTTTTAAAATTAAAAAAATTAAAAATTAGAAAACTGGATACTGTCAAGGAGAGACCCGGTGTTGGTAATTCCAAGTTGCATCTATGTCTCTAGTCAGAATAGACTATAGCTTAGGAAATTTCAGGAATTTGTCAAGATCAATCTTCTAATTATATTTTTGCCAGTATTTTTTTTCACATTTTTTATTGTTGTTCAAGTACAGTTGTCTCCATTTTCCCTCCACCACTCCCCACCCCAGGCATCCCCACCCTCTATCCTTGATCCTACCCCCCTTTTGGCTTTGTCCATGTGTCCTTTATACACCTTCTTCCTGAAAACACTTTCCCCTTTTCCCCCCATTATTCCCTCTCACCTCTCCTCTGGTTACTGTCAGTTTGTTCTTAAATATAACCAGAGACATTGAAATTAAGAACAATCTTCTAATTATTTGCATAGCCCTGTCTTTATGTATGCACGACTATGCAAACTAGTGAGACAAGTACCATCTTCTTTTATTTACTAGATACCGTTTCTTTTCACCTCCAATACTGAATCCAAACCTACTTCAAAATATGAGTTTTTAATTCAGTGGTAGTACTTCTTATTTCCCAATTGCAGAACTTCTTATCAAACCTTCTTGTTAATACCTAGAAATAAAAAGGGAGCAGGTAATTGGCCAAATAAATTAGAAAATGCTTCAAACTTTTAAAGAGTTGTGAATATTAAGAGTTAAAGTTTCCTGATCATTTTTTCTACTTGCTTTTTACACTTGTTTTTTTTTTAATGCATATTGAAAAGCCAGTTAACTACTCTTACACAGAAAGCACATTTAAAAATAGCAGTGAAGCAAAACTTCTTAAATTTCTTTCAGCACTGTAGACTCAAATGCTCCTTATTCCAAGAAACTTCATTTGTTTTTCTCCCTTAGCTTAATCTTGTTGAGGAATAATAAATATAAGTTTCATTGAAATCAGAGAAACATTAACCTCTAGAGACCTTTTAAGCAGCAGGCTATGCCCAGTTCATAAATTTTAATTTCACATGTATATTTACCAGTTAAAGATTTTTTTGATAATGAAAATAGTAGGTTGTCTGAATATATTCTGTAATCTCATTATCATCAATATAAATGCTATTTGAATAGAGTTTGTGTGTGTGTGCATATGAGGTCTGTATGGAAAAAGTCCAACCATTGTTAATATGAAGAGAACGGTTTGTGTGACATCAATGTAACCTGGCAACCAAGGAGAGTGGACTGGAACGTGAGTGTGTGAACAATGATGACTTCACTGTACAGGTCAGCGGGGTCACTAGATGCAACTGAGTGAGCATGTGTGCTGTGTGGCTGTTGCATTCAAAATGACTGTGCAAGTAGAGCAATGAATCTTCACCAAATTTTGCATTAAGCTTGAACATTCCTCCACAGAAATGATTCAGATAATTCCAAAAGCCACAGCTATGGACAACTGGTGATTGACAGCTTCATCACGATAATGAGCCTGCTCATGCATCACGTCTCATGCAGAGTTTTTGGTGGATCATCAAATCACCCAGGTGACTCAGCCCTCCTACAGCCCAGATTCAGCGCCTGCGACTTCTGGCTTTTCCCCAAACTAAAATCACCTTTGAAAGGGAAGAGATTTCAGACCTTTGATGAGATTCAGGAAAATATGATGAGGCAGCTAATGGCAATTGGGAAAACTGTGCAAGGTCCCAAGGTGCCTACTTTGAAGGGGACTGAGGTGTCATTGTCCTATGTCCAATGTTTCTGGTATCTTGTGTCTCTATTTCTTCATATTATATAGCTCTATACCTTCTGGACAGACCTCACATACTTGAGAACCAAGTGGTAGAATTTGCAGAAAAGGCAATATTAACCCTTACCTTTAAAATTAATTACTTTTTAATATTTTTTCTTGGATTTCAGTGTTTTTTTTTTCCCATTACCATTTAGTCCCCTTATACCCTACTCCCTGCCACAATCACCACACTGTTGTCCAAGTCCATGACTCCTTTTGTCCTTTTTGCTCAAGCCCTCCATCCCCTCCCCTCCCCCACTTTTGCATCCATTCTGCTCTCTGTCTAGAGTCTGTCTCTATTTTGCTTGTTAGTTCAGTTTGTTCATTAGATTCCACATATGAGTGAGATCATATGGCATTTGTCTTTCTCAGACTGGTTTATTTCACTTGGCATAATGTTCTCCAGGTCTATCCACACTGTCAGAAACAGTAAAACTCTCTTCTTTTCTATGACCAAGAAGTATTCCATTGTGTAAGTGTCCCATAGTTGTTTTATCCACTCATCTGCTGATGGACACTTGGGCTGCTTCCATATTTTGGCAATTGTAAATGATGCTGCAATGAATACAGAGTGCTTAAGTTCTTTCAAAATAGTGTTTTCGGTTCCCTCCGATATATTCCCAGAAGTGGGATCACTGGGTGAAAGGGCAAAAAAAATTAATTACTGATCATACCTCAGCTGGCTCATTTGATAAGAACTATAAAGTTATGTGTCAGTGAGTGAATAAATACAGATTTGTCACTAAAATATGGAGAAAATTATTGTTTTATTCTATAATAAGAAACATTAAAAAAGTAATAACCCGTTTTCCTTATTTTATAGGGATATTCATTGACTACATCTGGCAATCTGTGCAGAGCACAGAGGTGTGCATTGCAGTTAGGAAGGTGATGCTACATCTAACTTAAGAATGGAGCAGGTAAAGAAAGATGACCTCAGACAGCAAGCCTGCTGTAATTTATCTTTGTAAACATGCTCACATATGATTAACCCCTCAGAGAATCCACTTGGTTACAAACTATTAAAGAAAAGTTAACTTCCTTCCAATTTAGATTTTGTTAACATTTCTGCACTTAAGCTACCAATAATTTAAGTGAGATTTCGAAATTTGTTCAAGACGTCTTAAGTTTGTTCACAGTAAATCACCTATGGATTAGTGTAAAATTTGACTAGTAATTTGGATGGTGCAACCTTTGAAATTTAACAGGGATATCATTTATTAAGAACTAGAATTGTATCTGCAACCACTGTGGTTAAGGGAAAAGGAAAAGAAGATAAGCCTTCAAATCATAGTCGATTTCCTCAGTTCAACTACTTGGATTTGCGTGCCCCTCCCTTCTTAGATTTTCTGGGACTTTAACATGAATTTTTCTCACATATCTAGGAATGACCTAAAATGAGCCTGAATGAAACCTTGTTTCTGTATATATGTCACCAGACTCACCACTGGATCCATGAGAACCGATACTAATAATAATTAAAGTTCAAAGGATAATACTGAATGTTTTCAAATTAAAAATATTATACAATTATTTTAAATGTATGGCAAGAATAAAAAAGAAAAAACCAGGATAAACTCTTAACTGCATGTGTTTTTACTTCTGTTAAATAACACTATAATTCTAAGTAATATGCTTTATGTTAAAATGTTCAACCACTTTAACCTCTAACTATTCGCTTACTTCAAGGACAATAGTGCGGTCATTGCAGGGGGCAGGGGAGTAGGTGGAGGGGAAGAGCCTAAGGGGGGATAAGTGGTGATGGAAAGAAACTAATAATAAAAAACACATGCATGCACACACATATATGCAAATAAAGTTGGTACATTCCCTTGTAGCCTCTCCATGCAAGTGCATGTAAAAGAAATTTCCCATTTTCTTTCCTTCTCCTACCCTTCTCCTAAGTTTACATAGGTGTCTTATAATTTTCTCTTATTAATTACTTTAGTAAGTTTAATTAATATGATTACTATTTCTTGTTTCATTAACTTTAGAAGCTATTTTATCCCCCCAAATTATATATCTACACTGACCTCTAGTGCTTCGTCCTCTTTTTGTTAGCAAAAATGTTATTTTCTGTTATCAAATTTTGTAATTATTTCATTCTTTCCATAATAATAATTCAATGTTTAGTATTTTAATATAGGCAACTTAGTCTATTCAGGCTGGTAAAACAAAATATCACAGGCTGGGTAGCTTGTAAGCAACAGACATTTCTTTCTCACAGTTTTGAAGGCTGGAAGCCTAAGGCCCGGAGCCCAGCATAGTCTGGTTCCGGTGAAGGCCATCTCTGAGTTGGGGACTTTGGGCTTCTCTCAGTGTCCTCACAGGGTGGAAAGGACCAGGGATCTCTCTCGGCTTCTTTTTAAAAGGCATAAATATCGCTTTGTCATATAAATTAAAACTAGAGAGGGTGAAACCTCTGGCTTCATTCTTCCTCTCAGGATTGCTTAGGCTCTTAGGGGTCTTTTCTTGGTCCCACACAAATCTGATGATAATTTGTTCTATAGGCTCCTCAGAAAACTTAAGTATAGAGTTACCATATATGTCCCAGCAACCCCTCTTCTGGATACCTACCCTAAAATTTGAAAATATTTATTTACAAAGATATATGCACTTCTATGTTTATTTCAGCACATGACGGCTAAATCATGGACACAACCAAAGTGTCCTTCCTTTGCTAGATGATTAAATAGAGATGTGATAATATATATTTTACAATGGAATGCTACTCAGCCATAAGAAAAGATACTGCCATTTTCAACAACATGGGTAGATATTAAAAATATCATACTAAACGAAATAAGTCAGATAGAAAAAATGAAGAACCATATGATTTCATTCATGTGGAAATGAGTGAACAAACAAGAAAAACAAATAAAAACTTGGAGACACAGACTATAGTATGATAGTACCAGAGGGAAGAGGGTTGGGGTAAAGGGTAATTGGGGTCAAATATTAATATATGCTGAGAAAATAAGATTTGACTTTGGGTGGTGGGCACACAATGCAATAAACAGATGATGTAGCATAGAATTCTACACTTGCAACCTGATAATCTTATTAACCATTGTCAAATAAAAAATTTAATTAAAAATAAGAAATAAAAATAAAAGGCATTAATCTTATGAATGACACTTTGCTTATTCTTATTCCGAATTTTTTCATTTCTTTCTGGAATTTATTTTTTAAGAGAAGAGTGCATCGGATTAAAGTGTACTTGATTTTGCATATTGCAAAAAAATTTCTATTTGACCTTTTACTTAATTGATAACTAATTATATGTTCAGATATATATTTTACTTTCAAAGTAAATATTCAGATTCCATTTTCTTGCAGACTCTTGGATTACTAACAAGATGTCTGATGTCCATTTGTTCATTTCCTTATAAGCAACCTGGTGTGTTTGAGTTTCCTCTCAGGAAACTTTTGGGATAATCTATGGATCTTTGAGGTCCTGCTGTTTGAGCAGGGGATAATTAGTTGTGTGTTCTTTGTCATTGTTTTAGATAATGAAGACATCTTTTTCTTCATTGGAAAATGTGAACTGCTCAAGTTTCTTTTTCTGTTCATATCCTCAAAGTTTTAGGACTCCAAGGGGTTTATTTTTTAAAATTTTTATTATATTTTTTCCATTACCATTTATCTCCCTTATACCCCATACTGCAATCATCGCACTGTTGTCTATGTCCATGAGTCCCTTTCCCTTTTTGCTCGATCCCTCCACCCCTAATGACCCTCCCCACAGCTGTCATCCTGCTCTCTATCTATGGGTCTGTCTCTGTTTTGCTTGCTAGTTCAGTTTACAGTGGTCCTATTAGATGAAAACTGAATTTTCTGAATTGGTCTCTCATCTTTTTACTTGTCTCTAATATTCTTCTTCTCTGTTCCAACTATAATCTCCCTCCTTCCAGGTCCAGTTCTTTAGTTTATTCAATATGGTTGTTCCCTTTGTGCTACCCTTCTCAGCTGTCTGGTAGTCCTGCTTATCCAACCATATTTATGAAGAACTCTGTTGACAATCACAGTAACTGCTTTGCATTTCCTGAGGAGACTGGGAGGTATGTTTCCCCCTGGTTCCTGTGTACAAGGGAAGCAAGTGTGTCCTTGTCGTCTTTGCTTAATGGAGAGCAGTCTTGGATCTTAGACAGATTGCACTTTACTCAGTGACAGAACAACCATGTCTTTATCCTAGGATGTTGGTTCCCAACCCAGGGGCCTAGGTTTTCTCAGTCAAATGATCCCAGGTTATTTTAATCAGTCTCAGGCCAGATTTACCCGGGGAGCCCTGACCTGCTGTCCCTCTCTAGGTGTGGAGGCTCAGGGCTATTTGGCTGCTCTTCCTGCAGACTGCCTTTCAACCACTGACTGAATTTATCAAATCTATTCTCTGAATCCCCAAACTGAGCTTAGTGACTGAAGAAATAGCTTCTACTCTTACTTCAGATTTCTCCTCAGTGTTTTTTCAACTTTGTTCTCTCTTTAACAGATTGTCAATTACTTCCATATGCTCTCTTTCTCAGAAACTCATTAAAATATCTTTATCACTGTAGACTTTTTCCCCAATATTGTTACAAATTATTCTTTCATTCATATTAATTGTATTTTCATTGACATTTTATAAAGGAGAGGAGGTAAATACTTATGTTTAATTCCTCCTTTTGAGTAGAAAATGTGGGATCAATATTTTGGCATCACTGCAGGGTATTTAAGAGAATGGGCTCTAGAACCTGGCCGCCTGGGTTTGTATTCTGACTGCCCGCCCCATCCAAACTTTGACATTGTGCAAACTACTTAACCCTCCAATTGCATTTCTTTGTCTGTAAAATGTAGAGGTCTTAATAGTATTTAGTTCATAGTGTTATTTACACATATATATACCTATGTCATATTTACAAAATGCTTATAGTACAGAAATGATCAATAAATGTTATTATGGTAATGACATTCATGTTGCATGGGCTTGCATCAATGTAGTTTATACCTCTTTAAAGAAGTGTCAAGGATAATGCTAAAATAATATATGATAGTATAATATATAATAGTATTTTTGTAGTTTTTTTGTTTTATTTCATTTCTTCATTTCATTTCTTTTTATTCTTTCTTCCAGTGCTTAAGGGGATATCAAACATATCACCCGTACAAATCCCTGTGATGAGCTCTTTCAGGATTCAAAGGTCACGACTTGTGAAGTGAGTGCACTGCATCTTCTCATGAGTAAATATTGATGGATTCAGTTATTTTAAAGAGAGACGATGAGTAACCTGCCGTGGCTTCTATGCACCAGAAAATTTGATTGAGGTGAACAATAGGGAGTGAGATGTCTTATGGTAGATATAGTTCATCTCTAAGGGATGGGGCATTCTAATAAAGAATTTGAAAGTTAAATAAAAATTTAGCTATGATTCTGGGAATACAGTTTATGTGTCCTATGCTACTACTGACCCAGTGTGTAGTTTTGTTTTACTCCTTTACTCACAACTGCAGACCTGCTCCCCATGCTCTGCATTTTGAAAGGGACTCAGTAGGCTGTGCCTCGCACAGCAGCTGCTTTCAAGATACAGGCACTTAGGTTATAGGGCAGTAAGCACATCCAGCAGGCTCCGAAGTTAAGTGGCAAAATGGAACCTTTATCATGTTTGAACATTACAAAACCATCCAAAGAAATGTTCAGATGAAAATACCATAAAGAAGTTATTTCTTATGAAGAAAACCACACACACCCAGAAAAGAACATAAATCTACAATTTTGTAAACAACACATTAATATTGCTATGTAATGAAATAATTTGAAATTTGAAAAAATGAGCATTATGTCCAAAGGAAAAAAATATTATCTTCTAGGCCTGGCCTATTGTTAAAATCAAACCAGTTGCTGTAGGGAAGTCTTTTCAGTAGCATATTTGAAATACTTACTATATTTACATCAGGCTAAAGCACAAATTGTAAATGTCTAAGTTGTCAGGATATTTATTATCTTTAACGTTCAGTGCTGACTTCAATGGATTGGAAGCTGGTATTTAATGTATTCATACTACTATGTTTAGAAAGAGTCTTATTCAGGAAAATTGAAATAAAAAGTAGATTTAAACTTATGCAAATTAAAACCACAATGAGATACCACTGTACACCATTTGGATGGCTGCAATAAGAAGGACAATGACAACTGTTGAGTAACTAGTGAGCATGTGGAGAACTTTGAACCTTTATACTTTCTTAGTGAGAATGTAAATTGTTGCATCTACTTTGAAAACCAGTTTAGCAGTACATGAAAAAGTTCTTCTTAGAGTTAACATATGACCCAGTAATTACATAATTACACTCATGTGTTTTCTGTTCCCAAGAGAAATGAAAATGTGTTTACACAAAACTTGTACATTACTGTTCATAACTACATCATGACTCATAATATCCAGAAAGTGGAAACAACCCCAATGTTTGATGAATGGATAAACAAAATTGGCACATCCTCACAATGGAATACTACTCAACAGTAAGAAAAGGACTGAATCACTGATGCCTGATAGAACATGGATGGATCTTGAAAAGGTTATGCTCATTGAAACAAGTCAGCTACAAGAGACCACACATTAAACAAGTGCATTTATATGAGATACCAGAATAGGCAATAAAGAAAGTAGGTTAGTGGTTGCCAAGGGCTGGAAAGAAGGAGGATGGAAAGTGACTGCTAATTATACTGTGGTGACGTTTACACAATTTTGTGGATACAGTAAAAACAGTTGAATGTACATGTTTAGCTGGCAAATTTTATGGTACATGAATTATATCTCATTAGATATGTTAAAAAATATTATGCTTTAAAAGGACAAGTCCATTTCTCTTTTCACACATCAGGTGCAAATTTTCAACACTATGAATTGCACTCTGAGAACAGGGACTTCCTTCAGAATCTTTATTTTTGTTTTGCATAAAATGAGTTAGTCTCCAATGGTGATTATCCCCAAAAGAAATAATAACTATTACCTCATTGCTTAGTTCATCGTACGGAGAGCCACACTCAATATATCACTTTTAGCTGACCTGAGACATAGTATATTAAAATGTTTATAAATCTACAGCAGGGACATTAATTATTTGGAGGGTTAAGTTTCTTTTTTCAGAAAGTGCAGGAGGATGTAAGTCACAAAATCTTGTATGTAGTTTCAGGGTCTTCTGATTGACTGTGGTAATTACGTAGTGTGACTGATTCATGGGAATCATCAGTAATGGCAAATCTAGAAAACACAGTGGAGGGTGAGACATACATACGAGCTCAGAATCTTTGACTAGTTTTAAAATTATCATTGGTTAAATGAAAGGTCTGGTCTTCACAATAAAAATGAATAAACAAAATGAAAAAAAAAGCAAAACAAAATACAAATTAGCTCATGTATAAACCACATAAGGATAGACATCTTAAATTTCATTGTAAAGGTTACACTTCCTAGCATAGTGTTGCACAGATCAAAAATTCCTTAAATGTTTATATAAAGAATAAGCTAATTTTGTGTGTACATGAATTGCTGTCCCTCATAACTATTAACTAGCCTAACACTGCACATTTCAAACTTAGTTTTAAGGAGTCATAGAGCTCTACAGAAGTACCAAACATGCTAGGTAAGCTACCCTGTGTCATTTTATGTCTTCCTTTCTAAATATAGTTCATTAAAATTAAAAATAAAACTTTTAAAAATAAGAAGTAAAGTATTTAATCAAGAGCAAGAACTAACTCCAGCCTCTGTAGCTCCATTTGGAAAATTCAAATATAAATGAAACCAGCACTATGTACGACTTTTCCTCTTGTTAGTAATTGTGTATTTGAACCACAAACTATTGCTGGTTGATAAAATAGCCAATGGGAGGATTGTGTCATATGTTCAGCATTATTTTGCATACTGGGTTGTTGTGTTATAAGTAAATAGTGCTATCAGAATTTACTATTGTTAGGGCGGAGATGACATTTTAGCACATTGAGAGTTGGTTGAAAATAGAGCGCCCTACATTTACAGAGAGGTTGGAAAAAACCATTATGGGCCACAAGGATATGTCTGCAAAAACATGACCGCATTAACTCAGACTGAATATAAGCTTGATTCTCTGTCAATGAATTTAGCATCATGGAAATTTACCACGTGATAAATAAACACTTGTAATTAAAGGACTTGTGCATCTAAACCATCTCAGTGTTTCAATTTTCTCTCTGGTCAAAAAGTTATCTTCAATTAGATGAACTCTAGCTCTGAGGATTTTATAATATAAGAAAAATGGCCTGCTAGTTTCATGTCATACATAACTTTCTAAATCCATGTCAATCAGATTAATTAAAAATCTTAGCACTCTGAAATATATGTATTGCCCATATTGGATTATGTTCTGACACTATTGAGGTTTGTTAAATCTTCATTAATTGCATGTCCATCATAATTTCTCATTTCTAGTCCACCCAGCCATAAAATGAAAGAATGCAGTGTACCATCAGGATAAGTTTGTTCTAGCTTTCTCAGTTGAGGTATGAAAGTTTCCAAGTTATTTCACGAATTAATTAACTGATTATTCAATAAGCACCTACAATGTATTAAGCATGTGTCTTGTACAAAGGGGATACAACAATAAACAAGAATGATTTGGACTCTCTCCTCATGGATAATGGGTTGAGTTTTTTAATGGGTTGATGTTTATTTTGTTCATGATTTCTGTGGATCATAAGCAAGAATCATAGCCTCAGAATTTTATAATTACAAGAAAACTTAGAGGTTATACAGTTCCATCAATTTAGTTAGTAAATGTGGATGTTGAGACCTACAGAAGTAAACAGGTTTGTCCAAGAAAATAAAGCAAGTGATCAAAGATCTAGGAAAAGCAGATAGAAATTCAGATTAGCAAAATCCTCAGTTTATTTATTATAGTTGTTTGAATAACATGTTATTCAAAAAAAAAAGTAAAGCATGTCATGTGACTAAATTATTCTCTGGCGCTTAGGATAATCTTAATTTACTTCTTGGTTGTCATTTTTGGGAAATGTGAACAAGATAAAACACCAAAATGCCTAACAGCAAAATGTGACTCACTTTCCATAAACATGTTGCTCGAGACAATTTATTTTCTAAGGATGCTACTTTGAAAGGTAATTCTCTCAGGAACAGTTCCCCTCATATTTTATGTGAATTACTTTATATTTTCTTTCCTCGTGTAAAGAGTTCTCATGAATGAATTGCTTTCTTTGACTAAAGATTAAAATTTTTAAGCAAGCATCTTGGGAAGGATGTATTTGTTGCCCACTACACAGATCTGTAAATGGGGCCTCACACCTGTGTGAGGGCCCTGAAATATAAAGGATGCTTGTGTCATCTTCTCACCGTTCCAGATATACTACAGGGTGTAGTATAACATCAGTGTCAGCACTGTGGGTTAGTCCCAAACACTGTCCATATGATCTTGAGCAAGTCACACAATGCTCTGTACACTAGTTTACCAGTCTGTAAAATGAAAGAAGTTTGTAATAATCTTAAGACACCTTTCAACTCTGAATACTGTGCAATTAGACCTGGAAATTTTAGGATAAATGCCTTTTGATTGAACCACATTGCATAATGCCTTTTCAGACAGTCACTAGTACTATTCACTGATATGTCTCTCTCTTCCTTATGAGCACATCATAGGTTTGCTCTTCCTCATCCCCTTGAAGTCATCCATGGCTTGTTTGGCCCATAAAACGGAAGTGGATGTTCAGTAGGACATGAGACCCATAATCGCCAGACACAGTGTTAGGGCACTAAATAAATTCTGAAGAAAATGCTATAGGGTCTTGAAACTTTTCATATATTATGTTGACTGGTGTGTGTATTCATGGAATACTATTTGTAAGTTTGTTTGTTTTGCCCCAAAGCTAGATGTGTTCTAGCACCTGGGAGGCAGGTGTTTAGGACCCACAATTAGGTAAGTGTAGACATCAGGCAGACACTGCTTCCATTTAAGAAGACTCTGCTTCACTAAAGAGTTTGCGAACAAACAAGGAAAAATTAATTGCTTTGGGAAATCAAGGATTAGATTTATTCAACAAGGAAACACCCAGTAACAGGAACGGTAGTTGAGGAATTGCTGGAGGCTGAGTGTGGCCAGATCAATCTGGTCTCCAGGGGCCCTCCCCAGTGTGAGGGGAACTCTATGCTTTTGTGACTTTACCTCCAGGAACCCCAGCTGGTTATCACAGTCATGATCAGAAAAAAAAAATCTCTCATCCTTCTATCAGGTGGGGAAACAAAAGTAACCACTTTGCAAATAATCACTTTAACTATGAGTGGGCTAAATCAACGAACTATATAAAACAGAAGCCAAGTGCATTAAAAACAAAAATGAAAAATAAGACTCCATTATATTTTGTCCACAAGAAACTACTTCAACTCAAAAGCAGAAGATGATTAAAAGTTAAGGAATGTAGAAAAATATACTATGCTAACACTAATCAATGGATGCTGGAGTAGCTTTATTAACTTTAAACAGACTTCAGAGCAAGGAAGATTATCAAAGATAAAGTAGAGAATTAAATAATTACACAAAGGGACTGAGTCTCTAAAAACACGTAACAGTCTTAATGTGTGTCTGCCTAACAACTGAGCATCAAAATGCGGGGCAAAAACTAACAGAACTGCAAATATAGATAGATCTACTATTATACTTAGGAATTTTAATACCCATCTATCAGCAATTAAAATGCCCAGTAGGGCGAGAATCTGCATAAATATATAAATATACATATATTTAATCTAATAACACCCAAAAATGACTGGATCCATTTGACATTTATAGAACACCTCATTAAAAGCAGCAGAATACACATTCTGCAAGTTCACATAGAACATTCATCAAGCCATAAAACACGTTAGCAAATATGAAAGAATAGAAATTATGCAAAATACATTCTAAATAAAATGGAATTAAATTAAAAATCAATAACAGATAAATGATGGAAAAGTCCCAAATATTTGGAAATTGCAACATACTTCAAAATGAAATATAAATCAAAAAAGAATATCAAAGAAAATTTTAAAATATTTTCAATTAAATAAAAATGAAAACAGTTTTATCTAAATCTGTGAAATGAAGTGGTACTGAGAGGAAAATAAATTGAATAAACATACAGAGATGGGTAAAAGTAGGTTTGGAGTTGTGCGTGCACAAAACTGAGTTTATTTTATTATTGTTGTATGATTTTCCACATGGTCAACTATAAATTTACTTTTGCCAACCCATACTAGAAAAGAAGATGACCTAAAATTATTAATGTTAAGCTTCTACTTTTAGAAACTACAGAAAGAAAGAAATATAAACCTAAACCAAGCAAAAGAAAAGAAATAATAAAAATACAGTACATATAATTGAAATGGAAAACACACACACACAAAAAGAATATCAATAAAAACATAAAGCAAGTCCTTTGGAAAGATTAAATAAATTTATCAACCTCCAGCTATGTTATCAAGAAAAAAATAGAAAAGACACAAATTACTAATATCAAACATAAAAGAGGAACCATTACTATGGTCTCATGGAAAATAAAATACTAATAATAGAATATTATGAAGAATTTTATGTCCACAAAATTTATCTGATAACGAAACTACACAACTTCAAGACTTTTTGTAAAGTTGCAGTTATCAAGACCCTGATATTGCTGAAGGAACACACAAATAGATCAGTGAACTGAATGAAGAGCCCAGAGACAGATCCACACAATATAGCCAAATGATCTTTGGCAAAGAGGAAAGGCAATTCAAAGGAGAAAAGAGAGTCTTTTCAACACAGAGTGCAGGAAAAACTATACATCTTTATGTCAAAAATGAATCAAGAGACAAACCTTATAGCTCCCATGAAAATTAACTCAGAATTGATTATAGATGTAAATGTAAAATTCAAAACTATAACATTTTGAGATAATAAGCTAGTGGTGAATGTGACTGGGTGTGGCACTTAGTTTTTAGGAACAACATAAAGCATGGCCCATGAGCAGAAAATTGATAAGTTGGGCTTTATTAAAATTTAAAACTTCTGCTCTGTGAAGTACAGTTAAGAGAATAAAGAGATTATCCACACACTGGGAGAAAATATTTGTAAAACATATATCTGATAAAGGACTTGTATCCAAAACATATAAATGACTGTTAAAATTCAAAAAAAGAAAACAGAGAACCCAATCAAAAAGTCAATAAAAGATCTGAATAGACACCAAAGAAAATATACAGGTGGTTAATAAACATCTGAAAAGATGGTCAACCTCCTTTGTTTTTAGAAAATTGATAGTTATAATAACAATGAGATACTACTACAAATCAATTAGAATGAGTAAATTTTGCTTTAAAAACCTGACTATATCAGATGCTGGCCAGGGTGTGGAGCAACAGGAGCTCTCTGGTATCAATGGTGGGAATTTAAATTGGAACAGCAACATTGGAAAATATGTGGCAGCTGTTTTACAGAACTAAACATAGCCTTACAGTTCAATTCAGCTAAAATGCTAATAGATTAAAAGGTTATGTTCACACAAAAGCTTTCACATGAACATTTAACTTATAATTGATAAAAACCTGGAAGGAATTATAAGTGCCCTTCACAAAGGAAATTAATTTTGAAGACACTGTGGTATTGCCATACCTTGGTTATTATTTACCACTAAAAAGAAAGGATCAATCCAGCCATAAAAATACATGGAGGAAATTAAAGTGTATATTGCCTAGTAAAAGAAGCCAGCCTTAAAAAGCTAGTGCTCTTTTATTATAACTATATAACATTCTGCAAAAGGTAAAACTCTAGAGACAGTGTTAGATTAGTGTGGACAAAAGATCAGGGACATAAGGCCAAAAATACATGGATGAGCATGAGGAATTTTTATGGCAATGAAACTATTCTGTATGATACTGTAATGATGGATACTTGACATTATGGATGTGTCAAACCCCTAGAATGTACAACACAATGAGTGAATCCTAAATTAAGCTAGGGCAGGTAGTGGTATATATGTGCATTTAAAACCAGAAACTCCCTGGAACCTGGGATAGCTTGTCCGCATTGTGTAGGGCTGTGTAGATTCAAGGTTTCACCTGGTTTAAGCAGCTGCATTGCCTGGATTTGTCTCACCATCAGCAGAGTACAGAAGATGCAACTGTAGAGTTTGGTTTTACATGATTTCTCATGAAACTGTGATTTCTTGCACCTATGTTGGTGGGCCACACTCTAAACACAAAATGCAACCTGCTCTGTAAGAAAGGCTCTGCCTAAAAGCCTGGTACCTGGATGATTACACCTGCGTGTGTTCTCTTGTGTTGGACCATATCCTTTACCTTCATTAAAGGCTTACTTGTTTTCACACTGTACAGTTCTCTGAATCCATTTGTTACCTAAGACAAGAAACAGTAAGTTGACAACGAAACAGAACACACAAGAGTATTTTCTTTCAATCAAAACATCCCTCCCCACAAAGTAAAACAATTGTCAATTGGATGATAATCCTGCCCCTGCTTTTCTTTATAATTTTACCATCTCCATATTAATCCCTAAACATTATTGTTTAGTGTCATTTGACCTTCTGTGCTTCTTTCATCCGTTGTTATTATTAATGTTCACTCATTTCTCAGTTATATCATTATGTCATTTTATAAATATCCCAGTTTAACCATTTTACTTTTAAAAGATGTGCGTTGTTTCTAATTTGAGGGTGTGATAAAACCTCCCCCAAACATTCCAGTGTATGTCCCCTAATGTACATGTGCGTGCCTGTCTTGGGGCGTATACTCAACAATGGGTATCTGAGGCAGGCGTAGCATATTTTTCAACTTTACAAGACAATGACAGTTTCAAAGTGGCTTTATCAACTTATACTCCTGGCAGTGTGTGTGTGTGCCCACTGCTCCACATCCTCCCAAATATTTGATACTGTTAGACTTAATTTTATCCGCTCTGGCAGATGTATAGTTGTATCCCATTGTGATTTTAAATGCATTTCCATGGTTATTAGTTAGTGTGACAATCTGTCATCTTTTTCTCTTTTTTCTTTTTAGCTATTTAGTTTTACTCCTTTTGAAATCCCAAATCCAGTCTCCTCCATTGTCCCACTGGGTTGCCTGTCTCTTCCTCACTGATCTGTAAGAGGGTTTTGGGTATAGCCCACTTCTCTGTTACATGTGTGGTGATATTGTCTCTCGCCGGTGCAGCTGACACTCTCCACAACACGTTTCTTTATTGTGAGTTTCCTTACCCCTTATTTGTGGTCTCTTATAGTGAACAGAGAACCATAATAATATTGTGTTAAATTTTTCAAAAATTTATAATTAATGCTTTTTAAATCATGAAGAAATTATCTGTACATAAAGCTCATGCATATATTCTCTTCTAGTAAACTTTATTTTTAGATTTGTTTTTCACAGATACATGGGTAACCCAGGCTTACAGTTGTTCATGTGGAAAATAATGTAATAATTCATAAATAATAATACAAGACTAAACTCTGTGTTTCTCTTACAGCTGTAAACCTATCTTTGCTCATCCCAGTATAATTTTCCTGAACTGATTATTTTCCTGAATTTTTAATATGGTTGTCAATTGTTTGAGCCATTTCACAATTCATGAAAAAGACTAATGTATATTCTTGAACATTCTATTCCATTTTGTTGTGCATTTTTTAATCTTCATGCAATATAGATTCTCTCTCTCAAATATCACAATGGCTTCTTATTGAATTTCTTTTGGTCTCTTTATTAAACTGTGAACTTCTTAGAGGCAGAAACTGATATTTTCTCTAAATTTTCAGAATACCAGGACAAGGTAGAGATTCAATAAATATATGTAAATAAATGAAAAGTATATGATGGTTATAAGAATCTTTCATTTGTATATATTTTGAGTCACCATTTTATTAGCCATATAAGTGTAGCTAATCAATTAGATTTATTAAACATCCTAATTTTTTGTCATTAAAGGTAATTCTATAAATTTTCATGTTCATTTGTTTCTTTTCTCCTCTATTGAATGAAAGCCCAGGGATATATATGAGTTAAAGCATATTCAATAGTCTTGCAAAAAAGACAGTGACAACAGCAATTCTGTCACAAATGCAGTAATATTAGGAATTTGTATTCATATTTTATTATTGATTTATTAATGATATAATTGTTTAAGTAAACTTTATTTTCATTTCTTTTAGAGCTTTTGGTAAATGTCCATTATACATTTATATTTTTGATTTATGGGGTCATTTGAACTATTTATTCAAAGTTTATTTCATTTAATACATATTTATACTGGTCAACATTTTGAAAAATAGACTGTACAATGCTCTACAAAGGAATGGAAATATGCAAATGAGAGAGCCAGTCATGCAGATTCGTTGGGATAAGATCTTCCAGGCAGAAGGAACAGTGAGGATGATGACTCTGTGCCAAGAATATTTGCTATTCCAAGAAAAACTAAGAGGGCTGAAAGTGGGAATGGGCTGTAGGAGGTGATATTAAAGAATTACTCAAACATGCAACAGTACGGGACTTCATTTAAGATGTGGTAAGAATCTTGGACTTTATTCCAGGTGAAATGGTGTGTTATCACAGGGACCTGAACAAAGGACTCGTGTTATTAGAGGGATTTGAACAAAATATCATTGGCTGCTCTGACTTGCAGAAGCAGGGATATCATTAAGAAGCGGTCACAACAGCACGAATAAGAGATGATGATAAGTATGGGGTTTTACTTACATGCTTAATAAGAAATGGAGAGAAGAGGTGAGATATTCTGTATTTAACATGCATGTTAATCCATAGAATTTGTTATTGTAATGGATGTGAAAGACAAGAAAAAGAAGGGAATGAATGATTCTTCTATTTTCAGCTGAACAATTTATCAATGAGATTGGAAGAGGAAAAAAAGAACAGATTGAGAAGTTCAGAACTTGCTTCTCAGCATGTTAAATTTGGGGGTACCTATTAAACATCCAAGAAATGATGTTGGTATACAAGGGAACACATATAAAGATGTCGTCTGGCTTAAACACATACCATTACTCATTTCACTATTTTTGAATTAGTCTGATCCCATGCAGCCAATCATAATTGTTGGAAAATATTGTTAAACCAAAGTTATGCAACAACTACTTTATACGTAAGGATCATTATTCTAGTTTCTGGAGAATAAGCACCTTAACTTCTCTTCCATTACAGCCTATGCAGATTTACATAGAGATAATTTTACCCTAATGATTTTGTCCATGCTAAGCATTCCACTCCCAGCATTGCTCATCTCAAATGACTTTCTAGTCCTGGTTGTTCTGAAATGAGCGCTCCCCCTCACCACCACCATTCACTCACCAGGTCTTTAACGAGCATGCATATCAACTGATTTAGCCAGAATATGACAGACAAAGTCTCTTTGTGCATCATTTTTAGCAGTAAATTTCTTTGTATTTTATTCATCTTTCTTGTGTCATTGTGAGCACATTATGTTTTACAGGCTACACATTTTTTAACTATCTAAACCATACCCTTCAAAACTGATTATTATAATTGTGATATTTTTCTTCTGTCCTGGTTAGCATTTATTTCTAACTTTAAAATTTTCTAGGAAGGCCAACAATCTTTTCTAAGAACGCTATTCCAGTGCATTCCCGCTATTCCAGTATTTTTTTTTAAAGAAAAGTATTAATGTGATTGCCAAGAAACCAAAAAAGGATTCAAAATAATAGGAAGAAGAAATGAAACAAATGAAAATATCATGCATGATGACATTTGACTTAGGTGAGAAAACAGCTAAAGCATTATGTGCAACCATAGATTTGATGGAACAATCTTTTTCATCAAAGAATCCTCTTTGTAAATGTGAACTTAGCTGAAGATTAGTTACTGAATTACTCCTGTATATCTTTATCATAATTAAAATGTTTACATTATTTTATTCAGTGATTCTCTTGTTTTCCTCACCACAAAAGGTCAATGTTTATTCCCATACATTTTCTTTAATATCTAATTATGTATAAAAAGCTATTCATAGACCCTAAGGTTTTTAGCAGTAAAAATTGACTGCCATATTAAGTCAACAGTTACTTGAGTTTTAAAGCAGGAAGATTTGATATACAATATTGACAACAGATTAAATCTGTGGTTGAATATTCTTCCTTTACTTATATACCTTAAGATTGTATAATTCAGTGAGTTTGCAAAACTTACTATTAGAAACAAGAAATGGAATGGATCGATTGGGTTTCTGAGTTTTGAACAGAAGAACATATATTCAGATGTTGGTTTTTTGGTGTTTTTGAAAGCACTCCTGCTACCCTTTCAACTTTAAGTTTCTGTTGAAAAACAAAGTTACTAGATTTAAAGTTTAGCTGCATTTTACAGCAAAAGGCAAAAGAAACCTTTTAACCTTATAACTTAATATTATGCATTTTCCAGAGACTGTTCCTTACATCTTTCTTACTTTTTTTTTTGGTCTGATCTCATTTATTTTTAAATATTTTCAGAGTTGCTGTCTTACTCACCTGAATCATTGTTTTGTTTCACAGCTTATTAAGAACTTTTAATAGCTAAAATCTTTCCATTTTCAATTTCTAGTTGAAAAATGTCACTAAATAAAGGATCAATATCCCAAAACAATTTGATGTGACAAAGCAGGGTATCACAAATTAAAATCCTATTAGACTGCTTTAAAGAGAATAAAAAATAAGAAGTGGGCAAAGATAAGAGATTCTTCTAATTATGTTTTATTAAACACTAGGCAAAGAAATGATTACATGATGTCATAGAAGGATGAAACTGTAAAAATTTTAAATACAATTTAAATCCACACAATTCAGAGAAAATAGGCAGTGCACTCACTCACAGCCTCTTATTCTGGTGAATGGTCATTCCCAAAGTCATGGGTGTTTGGGCAGAGTGCTGTCTGATCCTAACTGCAATTGTGGAAACAGGGGGGACAATATGTCTTTTTTCTTTCAGGAATTACAAATATGAGGTAATAGGGTAGATTGTTAATGATGGTTTATTAAGTGTAATCATTGTATATAGTCAGGGCTGGAATTGACAACATGACAATTTATTATATAAGATAGCCATTTTGAGAGATTCCTAAAGGGAAATTTTGGAAAAAACGTGAAAGTAGTTAATTGAAAGTAACTGAATCTCCTCTATGCAATTTTCTACGTGAGATAATAAAACTGTAGATAAACATATTTACAACAATCTGCAGCCAGATTGTAGACTCTATGAAGATAGAATCCTAGACTGAGCTCTTACTTGCAAAGTCACCCAAAATAATTGGCACCTAACAGGTACTATCAGTTAACATGGTTCTGATGTTAGCTTCTATCCCTTCCTTCAACTTTCTAATAATTTGTTAAATCTCTTCACCAAAGATAAATGGCCGTAGATACAGAACTTTTCTTTTATCCTCTTAAACTTTTTTCATTTTCTTGATACTTTATCATCCAATGACCCTCTTCTGAGTCTCTGGCTGTTTTACATGCAAGTTCAAGCTGAATCTGAACAGATGGATACTTTTTACTAATGGCAAAAATTTAGAGGCCTCTTTGTGATTCCTCACAGTTCAAAATATGGAGCTTAGCCTTCAACTTAAACATATATCCATAAATTTTGTTTCTGGCAAATGTAAAATAATTCTTAAATTTAGTTAGAAAGCAAATTTATATGCTTTCTTTCATAAAAAAATAGTGATGGCATCAAGATAAGCTGAAAATGACTTTGTGTTTCTTTGTTCCTTCGGCCCTCTGTGGACTTGCTGTGTGTACTCCCTAAAATACAGCAGCAACGAGAAAGGGCACCTCAAGATTGATCACAATGCATATTGCTTTACAACAAAAGCCTTATGCAAAATTACACTATATTAAACAGAAGACATTAACCCCTTCACAGGCTCACACATTTCCCTCATCTGTAGCTACTGCTTAACTATTTGTTATCCATTTTTGTGTAGGTCCCATTACCAATTTACATCTCTATGATCAAATAACTACCTGATGGGAACTGAATTAGGCAACTACTTATTATTATATATTTACTATGTGTCAGGCATTTTGTTAAGCACCACGCATTTATTACCTTAAATACTTAGAGATTTATTCTGCTGAAAACTATAACTTGCCCCAGAAAAAGTTATGAAACTGCCAGGAAAGAGCTTGTAAAATGAACATGATTTTCAAGTTATTCAGGGGTATTTTTGATACATCGAATATGATCATCTTCATTAGAATATAAGTTCAATGGCCCTGACTGGTGTGGCTGGGTAGGGTGGGCGTCACCCTGCAAACTGAGAGGTTGTCAGTCAGAACACTTGCCTGGGGTGCAGGCCAGGTCCCTGGTTGGGGGCGCATGAGAGGCAACCAACTGATGTTTCTCCTGCACATGGATATTTCTCTCCTTCTCTTTCTCCCTCCCTTCCCCTCTCTATAAAAAATTAATTAATAGACAAGGAAACAAACAACTCTTTAAAAAAGAAAAAGTTTAAAGAAAAAATATAAATTCAATGAAGACAAGGAAAACACCAGACTCATTTTGCATAGAAATTTAATGCCCAGGATAGTATTTGGCTCATAGTAGAAACTCAAAATATATTAATTGAATGAATGAAAGCACATCAGAATAATGTCACACATGGAGCTTTTGCAAAGCTGCAAACTTTTAAAAAAGACTATCAATTTATCAGCATGCTTTCAAGAAGTTTTTCTTCATATTAATTTTAAAATCTGGCTAAAACATTAGAGTTGAAAAGATATAAATTTTGAATTATGTAAGTTTTATAAAAATTGCACACTCATCTTTTACTATGAACAAAAATATGTAGAACATGTAGAAATTGACTTTGACAGTGGTTTCAATTCCCAAACTCTTTGGAAACCTTTACAACTAGAGAGGCCAGATATTAATATGATAGTAAGATTAGAAAAATGGAATAGACAAATGTCATATTATAAAGTTGTACACCTGAAGTTGAGATGTTATTAACCAGTATTACACCAATAAATTTAATGGTAAAATAAATAAAATTTGAAATAAAAAATTACTTGTTATTTTTTTAAAAAGTGTTCATTTACCCTTTTTCTAAAATATATTTTTTGATTATATTATTACATAATTATTGTATTACATATGCTATTTTTTCTCCCTTTTATTCCCCTCTGCCCTGTACTCCCCCTCCCACCAGCATTCCCCCACCTTCGTTTATGTCCATAGGTCATACATATAACTTCTTTGGCTTCTTCATTTCCCATACTATTCTTAACCTCCCCCTGTCTATTTTATGTTTCTTATTCCCTGTATGTTTTCCCCCATTCTATCCCTTCCCCCTCCTTGCTGATAATCCTCCAGGTGACCTCTTTTTCTGTAAATCTGTTCCTGTTCTTGTTGTTTACTTAGTTCACTTTTGTCTCTGTTTTTTTTTTTAACTTCAGTTGTTGTTAGTTGTGAATTTGTTGTCATTTTACTGTTTATAGTTTTTGATTTTCTTTTCCTTAGATAAGTCCCTTTAACATTTCATATAATAAGGACTTGGTGATGATGAATTCCTTTAACTTGACCTTATCTGGGAAGCACTTTATCTGCCCCTCCACTCTAAATGATAGCTTTGCTGGATAGAGTAATCTTGGATGTAGGTCCTTGCCTTTCATGACTTGGAATACTTCTTTCCAGCCTCTTCTTGCCTGCAAGGCTTCTTTTGAGAAATCAGCTGATAGTCTTATGGGAACTCCTTTATAGGTAACCGTCTCCTGTTCTCTTGCTGCTTTTAAAATTCTCTCTTTATCTTTAATTTTGGGTAATGTAATTATGATGTACCTTGGTGTATGCTGCCTTGGGTCCCACTTCTTTGGGGTTCTCTGAACTTCCTGGAAGTCTACTTCCTTTGCCAGATTGGGGAAGTTTACTCTTATTTTTTCAAATAAGTTTTCAATTTCTTGGTCTTCCTCTTCTCCTTCCGGCACCCCTATGATTCAGATGTTGGAAAATTTAAAGTTGTTCTGGAGGTTCCTAAGCCTCTCCTCATTTTTTTGAATTGTTGTTTCCTCATTCTGTTCTGGTTGCATGTTTCTTTCTTCCTTCTGCTCCAAACCATTGATTTGAGTCCCAGTTTCCTTCCCGTCACTCTTGGTTCCCTGTACATTTTCTTTTATTTCACTTTGCACAGCCTTCACTTTTCCCTCTATTTTGTGACCATACTCAACCATTTCTGTGAGCATCCTGACTACCAGTGTTTTAAACTATGCATCTGATAGGTTGCCTATCTCTTCATCACTTACTTGTATTTTTTCAGGAGCTTTGATCTGTTCTTTCATTTGGACCATATTTTTTTTTTATCTCGGCACACTTGTTATGTAGTAACGGGTGGAGCCTTAGGTATTCGCCAGGGTGGGGCAACACACCTGGCTGTGTTGTGGTGCTGTATGTGGGGGATGGGTCCCAGTGGGAACAATCCTGCTTGCTCAGCTCTCAGTTGGCTTTCACTCACTTCTTCCACTACCCAAAAGCAAATTGGGCCCTCCTGGTGCTGATTCCAGGTGGGTGGTTTTGTGTACATTGTAGGACTCTGTGGGCCTCTCCAACAAACTCTCCTGTGAGGCTGGGAGGTCCTCAACAGGTTTTTTCAGTCACAGGTTTTCAGGCTTTATTTCCCCATGCTAAACCCTGGGTTGTGCGTAGTCTGTCTTGTTCCCCAGTTGTTCCTCCTGGTTTATCTGCACACAAATGTGGTACCACCCCTCTCCCAACTGCCACCTTGCCACGAGTCCTCTCCACTTCAGCTGCCCATCTCTCCCCCTCCTACCAGTCTGAATGAATGTTTCTTCTTTAACTCCTTGATTGTCGGGCTTCCATACAGTTCAATTTTCTGGCAGTTCTGTTTATTTTTCATTTTTAAATTTGTTGTTGTCCTTCTTTTGGTTGTGCGAGGAGGCAAAGTGTATCTACCCATGCCTCCATCTTGGCCAGAAGTCTCATTTACTCTTTTCTTCCAAAAAGTGAACTGAATCTAGAGGCAATAAAATAAGTAGAAGAAAATAAGATATCCAAGACTTAACTAGACCCATATATAGGTCTTATGTGCATAGAAGTAATATTATCATTGACCCCTTTATCATTTCCAATGTAAATGGACACCCTGGAAATAAAATAAGTGTTGTATTAAATATTATAATCTTGGGTAAAAAATAATGATCTTTGTGTGGTATTTAGTGATAAAGCTGCCAACTTTTTGTTTTCTGATTCCCTGATTTAGTTTGTATTAGTTACTCAGGGTTCTTCAGAGAAACAGAAATAAAAATATATCTATATACACACACATATGGAAGAAAAATAGAAAGTGAGGGGGGGTTATTAGGAATTAGCTTATGTGATTATGGGGATGAGAGTCCTTGATCTGCTCTCTGTAAACTGGAAACCAAGAAAGCCAGTGGCATAGTTGCAGTCTGAGTCCGAAGGCCTACAAACCAGGGAATATGATGGGAGTTTCAGTTCAAGTCTGAAGGCCAGAGACGCAGAGGGTTGATGGTGTGAGTTCCAGTCTCAGGACTGGAGAAGACTCACCTCAGTAGTCGCGTAAGTAATAGTACAGATGCTACTTTAACTACAAGTTTGTAATATAAATAAGATAATTGAAGTCATCAAGAGTATTATCTTAATCTTAAATGATAGCTTATGTCATATACCTTATAATCTAAATATTTTATTATTAAACATTATTATTTTCTAAGATTTACTTGTATCTTTCCACCATTTTGGAGCCTGTGGAGGTCTGCTGGGAGCAGGACAAAAATGTCTGGAAGGCTGTGTGGCCCAAGGCCACTTTTGCCAGCAATAAGTGGGGTTTCTGGAACCAGAGGGACCACATAACTTTTCTTAAAATTGAAGATGTTTATACTCAAGAAGAAACAATTCAGTCTAGGCAAGAGATGTACTCATGTATACAAAGCAAAGAACAACACAGTGACTTCTGGCAGCAAACCAAACAAAACCAGAGTTATCTAGGGAAAGGTAACTTGATCCAGTGGCCAGGTTCCTGCAAAATTCTAAAGCAAACTTTCTGCTAAGGCCATTGGACACAGAATCCATGTAATGCTGTAGCCTTCAAAGGTTTAGACTTATGAAAAGTAAATAAAGTGGATATGTTCTCTTTAAAAAGATTTATTTGTAATAGCAGAGATACCATTGAGTTAATTATGGAAAAATAACTCTGCATCTTTCTTAATGTAAATTTTTCCCACTTTTTTGAAAAGTGTGACTAGTAATTTCTCTTACCAATCACAGAAACTTATATCAATAACATTGACCTAATAATTTCTTATGGATGTGGAACAGTTATAGTTTATGAACTGTCTCCATGTGTTATTTCATTTGATTACATCCCAAACCCAAGACATATATTTTCTTTTACCTAGAAAAGAAAACTTGAGTAAGGAGTTTTGTTAAAGGGGATACAACCATTAATAGCAGAGGAGTGGTTTTAATGCAGACTTCTAATTACTAATCCAGAGGCAAAGTGGTGGCACATGTGGCAAACTGAAGGACTGCCTTGGGCCACCTTGGAGAGGCATGAGGGAAGCAGAGCTGTCTATAAAACAGCTGCTTCCATCCATGGCCATTTTCCTCAGAATATGATTAAAATGCAGAATATTCATTATTCTCTTATACTTTTTGAAAAGAAAATTTTCAAATGAAATTCATCAAGAACATTTACATAAGATGAATAAATGTTTGTAAAATTTCTTGGGGGAACATTAAAGAGCAAAAGCACATGTAATTGTTTCAGACTAATTTAAACAAAATATGCTAAATATTCCAACAAGTTACATTTGTTCAGGAAGAGTTTATTTTTCTACGTGAATGAGAGTAAAATGTAAAGAATGCAAGGATGAAAAATAAATGATAAGGGGAGTATGAGCTCTGTCCAGAAGAAGTCTAGCCATTGTTAATATAGAACGCTTTGCACAACATCAACGTAACCTGGCAGCCAAGAGGAGTGGACTTCAGTGCACATACACGATCAATGACAACTTCACTGTACTAGCTGGGGGGCGGGAGGGCAATAAACCTCATCTTAACTTCATTATATCTGCAAAGACCTATTTCCAAATAAGTTCACATTTACAGCTACCTGGGGTTATGATTTGAACATATCTTCAGAGGTGACACAGTTCTACCCACAATAGAGAGGAGATGAGTGGAGCAAGAGCCAAGGAAACAACAATCCCACCTTTACTTTCAAGTCCATCTATTAATGCATTTGGACCAACAGGACATTTTAACACCTCTGCAGAGACGCCAGTGCCCTTGTCTGTAAAGGTAAGATTTGGATGACAGTACATGATTTCTAGGGGCCTTTTAGATATATACTTGTGAGAATCTCCAATCCAATGTCATTGGTACTATTCTACCAGACCGCTGGGAATAAACATAAGTAAACAATGAGTTCACGGCTAAATATTGATTTCAACTTCAATCACATTTTAAAATTCTAGAGAAAATTTTAAATCAATTCTGTTTGGAGTTATAAAACCACTAGGTACTATTGAGTTCAGTAACACTTTAGTTCTGTTAAATTATAGCAGTAACTAAGGAAAATTTGGTGCTGTTATACAATAGCAGGACAAATTATTTTCTTCCTTTAAATATTCACAAGAAATACCCACAAATATTTTACCTCTGCAAAAGTGTTTAAAAATAGATATTTATTTCAATTATCTGTCTTAGATGATCTGAACTTTTCTGTACAAAACAACAATTTTCATCTATTTTTACAAGGATGTATTTCCCCTTTTTATGATTACTATTTAAAGAGTGCAGTCAATGTTTTTAATTTTTGACCATCCTATTCTTTTTTGAATGTTAGAGAATCCATGTAAGACCTTCAAGAATTTTCTGCTTCATTCCAAGTTCTTAATACTTCTTTTGACTTCACTGTCTTACTCATAAAATTTTTAAAAAGAGCTGTTTTTATAATGTTTCACAATATTTGTGCACTGTCTCAATTATAAAAGTTTTTATCACTAATATTAACATTTATAAATGTGAAAAAACATTTATTTTTACATATAAGTTGTAAAGTTTGTTCACAGGCTTAGTTCAAAATTTTTTTAATTTTTATTTTTAGAAAGCATTATTTTGACAAAGTAACAATCACTATAATTAGGTACATTATTTTGCTCTGCATGTGAGAGAATATTGGGCAGATTATAATATAGTATCCTGACTTTTACAATATCTGAATAATTTCCTCATTTGATGTACCTCTGAGGGAGTTTAAATATAAAAATGAAGACAGTATAGGGGGGAAAACATAGCAAAATAAAAAAATCAAGACTAAAAAATTATTAAATTTTTTTGCTGGTATTTGCTGGCAAAAAGTTTCATTATATAATAATTAAATTAGATTTATGAAACAGTCCAGTCATCCAGTCAAAGATCGTTTGGTCAGGACTTTCTGTGTTGCATGAGACAAAAACCCAATTAATTCAGTTTAAGAGAAAAAAAGCTCTCACATTGACTTGTTGATATATAAGACTGGGCAATACCACAGGTACAATGAGTTTTATACATATAAACTATTGCAGCCCTAGATCTGCTACATCATTCTCTGTATCTTTCTCTGTGGGTCTTTTGTACTTTCTTCTCAGTACTTTATGAAAAATTTGTCCACCGGTCCCTGAAAAGCTTGAAATAAAATATTTTAATGTTGCTGGTGAAAATAGAATTTTTTTTTCTTGATAACTTGAGAAAACATTCCAAATTGATTCCAATTTGCCAGGTTTCAATTGTCTGTCCTCTTCTGGAACCAGACAAAAATCTCACACATGTCGAATCACAAGATGTAAGAAGACACATTTATTATTTTCATGTAATACATAAGGAAATTAAGAAAAATAAAGTGAAGACCATGTAAACTTATACGGTGTGCCTGAGTAGTCAAAACCCAGTTTCTCCAATTCCAAATCCTATTCTTTTTTTTTAAGGAACTAATGAGGGAAATATTCTTATACACAACTTTAAAAAAGAGATGAAAGTAAGGATGGGTGTTCTACTTTTCCTGAACCATTAACCTAATGGTTAATCACTTACCATTATTTGTTGATTATGGAGAAGGTACTATAAAATATACATAGAGGTAAAAAGATCTGTACATTCTTTCATTTAGCTTAGTTGGGTTGCACATTAAACATTTTAAACAAAAGTATATAGGGGAAGACCTAAAGGACTTGCAGAGAAGAGAGAAAATAACAGTGCTGAGGAAAAGGGAAACAATATAGATTTAGGCAATTACAATCATATAAGGCATCCCAGGTTGCTGGCAAGGTATGAGTTTAACACATTGTAGCAGTAGTGTAAGAAGAGTAGAGTTGGAATGCATTCTTGATGAGGAAAGTGAGACGATGTGATCAAAGTGAGAAGAAAATAATGAACAAGAAAACTTTGGGGAAAATGAAAGTACCTCTGGGATTATTTTATGTGATGCTCTACAGTAATTTCAAGTCTCTACCATCTGTAAAATAAATATAACAGATCATATAAGTTTAATTTCTCTTAAATGCTAATGATAAGAGCACTTACTATATAAAAAGTCTTGTGTTAATTATTTTATATGGATTATCTCATCTAGTCCTCACTATAACCCCATGATGCAGATCCTTGCTACTCACAATGAAATATAATTTAAAAACCATATTTCCAGATTAATTATGTTTTACCAAATTTTACATAGAGATTTCTTTTATCTATAATCTATACATGAGGATAGGATTTTACTGTCTCATACTCTTCCTAATTTTTTTTTGTAATCCTCACCCAGGACATGTTTCCATTGATTGTAGAGAGAGAAGGAGAGAAAGAGGTGAAAAAGAAACATCGATTGGTCACCTCCTGTATGAGCCCCAACCAGGGATCAAACACACAATCTAAGTATGTGCCCTGACTGGGAATCAAAGAGGCAACATTTCGGTGGCAAGGGATGATGCTCCAACAAACTGAGCCTCATGTTTGCACTGAGGCCAGGGCACCTCTGTCTAATCCTTTAAAAAACATATAACCTCATTTTCTCATGGATAATCTGAATCACATTAGTGACTGATAATGTCAACCATCTGTTTAGGGGTTTATCTGCCAACTATATCTCTTATTTTGGTGAAATAGCTGTATGAATCTTTATCCACTTTTTACTGTATTTCTAAAAATATATTATGAATTAAACCCTTTCACAGATATGTGTTTTGCAAATATTTTTTCTCCCTCTGTGGATTGTTTTTTTATTATTTTAAAGTGTTTTTTGGGGGGAAGGAAAGTTGTTTTAATTCTGATAAAATCTAGTATAACATATTTTGTATGGTTTGTACTTTTTGTACCCTAACTAAAAATCTGGGTTTTTTTTATTGTTGGAATGCTTTCTTTTAGCTATTTAATAGTTTTAGGGTAGATTTACAGTTGTGTACAAGTAAATAATACAATAATTAATAAATAATAATACAAGAATAAACTATGTCTTATACACTCATACTGTAAACCCATTTGCCCACTCTTGTATATAGTAGGTTTGTGATCCATTCATTATTTTTTTAATATGGTGGAAGACAAGGGTCAAGATACTTTTTTTGTTGTTATGCCTTTCTGATGGATGGACCCTTTTATCATCACACATCATGTAATATTTCTCTTCATCTCTGTTTTTTTAAGTCAATATTCTTGGTATTGGCATAGTTACTCCAGGCTTCTTGTGGTTGCTATACCCATTATATATCTTTTTCCATCCCTCTATATTAAATTTATTGCTTCTTTAAATGTTCCTGTAGAGAGCACATATTGGATCATATTTTACAATCCCGTCTGACAATTTCTGTCCTTTGATTAGAATGTTTCTTCTATTTATGTTTAAAGTGCTTACTGGTAATATAACATTTACACCTCTCATGTCACTTATTTTTATGTTTTTTGTGGTTTTGAGTCCTACATTTCTTTTTTAAATTTCTTTTATTAGATATTTTGAGACTTTTTTTAGTGGTTGCTATGGGGATTTAAAGATTAAATTTTAACTTTAATCTGGATTGGATTAATACCACTTTAATTGCAATAGTATATCTTAAGTCTGTCAGCTCATTTCTCAATATAAACTTTTCAGGTCAGAATAAATTGGACAAAATAGTCAAAATGATGAAAACTGGGAACTACAATCAAGATTACTCTACCCAGCATAGCTATCATTTAGAATTGAAGGACATATAAAGAACTTCCCAGCTAGGAAAAAGCTAAATGAGTTCATCACCACCAAACCAGTATTGCAAGAAATGTTAAAGGGATTTCTTAAAAAAAGAAAGAAAGAAAGAAAGAAAGAAAGAAAGAAAGAAAGAAAGAAAGAAAGAAAGAAAGAAAGAAAGAAAGGAAGGAAGGAAGGAAAAGAAAAGAAAAGAAAAGAAAAGAAAAGAAGAGAAAGAAAAGAAAAGAAAAGAAAAGAAAGAAAAGAAAAGAAAAGAAAAGAAAAGAAAAGAAAAGAAAAGAAGAAAGGGCCCTAGCTGGTGTGGTTCAGTGGATTAAGCACTGGCCTGTGAACCAAAGGGTCACTGGTTCGATTCCCAGTCTAGGGCACATGCTTGGGTTGTGGGCCAGGTCCCTGGTAGGGGGCGTGTGAGAGGCAACTTTACAGAGATTCTTCTCTTCCTGTCTTTCTCCCTCCTTTCCACTGTCTAAAAATAAATAAAATCTTTAATATAAAAGTAAAGAGATTTTAAAAAGAAAGGAAAAATAACATAAATATGAATAATAGCATTCAATAATTGTGTGTCTATCAATAATCACTTTAAATGTAAATTGATTAAATGCTTTAATCTAAAGACAGGGTGGCTGAATGGTCAATAAAACATGACCCATATATATGCTTTCTACACCTCAAATCAAAAGACATACACAGACTGAAAATAAAGGGATAGAAAAAATAGTTCATGCAAATGGAAACAAAAAAAACCAGGGTAACAATACTTATACTAGGGGGGAAAAAAAAGACTTTAAAGCAAAGGTTGTAATAAGAGACAAAGAAGGATATTTCATAATAATATATAGTATTTAATTAATATTTTTAAAGCACTTGACCCCAAGGCTGCAGAACATACATTTTTTTAAGTGCACATGGAAGATCTTTTTTGGTTAAACCACCACATTAGGCAACAGCAGAAGACTTCAAATCATAACAAACATCTTCTCTGACCACGATGGGATAAAACTAGAAATCAGTTACAAGGAAAAAACTAAAAAGCACACAAATACATGAAGGCTAAATAATGTGCTGCTAAACAATGAATGGGTTAGCAATGAGTTCAAGGAAGAAATTAAAATAAAAGCACAATGACCAAAAATCTATGGGACAAAGTAAAAGCATCCTTAGAGAGAAATTCATAGCAGTATAGGTTTCCTTCAATAAACAAGAAAACCCTGAATCTACTTTACATCTAAGTAGGGGTGTCAAACTCATTTTCACCAGGGCCAAATCAGCCTTGCAGTTGCCTTCAAAGGGCCAAAATAATTTTAAGATTGTCTAAATGTAACTACTCCTTAACTGTTAAGGAGTTGAAATTACATTTGGTATAGTACCTGTTTATTATTAAAACACTCAGCAAAGTGGGAATAGAGGGAGCATTTCCTAACATAACAAAGGTCATATATGAGAGACCTATAGCCAACATCATACTCAATGGGCAAAAATTCAAAACTTTCCCACTAAGATGAAGAATGAGACAAGGTTGTCCATTTTCACTGCTTCTTTTCAACATAGTATTGGAAGTCCTAGCCACAATGATCAGGCAAGAAAAAGAAATAAAAGGCACCCAAATTAGAAAGGAGGAAACAAAACTGTCATTGTTTGCACATGACTTGATAGTATACATAGAAAATCCTATAGAGTCCACCAAAAAACTGCTCAATTTAATAAATGAATTTGGTGAAACAGCAGGATACAAAGTCAATACTCAGAAATCAAAGGCATTTTGTATACCAACAATGAAACATCAGAAACAGAAGTCAGGGAAAAAATCCCACTTGATATAGCACACAGAAAACTAAAATACCTAAGAATAAACCTAACCAAGTAGGTAAAAGTCTTGTACTTAGAAAACTACAGAACACTGAAGAAAGAAATTAAGGAAGACACAAATATTGGAAGCATATACTGTGTTCATGGATTAGAAGAATTAACATCATCAAAGTGTCTATACTACTCAAAGCAATTTATAGATTCAATGCAATGTCTATTAAAGTACCAATGGCATATTTCACAGATATAAAACAAACACTTCAAAAATTTTTATGGAACCATAAACAACCCTGAATAGCTGCAGCAATTTTGAGGAAGAAGAACAAAGTAGGAGGGATCACAATACCTGATATCAAACTGTATTACAAGTCCACTGTAATCAAAACAGCCTGGCACTGGCATAAGAACAGACACATGGAAAAATGGAACAGATTAGAGAGCCCAGAAATAAACCCAAGTCTCTACGGTCAATTAATATTCAACAAAGGGGGCAGCAGCATAAAATGGAGTAAAAATAGCCTCTTTACCAAAGGTGTTGGGAGAGCTAGACAGCCACAGGCAAAAAAATGAAACCTGATCGCCAACTTACACCAGACACAAAAATAAATTCAAGGTGGATAAAAGACTTAAATATAAGTCCTGACACCATTAAAGTCCTAGATGAGAACATAGGCAGGGAAATCTCAGATATTCCACGCAGCAATATTTTCACTGATATGTCCCCTAGAGCAAGGGATATAAAGAAAATAAACAAATGGGATCTCATCAAAATAAAAAAGCTTCTGCATGGCTAAAGAAAACAGCATTAAAATGAAAAGAGAACCAACCATATGGGAAAAGATATTTGCCAATCATACCTCAGACAAGGGTTGATCGCCAAAATATATAAAGTACTCACACGATTCCACTCCAGGAAGACAAAAAACCCAATTAAAAAATGGGCAATGGACTTGAACAGACACTTCTCCAAGGAGAACATACAGAGGGACATATGAATAGATGCTCAGCATAGCTAGCCATCAGTGAGATGTCAATTAAAACCACAATGAGACACCACTTCACACTGGTGAGAATGGCCATAATAAACAAAGCAACAAACAAGTGTTGGAGAGGATGTGGAGAAAAAGGAATCCTAGTGCATTGTTGGTGGGATTGTAGACTGGTGCAGGAACTAGGGAAAACAGTATGGAATTTTCTCAGAAAACTAAAAATGGAACTGCCTTTTGACCTGTCAATTCCACTGCTGGGATTATATCCTAAGAACCCTGAAACTCCAATCCAAAAGAACCTATGTACCCCAATGTTCATAGCAGCACAATTTACAATAGCCAAGTGCTGGAAGCAGCTTAAGTGCCCATCAGTAAATGAATGGATCAAAAAATGATGGTACATTTACACAATGGAATACTATGCAGCAGAAAGAAAGAAGGAGCTACTACCCTTTGCAACAGCATGGATGGATCTGGAGAGCACTATGCTAGATGAAGTAAGCCAGGCAGTGAAAGACAAATACCATATGATCTCACCTTAAATGGAACCTATTCAACAAAACAAGCACAATATAATCAGGGACATTGAAATTAAGAACACACGAACAGTAACCAGAGGAGAGATGGGCGGGGTTAATGGGGGGAAAAGGGTGAAAGGTTTTCAGGAACAGCTACAAAAGACACATGGACAAAACCAAAGGGGGGTAGAGTCAGGGGAGGGAGGCGGGGATGCCTGGGGTTTGGGGAGAGGTCGGGAGAAAAGGCAGACAACTGTACTTGAACAACAACAAAATTTAGAAAATGGAAAAAATGTATGGAAGGTTTTGTTGTGTTGTTTGTTGCTATTGTTTCTATTATTGTGGTTTGCTTGTTTAATGACTTTCTCAAATTATTTTAGTAAAGACTGTATTCTTTGACATATGCAGTTATGAGGTTTTTATTTGATTAACTTGCTGGTCACCTAATGATTGAACATTTATTTCTTTAACAGCTTTTAACCGATATCTACAACCCTTTCTGTCAGCAGTATGATTTAATACTGATAATTTACAACTCTTCCAGAACCTTCATGGGTGGAGCCTCAATCACAGACAGGAGAAATTAGGGCCTTCTCAGAGCTTTCCTGGGCAGGCAAAAAACTCTATACTTGTATGTGGAATTCTCAGCCCTGAGAAATGTGTCAACACTTTTCAAAGTCTGCTATGGACATCTAATTCCTAGATTTTACTTATAAGTTTCTTGGACAGCCTCGTGTTTGCCCCAACTGGTATCACCACTGTAAGAAACTGCAGAAACAACAGTTGCAGATACTTTTTGCTGATAACGGGGTTGGAAATTTTCCCGACTAGAAAACTCTCACTATGGCCAGTGTAGTTCATTTGGATGGAGTCTCATCCCTCATAACCAAAGGCTGGTTGGGTTGGATCCCCGGTCTAAGTACATGTGTGACCCCTGGTCCAGTCACCTACAATCTCAGTCCAGGCACAGGGGGTGAAGCAATCAGGCTTCTCTCTCACATTGCTATTTCTTTCTCTCTCTCCATTCCTGTCTCTTTATAAACAATGAAAAAAAAATGTCCTTAAGTGAGGGGAAAAAAAACAAGCAAAAAATCTCCGAGTCAGTTCAAATAAAATAGACTTTGTAAAGAGAGATTTTTTTCATACAATTGCCTAATTGTCGGGTCAGTCAGATAGTGGCAGCTCTCTGGGATGGGGCTTTTGTGAAACTCCAAACCTGTTCTGGTCCCCTTAGTGCCTTTTAGGCTGCTAATTTTACAGCTGCCATGCTTTCAAGCCTGTTGGTGTTTCAGGCTACCGTGGAACTGGGGAAAGGAGGAAAGGAACAGAACAAGTTGAAGTGCCACAAAGCTTGTTTGTTTTTACTGAGCTTCAGTGATTTTTCTTGACTAAATACCCTTTACATTGTTGCAAGCTTTTGCTCAATTTCCAGAACTCTGAAAAAAATTGATTTTGACAGTTTCTCATTGCTTTTGAGAAATAGAAGACTTTGTAGTATTATTTCTCTGCCATTCTCTTTGTTGGAGACATTAGCAGACATTTTTTGCAAATGTGTTGTTTTGAGAGTGTTCTGTAGCAGAACACAATTTGGCAGGTATTTCAGGGAACATATTCTTGCAGGAGTACTTTCCATATTCTCTTCTTGGCACACACTGAGTCCACATAGCAATTTAAATGTGAAGTCCAAATTCAGGTGAGGAATTTTATATTTAGAAATTCTCAGTGGAAACCTTTTCTACTTAGAGTCCAGGCTGAGGCAGATGTGAGTCTTTGTTGCTTTCGCATGCTAGTTTTTTCTAAACTATCCTTTTAGTGAGTATGGCCATAGAATCAAATGGCCTCCACTGCACCAAACTGGATTGCATGATACCCTGTTCTCCAAACATCACCTGATCACACTTCTCAAGACAAGTCTGTTCTTTCCAGGCTTTCTTCTTGGTAAGGGTAGCCACAAGCTCCATTTGATATAATTGTGGGGAAGGAGCATTGCTATTGGTCACTTGTTCCATTCATACTCACATGGCCAAAGTTGCTTGTGCCTCTGCTAGAGTATTTTCTCCTGATTCTTACTACATAATCATGTGTCAATCAAGAGTTCAGGTTTCTTGGCAATCGGTGCATGCTTACTCAGTTTTGCTTTTGTTTGCTTGCTTGTTTATTTTTCATTATGTCCTTTATTGGAATTTTGGGAATTCTGAATTCTATACCAATTGGAGTAGTTTGTGAATGTTATGCAGGAGATAATGTCCTAAAACATAATAACTGTCCTAATAACATCATCCATCTTGGGCTCACTCAGGGAAATATAAGGAAAATAAATATAATAAATACAACTTTCTATTCTCACTGATGTTCCTCTAGCCCTCAAGTGTTTAAGGCTTTATGTAAAGATGGAACTAACATTTAGTTCTAAATTGTACCAATTTAGGTGTATCTCTTTATTCCTCTCCAATATTGGATCCTGCCTAATTTGTTATCACATTCGCTAACTCTGACACATCACTTAAAATTTCATTTGGTCTTCCAACAACTTTTTGAGATAGAACCTATAGTTCATTTCACAAGCGAGGAAATGGAGGTTTAACACATTTAGATAATTTGGGTAAGTATACCAACAGCAGGTCCTAGAGTCAGTATTCAGAATCATGTCTTTATTTTAAAATATCTCATGTGATATTATCTTTGTCATAATAAAAATAATAACAAATAAATTGCAATCAAAGCAAGAGATACAATTTGTGTAGAAAAATCCAAGGAAATCTATCAAAAAAATTCTACTAATGCTAATAAATTGACTTTAGCAAGAGAGTAGCATATATAAAGAACCAATGGAAAATATATTCTTTTTAATTCACTCCCACTCTGGAAATAGCTTCTGAATTTACTGTATTTTTTTTTTGTAGTAGGGAGAAGCTTGTTTTCTTACAGAGAGAAATGAGATCTATAAATCCATGTTAACTATCCTAACTACTTCCATTCTTTCCACAGGCTAGCTCAATTAAATGAGCAACTACTGAAGCTGAAGGGTTATTTTATTTTTTTCTCAGGAAGATCATGCAAGTAGCAATCTTCATCCAACAAGGTATCTCCTGTTTTTGAAATTTTTCATGCCTCATTTTCTATCAGCGAGTAAGGTGTCATTGGGTTAAGTTGGCTCCTGATTTCCTGAAAGTAATTTTGAATTAAAATGATTATAGTCTTTCCCTGAAAAGGCCTATAATGATCACTTTATAAACCTTTCAAGTCAGGAACTAAATCCTGGCCATGACAAGACATTAAAAATAAGCAATGTTACATGAAGAAAACATTTAAATGTTTACTAAGAATAAAGACATAGCATTTAGAGTTATTAAAATTTTTTTGTTTGAATCATAAAAATAAATTATGGATTTGAATATTTTCTTTTTAACAGCTTTGAGGTATAATTTGTATACAATAAACTGCATGTAACTGTATGTATAACTTGATAACTTTTAAAAATTTTATTTCTCAAATACAGGTTAAATTCAATATTGTTTTGTACTAGTTTCATGTGTAAAGCATAGTGGTTAGATAATCATATGCTTTACAAAGTGGTCTCCCTATTATTTCAAGTACCCACCAGCACCAGACTTAACTTTGTGTGTGTGTATGTACACACACCCTTGAAATCATCACTACAACTGATAATAAATATATTCCTCACCCTCAAAAGTTTCTTACTGACTTCATTTAATTTTCATTCCATGCCCAGGCAATCATTGATGGTGATTTTTTAAATCCTCATCCCAAGGATATATTTATTGATTTTAGAGAGAGAGAATGGGAGAAGGAAAGAGAGAGAGACAGACAGAGAGAGACAGAGAGACAGAGAGAGGGAGAGACATTGATGTGAGGATGTGAGAGAAACGTCTCTCGGGTGCCTCCTGATGTGCCCTGACTGGATTGAACCTGCACCTAGGTATATGCCCTGCCTGGGAAACAAACCCCCAACCTTTGGGTGCACAGGACTATGCTCCAACTAGGGCACCATTAATGGTCTTTAATAAAGTGTGTATGTAAATATTTTGCTCAGTTCTTTTATTAGTTTGTATGATATCTCTTAAATTTTGAGAGTTCTTTATAGATTCTGAATATCAGTCATTTATTGCATATATGCCTTACACATATTTTCTACCAGTCTGTGGCTTATTATGTAATAGCATTTTAAAAGAACAGAAACTTTTAATTTTTATGAAATCTATTTTATTATTTTATATATATGTATATGAGAAATATGTGTATATATATATATATTTCTTTTACTATATCTCAGAAGTCTTTGCTAACCCCAAATCATAAGACTTTTTCTATCTTTTTTTTTCTAGAAGTTTTATAGTTTTAAATTTAGGCCAATGATTTATTTTTTGTTAATTATTACATATAACGTAGGTTATGGATCAATGTTTATTTGGACTTTTTAAAAGTATGGTTTTCCAATTATGTGAACATCATTTGATGAATGCTGAATTGACTTTCTCCTCTGAATGGACTTTGCAAGTTTTCAAAATCATTTGTACATACATGTGTGTGTCTGTATCTATTTTGTCCCTTTAGTCTACTTATCTGTCTTTGCCAATACCAAAAGTGCTTTGAAAATAACTTTGTTATTTTCTTTACAAATTTATTTTGACTAATCATAGTCCTTTGAATTTGCACATTAATCTTCAATTATTTTGTCAACATTCACAAAAGTGCCTGCTGGGATTTTATTGAGATTGTGTTACACCAATTTGGGGAGAATTTACATCTCAACAATACTGAGTTTTCCCACCTGTAGGTGGTACATCTATTCATTTTTTTTACATCTCTTCATTGTAGATCTTTACTTTCTCTCAGTGTTGTTTTATGTTTTCAATGTGCAGATATGTAATATTTGTCATACTTAACCATGCCTATTTCATGTTTAATACTATTGTAAATAGCACTTTTTAAATGTTTCATGTATGATTGTTTGGTATATAAAAATATAATTGATGTGTGTATATTGATCTAAGAAGAAATATTTGCAAAAGATGATGGACAGAAATTTTTAACATTAATACTACATGAAAAATAAAAGTCAATTCAAAAAAAGATGAACCAAACAAAAAAGATTTAAAAATATGTTATATGATTTAGATTAAAGAAGAAACACAAGTAGCCAACAAATATGAGAATGTTCTAAATCTCAGGAGTATTTCCATAAAACAATTATATATTCTTTTTTCCTCTCAGTTTGGCAAAAGTGGAACACACACACACAGATGCTGCATTGGCAGCAATTCAGTGATGCTTTGCTGGATTGCTACACTCTCCACTCGTGCTTTTGAGTTCTGTTGCACAGCTGTCTTTTTCTTGAACTTCTCACTAGCACTAGCATGGGTTGCAGCCACTGTATCCTGAATCATTTTTTACCTGAATTGGGGAGGGTTCAATCGTGAAGAAATTGTGTGTTCAATATCAAAGTCTCCCTTATTCAGGAAATTCTTGATTCCTAAGCTGAGGAACATGACTGTTCAAAATTCTTTATTCTTCAACAGAGGAGACCTGACAGAAATAAATGGCATCTATATATAATATAGTGGAGTCTTAATCTTTATTGCAAGAATTACCAGATTTTTGAAAAAAGATATAAAGTACTCATCATCCTCTATGAAATAAAACAAGCCAAAACGAGATTCTGGCATGAGCAAAAAGATAGTGTTAAAAAAGATAGTGTTCAACATATTGATTACTTTTGCATTTTACCTATCATCACTGACATGATAAATTCTAAACACTATTTTTTATCATGTGGTAATACATTTTATTTTATTATTTTAAAATGTTAAATGTTTATTGACTTTAGACAGAGAGGAAGAGAGAAAGAGCACACCTCAACCAGGGAGTGAACCTGCAACCTAGGTATGTACCCTGACCAGGAATGGAACCACCAACCTTTTGGTGTAAGGCCTGATGGTTCAACCAACTGAGCCCACGGGCAAGGGCTTTTCCTGAGCATTGAAAACAATGTAGGATGAGTTCAGTTATACTATAAATCTCCATTTTGCTCATTTTCTGCTGATTGGTCAAACTTTGATTTTAGAGATGAAAATATAATGTCCTTAGTTAAAAAGATAAAAGTTAAGATGTCAGAAAGAAAGCATAAGATTATAAAATACCGTTTCTAATTAATCTTGAGGATAAATTTATAAAGAAGGAAACAAATAATTTTCAAATTAAAAAATCTTTTAATTGCCTTGTATTTCTGATAATTTCTATTAAAATGAGCAATTGGCACTCAACACTAGTGTTATTTTTAGTTTGAATTGGGTCTTTAATACATACTATTTCTTTCTCATGAATTTATCATCCTGTAGCCAACCAGGCCCCAGCTGTTTCTTTGTGCTGTTTATTGTTCATTAGACCACAATTGAAAACTCACATTTTGATTGTTACACATTTTAGAGTTATTTGAATTTTTACCAGCTTCAAAATTATTCTTTGTAAATGAAAATAAAGGTGAAAACTCCAAACTCTTCTGAAATAAAGATTTTTTCACATGTTTTATTAACTAGCTTAAGTAGTTATAAATATATTTTTGTGAATCTACTAAGAAAGTGATAGTAATTTATTGTTACCTGAAAGGTCACTAACCTTCAAGTCCATAGTACTTTCTTTTTTAATTTATTTATTTTTATTGTTTATATTATTACAGTTGTTCACTGTATTTGCTTTACCTGTTTCTCATTAGTATACAAAGAATGTTAAAAATCATTACAAAAATGAAAAATCAGGGGTACATGCCCACATTAGGTTGGGGAAAGATTTCTTGGAGACAGAAAAGCAAATAAGTATATAAGTATTCAAGAGTGAAAATCTAAATGGCCACCTAGTGAGATTGTCTTTATTCACTTTCCTATTTCCATCATCTTTACAAATATACCAATAGTTATCGACTTTTCTTAAGAATGCAAAGAGTGCTTTCATAAAGTTGATTAATAAAGTGTTAATGGGGTGATTTCAGACGATCAATAAAAGGGAATTGATGAGTTTTGTAGAACAGAGACCCTAAAATATTGGCTCTGGTGTCCAACAAGGATGGTGACATCAGATACTAGGGAAGTTACCAGAAAATAAAGATTTGAAACATACGCTGATTAAAGAGCTCTATGGTGGGCCCCATGGATCTATACTTTAAAAAAAACATACCCATGTTACTCTAATCTTTACTGTGCTAACCTTGAGCAACATTAAGCTTTTTAAGAACCCATATGGATGTTCAGAGACTTTGTTTAATTTTTCTTAAACTTATTTGGCCATAAACCTCCTTCTACTAGCATCTCAAATATTTGCTATTTTATGGGACACATTTTGAGAAATGCTTTCCACAGCACTGAAAGCTATTTGCTGTGAGTATGAGATTTTGTGGGAAATTGGACAGTTACTAACAAATTTAAATATAATAGAGATAGAGGAGTTCATGTATGGAAATTATTCTTCACATAGTTGTATGAAAGGAGACCCAGATAGTACATGAGCCATCAGAGGGAATGTGAAATATAATAAAGGTCAGGATATGATTTTTTCTGTGAGGCAGTTAAAACTACAATCTGGGCCTAAAATTAATATAGATTATTTCTTATAGAAGCAATCTCAGTAAGCAATCAACTGAAAGTTTCCTCATTTGTGTAAGAGGCTCTGTGGAAATGAGTGGGAATCTGTTCCTGTCCCCAGGGTGTTTGGACTAGTCTCTAACAATGGGAGGCAAAAGAATCTCAAATGTGTAGAGTGATGCTGGCAAACAATTGTTGAGATTAAAAGGAAGGATTGTCAGTCACTGCCAGTTTGCTTGGTTAGACAGTACTTCACAGAAGACCCAATGTCCAATCATATAAAAATTGCTTCAAATACTGTGAATACAATATGACTCTGAGGTATTTAGAAGGAGAGAAGATTGTGGATTGTGAGCCACATGCTAGAGATAGAGTACTGGTCAAGTTGTTCCAGGAACTGTTCCACAAGATGATCTTGTTTCGGTTTCATTTCCCCCCCCCCCTTTTTTTCTTTGCTTTCCATTCATTTTCTCTTTTTTCCTGCTATTTCCTCTTCTCTCCTCCCCTTTATTTTCTTTCTTTCTTTCTTTTTTTTTTTTTTTACCTCTTTTCTTGTGTGTTTCCTGTGCCAGAAATATCCCTGGAATGAGTAGGAGAATATCCACAGGCTGCGACCTGGAGGAAAGGATTGCTTCACAGGGCCTCCCTCTTTCCCTGTGGTTGGGCGTTCTCCGTGCACTGCTGACCTGACATTTGTCCTCCTAAGACTCCCACTATGCACGCTTCCTCTGTGTTCTCAAAATATCCTACAAAACTTCTATCTTTATATTTACAAATCTGGATTTGGGCGAGTACACATGTGTCCTCCAAATAAGTTTTTAGTGCCTTTAAAATATGGATTGCACGCGTTCATATTTTATACCTAGTACAATGCTTGATACATAATACATACCCCCAAATTATAATTGCTGTGAACTTGGACACATAAATAAAATGATTAAAAGAATGTTGTAAAGACAGTTTATCCAGATTCTTAGACCAATGCTATTTGCCCACAATCAGTTATCAATTACCAAGCCCATACCTGACAATGGTTTACTGAGCAGGTACACCAGTTTTCCTGGAGAGAACCTCAGATCACTAAATAAGGGGATGACACCCTCCTAAAGTATTAGCATCCCCTAAGGGTAACTTAATTCCTGTTGAAAGTAAACCGCACAGAATAGACTGGTTGAAAACTAACTCTCTCTCTCTCTCTCTCTCTCTCTCTCTCTCTCTCTCTCTCTCTCTCTCTCACACACACACACACACACACACACACACACACGCATGTGCATTCTGCTCAGGATTATTTATTTATTCGTCCCTCAGGGTTATTTAAAATCTCATTTGAGTGTGTCTGCCTCAACCTCAAGACCTCATATCTGAAACAAGATGTGACCTAACAAGCAATCCAGAGGAAATCAACTGAGTCAATTTAATGCAATAAATATTTATCAATTATCTGTTATGTGCAAGGAGTACTAGTGAATGAGTCAAAGATAGAAAATTTTTAAAAATCTAAAAAAACCTGGGTCACTTTACATGAAACCAAACTGACTTCAGGTCTGGGGATTGAAGTAACATATTTCAAGTGTGAAGAGATTTGTTTGTACAAATGATGCACACACTTCCACAGAAGACAAATAAAAAAGAGGTAAATGCATGAAGGGTTTTAGTAGGTAGGACTGTAGTTTCCAATAACCTTTAGGGTTTTTACCAAATGGGGGCTAAGATGACTATTTCTTGGGAGATATATTCAAGGTTGAGGTAATTCCTTAGTTTCAAGCCTTTCAATAACTAAAAGACTAGATTCCTGGAGCTTGCTTCTGGTTATATACTTCTGGGATATTTTAGTTGAAAAATATTCTATTTTTTTAAAAGACCCTCTACCAGAGTCCTTCTTTCTTTCTTCCCTTGTTTTTATTCAATTTAAAGTTTAAAGCATTTGCAAAGAACATGCACCTTTTTATGAGAGTGAGAAATTCAAATCTTCTTCAGGTGAATCTACTTTAGTAAAAGTTCCCTATTTTAAGAGACCTCATGGATTTCTTCAGAGTAAAAAACAGCCATTAAAAGATGAAGTTGCACAGGGTTTAACTATGAGGGAGATGATGTACAGTATAAAATTAGACCTCCCTTTTGCAGTGTGTATAAACATTGTCTTTCTGTGAAAAAGAAAAAAGAAAACATTGATGATGATACATCAGCTTTAGAATTTAAAATAAAGTCCAAATATCCTTCTCAAGTGTTACAACTGATCTTGGATTAAAAACTCACATAAATTTTATACTTAGGCATTTACACTTATACTTACAACATTGAGAATAGCTGTCAATGGCATAACCTTGATACTTTCCCCTTTATGTTGAGGCTTTCTGTAGTATTAGATACCATCAGGTGAAATGAATTTCCTACTGCCTCTGGGAAATTTGCACACACTGTGACAAATTTGCATGCTCCTCCCCACTCAGCCACACCTGCCCCTAACAACACTTCAAACCACACTGGGCAGTGGGCCCGCTGCACTCATGCTGTGCCCCATGGCACTATGTACTTCCCAGAAGTTTTATTTGTGAGTGTGGGTCCTGCCCAGACTGTGGAGTGGACACAGCAGTTACAGTAGTGGGAGAAAAAGGAAAACCTGGGAAACCATTGCCATTTTCAATCATGCAAGTTTGATAAACATAAAACAAGGTCATTTACTTGAATTTGGCAACTTTCCATGTATAAATTCCAGACTGTTAATTCTATGGTATTTTGGTTTTGCATATATATAACCCAGTAATCCTCAAAACAACCCAATTAGTGAAATGGAGCTGATATACATCCTTAGATGTCTTTTCCTGTTCCTGAAAATAACAATGAGTAACCTTTAATTGCCAGTTTCTTCAATAGACTTCATGGTTTTTTAAAAATGAAATTTAAATGCTTCTTATTGAAACGAGACTGTAAAGCAGATTGTTTGATGTGAATGTATTTCTTAAAGCAAAAAAATGATGTGGAAATTCTAATTACTTCTCTATGTCTTTCCTTATTGCATGTTCACCAATTAATCTGCTGCAGATATAGAATATAAGGTAAATTGTTTCCTCTTTTTACAACACTAAATTTTAATAACTTATTTGGGTCTAAAATATTTTCTCATGCTTAATTTCAATCAATAGTATCACTCTGAATCACAATAAAATATTTTAACTAAAATTTGAATAAAATTAAAAAATCCATAATTGAGAATGTTGAATCTCCTGGTATCCAAGGTCAGTCAAAACTGATAGTTTTAAATTTATGGGCCTTCATCTTAAAGAGAACTTTATTAATTTCACCATAAAGGCAAAGAAAGTAAGTGAAAAAAATAAGAAAATGGGACTATATCAAGTTAAAAAGCTTCTGAACAGCAAAAGAAACTGTCAACAAAATAAAAAGGTGCCCTGGCTGGTATAGCTCAGTGGATTGAGCACAGGTCTACAAAGCAAAGGGTTACAGGTTCAATTCCAAGTCAGGGCACCTGCCTGGGTTTCAGCACAGGTCCCCAGCAGGAGGTGTGAAAGAGGCAACCACACATGGATGTTTCTTGCCCTTTCTCCTTCCCTTCTCCTCTCTCTAAAAATAAAAATAAATAAAATCTTTAAAAAAAAAGAAAAGAAATATCCCTTCCATTCCTCTAAAAAAAAAAAAAAAAAAAGGCAACCAACCAAATGGATAAAGGTATTTGCAAACAACACCTCCAGAAAGGGGTAATATCCAAAATATATAACTCATACAATTTAACAACAGCAACAAAAAACCAAACGATTCAATTAAAAAATGAGCAGAGGACCTGAACAGACACTTCTCCCAAGAAGACATAGATATGGCCAAATGACATATGAAAAGATGTTCAACTTCACTAGCTATAAGGTAAATACAAATCATAACCACAATGAGATACCATCTAATACCTGTTAGAATGACTATCAACAAGCCAAGTAATAACAAGAGTTGGAAAGGTTGTGGAGAAAGAGGAAACCTCAAACACTGCTGGTGGAAGTAGAAATTGGTACAGCTACTATAAACAACAGTATGGAGGTTTCTCAAAAAATTAAGAGCTACCATATGACCCAGCAACCCCTCTTCTGGGTAACTATCCTCAGCTTCTATATGTTTGGAATAGTCTTTATTTCTCCTTTATATCTAAAGGATAACTTTGTGGGATATATTATTCTTGACTGGTAATTTTTCTTCTTCAGTAGTTTGAATATTTGATCCCACTCTCTCCTAGCAGAAAGAAAGAAATAAACAAGCAACAAAAACAAACAAAAATTCATAGACACAGCCAACAGTATGGTTTTTGGCAGAGGGAAGACTGATAGAGAGTAGGAAAGGGTAAAGGATATCAAATACTCAGTAATGAAAGATTTGATTTTGTGTAGTGGACACACGATGCAATATACAGATGATGTATCATAACATTCGTACATTTGAAACATATAATTTTACTAACCAACATCACTGTAATAAATTTAATTAAAAATAAATAAAAAGAAGGTGTTTTTTCCTAAACACCTTCTTTTGTCCTAAAGAAGGACAAAAGGTCTTTTGTCCTAAAAAACAGACAAAAAAAAAGTTATACAGATTCTGGCACAAATAATACCTCTTTGTTATTACAAAACCATAAGCATGTAATTCTATAACATAACAATATCACACTTAAGCACACCACATGACATTTTAGGTGAAATTTTCAAATTAAAACTATAAATTACTACACTTATATTATTACCCTACTAACCACACTCAAGAAGGTATTACTTCTACCGGACCCTGTATGTATCCCTATGTTTATTGTACAGTTTAGCACAGTTGCCAAGACATGGAAACAACTTATGTGTCCTTCAATGGATGATTGAATAAAAAGGATGTGCTAAATATATACAATGTAATAGTATGCAGCCTTAGAAAAGATAAAACTGCCATTTGTGACAACATGGATGGATTTTAAGAATATCATGCTAAGTGAATAAGTCAAACAGAAAATGATAAGAACCATATGATTTCACTCATGTGTAGGATATAAAACTTAAAGAAACAATTGAAAAAACAAAACAAACAAAAAATCAAAACTCATAGACACAGACAATAATGTGGTGGTTACCAGATGGGAAGGGTGGTGGGGTAGAAAGAAGACGGTAAAGGTGATCAATTATGGTGATGGTGGGAGACTTGAGTTTGGGTGGTGAATACACAATGCAACATACAGATGATGTGTTATAGAATTGTATACATGGAACTTAATTGTAATAACCAATGTTACCCCACCAAAATATTATATATTTTTTTAAACCTAAAAGTTTAATTAGAAGTTATATGTCCTTTATATTTCAAAAGTTAATGCAAACTTGTAGGACTTTATTGGGATTAATTTGAAGTTGCATTTATATGAGGTCTGTCCAGAAGGTATCCAGCCATGTAATATGAAAAATAGAGACATTTACTGAAGAAGATACGAGATACAAGATACAAGAAACATTGTACATAGGACAATGGTGCCTCAGTCTCCCTCAAAATAGTCACATGGGGACCGCACACAGTTCTTCCACTCACCATCAGCTGCCCCATTGTATTTTTCAAATCTCATTGGTCGTCTGAAATCTCTTCCCTTTCAAAGGTGATTTTAGTTTTTCGAAAAGCCAGAAGTTACAGGGTGCCAAATCTGGGTTGTAGGAGGGGCTGAGTCACCTGGGGGATTTCATGTTTTGCCAAAAACCTCTGCACGAGACGTGATGTGTGAGCAGGCACGTTGTTGTGATGAAGCTGCCAATCACCAGTTTGACTGGTGATCACCAGAGACTTTAGCCGGCCCTCCCCGGGGCCCAGTGCTAGTAAAAGATAGCCTTGGTGCACAGGCTGGTTCTTTCTGCACACACCTAGGCCCAGCAGAGGGAGCCAAGCTCTGATTGTAAGCTTCAAAATGGTTACCCAGGGCTAGTCACAGGCAGAGTCTGACAAAGAGCTGAACCAGTCTTTGCAAATCTACCTAATTGCCTAATCTACCTAGTTGCCTATAGCTGTGACCTTCTGAATCATCCAAATAGTTTCTGCAGAGAAAAGTTCAAGCTTAAGGAAAAATTTGATATAGATTCGATACTCTACTCACTCAGTCATTTTGAATGTGATGGACACACAGTATACATGCTCACTCAGTGGTGTATACTACCTCTGCCTACAAATATAGTGAAGTCGTCATTGTTCACACATGTGCATTCTAGTCCATTCACCTTGGTTATCAGGTCACATTGATATCATGCAAACCATTCTTGTTATATTAACAACGGTTAGACTTTTTCGAGACAGACCTTCATGTGTGTATATGTGTATGTATATACATATACATACATACACATACACACACACACATACATATCCCCTTATATATACATACAAGCCTGGCATAAGTAGTGCCTGCTTGAGTGTGGTTGGTAGGGTAATAATATAGGTGTAATAATTTATAGTTTTAATTTGAACATTTGACCTAAAATGTCATATGGTGTGCTTGAGAGTGATAATGTAATGTTACAGAATTACATGCTTACAATTTTGTAATAAAAAGGGGGTGCTGCTTGTGCCAGAGCATATGTATATATGTATGCATACATATATGTATATCATACACATATGATATGTATATGTGTACATATATGCATATCATTTTGATTCCACTGTTTCTCAATGTATGAGCTATTTTCTATTTTCATTAAAATTATTTGAAAATACTTACTATAAAACTCAGATGCTTGGATACAACTCAAAACTTACTGCATCAGAATGTCTGAAGTTGGAGCCAAGGAATCTACATTTCTTATATTACCGTTTTAATGTATACAAACTAATACATGATTTCAGTGCCACTAACAAGAATCAGTGGAGGGGAGACCCAAGATGATGGAGGAGTAAGTGGAAGTCACACTAACCTCCTCCCAGGACCAAACTGGTATTATAACTAACTTGTAGAAAAACCAATCAGAATAACCAACTGAACACTAGCTGGAGAGAAGCCTTATAACCAAGAACAGAAAGAATAAAACACTTCACCACAACATGAATGGTAAAGAGTGTGGAGGAGGCATAACAAGACTAACTGGGCTCCCATGGGTAGCAACTAAAGTCTTGGAGGGATATTTCAGAAACTAAGGGTTCCCACTGAGAAGTGTGGGGTCCAAACCCTAAGCTGGGCTCCTCAGCCTATAGCACCAGAGACAGGAAAGGAACCCAAATACATAGGGTTGTAAGAAGCAGCGGGGCTTCTGTCCACCAGGGAGACATGGCTAGAGATGCAGAGAGCCTCTTAACGGGCCAACAGATAAAATTTCATTTGCAGCCACTTACGCTGGGCTCTGGAAGATGAAGGGCAAAGTAGACTAGAAATGCACTAAGAGAGTCTGGGCCTGGTGTCTCTGGGGAGAGAACTGAAAGAATAGCTGCTAGGATCCCTCTGCTGAATCATGCCCCATAATGCAGAAGCCATTTTGCTCAGCCAGAGCATTCCCTTCCAAGTGGTATCTGCCTGAGGGGAAGCAATAGCCCCACCCATAGAAATCACTCTTTGCTTATCCTGTGGTGCTTAAGCCCTGCTGCTGAGGAGTACAGTTGGAAGACTTTCACTCTTTAAGCCTAAAAGAAAGACTGCAGGCAGAGGTGGATCACTGGGAGCTCTGAGACTTTAGCTGACCCAAAATGGGAAGAAGCAGCCAAAATGGGAAAACAAAGAAACAGATCCTAAAAGAAAGAACAAGAGAATTCTGCCAAAGAACTAGATGAAATAGAGGTGGGAAATTTATCAGATAGAAAGTTTAGAGTAATGATTATAAGAATACTCAGCGGCATGAAAAAAAGATATAGAAACCATAAAAAAGGACCAGTCAGAAATAAAGAATGCAATACATAAAATAATACACAAGAAGGAATAAACAGTAGTTTAGATGAAGCAGAAGATTGAATCAGTGATTTGGAAAACAAAGTAAGAAAAAACTCCCAGGCAGAGCAAAAAAGAATAAAGCATACACCAAAGCACATCATAATTACATTATCCAAGATTAAAGACAAGGAGATAATCTTAAAAGCAGCAGGAGAAAAGGAGACAGTTACCTACAAAGGAGTTCCCATAAGACTATCAGCTGATTTCTCTAAAGAAACCTCCAGGCAAGAAGGAACTGGAAAGAAGTATTCCGAGTCATGAAAGGCAAGGACCTACATCCAAGATTACTTTATCCACCAAAGCTGTCATTTAGATTGGAAGAGCAGAAAAAGTGCTTCCTAGAAAAGGTCACATTAGAGAAGTTAACATCACCAAGCCCTTATTATATGAAATGTCAAAGGGACTTATCTAAGAAAAAGAAGACCAAAAATATGAACAGTAAAATGACAATTTAAACTCACAACTGTCAACAACCAAACCTAAAAAAACAAAACCAAAAATGAACTAAGCAAATGACAGGAACAGTTTTGCAGAAATAGAGATCACATGGAGGGTTATCAGCAGGGAAGAGAAGGGGATAGAATGAGGGAAAAGGTACAGGGAATAAGAAGCATAAATTGTAGGTACAAAATAGACAGGGGGAAGTTAAGAATAATATGGGAAATAGAGAAGCCAAAGAACTTATATGTATGACCCACGGACATGAACTAATGAGGGGAAGGATGCTGGTATAGGGGTATATGGCAGAGGGGAATACAGAGGAGATAAAAATTTGGGACAACTGTAATAGTATAATCAATAAAATATATTTTTAAAAAAATTTTAAATAAGGAAAGCTTAAGAGACATTTTGGACAACATAAAGCGTAACAACATCTGCATAACAACATCTGCATAACAGGAATACCAAAAGGAGAAGAGAGCAGGCAAATGATCGAGAATCTACTTGTAGAAATAAAGAGCAAAAAATTCCTTAATCTGGTGAAGGAAAATGACACACAAGTCCAAGAAGATCAGAAATTCCTAAACAACTTGGACCAAATGAAGCCTATGCTGAGACACATCATAATTAAAATGGAAAGAGAAGGAATCCTAAAAGCCAAGAGAAAAGCAGCTAATTACATACAAGGAAGCACCAATTGGAATATCATCTGATTTCTCAACAGAAACATTTCAAGCCAGAAAGGAGTGGTCTGAAATATTGATGGTGATGAAATCAAGGACCTAAAACCAAGGCTACTTTAGCCAGCAATACTGTAATTTAAAATTAAAAGAGAAATAAGGAGCTTTCCAGACAAGGAAAAGCTAAAGGAGTTTGTTAACACCAAACCAGTACTGCAACAAATGTTAAAGGACTTGCTTTAAGAAGAAGAAAAAGAAAAAGAAAAAACAGTAAAATAGTCTAACTTAAAATGGCACTAAACACATATGTATCGATAATCACCTTAAATGTAAATTATTTAAATGCTCCAACCAGAGACATAGGGCAGCTGAATGGGTAAGAAAATAAGACCCAAATATATGCTGTATCCAAGAGACCTACCTCAGATCAAAAGATACACATAGACTGAAAGTAAAGGAATGGAAAAAATATTTCACATAAATGGAAAGGGAAAAAAAGGTGGGGTAGCAACTTATATCTGACAAATAGACTTTAAAACAAAGGCTCTAGTACAAGACAAAGAAGAACACCACCAGATGATAAAGGGAACAACCCAACAAGAGGATATAACCCTAGTAAACTTTAACACGCCCAACATAGGAGGCCCTAAATAAGTAAAGTAAATCTTGATGGACATAAAAGGAGAGATCAACAGAAATTCAGTCATAGTCATAGATTTTAAAACCCCATTGACTTCAATAAATAACTCTTCCAGATAGAAAATCAACAAGGAAACGGCAGCCTTAAATGAAAAACTAAATAAAATGGTTTAATTGATATCTTCCAACCATTTCACCCCTCAACAGCAGAATATACATACTTTTCAAGTGCATATGGAGTGTTTTCTGAGATAGACCACTGTTAGGATCCAAAACAAGTATCAGTAAATTTGAAAAGATTGAAATTATATCAAACATTTTCTCTGACCACAATGCTATGAAATTAATCAATCACAAGGAGAGCATTGAAAAACATAAAAAGACATGGAAGCTAAATTATTAAACAATGAACGTGTCAAAAATGAGATTGAGGAAGAAATCAAAAGATATTTGAAACATTGAAAATGAGAACACAACAATGCAAACTCTTTGGAACACTGCGAAAGCAATTCTAAGAGGGAAATTCATGGTATTACAGGCCTATCTCAAAAAACAAGAAAAAGCTCAAATAAACAGACTAATTTTACACTTAAAGGAACATGAAAAAGAAAAACAAATAAAGCCTATAGTGAGTAGAAGGAAGGAAATAAAAGATCAGAGCAGAAGTAAATGAAATAGAGCCTAGAAAAAGGATACGAAAGATCAATGAATCCAAGAGCTGCTTCCTTGAAAAGATAATCAAGATTGACAAACTTTTAACCAACACATCAAGAAAGAGAGGACCCAAATAAATAAAATCAGAAATGAAGGAGGAAATAACAACTGACATCAAAAAAATACAAATGATTATGAGAAAATGGCGACAAACTGGACAACCTAGAGGAAATCTATAAATTCCTAGAAACATAAAATAAATCAGGAAGAATCAAAGAATCTGAATAGAGAGATTACACCTAATGAAACTGAAGCCGTGATTCTTCTGTATCTTGCATGTATGTAACATGACAGGAACAGTTACTTCCAATTAGTGTTTACTGAGAAAGATGCTTGAGTCACCTCAGGACAGAAATATTCTGACTTAAAAGCACAAACTTAATGGGAATCAAGGTTCTTCTGGTTGCCATGATTAGATACAGTCTGACCATGGGTTGTCAATTTCATTAAGATATATACAGTATCCTAAATATAATAAAACTATTCCTAAGGTAAAAAAAATACTCCCAAAAAACAAAAGCCTTCGACCAGATGGCTTCACAGGTGAATTTTCCCAAACATTCTGAAAAGAATTATCACTTTTCCTTCTCAAACTATTTCAAAAAATTCAAGAGGAGGGAAGGCTCCCAAGCTCACTGTATGAAGCCAGCATTACCCTAATTCCAAAGTCATATAAAAACAATACAAAAAAGAAAAATATAGGCCAATATCCCTGATGAACAGAGATGCTTAAGTCTTCAATAAAATATTAGCAAACTGAATACAGTAATGCATCAAAAAGATCATATACTACTATCAAGTGGGATTTATTCTGGGAATCCAAAGTTGGTACAACATTCACAAATCAATAAATGTGATTCACCACATAAACAAAATGAATGATAAAAAGTACATGGTCATATCAATAGGTGCAGAAAAGCATTTGATAAAATCCAGCACCCATTTATGATAAAAACTCTCAGCAAAATGAGAATAGAGGGAACATACCTAAACATAATAAAGGCCATATATGACATACATACAACCAGCATCATACTCAACAGCCAAAAATTACAAGCATTCCCCTTAAGATCAGGTAGAAGACAGGAATGTCTTCTTTCATCTTTCTTATTCAACATAGTGCTGGAAGTCTTACCCACAGCAATCAGACAAGAAAAAGAAATAAAAGGCATCCAAATTGGAAAGGAAGAAATAAAACTGTCTTTATTTGCAGATAACAGGATACTGTACATAGAGAATCCCAAAGATTCACCCAAGAAACTACTAGAACTGGTCAGTGAATTCAGCAGGCAGCAGGACACAAAATTAATATCCAGAAATCAGTTGCATTTTTATATGATAATAATGATATAACAGAAAGGGAAATTAAGAAAACAATCCCATTCACAATTGCTTCAAAAATAATAAAATACCTAGGAATAAATCTAACCAAGGATATAAAAGACCTGTACTTGGAAAATTATAATACATGAAGAAAGAAACTGAAGAAGATACAAATAAGTGGAAGCACATACCATGTTCATGGATGGAAGAATTAACATCATTAAAATGTCCATACTATCCAAAATAATCTACAGATTCAACACAATTCCTATCAAGATTCCAATGATGCATTTCACAGAACTAGAATGAATATTTCAAAAATTTATATAGAATGACAAAAGGCTCCACATAGCAACAGTGATCCTGAGAAAGAAGAACAAATTTGGAGGAATCATGCTACCTAGAACCAAACTATACTATAAGGCCAAAATAATCAAAACAGCATGGTACTGGCATAAAAACAGACACATAGACCAATGGAACAGAATAGAGAGCTCAGAAATAAACCCTAACCCCTTTATAATCAATTTATATTCAACAGAAAAAGTAAGCACATACAATAGGCTAAAGATAGTTTATTCAATAAATGGTGTTGGGAAATTTGGACAGATATGTACAGAAAAATGAAGTTACCAACTTCTTATACCACACATAAGAATAAATCCAAAAGATTAAAGACTTACAGGTTAAATCCAAAACCATAAAAATCATAGAAAAAAAGATACACAACAAAATTTCAGACAATGCTCATAGAAATATTTTATTAGATATGTTTCCCTAGGCAAGGAAAACAAAAGAAAAAAATGAACAAATGGGACTGACTACATTAAACTAAAAGGCTTTTCACAGCAAAAGAAATTAACACAATAAAAAGACAACCCACAGAATGGGAGAACATATTCACCAATACATCTGATAAGGAGTTAATATCCAAAATTTATAAAGAACATACAAAACTCAACAACAAAAAAACCAAAAAAGAAATAATTAAAAAATGTGTGAAGACCCTGAATAGATACTTCCCCAGAAAGGACATACAGATGGCCAATAGATATATGAAAAGATGCACAAAATAACTCATAATCAGAGAAATGCAAATTAAAACCACAATGAGATATCATCTCACACCTGTCAGAATGGCTATCATCAATAAATCAACAAACGGGTGCTGGCAAGAATGTGGAGAAAGGGGAAATCTTTTGCAATGTTGGTGGGAATGCAGACTGGTGCAGCCACTGTGGAAAGCGGTATGGAGAAACTTCAAAAAATTAAAAATGGATCTGTCTTTTGACTCAGTGATCCCACTTATATCCAATTGTATCAATATATATCCAATTGAACCCAAAAACTAATTTGAAAGAATATAAGCACCCCTATGTTCATTGCAGCATTATTTCCAATTGCCAAGATATAGAAGCAGCCCAAGTGTCCATCAGTAGATGAATGGATAAAACAACTATGGGACATTTACGCAATGGAATATTATGTGGCTATAAAAAAGAAGAAAGTTTTACCCTTTGCGACAGCATGTATAGACCTGGAGAACATTATGCTAAGTGAAGTAAGCCAGTCAGTGAAAGACAAATACCATATGATTTCACTCATATGTGGAATCTAATGAACAAACTGACCTAACACGCAAAACAGAGACAGACTCCCAGATAGAGAGCAGGCTGACAGGTAAAGAGCGGGGAGGTTAGGGGGTGGAGGGAAGGAGCAAAAAGGGAAAAGGACTTATGGACATGGACAATAGTCTGGTGACTGCGGAGGGGAGGGGTATAAAAGGGGATACAATGGTAAAGAAATAAAATACAATAAAATAAGAAAGAAAAAGAATCAAAGGAGAAGCCAGCAGCCATTAATGAGCTGGCTTAGGTAGAAGTAAATATGAAAAAGCGCAACTCAGGCTGGATTATCAGTGTATGAAAGATAGGACATCAAATGCTGTTTTCTTCCCTTTTATTTAAAGATATTTTACTTTGTGTGAACAATGGATAATAAAATACAGAAGAATTGTAGTCACTTTCTGATTCATAATTAAGTGATAAATGCAGAAAAGGAGAATGTTTACAGAAGATAAAATGTGTAAGAAGTACATTTATACTTGGAAAACAAAGCTGTTAATAAAGTTGATATTAAAGTCAGGTAAAGTAACAGGAGAGGGTATCATTTCCAGTTCCTATTATTGATTTACTTCCTAGTACATTAAATAAAAACTTGAAGCCAAAGTCAGTTTTAGCTCATTTTATCTCCATCTGTTTATTTTGATTTGTTGAAAGTATATATTAAATTGAAACAAACATTTCCCATAAACACACAAACTCTAAATTTTATTCAATTAATTACCTATAAAATTATAGAATCTTCAACATTTAAATTCAAATGCCCTCTATCTTTTGTGAAATTGTTCTAACCAGATAATTTCCTTTGGGGAAAGTTCCTGCCTATCGCAATTTTGCTTTGTATTTACATAAGAATTTTGTTGGCATTCCCTAAATATTTGCTTCTAAGAAAAGAAAAAACTGAAAGAACTGAATTTTGATATATATATAAAGTGGTAAATTATTTGATAGGAAACTAATGTGAGATGATAATTTATTTAGTCTATTGGTAATTGGTAATGTAAAATGCAAACTGCATAAATGAAATGTATTTCTTTGTTATCATTTGCCTAATGTAATATATTTTATAAACACTAATGATACATAAACAGTAAAGTTTAATTATGCTTTGAGTGTTGATTATACCTAAAAGCACTTCAAGTCATACAAATATACTAAAAGTGATCACATGTGAGCCCTTAGCTGAAACAAACATTACAGGATAGGTTAAGATCAATTAAATTAAATACATATGGAAATTTTTTGTAGTTGCATGTAAATAACTAATGGCCATTTAAATCTGTTTACCTTCCAAAAAATAAGTTCTATGACAAAAATAAAATGTAGTGTGTCACCAATTAGTGTTAGTGTTCATCAAGATTAACCTTTGATTCAATCAAAGGTCACACCTGCAAGTTTCCATTTATTTGGGGGGAGGTGCTATTTATCAGCAACTCTGATAGGACTTAGGATCTTCTAAGCTGGTGCTTAGACAAGTTATACCATTACATCAGAGAGAAGCCAGCTATTACAGTAAAAGTAAATAAAATGCATTAAGTAATGAAATAAATGACATTTGAAATAAATGCCACTTTTTTCTTAAACACCTAATTGTATTTTGAGAGGTTTCACTTTGTATTTGATGCATAGGAAGAGTTTTTGTTACCAGCAAAACTTGCACTGTTGTTTCATGGAGAAGCAGGTAGTGAATTGATAGATAGACTACACTTCAGAAAACGACAATCAACAAAAGAAAAAAGCCAACCAAATATAACCAGAGACATTGAAATTAAGAACAATCTAACAATAGCCAGAGTGGAGTGGGGAGGGGATACTGGGGAGAGGGGTCTATAGGAGCTACTATAAAGGACACAAGGACAAAATCAAGGGGGAGGGTGGAGGCGGGGGAGGGAGGTGGGCTGGCTGGGGTGGGGTGGAGGGATGGGGAGAAAATGCAGACAATTTTAACTGAATAAAAAAGAAAAGAAAAGAAAACGACAGTTGATTATTTCTTGTCCATACCTAGAGTATTTTTACTTATCTCACTGGTCTATGGTAAGTCATAACTTTGTGAAATAAAGATTGTTAGATCTCAGTCAGCCTCGCAAGAAAACTTCCATTTTTAATCAGTGAAACTGAGTGTTGCTGCTTCGCTGAACTGACTGGGCCGGTTGCTCGTAATACTCAGGGTATTGCCATCTAGCTGCAGCCACAGTGACACTATGAATAGGAAGTGGAAACTCTTTCACCAGATGGGAGATTTTATTTATTCCTAGCAGCCAGATGCCACCAACTTTTCTTTCTGACAAGGCTGTTTACTGATTTTACATGGAAAGTTGATGTTTGCTCTAGCCCATGCTTATTGAGAATTTCAACTGCCAGTTGAACAAATGGATCCTCACTTAACAATAGCTAATTAACATAAAACCAACATTACTTTGTGATTCAAGAGAACAATTCAGCAACCTCTTTCCCTATTCCATTAGGAAAGTGCCATGACTGTGGCTGTTGCAAGTTGGTGGTGAGTGTGCAGAAACGAAGGAGGCAACACCATACTGGCCTTACTTGCTTGACCCCAGAGCCAATCTTGAGGTGGCACAGAATGTGATGTCAGCAAATGGTTGAGCTGGAAAGGGACTTTTCAGTCCATGGCATCCCCAATCCTGGGATCCCTAAGCCTTGGAATAAAGTCTTTATGAGAAGTACCGAAATCCAACTAAATTGTATGACTGACAACATAGTTAGTCTGCATTTCATGACATTCACTTATGCCCTGACCCCACATTATATAGCATACATAGGGTCCTGCAATCATCTCTCAGTAAGTGAAACATTTATTGAGAATTTGTATACTCACCATCCTCTCTTCAATAAGTCTTGTTTGTTAAACAGGGTTGGGATAACTGAGTTCACTGTTAATTGTTATTATCGTAGTTCTTATTTTCCCATATTTTCATATTGGTTTGGGTTTCTCACTGAATATTTAAAAATAATTAAGCTAGTATACTACTCTACACACAATTTTTGATGCCCAAGTTTTTACCAATTAGTCTGTTTATGCATAAAATCACATCAGGCTGAAACTAAATTATCCATCTATCATGGTTCCTCAGGAGATCGATGATGACTTTTAATACAATTAGAAACAGTTACTCAAAAACAATGACAAAAACAGACATCTAATTTGCACTTGTTTAATGTTGATGGAAATTCAGGGGAACCTGGTGTCCTTTTCCATCAATATCTTGAATTCGGTCATCTGGAAGCTCAGCCACATTGATTGTGTGTATCCTTTGATTACAATCACTTTGTCAGGATTCAATTATGTTTCACCAGCAAAACAAGTGGCCATTATAACCTGAATTATTTTAGAACTCAAGTATTCAACTACCTGAGTGAGTTTCTGCTTATGTTATATTGGGGACAAAATTTATACAGTAAGCCAGCAATTGAACTTTAAAGTATGTATTGAAAAAACATATGTTGACACCAATATTGTACTCATAAGCTCCAGAAATTCATAGTGAAGAAGTTTAGTTGCTCAGGGAATATCTCCAAGGGCTTGATATTTGAGGTAAGATCTAAGTGACAAGAACGAGGCAGCCATGCTAGAATTTGAAATTAAGTATTCCAGGCAAAGAGACAGCAAGGGCAAACCTCCTAAGACAAGAATGAGCATAGTTTTTAAGAAGCAGAATAAAGTATAGATGTGATCAGAGCATAGTGAGCACAGAGGAGGTTAAAATAAGAATAGTGGTCCTAGCTGTTCAAGATGTAAGCACAGTGGAACACAACTGAACACAGTTAAAGGGTTTTTTAGAGAAGGAGCAGTGCTATTCTACCTGCATTTTGAAAGCATCGCTTTGGCTATTGTATGGAAAATGGACCGTGAGGATCAGAAATGGAAGCAAGAAGACAAAAAGCTGTGAATTGCGCAGGAGAAAGATGAGTATAGCTGGACTAGAGCCATGGAAATGGGCAAACATGGAGAGAGTCCAGATAAATATTAGAGGTGAAGTTGACAGTACTCGATTTGTTGTAGTGAGTAAGAAAAATAAGTAAATTAAAAGATGACTCCAGGAATTTGGCTTTAAACAACAGTAAGTGTAGGTGGTGTGACTATTTACAGAAATAGGGAGGGTTAGCCAACAGGCAGGTTTAGCCTTTGTTTTTTGAACATGTTAATTTTGATAAGCCTGTCAGCTGCAGATACCAAGTATGCAATTAATAGTTAAGTCCAGTACTTCAAAGGAAGGTCTGGGCTGGAGTTACAAAGTTTTAATTATGAGCATATTGATAGCATTTAAAGCCACAGTAAAAAGTGAAATTAAAATTTAAAAAATAAATTGAAGGAGACATTGAAAAGGTATAGTCTGACTCCTAAAATCTCAACAATTAGAGTTCTAGTAGTAAGAGAGGAGCAAGTAAAAGAGTTTGAAAGAGTGGAAAGAAGCCAGATAACAAATGAAAAGAGAAAGTTTCACAAAATATGAGAGAAAAAATGGAAGTGTGAGAGAATGAACAAGAGTATTTAACGAGAGGAGTACCGAAAAAATCCATTTGAATTAGCACTAGCAAGGCAGGTGTGGGTATGATAGGAACAACTTTAATGTATTAATGAGACAAAATTCTAATTGGAGTGTGTGGGAGAGTGACTAGGAGGCGAGACAGTAGGAAACAGGTTTGTAAAAAATGCTTCCAAAACTTCAGAAAGGGAAGTAGAGAAATGGTGCAGAAGCTAGAAAAGGATGAGGAGTCATGGAAGTTATATTTAAACTTGGGAAAGTCTGGAGTGGGTTTCTACACTTATGGCAGTGATCCAATCGAAGCGGAGTGGTAACGCGAGGGAGGAGACAACCAAAAAAGTAAAGCCCTAGAAAAGGAAAGGTGATGTGAGATATAATGTGGAAGACATATGAAGGCATTAACCATTGCCAGGGTACTTCTCTTTTGAAGAAAGAGGAAGAAGATATGAACAGATTCAGCTTAGATTTATAGATTTGGCCACAAGGATATGTAGCATATTTCTTTATGAGGCCTTTAATATTTCAGGGGAATATGATGCAAAGTTATTAACTGAAAGTGGAACTGGATTTAGGAGAGCAAAAGATTAGAAAAGAAGGAAGAGGGGTAAAATGTTTCTTCCTTAGAGTAGGAAAGAAACAGCATAGGTTTCCAGGAAGTGTTGAGTACCCATTTGTGGTTCAATGTTATGAATTTGTAGTGATACCAATTTAGACAGTTTCAAGATTCTTACAAAATGTTGCTGCATGTGTGTAGACATGAAGGTAAGAGTTTCAGATCTCAGCTTATGAATTTTCTGGGTGAGTGTAATGGAAGCAAAAAAGATTTTCAGGTTGATGGACTTAATCCAAGCAAAGGTGAATTAAGAGGATGTGAGGTCTAGGGTATGTGGTAGGGCCAATGGATTAGAATCAAAAAGAAGTTAAGGTGTTTTTCTAGCAATAAGACATTTGCGTTGAGGTAAGATGGTTTGTGGTGATAGCCAGATCTAGGATGTAACCATGAGAGAGTATGGCTGATGTGCAATGAAATGGGCCCAGGAAACACGTTTGTTCACTCGGCAAATAAATTTTGAGACTTCCTGTGTGCCATGCACTTTTTGTAAGCATAAGTTATAGCGGTTACCAAATCAGACAATAGCTGTGTGCCAAACCAAGATACACATAATAAAGTGTCTGGTGTGACAAATGGCAGGCACTGAGGAAGTAGGGATGGCCTGAGGCCTTATCCATCAGGATAAAAAGTATGAATTTTTCCTTAGTGTGGTGGAATGACACCAGAAGACTTTTGAGGTTTGTGAGTGTGTGGGTGTTTGGTGGGGGTCGGGGGAGACATGATTACATTTACATTTATAAATGGATCACTAGGGCTACTATCTGGAAAATAGACCTTTAGTAGTCAGGAGAAAACACCTGTTCAGAAGCTTCTGCTCTGGTCTTAGGCAAGAGACAAAGGGTCTCCCCTACACCGGGTAGCTATGGTGGAAGTGAGCAAAAGGGGTTGAATTCAGGCTATATTTTGAAGGTACAATATCAAATTGTCAGATTCTTGAGACGCAGTGTTTGAGAGGTGGCTCTCTGTGATCTCCTCAGCTCAGTCAACCCCAAGATATCATTTCTGCACAATAGACTGGTGTGGTCAAAATTTAAATGTGGCAAATCTCTTTACATTTATGATTGCACTTCATCATTATGACAGCTGTGTGTGGTAGTTCTCACTAACCATCTTGCAATGTGCTATACCTCATGGACCTTGTACGAGGTAGAGAAGAAGAGATACAAGAGGCATTAAATTTTCAGATTACAAGAGAATATTGTATTTATTTTGGAGTTAAATTCTGTCTGTTCTGAGAAATTCACGAGAGATTATACACATTTATGGTCAAAAGTAAGAATACTCTATACAGTTTTATTTCATGAGAAATTTAAGAGATAACATGATTCTATTTAAAACTTCACAAAATGTTTTCTTCACACAGAAAGACACTGCTTTTATTTCACAGGTCACTTTATTTTTTATGCACATAATTCTTGATCTTGCTCCCAGATTGTAAGACCTTTCAAAAATAGAATAGTTGTAGTTGGGCAAAGTAATCTTGATTTGAAATCACTTTTACTTTTGGAATATTCTTTGGCATTTAACACATAAGATTCTGGCACAAAGCAGTGCCTGTCACTGGCTCTCATTCCTGTTTCCCCAAACAGAACTCTCTTTTCTGGCTGAACCACAAGAGTGTTTAAAAGCATTCTGAGAAATTAATCAAAATGGGGATAGAGTGAGATCAAGGGCTCAAGGAGCTGAGAAGTCAGGGTATTAGAGAGCTCTTCTTGTAAACATTAAAATTACTTAAAGGCTGTCAGGAAAGGTGTGATGAGGAAGGAGACTGTGACCCAGGTCCTGAAGACATCAACAAAGGAAAAGAACTGACAGAGGCCTGTAAAAACCAGTGATAATGAGAGCCAAGTGTTAAATGCTAATGGCATATGTAGACTTCAGAGCAGTAAGTGCTTCTGTTAGAGTAAGTTAGGGCTGGGCGGGGGGTAGTCATGATATGATAGTGTGTCTGGAAAGGAAAAAGCAGCTCAGTCCACTATGTAGATGTCAGCTCTATAGAATATGTGAAAATAAATACTTTGTACTTGATAGCAAGTATGGTCAGGGGATGCCCAGTATTCAGTCAGAGCAAGGAGGTGGAGGGAACTTTAAAAAAAAAAGACCAAAGGTGTAGGGGAGTGTGCTGATCATGGAGTAAGAAATTCAGTGGACACAGTGCAAATTCTTACAATCTTCATTTACCACACTGAAGCAAACTGAAGCCCAGTAATGATCATTTATCCAGAGTACAGAGCTTCTAGATGTCAGTAGAATTTGGCTTCTTATGCAATTTTATGACTCCAAAACCCAAAGATCTCTATAAGACATATGAAGCTAACACAATGCAATGTCAAAAATGTGATTATTTACTATGTTTTAACCAGCAAAGCATTATAATACAGACACCTTACAATGATTTTGATGATAATATGGGGATGAATTCTCTACCCCACTTGTGACAGGTCTTAGTGTGCTGATAGATATGTTGACTGCCTCTCAGAAACTCCTTCAAGATCTGGTCAGGGCAAACTCTGACTTTTGACAGTTTTTAGTGTCTGCTTTAGAACATGCCTGAAAAAAAGTAAGAAAAAGTAGGTGTGGAATATTTGAGTAATTTGCAATGTGATTAAGATCCAGCTATGAACTCAGCTATAAAGAGGCATCATGCAGAGGCAAGAAAAATACAGTTTTGTATTTTTGCTATTTTTATATCCATATTCAATTTACAAATTTGTTTTTAACCATAAAAATATCTAAATATTAATTCTTACCAGAGTATAAAATCTAAATTTTAATTTTTTTTAAAAAAAGCTCATCTGGTCAAAGGGTGATTGATAGAGTGTGTGAAGTTGCCTTAGCAACTAGCACACACAAAAATCAGTAGAAATCCCTATGAACTCAGGGAGCCAAGGTTTTCATCATTCAGAATATAAATTATTTAAAAAATAACAACATTAGTGTCTTTCAACAACTATTTTTAAAAGTAATAATTTTATAGTAGTTTCATATTTTTGTATTTCAAAATTCATGTAAATCATTTCCTTAAATTTAATTTTTAATTTTTTATCACCATTTTCCCCCTATACTCTCTTCCACCTCCACCTACCCCCTTCTCCCACAACAATTAACACATTGTTGTTTCTTTCTCTGAGTTCTTTCTCTTTTTTTCCTTTTTTGCTGAATCCTTGCACCCCACAACTGTGCCTAGAGCTGTTAGCCCGCTCTCTATCTATGAGTCCATCTTTTACTTTGTTAGTTCAGTTTGTTAGATTCCACATATCAGTGAAATCATATGGTACTTGTCTTTCTCTGATTGCCTTATTTCTCTTAGCATAATGTTCTACAGGTCCTTCAATGCTGTTGCAGAAAGTAAAATTTTCTTCTCCTTTTAGGCCAAGGAGTATTCCATTGTGTAATTGTACCATAGCTATTTTATCCGCTCATGTACTGATTGACACTTGGGCTGCCAAATAAATCTTGGCTATTGTAAATAACACAGCAATGAATATAGGAATGCATATACTCTTTTGAGTTAGTGTTTCTGGTTTCATTGGATATATTCCCAGAAGTGTAACTGATGGGTCATAAGGCTGTTTCATTTTTAATTTATTGAGGTAACTCCATAGTGCTTTCCACAGTGGCTGGACCTATCTGCATTCCCAGTAACAGTGCAAAAGTGTTCCCCTTTCTCCACATCCTCATCACCACTTGTTGTTTGTTATTAATGACAGCCATTCTGACAGGTGTGAGATGGTATCTCATTATGGTTTTAATTTGTATTTTTCTGATGATCAGTTATTTTGTGCATCTTTTCATATGTCTATTGGCCATCTGTATGTCCTCTTTGGAGAAGTGCCCATTCAGGTTCTTTGCACATTTTTAATAGGATTGTTTGTTTTTGATTATTGAGTTTTATAAATTCTTTATAAATTTTGGATATTAACCCCTGATCAGATCTATCATTGGTGAATATGTTCTCCCATTCTGTGGGTTGTCTTTTTATTCTGTTGATGATTTCCTTTGCTGTGCAAAACTTTTTTAGTTTTATATAGTCCTATTTGTCTATATTGTCTTTTGTTTTCCTTGCCCAAAGCAATAAATCAGAAAAGATATTGCTACCAGAGAAATGTCTGGTATTTTCTGCCAATGTTTTCTTCTAGAATTTTTATTGTTTTGAGTCTAACATTTAAGTCTTAAGTCCATTTTGAGTACATTCTTTTGTGTGGCATAAAAGGGTGGTCTAGATTCATTTTCTTCATATTTCTCTTCAATTTTCCCAACACCATTTATGGGATGAACCAATTTTAGTGCATTGTATGTTTTTGCCCTCTTTGTCAATTATTTACTGATGATAAAGGCATAAGTTTATTCCTGGGCTCTCTTTTCTGTACCATTGATGTATATGTCTGTTTTTATGCCAGTACCATGCTGTTTTGATTCCTATGGCCTTGTAGAACAGGTTGATAGTATATAGTGTGATTCCTCCTTTGTTTTCTTTCTCAAGATCACTGTTGCTGATAAATGACTTCAGTAAAGTACCAGAATACAAAATAAATATCCAGAAATCATTTTCATTTTTATACATCAATAATAAACTATCAGAAAGGGAAACTAAAAAACATTTCTATTCATAATTGCTTCAAAGAGAATAAAATACCTAGGAATAAATTTAACCAAGTATGTACAAGACCTATACTGAGAAAATTATAAGACACTGAAGAAAGAGATTGAAGAAGATACAAATAACTGGAAGCACATGCCATGTTTGTTTATGGATAAAAAGAATTAACATCATTAAAATATCCATATTACCCAAAAGTAGTTTTATACTTTAATAAGCTTTTCTCTAACTAACAGATCAGAGAAAGCTAAAACCTAGGTGCCTATGGAGAGGGAGAATAATAAAGCCCTGATTTACTCCAAAGGGTTTAGGGACAGCTTGTAATTAGCACATATCAGCAGCACGTGAGGTGGGCTAAGTCTTGGATCTAAACGCAAGTTGGGGTTGACTGTCTACAGTGAAGATGAAACCTGAGCTTTTCTCATCAGGCTGTCAGCCAGGTGACCATTTTTCACCCCACCCCAGCAGGTAGAAGATGACTATTCTCTGGAAAAACTGATCTCAAGATGCTTGAAATGTAGGGATGTGTCTTACTGAAGATACAGGGATTAACTGAAAATTTGCATAGGGATCATGAGACTCCCAGGATGTCCTTCATCCCTGCTCCAACAACAGAGGCCATCAAGAATATGAGGGGAACCCCCCCAAATGGAATTATCTTCTGGAAGGTGGGTCCCCTGTAGTACAGGCTGCCTGTCTAGGTGAGTGCTCTTGGAACCGATCTGTATCATTGTACCAGCTGGCACTATTTTGAAAGCCTGCATTCGGCTTCAGTGAAATTTTTTTAAGACTGTTTCAGTGCATCTGCCCATTTCATGATGGCTGATTTATGAGCGTACCTGCCCACACTGCACTGAGTGTTTAGCATTTTTTGACCAAAAATGGAATGACCCCCATGACCCACAGGTCCTATTCATAGGATCTTGCCCCGAGCAACTTTTTTTTTGTTTCCCCAATGAATAAAGTACTCAAAGGTAAATATTTTGCGGATGTAAGTGGTGAAACAAAAAGTGACATAAGCAGTAAAAAGCATCAAAGTCGATGAGTTCAAAACTATTTTGAACAGTGGAAAAAGCATCTTGATAGGTGTATTGCATCCAATGAAGAGTACTTTGTAGGTGACTGAAGTTTAAACATGAAAGAATAAATACACAATTTTTTATAAATAAAATCCAGGGTTCTTTGGGGGATCCCCCTTCATATGTTCTTCCAGTCACCAAAACAACAAAAGATAATTTTTGAAAAGACTGCTCTAGAAAAAGACTTTCTCACTTTTGAGATCTTCTGACATTTGAGGTCACCTATGACAAGAGGAGGCTCTGCTAGATCACTTTACCATACTGCTATCAATGGAAAAGTCACCCCATGCCCCTGGGTCTCCCACAGGACCTATAGCACCTCACTCAAATGGGAATTTAGAGGACAGTGTCACAGGACATTTCAGAAAATCCTCTAATATCAAAGCCAAAGCCTAAGATAAACAGGGAAAAAAAAACAACTTGGAGCAAGATGACTGAAGATAACCAAGAGCAAACTTTATAAAACTATTATTAGTATACTTAGTTTGATAAGAATGAATAGCAGATCTATAAAATGAAAATAGAATATGTTAAATTTAAAAAATCACTTTGGAAATTAAAATTATGGTAGCCAAAGTAAAAAATCAATAAAAGGCATTATAAGATTTTCAGAATAATTCTCCTGAAACTAGAAAAAAAAGAAAGTGATAAAAAGAAAAGTATTTTTTAAAATTAAATATTTCTCCAGAAGATCAAGCAGCCTCATAAAGAGAGAATAGGAAGAAATGATGATAATGCAATGTCAAGGGAAGTAATGAAAAAAATATTTTTAAATTGAAGAAGGGAAGTTTTTAAATTTAAAACTTTGTTCCAGTCAATGAATGAAAGATATCCATCAAACCATTTCATCTAAATATTTTAGAATTAAAAAAATAGCTGATGGCACATAGTTAAACAAATGGTATAAAGAATGGCCAATAGCAACTTACTGTAGTAAAGTAGTCAAATCTGGAGAGAAACTGCAAGGGTTACAAAATGGCCTTGGGGATATCTGCTCTTGAGTCCAATTCTTATTTACTTTTTATTTAATGTTTATTGTTGTTTTTACTGAGTTTATTGAGGTGACAATGGTAAATAAAATTATATAGGTTTCAGGTGTATAACTCTATAATACATCATTTGAATATTATATTGTATGTTCACCACCATCAATTAAGTCTCCTTCCAATACCATTTATCCTCCCTTTTCCCTCTGCTAACTCCTGCCTCCCCCTTTCTCTCTGGTAATCACTGTGTTTGTTTTCCATGTCATGATTTTTTTCACTTAATTCCTTCACATTTAACAGCTAGCACCCAAACACAACCACTCAAACAGCTGTCAGTTTGTTCTCTGTCTCAGTGAGTCTGTTTCTATTTTGTTAGTTTATTTTGTTCCTTAGATTCTACATATGATTGAAATAATATAGTATTCATCTTTCTCTAACTGGCTTATTTCACTCAGCACAAAAGTCCCTAGGTCCATCCATGCAGTCACAAAGAGTAAGAGTTCCTTCTTTTTTATAGCCGAGTAGTAGTCTACTGTGCAAATGTACCTCTGCTTTTTTATTTACTCATCTACTGATGGGCACTTGGGTTGTTCCTAGATCTTAGCTATTGTAAATTATGCTGCAGTGAATGTAGGGGTGCATATATTCTTTCCAAATAGTGTTTTGGGTTTCTTAGAATATATTCCCTGAAGTGGGATCACTGGGCCATAAGGCAGTTCCATTTTTAATTTTTTTGATGTAAGTCCATACTGTTTTCCAGTGGCTGCACCAATATGGATTTCCAGCAATAGTACACAAGGGTGGGGTAGAGAAAAGGAGAAAAAAGAAAAAACTCATAAACATGGACAGCAGGGTGAAGATGCCTAGGAGAGGAAGGGGTGAAGGAGGTGGAGGGGGTAGAGGGAGGATAAATGGTGACAGATGGAGATTTAACTCGGATGGTGAACACTCGGGACAGTGTACTGAAAATGTGTTTTAGAACTGTGCACCTGAAACCTGTATAATTTTGTTTACTAGTGTCCCTCCAGTAAATTCAATAAAAAGGAAAAATTAAAGAATAAAAATAATATTCTTCAGTATTTACAAATACTGAAGAATATTTACACCTACATTTACAAAGGTGAAGTAATTTTAATAACACATTTCATTTAAATAACATCTCCAAAATGTTATCCTTTTCATTTCAATGTTATCAGTATGCAAATTATTATCAAGCTACTCTTAATTTTGTATCAGTGTCTTCAAAACCCAGTGTGGATTTTACACTTACCATGCATTTCATTTTGGACCGGGCACACCACAGGCACTCACTAGCCACGTGTGCCAAGCAGCTACCACATGGGCCAGTGCAGCTCTACACCGTAAATGGCATGAATTCATGTACTGAGCCTTATATACTTATATGTCTTTTTTCCTTAGTTCATTCTCTTTACTTTGAAAAAATATAAACAATTTGGACCTACTTATTCACACTTACACTTCACACTTTTTATATCCAAATACCATTTTCCTCCTGACTGCTTGCTGAAATACATTTGCATAGATTCCTACAGTCAGCAGCGTAACTACTGAATCATTTACTGAATATTTTCTATGTGTAAAACAGGACATTAATTATTTCTTCTGTAATATCTAACATTTAATTCTCACAAAATACTATGAAATATATATTATAGGCTCCCCTTTAAGATGAGAGTTCTGAGACTTGGAGAGAGAGAATAAATTTGACATAGTTATTAAGTGGGCAAGCTGGGACTTAATCTCCAACCCAAGTTCTTCTCCACTATCACAGGCATATCAAGGAGCCATATACAGTATTGACTGGATCCTCTGTTATGATAGAAACCTTCTGGAGAGTGACTGTGAGAGTATTCCTATGAAGTTGTCTGAGAAGTGGTGACAAAGAAATGAAAAGATGTCAAAAAAGGCCGACATCCAAAGTGACACTGAGAACCATCTTCCCATATAGGATGAAGCCTTTATTAGTTTCCAAGAAGTGTTTTTTCTTCCTTCTTAGATTCCTTTATAATGTCAAGTCATGAGCATAAATCTGCTATTGCAACTTGAGTCCTTGCTAGCTCTGAATTATTTGATATCCAAGTAACTCTGTACTTTCATAAAGAAATACAAACTATACTGATAAATAAACATGACTTTTGTGTGTGATCTGTGTATATGAATGAATGTACATTTGCATGATCTTCAATTATATCTGAAGTAGAAATGAGATCAAAAGCAAACTTTTGCCAATATGCAGCTTATTTGTTGCAGTCTGTTATTTCATTAGTTATTGCTGGATATTTTATATTAAAAAATAACATGTTATAACTACATTGTAGGAAACACTAGGGGAGAAAATTACTAAATGAATTAATGCCTGGCTTACAGTGTTAGCTGCACAGGTCTTTCATTCTAGTAAAGTTAGTTCACTTATTTTTGTTCTGATTGCTGGCTGATGATACTCAAAGTTGGCCAGGAAAGTGCACTTATGAATTCAGCCATATAGGAACAGGTCAGAGATCATGCGATCATGGGTTTGTGCAGGGCTGGATGCGCAAAAGTTCTGCAATGTTAAGCTTCCTGTAATTAAAATGAAGAACAGGACTTTGCTGGATCACTAACTGGTGTTAACACCAATGAAGAAGTGCTGAAATCAATAGGCAAACAATTTCTAGCAGCAGGTAGAAAAGGATCGTTTTGAGAACCACCATGTGCTTTGAGAAATTAAGTCATTACAACAGAAGTGCAAAAAAAAAGAAGTCAGCACTTAATTTTTCAATTATATTTAAGACAGACTCATTACATATGCTATAAAACTACTGAAAATATGCTTGCTGTTTTGAGGAAATTAAGTTGTTACTTCATGATTTTTGTTTATATAAACACAATTCCTCGCCTTGACTACTTGCTGTATGCAAATCATTCTGACATGCAATGTGCCACGAAAGATGTAGGAACAAGATGACTTTTCTGTGGCAATTTGTGCACAACTGAGTCAATATCTGTATCGTAAACGATCATACTCATGAAATAAGGAAGGAGGTCAGAAAGCTGTCCTAAGGAATAGAAGACCTCGAATTGGGTTGTTTGACTATTTAATATCTCAGTATATGCCTTTCTAAAATCATATACTTTTTCTAAATCTATCAGTATAACCTCTGCCAACTCAGGGAAATAATATAGAATTCCACTTCTACTACTACAAATTAGATACATCTATCTTCATTGACTAACATTGACTAGAAGAAATCATTTTCTTTCTGACATTCTGAGAACTAACTTATACATAAAACTTAATGTTCTATGTGTACTTAATGTTTAACCCAGGAATAGTAACATTTTTACATTAAGACAAACACATCTGTTCAGTACTCCACTAGGTGACTAATAGACGTATTCATTGTAATGTTAGAAGTACAGCCTGTTATGCTGGAACTGACCCACCACCTTGCCCTCATTTACACTATGTCCTAAACAATTATGTTAACGAATCCATCTAAACTATCTTATAATCAGAAATTTCTATTTTAAGTATGAAACTCCCATCCCCTCATCTTCCTTCATAAGTAAAAAATCCAGGCACTACTTACAGTTTTAACAGGAAGATTTTCTATTTATATCAAACTTCTATGCATGATTATATTTAATATCAGTGTATTTTGTTGCATTCTGCAACATTCTAAATTCTCTTTTCCAAAATTATATAATTCATTTCTTAGCCACCAAATTTAAACTAATATATTATGGAGATCCCTTGTATCATCTTCCCTTTGTAATATTTTATTTCTTTCTTTCCATGAGTATTGTTAAGATTTCAGAAAAGACTTATCAGTTTGAATTTAAATTATTTTAATCATATCTTATCAATTTTATACATCTTCTCTCTTTCTAATTATTCTTTATGACACCGTACTGAAGTTATGTTCCTGAGCTCCGAGTGGCTCACATATTCCTTCCTAGAGCCACATCTGTGCAGTCCTTAGAAGCTGTCTCATGCAGTGTGTTGAGAAAAATTGTAAGAATCTACAGAGAAATGAGAAGAAAATAAATGAAATGGAATACAAGACAAAGAAGGAGGGGAGAAAAACAGATTAAGCACTCTGAAGAAATCTAAATAAAAATTATGAAGACAGAAATTATTTTTCTATAATGTTTGTTATATTACTTTTAAATAATCCCCAAACTATCCCTCAGCATATGTAAGGACCAATATACACTGTTTAAAAACATGTTTTTGCTGTTTCAAGTGCATTGTTTGAAAGACTCTAGACATAGCTCCAATATGCTTATTTAATCAATAAATATTTTTAATATATTTCATTGATTATGCTATTACAGTTGTCCCATTTCTTTATTCCCCTCCACCCTGCACCCTCCATCCCACCAGCATCCCCCCACCTTAGTTTATGTCAATGGGTCGTACATGTAAGTTCCTTGGCTTCTCCATTTTCCCTACTATTCTTAACCACCCCTGTCTATTTGGTACCTACCATTTATGCTTCTTATTCCCTGTACATTTTCCCCCATTGTCTCCCTCCCCATCCCCATTGATAAGCCTCCACTGATCTCCATTTCTGTGATTCTGTTCCTGTTCTAGTTGTTTGCTTAGTTCATTTTTGTTTTTGTTTTTGTTTTAGGTTTGGTTGTTGATAGTGGTGCATTTGTTGTCATTTTACTGTTCATACTTTTGATCACTTATTTTTCTTAGATAAGTCCCTTTAATGTTTCATATGATAAGGGCTTAGTGATGATGAATTCCTTTAACTTCACCTTATCTAGGAAGCACTTTATATGCCCTTACACTTTAAATGATATCTTTGCTACATAGAATAATCTTGGATGGAGGTCCTTGACTTTCATGACTTTGAATACTTCTTTCCAGTTCCTTCTTGCTTGTGAGATTTCTTTTGAGAAATCAGCTGATAATATTATGGGAACTCTTTGGTAGGTAACTGTCTCCTTTTCTCTTGCAGCTTTTAATATTCTCTCCTTATCTTTAATCTTGGCTAATGTAATTATGATGTGCCTGGCTTCCTTGGCTCCAACTTTTTTGGGACTCTGAGCTTCCTGGAATTCCTGGAAGTCTATTTCCTTTGCCAAATTACGGAAGTTTTCCATTATTTTTTCAAATAAGTTTACAATTTCTTGCTCTTCCTCTTCTTTTCTTGACACCCCTATGATTCAGATGTTGAAATATTTAAAGTTGTTCCAGAGGTTCCTAAGCCTTTCATTTTTTTTTTTTGAATTCTTGTTTTTTCATTCTGTTCTGATTAAATGTTTCTTTCTTCCTTCTGCACCAAATCATTGACTTGAGTCCCAATTTCCTTCCCATCACTGTTTGTACTTTGTACATTTTCCTTTATTTCACTTTGCATAGCCTTCACTTCCTCCATTTTGGGACCATACTCAACAATTTCTGTGAGCATCCTGATTACCAGTGTTTTGAACTGTGCATCGGATAGGTTGGCTATTTCTTCATGACTTAGTTCCATTTTAGGAGTTTTGATCTGTTCTTTCATTTGAGTCATATTTTTTATCTGGGTGCATCCATTACGTGATAAGGGGCAGAACCTTAGGTATTCCCCAAGGTGGGGCAACCCACATAGCTGCGTTGTGATGCTGTCCCTGGGGGAAGGGTCCAAGAGGGAACAATGCTACTTGCCCAGCTCTTGGCTGGCTTTCAGTCACTTCCCCCACTACCCACAAACAAATTGGGCCCTTCTGATGCTGATTCCCAGGTGGGTGGGTTTGTGTACATTTTAGGATCTTGTGTTTCTCTCCAATTAACTCTTTTGTGAAGCTGGGAGTTTCTACCACCCCTATCACCCCCACAGGTTTTTTCAGTCAGAGGTTTTAAGGTTTGATTTCTGCGTACTGGAAGCCTGGGTTGCATGGTCTGTCTCACTCCCCAGTTGTTCCTCCCAGTTTACCTGCTCACAGATGTGGGACCACCTGGACTGCCAGCCTCCACCCCACTCACCCAGGTCCTCTAGAGACTGCCTTGCCACGAGTCACCTCTGCCCCAGCTGCTCTCGCCCTCCTATCAGTCTGGATGAATGTTTCTTCTTTAACTCTTTGGTTGTTGGACTTCCATACAGTTCAATTTTCTGGCAGTTCTGGTTAATTTTTGTTTTTAAATCTGTTGTTGTCCTTCTTTTGGTTGTGCAAGGAGGCAAAGTGTATCTACCTACTCCTCCATCTTGGCCAGAAGTCGCTCAATAAATATTTTTGATCACTGACAGTGTTGTGGGAACTTAAAGATGGATCATAAAAGTTGAATTTGTTTATTTTTAACTGACATAGCTCATTTAACTTTTTGTGTACAGACTTTTATTTCTGGAATGTGCTCAATAAAATTTAAAATATGACCTGGTCCACTTTCCCAAATTCTTATTTTATTTCATTTTTATTTTAGATTTTAAAGGTAGGGGAAGGAAGGGAGAAAGAGAGAGAGAGAGAAACATCAGTTGGCTGCCTTCTGCACATGCCCAGACTGGGGACCAAATCTGGAACCTAGGCATGTGCTTTGACCAGGAATTGAATCAGCAACCTTTCAGTTTGTGGGACAATGCCCAACTGACTGATCCACACTGGTATGGCCTCTTTCCCAATTTCTAGTTCTGTTCATCTAAATCTAAAGGATGATCACGTATTATACATATGCTTCTGATTATTTTCTACTCTTGCACTTTTTGTTAAGATTTTTTCTATTTTAAAAATAAATTTGTTGATACATAATTCAAATACTGTACAATTTACCCACCTGAAATGTAGAATTTGTTGGTTTTAGTACATTTGCAGGATTGTATAACCATTACCACAATCTAATATGAGAATATTTTCACCATACCAAGAAGAAACCACATATACATTAGCCATAATTCCCTATTCCCTTCCACTTCACACCCCTACCCCTACACAACCACTAATATACTTCTTATAAAGCTTTTTGATATGTATGCTATTGCTCTATTTTCAAAGAATTTTCAGAATCAGGGAAAAGATACACACATAAATAACTGTATCAACAACTGTGTGCATTTTATGAATATTACAAAAAGATTTTATGAATATAACAAAAAGCCCAAAGCAACAGGAACTGAAATCAAAGATTTACTACACATAAAAAAAGTAAAGGAGAACCAGGATGGCAGCATAGGTGGACACACTGCACCTCCTCGCACAACCAGAACTGACAGAGAATCCAACAGCAAGGAATTCTGACACCAAGTAGATAAAGAAGAAACATACATCCAGACCAGTAGGAGGGGCAGAGACGGGCACCAGGGCGGAAAGGACTCATGTGGCCATGGCAGGACCGAGACTGGCGGAGTGTGGGACAAAAGGGGCAGGCAGTCTGACCACTGGCAGACCCTGTGGCCCCACATTCGCACACAGATAAACCGAGAGGGCCAGACTCAAGAGTGGTGGAGAACGGGGCAGGCAGAGCGGCGGGTGGCACCCCACGGCCCCACACTTGTGCACAGATAAACCGGGACGAATGGCGGGGAGCAAAGCAGACCTCGTAACCCAGGGCTCCAGCGTGGGGAAATAAAGCCTCAGACCTCTGATTGAAAGAGCCTGTGGGGGTTGGGGTGGCAGCAGGAGAGACTCCCAGCCTCACAGGAGAGGTCGTTGGAGAGACCCACAGGGGCCTGGAGCGTGTGCAGGCCCACCCACTCGGGAGCCAGCACCAGGGGGGCCCAGTTTGATTGTGGGTAGAGGAGTGAAAGACTGAGGTCTGGTGGAGAGGGGAGTGGGCACCACTGCTCCCTCTCAGCCCCTCCCCCACGTACAGCATCACAACACAGCAACCAGCATTACCCCGCCCCGGTGAACACCTAAGGCTCTGCCTCTTAAAGTAACAGATACGCCAAGACAAAAAAAAAAAGCCCAAATGACACAACACTTCAAAGCTCCAGAAAAAATACAACTAAGTGAGGAAGAGATAGCCAACCTATCGGATGCACAGTTCAAAACACTGGTTATTAAGACACTCACAGAATTGGTTGAATTTGTTCAAAAACTAGATGAAAAAATTAAGCCTATGCTAGGAGAAACAAAGGAAAATGTACAGGGAACCAATAGTGATGCGAAGGAAACTGGGACTCAAATCAACGGTGTGGACCAGAAGCAAGAAAGAAACATCCAACCAGAAAAGAATGAAGAAACAAGAATTCGGAAAAATGAGGAAAGGCTTAGGAACCTCCAGGACATCCGAATTATAGGGGTGCCAGAAGGAGAAGAGGAAGAAAAAAAATTGAAAACTTATTGGAACAAATATGAAGGAGAACTTCCCCAGTCTGACAAAGGAAATAGACTTCCAGGAAGTCTAGGAAGCTCAGAGAGTCCCAAAGAAGCTGGACCCAAGGAGGAACACACCAAGGCACATCATAATTACATTACCCAAGATGAAACAGAAGGAGAGAATCTTAGAAGCAGCAAGAGAAAAGGAGACAGTTACCTACAAAGGGGTTCCCATAAGACTGTCAGCTGATTTCTCCAAAGAGACCTTACAGGCAAGAAGGGGCTGGCAAGAAATATTCCAAGTCATGAAAGGCAAGGGCCTACATCCAAGATTACTGTATCCAGCAAAGCTATCATTTAGAATGAAAGGGCAGATAAAGTGCTTCTCAGATAAGGTCTAGTTAAAGGAGTTCATCATCACCAAGCCATTATTATATGAAATGTTAAAGGGACTTATCTAAGAAAAAGAAGATAAAAAATAGGAACAGTAAAAATGACAGCAAACTCACAGTTATTAACAACCACACCTAAAAACAAAACAAAAGCAAACTAAGTAACAACTAGAACAGGAACAGAACCACAGAAATGGAGATCACATGGAGGGTTATCAATAGGGGATTGGGAGGGGGAGAGAGGGGGGAAAGGTACAGAGAATAAATAGCATAAATGATAGGTGGAAAATAGACAGGGGGAGGGAAAGAATAGTGTAGGAAATGTAGAAGCCAAAGAACTTATAAGTATGACCCATGGTCATGAACTTATAAGTATGACCCATGGTCATGAACTGTAGGGGGGGAATGTGGGAGGGAGAGGGTGGGCAGGATGGAGTTGAGTGAAGGGGCGGAAATGGGACAACTGTAATAGCATAATCAATAAATATATCAAAAAAAAGTAAAAATGTAGAAAATTCAGGGATGTTTGTCAATTTCATGAAATTATTAGAGACTCCTCCACCTTCTGTTTTTCTTCCCCAATACTGTCATAAGTGCTTTCCTTTCTAGCAATTATGTTATGGTCCAATATGCAAGCACCAGTTCCAGGAAGAAGAAAAAAGGTGAATATTGGAAGGCTGAAGTGTACCTCTGTTCACTTTAGGCATTCTCCCATTTATATCATTTCTATCATTTGTGACAGCATTTAGTCACAACTTCAGCCACAGGAAAGGCATGGTATTGAAAGTTTATGGTTAGATGCATTTTTGACCTGATTTAAAATTAGGACTCCAGATTCTAAGAGAAAAGGAGAATTGAAGTGAATATTTAACATTATAAAATGAATACTATTATATGAGAAAGTGAAGAAAAACCTTAATGGGAGCAAAGCTAGAGGTTTTACTTTCAGCTAGGTATAAAAGGCAAAGACTTACTGAAGTCTTGACAAATAAGAAAGATATTTAGATATCGGGAGAAATATATCTACCCAAAGGAAACAGCATAACAATTATGGATCTAAAAGTGCTTAGACTCTACCTGATTATCAGATTAGAAAAGGTTTTAGTTTCCCTGATTCTCCATTGCCTTCTGCCTAGTGTCAGATAGAAAGTCTGCTATAGAAGTCACTTCAAAAATGACAAAATAAGATACTCAGGAGAGCTTCTACCTTGAAAAAAAAATATTTAACTGGTAAAAAAATATTTTTTAAAAACACTTAAAATCTGTATGTATAACTTTCCTAATAGCATATAGCAATCAGCAAAATAGTCATTCAAGAAAACCTACCAAGTCTTGGTAGGAACAATGGAAGTTATGCTCCCCTCTTGAGAGTAGAACATCTATGTAAATTATTCTTTCATTTGGGCCATTTTTTTTTGTGTCTTGGCGCACCTGTTACATGAAGGGGGTGGAGCCTTAGGTGCTCACCAGGGCAGGGTGATGCAGGTCGCTGCACTGTGATGCTATACATGGGGGAGGGGCTGAGAGGGAGCAGTGGTGCTTGCTCCACTCTCTGCCATATTTCAGTCACTCCCTCCACTACCCACAATCAAATTTGGTCCCTCTGGCGCTGATTCTTGAGTGGGTGGGCTTGTGCCCACTCTAGGTCCCTGTGGGTCTCTCCAATGACCTCTCCTGTGAGTCTGGTAGTTTCTCCTGCTGCTGCCTCAACCCCCACGGGTGTTTTCAGTCAGAGGTTTGAGGCTTTATTTCCCCTCGCTGGAGCCCTGGGTTGCGTGGTCTGTTTCATTCCCCTGCCATTCCTCCCAGTTTATCTACACATGAATGTGGGGCCGCAGTGTCTGCCAGCCACCACCTTGTGGGGTCTGCTAGCTGCAGCCTGGCCTGCCCTGCTCCACAATTCCCCACCTCGCTGGGTCCTCCAGCCGCTGCCTTGCCACAAGTCCTCTCTGCTCCGGCTGCCCGTCTCTGCCCCTCCTACCGGTCTGGATGAATGTCTCTTCTTTATCTCCTTGGTTGTCGGACTTCCATACAGTGTGATTTTCTGTCAGTTCTGGTTGGTTTTGTTTTTAAATTGTTGTTGTCCTTCTTTTGGTTGTGCGAGGAGGCACAGTGTGTCTACCTATGCCTCCATCTTGGCCAGAAGTCTATGTAAATTATTTAGAATAATTTGTCACAGGAGATTTGTTTCTTTTTCCTACTGATTAATTTATTTAATCACTTATGTATATCAATATGGACTTGTAGATATATATTTTATACTTGAATTATAATCCAGTACTATATGTTTATTACTATTTCTATTACCATTACTTTTACTTAAGTGCTCTAGTTTTGGACATTAGGAGATCCTTAAGTTGGTTACTAGGCCTTTCAACATACCCCCATCACACTATCAATTGTTTTTAGAATTTTCTTGCTTGGTGACACTAAGTATATACCAGGCTCACATTGTATTATCTACTTCAGTCCTGAAATCAGCCATTTCTCCAAGGAGCCCAGGTTCCTCTAATTAAAGAGCAGTACTAGAACCAAGATCTGTGTATTGGGTTTGTTGGTTGCTATTGAGGTGTTGTTACTTTTAAGTTTTGTCAATTGATAGAACAATGAAATATGTATGTGTACCAACTCATAAATATACACATATCTATAAATATTTCTATGTAACATCAATATTATCTATATTTAGCTAAATTTAAGTTTACTGAAGTTTCTGACTCTGATTAATTATCATGTAAGTCATTCTAACTTTCTTCATTAGCTTATCTGTAAACTTTCAACCCAACAGTGAGGAACCAGGTTCCCACCATCCACCATCCTTTTACTTGTGTTGAATTCCAGTGCACATGTATAGCTGTGTCAGAATTGTTAACCCGCACACCTGTGGGAAATGATCTTATCAACTACAGTGCAGTGTTTATGTGCAGTCCCTTTGCCATTAGTTTCACAGATTCCTCGCATTTTCAGAATTACTGAGGTCAACATCTATTCCTGCCATCCTTTTCTGGGAGTTTGCTTTTCATATTTGTAATGCTGCTCGAATCCCATGTCTTTATCTGCATTCCTTCTTGAGCCATTCCCAACCTCCTAAATAAGTCTTGAATTGCTATATGTTAAGGTGATTGTTCATGCTATAACATTCTGGGTTGTGTCAATTGCATTATGTTATACATTCACCATTGAAGTATCACAGAAAATAACTTCACTGCCCTAAAATGTCCCTGTGCTTTATCTATTGAGCCCTCTATCTTTCCCTCCAAATCACTGTCAATCCTGATCTTATTTTCTTTATAATATGCCTTTCCAAAATGTCATAAAATTAGATCATACAGTGTATAGTCTTTTCAGACTGGCTTTTTTCACTTAACAATTTACATTGTGCTTTTTGTGGTTTGATAGTTTTTTTTAATCACTAAATAATACTATATTTTCTGTATGTACCACAGTTTTGTTTTTCTATTCACTTATGAAGAATATCTTGGTTGCTTCCAGTTTGAAGTTTATAAATAAAGCTTATAAAAATATTTATTTGCAGAGTTTTTTCATTGATATGTTTTTTAATTAGTTGAGTAAACACCAAGCAGTTCACAAACTATCAGGTAAGAGTATCGCTTTATACTGGTAAGAAACTACCAGACTCTCTAGGAGTGGCAGTGTCCTTTGGCAATGAATGAGAGTTTCTGTCGCCTTCCATCCTCACCAGTGTTTGGTAATGTCATTTATTTGGATTTCAGCCATTATAATAGATATGTAGTGTATCTCATTGTCCTTTTAATTTGCAATTCCCTAGTATCAAGTAATGTTGAACATTTTAAAATACTTGTTTGCCATTTCTATATCTTCTTTGGTGAAGCATGTCTTTAAATCTTTTCATATTGTTGACTTTAAGGTACTTTTTTTTTACATATTTTGAATACTTCCTCAGATGTGTTTTAAAACAATTTATCTCAGTCTGAGGCTGTCATTTAATTCTCTTAACAGTGTGTTCCACAGAAAAGAAATGTTTAATGTTACTAAAGTCTAACATCAGTTTTTTTCTTCCATGGGTCATGATTTTGTTGCTGTAACTAAAACTCATGATTGAAACTCATGCTTGCACAAATTTCCTCCTACATTTTCCTGTATAAGTTTCATAATATTGTGTTTTATATTTAGAGTGTGGAAAATTTTGAGTTAATTTTTGAAAAAGGTGTGATTTGTCTAGATTGATTGATTTTGTACTTAAATATTCAATTGTTGCAGCACCATTTGCTGAAAAGCTATTCTTTCCCCCACAGATTTTTTTTTTTTTAGCTTTGTAAAAGATTGGTTGACTATATTTGTGTGGGACTAGTTCTGGACTTTTGACTCTAACCTCTTGATCTATATATTTTTTCCATTTTTCTTTTGGGCAATTTCACACTGTCTTGATTTCTATGGTTTTATAATACCATATTTTGCCATGTAAACTGTGCTCCCATGTATAATGTGCACCCATACTTTTGGCCCAAACTTGCAGGAAAAAATCTTCTGTTTTAATTTTTTAATTCAATTTTTAACTTATTTATATTTAGGAGCAAAACCGATTGTCACATTCTAGGGTATAATTTTGCGTATGGATACTGTTATTGCTTTCTAGAGTTACATTTTTAATGTAACTTAAGTGAAAGAATTAAAAACATTTATATAGATACAGAGTTAGTACTACCCATGTATAATGCACATCCTTATTTTTCCCTCAAAAATTTGGGCAAAAAAAGTGTGCATTACTCATAGCAAAATACGGTAAGTCTTGAAATCAGGTAGTGACAGTCCTCCAACTTTTTTCTTCAGTTTATGCTTGCTTTTTTGTGTATTTGCCACTCCTTATAAAGTTTAGATTTTGTCTGTGGATCTCTACAATGTAGATTGCTAGGATTTTGATCAAATCAGGAAGAATCGACATCTTATAAATATTGATTTTTCTGCCCTGGCTGTTGTGGCTCAGTGGATTGAGTGCTGGCCTGCAAGCCAAAGGGTTGCCAGTTCGATTCCCAGTCTAGGGCACATGCATGAGTTGTGGGCCAGGTTCCCCCAGTGGGGGGCACATGAGAGGCAACCACGCATTGATGTGTCTCTCCCCTTCATTCTTCCTCCTTCCCCTCTAAATATAAATAAATAAAACCTTTAGAAAATATTGATTTTTCTTATTGATGGAGATGGAAAAATCTACTTTTGTTCAGATACTTTTCTAATTCATTCATCAGATTTATTGTTTATTTGTTTTCCACATATAGATCCTGAACATATTTTGTTCAACTTACAACTATCACCTTTTTTTAAAAAATTCAACGTGGTTTTCTTTAATGTTTTGGGATTTTATCCATAGATAATCATGTCATCTGTAAAAAAACCAATTTTATTTCTTCTTTCTGAATCAGTACACTTTTAATTTCTTTCCTTGCCTCATGGCATTAGTTCAAACTTCCAACATGATGTTGAATACGAGTGGTGAGATAGAACATCTGTGCCTCGTTTCTGAGCCTAGTGGGAGAGCATTTGAAATCTCACCTTTAAGTGTGATATTAGCTGTAACGTTTTGTAGATATTCTTTATCAAGTTGAGGAATGCCTACTCCATATTACATCTGTTTTTACTATCAAAGAATTTCAGTTTCTATATTAAATTATAAAGTTATCTATATTATGTCATAATTATTACAAGAGATTTCAAATCAAACATCCTGAATATGGATGCAAGTGCTGTATTTTAAGCACATGATATTTAATGTAATATCTCCTTAAATTTAATAGTAAGTACTAGGAAGCCTCATAGAATTTCTTACCAAAATAAACAACAGATGGCCACATATAATTAATGATGTTATCATTCATCTTGTAAAAAAAATATTTTAAATGGATCAAATAATATACATGAAACTATATAGTAACAAACTTAAATACATTGTCACTAAAATTTGTTTACAATGTATTAAGTGCGTTAATGGGAATTTATTTACAAAGAACAAAATAGAGTTGTAGTCTCTGAATAAAAATTTAAGCAACTTTGTGATTATTCAAAAAAATGTTTTGACCATAATTCAGAGCTATTCTATTTGTATTTTCTGAATTTTCTAACCTATTCACAAATGCAACAGTTTAATTAACTTTGTTTTTTCCACAAATTCTATTTCCTCTGTATTATTTTTTTTAATTATTTTTTATGGTTGTTCAAGTACAGTTGGGGGTTGTTTACAATGTATTAACAACATTTTAGAATTTGAAAGAATAAATAATGCAACAGATACTTGATGTGGATGGCGTGCTTGAGAATAAGGAAAATACCCATATTTTTCGCATTTCTCAGTTTATGGATTTGCTAGTTTTGTTCTAATGAAATTAGGTAATTGGAGAAGGTATATACAGCAGTTAGTAACTTTCCAAATTCTAGTCAGAAGATTATAAAAGAAACAGTAAGTAGAATTCTGGTGGAATGGCTGCTTTGGCTGGAATATAAGTATATTCCAAAGAGAGAGTATCACACATGAAATCCATTCACTGAACCAATCATAAGCAAACAATGGTAGGAAATGAATGTGTCCTCCATTGCATATACTCACTTATTTTGTTATGTTTTTCAAGTACACAAGTCAGTAAAATTAAATATTGAAATAAAGGGAACATAAAATTAAAGGTTGATTTGCCAGAGTGTTAATGATACCATTTAAAAATTTCTATGTTGTTTATATTTTAAAATCTAACATTTCTCAGTAGAATGGTCATGTAAGTTACAAATAAACAACTATACATGTGTTGTTGTAAGTCTGTGCTCACTTTCTTCCTGATAGATATATACAATCACAAAAATTTAGAGTGCACTGGTTAAGAAAAGGCATGCATAGCTTAGTCTGCTTTTATTTACCAAACTAAAAAATTCTCACTTTGAGCTGCAAGCTTTAAATCCACATAGGATTTTCAACATTCTGAAGCAGTCTACATCTTTTCTCAAACTTTTTTGTTTACTACTATGTGGAATAGATATTACTTTACTTTTTTATGAATGAGAAAGTAAGAAGGTTAGATGTTTTTCTCAAATGTTTAAAAACTGGCAGAGGTAGGAGTCAAATTCATCTTCATTTGTTTTTGTTTATTTTGGTATTTTTAAATTTATATTTAAATTTAGAAATCCAAAGGTAGATAATGAAGGAATTAAAAAGTATATTTCTGACATTCCACAAAATACTCATTCCTCTAACCTAGGAAGTCTTCCTAGATCAAAATTAAGATGGTTCAAGCCAAGAATGTAAATAAGTAACTACTATTTGGGCCTATAGAATGGTGAGCAGGCCAATATAGATAAGAGAATACAATCCAAAACAGAGGATTAAACAAGTGAGTCAGAGCAAAATGAACACTTGGAAGAGATGAGGAAAATGTAGAGTAAGGGTCTTGAAATTGTATAAATTATTTTTGCCTGGGAACAATTACTGAAATAAAACTTGCACTGCAGTAATTTTCTCTGTAAGCACCCTTATTTGGAACCAGTAAATGCTTATTATCCATTAACACCCTTTACCTTGTATTGATTTGTGTCCTAATCAAACAAAACAAAAGAAGAGCCTTTATGTCTTTGATAAGAGAGGAAGCACTCCTTGCCAGTTGCCCTTATTGTACATTCTGCAGGTCATTTTCCATGTCATCCACAGATTCCCTAATGAATAGAATAAATATAACTACTTGTTTCCTGCTGCGGGATGAATGAAGGAATCTGGATAGCAACTCACAGGAGAAATGGTTTTGTTATTTGTATTGTGTCTAGTGATTCGCAGCATCATTAAGTTGCAAAGATTGAAGAAAAACTGCAACTAAAAGCACATACCCTGGTTATTTCACATGAAAATACTTAAAAATGCCTGCAAAATTCAACAAACATTCCCTATCTCTGAGATCATACATATTCTAGGCTCCTTTCAAGAAACAGGGATCCTGAATGTTGTTAACTGGTGCTATCCTTACAATTTTTAGAAGTAAATTCAATTTATTGTAGGTATTCTAAGTTTTCATCATCCCTTGATTCCAATAAGGAATCAAGAAATTTCATTTTTCCAACCTGACTGCTTCTGATATTTTGTTATCCGAATGAATATCATAAAGGTCCACACTAAGCTGAACTGCAAATGATGAATAAGGTTAAAAGCATAGTGTAACAATGTTGCTGACGGAGTGGGGTCCTTGAAGTGTGACAAGAAAAGCGTTTTTGGTGACCCACGAGGGAGGGTGAGGTCTGGTGGTAAGACTGAATCGGGTGAAAGTGAAAGGCTGCTCTGGGTTTCCAGTGTCTCATCTCTGCCCCTCCAGCCCTGGAAAAAGTCTAATCTTGTCTTCACGAGGGCCAGAAATAGGGTCAATGTCCAGAGCTTCTGTGTCATATTAATGCTTAATCCTTTGGAGCCTGGCCATCTACTGTGGGCTCCAGGTGGCTGCTAGTGTCACATGAAATGTGCAAGCGCCCAGGAACAAGCTAGTGTTAGAGACAGGGGTGGGGGAAGGAGCAGGAGTGGGGGGTGTGAGAGAGAGAGAGAGAGAGCTCTTTCTTAACTCCTATTATATCTCCAGCTTGGGAAGGACCAGGCATTTTTTTTGAAGTAACCAGTCAACTTCCCAAGCTTTCAAAGGCTTGCACTGGGTGCACCTTCTAACCAAACCATTTCTTAGAGGTTTTGAGGTCTGTGTCCCCTGATCCAATCCAATCCTTTTCCCAGGCTAGATTGACAGGCTTGTGTGATCTCCATCTTGACTCCAACTGTGTACGTGCTTACCTCCCCCTTTATTGTTCTATCTCTCCCCTACAGTGATCTGTAGGGACTAGGAATTGACCAGTGGTTCCCTGGGGAGTATGTGAAGCTATAACTTCCTGATTAAGCAGGCTTATGCTCCCTAGTTGATTAAATTTAATAGTGTATGTCTGTTTTCCTTCGTTCTTTTATTAGCATCTAGCTACCTAGGTAACAATAATTCCTAGGGGAATTTCTATTATAACATAACTAAAAATGTTAAGACACAGAATAATTCTCTAATAATGTGAATCAATGTCAAAATGTAAATCCAAATCAATCCTCAGATTCTAGAGGTGTTCTTGGCCACTAATGTTTTTCCATAGTTTTTGAAACTACATATAGTTGGACTATGCTTTTATGGCATTTATGATGTGCAGAGCACTGAGCTATGTGTTGGCCATGTATCAACTGCCCAATCTATTCCAGTGCACTTCACGAGGCGAAGGCCGTCCATCACTGCAGACCGCAGAGAGCTGGAAATGAAATCCAGGTGTAAAACTGTGGACCGTTTGTGATCTGTCCCATACAATTCTTATCCTCTTCTAATTGGGCTTTCATTCTGTCTTATGATTTCTCTCTTCCTACAACATGGAAAGTGACCAAAAAACATATGTGATGATTATTTACTTAGTTCCTTTTTTAATACTTTTTCAGTGTATTAAGCTTTCATCTGCAGTTTCTGAAGATGACCATTATTTGTGTGTTTACTGTTTTATGTGCTTATTGGGTAGAAGTGCTGTGTTCTGGGTGCAGGGGACATAATACATATGCTTTCTAAAATAACACTCCATCATTCTGTACTCTTTATTCCTTTACCACGTTTATTTTTCATAAACCTTATCATTAGTTGCACTACTATGTATTTATTTACTTATTTTCTGTCTCCTCCAACTAGCATGTAATTCCAAAAATGTAAGGACTTTATTTTGGTAATATAGGCTATATCATCTAAAGTTTAAAATAATGCTTAGCATACAGAAAATACTGAATAAATATTTGTTGTATGAGTAAACAAATAAATGTTATCTTTTATCATTTTATTATAGAAGATAAAATATTTATAAAATCTTTGTAAATGAATTTGTAATCTTGGTCAATAACATGATATTTCTAGAAGTTTTTTGTTTTAATTAAGATAAAATTCATGTAACATAAAGTTAAACATTTTAAAGTGTACATTTTAATGGCATGAATTACATTCACAGTATTTTGCAGCCACCACCCATATAATGTAACAGAACACTTCCAGCACCCCCCAAAACCCTTTACCCATTAAAATCTGTCACTCCCCCATTCTTTCTTCCCTATAACAACAAGCAACTGCCAATCTGTTTGCTGTCTCTGGATTTGCCTACACAAGATAGTGGGGGACCACTCCGTGGGGTTTCGGAGACTGTAGGCCCTTCAAGCAAAGCCTTGGAAGGCTCCCTGGATAACCAGCAAAGCGAGTGGCAGACACGACCCTCTTCTAACACGGAGGGTTCCTGTGGAAAATCAGACCTGAAATATACATTATATCCTTTGAAGCCTGCTCTGCCCTGTCAGTATAAGCCAGATGTTTGAGTTCAAAGGACAAGGAGTGAACTCCTTGTCTCATGAACTCGTCTTAACAACCGCCTGACAACAGCTATCTCACAGATCCTGACCTGAGAAGACCTCTGTGTTCCTTCAACTGTTATCTATATGATTTCTATTAACTATAGCCTTTGGGCATTGATTGATGAGCTGTGTATGCATGCCGTATACCCCTGCACATACCGATCCCAATAAAAGACATTTAGGAAAAGGGCTGGAGCATTCTCTAGCCACCAGAGGAAACTGCCACTCCCTTTCCTGCCAGAAGAACAGATTGTATCCTGGACGATTTCCTTCTTTTTGTCCTCGCTGGCCGGGAGAGCTCTGCAGGACAGTGCTCCCGCACAGATATGTGATATGTTCAGTCTGACTTCTTTCAAGGTTCATCCAGTTGTATCATGCATGCATCAATAATTCATTTCTTGTTATGGCTAAGTACTTCATTGTGTATATACAACCACATTTTATTTATTTAGTAGTCAATGAATGTTTAGGTTGTTTTCACTTTTTTTGGATATCGTGAACAAACTTTGCTTTCATATTCATGTACAAGTATTTTTCAAAACTGAGCTTTCCAAACGGAGTTTCAAAAAGAATTAAGTATAATTTTAAATGTTTTATTATTTAAATAAAAATTATATATTTTTAAGGTGCACAACATGATGATTTAATACATCTACTTAAAGTAGAATTATCAGTACAGCCCATTTGAGTATATCCTATGAGTGAAATTGCTGGATCTTATGGTATTTCTGTGTTTAACTTTTGGAAGAACAATCAAACTATTTTGAACAGAGGTTGCACCATTTTATATTCACACCAGCAGTGTATGCAAGTGACAATTTCTTCACATCTTCCCTAATGTTTGTTTTGATTTTTTTCAATTTATAGTCATCCTAGTGGGTGTAAAGTGGTATCTCATTGTGGTTTTGATTTGCATTTCTCTAATAATTATAATATTGAACATCTTTTCATGTAATCATTGGGCATTCATATATCTTCTTTGGAGAAAGTTTATTTAAGCACTTGGCATATTTTTAAACTGGGTTATTTGTGGTTCTGTAATTTCTTTGCAGAAGTTCTTTATAAATTCTGGATATTAGGTCATTCTCAGGTGTATGATTTGTAAATATCTTCCTCCATTCTGTAGATTGTCTTTTCACTTTCTTAATAATGGCCCATGATGCAAACTTTTATTTTAATGAAACCCAATTTATATATTTTTTCTTTTGTTTTTGTGCTTTTGGTGTAATCCAAAGTCACAAAAATTTATCTCTCCGTTTTCTTCCAACAGTTTAAAAATTGTAGCTGATATTTAATTTCTTTGATTTATTTTGAGTTAATTTTGCATATGATGTGAAGGATCAAATTCATTCCTTTGTGGATATCCTGTCAATTATTTGTTCTCCTCTTGAATCTTTTTGACACTCTTGTAGAAAATCAATTAACCATGGACACATGGATTTATTTCTGGATTTTAATTCTACTCTACTGGCTAACACATTTATTATTAGGCCAGTTTCACACTGTTTTTATAGCTTTATAGTAAGTTTTCTTTTAAATTGGAAAGTGTGAGTTCTCCAACTTTGTTCTTTTTCAAGCCAATTTGGCTTTTTGAGGTTCATATAAAGTATTTGTTTTTTTCATTTTTGCAAAAATTGTCAATGGAATTTTGATAGTGATTATATTAAATCTGTAAACTACTTGAGAAATATTATAATAAGAATATTAAGGCTTCCAACCATGAAAATAGGGTATATTTTCATTTTTTAAATTTCAGCAATGTTACTTTAGATACATTTATATCTAGGTATTTTATTATTTGGGATGCTATTATAAATAAAATTGTTTTCTTACATTTCTTGTCAGGTTTTTTATTATTATTGTATGGAAATACAATTTAATATTGCAAGATGATACTGAATCCAACAACTTTTCAAAATTTGTTAACATGCAATATTAAATTTGTAATCATGCAATATTTTTGCATGATTAATTTAGGATATACCATACATAAAATTGTCAGTTGTGACTACATATAGTTATACTTTTTTCCAAGATATATTTCTTTTTCTTCCCTAATTGTTTTGGCTAGCACTTCCAGTATGTTGCTGAATATAACTGTAGAAAGTTGGCATCATTGTCCTGTTTCTGATGTTCGGGAAAAGGCTTTCAGTCTTTCATCATTGATCATGACATTAGCTGTGAGTTTTATAAATGCCCTTTATCATATTAAAGAATTCCCCTCTCTTCCTACTTTGTTAAGGATTTTTATCATAAAAAGGTGTTAGATTTTGTCAAATTCCTTTTCTGTTCAAATGAAATGATCACGTGTTTTTGCTCTTATTCTGTTAATATAATGTATTGCATTAATTGGTTTTTATTTGTGGAACTCTTGTTTTCCTGGGATAAATCTCATTTGATCAAGGTGTATAAACTTTACAATATGCTGCTAGATTTTGTTTGCTAGTATTTTGTGGAGATACTTTTGCACCTATATTCATAAGGGATATTAGTCTACGTTTTTATGTTCTTATGAGGTCTTTAACTTTGGTATCTGGGTAATTCTAGCTTCATAGACTAGAAGAGATGTTCTTTCCCTTCTATTTTTGCAAGATTTTGAGAAGATTTAGTAGAAATCACCAGTGAAATCATATGCCATGAGCTTTCCTTATCAGGAGAGTTTTTATTACTAAATCAATCTTTTTACCTGTTGTAGATCTGTTCATATTATCATTGTTGTTAATTACTTTTCTTTATTTACATGTTTCTAGTAACCTATCCTTTTCATTTAACTTGTCTAATTTATGAGTATACAACTGTAATATTCTCTTATAGTAACTTTTATTTCTGTAAGTCAGTAACATTCCTACTATATTTGTGATTTTAGTAACTTGTGTCTTTTTTTTCTCTTAGTATTGCTTAAGTTTTGTCAATTTTACTGATATTATCAAAGAACTTCTGGTTTTGTTGACTTTACTGTTTGTCCCTTTTCCATTTCATTTGTCTGCACACTAATTTTTTTTTAAATTTTCTTCTGATGATTTGGGATTTAGTTAGCACTTTTATTTCCTAGGGTGAGATATTTCTTTTTAATATACATGTTTACTGGCATAAATACCCATCTGAGCATTGCTTTTGCTGTATTTCATACGCTTTAGCACGTTGTGGTTTTTGTCTTATTTGTGTGAAAGTATTTTGTACAGTCCCTTGTGATTTCCTCTTTTATTCATTAGTTCTCTAAGAATTTGTTTAATTTACACATATTAATGAATTTTCCAGTTTTTCTTCAGTTACTGATTTCTAATTTCATCTCGTTGTGATCATACTTTCAATACTTTCAAACATATCACATTTATTGAAACTTATTTTGTGGGCTCAAATATGTTCTATCCTAGAAAATAACTCATTTACACTTGAGAATATATATATTGCTGATGTTATATGGAGTTTTTTGTATTTGTCCATTAGGCCCAGTAAGTTTATACTATTATTCAAATTCCCTATTCCTTCATTGATCTTTTCTTCTAGTTGTCTCATATATTATTGGAATGATAATATTGAAATTTCCAACCATTATAGAATTGCATGTTTGTCCATTCAATTCTGTCAAGTCCTGCTTCATATAATTTGGGAGTATGTCATTGGGTGTGTATATGATGGCTACATATTCTTACATAAGGGCCTCTTTTATCAATATATAATGTCCATTTGTCTCTTGTAAGATTTTTATTTAAAAGCTATTTTCCCTGATATTAGTATAGTCATCCCAGCATTGTTTCGATTGCTATATGCCTTTTCATACACTTATTTCCAACCAATATGTGTTTTGGGATCTAAAGTGAATCTTTGGTAGACAACATATGATGAATCATGTTTTTAAAATCAATTTTAACAATCTCTGCCTTTTACTTAAAGAGTTTAATCTGTTTATCTTAAATTAATTAATGATAAGAAAATACTTCTACCATTTTGTTTTCTATATGCCATATTTATTTGTTCCTAATTTTGGCCATTGTTGTTTTCTTTCATGTTTAATTGATTTTTTGATAGTTTATCATTTTGAGTCCCTTCTCTTTTCCTTTTCTGCATATATTTTAGAAATTCTCTCAGTGGTTACCCTTGATATCAAAACTAACCTCTAAGATTTATGACAATCAAGTTTATATAAAAAAATTCCATTTCTATGTAGTTCTTTATGTTATTGTTGTCAGCACACCTTTATCCCTTGTATGCCTAATGGCATAGATTTATAATTGTTATTTTGTGAATTTGTATTTTAAATCTCAGAGTTTAAAAAGAGAAATTATCAAAAATACCATACTGACTTCTCTATTTACCTATATATGTAATTTTACCAATGTTCTTTTTCCTTCATATATTTTTAAGTTACTGTGTAGTATCCCTTAGTTTCTTTGTAAAGGATTCCCTGTAGCATTTTTTGTAGGATAAGTCTACTATCAACAAACTCCTTTTGGGGGGTGCCTATGAATGTTTTAATGTGTCCCGTTTTGGAAGAACAGTTTTATTACATATAGAATTCTTAGTTGAGTTTTAAATTTCAGCACATTAAATATATTGTCTATTTTCTAGTATTTGATTTCTGAGGATAAATTGGCTGATATTCTTATTGAGGTATCTGTTCTAGTGACAAATTGCTTTTTTCCTGCTGCTTTCAAGATTCTTTTTGTGTTGTCTATGACAGCTTGATAATAAATGTCTTCAGGATCTCTGAATTTATCCTTGGGTTTTTTTTGAGTCTTTAGACATGTAGATTAATACTTTTCATAAAATAGTTGAAGTGTTTTTCTATTAAACATGTAATATTTTCTTCTCTATAATCTCTCATTTTCTTCATAGACATCTGTTATGTACACGTTGGTCAGCTTTATGGTATCCCACATGTTCCTTTGGCTCTGTTTATTTTTTCATGTTCTTTTTTTTCCCCCTATGCTTTACACCAGATATTTTCAGCTGACCTATATTCAAATCCACTGATTCCCATTCATGCCTGTTGAAATCTATTGTTGAAACCCTCAAGTTAGCTTTCCATTTCTTTTAATGTACTTTTTGAATCCTGAATTTCTGTTTGTTTGTTTGTTTTTTAATTTCTACCTTCTTATTGATATTGTTCATGTATTGTTCTAGTTTCTGTCAGTTCTTTGTCCATGATTTGTTTTCTATAACAATCCTTCAACACTTAGCCAGGCCATTCCATTTACAACTTTACTTTAACCTTCATTTTCTGCTTGCACTAACCTCATCAGTCAACCTGAAGTCAAAGATTAATGTCTTCTCAGCACTTTTCTACGCCTGCACCCTGCCCTGGTCATATGAATGGTTTTTTAAAGCTCTTCGTCTACACAAGAACTTTTCAATGTCTTGATTCTTCAAAGAATCTATCTCCAAGATTTTGAATGTGTCTATTTTTGCTTTAACAGGTGTTATTATTATTGTTGTTGTTGTTCATTATTTTCCTGAGTAGCAACAGGTTATCCATTAATCTTTTGATACTTTCATCGACTGATCTCTGTACAGTCACTTTTCCACTCTGAGAACTATCCAAATTAAGTGAAAAAAGAAATAATTTTAAAGTAATTACTCAGGAAGTCCCCATGCAGGTCAAAATTAACAAACACAGTTCTTTGAGAACCAAGTTCTCTCCAGAATCAGGGACCATGATTCCATATTCCATAGAACATTCACCAAGAAATACCATGCGTGGGCCATAAAAAGAGTCTCAATAAATTTTGGAGGGCTGCATGATACATAACATGTTATGTGAACATAACAATTAAATTTGAAATGAGAATAATGAGCTATCTAGAGAATCCCAAAATGTCTGACAGAATAACCCACGAGTCAAAGAAAAAATCACACCAAAAAACTAGAAAATACTTCAGACTACTGACAACAAAAATACAGTGTTTCCAAATGTCTGGCACTGTACAACAAACCACTAAAAACTTAGTGGCCTAAAATGAGCATTTTATCATGCTCACAGATTCTGGATTCTCTGGTGTGGGAATTCAGACAAGGAACGTGGAGATGTCTTGTCTCTGCTCCACAGTGTCTGGTCCTGAGCTGGGAAGGCTGGAACAGCTGGGGATATTCAATGACTGAGGCCGGGGTTGGTTGGTGACATCTTTACTCACATTTGAGTCCTGAAGGCTCAGCTCATTGGAGTTGTTTAGCAGAACACCTACATACACATGACCTCTCTTCCAGCCTGAGGTTTCTCTCAGCCAGGAGGATTCACAGTAGCCAGAGTTCTTGCATGGCCCCAGGGGCTGCAAAAGCCAGTGTTGCCTTTAAATAGCAGTAAAGATGTGGACCTAATGAAGCTTTGATACATTGTTGATAGGAGTGGAGTATGCAACAATCACTGTGTAAAACTTTCTGGCAGTTTTTAGTAAATTTATAAATATCCATAACTATATAATAAATTGGAAAACCATTATTTTAATGAAAGAAGCCAAAGGCAAAAATGCAATGATATAATTCCAATTATATAAATAGACAAGACTAATAAATGGTGATAGAAATCAGAATTATAGTTACACATGGGTGGTGAAGATTGTCTGGAAGGTCACAAGAGAATTTTCAAAGTCAATATATTGAATAAATACTAGTTTTTTGATGTCATAATAGTATTGTGCTTATGTAGGCAAATCTCTAATGCTAGAAATATTCATGCTTCAGGTGTCGTGATGTCTGCAAATTATTTTCAAATAGCTTAGATACACACACACACACACTGAAAGAGACAAAGACAGACAGAATGCTATATTCATGTGTTGAGATAAACAAAGTAAAGCAAATATTTTTAATAATAATTAATCAATCTATCATAGTGTATAAGGGTTTTCATTTCCCAGTTATTTCATTATTTTTATACATATGGCAATTTGAAAAGATAAAACATTTATACAGTACATTAAGTGAATTCTGAGTGACTTTGAAACAATTATTTTAAAATTTGTTAATTAGAAAACATTTGCTTTGTAACACTTATATCAGAATATTTTTTTAAAATATTTTATTTATTTATTTTTAGAGAGAGGGGAAGGGAAGGAGAAAGAGAGAGAGAGAAAGATCAATGTGTGGTTGCCTCTCACATGCCCCCTACTGGGGACCTGGCCTGCAACCCAGGCATGTGCCCTGACTGGGACTGAAACTGGCAGCCCTTTGGGTCACAAGCCCGTGCTCAATCCACTGAGCTACACCAGCCAGGGCTATATCAGAATATTTTGATGGTTTAAATATTATTACTTGCTTTTATTATGTCCAGAAATATCACTACTTAATCTTCACAAGCATTTTAATTAGTTCAAATAAGCTATACTTTAGAAATAAGTTTCCACTAAATTATAAGAAATATAAAATTAAACTGAAGTAGACAATTAGGGAACTTATGTTCAGACAGTTTTAAGCAGACTTTACAAAAATATTCAACACAGAATAAGAACATGTTTCCCCCTGTGGAAAAAGAGACCATTTGGCAGAGTAGAAGGCCCAGTGATGGACCTTGGTTGTAGGAGCACATGCTTCTTCCAACTGGTCCTGCTTGAGGAAGCCATGTCCTATTTTTATTTAGGAAAAAAAGGTTGCATGTGACAGCTTATTTTTAGTATCTAAAATATCATACGACCCCAATTAAAAAATGGGCAAAGGACTTGAACAGACACTTCTCCAAGAAGGACATACAGAAGGTCCAGAGACATATGAAAAGATGCTCAGTATTGCTAGGTATCAGAGAGATGCAAATTAAAAGCACAATGAGATACCACCTCACACCAGTCAGAATGGCCATCATAATCAAAGTAACAAACAACAAGTGTTGGAGAGGATGTGGAGAAAAGGGAACCCTAGTGCACTGTTGGTGGGATTGCAAACTGGTGCAACCACAATGGAAAACAGTATGGAATTTCCTCAGAAAACTAAAAATGGATCTGCCTTTTGACCCGGCAATTCCACTCCTAGGATTATATCCTAAGAACCCTGAAACACCCATCCAAAAGAACCTATGCACCCCAATGTTCATAGCAGCACAATTTACAATAGCCAAGTGCTTGAAGCAACCTAGGTGCCCATCAGTAAATGAATAGATAAAAAAACTATGGTACATTTACACAGTGGAATTCTATGCAGCAGAAAGAAAGAAGGAGCTCCTACCTTTTGTGAGAGCATGGATGGAACTGGAATGCATTATGCTAAGCAAAATAAGCCAGGCGGTGAAAGACAAATACCATATGATCTCACCTTTAACAGAAACATAATCAACAAAACAAACAAGCAAGCAAAATATAACCAAAGACACTGAAATTGAGAAAAGGCTGACAGTGACCAGAGGGGAGAGGGGAGGGAATTTCAGGGGAAAAGGGTGAAGGGTTTGCAGGAACAATTATAAAGGACACAGGGACAATAACCGGGAATGGGGTGGGGTGGTGGAAATGGGAGGGAGGTGGGGAGGGCTGGGGGTTAGGCTGGGGTTGGGGGAAAAGGCAGAGAACTGTATTTGAATAACAATAAAATTAGAGAAGAAAAAATAAAATAAAATAAAATATCATACAACTATAAAGATATGACTTATACATAAATGTGTTGCAAGTACATCTACCTGCATGTAACTAGAAACATGATTCATAAAAGCTGGGGAACAGTACCCCTCTGTTCTGTTACCTATTCTAAGAATTATTGCACCCTTTGTTCTTAAAACCCATGGGAGACAAGCATCCAATGTGTCTCATTATGATTACTCTACCTCCAGTAGCCAAATTTCAGGAGTGAATAGATGTTAAAAATGTAAATAGTACAGAAATTCATTTTGAAGAAAGTTTAAGATTCAAACCAGAAATACAAAACACAATTTAGTATTGGGCTAGTTATCTCATTCTGTTATTAGATTTTTCCAGAGGGCAATACATCTTTTTTGCATTGAAATCTTTTTTGATCCATTGTGGCACCAAAAAAGAAAAATGTATCTCCCATGACAAAAGATTACACCAGAAAATTTTAGATGAAAGATCAGCTGACTTCTTAAATAAATAATACCCACTAGAGTGCAGAAGTATAGAGCTCTAGGTTTTCTTCTGGCAATTCCTCTGCTCAAGGCAGTGGGTCCCAGACTTTAACAGACAGCAAGGGGGAAAATAGAGTTCAAAAAGAAGAAAAAATACAATGCGGACATAATATGCAAATAGGATTAAGTTTGAGACATATTCCACGTATAAGATAAATTGAAAAAAATAAACTTTAAAACAAATTGAATTCATTTGATGAATTTGTTCTCAGTAAATTGGCAGCATAACACAACACAATAAAAGAGCACTTTGAAGTACTGGTTAAATTTAAAGCTAAAACACTGGTAATTTTTTATTGCATAAATGTGCATCCAACAACAAAATAATTATATTTTCATCATTAATTCAAATATTCACTTGTACCATATTTTTGTTTCTTTTTACCTATCAATAGAAATTGAGAGAGATGTTTTTTGGAGGTAGAGTGAAGTTTTTGGAGACATCAAAAGAACACCTATATTTTACTTTCTCCATGCGTAAGTGAGCTGTTCTACATTCCAAAATACCTATAAAATTTCACAGTTCTACTTTACAGTCAGCAGCAGGCTGGTTGGAGAATGAACAAGATGAACAATGACTTGCGATTTTTTTGATGAAGAGAAATCAAATTCACACAGGAGATGAAAAACAAAGGAAAACATTCTGAATTATAGGACTGAGACAAATTATTCTGCTCAACAGTCTATGACTAGTAGTACTTCGAGAATGTATATGTATTATTATACTTTTCTTGGAAAGTTCTTCCTTCTTATTATTTAAATATAATTAGAAAATCCAGCATTGAGAAGAAAAAAAATTAATTAAAAATTACATTTAAGTCATACAATGTTCTTAATGTCATCCCTGGTTCATTCTGTGTCAGTCTATCTGAGGTATCAGAGTTACATTATTTTGTGTCTTAATGAGGGCATAGTAACTATTTCAGTTAAAGAAGAATATTATTAACTAGAAAAGATAATTATGGCCTGAAAGCAGTAGTGATAGAATCAAGAGATGACATGATATAAATATTAAGAAATACAAATTAAAATACATGTAAACTTTTAAAAGTTAAATTTATGTGGAGTATTTAAGAAGTGTTCATTTTTAAATGACTCTATAGTAATTATCATAATAGCTTAGCATTATTTATGTCATTAGAAGAATTCTACTTTGACTCATAAATGCAATATGCATACATCCTCAGAAATAGTCATCACCTGAAAATGCATTTTTACACAGGAACCATCATGCAAATATCAGGTCATTTAAGTGTAATTGTATGGAAGACATATATTTATGTTTCATATGGAAAATATAAGAAAATGCCAAAAATTGATACATATTCTATCTGATCAAGTGAAGAAAATTATTTTCCTTATAGGTTATAGAAGAAGAGTGCATATCCAAACATATATCATCTAGAATTTAAATTCCTAATGATATTACATGACCTAGTTTCATTTTATTTTAAACATCTACCAATTACTTTTTGTCAGATTTACACCCAAGGCCAGTATCATATACTACAAATGTATAAGCTTTAACATTTGCATTAAGGTTTGATACACTGCCACCTTGTGATTATTTGAAGAAAGTTCAGTTCTTTGAGGAAAGGTATTTATGGAGAGCTGACAGCTCAAGACCACCTTTTTTTTTTTTAATTAATTAATTTATTTTTATTCAGTTACAATTGTCTGCATTTTCTCCCCTTCCCTCCACCCCACCCCAGCCAGTCCCGCCTCCCTCCCCCACCTCTACTCTCCCCCTTGATTTTGTCCTTGTGTCCTTTATAGTAGCTCCCATAGACCCCTCTCCCCACTATCCCCTCCCCACTCCCCTGTGGCTATTGTTACAATGTTCTTAATTTCAATGTCTCTGGTTGTATTTTATTTGCTTTTTTCTTCATATGATCTCACCTTTAACTGGAACATAATCAACAAAAGACCACCTTTTACTTGAATGTGGGCAAGGTGTTAGGCAGAAACCAGTGCTGACTCATTTAGTGAGAAGCAACCTGGTTACCGGGGGGGGGGGGGGGGGGGGGGGGGGAGGGGGGGGGGGACATAGTACAGTGTGCTTCCAATCTCTGCTGCACTTACATTGGGACCTTGGGAAAGTTATTTAGCACCTCAAGCCTCAGTTGCCTTTCCATAAAATGGAAATAATTATATGATTACTTCAAAGGGCTGTCTTAAGAAATGAACATAATCCTTACTAAACTCTGTCAGTAATCACACCATTATTTTGAAAAGCCAGTTTGTAAGTCTTCTTCCTGTAAACATTACTAACATTTCTAGTAATATTTCTATTACTAGTATTACTAGTATTTTCATTTATTTGGCAAAAGAAAAATAGGATGGTTTATAGTGGGGTAATTGGCATTTATAGTTGCTATTTCAAAATGGAAATAATGCATGAAAATTCTAGGTCTCAATTTTATTTCTATCATTTAAGACTGCAATCATGAGACAAGAAGAAAAGTTAAAAGCATCAAAATTGAAAAGAAAGAAGTAAATGTCATCCGTCATTATTTTCAGATGACATGACACTGTATATAGAAAATCCTAAAGATTCCACCAAAAAAACAGTAGAATTAATAAATGAATTAATTAAAGTACCAGGATACAAAATAAATATCCAAAAGTCAGTTGCCTATTTACACCAATAATGAACTACCAGAAAGGAAAACTAAGAAACCAATACATTTACAATTGCATCCCCCAAAATAAAATACCTAGGAATATATTCACCAAGGAGGTAAAAAGATCAGTGCTCATAAGATTATGAGACATTGAAGAAATTGAAGAAATATGCAAATAAATGGAAGCATATACCATGCTCATGGACAGGAGAAATTATCAATAAAATGTCCATACTACCCAAAGCAAAGTACAGATTCAACACAATTCTTATCAAAACACCAATGGCATTTTTGACAGAACTAGAACAAATAATCCAAAAATTTATATGGAACCACAAAAGACCTCAGATAGCCACAGCACTTGAGAAAGAAGAACAAAGTTGGAGGAATTACACTACATGATATCACTCTATATTGCAAAATGATAATAATTAAACAGCATGATACAGGCATAAAAACAGACACATAGATTTAAAAAAAAAAAAAACAGAATAGAGAGCCCAGAAATCAACCCACACCTATATGATCAATCATATTTGACAAAGGAAGTGAGAACATACATTAGTAAAAAAACAGTCCATTCAATAAATGCTGAATAGATACATGCAAAAATAAAACTAGACCACCTTCTTACACTGTATATAAGAATAAACTCAAAATAGATTAAAGACTTAAAAATAGGATTCAAAACCATAAAACTCCTGGAAGAAAACATAGACAGTAAAATCTGGCATTCCTCTTAGCAATATTTTTTTCTGATATACCATCTTGGGCAAGAGAAACAAAAGGAAAAATAAACAAATGGGACTACATCAAATTAAAACGTTTTTGCACAGCAAAGGAAACAATTAACAAAATGAAAAGATAATCTACTGACTAGAAGAAGATATTCACCAATGATACATCCAATAAGTTCATTAAGAACTCATACAACTGAACACCAAAACAACAACAATCCAATTAAAAAGTGGGTAAATTACCTGAATAGACACTTCTCCAAAGAGGACATATATGGACCAATAGACATATGAAAAGATGCTCAATGTCACTAATCATCAGAGAAGTGCACATTAAAACCAAAATGTGATATTACCTCATACCTGTCAAAATGGTTATCATCAATAAATCAACAAACAAGTATTGGCCAAAATGTGGAGAAATAGGAGTCCTTGTACACTGTTGGTTGGAATTCAGACTGGTGCAGCCAATGTAGTAAACAATGTGAAGGGTCCTCAAAAAATTAAACATAGAACTGCCTTATGAGCTAGCAATTCCACTTCTGGGTATTTATCCAAAGAAACCCAAAAACACCAATTTGATGGAGTATAATTTTATTGCAGCATTATTTGCAAATGCCAAGATATGGAAGCAGCCTAAGTGCCCATCAACAGACAAGTGGCTAAAGAAGAGATGGTACATATATAAAATAGAATATTATTAAGCCATAAAATAGAAGGAAATCATATCCTTTGTGGCATCATGGATGAACTTAGAGAAAATTATGCAGTGTGAAATAAGTCCGAGAAAGGCAAATACCATATGATTTCATTTATACATGGATTCTAAAGAACAAAATTAATGAACAAACAAAATAGAAACCGACTCATAGATACAGAGAACAGACTGATGGTTGCCACTAGGGAGGATGCTTTGAGGGCTGGATGAAAAAGGTGAAAGGATTAAAAAGTACCAATTGGTAGTCACAGAATAGTCATTGAGATATAGTAACTACATATGGATCCAGGTGAATGCTCGAAATATTGGGGGAGACCATTTTGTAAAGCATATAATTGTTTAACCACTAAGCTGAAACTAACAAAATAATATTGAATGGAAACTCTAATTGACAAAAATATTGAGAGGTTAGGTCATATAAAAAATGAGTGCAATCATAATTTTTTTTAATTTTAAAAAAATATTTAATTAATTTATTTTTTAGAGAGAGGGGAAGGCAAGGAGAAAGAGAAGGGGGATAAACATCAATGTGTGGTTGTCTCTCACATCCCCCCTCACTGGAGCCTGACTTGGTCCTCAACCTAGGCATGTGCTCTGACTGGGAATTGAACGAGTGACCCTTTGGTTCACAGGCCAGCGCTCAATCCATTGAGCCACACCAGCCAGGGCAGTACCAGCATAATTTAATGTTGAGTATACTTTCTGTGTATTTTCCAGTAAATTAGCAGCTAATTATATATGAATTATACTCTTTTTATAAATTAAGTACCTAACTATAGTGCCTAGTACATAGTAGGCATTCAAAAAATATTTATATAAGAGATGAATAGCATATTGCCAACATGCTAGATGTAATTTAATTGGTACTAGGTACCAATTATAATTCAGTTATTGAACTAGGTAGTTATAAGAAAATGAATGAAATGTAGTTCCAAATTAGTAAATGAATCACTAATACACCTAACTAGAGTACAAATCAGAAGTATATAGAAACTGCAACAGATTTATAAACAAAAGAAAAAACAATTTTGATTAGAAGGGAAAGTTTACAAAGGAGGTAAACTAGAAACACATGAAAGAGAAGCATTCTATTTCTCTCCAAGATCTTTTCCTCTTATATCCACTAGTAATTTTTATGGTTCATTTGGTGAAAAAATGGTGATAAAGAAAGTATATTTGCATAAACAGAATTAATGAGTTGTTTAAAAAATCAGTACAGATAAAATTACATCTGAGTGGATTCCAAGTTCCAAAACAGTCTTCTTAAAATAAAAAAAAACTACATGGAAAATTTTCACCATCAAATTGTTCCCCGTTCTTGTATTTTTTAAAATAAATTATTTAAATCTTAGATGGTCAGGAGAAGATGCATTTTCATCAAAGAGCAGGGCAGCTGCTTTTGCATCATCATGCAAAGTAGCATAAAAAAGGCAAAGGGCAGCCTGGAAACATCCTTTTTTCTACCATATTTACGGAGGGCTAGAGCCCCTGAGTCAACAGATCTGGCCATAAATGGATTTTGATAGTGGAGAGAGGATGGCAGACAAGGAGACAGATGGGAAAAGAGACTAAAGATGTCAGTGAAAGTCTCACCACAGCCAAAAAATATCAAGTAGCTGTCAGAGTACATCATGATTAATGTTATTAAAGCCTAGTTGGATCAATAAAGAGTGCTTCAAGGTCGCTGTGTGGCTCCCAATTCTACTCTTGGACTTGATGTGCTGTAAACCATATTTAAGTTGAACTTTGCTAATTCTTTACAGACACACTGTGACAGATAGTGCAAAACTGCTCCTACAGAGAGACGCCAACAAGGAGCATCATATGCAGCATTATCAGCAGTGCCTGCCACAGGGACAGGAGAGCAAGGAGAGAGTAATCCATTATAAACTCCAGAAAACATCCTTTTGTCAATAATTCATATTAGTAATCAACAAAATAGGAGGTACATCCAGTATATATACACACTGGATGTGCTTCATATATATATATATATGGTAGAAGCTAAAATATAATTTCTGCTACCTTTAATGAAGAGAAACATATAATGAAAGCAACCCAACAGGACAATATGTGACAAGCAAAGAGAAAATGGTAACTAAGTCTTTTCCATTCATCACTGAGAAGGTCTTTCCCTAAGGAGAAACAGAATGAACAATGAAGGGAAATAAGATTCATGCTTATTCATTTAATAAATATTCACTGAGTGCCTAACTTATGACAGGCAGGCACTGTTGTTGGCATTGGAGATGCAGTAGGGGCCACAACCTAGAAGCTTACATTCTAATGAGAATAGATTAAAACCTAAAATAAAGATTTATAAGAAAGACCATTTCACAAAATGAAAACATTAAGAAAAAATAATTAAATAGGGTGATGTGACCGATTGTGCAGTGGTGGGGGTTACTTACATTGCAGAATCAGGGAAGACATTTTTAAGAAGTTGACATTGTTTGTGTTGAGATCTTGACCATAGATGGAACCAGCCTGTAAAAATCTGGGGGAAAAAGGTTTCAAGCAGAATTAAAAGCTGCTAGTGTGAAGCCATTGCTGAAGCATCTCAAAAATATGGAACTGAGCCGTATGTGTTGTGGGATTTGGTCTAAAAGCAAAAGCTAGAGTGGGTCAGACCTTCAAGGCCACTGTGAGGAGTTTGGCTTTCATTCTAAATAAAATTTTAAAATACTTATAGAGGTTTCAGAGAGTAAATTGATCAGATTAAAAACATTGCACAAGAAGTGTCAAAATGGATTTTGGAGGGTCCAAAATAACAAGTTAAAAAGATTGAGTACTTGTGAATAATAAGCATCAGAGGGGAGAACAATTGGTTTTATACTTGTCACCTTAAGAAGATGGATTGAGTACAGATATAGAGCAGGAAAACTACACTTTTATACTTTTAATAAGCCTTTTATTTGATCTATATGCATCCATGGTAAATGAGGACCTTTGTTATTTGACCCCAACCTAACCTTAAGTGTCATCTGAACACTCCTCAAATGACTTCATTTCTTACTGAAACTTCCACCAACCTAATATCATGCTGACTCCTCCTGTTCATATGTGAACTTTAGCTCATCCTTCAAGACTAAGCTCAAATGTGACCTCTGCATGAAGTCTATCCTCTTTGCTTCACCCTGCTTCCTAGAGTTGATAGCATTTTCTCTCCACATCTACATTCTTTGAATATAGCTGTATTTGACCTGTATATATACACGGGGCATGTATCGATATATCCTCCTTTTAGTATGGGCCTGACTTGTGAATATGATGGGATATATCTCTCTTGATTTTATCACATTTTATGGCAAAGATGAAGGGGGTTTGTAAATATAATTAAAGTCCAAGCTCAGTTGTTTTTGTGTTAATGTAAAGGGTGTTATTATGGTTGGGCCTGACCCAATCAAGCCAGCTTTTAAAAGAGCATCTACAGGTCAGAAATGGAAGGAGTTGCAGAGATGCTCATCTGTTGCCCTTGAAGAAAAAATTATTACTTGTTGTGGAGAGGGTCACCTGTCAGAGAATAATGGGTACTCTTTCAGAGCTCAGAACCTTGGTCCTACAACCACAAGAAACTGAATCCTACTATGAACCAGTGTCTGTGGAAGAAGGCTTAAGACTCAGAGGATATCACAGTCTCAGCCTACACTGAAACTGTGGTCTTGTGAGAACACGAGAATGACCAGAAGCTGTGCCCAGAGCTATAACCCACAGAAAATGTGTACTGTTTTAAGCAGCTAAGTCTGTCATTGGTTATTCAGCTATAGAAAACTAATGCATTTATAGTTTTGAGTAATGTCAGCTTGGGACAGAATGGCAAGCTAGCTAGCACTATTGAACTCTGAAACATGCCCTTTTACCAAGAACTACAGGATGCTCTCTCTACATACCTAGAATTGGAAGAGATCAAACAATATTAGGAATTTTGTGTTAAACCTGGTAATTTTATTTGCAGAAACTACATTTCAAGGAGATTAAATAACTTGTCTTTAGGTCACATGACGATGATCCAAAAGCTAGGAATAGACAGGTGCCATCATGGATTTGGAAGCATAGGAAGTAGAACCAAGTGGAAGTATAATCGGCATGAGGAATGAACAGCAAAACTGCAGAAATTTGGAACAGAACTAATCCCCAGAAAAACTTGTGACAGTATGTCATAGACCATTTCTGGAAACACTGCAATATATTCAAGGGACCAAACAATAGCTTAAAGGAATGAGGCATTAATCTCTTCACCAGAACTGCAATATAAACTGTGAGTTCAGTCATAAAACATAAATCTGATTGCTATAACCAGAGCACAGATTCAGTGAAAAGTAAACAAAAAATGCTGAAAGATAATGAGCCAATGGATTTTGAATAGGGATTTTGGGGATTCTCATGCCTAGGACCAAAGAGTGAAGCCGGACTCAGATGAAAAGTCTTTGCTGTATGATTAAGAAGCATCGTGACGGAGGGATCCATTGCACATTTTCTCCCCAATGTATCTTCTGATGAGCAACATCTCTGCATTTGAGGAAATGACCCTTTTAAATCAATGAGTATTTTTATTTTTCTTCCCTATTTACCTATATATGTGATTTTATGTTTCCTTTTATAAAAAAAGGAGGAAGATCATATCTGGGCAGAAGGTTTATCTAGCCACCACTAATTGGACCACAGCAGAGTTTTCACAGTGTGCGTGGTGCTCCTTTCCCAGGAATACTGACTGTTCATGACTCACATCCCTGGGATACCCTCTTTGATCCCCCTGGGTAGAAGACTAAGGGGATCTCCAGTTATACTGGGGGCTAAAATTAAGCTTTCTTTTCATTTATAATTTACAAAGAGATTATTTTTTCATAGGGCCTTTAGGTAGGGGGTGAAGTTTTACTGGAGTTCTAAATTGCCCATTTTAGAACTTGCTCATCCAAAAAGTTTTGCATCTTTAACACATATTTAATAATTCCAAAGGAACCAAGGTAACAGTACTAAATTCTTACTACCTTAGTATCTGGTATACCCTGATGTATATAACCTGGATGTAACTTCAATTGTATAGCCTCCTCACACTCGTTTGGGGGTTGCACTGACCTAACAACTACGGAGCATATTGTTTCATATTCATTACCACTGGGTTACTGTTGTTACACAAATTTGTAATTTTTCCTGGGCCTATAGAAGTGCTTCAGTTTTCTTCCTGTCTTTTCTTTTGTTTCTACATATATCAGAATAAATGCTCAATAAATATTTGTTAAATAAACATGTAAATCAAGAATGGGTGAAATATAAGTACAAATTTATGGGAGCCACACAATTCCATAGGTAGGAATGATCCTTAACAACAATCAGGCATGGGGGTGCACATGCTAAATCCTTCAACTGTGACTGGTGCTCCCAGACACCTGGAAAATAATGCCCAAGACAATTACTGTATGGGTTCTTCATCGCATGACTTCTCACTAACAACCGTTGGCATAGAATAGGCAATGTATTTACACACAGGACATTCTCTAATTGCAGTTCAGTGATTGTGACAGTTTAGTCCATTTCTTCTATCTTTTAAGATATATCTGTGACTATATATTATTCCTCTAACAATAATTAGTTCCTTGTAATTTCTCAGATCAAAAGAGTTTTCATCAGGTTTTCACTGTCTACTCAGATTTCAAACACCTGGGGCAGCTGCTTCTATCACTGATTTGGAGATTATTTTATTCAAGGCTGGTAACAGGAGGTTCAAGGTGCTCTGCAGATGTCTTACCCTTGTAGCCAGAATGGTGTTCCTGCGACTAACAGGCTTGTTTCCCCCACAGATCAAACCCCCACCTAATACCCCTGTTCCCAAACCTGAGTCCTTGAGGTTCCCCCCATGATGAAATTCTAGGTGTGCATCTTTAGTTTGTCTGAGAATAAAGTACTTACTTGGGTCTTTTCTCTCTTTCTGACATTTGTTCTAAGAAGAGCAGATCTTCTCTAGAACTTCATTATTAGTACTTCATTTCCCTGCCCCATAAACACAAACTATACAGCCATAGACCCCACTGAGACACCAACAACAGGCCAGAATGCTGAAAGGAGTAAACTGTGGCTAAAATGAACCAAAACTAACTAAATTGGTTCACAATTTAGTACGTCCCCTGCTCCTTGCCCAACCACGTTTATGGACATTGACCACCAAGTTGATTTCTAAGTAATGAATGGCAACCCAGCAGCAAAAACACACATTTTTAATAGGAAGTTCATCATCACAGTCCAACCCCTGGGAATGTAATTGGGTAGGCTGCAAAGGTCCAGTTATCACATTTGTTCCTTAAATCCCAGAACACAAGTGTAGACTCAGCAGAAAACTAGAGAATAAATAAGGAATAAAGGTAGGATGCCAGTTAAACTGACTTTGAAAAAAGCACTCTGTCTAAGATGACAGTTTGTGGTTACATTACCAACACCTAAGACCATTTAAAATTACAGCTTTTTGGTTGTATTACCAAGAACCTTGGGAGCTAACACAGGGTAGCCAAGAACCAACATAAGGATAACAGAGTACCAGCCCCAACACACACACACACACACACACACTCACCAAAAGGTTGTGATGGGAAGACTAATAAACTATCATATTTACTTCTTATCAAATTAGTCCCTGCAGCATCATAATTCAAATTCAAACACATTCTTGGATCCATAAGGTACTTTTTATTATTCTATATAATCAGCAGGTGCAGAAATGGAAGCTAACACATTTAGTGCACATACGCTGAAGACATAAACTCTAAAATAGCTACTCTTTTGAGTATCAAGTACATAAAGACTAGAAAACTAGAAAGTTTCGTCACTAAAATTCACAAGCTTGTAAAGATGATAGAAAAGTAAACAATAATGATAAAATTTGATAGTACCTGTAAAAAGTATTATGTCAACCCAAAGAAGAAGGATAAATACATAACCATTTTAACAAAGGCAGTGATACTTGAAGGATTATGCATAATTTAATAAAAGGGAAATGCAGTCATTCATTATTTTTAAAATCATGGTAAACTTATACTAGAAGGAAATTTTCTTAGCTTAATACAGAATATTTACTCAAAAACTACAGCAAACATTATCCTTTAGTGAAACCTAAGAACTTAAGGTGATTACTATTACAACACTATACATTTTTCCAGAGGTCATAACAAGTAAAACATAAAACTATAGGCTTTAAAAGAAAAAACAAAATTCTCATCAACTGATTCTATAATTTTTATATTAGAAATTTATTAGAGCAAAATCAATAAAATGATTAAAAGCACATAGATAAGTCATAAATTTAGTTTTGGCAAAGATGGATTTCAGAGTCAGGAGAAAGGAAATCTAGAAAGACTCAATCAAAGCTTATCTTAGAAGAGGGTAAAGCCATAAAAAGTTACCAGATCAAGGATATATTTGAGGTGGGTATAAGTTAGGACTTGAAGAGAATGAGTCTGGTTTTTTTTAAAGATTTTATTTATTCATTTTTTAGAGAGGGGAAGGGATGAAGAAAGAGAGGGAGAGAAATATCAGTGTGGGTTTCCTCTCACAAACCCCCTACTGGGGACCTGGCCTGCAACCCGGGCATGTGCCCTGACTGGGAATCGAACCAGCGACCCTTTGATTTACAGGTCAGCACTCAATCATTGAGCCACACCAGCCAGGGTGAGTCTGATTTTTTTTCATACAATGCATTCAAGGTGACTAATAAATTCAAGTGGAGATCACACTTAAATATTGATAAGGATAGATTAGGTTATGCTATAATAATAGATAACACCCAAATCTTGGTGGCTTATACCAATCAAGACTTATTTCTCCCTCACAAAATCTAGAACAAGTTGTAAAGGTAGAGACCTCTCTCATCTTGCAGCTCTACTACCTGGGGAAGAAAAGAAGGAACTGACAGGTGGTATGACATGTTTTTAAGGACAAGATCTATATGTATCTTATAATCCACAATTCATTGACCAAAACTCAGTCATATGACTCAACTTAACTGTAAGAAAGGTTAGAAAATGTAGTCTTTCCTTCTTCCTAGGAAGAGTAAACAGTACAACAAAAACAGCAGCTTCCCCTCCACTTGAGTTTAGAAATGAAATTCTCATTACATTTATTTGCTGGGTATTTAATGAAGTTCTAAAATTAGAACTCCAATTTCTTCCCGTAGAAAGTAAATATAATACTATCTACCTTATGTATTTTATAAAGCTGTTATCATAAAATTAAATGATTATGTAGAAGAACTAAACTCTAAAACAGTATATAAAACAGAACAAACTAATTTATTTTATTCTATATTTACTCTAGAAATGTCAGAATAAACAGAAGGGACTGCAGTTACTCTGCATTTGTTCAACACTTGCGTCCTGTGCGGTAAAATGAAAGTGTGTGGATGTGTTTACATGAGTGTGTGGTAATTGGTCATCTTTTCACAATTGAGAACAGCTAAGAGTACCAGGCAATTTTCTCTTACATTTCATTTCTCCTTGAGATTAGCACATTTTTTCTGTCAAAAGCTAGATAACATATCCTTAGGCTGTATGTGGGCTATAAGGACCCTGCAGATCACTATCAGGACTGCTATATTCATTGTAGCAAGAAAGCAGCCACTAACAATACAAGTGGTTGTGGCCGTGTTCCTCATAAACTTTATAAAACAATCCTGGCATGGCTGCTCAGGTGGTTGGAGCATCATCCTGTACCCCCACAGGATGTGAGTTTAATTCCCGGTTAGGGCACTTACTCAGGTTGTGGGTTTGATCCCCGGTTGGGGGAGTACAGGAGACAACTGATCGATGTTTCTCTCACATCGATGTTTCTCTCTTTCTCTTGCTCGCTCTATCTCTAGCTCTCTCCTCTCTAAAACAAAAGTCAGTTAAAAAAACTTTATGTAACATGGGTGACATGCTGAAGACCACTGATTTATCCAAAAGAGCTCATTCTGTATCCATGTAAAAGGACTTAGAATTTGATAGTGAGGATGTGATACTCAAAGGCATTTTCTCAACCCCTTAACACCCTTGTTTTTTAGCCTCTAAAACAACACTTATCAGTGGTATTGGGTGAGCAGAAAAGCTTTCTCTTGGTCTAGAATAGGCACTGGGGTACATAAATAATCTTATATAGAGACTAATGGAATATTTTAATAGCGAGATCTCATGGGTGTTATTAAAGGGTAAGAATTAGGAAACAGAATAAATATCCATACAACTAAAGCAATGGAGATTGAGAAGCCAGAAATGTCGAGTCATTGGGGGAGGCTCATGCAAATCCATCAGTCAATCATTATGAAATTATCCATTATCAGTACTATGGTTTTTAGTTGAGATTCCTATACTAGCCTTTCTTGGATAAAGGAATGCAGTAATTACAATAAACCAATTATCCAACACCGTTTGCAATTTCTGATGCTCAGGATCTTATAAACAGACTGGTTGTCAAAAGTCTCATGTATATTTTTCTTCAGCCTATAAAACACCCACCTGTCAAAATATTTATTTATGAAGGGACTTCATATCTACCCACCTGTTATTAATGTTTTACTTTCCAATTTCATATTTTATATGATACATTTACACAATCCTCTATTGCTTTTAGAATGATATAGTAGTTTTCAAAGTAATAAATTCCCTACCAGTTACAAAATATAAGAACATAAAACTTACCCTAGACAGAAAATTTTAAAAAATGGGAATAGCTGTGTGATGCCTTTATTATCTTTACAACAGCTGCTAAAGGAGGTCTTGTGCAAATATAACATTATTAGTCTGGGAAAATTTTTTATATAACTGCAAAAGTCTATGCTTGCACTTTCTGACTAACAGGTTAACACAAAGGAAACTAATTATTCTGTCGGGTCAGAGGCCATTACCAGTAAAAAGACAACTGGTGAGAGCAGGGGAACCTCTTTTCACTTCTCTGTCCACAGGTTGCTGAGTGATGTCAGCTTAATTGCCCTGATTATTTTAAGACAATTGTATCTTCAATGACTTTATATTTCTTTAGCATTACCAGTAATACAATTGAACCTGGAATTGTAGCTTTGCATATAATTTCTCATTTTCTACCTTTTGATTTATTCTCTTTCTCATGGAGCTAGCTACTCAATTGATCTTGTACTCAAACCCTTGGCAACTGGAGTTCTGGAATCTCTCTTGCTAATTACATTTGCTGTGATTCCAAAATAGACCCATGCCAGTGAGACACCTGCAAACTTTACAAAATGGGCATATTATGAATTTATAAACCCCCTTATTCTCACCTTCACTGTAGCTTCCTTACAAAATTTATGTAGGACATTTTCCTATAATACAATTTGTAAAAACACTGCACTCTTACTTTAATGTAAATCTCTGTTGTTGTGGTCTTATATTTGTTATATTTAATGTGTTATTACACATCTGTTATTTACAGCTGTGAATCCAATTCCTTAAACAAAACTTACTGATTACCCACTTTGTGGAAAATACTGTTGTAGGAAAAATGGCAGATACAATGAGATGAACTATAAAGAATTATTTTGATCAGAAAGAGCTATCTATACATTAAGTCATGTATGATAAGGATATAACTGAGCTTTAAACAAATTCTGTGATAGTGGCAAAAAAAAAGATAAATGAATTAAATAATTAATTTGGAAAATAATTAAGATTAAGCAGAACATCTTCCCAAACAAATGCTCTTGCCACTCCTGTCTTACATATTGCTATTCTCACCATTAGCCACTCATTTGTCTAGATCTGAGGCTTGGAGTTGTCTTTGGCAAAACACAGGTCCAGAACATAGAGTGAGAAGATTTAGGTTCAAAATGTGCCTTCTGAAAATGCTAGTTGTGTGAGTTTGGGCAAGTTATTTAACCTTTCTGCATCTCAATTCCCTCCTAAAATGGAATATATATATTCTTAATTATCTATTGGCTTATGGTGAGGATAAAATAAGATATGAGTCAAAGACTATGTACCCACATGACTTTAACAAATGTGAGGTGTTTGTCTTCCATTCCCCCAACATTTATGCTACCATCAGTATTATTTTAAGTTAGCAAAATTTTATAATTGAAAACCACAAAAAAAATGAGGACAAGTGAAGGGCAGAGTTAGAATCTGTCCCTAAATCATCTATGAACAGAGTATTCACAGAAAAATATTTTTCCTTCAAAATGGGAATGGCGTGTGGGGAGAAGAGGAGATTGAGCTTACTTGCCATCAAGACGGCCTCGCTTGGTGGGTGGCAATGAGCACGGGTACCTAGGCAAGGGAGAGAGTGGGTGAGCTCCTTCACTGTTTCTTCAAGAATTTTGGCCAAGATTCTGTTTTATATGATCTTTGAAAAGTTAGAATATTAATGTAACTCTTTCTTTTTTTTTAATCTTCACCTGAGGACACATTCACAGATTTTAGAGAGAGGCGAAGGAAGAGAGAGAGAAAGTAAGAGAGAGAGAGAGACATGTATGTGAGAGAGAATCATCGATCAGTTGCCCCTCACATATGCCTCAACCAGGGACCAAACCCACAACCTAGGTATGTGCCCTTACTGGGAATTGAACTCACAACATTTTGTTTTAGGGGATGACGCTGCAACCAACTGAGCCACACCGGCCAGGGCTGATGTTAATGTTACTCTTAATTGGGGACTCGATTATTTCAACTGTCTTGGTAATATTTTTATAGAAAAATCTGTTCTCTAATGAAGAAGGCAGTCCAGGATCACTCAGTGTATTTAGATCTGTCTCTTGGATCTCCTTTAATTTGGGATCATTTCCTAGTTCTTATCTTTATTACACTGAATTTTTTTTAATGCTCACCAGTTATTTATAAAATGCCTCTTATTGCTTTAATTTAATGTAATGTTTTTATTGTTGTTCAATTACAATTGTCCCCATCTTCCTTCATTTCTTCTCCTGGCCTATTAATTAGAGTTTGTCTGATATTTCTCTAGATGTGAAATAATAAACACCACAATTCCCAACTCACCACCGATACGTGAATAATTTAACGGAAGAAAATATCAAGAGAGCATCCATAAAAATTCTCAAACTTTGCCCAGTCAGCCTTATTTCTGAATAGCTTCTAACTAAAAACAGAAAAATATCCAATAATAGGAGAAAGAATAAAACAATTGAGGCATTTTCATTCAGTGAAATACTACAGAGCAATACAAAATGAACTACTGATGCAAGTGACAAATACAAAAATGTAACATTGAGAGAAGACAAAAATAAAAGAGAATATAGCATATTTCTCTACCCGTATGTATTTCAAGAACAGTCTGAACTAATGCATGGTGACAGATATGAAAATAGTGACTAACTCTGTTGACAATAAAGAAAGGGCACCAGGGAAATTTCTAGGCAGCTGGAAGTGTTCTCCATCTTTATATGAAGAGGACAGTCAAACTATAATATTATAAAAAGTTATTGAACTGTACAATTGTAATCTGTGTAGTTTTCTGTATTGATTATAAAATTTAATATGTACAAATACAATATATATAGCATATTTAAGCACATATATATATGCATATATATATAGCACACACACAATTTACTTAATAACTTATGAAATTGCCCCAAAGAATTAGCATATAAATTGGCATTGAGACATTGTAGGAGTGTACAAGGGAAAAAAACTCACAAATCAATATAACCTACTGTGTTTTTTTAAATTCTTGTGCTCTACTATTTGAAGTATGCTAATAGACATTTAATAATGACTCTTTAAAATATATAATACACACACAACCTTGTTATGTTTATTCACATAGAGACTGAGTAGCACATACCTTACAAATAATAATCAATATACCATATAATTTATTTCAAATTGCAAATAGCCACTTCATTTTCTTAGAATGAGATTTTTGATGAACTCTTATATCCACAACTAACCTATGGTTGCATATGATGAATTAATGTTGCTGAAACATAAATATTAGTTGAGTATTTTATTTACTGGTAAAAGTGAAACAACTAGACATATGTCAAAACTCTTGAAATATTGGAAGAATACTTTCTCAGTTTTTGTACTTTCACTGTAAAAGCTATAGATACAACATATTTTAAAAAGAGAAAGACTTATATGATCTGAAAAGAAACCAGAGTATAGATACAACATATTTGAAATTTAATCTGCTTTATTAACATTTCTCCATCATATTAGTTTAGACAATAAAATTAATAACAAAATAAATAATAGAAAATAGAAATAAAATAAATAAAAGCAATGCATTAAGCATTCATTTGTAGTGCTGGTCAGTTTTCAGTGTTTAGATCCTCCCACCAAGGCCAATTTCAAGGTACCACCATGACATGACTAAACATGGAGTTGAGAACAGAAGGGTGGTAGCAACGCCATTATGTAGTATTTCCACCATACAGGTATAGTAGATGTAAAAAACCTCAAAAGCATATAAAGAAGCAAAATGTAGTCAAATAATTAGGAAGTAATGAATTGTGATAAATTATTTTTGTGTTCCTAACAGTTTAAGTTTATATATTTTAATTTTTAATATTAACTGTCTTAAGTGACTGCTTTTCAAAATTCCTGAAAAATTATCAGTTCTTGTAAGCCTGTTTTAGATGGTGTCAGCTCACCATTGTTTCTGTCAATATGCAGGCTTACTATGTTACAGCAAAACAATTTCCTCAAAGCTTTTGGCCAAATCCCCTAAAGTTTTTTCTATGGAGCTAATTTTTCCAATATGCAATTTGATGTTATATGGTAGCACTTTTTGCATCAGGGTATATAATAACACAGCATTCCCTTCACTAGTGTCCAAGCTTCTTGAAGATAGCTACTTTGTATCAGGAACCTATATACCCTCAGAACATAAAATAGCAGTGGGCAAAAGTAGGCATTCAATAAATATAGAAATGCATTTCTTCTACACACATAAAAGGCTAAAGAAAACAGCATTACAATGAAAAGAGAATCAACAGCATGGGAAAATATATTTGCCAATGAAACCTTGGACAAGGGTTTCAACTCCAAAATATATAAAGAACTCACACGACTCCACTCCAGGAAGACAAACAACCCAATTAAAAAATGGGCAAAGGACTTGAACAGACACTTCTCCAAGGAGGACATCCAGAGGGCCCAGAGGCATATGAAAAGATGCTCAGCATCACTAGCCATCAGAGAGATGAAAATTAAAACTACAATGAGATACCACTTCACACCAATCAGAATGGCCATCATAAACAAATCAAGAAACAAGTGTTGGAAAGGATGTGGAGAAAAGGGTACCCTAGTGCACTGTTGGTGGAATGCAGACTGGTGCAGTAACTGTGGAAAACAGTATGAAATTTCCTCAGAAAACTAAAATGCAACTGCCTTTTGACCCAGCAATTCCATTGCTGGGATTACACCCTAAGAATCCTGAAACACCAATCCAAAAGAACCTATGCACCCCAATGTTCATAACAGCACAATTTACAATAGCCAAGTACTGGAAGCAACCTAAATGTCCGTCACTAAATGAATGGATCAAAAAACCATGGTACATTTACACAATGGAATACTATGCAGCAGAGAGAAAGTAGGAGCTCCTACCCTTAGACATAGCATGGATGGAACTGGAGAGCATTATGCTAAGTGAAATAAGCCAGGCAGTGAGGGACAAATACCATATGATCTCACCTTTAACAGGAACCTAATCAACAAAAGACAAAAGCAAGCAAAATATAACCAGAGACATTGAAATTAAGAACAATCTGACAGTAACCAGAGGGGAGGTGAGAAGGGATAATGGGGGGAAGCGTTTTTAGGAACAACTATAAAGGACACATGGACAAAACCAAGGGGTGGGGGGTGGAAGCAAGGGAGAGAGGTGGGTTTGGCTTGGGGGGGTAAGGGGGGGTAAATGCAGACAACTGTAATTGAACAACAATAAAATAATTCAAAACAATTTAAAAATAAGATTGCCATTCAACTGAAAAAAAAAGAAAAATGAAATATGTTAAAGAGTTAGCCAGGTCAGTTTTGTTAAAGACTAATTTCTTTTTTGAATCCAACTTTCTGTTCTTCATTCTAGAAATATATTGCCCAATTTTTTAATGTTTCCTGTGACACTAGAAAGAGGAGAGATTTGAGATATAATGTGACTAAATCTAAAAATTTTTAAACTTATCTGAGCAGGAGGTCAATGAACTGAATTCACCATTTTTGTCTAAGAAAATGGGGAAAACTTTTGACTTATTTGCCACAATGAGAAAATGTCCAAGCTAGAACTCGATATTTCTTTTCCTTCTGAACATAAAATCAATTTAAAAGATATTAAGTTAGTAATGATGAAAAATAAATTAATTTAACAGGTGCATCCTATAAACAATGTTGTTGGAGAAAGCCTGATCATCATTCAAGTACTTTACAAAAAATATAATATCTTATTTTTTTATTTAAAAATATACTTGAAGAAAAAAGTTTCTGAGAATTTTAACCTGTGAGGAAAACCTCTTTTATTTTCTGAAGAACTACATGCATAGATTTTTTTTCCTCTACCAAATTGTGTTTCTTTTATTCTTTTTTTTACAGCATTTGCATTATCTAGGTCAGAAAAAGGTTGAAATGTGAGCATAGACGATTCACAGAGAAAGCATAGGAATTGTATAAGCACTACTTTATTCACCCCAGTTAAGGGAAGATTAGAAATTTGACAGAGTTCATTCATGACAAAAAGGAAAACCCTATACAAAGGATATAACAGTAGTTTCATCAAACCAAGTATACAATACTGGTGTGAGAAAAGCAAAAACCCAACCACAATTTTAAAAACTGAGCAAAGTAGATGGACATTATATATTGAAACTGACAATTGGCCATATTCCCTCCTAATAAGTGATACTGGATCAACCCCAAGTGCATTCATTGCATGATGCAGTCTGATAAATGTTTGAGTGAGCTCATGGCAGAAACTGGCTACTATATGTCAGGTATGGTGCTAGGTAAGTAATAGAAATAATGTGAGAAATAGTATCTTCATTTTTACAATTAAGGTTATAGTGATGCAAAAATAACTTGCTCTGTTCCAAGAGTTATTGTCTATAATGGGATTCAAACCTATTTCTAAATCCAAAGCCTTTTTCATTTTCCCTGACATATAGGCAATAAAAGAATGAAAGACAGTAATAAATACATAATACTGTTTTAAATAATATTTTTCTATGAAGCTCCTCTTCCTAATAGTATTTTTGTGAGTTCCCTAAAGCAGTGTATTTCATGATATTTTGGCAGGCATATGAGAGCTACTCTGCTAACATTCCCAGGATGGCTAAATTATATGAGTCCTACCATCACATTAAGTACATATAGTTGATATAAATCACTATGTGACATATATACATATTATAAGGTAGTTCTATTATAGAAAATTATGATTCATGGGTCATCTCACTTTGAATGAGTTGCTCACCTCATCACAATTATCAGCTTAATTTCTCATCCGTAACAATTCTGTATGCTGCTGTAAGGATGCATTACTCTTTATGAGTTAGACTTTTACAGATGCCTCCACTGGCCTAGAATTCTACCAGCGGCAGCGGTGTCTTTCTTCCCTCTGTAAACCCACAAACCATGCATATTTACTGGGATCTGTTGGAAAACCCTTTCTTAGATCTACAGCCCTCGCTCTAGGAAAACTCACATGTAACTTTGGACATTGGCAGAATACTCCCTTTAATCCACCCTAAAGAACTAATAAATTCTTTGACAATTTCCACAAACCACAGGAAATTTACTTATTGTTGGCTACCCAGCCTTATATCTCTACCTTAGAATCCATGTTACCAAAATGTGAGTGACAGGAGGAAACAGTTCATTTTATTTCCCTAAAGCATTCAATCTCCGCATTTTATATTTGCTTCTACCCTCCCAGATGTCTCCACTCTCATGCATTTTCTCTCCCTTCTAGCATCATTTTAACTCCTTTGAAAGTTAAAATGATGCTCATTTCTTTTCTCAGATGCCTTTCTTCTTACTCCCCTTCATACAGATATATTTTTTAAAAAGAAAAGGAGAAATAAAGCTGTCCTTTCACACAAACACATCTATCTACACAATACATGCGAAATTTGATAAGTGAGATTAATGACAGAATAGAGATGACAAGAAAGATTTGGTAAACTTGAAGATAAAAATAATAAAAATTAATCAATGTAAAGAACACAGAAAAATATTTTTTAAAGAAAGAGAGCTTTGGGGACCTCTGCGACAATCAAGTTGTCTAGTGCACATGCAATTTAAAAGTGCCTGAGGATATAAAAGAAAGAATAATGCAGAAAAAGTATTTCAAATACAGAGTAACCATGGGGAATATTCTCACAGAGTATTCAAAATTAATAGTATATTTTATGCTTAATTATCTCCCATTTAATGAGAAAAAGAAATAAAAGACAAGAATAATCAGCCCAACAATAAATGCAGGTTATAGCAACATTGGAAGACAGAGAACCATATACAAGTTGAAGAGCCAGTCCAAGTTTTCTTGATGTCCTTCTTTTCTAGGGGTTGGGACTGGTTTCATATTTTATATGATTCCTTTTAATGTCCTCTATTGACATATCTTTTATACTTATTTGTTTAATTTTTTTACTGGTGGCCACAAGATTTAAAATATATATTAATAATCTAAATCCTCCATCAAAGAACCCTCTTAGGGGTGTCTAACTGGTGACCCATGGGCCACATGTGGCCCAGGATGGTTATGAATATGGCCCAACATGAAATCATAAATTTACTTCAAATCTTTTTATTGCTCATCAGTTTTTGTTAGTGTTTGTGTATTTAATGTGTGACCAAGACAACTCTTATTCTTCCAGTGTGGCCCAGACGTCCAAAGGTTTGAGACCCCTGCTACAACTTCTTGTGTAGTATGACTGCCTTATAACAGAGCATTCCCGATTCTTCCTCCTGACTCTTGCAACACCGCTGCTGTTTGCTTCACTTATCCACATGCTATAATCAGCCAAGGTATGGTTACATGTCCCTGCAAACAGTTATCTTTTAGGTCAATTTGGAATAATAATACAATGTTATCTTCATTTATTTTTCTTTGATGCTTTTCTTTTTTTTTTAAATGTAGAGTCAAGTTTCTACACTATGTCATTTATCTCTTGCCTGAAGAACTTCTTTTAACAGTTTTTGGCAGAATAGGTCTCCTAGTAATGAATTTGTTTGAGAAACTATTTATCATTCACTTTTGAAGGATAATATTACTGGGCATATATGATTTACATCTAGAAGGTATCCAGCCATGTAATATGAAAAATAGAGACATTTATTGAAGAAGATACAAGAAACATTGTACACAGGACAATGACCCCTCGGTCCCCTTCAAAGTAGGCACCTTGGGACCTCACAAAGTCCTCCCAATCACTCTCAACTGCCTCATCATATTTTCCTGAATCTCATTGATGGTTTGAATGAAATCTCTTTCCTTTCAAAGGTGATTTTAGTTTTGGGAAAGCCAGAAGTCATAGGGCACCAAATCTGGGCTATAGGGGGTGCTGAATCACCTGGGTGATTTGATGTTTCATCAAAAACTGCACAAGTTACGGTGCCTGAGTGGGCACATTGTCATAATGAAGATGCCCATAGCTGCAGCCTTCTGAATGATCTGAATAGATTCCATGGAGGAATGTCCAAGCTTAATGAAAAATTTGATGCAGATTTGTTGTTCTACTCACTCGGTTGTTTTGAATGTGACAGCCACACAGTACACATGCTCACTCAACAGTGTCTACTGCCTCCAGTGACTAGTTCTGTGAAGTTTTCATTGTTCATGCATGTGCGTTCCAGCCCACTCTCCTTGGCTGCGAGGTTACATTGATGTGTGAACCGTTCTCCTTATATTAACATTGGCTGGACTTTTTCCACAGACCTTGTATGAAAAAATGTTCAATGTCACTAATCATCAAAGAGATACAAATTACAACGACAATGAGACATCATCTTACACCTGCCAGAATGACTATCATCAATAAATCAACAAACAAGTGCTGGTAAGGATGTAGAAAAAAGGGAATCTTTGTGCACTGTTGATGGAAATGAACACTAGTGTAGCCACTTTGAAAAAGAGTTATGGAGTTTCCTCAAAAATTAAAATAGAACTACCTTTTGACCCAGTAAGCCTACCTATATATCCCTAAGAATCCTGAAATACTAATTCAAAGGAATACATGCACCTCTATGTTCACTGCAGTATTATTTACAATAGCCAAGATCTGGAAACAACCCAAGTGTCCATTGTAGATGAGTGAATAAAAAAAGCTGTGTAATTACACAATGGAATACTACTAGGTTGTAAAAGAGAAGAAAATATTACCTTTTGTGGAAACATGGATGGACCCGGAGATTATTATGCTAAGTAAAGTAAGCCAGTCAGAGAAAGACAAATACCATATCATCTCACTTATATGTGGAATCTAATGAACAAAATAAACTGACAAACACAATAGAAACAGAGGCGTGGATATATGGAACAGACTGGCAGCTGTCAGGCAGGAGAGGGGAAGTGGAACTGGAGAAAAGAAGTGCAGGGATTAGCCAAAGAACATATATACGTAACACATAGACACAGACAACAGTGTGGTGGCAGCCAGAGGGAAAGGGGTGTGGGGGCTGGTGAAGGTGGGCAAAGGCAGGTGGGGGGAAGGGGACAGAAAGAGACTTTGCTTGGGCGATGAGCGCACGATGTAGTGTGTGAATGACATTTTATTGAGTTGTACACTTAAAACCTGTATGGATTTAACAAACCTATGTCATCCCAATAAATTCAATTTAAAAAAATTGAAGATAATAATTGATTGTACACCTGAGGTTGCTCATAGAATTATATGGAATAATGAGTGTTAAAAATTAGAACCATGCCGAAACATAGTAAGTGCTCAAAAATGCTAGCTATTGTTATTATCTGGAAACCGATGCCCAGACTGTTGGGGCAGCCTGTTCCAGGCATGGCAGGTAATAAGGGAGTGTGTTATTTGTACCCTGGACTGACCAACTCCACACCCAGTGTGACCCACTAGAACAGGGCGTGGATGAAATAATGAGTCCAATTCTCTATTTCTGTCTGCACCTGCATTGTACTGAGAGTGCAGAACCCCCTTCCCTATTACACGGCTCTGACTGATACTCTCCACATGTGGAATAACTAAAAAACATATTTTCACACTCACAGCTACCACAAATCTTTCTATCTTTGTGTCATGCATGAAGCTCTTACTGCACAGGATATAAATGTCTCCTGCTGCCTATTTTCTCTTACTTCTATGATTTTAAAAGTGGTTTCTTTTCTTTCTTTAGATGTTCTCAGACTTGTAAGGTAAAGTCTGACTTCCTTTTTAATATTTTTCTCAAGTCAGTTCAATTCAACTCTATCTTCTTCATAGCAAGTAGAGATTTTGCCCATATACTGGCAAAACAAACAAACAAACAAAAAACTTTACATTTGGGCCCTTCTTTGGGGTGTGGTTATGTGTTTTCACTTTGTTGTTATGGGTATTCATTTGGAGATGTTTTAATGGGAAGCTGAAAGAGCCTGTGCTATCATATGACTTTATAAAGCAGAATTTCTTTTTTTTTAATTTTTATTGTTATTCAATTACAGTTGTATGCCTTTTCTCCCCATCCCTCCACCCCACCCCAGCTGAACCCACCTCCTTCCCCCACCTCCACCCTCCCCCTTGATATAAAGCAGAATTTCAATGTCTCGGGAGGGGGGAGGGAAATAATGGGGAAAGAAGGGAAAGAATCATCAAAGAACACGTATAAAGGACCCATGGACAAAGCCAAAGGGGGAAGGATTGAGGGTGGGAGGTGGGGGTGGGTGGGACAGGAGAAAGTGGTGATGGGAAAGGGAGAGAACCATATTCAAACATTAATAAAAAATGATAAAAAATAAAGATACAAAAAGTCCATTAACTTCAAAAAAGCAGAATTTAAACTTAAATTTTTGAAAAAGATAGTATCAAGAAAATATAAAATATTAATTTAGTTGTACCTGACTTAATATACTTCGGTAATGTACATGTTGAAAGTGAAAGAATTCTTTTTTTTCCAAAACCTGTACATGATCTGTCCAAAAACAGTTTCTAAGCCTGAATCAGCAAAGCTCTAAGATTACTCCTATTCATTTGTCTTACAATATCATTATTATGGGGATTTGGATTGTTTGTTTGTTTTTTAATCCTAAAAGATCTTGTACTTTATATTCTTACATTATTTCACACATGAGAAGCAGGAGATTAAGTAACATTACTAGGATTATATGTAACCAGTCAGAGCCAAAATTAGAACAAAACCCAGGTCTCCCTGAGTTATTTTTTATTAGAGCAATTTGTTGAAATTCAATTCTAAGTACAAATTATTTTAATAATTTTTGGTGGTAAATTGTAATTTCAATAAAAGAAAAATAAGCATTCCTTCTAAGTGGTTTAGAATTCTCCATTTTTTCCTGCCCAGTTAGACCCCACTGATGCTGAAATGGTTCAGTTTGTCAATCTGGGCAGGACAGGCTAATCTAATTGTGGAAACCATCTGGTTCTCATGATATGCCTGGTTTAGCCCAGATAAGATTCTGGCTTTCTGGCTAGCAAGTGTAGACACTCTATCTACCTTCTATCTCCCTCTAAGATGGGGTCCTGAAGTCTCCATAGAACTGGTATGGAAGGAAATCTCAGCCCATTATATTTTATTTCTCCCTTCATTTTAATGTAAACTACCCCTACATGCAGAAGGAATTTCCAAAAGATGCTCACTTGAGACTATCTATATTCTTATAATGAATGCCAAGTTATCATCCCCTAATACATAGACTTTAAGGATGGAGACAAGAGTGCAAACAAGTTGGAAAAAATTCTACTTCCTTTGTGGGAGATGAGTTTAAAGCTCACGAGTGTGACAACAAGAATATATAAAAGTGAAATATGTCTTCCCACCAGGGAATTGAAAAGAAAGGGCCCATTAAACTTCGAGCTGTAAGAAAGAAATGCGAAGTGCCCTTTCTCTATTCTTTTATTGTGGCAGCTTCAGCATGATGACATTTGCTGGCATATTTAGGACCAGATGATTCACTCTCATTCAAATTTCCTCTTTGTGTGTAACTTTAAGGTTTTACTTTGAACTACCACTTCCTCCAGGTTCCTAGTAAGAAACATTTTGGTGTGTTTAGAGTAAATTAATCAAGATGGTTACCTCAATAATGAAATAAAACTACAAATGTCAGGAAATTTCTGGAGGGATTGACTGTTCTAACAGAGTTCAAAATAGAATAAACATAATGTACGTCATAAAAGATGTTATATATGACCTCAGAGGGAGGCTACTGGACTAATTTGTTAGGTTTGAAGTCACCGTAAGTTGGGGAGTGAAGCTAGTTAAATGGATCATCAACATCCATGTTATTTGGCCAGGAAATCTGAGAGGGAAACAACTGGAGAAGAAGAGACTAGAACGTTCATATCCAGGGAACATTCAAATAGGGCAGAAAATATGATAGAAAAAGAACAACGCTCTTGGATTACATGTGTTAAAAAAAGATATCTAATCTCAAACCAAAGCTCAGAGTTGCTTTGTGTCTAAAAACTTGAGAAACTGACCAATCTCCATGACAAAAGCAAGTTTTCACTTGCACCATCTCCCGCTATTTGCCCATCTCCTCTGTAATTTATCACGACATACATGGGAACCATACAACCCAACTTCAGCAAAGCCCCATTCGCTTATTCTAAAACATGAGACCTCTCATGGCTTTCGTCCTCATGGAGCTTTCAGTCTAATTCAGTGATTTTCAACCAGTGTGCCAAAGAATTTTTTAAATATGCAATACCTGACTGCCTAAACAGAGGCACTGACCTCTTTTCTTTTAGGTTGTCAGACAAAAAATGACAACAGCTAACACAACAATAGCTGTCTGATGTGAATGTCTTATCTTCTTTTTCTATTTTTTTTTTGCATTTTTTATTTTATTTTATTTTATATTGTATTTTTCCCACTACCATTTAGTCCCCTCATGCCACCCCGCCCCCGGTAGTCACCACATAGCTGTCCATGTCCACGAATGCCCTATCTTGAACTAAAAGTACATAGGTCAAGTAATAGAGTGGCATTTTATCGGTCACATTGCCTCATAAGATCCAGACTGATTGATTAATTTTTAGTACCACAAATCCTTAGATATGTGTTTAGGTGCCTGATTTTTTAATTCACTTTGGAGCAAAAAGGGTAGATAATTACTATTATTTTTTGTAAATCAATCAAAATTACACCTATTTTTTTGTCAGAACAGCCAAAAATATGTTTGGGGTGTGCTGCAGAATATTAGTAGCTAGTTTATGTGTGCCATAAGATGAAAAAGGTTGAAAATCATTGGTCTAATTATATAACCCATAACAAATTACCACATATGTACATATTTAACTAGATTTTAAAACTGTCTATTTATTAGCTCACATTTCTGTAGGCAGAAGTCTGGGTGGACTTAGGCTGGATTTTATGCTCAGGGGATCACAAAACTAAAATCAAGGTTCTAATTGGCTTTGGTTCTTACCTGGAGGCTCTAGGGAAGAATCTACTTCCAGGCTCATTCAGGTTGTTGTCAGAATTCAGTTCCTTATGATGGTAGGACTGAGGGCCCTGTTTCCCTGCTGGCTGTTGGGTGGGGTTTATTCATAGCTCGTAGACTCTCTCTGGTCCTTACATATGACCTCCTCCATCTTCAAGCCAGTGACAGTGTTTCCAATCTTACTATGCTTCAAATGCCTTCACTTCCCTTCTGCCTTTTCCTTGCCACTGTGTAACAGAACTGCCCCGCTGCCCGGGTTCTATTACTCTGGGTTCTTTTTTCTCATCACCAATAAGAACCGTGGCTCTCAATGCTAGAATTTGGTAAAAAGGAAAGGAACAATTTATTCAAAAGTTATACAAATTTCACATAATGGCAGAATTCTGCTGTTAAATCTCACTCCCTTTTAAAACAAAGAAACATCTACAAACACACAGTCCTGCCCCACCTTGCCAAACCAGGTCAGTCAGATGGACCATCTGTATGAAAGAGAATTAGAAGGCTGTAGTTTAGCTGGGCAGATTCTCATCTGCATTCCAGCTTCCTCCTGTCATACATGTTCGGCTAGCTAGTCTCCTTCTTTTAATCCAAAACTACATCCTCATGAGGGCTGTGGAATCCTTCTGCATTCTTTCAAACCATGTGGCCCAGAACCCCACACTGCTGCAATATGGTCAAGATGCTTCTTCTTCCCCAGCCCCATGTTCAAGAGTGCCCATGAGAGAGCTAGCCTATCATAGCTCTCCTACTCTCCTTCACACATAGTCCAGAGCTCTAGCATGACTGAGAGAGGGCATGGCTAAGAGAGAGAGTGAGAGCTCCCTCTCTTCTCCTGAAGCACATGATTAAACTCCCCCCCCACATGGCTGCCATGCCTGAGTTTAAATCCTAGCACAGATTTTCATCTATAACTCCATTTCCCACTCCTCCCACACTGGGTTACATCTCCCAGCACCCTGGTTCCTACTTCTTTCTCGACTGCCATTGTTAGTCTGGGCATCTTGGCTTATTAGGTAGGAGCAGCCTCCAAGCTGCTTGCACAGGTGCAGGAAGCCCCTTTGGCTACATCCCATCATGGGTTAGAGTCACGCCCATCTCTGAGGCTCTAAGCAGTCACGGCTTTTAACATTACTAAAACATTGGCCAAGTTTTTCAGATGTGCAAAGTAACTCTTAGTGGCTCTGCTTGGCTTTCTGCATCCCTCCAGGTGATAGCCGTGGGGGCTTTGGGATTTCTGAGTATCTCTAATTCACACACCATTACAACTGGACAGAGAAAGCTCTCTGCTTTTAAGAGTTCCTATATCAGATCAGGTGCATCCAAATAATCTCTCTATCTTAAGGTCAACCATGCCATATAACATAATAGAAACAGAATGATAGCTCATCATTTTCATAGGTTCTAGGGATTAAGGCACGGAATATTTCCATATTATACAAGAACATATATTCAGCATATTATATAATATTGGAATTTAGTGACTATTGGGTAGCAAGTTTCTGAAATTAATATAATCTGGGCAGAGGTGGAAACTAAGCCAGCAGACATAAGCAGTCAGTTCATTCAGAATATTCAGGAGCCAAAGCAGGTGTGATCTTTCTCCAACAAAAGGAATCTGAAGGTATCTATGGAAGGTCACAAGAGCTGTTACTACTACTTCATGAGTGGCTTAGTTAAAGAGAAACCACCAGAAACATTCTGAGAGGTGGGATTCAAGAAGGTGACTGAAATCAGAAGCTATGGAATGCAGCGATGCCCAGGAATGAGCCCTTTTCCTTGCCTGGCTGATTTTTCCAGGTACGCCCATAGCTTACACTTGACACAACCTTGGGTAAAGAGCTCCTGACTATCCTCCACTCTGACGAATATCTTATGAAATGCACAGGTATTTGCCATTTATTTTCAAAACCAACCTACCACATGAAATGTTTTATGAGAGTATTTTATTAACTAAGTGGGAAGAAAATTTCTTGACCCTAAAAAGTACCGACAATAGGAGTAGTGGACATGTACTCATCGTGCAGGCGAAATGTAATTCCTCCTCTTCCCTTTTCAGGGAACCCCAGACTGCTGTTTTGGGAAGCCATCCTTCTCCTAATGAATTTCTGCTATGTGATTTGATGGGATATTTACACTATCCCTTTTTCTAGTTGTTAATATATCCTCCTTGTCACAGTGATAGAAATAGAGATAGGAACTTATTCAGGCATGATGCATTAAGCTAGGTTAGCAGAGACAAAAGCAAAACCTTGTGTTTTATGTTTGGAGAAAAAAGATTTTTCTTTTAATATGTACATATTAGTAAATTTAAAGTAAGGACATTTTACTACCAATAGGGAAGACATCTGAGGGTAAAGCCATCACATGGGGGAAAGAAACCACATAGAAATGATGCTGAAGGCCTTATCTAACCATACGTGATGCCCGTCCTAGAAGTGAAGTGAGCCAATACATTTCCCTATGATTTAAACTAGTTAGTATTCAGTTTTCTCTTATCAGTAACTAAAACACTTGATTCAATCAGACGTATAAAAATTTTAAAAAATAATGAAGTTAGATACATGAGATCTGGTGTTTTTAAGTGTCTCAGCAACATGTTTAAAAAGAAAAGTACTCCAGTTTCAAAGAGTGTTTTCAATGGAATCCACTGCATTTAAAGTGAAAAGAATATTTTGTTAATGCAGAGCAAAACCACTACAAAATTAAGTTTGAGAACGAATTAAGGGAGAAAGAAAACTTTCAATTTCTTAGCTCACTGCAGGAAAAGCAATTTCCATTTTCATTTTCTCAATTTTTCCTCATCAATCACACTTGATTTGTTAGCAATGGAAGAAGCTTCCATTTTTCAACTTCTCTGCCAGCATTATGCCATTACGTGAGACATATGTAAGTTAGTATTTCCATGCTGATAATAAAGTGTTGAAACCCACAAGAACAGCTACAAAATATTCAAATTACTCTGCCATTGTGATAGCTCATTTCTGCTGGGTGCTAAGTGAAGACATCACATTTGTCAAATGGTATCATCATCTTCTCCCCTGAAGTCAGGAGCTCAGGGAACTTTACAAATGTCAGCTAGCACTTAACCAGCAGAACTTGGTCAGGGCTAAGATGGTCAAAGGCAGGTAGCCTGAGAGATTTGTGAGCAACCATTCATTGCTAAAATTAGCTGAAAAACTCAAGTATTTGGGCCATTATCATAAAGAGACAATAGGATTTACAGCCTAATTTAGAAACTCCCTTTTGGATTTAAATGTATAAACCAGAGAAGTAAATCTTTCAGATTTGATCAAGTAGTTAATCTCTTTAGGTCTTTGACATTTCCTCTGCAAAACTGGGATAATATTAACTACCCAAGACAGTAGTTAGGAGGATAAAATGAAACCTTGAAATATATTTCTAAAAGAAAGTTTATGTGAAACTCCACATTTTGTGTATATTTGGTATAATTGTTCCAGGTAGAACATAATTTTCTGGGAAGAGGGTAGATTATTCACTGTTTATTCTCAGGATTCTCAGGATTCTTCAGGGTTTTTTTTCTTTTTTTTTTTTTTTTTGGACAACTGCCTCTATCCAAGCCCCAACTCTGTGGCTGAGTGAGACCTGGTATGTGCAGAATGTCATCTCTGTTGCTGTCATCCTGAGTTCCTAGGCCTATGAACATTAGGCCTATATTTCTGGTAGTCAGCTCTGTCAACCTGTGCTGGAAAACCATTTGGAAGTATCTAGAGCTAAACCCAGGACACCTGTCAAGACAGACTGACTAACTCATTAAATTCTCCTCTTTTCCACATATCCCTAGAATTTAGCCAATAACCCTTTCCGCTCTCATGTTTCCTATACTCATTCTACTCCTTGGAGTTTGTGGAAGATACAGTAGTGCTCACCAAAGATTCCTCTACTATCCTGGCTTCCCAAGCCTTGTAGTTAGGAAGAGTCATGTGAAAAATTCCAACCATTGGCCTGGAAGAGGTGATGTTATGTGTCACTTCCAGGTCAAATCATTAATCTGCCAATACATGACTCCTGCATTCTCATCCCTCTACTGTGGTTGATGGGTACATTCTAGATGGTGCAATTTCATCAGCCTGGACTCCAGAGGGACTGTGTAGAGCAGAGCCTCCAATAACTCCAATGATCATGGAGTCTAAGTGAGAAATAAACAGGTGGCATATTGGGATTAATTTGTTATTCCAGCATAATGTAACTAATCATGATTAATTCAGGCTTTTGATTTGTGAGAAAGCATTACTCAAGATTTTCCCTTTTTTACTGTTCTCAAAAGCAGATAACAGGAAGCATTTTCATTTTAGGGATTATAACACTAATCATTGTATAAGCAGTTATTCAATATTGGTTAATTCTATTTTTTTAAGTTGAGCCAAGATCAGAGACAAAAAATTATTGGATGAATATAGGAAACATAACAGATTTTTTTTTCTGGTGTTCAATGAAGAAGACCACAAAACAGGGAGGGGAATTGGAAAGAGCAGAGAAGTGCTGGAGGAGATAACTGAAATAAGACCAGATTGTGGATAGCCTTGCGTGTCAGGGTGAAGAGTTGGCCTTGGTAATGAAAATGTGCATGAGTTATGAGAAGACTTAACTCTAAGCAACAGTACACCAAGACTAGAGTGGATTAAAGAAATAGGGATGTATTTGTAGTAATAATTCTTCGAGCAGTTAGATCATGTCTTGTGCAGCAAGCTGCTCAGTGAGATCAGTAAGGACCCAGGCTCCTTCAGTTTTTCTGTTCCGCCATCCTGAGCAGGTACCTTTTGTCCTCATGATCTCAAGATGGGTGCTACTCTCCAGACGACCAGCCCTCAAGCCAGCACCAAAGAAAGGGTTAGGAGGGAGGAAGAAATAACATGGGTATTAGCGATAAAATCTCCCAAAAATCCCAAGCAGGTTTTATTTTAAATCCCAACATCAGAACTTACTACTCGCAGAGTTAAGGGCATTGGGAAAGTAAGTATTTTTAACTACATATATTGAGGTTGAATAAAACACATAAAAATGGAAGAATAGACATCGCACATGCAACTAGTCATGCCTGCCACACCATGCTACCCTATAAGCTCAAAATTTTATAATGAATGTCAAATCCAGGTTCTCTCCTCCAACATTTAGTTCACCTCTGTGTTCTTTTAAGTTTATATTCTGGATTCACAGATGATTATCTTAAAAGCTGTCATCACGATTATTTGATCTTGGAATTAATCACTGAGAAGTCAGTAACTTATCAGATAGCTACCCATGTAAGATCACCAATAAACTGTCATTCTTCCTTGCAAGGACATGAGTTGGGCAGTCCTGGGAACAGGCATCAATTTTTCTATTTGAGAGAGTGACCAGGGCAGAGGCAAGCCATCCACACTGCTTTGTTTTTCTTTAGTAGCTACCCTAGAGATTGCACTACCTGTCTTTGATTTATAACACTCTAATAAAAGCACTAATTTACCACTAGGAGTTTACAACATTTTAATCCTTCTCACTTGCTTCCTTACTTTTTCACTATTGTCATGCATTTTAACACCACATATATTTAAAACCCACCAAGACACTTTATTGTTTTTGCTTTACAAATCAATATTCACTTATAATTACTGACATATTTATCTTTTCTGTTGTCCTTTATTATTTCTGTGAATCTAACAGTTTAGAGACATCCTGAATGAAAGACTCCTTTTAGTATTTCTTTAAGTACAGGTTTCCTGACAATAATTTCTCTCAATATTGGTTTCTCTAAAGATTTTAACTAAAGTTATTTAGTTGATATTTTTTTCTGGGTAGATAATTCTTAGTTCTATTTTATTCTAGTACTTCATTTCATTTTCTCCTGGCTTCCACAGTGTTTTTGCTGAAAAATCAACTATCAGTCTTACCTTTATTTTATAAAATTGTTTGTTTTGTGTTTTAATCTCTATCTTGGCTGGCATTTAAACTGGTTTTCAAAAGTTTGACTATACTGTGTCTAAAGGTGATGGCTTTTTTCATGTTCCTCATTTTGAGGTTTGCAGCATTTCTTAAATCTATAGCTTTATATATTTTATCCATATTGGAATGTTCTCAGGTAAAATTACTCAATATTACCTCACAGGGGTTTTTTGCATTGTAGAAAACATAACTTGAAACCTGCTCAGTATAACAAGCCAAAAATTAATACAATTATTTTCATTTAATATAATGCCTTTTCATGTTCAGTATTACAATGATAATATATTTATTTACAGTTCTGCTTAATTTTACTTAATAATTATCATAATTACTTCCTTTCTCATCATAATCACTGGTTTTAGTGAATGGGTAATTCCATTGGATTGAGGTACCCAGGTTGACATAAGTCATCCCCTATTTTAGACATTAATATTATTCACACATTTTCATAAACATTTTGCAATGCTTATTTTCACACACAGAGCTTCTCCCAAAACCTGTAGTGTGGAGTTTCCTATGGATCGGTCTTTATTTCTCTTCTCTATGTATATTTACTCCTTTGATCATTTTACCTGATGTCTTTTAATGCCAAATATGTCTCAGTAACTTCCAAATTTGCATCACCAGCCAAAGATTTCTCTCCCCAAATCCAAGCTCTTATATCAAATTGTCTACTCAAATATCCATTTAGATACCTAAAAAATCTCAAACCCAGTATGACCCCAGCGGAACTCCAGGCTGCCCCTTGAAAACCTTCCTCACATGCAACTTTGTTTCATTTCAGCTGATGCAAAACCATTTGAGTTGCTTAGGTAACTTTTTTTGAGCCATTCTTGACTTCTTCCTTTATTTCATATCCCACTTTTGATCTGACTGAAAATCCTATTTATTCTACATTTAAAACTTATTTAAAATGAAGTTCATCTAACCAGCTCCATTTTTATCACCCTTTTCTGAAATACCACCTTCTTTTGTGTGTAACATCCATAGCTCCCTGCACTAGTTTCATAAGGCTGCTGCTGCAACAGATTGCTACGAACTGGTGGCTTAGAACAACAGAAACATATTCTCCTTTAGTTCTGGAGGCCATAGGTCCAAAATCAGTATCAATGAGCCTCAATCAAGGTATTGGCAGAGCCACACTCCCTCCCATGGCTGAAAGGGAGGATTCATTCTTTTGCTTTTTTTGTTTCCTTGACATTTCTAGCAACTAGGGCTGCACTCCTTGTACTGCTTTGCTCCATCTTCAAAGCTGGTGTTGTAACATGTTCCTTCGCTGACTCTGCTTACATCGGAGGCTTTTTTTTTTTTTTTAATTGACTCTTATGTTGAATGAAAGGAGGATCCATTACAAGGTTCTGGAAAAATAAAAATAAAAAAGCATAGCATGGTCTAACAGACACTGCACTTTTATTCAAAAGAAAAGTATGTATTTTAAATGTGGTTGTATTTAAAGAGCCCACCAGGATAATCTTCCCATCTCAAAACCGTTACTAAATCACCTCTGCAAAGTCTTTGGGGGAGGGGCCATATAAGGCAACATTCACAGGTCTCACAAATCATTATTGGGAGTCATTATTTTCAGCCTACCACATTTCCTTACTGGGCATTGACCTCAGCTATCTCCTCTTTATACGCCATTCTCAACACAACAACGAGAGTGATCTTTTTGAAATGTCAATTAGATCATGTCATGTTTTTGTGTTTTATTTTTTTCCTCAGAATCATGCAATGGATCCTCGTTTCACTCAGCATAAGAGTCAAATTCCTTATGAGGCCAAAAGGCCATACTATATCGTCTGGACTCCCATTTCTCTCAAACTTCACCTTCTACTATTTTCTCCCTTTTGCACACCATCTCCTCAACTAACCTCTTAACGATTCCTGGAGCAATGCAAGCACTTTCACTTCAGCACTGTTGTCTTTGCTGCTTCTCGTCTCCCCGCAGAGTGATAACCCTCTCTCTTCAGTACTTGCACATGACTTTCTTAGTAAGTTCTACTCAAAAACTCCATTTCAAATTTTCGCCCCTATCTCTGTATTCTTGATCCTTACTCTGCTCTGCTTTTCTTTTTTCTGAAACACTGATTACTGCTTAATTTTATGTATGATTTAATAATTCATAATTACTATGTTTATTTCTCTGTCGCTCTCTATTAGAATATACATTTCATTTTGTTCAACTATATAGGTTAAGTGTCTACAGCAATGCCTGGCATATATAGGAGGTACTCAAGGATTATTTGTTGACTAAAAGAATGGCATTTTCTGCTGAGAAATTATTTCTTTAGGATAAAATGTTTATTAATATAGAAATAGGGCCAAAAAGCCTACTACTTTTATGGACCCTGAAAGATCCTCATTTCACTCAGCATGAGTCTAATTCCTTATAAAGTTCCATTTTGCTCTTCAGACTGTTCATTTCATTTTGTATTTACACTAGCAATATGAGTCTCACCATCATCTCCTCAAAATTGGATCTGTTTTCCTTCTTTCTAAAACAAATAATAAATTTCATCCTTTGCCACTAAGGTTCAGATCTAGTTCCAAAATAATCAACAGACATACTATATACTGAGCATCTTATAATATGATAGATTTTTCTTTGCATTTAGGAGGGGATGCAGGATAATAAAATTTTTAAAAGGATCATCTATGTCTTCAACAAGGTCACAATTTATTCAAAGAGGATGGGTTGCAAAATAACTGGCATATCAAAAAGTGAAAAAAACTATCAAAAATTTTTAGAGGGTACTGTTAAAGTTCACGTTAAACTAGTATTCAAGTATATTGTAATTTGATAAACCTAGATGAAGTTCAAATGAGAAAGAGATCCTTATTGTTTCCACAGGGGTATTTTATTCCCCTATTAATTTCCTGACTTAAGACAGGAGTGACCCTTCAAGGAACCTCTCTTTAGTCCCTAAGGGTATGATTCGATATCATTAATGTGTAGCAACCACACTTTTATGCAAAAGGAAAATATTTATTTTTTAACTACAAAGTCTCATGCACTTCCTCAGGATTTCAATTTTAACAAAACAGATCTAGAGTTTGGATTGATCATGGGAGGTTCCCAAGCAGATTTATCTAGGTCTGTCCTGTGACTCCAGCCAGAGCTTCCTGGGAAGACATCCTGTCTCTGAGCAGCAGATAGAACTCCTGAGGGTGACAGTTCCCTGTAGAACTGAAATACGTTGAGAACATTGGGGAATGGAAATTCAAATACTGAAACAGAAGAGAATTATTCTAAAAGTACAAAATAAGTCTTAGGCCTGTAATAATAATGTATTACATATTTTAAAGTTGCTAAAAGAGTAGGTCTTTAAAGTTCTTATTACAAGGAAAATATGTTGTAACTAGGATAGTGACAAATGTTAACTAGATGTATGTGGTGATCATCTCAGTATGTATATAAATATCAAATCATTATGTCTTATACCTGAATCTAATAGAATGCTATGTATCAAATACATCTCAATTAATTAAAAAAGCAAAATCATCAGCAACAACATATGCAAAAATTCCAAATTCTTCTTTGGCAATTCTGACAAAAGGATATATTTGGTTGTTTAAAAAAAAATTTTTTTTCATGGTTTCTTTCTTTAAAAAGGAAGAAAAGAGACTCTGATTTTAAAATGTTAAATAAATTATCCCAAAGTCATAACATCAGTGACCTAGAGAATAAGGCCTTTTTTCAAGACCGTAACAGCATAATGGGTTATGATACACTTCATCACGTGAGACCAAAAAGTAAATTTGAAATTCACTAAAGGAATTATATATTTCTAGTAAAGTATATTTTATCTAAGATTGACTAGATCACTCTTAAGAGCCAATTTTTGAGAATTTTACTTTAAAGAAAACATGGAGCATTTTAAATCAATTCTCCTCTCCCTATCATTCTATTCCATCAATCTCTACATTTCACAGTTAAATAACCTAAAAAAACCCACCCTGTTTATTACTTATGTCTTAAAAGATAAAAAATGTTAGATATAAAGTAAGTCTTTCAAGCCCATGTGGTGGTAAAGATGTCAAAGTATCTTGGCAAAAACCAGTAAGTTGGAGTCAGAATGCTCGACTTGGTGCTTAAGATCCCCATGCTCTGTAGAACCCTGAAAAAATTAATGCCTTAAAAATAAAAGGCATTAATAGTATCTTTTTCAATGTTTATTATGAAGATTAAGCAAGATAATATATATGAAAAGGCTTTGCAACTATAAAGGGCCATTCATAGACAAGGAACTACCATTATTGATAACTTAGCTTATTTATTTTAGTGAATTTATTATATGATCAAACAAATACATAGCAGCCACCTAACAAACTATTGTCAAATTGTTAGCCTTTGTGTCAAGATTGTTCTAGTTTCAAATAAAACTCAGACTTAAACAGCAAAAATGAGAGATATTGGCTGGCATAGTCTGAAACACTCAAGAGACAGAGTGATGACTTCCTAATGGCTTAATCTGGCCATTAATCTACACTGCACGCCTGTAAGCTCTGACCTGGCATGGATGCCCTTATACACTTTCTTCTCAGCCTAGTCACCCTGTTTTGGAAAGACACCTCAGTACTTCCAACACCACTCCAACATCACTCCAACACTCCAACCAATCCAGAAGATCAGTGAAGGCTTTATTTTCTTGGAGCCTAAAATAACTCCCTATGGGATTATATGATTCCCAGGAGAAGAAAGAAGTCACTGAGAGCACAAAAGAGGAGAAACCCTGATTGTCTCAGGCCTCTGGAAGTGGGAGTGGGAGTAAGTGACTCCTGGGCAGGGTGCAAGGGATGCATCTACCAAGAGAAGGGTAAATGAATATTACGTGGTAAATACAGCTGATGACTCCTAGAACTTTCTTCAAATTGTTTATATCATCAAGTAAGTTTGATGATAGCTATTTGTGTTGGAGCTAAGAAAATATAAGACAGTTCCTAATGCCACAGATTTCCTGGAGTTACACCTACCTCCCCTATCCACCCTAAGGGATATCATATAGCTGTTTTCATTTCACCTTCCTTTCTCCTCAGTTCTCTATACCCCTGTGGTCATATGTTTCAATACCCTTTCCATATATTTTCAGTGTTATTCACCGTTCTTAACCTGTTTTTCTTCATATGTTGAAGTAATCACTTCTCTTCCTGAACACTCACCACTTTCAATCCCATCTGTGACTAAATGTAGATGAGGAAAATAAACTATGTTTAATCCTTAGTTATATTTAGAAACTGGTAAATGAAGAAAAATAAAACAACATGTACCAAGAGCCTTTTAAATATGAGTAAAGGGCAAGTATTAATTTCCTCTGTATCTATCTTCCGATATGCCTATTGGCCAGCCTCTTTTCCCACCACTGGTCCCATGCTGCATCACAATCTGCAACACTGAACTGCCTGGAGTCCCCACACCCAAGTCTCCGCATTTGGCTTGTGCCTCCAATCACGTTTCATTGGCCTAGGACTCGTTCCCCACCTTTCTTTATGTGGCTAAATATTTGTGTTTCTTCCACACTTAGCTTAACCTCCAGTTCCTCAAAGTGGCTTATCTGAACTCATCTCTTTGCTTCCTGTATCCCATGATGCATTCCTCTCTCAGACATTACCATATTTTGTTGACATCTTTGGTTTGTGAGTCAGTATTGACCACTAGTCCCAACAATCCTTGAGAATAGGAACTGTCATATATATCTCTCAGCACAGTGACCGACAGGAGTATGTGGGTGGTTGAAAGATGTATTTCAACCACCAACATTCATTTTGGTTCAACATGAATCAACATTCATGTTGATTCATTCATTGTTGCCATTTTAACTTATAAAATTTAAAAACATACACTTCTTGCGGGTCTAAGAATGCAAATTATACCAATAACCAATTAATGTGTGATAAATAGCTTCTGGTGGTGTTTTCTTAGAAAACACAGTTGTGAATAATTTACAGAAAGAAGATTTAATAATAAACATGGACTTTAAAATACTTGTCTTTACCCTTAAAATAAGAGAAAACAGTGAGACACAGGGAGAAACAGCCAGAGAAGGGGGAGATAAGACAAAGAGAGGGGACAATGAGGGAATAATATGAGTCAACCAAAATCATCTGAAATAGGATTATTTAAAAATTTGACTTTTAGAATGGTTGTACATATTTTAATGCTGTTTACTTGAAAGTAAAATTGAAATAAAATTATCTCAACAATTAAAAATGAGAACCATAAATTATACACATTTTCAACAGTGAGAACATCATCCTAAGTGTCTGTAAATGATTTGTATGCCGTATGGGAAGCATGCTCCATTGGGCACAATTATATGATTGTTTATTGAAAAACTGCTCTCCCTGTCAAATGTTTGATTGAGTATTTGCCTGCTCCCTATAATATTTTCACTGAGTAATTGTCTGCTGTGGGTAGTACCTTCACTCAGTAATTGCTTGTTCTGAATAATATTTTCACTGAATCATTTCCCATTCAGCATATTTTATCGAACGATTTTCTTGTTGTGAGTCATGTTACCATAAGTTCACTGAGAATTACTTGCCAGATTATATATTTGTATTACTTGGGAACTAGATCTGAGTCCTTTCCCTGAACTTGCTCTAGGCTGGCTGATGAGAGATTATATAACAACTTCCTGTTTCTCAGTGGTTTCCAGTGCTGCGGGCCTTGGACACTGAACTTGGTGGTCAAAGTCAAATAACATAAAAGTTCTGCTTTTGTGGAAGCAAATAACTTATTTTAAGGAAAATGGAGAAAGCTAATCTTAGTGAGACAGGTACAGATTAACAAGAAACATCATGAATAAGCTGTTCCTAAGATTCATTTGGAATTTTCTAGAATCTAAAATTTTAATGAGACTGAAAGACCACTTTGGCAAAGCATATGGTGCCAACAGATCTGATAACTCTATATTTACTGCCATTGAGCTAGCAGTGGACTTATCTTTTTTCTCCAGTATCACCTAGTTTAGATAAGATAGAAGTGGGTACTGAGTCATGAAGTGAGCTCCAGCAGAAGCCCTCTAGTTCTGGTTTAAGGAGCAAAAAGAGGAACTACTAACACTCAGAGAGAACATGGAAATTCCCCCTTTCACTCTTTTCTCTCTTTTTCCCATTCTCTTGCACTTTACCTTCCAGTGAATTCCCCTGTGGTTGCAGTGACCAGTAAAGGGGCTAACAGGAGCCAAATCTCTGAGGGATGGGAGCTTTCCTTTCCAATTGGAGGAGCTGATACTCCCAGAATTCAGGGCCACCCTGTTATAAATTTCATTTTTCTGTCCTTTTTTTGGTTGGGCCCAGAGGATAGCCCAAACACAAAAGTGTTCAGAGAAGTGGCACAACTAAAACCTAAGATTTGGGGCAGAATCCAGAAAAGGGGAGCTCTAAGAAACCAGCACATACAAGAGACACAGCAGAAAGAGAGTGGTTCATGAAAGCAGTCCCATAAAGTTGTTTCTAAAATACAGGGCCCATCTCAGAGTCTTACGGACAAGGGTCTGATCCTAATTAGAATATCAAAGACTTTGTGAACTGAACAAAGACATAAACTACCAACAGGTTACTGACTGAACATGGGGTATGACACAAACTGGACATATTCGAAGACTATTACCAAGGCTTTAAAAGCTGAACTGACATTAGAACCACAGCCTACAGAAGACAGATTTAAATTTATGGCCTGAACCCGACAACTTGTGTAGCATTAAAAAAATACTACATCCTCTGTAGAATTTAAACAATATACAAGTCCTATAATTTAATATTCACAGTGTCCAGGATACAATCTAAAATTACTCAGATACAAAGAACCACAAGAACTAATATAGAGAAAGAGAATTAGCAGACACTAAATAGATACAAAGAACAGATTGACGGTTGCCAGAGGTGGGCTTTGGGGTCAAGTCAAATGGGTGAAGTAAGTCAAAAAGTACAAACTTCCAGTTATAAGATAGATAAGTCATAGGATATAATGTATAACATGTTAATTACAGTTAATAATATTACTGTATTGCATAATTGAAAGCTGCTAAAAGAGTGGATCTTGAAACTACTCATCACAAGAAAAATTTTATAATTATGTATGGTGACAAATGTTAACTAGAATTATTGTGATGATTTTGTAGTATACAAATATCGAATCATTATGTTTTGATATGTTTGTACACCTGAAACTGGTATTATGTTATATGTCAATTACACCTACATAATAAAAATATATACCTCACAATAAATAAACAAATACTTTTTTTAAAACTTCTGAACATTTAATTTTTAAAAGTTGCTATAACCCTGTTTATGTAATATCTAGAATGATGCTTGAAATGCAGTGTTCATTTTAAGACACAAAATAACCAGGCTGGTATTATGTTTGACAAATTAATGTCCTAATTATTTATTCTTTTGTTATTTATTTTAATATTATGATTAGTAGAATTCTGTTGACCTATGAATTACTTAAACCAAAAGGGCAGAATCTAATTGTCTTTCAGCATCAATTAGTTCTAATTTCCCTTTCAGGAAAATTACAACTTGAAGATTAGGCTGTATTTATGCATTCTCCTCTTAAGGAGTGAAGACAAATTGTCCTTTCTTCTCCCTCTAATAATGTTCATCAATACCTATCCAAATAAGATTTACATGAGAACATTAATGAGAGAAACTTTTATAAAAGTTTTATTTTAAATTTACTGTCTCCATTATCATCATGAGAAATAAAGGGAAGAAAAATAGAGCTATTGGGGACATTGTTCACTAAATTTTACATACCTAAATTGTGTTAGCCAGAAGTATCATATCATCAAATTCCTTAATTACCTTTATTTTAATCCACACAATTTAAATCAGACCAAACAATTAAGTTTTATCTTAAAATGTTCATGTTATAATATTCTGAAATAACTGCAATTTTTCAAAAAATAGTTTTTTATCAAAGTAAGTTATAAGAATCATATGCTCTTAGAGAGCTGCTAAAGGAAGTCATGGTTTGCAAATGATATTTATTATCAAATAAAAGTCACCATGAATTCTTCCCCTCTCCATGATTTTTGGTCTTCAAATGAGGAATTATTCAAGAAGATATGAGTTGACTTCCAGCCAAGATGAAGGCATAGGCAGATACACTTTGCTTCCTCATACAACCAAAAGGACAACAACAAAATTAAAAACTAAAAGTAACCAGAATTGCCAGAAAATCGAACTGTATGGAAGTCCAACAAAGAAAGAGTTAAAGAAATATTCATCCAGACCAGATGGGCAGCAAGAGAAGACAGGATACTTGGTAAGGTGGTGGCTGGTGGGCTAGATGGAGATGGCGGCTGGTGGACCAGGCACTCTCACATTTGCATACAGATAGACTGGGAGGAACAGGGAACAACACAGACCATGCAACCGAGTGTTCCAGTGTGGGAAAATAAAGCCTCAAAACCCCTGACTGTAAAACCTGTGGGGGTTGCAGCAGCAGGAGAAACTCCCAACCTCACAGGGAAGTTTGTTGGAGAGACCCACAGAGTCCTAGAATGTACAGAAAACCACCTACCCAGGTATCAGCACCAGAAGAACCCAATTTGCTTGTTGGTAGCAGAGGAAGTGACTGAAGGCCAGCCAAGAGCTGAGCAAGTGGCATGGTTCCCTCTCAGATTCCTCCCCCACATACAGCACTATAATGCAGTGAGGTGGGTTGCCTTGCCTTGGGGAATACCTAAGGCTCTGCCCCTTACCATGTAACAAGCATGGGGAGACAAAAAAATATGGCCAAATGAAGCCAGAGTTCTATTTTTGGAGATCAAAGCTCCAAATATAGAACTAAACAATGAAGAGATAGCCAACCTATCAGATGCACAGTTGAAAACACTACTAATCAGGTTGCTCACAGAAATGTTTGAGTATGGTCCCAAAATGGAGGAAATAAAGGCTATGCAAACTGAAATAAAGGAAAATGTACAGTGAATCAACAGTGAAGGGAAGGAAACCAGGACTCATATCAACAGTTTGGACCAGAAGGAAGAAATAAACATTCAACCAGAACGGAATGAAAAAACGAGAATTCAAAAAAATGAGGAGCGGCTTAGGAACCTCCAGTATAACTTTAAATGTTTCAACATGCAAATCACAGGGGTGCCAGAAGGAGAAGAGGAAGAGCAAGAAGTCGAAAACTTATTTGAAAAAATAACAAAGGAGAACTTTCTCAGTCTAGAAAAGGAAATAGACTTCCAGGAAGTCTGGGAAGATCAGAGAGTCCTAAAGAAGTTGGACCCAAAGAGCAACACACCAAGGCACATATAATTATATTACCCAAGGTTAAAGATAAGGAGAGAATCTTAAAAGCAGCAAGAGAAAAGGACACAGTTACCTACAAAGGGGTTCCCATAAGACTGTCAGCTGATTTCTCAAAAGAAACCTCACAAGCAAGAAGGAACTGGCAAGAAGTATTCCAAGTCATGAAAGGCAAGGGCCTACATCCAAGATTACTGTATCCAGCAAAGCTATCATTTAGAATGGAAGGGCAGATAAAGTGCTTCCCAGATAAGGTCAAGTTAAAGGAGTTCATCATCACCAAGCCCTTATGATATGAAACATTAAAGGGACTTATCTAAGAAAAAGAAGTTGATCAGAAATGTGAACAGCAAAATGACAACAAACTCACAACTATCAACAACTGAACCTAGAAAAAAAAAAACAAAAATGAACTAAGCAAGCAACTAGAACAGGAACAGAATCACAGAAATGGAGATCACATGGAGGGTTATCAGTAGGGAGTGGGAGTGGGGAGAATGGGGGAAATGTACAGGGAAAAAGAAGCATAAATGGTAAGTACAAAATAGACAGGGGGAGGTTAAGAATAGTATGGGAAATGAAAAAGCTAAAGAACTTATATGTATGACCCATGGACATGAACTAAGGTGAGGGAATGCTGGTGGGAGGAGGTGTGCAGGATGGAGGGGAATATAAGGGAGAAAAAAAATGGGACAAGTGTAATAGCGTAATCAATAAAATATATTAAAAAATAAAATATGAGGTAGTATGAGGAAGCTTTAAAGACTCTTTTTAAAAAAATGGATTGAGGCAAAAAGCATGGTGACAGTGAAACAAAAAATGTCTTTTAGGGTTGAAATGGACACGGAATTATGTCTAACAGTAGAGACAAGCTTCTAAGGCTAGGTCTATCTCTTCAACCACATTTTTAAAACAGGGATGACAGAAGCTCCTAACTAATAAGATTAGAAGAAAATAAGTAGTGCTATGATTATCTTGAAATAGCATATAAACAGATAAAAAGAAAAAAAAAACTAGACCTTTGGGAACCAAACTGGGGCAGGATAACTAATTCCACCCTGACTTGCAATGCCAGACCTCCAGAATTTAGGTGAGCCCACCTCAGAAACTAAGGTTCAGAGGAGCTAAAAAGGCACTCTATTAAAACCACAGCTCTCACAGAGGCATTGTGTTCATGGAAAGGATGAAACCATGCAGTCCGCGTGCATGGCACAGCCAATGGGTTTCAGATGTCTATTTTTACTCAATGGTCCTTTCGTGTCTGGTAAATTCATGTACCATAGGATGGTCTCTAAATTTTGTTTAGTTTTAAACATTTTTCACATTATAATTGTTTTCAAAAATAGTGTTCCTCTTTTTAAATTCTGTGCATTTTTTGCATACGTTTTAAACAATTTGTTAAATTTATCATTTTTTCTCCATTAGTAATACATGTTCTCATTTAACAAAACCTTTTTTGAATTTTATTTTTTCTTCAGATTTAGTCAATGTTTTCAACTGCTAGGTAATATATTAGCAACTTCTCTGGAGCCTGGATTGTTTTTTAATTTATAAAACATTTTAAAAACTGTTGTTTATTTTCAGTTTTACATTTTTATTTTAAATTTATTTTCATCTAGCAATGCCAATTTTAACCATTTAGCAATGTGGTCATCATTTTTTAGTATATTTTCTTTACATCTAAAAAGGATTTCTTATAAAGAAAACTAATATCTATATTAAAGATAATGCCTGTTTTTATTTGTTTTTTCTAAAAGGTTAATAAGATTTTAAATACTAGTATCTTACATGACAGTGTGAAACAATCTGATCAGAATCTGTCTAGACCCTTGTAACCCTTATTCTCAGAGGTATCACTATATCCTACATTCTACTTATACCAACATACTATCATTATTTCCAAAATTTGACAAAGAATTTTTTATGAAGTGAACAAGGGATTATAAACTGAAAGGATGCAAAGAGTAACTAAAATACAACTTATTTGTTATTTCTACTAGTTCAAATTTTACAAATCTACTTTTTAATCTTTCAGCAATTTTCTTCAGACTGCCATTGTCCCTTAATCAGCAACATCTACAGAAGATTCAAAAAGGTTTTTTTTAATTACAGAAGGAAGAATCTTGCGTGATCACAGCAGTGAAGCCACAATGGTGGAGTAGCATGTTGTAAAAGAAAATATAAAGGCTTTGTGTCAGACAGACTTGAGTTCTGATATCTGTTCTGTTATATACTAGCTATATGGCCTTGGGTAAATTAAGTTTTTTCTATAAAATAGGAGGAAAATAGTTAGTACTAAGTAAAGAGTGTATTTAAAAGTATTATAGCACAATATTCTATTAATGCCAATTCCTTTTTTATTCCTGTTACTCTCATTCAAGAAATAGATTTATGAAGCGCTATACAATTAAAACACTATGTTGGGAACCTTTGGAAATACAAATATGAATGAGATGTGATCTAAAGAAGTCTACAGACCAGAGAGGTTAAAACACATGTCATTTTTTCAAAAAGCAAATAAATCATTTAGTCTCATGACACACAATAAATAGTTTCCCTGCTGAATTGGTTAGGTAAGCCAGCTGGTTCATGGAATGGTTTATCTTTCCATTTTTGACCAGCTCTGCCCTGCCTGGTAAGAGAGAGGCCAAGACGAGGTCTGGGAGGAAGCAGAAATGGCCTATATGCAGTGGGAGCAAAGGGCATTGTCTAGGCAAAGACAGGTGGGAAGCTGAATGTCATGACCCTGGGATGAAATGTACAGCAAAACCCAAAATTAAAGGGAATGGTTGTTACCAGAAAGCTGTCCCCAAAGAACTAGTTCTGGGAGTACTGGAATGAGTCCAATGACAAAGTCCCTCCAGGAAGACTAATGAGCCCATTGTTCAGGACTGGGTGCTCTTAAGGTATAAGAATCTTTGGGGAAAAGCTCAAGATCTCTGCAGCAAAAAAAATTCCCCCAATTAACTAGAAGTGATTGACTCCGAGAACCCTGGCTGTGTCACTTCTCTTAAGTTTGTTCCATTCTGTGAGAAGATATTTTCACTAGCAGATATGACAAAAGCTCTAAAATGCATCCCAGTCCACATACACATTATTACGGGAAAACGGGTTGGACAACGTTTTACTCAGAAGAGCCCAATTTTCAAATCTACTCATAAACCTTGGTGCTTGCATCATATTAGCAGGACAAAATTGAAAGAAAGCTCCTTTATTCAAGCTGAATCCTTTTCCCATCTGAATATATTAAAGTTTGCCTGCCCTTCATCACAGCTCTATTCCAGATATATAGCTTTAGTGTTCAGCATAGATAAAACAGACCAGGCTATGTCTGCTCTTCCTCTAAGACACAAGGAGTCCAAAATATTGACAAGTAGCTGGTGGAGATCCATAAAATTTATATGTTTAGGGAGTGAATACAGTTGCCTTCCTAAAATCAAATGTGGTTTGTTGTTTGGATTTTTTTTTTTTTTTGATACATTGGAGATTGAATTTAGAGTTCCCAATGAATGCAGAATCCATTAACTATTACATCATGCTGACCTGAGATGTCAGAAAACCAGAGCTGGGCTTCAGAATCCACTTAAAAAAGAGCATGATAGGAGGTGGCCAAAGGAAAGAATGTCAAAAGAGACAGTTTCTTCCATTCTTGTTTGCCCTGCCTCATTGCAAGACGCCACTTACTATGCAGGGCTCTTTCATCTACATTAGTTGATTACTTCTCCATTTATATAAATGAGGAAAATAGAGGGCTTTGAAAGTTAAATAATTTCCTCCTAAGTCACAGAGCTTACACATAGCATGTTGTACACTGAAACCCAGAGCTTTCTAACTGGGAAATTGTCAGTTTTCATCACTTTGCCAGTCAGTCCTTTCTTCCATTTCCACACTTCTTACTGGTCTCTTCCACCACATCTCCCAGTTCCATCATTTTGAAATTACTGTTCTCCTATTATATTTGTTAGAGAGTATGTGAGTGTGCCATGTACCTAGAACAATTCACAGAGGATAAGTAGCTATGACGCATATCTACAACCTTTAAAACCACAAAACTCAATTCACAAATGTGGTGGCATTCTTGTACTGTAAAGTCTCAAGTTCTCAGTTTGAGTGTAAAAGAGGTCACTGACTTTTAAGTGTGTAGAGGATAGGAACAGGAGAGGTGATTATATCAAGATGCCCTGGGAAATGTGCTCAAATGTTTCAAAATCTATTGGGCAGTGCCAAGGTACTGGGACAACAGGTGGGCAGGGAACGTGTTGATGAGAGTAATGAAAAAAATTCCTGGATTCATTATACAGGGTTTGGCACAAATAACATCCCTTTTCATTACAAAATCATAAGCGTGTAATTCTGTAATATAACAACACCACACTCAAGCACACCACATGACATTTTAGGTGAAATGTTCAAATTAAAACTATAAACTATTATACCCGTATTATTACCCTACCAACCACACTCCAGCAGGTGTTGCTTCTGCCAGACCTTGTATATTGCTGTGTAACAAATTATCTCAAAACTTAGTCACTTAAACAACAGGCATTTATTATCTTATAATTGATGCGGGTTATGAATCTGGGCACAGCTTACCTGAGTTCTCTGCTTCAGGGTTTCTCACGAGGCTGTGATTAAGGAACCAGTAAGGGTTGGTCCAAATGACATTGGAGGGGAGAGCATTACACAGAAATGTGTGCACCAAGAGGCAGGAGTCGCTGGGAGCCAGTCCAGAAGCTGCCTATCACTGTCCCCTAGGAGACCGTAATCCCTCTTTCCAGTCCCTCCCTCCTCTTAGTTCCTTTTTTAATCCAAATGGCAGGCTGGTTCATTGCTAGCTTGTCTTCACTGAAAATACTTGACAATAACTTGAAAAGAAAACTTGGATTGTCCAGTCTAGAGCTGGTTTGTGGAGAAGGTGAGAGATTGGGGGTTTTACTCACGTTCTTTGTTTTGAGGATGGAAAGAGCTAACGCAAGGTAAGGAAATTTGAGCTATGAGTGAAAATGCAGTTCTATTTAATTTATCCATGTCATTCCATTTTTCTATTCACAGAGCTTATTAACAGCTGGATATATATTAAATAAATCTAAAAGTAGCTGACCCTTAAAAATTCATGATCATTCTGTTAACTTTTCATCAGAAACCACAAAAAAAGTTGTATCTGATCTGGCCTATTAGATTGTATGTGTAAACACCTGAAATCAATATGAATAATACCTGGGTTACTTTCTTAGATAGGCCACTAATTTCTTTTTTGCACTTTGGTTTCCATGGTAACAAATCTTTACTTCAGCTGTTCAGAATAAACTGATGCACAGGGAGTCCTTGCCTGGGTTTACACACTGTGAGTAATTCTGGAATCTGAATCATTATGGGCACCTGAAAGAAAAATGTCTTTCTTTAGGGTCAGCATGCCCTGACTGCCGCCATTGTCCCCAAACACCTTTAATATCAGAGTATATTTTTATTAAAAATCTCAAAAGATATTTATGGTAACTCAGATGTTAACAAAAGAAAAATACTTTGAAAACACCAGGATTTTTATGCCATTTGACTCAGCACACAGCTCATATAAATATTGCTTTGCTTATGCTAACACTACAAATTCTGAAAGAGAAATTCTATAAGGCTGCTATTGTTTGAAGTTTTTGTATATTTAGACTCGCCTCTGAGCCAGACTTCTGTATTGAGTCCTGTTGCTGGAACTAAAATGGATACAGTTGTTTCCTAGAGCACCATGCGCAGCAGGGAGTAGCAGGGGACACTGGATTCAAGCCCACAGAGTTCCGCTGTGGCCAGGGACTGGAGACCTGGCTCTGACAGGGCAATCCTATTAAGAATTCTGAAATCTGAGAAAGCTCCACTGCACTTGTGGAGTCCAGTCCGGTGCCCATTCCTAGAACTTGCTGGGCCTCCAGAAGCCCACCCCATGATTGAGTGAGCACTATGGTTTTAGATATCCCACACATCCTTCAATGAATTCCAATACCAGTTAAAATCTAATGTTACCCCAGCTCATAGATTTTGCATGCCTCTCAACCACCGTCCCTGCCACTCCCTCTAAGTGCCTGACATGCTGGTTTCTTTTATTTATTTATTTTTCTTTTCATAGAATTTATTGGGGTGACACTGGTTCACAAACTTACACAGGTTTCAGGTGCACAATTCTGCAAGATATGATCTGTCCACTGTACGTGTTTTCACCATCCCAAGTCAAGTCTCTGTCCATCACCATTTATACCCCCATAGCCTTCTCCACCTCCCTCCACCCCGCCTCCCCCTGCTGGTAATTAGCTCCCCCAATGCCTAGACCCCCAGTGCCCAGCCCTTGCCTGACTCAGTCTCATGCTTGTTGTTTTCTCTGCCTGAACTGTTCTTTCCCCTGATTTTGAACACTTCTTCTTCCAGACCTCAACTGACACCCACCTAAAGAGAAGTTTCCTGAATATTATCAAGCTCCTTATTTTTTACTATAGAAATTTATTTCATCCACAATTCAATTTATTTCATCCACACTCTAAGTACTTTTAAATTATTTCTTATATGTTTGATGTTTAATTTCCCCAGAAGAATGTAAGTTCTGGGAGGACGGAACCAACTCTTTCTTGTTCGTTACTATATATCCTCAGTGCCTAGCACAGTGCCTGGCATATAGCAATCATTAAATAAATACATATTGAATGTTGGATCACTCTAACATTCAAAGTGATTTTAACTCATTTTGAAAGCTCATTGTAGTCTGAGTAGATATATTCTATGTGAACATTTCAGAGGGAACAAATCGAGGCTGAATCTGAAAGGAATATATCAATGCAATCATGGAAAATTTTTAAATGTATACATAGTATTATCTTATTTATTTCCACTTGAATGAATGGATCTACCACTTAGGAGAAGAGTGTGGTTAAGAAAGGGGCCTATTTGTGTCTAAATGGTGTGTGTATATAAAAGTCTTTGTAAATTATAAAACACATTTTTAAGGAAGTTTAATTTTTGCTATAAGAGTGTAATCCAAGGCTAGCATCTGGGTGATACTTCTTGAATTCCTGTTTCTCTTAAGAAAATATCCCAAGAAGACAAGAAGATAACGTGCAACACAGGGAGCTAAAGAAAATAGACTTTCATTTATGGAGAATCCTTGAATCATTAAATTTGATACACATTAATGAGAGAGAAACAGTTTAATGTACTCCTATCTCTTTATCATTTATTTATCTTTTATCTAGTCCTTCCTGAGGAGGAAAAAAATGCATTTGGGGTGGGGCAGTTGGGAGAGGGGTGTGAATCAGATTAAAGATATTAGAGGTTTGAATTATGGCTTATCCGTTTGCTAGCCATGTGATCTTGGGCAAGTCACTTTTTCTGAACCTAATATGCAAAAGGCTTTAGCAAAGATCATATAAAATAGGGAATGTAAAGGGTTTTGTAAATTACTAAGCAATGTAGAGAAATGTGTATTGTTCTTTGCTAATAATGGAAAATCTACCAGTTCTTAAATTCTTGTCTAAAAATTTCACTTCTTGATCTGTTTTAGAGTTAAAAAATTCCATTTGTTTAAATACTATATATACTCCTTCTCTCCTTGCAGGATTTATGAGGTGCTAACAAGTAGATTTAGATCTGCCTGTCGTGACTCACTCTAAAATGGAATATTTGCCTTTCAAAATACTCTTGATTTATTTTATGTAAAAAAGCTTATGTTAACTTTTGGCTTTGTGTTAAATTGGAATAACATTGATTGACCATGGATGTTTTCTCGCTTTCTTTTTTTTCCAAATGGGACACCACCTCAGTTTATCCAGGAAAACTTATTTTGTCACGAACTTTTGTTAATTGTGGCCTTCATATAGTACAGAAAGTGATAGCATAGTTCGGTTCTCAGAACTTCTTTTAGTTCTATTTCTAGAATGCATAAAACCTTTACAAAAAGGTTCTGTTCAGAGATTTTTCAGGAAGAAAGGGAGAGGTGAGAAAACAGTCAAATTACTTAACAACCAACCCCTGTCCAGTCTTCTACACAAGTTTCTCACACGTGTGACTTTGAAGCTACCTGCCTGGTGGCCTGTCACTATCATCTTGTGTGTGGATTTTTGGAACCCTAGGTCAATATCCCACCAGCTTTCCTTTTGCTACTGTCTTGATCTTTCATTCCTATTTCAGTGGATTGGGAGTCCTTTATGACTCTTAATGTCTGCAACCTTCACTGCCCTTGGGAAGGGAAAGCTGACCACCAATCAAGTAATTCAATACAGTGCAATCACAGAGACCAGAGCTGGCTGGGCCAGTGACAGCATCTGACCTAAGGGTAGCTAGATTATCGGCTTGTTCATAGCTCATTAAGTGAATTTATGAGACATTGCTGCCAAATTACTGTAATACTAACTGTGCCAATTAGAGTCTTTCTTGAGAAGTTTGAATATGAGGCATTCCAAAGGAGCTAAGGATCAGAAGTGGAAGACAGAAGCTAGAGAACACATTGACAGAAAGCAGTAAGCAGAAACCAGGAGTAGTCAACATAAGGAATGGGAGTATACAGCAGTGATTTTCTGTAATAGCAAGAGGACAAGAAAAGGTGGCAAATCCCTCTAGTCAGTGATAACCATTCCTAAGGCAGCAACTATTAGAGTGATTACCGTGTGCCTATTATTGCCATCAGAGTAGTATAGCTATGGCTTTAAAATCTTTTCCTCTCTATGTATCCTTAAAAGTATCTACGTATTTAGTATTTAATATTTAATATTTAAATGAGACTTTGGAGACCCCCATTGCCAGAGGTTACCTAGTAGGCTTCCTTCCTTGCAATGGATGAGAACAAAGTCCATGATTCTAATACTGCCTATTACTGTGATCACACGCACATCTTGTACACTGGCTTCAGTAAATGACTCCCTACTTTGGTGCTTCACCTGGTAATAGAGTCAGTCATAGAGTACTAGACCCCTACCACGTTCTCTTTAGTAATTTCATGGACTGGATTCTATCTCCTAAATCTTGGTATTTTGGTTGGATTTTCATTATTTCTGCCAGATTTTTCTGCTGCTAGCTGGCTTGCTGGACTCTATCTATCTACCTGGTACCTGCTGCCAAGTCCTCTGAATTCTTTTTCCACCTACCCAAAAGCAGACCTCCCAGATGGTGAAGTGTAGGATAACCTATGGGCAGCTCACCAGGAGATGATGCAGACTTCCTGCCACCTACTCACTACTTTCCCACATTGCCTGCTGCATCCTGCCCTGCTTTATTCCTGACCTGCCCTGGGTTTGACCTACCTTGATAACCAGTGTACCCCCTACACTATCTGTCTATAATACTGTCTATTACACTGCTCATTAGAGGTGACTTCCCTTCCACCTTAAGCCAGATAATTGCAATAACTCTTAACTATTGGGATATCTTGAGTTGCTCATCCTTTCAAATACACCCTATAAATCACTTTTATTACTATTTAAATGATACTTTGGAGATTTGCCCATATTGAAAAACCATTATGTAAAATACTTAAGTGGAACTTCTTATCCAGGAATTCAAGGTATTCTCCCATCTCTCTCTCCTTCTGCCTATATGAACTCTCTGGCTCAGCTTGAAAAGCCTTGCTCCCTACTTTCTAAAATTACTTTAGCTATTCCTTTTTCTTCTCCTTGAGTATTATGTCCTGCTATATTGCAATATCCTCTATTGGAATATTATAATATATTACAACATCTAGCAATTTGAATCCCACTCAAGTCTTATGTACCGTATTTTTTGGACTATAAGATGCACTTTTTTCCCCCAAATTTGGGAGGAAAGTGGGGGTGTGTCTTATAGTCCGAATATAGCTTACCTAGCTTGCTACAGGATTTCTGCTTTAAAGGACATTATTAAATATTTTACCACATTTTTGCTTCAATTTTTTTTTCCTATTTTCCTCCTCTAAAACTTAGGTGTGTTTTATGGTCCAAAAAATATGGTAGTTTATTAATTCAACCAAAAGACAGTTTTGAGTGACCATCATTTCTCAGACACAATATCAGTTTGTAGTTATTCAAAGAGATACATGACTGCTTGCCCTCAAAGAGTTTACATTCTGAGCAGGAGAGTAACCATAAAGCAAAGAAATGACTGAAGAATATACAATGGTGAGACCACTGATAGAAAGAGGCTTTAAATTTTATCTAGCACCATAAAGGGAACAAACAAAAGTTTCAAGAATGGTGGCCCTTCATCTACATCTTCATTTAATGATATACAAATGTTAGTCTGTTCGTAAAGATGAAGACTTTGTAGATGAAATAAGCTATAGGGGCAAAAGTATAGATATTAAGATGTTATATTGTGTATATACAAATGGCAAGTGTCAGAAGGGAGTCATGGTGTAAGATGGGGGTGGACAGAGAAACGACAAAAATCAGATTATTGGGTCTGCACGTAGAGAATTACATGGTCAGTTTTGAGTGTTAGAAACGTTAGTCACGTCTCTCCTATCTGCCCCTTGTCACTACAATTGTTGCTTCTTCATCTACAATTATATAGATACCATAAAATCCAGACTCTTCCTTTGTATCACTATACAGCTGCTTCCTTATCCCCATCCTTATTTTCCAACCACAATTGTTTTAGTATTTAATAATTCCTTGCCCTCCTCATGTCGGAAGTACCTCTTTTTAAAAACAAAATGTAACAGTAATTCAGTCAACAAATGTTTATTTGTAGTGGATAATGTAGAGTGCCACCAGATCTCACTGTAAGACCCAGATGCTCATTCTCCAGCTTCTAGAAATGTTGGAAACTGGTGAGTCACAATCGTGACCTGTCCAGTAATCTAATTCTGTAGAAGGCAGGTGCCTTTTCGAACATTTGCTGTCTCCGGGAGTAGTTAGCATTCAATAACTGATCATGTGTGAGTACAAAGGCTGATCCCTCTTGTCTGCACTCAGGACAATGCTTTCGCCAGCACCAGAAAAGCCTGAAGACTCAGTTAAGATGCAGTCTGCAACTGCATCTCAGTTCACCTCCGTCCACCCAATTATGCTACCCTAATCCCCCCCAGGTACTAATCTGATAAACAAACTCCCCAATAAACTTCCTAAATTCAAATCTCAGAGTCCACTTCTCAGAGAATACAACCTACAACATTCTTCAGTGCCAATCAGGGTGCCAAGAAGGAAAGCTCTCAAGAATTTCATTTATTATTAAGATCTTTATTATTATTATTATTATTATTTATTAATAGCACATCCAGTACGTTACAAGCAGTGTCATGTCTGGACGTGTTGCAAAGAGCAGGACATGACCTGGGTAATGTCAATTCAGCCTCCCCGTCTGCCGGCAGGAGAGCCTGCCAAGGAGGAGGCCTTCAGGTTCTCCATCTTGCCAAATGCTCCAGGATTAAGTATAAATTGGAGCAATCTTGTTTTACCCAGTCTGGCAATTTATAGGCCCAGAAGGTTGTAAAATCACTTTTACTCAGATGCTTAAAAAACAAAATTACTTCCTGGTATCAAAGTCGTGATGATGGTCCTTTTTAGAAGAATAGCAGGCCAGATGATGTCTTAAAAGATCTTCTAAGGAGAGAAAAATGAATGTCAGTATTAAAATTGATGCACAGTTGGAGGCAGAAGCTATTTCAGTCTTGATCAAGAATGCATTAAGGTCCTCAATACATTTGCTTGGGGTATTTCCCGGTATCAGGGCTTTATTGTGGGCAGGCATCACATCCCATAGATTAAGCCTACATCTTGGTACTATTTTTAATAGAGTTTTCTGACTAATAAGATTGTGTAGTAATGATAATCAATTATAATCCTGCATTGAAACCACAAATCTGTTATTTAAGAAGGAGGGTTCCTGAACAAATGGCCACCGGTACTTTTTTCAAAAGAGACGATAATGATTTTTCCCCAGACGAACAACAAACCTGCTGTATCATCCTGGACTACTTTTAAAGCGAGGTGAGTTTGCAACTCCAAAGGATAAAATTAAAACATGCACATTCTCTCACACTGGCATTATTTATCAAAATGACCATTCTTTTTACAGCTTAAAATGGCACACTGATGATAATTACTTTAATCTATTTTTTAGTGCACCATAAGATGCTTGAATTGCTGATGTAATTTTGAAGTCAATCTTTATTTACAGCCAGCAGTCTCCCAAGGTGTAAGGATTGGTCATTCATAAAAAGCTAAGTAGAATATCTATTCATAGACTGTGCCAATGAGGAGTAGATACTCAATTTAGAGAGTAAAAGTGAAATAAAAAATAGAACTTGTTTATTTCCTCTCAAACTTTTCATATTTTCTTATATTAACTTTCATGTAAATAAAGTCATTTTTCTTTTATTAGCCTAAAAGATAAATTCTCCAAATTTCCTGAGTCTTTCTGGGTATTTTAAAAAGATTATTCATTTCCCATTCATTCTACAAACATTCATCTTGTATGTTTTATGAGCCAGCATTGCTGAGAAGGGACATAATTATAAAGAGCCCTATAATATAGACTCCATTTGTGCAGTGTGACCTCGGATGGTTTCTTCACTGTTCTTTACCAGTGACAGAAAAGTAGGCACTCCATAATTACTTGTTGAGTAAATAAGTAAGACATGGTCTCTGACTTCAACAAATTTATGACCTGATAGGAAAATTACCACTTAGTGAATTTTTAATGTGGGAAGAGACCTGCTTTTCCAAGTTGTCACTCAGAATATGACCCAGCTTCTGCCTGATCTTAGAATAATAAACTTATCTTTGAGTTCTCTCAACCTTTCCAACTCCACCCAAAGTGGGGTGAGAGCCAGATCCTCTTCTCTGGGACACTGACCAGGGTACCACCTAAATGTGTACCCCTCTTATTTGCCTGTGCTTTTCCCAAGAGAGGAGATGCGTAACTATCCTGGAACAAGAGTAAAGAATATTGGCTCAGAAATTTTTCTTTCAAATCTATTGTAAAGTCAAGAATCACAGCCTGAATTGACTGTTTCCTGCTCTTTGCATTTTCACAATTACAACTCTATTTTGAGGCACTCATAACATCTAGGAGGAAGAATGATGGGCTAAACAATGGATTTGCATTTGCACAGGGAAAAAAAGAATTCTCTTATTAATTTAAATAATAATCCAGACATTGTATTATTTTTAAAGATGAGAACATTGAGTCTCACAGAGGCTAGGAACTTGTTTATGTTTACAGTATTGGTACCAGATTCAGTACTCGAATCTAACTTCCCCCTAATTCTTGCTCTTACAGCATTACTGGTAATATCTCCATTTTCAGAGATTAAAAGCCTAAAATTGGAGAGATTAACTGATTTATTCAAGATCACACCATTAACATACTACAGAGGCAGGATTGGAACCCGGATCATCAACACTACTGTGTGTTTTTTGCTATCGTGTTTTTATACTGCCTATCCCTTTCCCATGCCTTGGATTTCCCATTCACCTAATGAAAATGGTATTCTTGGAATTGTTTCATGGAATCAATGGAGTTAATATTTCCAATTACAGAAGATATTTAATTATATAACATTACCACGAAATAGAATTTGTATTTCCAAAGAAAGCATCCACATTGACATCTAATTTTCTTTGCTTTCAAATTGATTTCAGAGCTATAAGTTAATAATACAATAACAACGGTTATTATATAATGTGTGTTAAACAATGCCACATGTAAATTTAAAAGTTAGTGAATATTTCTATGATTATCACAATAGAAAAACAATATCTTCAGAATAGAAAATGCCCTAACTAGCTATCTGGTATTATAGAGGAGCTAGCATACCTCCCAAAGTGCCTACCAGTTTTCTGGGAATGTTTTTCTCCACAGCTGGGTCTGTCCCTCAAAGCTGCCAGAGAAGATCTATTGTAGATTCTCTGTATGGAAATAATTAACCTAGGGAGAATAAACAAGGATAAGAGAAATTTCCCCTGGTAGACACAAACACTCACATCCGACTCACGATAACGAGGCAGAACAGACAGTCTAACCGTACTGACAGGGAATCTTTGGTACGTGCACTCCATAACCACCTGCTGCTTATTATTTTTTGTACCGCATTCAAAACGCACTGCTTTGTGGGGTGTTATAAGCAACCCAGATCGCTCCACAGCAACAACCACAATAACAAAACTAGATTATAGCTTCGAGTTTGCAAATTTTCTGAGTAAAATCTCAGGTTAACTTGGGCCAGAGTATCATGTGAAAATATTGTTCAGGGACTTTGTGTGGTCCATATTGTATGAGCATAGTTACAGCTAATAACTACATGTTAAATCTTTTTTTTGATGAAACATAAATATGTATTCAAAGAATATTTTAACCAAAATAATTTCTCATATTAAGAAGGAAACCTAAGAGCAGCAAAGTATGCAGTCCCACAAACTACACTGAGAAACTTATATGAGGTTATGATCTCATTTAATGTTTGCATCTCTAGCAATCTTATAATGTCCTCCTTGAGGGTATTTTTACTCTAACTGAATAAAACCTATAACACTACTGAACTGATTTTCAAGAATACCAGCTAATATGTTAGTGTTCTGTCTTCACGCTCTGATGGCACATTAAGGTGGTACCTATGGCACTTGCTCACAGATAATTCTCCCAGAGACTTCAGAAAAGGAATAGCAATTCCAGTGACAAACAGCTCACATAATCTGAAAAAATAACTTAAAATAACTAATAATGTGTTGAGAACATACTTTAAAATAATTTCTTCAGAGAGCAAAAAAGCAAAGAATGTTCATAATCTGAAAACAGAAAAAGAAGATACCTGGGAAATTTTTTAAAAAGCTTAAAGCCAACTTTTCCCTGGGAAGCAAAATCAGCCTGTTTTGACAGCATTGCAGACCATGGGAACTGAGTAACGGAATCAAGGACTCCTCACAGTGAAGGGCCTAAGAGAACCTCTCTGCACAAAATTGAGATTTGGGGGAAAGAACAAGAAATACAGCTTCCATTTGGAAGGGTCAACAAGTTGCTTTTCTATAAAGCTCCCTGGTAACTTGTAAACACAATTTTGCTCTCAAAATCTGAGTTTTTTAGCCTGGATTCACACTATTTGCATGGCCAACAAAGACTTTCAAGTGGTCCCACATCGGCAATGATATCAGGTAACTAGTGGGAGCAAACAAGAATGCTCTCAAAGGAATGCGATCATATCCAGGCTTCAAAGAATTATCACAGCGGAAGTCTTAAAGAATTTGAGCCCATTATGAAAAAATTCATGAAATATGTGAACAAATAAGGTAAAATCAGTGAGAACTAGAAAAAAAAAAGATACTAGCAAATATTTCGGACATTAAAATTTATCAGAAAGAGAATATAAAATGAGTGCTTGTCATGTTTCAATATTTATTAAAATTATGAGCACCCTTGCAAGAAACTATAAATTAAACAGTAAAGTTTGAAATCAGTGAAATATAATTTTTAAATAAAAAATAAAATAAAATGTAAAACATTTGACAAATTAAAGATTTCATACAGCTGAAGATAATTTGGTAAACCAAGAAATAATCGCAAAGGAGTTATTCTGAAAGCAGCATAAAGTTATAAAAATATAGAAAATATAAAAGAGGCTAGTTAGGATGGAGTGAGGTCTTACATATATCTAATCAGAGAACCAAAAAGATATGGTAGGAAAAAAATCAGAATAAGGCAATAATAAAATGAATAAAAACCAAATAGTTTTACTAAATTATGGAAAGTACACAACCTAACATCCCAGAAACCCATTGATTGCCTTAATAAAAATATATGTATAATCTATATTTACATTGTTAGTCATCAGTTACTTTTTAAGAAAGTGTAGGGTGCTATAAACGTCCTTGAGGAAAACATTGGCAGGAAAATCTCAGACATTCCACGCAGCAACATCCTCACAGACATGTCCCCTAAAGCAAGGGACATAAAGGAAAGAATAAACAAATGGGACCTCATCAAAATAAAAAACTTCTGCATGGCTAAAGAAAACAGCGCCAAATTACAAAGAGAACCAACAGTATGGGAAAACATATTTGCTAATGATACCTCAGACAAGGGCCTGATCTCCAAAATATATAAAGAACTCACATGACTCCACTCCAGGAAGACAAACAACCCATTTAAAAAATGGGCAAAGGACTTGAACAGATACTTCTCCAAGGAGGACATACAGAGGGCCCAGAGACATATGAAAAGATGCTCAGCATCACTAGCCATCAGAGAGATGCAAATTAGAACCACAATGAGGTACCATCTCACACCAGTCAGAGTGGACAACATAAACAAATCCACAAACAAATGTTGGAGAGGATGCAGAGAAAAGGGAACCCTAGTGCACTGTTGGTGGGAATGCAGACTGGTGAGGCCACTGTGGAAAACAATATGGAATTTCCTCAGAAAACTAAAAATGGAACTGCCCTTTGAACCAGCAATTCCACTGCTGGGATTATACCCTAAGAACCCTGAAACACCAATCCAAAAGAACCTGTGCAGCCCAATGTTCATAGCAGCACAATTTACAATAGCCAAGTACTGGAAGCAACCTAAGTGCCCATCAGCAAACGAGTGGATCCAAAAACTATGGTATATTTACACAATGGAATTCTACGCAGCAGAGAGAAAGAAGGAGCTTATACCCTTTGCAACAGCATGGATGAAACTGGAGAGCATTATGCTAAGTGAAATAAGCCAGGAGGTGAGGGACAAATGCCATATGATCTCACCTTTAACTGGAACATAATCAATAGAAGAAAAAAGCAAACAAAATATAACCAGAGACATTGAAGTTAAAAACAATCTAACAAAAGCCAGGGGGTAGTGGGGTGGGGACAGTGGGAAGAGGGGATTACAGGAACTAATATAAAGGACACATGGACAAAATCAAGGGGGAGGGTGGAGGTGGAGGAGGGAGGTGGGTTCAGCTGGGGTGGGGTGGAGGGATGGGGAGAAAGGGCATACAGCTATAATTGAATAACAATAAAAATTTTTTAAAAAAAGAAAAGAAAGTGTAGGGTGCTAAACACAACTGTGATATCTAAATAAGCTTGAGATAAAAGAATGATTTTAAACTGAGAGCTACAGTAGAAAACAAAAGCAGTGGAAGATTCCTTAATGTGCATAGAAAAAATAAATATCAACCTAGAATTCTATACAAGCAAAGCAAAATAATAATGAAATTTTATTTGTTTTTAGCCAAACAAAAACTAAAAGTTACTGCAAACTCTCACTAAATAAAACTCTAAAAGTTCTACCTCACACAAAAATAAAATTATTATAGCATTCTGAGATGGAAATATGATATGATGGGCAATGATTTGGGTAAATCTATAAAACATTGTTTTTAAAATAATAATAATAATATCTAATGTATGGCATTAAAATACAGATTAAGAATACTAGACACAAATACAATATAATTTATTTGGGGAGTTGTGATCACAGTTAAAACATTTTAAGGTGCCAGTACATTTCAAGTACTGGATAAGGATATCGCTCAACTACATACATTGTTTAGTTAAACATGCATATGAAACTATCTAGGATAATCATTAAAAAAACAGAGAGGGTGTAATTTGTAAAACAGTAAAGTGTAAAAATGCAGATCCAATGATAAAAATAAACCAACAAAGTAAAACAAACAAAAAAGAAAATCAAACCATCCAAAAGAAGGCAAGAAAAGAAGTAAAACTTGAAACAAAAAAGTCAAAAAATATGACGTAAAAATTAAGATCTAGAAATAAATTCAAGTGTGCCAGTAATTATAAGAGAGATAAACTAATTTGTTTAAAAAATACTTTATCAAGTTTTTAAACAATCCAGCTGTAAGTTATTTATAAGAGACCCTATTAAACATATATAGACACAGGAAGATAGAAAAAAAAAAATGTGTACCAGGAAAATGCAAACCACAGAAAACTTGTGCTGTGTTATAAATGTTTTATAAAATAGATTTTGAGACAAAGTATTACTAAATCTAAGAAAAATAACTGCTTAAAATAAAATCCATTAGGAAGATAAAACAATTCAAAACCTTTATGCATAACAAAACCTCAAATTATATCATCCAAAATTGACAACTCTGCAAGGGAGAGAAAAGTTCTAATTCCAACGTCATAATGGAAAATGGGTAGACATGTCTCCAGAAGTAACAGCTTAAGCTGACAAAAATAAATCAGTAAAATCCATAATATTTGAACACTATAATTAACAAATTATTGTAAAGAACATATAGAACATTATATCTAACAATGGGAGACTACAATTCTTTTTTAAGGACACAACAAATACTTATTAAAATTTACCAAATGTCAGGTAAAAAAGCAATCCTTGACAAGTTAATGGTAGGTACCCTCACAATGCAATTAAATTAAAAATCAGTGAAAAAACAATTTAAATATTTCTTAAATATGAATTGTCACAATATATTTTTATATATTTATGGACCAAAAATATGTATCTACTAGCAAACTGTATCTAGCATTGTATTAAAAATATCAAGTAAAGCATAAAACACAAGTTGATCTACAAATGCAAAATTGGTTTAACATGAGAAAATCCATTAATGAATATCACCATAATAATCAATTACGAATTAAAAAGTCAATTATAATCTTAACAGATACATCCCATAAATTTCAATATTGAGTCATGATATTGAAACCTTAATAAATTAAGAAGAGAAATTTTCTTAGCACAACAAAACCTTCAAGAAACATCTTAAACATATAACATTGAAAATATTTCCTTTAAAATCCAGAACCATTTGAGGATGCATACCATCACCGTTTATGTTCAGTAGTGAACTGGAGATTCTCTACTGTGTAGTAGAACAGGACACAAAATGAAAGGTATAAAGATAAAAAAAGGAAGAAAACTAGAATATGTAGCAATATTGCCATCATTCTCTGCCCGAAGCACTCAAGGATGGGGGAGGTGGAAGGAGCAGAAGGTAGAAGAAAATAGTCACAGTGAAATGAAAAGCATTATAGGCAAATGGTTGAAAGCTTGGCCACTGCCTGAGTTCAGAATCTTGGTTTTGCCACTTAATAACCCTGTGACTTTTTATAAGTTATTTACTCTTTCTGGCTTTGGCATCCTCATTTGTAAATGCAGGGAATCTAGACTCATAAGTTTGTGAAAACTGTAGTGCTCAAGAAAATGGTAAGAGTTTAATAAATATAAGCTATGTTCTAGATTTTATCAATATCTAATATTTTCAAGAATACGACTATACCTCCTCCTGAAATAAATTATGATATAAAAAACTTTTCACTTCCACATAACACAGGCAGTTGAAATATGAAAAGTTCTGTCAACCAATAATTTTAACCCCACTTTTTTTCTCCCAGAGAACAGATGGGCTTTTTAAGACCAACTTGAAGGTGAAAAAATAGACTCGCTCTCTTGGCATAAGGCAATTAAGTCTTGGACACAGAAGGGTTTTATGTTCCTTTTTGTTTGTTTTGAGGATTGTTACTTATATTGTTGGTGGAGTAATCGCTGCAATAAAATAATGAATTGTCTCAACCTGAAGCCGAAGCATAGTTCAGAAGCAGATTCAGGATACGCATCTTTCAGGCTCTCTTGTACGATAGCCAGTAAGCTAACCAAATGTGGCTATTTAAATCTAAATTAAATAAAATTTTTAATTCAGTTCCTAGTCATGCCAACCCCATATCAAGTGCTCAATAGCCACATGGGACTAATGGGAATAGAATATTTCCGTCACCACAGAACTCCCCATTGAATAGCACTATAGATGATGGACCGAGTATCTATCAGGTGCCACTCGCAGGTAATCTTATCTGATTAGTAAAGACCATCACAAGTAACTGGTGAAATCAGTCTTATATTTAGGGTCTAGTGTAATAACTAAGAAACCTTATTTTATAATTATCTGTGTTAGTTATTCCAAGGCAAATTTTATAGACTATCACATCTGTATGTTTTGTTCTAATGTCAGAAAATTACACAGCATTATGTTTTATCGCCAGTTGAGAATTTGAAGCACACATAAGAGATTTCCAAAGCCATCGTTTCTTAGCATAATCACATATTATCTATGCAAATGACAGCACACAGACTCCCCAAGTAAAGTCTACACAGCAAAAATGGCATTAGGTCAAACAGATGTTCAGAAATTTGTGCTGTGAAGGCAGCTAATCTTAACTGTAAAACTGTGAAACCAATTCCTTAGTCTAGATTTTTCGGAATGAATTTTTCTGATATTTAAATGTACTACTTTAACATATAATTATTTCCTTGACATTAGCTCATTGTAGCTGCTTCGATGTCTTAGTTTCATTACAAATATCATCATGAATCACTGCTCCAGCTTCTCCTGACCTCAACACAGGCAACTGCAGGTGCCATCTGTCCCCCTGGGCTGGTCCTCCCTGGCTCTGGCCCTCTGGACCATTGGTTGGATTAATACATCAGCTTTCAAAGCCTCCAAGGAATCCAACTTGCTCCCAGGATCTGTCCTAACACCATTTAAATATCCTAATCTCATTTTGACCTCCTTGAAGGTGGGGAGATGGTCACATGAATTACAATGAGCCCTATGCAGATGGGCACGAAAAAGAATGTCAAGAAAATAAAAATGCCTCTTATAAAAAGAATGGGAAGGGGGAAGGAAGGATGGTGGTCATTTCCAAGGTTTAAGACTTCCTGAGGGCTGTTGTGAGGTAGTGATGAGGGAGCTGGAAGATATTTAAAAGTCAGAATTAGGAGTTGAAAGAAGCTTTTTGGGGGTTGTCTAGCTCAAATTCCTACTTAACAGATGGATAAACTGCAGCTCAGAAAAGGTGAGAGCAAGAAGTACAGCACAGTAGTTAAGACCATGGGCTATTAAAGTCAGAAAATCAAATGCTGGCTCTACTACTTAGTAGCTAAGCAAAGTCTATCAAGTTGTTTAATTTCTCTGAGTGTCAATTTTCTCATTTATATAGAGAAATGATATACTACCATATTAACTACCAGTAACTACCACATTAATTCATTTGCAAAAATTAAATGAAAATATACTTCAAGTGTTAGAGCAGAGACTGACACATCTAAGTTTTCAACTCACAGAGGTGATGATCATGATCATAACGCAGTCACCCCAATCTTATCTGCAAGGTAATAAAAGAAATAAAGGTAATAAAAATTTAGGAACTTGGAACTCAAGTCTGGGATGGCCAGTCTGATGCCTGATCTATGCATGAGCTGCCTGCACTAGGCCAACAATAAATACAACTTGCTCGTACTTTACTTTATATATATCAATAGACATGAATCTTATCAAAGACTCTAGAAATGAATGTCTCTAGGATTGTCAGATGGTGCACATAATAAAGTCACCAAACTTCATGATTTCTCTTTGCTATGAATCTATTATTTATTAATTTATCAACAGCTCATTTTCAGGATAAGGTTATAAAGAATATGGTTCTTTAGTCTGGATGGAGCTGAAGCCCCAAAAGCCTGGCTCGTGTCATTGGTGCACACCTTGTTTTTTTTTTTTTTTTCTATTAGACGCTATTATTTCCCTGTTTTACTTTGTTTTGCCTTATGTTGCCCTGTGTCCATATGTTGTTTTCCCTGCCCTCTCGGGGTCATCCCATCCTAGCTCACAAGATAGCAGCTGCTTTGGTCTCCTGCAGGTATCTATTCTTGGCCTACGCCCAAACTAGTGCCACAGCAACCCCACACCATGCAGAAAAATGGCTCTTTCCCAGAATTTCCCTGTTGTTTCCATGCCCTTAAATGTCTGGACTTTGTATCTTGGTAGATCCCAGTTTCAATAAAAAAATAAGCTGGAGAATTTACACTGCATACCCTCAACTACCAAGGTGACAAAAGCAAGGACACCAGGGGAAGGTATCTTTTTCCCATGTTTATGTTAATTCCAGACTTAAGATCATCAACCTGAAATATCCACTAAAATGGAACTTGTGCCTCTATTCAAACATATGTAGAAATTTATACTTTTCTTGAATTTTGAAATATTCTTTTTGAAAAACTTCTTCTTATAAAAATCTATCCATTTGTCTATTCCCCAGTCTTGCTGAGGAATCTAGATTTACAGTGTTGCATGCAATATTGGAAGAGTTTTCTACAAATTGATCACATGCCATGTGTTTATGAATAGTAATTAAAAGCTCCCTCTTCTACCCTAAGAACATCTGTCTCAGTTTACTGCCAGCCTAGTTAGAACCATAGCATCTATTACGGAGGTCTTGATCCTCTCTTTCACCATTAGCATGTTTATTTAAAGTCTGCAATTTAAAATGTGCCGATAAAGCTCTGAGCATTTCTGGAGAGACAGCCCAGAAGAAAAGTCAAGATGCCAATGCTAATTTTAGATTATTTTATTGGTCAGTGTACCAAATGTTAGATTGCTAGATTTTCACACTGCCCCTGTAATGGCAACTTGATTTGCAAAAAACCTCCTAGCATGCAAGAAGAGTTTCTCATCATCATCTTGGAGGGAAGACAAAACAAAACAAAACATTTTTTTATTCAAGAGAGAATGTATAAAGAGAAAGTAGAGATTTTTTTTTTGGTGGTTTATCTCTCTATCTCTGATGTCCAAGAGGAAATGTCCAGTTGCCCTAGAGTTCAAGGAGCACGTCTTCTTAACCTGCTTCTTATGAACAAAAGCATACCATTTTGGAACAATGGAGACAATTCTTCATTCTGATAATATTAAAACAAACAAATCTTTCTTGTGCTTTTCAGATTATAAAGACCTCAACAAACTTAAGGGATACACATAGACCCTGAGCAGAAAAGATAAAAGCTCTGTGGAATTCAAGAAATTTTATTTCACAGGTTGGAAACTGGATAAAAATTGTCACTTGCCTGAAGCAAGTTTTGCTTCAAGAAGGAAAGCAATGCATTAAATTAATTCGTACTTATAATTAGTACATCTGTGGGCAAGACCAACAGCCTGATGCTCGTACCAATGAAATGTTTCAACAAGCTCTCTTCACCTTTGTAATGTCTATACATCTGAGGTCATTACTTAACCACAGTTAATTATTCAGAATGTTCTGCATTTAGTCACGTATGTATTACTACCTATGACACATTTTTCTTAATCATTCAAGGAACTGTTAATCTATATAACATTTTTTATTTCCATTTACCATTCCTGAAGAAACTTAGTCAACTATTATTAGAATTAGTTTCTTGAAAGATCCATGGGGACCTTTAAATGAATAATAGTTTGAAACAAAAGAAAAATGCATTTATTAGGTCTTCCACTTATTGTTATTCTTAATGAAGACCTTGGCATAATTTTATTATTAGTGGTAAAGATTGTTTGCTGTATATCATGACTGAAATGCTTTTTCTTATAATATTCATCATACAGTAATTTCACATACAAATCTATATAAAAACACACAAGACACATAGTGAAAGATGCAAAATAATTAGTAGTAAGAGAGCATCATAAAGGTACATGTCTATCCCACTACCAGCAGCTTCAATATAAATACCTATTATACCTACATTGTCTTCCAATTTTCACCCTCTTTACAACATGTGATTTGTTGTGGGTATGTAAGAATAAAAAAAATTAATCATGAACTTTTCTAATACTTTTTTAGAAAGAGAGACAATATTATTGAAATAATATTTCCTGACTTAGAGTCCAAGATTTCCTGAACTATTGAGTCCAGTAGTTATATTGTCTGCTAGGATGTGAAGTTTATCAACTGAAGTTCCTTCTTATGAAGCAACTGGGTAAAATAAAGTTTTTGCCTACAACTCAGTTAATTGCTCTTAAAAATCTTTCAATTTTATCTATGACAAAAATGTCCAACAGACTAATTTCTGTATTTATAAAAATAAGTCAACTAATTTGATTTCTAACTAGCTTCCAAAAATATCAACTATGCTGAAAAAAATAACAACTTCTGCCCTGGCTGGTATGGCTCAGTGGATTAAGCACAGGCCTGTGAACCAAAGGGTTTCTGGTTCGATTCCCAGTCAGGGCACATGCCTGGGTTGCAGGCCAGGTCACCAGAAGGGGGCTGTGCTAGTGGCAACCACACATTGATGTTTCTCTCCCTCTCTTTCTTCCTCCCTTCCCCTCTGTCCAAAATAAATAAATAAAAATATTTAAAAAATAAAAAATAAAAACTTCTGGCAAGTACAAATTGAACCCAGCATATGACCTGTCAATGAATCAAGGTCTTTAAATCTTAAGACTGGAAAGGATTGTATAATGTGATGTTCCAGTTCGGATCCATGAAGCACTAAGGATTCTAGGGAAGTGTCTTCAGGGCTGTTTTTATCACATGCAGTGTAAGTGGAACATTTCAACTAGATTCTATAACTCGGCTCTAATCTATTCTGTGCATTAGGTTTCAGACCATTATTTTGAAAGATAGGTTTTGCAGATATTTCACTTTGGATCTTTTTACTGCATCATTTTAGACTGGTCAGTGCTTTTGGTAGGAAGCCAAAGATTTTGTTTTTGCTATTCAGCTAATGGGCCTTAAAATGTATGCTTCAGCGATCTTCTCAGGGAAGTACCATCCTTTAGAAAAAACTAGTGAGTAGCATATCTGCTAAACATTTTCACCACTTTCTTGAAAATACCGCTGTGTGTAAGAGCCTATGATTTATATATATGCCAGACACAGTGGCAGGCATTTTTATGTTGACAATAAATTTAAAAGGTAGATATTATTCTGGGATTTAAGGAGATTGACTAACTTCTCCATATGCTCAAAAGTAGATTCAAGCTTAATTTGATTTTCAAGCCATGTTGTTCTCTATGAAACATGGTTTTCGATAAGCATGTATTTTTTAAGTAGAAAGCAATGTAGAATTTTATGGATATACTGATCAATGTGTATAAACTACAAAGGATAAACAACTAAATTATAAACAACTAAACTACAAAGGATAGCTATAGGATGGAAAACTTTAGTATATGCATGATTACAACTGTATATAAAAATCAGTAATTATCTTTTTTTTAACCCATAGACACAGAAAAAAAAGTGTGGTAATGGCCAGAAGGAAGGGGAGGTAAAGTGGGGAAGGTGTGCAAAGAGGGGGAAGATACAGACATCTGTAATAGTAAAAACAATAAAAATAAAAAATAAAAAGCATATATTTTTAATGGAAACAGTATCTCCCACAAGGGGGTAAAATTTGGTTTTGAGGGGGCAAAAAAGTCTTAATTATTACAGGGGTGGGTGGCCCTGTAAAGAGTCATAGTCCATGAACAGACACACAATGTATCTGTAGTTTAAAACTTTTATGGTGAGTAAAGACAAATAGAAAAAAATTCTGAAAAGGTGCCTTAGTTGAGGAGGAGAGGGTAATAATAAAAAAGAAGGGTGGCATACTTTTACAGGGAGACTACATTTAATATGTCTCTTTTAGCTTACTTGAATTTTATTTTTTAGTATCATTCTTCTCTTTTATAAATATTTATTGAACTGTTAAGGGTACAGTGATGACCCAAAAGAATATCATCTCTGCCTTCATTGCACTTACATTCTAGTGCTTTTGTCTAAGTTTGGTTTATTTCATATTTATGTCTTATGGTTTTTATTGAGTTTATTGGGGTGACATTGGCTAATAGAATTAGATAGGTTTCAGGTTTACAATTCTATAATATATCTGTATATTGTATTGTGTTCACCACCTCGTTTCATGGTTAATATCATTCATTATCATAATTTTTCTTATCCTTTTTATCTTTTTTCTACTAATTTTATTGCTTTTCCTATTTTATATATCTTTTTTCTTATCAAAAGAACAAATGAAACTAATAGATTATTAGCACTATTCTTAAACAAGATAGGTCAAGGTTACTGTTTAAAATTGGAAAATAGTGAATATCTCATGCATATAACTTACATAAACTACCTTTCACTTAAAAATCCTACTGGATTGGTTTTTTGAGACCAAGTCCATATAAACATACTTAAAGATAACTTCTTTATTTAAAATAAGGCAAATGGATAATATAAGTACATTTCCTTATGCTGTACAACCCTGCCTTGGGGAATATCCTTCCTCTTTTGTTTTTAAAATATCTCAATATTGCTCACAGAGATTTGGCTCTAGAGTATGAAGAAAACCCTTGTACTATTTGCCTTTTAGTCCACAAAAAAGTAATGTCAGTTCTGGGGCCTACATCAGGCATAAGAAAGGCTAGAGGCATTCTAGAGGATCTACAAATGGAGGCAGAGGGAACATTTCATTTCATGGGAGCTATAAGATTTGTAAGACCCTTTTAATTGTATCTGTCTCCAAATATCCTACAATGTCAGTCTCATTGCAATTAATGAACATGTTCTAGCCAAGATAAAAGATGGAAACGGTCAGCAGACTCAAAAATTGGCAAACTGTAAAATATTATATTATTAATCTACCTATCTTTGAGATATATATATATATATATATATATATATCTTTTAAAATTTGCCTTCCTAAAGCAGAATACATGATGTTTGGCCATCCTTTGAGAAGATAAGCCATGGGCTAATCACTTATTTTCCCTCCATTTGTTTCTAAAAAGATCCTCTACTTACTCAGAAAATAATTTCCTGATACTTATACAATCTGAAGTTTTCTTGAAAAGTAGCAAGAAGTCTATTTCTTAAATAAACTTATGTGAATTCAATCTATTCATAATATCTAATTCAGTCATTTCTTTCAACAAAACATTACTAAATGCCTACTGACCAGCCCATGTGAACAGCCCCCTGCACCATAAGATATAGGATGTGGTTACCTTCCAAGATTTAATTTGAACAGTAACTGTTTACAAATCTTCCAAAACTGGTCAACAAGAAGTCTCAGGAGACACAACAGGTGGTCCTTTTGAGGCAAATGAAATACATTTTCTTAGATTATTTCCAAAACAATGATCCTTTTAATATGAAGACATGACTTTAGGAACTTTCTCTTTGGAGTGCAGGTCTTTTTGTTTCTTTTCTCAAGCAATAAGCCAAAAAGTTTAGCTTGGCTGGGCTCATCTCAAGAATGAGTTGTAGACTAGAAGTTACTCTTGTTTGGTTGAATGTAAGAGTCCTTATCAGTCAGCTGTAGTGTATCTCATATTTTAGAGCTGCATGAAAGAAAAAAAGAAAGAAAGAGAGAGGAGGGAGGGAGAGAGAGAGAGACAGTGGGTGGGGGGAAGAGCCTCATAATCTGCTTTTACAGAGAAAAATTCCACAAAGGAATCTTCTAGTAGATTGGAGACAGCTAATGCCTGTTTCCATTCTGTAAAGTCCTAATTCTTTCTAGAGAAATCTAAATAGCAGGAGGAGGCTAGTTCACCAATAAAGATAGAATTTGGGGATGATGCAAAAGTCTTCCAGAGCGAGCCTGAGAGAGTACTTCTGTGCTACTTTGACAGCCCTCTGCCCTCTTACAGTCTGTGTGCCTCGAAATTAGTTCTGATGACCCAAACACCTTGTGTGATAATGGTCTTGTCACAATTTTAGATAATGTGGTCAAGAAGAATTCTTTCCCCACAGGCCAATTCCAGGGCTTGCTGTGTGAAAACACCTTGTCAATTTATGTACAGACATAATTAAATAATGCTAAATGGAAGCCCATGGGACTTTAGCTGATTTTAATATGTAGGATTTTTCTATTAATCCTGGATCTGGTTTTGGATTTACATTGAGAACCAAATCACATGCTCTAAAAATTCTCTAAGAATTACTTTTATGTCCTAGATTTTAAGATGCAAAAAAATAGATTTGTGTTATTTTAATTGTCCTTAAACTGATCCTAATGCATATTTTCATTATATAGTACTTTTTAAAAAAGAGAACAGAATATAATTTTCAGGATGAGATGACATACAACATTGATCTCATTTTCATTTCATAGCCTTAATAAATACATTTATTATTGTAATAAAACTAAAATACATTGAATGAATATAATAATGCAAGTATAATTATAGGAACTAATTAATTCAATTCACACTTGATATAGCACTAGCTACATAATTCAAAGCACTTGAAAAAATAAAAATAAAGGGTTTCTTTCTGTCTTCTAAGTGACACTGAGTTCATTTAGGAGAAAAACAGTTAAATATTTCATCCACATAGGCAGCAGCAATTTAGATTGATTCCAGAGGAAGTCTAAAGAAGAAAACACTTTAAGGCTTAGCTATTATCTTGAAGATGATAAACTTGTTTCTAAAGCTGGATAAGTAGAAATAATCAACCCATAGGAAATAAAACATACAGTGGACCCCTGGTTGCTTCCCCACTTCCTCCTTCCTCAAAGAACCAAAGTCACTTGTAGGTCTTCATCTCCTTCCTTTTCCCAGAAACTCCACAGCCCTTGGGAGAAGTCTCCTCTCCTCCCAGCTCTTGGAATGGGTTTAATAGCAACAAGTAATCCTGACCTCTTGCCAGTAATTTATTTAGGAATTGGTATGTGGCTTACTTGCAACAGTGGTTCCTGAGGGGTGGTTTACGGGGAGCTGCTAGGAAAATTCTTCCTCTTTCAAGAGATTTTCTAAAACAATCCCCATGTTTTTTTCATGAATGCTGCCTCACATGGAAGTGAAGTCAGAATGTCTACAGATATTTTTACCAGCCTGAGGAAGAGGCAATGTATTGAGAAGGATTGAGAAAAAAGACAGAAATAAAGGGTTCCCAATATATGGGAACCCTGACCAATACCCTCCACCCAGACACCTCACTGAGTGAGCTAATACTTATTTTATTAGGTCATTGAAGTTGGGTTTCTGTTCCTTACAACTGAAGGAATGCTAACAGATAGAAAAGTTTAAGACAAGGACCACTTCCTCACAATCACTGAAATATGCACTATTAAAACCATTGTTTTATGTTAAATTACTGATTTCAAAGAGCCTGTGTTTAAATGGAATATTTAGGCATATTAAGGCGTATCTCTTAGACTAAAATCTTTGTATGTGATCATTGGCAACTCCTAGCAACTACTCACTAATCAGATTATATCACCTAGAGGTGGGGATGATTTCATTAATTAAACATATGTATTGATTGAATGGGTTCTGTGTGTCAAAACTACTCCAGGCAACATAGATACAGTAATGAACAACACAGACAAAAACCCCTTCCCTCATGAAGTTTATATTTTAGAAGGGGAAAGAGAGGATAAAATAATGCATTTGTAAAACATGTAGTGTGCCAGATAGTGATCTGTTAAAAAATAAAAACATTATGGCACAGAAATAGAGTCTGAGGATGAAAAAGAAGATCTAATAATTTCAAAAAGAGAGCCAGGGAAAGCCTCACTTCTCATTAACATTTGAGCAGAAACTTCATGGAAGTTAGGAGCAATAGGGTGCTATGGCAGAGCTGACGGAGGGTGGGAAACTTCCTGCCTTTTCACTTCCCAGAAATAGAACATAGCAAGGAATACTACAAGGCAGGGCGGCAGTGAGAAGGGGAGGATAGAAAGCAGATCAGAGAGGGAACCTGGAATTGAGCTGCACTTAAAAGAGAGAGTTCCAGCAGGAGTATAGAGCAGTAATATGCAAGTTGTTAGAAAATGCCTGGTTATGGGTGTATTTTGAAAATGGGGCCAACAGGACATGTTGCTGGTTTGGATGTGGGGAGTAAAGGAAATACATCAGTCAAAGACGGCTCCCGGTATTTTTGGCCGGAGGAGCTAGAAGGATAGAGGTAGCATTAACTGAGGAGAAGATTATGGCAGAACATAATTCTTTGGTGGAGTGAGGAAGTCAGTCTGGTTTGGGACTTCCTAAATTTGAGCTGCCTACTAGAAACCCAAGTGAAGATTAATGTCAAGAAATCAGTTGATTCCAGAAGACAGGATTCAGGAGTTCAGGAGGGAGGGAGCTCCAGGCTGAGCTATAACCTTTGAAATTATCAGTGTGTAGTTTATACTGAAAACCATGAAATTATCTGTAAAGTAGAGGTAAGTTGTAAAAATAAAAGGTCTAAGAAATGAGACCTCAGAAAATGTGGCATAGAACAAGTTTATTTATCTCAGAAGAGGGGTTCAGGAAAACTATTGCAACAGAGAAAGAGAGAATTCCTGTTTCTTTTAAAAATTATTTTATTGTTTATGCTTTATAGTTGTCACACTTTCCCCCCTTTGTCCCCCTCCACCGAGCCCCTCCACCCCTTAGGCAAGCTCAACACTGTTGTCCACGTCCATGGGTCATGGATATATGTTCTTTGGCTAACACCTCCACCTTTCAACCAGTCCCCACTTTGCCCCTCTCCCCTTATGGCTGTCAGTCTGTTCCACGTTTCTATGCCTCTGATTCTATTTTTGCTCATTAGTTTATTTTGCTCACTAGGTTCCACATAAGAGTGAGACCACATGCTATTTGTCTTTCACTGACTGGCTTATTTCGCTGACTGGCTTAGCATAGTAGTCCCCAGGCCCATCCATGCTGTCATAAAAGTAGGAATTCTTTCTTTTTTACTGCTATGTAGTATTTCACTGTGTAAATCTGCCATTGCTTTTTATCTATTCATCTACTGATGGGCACTTAGTAGATGATCTTGGCTATTGTAAGTAACACTGTTGTGAACATAGGGGTGCATATGTTCTTCTGAATTGGTGTTTGGGGATTCTTAGGCTGTATTCCCAGAATTGGAATTGCTGGGTCAAAAGGAAGTGAGAATTCCTATTTCAAACTAGTCCAAAGACTTTGAAAAACAAGGATAACGGAAATGGGACTCATATGATTGTCTTTGTAACTATTTAATTCTCCCATCTATATACATATTAACATCATATAAAAGTTCAGTGAATGTTTGCTTTTTGTGGGTCTCTTGCCTCTGCTTTCTTCCCTGCATTGATTTCAGATTCAGGAAACTACCAAGGTGGCCACAGCTGCTCCAGACCTTGCAGCCAGACTACAGCCAAGGACAGAAAAATAAACCACCTCTTAAAAGAGTATAGATACAGAGAAGAGTGAGAAATGATGAGGAGCTAGATGAATGGGTGATACAGAAGTTCACAACATAATCAAGAAGGAAGTGATTTATGTTCTTGAGCTCATTAAACACAAAATAAATTTCTCAAGTGCTTTCTAATCACCTTTTTATTTCTTCAATTGTCTGCCTTAACACAATCAATCATTCAAGGACATTATCTGATTTCTTTTCTCATACTCTCCTATCTATGGACCTCTATCACTTGCTGAAATTTAAAGCAATTGTTTACTGGGCTTACTGAACAAGTTTCATCATGGGAATGTGCTTTATTATTCCCTGGACCTATTTGGTGGATCCCATAAGGAGACTATTTCCTAGAAAGCACCAATAAGACACACCAAACTAGTTCCTATGCCTACTCTTAAACTAACCAATGGTAAAGAGATGGGATAACCATCACTAAACTAATAAGGGTTATTTATGAACTACAATAGGTGCCTCTCTGAGGAGCTAATGTTCGGAGAAATCAGGATTTGGTTTTCAGGAAGAGAGAAAGCTGGAAGCTGAGGAACCAGCTAATGGTATCTGGTGCAATAAGGATAAATAAAACTCTATTTAAAGAAAAGGGGGAAAGGACTAGTGGGTTATAGAAAGAACAAAATATAATTGCAAAAATTCAGCCACTATTCATTTGATTTCAAATGTTCTACTTTATGAAATATGAAATAATTGGAAGATTAATTGGGATTTTTAAAACCACTTGTAGCACAAACATTTTGACTACATTACTATTTTGATTTAAAAACCCTTGTGAATTGCTATAAAACACCAGATATTCTACTTTTGAGAAATCTTAGAATTTAATTAATGATAATCTTAGGGTATAAGCTGGTTGATGTAATATTTTAAACATTATACTGCTGATTTGAGATAAATAAAATCAAGTGTCAATTGATGGCAGTTTGATAGGTTTCAGACTATACTTTACTTAGAAAACACCTGATTCTTAATATGTAATTTAATGGAGCTCCTGTTGAAGTTGGAGTATGGACAAAGCCATATTAATCACAGATAAGATAAATGTTGGTGTTGTCAGTCCTAAAGGCAGTTTACAGTTTATCATATATCTTTTTCTCTCTTTAAGTGAGAAAACTCTAGATTGATGCTGATAAAAGCCATAAAGCATTCTTCCAAATCTCAGATATTATTTTATCAACCCCATATGCCATGTTCTGCAGATTCTGACCTTCACTTCATTTGTGTCTAATTAGATCTCTATAGCATTAATTACATTTAACAAGGTTAATTTAAGAAGGCAGAAAAACACTGCATGTTATATGCGTACAGAATCGTCATTTGAATAGAAAAACTTTTCTCTCACAAAAAAATTTATAAAGAAATACAGATATATATGGAATGATTTACTCTTTCTCTGACTGGCTTAATAATAACTAAATGTAATCTCCCATTTCTTTATATCTGATAGAGCATTGATCTAAAATATATCACTGCTATCGATTATCTGTTGCACAAGGTTAACTGTGTGTTTGTTCTTATGTGCTTTCAGTTTCAATGTTGTCTATTTCTTGGTTCTTTATTGGTGTTGTTTTTATGAAAAATTATTTAATAAGTCAGATTATCATTATTTGTATCAATGATCAGGTTTCTCTAGTAATGAGGCAATTGGTTAATATAGCCAAGTTCTTTTTCTCAGAAAAGATATCTCTTATTATTGTTAACTTTGATTTGAAACATTAATCTCTCCTCAATTCCTTAAAGATAATTCCAAATCAATTATCAGACTGCACCAAGTAAAAGTAATGCAAATCCTTGAAAGGGAGAAAATGGGTAAACTCATACATCACTGACTCATCATCTGAAGCTTTTTCTTTCATATATTTAAAATAGCCTTTTCAAGGTCAGAGTTGGTATAATTCATAAGAATTATTATATCATTTTTTTCTTTGGAAGTTTGAAATGTAGAGTTAAAGCCAGTTTCTCAGAGAACCTATTATCACCTGACAGAATAACTTATGGGACAGTGACGAGGAAAACATTAATTAAAGTTCCCAGATTTATGCTCTCTACCCACCTTTGCTGAACCTTCCTGACTGCAAATTGATTATATAGTACGGACTCTCTGATAATGGATGAGTCATCCTTAGAACCTATCTTAGGCATCACACATAGAATGTGTCCCTTCATGTAATAATTCACTGTGTATTTATGAAGAAATACTTTATCATTATTTATAGTCCAAATACAATAATGTGTATATGTTGGGAACTGCCCTGCCTGGTTTCAGAAGCTGTAAACCCCCATGGCTAAGGCTGAGTCAGAGACCTTGGGACCATAAGCCATTAAGGATACAAAGCTTATCTCCCTGTCAGGGGCGCTGCCTCTGCCCACTTTACTTTACCCTGCTTGGCCCTGAGCCTGACCAGTTAGCCAATGACAGATAAAAGTCCTCAAGGGAGGAACGACCTAAGACAAGCATCATCAGGAATAGCCCCTCGGCTTTGACATAGCCTGAGCCCTCATTCTGCCTTCAAGAAGTCTCCTAATCTCTTGGCTGCCTTACTTCCCCTGCTCAATTTAAGCCTGAAACAATGCCAGAGGTGGGTGCGGCCCTGTGCTGGAAAGGGCAGGCCCTGGGGAAATCAGGCCTAAGAAAGAATGCATAAAATCCTGTGAAACCTGCTTTGCTAATACCCTCAATTTAAATGATAAGGGTCCAAGCCTGAAATGAGTTTGTTTCCCAAAGTCTTGTAGCCCTTTAGCTAACTGACCCTGACTCAGAATAAGCCCTCAAGAGTTCTTTGTTTGTTATTTATTGTTTGATCCTTACTGCCTGACAATGATTGATGAGCTTTACCTGTATTCCTGTGCAAATTGAACCCAATAAAAGCCCATTGAGGAAAAGGCTCTTTGCCCTTCTCCTTTCAGATATCAGCCACCTTTCCTCCCCAAGCAGATCATGTCTTGGTAGACTTATTCTCATTGGTAGCATCTGGAGCCCCCCTGCCCCTACATATATAGTTCACATTTTTAGCTTAAAGAAAATTTAATCAACAATTTAAAAGTAATGCATACTGCCAACAAGATCACAGTATGAAAGTGGAAGCATGTATGGTAGCATGAGGTACAGCATCATATTAGAACACAGCACATGGAAAAACACACATCTAAAACAAAGCTTTGGTTCGTTGTGATGGCAGAGTCTGCCTTGTGCATTCAAATGGCTGCCTGATGTGGGTTATAAAAGTTGTTCTGTCCTGAACAAAAGCACTAACCAGATAGTCTGTCTCCCATTAGCAGGCAATTCCCTTCACCATTCTATTAGTCTTGTCTAATCTTGTCTCTGTAGTTGTTCTCTGCTGCAGCTACTGCACATAGTCTGGCCTAGCCCAGTGTGAGTGAGCAGCAATACAACTATTCTAAGCTCAGTGATGGAGAATATGATCAATCTACCGCCACCCCCACTTCCGGTGCCCAAAAAACGAGGAGCTGGAAAGCTTTATTTCAGGGAATGTATCCACTCCTAGAGTTAGTTCCCTTGACCACTGCTGAGATTTTAACTTTCCTTGTAGGCAAAGTTATCCAAGAAACAATCACCTATGATACCAATTTTTACTTCATTGACTTTGTGAGTCACAGTAAGATATTACAGAAGTTGATGACACAATTAAGAGAGAAGTAACAGAAAATAAAAAGACCTGATGTTGTCCTAGGCACAATAGAGCACTAAATAGATTTTTCAAATTTTTCCTAATTGCCTCCCCTTTTTCCTTATGCAGGTTATCTGAACATATCCAGTCCCTCAAGAACATTACCAAATTTCTTTAAACTCTTCTTCTTAGTTCCTCCCTTCTGCAAAGTCACTATCCTCCTTCCCAACCTGAACCAGTGGCTCCTGGGGCCTGTTGCCTAGTTGCCTCCTTACTCTCCAGAGTGAGATCAACACTTTCCTAGTGGCCATATGGTGTTCTTTCTTGATGTGTTCCTCATTTTTTCTGTGTTCCATCTTTAAGTAACTTCTTAGTTAAGATTTAGAAAGCATAGGAAGTAAACTTTCTGAGCCTTTGACTGTCTGAAAATGTGGGGAACTGTTCCAAGCATGGGAAATGTGGCTCAGCCCCCACTCGGAAAACCAGTGGGGAGTGAGGTTGGCGGGCAGGACCCATGTCCATGGATAGGTTCTCCAGTGGGAAATCAGGCCTACATTGTACCTAGACTGCTATGAGACTTGCTGTTGCTAAAACTCCCTCACCCTGAGGCAAGCAAATGTTTACTGAGTATCTTTATCTTCCCAAAATCTGGGCTAGACCTTCCAGGTATGGAACATAGCTGTTTGACCATTTCTCCCTTTACACTGCAAATATCCTCCTTTGATGTATTCAGCGACACCCTCTCCTTTGTCTGTAAAAGATAACCACCCAAAACAAATCTTTGCATAGTAAAGGAGGACGTTCTTTGATGTAAGGGGCCTAGAAAAATAATAAAAGCCTGTTAAGGCAAGGGTGGGGTGCTCTCCTCTTGAGAGAGTGTCCCTGCCATCCCTTTTCCTCCACAGGATTTCTGTAGTCCATGTGTATTTGAATATTGCAACCACAATGGATCCTGCTGGCCCGGATCCGCGTCATGAAAATGTTATCTTCTTATACAATTGATTAAAAGTTTGACTGAATATAAAATTCTAAGTTAAAATAATTTCCCTTCAAATTTTCAAAACTGTGGCATTCTCATGCTCCAGCACATTGTCCACCAGTTGAGAAATCAGATGCAGTTTGAGTTCTTGAGTTCTCTTTCTCTGGAATTATTTAGGGTATATTCTTTGTTCTTGTATTCCAAAACTCCAAGTTTCAGTCTTATACAGCCTCCGCTTTTACTTAAGAACCATAGCTGAGATGGAAAACCAGCACTAAACAATCTTAAAGACCTCTAATCCCTCCAAAATTGTATTAAAATGAGTTAGCTTCTGCTTAACCCAGTCATACCATCACAGAAACTTATCATGGCACCTCCTTGGCACTAAACAATCTGAAGAAATTGTTGGTTTCATTTTCAAAATTATGTGTCATGAGTAGAGCTATTGTTTATCCAATTATCCTGCTTTATACCTTGTTTTTTAAAACAAGTATCCAACACACAGCACTCACTGTACATTGTAAAGTATTGTAACGCTCTAAATATATTAGCACATGTAATCCTCAGAAAAACTGTGTGATAAAGATACTGGTATTCCTTCATTTTAAAGACAAGAAAACTGAGGCACAGAGGGGTTAAGCTTTCATAAAGAACACACAACTGGTAAATGACTGATTCAGGTTTCAGAATTTGCATCGACAAATCTTGTTCAGGAAACCATAAACATTAAGCTGTGTTGCCTCAAAAGCTAAACATATGAGACTCCTTAAACATTACTCCACATTGTGCATATCTAATAAGCATTTGAATATTACAAATGAATAAAAACCCTACATGAAAATATAATTCTATTTATATCCCCATCCCACTCAAGGTATTCCTTCCTAAATTGTCTAAGTTCCCATCTACTTAGCATTCAATACATTTGGAGCCTTCAGTAAGTGTTAAGTTGATGCTATGCTGCTGACACTGTTATAAACCTGAAGTATCATGAGTCCCTCAGAAGGAAACTAACCACTTATTTCATTAGTTAACTCAAAACATGTTTCCCCCTATTTTACAGGTAGGACACATCGTGATAAATACTTAAGACTCTAAACTTTTCAGAAATTCAAGATGCTAGATGTCCTTTTCAATCATAATAGTGTATGTATTGGTTAATATTTGACACTGAAACTTCCCCCATTTTCACTGGGTGTTTATTTCAAATATTAAAAAACAAACAACAGGCAATACTTTGAAGTATTATTTTTTTAAATCTTCATGTCTTCTTTTCACAGAGTCACTCCATGCAGTTGCACCTTTCATCGTGCTCTTCTGCATTCAAGAGCCAGCACCTGCCTTAAAACCCATCCTGATGCCTTTGGCCCATGTGGACAAAATGCCCCTTCTCCTCTGGCACTTAGTAGCTACTAGACCTGACACAAATGTCCATCCTCTCGGAAACTCAGTTTTATTATTTATAAAGGAGTAGTAATAATTCTTCTCTTGCAGATTTGTTCTGAGAATTAGAAACAACATACATGAAAGATTTGATCCGGAATAAGAATTACACGAACAGCCCCCATCCTACACTACTAGTATCTTTTTTTTAAAAAAAGTGCATTGCATCTTTAAGTGCAAATGGCCTAACCAGAAATTTTACTATAAGGTAATGTTAAGTTTGAAAAAAAAAAATTATATGATTCCTGGAGTTAACATTCTATATCCCAAGCCATGAAAACGAGTTTAAGTCTCAGGAATGAGATTTGTTAAATTGCTTGTTTGAAATGAAATCAAGCTGATGGAATACTAAGCAAATTTGAAAGATTTCTTCCCAAATGAAAATCTCTAATTATAATTGTTGAGCAATTTTTTTCTCTCCTTGTCCATATTAACAACCACATCTTAAAAATTTCTTTCATACCCCTGCCAGTCAAATATACATGTTCAGTGTTCTCATTACATAGGGAAGGACCTTCACGCTTTCAGTCCTTCTATTAATAACTAAACTATTCTGAGGGTCCCTGGGTGATTAGCTTTCTTTAAGTTATTAAGTAAAAGGATGTATAACATATACCAAAAATAATCATAAGCAGACTACTCTAAAATATCCAACTTTTCTAAGTTTATTCTTGCTTTTAAGTGTCTTAAGAGAGAGTCTGAACGGGTTATAAATAGAGTATCTTGGTCTTTGCATGGCATTCCCTACTCAATCAACCTGAAGGCAATTACACTTACCCGCTTGAATTCAAGACAAAAAAATGGTGTCTTCTCACATTCTAAGAATAGTGCCCACCAAATGAGTCAAAAAAGGAAATGTCTTGTTAATTGCAAACATCAAAAGGGAACATTAGCAAGATAACATTCATGTCTCATATGTTAGGAAAGGTAGCAATGCTAGAAGTGCCTGCTAAAAGTCTTTTATTCTGTGTGTGTTTATAGGCAAACTTAGAAACACTCTAAAAGTACCCTTAAAAATGCCGTGGAAACTCCTTTAGTTTCACAAGATGTTGTCTAATGTAGATTTTGCTTTAGATTTAGTTTTATTAAATGCTTTTAATTATAAAATATCTAAATATAAACATATGTGTGACATATAATATTGAATTGTCAAAATATAAAACCTTTTACTAAACCATTCTATTTCTAACAATTTATACTAAGTAATTAATCCAAAATGGATCCAAACAAAAACACAATTTCATCATCACATAAGTATGATATTGAAAACTCAGGTATAATATATTTACAGAATATTTGGATATCATTTAAATTAGTCAAGGTTACGCTTTGATATGATAGAATACTAGAGAGTAATAAAAAAAATTTAAATCTTGTTTTCAAAAAATATTATTGATGTAAGGAAATGTTACAAGTGAAAAAGTATATAAAATAATATATGGTCCAATTACATATGTATTTTATGTATATGTATATTTGTGCATATGTACTACATATACACATATTCACTAATATGTACATAGATATACAAGTGAATAAATATACGTGAAATACTGAAAGGTTATACCCTAAAATGTCAGTAGTGTTGCTTCTTCATAGTTGGATATTCTTCTTTTCATAGGTATGTGTCATGGACTATGCAATAAATAGACATCATATCCTTTGTTTGTTCAGTAACAGAGAAATAGAGAATCTATTGCCACCTAGAAATAGTTTTGCATTTTCTAGCTTCCTGTGTAGCTAGGCATAATGATGTGGCTAAGTCAACCCCATCAAATGTAAGTAGAAATGCTGTATGGAGCTTCCTGGAAGTGCATTTACATGGGAACTGATGAGAGGGGAGAAACTTTTTTTTTTTTTTTTGCCCTTCTGCATTTCCTTCTACTCATGGCCTGCAACAAAGGAGATGATCTATGGAATTTCCTCAAAAAACTGAAGATGAAACTGCCTTTAGATCCAGTGATCCCACAGTTGGAATTACACACTAAGAATCCTGAAACACCAATCCAAAAGAACTATGCATTCCAATGTTCATAGCAGCATTATTTACAATAGCTAAGTGCTGGAAACAGCCTAAGTGCCCATCAGTAAATGAGTGGATCAGAAAACTGTGGCAAATTTTTCACAATGGAATACTACACAGCAGAAAGAAAGAAGGAACTCCTACCCTTCACAACAGCATGGGTAGAACTGGAGAGTATTATGTAAGTGAAATAAGCCAGGCAGTGAATGACAAATACCAATATGATCTCACCTATAAGTGGAACCTAATGAATAAAATAAACAAGCAAGCAAAATAGAACCAGAGACACTGAAATAAGGAACAGACTGACAGTGACCAGAGAAGAAGGGGGACAGGGAAAATGGGGGAAAGAGGGAGAAGGGTCTAGTCAAGGAACATGTATACAGGACCTATGGTAATGGACAGCAGGGTGGGATTGACTGAGGGAGCAGGGGACAGGAGGTGGGTAGGGAGGGGACAGCAATGGGGAGAAAACTGGGACAACTGTAATTGAACAACAACATAAAAGGAAAAAGAAAAAAAATGCAGGCTGACTAAAGTGATGAAGCTTAGCTCCAAAGGAAACCTAGGTCCCTCATGGCCATGAAGCCACTCAACCATCCCTAGACTGTTTTTATGAGGAAAACAACTAAACATGTATTTTCTTTAAGCAAAGTTATTTTGAGACTTTTCCTTCCTGTGAACCCACTACAAGCAGTCACCCTAACATTGGCCATGGGCAACCTCGGCAATTGTACCAATGGGCAGCAGCAGCTGTAAAACTTCCTTCAGCAACCATCAGAAGAACAGACATCATATTTGTCCACAGAGAACCAGAGCATAAAGGGAAAGAAAATTCAGCAGGCCCAACATGGGAGCAAGGCTGGACCTATTTATAAGAAATTTGAAAGAGGCTGGCATTCCCACATAATAGGTAGCCATTCCTTACTGATAATATTCTTGCCACAGCTTAGTAAACCTTTAAATAACACAGTTCACTTCAACTGTTTATTCTTCCTGAGAGACAAGTAAACATACTAAGGATTCTTCTTCTTCAAACTTCCTGCATAACTTTAATATAAAATTAATCATTTTTGCACATGATCATTCATTGGCAATGTTTAGTTTCCACCTTTCAATCTATACCATTTCACATATAATTATTACATTACAGTCTTTTTAAATTACTAAAATTTTATCAAGTCCTAATGAAATTCCAGAAGTGAAATCTATACTTGATATAATTTATGACTATTTAATTTTATGACTACTTCTTCAGGCAATTTGGTTTTCATTTGTCTAATACTTCAAGTCTAAAGTTTTTAAAACACAATGTAACACCTTTAGTATATAATTTCAAATGATACAGCAAACAGCATTTCTCTTTTTTCTAGTCTGTCAAACTCTGCCTCTCTACCCCTAATCTACCTTATTTACCAAGTTCAATGGTTAGGTCTTTGCCTAATTTTTCTATTATTCTGGTTATATTTCTGGGGCTGGATTTCTTTACTGAATCCCTTTCTATAGCAGTTAAATCTTACAGGCTTGTCCTTCCTGGGAGTTGGACCTCATCTCCAGTGGCTGGATAGTATTCTATCCGAAACAGAGATGGTGTCTGTGCCTGACCAACCTCTCTATCTGTGCTGGCCTCTGCTAGCAGAGCCAGCTCAGCCAAAGCATTTGCTCACCACAGCCCTTAAGACACACTTAAACCACTTGCTGCCCACACCTACAGTTAGTTTCTCTGATCACTGCTAAAATTCGAAACTTCCCATGCAGCCAAGTTCACCCAAGAAATAATCACTATGATAGCAATTTTTTCTTCACTGACTTTGTGAATCAGTCACAGTAAGATAATTATACTTTAGTAATAATATTGAAATCTAAATGGCTTAAATTTTCCAAGACTGCAACCCTCCACATGTTGGCCCAGCCCTATCAGTAAGTGATTCTGCAATAACCAAGGCAGGAAGAGGAAGAAATGGGAGAATAACGCAAGTCACATACCAACTCTTAAAAGTGTCATTAACCAAAAGTAAGTTAAATGACCATGTTTGACTCCAGGTAGCTGGGAATTTTAATCCTCCAGTATACCCTGAATGAGAAGAGAACCTGACACGGATCCTGGCCAGCAGGATCCTGTGTTGTGGTGGCAATAGACAAATACACACAGACTACCGAGTCCTGTGGAGGAAAAGGGACGCACGGCCATTCTCTCAAGAGCAGAGCATCCTGACCCTTGCCTTGACAGGCTTTTATTGCTTTTCTGGACACATTACATTGAGAATGATCCTCCTTTACTATGCACAGGTTCGCCTTAGGCGGTTACAGAAAACAAAAGAGAGGGTGTTGCTGATTACATAAAAGAGGAAGGATATTTGCAAATGTAAAGGGAAAAGTGGTTAAGCTGGTTACACTTGTCCTTGGAAGGTTTAGCATAGATTTTAGGAAGTTACTTTAATGGTATGCAGTAAACGTTTGCTGCCTCAATTCAGGGTGAGGAAGTTTTAGCAAAAAGCAAGTCTTAAAACAGCCTAGGTACAATGAGGGCCTGATTCCCCACAGAAGAACCTATCCGTGGGTGTGGGTCCTGCTTGCCGAACCTCACTCCCCACTGGCTTTTCCAAGTGAGGGCTGGGCCACATTTCCCACGCTTGGAACAGTTCCCCATAAGAACCAAATATTAGTGGATAACTAACACCTACCACACCTTGCTTGTTGCAATATTTTATCATTAATTTTCATTATCACAATATTATCATCATAGCATTATTTATTTAAAAGAACCATATAAAAATATTAGTAACAACTAATACGTATTGTGCTCTTACTGTACACATTATGTGCCACACACTACTGAGAACCTTATATAAATATCTTACTTATTCCTCAAAACAATCCTAATCACAAATAAAACATTTATAGAAGATGGAATTGAGGCCCAGAGAATGTTAGCAACTTGTCCAAGGTCACATAACTCTGAAGTGGCAGATCTAGAATTTAATCCAGATATGTATTAATCTAAATACTTTCAAATTAATAACACTAAAGATTTATGAATACAAATCTGAAAGAAATTGTGTATCCACGTTCAAAATCCTGGTAGACATGCCTCTAAGTATGCAACTTCTAGAAGAGGTTGTTGGTATATTACTTAAATGAAGCCAAGCTGGCCCAATACAAATGAGGAGATTCAAGTTTAGGTTCAAAAACTGTGTGAGAGAATCAGATGAGTTGTAACATGTGTGCATGAACAATGATCAAAGACAAACCCTTGCAACACAGCGGAATCAGTCAGAGCACAGAAAGCAAGTCAGAGAAGTTAGTCAATAATAATGTGTAGAACATAAAAGCTGAAGTGTCCAAAAACAAAGTTGTTGTCCACTTTAGCAGAAACAATAATTCCACAGTGTTTAGTCACTGCCTATCCCAGAGAAGAACTTAATTCTGAGCATTAACTACCAATAGATATGGAAATCAACTTTATAATGTGATCTTTCATTCAGTATGGGTACTAGGTAGGCTCCTCAAATAAAAGAAAGTTAGAGAGGAAAGTGTCCTGCATGAATGATATATGCATGTCATATTCTAGAGTAGTAAGGGGTTCAGGAAGATAGGGTTTCAGAGTTCTCCACAACCTTCATTCGAGCTGCTGTAACAACACCCCATAGATTGGGTGTCTTCAACAACAAACATTTATTTCTCACGGTTCTATAGTCTGGGGGCCAGCATGGTAGGGTTCTTGGTGCGGGTTTATAGATGGTCCTCTTCTTCTTAATATCCTCAATGTCAGAGAGACAGCTAGCTCTTTTCCTCTTCTAACAAAGACATAAATCCTATCATGAGAGCTCTGCCCTCCTGACAATGGAGGAGGTACCCCAAATGCCCCAGCTCCAAATACAATGACATTAGGGCTTCAGTAAATGAGTTTTTGAGAGACACAAACATTCAATCCATAGTATGAATGAAGAATAATGAAATGTGAGCACAAAGTGCTAACATCAAGAGTAGATTTAGGAGATTGACAAGTGACTGAATTAAGCTGCCCACCAGCAAAGAAACAGCAGAGCATGATATGTGGAGAGAGTTGGGTTAGGGTGTGGAGGTCAGCTCCACAGAGTGATCTTATGCATCACTCACAGAGGACCTGATGAGATTAAATCAAGGAGAAACTCAGTTGTGATGCAAAGATCACTACAATTCAAATGTTTGCTGAAGTTTTCAAGTTATTGACTCTTTGACAAATTATTTTTTCAAAGTATTCACACATTAAAAGAACTGAACTATTTATCTTTGCACAGTTGTTCCAGGTTTTGCCAAACTTGGTATTTTACATTCCCTTGTCTATAAAAGGCCTGACCTTAATTCTTTTTAAAGATGAAAATATCAAGTCAATGAGATAAAGAAATAACCAAGGTCTCAGTCCCTTTTCCCTACCAAATACTATGTTAAGCAATATCCACATTATTCTAGATACTTCCAGGCATTGCCTTGAATGTTGTTATCTTTTTTTTTTTTTTTTGTCCCTGATACTTTATTGGTCACCTCTAGGCCTGTGCCTGGTTGGCGGCTCTAGGGATGGGTCACCATTCACCACTCAGCTAGGAATATGAAAAGACCTAGGACTAATCCTTTCCTGTCACAGACTGTGGAATATGAAGGCGCAGATCTGGCCTTTCCTGGACCAGCACAGGGCACTCAGGTAGGGGCCAAGAGCCCAAACTTGGTGCCTGTTTCTCAACCTAGTTGTGTTTGGAGAAGTATTCCTTGCTGTCATCCAAGTTGGGCTTGATCGTGTCACTGCCTGGCTTCCAACCAGTGGGACAGACTTCCTCATGCTCATCTGTGTACTGAAAGGCCCGGACCAGCCAGAGAGCCTCATCCACGGAGCTCCCCACAGGCAAATCATCGACAGGGACCTGGCGAAGGACACCCTTGCCATCGATGATAAAGAGGCCCCTGTAGGCAATCCCCTTACCTTGCTTCAGCACACCATAATCATGGGACAAGCTTCTGGTTACATTAGCTAGCAGGGGGATATTCAGAGGGCCCAAGCCTCCCTCCTTTCGGGGGGCTGTTAATCCAAGCCAGGTAGATGAGCTGGAGTCTACAGAGACCCTCAGCACCTGGCATCCCAACTTGCAGAAGTCCTCGGTATGCTCACTGAAAGCGATAATGTCCATGGGGCAACAAAAGTGAAGTCCAATGGGTAGAAAAAGAGGACCACGTATTTCCCTCTGTAGTCTGAGAGCCTCACCTCCTTGAAGGCACCATCCACCACAGAGGGGGCCTGGAAGTCCAGGGCAGGCTTTCCGATGTGAGCGTTTCCAGAGGCCGTGACTGAAAGCTGCGTGGGGAAGGGTAGGACGCACAGAGAAGCAGACTAGCTGACTCACATTCTCAGAGACTGTTATCTTTAATTATATAAATAATATCCTGACTTTTTTACTTGATGTCTTGGAAGAGGATAACAGAGGGGTGCCCCCCCGCCCCCCCACAGACAAATATATAAATCACAGCTCAAAGTTTTAGGGAGTACTAAATAAATATTCCAGGAGTATTGTGATTCTTTTATTACTTTTCCTAGACCGAAATTTGGGACTCATGATGAAGTACAATTACAATATTCACTTGCCTACCAATGTACCCAAACACATTGATCTCACACACACACACAAATAATAATAGGAATAAAGCAAGGAGAATTCCTAAACAGAAGGCCTCTGAGCAGATGATGTGTGGATGTTACTCCTTCTCCCTCAATGCAGATATGCATTTCGATATATTAGAAAAGGTCATATTGACCTTGCTGCACCATGCTTAGGAAAATTGGTCATAATCTATTATCACCTTTGATTCCTGTAAGAAGAAAAAGATATTACCATGTGGTTCCAGAAGTGTCATAATCCATTTGGGGAATTTGCTAAGGGTTTCCCACTAACAGTAGTTAAGTATACTATTTGAAAGTGCCAAGAAGGGGTTTAAGCCAATAAACATAACCATTTCCTGCTTCCATATTCATTAGATAATTCGTACCATTAGCACCAGAGGAAATTGTCATACTAGGGCAATACTTACATAACATTAAAGAGCCAGAATCATAAACCTCTCTGCAGTTTTTTCCTTATGGTACCAAATCAGTAGATAATTTACTTTATTATAACTTTTCAATTACTTGTGTTAGTATTTCATAGTACAAAAAATGACTACTTCAATGAAATATATTTGTGTGTCAGGATAATAGATGAAAAGTCACAAAAAATAAGGAAAAGTTTTATCTCTGTTGTTTCTGCTTATTTTTCTTTTGGTTGTAGAAAATCTATGCAAATCCTAGTCCATTCATATTCCCAATCCTTAGGTTATTCATTCACCCTTTTGTAGCTAGGCTCAAACCTTAAACCCTTCCTTCCCCATTCTCACACTCACATGGTACTGGGAACCTGAAGCAATCACAAAAGAACCTCTACAAGTTTCCCCCACCACATCTCATCGACCAGTGTTGGTGCCTATATACTCTGTTTTACCTCCTCTTTCTGTAGAGAAATTCTCCATGCTCCAAGCAGATGCCAACTCCTTCACAGAAGCACTATATCTCACGACAGACTATTGCCTAGTCAGTCATATCGCCAGCTACCGAATTTCCCCACCTACCCTTTTCTGGGAAAAAAATCCTCAAGACTTATTTAAACTCATGGTCTTCAACTGCTCTTCTCCCTTCTTTCTCTTTTGAACAACTACCTAATCAAGCTTGACTCATCAGCATTCCAATAAAACCGCACTTCTCAACTCATCAATAACCACCATGTTGCAAATCTATGGTGGATTTGCACAGGATATTCTTTCTTTTAAAACTACTTGGAAAGGTAGGAACCTCAGTGCACATTTGAAAGGACTATAGACATCCAAGTGAGATGTAGAAAGTCACAAGAGAACATTACTTGCACCCTAATGAGGAGGAAAAGCTAGATAATCTACAAATTCATAACTTTACTGGAGCCCATTAAAAAGCTGTTTGCAAGGCAACCAGATGAACTGAATACCAGACTAAAGAGCCTTTGTGAGGGGAGGTGTGTGGAGTAATGCACTCTGGCAGAGCACAAGAGGAAGAGCCTCCATCATCAGAGTGGGTTAGAAGCAAGTAGATATAATATTAACAAGTTCTTAAAGACCAAGTGAGGGCTAGCATTCCTCAAACCCTCAGACACAAGCTGAGACTGCACTCACTGTGAGCTGTTTTCTTCTGACCCCCACCTGGTACTCACAAGAGAGATCAGGGCCAGGGAAAAACTGAGAGAGAGCCCTGGTGGGGCACAAACAAAACCCCATCTTCTTTCCTACACTTTTCTTTCATAGGCACCAATAGCTTCAAGGTGCCAGAGGAAGGGCAGAAATCCCTTGCACATTTCAAGCCCAGGCAAAGGTAAACCACAGTCAATGGATAGAAGCAAAAACTACCTGTCTTGTGTGGTGGAAGGGATTTGATAATCCTCTGGCTCATCCTTTACCACCTACATTACACCTAGTCATAAGCAAAATCAGCCTACCACTGGGGAGAAATAGAAAACTCTCATGTCAGTTATTCCAAGAAAAGATACATTGCTTCAGAGGAAAGAGTAGAAGCAAAGAAGACCTATTCTTGAGGAAGGGACAAGAAATCTGCTTAGGCCCAGGATCTTACAGAGGTCTGCACAAACTCTTTCCTAAGTAAGACCATCATGCACCCACTCTGTTCCCATAGATACAAGGCAGGGTGTGGTTGCCATGCTGAGGAAGCACAGAAACACTGAGCAACTGTCACCCTCGAGACCCAGAAGCACATAGCCAACCTGATACGGGAACAAGAGAATCAAAAGCATCTAGTTGCTCTCACGACAAATCCAACACTGAATAACACTCAAATCAGTATACTGTTGGGCAAAGAGCTAGAATGTGGAGAAAGCCCTCCTCTGTTGCTCAGGAATTTAGAAATCAAAACTGAGAGTGAAAAAGAACCACTGAGCACACCTCTCCCTCCAGCACCTCAGGCTCCACACTAAACACAAGTTAGCAGGACACTACTGCAGAAGAAATGTGAGGTCAGCAGCTATCTACAGTATAGCAACTATAGCAACAATAGAGCCCAAACCCAGATCAATTACTGACTTGATTAATCTAATATTCCATATTCATAGCCTGAGAGAAGGTGAGATATGCCTATTTCAAGATATAAATATTTCATATTTAAGTTTATACTTTTCTTCTATATATAATGTCCAAGTCAATAAAAAATGGAGAAATATACCAAAAGCAAGAGAAAATAGCTCATCATCAAGGCATAAGGCAGTCAACAGATACAGACATAAAGATGACTTTCATGTTGGAACTGGCAAAGAAGTTAAAGCATAATGAAAAAATAAAATAATTAAAATAATGATAAATATATCAAAGAATCTAGTGGAAAAGATTGCCAACATGCATGAACAGAGGGAAAAATGCAGCAGATATATGGAAACTATTAAACAATCAAATTTAAAACTACAAAAAAACATAATAGAGATGAAGAATACCTTTGATGGACTTAACAGTAAACACAGCAAAAGCAAGAGTCAATTAACTTAAATACAATACAAAGTAAAAACCTGAAGTATTAAGAGAGAAAAACAAGAAGAATGAATAAAACAACAGAGAATCCATGCACCATGAGACTATAAATAGTCTAATATATTATAATGGAAAATTTATAAGGAGAAGGGAGAGAACAAAAAAGAAATAACTGAAAGGTAATGCCTGAGAAATTAACTACAGTCCTGGGAATCTCAAGAAAAGCTGGATAAATATTGTACACATGAACACACACTTTTCTAGACACATCGCAATCAAACTGTTGGAAACAAAAACAAAAAGAAAATCTGAAGAGTGCTATGAGATGGGAGAAGAAACAGCACATACAAAGGAACAAGTGAACTACTTAGAAGGCATATCTCTACCAAAATTATACAAGCTCGAAGATAAATAATTGACACCTTAATGGACTGAAAGAAAAAAATCAGCCTATAATTTTACAGTCATCAAAAATATCTTTCATAACTGGAGGTTAAAGAAAGACTTACAGACCAACAAAAACTTAGACTTTCTATGAAACATAATTTAAAGGAATTTCTCCACGCAGGAATAGGATACTAGATGTAAACAGGTCTACACAAAGAAATAAAAAGTGCCAGAATAATGAAGTGAGTAAAAGTGAGTGAATGTACATTTTTGCAACTGTACATGCACTGGTATAAACCATATTCTGAACTATAAAACATATTTCAACAAATTTTAAAAACTTGACATTATACCAAGTAGGTTCCTTAAATATAATGGAATTTAGAAGCTAAAAATCAATAACAGAATAATATCTCAAAAATCCCCCAAATTTTGGAAACAACATGTTTTTAACTAACCCATAGGCTAAAAAACAAACCCACAAGAAAAATAGAAAATATTCTGAAAGAATTTAAAATGATAGTACAGCATATCAAAACATGATCAATCAAACTAAGGCAGCACTTAGAAAGAAATGCTGATCCTAGAAAAGAAAGATCTCAAATCAGTGATCTAAGTTTCCAACCTAAAAAAAGAGGAGTAAATTAAATCTAAAACAAGAATAATAAAATTAAAATAAGTCAAGACTCACTTAATAGAAGATAGAAAACAATAGAGATAATCAAAGAAAATTAAATTTGGTTCTTTGATACAAATATTATTTATGAATAATCTATAGTGATACTTTTTAAAGAAAAACAGAAAACATGAATTAATATCAGAAGTGAAAAAGGAATAACACTATATATAAAACATATATTAAAAGAATAATAGGAAATTTTATAAATAACTCCATGCTATTAAATTTGATAAACTAGATTAAATGGACTGACTCACTAAAAGATGCAAACTGCCAAAGCTCAAGCTTTGACTATTAAAATTTAATTCATAATTTAAATCTTTCCCACAGAGAAAACACCAAGATGGCTTCACTGATGAGTGCTACTAAACAGTTAAAGATGACATGACAAAATACACATAATTCCAGAAAATAAAAGACAAAATACTTCCCCACTTATCTACTGAGGCAAGCATTAACCAGCCATAGAATCCAGATAAAGACACTTGGGGAAAGAGGAGAAAAGAAATCAGCATACCATCCCCCATGAAAGTAGATGCAAATGTTTCAACTAATTAGCAAATCTAATCCAGCAATGTACAAAAATGATAATACATCATGACCAGGTAGTTTTATCCCAGAATGCAAGGTTGGTTCAACATTTAAAAATCATTCAATGTAGTATCCTATGTCAACAGAATATCGAAAAAGAACTATAAGATCATCTCAAAAGATGCATAAAAAGCTTTTGAAAAAACATAATATCCATTTATAATAAAATCTCTCAGCAAGCTAGAAATAAAAGGAACTGCTTCAACCTAATAAGGACATCTTTGGAAAAACTACAATAAACATAATATTTAATGATGTTAAGTCTGAATAATTCCCTTTGCACCCCTCCAAAAAAATCAGAAATAGGACAATGATATTTAACAAATATATATGCTTCAATCATTTCTATTCAACATAAGACTGAAAGTCTTAGTCAGCACAATTAGTAAAGAGAGAGAAATAAAGACATCCAAATTAGAAAGGACAAAACAAAATCATCTTTACCACAGACAATACTATTGTCTACTTAAAAAAAACTCAAAGAAAATAACAAAATATATAATATATAGTAATAAACATTTGGAATTTGAAAAAAGCTGTCCATAATAGCTTTAAAAACATGAACTAATTAAGTATAAATCTAACAAAATACATGTGAAATCTTTATCTGAAAACTAGAAAACATTGATGAAAGATATCAAAACAAGTCTTCATAAATAGTAAAATATACATGTTCATGAAGTGGTAGACTCAATATAATAAAGATGTCAGTTCTTTCATAATTTATTGAGAAATAAAATAAAATTCTAGTCCAAATTCAAGCAGGTTTTTGAAGAAAACAAAAGCTGATTTTATAATGTATTGAAAAAGCAAAAGAACTGGAGCAATTTTGAAAAATAAAACGAAGCTGGAGGTCTCGAACTAGTTGGTTTAAGACTAAGTAGGAAGGAATTGTGAAAAGCAATGTGGTATTGGAAAATGCATAGACATATAGATAACTGCAACAAAAAAGAGAGCTCAGAAATAGATATTACACTCACTTGTCTTTCCTGCTTCTTCACTGGCTACTCACTCTTCTTTGCTGATTTTATCCCTGGCCGCTTGATACTGAAGTGTCTTCAGAGTGCAGTCCTGGACTTTTCTAGCGATAACCAGTTATTTAGGGATTACAATCTATCTCATGTTTTAAATATCACATACGTGCCTCTTATCCCTCCCCTGCACTTCATAATTCTCTGCCCAATGACCTATTATAGATTTAGAGTTGGTTGCCCAATAAGTATCTCAAATTTAGTATCTCCTTAAAAAATCCTACTTTTCTTTTCCCCAAAATCTGCATCCTATAGACGTCCCCATTTCAGGTCATGGGAGCTACTTCCATCCAATTGCCTACAGAAATAAATTTAGAGTAATCTCTTATTCTTCATTTATTCTCAAGGGTTACATCCAATCTATCAGCCTGTTACAAAAATGTAATAGCCACGATTCAATTCCTTCTTACAGCTTCTATTGCTATCACTTATCAAAGTCACTATCATGTACTGGTTTCCCTGTTTCTTCTCTCCCTTGTTCCAATTCTGCCAATATGTTCCCCACAGAGCAAGAATGATCTTATTAAAATTTAATTCACAGCATTTCCTTCTTTTGCTCATAACCCTCCAATGACTTTTCGTTTCACTCAGAGCAAAATGCAAGGTTTCTAAAATGTCCTTTCATTTCCTACCCAAGTTAGGACACTATTTATCTCTTTGAACTCATTTATTAACAATCTTGTGCTTGCTCTCACTGTTCCAGTCACTCTGACCTTCTGCTGCTCTGGGATCCAGACAGGCATCTTTCCTCTCCAGGCCCTCGCACTGTGATTCCCTGTGCAGAGAATACTCTGCTCAAAGATAATGACTCACTCCCTGAACTTCTAAAGTGTGCTTAAACATCATCTTTTCAGTTAGGTCTTCCAAGATCTCCATAACATTTTTCACTTTCCATTCTGTCTTAGTCAATTCAGATTGCTGCAACAAAATACATCATAGACTGAGTGGCATTAAAAAAAAAAATTTTCTTCTCACGTTCTGAAGATTGGGAAGTCTAATATCAAGATGCCAACTGTTTGGGTTCCTGGTAAGAATCCTCTTCCTAGCTTTCAGATGGCCCCCTTTTTTCTGCACCCTAAATTGCAGGGGAAGTGAAAGGGTGTGGGAGAGAGAGAGAGAAACTCTTGTCTCTCTTCCTCTTTGTATAAGGACACAAATCCCATTCCATCATGGGACTCCATTCTCATCTAAATCTAATTACCTCTCAAAGATCCCACCTCCAAATACCCTCATATTAGGGATTAAGGCTCAACATACAAATTTAGGGGGGAAGATAAACATTATCTTATTTATGTTCATAATACTTAATGAACTATATGTTTTATTTATAAATATATATATAATACATATATGTACAATACAAACATACATATAAACCTTTAATTGTTAGTCTCACTTTGGTATTGTGTACACCCTATGTGGGCAGGAATATTTCATCTAATTTATCTATTGTAATATCTCTAGGCATTATAAAAGTGATTGGTTGTAAATAAATATTTGTGGAATAAATGACTAAACGATTCCAAGATTTTTCTCTATGATATATGAAGACACTCATGGAGATATATCAAATGGACTAGAAAATATAGTCTTCTATTTAACGAGTATTTAAGGAATGTTTAATGTTTAAAAATCCAGCTTGTTTCCACAATGCAAATGTGTGATTGATTTTTCCCTCATAGAAGTTCTAATTCATTGAAACAAATCCTTAATTGCTACTTTTCCTCCCATATAATACCACATGTATACAAATTTGACTGAATTGGGTTTTCTAACACAATTTTTTCCTTCACTAAATGTGTACTAGCTATGGAAAGAAAAGCACATTTTTCTTTTTGTATTTTTTTAACATTTTTTAAATTGTTGTTCAAGTACAATTGTCTCCATTTTCCTCCAACCACTCCCCCCACTCCAGCCATCTGCACTTCCCACCTTGACCCTGCCCCTCTTTGGTTTGGTCCCTGTGTCCTTTATACATGTTCCTGAAAACTCTTCCCCCTCCCCCCCGCTCTATCCCTTCCCACCCCACTCTGGTTACTGACAGTTCTTAATCTCAATGTCTCTGGTTATATTTTGCTTGCTTGTTTTGTCGATTTGGTTCCACTTATAGGTGAGATCATATGGTATTTGTCTTTCGTCACCTGGCTTATTTCACTTAGCATAATGCTCTCCAGTTCCAACCATGCTGTCACAAAGGGCAGGAGCTCCTTCTTTCTCTCTGCTGTGTAGAATTCCATTGTGTAAATGTGCCATAGTTTCTTGATCCACTCATTTACTGATGGGCATTTAGGTTGTTTAGAGCACTTGGCTATTGTAAATTGAGGAAAGCTCATCTTTCAAACAACTAAGGAAATTTCATGGTTTCATTGTCATATATTTAGTTAAAATAGGAAACAACTTGAGAGAAAGGTGCATAATATAGTAAAATATGGGAACTACTTATATATAACATATTACAGATTTATTAATATTAACAACTTACATTTTTATTTCTATTCTTCATCTTGTATTTTTTATTGGAAATGCAACCCCCCACCTCTATTTTTATGAGTTATCTTTAATATTAAAAGGGCTAAAATTGCCATTTAAAGTGTACAGTTTAAAAATTATATAATGAATTTCATTATATGAAATCCATTTCATTTATGAGAATTTATGCTTATAAGATAATTTTACAAGTTTTACAGTTCCCAAAAGAGTTGAGTTGGATCTATAATAAGCCAGAAATCTTATTAATTCTGTCAAATATTTTTGTCAACAAGAATAATATTAAATGATTTTTTAATGATTGAGGTCACTAACCAAACTGATTAAAATGTATCCCATGTGTGATAGTGAGCTAGCACTGTAGGGTCAAAGCCAAACAACACCCCTCGGCATCTCATCCTGAATTCTGGATTTGCAACACAGTATTTAATTAAAACATTCTACATGTGTGTTCATACAGGATGATCTTAAAATGCAAAAGAGCAATTTAAAGTACAAAAGGTGGGAGAGAACAAACTGGAACTCTGAACAAAATATTTATGTATTTTTAAAACTCAAAGCAACTTTCTACTTTAACTTCCTTTTAAACCAGAAGAGAATTTTTAAAATGTTTGGCTTTCAAATAATGTAGCTTTAAGCAATTTAACCATGAAAAGTAATATTACAAAAAATACCACTCTTTTGAGAACTTATTTTAGTATCCTTCTTTATAAATTTTGTTTGGCAAAGACATTTAGAAAATTTATTAGGTGACTTTTAAATTTATATTAATAAAAACAATACAAATTGTTTGCTATTATTTAAAGTTATTAATGATCACAATCAATAAATAACATTATAACTAAGTTTAAATATAATGAATATTTACATCCTCTCTTCCTCTGAGATTCTAAGACTTGCATGAAAATAATTACAAATATTAAGACTATTGGCCAATTATTTCTGACTCTGAGGAGGAAAACAAATTCATAAGCACACATTCTTAAAACATAACTAAATGTCAGGAGTTCCCAAAGGACCCTTGATGGAAACCGGACTCATTCTCTACTTGGTATATGTCAAGTATCAGTAAGCCTAATTAAAAGTGTAAAATAAAAATCTGAAAGAAGTAAGATACGGACAGCAAGAAACTTCAGTGAGAGTTGCCTAGGAAAAGTTCTGAATAAAATGTAAGTGACTAAATGACGTTAAAGTTCAACCAAGATAGTATTAAAGATGGAATCCTGACTTAAAATAGCATTCCTAACGTGTGTCATTCTACAATTTCAGCTCATTCCTCTTACTTAGGGGGTGCTAAATGGCTAAAGTCATCTTTTTAAAATTCAAAGCTACTCCATAGGGTTACATACTAAATTTTGATTAGTAAGATTCAGAAAAGGAATGTGTATAGTCCTCTGAGAGGTAAAGTAGGACCCAGTGAGAAGGTGCTATTTACATTGCAATGAACTTTCATGTCATATCTTCACACTATTTTTAATTGATTTTATTAGGGTGACATTGATCAGTTGAATTATATAGGTTTCAGGTGTACAATTCCATAAAACATCAGCTCTGTATTATATTGTATGCTCACCACCCCAAGTCAAGTCTCCTTCCATCACCTTTTATCCCCCCTTTACCCTCTCTTACCTGCCCCCACCCCTTTTTCCCTCTGGTAATCACCATACAGTTGTCTGTGTCTATGAGCTTTTTTCATCTTTTATTTTTCATTAATTTTTAAATTTTTGACACTATTACAGATGTCCCCCATTTTCTCCCCTTTGCCCCTCTCTACCCAGGACCAGCCCCAGTCTTGACTACGTTGTTGTCTGGGTCCATGGGCTCTGCACACATGCATGTATGTTCTTTGGCTAATCTCTTCCAGTTTCCTCATCCCCCTCCCCTCTGAAATCTGTAGGTCTGTTCCTTGTATCCATGCCTCTGGTCCTATTTTGTTTGTCACCTTCAAACTTTTGATATATATTGCAAGCTGGGAGATTGAGTTCTCTCCTATCTCTAAGGTTAAATGTTCCACTAATCCAAAATATCCTTCTTAACAGTGCCTTTGCCTTCTCATTCAAGTACCATTCTATGCATTGTCTCCTACAACCTAGCCAACAGTTTAAAATCCTTGTCACTTCCTAAGGAGCTTAAGTTGACACTCCCAAGACCCTAGCTTTCTCACTCAAATATTTCTGAGTGATAGTTAAAATTCAAAGATATATCAAGAGAATGGAATATCAAGAAACACGAAAACCATGTGTTTGGAGTGTAATTATTCATGTCTGCCCTTTACTTATCTGGTAAGAATCCATCAGACCCTTTCAGAAGCTCCATTTCCCATTTCTTGCCATTCTAATAAAAGCTGTATTATTATAAAAGAATGAATATTAACATATGTTGTTAAACAATTTTTACCCCTCATCCCACACAGACAAAAAAAAGATCATGCTGCTAGCACCATAGCAATAGATAATAATTATCCAATTATCTTATTTACTGGAAATTTTTTCCCCTTTAATCAAAGAAGAAAGGTGGGTTGTACAAATTTGCAATAGACCGATGAACTCAACTTTGGTTAATGTGAGAAACATAAATACTCTCTAAAATATGTGAACATGTGGCAAGCTTGTAGTTCGATGTTAATGCTATACTTTTATTTGGTTTCTTATCATGTCTGTGCTTTGTTTGGCTCCCAGAAGAGATTTATTATAGAAGACCAGTTTATTCCATTATCATCAATAGACTAAAATCTGACATTTAATCCATCAAACCCCTCTGCTCACCAGAGAAAGGTTTGCAAAGGCTTTCCCAGTGAGGTGGTTAAATCAAGAATCCTAGACTGATTTACTTAAATTGAAATAATTCCACCGTTATGAACAGACCAGAGGAAGTAAAAAAAAAATTCAACCACTCTGTATAAATTAACAGATTCCTGACCTTGGTTAAAATCAAATAAATTAATGAGTAGAGAGTCCTCTATTTCTCAGCTGGGGAAGAAAAAGTCATTGAGTTACTAAACAGAAATGTATCACTGCTCGGGAGTTTTCAGGTCCTCATTAGAGAAAAAAGAAGTTGGTTTTGCCATGAGAACCCTGATGTCACTTTTCACCACAATCCTCCAAAATGACCCGATTCTTCCCTCACCTGTGTGTTGGCCCTCTACCTGACATTTATTTTATTTCTTTATGATTTTGGCTCTGCCGTGTCTCTACTGGTTCTTTCCCCCACCCCATCATGAAAAAATAAATTCATTGCAATTCTCTCCTGCCCACTTTCCAGCTGGCTCCTTCCTTATTTTGATCTCAGATGCTAAAAGGTGCTAATACACGCACAAACACATACACATACAAACAAGTTCGTGCACACACACACAGCCCCCAAAATGATTTGATCCAAATGCAGGTGGTTTCTTTCAGTGAAAGATATTTGGCCCCAGATACCAGGTAAGTTTTTATTGTGACAAATAATAAAGGAGGTAATTTATTATTGTGTTAAAACAAAAATCTGTTCTAGAAATTGACACAGATTTGTCTGTTTACTTCATAAAGCAGTATTTATATTCTCTACTCCTGACAACTTTCAGAAAGGCTTGAGGGACTAACCTAAATACAATAGAGCACTTACACAGTGTTGAAGTTCCACATACTGCACCTTGTTACTAAAAATAGCACTATAATATGAACAACAATAATAATATATATCATGAAGCTTTTGACTTGGATAAATATGTATTATAGTGTCTTGCTCTTGTATTCTTTATATATTTTGATGCACATTCAAGTCTGCAGGACAAATGAAAATTTTAACCACACACTGACATGAATATGACTTAAAACAAAAGAGTATAAAGGAGAGGGAGGGACGAATAGGTAAAACACAAAGGATCTTACGGCAATGAAATTACTCTTCATGATACTACAAAATTATACATTTCTCAAAATCCACACAACACCAAGAATGAGCCCAAATGTAAATTGTGGACTGGGTAATAATGACGTCAGTGTAGGCCCACCAGCTAACAAAGGTGGCTCTTTAGTGGGGGAGCTTGATAGTGAAAGAGGCAGAGATTGTATAAGAACTCTCCATACTTCAGCTTAATTTTTCTGTGAGCCTAAACTGCACTGAAAAAAAATAAAGTCTATTTAAAATGGTAAAAAAAAAAAAAATGAGGCCTTGGCCAAGAAATGAAATGTGATAAAGAAAAAAGCACCTATCAAGGGGGAGGGTAGAGGTGGGGGAGGGAGGTGGGACTGGCTGGGGTGGGGTGGAGGGAAGGGGAGAAAATGCAGACAATTGGAACTGAATAAAAATAAATAAATTAATTTTTAAAAATAAATAAATAAATAAATAAAAGCAGTAATAGAAAAAAATAGTATAAATTATAAATTAATGGAAGTGATTAAAATAAGTGATATTTTTACTCTATATCCATTGTCTGCCCAGCCACCTACCATGAAAAGTATGATGCATTTTCCTTTTACACCTTTTTCTATGCACATTAAAGGTTGTCTATTTATCAAAAAAAAAAAAAAAAAGAAAAAGAAAAAAGCATAACAGCATGGAAAAAGAAGGTGTGTGTTTAATCATTTCCCTGTATTGAGAAGTATGCACATTAAGTCCAGTTTTAAACAGAGGAACATTATTTGAGTTAATGCAAATGTACAGATGGATGCTTATTTCTAAATGAGTTTCTATACCTTTGTGTTCTTCCATACTCTGGTTTATTACTTAAGTGAGAAGAGTTTCCTGGTGCCCCTTAAGTGACTTCCTTCTATTATAGAACATTAGTGATCATAAAACCTCAGAGCAAACAAAGATGAAAAACAACAATAGAAAAAACCTTCTAGTCAATTACTAACCCCTGAGGTTTAGATAATTTGCATATGGCCAACCACAGGAAGAAATTAACAGCACTACCTCAGGAACATTCACAGAAAGGGGTTTTTTCACTACAGAGAATAAGAACTAAAGATCCATAGAGGCCCCCAGGGCATTGTTCCCACCTCACTGGCAAAGCTGTCTGCTCACCAGGCTTTCCAAGGAAGATGCATTGCAGAGGCTCTGAGAAGGAGTCTCTCAAATCTGGTGGTCAGGGAAGGCCAGGGCAGCCAGGAGACAATAAGTGTGGGTAATTCAGAAAGCCAGGAAAGTATATGCTACTCCTTAAGTCCCTAACTTTAACATTCAAGTTAAATGTCCCTTCTTTGCCCATCCTCACCCTGGAAGAAGTTACTAGTCTCCTGGCCACCTCCTAACACTTCCCAGAGCTCTTCTAAGAGATCTTTGACAAGAAATGTTCTACTTATTGCCTGGTAAATAGTAACAATTAATAAATGTTTGCTGAGTAAATGAAAATACTTCAAGAAATATCACTTCTAGATTTTGTAATTCCTCTCTTATTTGAAATCAATAGCTAAATATGGGGTCTTTTTGTACTCAACATTGAAACCACTGCCACAAATATCAACTAAGTTTGTTAGGTTTAATGTTTCTAGGTGATAATTTTCTCTCCAAATTAAAATTTTTTCTCTTCCTCTAAGTCATCATTCTTCCCCAACTTTTAAAAAAAAGTCTTCTGGTTCTTCTTCTAAAATTAGTTAAAATCTAAAGGCTTATTTCATGAAATAACTTCATGTGAGCAAAGGAGTTTCACTCATCTGTTGGAGCCCAGAACCACCACACCATACTCAGGCTTTCAAATTCAATTAAACAAACACATTTCAATTCTTTGAATTCCATCTCTTATATCATCTTTTGGAAAGCTTTAATAAATTCAACAAAATAATTGCAATTTCTTCCTTTTAATGGTATTCAATATGTGTAAACCTACAAGTTTACCAAAAATAGTCTTAGAAAATTTATTAATACTTCTCATAATTTGCATTAATTTTCAAATACTTAGGACTCTCAGTGTTGAAGACAAAGAAACAACGAGTGAAGCATCACACTGAACTTATATATCACCCACTGACTTTTACAATTTAGCTTCAAATCTGCTCGAGATACAAATGCAGTAGGTGGCATGAAGTTAATCCCCTTTTATTCTAATTTTCAGAAATACCACGTATGATCAAATGTTGAGTGCATTTGAAGGTCACAAATTCAAACCAGAGATGATCTACTTTAAAGATAATCTAGGTACCCAAACCCAGGCAAGCAAAAGCAGAGATCAGCAAGGCATTGATCAAAGGAACCAGATGTAGCTTTACCATGTTTCAATTCAATGCTCAGTGGGTAGATAGGTAGAAAGCTAGAAAGAGGTATATAGATAGATCTGTTGAATATAAGAACAAAAAGTTAAGTAAAAACTGACTAGTATGGTAATAAAAGTTATTTACTCTGATTTTTTTTATTAAAACTAAGATCAGAATAGCAAATATTCTGTGAATTTTGGGGTGTAGCATGCACATAATTATAGAGACTATTAAAAGACTTTGAGCCTGCACCTCCCAGTTTCTTCCTCTTCCATCATACTAGTCTAGAAAGTATTGTAATAAGCTTCACCAATGTAGTGAAAGCTCCCCATCTTGTTCCTTTTAATATTGTTGCAGTGCATATAAATAAAGGCAAGGAACGAAATCATTATTTTTGAGTAAAATGCTAAGCACATTAATTTGCAAGTCTTACTAGTATCTCTTCTAGAAAATCACAAGTAGCATAAGTAGCGTGTGTGTGAAATGTGAAATTGTCATAGTAAAACTGCAGAGCCTTCCTTAGTCTCTATCTGCCTCATACAGGGGTAGTTTCTAGTATTTTTATGGCAATGACTAAAAATAACATTCTTGAGTGATTTTTACACAACATAGTTTCAAAGCCTCTTATTTCTGCCAACAAAACTGTATTAAGTAAGCCAGCTAGGCCAATTCTTACCTCACTGGCTAGGTTGACTATTAAAGAAAAATTAGGTGTATGGCAAGGGCTTTAAGGGAATCAAAATATAATTCAAATACCTGTATCTACTGATTTGATGTAAAATGTCAGTTTTTTCTATTATTATCTGACAAGGGTTTAATATTCAAAATATAAAGAAGTCATACAACTAAACAGCAAAAATATCAAACAATCTGATTAAAGAATGGGTAGAGGAACTGAATAGACATACTAAGAAGACATACAAATGGCCAACAGTTACATGAAAAGGTACTCAATATCATTAATTATTAAGGAAGAACAAATCACATTAGGGAAGACCACAATGAAATATCACCTCAGGCCGGTGAGAATGACTATCATCAAAATAACAAGAGATAACAAAGGTTGGGAAGGGTGCAGAAGAAAGGGAACATTTGTGCCCTGTTGGTGGGAATGCAAATTGGTATGGTTACTATGGAAATCATTATGGAGGTTCCTTAATAAAACTAAAAATAAAACTGCCCTTTTCTTTACTTCTCTAAGAGCAAAAACTGGACCAAAACCCTACATCTATTCCCTGCATGGTGTTTGGGAGCATAGGCCTTGACTATTAACATTGTAGATTATCTGAATTACCTAATAGTATCACTTGTAGCTTTAAAAAATACATTTTTAAAAAGACAAAATAAAAAAGGTCACTTTCTCTAACTTCGGAGCGGGGGGGAATCTCTGAAATAAATGAAGGCAAATATTTTACTCAAGGTCTTTCATAATTTGTATCAGCCTCACTTCCTTCTTCTGCTATACCCTAGATCCCAGCTCCAGTAAGTTACAAACAGAGGTCAGAATCCTCTGCAGAGGGAGGTCTCGCTCTCTGTGTTTCAGGGTTGGCTACGGGTTATATACAGCCACCTCTGCTGATACGCAGAACACTACAAAGACCTAACTGCCACTCTGTCTCTCAGTGGAAGACAGTAGGCACTTACTGAATATGAGTTTTACTAAACAAGAGTCATTCAGACAGAGTGCTATATCTTATTTTTATTACTTTGAGTGCATTTTATAAGATAGAAAACATCACTCATATTCAGTGTAAGTATGAGTGAAGCAGCAGCACCAAGACTTCCTTTTCTATTAGCACCTGGTCCCACCAAGTGATCAAGGCACTTAAAGTGCAATGTTAGGACTGGTTAACCTCCAGAAGACATCTCAGCAAATGCCCATTCTACCAGGCCCCAAGCCTCATTCTGAGCATGCTGCTACAGAACTCAAACACAACAGGATGTCCCTGAGAGGTCCCTAGAACATGCTGCTTACTCCCTGGAGCCATCTGTCACTGAGCCTTGCTAGGTCCTCTGTATTCTAGAAGAATTTCCTTCTCCAATAATGTTAGTTTCCCTGCATCCAGTACTAGTTTAGACTTCAAATTTATACTGTCAGTTAAACCACATAGAAATGTTGGCTAAAATGTGACCAAAAAGCCCTGACTGGTGTGGCTTGGTGATTGAGTGCCTGCCTGCAAATCAAAGGGGTGCCAATTCAATTCCCAGTCTAGGGCAGAGGCCTGGGTTGTGGGCTGGGTCCCCAGTAGGGGGCATGTGAGAGGCAACCACACATTGGTGTTTCTCTCCCTCTCTTTCTTCCTCCCTTCCCCTCTCTAAAAATAAATAAATATGGATCTCTAAAAATAAATATGGAAGAGAGAAAGGAAATCAAATCTCTAGGTGCCAGAAATTAAATGGGAACTCAAAGAGTGTATTGATCTATTGGGGGTATGGGAGCTATGGAAATACTGGCTCTAAATTAGCCCTCAGCCCCTGGGGATAACTTGGGGTAAACGCATGGGCTCCTGGAGAGGCAGGTAGCGACACTTACATTCCCCATATATATTGGAAGGGCAAACTCTTCTATGAAGAGAGAAGAGGATCTTGGAAACCCTCTTACTGATCATCTTCCAGAGAAACGTACAAAAACTATTTCTACTCGTGGCTGTAAGTTTTAATTGTATTATCAGAAACAAAACTCCAAATCTGCAATTTATGTAAGTATTGGGGAGGATTTAGATATCTAGGTGGTATAGTTCAGATGTCAACACAGATACCCCTACCAATTTAATGAGAATTCCTTGAAAATGAAACAAAGGCAATACTATTACTGGAAATGAGTTCCATAATCCAAGGTGCATTAATTCCCAGAGTTGAGCGAACACCACCACTGAAGAAGTGTTTTCAAATAAAAAAGAAGAAAGGTATAAAACAGGAAGAAAATGAACACTCAGGAGTAGTATATCACAGACAACAAAAAATAAAAAGAGAAAGGATTAGCACCATCAACAATTTGATTCAACAGAGCAATCTTAAAGTTTAAAATGTTTAGAAAATTGACAACACTATAAAAATTTGACTGAACAATAACATATAAATTGAGATGATAGTAAAAGGTAGCCAAAAATTCCATTTAAAATGAAAAACACATCTTGAAGTAATTTGTACATCAAAGAATGAAATCATAATGTAAATTATAGTCTACTGAGAATTAAATGACAATGAAAACACTATGTATCAAAACCATAAGTACAGCCAAACCAGTACTTCAAGTAAGATATGTTGCTTAAACACAAGTATTGGGGAAAAAAATGAACTAAGCACTCAACACAAAAAGCCAGATAATAACAAAATAAGCCCTAAATGAGTGGAAGTAAAAAAAATTATCAGGATTTGATGAAATAGAAAACAAAAAACAAAACAAAAAGATATAAAATAAGGAAAACTTTTAAAATAAAAAAGACTAAGAAATATAGAGATACCTATGAGATGTCTCCCACCAAAAAGGGAGAGAAGGCACAAATAAATAATATTAGCAGTGAACATGGGAAGAGATTAAAATATGAAAACAATTCATTAAACACTATCAGAACAACTATATGCCAGTAAATGTGAAAAATTAGAACTATAGAAATTTTGCCAATGAAAATATAAAATAGCAAAAATATCTCATGCAAAAATAAAAAAATGAAAACCCTGTGGCCCATAAGAATTTGAATCAAACCCACAATTCAAAAATAATTTGAATTTTACCCACTAAAAAAGCACCGGCCAAGGCAGTTTTGCAGATGAGATTATATGAGTAATTTGAAAAAAAGATACCAATACTCTACATAAACTGATCTGGTAAATATAAAGTGAAAGATGATTCTCAACTCAATTCATGAGGTAACATGGACTTCAACAGCAACAACAACAAAAATCAGAAAGGCCAATCATGGAAAAGGAAAAGTACAGGCCAAAACTGCTTTAAAACAAAACTGCTTTAAATGCAAAAATCCTAAATAAAGCATTAGCAAATCAAATTGAGCAATATATTCTAAAAGTAATAGTACATTGAGAGACAGTTTATAATAAGTAATAGAGTTTATACTGGAAGTAAAAGAACATATTTAAAAGATATTAGAAAACTTATTAATGTAAATCACCACATAAGTACATTAAAAGGATACCTATTTTATTATTTTATATTATGCAGAGAAAGTAACCAATGACATTTAATAACCATTCATGACAAAAACTCTTAGATAACTAGAAATTGGAAGATAACATGTTGAAAGAGGTGTCCATAAAAATACATAGCAAACTACAAACTCAGTGAAAATTGGAAGCATTTTCACCTAAATTTAAGAAAGAGGCAATAGTTGCTATTATTTCTATCAAAATGCTACTACAGACATAGAATTATGGAGATTTATGACTAAATTTGCTGTTTATGACAGAAAATATAAATAGTAGTGCCTTAAACAAGATGTATTTTTTTCTTGCTTAAAAGAAATCATGGTGTAGTCAGTACTGACCTGAAATTACAACTCCCTAAATTCATCAGGGCCCACGTTCCTTCTTTAATGTTATTCCACCATTCTCAGCACTTGCTTGCATTCTCAGAGGTACCACATGGTCCCCAAATGGAAACTATAGTTCCAAGCATCAGGAGGGCAGAATAAAAGCAAAAGGATGCACATACAACAGGAGTCATTTGTCCCTTAAAGAACTTTCTTGGAGTCCAACTCAGCTACTTCTATACACTTCTCAGTGGCCATCCTATATGTGAGGAAGGCTGCAAAATCTAGATTTTTAGCTAGATATAGTCTATCCCCATTTTTTAAAAGGAAACATGAATGCATTGAATAGATAGTAATCCTGATAGACCAACATACAGGAATAAGGAAATCAGAACAATAAGTGGAAAAGAAGAAATGTATTTGTTTTATTTGTCAAGGACATGGTTATCTATGTAGAAAACCCAAGAGGATCTAGAGATAAAATTACAACTAATAAAAAAGATCAACAGAAAAACAAAAAATTCCTATAAAATACTTTCATTTAGAAACTGTAGTTTCATAGCAATATTATACACATATGAAAACATAATAATAGGAAAAAAGCAATAAAAGATGTGTAAAGATATCTTTTAACATTTTAAAAATGTTAAAGATACAAAAGACAAAAGTAAATAATGAAATAAACTATCCCTACATGGGAAAACTCAGTATTTTAAACCTATCAATCATCCCCAAAATTAATATAATAATCCATAAAATCCAATCAATTTCCAAAAGCATTTATATGAAATAAACAAGATTTATATAGAATACACTGCCCATTATAGACAAAGCAATTATTAAGAAGAAAACTTAAATAGACAACCCATGTCTAACAAATGCCAACATATTATAAAGCAGTAGTAATAATTGTAGTGCAGTAGAAGTACAAGAATAACCAAATTGAGAAGCAAATCAAAGGGTTAAGAAACTAACCCCACTCATATTGGAAAACTTGACATAATATAGAGACAGAATTGCATAATGTGGAAGCCACAGACCATTTAATAAATCATGTCAGGATAGTGGTTAGCTATACAATGAATAAATAAACTTAAATATCTATATCACAGCATAAAAAATAAATTATTTGAAAAGAAAATATTGAATGTATTTATGACCTAAGAATAGTAAAATATATTTTAAACAATACCCAAAGAAAATGTTAATATATTTTACCAAATTAAAATTTAAAACTTCTGGACCTCTGGTCAAGATAGAGGCATAGGTTGATACACTTTGCCTCCTCGTACAACCAAAAGAAGGACAACAACGAATTTAAAAACAAAAAAAAATCAGAACTGCCAGAAAATCAAACTGTATGGAAGTTCAACAACCAAGGAGTTAAAGACGAAACATTCATCCAGACGGGTAGGAGGAACTGAGATGGGCAGCAGGGGCAGAGAGAATTCACAGCAAGGTGGCAGCTGGAGGACTGGGCAGTACCACATTTGCATGCAAATAGACCAGAAGGAACAACTGGGGAGCAAGACAGGCCTAGGGTTCCAGTGCCAGGAAATAAAGCCTCAAAACCTCTGACTGAAAAAACCTGTGAGGGTTGAGGTGGCAGGAGAAATGCTCAGCCTCACAGGAGAGTTCTTTGGAGGGTCCTAGGATGTACACAAACCCACCGACCTGGGAATCAGCACCAGAAAAGCCCAATTTGCTTGTGGGTAGCATGTGGGTAACTGACTGAAAGCCAGCAGGCAGAGAGCCAAACAAGAGGTATTGTTCCCTCTCAGACCCCTCCCCCACAAGGCAGCTACATGGGTTGACGCGCTCTCGTGAATACCTAAGGTTCTGCCCCTTAGTACCTAACAGATGGTCTGAGACCAAAAAAAAAAAAAAATGGCCCAAATGAAAGAACAGATCAAATTTCCAGAAAAAATAAAACTAAGCCATGAAGAGATAGCCAACCTATTAGATGCAGAATTCAAAGCACTGGTAATCAGGTTGCTCACGCAAATGGTTGAGTATGGTTGCAAAATAGAGGAAAAAGTGAAGGCTATGCAAAATGAAATAAAGGAAAATGTACAGGGAACCAACAGTGAAGGGAAGGAAACTGGGACTCAAATCAACAGTTTGGAACAGAAGGAAGAAATAAACACTCGACCAGAACAGAATGAAGAAACAAGAATGCAAAAAAAAAAAAAAAAAAAAAAAAAAAAAAAAAAAGAGCAAAGGCTTAGGAACCTCCAGGACAACTTTAAACATTCCAACATCTGAATCACAGGTGTACCAGAAGGAGAAGAGGAAGAGCAAAAAATTGTAAACTTATTTGAAAGCATAATGAAGGGAACTTCCCCAATCTGGCAAAGGAAATAGATTTCCAGGAAGTCCAGGAAGCTTAGAGAGTCCCAAAGAAGTTAGACCCAAGGCAGCATACACCAAGGCACATCATAATTACATTACCCAAGATTAAAGATAAGGAGAGAATCTTCAAAGCAGCAAGAGAAAAGGTGACAGTTACCTACAAAGGAGTGCTCCTGAGACTATCAGCTGATTTCTCAAAAGAAACCTTGCAGGCAAGAAGGGGCTGCAAAGAAATATTGAAAGTCATAAAAGGCCAGTACCTATATCCAAGATTACTCTATACAGCAAAGCTAACATTTAGAATGGAAGGCAGATAAAATGCTTCCCAGATAAGGTCAAGTTAAAGGAGTTCATCATCACCAAGCCCTTATTATATGAAATATTAAAGGGACTTATCTAAGAAAAAGAAGATTAAAAATATAAAAAGTAAAATGACAATAAACTCACAACTATCAACAAACCTAAAAAAAAACAAACTAAGCAAACAACTACAATAGGAACAGATTCACAAAAATAGAGATCACATAGAAGGTTATCAGTGTGGAGGGGGAGGAGGAGAATGGGGGAAAAAGTACAGGGAATAAGAAGCATAAATGGTAGGTAGTAAATAGACAGGAGGAGGTTAAGAATAGTATGGGAAATTGAGAAACAACAGAACTTATATGTATGAACCATGGACATGATCTAAGGTGGGAGAATGATGGTGGGAGGGTGGTACAGGGCCGAGGGGAATAAAGAGGAGAAAAAATTAGGACAACTATAATAGCATAATCAATAAAATATATTTTTTAAAAATTTAAAACTCCTGTCCTGGCTGCGTGGCTCAGATGGATAGAGCATCATCCCATACACTGAAAGGTAGCAGGTTTGATTCCTAGTCAGGCCACATGCCTAGGTTGTGAGTTTCATCCCAGGTCAGGGAGTGAACAAGAGGCAACTGATCAATGTTTCTCACATTGATGTTTCTCTCTCTCTCTCTCTTAAAAAAATCAACAAAATTTAAAAGAAACAAAATGCTAAGACAATCTACAGATTGGAAGAATATATTTGCAACATATAACTGAAAAAGAATTGCCATCCCAGCTATATCATAAATTCTTAATAACTAATAGGAAAAGAACAAATGAACTAACAGAATAATGGGCAAAGAGAAAATTTACATCAAAGTAAATCCTAAAGTCTAATAAACAAGGATAGTAAATAAAAACTCTTGAAGGATGTTCTTTTACATTTATCCACTTTGCAAATATTTAAAAGTCTAATATCAAGTGTTGACAAGAACATAGGAAAATAGTGATTCATGTATTTATCTGTTGGTAGTATAAATTGAAGTATAATTTGGTAAAATCTAAGTTAAAATATAGATATTTTCAACCCAGTGATCCACTTTTAGGCGTATGCTGCAGAGACTCTCAAATGTGTGTAAAAAGACCTTTAACAATTTTTAATGGCATGCATTTTATAAGAGCAAAAAATTTAAGACAACTTCCAAGCATATGCTATTGGAAATTACTGAGAGAATGAATAGATAAATTATTGTATACTAATACAATGGGATCCTAAATAGCATTTTAAAACAAGTGACTACATATGTTATCCTGAATAAGTTTTAAAAATATAGTTTCCTGAAATAGGCAACACATGAATGTAATTCACATTAATTTGTTAGTGATACCTCAGGCCCACTTCTTTTTTCCAGAAGGCAAGTTCCAAAGGCTTCTAAGGAACAAAGAAAAATGACCCCTGAAAGAGCAAATAAAGGTCATAAGTTTCCCTAAAACTAAAATATGCTCAAAATAAGGCCAAACCATGAAAACTTAGAACAAGTTTTAAGTTGTGAAGAAATGGTCTGAAATGACGTTCTACCTGCCAGTTCTCTCTATCTGCTATGTCTACCACACATAGCCCTGCCTTTATAAAAGTGAGACATCATAGAAGTACATCCTCACACTGCAGGCCCCTTACTTTATAACTTCCCCATAGCAGATAGTGGTGTCTTCAGTCAGAAAGTCACAGCACACTTTATATTTTCAGCATTTTCTCCAACAGAAAAAAAATTAAATCAAAATGTTGTTCTTACTGTTGAATTTGATAATTGAGTTTATTTGTTAATAATGATTTCTTCAATTAATGAAACAGCCAGATTCAATCAAATATGCCGGATTTTCTGCAACAATGTACGTAAATTTTAGAAAGAAAAAATCTTTCTCTGTAATAAAATAAATGCAACTCAAAATCTGATTTGAGATGTTTTCAATAATAAAATGTCATATCATTAAATACATAAACCAATTATTTAATAAATCAGTGTTCATTAAAATACTTAGGAAATTATAATATAGTTTGAGTGAACAAAGTAAATTGCAAAATGGCCTGTATACAACTATTGTTATGTATGAGCTTAAAATACACATAATACTAATACATTGTTTATAAATACACATGTAGCAAAATATTAAACTTACAAATCTGAGAATAGTGATCACATCCAGGAAAATAGGGAAATCAAAAGCTTTATCTCAAAAAATTAAGCAAAAATACCTAAACAAGTCAAACAAAAAGTTTAGCATGCAAAATCTCATGTAAACACAAGGGTGTCTGTTATTTTATATCATTCTCTACACCCTTGTATGTTTTAAGTAGTTGTTTTAAAAAGAAAATGAGTGAAAAAGAAAGACATGTGCTTATCATAAAATCTTTGAAAAAATATAAAATAATCATAAGAAGAAAATGATCTCTCTTACTGTTTTGTCATATTTCCTTCCAGGCAGTTTCTATGAATATTTTACATAGATTTTATTGTCATTTTTCTGTTCTATTTTTTGTTTGCTTAATACAGTATTATAAGCATTTCCCATGCTGTGATATTGGTGGCACAATGTCACACTAAATGGTTGGGCAAAGATTTATCCAGACAGTCTATTCGCAGCATTTTGGCTTCCTCTAATTTTTCTTAATTATGAAAAAATTTATGTAAAAAAATTTTTATCCTGAGCTTTACTATATTTCTGATTACTCTGAAGGGTTCTTCTAATTTTATAAGAAGCTTTAAAACTTATAAGAGCTTAAAAGTTAACCTTGGTAAGTATGGCAGACATCCAAAACACTTTCTGCATTTTAAATATTTTATTTTTTATGCTATTACAATTGTCCCACTTTTTCCCCATTTGCTCCCCCCCTCCACCTGCCCCACTCACCACATCCATAATCAATCTCCTCACCATTGTCCACAGCCATCTTAATTTAAAAAAAAAAACAAAACAGATACAGAAATGTACTATTTTGGACAAAACTGAAGCTCCTTACTAAATGGACAATTTGTGTGATGCAAAACCTGTATATGCTTTTGTGGCTTCAGCAACTCACTCTAAGTAGTGCAGTGACTACCATCTGATTAAAAGTAAATAACTGGAAAATCTTTGTCTCCATGAAAGAATCTGGGCATTGGTGTTGGTCCCCTGAACACCTCTTTCTTCTACTGGACCAATTGCGTACACCTCAGGAGGGTGGCTGTGATGTGTGATGTGTGATGTGTGATGTGATAATGAAATGCTAATATGTAAGATTAGAAGATATCCAGGATGTGCAACAGATACATCTCATCAAAAAATGGGCACATAAGCCAACAAAAAGAAAATATATTCTTATTTAGTAATTGCTATTTTAAAAAATCCAGCAAAGAACCATGTAATGCATAGAAATTCTAAATATCATTTCTATGCAGTGATGGAAAATTCAATAACTTTAGCAAAACAAAATTCAAAATTCTTTTCCCATTAGATATAGGTCTGTTGCAGAAATGAGTGAAAAATTTTATCAGTTCACAATTACACTTTTCTTAGCCAACTTTTTAGTAAATAGTAAGTCTTAAATTTCAAAAGATGAAAATAAGGAAATAAAAATGTGGGTTTTTTTAAGCTTATAATGCAGAAAAATATAAAATAATAAAGCATATGCCCCTAGTTTTTAAGAGCAACATCTATTTTGGACTTCTTATGTATCTCTATTATCATCATGGCTTTTTTTTTTTTTTTTTTTGGTAATAGAATGTGGATACCATCCAACTGCATTAGAGCAAACTCTAGTGGTAAGAGGGTAAAAAGTCTTTGTGAAAACCTTCCTCTTACAGTTTTGCCAAAGCAATTATTTTTATTATGTCCAAAAACTGTCTTAGCAAAACCAGGAGAAATGAACAAAAAAGTTTTTTGGGAGCAGGAACATAGAACTCTTCAGGAATTCCTCATTATCCTGCAGCCCACAAGCAAGCCCTCACAATCAAACCCCCAGTAGACAGACGCCCTTAGCAACTGCCACAGCAACCACCCACACCCTCCTATGGCACAGCAATCGTTAGCTTTTCATCTCAAAAGCACTTTGCAAACATTAAGCAATTAGCAGGAGTTTGCAGACACAAATACCAATAAACAAGCAGAGCAGGAGTGCTGTTATATAAAATCCCTAGCTGAGATGTGTTTACACGTTTGCAATTTACGCTCGAATTTCAGGAAATGCCATACTCTGGAACAAAATTTAAAGGTCATAGCTACTAATGACATTAAGTTCCTTTATTATTAAAGAGCATATGCATAATAAATTCTGAATGAAACTTATAGGAAATTAACGCTCTGCTCTTCTCCAAAAATAAAGAAAGAAAATAAAAATCATTTTTGTGAACCCTTTTTTTTTAGACAGTAACAGGTGGAAATCCTTGAAAGAACATTTTTCTAAAAACTCAGTCTCCCCAGTTGAGGTCCATGGAAGCAATGTGTTAGGGAGTGAACTTGCAATATGAAGTATGATGCCTGTTGTCAATGAATCTGTTCATTTTTGCATTAATATTCATTTTGAGGAAAGTAATTGACATTTATAGGTGCCATAAGTAACAATGCTACCTGCCTTGGTTATTATGGGCAAAATTAGTTTAATCATTAGCTTGAGTGGAAGACAAACCTCAAAGGAAAACATTATGTGTCTGAAAATATTTAATTTTTTGCATCTGCTGATCAAGATGAAATTTAGATAGTGTCTATGGCCACAGTAACCAAACACCCCGAGCAACAACCAGGTAAATATATGAGACAAAAGAGTTGAGACGCCTTACCTAGCTCATTCATTCCTTCTACATGGCAAAGTTGGGTACGTTCTCATAGGATATTACTAAAATGGAGCTTTGGCTGTAGAGTAAGCAAGCATATTATCATTAAAGTTTGTTTAATATGCTAATTATTTCATATATGTAAACATACGCATTGCTACACAGTCTTATCTGCACTACTTTTCTCAAAACTCTCAAAGAATAAGAATAAGAGAAAGGACATGAAACTATACAATCTAACCGAAGCAGAAATAAAATTTATCTTTGGCATCCCCTGAAAGTTTTGTAACCTCACTTACCTTTACTAAATATATTTTCTTCTTAGCGTATCACATTTCTCATAACCAGTACTGAGAAAGACAAAGATTAATTTGCAAATATTCTGTAGCAATAATTATAGCAATGATCTGGAAAAAACTTAAACCAGCAATAATCTAGTCTATGAAGTAGAATCACCAAAAATTAAAAGACTAGCATAAGAAATAATTAGTCAAGGGAGAGGGTACATATTATGGAATCATACAAATTTGACTACAAACCTTGGCTTCAGGTTTGTATCTTACTTTTGGATCCAGTTTCTTCATCTGTAAAACTAGGTATTACAAGCCTCTTATAATTAAATTATCTAATTATGTGAAAGGGTCAAATAAAGTATATCGCACATAGAAGCCATAGGAATGGAGGGATGGTTGAATGGATGGCTAGAAGATAGATGAGAGATAGATTAGATAGATAGACGATAGATAGATAATTAGGGATAGATAGATAATAGATTAGATAGATTAGATGGATGATAGATAGATAGATAGATAGATGATAGATAATTAGGGATAGATAGATAATAGATTAGATAGATTAGATAGATGATAGATGATAGATAGATAGATGATAGATGATTGATAGATAGATAGATAGATAGATAGATGATAGATAACCTCCCTATACTGACCATTCCCTTCTTGTGACAACTTTAAACCATGGATCTTCACCGTTGTTTATCATCATCAACAACAATGAGAATTTTACCTGAAATCAGTGCCCAATATTGACAACCTTAGAAGATTTGAGGTAGGAGAACAAGGAGGAATAAGACAACCATAGAAATTCATCCTTTCCCTCCAACTCATGATGACAAGTAAAACACTATAAATCTTCAAAGGCTCTGACTTAGAAATACTATTCTCTTCTCTTACCAGTAGATAAATACCATGGGAATTTCTCTAGCATAAGAAATTCGCCATCTCCCTTACAGTATGCTTCAAGTGTTGAGAGGCAACACAGTGTAGTAGTTAGAAGCCTGGGTTTTTGAAGCCTGGGTTTAAATCCTGATTCTGCTACCTATGAACTCACCTTAGGCAAGAGGCTACTACCACCTGTGTGACCTTATGTAACTTACATAACCTCTCTGTGCCTCAATTTCTTCATCTGTACGATGAGCTTTGTTATAGTATTTATTACCTGAGATTGATATGACAACTCAAGACCCGGTGAATTGTTATACTTAAAATCCTTCAAAAAATAAAAGTGCTTATTATTATCTTTTCCTACATGTTTTCAAGCTCAGTGTAAAGGTATAGATAGATTAAGCACTTTTCCAGGGATTTTACAGAAAGATTTTATTTATAAACTATTTTTGTATTTTATAAAATTTCAGAGAAGTTAGAAGTATTTTACCCAGTCGTCAAGAAAGAATTGGACACCAGTCCTCCCAAATTCTGTGAAGGATTAGTACCCTTTTAAATCAATAGGAATATCCATAGTATTTATTATATATGTTATGGGAAAGCAAGGTACAAGTTTCTGGAAAAAAATACAAAAACCATCAGGATTCTGTACAAGATATTCAGGGCTCTGCACAAGAGGAGGGGATGTCCTAGAAAGATCACAAAGAAGAAAGACTCAGGGATCAAACCTCATCTGCATTTGACTGAGTCTCTGGTCCTTAGAAAACTGGCGGGGCCATCCTGCAGTCATGCTGGACCCAACTTTCTGTCTCACTTGCTTTGGCCACCAAATCTCTCTCAAAATTCTGGGCCTCACCCACCACCGCTGCTTTGCTTAGGCCCTCATCGTTTCTTCTCTCCCTACATCTTAACTGGTATTCCCTCTAGACTCTCTCTCTCCAATCCACCTTCCATGTAGCTACTACAGATCTTTTTAAGATATATTTCTAGTCATGCCACTCCTCTGCCTAGTAGCCATCTGTTATACCTCATGGTCCTTACAAGAAGTCTAACCTTCTCTGCAAGAAATAGAAAGTCGTCGTCACCTACCTCCACCTAATCTTTCCTAGTCGTTCACCCATCTCTTCCTCTCAACTTGAACTTTTGTTGTCATCATCCAGTGAACACACCATGCATTCTCTCATCTCTGGCCCATTATTCCAAAGACCTGAAACTCTCATCCTCCTGCATAACATCTCTAAGGCCCAATTTCCTCATATGAAATATAGGAGCAATGGTACTAGCTTGCAGAGTTGTTATACAGAAAATGAGATGCGATGCAGATAATAGCCCACTGCCTAGCATTTAATAGGCACCCCACTGAGGCTAATTCCTGCCTGATCCAAATTTCTACATAATTTATGTTAATATTGCCATTTTGGATGTGCCATGAGATTGTTTCATTAAGTTAATGAAATAAATCCACACTCCCTATTACAGGACTTCATAATCATTTCAAAGTTTCATCATCTGCCAGTTATTATTGTAGGGAGTTTCCAGAAGATATCTCATACATGTTGAGGAAGACGAATTAATTGGTAATTACTTATATTCTTCCCTCTCTCTTGGGTTTGAGTCCCTGTTTCTGCTGATGACAACCAAGGCCTCCGCTGCCACAGCCATCTCACTAGTAGTTGTTGGTCTCCAACTGGTAGCACAGAAGAGGTGCTGTGCTAAGGTCAAGTGCATGGAGGAGATTCCAATGTGCCAAGACAGGCTGTTATAGAGTTTCCTGGTGCTGCCCCTGGCACTCTCCCCATTAGTGCTACTGAGGTCATTTTTTGTTCTGAAGCTGCTCTGACTGCGAAGTGAGCAATTCTTCACATCCCCATTTTTGTTCTACTCTCTGCCAGCATCTGTTAAGAGATTTTTGTAAATATAGTTTTCTTTTCTTTTACAACAACCCCTTTTTCTCTAGGGTTCAATCACAAATCCATAAAAGCCCTTGTTATAGGCTGAATGCTTCTACCCCCTACAAGCTCATAAGGGGCATGCCCCCCATGAATTTGGGGGTCATGATGTGAAGATATTAGGAAGTGAGGCCTTTGAGAGGTGATTAGATCATGAGGGTGAAGTTCTCATGAATGGGAACAGTGCCTTGAGAAAGACCCCACGCAACTCTCCCACCCTTCTGCCACATGAGGACATAGCAAGAAACTGCCATCTACTAATAAGGAAGCAGTCCCTCAGGAGACATGGATTCTGCCTGTGCCATGATTTTTTTTTTTAATTTAACTGTACTTTTTCTATTACCATTTAACCCCCTTTTACCCCCAATCAGTCTCCAGAACTATGAGACATAAATGTTTATTGTTTAAGCCACCCAGGCTATAGTGGTTTTGTTATAGCAGCCTGAATGGACTAGGACAGACTTGTATTAGTCTGCTATAGCTACCATAACAATATACCAATGTGACTTAAACAACAGAAATTTATTTTTTTATAGTTCTGGATTCCAGATGTAGAAAATCAAGATACCATCAGAGTTGGTTTCTGGTGAGATTTTTCTCCTCTATTGGAGAAAGTATCTCTTCATTGTGTCCTTACATGGCCTGTTCTCTGTGTTCACTAGTCTTATTAGAATATCAGTCCGATGGGAATAACCCTATTTAACCTTAATTATGTATTTAAAGGCCCTATCTCCAAATATAGTCACTTTGGGGGTTGGGGGTTTAATGTATAAATTTGAGCGGGGGGACACAATTCAGTCCATAATAGGCCTGAAATAGAAAACCAGACAATGGATCGTACATGAAATTTACCATCCCTTCAAATAAATTATTCTTAGACCCAACTTATACTCCTTCAATTTCTCTTCCTGTGGGATGACATCTGTTCTTAAAATAAATTCTTAATTTGATAAATAAGCCTTTGAGATAAATTAGATATAAAACACCTCCTGATTTGATAAATTGGTCTCGCGACCTTACTTCACCCATCCCCATATATGCCCGAAGATATCTGAATCAGCTTCACCTCCCGAACATTCACACATACACAGATACACACTTTTGCTTTCTGTATCACAAAGATGAACAACAAGGTGATAATGATCCAGGGTCTCTCTAGTTCATGAATGTCTCCCAGGTACTATAGAAAATGAAAGCTTCACACACACACACACAATCAATAGTTTTTTGAATTTTTATTATTTTAAATTTTTTTCAGTTTTTCTCTTTTTTTTGTTCATCTCTCTACCCCACCACAGACTCCCCCATCCCTGACAGCTATCAGCCTGCTCTCTACCTGTGAGTCAGTCAATATTTTGCTTGTTAGTTCATTTTGTTCATCAGATTCCACATACGCGTGGCATCATATGGTATTTGTCTTTCTCTGGCTTATTGCACTTAGCATAATGCTTTCCTGGTCCACCAGTACTGTCCCAAATGGTAAGATTTCCTTCTTTTTCTGCAGCTGAGTAGTATTCCATTGTGTAAATGTATCACATCTTTTTTATTCACTCATCTACTGATGATCTCTTGTGTGGCTTCCAAATCTCGGCTATTGTGAATAACACTGCAATGAACATAGGGGTGTGTATATTCTTTTGAATTAATGTTTTGGGTTTCATTGGATAAATTCCCAGAAGTGGAATCACTGGGTCATAAGTTTGAATTTTTAGATGTTTATTTTGTGCATGTTTTCAATCATGTGGCCTAAAAAGTTTAGTAATTCACTATCCAATGACCTCATTTATTACAGAAGAAAATTTTAGGCCGTGGAAAGAATAAAAGATGTCAACTGACAACACCTCTGATATCATGACAGAATTATTTTTCTCTACTGACTATTGGTTTTTAAGTTAGGAGTGTCCACAGCATAGAAGAGAAAACTGTAGCTTTGCACATGTATAAATTTATGTCTGCAAAGGCTAGATTCTGGTGCTAATGAGGGGAAATCCAGATATTTAACAGTCGGAGATCAGTTACATTCACACAGAGGAAAGCACTGTTCCTTTGTTTTCTACCTTATTTTCATGTAAACCTGTACTACCTGTCAGAAAGGAAACTAAGTTAAAATGTGCTGTTGGTAATTTATTCAGCAATCGTTAACTGAGCTTCTTCTGTGTCCCAAGCTCTGTGCTACATATGGGGTACAAATACATGTAAGCGATAACTCCTACCCTCAAGAGTCTTGCTGTCTAGTGAATAGTCACTAAAATTTATTAGCATTACTGAAAACTAAACAGCTATCCTATTAATATGGCTATCCTGAGCACAATATACTTATTCTGTACAGTACTTTGCAATTAGAAAGCAGTTTCATATAATTATCTCCCTTTATCTCCCAGTAATGCTTATTAGTAGGTATAATTAACCCCAATTAGGAAACTAAAAAATTCATCATTAAAAAGTTGAAGTAAATTATCCAAGGTCACAGAGCAAGTGCATGAACTCAGCCCTTCTCTTAAACTCAAGTCCTGTGATTTGACTAAATTATATTCAAAATGGCTTTTAAGGCTTCCATTGTTTTATCTAACTATATTATTTTCTTTATATTTTTAAAATTACAATGATCTCCCAATGTCAAAGGGTGTTTTGTGTTTGTTTGTTTGTTTTTTAATGACAAAGCTTCTGGTCACTTCAACAATGACAAAAAAAATACAAACATAATGCCAATACTTAAATAAAATCAAGTTAGAGTCACTTTGCCCATACTAACTTGGTTCTCCATAAGATGGCCTAAATATCAACAAAACAATAACCCAAAAAGACATTTTAAAAATGAGTATTTTCCCTCTTTATTATAACAATGTGCAAAATTTGCTGCCAATAATTAATTTTTAGATTGATACTAAGTGACACTTGGAGAAATTTCTACTCTTTGTTAAACTCATGTGTCAAAATATCTGCTGAAAGTTTTATGATGAGAGTTCTATATTTGCATAGTGCTTTATTTCTCCTTTCACACGCTCCCTTCCCAGCACGGAGGTAGTGGAGATGGGGTGAAAGCAGTCCAATCGCGCAGGCAGCGTGCTGGCAATCATTACGTCCAGTAAATCCCGCTGCCCTTTGGAAGACCTCACGGCAGAGGTTTTCACACTTGGCCATACATTGAAATCATCTGGAAAGCTTTAAAAATTCTGATGCCAGGTCTCATTCTCAGAATTCTGGTTTAATTGGTCTGGGATGCAGTCAGTTATTTGGGATTTCTGAAAGTTCTCCAAGTGATTGAAAGTGCACTCAAGCTTGAAAACCATTGCCTAGAGACAGTCCAAGCCTGGTTTCTGTCCAAGTAAGCTGGGAACTTGTGAGAAATGTAAACCTGGGGCCCCATCCCACATCTATAGAATTAGAACTCTGGGGCTGGGCCCAGAGCGAAGTTTAGGGACCACTGTCCTTAATGGAAAATAAGAAAATAGAAACGGGTTACTTACAGACACTATAAAAATCAAAATACTTCTGTAAACAATGGGTTTCAGTAAATCTCAGGGATCTGAGAAGGATAACTATTTTGGGCAAATGTTGTAATATTTTCCATCCATGTGCAATAAGCAACACTCTGGAAAAGGAGCTCCCTTCCCTTGGTCCCTTTCCATTTCCGGTGCAAAATGAAGCAGACGATTGGTACTGCAGAACAAGCCCTGGAGATGTCAGTAACAGAATCAGCATTTACTGAACGAAGGGGGGTCACTTCACACTTCTCACGAATAGGTGTCTGTCTGCTACAGTATCTACAATATTTCTATACTGATTTGTTTTGGCTAATGACCAAGAAGTGGGAATGGCTTTCTCAAACAGAAGGGGAATGGATATCATGAGAATAATCATCATCTTGCTACATCCACTATAGGTTGTAAGTATGAATTTTCCTTAATTTTTCAAGACTACAAAATACTATTATAATTAGAACATAATTTTTCAAACACTAAAAAAGATTTTGATTTTTTTACCATATTGGGTGATGTCTTAGTTATATGGTCTCCTGACCCAAAGCACTTGGTAAGGTCAGACACTGTTTACCAATGGACTACATTACAACAAATACAGAAAGCCCTCATCATCGTGGGATATTTTGCCAATCCTGTCAAGCAAAAGAACTCTGTCATCTAATGAAAGAAAGCCTTTTTAAATAGTCCCATTTTTTTTGTTGTTGTTGAAAGAAAACAAAAGAAAAAGAACATCCCTATATCTGCATTATGCCTAGCATTGAGATGAAAACCCCACCTGTATGCTTGTTCAGATACTTATTCCTTTACCAGGAAGTGTCTGATGGATTAAGGACCCCTCTCGTCACAGAGTACCTGCTGTTGTCTGATCCATTTGTGGTGAGTACATCCTTGGCAGCTCTTCAAAGGGATTAAACAATCTGCACTCTGAGAGACTTTCTTTAAAGAGCTGGGACTCGCCAAAACTTCTAAGAATGTACAACTACACTTTTAAAGACACATTCAAACACAAGATGATATTTTAAAACTCATTTCATTGGCTTGAAGTCCCAGAATATGGTCGGCTGAAGTAATTATCGCAGAGCTACCCTTCCCCTAAAGTCAGAAACACTAGATTTAAGAAAATAATGGTAATGAATACTATATACATAGCTGAGCTGAAAGGAAGATGAAAAATGGCCTTTAACCCTTTTTTTATGTTTTCTCTCAGAGGCCAGATCCACACTAGGAAACTGTGCTTGCCTGTATGTTGTTACCACTTTTACAGCTACCAGGCTTGTTTGGTTTCATCATCTTGCTCCTGGATTACTTCAATACCTTCCCAGGAGATCTCCCTCTTTCTACCCTTGTTGCCTACAATCTGTTCTCAATGCAGACAGAGCCAGAGTCCTCTTAAGTCATAAGTCAGATCCTGTCATTACCCCCTTCAAAGCTCAGATGAAAACCCAGAGTCTATACTCTCCCTCGTAACTAATTAGCTCTAGTAACACTGGCCCCCTTGTTGCTTCTGGATGCATGAAGCATGTTTATTCACACATGGAGGCCTTTACTTTGCTGTTTCAATGGGTGATACACTCTTTCCCTAGAAAGCTGCTCGGCTCTACCATCCAAAATACATATAGACAAACAACTCAACTTGAAAATGGGCAAAGAACTTAAATAGATATTTCTCCAAATATATATATACAAATCACCAAACATCATTAGTCTTTAGGGAAATGTAAATCAAAAACCAAAATGCAATGTCATTTCACATTCTTGAAGAGGGCTATAATTTTTTCAGAAGTTAAGTAAAAGAAAAATAACATGTCGATGAGGATGGGGAAAAATGGAAACCCTCACACATTGCTGTTGGAAATGTAAATTTTAAATGTAAATCTTTAAAAGCTCTAGAAGACAAATTGTAGGTTCCCGTGTTTGTAGCAAAAAAAGGATGTCTTAAGGCAAAAAAGATTCCCACAAAATTAAGGAAAACACAGAAATTTAGCTACATTAAAATCTTTGATAAGAAAAATCTCAAATAAGCAATCTACCTTTAAAATTGAAAGTACTAAAAAATGGACAACAAAGCCTAAAGTAAGTAGAAGGAAGGAAATAATAAAGATCAGAGCAGAAATAAACAAACCAGAGTCTAAAAAAATACAAAAGATCAATAATACCAAGACCTGGTTCTTTGAGAAGATAAAAAATGATCAACAGATGTTTCACCAGACTCATCAAGAAAAAAAAGGAGGACCCAAATGCAATCAGAAATGAAAGAAGAGAAGAAACAAATGACACCAGAAAAATACAAAGGATTGTAAAAAAATATTATAATCAACTAAGTCAGAAAGAATCAGAAAACCTGAATAGATAGATAACAGTGACTGAAACTGAAGCAGTAGTTAAAAAAAAAAAAAAAAAAAAAAAAAAAAAACCTCCAAACAGACAAAAGACCTGGACCAGAGAGGGCTTCACAGTTGATTTTTACCACATTCAAAGAAAAACTAACACCTATTCTTCTCAAATTATTCCAGTAAATTCAAGAGTAGGGAACTTTCTCAAGTTCATTTTATGAGGCTGGCATTATCCTAATTTGAAAACCAGATAATGACACTACAAAGAAATAAAATTATAGGCCAATATCCCTGGTAAACATAGATGCTAAGCCCTGGCTGGTGTGACTCAGTGGATGGAGTGCTGGACTGCAAAGCAAAGGGTCACCAGTTTGGTACCCAGGCAAGGCACATGCCTGGGTTGTGGGCCAGGTCCCCAGTGGGAGCGTGCAAGAGCCAACCACACATTGATGTTTCTCTTCCTCTCTTCTTTCTCCTTTCCCCTCTCTAAAAACATAAATAAAAATAAAATCTTGTAAAACAAAGCCAAATGGATACACACAGGCATATAAAGAGTAAAAATATGTGTCGGGAATAGCACACCAACTTACGGATACTGGTTTTCTTTGGGAAATAAGAGAAATGGGATGGAGAAAAAAAGCTTTAAATATAGCTTTAAAATTTTATTTATTTAAAAATAAAATTAAGTAAGGCAAAATTGAAAAAGGAATATTTAATAAATATGAATTATAGATGCCTGTCATATAATGAAAATATTTTTTCATTTTTGAAAAAACTTTTTGCATGTATCCCTTCAAATTTATTGTATTAGAATAGTATATGAACCCCAAAATATATTTACATAAATAAAATCATGTAATCACAACCGACTTTTTTGCAGCAGAATGTTTTGCTTTATAAAATAACTTTCCACAGACTTAGGTAGCATTCCTACCCAGTTTGTTTACAGAGGATTATCAATCCGAAATATTCCTAAGCATTTTGAGATATGTTTATCTTCTTAAGAACATTTCTATGGGGTGAATTAGGTCATTTACGTATTTGCCTTTCACTCAAAGGATAGTTTTTGGTACTTTCTAGGGGCTGGATGCTGAACTAAGCATGCTGTAATGGTATACATTTTATTGAGTCAGGATGGGTGGAGAGTAAGCTGCATTTATCATTCCACATGACAAGGCTATGGCATATTATGCAGACAGTGTTGTGATAAAAATTGCTACTTAAAGATTATCAGATAAGTGGATAAAACACTTTCTTCCATTTATTCAACACAGATCTTATGCTGAACACTAAAAAAACTAAGGCAAATAACACGTGGCCCTTGCTACCATAGAATTCAAAATCTGATGGGAGATGACTACATAATCAAATACTTTAATGTGTAATGGTGGCAGATAAATATTTTATATATATATGTATTTGTATATATAAAAGATTTAGCAAGCACACATAGGAGGGACAATCAATTTTACAGAAGGTTAGGGAGTCCTGAAAGTTCTTGGAAGAGTGATGAAATGTTCTCCACCAATGGGAAAATTCAAGTTAAATGCATTGCTTCACATTTTTGCACATCCACAATTATAGTTATATTACATCTGTACAAGGAAACTGAGCCACTCTGTGCCTCAAAAGAACTTGGATATACCTAGGGCCTGACTTTGGCCCTTAGGTATAACAATAGGGCTAAACTTACTACAGTATAAATTTGGTGAAAGAGGTCTTTGAAAGTCAATTCAAGTTGATCCTTAAATTGCATATTTCTCCCAGCTGCACAAACCAAGGTCAATTGCTCCGAACGTTGCAAATCCCAGACATTTTTCATTGCATCAGGACACTACTTCCTCATGCAGTCCTGTGGATTATGTTTTCAAAGCTCAATCTATGTAAAAGTCTTGGGGAAAGATTTCTTTACTTCAGAATTACACAAGAGCCCTGGCTGGTGTGGCTCAGTGGATTGAGCTCCAGACTGCAAAGCAAAGGGTTGCCAGTTCGATTCCCAGTCAGGGCACATGCCTGGGTTGCGAGCCAAGTACTCAGTAGGGGGCATGTGAGAGGCAACCACACATTAATGTTTCTCTCCCTCTGCTTCTCCCTCCTTTCCCCTGTCTCTAAAAATAAATAAATAAAATCTTTTTACACATTTTTAAAAAAAGAGTTACACAAGAAACTAGTGTAGATTCTTCTTCATATATTTACATAATCTAGTAGTACTCAGAATGTGATCCATTTACTCCTTCAAAGAGTCACCTTCTATGCCCACAAGTTAAGGACTTAATGGTTACTTCAAATGTATGGCAAGCTTTCATAAATAAATTGGAAGCCTTGGTTTCTTCAGTTACTATTCTACACAAGGCGCAGCGGATCACTGTTTTACCAATGGCTATTGTTAAAAATAGTACAGGATTGCAGCTACTGTGTACTTCTCCTCAGCATTGACTCCAAAAACCAATAATCAGGTAAGAGTCATATGATCATATAATTTATCTTCTGAATCAGTACACTTTCTTGCATGTGTGTCAGAATTTATACTTTTATTTAACATTTAGAGGAATAACATTTAATTATAAGGTCAATATGCACCTTCAAATGGAAGTATTTTATTTGGTTTAATTTCATGTTTAGAGACAAATGGACAACTACAGGATAATTACAATGTCAGTGGGTCTTTTCAACACTGAAATGCCTCCAAAGTTTAAAATTAATGCAACATACATAAACACACACAAATTAAAGGATTCAACAGCATGTTAAAATTAAAATTTGAGCCATTTAAAAAAATGTAATGACCATTTTATTTCTTCATTTCCCCACATGCAGGAGGCAAAACCAATAAGAAACATGAAAAATATTTCTGGAAAAATACTTAACATTAACATAAGATTTTCAGTAAACATCTTCTATCATTAGAAATGTTACCAAAAAGCATCACAGAAGCCAGAATACTTTCGATAATAAAGGAGGTACTGTTAACAATCATGCCAGGAAACAGGCATTAGCTCCCATAATCGGGTCTGTAGGACATACAGTACATCCCATATGGATTTATACATGGTTATATATATACATATGTGTGTGTGTGTGTGGTGTGTGTATAAACACACCTCATTCAGGTGTAATCTTGTAATCCTTTTATCTTGGAGCATTCTGTAGGAAACTACATTGCTCAAAGTTTGGATGATCTGTGAATCCCTTTCTGAGGTTTATTTTTATGGCCATAGTGGGCATTTATTACCACCCACTTTGAAATTGTTCCAAACTAAGTTTTTTGTGGCCATGCGTTGGGAATCTCCATCACCCATCTGTTCATTCATGTTCTGGAAAAAAGTCGAAATTATTTTTAGGGAAACTCTTGCCTTAGTCCTCAGTATCTACTCAGTATCTACTCTGTGGCATTGGAGTGGTCTCCTACTCTAACACGTAAAAATTTATAGTTCTAATGGAAAAGTACAATATCAAAAAGACAAAGTGTAAATGTTAGACTGGGGAGAAGATGTGCGAAGGAGGATACAAGAGCTCCTACTGTGTGGCACTCCAATAACGCATATGGGTGATGGGTCTGCATTTACCTGGAACACAGACTACCTTTATCCCCAAATCCTTATTTGAGAGGATAATGTCAAATTCACTGGTACTTGACTCTTTTAGTTAGAAACTTGATTGAGAGAAAAGTGTATTTTACAGAACTGTCTGAATTATATGCTGTCTGTTCACTCTTCTAAAATTTGAAACTTTGTCCTGAGGAAGACCATGAGGCACCTTCATAACTGGCCTGCATTGCTTCAGCTGTTCATATTATTCTTCCACTAATTTGTTCTGCCAACAGCCTTCACAGTCTTATGAAGTCTATGGTATTTGTTTGTTGAGGATATTACTCATTTTATAACCACACCCTTCTCTATGTGCCTCGTGTTTCTTCGGGTTGATTGCTAGAGGTCCGATGGCCAAATCTGTGGTCCTCTAACAGAGTTGGGGACTCATAACATGCATCTGTTTACTAACATCACCTGTCACTATCGCCCATCATTCTAACCTTTATTTGCTCTTCACCGTATTTCCTTGCTCGTCAAAGTCCTTCTATACTGGACTTGTATTTGTGGGTTTGGGGAACGAGATAAGGTGTATATAAGATATATAAATACATACGTACATTCAAAAGAAAGAAAGGAAACCTATAAAATCACTGAGATCATTTTCTCATCTGTAAAATGAGATGGTTGAGTACTGTAATCTCCTAACCTCTCTAGTTATAATTTTATATAATTCTAAGTTTTTGTTTCTCAAACTGGCTCAGCCTTTGTTTTCTCTTAACATCTCCAAGCAGGTTCTATTCTTCAATGTCCCCATCTGTAAGGGCAGTAATATTTTATTATATCCATATTCCTTACCACTACATAAAACATGAACTCTAAAACAAACCAGCTCATTTTCTTCCCACAACCCTCATTACAAGCAGCAGGAGCACTTGTGAGCTATACCACAACCCTCTAAAATATCACTTTGAGTCGCTTCCTTCCTGGTAAACTGCTATGGTTAAGCCATCTCCCTCCACATACACACACCCACAGTGTTGACCTCACATTAACCTAAAGAAATCTCCTTCATTCTTTATTGAATTTATTGGAGTGCCATTGGTTCACAATAAAAGAAGGCAAAGAAATCTGTTTCTTACAAGGCACCTCCAAATCAGCACAAAATGTTAATTCTTGTGTTTTTGGCATCAGGAGCATAACAGTAGGAAAACATCTTTATTTTTGATAGATGAACTGATACTATTTCAACACTGACATACTAATTCAGTTGGAAAAACTATGAGGCAAAATGCAAAACCACTGCATGGCAGGCGGTGTTAAAGAAGCAGTAGAGCCTCATGGTTAGGAGCACAGACTGGCGAGTCAGAGTGCCTGTATTCTAGGTCCAGCCTGCCACTTAGTAGCTGCTGACTCCAGCAGTCACCTCTAGTTTCTCATCTCTGTGCCTCTATTTTATCATCTATGAAATGGGGGTAAGTTGGTATAAGGATCAAATAAGTTAATACAAGGAAAGCAACAAAACAGTGCCTCAACCCAGAAGCAGAGTCATTGTTGACTATCATTACTCAGCCACAAAAGCTATAGAATTTAATGGATTAATAAGTAATTCCCTCAATAAATTGATCTATAATTGCTCATACTAAAAATACAATTAAAACAAAGTTCTTTTAAATAAGCTTTTTGTTTCCTATTTGGGCAGTAGTACTACTAAACAGTGAGTAATATAGAATACAAGATTATGAAAAAAATCATTTCAATCACATGCCAATTTCCTTCTGGTCAAACAAAAAGCACCACAAGTCACTAATATTTTTTAAGATTTATGGAAATAAATGCCTGAAGTTATATTAAATTTTCCCTATCTTCATTTTTTAAATATTTGCATTGGTCCTTGTCTTTTGAAGGTTAACTGAAACAAATGGTATGAATGGAGGAGGATCAGTTTTTAAGACATTCTGATTGCAGTAAATAAACAAATATGGCTAAAGGGGACATCTGGTAAGTCGATTTCCAATTCTTGGTCCAATTCACTGACATTTGCATTTCACCGATATTGACGCACACGGCAGAACTCCTGAAACACGTGGCATTTCTTGTGAACTGTGCATATGATTGACCTCACGCTATCTGAGCAACTTATGTAATCAGAAAAATATTAACTCATTAAATAAAACTAACCATAAACTTTGTCTTTCAGTTCCCCAAATGAATAGCATCCAACTTCTTTTTTCTCAGAAATGTTAAACAAGTAATTTGTGCCTGGAGGAAATGATTCGTTTGTTCTTTTAATTTTTTTTGCTTAATCCCTCCACCTCTTTCACTCAGCTCCACAATCCCCCTCCCCTCTGACAGCTGTCAGTCTGTTTTCTATGAGTCTGTTTCTATTTTGTCTTTTTTTGTTGTTTTATACTAAGGCTACAGCTTTGGTTTTATGTGCCAATTTTTGAAAACAATTCTAAAACTCACATCATGAAGCATGAGTTATGTGCCCACGGAGAATTGTTTAAACTTCCTGAGGGAGCTTGATCCTCACCCACACCATATGGAGAGCCGTTTCCTGTTCCCGCCGCAGCACACCTACCGGAATACATTTAGCTTCGGTCTAACTTCAGCCTCCTCAATTGATTTAGAAGCTGATGATTTCTCAGTGACATCATTTTTTATCATTCATTAAAGTGTTTAAATCTGTTACATCATTCAGGCTTAATTCTTTCTTCTGGAAGCCAGAATGACTAATAACACACAGAGCAAATCACTCACTGAGAAAGGTTATATTTAGAGGCATTTCCCAACTTGTTACTGTCTTCCTATTGACCTCATGTACAAAATTTCTTTGGCTGATATACTATAATAACAGGATCTCATTTTATGTCATACTTTCAACTAATAACTACCTACTATAGCTCACTATCATATAGATTTATGTTCCATAATACTTCACCAGGAACTGAAGAGGGCAGTCTTTTCTCTAGGGCTCCTAGAAAGGGCTAGTTACCTTATCTTTCTTTTATAACCAACAAAATAATTGTATTTTGCCTTATTGAATCATTTCAGCCAATGTAACTTTTGGAGGCCATCCAGCCATTACTCACATTCCACGTGAGACCCGCAGGACGTGGTCCACTCCGTGGGATGGCGCTGCTCTGCATACCCTCGCTGCAGACCTCACTATCAGATTTGCAGCCAGGAAAACGTATTGTCTTCAATAACATGCGGCTCATCACAATTGCTTTTTTACGATATGCCATTCTGGCTTGGATTAAACTCAGGTAATTGTTTTATGAGGTTAATATATCATCCATTTTTTGACCTTTCTCTTTTTCTGACCTTTCTCTTTCTCCTCCCTGAACAATAAACCACAAGAGCTACACAGAATGTCTCAAGTGACTAAAAAATACTGAATTTCCCATTTCAAAATAAAACATTTCTATCATTTATTCATTCACTCAAAAATGGACAAAAACCACATGATTTCACATTTAAGTGGAACCTAATCAACAAAACAAACAAGCAAGCAAAATATAACCAGAGACATTGAAATTAAGGACAAACTGAAAGTAACCAGAGGGAAGGGGAGAGAGGGACAATGAAGGAAAGAAGGGGAAGGACCATCAATCATGTAGAAAAGACACACGGACAAAGCCAAAGGGGGTAGGTTCAAGGGTGGGAGGCGGGGGTGGGTTGGGCAGGGGGGCATGGTGGGGGGAAATGGAGACAACTGTACTTGAACAACAATAAAAAAAATATTTTAAAAAACTACAAAAATATTTAGTGTCTACTTAAGTTAGATACTCTTCTAGTTTCTGGGAACATAGCAATGAACAATAGCTCAGGCAAACCTTATGTATGATCCATTCAACTGGAGACAGAGGGAGACTGACAGCAAGCAAGCATAAACACAAGCACACAACATGTCAGGTGACTACAGAGCTCCAGGGGAAAATAACGTAGGCTAATGGAGAAGGCCACCCAGAGTGTGTTGCAGAGGTGGGAGAATTTCTGTTTGAACTAAGGTGGCAGAACATTGTATACATTGTATAGAATAGTCATTAAAAATATATACATTGAATAGAATACTCATTAAGAACATGTACTCTGGAGCGAGGTCACTTGCACTGAATCCACTTGGGTTGTACACGTCATGGCTGTGTGACTGTTCTGTGTATCTGTTGCTGCATCACAAATTACCCCAACACTCTGTAGCTTAAAACAGTAGCCATTTATTATTTCACTCATGAATCTCGGAGCCCGGAATTCTGACGGCACAGCAGAAAATGTTTGTCTGTGTGCCATAATGCCTGGGGCTTGGACTGGGTGACCCGAACAGCTGGGAGCTACAGCCATGACAACTGGGGCTCACTGGGCATCAGTCCTCATGTGGCCCCTCCACTTGGCTCCTTCCAGCCTCCAGGTCATCAGACTTTCACATGTGTCTCAGGGCTCCAAGAGCAAGTATTGAAGAGCCAAGAAGTAGAAGTTGTCAAACCCTTACGTTCTGGACCCCAAAACTGACAAAATATCATTTCTGGTATATTCATTTAGCCAAGGCAAACTTAGATCCTACCAGGCTCAAGGACAGGGGACTCCTTTCAATGGGAGAGTGCCAAAGAATTTGTGGACATCTTTACTCTGCCAGAGTCCTCGGACCAGCTCCGTGATTTTTCTATACCTCCATTTTTTCAGTTGTTAACATGGATAATAACAGAATCTATCTTATATTTTTGTTAGATGAATAAATGAGTTAATAAAAAACAATAAGCACCCAATAAGTATTAGCTATTTTATTTTTTCAAGCCATTTTTAATATTTCTTTAGGATGAACACTGCATTAAAATGACATTTTCCCTTAGACATAGATGAACTGGACTTTAAAGATATGTGATGGTAAGGAATGTGCCATCTATTTCTTCTGAAGATGTACAAACTTTGACTAGTTTTATAATGAACAACATCTACTTCCCTTCAAGTTTTCTACCCTCTAAACACATACACACAGTTCCATACTTGATCATTCTCTGTGGGAAAATGGGTTGGCAAGCGAAGTCAGGTTTTTGGTTGGTTGGAAAGGGATTGAAGGAAAGAAATTGAGGACCATGGTATTTGTTATTGATGATGGAGTTCTCACTTTGGCTGCAAGAGATAAGCTTATAAAAGAATAGACATACCACAGGAAGCATAGTTCTTATATGACCCTGACTAACTCTTTAAGAAAATCCAAATAATGTCAGCCTACTGCAAAGTAGAGCTCATGTCCCAGGGAGCCTGGGAGGCTGGCACTCGAGCCTTCTTTCCTAGAGCAGACTGGGCCCTGGCCCAACGCCTTTCCTTCCTACCTGCTCCTAAGTTAAACCAGTTCTACACAGCTTCAGCTCTTAGCCTCTCAGTTTGGACCACAACCTACCCCCTCACTCTCTTAGTGACCTCTCAGCATCTTTTGCCAGTATGAAGTACACAGGACAACGTCACTGACATATGAGGACAGCTTTCTATCGTCATTACTTCAATTTCCACCTCATATTTCCCTCTACAAGATGTTCTATTATGTGCTTCTTTGGTTTATCTCATAGAGTACCCTTAACACTTGAAACAGAGACTCAGTATTTAGGTATTTTCACAGAAGGAGTGATATGTATGCCCAAGATATCCTTGGTCCTTCACCTTGTTACCTTGGGTTCCACATGTGAAGTGAGGATTAGGGCTATGGTCAGCTAAGAGTCAGAAACCAGCAGACTCTGGCTGACTCAGGGGCTGCACTTAGGACCTTGACTACATTGGCAGTGAGTTACGAGGGCTCTACTCACAGCAGTAATTTCAGTGCCAGTTTATAGCAGAGCATTTAAGGAACCCCCAAAATGTTCTGACTGATGAAACTAGAGAAAGTAGTAATCACCCAGCCTTAAGCAAACAATTAACTACAAAAATACATATATCTTCTTGCTACTGCCCCAAAATAAATAAGTGAAGGCATAATACACAAGGAAACTGCAATGTGTTGATCTTACCCTTATCATGGTTTTATATATTGACATCATAAAAAAATATCCTAAAGGCTAGGCTAAAATTGTGATTGTGAATTTGCCAAAATTCACAATAAATCAAACACATCAGAGGGAAGATCTGTGCCTTCCCCCTGTACTGCCTGTTTCTAACTCTATAGGAAAGGGAAAAAAATTTTGATCAGCAAGAATTTCTTAAAAAGTAAGACAAGATGATAGCTATTAAAAAATGTAAGTCAAATGTAATATCATATCAAATTTATTTTTGAAGGACACATTGACTTACATTCTGTTTACTTTTTCTTTTTTCCTACTAACTGGTAGTGAACCTCATTTAATATATGAGAAAACAGTGTACGGAATCAATCAATGCTGATTAAATTACATTTAACATCTGTTGAAGATTCAGAAATGTGACAATTTGGGGGAAATTTTGGTATCTTCATCTATCTTTCTCATCTCAGTTCGAAGGCAGGATACCATCCCCACATTATACAATCTGTCAGACGTTCAGGATTAGTCAGCACAAGAGGAGAGATAAAGTTTCCTTTTGTGGGAGATATTTATGTATTTGTCAGATCGTCACGAAGTAGAGGTAGTTTAAATATGCATTTCCCCCAAGCAAAGGAGTGAACCACAGTATCTCAGAGGGTGGCTTATAACCATATGCTTTTTCCATCTATTCAAGTTCTTCCTCCACTATTTACAATTAGCTGGAGAGCAAAAGAATTGTAGAGGACCCTAAAGATTATGTAAATCAGTATTTTCATCATGTACTCCTTTGTAATAAGCTATCCCAAAATTTAGTGGCTTACAACAACGATGTATTATTTCTTGTGATTCTGAGCTTACTTACATAGATTTCCTGCTCTCTATAATATGACAGAAATCACTCATGTGGCTACATTCAGCTGGGAGTTTAGCCTCCCTCCAATAATCTCTCTCATAGTTGAGGAGTCTAGCCCAAGCTTCTTTATTACACAACACCTTACATCCAAGAGGGAATGTTCCACTCCAGTGCACAAGCACTCAACAAGCCTTTGCTTGGACATGCTTGCCAATAGACCATTGGCCAGAGCAAATCACATGGCCAAGGTCAATGTCAATAAGCAACAGGATTTCACAGAGCATAAAAACTGGGAGGCGTGATCACTGGGGAGTACCAATGTAGCAATGTACCCCATCCAGTCCCCCATCCAAGGGAAAGTAACCCTCAAGTACATTGATTATCCCTGAACACTAATAAAATGAAATTTATTACCTAGTAAGACATACCACTTCAATTTGAGACAATATTTACTAGAAAGTGCTTCTTCTGCCTCTAATTTTCACTCATTAATTCTCTTCCTGCTTTCCTGAGAAAATAGAAAAAAAACTGGTTTTCTTTCTCTTTTAAAATATAACATCTAAAAAAGTAAAGAGGATATCATGTTCCTCCTTCATCTTCCAAGTTCCTGGGTCTTCTGCTTTCTAGGCACAGCATCCTCCATTTCTTTTCACCAGCCTGGTCAAACTAGCAATGGCAATGGATTATCAAGTCTATTTATAATAAGTTTAATTATTATCTTAAATTTCTCACAACAGAAATGCTGACCCATTCAGAATAGTTGTACCAATTTTAAAAAACCTAGTAGGGGGCTTTTAAGACAATTATAACAGACAAATTGAAACACAGAAGAAAAGAAAGAGAGAAGGAGCTCAAAATGGGAGGTTGGCTCTGACAGGTACACTTTCGCACAGAATGATGGCATTGAGAACAAAACTAGCTTTGAACCACTCACTTCCTTTATCTCATGTGGAAGTCATTCAAATAAATACATAGGACATTAAAAAAACTTTTAGTGGTCCAGTTGGTTTTATATCATTTTAAAGCAAACCAAAAATGCAAGCCTAGAGAATTGGATCTTTCCAATGACATGCCAGAAGACCCCAAACTGAATGAAATGGTCCAAGTATGATTCTGATCCAATTCAGAGATTCCCTCATGGGTCAGCTATAGTTCAAGCAGTTACTTTGTCATGGCAGACACTAATTCAGAGATTCTCTCATGAATACTCTGACTGGGATTTCAGTTTTTCACAATAAACTTCTAAGGCCGGAACAAACTACAATCACTCTTGTGTAACTCAGAATATCTCAGGATATCCTCAGACTCAAATTCTGACATCGCCTCTGGAGAATTTTCTGAATCTGAGTAATTGCTCAATTAAACTGATTTGCTTAACTAGGCAAACAACTAGAACAGGAACAGAACCATGCAGATGGAGATCACATGGAGGGTTGTCAATAGGGGAGTGGGAGGGGGAGGGGGGGAAAGGTACAGAGAATAAGTAGCATAGATGATAGGTGGAAAATAGACAGGGGGAGGGTAAAAATAGTGTAGGAAATGTAGAAGCCAAAGAACTTATAAGTATGACCCATGGACATGAACTATAGGGGGGGAATGTGGGAGGGAGGGGGTGGGCAAGATGGAGTGGAGTGGGGGGTGGAAATGGGACAACTGTAATAGCATAATCAATAAATATATTTAAAAAACATAAAATAAAAGGTTAGAATTAACATTAAAAAAATGATTTGCTTGAGCAATTATATCAGATATATAGGTAACCTCACATTGGAACCAGCTAAACAGGAATACAAATGAGAGGCAGAACCTCTAATCCAACCTACAGCCAAAACTATAAGCCCTGTGAAGTTAAATCCCTGCTGTGGTTTTGGCAACCATGGGTGATGGGCTGATGGTGTCTGGGTCTCTTCAGCAACAATATAGAAGGACTGTTAATTTGCTAACTTTCCTTAGCCTCAAATCTTGTTCAAATTCCTATCAATTCAGAAAAATCTCTACTTTCTCCAAATGTGATATTGTCATAAAATGAGCTCCACAAAAATAGACTATGAGACAGAGATGAGCATACAAGAAATTTATTAAGAAATTTTTAGGATCAATTCTTGTATTATAAGGAAAGAGGAGACAACAAATCACGATTGAGCAAAGGCAGTTGCTTCAACAAAGCTGAAGTCAACTCAACTGATCCCCCAGAAAACTCTGAAGCTAGGATGACCACAGGACTCGGGCTTCTCTAGGAAGGAACATGGCCTTGGACAATGCAGACCTTCTCTGCCAAAACACTTTCCAAATAGGGCTGAGGGCTGAGGGGCATTGCTGGTACCACCTCCAGCAGCTGGAGAATAAGTCCTTCATTACTAAATATCCAGCAAATATCCAGAGCCCACTCTTGCTACTTAACATAATATTCTTTCCATGGCCACATGAGGTGATGTATAGCTGGCCAAGACCAAGTACAAACTTGCACAATTTGACTTGTGTTCTGTTTAGCCACAGTTGGAGACCAAGGTCTAACTGAGAATTCAGAGATCTTGAATTTCAAACTAACTAGATTTTTTCATATTAAAAATTCATGCCAGATACATTAAATCCATAAGATGCTCCTCTTTCTGAATTCCTAATGTTATTGTCTTTAGCACAGATACGCAACAAGAATGCCATTGTCATTATCCAGTTGCATCTGCTGAACAGGTCAACACAAAAACATTAACAAATTCAAGGAATAGTTTATTAATTTTCCAGTTGCCTGGCTTTTTATTATGATTTCATTAAAATCAGTATAAAAACACAATATCAAGATAGCATATAGTTTATCTATTATATCTTTATAACACATAAACAAATAAAATTTTATCATCAGTCTGCCAAATCAATCAAACCAAGGGTGTACAAGGAAGACTATGTCTTACTCTGTTTATTAAAGATTTTAACCCAAATTAGATCACTAAATAATAAAATTTAGAAATAGCACATGCATATACACCCTACTTATCAGCAATATAGTAGCATCTCTGCTTATAACTAACATTATCTACAATTTGTAATTCATTACTTCATATTCCCTTGATACCTTCTCCTTAAATTAACATATCAGAGCACCAAGTTGAAGTCTACATGTTTTTGAAATTCAAAACCTGAAGTCTGTGATTTATATGATTTGATTTCCCCAAATGCATTCCATTTTAATGTATTGAGTTCAATTCAACAAACCCTTATTAAAAATATACTATGACCAAAGGAGAGATCCAAAAGTTAACCTCATATTCTACCTCAGCTATATATGAGTATGTGTGTATTCAGAATTATATAACTTAATCACAATAGGTTGAAGCATATAAAGTATTTTTTATCTATAGAAAAAATCAACATAGTAATAGTCATGAGGATATAAAGTACAGCATAAGGAATATAGTCAATAATAGTGTAATAACTATATGTGGTGTTATATGAGACTTATACTAGACTTATAGTGTTACACTGGACATCAGGATGATCACTTCATAACATATATAAATGTCTAATCACCATGTTGTACACCTGAAACTAATATAATACTGTATGTCAACCATAATTGAAAAGTTGATAAATTTAAAAAAACCAATAACATTTTGGTTCAATCTAACAGCATAGAAGACAATGTAACTATTTTTTTATAAAAGCTTACAAAGTATTGTGGAAATCCAGGATTTAAAAATGTTAATGATAATTAGGGAAAAGAGAAGATTTCATGAAAGATCAGAAACTCCGATACTTGATAGGTCAGTTTCATCAGGTGACTATAGATGGTTGGAGACAGCACTGGGAGCTGGGCTGTGGAAACACTTAGAGAGAGTAATGTCCAGTGCTTAGCCTGGTCAGTTTGAAAAACAACGGGCTCTTATTTCATCTGAAAGTTCCAAATGCTCTATCTCTGGAACTTTTATTCAATGAAAAGTATCTGGGTTTTGTTTGCTTTATTTTGGTTTTGATTTTTGATGGGAAAGAATGAATCCTCCTAGGATCAAGAGTGTGTATGTGTATGTATTATAATTATATTATATTATATTATATTATAATTACATTTTATATATATATATATATATATATATATATATATATATATATATATATATATATAATTGCTATGACAGAGAGAATATTTTCTGGCCTTTGAACCACTATGGAAATAAAATGTTGCAGCAGCTCTCTAGAGAGACTGAGATTTTTCCTTTGAGCTACCTGGAAAACGTTGAATTGTTATTTCAGGGAAATAGATGATGAATCTCCTGAAAGCATACTTTCATTTAGTCAATAAAAATGGCCACCCACCTATTCCTCCCACACTAAACAATCAATGGGAATGAAATCTTGGCCTACACAGACTGAAAATAGTGGGCCAAAGCAAAGAAAGATACTAAAGAAGGATTATGTGTAAACTCTATTTCATTTAGAAAGTTTTCTTTATGCAAAAACATTTGTATAAGCATTTTCACACAAAATTGAGATTATTGGGTATGCCCTGTCCTTCCTAAGATATAAAACTGAACTTACTCTACTACCTGGCTACTTAAGGAGTGTTGGTTAGAGCTCTCTGTTCATTATTTTGGGACTTATGCTCAGTCCCTGTATTAGGGAGTGCTACTCCAGGGCTCACAGAATACCCCTGTGGGCATACTGAAGTAATGCAAAGATATATATGCTGTTTTCAGGGAAAAGAAGAAAAAGTATGTTTATAAAGTTGTTTAGATTCACCACAACTCTTGAGAATACAACCCCACTCCATTACCCAAATTAATGGAGAGTCGATAGAATACTCAGTAGAAAAGGCAGCAGTGCAGTTTTTATTGAGTCTGTACTGGCTGGCACAGCAGTCACTGGCCACATATGGCTATTAGGACCTGAAACGTGGCTAATCTGAGCTGAAATATACTGTAAGTATAAATTACATGCTGGATTTTGAAGGCTTAGTAAGAGAAATAGAATGTAAAAGATCTCATTAATAATTTTTAAATTGATTACATGCAGAAATGATATTTGAAACCTAATGGGTTAAATAAAATGTTATTAAAATTAATTTTGCTATCTCCTTTTACTGTGTTTAATGAGACAATTAGAATAGCTAAAATTGCATATGCGGCTCACATTACATTTCTCCTGACCGCACTGGTCACCTAGGAGACACAACTTAACTTCTCTAAGCCTCAGTTTCCACTTTTGCAAAAAGAAGAAAATCACTATTGCCTCGCCTCATTGATTTGTTGTCAATATAAATGAACTAATGCATAGGAAAGTATTTTGTAAACTCTCACTGTACAAATACAAATGACTATTAAAAAGAAAAATTCCTTATGAAAAAGCCTACATAATAAGTCAAGCTGCTCTGGCACAGGGTTTTATTGTGCCAAAGAAAACTAAGAAATGTGCAATTACCCTCCAAGCCTTTTAATACTTTCAGTTCATATAAATTTGAAATAACAAGCAGGCCAAATCATCTGACAGGCTCCATGATGGATGAACCCCCTCCAAGAGCAAGCTAATACTCTACAAGGTTTTGTAAGGGACAAAGTAAGTGATCACCCTATTCTCAGAGGTCAGCCTGGCTGGGAATTGAAAAGGCTGTGGCGTTAGCATCCACCTAGAGAGTGGACTTATCAATGCAGCATCGGCAGTAAACAGCCAGCCATCTGGACCCAGGTTCTGTGATCACCACTGAATGTCAAAACAAGGCAATTTTTAAACCTACCATAAAAATCTAAGTACCTACTTAAATTAGAAAAAGCTCATATTCCTAGAGTAGGAGTTGCTTCCTGTTTCAACCTTTATTTTTAGAATTGTATCTGACTTTCCTGGAAGTACAAGATCGGGGTACAAATACAGGAAATCTGAAGGACCGTGAGGCTGAGATGAATAAAGAAAGAAAGAATAAATTCCAGCTACACTTAAAGCAAGGTGCCTTGAGATTCTCTCACAGTGTTAAGCCAATGGGCAGAGTTTCAGGGAGCAAGTTTAAAGTTTCTAAACACAGCCAATCTCAGAAGCAGGAGACTGGAAGTCACTTACCATGTTGGAGTCACAAACATAGTCTCCCAGAATATGAGGGAGCCACCCTCATATTCTGACACATTATCTCACCTTTGTCTGTGTACATTCTGATAAAATGGAAACAGTTGTAATTCTCCAAACATGCAAAGCCTCAAAAGCTGTATGTGCACTATTCCTCTGTAGAAAAGTGCTCTCACTGTCTCCGTTGCTGTTTCCCTGGCAACCTCCTTCTCTTTCCTCAAGAATCAGCTAGTGTCACATCCTCTGGGAATCATTCCCTGACACATTCTACAACACTCAGGTCTCTGTTACAAAACTCATCTCCCTAGAATGTAAACTGGTTACAGCCACTATGGAAAATAGTATAGAGGGTCTTCAAGAAATAAAAATTTGAACTCCCACATGACCCAGCAATCCCACTTCTGGGTATATGTCCAAAGAAAACGAAATCATTCTTGCCAAGAGACATCGGCACTCCCATGCTCACTGTAGCATTATTCACAATTGCCAAGGCATGAAAACAACATAAGTGTCCATCAACAGATGAATGGATAAAGAAAACACATAATGGAGTACTATTCATCCTTTAAAAAGAAGGAAATCCTGTTATTTGTGACAACAGGGGTGAACCTGGAGGGTGTTATGCTGAGTGAAATAAGCCAGATAGAGAGAAACAAGTACTACATGGTATCACTTATATGTGGAATAAAAAAAGCAAAAACAAAACCAAAAACAAACAGAAGTCAAAGTCATAGAAACAGAATAGAAAAGTGGTTACCAGGGTTTTGGGGTAGGGTTAGAGACATGAGAGTTTGCTAAAAGGGTACGAACTTTATGTTATAAAATGATTAAGGCCCCGGCTAATGTGGCTCAGTGCACTGAGCACTGGCCCGTGAACCAAAGAGTTACTGGTCCAATTGCCAGTCTAGGGCACATGCCTGGGTTGCAAGCCAGATCCCCCATATGGGGGGTGGGGGGGGTGAGAGGCAACCACACATTGATGTATCTCTCCCTCCCTTCCTCCCTCCCTTTCCCTCTCTAAAAATAAATAAATAAAATCTTTTATAAAAAAGATGATTAAAGTCTGCAAATGTATATCATGGTGATTACAATTGGTAACACTGTATTATATACTTGAAATTTGCTAAGAGAGTAGAACCTGAATGTTTTCACAAAAAGAAAAAACAGGTAAAAATGAATGGCGATGAATGTGTTAATTAATCGGATGGCGGGAATCCTTTCATAAGGTATCCATAAATCAATTCATCATATTGTACACTTTAAATCTCTTACAACTCTATTTGTCAATTATACCTCAATAAGCTTGAAAAGGGGGAAGAACTAAAGTAACCTAAGCTCCCTATATAATTAGAATTGCTTGTTTCTGTATGTGGATTTTTGCTTGAGATCTTTTAACCACGTCTTTTTGTCTAGTCTAACGTGTTGGAGGGAACCTTTGTTTCTTGTTCCTTATGTGTCTGTGCAGGAGGCCTCCGGGAGAGTGATAGTCTGGCTTTTCTGCCCCATTTCTCACCCCACTCTTCCCAACTGGTAGGTCAGTTAGAACAAACCAGTCAGGCTGAGATCTGCTCCTATCTCATTCCCTTTTCTTCAGGATCTGCATAGGAGATGAGAGCGTGTATATGGTCCTCTCTCTACTATACAGTAGCAGAAATCTGGGTCCCTGGCTATGGTTTTCTAGGGCTTCCTGTTGCATGGGGGGAGGGGGATTAGCAACTGGTTTAGCTGATCTCAGCTACAATCTCCAAATAACTATAGTTATTATGAAACAGTATTTTATATCCAGCTGTCAGGCCCTCATGTCTGTATCATTCATATAACATACGAACTACTGAATTCCTCATAGGAACTAGAGCAGCAATAGCATCAGTAGCTTAACTTGAACATTCACATGTAGAAGAACACAGATGTAGGGTAAAAAATACATAATTGCAAAGGAAGGCAAAGGCAGAGATATTTAATGTAATAGAAGTAGATGAAAAATTTGTAATTTTTACCCTACCACAGAATTAATAAAGCTTATTTTGTATATTTTTGGCATTTCTATCACAATCCTGACAATTTAAATTTTTCCCCTATCAGAAACACTCGGACCTAAAATTAAGAGGCACCAAGGGCCACCAACTTCCATAATGCACCCTTTCCTCCAGGTGCTAATCTCAGGTCAGAATTGTGCACGTCTGTTGTCACTCATTCCATTTATCTATTTATTTTTTAAAAACTGATATTTTTTCCTAATTTTCTCTTCTCTTTCCCATTCCACACTAATTTCTAACTGACTCAGGCTCCCCATGAAAGAAATTTCACATACAGAGTTCTGTTATTCTTAAACTCAAAATGGAGAAGGCTCAGTTATTTAATCTCTCCCATACTAAATGTACCTAAACACTTTAGATTTGCTGGGGGTGGGGGGGTGTCACCGTTCCCTTTCCCCAAACCAGTATGTGAGTTGGTAGCCTGTACCTTGCAAAGCAGTCACCCACATTAAAATTTCTGCCAGCTGCTACCTGTAAGATGTCTCCTTAAATTGTAAACACCTGCATTCTTAATCTCCCGCCTCATATTCCCTAGTCAACCTATGAAGAAAAAGTATAACAGATTAACTAAAGTAAAGACTTGCTTCCAAATGTATATTATATCTTCCCACATATCTAAGAAAACTGTAATAAATCTTTCATATTCAATGAGCTAAAACTGGCATTTTAACCAAACAATTTCCCATCTACATTCTAAAATGGAGAAAAAAATGACAAAATTTCAAGTCATACATTAAATGGTTTTAATTATTTTGAAAGATCAACCGATGTATGAAATATGTCTACATTAACATAAATTTAGTAAAACTACTGAAAAAGAGATAGTAGAAATTATTTCACCTAGGGATTGCTTTCCTCCATTTGCCACGTTTGGAATGACTTCCACTATCCCAATCAGGTCCCTCCCGCCATGTGCCATGTGCACTACAACTACAAATTTTAAGGACCCCTCTTCATAAATGAGCGATAATATCTGTGCTCTGTGTAGCAAACTATTGTTGCAATTTCGGTATAGTTTCTTATTACACGTCTGTAAGTGCCATTAAGATTCCATTAGATAAAACAACAGCTACTGATTGAAATTTCTTACCACGTACTGAAAATTGAAAGTCATAACCAACTTTACTAATAAATTCCCTAAAAACCTAAAAACTTAAAGGTCAGATTATTTTTTCTCCAATCTGGCCTCCTAAAAATAAATGTCCCCTATCTGCAATTTACTTACCCTCTGGAGACCAGCTGATTATAGTTGGAGGGTGTCATTTAGCCGCCTTTGGGGAGCTGGAACCTCTCACATGTGCACTGTTTCTTTGTAACAAGAATTCAGACAGACTGACTTTCCCTCTGGAAAAAGGTCACAGTCTATCATTAGAAGCTTGAATGAAAAAAAAAATGGTAGCATGGATATTTTTTATGATAAGTTAGAGGCTTTGGAAACAAATAACATTGACATTTAAACTATTCGTTCTCAAAATAGAGGGCACTGTGGTGTGTCATTAGCACCCTTCTCATTATTGGGTTTTCATCTCTACAGAACCTCTGGGTTACCAGGGGCAGTGAAGGAAGGTCGTTCTGTCCAACTAGCACCTGCTGCTTTGAAAATATTCTTTCCTCTGTGGTACAGTCTGATCCGTACTCTAACAAGTTAAGTTTATAGTCAGTGAAGAGCCAAGTCTTTACAAGTTATATTGCGTCTTTAATTATACATTGATTTTATCACCTTTATTTTATTTGAACCCTAGAAAACAGTATTTTTTAAATTTCTTAATATTCGCTTTTTATTCTTTCAAATCCTTCCTCTACTGAGTATTAATTTCTAGTTATTTTTAAATGTATTTAACCTGATATTTTGAAATGTAATGAAATCAAATAAACATATTTTACTTCCCTGTTTACTAGAAAACTGATTTAAATATGCATTATTCAGATCTTTCATTAACATATTTTAAGAACAAATATGTTTTTATTGTACCCACAAAAAATACTTCAATAACATTCATATAAAACGTTAGTGACATTTTCATGGCAAATAACTACCGTGAAGTCTGCTGCAATGATGATTGCAGGTTCAGTTCACGTAAACAGTGTTACCCTGAGTTCGCCTTTCTTTCCCCTTCTATTATCTCTGATCATGCATCCCCCTCTCTTTATGGTTCTCCATTCACCACCAGATATAAACAATTGATTAGTGATTAATTGATCAGTGAGTGATTTTAAACAGAAACTTTTTGCCAGGGGGAGACATGTTAATAACCATAGTTTTAGCAAGGTGGTGCTATACATATAATTTACCTTAATAACTACAGCCTGACACACACTGACCTTTTACGAATAAGTGTTAGCCCATCATCACCAGCACCCTCAGAAGCTAGAAACATACTAAGTCTTTCACTGATTGGAAAAAGATTTGTTTTTCATAATTTTAATTAAATTTGTTAGGGTACCATTGGTTAATAAAATTAGATAGGTTTCAAGTATACAATTCTGTGATACGTTATCTGTATATTGTACTGTCAAATCTTCTGTCCTATGCTTAACTTCCTTTACACTTTACTACCTCCCCCTCTCCACTTCCCTTTCCCTCTGGTGACCGTCACACTATTGTCTGTGTCTCTGAGTTTTTGTTTATTTGTTTATCTTGTTTTTCCATTTGTTGCTTTCAGTTTGATATCCCACATATGAGTGAAATCATATGGTTCTTGACTCTTTCCATCTGACTTATTTCATATACTAAAACAAATATTTATTGTGATCCTACTCAGTTCCAGGTGATGTGCTAGGCATTTACAATGATAAATTAAACATTGTATCCAACATCATGCAACTCCTTTGCATGGAGGAAAACTGACACTCATAGTGAGGAGAATACTAGGTGCACACTGGTGCACAAGTGCATTAGGTGACTTGGGCATGGAGCACTTGCACCTAACCAGCAGAGCAGGAAGAAGCTGACTCTACTGTACTGAGTTTGAGAGGATATAAACTTAAGTCAGCAAAAGTGAAGAAGAGGTGTTTTCATCTCGTAATTGTGGATATCTTTTTTAGAGCTGGAAATAACGTTCAATATCATCTGATTCATCAATCTCTTCATTTTGCAGATGATAAATTCAGATTTTTTATTTGTTTCTCCAGTTATCTCTATAAAGTTTATTAGAGACTGTTAGAAGGCTAAGATTACGTTGATTTTTACAAACCAGGACATTAAGTCACGTGTATAGGAAATAATTTACCAAAAGCCTCCATGAAAACATTGGATAGATGTGAATAGATATTCAAGTCAGGTGCCCCTCATCCAACTCTTATGGTAGAACAAAAGATATAATTTCTATGCAAAAGCAGAAAAGAAAAGACACAAAAAAGAAAGAAAGAAACAGTTAGTGGAAAATCTGGAGCGCTGACACTGACAGTTGTATAACTTTGAAAAGGCTCTTAACATTTGAAAAGACGGGTGCACAAGACATCCTACAATTCTAGGACCATGTTGTAAAAATAGTGCCAGTTCACTATACCGTGTACCAAAATATCGGTGACTTAAATATGGTAAAAATTCTAGAATCGATCCAAAATCCTCTGTATCAAATGCCCCCTTTTATTAAGTTTTAGCGCCTAAATTTTTAATTCCATGCTGCTTCTTTGTTCAGATTTATCTGTACAAGTTTTTAAAATCCCCTCTTGCCTGAGTTCTGACTAAGCATTTAGAAGACTCCCACGAAATGTATCCTCTAATGAAAAAGCACTCTGAACATACAGCCGTGGAACTGAAAAGCTCTAAACCTACAACATTAACAATATTTCAAATTTGAAGTCAAAACATTTCACACTCAGAATGAAGGAAAAGCAACCAATGTGAAGAAAAGTGGTTAAATATTAATACGATGAGGTTTTAAATTATAGGTCTGAAATTTTTCTTCTAAATTTGTAGGACAGTCATATTTAAGGTCATGTTAAGACAGATTATCACCATGAAACCCTAAATTTATACATTATTTTCTCACTATGTTTTAACCAGTCCCTCCTTTTCATGTATTCACTAAAGACATTTAAGTTTCCATGTTCAATAGTAAAACAAAACAAAAGTCAACAGAGCTGTTTTGTTGTTTATTTATTAGATTGCTTGGTGAATAGGAGGTTTGGGGTTTGTTTGCTCCTTTACAGTATTTTTCTTCTCTCCTATATTATAATGGAGGACTCAAGATACTTTATTTTTAAAAGCTATCATTTGGTGAGAGGTTTAATATCTCTTGAAATTCCAGCACTTGATTAATGTCCATTTCTTTAATACATGTTCTCAACAATTTCAGTTTGCACAGCAGTGATTGATTTTGATTAAAGTACTAGACTTTTCTATATTTGTTCACCTATTTTATAAGACCTCACTTTCCTTGGAATACTTTGAAATTGTGTCCCACAAAAAAACAATACTTATAAACTCTAATAAAATTCCTATAAAAGTATTGAGTCACTGGTATAATAAGTATAATATATTAGAACTAATATTATAATACTATATATTGATTGGATTTATTTTATTTCGTTCCATTTATATAATTTTCATTATTCATCAACATGAAAATGAATGTCTGTTTTCAACTTTCCCTTTAATTCTTTCTGCTTCAAAATTTCTGCTCTCTCCCCCGGGCTGGTGTGGTTATATTGGTGGAGCAAAGTCCTACAAACCAAAAGGTCATGGGTTAAATTACCAGTCAGGGCCCATATCTCAATTGTGAGTTCTGTCCCTGTTGGGGCACGTATGAGAGGCAACCAATCAATGTTTCTCTCTTACATTGATATTTCTCTCACTTTCTATCTCCCTCCTTTCCCCGCTCTCTAAAATCAGTAAGTATGTTCTTGGGTGAGGATAAAAAAAAAATTTCTCCTCTCTCCACTATTCCTCAATTTTCCAAATAGGTATCTACTAAAAAAACACATTTTCACACCCATTTCACTATTTATATTTACTAACATTTATTTCTAATATATTTCAATACCATTTCACTAAGTGTTATGTTACAAAAACCCATATGGTAAAAGCAATACTCAACAAGCTCCACTGTCCTTCAAAAATATACAACATACTTGAAAAGGTAGGGCATACCTTAATGAAATAGTCATTTAATTTAAAAAGTAGTAAATGTTAACATTGATTTTAGTATAAAGTCTGCATCTTCTTCTCCTTTGTATTTTTTGACACATAATGTATTTCCTGACTTGAAACACTGAGATAATCACAAATATTTGCTAAGTGAGTGAATCACTGAATCTTGCACCACTATCTTCCCATTCTCAACACAGGTAACAGGTTCAGGACAAGCTACCCCAAAATATGGCACCTGGGCATATTGAATATTTCAAGCTGATAGAACCTGAGAAATGACAGTGCAGAAAGGATTTCCTGACCTTCTCCTGAAGCAGGTCACAGGACCCTCAAGTGAGAGGTTCCCTTACTACACCCAGAGGACAGAAGTGTCCTTATGTCCGAAGACAGATGAACACCGAGAAAATGTGAATGCACAGGCCTTGCTCTTTCCCCAGCTTACTGCATTTAGCTTATATCCTTCTTTGTCTTATCACATTTTTCCATGACTCTTCATTAAACCAAGCACAAAAACATTCAGGTTTCACCATTTTTTTCAGTTCTTTATTTTTCTTATGACATCTTCCAGGTTACATGAAATGTATAGTAAATAAACATGTATGCTTTCCTTTTGTTAATTAGGAGTCTCAGCTGAGAACTTAGAAGGTAAAGAAAAAAGTATTTTTCTACCCCCTATACAGCAGTTCTCTAACCTCCCTCCTTCCTCCTACTGCTCCTGAAAATCAATCCTTATTCCGTTGATTGCTTCATCACTTTCCCTTTATAAAACATCATCTTTTCTGACCTGGGTTTATTCAATCCTCCCTTAATATCCTCCACTATTTCCCTTCTTCAAAGTACCTAAATCAGTGCTATAAACTTAAAAGAGGCACTGAAGTACAAATTCTAATGATCAAAGTGGCATCAAAAGTTCTAAGGCTGACCAGATGATTCTGCAGTGAATCATCTCTGCTGCCATAGATGCAAGTCTTTTAACCACCAAGAACTTTCTCATTGAATACCCATTTTCTTTCTTCTGTCTTCCTCTGTCCCTTTTCCCAGGACTTTCCAGAGACTAAGAAAAAGCAGCCAAGTCTTACTTATGGCTAGAAACAGCACTGATGCACAGTTATAAACTTTATGGCTCCAGTTTCTTTGTGTCTTCAGAAAGCTCAACGCTTAGTCACTACATATGCTAAATTGCATTACTTGCTCAATCTCTATCCCTTCATACCCCTATCATGGTTCACTGTGAGGTGAACCATAGCAAATACTGCAATGCCCCAGTGAAGCTGGGGGTGGCCGTGTGACTTGCTCTTACAATAGAATGTTAGTGGCTCAATTCCCAGCTATAAGTATTGCATACAGGAATACAAGAATATTGCATATTCTTTTCTTTATTGTCGACACCATTACAGATGTTCCCCCATTTTCCTTCCTTTTGCCCCCCTCCACCAAGCCCCCAACCCCCCCCCTCAGTATTGCATGTTTCTCTTTGTCCCTTTGAGTTTGTGACATCCTGCATCAGAAGAAAGGCTTAGGTAGCCACTGACCTTAGAACAAAAGGACTTTGCAGCAGACCCAGACTCAGCCCACAGCCTGAAACAGAACCACACTAGCTAGTCAGCAAAATAAGCAAGAAAGAAATCATTGTTATTTCAAATGAATGAGATAAAGATGTGTTTGTTACATGGCATTACTGCTATAGGAATCTGATTGATATACCATGACTAATGGGTGTTCTTTAAATATCTGATTTATAAACCATTGGGCTTTAAAGCCAGTGAAATACAGTACAAGGAAGGACAGAATCCTGTTTGTAACATACACATTCAATCTGCCATGATTTTAGAACTATGTCAGAAATCTGTGGTCTATATTTTATAATTCATAGGGTTTTATGATATTTTGGATTGGTTATTGTTACTGCTACTTACCAGGGTTGGACTGATCATTCTCTTCAATTAAATGAGGTAGCTGAGGTCCCGTCTGCCATCTTTTTCTTTCTGAATGCATTTAGTCTAACCATTATCATAGCCTTTTCTGTGAGGATGTTCAGCTCAAACACACCCATAAACTTCAGCTACATTATATCCTTACTGTTCAAGTCAGGCTTTTTATGATTTGTGAAGAGCCATAAGGAATATAATTAGCATTTAAAATATATGATGTATAGTGATAAAATAAATACAGAAAAATATCCACATTTTCAGGCAAAGAAGGTATAAAATCAACTAAAAGCACTTTGAGGTTAAAAAAAGTTTAAGGTTATGACCCCTAATATAATTAAAACTGCTTTTTTTTCCTTTCTTATTTTTATTCCAAGACCAAATATAGTTTCAGATTCTACATTAATTTAGGACTCAGGTAGCTTGGGGATTGAAGAGCAGATGGGAAACTCAGAGTCCAAAGTTGGAAACTTTATTCAGCCTCTGACTTGCTGTCTGATACTTAAAATACTGCTCTTTCATCTCTACAGCAAATTGATTTGGCAAAACAATTCAGTTAACAGTATTTAAGCTATTTTGAAGACAAACCTGTTCAGGGTTTCTTAAATATCGTAGAGGTAGGTTTGAAAAGCTCTGAAAATATTGAAATAAACTGCCTTTACTTCAGGTTAATTTATGATTGAAACACAAAAACATAAAGAAAGTTTTGAATGGTTGGTTTTAGGTGATGTAGTAAGTCATAGTAGGAACAACCCAAATTTTAGAAACAGTCATGGATTTCTCTCCTGCTTCAAGGCTGAAAGACAACCTTTTCTAGCCTTGGTTTCTTCCAGCAGGGAGCACAATAACAGAAGTACCCGAGGGCTTTTGTAAAGATGGAAGTAGAAAAAGTACATGAACATCATAGAAAAGCACCAGGTCTGGCAGAGTTAGAGTCCAACAAATGAAAACTATTATTTGCCCTGGCTGGTGTGGCTCAGTGGATTGAATGCGAGCCTAAGAACTGGAGGGTCACCAGTTCAATTCCCAGTCAGGGTACATGCCTGGGTTGCAGGCCAGGTCCCCCAGTGGGGGGTGCTCAAGAAGCAACCACACACTGATGTTTCTCTCCCTCTCTTTCTCCCTCCCTTCCCCTATCTAAAAATAAATAAAATTTAAAAAAAAGAAAACTATTATTTATTAATAGTGGAGTGAAATCAGAACAACAATGAGGTGTCCAAAATTTGAAGCTTAGGTGTTATAAGAAATGGAGCTACTTAAAGATGTAAATAAATAGGATTTACATGGTTTGGGGGACTGGTTGCTCTCATACAGTTCTTTTCATTGTTATAACTGGGAAACAGGAGAGAAGACAGACAGAAGGGCCTTGTTTGAAACACCTTCTTAAGGAATCAAGAACAAAATAAATAAAAGAAAAACCTACAGGGTCTCCAATTCCAAATGTTCTGCAAACATCAGGGCCATCACAAAGTTACGGGGATCATTGGTATCTGCACACAATCAACTCCTTTTTTAACCACAAGGTTGGTCCAAGTTCAGTTCCACTTGATCCTCATTGCCATACTGAAAGAATAACAATTTTTCTATAAACCAATTATTATGACCACCAATATTGAACATCTACTCTGTGCCAGATACTGGGTTAGCTATCTGACATATTTTTAGATCTCCCAACCATGCAGAAGGGATGATAGAATTTTTATATTAAAGATGGAGAAATGGGCCCTCAGAAGAAGTTTTCCCAAGTGTTAACACAGCAAATAAGAAACTGAACAGGATTAAACCCCAAGTTAATCTCATTCTCAAGTTCGTGTTTGTTTCAAGAGTTAGAGTCACAGCATGCTAGAGTTTGGGGCTGGAAGAAAGCTGAGATCTCATCAAGCTTGCTTTTTATGGATGAGGAAACTGAATTTCTGAACAAATATCCAAGTGACTCATTCAAGTTCACAAAATATGAAGGGACAAAGCCAAAAGTCAAGGTCAGAATTATTTTTACATTATCCTTTGGCACCCTCAGTAAAATTACACTATAAAGGAACACATTAGCAAGTCAAACCATGCTATATTTCCATGACACCCAGGTATCAGTCTCCTCTCTCTCTTTCTTTCTTTCTCTTTCTCTCTTTCTCTTTCTTTCTCTCTCACTCACAAACATACACACACACTGAACTAAACTGTTACTTCCACTGAAGTAACAGTTTCCACAGTATACCACTCAAAAACTTGTAAATAAAGTCAAAACTTGGCTATAGAATTTCTGATATGGTACTGCTAAGAACATGTTCTTGAAAACCTGCATTTCCTTATTCACTGGGCTGCGACAAAATTTCAGGCCATCACTATAGTATGAACTCCTGCTTGGCAGACAGGAGGACTAGGTTAATGAGGGACAAAGAGTCAATCTATGCTTCTCATCTTGAGTACATTGTTATTTTAAGGAAGCAGAGATACGCATGGGTGGCAGGCACATTGTTGAAGGGAAAAGCACTAGCTTCCACCAGTTTTTCTTTATCACACAAGAAGTCAGCTCAGATGGGCTTCACCCCGTGTAATGATTCGGGCGGCTCTTCCCATTCACGGTCACCTCTTGCGGACTGAAGCATGTTTTCCGACGTCATGCTGACTGCTTCGATCTGCCAACATAACTCTGGGGTTGTGCTCTCAGGCAAGGGGCCAATATGGAAGGTTTTTTTTTCTTGGTTATTGTTCTGCTCTGAATGCATCATTTTGCAAAATAACAGCCAAGGTCATAAGCATTGCCTCTACACTGGGTCATATAACAAAACAGATTTTGGAGGTAGCTTGAGTCTGACTTCAAAACATGTAAATGCTGATATCCGTGAAGCATATTTTCTATTCTTATTTTATCTACAATTCAAGTTTTTTCAGGAACGTTTGCACATGCTGACTTCATTTCATTTCTTTTTGTTTCACCTGAATCGTTAGTTGCTATGGATTAAATGTTTGTGTCTATCCCTACCCCCAAATTCATGTGTTTGAGTCATAATACCTAATGTGATGGTATTTGGAGGTGAGGCCTTTGGAAAGCGATCAGAGTTAGATTTGGTCATGAAAGTGGGACCCTCATGACCAGATTACTATCCTTACAGAAAGAGGAACAAGACACGCAGAACTCGTTCTCTCTCTCCACGAGCACACACTGAGGACAATCCATGTAAGGACGCAGAGAAGGCAGCCAGCTGCGACAGGAAGAGAGCTCTGGCCGGACACTGACCTTGCTGGTACCTTGATCTTGGATTTTCAGCCTCTGAAACTGTGAGAAATAAGTGTCTATTATTTAAGCCAGCCAGTCTGAGGTGTTTTGTTAAAGGAGCCTGAGCAGACTAAGATACTAGTCAAATTGGTGAAACAAAGAACTAAAGAAGATTCTAGATTCTAGATTGTCACTGAGTATAATTTGTATACATTAGGAAATAATTTCCGGGCATAAATAGTCTCATGAAATATGTTATCCCTTCAAGGATACGTGTGCCCCTATTCAGCGAATAGAGGAAGTTGTGGGATCCTGAAGATCCCTCTGCCCCGGCTTTTGCAATGGTTAAGTGATGCAGAGTGAATGGAGGGTGAGGTACAGGTTTTGACACAGTTTCAAGCAGACTAAACTAACTAGGCTCTTTAAATGAAGGCTACAGAGGTAGGACAGCAAGCCTTCTGCTTTTCTGAATGATGTTTCAAAAGGTATTTTCCTCAAAAGGATGAGCACATCACCATGAATTCTAGACTCTAAGACCCAGATGCTGAGTGACCTGAAACAAAGGAAACAGGAAAAAAGTGGCTCTGATAGTAAGGTTTTGATGCACCTTTAAATGAATTTATCTGAATAATACATCAAGTATCTAAGAACTCACATTTAAGCTATTATTTAAAGATACATTGTAAAGTGCAAAGCATCAAGAAAAGCAGTGATATTCCCTGACATTTGAAGAGGCTGGCTGTTAAAAAGTTTTGAATTTCTTTGGATGATTGAAGAAGAGAATTCTGAGCTATCGGCTGAGCATCACAAGAACTTTCTTGTTTTCAGATCTCTGAAGTTCAAAGACATGCCTGTGCCTGGGTTACTGTGGCTGAGATCGTTGCCACAGTAGAATTATACTGACAAGTAAGTATGTGAAGTAAGGGACAAAGACAAGTCAACCGGCACCCACGAGCCCTGAAATACATACAGAAGACAATGCTAAATGCAGGGCCTGTAATATAACTGTGGATATTTGGAAAGACTTGCTTGTTGCTTAAAGGAAGATATTCACTAGTCCAAAACAGCTCTGAATAAGAATCAACATAATTTCCAGATTCTAAATTGGAAATTGGTAATTCAGACTACAAAAAGCTGAACGGACTTTCACTTGTGATTTGACAGAGATTTGCAAAGCTCCATAGAAAGGTCTGGTTTTATAAGGATACGTATCCCTAAAGAAATAAGCAATATCAAATAGCATTCTTTTAACACTTTAAGAAGAAGATTTAGCATGCCGTGAAGATGCAGGCATGAGCTAGAGACTCTGAGACCCCTTGTAATGTACATCTTACAAAAGTTTTTCTTAAGAGTCCCTTTGCCCTTTCCATGCACCCCCACTCCATGAAATGCTCCTTGTATGTTCCTGGTCTATTTTCATTATAGTTTCCAAAGGGTAAACTAGACTGTGAACTCCTTGAGTGAAGAAAATGTGTCTTAGACATCGTTCTCTCCCCAGTACTAACTAATGCTCCTGACATATAATATATGGTCAATTAACATTTCCTAAGCTTTAAAAATGGCTACTAGAGAGTAAGATCTGTGAAAAACAGATTCTTTGATTTTATGCTCAACCTATCAAATGGAAAGGATAGTCCCATAAAAGGGGACAAAATTCCTTTCTAAATACCTGTAATTTCTTCCTGAAAATGGTTGAGTGCTACAAAATGTCTCTGTGTTATTGGCTTCAAGTGACTAATCGAAGCAATCGCACATGAGGTCATCTGTGTAGAGTAATCTAGAAACACAATTCTCACCACACTCCGTCCATGTGCACTGAGCACCGGAATAGAGCTAGCACAATGAGTCAGAGGTACCATCAAAACAAATCCCTGCAATAAAAGTAATTTACCAGAGCCTCTATCAAATCACAGCCCATAGATACCCAAGTTGGCCTCCTACAACCTCAGGAAAGTACCCTTTCAATTATCAATGTTTGAATACAGTGGAAAATGAAACACAATCAAAATAATGGAAACAGATGTAAAGATTATATTTCTAATCTATGAATTGGTGACATTTTCTCTTATTTCTTCTGAGTCTCGGGGTTGGATACAACAACTTACTAATATCCCTTCAGTGCTGGAAATGTAGCAAGTGTTCTAATATATACCCTTTTATTTGACCTTGATAAATAAAAATGTCTTGGGAGGTAAGTAGGGCAGCATTATTTCCGTTTTCAAATGAAGGGTGGATGCCAGGGGAAGGAGAAGAATGAACCCAACTGCAGAGTCTGAGTGCAGCGCCGGTGTCCCATCCACTACCCACTGCTGTCACTGGGGTCCATCTGCAGGGACCTCATCTGCTTCAGCCAAGCTGCCTGGCCAAGCCATTTGTTATTAAAAGGATGAAACTAGCACCCATGTATGGTCCCTGGAGTGGGAAAATACAATTAATAGGAGATGTATTAAACAGCTAAGAAAACCATAGCTAACATAAAAATAAAAATAACTCAGTGAAAGAACAGCAAAATTTCCACTAACAGTCACCAAATCAACATCAACAAAAATGTACAATACTCAGGTCCGCAGCCACTACCATAGTCAGGTCAGAGACAAAAAAGTACATCTTCCAACAACGCCTTTCCTCCTCCTTGAAAGCTATCCCGAGTCCTCTTTAACCTAGCCATCCCCAAGAAAATCAAGATTCCAGGTCCTTTTAGACATGCTCTGTCCTCCCCATACCATCCATCCCTCAGACTGATAGTTGAGTCTACAATATTTTTGAGCTACACAACCCACTTGCAGAAATAGTCTCTGAGATAGGTTCTTGGACTTTGTCTAAGAAAATGGGTCCAAGATGGAAATATGGCTACCATTCATCATCATGACAGAGGTGAGCATCCTTTCAACTTCCTAGTGTCTAACAGAAGTGCATTCAATACATTTATTTCACTCAGAATAAGGAGGCTGTGTTTAGCAAACACAGTCTTAAGGATTAGGTTTATTTTATTTCTAAACATTATCTGAACTTTGGATAACTAAAAGATACTATAGATAGGAGTGACCCACCTACAGAATCTTTCTCATAGGCTCATGGGTATAACCACTAGTAATACAACATTTCATATCTCTGGTATCACTGGATTCAAAAAAGGTAGCATTAAGTAAAGGTACGACTTTTTCTTTCCTATCAAATGATATGTGCATAGGATTTTAAAAATACAGTAAGAAAGAAGGACTATAGCAAAGTTACTTTTGCACCACCTCCACCCTGCCTTTTAGTTTTTCTCTTCAAACACAACTTCTTTTAACTATTTATGAACATAAAAGGAACGCTGTGTAAGACATGTCCCCTTTCTTCCCTCCAGGTTTACTTCTTTCCTTCAGAATTTTCTGACTTTGGTGTCTGTTCTCACACTGTGGCCAGACCTCCTCCTCCTCAGAGTAAGCTACTGTTTTCCTTTTCTCTCTATCTCACCTGTGGCCCAAAGTGCCTCCTCCTCTTTTTCCTCATCTCAGTCATGACAGGTTGGTATTACCTAATGGCTCTTTGGTTAAAGTGAAGAGAAATTACAGAAGCAAGCAAGGAATATCCAAACAGCACAAGAGACAAGTTCACTGTGCAAGATGTCTGACACTAAGAATCGCGATAACAACAGCAGACAAACTTACCGTGCGTCAAAATTCTTCAAGTCTGACATAAATATCTTCCACCCGAGACTGGGACACAACTCTGTAGGCAACTCGATTACATTCTTTCCTTCTCAGTTTCCAGTCTCTAGTGACGGAAATCATCAAAGAGCCACCTCACTAAATCTTTTGTTCCTTTCAGGGTCCCACACACTTATTCCCTGGTTCAAATTGTTTATCCAAACTAAGTTGTTTTGACTAAATTTCTTATTTCAGGCTGAAGGAGCTGCCTGCCTCACAACCCTTTTCAGAATAGTCTTAATTGAAACTCTTGAATGCAATAGATGATCGAATTATGCATGGCCCAAAGTTACTAGTTTTTTCGCCCCTCAAAATTCTCAGTTAGATGGCTTAGCTCCTCCCTGAAGAAGCAACCTAGCAAAATAGTATCATTTTCCAGGGTCAGCGTATAAGAATAAAATGACAGTAAAACACATAGAATCCTCTCACATCTCTACAGTAACGATGATGGTGGTGGTGGTAGTAATGGTTGTGCTGGGGTGGGTGGTGGTGGTGGTTTTAGTGGTGGTGGTGATGATAACCAAAATGTGTTAAGTGTTACTCCTATAATCCTAAAAACAAAAAGCACTGACGGAAATTAAACATGCGTCCAAGATCTCACCATTATACTGGTTACTACATTTGTTCTTTACATAACTCCTCTTTAACAAGTAAGTGCACGAGGTTATAGAAAAGAGGGGCACAGATGGAGCCACTGCATGTGCCATGAGCAGGGAAACACAGCTACTCCCCCGTGGTGAGAAATCTCCTCCCTGGGCACCTGGGTTTCAAGCAGTCATCTTTTTTGAAGGTAAATTAATATACTGCACTGTAATTCCCAGACTTTTGAGAGATATTCCCATGAGAACTGGTTTTTATGAAAGCAGTTACTTCTTAAGCAGCCTCTAGGATCAGGAGAGTTCCCCACTGTAGGGATACAGTTTGCAAAGCCAACAAGAAAGAAAACAACTCAAAGATTCGATTCAGGAAACATAATTCAAACTATGGTTTTTCCACGTCTCAAAATGTCATTTCCTTTTCTTTCCAGTTTTTTGGCTGTATTTTACCTCTTTCTATGATGTTTCTGCATTGCCTTATGGCAAAGATTTAAATCTTTCTCATAGTCATTTTTCACACATGGGCAGCTTGGACTAATAAAGAAGACAGATAACCTTAGAGACTGACAGTAAAACTTGAGTAATTAAAACTTGAGTAATTAAAACTATTTAGTTTATTCATCTTATAACAAAATATTGCTATGTGTATATTATGAGCTATTTTTCCAGATATTATTTGTTTAAAGAAACAGTTATTGAACATTCAATAGCTCTAATTAAACATTCATTTATAAGGTGTGTAAATCAAATATCCTGGAATTAACTTTTGCAAAGTAATCCTAAAAAAAAACCTCATCTTCCGGAGAATTTTTACTCATTGTACCATAATTTATAAAATTGAAATATAGGAAATATCAAAATATTCAACAATAAAGAAATGGCTAAGTAACTACTGGTCTTTCTATTGGAAGTGGAGGAAAATGCTTATGGTATAATGATTAGTGAAAAAGTAGAATACATTAATTACATCTATGCTATGATAACAACTTTATGTCTTTGAATATAGATTTGAGGGGAACATGAAAAAATAAAATATTTAAATTATTAGCATAGTAGAATTGTAAAGAGATTGCTATTTCCATTATTGTTATAATTTTAATTGTACAATTGAAAAGTAATTAAAAAGAAAGAATATAATGTATTTATTGACTATCTATTTGTGCAAGAAAAAATAAGACATTAGACCTGCCCTCAGGAAATTTATGGATACGAGGAGGATTTAAAAATAGAATGCAAAAGCTATAATACATAGACAACATGTCATAAAACAAATTAAAGTGAAGTGCTATGGAAGATAAGAGTGTCTCCCCATCTATTGATCAGGAAAAAAGTACAATTTCTTAAGTTATACTACTAGAAGTTGCAGATACTCTAGTAGAATCATCAATTGCCTCTACATGAATCAGAGAAGAACTATTGCTTCACTTTATAACATTTAAGATATGCAGAAAAAGAAAAAAGAAAGGTGTTTTGAATAGTGACATTCTTCCCTGGTTATCTTCAGTGGGTGGACTTCTTCATCACTATCAGCTTGACATGGCGTACTCCCTGTCTGCACTCTGGTGCAGGGAGGAAGGCATTTGTTCCCAGCAGGAGAAGGGCCCCAGGAATAATCACCCCAACCTGTTATTGGGTGGACCCAGCTAGTATTCAGGGGGCAAGGAAGCCTGGTTGACATTGTTCACACAAATGGCCTCCAGGCACAGAGAAAAGTGGAGAAGGGTGGAGAGTAAATGTAGATGGGCAAACTAAAACTATCCAGCACAAATATCCATAAAAATAAACTTTCAGAAGTTATCATATATAAATAATGGTGAAATGTTGGAAGACATTCCTTATGAGATCATAAAGAAGACAAGGATGACTGTTAACAATACTTCTATTAATTTAAAAAGTATTAACCAGGACAAGGAAAGGTAATGATTGGAAAATAAAAAAGAAATCCACTAATACCCACAGCAAAATGATTGTATATATCAAAAAATGAATATACAAATAGATGATTAAAATTAATAAATGAGGTCAGCATGGCTATTAATATCAGGTTAAAATATAGAAAATCATTTGTAGGTCTATATACCAGCAACAAATAAAAATAAAATTTATTTTAAAATATGTAACATTTTTAATAGCATAAAATATGAAATATTTAAGAAGAAAGCTCCTAAAAGATGTGCAACTATGGTATGCAGATAATTATAAAACCTTGACAGAAATTGAAGAACAAAATAAATGTAAGAGTATACTATATATATGTATAGACCTAAGACACAATATTGAAAGATATTCTTTCTCTCAAATTATAATATACAGATTTTATCCAATACAACTAAAATCACAAAGATTGTTTTGGAACTTTACAAAATAATTCTAAAACATTAAAATTGAAGGAGCTAAGAATTGACAATATTAAAAAAAAAAAGTCCTATTGGATAAAACAAGTCTATCAGAATATCATTACATCATAAATTTAGAGCAATAATGCTACACCTTAAAAAACTATAGTATTGGCCCAGTGAGATATATATATGTACATATATACATATTTTTATATGTATATATACACACATATATATGTATGCATAGATATATATGTATAGACTTTTATGTGTGTGTGTATATATATATAAAATAAGTGAAACAGAATTTAGAGCTCACACACAAACCCAAACAAATATTGCCACTTCATTTATGATTATTTGGCAAAGTAGTGGGAAAAGAACCAACTTTTCAGTAAGTGGTACTAGCTTAACTGGAGATCCACAGGGAAAAACTGAACAGTTCCCCTTGACACCATTCACAAACATCGGTTCAAAGTGTGTCTTAGTCTGGACTGCCCAGGAAATGGAGGTGTGAGTACAGTGGGGTTTTGAGAGCATGTGAGAGGATTTTTTCATGACTCCAATGCAGGGACAATGTTCTTAAACACAACTCAAAAAGCACTATGCAAAAAAAGGGAAACTGACAAATTGAGTGACATTAAAAAGCACCATTAAAAGAGTAAAAGGAAAATCCACAGGGTAGGGAAAAGTATTTGCAAAATATGAGGTTGGTCCGGAAAAAATGCAGCCATCATTAATATAATGAGAACAGTTCACACAACATGGCTGTAACCTGGCAGCCGAGGAGAGTGCACTGGAATGCACATGTGTGAACAATGATGACTGCACTGTACTAGTCAGTGGGAACAATAGATGCCATTGAGTGAGCATGTGTAGTGTGTGGCCATCGTATTCAAAATGACTGTGTGAGTAGAGCAACAAATTTGCATTAAATTTTGTGTTAAGCTTCAGCATTACTCCATGGAAACTATTTGAATGATTCAGAAGACTTTCAGGGACAATTCAATGAATACAGGTCAAATAAAACTGTGGCACAAATGCTTCAAAGATGGTCAAGAATCTGTTGAATGTGATGATCCCTGTCCTGGAAGGCCTGCTACAGGCAGAACACCTGAGAATATTGAACATGTACAGCCTGCAATCAACAAAGATCATCAAATGAAGGTGCAAGAAGTAGAGGCTGATCTGGGGATTCCAAAAACTATTGTGTTTGAGGTTTTGATGCAGGATCTTCGCATAAAACGTGTCATGGCAAAATTTGCTCTGTGGCTTCTGCTACCAGAGCAGAAGGAACATCGTGCTGCAGTTGCTAATTACTTGATTTAAACCACTGCCAATGAACCACATTTCCTCAGGAATGTCATAACTTTGAAGAGGACTGAGGCATCAATTGTCCTATGTATGATGTTTCTTATATCTTGTATCTTCTTCAATAAATGTCTCTATTTTTCATAGCACGTGGCTGGATACTTTCTGGACAGACCTCATTGTATTTAGCAAAAAAAGAACTTCTATAAATAGTTTCCATAAGTGAACAAGAAAAACAAGCAACCAAGTAGAAAAATGAAGCATGAACAAAAGCCTTAAATGGGAGATTCAAGATTTATATTTATCCAAACGACCAATAAACACGTAAACAGGTACATTAGTCCTCAACCAAAGGCATATTGAAACCTCAGTGAAATATCAACACAACCCAAAGGGACAGGCAATTCCAAAGACTGGGGGGATATGAAGCAAATGATTTTCACATACCACTGGTAAAACCAGGGTGAAAAATAACTTGGCAATACATACTAAAGTAAAATTTGTGCATAATCTATGATATAGCTATTTTTCTCCTAGGTAAATATATTCTCTGAATTCCAGTTCAAGGTAGATTAAAACTCCCAGTTGCTTGAAAAGATATGAAAGAGGATTCTTTCAATGTAAAAATTTCCAGTATAGGGGCACAGAGATTGAGGACCTTCAAAAGTAACAACTCAGTGCACCAACATTTAGCCTCACCCTTTAAAATGTACAGACAAGCAAAAGTCTCTACTGTTTCAGATGTGGTGAGAGCATCTCAGGTACAGGCTTAAGCCGAGATGAGCACTCCTCAAGACTCTTGGGAGGAGAACAAACTGTAAAGCAGGTGCCCAGGATGGGGGTGTGGAATTTTTTGATTCTGATAAGTACAAAGATCTGTTGGCTAGGGCATTGCTTCATTCTTCATATGGCTTTGTTATTAATTAAGATGAGTCTTGTATCTTAAAACTAAACCCAGTTGTATTCCCAAAAGATGATAATGATAGAAAGAGTAATGGACATAAGCCACTACCATATGCTAGCACATATCAACAACCACTGCTAGCAAGCTAACTGAAAAGCACAGGACTCCTGCTAAACCCACTGAAACAAACAAATGGGTGAATGATAAGACCTGGTGTATGTCCACCCCTGGTTAAAGGCTACAAAGTAAATAAGTTCTACTAATGAAGTTTTATTCACCAACAACCTAAGCAGCTGCAACCCTCAAATACTTTGGACAGGGGTTAACATATCTCTAGGTATCATTGAAGTCACCACTAAATCTGTACTTTACTGAATCTCAGGAACCATTGTGTATAAACCACACCACACTTTATATACCACCAAGAAAGAAGGCAAAATGCTGCCAGTTAAACAATAATTGTCAGAGCCATCCCAGTTTGGAGATGAGTAAGTGTGGCGGGCAGTACATGTCTTAGAATCAAAGGCATGTGGTAAGTTTCCTAGTTTACCAGACTCAAGTCCCTCCCCCACCTGCCCTCCCAAAGAGCTGGGAAGTCTAATTGTCTTTCCAGTGGCTACATAAAACAAGCATTTAGCTACATCTGTTTCCATGAAACCACTTCTGTTAATTTTCTGTATTGTTTTTTTCCTGAAAAAACTTATCGTGTTTCTTTTTCATTTTTGTTCCCCACATCCCCAATGATCCTAAATCCCTTTACAGATATCACATTGTGTACTTTTTAAAAAGGGGGTGTTCTGTAAAAACAATAAAGTATATAATACATGTAATTTTAAGTTATATATTTTGACTTAAGTGCTTTTGAGAAAACTTTTTTAACTTTAAGATTTTATTTTTAGAAGATTTTTTAAATTTATTTTTAGAGAGAGGGGAAAGGAGGGAGAAAGGGAGAGAAGCATCAATGTGTTGCCTCTAGCATGTACCCCGTGGGGGACCTGGCCCACAACCCAGTCATATGCCCTGACTGGGAATCGAACCAGTGACCCTTTGGTTCACAGGCCAGCACTCAATCCACTGAGCCACACAAGCCAGGGCAGAAAACTTTTTTTTTAATGTCTGCCACAACAGTAATAGTACAGGCATTATTTAATCTTAAGTGTGATAAACCAGCTATAAGTCTGAAACATGGGTTGTTCTTTTGAGATTTCTCTGAATATCCTCAGAAGCAGCCTATATAGAACCTAAAAGTAGAAAATACAAAGTCCATTCTATTGAGAATGTCCTCAGGATCGATTTCACCCAATTGAGATTTTAGGTATTCTTAATGACCAAAAAGTCACTGTTAAATACCTAAAAGACAAGATGCAGGGTTCATTCGTTGCTTTATAGTGCATCTGTACTGTGCCTTCTGCAGCTGTTACTTTGTAAGGAAAAAAATTGAGTATGATGAAACTGAAAGAACAAAAAGGAGAGAGAAAGAGGGAAAGTGGAGAGATAAAAAAAAAAAAGGAGAGGAGAGGAGGGGGAAAAAGAAAAGAGGAAACAAAACAGGAACAAAGAAAATAAAAGATTGCTTTGGGGGAATAATTTGGTGACAAATTTTCCTAGAACTTTAATTTTTCAGAACTTGCATTTCTGCTTTCACTTAGTCAAAGAGCTTCATGGTTCTACAGCTGAACTCCCCAACAGATCGCCAGCAGAAGCTGTCCTTTCACCTGCATCCGCCCTGCCTCAATACCATGCACACCGGACTGGTTGTGATCATTCATGATAAGTCAGTAATGAGCGCATAGATTTTCTATTGGGCTGCTTCTTATATTTTATTTATAAAATATCTGTTAGATGTTTGTTTAGTCATTATTGGGGTACTTGGTGTTTTTCAAACAGTCATGACCATTTTTGTTTTTGAAAACAGTAATGAAATACTACACGAGGCAGAGAACATTTGAAGAAAGGAAAGAAAAGAAGTGGAGAAATGAGTCCTGAACTGCAGGGGGACGGAGTAAATTTGAAGGAATTAGTTCTCACAGTGCGCCACGGCAGGTATCAAGTCAACACTCATGTCTTGCTTATGAAAAGTAATTAAGTATAAGCTGAAATGAGATCAGAAAAATGGAAAGCGTTTGGGAAAATGAATAAGTTGAAAAAAGATAAGGGAAGTAATATTAGGTTAAAACTGATATTAGAATAACTTTTTAAAGCTAAGAATTCTAGGGCCGACGGCCTCACCCCATTGATCAAACCTTCCATCTTTAAGAACAGGCACGGGCTGCTCGCTGTCCCTGCCCAGGCGTCATCACACACTCGGCAGCTGCGGGACCCTGGCCCGGACACTGAAGAACTGAGAAGCATCTAATCAGAGCTTCCCAAACCTTACTGTGCTACAAATCACTAGGGATATTTTTTCAGTGCAGATCCTGGTTCTGAAGGTCTGAAATGGAGCCTGAGGTTCTGCATTTCTAACAAGTTGCTGTGGCTGATCCATGGGCCCCACTTTAAGGAGCAAAATCTAGGACGTGTTTCTCAGAGTGTGGTCCAAAGACATAAGAGTTAGAATTATTGTGGTGCTTGTTAAAAATCCATATTCCTGACCTCCACCACAAGCCCATAGAAAAGTTGAGACAATCAAAAGTTATACTCCAAATTTTCTTTAAGTATCATGTATTACATTAATAGCATGTAAAACACATAACCTGAAATTTAAGTCTATTTTTATTTCTTTTTTAGTCTGTTACTTATTCCTCTTGTTTATCATTTTTCTTTGAATCATCACTTGGAGAAGTTTAAAGCTAAAAAAAATAATGATAACATAAAAATACATTGTCCCCTTGTTGGCTGACGACAAGTCCTTATAACTCTTCCACAAGTCCCACCCGGTGCTTGCACTGTTTCAGTTTGTCGGAAGCAAGTCATGGTGTTTTCTGTCTTAGAATGCACTACCCCAGGGATAGTGATAGAGAGGGAAATTCCAGGTTCCGAGATACCCCATCCCCAATTCCCCACACCAGGTTTTATTTCCCTGAATTATTAATAGGCATCTTATCTTGCTATCTTGGAACACTGTAAATTTTGCTGCCTCCTAAAACCAGAGTGGTCCTCTCAATGCTTTATGCTCCTTACTTCTACTGACATTTTAATTATTGTTTTTAATATTATTTTTAGCTAACATTAAATCCTTGCTATATGCCAAGCAAAGAGCTAAAAATTTATATGCATTGTCTTAATCCTTGCCCCACAATGGAAAGAAAAAGAAAACTTAATCTATTCCTGTCATATAGATGAAGAAAAGTGAAGGGTCACATAGTTAAGTAGTTGGATGAGTTTGGATTTGAACTCAGATCCATTTGACCCAAAAGCATCAACAAGTCACTGCTGTTATAGTTGCCATCATCACTTACCCCAACACTGAATTAAATTACTTAAATATTTATTTTTAAAATCTTTTATATTTAAAATAATTGCTTATTTTCAGAAGCCTACCACACTAGTCTCAGCAGTATTCTAACTAAATGTTATCTATTATTTCTACCTATATTAGTTAAGTTACTCTGTCACATTTAAATGAAAAGGTTTCTAAAAACAAGAGCCCTTATCTCTTTTCAGACTGTTGCAGATCTGAAAAGGGCATGTTCATATTAGTTTGTTCAAATTGGGATGCAGTAGCCACTCTAATGCATTTTAGTCTTTAAATATTTCCAAAGATATGGAAAAAAGTGATGCAATATCATCAAAGTTTCAAGGAGAAAAAATAAAGACACAACCTGTGGGTGTGAATGTATATACGTAATGTTCAGCATTAACCTACCACCTGATAAGTTGGTCCTGAATAGTCCTCTGTGTGGACTCACACGCTAAATGGGTGTTTGAACTCTGTTGGTGGTTGTTAATAGTACTCACCCAGCAAATTTTTCAGGTTGTCTGCTCTGATTACAGGATGAAAGGTACATAGCTTCTTTGACCAAATTGCATCTTGGCAGGTATAGTTGTGATCCACTTTCCAATAACTATTTCAAACACATTAAAATGAAGAAAAAAACAAGAGGGCAATGTTTATCTGAGATTATAGACACAAAATCATTTCTTCTTAGATATACTGACACTGTGTTTACAAAGACAAATATACAGTAATAAGACTCCTGCTCTGAACAAAAGATGTTTCTGAAATAAATGATAACTTTCTTCATGACTTGTATGGAATCATAGTTCTTTTATCTGTATTTTCTTATTTTCAGTTGAAAATGTCACTAGTAGCTGACAAAAGATTAGTCAAACTTTTAGTTTCCTTTGGGTAGTAAACCAGATTCACCAATTCTTGTGTTATATAATTTGTCTTTGAAATATTTTTTCATCTTTTAAAGTACACTCTGCATAGCTACCTCAAAAAATGTCTTTCTCACTCTTTCAAACACAGATAAAAAGTCTGTGGTTAGCTAACAAAATGGCATTCCTTTAAAAACTATTACTTGCATTCTGTCTTAAAATTTGAAAAAGAAACCTTAGAAATTAAAGGTTTATACAGTTGGTATTTGATGTTCATAATAGCAATAAAAAAGACAAAAAAATCCATATACAATTTGATCACTAGTTTTTACTTAAATTTATTTTTTATTATTTTCACCTGAATCAAATACATTCATGGCTTTGTATTTATTTATTCATACAAAAAATATACTTTTCTACATTTTCATTTAAATTACAATAAATCACTAATGGGGGTCCATAAATACCATAATTATAAAACGAAATGAAATCTGATGCTTAAAAAGTACTCAAAGAAAGATACAATCTTAGACTGTAGTATCCCCCAAACAGTACGTAGTGAATGAGAGAGAATAAAAAATGCCTTTTAGCAACTTTTAAAATTCTCTTGCACATGAAAACCTAATGGTGTGATATTCTTCAATATGAAAAAAAATTACTTTCTTTTTAGGTTTAAATGAAACAAGAAGTTACAAAAAAGCATTATCCATAAATGATTTTTTTCAAATACTTTATTTATTTATTTTTAGAGAGAGGCTTGGAAGGCAGGGAGAAAGGGAGGGAAACATCAATGTGAGAGAGAAACATCAATCAGTTGCCTCTCCCACATGTCCCAGTCGGGGACCAGGCAACGACCTAGTCATGTGCCCTGACTGGGAATCAAACCAGCGACTTTTCATTTTGCAGAATGATGCCCAACAACCTGAGCCACATCAGTCAGGGTTATCCATGTATGTTTGATGTGGACTTTGTTATCTATAAAGTTTGGATGTACACATTTTTTTCTATTTTTTCTAATCCTTTACTTTTCATTTCTGTGTCTTGTTTTACTGTACAAAGATATTCAGTACAATATAAAAAAAGATTGATGAAAACAGGAAAACTTTTTAACTTAATTTTTATAGTTGACACTATATACAGATATCTCCATTTCCCCCCTTTGCCCACCTCCACCCAGCTCCTCCCCACCTTCCCTCTGACCCTCACTACACTGTGGTCTGTGTCTGTGGGTTATACAAACATATTCTTTGGTTAATCCCTTTACCTTCTTTCATCCAGTCTTCCCCTCCCCATTCTCCTCTGACAGCTGTCAGTCTGTTCTATGTAACCACGCCTCAGTTTCTATGTTGTTTGTTAGTTTATTTTGTTCATTAGATTCCATGTGTAAGCAAAACATATAGTATTTGTCTTCCTCTGTCTTACTTATTTCACTAAGCATAATAATTTCCAGACTCATCTATGCTGTTTCAAAAGGTAAGATGTCCTTCTTTTTTATGGCCGTGTAGTATTCCATGTGTAAACGTACCACAGCATTTTTATCCACTGCTGGGAACTTGGACTGTTTCCAGGTCTTGGCTATTGTAAATAACACTGCTGTGAATACAGATGTGCATATATTCTTTTGAATTGGTGTTTGGGGATTCTTAGGATATATTCCCAGAAGTGGGATCGCTGGGTCAAAAGGCAGTTCCATTTTTAATTTTTCAAGGAAACTTTATACTGTTTTCCACAGTGGCTGCACCAGTCTTAAGGTAATAAAAATTGATCAAAAACAACCTAAAAAGCAGTAACTTCTTAGGGAGATTCCTAGGACAGCTTTAGATTCTATAATCTAAAAGATATAAGAATTTATAAGGACATGGTTGTTGAAATTTAATCCAAAGTTCTTTTACTGTATCTCCATGATATAAAACTTTTAGATAATAGGTGACAAATTGAAGCAAAATAGATTAATGTTTAGCCACCCAATGTCTAATATCTGAATGGTTCCAAATACATCCTATCATCATTTGTTTCATTCATTACATGAGCCCAATACATTATTCCACCTTACTATTAATATTTCCTAAATAATTTTTAGTAAACTTCATTTCAAATAAAAAGAGTAGGCATGTCTACATTACTGCATGAGGATGATAACAAGGACAACTGGGAGGTGATATACTATTAAAAAGAAAAAAAGATCTAGCTGTAGGCAATAGGTCAAGTTAGGAAATCAAGCCAGAAGACCAGGGCTCAGCAAAGTCAAATTCTAAGTTTGAGGTCTCATCGTGTGAAATACAGAACACTCCTCTTTTTCTTGCACAAGTTCTAAACTTATTGAAAGGTAAACAGAATGCAAATCAAAATATCACTTTTGCTACTGACACAAATATTTGGAGACTATTTCTTAGCACTAAGCACAAAAAGGACTTGCCAACGCTCTGTGCAAGTCTAAAAGTTGAGAAATCCATTACGGGAAAGTTTGGGGGAGCAGACCACAAAAGCCTAGTCTGGGGTAGAAAGAGAAGAAAAGAAAACAGAATCCCCAGTAATGGATTAGCTTTGCCCAATCAAGAAACATCAATGATGGTGAATCACTGGTAGGGAAGCTCCCTCCTACTGTATGGGACAAAAGGTCAAGGAAACTACTTTAGGGAAGCCCTTCCACATGGACATCTAAAAAGTTGAGAAGTACTATTTACTCCTAATGAACCATTTGGGTTTAACTATCAAGCCTATGTAGTTATCCCTCTCTGACAGGAGATCAAAAATTCATCCTGGTGGTTCTGGACCTCCTTCATGAGTCCTCCACCTGGGGTTGTTTTGTGCATTCTCCTAATCATGCTGGTAAAAATCGATGAATTTGCTCCTGGAATGAACTAAAAACTGGTCACCAATTAAATTAACCCTAAGGTCATATAATGTCTGTATTTTACATTTCAAGTTGTGTCTGGCCATATCCAACACAGGCCATCAAACATTTCACAAAGAGATCGAATAACAGCATCAAGCTATGCCATTTTAAAAATGCCAACATAGGAGCTATAAATTTGAATACAAATTTCCTAAAAAGACATTAATGCCCCAGATTAAATTCTGTTACAAGTTAAAGTCCAGAGGATTTAAAGTCTAAAGTATTCAATTCAAAATTAAATTCCCTTCCTGCTATGAGTTTAATGTCCGAAGTCATTAGAGTACAAAATAAAATTTTCTTGTCCTTGTAAGTAAAAGTTCAAAGAAACTAAAATCCAAAGTTCTCAAGTGAAAGTCTTATAATCATTATTTTAAAGGTTTTGTTCTTCTTGGTCACAGATAGAGGTGTCTTATTCTGAACCTAGCATGTCCGGGTTTCTTTAGCAGCTGAAGAATGCTATTATCTTCCCAAGAATGTGTTTGGTTCTTCAGGACCTCAGAATCAAAATTAGTTTCTCATGCATCCCATTTTTTAAAAATCCAAAAATGTGGTAGACATACAAGGTTATATGTTCCACAACCAACACCCACAAAATTTAAGAATACAACTGTGTCTGTCCATAGAGCAGTTTACAAGGCAGAATTACATTCCAGAACTCTACCTTTAATGTTGCAAAACCCACTACAGACACTCATGGCACCTGAGGACAGGAAGGTAAACGTAGAACATTTTCTCATTTCAGCCATGCCTAGATGCCAAGGTTTTATAGAATCCATAAGCCAAGAACACACTCACTTAGAAAATAGCGCCACCAGTAGGTTAAGAGGGCACTGTGCTTTCCTTATTTGGGAGGAACATGCACCTATGAGTGCCATTTCCTCTCAGACCATTGCACTGAGGCACCACAGTCTTTTTTTTTTTTTTTTTTGCAAATTATGCAAATCTGCAATATTAGCAGCTCAACTCAAAAAATCAGTGATGCATCTTTCCATTTGCTATTTTTGAAACCTTTTACTATATAGTTCCCCGTTGGTTCTGGTGTTTCTAGTAGCTGAGTATTGTATGTAGGAGGGACTCTGTCAAATTACACAAGCTTCACTGTCTCCTGAAAAGTTATTTTCAGTTCCACAACACTCTGGCTGCTTCCATAGCTTCTCATGGTAGAAATGCCCAGGCCTATAAAATTTGATTTACTGTTATGTCCCTACTGTCTCACCAGTACCTGTGTCCACAGTAAGTGCTCAATTCCTATTGTACCAATGAATTAGTAATAATTTCAAATAGCCACATGTGAAAAAGATAAGCATCTAGTATGGTGCCATATGTTAAAATAAGAACACACACCTAAATGGCAAATCATACAAGTATATGCAAAAAAAAAAAAAATATCCTAAACCGACTCATTCAGAATCCAGGTAGATTATAAAAATCTAGAGAAACACAAATAGCATAAAACAAGTGAGATTCATAAAGCCCATAAAATCAGAAAGCAGTATTCAGAGGACTGAAAGGGAAGAACAAATACGTGATGATGAGAACACGCAGTTCCTTAAGTGTGCCTTGGATTTTTTGCCTCAAGGATTTGCCTATTCTCTTCCCTTTATTTGTACCATTACCTCCCGTTCCAACCTTACTTTTTGCTAGAATTACTCCACGTTACTCATCATGTCTCCTCCAGGAAGCCTATTATCCCCCAAGACAAATTAGGTGCCTATTCCTGTCATACCACCTCTCACGTTGTGAATTCTCCACTTATGAGTACATCTCCACCCATTAGATTGTAAGCTACCTAAGAGAAAGATGATCCTGATTAATAGATATAGTCTCGTAGCATAGTGAGAGAAAGAATAGGTACTGAGTAAATAGTTGTTGAATGAATAAGATAGGCAAGACCTGAAGAGTAAAACAAACAAACAAAAAATAGAAGAGCTTTAAGGTAACATTAACAAAAAGTATTTTGATGGTTGACTCACACCTTTCACACGCCTCAGCAGGAACCAATCCCACCATGGTTATTATGGAAGTCCAGAGGAGTGGCACTCAAACTTGGCAGCACTTTGGGATTGTCTGGAGAACTTTAAAAAGTACTGATGCTGAGGTTATACTTCAAGAGATTCTAGTTTAACTGGTCTTGGGAGTAACCTAAGGATAGGTGATTCTAAAAGTTGCCCCTTTGATTCAAACGTGCACTTAAAGTTTAGAGCAGGTTATTGTTAACACCTGGCAAAGCTGTTTCCATCTGTGGGGGGGAAAAGAAGTGCTTCTAACAAGGAAATCCCTTCTTATTGTTCCACTTGATCGTCGGTCTTTTTGTAGAATTCAATGTCATCCAAAAGGCCTTTAACAAATACACCAAATACTACATTGAGTCTAGTGGGCTAAATCCTAGGGTGAGGGCAAATCAGACACAGACAGAGCCTTAAAAATGATACTAACAACAAAAATGTAGCACCACATTTTCTACTCACTAGATGATAAGAAATTCCTCACAGGAGAAAGATAACATGTATCATACACAATGCATCATATGCAATGTCCAGCATTCAATAAAAAGTGCCAGGCACACCAGGAAACAGGATTCAAAGAAAAATTAAGCAGTAAAACAGACTCAATGCTGACATAGTTATTGAAATGATCAGAGACAAAATTTTATAAATCTGTGATTAAAATTTTAAGATAACAAATAACAAGATGGAGACTTGTTCTAGATAACAGAAAAATAATCCAGTGAGTTCTAGACTTGAAAGAATTAACTATATTAACAACTAATAAACTTAATAACTAGATTGATATGATTATCACCAGATCAGAGGTACAAAAGAAAAATTATTAAAACTTGAAGATAGTTCAGTCTAAACTGCATAAGCAGAAATAAAGAGAACAAAGGCAATGGAAAACACAGATAAAGAGTATAAATGACACATGGGACATGGTAAAAAATTCCAAAATCTATGTATACCCGAAGGTCCATAAGGGGAAGAAAATAGGGCATAAATAATATTTAAAGTGATAATAGCCACCGATTATCCAAGAAAAGGTTTTATAGGGTTAGAGCCATAGGATTTCAAAGAAGGTTTGAAGACAGTCAGAAAGGTACATCTCAGGTTAAACGGCACATCTCAGGGAACAGGGGAAAAATTAAATTTTCTGGAAGCTCTTAGGAGCTGATACTGAGATTGCGAGATCAAATCTATTAAGAGTCCCCAAAACAGAGCTGTGATAAAATATTTACACATGTGGCCTTCATATCATATATGTAAGTCTTAGTGTTTCAGTGTCTTTTTGTACACTACTAGCTTAGAGTGGACAGCTCACTTTCAGTCATAACGCCAAGCTTGTGAACAAAGATTCCCCATCCCCATAAAGATTCTATCCCAATATCTGAGACATGTGCTATGCAGATTCAACTCCCTTCCTATCTTGCTTTTAAACTTCACTATGTCCTTTGCTTTTATTTTAATGGTCATAATATATGTTTTAAAATATCCTACCCAGTGTTTTTGTTTTTAGTGTGAGCGATTAGAATCAAGTGACATCAGTCTGCTATATGGATTAAAATTCCCGTTAATATTACGGCCATCTGATGTATGTAGCAGTGATGTACTGTTTAATGACAGGGATATGTTCTGAGAAATGCATCGTTAGGCAATTTTTTAGTTGTGCAATTGGTGTATTTACACAAACTTAGATGGCACAGCCTACCACACACCTAGGCTATATGGTATAGCCTATTGCTCCTGGGCCATTGCTCCCGTACAGTATGTTACTGTGCAAAACAACACAAGATTAAATCAAGTACAAGCAACAATGATGCACTCAAGATGCACAGCAAATACAAAATATATGAGGCTGCTGCTGGCGTAATACAGCATCTTGTTATATAGCAAAATATTTTTTAACTAAAGAGTATGCACTAATATACCAATAAAACCTATCGTATAGTAAATACATAAACCAGTAAGTGGTTCATTGTCATTATCCAATATTATTACAGGCCTACCTGGAGGATACTGAGGGCTTAGATCCAGACCGCCACAATATAGTATCTCAGTAAAGCAAGTCAGTCACACAACTTTGTGTGCTTCCCATCGCAGTGCTTATACTACAGTGTAGGTCTGTTATGAATTACGTCTAAAAATAATGTACATGCCTTAATAAATAATTATTTATAAAAATGCAAACTATCATCTGAGCCTTCAGTCATAATTTTCTGGCTGGCAAAGGGTTTTTCCTCAATGTCAATTGCTGCCAACGGATCAGGGTGATTATTGCTGAAAATTAGGGTGGCTGTGACCAGTCCTTAAAATAACATCAACTGATTCTTCCTTTCACAAATGATTCCTCTGTAGTATGTGAAATTGTCTCATAGCATTTTACCCACAGTAGAACTCCTTTCGAAATCAGTACTCTCAAAACCTGCTGCTGCTTTGTCAGCTGAGATTATGTAATGGTCTAAATCCTGGTTTTCAATTCAACAGTCTTCACAGTATCTTCACCAGGAGTAGATGTGTGACTCCTCCTTTCTCTTGAACACCTACAGGCCATTGAAGGGTTATTAACAGGCCTAATTGCAATACTGTTGTGTCTCAGGAAATAGGGAGCCCCAAGGAAAGGGAGAGAGAAGGAGGAACGGCCCATTGGTGGAGCATCAGAACACACACATTTATCTATTAATCTCACTGCTTTATATGGACACAGCTCATGGTTCCCCCAAACCATTACAATAATAACATCACAATAACAAAGATCACTGATCACAGATCACCATAATAAATGCAAGAGTAATAATTTTTAAAGTTTGAGATATTATGGGAATTACCCAAATGTGACATAGAGACAACAAGGGAACAAATGCCGTTGGGAAATGGCATCGATAGACTTGTTCAACACAGGGTTGCCAAACCACACAGTACAATGATCTCAATAAAATGAGGCATGCCTGTACTGTATGTAATTGTATGTGCTGTACTTTTATAAGACTGACAGCATAGTAGGTGTGTTTACACCTGCCTGCAATAAATATGCGAGTAATGCACTGTGCTGACATCATGAAGACCATACTGTCATTGGGCAATAGCATTTCTTCAGTTCAATATAATCTTATGGGACCACCATTGTCTGCGCTATTCATCATTGACTGTGATGTAGGTGTGCAGAGTGTGGCTGCATTGTTCTAAAAGACTGCAAATGATAAAGGATTGTGAGATAAAATAGGAATATTACCAATGAGTCAGACATCCTTTTTGGGCAGAAGAGAGAGAAGTAGGAAACATGAAAGAGTGAGAGGCAAGGTAGTATTTCTTCTCCCAAGATGGAACATTTAGACGAAGGGTACATTTTTGTGAAGAATTTATGTGGATGTAACAGGATAAGGCTGGGTTTCATTCCACTTCATTTCAGGAGGAACTGCAAACATTCCACATCTTTTTTCCCCCTCAAACTGTAAGCTGTGCTTGGTTCCCACACCGATTCTGAATCTTGCAGTCCCCTAGAAGGGGTAAGATCCTATTTGGAAAGATGGAATCTGGCTTTTTATTCTTCTATTCCATCCCTTCCAGATTAAAAGGGATGTTATTTTTGAGTAGCTAATGCATTTTAAAGGGTTTGTCACTTTTCAGCCCAATGCTGACAGGTACATTTTGTGATTAAAATACTTAGTTATTAGCTGCTGTCCTCTTTCCATTATTACCAGTACCCATTGCCTATTCTCCAGTCTTAAGTGGAAAATGTTCCTTTTTGCTCAGCAGGTGCTATGATATAACTCACACCACTCCTTTGTGAGAGGTTTTTACTTTCAAAGGCTGAATATTAGCTACAATGTTTTCTACAAGCTAGGTCTTGTTTCTAGGAAGAGTAGAATTAATTGTTCTAAGAGCATTTGAAATGCAACCTCTAGTTCTAGATGAAGCAAAAGTGTGAAAACGTTACATTTATTGATTGAACTCTCAGGTCCTCACAGAAGTGGAGCTACCAATTTCTGATCTTTCTCCTCCACGAAGCTAATTTATGGGGCCCTAAAACTTTAAGTTTAACTTTGTAAGACATTCTTTTCTTTACTGGTGTCTTCATTTTATTTTTATTTTCAAATGATATTTAAAAAATTTTATAAGCTCTTATAAAATAGTAAAAGTATATAGTACCATGAAGATTGAATATGCATATAGCCTTGGTGCAAATAATTTATTATAATGGACATCAATAATATTAGATCAATGCTGGTTATTCCTGCCAAGTTCCCTGACACTGAAATGACATCAGAACAGCATGCAGACTGAATTTATAAGAGCAGCACTCTGCTGTGTTTGCATTGGACTGAAGACACAGTGACAATTTTGCAATTAGCACTACTTCTGTACAAAAAGTATATTGGAACCGTTTTGGTGTCTAATCTTACTAAGCGCTGTTCAGGATCATCCATTGGATGTTTCATTAACTGTTTATGAGCTTTGGTCGAGTCAAAATGGTCTCTCATCTCCATGCTCTCCTTTCATTTCCCACCAAGAACAGTCTAGTTCAGGAGAACACTGCTGTTCCCTTCAGCCAGCGTTTTCCAACTTTCTAAATTATGAACGCTTTCACATTTTTAAGTGATTTTTGTCTAGCCCTACAGGAATTTTAAGTTATCTTCTATGGATGAAAAGAAGGGTCTATGGAAAGTAAACTCACATGGTGATTTGATCACAAACTCCTAACTAGGCATTCATGGTGGGTAGTCACGCTCCAGGCATACAATGTTTTTACTAAAGGATTGTTCTTTGCCTTAAGCAAGACATGTGCGTGATTTTTGTGCATCTAGGTTAACGCATCTTTGGAATAAGCATAACCACCTCAAAAGAGCACATAATCTTGCTAACTACCCTGTAATCCAGTTCTCACCTTGCTTTCTCCCACCCTCATGTAATCTGCCATAGATTCCTTCTGTAATTTCAAATGAATAAACGAAACGAAAACTGTCATTCTCTGAAGCATTTAAGATCTTGCTTTCTGGCAACTGTCATCAGTCTCAAATAAATTCTTACAAAAATTTATAAATTTACAATAAATTCTTACAATAAATTCTACAGGTTTGGATATTTCTTATATCAGGATACTTTTGCTTGGCATATAAGCAATTTTAAGTAAAAAATGCATGTTTTAATTTTAAATGAATATATTATGAATTTTGTTCTTAAAATTTCTAAATATAAAGACAAACCTTTCTCTCTTACCAGTTAACAAATGATGCACGTCACTGAATTTATTTTAATTATTTAAGAGAGAGCATTATGCAACCCAAGTATTTTTAAATGACATAACAATGCTCGCCTGCTGTATTGCCCATGTCCATAGCAGACTAAGACTGGTGGGAAGACTAGATGCAGCTACCACAGGGAATAATCAGGCATGGTGTCTATGCCAAAGGGTATTTGAAGGGGGGGCCAGGGCCTTCAGTATACACAGCAGAGTAATCAACAACATCCTCCAGGGTAAGATTCCTACCAGGAGCCCAGGTTTGCTAATAATATTTGACTGAGTGACAGTCATATCTGAGCTTCTGAAAGATCACTGTCCTCCTCCAGGAAGATCAAAGCTGGAGGCATAGTATCGCTGCAGGTAGGCTACCTGCATGTTAACCTGACCCGCAGCTCCCCCAGCTCTCTCAGGATCATCATCATACCACATATGACCACAGAGTCCGGGACATAAAGTGCACTTGCACATAAACCTAGGCAACTATAGGGTGTCCCAAGGGTATTTCTCAACGTAGTTCAGGGGAACTAGATCGAAAGTGAGCTCCTTATTCATTTAGGCCGGGAGCATATGTTAAAATATGCATTCATTGAAAGTTGACCATGTGTTTCAGTATTAAAAATAGTCTTTATAATATTAAATTAGATTATTTTTATATTTTGAGTTTTGATGATAAATAACAAAGTGAAAGATGAAATTCTCATGATGCAATAATCAAGTAACATACTGAGACTATCAATAGGCTTTATTCCCAATCAATAAAATCATAAGAGGAATATGATCATTACTGTACTTTTTTTTTTGGCAAGATTTTCCTATGCTATATAAGAATTTTTATTAGATGGGTGCTGAACTACAGAGTAGTCACAAATTATTTTAAATTAAATTTGCAGGTTTATTAGAATTTCATGCACTTCATTATATTCTCAAAAAATCAATGTCAACATTTCTAATGCCTTGTCACTGGGACCAGCGGGTCTGTTATGTGTATGGATTAAACAACATATGATTAAATATATACCAATTTAAAATTAAGTAACTAGTTTCCATCCAATTTATAATTTCTACATATGTACACTAAGGTAAATACTAGGAGGCTTTCAAACTGATGTACTTTAAAAGGGAAAAACTCAAATAACTAGTTTATTCAGTGGGATTGAAAACACATTATATTAAGATCTTTTAGGATGAGCTTTTGGCTATCCTCTAACAGTAATGGTAAACACTAACTCAAACTATCCCAACAGGATGCCAATCAATCAACTCTCCTTACAATCCCTTCTCCACATAGCACATTAAGCCAACAACTCTACTCAGGTCAATCCCTTTCTTAAAAACTTCAATAGTTCCCCTTTATCCTCCCAATTCCCTCATTCTTCTAATCCCCTCATGTAGAAACTATGCCCTATCTAGTCAATGGGTGTTTTCTTACAGAAGTAGTTTAAAATGCACAGTTCTTTGATTCTTTATTCCTTTTACTCTGCAAGAATTCTGTCCTAAACATTCCCTGCCTTTGCTCTTTTGCTAAATTCCCTATTAGGAGTGTCTTTCCCTGATTATCTTTGCTTTTGAACACCATGTGCTATGTCACAGAAGCAAGAAATAAGAGGTGCACATGGGGGACTGCCAAGTAGCTCTATATGCAGGCAAAGTGGGTGCTGTTGAGAAGGTTATAGTGATGTCAGAATTGTAGACAGAGGTCAGAACATGAGGAGCCTTAACATCATTCTGAGAAACTTCATTAGAAAACTGAGAGCCATGAAAAGTTTTTAAGCAGAGGAATGATGTGACTAGACATGTGTTTTAAAAAAAGTCATTTGGGCCACATTTGGAAAATAAGATTAGAGTTAGGAAGATCACTTAGGGAGATAAGTTACAATGGAGCAGAACATAAATAACATATGTCTGAATGAAAGAGGGGTAGTATGGATGTAGGGAAGAGTGGAATCCAGAGGTATCTTCAGGGCAAGGTCACTGACAACAACCAATGGAGTTCTGATAGCAAGATCACATTTGAGTGCATTGAATAGAACACATGTATATTTAAAAATATATGAGGGGTAGGAAGTGTAATAAGGGAAATCAAGGAAGATAGAAGAAAATATAAAGGTTAACTCAAGCAACATGTATAAAGGACCCATGGACAAGGACAAAGTGGGGGAGGATTGAATGTGGAAGAGGGGGGTGGGCAGGGCAGGGGAGAGTAATGGGGGAAAAATGGGGCCAACAGCAATTGAACAACAATGAAAAAATTAAAAAACATAAAAGCACTGTAAGAAAAATAGAATAAAATGAAACAAGACATTTGCACACTGACGATGACAATTATAATAAATGTGAAATGTGATTAACACTTTACTCTTCAATATCTGAGGTTAAAAGGGAAATAAAAACTAAAATAAAAGGGCAAGTTGTTTTGCAGCTGTTGAGTAAACAACGATCAAGCCAGGTGCTCCTGAGAAGAATTGTTCCTATGGAACATATTAGAAACATGTTGGAAATGCAAAACATATCAAACTTCCTCACAAAGCTATTTATGGAAACCCAGATATCACTGTAAAGATATTTACACCTCAGCACATTCTTGCTTGTGTCCTTCAGTACTAAGAACAGTGTCCAGTACATAGTAGGTGTTCCATAAAGAGTTGTAGAATGAATGTATAAAATAAAGAAAGAATAAATTAAGAAATTAACAATTTAAACTGGGCCTTTGGCTAAATAGTACCTTTCATTCACTAACAGAAAATCTAAACATGAGCTCCAGCTTTGATTAAGGCATCACTTACTGAGGCCCATCAGAGAACACCGGGATCTGCAATGGCAAAGCAAGGAGAACATTGAATAATTATTTAAATTTAAAATACATTTACCTGTCATGCTTTCACACATTTTGTGTTTCCTAGAGATCTCCATTTTGAGATTTTCATAAAGAAAAATGAAAAAACAGGTGTATGAGAATAATGAGTGGCACAGACGCATGAACGTCTCACGTTTGGCAGGTTGTAGCAGGAGCCTGAGCAAAGTATAGAGGTGGGGAATCAATGTATATGTTACACTGAAATCAAGTTGGAAAGAGCCTTGAAGGACAAGAACATGCTAGTGGGAAAAGGGGGAGGATGGAGATATTTAATACAAAATTTACACCAATTACATTCAGGCTATAGAAAGGTGATTCTGGAAGCAAACTAAAAATATCTAAGAATCACAGGGAAGAAAATTTTGTTAGGAAATTACTGATATAGTTCATATCAGAAGCAAGCAGAGCCTGAAAGAAGGTAGTGGCCAAGACAAAGAAAGAGAAAAGTTTTATTGTTTTTCTGAATGCTGGAGTCATTCACTGTGATGCTGATGTAGGAGGCAGAAGAGGTTGAGAGGGCTGGGTGAACTGTCTCATTACTAACCTTCTGGGTCATCTGTGTGAAAGATGTCTAACAAGCAGCTAGAAATGACAGCGAGGACCCTGAAAAGAATTTGACCGGGAGGTGAAGGTTGAGGAGTTGTGGATTGTCAAAGAAGGTGGTACACAAAGCAAGAAAAATAAAATGAAGGAGAGAATAAAGGAAACATACGTTTAGGAGGGGAAGAACAGAAGAATACAATATCGTTGTCAAAGAAATAGCAATAATGACACAGAAGCCAGATGTAAGAGGTGCTTCAAGATAGAATGCAACATAGCATTTTAACTTGAAATAAGTCAGAAATAAAGATGATATCTTTCATCTGGGAGTATACTTAATTTTAACAAATAATTCTCAAAGTGAATCCTAAGAATCACAGTATAAATCTGACCCTTTGAACTTCATTTTCCACATGAGCTTGCTCACTCTGAAGCCAACTGTAATTAAATGTACTTAAATGTATGGTTTTAAAAATCTAACAATGACAACAGCACAAAGAAAAGAACTGATAGAAATTCGTATGAGAATTAATTGTTACCATATGTATTGTCTGGATGTACTTCAGTATTCTTAACTGACCTATGACTTTGGCAGTAATTATCTGCAGTTCTTCAAAACTGGTAAAAAAAAAATAATCAAATCAAATAAAAAGGCATCTTTTGTGTCAAAAATAAAATAGGGTCCAATTCCTATAACTAAATAACAGGCATTATGATGAGTTATCATGGAAAAAAAGTGTATGGGAAGAGACTACAACTCCTCTTTGCCAAGTTAATATAATTTTACCATTCTTACCATTAGAAATATACCCTATTTAAATTCCTTTTATTAAAAAACTGGTCTCATCTCTCTAAATTCTTGAGTACTTAGAATGCTTGATCCTAAACACAGTAGGAAGAAAGGGAATTTTTTAATGACTCATATGATCTTTGCAGACAATTTTTGATGCTAAAGCAGTGGTTTTCCATGTGGTGCCAAAAAGTTCCAGGAGCCACCACAGAAGATAAAAGAAGACCCACTAGGTTCTCTCAGGACTCCTAGCTCCATTCTCCAGGGGAATACAATTCATCACTACCCAGTTACTTACATCACTGCATGAATAGTAGTTTTCTAAAAAGTCCATAAGTATCCATTTTTAGAGCCCAGAAATGGAGGATGCCAAAATTCCTAAGAACCAAAATGCAGATGAAGAGGAAGTAGGCCTTGGTTTTATCACACACCTCAAAAGCTGGCCCACCTAGGATCTGGACCTACAGAAGACCTTTAAACCTAGGGTTGTGAGATTAGCAAATAAAAATATAGAATGCTCAGTTAAATAAGTATTTTTTATTGTTGTTCAAGTTACAGCTTTGTCCATTTTCCCCTCACCACACTCCAACCCTACCCACCCAACAAATAAATTTTTAATGTAAGTATATTTAGTATAATATACCCAATGTAATATTTGGGCCATACTTATGCTAAAAGATCTTTTTATTATTTATCTAAAATTCAAATTTATCTGGGTATCCTGTACCTTATCTGGTAACCCTACTCATGTAAGACTTGAGCATGTGGATCTGCCATAGGAGGTAATTATACAATCCATGAATATCAAAATGCACCTTAAATATGTGAGTATTTAACTACCCAGAAAGTTCTATCTGGGGGCAAAGCCAACAGATCGTCCTGGATGACAATTCAAAAGTTCAGCACAGGAATCTGTCCCTGCAGATGACCTATTATTACCCATTTGTTACTAGCCTGTCTAATTAGCTATGCCCCCATCCTAGTTACTGACTGAGATTTTACTGATCTGCCTAGCATTGCCTTTTTCTAGGTCCCTCAGTTCCTAGAGATATCAGTACCCAGCTTGGCCAGAGGCAGAGTCTCAGATGGGCACCTAAGCCCTTTTACTGGTTATTGCTTAGATATAAACAGGACTCCTCAAAACGAAGAACCAGAGTTTCTAATCTGTAAAGCTGGGGCCACTTAAGAAACCCAAGATTTATCATTACTCCAACCCTGAGACCGATCCTGTCTGTATTCAGGTAATGGTTAAAAACCTGAAAAGAAGCTCAATGTGACCTGCCTCCAGGCTGATCTCTCTCTAACGTTGTACCCTTCTCAGATTATTCATTCTCTTCTCCTTCTGGTACCCCTATGATAAGGATGTTGTTTAATTTGATGTTGTCCCAGAGATCCTTTAGACTTTCCTCTTTATTTGAACTTCTCTTTTCCTTTTTATGTTCTCCTTCGGTGCTTACTATTATATTCTAAATTTTTTATTCAATCTTCTGCTTCATCTAATATCCCATGAATTCCTTCTAAAGTATTCTTCATTTCACATACTGGTTCTGACTGGGTTTTGTTTTGTTTTTTATGGTTTCTGTTCCTTTTTAACACGTACTATTTCTTTGTTTAAGTTCTCAGTGAAATCATCCATTCTTCCCCTAATGTCCTTGAGCATCTTTATTACCACTGTTTTAAACTCTGCATCTGGTATTTTGGTTGATTCCATTTCATCTAATTCTTTTTCTGAGGATTTCTGTAGTTTTTTTTTTATTTGAAGCATATTTCTTTGTCTCCTCATTTTGTCTCTGTGTATTAGGGAGATCTGCTATGACTCCCAAATTTGTTATGATGGCTTTACGATATAGATGTCTTGTTGATCTCAGTGGCACAATATTACAGATCACCTGAGCTCAGTGCTCCAAGTATTTTTCTTGTAGATTGCATGCATCCTCCTGTTGTAGTTGCGTCTCAAATTCTGCTGGCCCTTTTGTAGGTGGATTTAACCCTTCAGGCAGGTTGCCTATAAAGATAAACCTTGATCCCCATGTATAAGTTGCTGTGCATGGACTGTCACCAAGGCAGAGTTTTTACCATCAGGTCCCATGCCTGCTGGAAAAACCCACTGGGTATGCCACTTCTGTAGCTGGTTGGATCTAGCTCTGGTGTGGTCTGAAGCCCACCAGTAGTTGTGCTGGATCTACTTCCTCCTGGGTGGGGTCCAGGTACAGGTGAATGTCAGACATTGTGTGTAACCACCTATCTGGAACTACCAAGCTATTCACTGTTTGTGGCTGCATCTACTAGGCCTGAATGGGTGTGTGAAGGGCCAGTCTGTGTACATCATTTGGCTTTCTCCTGCTTAGAGCTGGGGGAAGATGTATAAAATGTCCAAGGTCCTCTGAAGTTTGCCTCTACCAGTAAGCTGCTCTGCCTCCCCCAGTGGTTGCCTCGTCTTCTCCAGAGCCTTCCAAAGAAAGACTGTAGAGTGAGCCTAGGCTGGCCATGATGCACAGATGCTTTCACAAGTAACAAGCTCAGTAGTGCAAGGTGACTGGGATAAGGAAGATAGGGCTAGTGGGTAGCCCCTACTTTGTGGCCTCGCAGTCGATGAGGGGAAAGTGGCCCTTATTCCAGAGCCAAATCACTCAGTCTCTGTCAGAGTCTCCAACTCTAGTTCTCCCAGGTGGAGCACACCACAGGTTCAGGGTGGGTGCAGCCAGCTGGCCCCTCTGTGCAAGCAAGCTCAACAGGGCAGAGCCTCTGGGGCTTAAAAGAACAGATCAAAAGAGTATCTCATTGGGAGTGGTACCAGCTGAGTCTGCGGGATGGGGCCAAGCACTTTGTCCTGGTCCCAGACAATAGTCCCCAAAGGAGACGCACTCTGAATGTCCCAGCTCCAAGCAGCACGCATTTTGCCCTGAGGAACTGAGCTCAATGGAGTCCACCAGGACTTGGGAGGACCCATCCAAACAGTTTCCCATGGGGGTATTGCCAGAAAATCTGTAGGAGTGGGGTGGGTACTTCTTCTCCTTCCCAGAATAATGTGAGCTGAGCTCACAGGGAAGACAGGTATAGACTCTCACTATGTAGCCACACAACCTAGCATCTGCCCATCTGATTCCCAGACAAAAGCCTCCCTGAAAGATGCTCTGAACATCCCAGCTCTGTGTAGCACTGTGATCCCCCTGCACAACTGAACTTATCAGGGTGGCAGGGCAAGCCAGTGATTAAACAGGTGGGGATGGGCACACCAGCTGTGAACTTGAGATGGGAAAGAATGGTCCCCTTTCCAAAGTTACACAGTTCAATCACTGTCTGAGACTCTGCCAAGAGCTTCTCCAAAATAAGTGCCCCCCAAAAGTCCCCACAGGGTGCAGGGAGCAGACCCCTCGCAGGACTCATGCACAACAGACTGGTGTTGCCAGTAGCTAAAGGACTGGGTACTTCACTCCCCAAGTTGGTGCTGTAACAACAGGAGTGCTCCATCCTGGGAAGGCTACATCGGGGTCTCTAATAAACTCCCTTTTCTCCCAAGCAGACTGAATCCCAACTGATTTTTACCACCAGATGCTAGGCGGGTCTCTCTTTCCATCTCGGTTGTTTTGGATTGGGGAACCCTGCGTGGAGTTGATATCCCCAATGCCTAGGACAAGGGAATTTTGTAGCTGAGTTAACCATCTGACTTTTCATCTGCCACACATGGGTGCAGGGACCAGCTCTTTCTGCATCTCCACTCTTCTTACTAGTCTCTATGTGGCTTCTTCTGTAAATCCTTGGTTATAATATTTCAGTTCAGCTAGGCTTCAGGTGATTATTCATGTTGATTGCTCTATAATTTAGTTGTAAATTCCATATGATGTCAGGAGCAGGAGAATGTAGCTTATACCTACTATGTAGCCACTTAGAATCTCCATAAAGATTGATTTCATGATATATGTTTAAAGTACTGAATGAAATTAACTTGTGTTGATATTTTTCATGTCAGAAACATTTCCCAGCATTTTGACTGAAATTTTAAATCAAATGTTAGCCAAAGTTCCCTTATTCAGCTGGAATAATTCATGGTGGCTTTTATAACCAACAGCAACAGTGTACATATTCTTCTCTATTGCATATGAAACATTTTCCAGAATAGATAACATCTTAGTCCATGAAACAAGATTTAATAAACTTAAGAAGATTAAAATCATATTAAGCATCATTTCTAACCACAATGGTATAAAACTAGAAATCAATTGCAGAGCACTAAAAATTTATAAACATATGGGATTAAAAAACATGCTGGTGAGCAACCAATGGATTAAAGAACAAATAAAAAGGTAAATCAAAAATATTCTGAAATAAACAAAATGAAAATATGACATGCCCAAATTTATGAGATACAGCTAAATCTAAAAGGGAATTTCATAGCAATAAATGACTATATTAAGAAACAAGAAAGATCTCAAATAAATAACCTAACTTTACACCTCAAGGAACTAAAAAAAAAAGAACAAACTAAGCTCAAATTTAGTAGAAGGAAGGAAATAATAAAGAGCAAAAAGGAAATAAATGGAATAGAGACTAAAAAGGCAATAAAAGAGATCAAGGAAACAAAGTTTTGGTTCTTTGAAAAAAAGTAAAATAAACAAAACTTTAACTAGGCTTATCAAGGAACAAAGTGACAGGACCCCAAAAAATAAAATTGTAAAGGGAAAGGGGAAACATTTCAACTGATACCAGAAATTAAATGGATTATAAAACACTACTGTGAACATTTACACACCAACAAACTGGATTACCTAGGAGAAAAAAAAATAAATTCTTAGTAATATACAATCTATCAAGAGTGAACCACGCAGAAATAGAAAATCTGAACAGACCAATGATTGGTAAAAACAAAACAAAACACCAGAACCAGACAACTTCACTGGTGAATTTTACCAAACATTCAAAAAAGAATTAATATCAATGCTCCTCAAATTCTTTCAAAAAAATAGAAGAGCTGAGAATACTTCCAAACTCTACAAGCCCAGCATTACCTTGATACCAATATCAGACAAGGATAATAAAGAAAACAAAATAAAGGTCAATATCCCTGATAACACAGATATAAATTTCCTTAATGAAATATTAGCAAACTAATTCAATAGTACATTAAAAGGGTCATCCACCATGATCAAGTGGGATTTATTCCAGAGATGCAAGTATGGTTTAATATCTGCAAATCAATGTGAAAAATGAAAGATAAAAATCATATAATCAGTTTAATAGATGCAGAAAAAAAGCATTTGACAAAATTCCACATTCATTTATAAGAAAAGCTGTCAACAAATGGGTACAGAGGGAACACTTCAACATAACAGCCATATATGACAAGCCAACAGCTAATACTTGTCTTCTAAGATCAGGAACCTGACAAGGGTGCCACTCTTATCACTTTAATTCAACATAGTAGTGGAAGTCCTAGTCAGGGCAATTAAGCAAGAAAAAGAAATAAAAGCATTCAAATTGAAAGGAAGAAGTAAAACTGTTTACTATTTGCAGATGGCATAATATATAAAGAGGAAAACCCAAAAACTTCACCAAAAAATCTGGTAGAATTAATAAATAAAAATCAGTAAAGTTGCAGGATAGAAAATGAATACAGAAAAATCCTAAAATAATTCTAAAAATAATCCTAAAAATTAGTTTTATTTCTACACACTAAGAACAAATTCCACAAACAGGAATTAAGAAAACAATCCCATTTGCAATTGCATTTAAAACAATAAAATTCCTAGGAATAAGTTTAATCAAGAAGGTAGGAATTCTGTAACATGAAAACTATAAGACATTGAGAAATAAACATATTCTCAGATGAGGATTAAGAAAAACCTATTAGTCCAACTTTAAAATGACGTATGAGGTAATTGAGAAGGTTTAAGTACTATTGGCTAGAATTAGATGAGTTTAGGAACCACTGCCCATTTCATTGTTTGTCGTAAGGCACGGCAGTCATGTAAGGAAAAGTAAACTAGCAGTGTGAATGCATACTGAAGCTTTTGTGGAAGAAATAACGTGTCGGGGACTTGCTTTAAAATACTAAAAAAAAAAGTGAATAAATAGATGAAATAAGAGTGGCAAAATATTCATAATGGGTGCATGAGAACTTATTACATTCTCTCTACTTTTGTGTTTGTTTGAAAATTCCCCTAATAAAAAAAGCTCTTTGAAATATATAGATTTTTTAGAAAAATTAATATGTTCAAAAAGAAATAATATTTTGCACAAATTTTAGGGGTTTCATACAACTGTGAAGACCATTCCATATTAAGAAACCTTGATATAGTGAAAGGGAGAAACATTTTAGTATAATTTCAAAACAGAATGCTGTTATCAAGAAAAGGAGAAATTGCCTGGAGGTTAGAGAAGTGTTAGCTCTCCACAGTCACAAAAGCAGGATCCAGGTATGACAGAAATAGAGAAATGGAGAGCAAAGAGAATTATCCTGTGACCTTTGCAGTTATAAATGGTTTAAATCTGCAAAGGTCACAGATTTTTAAAGGGTTTAAAGGAATGAATGACACAGGATATGAAGTCTGAAGTGCTTATAATTAAAAAGAAAAAGGAAATAAGTCAGATGGCCAGGCTAAGAGAAGAAATTATAATCAGCAAACTGTATTTTTCCAACAGGCATAGCATCAAGAACCTCCCAGCTCAAACACAGCTTGGTTGTAAAACTATGATTACAAATGCTATTTCTGAATGGTCCTAAGGTGTGTGCGTGTATAATATAGCTACTTAACAATTCTAAAACACTTTGCTTATAAAGAAATTATATTATGAATCATTGTAAAGGGAATGGTTATTATAAATTCAATGTTTACTACATATTTTAACATATTGTCACATATTTATTTTCATTATATGATTTATTTAATGTCACTGTGTATCTGTGTGGGAACTTTAAGGATTAATATGGTAATGCTTAATTTTCTGAACCCCCACCTGGACCACAACACTCACCTGCAGCAGGAAGTGCATCTGTCTTACCTCATTGTATGCCAAGCCAGCAAGCACAGTACCTGGCATCTAGGCACTCGATAAATATTCGTTGAATTGAAAATAAATGAAGCTCCATTTCCGGAAATATTGGGCAGGTAATACAAAATGACCCTTCTACTAAAGACAACTAGAAACCTTGAACACTTTCAAAAAAAAATATCTGTTTAGAGGCATTTGACAGGAACAAAATTGTGAAAATTGAAGGACAAGGATCTCTAAGAGGTCATGCTTAGGGAAAAGCTAGGAAGAAACAGTGAAGTGATTACTATGATAGGGTACAGGTTACATTTAGGGAAGAAGGAGTTAGTGATTTAGAAGAAGCATGGGGGGACTTTCATAATATAGATGATGCTCTTTTTTTTAACCTGGGTGTTTGCTTAGTGATAAACCTTTATACTGCCTTTTTACTGTGTATATTTGCATACTTGTTATATATCACAACAAAAATGTTTTTCTCTTAAAGTATTAACAAATCACTTGAAGTTAGAAGTACTTCACAAAATATACAGGAATTGGAGTAAGCAACAGCATTTTATTTCAGTAAATGGCTTTCCCCCTTCCGTTTCAAAGACAAAATTAGTGGACACCTACTGGGTAGCTCTGGCCAATGTGAGCCATCCTGTAAGGCATTGTGAGAAGGGAATATGAGGACACAGAGATACCTGAAGGTGCAGACTACACAAGGTCTATTTTTTTTGCCTCCTGCCTAAGATGCTGAAACAGAAAATACATTTGTCTTAGGCAAAGACAAAATAACAAGCTCTTCAGACTGATCATTAGAGCTTCCCCCCCACACTCAGAAAAGCCGTGGCTGGACAGTGATAGTGCTAAGAGAACCAAAAATTTCCAAATGAATACAACAGAGAGTTTTCTGTTCACATTCCAGTCAAAGAAATGAGATAAAGACAAGCACGTGTGCAGAGAGCTGTGTATTTCCAATAAGTAAGTCATGCCTAAAAATCCATTAGCTGTTCTTAAGACAGATCTTTAGGAAGACTTCATTTTTCTCTGTTCGACTTCATTAAGAAAGAGGCTTGGGAAAGCTTATTAGAGAGCTTTATAAAGTTATCTTTTGACAAGCAGCTCTTCTACTGGACTATGGAAAACCTGACAAGTTTGAATTTTCATTTTGATCCCTTTTCGGTTTTGTTCATAAGCAAGCTGCCATTTCGGAGCCAGTAGAGTCATCGTCAGCCTCCTGCAGCCCCTCTCTACGCACGGCAGGGCATTTTTCACTTCACCTGCCTTGGCATAGAGTTTAATCTGGGAGTGATAAAAATGTTCTAAAATGACGGTGGTGGTTGCAGAACTCAGAGTAATACTAAAAACTATTACATTGTACAATTTAAATATTTAAGGTGTACAGTGTGTGGATGCATTTCAATAAAACTCAGAAAAATTAATAAAAATATATGTTCCATAACAACAACAATAAAAAACTTACTTTTCCCCCATGTAAATGTCTAGACCCCAGTATGAAACTGAAAGGAACACATTGCTCCCAGCAGGTCAAATTACCCGGCAAAATAAATTATTTGGAAGAAAGAAAATAAACTGAGTGTAGCAAGTATGCACAGAAAAGCAGATATACTCCAAACCTCTGGCTCCCATTTAAGGTATTTCCATTAAGTGGAATTCACCATTTAATGAAACCTGGCTCCAAAGAAGCTTATTTTAAATGAATCACTCTTTAAATGGACAGTTTTTTAAATGTTCAATTGTCAGCAACGACTCTTTAATTCTAACACCATGAAACTGGCTGGTCTTAGATCCTTACTTCCAGCCAAGGAAAGTAACCTAAGGTGGAGGATGGGGGAAAGGGGAGGCACTATCTGTTCTCATTCCATTCCTATAGCTTCAAATTATTTAAATTTTAATAAAATAAATTCAGAATCAGTAATAGGTTCCATATACATCCTATTACATGATATCGATAGTGCTCCTCTCCAATTCTTAAACAAGAGCTATATGCTTTATTACTTCTATTCCTTAAACTGTCTTTGAGAAAATCTGGATTTTATTAAGTCATCACAAGTGAAGTAACATTGTGATGAAGCTGATGGCGAAACGTACTCCTTAGGAATATGTCGAGATGCTTCTGGTGTGAAAGCTAATGATAGTAAATGCTATTTTAGTATTTGGAAATGCCTCTTGATGTATGGAAACATGCCAGGCACTGTGGGAATTCACACATGATGTGAGCTAAAGTGGCCATGCCTTGTATGGTATGATTTTAAAGAGGTTTTTGTCAAAAAAGTTCCCCACTTGCCTGGTTGAATATAAGAAATTTCCTCATCTATTATTTTTTAGATTAAGATATTAAGTCTACAACCCAAACTAGGAGTGCTAACTTACTAAACTTACTAAATGATCTAGTGTTAGATAGTCTCTGAAGAGCAAATGTGCAAGATAGGTAAATTCTAATGGAAGAAAAAATAATAGAAAGGGGGAGAGAGAGAAGCAGTGTGGTATGAGTACCACAGCTGTGTGTTCTTTTGCTGGGAGGGAGGTGCCTACAGAACTTGAAACTATTCTTCATATTGTAACTCAAACGTCAGATCTTTGTTGAAACCTTCCTCTTTGTTAAAGAGTACTTATTTACAACATATTTTTTAAGTATTTTTTTCTTTAAGTAAAATATACACAACAAAAGTACATAATTTTAAAGTGAGGACACATAGCTAGCACCCATATCAAGACATAGTATTAGCAGCCAAAAGCCCTCCTTATGCCCCCTCCAAATCACTACCCCCAAAGTAACCACCATCTGAGTTCTAGCATAATAGCCAGTTTCACCTATTTTTGAATTTTATTTGAGTGGAATCCAGCTTTAGTAGAAACTACCAGTTTTCTCAAGTGATTTTACCAGTTATACTCCCATTGGCAGAGTTAAAAAGTGCCAGTTGTTCCATATCCTTGTAAACACTTGATGTTTTCCATGTTTTTTCTTCTTTTCATCCCCTTGGTTGCACAGTGATATGTCATTATAATTTTAATTTGAATTGTTGGGGTGACTGGTGAGGTAAGGCACTTTTCATATGTTCATTGGCAATTTGAATATCCTCTTTTGTGAAGTACCCATTCAAATCAATTTATTCATTGAATTTTTTTCTTATTGATTTGTAATATTCCTTTATATTCAACTTTTAACATGTTTTTATGTTCTGCTTAAAAAACAATTGCTTATACAGATGATATAACATAGAATTGTACACTTGAAGCCTATATAACTTCCCTAACCATGTTACCCCCAATAAATTTAATTTTTTTTAAAGAAATAAAAACCATTGCCTACTCCAAGGCCATAAAGAAATTTTTATATATTTTATTCAAAAAATTTTATAGTCATACCTGTAAAAATTGTCTACCATCTAATTAATACAGAGTTTTGTGTATGATGAGGTAACTATCAGCTGTTCTTATTTCATCTAATTAGCATAGCATTTTTTTATCAAAGAAATCTTTTCCCAAGTGTACTTCAATGACACCATTTCCAGAAATCAATTCACTGTTTTTATGTGTGGGTCTATTTCTATATCCTATTTTGTTCCAGTGTACTATTTGCCTATTCTCCTTCCAATATTATATTCCCTTATTTACTATAGATTTGGTGCTTTACATTTCCATAATCCAACTTTGTTATGGAAAACATTGAGGTAGCTTACATGGACAGAAAAAACACTCATGCAAAAGATAATGAAGGTTCTAGTGGCATATGAATCTCCTGCCATGAACAACCCTACACACATACACACACAAATCTATTTGAATGCCTCTGAAAGTCACCAAAACAGCCAGGAACGAAGATTACAGACCAAAGAGAAAAACATTAAAGTTAACCACTTGAATTTTATTGCTGCTTTTCCTGTAAAGCATTGTTTATATCTAAGCAACACAAGCTGTATACTAGACATGCCTTTCTAAAATGACTTTGTTAAGAATTTTTAAAACGTACCATATTTTTCAAACTATAATGAAATTTGGGAGGAAAATGGGGGTGCATCTTATAGTCTGAATGTAGCTTACCTGGCTCACTGGGGCAGGGAGTGGTGGTGACAGGAGGCAGAGGCAGCACCCCATTTTTGCTTCAATTTTTTTCCTATTTTCTTCTTCTAAAACCTAGGTGCATCTTACAGTCTAGTGCATCATATAGTCTGAAAAATATGGTAAATAAGACATTTGACAATCTCATGGATCCAGGAAGATAAGAGTTGGAATTCAGAGCTCATTAAAGTGAATGGGCTCTGGTTATCATCCCAGGCTTTGGGGATCCTTAAATGACTACACCATAGGAGTAAGGGCAAAACAGAATAGATCATCATGCTTTAAAACAAGTATATCATTGTAAGCCAATTTTCCCTGGTTAGAACAAGGTGGTCCCCTCTATTTAAACTGCCTGCCAGAAGCTAAAGTTTCAAACAAATATATAAAGAATGTATGAAAATATCAAACTGGAATTCTAAAAACTAACTTTTATACTAAATAAAAATTGTAACATTAAGTAGAACATAGTGGAATACAAACTAATGAACTAGAAGGTAGGTCAGTATAAAATATCTTTACTGAGACACGGAATGAAATAAAATAGAGAAAAAATAACAGACATAAAGGATCCTGTGAGAAATCCTAGCATACATTTCAAAGGGCTCTAAAAAATAAACAGTAATAAATAATGCAACTGAGGGAATATGTGAGGAGATAATAAACTCAAACTTTCCCAGGGTGATGAGATACATCAAGTTAAATATCCAACAAGTGCGATAATCTACAATCTAGAAAAATCATGTAAATACTCCTGGGCATATTAGAGTAACACAGCTAAAAACTAAAGACAAAATAATCTCATAGGCAGTCAGGACAATAAATACACATACTTTCAAAGGAGCAAAAATATGATTTACAGTTGACTATTCAAGGGAAATGATGAAAGTGAATATACAGTGGAATGTATCTTGAAAGCACTGAAAGTCTGTAACTGCCAACCTGTAATTATATACCTTACCAGATAAAGGCAAAACAAGATGTTTCCAGACAGAGCAGAGACATCAGCAATATACCCTAGAACAGAATTGTTACCAGGGAGTCCACAGTTGTAAATGATAACATTTGTATAGGGTTACAATAGACTTTTGGAAAGGTTAACTAAAACTTTTAGGGTAAATAAGGCTTTTAAAAGAATAATTATGCCTGTAGGATAACTGGATATGTGTCAGGAACTGTCGATCTGGGTAATGGACATCTCATCAGCCTCTGTATTACCAGTATATTGCATATAACTTTCAGCCTTAGAGAATACAGTAGGCTCAGAAATGTAGCTGTCTCCTGATAAGCAAGTGCTGGCACAACTGCATTTTATGTGCAGCGCAGCTCCAAGACACTTGTTCTCATCCCACTGAGAGAGTTCAGAAACATAATTGCCAACAGGGTCTTTGGTTAAATTTAGAGTCAATCATATATAATCATATTCAGACTAGGAATGAATTGTATATTAAAATATACTGTATGGCATAATGTCAATAATATGTTTTAAAACATTTCAAATTATCACATTTGTATGTTTTGCATTTAAAATCATCAACTGGTTAATTCTTATAATTTTTGTATTTTGTTTCTGTGTAGTAAAATAAGAGCTTAAGTTTTTTGGGTTTTTTTAGGTTTTCTTTTTTTTTTTTTATATATATTATTTTACATGAATGCCCTTTATTTTTTTTTTTATTTTTTTTTTAATATATTTATTGATTATGCTATTACAGTTGTCCCATTTCCCCCCCCACTCCACTCCATCCTGCCCACCCCCCTCCCTCCCACATTCCCTCCCCATAGTTCATGTCCATGGGTCATACTTATAAGTTCTTTGGCTTCTACATTTCCTACACTATTTTTACCCTCCCCCTGTCTATTTTCCACCTATCATCTATGCTACTTATTCTCTGTACCTTTACCCCCCTCTCCCCCTCCCACTCCCTTATTGACAACCCTCATGTTCTAGTTGTTTGCCTAGTTTGCTCTCGTTTTTGTTTTATGTGTGGTCGTTAATAACTGTGAGTTTGCTGTCATTTTTACTGTTCCTATTTTTGATCTTTTTCTTAGGTAACTCCCTTTAACATTTCATATAATAAGGGCTTGGTGATGATGAGCCTCTTCAACTTGACCTTATCTGAGAAGCACTTTATCCTCCCTTCCATTCTAAATGATAGCTTTGCTGGATACAGTAATCTTGGACGTAGGTCCTTGCGTTTAATCTTGGGTAATGTAATTATGATGTGTCTTGTTGTGTTCCTCCTTGGGTCCAGCTTCTTTGGGACTCTCTGAGCTTCCTGGACTTCCTGGAAGTCTATTTCCTTTGCCAGATCGGGGAAGTTCTCCATTATTTGTTCAAATAAGTTTTCAATTTTTTGTTCTTCCTCTTCTCCTTCTGGCACCCCTATAATTCGGATGTTGGAACGTTTCAAGGTGTCCTGGAGGTTCCTAAGCCTCTCCTCATTTTTCCAAGTTCTTGTTTCTTCATTCTTTTCTGGTTGAATGTTTGTTTCTTCCTTCTGGTCCATACCATTGATTTGAGTCCCAGTTTCCTTCTCATCACTATTGGTTCCCTGTACATTTTCCTTTGTTTCTCTTAGCATAGGCTTCATTTTTTCATCTGTTTTTCGAATAGATTCAACCAAGTCTGTGAGCATATTGATAACCAGTGCTTTGAACTGTGCATCCGATAGGTTGGCTATCTCTTCGTCGCTTAGTTGTATTTTTTCTGGAGCTTTGAAGTGTTCTGTCATTTGGGCCATTTTTTTTGTTTGTCTTGGCGCGTCTGTTACTTTAAGGGGCGGAGCCTTAGGTGTTCACCGGGGCGGGGTAATGCTGGTCGCTGCGCTGTGATGCTGTACGTGGGGGCGGGGCCGAGAGGGAGCAATGGCACCCGCTTCACTCTCCTCCGGATTTCAGTCTTTCACTCCGCTACCCACAATCAAACTGGGCCCCTCTGGTGCTGGTTCCCGAGTAAGTGGGCCTGTGCACACTCTAGGCCCCTGTGGGTCTCTCCAACAACCTCTCCTGTGAGGCTGGGAGTCTCTCCTGCCGCCCCAACCCCCAGGGGCGCTTTCAATCAGAGGTTTGAGGGTTTATTTCCCCGAGCTGGAGCCCTGGGTTGCGCAGCGGTCTGCTTCTCTGCCCGCCGTTCGTCCGGTTTATCTGTGGGCGAATGTGGTGCCGCAATGTGCTACCCGCTGCTCTGCCTGCCCCACTCTCCGCCACTCTGAGTCCGGCCCTCTGGGTTTATCTGTTCAAATGTGGGACCGCAGGGTCTGCTAGTGCTCGGACTGCCTGCGCCATTTGTCCCACACTCCGCCAGTCTCAGTCCCGCCACAGCCACGCGAGTCCTCTCCACCCCAGTGCCGTCTCCGCCCCTCCTACCAGTCTGAATGAATGATTATTTTCTGTTTTCTTGGTGTTGGTCCCCCTTGCTGTTCGATTCTCTGTCAGTTCTGGTTGTGCGAGGAGGCGCAGTGTGTCTACCTACGCCGCCATCTTGGTTCTCCCGGTTTTCTTTTTTTTTAATTTTAATTTTTTATTGTTATTCAATTACAGTTGTGTGCCTTTTCTCCCCATCCCTAGAGCTTAAGTTTTATCATGCTGTTTGCAAGGACTTCTCCACAAATAAAATGTTAAAGTAGTAAATGGCCATTATTCCCAATAAATGACAAATGAAAGACAATTATCATAATATTCTGTTTTAATGACATCATTCATTGCAGTGTTGGTAAGATTTTGCTGTTCTATGTAAGAACATTAATCAGATGCAGATTTATGAAATTACATGTTTGTGAAAAATATCTTGCAGTGAATATTAATATTATAATTATCTGCATTTTATGAAACTTATATTTCTTCTTTATTTATTTAAATCATTACTTTTCAATTATAGCCAATATGCAATATTTTATTAGTTCTAGGTGTATACTCCAGTGATTAGACAATATATAACTCACTTATCATCCTGATAAATCCCATACTCATCTGACAACATACAAGGTCTAAAAAAAGTCCAGCCATTGTTACTATAATGAGAATGGTTTGCATGACATCAATGTAAACTGGCAGCCAAGGAGAGTGGACTGGAATGCGCATACATGAACAATTATGACTTCACTGTACTAGTTGGGGGGGGGGGTAGTAGATGCCTTTGAGTGAGCATGTGAACTGTGTGACTGTCAAATTCAAAATGACTGAACAAGTAAAGCAACAAATCTGCATCAAATTTTGCATTAAGTTTGAATATTCCTCCATGGAAACTATTTGGATGATTCAGGAGGCCACAGCTATGGGCTACTGGTGATAGGCAACTTCATCACAACAACACACCCACTCATGCTTCAGTCTCATGCAGTTTTTTGGCAAAACATCAAGTCACCCAGGTCACTCAACACCCCTACAGCTCAGATGTGGCTCCCAGTGACTTCTGTTTTTTCCCACAACTAAAATCACCTTTGAGAGGGAATAGATTTATGATCATCAATGAGATTCAGGAAAATAAATGGGGCAGCTAATGGCAATTGAGGAGAACTGTGTGAGGTACTAAGGTGCCTACTTTGAAGGGAACTAAGGCATTATTGTCCCATGTACAGTGTTTCTTGTATCCTGTATCTTCTTCAGTAAACGTCTCTACTTTTCAAATTACATGGCTAGATACCTTCTGGACAGACCTTGTATATAGTTATTAAAATATTGTTGACTATGTTCCCTATGCTGTACTTTACATCCCTGTGACTATTCTATAACAATCAATTTGTACCTCTTAATCCCTTCACCTTTTTCACCCATCCCCTCAACCCCTCTCCCATCTGGCAACCATCAAAATAGTCTCTGTATCTATGAGTCTGCTTCTGTTCTGCTTGTTCATTTATTTTGTTTTTTAGATTCAGTCATTGATAGATAGATATTTATTACCATATTATTGTTCATGTTTTTGTTGTTGTTCTTTTTCTTCTCCTTCTCCTTTTTCTTATTCTTATTCTTATTCTTATTCTTATTCTTATTCTTATTCTTATTCTTATTCTTATTCTTATTCTCTTCAAGAACACCCTTTAGCATTTATTGTAATACAAGTTTCGTGGTGGTAAACAACTCCAGCTTTTTCTTGTTTGGGAAGCTGTATATCTGTCTTTTGATTCTAAATGATAACTTTGCTTAGTAGAGTAATCTTGGTTGTAGGTTCCTTATTTTCATCACCTTGAATATTTATTTCCAATCCCTGCTCGCCTGCTAAGTTTCTGGTGAAAAAAAAAAAATAGCTTGACAGTCTTAGAGGAGCTCCTTTGTAGGTGACTAACTGCTTTTGTTTTGCTGCTTTCAAGATTGTATCTTCGGCATTTTAAATATGAAATGTCTTTAAATATGGTCTGGGCCTCTTGGTTTCATCTTTTTTGGGATGCTCTGTGGACTTCTATATCTATTTCCTTCACCAGGTTAGGGAAATTTTCTGTCATTATTTTTGTCAAGTAAATTTTCAATTTTTTGATCTCTCTTGTCTTCTGGCACCACCATGATATGAATGTTGATATGCTTGAAGTTGTCCCAGAAGATCCTTACACTACATACATGTTTTATTTTTTTCTTTTTTCTTTTTTGATTGGTTGGTTTTTACTTCCTTATATTACAAATTTCTGATTTTATTCTCAGCCTTATCTACTCTACTATTGATTCCTTGTAAGTTATTCTTCATTTAAGTTAGTGTATCCTTCATTTCTGACTGTTTCTTTTTTATGGTTTCCCTGTCCCTTGTTATGCTGATGAAGTTCTCACTACATTCACTGAGTGTCCTCCTAACCACTGTTTTGAACTCTATATCTAGTATATAAATTGCTTTTCTCCATTTTGTTTAGCTCTTTTTCTGGAGCTTTGTTCTGCTCTTTCATGAGAAGACATATTTCTTTGTGTTCTCATTTGGTAGCCTCCTTGTGTTTGTTTCTATGAAATAGGTTGAGCTGCTATGTCTCCAGGCTTCATAGAGTGGCCATTTGTAGTAGGTGTTCTGTAGAGTCAAGTGGCACAGCCTCCCTGATCACCCAAGCCAGGTATTTCATGTGCCCCTCTGTGGGCTGTGTACACCCTTCTCTTGTAGTTGAGCCTTGACTGCTATTGAAACATGAATGGGAAGGTCTCATCCGTGACAATTAGCTGTAAGGACTGGCTGCCACCACTGTGGAGGATCAGCTCTATAGAGGCCTTCCCCACAGGGAAAGACTTACTTTAGCAGGGCTCTGGTACCTGCCAAGTCTTCTCTTTGTGCTGCTTGTGGAGTTGTTGAATGCACTGGCTCTGGGGCCTTCTGGGAGGTACAAGACAAGGTCAGCCAACATGGCCACCCAACATGGGCTACAAAGTGATCTGTAAATGGCTGTTACTTTAGCTGGACTTGGAAATGCCCAGGTGAATCCCCATTGAGAACCAAGACCAGCATTTAATATTATTTGGCTTAGGGCCACTAAGCTCAATGTACTGGGTGCTAAGGCCAAATGCTGTTTGTTTAATTGATTTTAGGAAAGTCTGAAGTATGATGCAAGACAGGCCATTCTTATGGAAAAGCCACTGGAAACAGTTTATCTGGGCCCACAAGTTGGATGGCGTGGGATCTCAGGAAATCATCAAAGTAAGGCAAAAGTGTGACCCAGGTTGATGGACACTCAGATATGGTGCCCACCTGCCAGTGCTGTGGGAAAAATCTCAGAAAAGGAATAATGGCCTCTGCCAGCACTTTCATGTGGCAGAAAGCTGTGCTCCCCACCAAGTTCTTGCTCTGGTTACCAGACAATTCAGTTTCTCCCTGTATGTTGCTGGTGCTTTCTGAGCTGCTGTCCCAGTACTGAAGTTCTGAGAGAATGAGTTGAGTAAGTCTGTGCACAGGCCCTTAAATAGAAACTGCCCGGGACTCTAGAGACCTTTGTCTCCCCCATCCTCAATCCCCACTGGTTTTTACAGCCAGAAACTATGGGGACCTCTCTTCCTGGCAGTGGAACCCTGGGCTGGGGTTCCTGGCGTAAGGCTAAGATCCCTCACTCCTCGGGGAGGATTGCTGCAGCTGAGAAACCCCTCCCAATTATTACCCACTGCATGTTCGTGTGGAACCATCCCATTGAAGTCTCTGCCCCTCCTACAGTCTAAATGTGGCTTCTTCTTTAAATCCCTAGTTATAGGACTTCTATTCAGCGAGGTTGCAGGCAGCTCTAAATGATGATTATTCTGTAGTTTAGTTGTAATTTTGATGTGGTTGTGGGAGAATGCATGTACCGAATTTACCTGTGCCACCATCTTGACCAGAAGTCCTAAATTCGATATTTCAAAGTCAACATTCTTTATGTTTCCTGATTTAAACTAATGGGCAACTATGGTTATCAATTAAACAACATAAGGATAAAACCAAATGATAAATCTGAGTAACTGAGTTATAAGTATGTTCCTCTGATCTCCTCTAATGTCCTCACATGTTCATTGGCTAGAAACTACGAGGTTTTCAAATTGACCCATACAAAAGTAAAAATTTAAACAATTAGCTTCTTTACTAATGTATGTAAATAGACTTCAGTATCCCCTTTAGAATGACTCCCTCATGAATTATTAGCCATTGTGGGGAAACACTGACTTGAACTACTACAACAGGCTGCAATAATACACTTGCCCTGCTTCCATTTCTCTTCTATGAAATCCATTCTGCATGATACAACCAGCCACGCTAAGATTCTTAAAGCTCAGCTCTGCCCATACCACCCATCTTACCAAAAATATTTAATAACTTTTTTATTCTCCTAAACTTTTCCTCCACATTCCACTCCTGCAAGGCCTATACAACCATCTAGGTGAACTACTTGTTTCTTCTTACAGAGAAATCTTTTAAGAGTATAATTGCCTATAGACAAAAGTCTTGATCGATTGGTAAAATTATAAATTGTATCCACCTATTGTATCCTCAAATTATTAAAACAAAAGTGATAGAATTAAAAGGGAAAACAGGCAAATTTATAATAATTGTAAGATATTTTAACTCACCACTAACAGGAACCAATAGAAAAAGCAGACAAGAGTTAGTAAGCATATCAAGGATTTAATAATATGATTTAAAAAGCAAGTTTACCAAGATTTGGCATACATAGAGTATTGTTTCCAACAAATGTAGAATATACAATCTTTGCAAGTACACACAGAGTATTTGCCAAAATTGACCATATTCTGTTCTTAAAGTAATTGCAAAGAATTTCAGATATTTGTAATTATATAAATTGTTTTCACTGATCAAAATATATTTAAACAAAAAATCACCAACAAATATTAGCCAGAAAATTTCTAAACATTTGGAAATTAAGCACCTCTGGATAACCCATGTGTCAAAGATGAAATCGCAATAAATTTTAATATTATGGAATTAATGATGTTGAAAATACTATATATCGATATAAAAATTTGAGAAATTCTGCCAAAGCTTGCATAATAGTAAATTTATAACCCTTAAAAAGTACATAAAAAAAGATGAAGAATTAATTATCTAATATCTATCTCAAAAAATGGAGAAATAGCAACAAATTTATGCCTAAAGAAAATTGAATGAAGGAAATAAACAAAAGCAGAAAGCAACTGAATAGGAAGGAAACAGAAAGCAGAGAATATTAACTAAGTAAACACTCGATTCTTTGAAAGGAATAAATAAAATTTACATGTTCCTAACAGCATTAGTTAAAAGTAAAAACTAGAAGACATAAATAACCAATAACAGAGAACCTAAATACACTGAAAATGTATGGAAAAATTATGCCAATATTTTGCTGTGGTCTGAATGTTTGTGTCCCCCTTGAAATTTATATGTTAAATCCTAACCTCCAAAGTTGAGAACATTAGGAGGTGGGGCCTTTGGAAGATAGAGTCCTTGTGAAAGGGATTAGTGCCTCACAAAAGAGATCCCACGGAAATCCGAAATCCGTCCCCTTCTCTGCCATATGAGGATACAAAAAGTCTTCAGCATAGCAGAGGGCCATCACTCAGCTGGCACCCTGATCTTAGACTTCCAGCCTCTAGAACTGTGAGAAATAAATTTGTATATAAGCTACCTAGTCTGTGGTATTTTTTATAGCAGCCTGTAAACAAACTAAGATAAGATGAACAAACTAAGAAAATATGTAAAATTGTAGATGTAATAGACAAATTCCTAGAAAAATACAACTTATTGTAATGATACAAGTAAAGGCGAAAATTTGAATAATTTTATTCCTAATAAAGAAATTATATCTGTGATTAAAACCTTCCCACAATGAAAAATCCAGGCTCAGGTAGCTTTGCCAGAAAATTCTTTCATACACTTAAGGCATAAAAAAATATCAATTTCACATAAAGTCTACCAGATAATTAAAGGCCCAGAGACATATGAAAAGATGCTCAGCATCACTAGCCATCAGAGAGATGCAAATTAAAACCACAATGAGGTATCATCTCACACCAGTCAGAATGGCCAATATAAACAAATCCACAAACAAATGTTGGAGAGGATGCGGAGAAAAGGGAAACCTCGTGCACTGTTGGTGGGAATGCAGACTGGTGAGGCCACTGTGGAAAACAATATGGAATTTCCTCAGAAAACTAAAAATGGAACTGCCCTTTGACCCAGTAATTCCGCTGCTGGGATTATACCCTAAGAACACTGAAACACCAATCCAAAAGAATCTGTGCACCCCAATGTTCATAGCAGCACAATTTACAATAGCCAAGTACTGGAAGCAACTGAAGTGCCCATCAGCAAACGAGTGGATCCAAAAACTATGGTATATTTACACAATGGAATTCTATGCAGCAGAGAGAAAGAAGGAGCTTATACCCTTTGCAACAGCATGGATGAAACTGGAGAGCATTATGCTAAGTGAAATAAGCCAGGAAGTGAGGGACAAATACCATATGATCTCACCTTTAACTGGAACATAAGCAATAGAAGGAAAAAGCAAACAAAATATAACCAGAGACGTTGAAGTTAAGAACAATGTAACAATAGCAAGGGCGGGGGTGGGGGGGTGGGGGCGGGGACAGTGGGTAGAGGGGATTACAGGAACTACTATAAAGGACACATGAACAAATCCAAGGGGGAGGGTGGAGAGGGGGGAGGGAAGTGGGTTCACCTGGGGTGGGGTGAAGGGATGGGGAGAAAAGGCATACAACTGTAATTAAATAACAATAAAAAAAAATACAAGGATTAAAAAAAAAAACTTATATAATTTTAGTAAGCAATGTCACCGCAATAAATTCAATAAAAAATAAAATGTCGACCAAAAAAAAAAAAAAAAAAAACCATTTTCACTCATTTTATTAGGTCAACATGAACTTGATATCAAATCTGTCAAGAAAATTTAGAGGCCAATCTATCTTATGAAAAAAATGTCAATCTTAAACAAAATACTGGCAAACCAAATTCAATGATCACAGCCAAGCTGGTTTTTTTGTTAATTATATTTTTAAATAATGATGATAAATAATATGAAGGTTCATCAATAATTAGAGAAAACATTGGATAAAATTAACATCTAGTGATGGTTTTAAAAGAAAAAAATGCTGACTAAATGAGGAATTGAAGGGAACCTCTTAAATTGGATGAGCTTTAAGTACAAAAAAAATGACGAATATTATACTTCATGTTAAACTACTGAAAGCTTTTTGCTCATATCAGAAACAATACAAGTAAGTATGGATATCATGACTTATTTTCATTATTTTGGAAATGCTTGCTAGTGCAAAAAGACAAAAATTATTTTGTCATTATTCACGGGTAATATTATTGTGTATGTTGAAAACTAAAATAATCTACAAACTATTATACCATTATAAGGTATTATAATACTAGAACTAAAAAGGAAGTTTACCAAAATTCCTTGCTCAAAGTTTATACCAAACTAAACTGGATTTCTATATATCTGCAATGAACAATCAGAAAATGAATTTTTTTTAAAATACCCTTTTATAGCTTCAAAAATCTCACATACCTAAGAATAAATCAAGTGTAAGATATGCAAAATTTCTGCATAGAAACTTCAACTGCTGTTGAGAGAAACAGAATACTCCATGATTATGGGTTGGAAGATAATATTATAAAGATGTCATTTTTTTTTCTGTCAAATTGATCCATAGATTCAATTCAATACCAATTTTTGAGGAAATCAACAAGTTGATTCTAAACTTATATGGAAATATAAAACCCCCCAAACACTCACCAAAATCTTGAAGAATAAGAATAGAATACATCTTGAGCACTTACACTACCAGACATCAAAAGCTGCAGTAAATAAGACAGTATGGTATTGGCAGAAAACTTGGTAAACAAACCAATGGAATAAGAAGGGCTCCATATACAGACTATACCTACTCAGTTACTTAATTTCTGGCAAAAGTGCCAGGGCAGTGTACTGAGCGAAATATGACTAATAAATGGTATTGGTTTAATCAGACATACATACATTAAAAAGAATGCGTGTTGACCCCTACCTCCACCATACACAAAAATCAATATCAGCTGGATTATATATATAAATTTTATGGGTTTAAATATAAAGTTCACTATAATAGCCACAGTAAAATATCTTCACAACCTTGGAGCAGGCAAAGAATTTTTAATCAGGACATATATAAGATAGAGATATTGAACTTTATAAAATAAGAAACTCCTGGTCATAAAAAAGACATCTTTAAGAAACTGAAAAGGCAAGCCACAGAGTAAGAGAAGTTATTTTCAATACATATAGTAGACAAAAGTTCTATATATAAAATATAAAGAGAATTTTCACAAATCAATAAAAAAAGGCAGAACACCCAAAATATGTCTAATGGCCACTAAGCATAAAAAAAGATGCACAAAATCATTTGTCATCAGGTGAGTGCAAATTCAAACCATAATTAGATGCCAATCCCTATTCATCAGAATAACTAAAATGAAAAAATAGGCAACAGTAAATGTTGGTGAGGATGTGGATGGAGTAGATGTGTCATACTAATATGCCAGGGTAAGTTAGTGTGATAACACTGGAAACTTTTGACAATTATCAAACTATGATCCTGCAGTTTTTTCCCTCTGATTATACAACAGAAATATGTGTGATTTTCACCAAAAGGCATGTACAAGAATGTTCATTATAGCAGTATTCATAAAAACCTCAAACTGAAAACAATTCCAAGGTCTGTCAACAGTAGAATGAATACCATATAGCAAAGGAAAGGAAACCGCTACTACCACACAAACAATGTGAAGAGATTTCACAATTGTTGACTGAAAGAAGCAGACACACACAAAAAGCACATGTTGTATTGTTTCACTTATATAAAGTTCAAAAAGAATTGACTCTCTACCATAACAGAAGTCAACACAGTGGTTCACTTTGTGGAGGGACCAGGGAGTGGCCATGAAGAAGAACAATGGAGGCTTCTGCTGTGCTGGAAATACTCTTATTTCCTGACCTGGATGCAGTTACGCAGTGTAAAATCACTCTGTGAAAATTCATTTAGCTTTTTCTTATCATTGGTACTTTTCTACATATATGCTATGCTTTAAGTGTAAACAAAAGGCAAACATGTGAAGATATGCTGTGAGCCAAGACTACGATAAATATAAATAGATAATAGCTGGTAGGTAGATGGACAATAGATATAAATACAGATACTCAAGTTACCTATATATTATGCTTGGTTTTTGCTAAATAGAAAAGGAAACATTGTTGGTTAAAGTATTTACATTGTGCGTATGATAAAATTTTACCAAATATTTAGGAGAATACAACTGTTGTTGGAATTAAAAACAGATGGGAATATCTTCTGGGGAACCTCATGAACAGTACAATGAGAAAGGGAATTTGTAGCATCCCCAACAATTCCTTTTTGTCTCATTTTGTTAGACTATGTTTCTGTCAGTTGTCAGGAGAGGTAAATGGAACTACACGAAAACACAGATGAAAACCAATTTTGTGAGAGTCATAGGCAAGTTAGCTTCTTCCTCCTTCATGCTTTCCTGCACTTGCTGTATGTATCTATTATACCATTTGCCTCATTCAGTTTGCATCTCCCTTAACAATCAAGCATCTTGCATACAGCCATAATTAATAAGTTTTATGGCAATAATAAATGAATGAGGCACTTGGCACCCCAAAGAGGCTGAAGAATAAAGGGCATTAGCAAAAGCTGTGTCTGCTTCACAGTTTGGCAGTAGGCAAAATCTCTGACATGTAGTTTTCAATCTAAGACATATATTATTGATAAAGACAAATCGAAATGGCCTACAGTGACAATGTACTAGTATAGAGAGTAAATGTCATATATTAATCCTGTGCAGAAGCAAGTAATATAACTTTACAACATTTTTCTATATGTTCATCTTTTTAAAAATTTCATATTCTACCCTGAAATTGCTATTTCACAAGTCAGTATAAAATGCAAGATGCTATTACATGCTGTGCCAAAGTTAGAAGCAATTAAGGGAGAAACTGCTAGTCTGAAATGCTATTACTTGATTTACCTTCAGATTTTGTTCTGTAATGCTTTTCATTCTGTGCTAGAGGTTTCATTTCAATTCTTTACCCTTTTCCACATTTTAGCCAAGTCATTGGCTCAGTTGGCAGATGACAGATCTCTCTTGTAGTTGAAATTGCATTTGTCACTTCGGTATCCGTGTGTCCTGTCTCCTAGGATTGGTGTGGTCTTGTCTCTAAGTGAAACGATCTGTCTTGTATTTCCCTTCTGAGTGAGATTTATGAGGGAGAGTGTTTGAATTGCTCATCTCTAATTCTCAGTCATCATTCTGACACTAAAATGCTTCAGAATTTTCTCTTTATTGCAAAAGAAATGTTCTTCCCTTCTTGCTCTTCAACTAGCCTCTTCCGCCTGTTGCTTATGAAATAGGCAGCACAAGATGAGGCAGAGGATAGGAGTGGAGCATGCAGGCCTTCCTGGGGCAAGGCTCTTCACAGCTGTAGTCAGGTGTATGAAGAACACTTTCTTCATAGCTGATTTATAATCTTTCTTTCTCTTCTTAGTCTTCAATTTTATTTAGGCATCTGACTAAAGTCTGAACACTCTTAAGAAGAGTGTATCGAGTTTAATATGTTGCAAATAGTAATTAGTAATCAAACATTTGGCTAATTAATTCCATAGAGAGGAATGGTTCAAATACATGAGTTTCATGAGACAGACTCAACACAGTTGTGACTACAAATGTATAGTTAACAAATAAGAGAAATGTCATAATGTTCTTATTTCCTTTTTCCTCATTTCCAATCCCAGGAATTATCCCTTGAGGATACAAAGAACTACCTTAGAAGTAATAAATAAAAATAAATACTCCTAAATTATAAAAAAAAGAAAAGAAAAACAAATACACCTTCCTACTGTCTTATTACACCATCTCCTAATATCTAAAACACTACTTGCTTTCTGGGCTTTCTAATAGAGACTAGAATGGCTTATTAGAAGATAATTTGGTATGTGGAGAGAAAAATGTATCCACAAAAAATTCATATTTGAAACAATTAGATCCTACCCCAGGATCTAGACATCAGAAAACCCAGGTCATAATCTTAGTAATACTAGCTATATTCAATGAGGCCTGCGCTAGTCTGAATCCAGAGAAGATGAATTATATGCCTCCTGAGATTTTTTTATCTAGTTCTGAAATGTAGTTATTCACTGAACTGTGTGAGTTACCTAACCATAAAGAACTAACACAAGTTGCCATATCAAAGACAAACTTTCTCCTTGACATTTCCACACAGAGGTCTTACAGGCGTATCAAAATTAACATAACCAAAATAGAATTCCTGATTGTTGCCATGTTCTCAAAACCCTACTCCTTCCCCATCTTAATACACCATCATCATCTATCCAACTGTTCAAGCTAGAAACCTAGGAATTATTCTTGCTTCCTTTCCTTCCCTTATCTTCTACATCTAATCCATATCAAGTTTAATGTAGGTCAACATTAACAGTCCTATTTGTCTGCATATATAAGCCACTTTCTCTAACCCAGGTGTTGTCAGTAACAAATCTGATTCTTTGATCTACATGCACTTGATCCCTCTGTCTTGGTCTGAACTTGGGCTGGGAGGAGGGGGCCTAAGGAAGATACTGATTTATTCACCACCACCACCACCACCATTCCAAATCCCAAGTATCACCAACAGCCCATTTTCCTGCCTTGTGTTTCTTCAACCTCCACGGCAAGAGCTATCTAATTTGGCCCATAGCCCAGAACTGGTCCAGATTTGGGAGCTGTTTACCTGCAAAGAAGGGAAAATATAAAGCACTGTGACATAAACCATCGTTGCTTGTCTACCACCTGACCAAACACTGTAGTTCCTAAGTTCTGTCTCTTCTTACACAGTCCTTCAAATCAACCCTTGCCCTGAACCCATTTGAGACAGAGGACAACACAGGGTTCATATAGGGAACTTGGAAAACTAAAACTTTGTACAACTTATGTTTGTGTGATACATATAGATGGCCTGTCACCCTTTTGAATGTTTTAACTTATTTTTGTGAAAATTCAACGTCATTGATCTCCAGGTGATGAGTAAAATATCTTCGTTGTTCAAATGTATTAAGCATCCAAGGATTTGTTATTTGACAAGCTTTATCTAAAACAGGAAATCCAGGTGATAAAACATATTACATTATACTTGATGAGCCAATACTTGGAAAAAGTTCTGAGATTTTATCTCTATGAATCATAGGGAGTATGGATTTCTATTTTCTATGAATATGCTCAGTGAGCTCATATAATTCTGGGGCAGCTGCTACAAAAAGAAACTGTACAGTTCAAATCTGGGACACTGTTGTGGAAATCCCTCCCTGCATAACAAAGAAGGCAATCATAGAGAAAAACAAAACTCAATGCATTATTCATACTTCTCATTCTGGATCATATACAGCCATCATAAAAGCCAAGGATGCTTTCATTTTATATTGAAAGTAATTTAGACAGCATATGCCCATTTATAAAACACCATATTAGCTCTCAGATGCAAGTATATGCAGTTCCATAGTTTCATCTCCTGTAAAGATGCTTTAAAATATTTATTGTTCGAAACTTTGAAAGACACAGATGATAAAATCACTACCATAATCCTCACATGAAATAACAACTTGGACTATTTCCCCTAAAGCTGATCATCCCTTTGGTTCCAAATAGAATTCCCCCAAAGAAATAATGCATCCTGAATCCACTCACCAAAGTACAGCTCTTCAAAGAACCGAAAGGACCAGACACACAATGTCCATATGAAAACATTTTTCATTCCCAAATAAAAGTTCTATTTCTTAAAAAGGACAGGGAATCAGAGATTCGGAGATGTATTTATGCTGACAAGCATCCTAGAACTTGATATTTGTTATGTAAAAACAATAGAGTGAACTGAAAATAAGAAACTGGGATCACGAAAGGCTTTATCTTGAGGAAAGCTGAATATAAAGACATTTAAAAGAAAAAGAAAACGGATCCTTGCATTTAAAAAAATTGAATGAGATATGCTATCATGGAGAGCTTGTAAAACCACTTACCCTTGTATCCCTGCTTAAATTACTCCATCAATATTCTTCAAGTGTTTGTGCAAATATCTAGATTTTAGCTTCCCTGGAACATCACTTTTGAAAAAAAATACACAGATAGAGTGACCTACAGTCCATGCAATTATTTCAGAATAGGTATCATTTCTACATGTATGTTTTTCTTGAAGTGGGGGAGGCATGTTGGAGAGAACAAAAACACATTGGCTTGTTTTTATTGTATGTATTATTTCCCGGAAGCTGAAAATTACTCTATTTATCTACCAAATAGCTAGAAAAGAAGTTCCAACTATGACTTCTCCACTGCAGCTAGAGTAGGCAGATTTACCTATGGCAAAAAAAAGGACAGAGAGACCCTTTCCCTTTTGCTTTATTTAAATTCTGAGCCTAATTACTTTTTAAAAAGAAAACAAAACAAAAGGTAGAACTAAGAGAGCTGATGTATTTTCCACATCCCTCAGTGCATGCACCCCATTTCCAGACAAACAAAACCCAGTATATTACACCAATAATCCTCCAAATGTCTCTCGATTTCAAAGCTTTTCTGATCTTTCAATGGAATTGATTTTCAAAATAACCAGACTCCAGTAGACAACCAGTTTATGCTTAGTGGCACTGGCTGCATTATGTTGCCTACAGCTCATCCACCCTGATCCTTTAAAGATACTTGAAAAAATAAATATATGCCCTTTGTCAATACCGTAAGCTGCTGCTGCTGCAAAAAGTCTATAAACAGAAAGAAAAGTAAACAGGAGCTATTTTATTTTATCGGAGCCTAATAATACATACACACCAGTCTTTTTGCTTAAGCCCCAGAAACAAAGGCAAACACCGTGACAGAAAGGAAAGAAATGCATGCAATCACACTGACGCCCTCACCTGGACATACACACTCTACCGAGTGTTCCTGCCAAAACTCATCTGACCAGTGGCTCACACGCCAGGCTTCCTGTGTGGATTTTCCCATCCCTTCCTCTCCTTTCCTCTGTGTACTTGAGGAGAGGCTCTGCCAGCACACCATTAGAATTGAATTTACCTTCCTAGAAAACATGTTTTTGGCTAATTCATTATCATCACGCCCTAATTGTAGCCCTCTTCCTCTATAGTTGATTTCTGTTTCTAAAACAAAGATGTTTCTGGAGCTTTGAGAAAAGTATTTGAGGAATAAATCTGCTCTTCTGTTTAAAGAGCAACAATGGTCTGTGATTCCATTAAACTACACATAAGAAAAAGAAAAAAAAAAGAAAGAAGCAAAACCCGAAATAGTAGTGGTTTAAATAATCTAGAAGTTTATTTCTTTCACTAGATTAGTATGGTGGCTGATTGAGACAGTCAAAAATCCACATTGCTTCTGTATCTCCATGCTATTATCTCCAAATGTGACCTTGCCTGAACAGCTCAATGTGAAAACCATCACACATGTGTTTCAAATCAATACAAGAAAGAAAATAAAAGGCACTCTTGTACCTCCTTTAATCAAAAGAGACTCTCTTGGTGCAAAGAAGATTGGAAAAATTTTAATAGCAATGTGCCAGCTAAAAACCACGGCTTGTTTGCCTAAAAGGGAATAAAGGATATTGGGACAGATGTAGCACTTCCTGCTATACAATACGCTCTTCTCTCATTATTTAGTATAATTGAGCATCGTCTATGCAATCATTATGGATCATCATAGATGGCATATACTTTTTTTTCTCTGTGCTAAGTCTTTCAAATCCTCCCAACAAAACCATAAAGCTGCTACTATTGTAAACCCTATTTTACAACTTTAAGAAAAATAGGCTCAAAGAAGTAGAGAAAGTTTCCCAGTGTCACATAGCTTATAAATGGCAATGTAGGATTTAAATAGAGGTCTGTAATTCCAGGGCCTGAGCCCTTAACATGCAATGCCACTATTTCACAAAAAGGTGCCCTCCATTAATCACAATCAAGCTCAGATCAGGTGAGATTGATGTCAGTAACCAATATCCTACAGTATATCCAATGTATTGATAAATAAATATTAACCTATTGTGTGAACCAGTAACTGTGATGCTTTTAAATTATGAGCAGATAACCATGTTACATGCACAACAGTGAGGACTGAAAACACAGTCATAATGAAATAAAACTTATGATAAAGTTAACATTTCAAATGACCATGACTGTGCCACACAAAAGTGAGTTTAAGTATTTGTCTAATCTTAAATACTACTAAGGCATTTAGATAATTTGCAAAAATAGCTTTAAGATTTATCAAGGTCTCAACATTCTTAAGTTTTTATATAGTCACAACATCCAAATAAATCAGTCTCTGATGTTTTTTATTGAGGTAAAGTTGACATATATTAGTTTCATGTATTATTCTTTCTTTTTGTTAAATTTATATATTAAGCATGGTAGACACAATAAAAATAGTTGCATTAAATTCCTTTGGTGGATGCACTATAGTATATTTAACATTTTGCTAATTTCTAATGTTTCCCTATTCTAAATTGCTTTATAAAAATTAAGCATGAGTGAGAATACATTGCTAAACCAATTTCTGACAGCATTTTGCCTTTCTTTAAGTTGTTTAATTTCTATAATCATTCTTGATTACCAGCAGCTTCCCTGATGCCATGTAGCCATTTCAATAATTTAATTCACAAACATTTAGGGAAACTAGGCCAGTTACTAGTTATATACACAGATGAAGAGAACACAGACTCTGTAGTCAAAGAGCTCAGAGTTAAATGGTGTGTATAGACCTGTGAAATGCAAACTGCTGGTTCAAGTATGTACAGAGTATACAAAAGAAGGCATTTGATCCAGCCTGGTCATCAAGAAAAACTGCCTGTAAAAGATCTTCATCACGCATGCATACTTATGTGCATGCAAAAAAAAATATCTGGAACTCAGCTCTCTGATAATATGTCTATGATGATAGCCCTATTGTTTCAAATCAAGGCTTCTTGTGTTCCTCCATGTCCCCATCATATACCCTACTCCAGTCTCACTGCCTAAGAGTAGGGACATGGAATTAGAGTACATCTTGCACTGAATACCAAAAGGTCACAGAAATTCTGGGCCACAAGTCTATTGTTGGTCAATAGGAGAGAAAACCGTGTGCTTCTTACCATACCAGTAGCGTACTGGATAGGAATCAATACCTCAGAAAGGGATTCTGGTGTCTGGTATCCCAGTCTAGAAAGGGAACGAAGGAAGCTGAACCAAGGAAAAGAAGTTTAATCTAGGTCAACCATGGAAAAATAAACATTTCTCAACCTGCATCAGTGAGAATCAAGTAATCAAATCCAACCAGAATGACTTCATGGGTTTGTTTAACTGTTGGGAAGGACCAACAACAAATGAAAGGGATAAACATAATTTGTTTGTCTTCAGGACTGGCTTTGGTGGAGCAATTTTAGGAATTCAGTGAAACATAAATCTCTTCAAAAGAATGCCAGAATTTTGTATTCTGTAGTTAGAACTGAGGCTTAAAATCTACTCATTTTTTGAAGGGTTACATATTAACTTGAACAAGTTTTGTCATAGAGAATTGAGTCATGAGAAAGAAAAAGCTGGAGAATGTGAAGGGATTGGAAACTTAAAGCAAGAGAGAGGACCAACCCAGTAATTGATGAAAATAGAAGAAAATGGGTGACTAGAGTCTCAAGAAATAAAATCATCCACTCCATTATTGTACACTTTCTATGTTCAACCAAATATCAATGTTATTTCCCATGCTATAAAATCCAAGGCAAATTCAGTTCAAACTTAGGCTATTGCAGATACTTTCTGGGAGCAATCAAGTATTCTTGGAAGCTCCATAAATTTATTAGCTATGAATGCACGGGAAGCTCCACAGAAACATCCATAATCAGAATCTTTTCTCTGTGGCCCAAACTGTGGTCTGAGACAATAACCAAATGCTATGTCTTTTTCTAAACCACAATATTTCCAAAAGCAATTTTTCAAAGCATCTTCTCACAGATAACCCTCACAACTCCTTGATGTAAATAGGTGCAGAACCTCCGTATTTGACCAAACTAATAACCATCTGTATTACCTAGGGTAGACTAAATTAGACTATGGTAACAAATGCTCCCCAAATCTCAATGGCTTAACCCAACAAAAGTTTATTAGTTCTCACATACTCAAAATCTCTGGCATAACTGGACAAATTAACAAGTGTGATAGACTAAAAATGGCCACAAAACTTTCAAAGTTCCCCCCCATCAGGAGGTAAAATTTATTTTCCCATCCTTTTAATCTTAAACTTAGGATATCCTTGTGATTTGCCTGAACCAGTAGAAAGCTATGGAAGTAAATCTGCACAAGTCCTGTGCTGGGCATCTAGAGGCCATATGGCTCCTGTTCTGTTCTCTTTGCTGCCACATGTAAACAAACCACATTTGCCCCCTTAAGAAGGAGAGATGACAGGGGCCACAGACATTCTAGCTAAGGCCATAATAGAGGGCATAGTCCCAACTCTGCTGACCTACACTAGAAGCACCACCCAGCCAGCATATAGTTGTGAAAAGTAATAAATACTTTTGCTTTAAGCCACTAAAATGTGGGCATTTTGTTACTCAGCAACAACCAGCTGTAGCTTCCCTCCACAGACAAGCTCAGAAATCCAGGCTAACTTAGTCTTCTGGCTTCTCCATATCTAAACAAGCATCTGTGGTCACCATAGCAGAGGACAGAACCACTAGAAAGTCATGCCCTGGCAATTCAATACTTCTCCCCAGAAAGGACACATGTCACCTCTTCTCACAACCCATTAGCCTTACCGAGACATTTGACTGTCTAACTGTAAGACATTGTAAGGTGTGTGGGGGTGGGGAGGGAGGAAGTAGAAGAGGGATAAATGGTAATGGAAAAGTAAATAAATAAATAAACAAACAAATAAACATAAAAAGTTGTGATAAGAAATTGTCATCTTTCTGTAGGTCCAGAAAGGAAGAGAATCAAACATGAATAAGATGTAGAATATTTACTATACCAGCAGTCCTTTAAAATGGGCTATTACTTTAGTATTTAATTATCCCTCAGAATAAATAGGTTGGGATTGTAACTTCTTTAGTATTAATCTTATTGTTATAATTTCTTCAATTGGCTTATAAATTAAGCTAACAATGTCCATGATATTATACCAGGCTGAACTCAGTACCGAATTCAGATGATCCCAGAAGCTTCCTAGTAGCTAACCAAACTATGTATGAGCCTGTGTTAACTTTCTTAGGCTATTACCTTTTAGTAAATCACTGCTTTATAAACAATAGTATAAGGTTTCAGGCTACCAGGATTCAATTTCTGAATTTCCACTACATATTTGTTGTATGTATAAATCCAGAAATTCTTACCTTCTTATCCTCCTCTAAAGGAGAAAGGTATGAATAAATCTCTTTCTTTTAAATGCTTTATAATAGAATACATTTCATCTGATTACAAACTAGTGAGAGAAACAATAATTACAAGAATTTACTCCACCCCCACAAAATGTAATGTCAGAGGTCTAGATTGACTCTAAATCACTCAAGTAAGCCTTAATCAACAACGTGTCTAGAACAATAAGGGAAAATAGATATGACTTTGAGTAGCTCAAAGGATATTATCTTTTTCTTCAAATGTCTTTATTAACTATGTTTATAGCTTAAATTTGGGGAAGTCAAGGTTGAGCTGGCCAGGAAGTCTTGGATAGAACCTGTAAGGAAGGGCAGCATCTTCCTTTAATAGAACACAATCAAAAAGATCTATGGCAGATAATTCTCAGTGAAGAATATCTGGCACAATATTTATTTTCAGTTGCTGCTGTTACCAATTTAGGGTCTTAAAACAACATGAATGTATTGTGTTACTATTTGGGAGGTGGGAAGTCTGAAATGGGTGTTATTGGACTAAAATCAAGGTGCTGGTAGGATTGAGCTCCTTGCTGGAGTCTCCAGGAAAGAATCTGTTTTCTTGGCTCTTCCAGTTTTGAGAAGCTGCTCACATTCCTTTGCCTGTGGCTTCTTCCTCCATTTTCAAAACCAGAAATTACCAGTTGAGTCCTTCTCACAATGCATCACTATGGCATTGGTCTCTCTGCCTTCATGTTTCATATTTAAGGACTCACTATTACATTGGGTTTATTTGGATAATCCAGAATAATCTCACCATCTCAAAATCCTTAATTTAATCACATCTGCAATACACCTTTGCCATGTGTGTCTCTTAGTCCATTCAGGCTGGCATGAAAAGAATGTCATAGACTAAGTGGCCTAAACAACAAACATTAATTTCTTATTGTTCTGTAGGCTGAAAAGTCCAAGAGTACAAGATTAAGGTGCCAACAGATTTGGTGTCTGGTGAGAGCCTGCTTCCTCATTCATAGACAGCCATCCTCTTGCCGTGTCCTTCCTCACATGACAGAAAAATGAGGGAACTCTGCGGTCTCTTCTACAAGGGCACTAATCCTATTCATGAGAGCTTCACCCTCATGACCTAGTTGCTTCTTAAGAGCCCCACTTCCTAACACCATAATTTGGGAGTTAGAATTTCAGCGTGTGCATTTTGATAGGACACAAACAATCAGCCTACAGAACTGGAATTAGGATGTCGGCATCTTTGGGAGACCATTATTCTGGACCACATAGGCATTACTCCCAGCACCTCAGGGTGGCTTACATAACTAAGGTTCTTTTCCACATGCAAATAGGAAAAATGAAAGCTTCATCAGAGTTTTATGGTCAGCCAACAAGCAAATTGCCACAGCAGTGCCCACAATATCAAGGTCAACCCAGTGCTCAGCCCTGTCAGTCACTGTATCTTTGCCACGCAGTGGGGTTGAATGGTCTTGCTTCCATCAGTAATGTGCTCCTACTCTGCTACACAAGGAAAGTAGCAAGAACTTGCCAGCCATCTTGGCCTGAATTGGTCGTTATAGAAAGTAATTTAAACTATACTTCAATGAAGCAATCTCCAGGAGGGAAACTACAGCGATGCTAAAAAGTAAAAATAAAGTTATGTCTCTGATTTCAACTCTATTACATTTTCCATTCTTGCTATTGCACTTTGTAAAAGAGGTTTTTAATCAACCTGAGTCTACTGGCTTCCTTGCAAACCAAACAAAACTGTTTTCCCTTGTAAAATCAAATCTAATAAAATTTCTTCATGAATCTGCTCTATGGGGAAAAAGTACTCCAGAGCCTTAAGAGAGTAAATGAACGTAACAGTCTAAGTAGAAGCTTGCAGTAGAAAATTATGTATTATCTTTTGAGCACTAATCAATCAAGATGCAATGTAGTAGTAACCTAGGGACATTTCCAGCAATGAGGCAGTAGATGACAAAAAAGCAAAGAAAATGAGTTAGGGGTCTTAGAAAGGAAATAGGAGATTAGAGTTACAACCCTATATGACCCAATGTAAATGGCCAATACTAAGTCATATTTCATTCATTTCATTCAATTAATGTTTTACCTACTACGTTCCAGCCTTGCTGCTAGCCATAGTGGATATGATGGCATTCATCACTGGTTTTATGGAGCTCATAGTCTACTGATAGAGGCACACATCAAATAATTGAAGTAATGTATATTATATGTATATTATGAAAGAGCCCTGGATGGTGTGTCTCAGTAGATTGAGTGCCAGCCTGTGAACCAAAGGGTTGCTGGTTGGATTCCTAGTCAGAGCACGTGCCTCTGTCACTGGCCAGGCCCCCATTTGGGGGTGTACAAGTGACAACCACACATTGATGTTTCTCTCCCTTCTTTCTCCCTCCCTTCCCCTCTCTCTAAAAATGAATTAAAATCTTTTAAAAAAAAAAGATCTACAAAGGAAAGGTGCAGGCTGCTGTGATAGTATAAGAAAGGAGAACAAGGTTCATCTGGGAGATAGAATATCCAGGCAAGAGAAATATGAGCTTAGATCCCAAAGAAGAGTTGATGTTAATGGGAAAGCTGGCTGAAAAAGCATCATAGCAAAGGGATCAAGATGTGTAAAGGCTTTTCATCTAAAGATATATCTTGACACAGGACGGTTGACAATGGGATGAGACAGAATGGAAAAGCTTGCAATCTAGAAGGAGATACATACATAGGACTGAAGCAAGACCTGGGGAAGTGGGCCCAAATGCAGGAAACTGCAGATTGTCCTCTGTGATGACCAGAATATAATAATCAGGAAGTAGAAACAAGGTTACTAAATAGGTGGAGCTCAAAACTAGGGGTTAGGAAGTATTCAACACTCAGAGAGGCAGCATCATCAGGAAAATACCAGATATTTGCAGGAACCCCCACTGCCAGGCTTCAAGAAGAACTTCATGCTCACTCCTTGAGTACGTATTTGTTAAACCATATCACCTTTGATTCAGGAGACAAAAACAATGCTGACTGACTACAGCTGTGGGGAGAGTAGGGCAGGAGAGGAGCATTAGGGTGCATCGGTGATTCTTTGGAAAATGAAGCATGGTGACTATTGCCTTAGAAATCATCATCAGATTATCATTGTTTTAGTCTGCTCAGGCTGTCATAACAAAATATGACAGACTGGGTGGTTTAGACAACAGAAATTTATTTTCTGACAGTTCTGGAGCCTTGAACTCTGAGATCGAGGTGTTGGCAATTTGGCTTCTTCTGAGGCCTCTCTCTTGGCTTTCAGATGACACCTCACGTGGTCTTTCTTCTGTGCTCAAGAATATCTTGTGTCTCTCTGTACATCCTAATCTTCTCTCTTTATAAGAATACTATTTGGAATGGATCAGGGCTCACCCTAATGGCCTCATTTTAACATAACCATCTCTTTAAAGGCCCTGTCTCCAAATAGTCACATTCTGAGGTGCAGGGTTTGGGGCTTCCACATGTGAATTTGGGTGAGCACAATTCAGCCCATAATAGTCATCATCAAAAGGCAATGTGCTAAGGTGAAAAGTTAAGGTGATTGGATCAAATACTTAATCTCTTTCACCTTCATTGATTGGTTATCATGTATACCCCTGGGCTTTTATATGATATGGAATTCTTCATACATGTGAAGCACATAGCACAAAGTAAACTCTCCCTAAGATGTAGGTACTAAGTGTTTTCAAACTGCCTACCTCATTACTCAAATAAGAACAATGTGCCCAAAACAGAGCTTAGGTAGTCTGATTCCCACTTCATTCTTGCAACAAATGACGTGCACACATACTCGGTGAAGAAAAGTGACTAACACAGTATTGCTAACAGACAACTGCAAAAGACGAACCAGAAAGGCACGTTTGCTCTAAAGTACAATAAACCAGGCCATTCCTTCTTTATGGCTTCCAGGTTTTCCAGGTTGCTTTTAAGAGCCTCTGCCACTCTAAGATGTTTTAAATATTTTTCTCTATTTTTAATACTTTGATACTTTTGTTGCTTACATTATGATCTTGAAAAATGTGTGAGGAGTGTTAGGAAGGGAAGTGACATAACCAGATAGGTATAGTAGAGTACCTTTCTGGCAAGGCAGAATTAAAGGGAGATCGAGCAGGAAGTTGCAGCAGTGTTCCAGGCACAAAAGTGTGATGGCACCAACTTCCCCGGGGGCAGTCAAATGGAGAGAAATAATTATAATTTAGAGTAAGTAACAATTAGAATCACTTGTAATTACTGATTGACAGGTAAAAGCAGGAGTGAGGGAAAAGTAAGATTTAATGATGACACCTTGGTTGTTTTTTTTGTTTGTTTTGTTTTGTTTTGTTTTGTTTAAGCAACAAAGGGCCATCATCATTAACTGAAAGAATACAAGGTAGAAGTGATTTGGGAAGATTATATTATGGTTCAGGTTTAGACAAATTTTGAAAAAAAGGGAAATGAAAGAGCACATTAGCCAGTTACTGATGGAGTTCTAGAGTTAATATTAAGAGTGTGAGAGAGGGAGACAGAGATTAAATAATCCTGGAAGAGAATGTAGGGTGAAAAGCAAAATCTCCTAGGACAGAACCCTGAAGAATACAAACACAGGTGGTAAAGGAAGCAACAGAAGTGGTAAGGTCCCTTGGGGAGTGTGCATCAAAGAAAACAAGGAGTCACAAAAATGTGAAAGTCAGAAGTGTAATACTGGCATATGATTCTGACTTATATTTAAGTCATGATTGTAAAGGTCTTATGATTAGCAAGGATTGAGGGTGGGAGGTGGTGGTGGGTGGTGTGAGGGGAAGTAGTGGCAAGAAAATGGAGACAACTGTACCTGAACAGCAATAAAAAAATAAATAAATCCTTTAAAAAGTACTTTTACATTCAACCTGCCATTATGTGAGTCAAGTCTTTACAATCAATACTGCCTCCATCATTGGCAGTTTGCTAATCTCATTTAAGTCTACTAAGCTATCAGAGTTACCAGGAAAATAATCGGTCTGGTGTATTTGTTTTGGCCCAGGAAGTTTGGTAGACCTCTAAAATCTTTCAGAATGCTCTGGATTTACCCTAATCTCATTGTTGTACAGGTCTTTTCATGTTTTCTCACCCCTAAGGTTAGTTGACATTGTAAATCTTCTCTTCTTTCATCTGTCTTTGACATTTCATCTATTACTTTTTCTTTCAGAGAAAACTAGTTTAAAATCCTTTGCTTTTCCCCTGCCTGTCTGAAGTTTGACAAGAAACAATAACTACGCTGTCTTTTGCTAGAGGGTTCAATATAAAACAAATAAAAGTAGACTTCACATTACTTTTGTAAAATGCTAGCAATAGAAGTTTTCCTTATACTTAATACTGAATAAAAGGAATGATGACTTTGACACATTTCTGTATAGAAGAAAAACAAGCTTCCTTGTACATAAAATATATATTTCAATGTTCTTATTATCCAATCTTATATATTTTAAGATACTAATGAGTGTTAGTGGAAGAATGATCTCTGTTTTATTACCTGTGTTTAACTTGCTCTTTTTCACATACTTGGGAATTTATGAACTTGCTGAGGGATAGAGAGTTTGCAGAGATTCTAAAACAGGAGGTCATACTCAGGTTTATCTCATTTGCATTCATCTTCTCAATATGAGAGTTCCCTGTGATCAGCCTTTCACTACTCTGCATTTCACATTCTATGTGATCTCACCTGGTGCCATAGTTTAAATAAAACCTGTAAATATTAGGCCTTTGGCAAGATTGAATCTAAAAACCCTCCCATTTCAAACCTCTAGAAATACTGAGTAAAAAGTACAAGAACTATTTTAAATATATGAACCAAGGTTCTAAGAGATAAAGAATGCCAGAAATGAAGAGGAAATGGAACAACAGAGGTGAGCGAGTTAATGCTGCAGCTGCCTTAAAGTAAAAATTTTTAAATCTCCAGTAGGAGACCTAATAAAAAAAGCCTGAAACATACAAATAAAAACATGGCAGAATAATGATAAGATATTAACACATCCACAATCATATAGGGAATTATTAACACATTTCTCTATGCATCACCAATGAAGCTGATAGATTAAGCAGACAAAAATTAGCACAGATATAAAAATATGAGTACATGATTAACAAGCTTTATATGTATATAATTCTATACCTAACAATTAGAAAATACATATTTTAATTATTTTTATAAAAATTGACAGAATACTAACCTTATGTTGTCACAATGCAATAAAAATGGAATGCAACAAAAAAGGGGGAGAAATCCTCACATGCTGAAAATGCAGGCCCACTGCAAAATGAACTTTAAAAGTCATAATGGAATGTAAAATATTTAGAACTGAAAGCAGCATATATTAATACTAGTGGTATAGATTGACATTTGTTGATGAGAATTATTGAAACCTTCTTGCTATATAACACTTCTACATGTCCTGAAGAAAATATTGAAAATAAAATAATGTTTTAAATAAATGGATGGGACTGCAAGAAATAAAAGAAAAAAAATATATAAAAACAGGTGCAACACCAGGACATCAGTCCAGGGAAGTAAATAAACACTGAAACCCACCCAGCTAGCTTAAGGATATATAGGATTATGTAGAAGCGTTCCCCAATGATCTAGAGTTAACACATGGGAGGTCCGAGACAGCCCACAGCTGGTAGAGACCACACCAGATAAAACTGGGATTCAGACGGACTATTTTCTCAGAGAAAAGGTAAGGTGGAAAATTAATAAATAAAGTCCAGAGGAAGACAAAAAGGAAAATTCACTATGTAGGCCTAACTCTTCATAGAGGCTTAAATAAACAAACAAAAAATATTAAAGGCTCCCCTTAGAGTCCATAGCAAATGATAGGCTCACACAAAAAGACTTTAGGCCTACATTTTTGGTATCCAGTGAGTCTAAAATTCACAAGCTAAATAATTGTAATGGAAGTATTTAAGACTATGAATATTCATTCCACAAAGTGTCAATTAGCATGTCATTCAAATGCTGGTATGTAGTTGTACTCATTCCTGTTCTTTCTAAGATTTTATTTCCACCCAAATTTTTATAAGCATTTCTTAATCTTCAAACATAGTTTTTACTACATTTTATTTCAAATTCAATTGCACTGTCATCATAAATGTACAATAGCAGTTCTTTAAAATTATGATCTAAAACAAGATCAATTTTCATAAATGAGTTCTGCTGTGTATCCTCCAATTATCTGTGCAGCGTGTTATTTTATATCACAACCAAGAGGGTTTATCATGGAATGCAATGTTGGTTCATTATTAGAAAATTGTTCAAGATAACGCAAAATTAGTCCAAAGAATAGAAGTAAAATAATTTCTTTAGGAAGTCATTAGAAACATTTCATAAACTTCAACACCCATTTATGATTTTAAAAATATAACTCAGAAAAATTAAATTAAAAAATTATGTAATTTGATAAAGATCATGTTAGAGAAACCTACTGCAAACATATTTTATAGAGGAACATTTCATGAATTTCTCTTATTTTTAGGCACAATGCCTGCTATCACCTAAAATGTACCTCTGCCATCTTCCCCATTTCAGTTAATAACTATTATTCACCCAGCTCCTCAAGCTAAAACCGCAACCATGCAAAAACCTTATTTTCTAAATCTGGCTTTTTATTTTGTTTTTTTTTCTTTGACTCAAAATGGCCTCACATCATGCCCTGACTCACTCTCCTCGATCTTCCTTGCTTAGTCATTAAGCCCTTAGGACAACATCCAGTAGTCTTACAGACAAGGTCCTGGATCTATTGATTGTCGAAACTGAGTTTTCAATCAAACTAAACTAAATATCTTGGCCTCAACTGTGTTTTAGCTCCAGACCCAGGAAAGCTGATGATCCCATAGAACAAATCCTTGTGAAATTGGACAGAACAACTCCATGGCTGACATCAGGGCCAGATGCAACAATCCATTACCCCCTACCCTAGTACAAACCAATCAGTAGAGACCATGACCCTAACTGTATTAGTCACTATGATAAATGATTTTTGCCCTATATAATCCACCCCCTGGAAGCCTGGCTTTTGAGCGTGAGCTACCTGTGATTCCGAGCATGGCACCATGTCCTTAATAAAGCCTTACCTTCTTGGCTGCAAACTCCTGTTCCTATTTTATTGGGCTTTGATGTGTGCAGGCAAATGGACTCTTTCCGTCCAGTAACAATTTTGGCACACAACATGGGCTTCCCTATTGCCTGTGGATTCAGAGAACCCCAGCTCAGGGCTTGCCACCAGGCCCCCACTTTGTAGCTGAACAGATCTGTTGTCTTGGAGGCAGAGGCGGGACAGGCAGCCCTGACGGGGAGCTCCTGACCTGCGGCACTTTTGTTTGCGGCATTAAAAAAAAAGGAATTAGAAAGGCCTAAATTTGGAATTTGCTGTAGTTTTAGAAATTGAAAACACCTTTTGGTTAGGTTTCACAGGTGATGACCCCAGCTAACCCACCCTCTTCTAGGGTCAGGGAAACCCTATGGGAACAGGGAGGAAAATGGTTCCTGAGAAACCTTAGCTTGTCTGGCCTTCTTCTCCCAGACTCAGAGAAACTCAGCAGGACAAAAAGGGGAAGGAATTTCATTTGTCACTCTGCTTGAGGTTGTATTTGTTACCCATTAAGTCTGTGTTGCATCTTAGGGGAAGAGGGCCAATTCTACTCACATTTCAGCTGGCCTTGAAGGAGTGGGCAGTGGAAGCTCGCCCCAGCCTAGGCCTAACTCAAGGCAGCTGCTCACCTCACCTGACTGAACTGGATGGTCTGAGGCATATCAGGGGGTGGGAGGGGTATGAGCCACCCAACCCCCTCTATTGTCTTATCTGCTGTGTCTGACTCATTGCCAGCCACACTTTAGCAAGAGATAAGGGTTATTGAATTGCTGGATCTTACAACTCTTCCCAGCTAATTCTGTTATACAAACTGTCTAATCCTAGGACTTATCTACTACATGAGTAATTCCATTTCTGTACCCCAATGCAGCCCTTTGGGCTCTGTCTTACAGAATTGGAGTATATTTAGCTAGGAACCTATGAAAGAAAAGTTGGGCTAAATAAAGCAAACATTAACAAGGTTAAAACAAAGGTTTTAGTACAGCACTACAAGAGGCTGTACTAAAGGGTGTAGTATAGCCCTCTAAAACCAAATCACAATAAAATTAAAATTAAAAAATAAATTAAAAAATAAAATAAAATAAAACCAAATCAACCTTCTCTGGCCCCCTAAGATTAAAAGGCTGCAAACGAGTCTGTTCTATTTACCCCAATGGAGAGAAATTTAAAAGACTGGAGGAAATTTTTACAATGAGAAACCTGACCAGTAATTTCTTGGAGCAATAGTCAAGCTGGTTAAATCTAGTTAAAGATTAATAACATGGCCATGGTCCCTTAGTATGATCTCTTCTGGAGACCCCAAAATCACTTTATTCAAGACTAGGTAAAATGGTTAGGGGACAGAAAAGAAAAATTTCCAGGACTCCTTGATATAAGAATTTCTGAACTGTGGTACCAAAACCCATAGGCAGAGCCCTAACTCAAACTACAATTAAAGAATATAGAAATGTAAGGATTGATAAGATTAGGAAAATTGGACCATTTAATCAGGCTTTGTGTTAAAGTTATGTCAACTTCAATGACCGCATCTCTTCTACTTGTTGTATTGCAGAAACAGATGCGTCTCACTGGAGAAATGAAGTGGAGCCTATCATTTCTTTCTTTGGCTACAGGAAGGAAAGGTTCTAGAGGCTCTTTGCACCCTCCTGGGTCCCTAGAATTATTTAATTCTGCCAGAAATATTTATTTTTCTGAGCTGAAACCTGACAAGACATATGAAAGAATGTAATAGCTTTTTGATGAGAAATTTGGCCAAATTAAAAATTAATGTCAGACCCTGATAGGAATTTCTATTTTGAGTCCCTTCACTCAACTGAAATAAAGCTATATGCCTACAGGGAAAGAAACAAATTAGAGAATATGTAGCCAGATAGGTAGGTCAACCTATGACGTCACTTAAGTTTCAACCCAGATTATGAGAGCAGTTTTCCATATTTTACAAATCTTTATGAAACCAGAAATGCAGCCTACAAGCAATTCAAGCCCACCTGTGTTTATCATTCTCAATTTCTAAGACTGAAAAACACAAAAAAATTCGAGGCTGGGTTGGTTTTTTTTTTTTTTAATTTTTATTGTTATTCAATTACAGTTGTATGCCTTTTCCCCCCATCCCTCCACCCCACCCCAGCTGAACCCACCTCCCTCCCCCACTTCCACCCTCCCCCTTGGTTTTGTCCATGTGTCCTTTATAGTAGTTCCTGTAATCCCCTCTTCCCACTGTCCCCCCCACCGGTTATTGTTAGATTGTTCTTAACTTCAGTGTCTCTGGTTATATTTTGTTTGCTTTTTTCTTCTATTGATTATGTTCCAGTTAAAGGTGAGATCATATGATCTCACCTTTAACTGGGTTGGTTTTTGAAAGCACAAACTGCTTCTATGGCTCCAAGACATCCTTACTAAGGACAAATACAGATCTTAAGTGCTTTCTCCACAAATATTAGTAAAGCAAACAAACAACAACAAAACCTTAGCCATCTATGTAGATCAATTTAAATTATTTCAGCTGTTCCTATCTCAATGAGTTTTGTTTTATGGTGCCTGTTTCATAGTTAAAAGATCTCATGTCTGTCTGTATGTATGTTCAGGTGCATTGTGGTATTTTCTACCTCCAAGTAGCATTGTTAATTTTTTTTTTAAAAGAGCTATTTTAAATTGGTTTAAACAAACAAGAGCTTATATGAGATTTCTCAAAAATGTAGCAGAAACTAACCCAAGTACTTTTCAGAATGACATGATCTGGGGAAGTATTTGGTATGAAAGCTGCCTTGAGTTTGGTTTGAATTGATTATATATGCATACCTTTAAAATAATCAGCATTAAATAATACTTTTATTTTGCCTTGGTTTATTAAGTTTTTTTGTTTGGTTAAATATGCATACCTTTATAATCATCATAAGTACGTAAGTTTAAATATCAAAATGAGTTAATGCAAAATAAGAGTTTGGTTCCTTTTCACTCTGTTAAAAAATTTTGTATTTATTCTACTCCAGATAAGGTATTACAATAGAAAATTTTCTGCCCAAAACGCAAAGATTCAGTTGTATTAAAATAGTTTTCTACTGTCTTGATTAGGTACTTGATTACTTAAGAAAATACTTTTCTTAATCCTAAGAACTAAAGTTTTGCTAACCTGCATTTTTATTTGATACCCCTTTATTTTCAGTTTGAACAAATAATGTATTTTGCTTCGTAATGATATATAATCTTTTGGGTCTGATATGTTTGACGAACTCCGAGGGTTCAAGTTTTAGCAGAAGACCTTTTTCTTGACCCAGAAATGGCTTTGGGTTGTTCATGGGCCCCTAGAACACCTCAAAGGATTTTTTTCCTCCTTGCAAAGGAGAGGTTTAGAAATGATTCGATCTGTTTGATATGTTTGAACTGAACGGGAAGCTTTGTCAACTAAGGAAACAGTTATGTTTTACTTGTATGTATATATTCTTATTATTAAATTGATATTATAGGTTATAGATTATAATAAAATCTCCAGGAGTCTACAAAAGCCTGATACAATATTCATTTGTAATTCTTGCTATCTTAAAATGTTATGTTAGAGAAAAGCAAATTTCTTTGTCAATTGAGTTGTAACCAGATCTGTAACCATGACATTTTCATTGTTTTTCATTTACAGTCACTGTTTTACTCTAGGGGGAACTGGTGAGAATCCTGGGCAGCCTGGGCAGAAATCAAGTCTAATGCTCTTTCAAGCCTAATGCTTTTGCAAGTATGTTTCATCTACAGAAAGATCCATGAAAGGACTTTGACTTATTCTAAAAGAGAGTTTTCTAACAGTGAAATTTAAGAACATACCTTTAAACTGCGTGAAGATTTTTAAAGCTCTAAGGAATAGCTGGATAATGAACTGCTGGCCGATGATCAAGATAGACAAAAATTACGTACTTGTGTAATTCATGGGACTGAATGAACTGAAGATGATATTTTTTATATCTTTTTGTTAAATATATTGCTAATTTTTAATCTTTTTGTTTTCCAGATATAAGGAAACTTGTTTTCTCTTGAACTACTTATGACTTAGAGCAATTTGGTAAATTATAACTTTGTAAACAGTATTGAAACATTTATATTTTTCTTCCTACCTGATCTCTCTACAAGTCTGAAGACCTTGAATGAGAATTATTATTTTCATAGCAATATGGTTGTTTGCATAGATTTGATAGGACTAGGTTATTTTTATAACAGGACACAGTTGAACATTGGTTTATTACCAAGACTTTGACTGGAATGTCATGTTTGAGAGAGACATGCATAGACTCTGGATGTCACCAGAAAGCTTAAAGGAACTAAGATTGACTTTGGAAGCCAATAAAAGCCCCTTGGAGAAATGGTCTGGGATCTTACATGGTTTATAGCAGTCTTTCCAGGGAAGGAACAAAGGTTGCTTTCCTGGGAGATGGCAAAGGGAGAACTTCAAGACATTTTAGGGAACCTCGAGAACCTGAGGAATTCACCCAAATCGATATGGATTGCAGGCAAATACTGACGGTAAGTATAAGTCTTCTCTTCTTAGCCCTGAAAGGCTAAAGTTCAATCTGGAGATTCCCTATAAAAATCCAGCAAAGCAGATTTAAAAGAGCCTATGTGATCAATTACTATTCTTATTGTACTTACACAAATAAGAGACCAAATTTATTGAAACTAAATTTATATAATAAATTAATCTTAACATGACTGTCTTTGATAAAATTAGGGTAATTTTAGAGAGGAAAACTGTTTCAATAGAAACAATAATGCCCAATTGTAGATGTTAGATTCTAGATCAATTAATCGTCTTTAAAATCTTATATTTCACCTGTGGACTAGACTGGATCCTGGATTTTTCTAATGAAAGTGTTTGGCTGCAACCCTCTGAACTAGTGTTTTATTTTTCTCCCATCCTCTGCCTTGGAGTTACTGAGAACTAAAACTGCTTTTTCTGAGCCTTGCAGTTGTAAACTCAGCTTGATGACATAAGTTAAACTTTAGAGAAGTCGGCACAGTAGCGCGTGCCTAGGTGGCTCTGGAGTCCGAGTAAGCAGATTGAGCTGGTGTCAGGATGTTCATCAGGGACGGCTGGACTGCACACCGGGGAACTGTCGGATTGTCACTGCCTGCCTCTATTCCAGAAAATGATGAATCTCTGGGCCTTCCATCGGGAGGTATTCTCGACTAGCAGTCTTAAAGACTCAGGGACTAACATGGTTTGCTCAGATTATTACTTAGGGTACAGGTAACCTGGTATACTGCTTCTTCTACCACAGCTTCTGCTCCTGCTTATAAATTGAACGCAGAATGCCCCTCTAAGGTTCAGAGACCATCACGGAGGAGGCAGGTATGTAAGATTGTAAGAGCCATAAAAGGGTCGCAATGGACAGACAAATCTGACCCCATCTTACAAGCTAATTCTCCCTCTTGATCAAACCTGGACCCAGGTGCCTATACTCCTCAAGACTGAGGAATTATCCAAAGAAAGTAGGAGTTGTAACCATGCAGAAACCTTGCTTTCTTTAATCTGAGCTTTTGATCCTTTTTCCCTTTGACTCAAACTGGCCTCCCCTAGCAGCCTGACTCACTGACCTCCCTCTCCCTTGCTTAATCATGAGGTTCTGGTCAGCATCCAGTAGTCTTAGACACAAGGTCCTGGGTCTATTGACTGAGTTTTCAATCAAACTAAACACAATAGTTTGGCCTTAATTGTATTTTAGCTCCAGACCCAGGAAAGCAGAACAATCACACAGAATGAATCCTTACAAAATTTTTCAGAACAAGTTCATGGCTGACATCAAGACCAGAAGCAAATACTATATGATCTCACCTATAAGTGGAACCTAATTTACAAAACAAACAAATGAGCAAAACATAACCAGAGACACTGAAATTGACAACAAACTGGCAGTAACCAGAGGGGAGGTTGAGGGAAATAACCTGGGAAAGAAGGGAAGCGTCATACATGAACATGTATAAAGGACCCATGGACAAAGCCAAAGGGGGGTGGGATTGAGGGTAGGAGGTGGGGGTGGGTAGGCTGGGGGGAAAGTGGTGGTGAGAAAATGGAGACAACTGTATTAAAACATCAATTAATTTTTTTTAAAAAGACCAGATGTAATGATCAATTATGTCCTACTCTATCACTAACCAATCAGTAGAGACCACAACCCTAACTCTATTAATCACCATGATTAATGGTTTTTCTCTGTATAATCCACCCCCTGGAAGCCATCGGGAATACAGGTCTTTGAGCATGAGCTACCTGTGACTACTGGCATGGTGCCTTGTCCTTAATAAAGCCTTACCTTCTGGGCTGCAAACTCCTGTTTGTGTCTTACTGGGCTTTGATGCATGAAGGAAAACTGACCCCTGAAGTCTGATAACAAAACTCTGGAAATAATTCTACTTTTTAAATTTTTATTTCAATTACACTTGGCATACAATATTATGTTAGTTTCAGGTGTATAATATAATGATTACTTATATACACTTGCCAAGTGACCACTCAGCGAGTCTAGCAGTGTTATTACAATATTATTGACTATGTTCTCCATGATGTACTTACATCCTCTTGAATATTTTTATAACTGGTAATTTGTACTTCTTAATTCCTTTCATCTTTATCACACATTCCCCTCAAACTCCCTCTCATCGGGCCACCACAAATTTGTTCTCTGTATCTATGAGTCTGTTTCTGTTTTGTTTGTTCATTTAGTTTGTTTTTTAGATTCCACATATAAGTGAAATCATATGGTATTTGTCTTTCTCTGTCTATGTTTTGATTTCTATTTTTTCTTCACACCCGGTATCTAATCCATCAGTGGGTCTCATTCTCTTTCTCTCCAAAATGCATCCTGAATCTGTCAAATACTATTGACCTTCACACCTACTGCCCAAGATGAGCCTTCTCTATCTCTCATGAGAACTCCTGTAATAACCTCATAGCTAATCGGTTCTCCCTACAACCCATTTGCCTCATAGATCCACGATAATTTGCATTAAGTTTTCTCTAGCTTTATAGGGGTATAATTCAATAAAATTGTAAGATATTTGAAGTGCACATCATGATGTTTTAACATAAATATACATTGTGAATTTCTCCCATCTAGTTAATTAACTTATCCAGCACCTCAAATATTTATTTTATTTATTTTATTATTTTCCTGTGTGAGAACTTTTAAGTTCTACTACCTTACAAAATTTCAAGTATGCAATATAGTGGTGTCAACTTCAGTTATACATTAGATCCTAAAGTCTTATTTGGATTACAGCTGAAAATTTGTATCTTTTTGCCAAACTTATTTGCCCCTACCCCCAACACCTGGCAACCACTTGTCTACTCTCTATTTCTATGGGTGTGACTTTGTTTTTAGGATTCCACATATAACTGACGCCAGGTATTGTAGTATTGTAGAATGTTGCATAATACCCTCAAGGTCCATCCAACTTGTCACAAATGTCAGAATTTTCTTCTTTCTCGTGGCTGGCTAATATTCCATATATATTACATCTTTATCCATTTACCCATTGATGGACAGTTAGGTTGATCCGTATCTCGGCTATCGTGAATAGTGCTGTAGTGAACACGGGAGTGCAGATATCTTCTCGAGATTCTGTTTCTATTTCCTTTGGGTAAATACCCAGAAGTGAAATTGCTGGACCATAGGGTAGTTGTATTTTCTAATTTTTCGAGGAACTGCTGTACTGTTCTCCACAATGGCTGCACCAAACTCCATTGCCACCAACAGTACACAAGGGCTCACTTTTCTCCAGATCTTCACCAACGCTTGTTTTCTCTTATCATTTTTTATTTTAGCCATTGTAACTAACGTAGGCTGGTATCTTACTGTGGTTTTGATTTGCATTTCCCTGATTAATAGTGATGTTAAGCAGAGTAATTTGCTTGAAATGTGAACCAGACCATGATGTATCTCCAGTCAAAAGTCTTCAGTGATTTCCATATTACTTTTAATAAAATCAGAACAGTTGATTATTGCCTACAAAGTCCTGCATAATCTGGCCTTGGCCTGATTCTCAGACCCTCTCTGACATGATCTTCCAAATTTATTAAACATCAGTCACACTGGTCTTCTAACATTTTCTTGGCTTTTCCAAGCTTGCTCCTCCTTAAGGACTTTAACATTTTTTGCTCTCTCTGCCTAGAATGCTTCTCTGATCACTCTTAAAAATACCCTTCTGTCTATTCACTACATCATTACCTTCTTTTACTTTCCTCATAGCACTAGTCATTACTCAAAATCACATCGCTTATTGAATCATTGGCTTTTCTGCTTCCCACTTCTCCCACTGGCAAGAAGCCGTTTTGGGAACAGGATATCGACCTGTCTTGTTCATTGCTGAAGCCCTTGCACTTTAAACATTGCCCGTAACACAAGGAAACTCAGTAAATATCTTTGGATAAGTAAATAAATCTACCACAGTGCTATTCAAGCACCATCTGCTAACTACAAAATATTTGTTACTAGTCTGCCATGAGATAAAAACAGAAATTGAGGGTATTTAAAAGCATTGATAGCAATCTAATATGTGCATGATCATTCTTTCAGTACTTTATTTTTATTGTCTTATGAAATCATTAATTTGTATCAAATTGGACATTTTAAACATGGTCCTTTATCACAGGTAGTTTAAGAGTACTAGTCTAAACAAGGACTGGGATAGAAAATCATTTTCTCCATCTGTTTTTGCATTTATTTAATTGCATTTATTTAATACTCAATAAAATGTTGAGTGCCTAATGCATGGCAAGCTCTGAGCTAGGTGCTAGGGATCAAAGAAAAACAAGACACACGCCCTGTCCTCAAAAATCTCGTAGTCTCTCGAGAAAAAGAGACCCGTTGCTGTTACAAAGCAGTGGGACAGAATTTTTGACAAGGCCCATGGCAGAGAGAGAAAAGAGGGCTTCTTACTCCTTGAGGGGATTAGGGGGGACCTCCAGGAGAGATGGCACTTAAAGGAGAAAACAGCCACCAGATGAATAAGGGAAGAGGGCTTCTGGGCTGTGTAACAGCAAACGAAATGTCATAAAAACGTGGTGCACTCACAAAGTGCAAGTGGCTACACAGGACCAGAATCACTGATGTACGAGAGTGAGGTGGGAAATAAGGCCAGAAAATGCCTCTTTGTTTGTTTCATTGTGCAAATATTTGTTGCCCTATCAGCTCCTCTCAATGGGAGGATTATAATTCTTTCCACATTGACCAATTCAGTTTTGGCCTTTGAAATGGCAGGAAATAACATGAGACACTTCTGAGCAGATGCTTTAAAAGCTTTTATGGATTCACCCCAACCTCATTCCTTCTGCCAAGACCCTGCTGTGTCCCAGAGTGGCGCTGTCTGTCATTGAGATCCTGGAATGGGGACTTGGGCAGCAAAGCTGTGGCCAATCCTCAATAAACATAAAATGAGAGTGGAAAATAAACCTTGAGTGTTGTAAGCCACTGAAATTTATCACCATGGGGAAAGTTATCCTAAGATGATTGGCCGCAGAGCCTAGTGCATAGGTCATCCTGGCAGATGGAGGTAAAAACACAGAACAGGGATGGGATATTCCTGAAAATATGTCAACCCCCAAGCACCAGTTGCTCACCACCCCACACCCCACACCCTCTTAAGTAGAGGCCAAGTTCCTCAACTGACAACCCCATTTTGAGAAGATAGTTAGGAAAGCATTAAACTCTGGGTATTTATACTGTACACTGCTGGTCATGTGAAGTCAGACTAGGAGAATGCTATCCATGGGCTATGGCATTCTGAATGAATCTTAAAACACACCATTCAGGGATAATGTTGTAACTGAGGAAATGAAAAGCACCATATTGTAAAAAGGCAAAGTCACCCTGTTCTACAGTTCCAAAGCTTTTATCTGATAAAATTCAAGCTAATATATTGGCAAAATCAGTGGAGGGAAAGCATGTTCTGAAAGATAAGTGTTCCCAAATCTTAGAATTTCTAAATGGCATGCAAAATTTCATGTAATTTCTCCACATCTCTGGAAATGTGGTTAGTTTTTGGTTTCCTTATTGACCATTAACATTGCCATTTTCTGTAATGAATCTGTGGTGGAAAAAACCCACACTTCAATTTACAAATTCAAAATTCATGGTTTTGTGATTTCTCAAGCTCCCTCCCTGTCCTCTAATGGGCAGCTACCCCCTGATGCTGCTCCCACATCCTAATCCCAGTGCTGGTGTCAAATCTACCTCTGCCTATCATTCTTCTCCATATTGGAGGGATGCTGCTGCTGCCAGATGAGCAAAGGATGCTCCCAAACCCTCAGTCCTTCAGAATGAAGAGGAAATATTTGTGACATCAGTACCCAGACCCACCGGTGGCACCAGTTACAATATTCTGCTGAATATGAACCCTTTGGATCTCGGTGTCCCTGCAGATAGCTCTGAAAGGAACACTGATTGTATGGAAAAGAAAACCTGGCCAGGGGAACAACAGCGGCTCAGGGACTCTCCAGACCCTGTAAGAATCCCTGGGAATGCCCCGCCTGCATTTGGTTCTGATGTCACATACATACTGCAAGAAGATGTCTATGATTACTCTATTGATGAGATGATCTTCAATGCAAAATTTATTTTTATAACTTAATATTGTGTACCATGTTATGCTACATCAATTTTATTATAATATATATACATAAATAACAATATATACAGCTACATTACTTGGATATCTATATAGTATAAATATACTTTTATAGATTATTTAATAGAATAATGAGAATAACAACTTTAAACAGGGCCTTAAAGCTGTTTTATAAAATTATGATTGGCAGTATTAGCAATGTAATAAAATCCATTCACAGCTCTCCATTCTGCTAAGACTTTGACTTTTCTACCAATTTAGTTGTTATTCAGGGATGGCAGGATCTCAATATCTAAAGATTATATGTTTCTAGGTTTTCTTATTTCTTTTATTATTTCCCTGAACTAACTCCTGCATTCGTTATTACCAGAAGGTAAACTATCTTTATCTGAGCCAATAAATAACAAGGAACTTCTCACAAGTTTAAAGTTGAAGGCAGAAAGATAACATCACAGATATATGAAGAGAAAATCAATTAACCTAAGGTAATGAGTCAGACCAGGTTGCAGAGACATTTCATGTTTATCAATTTCCCCCATTAAATAAATGTTTATGTAAACTGTTATTTGTACACAGGAGACAAGTCCATTATCTTTAACAAGACCAAGAATCACCATGATGCTTAGAATCTTGAACCATGTAACTGGAACTACTTAGAACCAAGGCCCAGACACTTGTAATACACACAAAATTAAGTTCTTAATAATTGTTTCATTAGCATCAGTAGTGTTCAGTGCCCAGTGGGAGGGTAAGTTTGTTGATAACAATGATCATCCCTGTTCAAGTGAAACATGTTTGCATCAATAAATATGTATTTCTATCCATATTAGGACTTTGAAATTAATATTGGTTTTTACCATTGCCTTCAAATACTTTTAAATAATTTCTAAGTTAAAATTCATAATACAGTAGCCAGGGGAAATAATTCTTTCCTCTCTCCTTTTAGTTTGTCCTATAAAAGGAGAGGGGAAGGATGTGAGGGCGTTCTGCCTGCGACAGCTGTCACTGTGTGGATCTCTAGGGTTGATCCGGCTGATCTGGCTGGCTGGGCGGGTCTCCCCCTCCTCCCTCACCGATCCATGTGTGTCCTTCCCGAAGCTGCGCGCTCAGTGGAAGAGGACAACCACAGAAAGGAAAAAAAAAAGAGGAAGAGGGAGAAGAAAACATAAGAAAAGAGAACACAGGGAAGAGGAAAGGGGGGAGAGGAGAAGGGGGAGAGGTGAGGGGGGAGAGGAGGGAAAGAAGGCAGAAGAGGGAGAGAGAGGGGAGGGGAAGAGGAGGAAAGTTATACAGACATTTTCATTGATAAGGTCCATACTCATGTCTCTCTGTACATATCTAAATAGCTCAAGTGACACTATGGTGTCATGCCACATTCACTGAGTTTAGGGCAGCTATCTGGTGGGAAGGGGGAGTAGGGGACTTGTCCTAAAGCTGTGTTTACATTGTAAACACACTCTTCCTCTTTAGATCTTATGGACCCTCGGGGTGTCTCGGCTCACAGTGGGACTTTAACACCTGTCCCCCAGCTAGCCTTGACACTGCTATGCCTGCATTCAGATACCCTGCATGTCTGCCACAGGCCGCACACGGTCCTGGTGTCTGGGACTACAACAGTGAACAAGGACATCATCCCTCCTCCAACCACCTGGCAGGGGACGTGGAAAAATTAGCAAGTGCAGTCATACCTTGGGACTCATCAGCCTCAGAACTCCTCAAACCCTGTACTTGTTGCATTATGACAAGGAAAAAATGTTTCAGCACTCAGTACTTTCTCAGAACCCATTGCATTTGCTAGAACTTCTGAGAGTCACCATGCTGCCCTGCAAGAGAAAATGCTTCATTATTTGGTAGTCAGTGGTTTCAGCACTCATCGCAGGTTCCAGAATGAACTAACAATGAGTACCAAGGTTCCACTGTAATTATAACAGAATGTGACAATGGCTTGCAACAACAGTAAACCAACAGAAGAGGTACCTCAACTAACCTTGGGGGTGCACATGACCAAGGAAGTTATATCTAAACTGAGATCTGAAGAAGAAGTAACAGTTAATCTGTCATAGAGGGGGACATTTTAAAAAATGACATCCCAAGGCTAATGGGACAAAGCCAGGAGGAAGAGCCAGACGATAGCATGACAAGCTCGTAGCAATCGTGGCAATTCAGACCCTCACGTACGACACCAGAGAGGCCTCCTCTATTACAAGGGAGACTGTGTGTCTGGTGACAGTACCTTGATCATCTCTAGAAGTGGGACACCCATTCCTCTGCCTGAGAGGAGATCCAGTTCTTATCTTTGAACCTGAAAAGTATCACAGGGTTAGATAAGGGCAGTTCCTGAGGGTTTCTGTGGTAGTGTCACAGAAAGACCAGGACTTGAGAGTCACAATCCAAATGGCAGTAGCTGTGTGACCATGAGCAAGTTATTCAACCACTCTGGGCTTCAGCTCCCTCAACAGCAAATATCACCTCCCAGAATTATATTAAGGATTAAATAAAATTGTGCACATAAAACAAATGCCCTCCTCTTAGTAGGTGCTCAACAATTGTTTGTACCTTCCCATCTCATCTCTTCCATCTTCAGTGCCAATGACCTCTGAGAGCAAATGTTTAGTTTCTCATCCACTTCACACACACACACACACACACACACACACACACACACAAACACACACTCATACTCATCCCCAGCTCAGTTTCTATCCAAGAAGAATTCCTCAGTAATCATCTCTAGCACTGTTCTCAGTCATTTCTACTGAGGTCACAAGTCGAGGAACGTGAGAAGCCCTCAGCTGTTTCTGTACCACCTTTTCCTGTTGCGAGTACTGATGCAGAAAAGGGTAGAAGTGGGGTTTGGCACAGACCCTGCCAGAGGATGTACTCTGTCCTGTCCACACTACAGCTACCTCTCTGATCTCCACTAAAAGAGAAAAAGTCAAAACAACATGCTCCCACTTTCAATTTTGTTTTGGTGGGTTTTAAATGAAAGGCATTTATAAAGTTCCCCTAGCTAAAAACATGTAAGCAAACTTATCAAGCTTACAAATTTGAAAGAACATTTATGCTGTTTTGTTCTAAAACTCTGAGCTTTTCAAACACATTAAATCTATTGGTCCCGGGAGTGGTTTCGCCAGCCCACCCTCGACATAAATTATATATGCTCTGCTGCTTCAAAATCTCTTCAGATTTAGCACAACATGTCTTTCCTTTAAAAATGCAACAGCTCAAAACAGAGTTGGAAATACTATCTGAGGCTGTATAAAACAAAAGAGACGCTTCTAAAGAAATAAAAGTGCACTCAACCAAAAGAGGGAATGTAAACCTGCAGGGAATGAGCTAGGACAACCCTAGGAATCTCATCAGGAAACCAAATAATAAGCAAGAAAAGTTAATAATGGATGAAAAAACAGGTCTGAATTCAATACTCTAAACCCTACAGAAGAAAAAGCCCTCTTCCTATCTGCTCTGACTTTGGCTGTATTTCTTTCTCTCTCTCTCTCTCTCTCTCTTTTTTTTTTTTAATCAAGGGTACTATACGTCCCAGGCTGACCCTAGAAAATTCATAGTCTTCAGAAATTTTACTCTATGAAAAGTTAAGAGGCATGACTCAGTACACAGTGTTTAGATTTTAATAAATTAAAATCAAGAGTTTATCGAAAAGCATACTTCAGTTTGGTGCTTGGGTTTTCTTGCAGCAGGTGACACTCCAGAGGACAGAGCAGAACAGAGCGCACTCGCAGCCAGAAACAGCTAAGCCGACCACCCTCTCTCATACCCAAGCACGCGATCATTACGGTCGATGCCGCTGAAGCCCTACACACTCTGGCAATGGACCAGCCACCTACGTTTGAAGAGGTTTTGATAGGACATCATTTTTCCAAGCATAGCTGGGTAGCATCCATGGTAATAAGTCCTTAGTAAATCCATACTGGGAAAAGCCCATCAACAATCCTTCAAAGTATATAGAGCATTTACAATTATCCTTATTTTCAGATGAAAGAAATTGGACCGCAGAAGTTAAAGAACTTACTTAAGGCCACATTACTTAATCTAGTTAGTGACAGAATTAGAACCTGAACCATAATCTTTGACCTCAAACCTTTGGACATGTCCTTATACTTGGCAACCTCCCCTACACTGTACATTTTTCCTTCATTTATACTTGATTAAGCAATTAGACATAGCTTGAATAAAAATGTATATCAAATAAATTAAGCCTCTCTTCACTAAAATCCAGAACGTGGGCATTGTTACCATTAGTAGCTTATAAGTATAAAATATCTCAGCCTACAGTACTAAACAGTATATTATATGAGTATAATATATTAATATCTTCCTTTTGTAAATTGGACAGCTGAGACTCTGAGAGTCCATCTTATCCAAGTCACATAGCTAGTATGTGGCAGGTACAGGACTAACCCCAGACTTCCTAAATTAAACAGGAGCTTGTCTTCCTACCATTCTCCCTTTTCAGAGCGCCCCTTCTAGATTCCGTGTCACAGCACAAAGTTTGAAAAATGATTCCTCTATTTACAATGGCCACCTCCTAATGCTCAAATTATATTCAGACTCTGGCCAGGTGGCTCAGTTGGTGGGAGCATCATCCTGTACACGAAAGTTTGCAGGTTTTATTCCCAATTAAGGCAAATACCTAGGTTTCAAGCCCGATACCTCATCGGGGCTTATATAAGAGGCACACTTTTGATGTTTCTCTCTCTCTGTCTCTCTCTCTCTCTCTCTCTCTCTCTTTCCCCCCTTCCTCCCTGCCTAAAATCAATAAAAACATATCCTTGGGTGAGGATTGAAAAAAACTATATCCTGAACGAAGGAAGGTACTTGTGCTCTCCCTCTAATCAACACAAAGTGTGTAGAATCATCTGGCTGTCATAAACTTGACTCAGGATCAGGATGTCCTGTGATAAATGAACCATCTATCGCTTGCTGCAACTCTCTTGCCTACCCTGAATTTGTGATCTGTCTGTTCTGAAGGATGATACTTGTCATCTCTTTCATCTCCGGCCCTCAGTCTGCAGTAGCCCTTGTCCTTCTTCCCAAGTACTTGCCTTTCCGGCTCTGATTTCTAACTTGCCCCTCAAGTTTAAGTGCCAACATCAACAGTTCATTCTCTAAGTCTCAGCACCTCCACCAGGCCTGCAGAGACACTTGCACCCAGTTCTTAGCAACTCCTGCTCTTTCCTCTATGTGACAGAAGAGCAAAAAGAAAGAACCAAGTAAGCAGACATCTTGGCTTAGGCAGCTGAAACTTCTTTGGGCTTCTTCCCCATTTAAACAGAGTTAACTTTTCATTTGACTCTCAGAAGACTGAAACAACCTTCCTTCAATATCTGAAGTTGTTGTGTATGCCATCAAACAAGAAAAAGCTCACCGACAGAAGGTCAGCAAAATTACCTTAATGAATCTTTAGCAGTATAAAACTTGTGCAAACTGCATGAGTGACAGTTTATTTCCCAGACTGATAGTATATTCATTAAAATACAGACCAGTACATTTCAGACAACATTTCCACAAGATTTGGAATAGCAATTTGATGTCCCCATTCTGTGATACTTCCTATTCATTCTTTCTCACATTTATCGGGAGGACAACTGTTGGCTGGCTTTCTTTCTTTACTTTTGGGGGGATGGCCTGGGTCTTTGGTTCAGTTTCTATGACCCTATAGACCACTTTTACCTTCCAAACGAATATTCACTTTAAGTGGTAGCATGTCTTTCTCTATTTACCAATGCCCAGAAGAGCTTTTTTTTAATCTTCTACATTCTTCCCTGTATCTGTCTGCAGGCCCTGTGGTATCCCATTAGCCCAGATTATTCCCAAATAGCTATCAAATTTCATGACCAAACACTGTGATTCTATACTGCCCCATGAAATCTTTGGTTTTAAAATCCCAGGCTAGAAAAATATCACACAAAACATGTTAATACAAAAGAAGCACAAAATCATAGGAAAAGTTAAGGGCAAAGACAAAAGTAAAAGTAAAATTACTTCCATTTGTTCATTTTTTCAGTTTTCAAGTCTTTTCTTCCAAATCATTGTAATTTCGTCCTTCAATAAAAAAGACTTATTAAAATCCAATCTTCCAAGAGTTCCCATGACATTACTCCACAAATATTGGGTACAAAGATATGGTTTGCTTCCACTTACTTGCAAATAAGATTTCAAGAATGTCTTTGCACTCCATACTCCCTTGCACTCCCTAATCCTTCCTGAGAAACTGAATTCAAAAGCTCCCAAAGGGTTTCATCAGGGAAGTGACAAATTTTCCTTTATTTAGATGAAACTCAGAAGTGTTATAGACATCAAGGACCTAAGCAGTTCTTCCCAAAGTGTAATATTAAAAAAAAAACTCTTAATGGGAAAAATAATTTTCAAAAATGTAGATCAAAAAAGGTATCATTTTTCATTAATTTTAAAAATGGGTTTTCAAGTATAATCCAGTTTGGTAAAAATACAATGAAATTCATACCCTCACACATTACTGGTATCAGGCTAAAAATTTTCTAAGCACTTACCATATTCTAATCCACTTCATCCTCAAAAACCTATAAATCATACAGGCAGGGAAACTGAAGTGAGATTAATTAACTTCCCTAAGTCACACAGCTAGAAGCTGGTGAAATAGTATTTAAATCTAGCCTGTCTGCTTCCAAGGTCTGGGCTTTTAATGAAGATGATGCTAACTTCTTCTAGGAAAGTTGTTTGACAAAACAAATCTAGAGAGATAAAAATATCCATACATTTTGAACCGGAAATTTCCCTTTTAGGAAAAGATATTGAGACAAAAATACAAAATTGGTAACATCTATATTCGTGAAGATGAATATGTTTGATGTATGATGTATGTATTATGTACATAATGTGTATTATGTATGATGAAGATGTTTACCTCAGCATCACACATAATAGTAAAAAATAGAAACAATGTAAACATTTAGCGATAGGACAACAAATTGTGATATTTCCACTTTGACAATATTAAGTAGCCTTTGAAAATTATATTTCTGGATGCAGAGTAGCAACATGAAAAAGTTCAGAAAACAGTTATAGGAGTCTATCTTTATACTGATAAGAATAAATAATGTTCATGAAAAATGACTTGTAACATTTTGAACTGACATAATGTGTGTTAAATGAAAATCTATTATTTGCTTCTATTTCTTGTATGGGTAACTATAGCTCACTTCACAGCAAACTGCATTTCTGAAAACATATTACAAAACACATATCTGTATATTAAATTTTCTCATATGTGTAAAAATGGAGTGAGAAGTGAATTCAATATTAAAACAGAGACAGATGATCTAAGAAAATCTTCAGCCCAAATGTAATTTTTTGAAAATCCTCCTAAGAATTAGGCATTTTTGATGAGAGTATAACTGTCAACTCTTTAGAGGGTATTTGAAATGGTTTATCATGAGTTGATAAAATATTTAAACCTTTAAATCAAGCAAATCCCCATTCTAATCATTCATTTTAAAAGTTTAGAAAATAATTCTATGGCTTCTAGTCAAAATAGCAAAGTAGGTAAATGCTGTGCTCACCTCCTCCCATAACCACATCAAAATTACAACTAAACTACAGAACAACCATCATTGAGAAATGCCTGAAGTCTAACTGAACAGAAGTCAGCAAACTTCTGTCTTTATATAACTAAAGACATATAGAAGCCGCATGGAGATTGGTAAGAGAAGTGGAGATGCAGAACAGGCTAGTCCCACACCCATGTGTAGTGAGGAATTTCAGTTGCAGAGGTCCCTCCCGATGATCAAAGGGGACCAGCCCCACACTGGAATACCCAGTCCAGGCTTCCAGTGCCAGGAAGGGAAGTCCCCATTATCTGACTATAAAAAACAGCAGGAATTGTGGCTGAGCGAAATGAGGGCTCAAAAGTCCCCAGCATTTCTCCTAAAGGTCCCACACATGAATTTACTCGCTGTCAGGCTCATTTGTTCTGTGCTCCATCTCTGGGGCTCAAAAACCAGCAGGGATGTATTAGGAGGAACTGAATTGTCTGGCCTCAGGGTGAGAGCTGGAGGGTTAGCTTTCTTCCATACAGAGAAGGAGAACAGAGAGAGCAAGAAATTGAAGCCATATTTGAAGAAATATAATGGCAGAGGCCATTGTTCCTTTGTTGAGCCATCCCCCACCCAGCCTGCACACAGAGGTGGTGCCACATCCGAGTCTTCATCAACCTGGCTAACACCATTCAGCCCACCCTAGTGATTCCTGGAAACTCTACCCCACCCAAATTTTGAGCCCACACAGGCTGCTTCCAGTGTTTTTTCCATGCAAACAGTTTATCTTGGCTCACACTGGGAATTTTCCTGAAATCTCTCAAAGGTTCACAAACCCCAAACAAGCATTATCATGCCTTAGCATGCTCTATACCTCTTGCTAACTAGCCCCAAGCCCAGAACCAGCAGCAATTAGCTTCAGTTCTCTGTTTAGCTGCTCCCAGGCACTCCAAGCCCAGCACAAGTGGTCATCATTTTCAGATCACTTGGTAGCTCATAACAAGTAGCTCCAGATAGGGCACGGTCAGCAGCTGACCTTAACCTGCACCAGAGTCCCTCCCAAAAGACCCCAGAACCAGCACACTCAGTGGCCATATTCAATCCACACCAGATCACCACCCAACTACAAAGGACAAAGCCAAAGTGTGGACTCAGAATGCACCAGATCCCTGTTAAAATGAATCCTTCTCCCTAAGGTTAGTCACTGCACAACAGGTCCTCTGCTATCCTATGCCCAGTCCTCACAGCTAATTAGCCTGAGGGTCAATACCTCCCATTGACATACCACCAGCAATCCAGGCTCAACTAGAACAGGACTGCAAAAAAATCCCACACAAAGGACACACATGGATCATCCCGCTCAGATGACCATGGAGTCTGTGCCACTGGGCCCAAAGAGCACCTACTACATAAAGCCATTCTACTAATGCCAGACAGCAGCTCTAAATAACACATACAAACAAACACAGAGGGGAAGCAAAAATGAGGAGACAATGAAATGTGCCCCAAATGAAAGAACAAAACTCCAGAAAAATAACGAAACAAAGTAAAGACAATCAATCTACCAGATGAAAACTTTGAAACACTGGTTATAAAAATTCTCAATGAACTTAGGGGAAGAATAGATGACCTCAGTGAGAATTTAGGACATATAAGAATGGAGATGTAAAACATAATAAAGACTCTGTCAGAGGTTATGAGTACAATAACTAAAATGAAGAATACATTGGCAGTAGATTAGACCAACAGTAGATTAGATGGAGAAAAGGATTGAATGAGTGATTTGGAGACAAGGCAGTAGAAAACACCCAATCAAAATGACAAAAAAAGATCCAAAACAAGTAAGGATAGTACTATAAGGAGCACATGGGACTATTCATAGCATACAAACAATTGCATCCTAGGGGTACCAAAAGGAGAAGAGAGAGAGTAAGAATTGAAATATTATTTAAGAAATAATAACGGAAAACTTTGCTAACCTAGTGAAGGAATAGACATATCAGTTCAGTAAGCACAGACAGTTCCAAAGAAGCTGAACTCAAAAAGCCCCATATCAAGAAACATCAAAATTAAAACACCAAAGTTTAAATACAGAGAAAGAATATTAAAAGCAGCAAGAGGAAAGCAGTTAGTTACCTACAATGGACCTTCCACATGACTGACTACCAAAAAACTACTTGACCTAATAAATGAATTTGGCAAAACAGCTGGATACAAAGTCAATACTCAGAAATCAAAGGCATTCCTGTATACCAACAATGAAACATCAGAAACAGAAATCAGGATTGTCAGCTGATTTCTCAACAGAAACTTTCCAGGCCAGAGAGATTGACTTAAAATAGTCAAAGTGACAAAAAGCAAGGGCATACAACCAAGATTACTCTACCCAACAAAGCTATCATTTAGAATCACAAGACAGATAAAAAGCTTTCTAGAAAAAAAATAAAAATAACTAGAAGGATTCATCACCACCAAACAACTATTATGTGAAATGTTAAAGGACTTCTTTAAGAAAAAGCAAAAATTAAAAAATATGAATAATAAAATGGCAATAACTACACACCTATCAATGATTACTTTAGATGTAAGTGGGTGGAATGTTCTAATCAAAAGATATAGGGCTGCTGAATAGATAATAAAATCAGACCCATACATATGCTGTTTACAAGAGGCCCACTTCAAATTGAAAGACACAAACCTACAAACAGACTGAAAGAAAAGGGATGGAAAAAGATACTTCATGCAAATGGAAATTTAAAAAAAGCTGGGGTAACTATACTTATATTATACTTACATGAAACAAAATAGACTTTAAAACAAAAGGTATAATAAGAGACAAAGAAGGAGCCTGAAATTCCACTTCTGGATACTTAACCAAAAACCCAAAACACAATTTTGAAAGATGTATGCATCCATATGTTCATTGCAGCATTATTTATAATAGTCAAGATGTGAAAGAAACCTAAGTGGCCAAAATATACAAATGGATAAAGAAGAAGTGGTACATATATACAATTAAATATTACTCAGCCATAAAAAAGAATGAAATTTTACCTTTGGCAAAAACATTGATGGACCAGGAGGGAATTATGCTAAATAAAACGTCATACAGATAAAGACCAATACCATATGATTTCACTTATATACAGAATCTAAAAAACAAAATAAACAAGCAAGAAGAACAGAAACAAACTAATAGATACAGAGAACATTTTGATGGGAGGGGGTGAAAAAGGTGAAGGGATCTAGAAGTACAAATTAGTAGTTACAGAATAGTCATGGGAGTATAAGGTACAGCATAGGGAGTATAGTAAACAGCATTGTAATGGCCATGTATGATGTCTGACGGGCACTAGATTTATCAGGGAAATTACTTCATAGTTAATACTCACTATGTTAATAATCACATAGTTAATAATCACTATGTTGAACACCTGAAACTAATGTACTATAGTATGTCAAATGTAATTTAAAAATTATTTTATAAGAAACTTTACAAATAAAATCTGAATTTATTCATCATAGATCACATGGTCCAAGAAAATATTATTCAATGTTATAGGAAGATGTGATATAAAATGTATTTCAATATACAAGTTAAGAGGTACAAAAATTGTCTTTATATATAAAAATTAATATGTATGTTTAATTTAAAAAATAAATAGAAGACAATTTCTAAGGAAATAATTAGGCAAGAACTCAAAGATAAAACATTTATTGTAGTGTTGTTAAACAATATATGTGATTTGTGAGTTCAATGGATTAATTGTGTTCAGTAAAAAGGATTGATCGGTGCAATAACTTCCAAAGAAGAGAGAGGGAGAGACACTTACTCAAAGTCACATAGTCACGAGGCAGCATAGAGTTTCCTGACTCTGCTCCAACAATTTTTCCTTCAATGCAATTTTACAATAAAGATATAAAAGACATATTCATCAAATACACTGTTGGCACATAATGAGAAGAATTATAAAGCATGAGATAGAATAGAGCTTTTTAAAGGCTGAGATGAACTGACATGATGGAAATAAACCAAATAAAAGATATTTAATAGGGATTAATATATAGTCCTAGATATAGGTTTTATAAATAGATTTTAGGATGTTCACAGAAGCTTTATTCATAATAACCCCAAACCAGAAACAACCCAAATCTCCATGAACAAGTGTATGGGTAGACAAATAGCAACATAGTCATACAAATGGAATACTATCTAACAATAGAAAGAAATATACCCCTTAAACATGCAACAGCAAATTAATATCCATAAGATTATACTGCACCAAAAAAGCTATGAATAAATTATGTATAGTAGATAATCCTGTTTATGTAATTCTAAGAAAGACAAATATGTATAGTAACAGAAAGCAAGGAAGTGGTTGCCTCGGTCCAGAGCTGGTAGAGGGACTGGCTGCAAAGTGACACAAGGGTACTGTGTGTGATGATCGAAATACTCTACGTATTGACTAAAATGGCGGTTTCACATGTGTATGCATTAATCAAATTTTGTGGAACTTTTATACTTAAATTGAACATATTTTACTGAATGTAAATTAAAACCCAATAAAGTTGATTAAAAATACAAAAAAGAATATAATTGTGTAAAATGGAAATTATAAACATTTAAAGCACATAGGAGAGAGATGCAGCCTTGTCAGGAAAACGTCCCTGAGGAAGGCAAGTTTATGCTGAGATTTCAGTGGGCCAGGTAAAATGCAGTGTAAGAAAGTTCAAATCAACAGAACCACATGTAGACAGTCCAGAGTTGGAAGACAGTATAGCGGATTCAAGGTTTATGGCACTGAAAAATACCCAGCTTATTTACAATAAGACAAGCATAAAAAAATCCTTGCATCTAGCAAAGTGGTCAAGGGCAGATCCTAGGGCACCTTAAGAATCATTTAAACAATTTTGCTTATTAACCCTAAGTGCATTAGAAACCCACCAAAGAGATTCAAGGTAGTTTTGTGTTTTTAAAAGGTTGTCCTTGCAACCTAGAGGGTATTAGGCTAAGTGAAATGATTCAGTCAGAGAATGACAAATACCATTTGACTTCACTTATATGCAAAATCTAAAGAACAAGATCAATGAACAAACAAAACAGAAATGGATTCATAGATACAGAGAACAGACTGATGATTGCCAGAAGGGACAGGGGTTTAAGGGACTGGGCGAAAAAGGTGAGGGGATTGAGAAGTACACATTGGTAGTTATAAAATAGTCATGGGGGTGTAAGTACAGCATAGGGAATATAGTCAATGATATTGTAACAACTATGTATGGTGCCAGAGGCTACTGGTAATATCCAGGGGTGATGTGGATCCCTGGCCACGGGATCAGTTGTGTTGTGGCAGCAATGGACTAATACACACGGACTACAGAAATCCTGTGGAGAAAAGGGACGGCATGGCCACTCTAAGTGAGAGAGAAGGCAAGAGGGCCAGAGAGAGCCCAAGAGAGCCCATCCCCTGCCTGGACAGGCTTTTATTGCTTTTCTGGGCACATTGCATCAAGGACAGTCCTCGCTTACTTACTAAGCACGGGTTCACTGTAGATGATTACCTTTTACAGACAACAAAGGAAAGAATGCTGCTAATTACTTCAAAGAGAAGGATGTTACAGATCAAGGGGGAAAGTGGTGGAACCGGTTACACTCCATACTTGGGAGGTTTAGCACAGACTTTAGGAAGTTAAAGATACTCAGTAAACATTTTCTGCCTCAATCCAGGGTGAGGGAGTTTTAGCAAAAGCAAGTCTCATAGCAGCTAAGGTACAATGTAGGCCTAATTCCCCATGGGAGAACCGGTCCATGGGTGTGGGTCCTGTGTGGCGGACCTCGCACCCACTGGCTTTCCCGAGTGGGAGCTGGGCTACATTTCCCACCCGTGGAACAGTTCCTTATACAGGGGAACACTTTGTAAAGTATGTGATTGTCTACACACTATGCTATACATTTGAAACTAATACAAAATAATACTGAATATAAGCTGTATTTGAAGAAAAAATGTTTAATTATCAGCAAAAAAAAAAAAAAAGGTCTGTGCAGCAGTGAAGGCAAGGGAAAGAGGAGAAAATAAGGGAAAAGATATGGAGAGCAAGAGTAGAAGCATGTGTCCACCTAGAAGGGCTTCCAACAGAGAATGATAACTTAGACAAGACAAATGGTAATAAGGCTAAAACCAAGAGATAGTAAAGAGGTAGATGCAGGCATCACAAGGTGAAGCCTGTGTCTCTTTTTCATAATTTTCTCCTCAAGCTTAGCATAGCACCTGACTATGAATGAGTACAGATAAAACAAGAAATGTTAAATTCTATTGTATGAGAAAGCAAGAACTTAGCGTTTTCTTGGACACCTTGTTAGGCAATGTTTCAGGGTCTGGAAACAGTGACCACAGCAGAGGTATCAATGCGGGCTTACAGAGAAAGTTTATCAGTGGGAAATTCCCTATGGTAGGCAATATTTAATTTTACATGTTTAATGTGCTATAAAATCTGCTATACATAATAATGGTCTTGTAGAGTAGTAGTGTTGTGTAGAAGGAGAGAGAAGGGAGTGAATTAAGTAAGGGATGTGGAAAGCAGCATAGAAGATGAGAAAAAGGATTAGAAACCAACAACACAATTAAATTGATTCAGGAGAAATATAGGCACCATCCTCACCCACCAACCCTCCAAAAATAAATCTTAGAGAGGGTCGGAACTCTGCATAGGAACTCACATGGGCATTTAGACATATTCCATTACATCGTAATGCACTAAGACAGGAAACACTGACAAAGGAATGATTTAGGTAGAAATGGCAATAATTTCAGGTTGGAGCTCTTAAGATTTCTGTTATATATCCAGATGTGCAAAGTTTTACGTATACAACAAAATTTGGAAAAATAAAAATGCTTAATAATAGTACATGGGATACTTAAAAAAAATCATAATAACTTGACAGAATATTATGGGGCCAGAAAAAATATTTACAAAGAAATTACAGTAACATGAGATATTCTTATATGAAGGTAAATGAAAAAAAGGTTATAAAGTGTTTGTATCATTCTATCTATGGTGGCACTGAAAACAGGATACTGAAGGACCACGTATAGCCCCAATGTGTATTTGATTTGGTCAATGTTCAGCAAGGTTGAATTCAAATGTCTTAGGTAGAGTATGCAGTCACAATCATTTAGTCCTCACCATATGCTATTGTTGTAAATCTGTTGCGATGGGTTTGCAGGCTGTGAAAAGTTTCTTCTAAACTTGTTAGTACCAATCTAGGACTATAACTGTGGTTATCACAGGGAACCATAGAAAACTTTCACTTTATGTGTATTATTTATGTAATTAATTTTTATAACTACACATTATTAATTTTGTTTTCAAAAAACCCAAATATTTTAAAAGAAAAATTATCAGAAGAAAATGTGCCAAAATGTTAAATGGTAGAGGTTTAGTTGTATTTATATTTTCCTTATGATTATCAACATTTTATAGTTTATCCCTAATGAGCACAAATCACTTTTATAATCAGATAAAATATGTTATAAAGCATGGAACAAATATTTTTAAATCTTAAGAAAAATTACAATTTTCTAAGAAAATAATGCTAAAATTTGGTCATAAAATGCAAATAAAAGGATTAGGATATAATTATGCTGGTAACACAAGCCATTGTCTAGTGAAAAAACACCAGTTAAATCTAAGAACCTCCCCATCTCCTCTCAATTACCTGGAACCCACCTATACTTCAAGACAATTAGAATTTTTCCTCTTTAAGAAGACTTCTCAGTGTAAGCCTCACTCCACATCCCTCTTTCTTCTGTCATACATTTAGCAATTTACTATATTTATCCAATTCTTGTGTCACTATTTTTTAATTTTATATCTCCTCAAGAAAACATAGTACTATTTAATGTTTATTACATCCTATGAAGAACTTCAATCTTAAGTCACAGCATTAAAAGTTCCTGGTTTGGGTCCCATAAGTCTTGTATAAAATCTTATAACATTTCTTGCATTTTCTTACTTCATACTGTCAAATTACTTTTAGTAAATTAATATTTTGTTCCTCCAACTACATCAAAAGTATGAGGATAGCAAATGTGTTCTATTTTCTCTTAGAACTTTAGTATCCAACAGAATGGATTGCACATCGTAGGACCTCAGTTTATATTTTTAATCTCATTTTTTAGCTAACAATTCAACCAACTTCTGTTAAACTAGTGGTGTATTACAATATACAATCCCTTTAATTTGTTTAGGCACTCCTTATTTTTCCTGGTAGACTTTTCCAGCCATTTTGATAATAATTGTGAATTAAAGAAGAGATGAAGGAGTCTAATAGTACATTTTAAACTGTAACATTTCAATCACATTATGTGAGTAAACATTTCCTGAAACTCAGTCAGAAAAAACTTAAAAAGATAAGCATATTTTCTGAAACAAAGGAATTAATGAAGGATTAAAATTTGTGTAGAGTGAGTCTTTGGTTTATACATGTAGAACCCATTTTCTTTCTCTTTTTTTGGCATACCATTGGAATAATATTTATTTTTAAGTACATTTTATTAATTATGCTATAACAGTTGTCCCACTTTTTCCTCCCATTTATTCCCCTCCACCCAGCACTTCCCTCCCACCAGTATTCCCCCACATAAGTTCATGCCCATGGGTCATACATATAAGTTCTTTGGCTTCTCCATTTCCCATACTATTCTTAACCTTCCCCTGTCTATTTTGTACCTACTATTTATGCTTCTTATTCCATGTACCTGTTCCCCCATTCTCACCCCTCCCTGTACCCACTGATAACCCTCCATCAATGATCTCCATTTCTGTGATTCTCTTCCTGCTCTACTTGTTGGATTAGTTTGCTTTTGTTTTTGTTTTTGTTTTTTTAGGTTCAGTTGTTGATAGTTGTGAGTGTTGTCATTTTACTGTTCATAGTTTTCATCTTCTTCTTTTTCTGAGATAAGTCCCTTTAACATTTCATATAATTAGGACTTGGTGATGATGAACTCCTTTAACTTGACCTTATTTGGGAAGCATTTTATCTGCCCTTCCATTCTCAATGATAGCTTTGCTGGATAGAGTAATCTTGGATGTAGGTCCTTGCCTTTCATGACTTCAAATACTTCTTTCCAGCCCCTCCTTGCCTGTAAGGTTTCTTTTGAGAAATCAGCTGATAGTCTCATGAGCACTCCTTTGTAGGTAACTCTCTCCTTTCTTCTCACTGCTTTTAAGATTCTCTCCTTATCTTTAATCTTAGCTAAAGATGTGCCTTGGTGTGTACTTCCTTGGGTCCAACTTCTTTGGGACTCTCTGAGCTTCCTGGACTTCCTGAAGTCAATTTCCTTCACCAGATCAACAAAGTTCTTCCTTCATTAATTTTTCAAATAAGTAGTTCATTTCTTGCTCTTCCTCTTCTCCTTCTGGCACCCCTATGATTCAGATGTTGGAATGTTTAAAGTTGCCCCAGAGGTCCCTAAGCCTCTCCTCATTTTTTTTTTAATTTTAAATTTTTCATTCTGTTCTGGTTGAATGTTTATTTCTTCCTTCTGGTCCAAACTGTTGATTTGAGTCCTGGTTTCCTTCCCTTCACTGTTGGTTCCCTGTACTTTTTCTTTATTTCACTTTACATAGCTTTCACTTTTTCCTCTGTTTCATGACCATACTGAACCATTTCTGTGAGCATCCTGACTACCAGTGTTTTGAACTCTTCATTTGATAAGTTGGCTATCTCTTCATCACTTAGTTCTATTTTGTGAGTTATGATCTGTTCTTTCATTTGGGCCACATTTCTTTGTCTCAGCATGCCTGTTACATTGTAAGAAGTGGAGTCTTAGGTATTCACCAGGGCAGGGCAACCCATGTTGCTGCACTGTGGCACTGTATGTCAGGGAGGAGTCAGAGAGGGAACAATGTTGTTTGCTTGGTTCACTGGTGGCTTTCAGTCACTTCCTCATTACCCATAACCAAATTGGACCCTTCTAGTACTGATTCCGGGTGGGTGGTTTTGTGTACCTTCTAGGACCCTGTGGGTCTCTCCAACAAACTCTCCTGTAAGGCTGGGAGTTTCTTGTGCCACTGCAACCCCCACAGATTTTTAAAGCCAGAGGTTTTGAGGCTTTCCTTTCCTGCACTGGAACCCTGGGTTGTGTAGTCAGTCTCACTCCACAGTTGTTCCTTCCTGTTTATCTACACACAAATATGGAACTTCCTAGTCTGCCAGTTGCCACCTCACCCACCTGGTACTGCCAGCCACAGCCTTGCAGTGTGTCCTCTCCACCCCCAAATGCCTGTCCCCGCCCCTCCTACCTGTCTGGATTAACGTTTCTTCTTTAACTCCTGGGTTGTCGGACTTCCATATAGTTTGATTTTCTGGCAGTTCTAGTTGATTTTTGTTTTTCAATTTATTATTGTCCTTCTTTTGGTTGTTCAAGGAGGCAAAATGTATCTGCCTATGCCTCCATCTTGGCCAGAATTTCCATTTCCTGACTTATGAATTTTATAATAAAGTATTGCTTCATGTTGTTTTTCTGTATGATGATTGTTTTATATGATGATATAATTCTCTAACAATCTTATTGTCTGAACACTGAAGTCTTTATTGTTTCATGAAGTTTTAAAGACCTACCTCAGAAGTTGTGAAGAAAAAATTTCATAGTCAGCCAGGATTCCATCAGATATTTATTAACTTTTCTTTGAGAAATAATTACATTGGTAGCTGTCACAACTACAAAATCTGTTTTGTATCCCAGTGAGTATTGACATATAATCCTCATTAGAAAAAAATCATTATCTTTTCCTAAATATATGTTTAAGCTATAAAAATTATGTCTCAAATTAGGACATTTAGGGGCTTTTCTATTCAATAAACCCTCATCTTTCTATGGAAATGCCAGTGAAATTCTGGGCTCAGACATAGGATATGGGAAGTCAACAGAAAGTTAACTTCTTAATGTTTCTGTTAGAAAATAATGGATTAATTGACCACTATGTGCAGAAAATGGAATTGTTTTAAAAGGTGATTAAGAAACAGAGCACCAAAACACAAAGAGTTGCTTTCATCTACAATATACTCTAAGATAAACAACACTTGAGTAAAAATATGATTTCTTCAAAGCATTTTCTTTCAGTAGAACCCTACAAATTAAATCCAAGTGCTCTATTAAGAAATGATTGTATCTCTAAGAACAAAGCATGTATTTCTTTCAGCTTTGGAGCTAGATAAATCTGGGTTTTAATGTCAGATATTTTCTTAAAATGTTCAAAGAAATTTAATCTTTGGTATGAGTAAAAGTAGCCACAGATGAATTTTCTCTTCAGTTTGAATGGCAATGTGGGAAGCGGTAGGTGGACCCCTGCAAAGTCCATGGCTTGTGAGTCAAAGGGACTGGTAGTTAGAATCAGACAGGGCAGGAGAGAAGGTCAGGAGCTTCTCCCCAGATAGAACAGAGCAGGCTCTAGGTGAACACCAGCAGTTTGGCCAGCAGTGGAGTCTCAGATGGAATCCAGAGCTCCAAGACTGAAAGGGTTGTGGCCCTTTCAGTTAGTCAGAAACAGGGCAAAGGGAGTGAAAAAGTGAGTCTTTTCCTAAACAATGTATTTGTCCCTAAATTGAATCTTTCTAGCAAAAGTGCCAATTCAAAAGAGCAATGTAAATGACAATGTGGGAACACATGGAGAGAATAAGAGGAAAAAAACCACTTTGGTGCCAGGGAGTGAGATTTCAGTGGCCCAGCAGCATTTGGTCTTCTCCAGGATTATTTCCCTAAACATTCATGTGCTACCAACTCTAGGCCAAGTGCCACACTAGGTACCATGGATATACATGAGAGTGGGTGACATGGTTCTGCCCTCTCAGGAGCTGTCTTGCTTCTTGTCCTTCAGTTTGGCCCTAGACCAATGAATATTGCAAAGGACAGGGATACTCTAACTGGTCAGAGCTGGTCATGTATCCTTCCTGTGGTTGGGATGGGGGAAAAGAGTGATAGTTATTATGCAGAAAGGCAAAGTTACTGGTTTTAAGTTATCACAAGAAACATATAGCATGGGTTGAAGGTGACTTGTCAAAAGAATACATGTTGAGAAGACAAAGGATATGTTCACTATATTCTTAGCAATTCTGCTATATGTTTAACTCTATAGGATATAGTTTTGCCCTCAGTAAGCTCTCATCTTAAAAGGAAGACAAAATACTTTTTGAAAAAATTAAATCAAAGACCAAAAATTTCTTTAATAACTAAAAGTACAAACCACACTTTCATTGTTAAGAATACAGGATAATAAAGAGTTCGTCATAGCATTTAAACTCTTCTGGCAAATGCTTTTTCAGTTTTTAATTGTTCCAGAATGACCAGCCTTATGTCAAATAGAGCTTACTCTTTTTAACTGTATGTGGGAACACAAATTTCTTATACCAATGTCTGCTTATGATGAAATTATGGAAGAGAAGAGGAAAGGACTTATGGAAACAGGGACTAGAGATGAGGTAAGAAAAGGGGAGAGGTGAAAAAGTAGAACTATGTAAGGTAGATAAAGATACCTGAGAATTAGAGAAGCCCATATTATAACCCACAAAAAAATAGACATTTAAAGATCCAGTTAATGGGACATATTTTAGGTAAAGCAAGCTTTAATTACCTATTGTTCGGTACTTAAAATGTCTGAGATTTTGAAAAATGTCTGAGATTTAATCTTCCAGTAAAAAGCAGCAATATTCCATTAATATTAATTACCAAGAATCTGAAATCTTTAAATTAGCAAATTTACATAGTCATCCCAGTAAGATCCAACATTTAGTTAATTTTCATTTACAAATAAACAAGTAAGACATCTCATGCCCAACAAAAATAGGGTAGCAAAGATCAGATTTACTTACTTGAAACTAGAAAACTTTTTTAAAATGGAGTTCCAGTCAAGATGGCAGATAGGTAAACACAATACTCATGTACTCCTACAACCACATCAAAATTAAAACTAAATTACAGAAAAACCATCATTGAGAACCATCTGAAATTTAGCTGAACAAAAGTCTTATAACTAAGGATAAAAAGAAGCCACATCCAGACTGTCTGGGAGGTATATCTCAGCAGCAGAGGTCTTCTCTGGAGGAGTAAGGAGTCCCAGCCCCATACCAGGGCCTTGAGCCCAAGATTCCAGTGCCAGGAAGAGAAGTCCCCATACTTTGGATGTGAAAACCAGTGGGATTGTGGCTGAGTGACACAGAGGGCTCCTGTAGTCCCAGGCATTCCTCTTAAAAAACCCACATGGACTAACTAGGACTATTCACTCTGAGTCCCAGCACTTGGGCATTAGCTCAAAAGGTCCCAGGGACATATGGGGAAGAGCTAAATTGCCTAGCTTCAGGGCAAGGGCTAAAGAGCCAGCTTTTTCCCAGACAGGAGTGCTGGTAGAGGCCATTGTTTTTTGCTGAGCCTTCCCAGATGGCACAGCTGGCACCTGTAGCAGAGGTGGCAGGCAGACACCATATCTGATTCTCCAACAACCTGTCTAACAGTGTTCTCCTCCTGTTCTGGTGACTCCCTGAGACCTATCCCACAAAATTTTCAGGCCCACCCCAAGCAATTTCCAGTCACTTTCCCATACAAAGAGCCTGTCTTGGATCATGCTGCAGGCTTTCCTAAAATCTCTCAAACATTTGCAAACCCCAAACAAGCAGCATCTGGCCTCAGCATGCCCCATACCTCTTTGCTAAGAGGTCCTAAGCCTGGCACTACTGGCAGCCAGCCTCAATTTGCACGTTGGACTCTCCTTGGCACCTTCCAGCCCAGCACAAGTAGCAGCCATCTACAGATGACTTTGTGGCTCATGCTGGGTGGCCCTAGGAAAGGCAAAGATGCACCTATAAAAAGGCCCCAGAGTCAGCGTACTTGGTGGCCAGTTTCAGATCATGCTGCAGCATGATACAACCACTTCTACCAGAAACACACTCAAGGGGAAGACTCATTGTGCATCAGAGCCTTGCTGAAGTGAATCCTTCTCTGTGGGGTTAGCCCTGACTAGCTTTGATGACAGCAGCTCCTCCACTGTCATCAAAGCTAGTCCAATTGCCTGGACTAGCCAATTCCTGGAACAGATAATACCTCTCTGACTGATGTGCCAACAGCAATCAAGGCTCAACTACAACAGAAGGGTAGACACAACCCACATGGTAAGCACACCTGGAATGTCTACATAAGGAGACCAGGAAAGCTACGCCATGGGGTCCCACAGGACATCTACTATATAAGGTCACTTTATCAACATTGGGAGGTGTGGGAGCTCAAACAGAGGGAGGATGCCAAAATGAAGAAACAAAGAAACATGTCCCAAATAAAAGAAAGAATAAAATTCCAGAAAAAGAACTATACAAAATGCATACAAGTGATCTACCAGATACAGAGTTCAAAACATTGGTTATAAGGCTGTTCAATGATCTTAGTGAGAAATTCAACAAAGAGATAGCAAACATAAAAATGGAGTGAGAAAATATAAAAATGAGCTAGTAAGAAATACACTAAGAATACACTAACTGAAATGAAGAATACATTACAAGGAATTAACAGTAGAGTAGGTGAAGCATAGGATCAAATCAGTGATTTGGAAGATAAAAAAGCAGATAATAAGAGACTACCAGTCAAGATGGAGGTGTAGGTAGACATGCCTCACCTCCTCACACAACCACAGAAAGAATTACAACTAGATCTCAAAATAAGTAACACTCAGAACATCAGAAAATCAAACTGTGTGGAAGTCTGACAGCCAAGGATTTAAAGAAACCACATTCATCCAGACTGGTAGGAGGGGCAGAGTAGTGGAGACAGGAGAGAGGCACAGAGATTGCAGTGGCAGTGAAAGAGATGGTCCCACATTCACATATAGATAAAAAACAGGAGGGATACCTGGGAAGTGAGTGATCCCAGCCCCAGCTCAGACCACAGAGACCAAGGTTCCAGCACTGGGAAGATAAACCCCCATAACTTCTGGCTATAAAAACCAGTGAGGGTTAAGGCAGCACAAGAAACTGCTGGATTTTCAGGAGACAACAGTTAAAGGGCCCACACAGATGTAAAATGTACACAAACCCACCCACTCTGGGATTCAGCAACAGCGCAATAGCTGGAAGGGCACCAGTCACACATTGGAAGTGGGTGAAGTGAATGGAAACACAGCAAGTGCGAGGCAAACCTCCAGACACCAGGGAATGGCAAAGTGCCCTCGCAGAGCACTCTCTCCACACAGAACCACAAAGCGGTGAAGCAGGTTGCCCTGCACTGGTGATTTACATAAGGCTCCACCTACACAATTTACAGATGCCTTTTCTACAATAGCTCATGTTTCTAAGATAGTAAAAGCAGTTCTACCTCATACACAGAAACATACACAGGGATGCTGCCAAATTGAAGAGACAAAGAAACATGGCCCAAATGAAAGAACAGAACAAAACCCAAGAAAAAGAACTAAGCAAAATGGAGATAACCAACCTATCAGATGCAGAGTTTAAAACACTGGTGATAATCATGCTCAAAAAACTCACTAAATATCAAAATAACAGAAAGGAAGAATTGAAGGTTACACTAAGTGAAATAAAGAAAAATCTACAGGGAACCATCAGTGGAGGGGAGAAAGCCAGAATTTAAATTTGGAATATAAGGAAGTAATAAGCATTCAACCAGAAGAGCAAGAAGAAAAAAAGAACGCAAAAAAAAAAAAAATAGTGAGGATAGTATAAGGCCCTCTGGAACATCTTCAAATGTACCAACATTCAAATCATAGGGATGGCAGAGGAAGAGCAAGAAATTGAAAACTTATTTTAAAAAATAATAAAACAGACTTCTGACCAAGATGCAGGCATAGGCAGATACACTTTACATCCTCACACAAACAAAAGATGGAAAACAACAAATTTAAAAAGAAAAAACAACCAGAACTGCCAGAAAATTGAACTGTATGGAAGTCTGAAAACCAAGGAGTTAAAGAAGAAACATTCACCCAGACAGGTAGGAAGGGCACAGTCAGCGCAGGTGGAGATTACCCACTGCAAGGAGGTAGCTGGTGGTACCAGGCTGACAAGGTGGCAACTGGCAGAATGAGATGTCCCACATTTGTGTGCAGATAAACGGGGAGGAACAACTAAGGAGTGAGAATGACCCCGCAACCCAGGATTCCAGCAGCAAAAAGGAAAGCCTCAAAACCTCTGGCTTTAAAAATCTGTAGGAGTTGCAGCAGTGGGAGAAACTCCCAGCCTCACAGAAGAGTTTAGGACCCCACAGGGTCCTAAAGTGTACACAAACACACCCACCCAGGAATCAGCACCAAAAGGATATATATTGCTTGTGGGTAATGAGGAAGTGAATGAAAGCCACCAGAGAGACAAGCAAGCAGCATTGTTCCCTCTCTGACCCCTCCCCTACATACAGGGCCACAACCCAGCTACATAGGTTTCCCTGCCTTGGTGAATACCTAAGGTTCCACCCCTTACATCATACAGCCATGCCAAGACAAAAAAATATGGCCCAAATGAAAGAACAGATCATAACTCACAAAACAGAACTAAGTGATGAAGAGATAGCCAACTTATCAAATGAAGAGTTCAAAACACTGGTAGTCAGGATGCTCACAGAAATGGTTGAGTATGGTCATGCAATAGAGGAAAAAGTGAAGGCTATGCAAAATAAAATAAAGAAAAAATACAGGGAACCAACAGTGAAAGGAAGGAAACCAGGACTCAAATCAACAATTTGGACCAGAAGGAAGAAATAAACATTCAACCAGAACAGAATGAAAAATTAAAAATTAAAAAAAAAAATGAGGAGAGGCTTAGGAACCTCAGGGACAACTTTAAACATTCCAACATCTGAATGATAGGGATGCCAGAAGGAGAAGAGGAAGAGCAAGAAATGGACTACTTATTTGAAAAATTAATGAAGGAAGAACTTTGTTGATCTGGTGAAGGAAATTGACTTCAGGAAGTCCAGGAAGCTCAGAGAGTCCCAAAGAAGTTGGACCCAAGGAAGTACACACCAAGGCACATCATTAGCTAAGATTAAAGATAAGGAGAGAATCTTAAAAGCAGTGAGAAGAAAGGAGAGAGTTACCTACAAAGGAGTGCTCATGCAACTATCAGCTGATTTCTCAAAAGAAACCTTACAGGCAAGGAGGGGCTGGAAAGAAGTATTTGAAGTCATGAAAGGCAAGGACCTACATCCAAGATTACTCTATCCAGCAAAGCTATCATTTAGAATGGAAGGGCAGATAAAATGCTTCCCAGACAAGGTAAAGCTATAGGACTTCATCACCACCAAGCTATTATTACATGAAATGTTAAAGGGACCTATTTAAGAAAATAAAGATCAAAATATGAACATTAAAATGGCAACAAATTCACAACTATCGACAACTGAATCTAAGAAAAGAAACTAAGGAAACAACCAGAACAGGAACAGAATTATAGACATGGAGATCATTACCAGTGTTTTCAGGTGGGAGGGAGAAAGGAGAGAATGGGGCAAAACATACAGGGAATAAGAAGCATAATTGGTAGGTACAAAATAGACAGGGGCATGTTAAGAATAGTGTAGGAAATGGAAAAGCCAAAGCACTTATATGCATAACCTGTCAACATGAACTAAGGGAAGGACTGGTGGAGGGAAGTAGGGTAGTGGGCAGAAGGGGACAAAGGGGGAAAAATTGGGACAACTCTAATAGCATAATCAATAAAATATATTTTAAAAATAAAAATAAAACTGGACTCTAAGAAAAAGCAGATAACACCCAATCAGGGCAGTATAAATAAAAAAGAATTTTAAAAATGAGGATCATTTATGGAGCCTCTGGCACAACTTCTAGCATACCAAAATTTGCATCATAGGGATACCATAAGAAGGAGAGAGTGAGCAAGGAATTAAAAACCTATTTGAAAAAATTATGGTGGAAAATTTCCTTTACCTGGTAAAGAAATAGATATACAAGTCCATAAAGCACAAAGAGTCCCAAACATGATGAATCCAAAGAGACCCACACCAACACACATTATAATTAAAATGCCAAAGGTAAAGACAAAGAGAGAATCTTAAAGCGGCAAGAGAAAAGCAGTAAGTTACTTACAAGGAAACTCCCATAAGACTATCAGTTAATTTCTTAACAAAAATTTTGTGGGCCAGAAGGTTTTGGCAAGAAATATTCAAATGATGAAAAGCAAGGACCTACAACCAAGATTACTCTACCCAGCAAAGCTATAATTTATTGAAGGTTAGATAAAGAGCTTCCCAAACAAGAAAATACTAAAGGTGTCCATCACCACCAAACCAGTATGACAAGAAATGTTAACAGATCTTATTAAAGAAGAAGAGGAAGAAGAAAAAGAAGGAGAAAGAGAAGAAGAGGAAGAAGAAGGAGGAGGAAGAGAAGAATCAAAAATATGAATAATAAAATGGCCATAAATATATTTCTATCAACAATTACTTTAAATTCAAGTGAATTATTGCTCCAATCAAAAGACATATGGTGGCTAGGTGGATAACAAAACAAGGGCCTTACATATGCTGTCTATAAGAGACTCTCTTCATACCAAAAGGTACACAAAGACTTAAAGAGATGAAAAAGATTATTTCATGAAAACGAAAACAAATGAAAAGCTCTGGTGACAGAGCTTATACCAGAAAAAATAGTCTTTAAAACAAAGGTTTTTTAATAAAAAGAGACAAGGAAGAACCCAGCAATTCCACTTCTAAATATTTATCTGAAGAAACTCAAAACACTACATCAAAAAGACATATACATCCACATGTTCACTGCAGCATTATTCACAATAGCCAAGATATGCAAGCAAACTAAGTGTCCATAAAGAGATGAATGGAAAAAGAAGTATGGTGAATATATAGAATGAAATATGACTCACCTATACAAAGAATGAAATCTTGTATCTGTGACAACATTCATGGATATATTGTGCTGAGTGAAGTAAGTCAGACAGAAAAAGACAAATGCCAGATGTCTTCACTTATATGTGGAATCTATAAAACAAAATAAATGAACAAGCAGAACACAAATAGACTCATAGATACAGAGAATGTTTTGATGGCTGCCAGATGGGAGGGGGGTTGAAGGAATGGGAGAAAAGGGTAAAAGGATTTAGAAGTAGAAATTGGTAGTTACAGAATAGTCATGGAATGTTAAGGTACAGCCTAATAATATAGGCAATAGTATTGTAATGGCTATGTGTGGTGTTAGATGGATACTAGATTTATCGGGGTGATTACTTCACAGTTGTATAGATATCTAATCACCATGTTGCACAGATCAATCTAATATAATATTGTATGTCAATTGTAATTGAAATATTTAAAAATATTTAAAATAAATTTTTAAAATGTCAATGAAAGACAGAAGACAGAGATCTGTAAGGTGAGAAAGAAATAAAGTGACCCTTACAACTACTTCGGCTAACTACCTTGAAAGATATTCCAGGCCACAACCCAGCAAGGGAGAACCCAGGTGGAGTTTGACAGATTCCTTAAGTAGAGGAGGCAAAGTTGATATTACAGAAAGATCTGGGCTACTAGAGTTTGTAGAACACAGTACTAGAGAGTTGAGAACTACAAAAATAGAGAATTCCAGAAATCTACAGAAAATTTCTCTTAAGAACTCAGCTAAGTGTTAATCAGTGATGCATGTTCAGAAACTACATAGGGTGAAGAAAAAAACAAACAACCCAGAGAAAGAAAAGAAGCAGAGCCCAGTGCTCACACAGGGCCCATAATAGTGACTTTTGCCACAAGTCAGACTGGAAAACCTCATGATTCATGAGGTATTTCGTAAAGTGCTCAGAAAATTATTGCCTCACTGGTAGAAAATAATTACCCTTAAACTAGCATGGTCCTATAACATAACTCTCAAAATCAAGACCTGAAAGGATCAAACTGCTTCCAAGTAAATTAATCCTATCTAAAAATTAAGCTCGATAACATTTATAAGTAAAAATACCCAGGCCTCAACAAGGGAAGAATTACAATGTCTGGCAACCCACAGACAACAGTGTGGTGATTGAGGGGGGTAGGCAGGTGGGTGGAGGTGGAAGACAGAATAAAGGGGATAAATGGTAATGCAAAAATTTAATAAAAAATGTAAACAAGGATTTAAAAAAAGAAGCAGGAAAATACATCCCATTATGTGGAATAAAATTAGTACATAGAAACTGACCCAGAACTGACACAGATGTTAGAATTAGCAAAGAAGGACATTACAATTATAACTATATTTGGTATATCCACAAAGTTAAATAGAGAAATAGAGGATACAAAAAAGAGTAAAATCAACTTCTAGGGATAAACGTTGGGATTAACAGTAGATTAAATATCACAAAAGAGAAAGTTACTGAAATCGAAGACATAGCAATACAAGTTATCCAAAATCAAACACACACACAAAAATAAAGGGAACATCACTAAACTATGCGACAATTTTAAGGATCCTCATACATGTAGTTGGAGTTTTGAAAGAACGGAGGAGAAGAAACAGAAAAAATGCTTGAAAAATAATTTCAAAACTATTTTTGACTCCTCATGTAAGGAGCTTCGAAGTCACCACTCCACCCTGACAACAAATACAAAGTTGTATAGACTGAAAAATCAACAACTTTTCTTGGATCTATGAAAGAAAGGAGGATACAGTGCCAAACACTGTCCTCAAAATTGGAGAAACCAGCAAATACAAGGGACTGCATGTTACAGGGGCAGAGACTCACAATCGGAAACCACCATAAGAACTAGTGCCAGGGTAAAAAAACCTGAACTATAATTGATGAATTTCTGGAGGCTGAGTGTGGACAACTCTGAGAATTAAAAACTCCAGGACCCAGTCTTTTGGGGTGGAGGGCTGGCAAAAAATATTGTAATATTTATCTCCAGGCACTTAACCAGGTTCTCATAGTTAATATGGAAGAAAAAAAAAACACCTCATGATTACATCAGGGGTGGGGGTAAGGAACCTTTTTGGAATACAACAGTAAATTTTTTTCCTCAATAAGGCCTGTCCTCAAAAACAAATTAAAATTAATAAACCTAGTTAATAAGAGCCTAACCTGAACCCAACTGACCTAGCGGAATAGAAATATTCAGCTGTAGCCAACTTTAACTATTCTACCTACAGGGGGAGAAAAAAACACTGAGAAACCCAGGTGAAGTTTACAATCCAGAGACATAGGCTCATGAAAAGACTAAACCGTAATCACATCACTATAGAGTGCTTTCTCTCCCCAACACCTCACCACCACATTTAAAGGCCTATTACAGAAATTCTTAATACTTAATACACCATTTCAGCCTATAAAGAAAAAATTACAAAGCATACCAAAAGGCAAAAAAAAATCCACAATTTGAATAGACATGACAGGAATGTTGGAATTATCAAACCAGTAATTTAGAACAACTATGAGTACTATGCTAAGGGCTCTACTGGATAAAGTAGACAGTATGCAAGAACAGATAGGCAATGTAAGCAGACACATGGAAAGCCTAAGAAATACTGAGATCAAAAGTATTCAAAAGAATACTACAGATCAAAAACACTGTAGCAATAATGAAGAATGTCTTTAATGGACTTATTAGTAGACTGGCTGAGGAAAGAATCTAGAAGATACATCAAGAGTATCCTCAAAAACTAAAAAGCAAAGAGAACAAAGACTGAAAACATAAAACAAAAATAGCCAAAGACTGTGAGACAACTACAAAAGGTATAACATATGCATAATGGAAATAGTAGAAGGAGAAGAAAGATAGAAAGGAAGGGAAGAAATATTTTAAACATTAATAAATTTCCCCAAATTAATGTCAGACATCACACCACAGATCCAGAAAGCTCTGAAACACCAATAGGATACATGCCTAAAAAACTATACCTGACATATCATTTTCAAACTACAGAAAATCAAAGATAAAGAATAAAATTCTGATAGAAGTCAGAGGAATGAAACTATGATTTCTCATATGGGAAGAAAAGAAGATAAGAATTACACCTGACTCTTCAGAAACAATGTAAGCGAGAAGAGAATAGACTGAAATATTTAAAGTACTGAGAGCAAAAAACATATCACCTAGAATATTTTACCCTATAAAACTATAGAGTAAAGGAGAAACAAAAGCTTTCTGGGAAAAAAAATTAAAATTGGAGAACTTGTTTCCAAATACCAGCCTTGCAAGAAATGTTAAAAGAAGTTCTTTAGAGAGACAGAATATAATAGATTAGAAATTCAGATCTACATAAAGGAAGAACAATGAAGAAGGAATAAGTGAAGGCAAAATAAATGTTTTTTTCTTAATTTATCTAACAGATAACAGTTTACTCAAAACATAATTTTAACAACGTATTTGATTATGCATGCTTCTATACAAATAACTGTATTTAAAAAATGGGTCAAATACCAAAGCAGATCCCTCACTGAAGATAAACAGATGGGAAATAAGCATACAAAAAGCAGCTCTTCAGCATATGTCATCAGGGACATGCAAATTGAAATAACAATGAAATACTACTTCATGATTAGTAGAATGGCAAACATCTGGAAGACTGACAGCACAAACTCTGCGGGGACGTGGAACAATAGGAACTCTCGTACGTTGCTGGTGGGAATGATATACAGCCGCTTTGGAAGACAGTTTAGCAGTTTCCTACATAACTGAACATACTCTTACCATACAATCCAACAATCACATCCGTGGTATAATATTTACTCATAGGAGTCAAAATCTTATGTCCACACAAAATCTGCACACAAATGTTTATAGCGGCTTTATTCATAATTGCCAAAACTTGGAAGCAACTGAAATATGCTTCTGTGGGCAAATAGATATGTCAGTAATTGTGGTACATCCAGGCAATGAAATATTATTCAGGGTAAAAGAAAAGAGCTTCAATCTATGACAAGACATGGAGGAATCTTACATGCACCTTACTAAGAGAAAGAAACCAATCTGTAAAGGCTACAAACCATATGATTCCAACTATATAACATTCTGGTAAAGGTAAAACTATGGAGACAGTAAATACATCAGTGGTTAGCAGGGTTTGGGTAAGGAAAAGGATGAGTAGGTACGGTGCAGAACACTTTTAGGGCATTAAAATACCCTGCATGTTACCATAATGGTGGATATGTGTCATTATACATTGCCTAAAGCCATAGAGTGTGCAATACCAAGACTGAACCATAAACTATGAACTTTGGCTGATTACGATGTGTCAATCAATGGAGGTTCATCAATTGTAACAAATGTACCATTCTATCGGAAATGTTAATCATGGACAAAGCATGGAAGGAGAACAGGGAGCGTATGAGAAATCTGTATCTTCCGCTCAATTTCACTATGAATCAGAAACTCCTCTTAAAAAATAATAATGCCTTAACTTTTTAAATGGTCAAAATTCTTCTAAATTTGATAAAAACTATAAAGCAACCAAGTTATAGCTAATAAATCAGTGAAAGAAGAAAAATGAATCATAAAAGTAATTAATTAATCCAAAACAAGGCAAAAACTAGGAAAAGAAGAATAAAAATAAGAGTTTGGACAAACCAAAAGTAGCAAGATAAATTTAAACCTAATAATATAGACAATTACATTTCATACAAATGGATGGCCTAAACACCCCAATTAAAAGACAGAATTTATCAGATTAGATTTTTTTGATTTTTTAAAAGCAGAACCTATTTTTTGTTTATAAAAATCATATTCAAATATATTAACATAAATGAGATAACAGTGAAAGGAGGGAAAATGTTATATATTATGCTAACTTTAATGAAAATAAAGCCGAGTGGGTGTATTGGTATCACAGATAAGCAGATAAGTGAACAGTTAAGAACAGATAAGAAACAAAATGATACTAGGCTGCAGAAATCAATTTTAATGGCTCATATCTTTTAATACAACAGGTATACAATCAAAAATGTCTACATTTATGTGTTTGTACACTTGGTTTTAAATATTTCCTAACCATCCCATCTTTCCTGCATGAAGGAATATGATGAAGTTCACTGCTATGTATGAGAAGTAAGGTGAGTTGCAGCCTTCTCATCACCTTCAGGTGGAAAATTTCAATCCTAAATCTCCACCCTGGATCTATTTCAGAGGGACTGTAAGATTCCCAGCTACAGCTGCTCTTCAAAACCTTGTCTTACTGCTATTTCCTGTTGAAAATAGAACAGGACAGGAAGCAAGGTCAGAAGCAGAATGAGATTGAAGTCACTTCTTTGGTAACTGCTTCATTTATCAGCTAGAGACTGTAACAAGCATTGAATCAATTTGGATTGTTTGTTCAAACGCAAAGCAAAGTCAATTCTAGCTAAACAAAATAAGAAAATTTATTGGAAGGATAAAATGTAGTTTTACAGAATCTGAAAAGAATTCTAAAAACCAATCCTCATTGTAGGGGGCAAAACAACGCCCCCTCAAAATGACCATATTCAGTTCCCTAGAACCTGTGAATACGTCACCTTTTATGGTATAGGAGTATTAAAGTTGCAAATGGAATGAAGATTGCTAATTAGCTGACCTTAACATAAGGAGATGATGCCGGATTATTCAGGTGAGCCCAAGGTAGTCACAAGAGTCCTTAAAAGTGGTAAAGTGAGGCAGACAAGCAGAGTCAGATATGTAATAATGGCAACAGTCAGAGCGATACAATGTGAGGACATGCCTTTTGCTTTCAAGATGGAGTAAGGGGGCCATGAGTCAAGAAATGCAGGCAGATCCTAGACGCTGGAAAAAGCAAGAAAGTGGATTCTTACCTGGAGTCTCCAAAAAGGAATACAGCCCTGCCAGTATCTTAATTTTATCCCAATGAAACCGGTCTCAAACTTCTGACCTCCAGACCTTATATAAGACAATAAATTTGTTTTGTTTTAAACCACTAAGTTTGGGTAATTTGTTATAACAGCAATAGAAAACTAACAGTCAGGATGAATCCCTCCAGATAAATCCTCCGGGTTACTCAGTACAAAGTCTCAACTCCAGGGACATTGTCTGAGTGCCATGAGCATTCAGCAGCCTGCACATGTGTCACCTTAATTGACAGACTAAGAAGATGATATACGATGAACAAGCAACTCCTCAAACCAAAAGCAAAATTAGGGTATGTTAGTAGAAGGGGAAACAGATGTGTACAGGCAAAAACAACGGGCTTTTCTACAGTGGACAGACTTCCATCTTACCTAGCACCTACCCCAGTAGCCAACGTGGAAATAACTGAAGTTTCTCCTGACTCGCCTAACGATTTTTCTCAGTAAGAACAAATAAAACTACTGTTATCATTAAGGTATGAAATCTGAATGGCTTATAAAGAATTTAGGTCAATGTAATTATCAAACACTTATTAAGAGCTCACTGTGTCAGTCTGTGCTAAGTACTGGAGATGAAATAGACAGCAAGAAGCCTTAGTCTCTTCTCTGGAAGACAGACAAAGTAGGCTTCGAGTGTGCAATTAAATTTGTGTGTGAGTGTGTCAAGTACTATGGAAGGAGAAGTATAGATTTGGGGAGATATTGCAAGGAATTTTAATGATTAGTCACTATGCTTTATATTCACTTAAATAAGCATTTGCTTCTTCCTCTATTTGATTGCATGCTTCTTAAAATCAGAAAGCAGCTTCACCCTGGCTGGTGTGGCTCAGTGGATTAAATACCAATCTGGGAACCAAAGGGTCACCAGTTTGATTCCCAGTCAGGGCACATGCCTGGGTTGTGGGCCAGGTCCCCAGTAGGGGGCACAGGCGAGGAAACCACACATTTATATTTCTCTCCCTCTCTTTCTCATTCCCTTCCCCTCTCTCTAAAAATAAATAAATAAAATCTTTAAAAAAAAATAACAAAGATGGCAGCTTCTTCTGCTTTGTATCCACCATGATACACTTTGCACAGTAGATACTCAGTAGATGTTTAAGAATTGGATTGAATTTCCAACCAGAGCCTCTAGGGGGAAAGCAGGGAAATTTTTTAAAGAGAAAAACTGTTTATGGTGCTAAATATTCTGATATAACACTCCCTTTTAATGGGCTTCCACCCTTTGTATGTACCGAGTGCCCTCACATATATTACTCCCCAGCCTGTGACAATTCATTTCGTAAAAACATAAACATTTTCATTCCATTTGGCAGCCCTGCCTAACTACTCCTCGGGAATGGCCCAGGAGGAGCAGAACCTGCAGCTCCTGGCAAAATGCCCCTCTAGGTACTTCAGCAAACAGATCTCCAGTCAACTTTAAAAGGAACATGAAGAAACAATTAGATTTGGAGAGCTTGTCCCAGGGCTTATCAAGCAGTTAGAAAAGCATTTTAGACCCATATAGAAAAATATATGAAACAAGTTTTTATGATGCACTTCTCAAGTCCAGCTGGCTAGTTTGCAGTAATTTCCTCCTATTATTTTAGTCTGGGTTTCTGGTTGGTTAGATTTAACTGGATGGGACAAATTTAAAAAGTAACAAAGGTGTACAATTTATTCTGGGAACCCTGTCTATATTACTGTTTAATAACTGAATTCGTAGATTGTTAAAAGATTTAAATCCCAGGAAGTATAGAAGGTTCTGAAATTTTGGCTTCCACCTGGCATTTTAACCCAAAGAATCAAATGAGAGGCTTGTGAGACAAACGACAGTAACTTTGTGAGTTTGTCTGGCTTTTCAGCAAGCTGTTAAGAGGCCAGACATTCCCACAGTTTGCAGAGATCAAATATTAATAATAACAAGAAGGTCCACATTCCTCTGATGAAAAAAAATGGATGCAAAATCTATAAATCTTTCTATCCCTGTTCATTTCTATTTTGGACAAGCTGATTGGTTAGAAGGCAAGTCCCCTCAGAGCAGCTATATTGACAAAATTTTAAAGTAGTTGCCTTCATTTATTTACAAATTTTGCTATGGGAATTTCCTGCAAACGTGTATAATAATAACTTGATAAGCGAATTATTCTCTACATTTTATTTCAATTTCTTCCAAAGAAATTCCACAGAGGAGGTTTTTCCTGTTATCCATCCTCCTAAAACTATAAAAGGGTAAAAAATTCATAAATTTCTGGTGGACTTCTTGTTTTATTTTTTGCAAGACAAAGGCTCTTTGTTCTGACAGAAGTGATTTAGAAATTGCTGGCACAATTGCAAGTAAGATTCAGACCAAATGGCTGTAAACTAAGTAGCCAGATGATAGCATGTGGTATTAAGTATTTATGAAGTAATCTGGGAGAATATGCAGCTGGTCCCCTGTTCCTTAATAGATGTAAGAGTTCCCAGTATATTTCACTGATTGATTACATGAATATCCTTATTGCAGTGGTATATTAGAAAACAAGTCTTTAATCATCTGATGCCTTTTCTCAGTAAGACTATCTTTCTGGAATAAAAGGGGCATTTGTTTTCATAACAACAGCAGAAACAGCATTTACTCAAGAGAAATTCTAGATAGGAATATATTAAATATAGGTTGTATTCTAGAATTACTTAATTGGAATGAATAATGTTTGAAATGAATAATGTTATCAATAAGTCACTATATGTAAGTTAAACATCCAGCTATTCCTTAATAGGTGGGGAATATATCTTTGTGGTTTTCCAAAAAAATATCAGTTTGTTTTCCCTGACATACTGTATAAGCTCAAAGGAATGAATAGAAGTACATAATGCTCTTAGATAAATTTGATTTGAAGTTCAAAATATGTCTAAAACATGTAAGTCCAAAACTGAACAGTCTTGGCAAGTTTCAGTGACTATGAATAAAATTTCTAAATTGGAAATGTCATTTCAACCTTTTTTCCACCTCACTGTGGTGACTCATAATTGATCACTTTTGTTGCCTTAATTTCCTTTAGTACAGTGTGACCATTTCCTAGGATTATTGGGTACTGTATAATCAATCTTCTTCACTTACATTCAGTAGTGTCATATGAGGATTATCTGGTATGAAAAGAAGCATATTCATAATATAAGTAACTTTGCATAGCTGACTTTTAAAACCACTGATTGTGTTTATAAGACACCAACACTCCCAGTAGCGATGTTATTCTTGAAGCCACTTCAGGGTGCATTTCAGTGGTCATTTCCCATTGGGCCCTCTGATGTAATTCACACAGTAATGTCATGGTGGGCAATCTACAACCAAATTTAAATATAGGTATGAAATTCAGGATTTTGAATGGTATCATAAAAACAATCAAGTTGAATAATTTCATTAAGCAAAGCCTCAAGTGAAGAAAAAATGACTTTCCAAAACCACACAGCTACTTTGTGGCAGACCTGAGAATAGTATAGGAGTTTCCTCTTTCCAAGGTCAGTGTTGGATGGGCCATAGTTCATGGTTTTGGCCAACACAAAGAAGAAATTGTACTGGAACCATTTTGCTACCATGACTACAGAATCAGCCTGAATATATAGCAAAAACACACAGAAATTTCTAAGTCACAGAGACACAAGAGTGGAAAATACTCAGCATTTATTTCTTATCAGTCAATATTTTTATTATATACATACTGTAAATGTTTCATTAAGAACTTCCTATAAATCAACTAATGCAAACCAACAAAGATTAAAGGGCTGAGATTTAAGTCTATTGTTATATAGCTCTGAATAAGGAATTAGGATATTTCAGTTGAGTAACATAATTTCTTTGAAAAATCTGAGCCTTATTATACTACCTACAGATAAGAGGTCAGAGTGTCATACATCTATGGAGAAAATAAAAAGTTGCACAGAAATAGGATACATTTATCTCTCCTTCCTCACAACCAAACCATCAACAAAGAATTCTTCAGGTAAATTTTAGAGTATTTTAAAAATCTACAGTGTGAGAACAGGGAGACCAAATAAATTCAAATAATTATTTAAATAAAATCTCTGTAGCAACAAATTCTCAGCAATAGCTATAGAATCATTGGTATATCCAAGTGTTCTAAGTACTTGTTTACGCCAGCTTCATCTCCTTTTTAATTATCTAGTCCTCTGCCTTAAAGAATAATGCCAACTTTCAATTACTATTTGAAATTAACTTCTCTTTTTCCTATTTGTTAGAAATGACTTTACCCGTAGCTTATTGAAAACACGAACACCAGCCAGAGTTCTCATCACCATCTCCCCAACCATGCAACTTAAAGTACATTTGTTTCCATCTGAAAATGTGCCCAACGATTCCCAAGGCTAAATCCCACTGTCCTATGGCCTGGCTCTCCCTGCCTTATTCCATCTCTATCTTCAGTTCATTTATTTAATAAATATTTCTCTTCAATCAACCCATGGGTTCATTTCCCTCAGTCCTCAGCCCATAAATATGTTTTGGTTACTCTTAAAGTGAACAGAAACATTATTTGATCCTAATGCCTTTTCAGGTTATTTTCCTGCATTTTTCAGGCAAGCTGAGTTTACCCATTAGAAAGTATACTATAACAATGCTTAATGTGGTGGAGGAAACATCCAAAATATACTTTAAAGGTAAACACAAAAGAGCATAGGCAACATAATTGCAATTTTATGAAAAAAACAAGTACATTTGTGCAGGAAAAGGTATAAACGACTACACATGCAGAAAGACAGAGAGGACAAAGATACAGAAATCGGAAGACAGCGACTTTCTCTGGTAATCGAATTATGTGATTTTTATTTTCTTCATGCTGTTCTATACTTTCAAACTTTTCTTTTAAATTATTTTAATTACTAAAAAATTTTGAGCAGTTTTAGGCTCTCAGCAAAACTGAACAGAAAGTACAGAGAATTCCATCATGTGCCTTGTCCTCACACACACAGCTGTTGTCACCATCAGCGTCCCACACCAGAAGAGTATATTTATTACAGTCGCTGAACCTACATTGACACATCACTATCATTCAAAGTTTCTAGTCTATATTACCAGCAGTCTTGATGTTGTTGTACATTCTATGGGTTTAGACAAATTATACTAGCATTATACTATCATATAGAGTATCACACTATCCTAAAAATGCTCTGTGCTCTGCCTTTTCATCACCATTTACCCCCTTAATCTGATCTTTTTTTTTTAATTGTTGTTCAAGGTGTCTGAATTTCCCCCCACCCTCTCCCCCCACCCCTATTTCCCACCCTCAATCCTACCCCCTTTGGATTTCTCCATGGGTCCTTTATACATGTTCCATGACAGCCCTTCCCCTTCTTTCCCTGTTATCCCTTCTCCCCTCCCTTCTGGTTACTGTCAGTTGGGAGGTAGGGATGTTGGGTGGGGGGTGTGGTGAGAGGAAAATGGAGACAACTGTACTTGAACAACAATAAAAAAAAATTTAAGAATTTTGTAGTATTCGTCCTACAGATAGATGTTGTACATATTTATACCTATTTCATTTAGGGATGTTAATGTAAAAGGGATTGTGTTTTTAATTTCAAATTCTACTTATTTATTGATGATATATAATAAAGAAATTGACTTCTATATATTAATTTTCTATTTGACCACCTTCTTATAATTTCTTATTAGTTCCAAGAATTTGTTGTTGTTGTTGATGATGATTTTTTCGTTTGCTACATAGACAATCATGTTATCTGTGAATGTGACAGCTTCATTTCTTCCTTCAGAATCTGTATACCTTTTTTTTATCTTATCTAATTGCATTAGCTAGAAGAGCAGGAGTGTTTTGAAAGGAATGATGGGAGAGGAAATCCTTGCTTTGCACCTGCACTGAGTTGGAAAGTTTCGTGTTTGTCATCATTGTGATGCTAGCTGCAGGATTTTTGTAGATATTCTTTGTCAAGTTGAGGAAGTTCCCATCTATTACTAGTTTACTGAAAGTTCTTATCATGAATAAGCATTGGTTTTTACCGAAAATTTTTGCACCTATTGATATGACAATATGATGATTTTTTTTTTTTTTGCCACTGATGTGGTGGGCTACATTAATTTATTTTAAAATGTTGAACGGGTCTGGCATACTTGTGATAAATCCCACTTGTTGTGGTGTCTAATTCCTTTTATACATTTTCAGATTCAATTTACTAATATTGTATTAAGGACTTTTTGCATTTATGTTTATAAGAAATATTGGTCTGAAGTTTTCTTGTAGTGTGTTTGCCTACCTTTTGTATTAGGGTAACGCTGGCCTCAGAATTAATTAGGAAGTAATCTCTTTGCTATTGTCTTCTGAAGGAGATTGTACAGAATTGGTATAATTTCTTCCTTAAATATTTAGTAGAATTCACCAGTGAACCATTCCAGGCCTAGTGCTTTCCATTTTGGGTGAATATTTATCACTGGTTCATTTTTTTAAGATTATAGGCCTAGTCATATTGTTTATGTCTTCATGTGAGAGTTTTGGCAAATGTGACTTTCAAGAAATTGGTCCATTTCATCTAGTTTATCAATTTTTTTCATTTTTAATACAGTTGTATTCATTCATTGATCTAATATCTACAGGGGCTCAAGGGGTCAGGCTGTGCTCAGTGTAGAGACAATTGCCATGCCTATCAGCTGTCCCCTTCCCTCTCCTCTCTCCCAGGTCACTACGTACAGATAAGGGGCCTCCTGGGATCTCCCTAAAAGCCATCTGTCAGAGGCCATGGGGTTATATTTGAGGTCCGAGCTATAGAGGCAGTGCTGGGCCCATTACCACTTGGCATCAGGTCCTCTGGAAACATGGGAGTTCCAACTGGTTGCCTAGCATGAGCCAGCATGTAGATGAGCATGCAGATGAATTCATTATAGTTGTGGGTCCTTCTCTTATCATGAATCTTGAAATTCTTCCTCTTCTTCACTTCTTCCTTGCGGCAATGAGTTCTCGAGTGATGTCCCTTCTTTCATTTATCATAGTAAATTATCTTTTCTCTGTTTAGTTATTCTGACTAGAGGCCTTTCAACTGTATTGATCTTTTCAAATAACCACCTCTTGATTTTGTAAATTTTCTCTGTTGAGTTTTCAATTTCATTGATTTGTGCTCTAATTTTTATTATTTATTTCCTTATTATAATTTGAGACTTAACTTTCTCTTCTTTTACTAGTTTCCTATGGTGAAAGCTTAAATTATTAATTTTAGATTTTAATATTTTCAGGATATGCATTCAATGCTATAAATTTTCCTGTCAGTACTTCTTTAGCTTTATCACACAAATTTTGAAAAGTTGTATTTTAAGTTTCATTTAATTCAAAATACTTTTTAATATTTTTTAGGTTTCTTTAACTCATGTGTTATTTAGAAGTGTGTTGTTTAATATCCATGTATTTTAGGATTTTTCAATTATCTTTCTGTTATTGGGTTCTATTCCATTGTGGTCTAAGAATTGAAATTGTAGGATTTTATGGCTCAAATGTGGTCTGTTGACTTATGTTTCATGTAAATTTGAGAAGAATGTGTAATCTGCTGTTCTTTTGTGAAGTAGTCTATAGATATCAATCGTATCTAGTGGATCAATGGTACTGTTAAGTTCATCTATGTCCTTAATTATCTTTTTTTTAATATGTTGTATTTATTATGCTATTACAGTTGTCCCATTTTTCCCCCCTTCACTCCCCTCCACCTTGCACACCCCCACCCACCCACATTCTCCCACTTTAGTTCAGGTCCATGGGTCATACTTGTAAGTTCTTTGGCTTCTACATTTCCTATACTATTCTTACCCTCCCTCTGTCTATTTTCTACCTACTATTTATGCTACTTATTCTCTGTACCTTTTCCCCCTCTCTCCCCCTCCCACTCCCCTGTTGATAACCCTCCATGTGATCTCCATTTCTGTGGTTCTGTTCCTGTTCTAGTTGTTTGCTTAGTTTGCTTTTGCTTTTGTTTTAGGCGTAGTTGCTATCATTTTACTGTTCATATTTTTATCTTCTTTTTCTTAGATAAATCCCTTTAACATTTCATATAATAAGGGCTTGGTGATGAACTCCTTTAACCTGACCTTATCTGAGAAGCACTTTATCTGCTCTTCTATTCTAAATGATAGCTTTGGTGGATAGAGCAATCTTGGATGTAGGTCCTTGCCTTTCATGACTTAGAATACTTCTTTCCAGCCCCTTCTTGCCTGTAAGGTCTCTTTGGAGAAATCAGCTGACAGTCTTATGGGAAGTCCTTTGTAGGTAACTGTGTCCTTTTCTCTTGCTGCTTCTAAGATTCTCTCCTTCTCTTTAATCTTGGGTAATGTAATTATGATGTGCCTTGGTGTGTTCCTCCTTGGGTCCAGCTTCTTTGGGACTCTCTGAGCTTCCTGGACTTCCTGGGAGTCTATTTCCTTTGCCAGATTGGGGAAGTTCTCCTTCATTATTTGTTCAAATAAGTTTTCAATTTGTTGCACTTCCTCTTCTCCTTCTGGTACCCCTATAATTTGGATGTTGGAATGTTTCAAGATGTCCTGGAGGTTCCTAAGCCTCTCCTCATTTTTTTGAATTCTCATTTCTTCATTCTTTTCTGGTTGGATTTTCTTTCTTCCTTCTCCTCCACACCATTGATTTGATCCCAGTTTCCTTCGCCTCACTATTGGTTCCCTGTACATTTTCCTTTATTTCACTTAGCATAGCCTTCATTTTTTCATCTAATTTGTGACCAAATTTAACCAATTCCGTGAGCATCCTGATTACCAGTATTTTGAATTGTGCATCTGATAGGTTGGCTATCTCCTCCTCGCTTAGTTGTATTTTTTCTGGAGCTTTGATCAGCTCTTTCATTTGGGCCATTTTTTTTTTGTCTTGGCATTCCTGTTATGTAAAGGGGCGAAGCCTTAGGTGTTCACCAGGGTGGGGCAACCCATGTTGCTGCACTGTGACGCTGTATATGGGGAAAGGGTCCAAGAGGGAACAATGGCGATTTCTCTTTTCTCAGCTGGCTTTCAGTCACTTCCCCCACTACCCACAAGCAAATTGAGCCCTTCTGGTGCTGATTCCCAGGTGGGTGGGTCTGTGTACACAGTAGAACCATGAGGGTCTCTCCAACGAACTCTCATGTGAGGCTGGGAGTTTCTCCTGCTGCCGCTTCAACCCCCACTGGTGTTTTCAGTCAGAGGTTTGAGGCTTTATTTCCCCATGCTGGAGCCCTGGGTTGCGTGGTCTGTTTCACTCCCCAGTTGTTCCTCCTGGTTTATCTGCACTCGCACGTGGGACTGCCTCCTCCACTAGTTGCTGCTTTGCCATGAGTCCTCTCTGCCCAGCTGCCCATCTCTGCCCCTCCTACCAGTCTGGATGGATGTGTCTTCTTTAACTCCTTGGTTGTCAGACTTCCATACAGTTTGATTTTCTATCAGTTCTGGTCATCTTTTGTTTTTAAATTGTTGTTGTACTTCTTTTGGTTGTGCGAGGAGGCACAGTATGTCTACCTACTCTTCCATCTTGGCCAGAAGTACATGTCCTTAACTATCTTTTGCTGGTTGAATTTGTTCATTTGAGAGTAGAGTGTTAGTCTCCAACTATTGTCAACTAAAATTTTTGATTCACTTACTTCTCCGTACAGTTCTATCAGCTTTTGTTTCACATATTTTGATACTTTATTGTTAGGTGTATACATATTAAGAATTATTAACTCTTTTGGGTTATTGACTTATCATTGTGTCACATCTCTCTTTATCCCTAATAACTTTTCTTGCTCTGATGTCTGTTCTGTTTGAAATTAACAAAGCTACTCTTACTTTCTTTTTATTATTTTTAGCATATTATATCTTTCTTCATTTCTAGATTTTTAATGTATGTGTGTCTTTATATTTAAAATGAGTTTCTTGTAGATAACATATAGTTGGTCTTGCTTTTTGAATCACTCTTACAATCTGTCTTTGAAGTTTAGACCATTGACATTCAAAGTGATCATTGATATAGTTGGATTAATATCTATCATATTTATTACTATGTTCTATTTGTTGCCCTCATTCTTTATCCCTATTTTTTTCTTCCACATTTTCTTTGCCTTTGTGTTTTTATTGTTTTCTATATTTTCAAATTTTCCAAAAAATAAACAATATTTTTTTAAATTTCAAAAACTCAAAAAGACTTATTATTTGATAAGTGAATAAAAATGTCTTGGTTTATTTCTCTGTTTCTTATCTTCAGGCACAACACATGGTAATGGAAATCTTGAGAACATTTTTTCTACCTCTTGTGTTCTGCAATTTCATGTCCATTCCTGCTCTTCTTCTTTGTTTACCTCTCCCTCTTCTTTTCACCAAATTGGGACATTTCCAAAAATTCTGTCTTCAATTCTCTTGCCCATCTTACTCTTTGCTAGTACATGGAAAACTCCAAAATTCTCTTTATAACTCCATCAATCACCTCTACAAAAGTCAATTCTAATATTCATTTCCAGCCTTGCCAACAGGATACTTACTTCTCTTGAATACCACACCTCTACCTCAAATGAAACATCTCAAAAACCCATGCTGACCTCTTACCACTTCAAGCCAGTTCTACCCTTAACTTCACCGCTTGTTTTCATTCATTTCCCCATCAAAGTATATCATTGAAGCCTGTGCTTTTCCCCTATATATTTAGCCAAGTGTTGTGTATTTTCCATTTATGTTTTAAATAATCTCTTATAACTGTCCCTTTCATTCCATTACCATTGCCTCCATCTCAATTTAGTCTTTTATCACTTTGTGATTAGACTCTGGAATAGCCTTCTTATTATTCTCATCACTGAATCTCTTCTCATTGTCTCTCAAATGTAAGTTATTTTCTTGCTGCTCAACATCACATGAAAATGAGAGTGAAAAATCTTGGGTTCTGCCCCAAACTGTGGTATCAGATTCTGCATTTTAACAAGCCTGCAAAATAATACATTCACTGAAGTTTATAAAGCTTTGGCTTATTTGTACCACAATACCTCCTCACTTGTAGAATATTCTCTTCTCTAGTAAAACTCCTGAAATTCAGTTGTCCTCCTCCATGATGCTGCCCCATACCACTCCAGTTCACCATGCTCACTCTTTCACAGAATGCCTATTGTTTCCACTCATTTTGGCATTTAATATTCTATTTATTTTTTTCTCAGAACATGTTGGCCTTCCCCAAGTAGATTGTAAATGCCTGAGCAAAGGCTTTATTTGCTTTCCCCTATACATCTGGATAGATGATAAGTGTTCATAGATCAAATAAATTGGTTCAATACTTTCTAGGCTGAAAATTATTAAGTGTTTACACATTTTAGAAACATTTTATTTGATTTCATACCATATGCTACTCACTTTTTAAAGTTTATTCTATGCCTCAGAAGAATTCAAATATATATTTGTTTCCCTAAATAACTTGATCAAAACATTTCTACTTGTAGTATATTTCCCTAAAATAACAGCTAAGACTCATTGATTTAGCTCTATGTTCAAAACACTTGTCAGCTCAATGTATTTAAACCTTAATATTCATCAAACAAATGTGTTCTATTGCTTTCCAGATGTATTTTACAGATGGAGAAAACTAAGGCACAGAAAAGTTAATGGCTTTGCCTAGAGTCACACAGTGGTAAGTGGTGGAACCAGGCTGGGAATTCATAATGATTCTTATCTATTGGGTATACAGCCTACTTCATTTGTCTACATAATTAACATGCATTATTGATTCCCATTAATCAGAATTACATGAAAAAGTTAAGAGATATAAAGATTAATTATAAGATGCTTGTAAGACATTTGACTCCTTGAGAAAGCAATTAAATAGGTATGGAAAAAACTCTACATTTAGACTGTTAGGTAATTCTTATTCATCACTATTAATCCATACGTGTGAATCTATATGGATTAACAACGTCTCTAGTTGCTTTAAATGTAAAGCTAGAACAGCTAAATGGTAATCACTTAAGTACAACCTTAAGAATTTGCTATTATTTGGATATGTGTCAAGGTCATTGCCTTCCAATAACTAATCGTTTCCTGAAAAGTCTATACAAGAATAATGATGTGTTCATTAAAGTTAATACCATATGACAATGTTGTGCTTACTAGAAAATTTAAAATAATCCAAATTTTTAATAACAAAATTAAACTTAGTGTGCAAAGGTGCATAGGTCAGGGAATAATCCAACCAATATTTTGTTGACACCTAAAGCATTACAAAAACAGAAATATAAACTGGCAATTACATTGAATTATATTTCATAAGAATATAAATAATAAGCCTCTTCATGAGTGTATTTCAATAATGTGTGTTTTTTTCTAATGGACCACTCCACAGCAGGGTATGGTAGACTAAGAAAAACAAGGGTTTGAGAGCCAGGCAGGCCTGAGGCTGAATTCCAACTGATTGCTAACCTTAAACAAGCTACTAAACTTCTTAGGATTCATATTTCCTATGCTGGAAAGTAAGAATAAAGTGTCTTTGTTACTAGGCTTTCTAAGAATAAATCTAATGTATTTAAATTTCTTTAAATTGTTTAAATATTACAGGCAACATTACCACCTCTGGCAGAGTAGTGACCAGTGCTATTGTAAGGGTTGCAAATAGGGCAATAAATGCACGTGTTTTTCTTTTTATTGTTTTTCAGGAAAAAATATAGAATGCTTCATGAATTTGTGTGTTACCCTTGCACATGGGGCCATGGTAATCTTCTCTCTATTGTTCCAATTTTAGTATATGTTCTGCTGGAGCAAACACAAATATAAATGCACTTTTAAAATGTAACTTTAGCAAGTTAGCAAAATAGGAAGCCACAGATTTTGTTCCCTCACAGAGACACCAACTTAACTATATATTGTCTAAAAACCCTTTAAGAGAATTCCAGAAACCAGTTTAAAAAGTCACAGTAACCTGAGAAAGTGCAAAGACCAGTCACATTGAAATAGATAAGAAAAGTTTCACCCATAAGAACCCCTCCCCCAAGCCAGCACAGAAACAGCCTTAAAGAAATGGAGGTCTAAGAATTATAAGACAAAAAATCAAAATAATCATTTTAAAGAAGCTCAATGAACTGCAAGAGAAAATGGACAACTAAAGCAAAATCAGGAAAAGTATGCATGAACAAAATGAAAATATAAACAAAGAGATAGATACTCTTAAAAAACAGAAATTCAGGAATTGAATAATACAATAACTGAAATAAAATATTCACTGGGAGAGCTTAACAGTAGACTTAAAGGAGAAAGAATCAGCAAAAAAAATGACTTGAAGATAAGTCATTTGAAATTATCAAGTCAGCAAAACAAAAAGGAAAAAAATTGAATAAAAGTGTAAAAAATCTAAGGAAGTAACAGGGGCAGAGAGTATTTTTAAGAAATAATGACTGGGGACAAAGCATAGCCTCGGAACCACCACCAGGTCTGGTCTTGGCCCATGACACCTATTGTGACACCCACCCACCCTGTGTCCACCATTGTAGCCATGAGAGTATAGATGGAGACCATCTACTGCAGAGGTGGGCATACCTTCTTGAAACATGGGCAGACCTGCATGCTAAACTACATGGGGATGCTTACAGATGGAAAGAAATTTGATTCCTCCTAGGACAGAAACAAACCCTTTAAGTTTATGCTAGGCTGGGAAGAAGGGGTTGCCCAGATGAGTGTGAGTCAAAGACCCACACTGACTATCTCCCCATACTATGCCTATAGTATAACTGGGCACCCAGGCATCACCCCACCAAATGCCATTCTTGTTTTAATATGAAGCTTCTAAAACTGGAATAACAGGAATGGCACACTTCCTGAGCTCCCTGTTCTTGGATGTTCCATGGAGGGATCTGATACCCACAGTGAATGCACACAAATCTGTACAGAGCTCTTCATGATGTTCCACTGCACTCCCTACAAACACCTGCCCTGACTGTGTTCTGTCAAACAGCTTTGCTCTTCCTCTCTCTCTTCATATGTGTGTTGACCTAACTACATGCCATGAACCTCAAATAAGTCTTTTTGTTTTCATTTTGGGGTGAAGATTCAGTTGCAGTCTTTTGGATCTAGGCTTCCAATTAAATACTAGTCAAGTATTAACAGCACACCTTGGGAACAGGAATTGGTGTGTAGGGAGAGGGAAATGAAAAAATATTTATTCCATCTTACTTTTGGGTGAAATTTTTATCTATTATATATTAAACATTAAAAAATTATTGTTGTTCAAGTATAGTTGTCTCCATTTTCCCACCACCTTTCCCCATTGCCCCACCCATCCACTCCTCTCACCCTTGATCCTACCCCCCTTTGGCCTTTTACACATGTTCACGGACAACCCTTCCTCTTTTTCCCTCCTTTATTCCCTCCCACCTCTCCTCTAGTTACTGTCAGTTTGTTCTTTATTTCAATGTCTCTGGTTATATTTTGCTTACTTGTTTGTTTTGCTGATTAGGTTCCACTTATAGGTGAGATCATATGGTATTTGTCTTTCACCCCCTGGCTTATTTCAATTAGCACAATGCTCTCCAATCCATCCATGCTGTCATGGAAGGTAGGAGCTCCTTCTTTCTTTCTGCTGCATAGTATTCCATTTTGTAAATATACCACAGTTTTTTGATCCACTCAATTACTGACGTGCACTCAGGTTGCTTCCAGCACTTGGCTATTATAAATTGTGCTTCTGTGAACATTGGAGTGCATAGGTTCTTTTGAATTGATGTTTCAGGATTCATCAATTCAAAACATCAATTGAAATGAGGTGAGAGAAATTATTACTGCCTAACCCCCAACCATCACCCCAGCATTACGAATAAATTTCAAGTTTTATTATTGCAATAAAAGTGCTTTACACTGGCTTTCCAAAAATGGAGGGGGAGAGAAATAATTACCACTACTTCCAAAATTTTAGGAAAGAAATAGGAAATCAGAACCAATAAACTCAGAAGATTCCAACTAGGATAAACCCAAAGAAACTCACACAGAGACAATTATAATCAAACTCTCAAAGGTCAAAGATACAGAGAAAAATTATGAAAGAAGCAAAAGAAAAGCAACTCATCATGTACAAGGGCACTGCCATAAGATTACAGTAGGTTTCTCAACAGAAATATTAGAAGCCTGTAGGAGTGTAATGATATATTCAAAGTACTGAAAATATATAATGCCAACCAAGAATACTGTATCTAACTAAACTATCCTTCAAGAAATAAAAGAGAAATAAAGATTTTCCAAGATAAACAAATATGGAGAGATTTCATCACCACTAGACATGCCTTTAAAAAATACTAGAGTGAGTCTTCAGAATTATAATGGAAGGATGCTAGATGACAACATGAAAATATAAAGCGTTTTGATAAAGGTAAGTATATAGACAAATACAAAATTCTGTAATACTGTAATGATAGTGTGTAAATCAATTTTAATTGTGATATAGAACTTAAAGCATAAAATGACTGTAAGTATGAAACTGTGAAAATGGACACAAAATACAAAAGATTTATTTTGTGACATTGATAACATAAAGAGGGCAAGATGTAAGGGAGTAGGGGTTTTCTATGCGATTAAAGTTAAATTGTTATCAGTTTAAAATACATTGTTACAACTGTAAGATGTTTTAATAACCCCCATGGTAGCCACATAGAAACATCTGTAAAGGATACAAAAAAATATATAAAGATTCAAGGTATGTCACCACAGAAAAAGTCAATCAAAGAAGGCAGTAAGAGAGGAAAGGGGTACAAAATAATTATAAGATATACAGGAAACATTTTAATAGCAATAGTAAGTCCTTCCCTATTTATAATTGCTATAAAGGTAGATGGATTGAACTCCCCAAAACAAGGCATAGAGTGGCTTAATGAATTTAAATAAAACAAAATCAATCCATGTGCAGTCTACAGATGTCTCATTTTAGAGGTAACACGTAGTCTGAAAGTGGCAGGATAAAAAAAGATATTGCATGGAAATGGCAACCAAAAGAGAACAGTGTGGACAAACTTAGATTACACAAAATCAACATCAAGTCAAAAACTGCACTGAGAAGAAGAACATTATTATGTAAGGTCAAAGTATCGATTCAACAGGAAAATATAACAATTATAAATATATATGCATTTGACAGCACAGCACCTAAATATGTGAAGCAAAGATTGACAGAATTGAAGGAAAAATAGACAGTAACACAATAAAAATGAGATTTCAATATCCCACTTTCAATAATGGATAGAAAAATGAGACAGAATAAAAATAAGGCGAGTACATGAACAATACTATAGCAAGTGAAATTCAAAAGTATATACAGAACATTCCATCCAACAGAAGCAGAATACATATTGTTTTCCAGTGTACATAAATCTTTCTCCAGTTAAGTTCAGTTAGGCCACAAAAGAAGTTTTAACAAATTTAAGAAGATTAAAATCACACCAAGAATCAAAACAATATGATCCTGGCATAAAAAGAGACACGTAGACTGATGGAACAGATTACAGAGGAAATAAATCCTTGTGTATATAGTCAAATGATCTTCAATCAACATGCCGAGGCTACACAATGAGCAAATTATAGTCTTTTCAGAAAACAGTGCTGGGAAAAGCGATATCCACATGCAAAGGAATGAAGTCATGCTCTTACCTTAAACCACATACAAAAAATTAACTCAAAATGCCTTAAGGACTCAAAATAAGCACTAAGACTATACAACTCCTAGAAGAAAACATAGGGAAGATCTTTATAACATTGGATTTAGCAATGATTTCTTGAATATGATGTCTAAAGCATAGACAACAAAAGCAAAAATAGAGAAATGGCACCACATCAAACTTAAAAACCTCTGTGAAGAAAAGAAACAACCAACAGAGTGAAAGGCAACCTACAAAATATGAGAAAATATTGTAAACCATATATCTTGTAATGGGTTAATATTTACAATATACAAAGAACACCTACAAGTCAACAACAATAAGAATAACAAGATTAAAAAGTAGGACATGAACTTGAAACAGACATTTATTTCTCCAAGGAAGATACACAAATGGTCAATGAGCATGTGGAAGAAGGCCTAACATCACTAAAAATCAAGGAAATGAAAATCAAAACCACAATGAGATATCACCTAACATTTATTAAGGTGACCACTATTAAAAAAAAAAAACAGAAAATAGCAAATAATGGCAAGAATGTGGAGAAATTGAAGCTCTTATGCATTGTTGGTGGAAATGTAAAATGGTTCCACCACTATGAAAAACAATATGGTAGTTCCTCAAAAAATTAAAAATAGAATTACTGTATGATCCAAAAATCCCACTTCTAAGTATATACCCAAAAGAATTGAAAGCAGGAACTCAAATAGGTATTTGCACATGCTTTCATTATAATATTATTCACAAGAGTTAAGATATGGTAGCAACATAAACATCTACTTACAGGTGAATGGGTAAAGTACAGGTGACATATACATGCCATTGAATATTATTCAGAGTGGGTCAACTACAATGTGGATGAATGTTGAGAACATTATGCTAAGTGAAATAAGCCAATCACAAAAAGATGTATACTGTATAAATTCACTTATATGAGGTATCTTTTATAGTCAAACCCTTAGAAACAGAATGTATAAAAGTAATTGTCAGGGCCTAGGAGTAGGGGTAAAAAGAGAGTTTTATTCAATAAGTATAGTTTCAGTTTAGCAAGATAAAATAGTCCTAGAGACACACTGCACAACGATGTGCATATAGTTAACACTACTAAACCACTTAAAAATGACTAAGATGGTAATTTTTGTGTAGTGTTTTTTATCATAATAAAAAAATGTGTGTATGGCGTATTTTAATAAACCAAGTCTTCAGTTATTTCAAAAACAAAGACCTATCTCTGCCTCTTCAGGGTAATCTTGTGGCATTTAAAAGCTTCAGCCTTTTAATTCCTGCTCCTTCCTGCTGAGAGCCCTGAGCTGTTCTCTATGTACTCCACCACGTCTACTGTGCAGTCTCTTTGTGTTCTTCGCTGCAATAGTAACCTCTCTGTGCATTCCATCTTTCAAGTTGTGTAAAGTTCTTCACTTTTTTTTTTTCTCAGAGGGTGTGTGGGGGTGGGGGAGTCAGCATGATTATATTTTAATTTAGAAAATGTGACATCTGGACATAAAATGAAAATAAATATTAAATTAATGGAAGTGATAATTAACAGATAGGCCAAAAAGTTCTTAAATAGACTTATTGCAACCAGAAACTCTCAACTACTATAGTTAAAATGGACCAATCTTAATAGTTTATCACAGCAAGGCAGAGAAGGGACTTTGTGTTTTATTCCACAAGCTGTTCTCACTCCCCAAACTTTTTCTGGGAAAGCTATTATCATGGTACCAAGATGAAATTTTTAACATCTTTCTTAAATACCACATATTTTGTCTTTAAGAACTAAAGTTAATTTAAATAGGTTCCTTTTTTAATTTCCAACCAATTTTGTGTTTGCAGGATAATAATAGTGAACTAAGAAGACTATTATATCAAAAATATGTTAAATAATTCCTCAGGTTTTCCCAAAAGCATGGATGATTATGCACATTCTGAAGTATGTTTTATCCTGAATAAAGCAGAACGTGAGAAACAAGTTGGTGATAAAAAATGATTAGGATATCGGCTGTGTGACATCCTGGTTGCTGTGGGTATGGAGAGCTGAGTTGCTGCATTAACACTTTCCTAGAGTTTTATGTTTACGATGAGTTGTTTTGTTTCTGTAGACTTTAGACTGTTGGTGAATATAAAGGGCATTAAGAAGAGCCATGGAGAGAAGTGGAGACTGCTGGCAACATCACAGGAATTGCCTGTGGCATCCCTCTTGCTTCCTACATTGGTGGGTGTACAGGGGGGATATCTTTTCTTTTTGTCATAATATTAATAATTTAATATCAAAAGAACCTTGTAGTTACTTCTGGTAGGTGAAAATGTTTTCTATTTTGCTAGACTCATTCCTCAAGCTATGGGGCTTATAATCAAAACTTAAACTTACTTTTATTACTATATATTATGAAAAAGGTAAAAACATAATGTGAAATTAATAGCCATACTTTTATGTAGATCTTTGTTCCAGGAGTCTGAGCAGGTTCTGTGGTGTCTGTCAGAGATAAAGGTTATTGTCTCCACTAACTCCTTCACTGAGTTAAGTGGTACTGATTGCTAAGTTACAGCTATTTTCACAGTGTCACTGCTGAGCCTTCCACCAGAGAACTGTCTCATAAATAGTAATTACGTTCAGTGTTGATTATAAAACCAATTTAAGATAGCTAGTGTAGCTTAAAGGGTATATTTGAAGAATTCAGTGAAACTCATACCTTCCCTACAAAAGAATCTAGAACATGAACTGCACCAAAGAAAAACTACCAAAAACACACAATTGCCAAATAACAGACTTTTATTCATGCATGTGACAAGTATTTCCTGAGTGCCCTCTATGTCCCTGGTGCCATGGCAGTATTAGAACTATAAACATAAAAGACACAATACCTACCCTCAGGTAGGAAAGTGTCCAGTGGAGAAGTTAGGAAGTTGTCTGCTATTTCTCTAAGTGTGGAAAACACCTAAGCAGACTGCTATGGGGTGGGGCGGGGGGTGGGGGGGTGCAGGAGTACTTGACTCTTTCTGGTAGCATTAGGGATGGCTTCTAAATACACAGCATTTTTAGATGAATTTTGAGGAACCATGGTTTAAATAGGTACCTTTCTTCTTTTCCATTCAGTGGGAATGGTGATGAACTGAGCTACCAGCCACTCACATGGATTATCTCTGAACTTCATGAGGTGGGTACTATTATGTCCCTCTTTTTGACAAAGGGAAAAACTGAGACTTGGAGAAGTAAAGTTAACTTGCTCAGAGCCACAAAGCTAGTAAGACAGACAGCTCAGATGAGATTTCAGACAAGCCTATCCTCTCACCTTGCTTTCTCAGTGCCTGCACACAGCTGTTTATTCTGATTGGTAGGGTGAGAAGGACAAGGCAGGCAGATGAAGCAGTTGGTAGAGAGTTCTGAGTGCCTAAAACTGACAGTGCATCTAGCAGAATGCTGGCAGTGGAAGCCAGCCCAAGCATGGTTCTGGCACTGAGGGGCATATATGCCCTGTCCAGGAGCCAGCCAACCCTTTATCTTCATATTCTCTGTGAAAGTTGGTCCAACTTTTTCCTGACATGTTACCTCTTATGACCTAAGGATGTAGCCACCTAACCTGTATCTGGAGGCTAGTACCAACAGTCCCAGACAGATAGATATTTGGTAGGAGAAATGGATAAAGGGGGATCTAGAGGCCCCAATTCTGAGGTGCAGCACATTCTCCCTGGTCACCCCTGACCCTAATGTGGGCTCTTGTTCTATTCCCAAAATTGAAGCCTCACCATAAACCCTATTTCTGGAAACAGATTCTAATGTATTCTCTGTTCCAGCAACCTGGACTCAGAAATGTGTCCATGACTCTGCTCCCCCAGCACAGTAAGCCCTCTGCTACACATGCTAGTGTATTTCATGCCCCAGATCTGCCAGGGTGCTCTATTCTGCCAAAATTAACTGCTTCTACCCATCCAATTTGAATTTAGAATCATTTAACTTAAGCAACAGTAATCCACTTTTAATTATGATACAGACAGGAAAACCAATGTTGGAGAGTGAACATGATGAGTTGACACCTAAACAAATCACCAGTGATAATATAGACATAATTTAAAAAGTAATAATCATGGAACTAAATTATTCATCTATATTAAGTTCAAGAACAGATAATGCTAGTTTCTGTTCTTCATGATGGAAGTCAGAAAAATAGATTCCCCTTATGAGAGAGCCTTATGAATTAGAAAGGGGTAAGAATGAACTTATGGGGTAACGGAAGTGCTGTTTATGTCATCTTGATCTGATTGATGGTCATACTTAATATTTGAGCATTTTCCTGCATGTAAATTATACCTCAATTTTTAAAATGCAGAAGTAAAAGAGAGTAGACAAAGTTTGAGAACTGATTCATTTGATCTGTTCTTGATTTTCAAATATGTTTCTCCTTAACCACACAAGACAGACAAATGTCTGTATCGAAATGGTTTTCTTCTTTTACAAGGGCAGATATTTCACCTCTTGCCATCAAATCCTACTAATTTTACTTAGTGAAAAATAAAATTATTTAATGTGGATCAGAGAAAGACAAAATTTTCAAAATGTTTTCTTCTGTATCCTAAAACATGAAGCATGCCTAGTAAAAATGGGCAACTGTAAGGACAAACTAAATTCACCTACATTTTAGTTCCACCCAAGATGGAGGTGTAGGTAGATACACATTGCCTCCTCACACAACCAAAAGAAGGACAACAACAAATTTACAAACAAAAAACAACCAGAACTGACAGAAAATCGAACTATATGGAAGTCCAACAACCAAGGAGTTAAAGAAGAAACATTCATTCAGACCAGCCAGAGGAGCAGAGAGGACATGGGACAAGGTGGTGGCTGGAGGACCGGGGTGGGTGAGGCAGTGGCTGGTGGACTGGGCTATCCCATAATTGTGTGTGGATAAACCAGGAGAAATAACTGGGGAGCAAGACAGAGCAGACAACCTAGGTTTCCAGTACTGGGAAAGAAAGCCTCAAAACCTCTGCTCAAAAATACCTGTGGGGGTTGAGGCAGCAAGAGAAACTCCCAGCCTCACAGGAGAGTTTGTTGGAGAGACCCACAGGGTCCTACCACATACACAAACCCACCCACCTGGGAATCGGCACTAGAAAAGCCCAATTTACTGTAGGAAATGGAGGAAGTGACTGAAAGCCAGCCAAGAGCTGAGGAAGCATCATTGCTCCCTTTTGGATCCCTCCCTAACATACAGCACCACAACACATTGATTTGGGTTGCCTGCCTGGATGAATACCTAAGGCTCCGCCCCTTACGACCTAACAGGTATACCAAGACAAAAAAAAAAAAAAAATGGCCCAAATGAAAAACAGATCAAAGCTCCAAAAATAGAAATATGTGATGAAGAGATAGCCAATCTGTCACATGCAGAGTTCAAAACACTGGTAATCAGGATACTCACAGAAATGGTCTAGTATGGTCACAAAATAGAGGAAAAAGTGAAGGCTATGAAAAGTTAAATAAAGGAAAATGTACAAGGAACCAACAGGGACAGGAAGGAAACTGGAGCTCAAATCAATGGTTTGGAGCAGAAGGAAGAAATAAACATTCAACCAGAACAGAATGAAGAAACAAGAGTTCAAATAAATGAGGAGAGGCTTATGAACCTCCTCCAGGACAACTTTAAATGTTCCAACATCTGAATCATAGGGGTGCCAGAAGGAGAATAGGAAGACCAAGAAATTGAAAACATAATGAAGGAGAACTTCTCTAATCTGGCAAAGGAAATAGATTTCCAAGAAGTCCAGGAAGATCAGAGAGTCCCAAAGAATTTGGACCCAAGGAAGCACACACCAAGGCACATCATAATTCCATTATCCAAGATTAAAGATAAGAAGAGAATCTTGAAAGCAGCAAGAGAAAAGGAGAGGGTTACCTACAAAAGACATCTATAAGACTATCAGCTGATTTCTCAAAAGAAACTTTGCAGGCAAGAAGGAGCTAGCAAGAAGTATTCAAAGTCATGAAAGTCAAGGACCTACATCTTAGAACACTCTAGCAAAGCTATCATTTAGAATAGGAGAGCAGATAAAGGGCTTCCCGGATGAGGTCAAGTTAAAGGGGTTCATCATCACCAAGCCTTTATAATATGAAATGTTAAAGGGACTTATCCAAGAAGAAGAAGATGATCAAAATTATGAGCAGAAAAGGACAACAATCTCACAACTATCAACAACTGAACCTAAAAACAAAAACAAAAACAAAACAAACTAAGCAAACAAGTAGAACAGGAAGAGAATCACAGAAATGGAGATCACATGAAGGGTTATCAGTGGGACAAGGGAGGGGGAAGAATAGGAAAAAGGGAATAAGAAGCATAAATGATAGGTACAAAATAGACAGGGGGAGGTTAAGAATAGTATAGGAAATAGAGAAACCAAAGAACTTGTATATACGACCCACAGACATGAACTAAGGGGTAGAGGGTTGGAATGCTGGTTGGAGGGTGGGTGCAGGGTGGAGGGGAATAAAGGGGGAAAAAATGAGACAAGTATAATATCATAATCAATAAAATATATTAAAAATAAGAAAATAAAAAAATTCACCTAGATTTTTTGTAATTAAAATTGATTGCATTTACCTGGATACATCAAGGTTATTTTTGTGATTTGTTATCTATTTATTTATTTTAATTGGAGTTGACATACAATATTATATTAGTTTCAGGTGTACAATAAAGTGATTTAATATTTATGCACCTTATGAAGTGATTAGCACACCGTCTAGTAACCATCTGCCACTGTACAGTTATTATATTACTAATGACATGTCCCACGCTGTACATTACATCCCCATGACCATTTCTCTCAATGGAAGTTTGTACTTCTTAATCCTTTTTAACTTTTATACCAATTCCTCCACCTCCACCCCTCTGGCAACCATCAGTTTGCCTTCTATATCTGTGAGTCTGTTTTTTTTGTTGTTGCTGTTCATTTGTTTTGTTTTTTTAGATTCTATACATAAGTCATAAATGAGATCATATAATATTTGTCTTTGTCTGACTTACTTCACTTAACATAATACCTCCTACTATAGCCATCCAGGTTGTCACAAGTGGCAGGATTTCTTTCTTTTTTATGGCTAAGTAATATTCATACATAAGACACCTAAGTAGCTCCCATATTTGGGAACCATACATACAGTAATATTGCAGTGAACACGAGCATATAAATCTTTTCAAATTACTAATTTGTTTTTGTTTTCTTTGAATAAATACCCAGTAGTGGAAATTCTAGGTTGCATGGGAATTCTATTTTTAATTTTTTGAGGAAACATTCCTACATTTGAGGAATGTTTTTCATAGCAGCTGCACCAATTTACAATCCCACCAACAGTGCAAGGGCTTCCTCACTAACACCTGTTCTTTGTTGTCTTTTTGGTGCCATTCTAACAGGTGAGAGATAATATCTCATTGTGGTTTTGTTTGCATTTCCTTGGTAGTTAGTGATATTGAGCATCTTCTTCATGTGTCTGTTGGCCATCTGTATAGATCTGTCCAAAATATATCCAGCCATGTAATACGAAAAATAGAGACATTTATTGAAAAAGATGCAAGATTCAAGAAACATTGTACATAGGACAATGATGCCTCAATCCCCTTCAAATAGACACCTTGGGACCTCACGCAGTTTTCCTGGCATCTCTTCCACTGTTCAAAACCCTCTGCAAAATCTTTTTGTTGGAATTGCCATCAGCTGCCTCATCGTATTTTCCCTAATTTCATCAACGGTCTGAAATTTCTTCCCCTTCAAAGGTGATTTTAGTTTTGTGAAAAGACAGAAGTCACTGGCCACCAAATCTGGGCTGTTGGGAGTCTGAGTCACCTGGGTTGCCAGACTTTGTTGATTGCAGCCTGTACAAGTTCAACATTCTCAGGTGTTGTGCTTCTTGTAGGCCTTCCAGAGTGTGGATCGCTTTCAACAGATTCTCAACTGTCTCTGAAAGCCACATTTTCATTTGTGCTGCACTCATCATATCGTACCCAAAAGCCTTCTAAATCATCCAAATTTTCCACAGAGGAATGTTCAAGCTTAATGCAAAATCTGATGCAGATTCATTGCTCTACTCAGTAATTTTGAATGTGACAGCCACACAGTACACATGTTCACTCGATGGTGTCTACTGCCCGCATTGAGTAGTATCATGAAGTTGCCTTTGTTCACGCATATGCATTCAAGTCCACTGTCCCTGGCTGCCAGGTTACATCAATGTTATGCAAACTGTTCTCGTTATATTACCAATGGCTGGACTTTTTCTGGACATACCTTCATATCTTCTTTGGAGAAATATCTATTCAGGTTCTCTGCCTATTTTTTAATCAGATTGGCTTGCTTGTTTGTTTTTTTTAATGTTGAGTTGTATGACTTCCTTATGTACTTTAAATATTAACCCCTTATTGGGTATATATTTGCAAATGATATATTTTGCTATGCAAAAGCTTTTTAGTTTGATATAGTCCCATTTTTAAAGTTTTGCTGTTTTTTCCCTTGCCTGAGGAGATATCTAAATAATTGTTGCTCAGGGAGATGCCAAAGAGTTTACTGCCTGTGTTTAGTTAGAGGTGTTTTATTGTTTCAAGTTTTACATTTAAATATTTAATTCATTTCGAGTTTAGTTTTCTGTATAACATAAGAAAGTGGTCTAGTTTTTTTTGCATGTATCTTTCCACTTTTCTCAATACCATGTACTGAATAGACTTTTTCTCAATGTACATTTTTGCTTCCTTTGACGTAAATTAAGTGCCCATATAAACATGGGTTTATTTTTGAGCTCATTATTCTGTTCCATTGACCTGTGTGTCTCTATTTTGTGCCAGTACCATACTGTTTTGATTACTATATAAGGCGGTTTATTTTTTTCTTGGCTATCTGTAGCTAAGCATTGCTTGGTAAAAACAGTGTTTTTGAAACAAAGCTACATAATTATGGCCTCTTTATATTCTTTTAATTTTTCTCTTCATTATGCTTTTTTCCTCTACCTGAGGATTTAAACATTGCTCATTCCTTATATTGAAAATTAAATATTGCATGTTAACCTCTAAAATGCAAATTATTTTAAGAACTTCAGTAAGAGCAATTACCAGTTAATTAATTACATTAACTATCATGCAACTACCATATAGAATCACTCTTTAGGGCATATGATCAATGAATTAAATATCTTTGTGGGTACGATTTCAAAATGACTTAGGGATGAAATCATGTTAAGCTAAAGTGGAGATAATGCATTATTTAATAGCGCCCAAACTGAATTCTGATTGCCTGCATAAACAGCACATCAATCTTACCATCTTCTAGGGACATAAGAGATAGAATTCCCTATCACCTGACACAAAATAAATATGAAAAAGTCTTCTGTAAATTTTTGGTTTTCAAGTATACTAGACAATTGAAAATTGAAATAGAGTTTTCAGTTATTCTCAAAATTGAATTTTGTCACAAGATGACAAGTTGTATTTAGAGTACAATGAGCTATTGGCTAAGGTTGGTGACAACTGTCCCAGCAATTATGGAGAAAATGTTTAAGGGTTCCTGCTCCCTCTTCCTAGCTTTCTCACAAAAATAAAGTAAGGTTCAGTCTTAAATTAAAATTTTGGCATTGCATATATTTTGTTGAATTATTAAACAAATTTAATCACAGAAATTCTATTTCAGCATGTTTTATATATTTGGGGTATAAATAACTTGTCAAATAAACTGTAGAGTAAGTCTAGTTACAGAGTTAGAATAGTGTGTTGTCTTCAATAAAAAACTCCTCCACAAATCTGCCATATTTTAATACAAGATCATTTTGACCTTGTAACAACCCAGTATTTGTGACCTCTCTATTCCAGTGAAATACTTGTTAAAACTATTGTAATTATTTGTTAATGTGTCTCTACAATTGAATAATTGGCTCCCCAAAGTAAGGGATAATGTCTCTTATATGTTTGTCTCCCTAAGGCCTACTGGTCTGGTATATAAAGGATTCCCAGCACATATCTGATGGAATAAATGAATTAATTATTCTTACCTCCTCTATTGCAATACCTGATTCTCTCAAACAAATATTCACTTCATTCCTCACCTTTCCCACAATATCTCTAACTCTGGCTTTTTTTGCAAGTATATTTCATAACATTCTTAGGCCCTAGAATCTACTTTTAATTGATTTGGCTCTTAATTCCATACTAGTCTCATTAAGTCTCTCATTTTACTAACCTGTACAATATCATGGCATCCTTCTAAAGAGTCCTTGATATTGAAATCATTAAATCAAATTGTTTCCACAAAATATTAGAGTCTGAGAGCTGGAAGGACCTTAGCCCTTCCCCTCATGTTCCAGGAAAGGAAACTGAGAACCACAGAAAATAAGCCACTTGCCTCAAGTCATCTATTATTTTTTCTCTCAGGTCTGTTTTTTTTTAGTTGATATTATAATTCAATACTTCTATCAAAGAATTCATCTCATTGGAGAGATAAGTAATTCGGACTAGAAAGAATAAAATAATCTGGAGACAGAGTTTCCCTCACAAATAACAAAAATGAGCCCCCCATTGTGGGAAATGGTAGACAAGTATATTATGTGGGGCAGTGATGTAAGCTGCATCCCTGAAACTCTGAAATACTCCAATCAGAAATTAATCCATTAGTGCTCAAAAATGTTGAATATAGTAAAACTTGTGTTTTCCCTTCATTCTTTTCCAAATTTTCTATAATCAATAGGCATAATTTTTATGGCCAGATAAAACAAAATTTACCCTATTTTTCATGAACAGGCCTTTTTACTTTTACTTCAGAATTCCCTATTAAATATTAATATGCCCTTAATAGGATAAACTTCTTGAAGTTCACAGAACACATCAGGCAGACCACCTAGAAAGTATCATTCTGAGAAAGCAGGATACTGGGGTGGTTTGGGGGGAGTGAGAATGGTAGCACAGGTGAATAGCCTAGCTAAGAAGAGGCAGAGAGCCTTGCTCAGATTAGAGTTTGGCCTCAAGCAAGAGATGGCAAACAAGGCCCAGGGACCAAATCCAGCCACCACAAGTCATGTTTGCAAATGAATTTACTATAATACAGTTATATTCATTTGTTTACATGTTGTCTGTGGTTGCTTTCTTACAATCAAGTAGAGTTGAGTAGTTGGGACAAAGATAACATGGCCTGCCCTTTACAGAAGGGCCAATGAAATCACCATCTAAGAGACTTGACCCCTCCATCTAGGTCACCACACCCTGTGGGTTTTAAACAGAATAACATGCCTCCACCTAGTGCACCTCTGTGCAGCATAGAGCATGCTGACAGAGGCCTTCCTTTATATGTCTACCCTAAATTTTTGATACCTTCCTTTCTTTATAATGATAGCCTGAAACCCTAATACAAACGCTTAGGAAGCTAAATGAAATTATACTTGACCTGTTTACATCACAATAATACTTAGAAAAGCAAAACAAAAGAATCCTTTACCTCCTTAGAAACTTCATATTTTATGTATTTATCTATAGCTTTATCAATTGATTCTAGAACATTTCAAACAAAGTGAAAAATAAGTAAGCAATTCTTCTCTTCCATGGTTTCATGGTACTCCATTAGGTGCCATAATTTATACAACTAATCCCCTCTTGATGGATAGCTGGGTTATTTCCAGTCTTTTGCTGTCATAAATGGTGCTGCAAAGACAAACCTTATGCATATGTCATTTTGCCTTTTTTCTAGTACATGTTTGGGTTAGATAACCAGAAATGGGATCTGACTTAAAGGATAAATGCATACATAATTTTGCTAGATATTGATAGATTACACTCCAAAAAAGGGGTACTTTTTTCATCACCCCAGAAATGTATGAGAGAAACTGTTTCCCTACGACCTCATTGTACGTGTCTCTTGTCAAGCTTTGGGAATTTTTTTGCCAATCTGATATGTGAAAAATAAAACAACACTAAGATAGACTTAAAATTTATCTCTGAATAAATTCAGTGGGAATGATAGGAATATAATATCCAAGAAAAGCAAGCAGAATGAGAGTAGAATTGTAGAGAGCACCACATTTAAACCTAGTGGGAGGAAGAAGAGCAAAGTCAGACAACTGACATGGGGTCCGTGCTGGGCCAGAAATGAAGTGAAGCCAGAGGCAACCTGAAAATCAGAACAAGAAGGGGAATAAAACAATAATTCAGAAATCTAAAAATGTCTATATGTTGGTATACCACATTCATTATAGAGAGTGAGAAATATGGAAGGATTAGAGGGTGTGATTGTAAAATGAGTTTTTTAATTGTTATTCTATTAGAGTTGTCCCAATTTTTCCCCCTTATCTAAGGTTTGGAGGTAAAGCAGTTCTAGTTGATGACAAAATCCAGAGCATGGGCTAAGGAGTCAGTTGCTGAAATGGATTTGAGGTGAAAACCACTAAGGCAGCCGAGGTCAAAGCCGTGAGTTTAAGAGTAGAAAGCTCCTCCACAAGAATGTTGAAATCACCCAAGGCAGACAAAGACATAGAAAGGAGCAATTAACAGCTGAACAAGCCAACCTGATTGAGACAGAAAATACAAGAGCCTCTTCCTCCAAGTCCTCATCCATTAAATGCCTCCTTTTCGATGATCTGGTTTCATTACCCAGTGCTGATCAGTGGACTCTGAGTTCCTGCATCTCAGACCTACAGGCATGCTCTCATCTGCTACCCTAGAACAGAAACCCAGCTTCCGTCCCTAAGTCAGAACTTTTCCAGTTACATTTCAGTATCTCAAGCCTAAAGGGGATATATTGGACCATAGAAATGATATGGCTGACTTTTTCAGTACCTCATGTGTCAGACACAGTGTGGCTGCCCAACTGTGAGGAATGTGGTTAGTTAACAAGCTCTACTTATTACCCTGTGCAGTCAACCTTGGCTTCTGAGCCACAGTTAGGTTCTTCCCCAGGTGCCCACAGCCAGTGACTGAGCAAGATGTTTTTACAAGAACCTAAGTATTTCCATGCAACAGGACCATTTTCTAGTGAGCAGTTTTTTGATGTAGAATACCCTTTGGGCTGGCAGAGGCTTTATCTGGTCTTCATTGTGGTCCAGTAGCTCTTCTGGCAGAATCCTCTTTCTTCCCTTTTCCTTCCACTAGTGTTACTCCTCAATAAACGTTTTATACTCCTAACCCAGTCTCAGCATGTGTGATCTAGAAACCCACCCAACAAATCTTGATACTGGAGCTCCAACAGTGTGTCCAGGATCTGATTCTTCTCTTTCCATCTCTTGGCTCCAAAGTCCTCAGTATTGATGTCATGCTCAGAATCTAGGTGGGAGCAAGATGGCTGTAGCTCTTCTTCACATATTCTCCTGTTTAAGTCCAGCAGAAAAGAGACCTCCCTTCCTGAAGCCTCATTAAAAAGCCTCAATATTTGGATCCTAGTTTCATCTGTAAATCATGACCAAAGGGATAGCATGTACTCATTGTTTTAGGCCAATAAGAGCTAACCCCTGGTACTAATTGCAGGATCATCCCTCCCAAACCACGTGGGCTGAGAATGGGACTCCTCCAAACAAAAACTGGGGCTATTCAAAGTTGCTGCTTCCTCTGTGTAGCCCTCCTTCCCCTACTCCCCTGTGACTGGGACCTTATCATAACAACATTCCTACCAGACTGTGGGTTTGGGGCCCAGAACCTCGGATAAGAGACTAAAAACTTTGCTTCTGCAAGGAAAGATCTCTGTTACCAACTGCCTGCCTCCACCAGGGACCCCCTCACACTCTTCAGCACGGAATTCTACCACATGTTTGAGACACTCTTAGCTAAATCACTACCAAGCTCTTGCAGTCAATATATTTGCCTCAGTTCCCTCAAATTCTTTATGGAACATATCAGTGTAAGTTTTACAGTTCCATCTGGTCTGCTCTGAAAGAGAAAATCATTGTATTCCTCACACATTTACAACGTGAGTCTCCACTAGTGTCTGCCTCAGTTTGGATGAATATAAGTAGGAAATTTATGTTAGGCCTGTCCTCCGAATCTCCCCTGTCTGGCTCTCAGTAAAGCAGAAATAAGTTGTATTATTTATCACTTCCCTGATATTAAAAGCAATCAATAAAAATATATTAATTCAACTAGATTGAAATGAACTTTAGGGCTTCTACCTTTTCAAAGAAACACTGAAATGAACCAAAATGAAAAAATATTCTTTAAACTTTGAGACCACTTTCCCCACATGTTGGGAAATATGTACTTTTATTGTTTCAGCAATAATCAATTTCTCCCAGCAAACTTAAGTCCAAGAGAGAAATTTATACCCTGAGAAACTAATTAAAGTACAATTTAATCCTATGGCTTCATATATTATCAATCCTATTGTCAGAAATTATTGATAGTGAATTAGTAAATCCTATCCATTTCACAATTAAACTTTTTTATCAATAACAAAAGGAAACAAAAGCTCAACTCGAAATATACACCACACCACTCAATGCTGCCTTCGCCCTGGGGCTGGTGTGGAAAGGGAGAAAGTGAGTCACAAAAGAAGAAATTGAGCAGTAGTCTTTCTTCACCACCTTATTAGTAGGTGAGAACGTACCTTTTAATGATATTTGCTGGAAGACAAAATGTATAATACACTTACTTAAAATGCTTTTGTAGTTCAAAGTTCTCTCTATTGCCTTTCTACATTTTATGTGCTTGCTGACCAGCTTGTCTGCCTCTTAGTTAACAAAATGGGAGCAATAAGCAGGTAATGGTTATATTTGCATTATTTCCCATCCACATGAAGAAAGGTGGCAGGTACATTATGTAATGTGAAAATATACATTTTGGATTAAAAAGACATTATTTTTAATATGACTCGTTTTTTGTGTGTAATTTTTTCATTTTTATTGTTGATACTTTTACAGATGTCCCCATCCCCCCCCTTTTCCCATCTCCACCCAGCCCTCACCCCTTCTGAGTCCCTCTGACCATTGCCACACTGTTGTCTGTGTCTGTGAGTTATGTATGTATGTTCATTGGCTCTTCCCTCCAACCTTCTTTCATCCAGTCCCTCATCCCCTCTGACAGCTGTCAGTCTGTTCCTTGTGTCCATGCTTCTGTTTCTATTTTGTTCATCAGACCTGGAGATCATTATGCTAAGTGAAATAAGCAGTTAGAGAAAGACAAACACCATACGATCTCACTTATATGTGAAATTTAATGAACAGAATAAACTGATTTTATTTTTTGACTTTTGACTTCAAAATCAACTTATGAACTATGATTTTTAAACAGATTTTCCAAATGCAAAAGGCAGATTATTTCATTCAAAAATAGGCAACCCAAGAAATTATTACAATATAACTTTTTATTAATATGACTAAATGAAGTTTTGAACAGGACTAACGTAATTCTTAAACTTCAGCTAGTTCCCCTATTTAGTCTCCTTGTTTGTCTCTTATTCTCTCAAACAATAAGTCTCTCAAAAGGGTATGTTTCAGACTAAATAGTTGTTCTGCTGTTTCATACTCCTTAGACATTTCTGCTAGTGTTTTGTGAAATCACCTCTTACTCCAAAGGAACCATGCTTTTGTTATAGGGACCCAAACTGTCCACAAATGCCAAGTGATGGCAGATCCCATCTGCTGCTGACATTTCCAAACTCTGTCATCACAGCATTACTTCAGCGTCTCTGGACTAAATGCGTCTCTAATTCCCTCTATTTGTCATCCCTCATCTCACCTCCCCTTCTCCCAAAGGATTGCTTTTCTCCATCAAAAGTCTTCTCATCATCTACAACTCTCTTGTGACCTGAGCCACAATATACAATATTTATCATTTATGAATTGAAACATCTCCAAAGACTGAATGGAACCCAGGATGGAATCTAGCCTGACATCTGTATAGTAGTTTAGAAAGTCCCACCCCCTTCTCTTCCTCTCGGTGGTGTGTGCAGCCACCAACCCCGCCACTCTGCCAAGTGACTCGCAGACTTTGCTGATCATTTGACGGCTTACTGCCAGGCCAGGAAAATCCAGTCAAAGCTTTCAGAAGGTCTGAGCATCCACGTAGGATTTTGGAGGAGCAAGGTTATTTGTTATATGACCTCACCTGTCTTTAAGGTGATTGACACTGCAGAAAATTGAGCTGCCTCCACGAACTGATTCCTAACCCACCCCAGGTCTCTGTGCAGTCAGATGAAGTAGCAGCACACGATAATTCTCAAATACTTTGTAGGTGGTTATTTATAACACCTTCCTTCCAAGGATCTCCAGGAATACTTCAGAGAATCTGACATATACCCTAACATTAGAATTCAAGTCAGATATCACCTCTTCGTTTGCAGAACATAAAACACTTTGGGGGGAAATTTAAGCTCATGTCAAAGCCATGGTTCATATGACTAGTGATGGCAAATTTATCGTACTGTGGTTGGCAGTTAGATAGACTTGAGCAGAGCAAGAGCTATGGACGAGGTACACAAGGTCTCCAGGACAGAAAGCCCCGGGTGCCTAGCAATGGGCAAAACTGGGAAAACAAGGACCTCACCCTCAAGGTGACCTTTCTTCCCCTGACATATCACTAGTCCTGTGGTTTTAGACTCCCTCAGAGGAGGAACAAGGGGCCACAGAACAGCCTCATATGACTCCCATGCAAGCCCTTGCACAATCACTCCCTTCAGCACTGGGCCCTCAGGACAATGAAGTTCTGACCTGCATCAAATAATCTTAGGAACAAAGCCTCAGGTCTGTTGACCATGAAGACAGAATTTTAGTCAAACTAGAGATGACATTCAGGCCTCAGTGGTGTTTCAGCTCCAGGTCCAGAAAAGCATAAAACCAGACAGAGCAACACCGTGGCTGACATTAGAACCAGATGCAATGACTAATGATCCCCTATCTTGGTGCTGACCCATCAGTGAAGAACACAACCCAGAGAAGACAAAATGGGAAAGCTGATAAATATTCTATTGAGAGCCTCCCCTGAGATCTCCTATAAAAGCCCTCAGGATGGAGGATGAAGAGCAGCTCTTCCTATGGAGCACACCTGTACCTTTCCTACCCCCTCTCCCTCCCCTTCCCTCCACCCACCCACCCCCAAGGCACGTTTGCCTCTCTCTTTCTCCTACAGTCCAAAGGTCCTTCTTTTGCCTCTGTAATTTGTTTCCTGAGCCCATTTCTTCTACAGCTCACTCATTCTACCTCTGTAACTTTCTAAATAAACTTTTGCTTATAGTTAAGAGTCTCAGCCCTGAATTCTTATCCAGAACTCAAGCACCAAGGTTGCTGAACCAAGGTCCAATTGCTGGTAATGTTCAGGCGCCGTTCCACCGCCAGCAATACCAGAAACCACAAATATAAAATCCCCTGCAATGTTACTATTAGACAATCTCTAAGTGCAGATAAAAGAGTAATCTGTGACAAGCAAGACTTTTTTTTTTGCCAGTCCTAGTTTCTAAAATTCAATTAAGTAATGAAGAAAATTATAAAAGGTTAGGATTCATCTAACAATGAATAATTTTGGAATTCTTAAGGATGTATCTGTTTGTCAAAAGTTAGATGATTTTGTGATCTATTCTGAAACTCTTTCTATCAATATTTTATTTTTTAATTGTTAGTTCTACATGAAAACAATAATGAGAAGTATGTCCTACCAGATTCCTAAGAACTTAAAAGTAACAGAAATAAAATTGCAGTAAATTTAGTAAAATATACACACAATTAGATGAGAATGAACTTCAAGACTCTCGCCCCCTCTGAGAGGAATCCAAACGTTATATAAATGGATGAACTGAGAATTTGCAAACACATAACACTCAGTCCAAATGGACTGGATGAAACATCAGAGTAAGAGAACTACGGTGTGACTGTAAGTTAGTACACAGTAGCAACCCATATGACTGCAATTTATCTGGAGGAAGACTAAGAATAAAATTGCAGTGGAGAGCTTGGCACACAGAAAGTGGAAGAAATGAGAACTTGTTTATCCAACACTACCATGAGAGAAGAAACACTGAATCCTGGAAAAACAAGTTACTCCAAAGAGATAAAATAGGATAAAGACTGTCAGCTTTGGACTTCTTGCCTGGGTTTGAGTTCAACCTCTGAAACTTGCCAGCCCTGTAACCTTTGGAGAGTTAAGCTCTGGTTCCTCTGTATTCTCTTATCGACTTGGTGGGAGAGCACACCTACTGGGAGGTTACATCATAGGGTTGCTGGGAGTACTTATGAATCAATATAAGTAAAGCACTTATAATGTGCCTGACAAAGATAGTGAAAAATGTAATTATATATTATTATAACCCTAATGTGGCTCAGGGATGATTCAATAGTCCCTATTATCAACTGGTTGGAATCTTCAAAATTACCCACCTCACTTTGCTTTAATTCCATGCTTTCCAAGCAATCTTTAAATTATTAATTTGGCCTCATAGGTAAGCCCATGCAACAGAGAGGGTGCTCTGGATGAGGTTTTGAATATTCCTCTTCAACTTCCCCTACTCCATTGAGATTTGATACATTGTCAGTCTTCTCTGGGGGATGTTAGCCTGAGGGCAGCCTCTCCCAGTCTGCTCAACCCCAGGACTCTGACAAAGCAAGGTAAACATCTGCATTGTGCCAACGTGTGCGTTGGGGGGGCGTGTCTTAGAATTTTACACCTTCACACCTTCTCCTGAAGACATTCAAACTTGCCAAACTTCCCCTTTCTTACTTGTAATGTCAATTAAAATATCTATTCTCTAAATGAATAAAACACTTTATCCATTACTGTGAGTTTATTTAATTGTAATTTAAGTCTGACAAGCTTGAACCCTAAGATTCAGCTTAACTGAAATCCAGATAGATACTTTACATCTTTTGCTTGAAAACAAAATGCAGCTGACCCATTGTTAGTATAGGTAGCTAGTTATTAATAAAGGAAGGAAAGAAAGGGAATCAGACATTAAGCACTATCTACTGGGTAGAATAAGCTTGTTTCACCAGGAAATTACAGCTTCACACACTCCCCAGGGAATCTCAGCATTGTCCTTCCAAGGGGATTAACCCTCCCTTCCCCATTCAGTACCAGCTTGTTGAGGGGAGCAGGGGGAGGTAAGAAGTCAAAATGGCAGGGCAGCGGGGAGGTGCTTGACCATAAGAGTCTGTCAGTCTAATCTGGGAAAGGGTTCCATTGCCTAAGGGGTGGACCCATCAGAAGCCCAGGAAAGCTTGGAAAGTTCATTAGTTATTCTGAAAAAGCACCTGGTCTGTCCCAAGCCTGAGAAAATATAACCTAGCTTAATAAAGAAGCCCTTTCTCTCTCTCTCTCTCTCATTAACTCACCCCATTTGTTTGCATATTCTCTCTGACAATAACCATGCAGGTCTAGCAGCCATGTGGACTCCAAACACAGGCTCCTGGGTACAGCAGCACAGCCAGGAACAGTGCTAAGCTACCTGTGTGAGTCCTGAGACAGCTTAGCAGCTGCCTGTGGGCTCCAAAGGACTAGGCTTTAATACAAAACAGAAATTCTGAACACCGCCTTTGTTTCGGCCTTGCTGAAGACACAGTTGGACCTGTTTCATAGCAGGACAGATGGAGATGGGACAGAGGCAGCCTTCTCTTTCCACCCAAATAAATCTTGTCACACTTCAGTGTCTCATGCATGGGCCTGTGAAACACTTTTCTCAGGATCCCATGAAAGAACTCCACTTCCACTGGCAACAGCTCCACCATCATGTTAAAAAGAGGCACTTACAGCTGATTTTGCCAACTAATATAAAACTTTCAACATTATTTCTGGTTAGGCAAATTGAAGTAGAGAAAGCCAGTGCAGATGCTGTGGGAAAATCTTTAATTTTAAAGGTAATGGATTCTTAAGACGTTATCCTCAACAGTCCCTTTTGCTATTATATATTTAAGTATTTTCACAATGGTATTTCTTAGAGAGTCTAACAAATATAAGCCAAATATTTCCTTTATCAAACAATAAATCTAAAATTTATTAAACATTCTTCTTCAGTTTATACAAAGAAAAGAAAACCTGCTGAACATAATCTAATTGTTCTTGATGGAGTGAGGACTGTATCAGGAACATTAATTATTGGGCCATACTGTGCACTCTGGGGTTATGATGTATGGACTTGATTATCTTTCTCTGAATCTTCCCAACAGCTGAGCTGTTTCATTTTTTCTTTCTCTTTCCAACTTCCTGTCTGCTATTTACTGTCTCCGTTTCATCTTCTGTGCATTTTAGGTTTAATATATTTTAGCTTTATATAGGGAAAGGAACATAGTAGGGAGTTAAAACTTAAACTCCCTTTTTCCAACTTATTTCAGGACCAAACTTTTCAGAAAAGTATAGACAAATTAATAATTAAATATCACTTTTAATGTTGATATCCAGTGATATTCATGCATGTGACCTAGGTTCTGACAACCATGAGATTTTTGAAACTAAGCCCCAGAATACAACAGATTTACCACCAACACCAAGCTGTGTTCGAAGTGTTGCCCTAGAAAAGGTATAGCAAAGAGGGGCAGACCAAAATTCTGCTTCCTGTAAGCAGCTAGTTTCCAAAAGAAAAAAAAAAATTAAAGCTGGAATCCTACTCCCAAATTGACCAGTAACTTCTAAAGGAATAAGCAGTACAGAGGGGCCAGGAATATAACACTAATGGATATCTTCATATATGAATCAATTAACAAAGGAAATTCTACCCCCAAAAGAGCCAAACGGATAAAGATTGGAATCTCAACTCCACTGCAACCTTTTGAAAATGATCTTAGGTAAATTACCAAACCTCAGTAATCCTCAATTTCTTTGTCTTGTAATAAAAATAAATAAATACTGTGCCTATTTCAATGAGTTATTGCAAGGATTAAATTAAGTAACATATGGCAGAATAAAGGCTCACCCTAACTGTGGCTGCCTTCTCTACTACTGCCTGTCCTGCTCTACTTCTGACCCGTACTTGGCTTCAGTTCTGAGGAAACGCGCCATGAGTAACCTTTGCAAGCTAACGAGAGTACATCTTTCTGTTAGTCAGTGACTTATTAGTCACGTCATCTAAACTTTGGCTCTTCCTGGCTATGCTTTTCACGCCTTGCACTTACAGGCTTTGTAGCCCTACGTTATCAGGACACTATTCTGGTATCTATTGTTAATGGGTAGCTGTTAGGAAAACTCCTATTCCATTTCTTTTTACATGAAACAGCAAACATTAAGTCCCTGAGTTCACAAAATTACAAGACCTGATCTCTACCTTTTCAGGAGTTTAAAACCTAATTTAAAGACAGTTATCACAATTGTTTTAACTCCAAAATGTTTGTGGTGCGCCTTGCAGTTAGGAGAGCCAAAGTAACTGAACAAAAGCAACAACAGAAGGTTTCTGTTATGCATCTAAACTAGGATGGAGTGAAAAGGAGCCTAAATCCACTATTGATATTCAAAGACTGGTGGGAAAGGATTATGAAGTGATTAAGAAGTACAAAAAGAAAATAGTAGCCCATATTCACAGGGCAGAAATGGAGGTGGAAACATACCAATATTTTAGAATGACAATATTTTAGAATTTCTTTACATCAGCTGGATCATTATATCTGGTAACTTAAAAGAAGTTCATAGAACCTAGAAACTGGACATTATGTTCTCCACCCCACTCCCAGGAAGAGGCCAACATAATCGAGATGACAAGGACAGGCAGGTTCCCTAGTCCGGGGACCGAGATTCAGAGCCAGGTTTTAGGCTTCAGGTGGACATTAACAGGTGGGATTTGGGAAAAAGTCACTTGGACACTCCAGCCACACTGAGAATGAGTTAGGTCGACGACTATAGTCCAATTCCACAGTGAGCCCAGGAACAGGAACAACCAGTCACCTGAAGGTTGCTTAGCAGACTATTTCCCAGGCGAAAATGAGATTCAAAAGAGATTCTATTCATATATTTCTTGCTTTCTTTTACTGTTGTTCAATTACAGTTGTCTGCATTTTCTACCCACCCCTCCACCCCACCCCAGCCAAATCCACCTCCCTCCTCCCCCTTGATTTTGTCCATGTGTCCTTTATAGTAGTTCCTGAAAACCTCTCTCCCCACTATCCCCTCCCCACTCCCCTCTGGCTATTGTTAGATTGTTCTTAACTTCCATGTCTCTGGTTATATTTTGTTTGCTTTTTTCTTTTGTTGATTAGGTTCCAGTTAAAGGTGAGATCATATGGTATTTGTCTCTTACTGCCTGGCTTATTTTACTTAACATAATGCTCTCCAGTTCCATCCATGCTGTTGCAAAGGGTATAAGCTCCTTCTTTCTCTCTGCTGCATAGAATTCCATTGTGTAAATATACCATAGTTTTTGGATCCACTCATTTGCTGATGGGCACTTAGGTTGCTTCCAGTACTTGACTATTGCAAATTGTGCTGCTATGAACATTGGGGTACATAAGTTCCTTTGGATTGGTGTTTCAGGGTCCTTAGGGTATAATCCCAGCAGTGGAATTGCTGGGTCAAAGGGCAGTTCCATTTTTAGTTTTCTGAGGAAATTCCATCCTATTTTCCACAGTGGCCTCACCAGTCTGCATTCCCACCAACAATGTACTAGGGCTCCCTTTCCTCCATATCCTCCCCAACATTTGTTTGTTGATTTGTTTATGTTGGCCACTCTGACTGGTGTGAGATGGTACCTCATTGTGGTTTTAATTTGCATCTCTCTGAAGGCTAGTTATGCTGAGCATCTTTTCATATGTCTCTGGGCCCTCCGAATGTCTTCCTTGGAGAAGTGTCTGTTCAAGTCCTTTGCCTATTTTTTAATTGGGTTGTTTGTCTTCCTGGAGTGGAGTCGTGTGAGTTCTTTATATATTTTGGAAATCAGGCCCTCGTCTGAGGCATCATTGGCAAATATGTTTTCCCATACTGTTGGTTCTCTTTTCGTTTTAATGCTATTTTCTTTAGCCATGCAGAAGCTTTTTATTTAGATGAGGTCCCATTTGTTTATTCTTTCCTTTATTTGCTTTAGGGGACATGTCTGTGAGGATGTTGCTGCGTGGAATGTCTGAGATTTTCTTGCCAATGTTTTCCTCTAGGACTTTTATGGTGTTACGACTTATATTTAAGTCTTTTATCCACCTTGAATTTATTTTTGTGTATGGTGTATGTTGGTGATCGAGTTTCATTTTTTTGCACATAGCTGTCCACGTCTCCCAACACCATGTATTTCATATATCCATGCCTCACTCATGAATGCATGCATTCATTTATTCACACTAAAACTCTCTACAGAGTACACACTTAAAGTCTTGAAATTTAGACAAGTCTGAGTCCAAATAAGAGTACCCCACTTGTATAGGCATTTAATGCACAACATGTTTTCAGTTTGACTTCCTGTCCTGAAAACCTTTTCTCCCAGATCCCTTTGCAACTAAGGTTCAGGATGTGTGTTAGGTTCTGAACATATAAAGCACTCATGGGGTATTTAGAAAACAGAAGTTTCCAGAAGCTCCTTCTTCATCTCCTACTGTTTCTGCTGACATGTAGGAATATAGAGGTCATAGAGCTTTGATTCTCCTAAAAAACAGTATTAGCAAAGGTCCAGTAACTAGCTTAGTGAGGTTGACAGGCAGGAAGTAGTTTATTCATTTTGCTGGTACAGATGTCGCAGTCTCATCATGGTTCAGTAGCCATTCACTCTGAGGTCAGCATCTAAACCCCAGATCACAGCTTAAGAGTGCAGTCTTGGAGTAGCAAGTGACAGGAAGCTTCATGATCCCTACTTGCCCAAATGTGGCATAGACAAAAGTTCCCTTAACCAGATAGTTCTGTGGTGGTGTTCTGGGAGTCATTCCAGGATGCCCAGGTTAGGTGCTGCTCCTTCAGCTCTTTCCATAATTTTGTCAACACCTAAATTTCTTAATTAAATTCATTTTCATTTAATATAGCTAGAGTGATTTCTATTCCTGCAACTGAAACTTTATTAGTGTTTTCTCTCTTCAACCTAGTTTCTTCATGTAAAAACAAATAAAATGCCTCTTGTCTTGCAGATCAATTGTGATAGTTAGTGGGGATTCATTTTATGCTATGAGTAGAAAGTCAGTAAAAGTAACGGAGGAAGGCAGAATGGAGGCCTTCTCATGGGTCATCATCATAAGCAGTTCTGGCTTTAGTGACATGTTGTGTCCCACATCCCAAAATGCAATTCACCAGTTCTCCTTTCTCCTAAAAATCTACTACTTTCTTCAAGATTAAGCACTCTCCTTGTCAGATGAACCAAACTGAGAGACCACCTCTTCCCCAGGTAGCTGGTACTATGAGAGATTTCATCCCTCTGAAAACTCTGCAATCCGCACAGCTCCCTCCACAACCCCAATCACTGAAATATCATGGCATAATACAAAAAACACAATAGTCTTACAAGAGTTATGAACATACAGTAATGGGAGGGTCATTTCCCTACAAAGTGTGTTACTCAAGAATTGAGCTGAGCCTAACTACACTAGGTATTGAAAAAATATTTTTAAATAAATGACAAAACACATAAATGGCACAGACACAGTATAGCTTAGCATGGTACAGCTCCCCCCGTTTGACATGGAAAGCTCCTTTAAAGTGATCTAGGCCACTATGTATGAGCATGTTTCTGTTTTCTTGTTTGCTTGTCTTTTAGATTCCACAGGAAGTAAAATCATATGGCATTTGTCTTTCTCTGTCTGACTTAACTCACTCAGCACAATACCCTCTAGATCCATCCATGTTGTCACAAATGATAAGATTTGATACTTTTTATGGCTGATTAAAATTCCACTGTGTAAATGTACCCCATCTTCCTCATCCAATCATCTTTTGATGGGCACTTGGGCTGCTTCCATATCTTGGCTACTGTAAATAATGCTGCAATGAACATAGGGGTGTATATATCTTTTTGAATCACTGTTTTGGATTTCTTCAGATATATACCCAAAAGTGGAATGGTGGGGTCATAAGGTCATTCTATTTTTAAATTTTTGAGGAACCTCCATACTGTTTTCCATAGTGGATGTACCAATTTGCAATCTACCAATTTTGCATGAAGATTCTCTATTTTCCATTTCCTCGCCAACCCTTGCTTTTTGTTGATTCATTGATGCCAGCCATTCTGACAGGTGTGAAACAATATCTCATGGTTTTAATTTGCATTTTCCTTTTGATCAATAATGTTTACCTACTGGCAACCTCTTTGGTACGTCCTCTTTGAAGAAGTCTCTATTCTGCTCCTCTGACCATTTTTTAATTGGATTGGTTTTCACGTGTGTAGGTGTGCATTGGGTGGTATGAGTTGTTTGTATACTGTGGATATTATCCCCTTAACAAAAGTATCATTGGCAAATATCTTCTCTCACTCAGTAAGAATGCTGTTCTTTTGTTTTGTTGTTGGTTTCCCTTGCTATGCAAAAACTTTTAGTTTGATGTAGTCCCATTTGTTTATTTTTAATTTGTTTCCCTAGCTTGCAGTGATGTATCAGAAAAAAAAAAATTACTAAGAACAATAGAAGGATGGGTTAACTGCCCATGTTTTCTTCTAAAAGTTTTATAGTTTCAGGTCTTATGTTTTAGTCTTTAATCCATTTTGAGTTTCTTCTTTTATATGGTGTAAGAAAGCTGTATAACTTCCTCTTTTTTGCATGTTTCTGTCCAATTTTCCCCACACCATTTATTAGAGACTGTGTTTACCCCATTGTATATTCTTGCCTCCCTTAACATATATTTGTTGACCATACAGGCATGGATTTATTTCTGGGTGAAAAAGGGAAAGATTAAGAAGTGCAAACTGGTAGTTACAAAATAGACATGGGAATGAAAAGTACAGCATAGGGTATATGGTCAATGAGGTAGATACTAGAATCATTGAGGAGAAAGCTTTGTAAATTATATAAATGTCTGACCCCTATGCTGTACACCTAAAACTAACATAAAATAATACTGAATGTCAACTGTAATTGAAAAAGAAGTTAAGCATTTTTATGTTTAAGAAATAAAAAATAAAATTATCTAGTTCAACTGCTTCATTTTATAAGGTAAAATCTACAAGTCTAGACTCTTTCCCATAAACACAGTTCGAAGCATTTTCTCTTTTCTGTCTGAGTCTTCCTTCTTCATTCAGCTGTGCCCTTCTAGAATGAGTAATTTCCTCTAGGGGCCAGGGAAAGAGATGGAGTAAATTCCACTGAATCCCTCTGTAAATGGTGTGTAGTTTGTCTGGTTGTCAGGTCTTTTCTTTAAAGGTCACTCGACTGTGGTACTTTCTGATGTTCTTGTTAGAAATAAACTGGATTGTTTAGGAAATGAAAAAGATGTGATTTTGCAAGGATACTTATTCTCTGGAGTGATTCTCAGTTTTTGATATTTTATATGTGTGTATACAGATTGATCGCAAAACTTAAAAATATAAAAAGTGTGACAAAATAAATACAATATATGGCATCTTATACTAATGTTTTATTTATAAACACTTTAGTGTATAGAATATATGTGTCCTGTGGATAACTTTGTAGTTTCTTGTCTAACAAAGGTCACTTCCAATGTTGTTTTTAACCTAAATACCAAGACTCTTATCTTTGCTTTGATTTTTCTTGTATTCCTCACAGAAAGCAAGAGATCTTCTCACTCAGAAAGGACCTGAACAAAAGACGGCTAACGCAGGAGAACAAGCCCCAGTCCTCAAAGAATGGATGGATCACAATAATAACTAAAGTCTATTGAGCACTTAATGCCAAACAACTGTTCTAAGTGCTTTCATGTGTTCATTTACTCACCCTCACAGGAGCCTCTGAGCTAGGTATTACTTCAGTGGCTACAGAGTGAGCCCTAGTAGGGAAAAAGCACAGGACGTTGGAAAACACACCACTGTAGACAAAGGACAAGCTCTGTAGAAGACAGTCAGAAGGTGGCAGTACACTGTTGTAGGGGATGGGGGAGGCAAAAGCAAGGCAGAAAAGAGGGAAATGCATTTCCTACATGTTCCAGTCCCCCTCGATACCCACCAAGGACAGGGGAGAGTATCCAACACATAGGAAATGCCAATAAAATTGAGTTGAATATGAATAAATATAGCAATACATATTTGACATATAAAATGTAAAACTCTACATCTAAACGTTTTTCATCACTCAATTCTAATTATTTTATATAGATTTATTTTACTTAATGACAGTAAGTATATCATTATATGATATAGACGTAATCATATTCTCTCTTTCCTACTCTGCCCCTCACCTTAAAGATGTTACCACTGAAATAGAATTAGGACAGCAAAATATGTAGAAGTAGAAATTCAACAAACTTGGCCTAAATGGCATGTCCAAGATTCAGGTACCCCCAGTGAATAGACTAACTCCCTTTAATATATTCCCTTGACTATTATTTTAAGGAAAGAAATGTAAATTTTTTCATATATGTCTCCACCAGTGAGACAATAGTTACTGTTCAGATTTTAGCTTGAGAGAAGCCATTTAAAAGATTCAAATATTGATTAACCCTTTCATTGAATACCAGCAAACAAAATTAAACATAGTTAACACTTTTTCCATTTCCATACTCTTTGCAATTCCGGACTGCTGTTGTGAAGAACTATACCGACCAATATACAGTGTGGATATACTCACAGGTTTTGAGAATGTTGGGGAGCAGGGAGCTATAGCTTCTCAAGCAATTCAAACTGCAGACAGTTGACTATTTCCTCACCCCATCTCCTACAGAAGGTAAGGTGCTACATATCCTTACAGATTTGGTTAGTATTTACACAAAGACTGAACGTAACTACTTTGTCCAGCTGAAATTTTTTAGGCTTGATGCCAAACAGAGCTAAGGGAACCTGAGATTGCCATGCTGTGTGCGAGAGAAACAAGAGACACCGGGCCCCAGGTTACCTTCGGGTTTGCAGATAAGAACTGATATGTACAAAGCCTCATGCTGCCTGCCATTTAGGTTGTGTCTAGACGGAAAAATACGCCTGAAGGGCAGTCAATCCAGTGTTTAACATTTTGAGAACAGAATTGAATAAACTGCAACCAGATGAATGCATCACGTCTAAACCAATCCTAAAATGAACCTCCCCTCCAAAAAAAAAAAAAAAAAAACCGAGAGAGAGAGAGATTCATCCTGAAAAAGGTCAACTCTGTTTCACTGTCAAGGCCTGAAATATTTGTCTCAAAATCTCTGTTCCAAAGAACTATTTACAGTCATGGTCACTAGGAAAACCTCCCTCTTCCTGTTGCTTCCCCATGAGTCAGAATCATTACGCGGTGGTAGCATATATCTTACAGCAAAAAAAGGTTGCCTAAGACATCTAGGAAACTTTCCAAACCAGTTCTCTCTGGCCATGCAGTCCATCATGAACGCCACTTAATTGATCTAGTTGCTTAATCACATGGAAAAGCACATTTTTCTTTGTCTTACATCTGCTCCCTGAACATCAAGTGGATTTCTTTAAGTGCTCTCTACAACCATAACCCTGATTGAGTAATTCCCATGGGTTGTATTAACAATGCCCGCTCTGGGCATGTGATACCCTGCTCTGATCCTTAGAGCTATCCTTGCTTCAGGAAAGTTTCCATTGTTATTATTAATTTCTTGATTGCTTCTAAAATCAGTTTTCTTCATAGTTTCAGGTTTATTCAAATTTCTCTGCCCTAAAGTTGATCTGAGTCTTCACTCATCAGTTTAACTACTAGGATTTAATTCTAAGGAAGTAATCATAGAGGAGCACAGAGGCTTAGCTAAAAATATATTTGCTGCAGTTATTAAAAGAATGAAAATAACTTAAAAATCCAGGTATAGAGTTCATTAAATAAACTATGGTATATCCACATTCCACAATCTATATAGCCTTTAAGAATACTGCACTATGGAAAAATATGCAACAACATGAATTTTATTCACAGTAGACCCCTAAGTAAAGTAAATCTGGTAACAAAATAGTATGACATTTTATTTTTTTAATTATATATACATATGTAATCACTTTATGTGTAACCTATTTTACATACATATTATATATAAGGAGGGACCCCAAAAAATGGAATTATCTTCTAGAGGGCAAGCCCCTTATAGTACAGGTTCCCCCACCTAGGTGAGTGTTCTAGGAAGCCCTCTGTATTAGTGTGCCAGCTGGCATTGTTGTCAGAGGCTGGGTTCAGCTTCAGTGAAATTTTTTTGAAGACTCAACAGGTTTTCCTATTTCATGAAGGGTTATTTACAAGCTTACCTGTTCACACCATGCTGAGTGTTCAGCATTTTTTGACCAAAAATGGTATGGCCCCCATGCCCCACACTCCCTATTCACCTGGTCTCACCCCAAGTGACTTGTTGTTGTTGTTGTTGTTGCCCTGGATGAAAAGAGTCCACAAAGGGAAACCTTTTGCCAATGTGGAAGAGGTGAAACAAGTAACAGCAAAAGCACTAAAAGGCATCAAAGTCGACGAGTTCAAAAGACTGCTTTGTTTTGAGCAGTGGGAAAAAACATCTCAATAGGTGTATTGCATCAAATGGAGAGTACTTTGCAGGTGGCTGATGTTTAAACATGTAAGAATACACTATTTTTTAAATAAATTCCAGGTTCTTTGGAGTCCCTCCTCATAAATTGTTTCTTGTATAAAATATAAGAATAGCACTTACATACTGGCTTTACAACATTTTAATGACAGAGATTATAAGTGCTTTTAAATTCATAATGTAAGGTATTATTATATAATGATTTGCAGCTTACTAAAAAAGATGACATAATACCTGTTTCAGTAAAAATAACAAGGCTAATCTGCATATTTCTCATCAGCCATTAAAATGAAATTAAAAATTTCCCAGCTCTAATAGTGTCCAATTGGGTTAATATAACTAAAATCTGCACCAGTAAATGACCCTCTAACACAATATACATAGAAAGCGTGTGTATTACATCTCTCATTGCAATAATAATATTGTGGATCATTCATCCTCCTTTTTTAAACATGTTTCTGAAAACATTTTCCCCTCATTTTTCTCTTCCATCTCTTTTGTTGTTTAATGGCAGACCAGGAAATTTAATGTCCTCTATTCAGCAAAAAATGGTAGAATTAGGAACTAACTTAAGCCTCTGACACTTACTGCCATGTTCTCTCTAGCCCTTCTAACTCCCAAGACACTATAAATTTAGCAGGGTGTGCCAGAGGCATAGAATTCGACGTAGCATGTCATTAAAGTAAGTATGTATACATTCAGTATGTAAACATGATATATAGTTCCTCAGCTCTGAGGCAGCCTCAGCTTTATGAATTGTATTCTTTGGAGATACCAACAGCTCCAATAACTGTGTACACAGTCAATAATTACTTTCATCTTTCTCCTTTTATTTACTCTTTAACAGATTCATTAAGATGAAGAACGACAGCATTGCTTTCCTAAGCCATTTTGATTACTTTCCTAATTCATTTATCATGACTTTGGAACTATTAGTTTGGTTTTCGCCTTCCAGTCATTCAGAATCTTGTTTTATTAGAACTAGGTTCTGCATCCTCACTGGTTCTTTTCAAATGGGCCTCTTGGCCGAAACACTATTTAATCGAAGAAGTATATGGTAGAAAATTCTTTTCTAAAGACACACAAGTGTGTAATATACATGGTCACTGAGAGTCGCTATATATGTTTAAAATTGGTATTGGATCACTCATAAACTTTTTTAATAGCTATTCATTTTATAGCCTTGAATCCTTCCATAAAAGGGAGTGCTAATGGAGGGAAAAAGGTGAGTAGTGGCAAAGTGAGCAGCACATTTCACAAACCACTCTCTGTACAAGGTGCCATTACATATGCTACGTCATTCGATCCTCACAGCAACCCTGCAAAAATAGGTAATACTCCACTTATTTTAGTATAAAGAAGTTGTGGCTGAAAAAGAGTAAGTGACTTGCACAAAGTCACATGGTAAGGTAACACAATTACACAATAATACTGGGTTTGAACTAACTATGCCACGTGGTTGGTGCCTTGTTCTGTCCGCTTCTCAAACCTAAACACTTAAAGGTCTGCTGTGTGCTACATATATGTCACTTGCATGAAATAAAGGCAGAAGTCCACATCACTTATTCTCCCTTCCTTTAGCTCTTCCTTGGAGGAGACCTACAAGGCTTCTCTTACTCATTTACACAGAATATCAATCTTTGGGAAGCTAAGTGTGCAGAAAACTTACTCTATTTTGTGATTGCCTTAACACAGAACTCTAATTATCAAAATACAGGCTGCTCATTCTCTGGAAAAGACCTTTCAAGAGCATGAGAAGATAAGACACAGAGTGAGAGACAGTATTTGCAAAAGACATATATGATAAAGGACTGTTTTCCAAATATGCAAACTCTTAAAATGCGACAAAAAACCCTAAATTATAAAAAATAAACAAAATATCTGAGTAGATACCTTGTCAAAGAAGATATATTTATACATAGATGATCCTGACTTACAATGGTTTGACTTATGATTTTTCAACTATACAAAGATGCAAAAGCAATGTGTATTCAATGGAAAGCAGCTAGGCTAAGCTATGATGTTTGTACAAAATGCATCTTTGATTTGCAACATTTTCAACTTACAGTGGGTTTATCAAATAAATATCAAAGTAAATGAATAAATAAAACAGAAAAAGACTGATAAATACAGAAATCAAGCTGATGGCTACCAAAGAGGAAGTGTGTGGGGAATAAGAAAATTAATTTAAAATAAATAAACAAATATAGTCCCACATATGAAAAATAATACACAATAAACCCTTTTATCTATATATCCAAATAGCCTTGTTGCAAAAATAATTAAGTTAAAAAGTGATTATTTAGTTTGTATTTTAATATTTGACACATTTATAAATGGTTGGCCAAATATGACCCACCTAGCATGGTGACTTCTGATAGTTACTCTCTGAGATAAGGCATATTAATAGTTTAAAGGTTACATTGGTTGAGTAAGACATCTATAATTTCTCATTCTCCCAAGGAAAACAATATTTACTCTTTTAAAATTTTCTTTCATTTTTCCAGAAGTCTAAACATTATCATTATATTATTGCTCTTTTTCTCTCAAGAGGGCTTTTTCAAAATGGTATCAGTATATTTTCTATTTTTAATGAAAAAGAATATCTATGTACATTTTCCCAATGATGTGTGAGTTATTTATTGATATAAATAGAATAAATGCATTTAAAATGATTCTTGTTTATTTTACATGAATATTTGATATTTAACTGGGAAAATGGAGGGAAGCTGGTGTTTCAAAAATTCTCCATTTTTACAATGTTCATAGCAGCACAGTTTATAATAGCCAAGTGCTAGAAGCAACCTAAGTAAACGAGTAGATCAAAAGACTATGGTACATTTACACAATGGAACACTACACAGCAGAAGGAAAGAAGGAGCTCCTACCCTTTGCAACAGCATGGATGGAACTGGAGAGGATGATGCTAAGTGAAATAAGCCAGGCAGTAAAGACAAGTAGCATATGGTCTCACCTGTAAGTGGAACCTAATCAACAAAACAAACAAGCAAGCAAAATACAACCAGAAACATTGAAATAAAGAACAAACTGACAGTAACCAGAGAGGAGGGGGAGAGGGATAATGGGGGAAAGTAGGGGAAGGGCCACCAAGGAACATGTATAATGGACACATGGACAAAGCCAAAAGGGGTAGGACGTGGGGATGGGTGCGGTGGCGGGGGGGGGGGGGGGGCGGGCTGCAATGAGGTGAAAATGGAGACAACTGTACTGGAACAACAATTTTAAAAATTCTCCATTTTTAGTTCATATTTTCCCAGTTGTCTTCCCATTTTCACTTCCTTCACTCTTCCAGCAGCGTATATAAATATGTAATTTACATGCCATTCACTGTAACTCTGGGAAAGATGACTACGAGTAGAGATTTCATTTTGTTCACCTCACTAAAAAACAAAAGTCATAACTCAGACATAAATTTCTTACAACTCTACCGATAATCCTAAGAATCTGATAGGGCTATTCAGATTTATTTCCAAATTTGGGCAAATTGCTTGATTAAAAATTTACAATAAAGAATATTAGAAATATCTGTAATGACTCTAATCTTAACAACAGAAATATAAAAGAAAACAGCCTTTAGTGTATTATCTTTTGCTCGAGGGGGGTAAGATTCATTTGCAACTCTTTAGTTCCTCAGTTGGTGCTAATTTCACAACAGCAATAGGAGGCAAGTAAGATAATTTATTAGTGTGGTCATCTATCCTGTGTTTTTACAGCATTGGTTTCTGTTTCCAAGATGTCCAGTATTTGTTCCAATAGACCTTATCAGTCAACAAAGAGACAATGTCTACCAAATGAATTGAGCAACCAGGGAATAACCAAGGCAGGCAAAGATTAACAATTTAAAAATAACTATAAGTTATTTACAACAAAGCACTGTATTTAAACTAAAATATGTATATTTAATGCATTTATTTTGCATCATGAAATTTAAAATTTCTATTTAAGATATTTTAGTTTGATAAGTATGAAGTGCCAAGCCATTGGTGACTAAACCTTAACAATTTATTCAGGACAAAGTTGGAACCAGATAGAATCCCTGACTTCAAGAGGTAGGCAGATGAGTAAGATAATTATTTCAGTCCCTGCCAGGGTAGCAAAAGGTATATACATCAGACCGAGAGTCCCAGGATTTCTTTCAAGGGAGGTGAGATTGACCTGGGATTTGATGGTGGAGTGCACATTCATTAGAAAAACAGTTGGTGGGAAGGCATTCCAAAGAGAGGGAACAGCATATGGGAAGTCATGAGAGGATGACAGAGCATGGCCTAATCTCACCAATGCTAGTGGTTCCAAGTAACTAAAGATGAGACAAGAGTGAGAACCAGCAGTCAGGTAACAAAGACACATGCATGCTATACTGAATAGACAGTGTAATAGGATGGAATCAGCCATTTCAAAAGAGAAGTGTCATAGTCAGGCTTCTATTTTAGCAGTGTGCAGGTTGGGTTTGAATGATGAAAAAGGGGAGGGCATCAGAGAATTACAAGAGACATTACATTAGAAAGCTATTGCAAAAATCTAGCTTAGAAGTAAATAAGGCCTAAACTAAATAGTGGCAGAGAATACAGATAGTCAGATTCGAGAGCTATCAAGGAGGGAGAATCAGTACAGTACAGGTAGATGTGGAGAAAAGTGAGAGGATGCCATCTAGGATAATTCTCAGACTTCTGGATTAGGTAGCTGAGGGGATGATAATGGATAATAATGGTCACCAGGATAGGGAATATATAAGGAAAGTAGGCTTAGGGTTAGTAGGTGATCTTCAATTTTATATACACTGAATTTGAGAAGCAGAGAGTTATGTAACATGAGATATTATGTAGGCAGCTTAAGGTAAAGATATCTATCACTCAGATGAGACTTCCCAGCTGGTGACAGGTTTTGAGTTGTCTGAAAGTGAAGAACAATCTCTTCAGTTTGCTTCTGTGAACCCAGAGCCTAGAATAAGTACATGGCAAAAAGTGACTTTCAGCAAAAAATTGGAGTCATTCACATATTTGTGATTGTTGATATTATATATAGTTGAAAAAGAATTGGTTTTCAATCAAAATCCATGCCAACTGAGACATTTGATAAAGGTACCTATACTTTTATATACTTAATTTTTTCATTGGTAAATAGGAATATAATACCTACTTCACAGGTTGTGGTACTACTTAATAAAAAGCATATAAGAAAACACTATAAATCCATAAAATACTATAAAAGTATAAGGTAATAATATAATATTTTTAAATAGAAATTTAAAATATCACCATTTATTCCTCATTGTTAAGTCCCACCAAACAGCAATTCTAATTTAGATTATAAAAAAGATCAAGGACCAAAAATCTGGACCAAAATATGAACTAGAAAGAGTTCCATTTGCAGAACAGAGAGCCCAGAAATAAACTCAAGTCTTTACGGTCAATTAATATTTGACAAAGGAGGCAAGAGCATAAAATGGAGCAAAAACAGCCTCTTCAACAGATGGTGTTGGGAGATCTGGACAGCTACGTGCAAAAAAATGAAACTTGATCACCAACTTACGCCACACACAAAAATAAACTCAAGATGGATAAAAGACTTAAATATAAGTCGTAACACCATAAAAGTCCTCGAGGAAAACATTGGCAGGAAAATCTCAGACATTCCACGCAGCAACATCCTCACAGACATGTCCCCTAAAGCAAGGGACATAAAGGAAAGAATAAACAAATGGGACCTCATCAAAATAAAAAGCTTCTGCAAGGCTAAAGAAAATAGCACCAAATTACAAAGAGAACCAACAGTATGGGAAAACATATTTGCCAATGATACCTCAGACAAGGGCCTGATCTCCAAAATATATAAAGAACTCACACGACTCCACTCCAGGAAGACAAACAACCCAATTAAAAAATGGGCAAAGGACTTGAACAGACACTTCTCCAAGGAAGACGTACAGAGGGCCCAGAGACATATGAAAAGATGCTCAGCATAACTAGCCATCAGAGAGATGCAAATTAAAACCACAATGAGGTACCATCTCACACCAGTCAGAGTGGCCAGCATAAACAAATCCACAAACAAATGTTGGAGAGGATGCGGAGAAAAGGGAACCCTAGTGCACTGTCGGTGGGAATGCAGACTGGTGAGGCCACTGTGGAAAACAGTATGGAATTTCCTCAGAAAACTAGAAATGGAACTGCCCTTTGACCCAGCAATTCTGCTGCTGGGATTATACCCTAAGAACCCTGAAACACCAATCCAAAAGAATCTGTGCACCCCAATGTTCATAGCAGCACAATTTACAATAGCCAAGTACTGGAAGCAACTGAAGTGCCCATCAGCAAACGAGTGGTTCCAAAAACTATGGTATATTTACACAATGGAATTCTATGCAGCAGAGAGAAAGAAGGAGCTTATACCCTTTGCAACAGCATGGATGGAACTGGAGAGCATTATGCTAAGTGAAATAAGCCAGGCGGTGAGGGACAAATACCATATAATCTCACCTTTAACTGGAACATAATCAATAGAAGAAAAGAGGAAATAAAATATAACCAGAGACATTGAAGTTAAGAACAATCTAACAATAGCCAGGGCCGGCGGGTGGGGGGGGGGGGGGGGAGTGGGAAGAGGGGATTACAGGAACTACTATAAAGGACACATGGACAAAACTAAGGGGGAGGGTGGAGGTGAGGGAGGGAGGTGGGTTCAGCTGGGGTGGGGTGGAGGGATGGGGAGAAAAGGCATACAACTGTAATTGAAAAACAATAAAAATTTAAAAAAAAAAGAAAGAGTTCCGTTTGCTATTAAATACTCCCCAAATTTATTATCAACAGACTCTCCATTTCTAATACTTCTTTAGTACCAGACTATTCACCAAACAACTCGAATTTATCACAATGAAAGAGAATGTATGAGCCTCATCCCAAGTCGGTCTCCTCCCTCACTCTCACCCTTACATTCTCAGTCAGCAAGTCGGTTCCCTGAAACCTCCCACTGTCTCCTTTCCTCTACACCCACCATTGCTGCAGCTGCCTATGCCTTACTTCTAACAGACCTCACAGCCTCAATTCCTTACCCCTCAAACCACCCACAGGGCCACCAGAGTTAGCTTTCTCAGACATATTTCTAATCATTTTACACCCCTTCTTAAAATCTTTGAAAGACTCCCACCGCTTATGAGCCTATGTTTAAAAACTTAGTATATTATTAGGTCCTGATCTGCCCCATCCTTTTCAGCTCTGCTACCTCTTACCTCTTGTGACCCCACTCATCCTATGCTGCTATCACCATAAAACAATTTGCCATTATTCAGACATGAAGTAATAATGTTCATATCTTCATTGCTTTTCTGTTTCTTCTCCTTGGACTTACAAAGTCAAGTTCTTCTCTTGCAATTTCTAAAGCCCAAATCAAATGCTATTGCTCCATGAAGTCCTCCCTATCTCTTGTAGTTTGTACTGCTGTGGCCGCCTTCTACATTGCTATAATACTTTATCTATATATTATAGCATTTGTTGTAGAGAGCCTATCAAACCAAAATTATATGCCTGTTCTCTTAATGGACCTATAAAGTTCCCTGCAGAGATTGCATCTATACTAGTCAACCTTCTAGACAAAAACCTAACTCAAACTAAGTATTGGCCAAAATGGACTTTATCAACACATATAACTCCAATGCCCAGGGACAACTAGATCCAGGGGCTCAAATGATATTGACTGAGGTATTGATCTTTCTTCCAACTTGACCCAATCAATGTTTGCCTTTGGGTACTGGTCATGTTCTCTTTCAACTATACATGTGCTTCCTCTTTACAACTGGAAAAGATGGCCAACAGCAGCTCACACTTCTACCAGTCACGGTAAAAAATACCTGTGGAAAGACAACTTCTCCTTTTCCATGTCTGTCCAAAGAAATTCCCTGATGTGGTAGAATTTAGAACATGTTCTCACTACTGGACCAGTCACTGTGTCCATTGTAATGAAGTAATGTGCTCACATTTCTTTTCATGTGCTTCCCACTGATGTGCACCCCACTGATGTGCACAGCCACAAATTCTTTGATACTACCCTCTCATGAGAAAGAATTTAATTCCCCTCCCCTTGTGTGTGGGCTGGACTTAGTAACTCAATTCTGATGAATAGTATATGACAGCAGTGATGGGATGTCATTTCTAACATTTGGTTATAAAAAGGCTGTGGCTTCTGTCTTAGCTACACTCTTTCCCTGTCTCAGATCACACTCTGCCATATTGTAAGGACACTCAGGTATAGGGTTGCCAGATAAAATGTAGACTTCCCAGTTAAATTTGAATTTCAAATAAACAACAAAAAATTATATATGTAAAAGTTTTATATATATAATTGTATATATGTAAAAATTAAAAGATCCATACAGGGAAAAGATGGCAAAAAGTAAACACACACACACACACACACACACACACAAAACCTTAATGCTGTTGTTTCCCACAATGATTTTGGGCAATTTGAGAAATTTCTTTTTCCTTTACTTATCTATCTCTATCTTGTCCTAATTAAGGGCTACAAAACTGTCTTACAATAATCTCCTTGGGCCTTAAAAAATGTCATATTGTCAAAATTCACCATTAACTTTCCCTGAAGAGGAATTTCTGAGAAGAGCAAGTAAAAGAAAGACATGTCAATGTTTGTGTGTAGGAGAGTGCATTTTCCTGAGCAAAATTACATGCAAAAAAAGGAAAGGAGCATTATGCATTCTCTGTGAGTGATTAGAAAGCTTGTTGCTGTAAGTGGTGCTAATTTAATGAGTCCATCCTGTGTACATTCATTCATAATAGGATACAGGCAAACTTGGAAAAGTTTTCTTTCTTAGTAGGTCCCTATTGCTATAAATTGTAAGATAATCAATGAAAATTCAAGTCCAATTGCCAGGCTGGGCTGGGTTTAGTGGAATGAGTGGAACTGGCCTAGTTTTTAATTACATCTAAGGGACAATATTTTCTACTTTTGATTTCTCCAGTGGAAAGAAATAATATTCCTAAGTCAAAATTCACATGATGCATTATTTAATAATTAATTGAAATACCAGTTGAAGAAATTATCTAGGTGAACCATCTCTTTCCCTAGCATTTCCAGACACTCTCATATACACACATACGGACACATTGATATTCTACCAATTTTTAAATCTCAGACCCTAAAAAGATACAAAAATTGGAAAATGGGTGGTACGTGAAAACTTAAGCAGCCTAAACATGGAGACACAAATATTCACAAGGAGTACAGTAAGGTAAATGACAATTTATACTAACAGAAGTTTATATTTATTTGTTGTTATCAGAAATGCTTTCATGGCAACTACATCACGTGAAAAAAAAATTTAAATATCAGTAGATAATGGCAGAGAATATTCTAGACATAGGGGAGAGCATGTACAAAGGCAATGAAAGAAAGCTTGGTTTATTCAAAAAGTGTATAGGGAATCCACTTTGGCTGGGACATAAAAAATGGGTTGGGAGTCAGTTGGATGAGAAAGGTAAATCATCTGAGCCCTTTAGTGGTGAACATGGATTCCCAATGAGGTGTTTGTATTTAAGCCCATCAATCACGAGAAGCTACTGCCTGTATTTAAGTTAGGCAGGGATGCGAAATGTGCTTCAGAAATTCAGCTTTTAATCACAAGAAAAACTATCTAAACTTCAAGCCACTGTTTTATTTCCCTGGTAAGAATGCAGGAGTTATTTCAGTGTTCACACAGAGAGTCAGGGTTTTTTATTTATTTATCTTCTAACTTTAATTTCTTATTTGTATTATTTTTTATTGTTTATGCTTTTACAGTTGTCCCAATTTTTCTCCCTTTGCCCACTTAGCCTCGGCAACCCTCCTCACAGTCAATCCCCACACCATTGTTCATGACTATGTGCTATGCATGTATGTTCTTTGTCTAATCCCTTCACCTTCTTTCCACCAGTCCCAACCTCTCCCCTCTGCTGTTACAGCTATCACTCTGTTCCTGGTTTCTCTACTTCTGAATCTGTTTTGCTCATTAGCTTATTTTGTTCCATAGATTCCAGTAATAAGTGAGATCATATGGTATTTGTCTTTCATTGCCTGACTTGTTTACTTAGCATAAGCCTCCAGTTCCATCCATGCTCTTGCAAAAAGTAAGAATTCTTTCCTTATTACTGCTGCTTAGTATTCCATTGTATAAATGCACCACATTTTTATCTACCCACGTACTGATGGGTACCTGGGCTGTTTCCAAATCTTGGCTACTGTAAATAATGTTGCTATGAACATAGAGGTGCATGTATTATTTTGAATTGGCATTTCAGGTTCTATGGATATATTCCCAGAAGTTGAATCACTGGGTCAAAAGGCAGTTTCATTTTTAACTTTGTGAGAAAACTCCATAATGTTTTCCAGAGTGATTGCACCAATCTGCATTCCCACCAACAGTGCAGTAGGGTTCCCTTTTCTCCACAGCCTCTCCAGCACATGTTGTGTGTTGATTTATTAATGATGGCCACTTGGCAGGTGTGAGGTGGTATCTCCTTGTGGTTTTAACTTGCATATCTCTGATTGCTAGTGGTGGTGAACATTTTTTCATATGTCTACAGGCCCTGTGTATGTCTTCCTTGGAGAAGTGTCTATGCAGATACTTTGTCCATTTTTTAATTGGATTGTTTGTCTTCCTGATGTTGAGTCATATGAGTTCCTTATATAATTTGGAGATTAAACCCTTGTCCAATGTATCATTGGCAAATATGTTCTCCCATACAATGGTTCCCTTTTCATTTTGCTGAAGGTTTCTTTAGCTGTGCAGAAGCTTTTTAATGATGTAGTCCCATTTTTTTTCCTTTGTTTCTTTTGCCTTAGGAGACATATTGGCAACAATATTGCTATGAGAGATATGTAAAATTTTACTGTGTATATTTCTCCTAGAATTTTTATGGTATCACAACTTATATTTAAGTCTTTTATCCATTTTGAGTTTATTCTAGCATATGATGTAAGTTGGTGTTTAGTTTCTTTTTTTTTTTTTGCAAGCACTAGTCCAGTTCTCCAAACACCATTTATTGAAGAGATTATCTTTACTCCATTGTATGTTTTTTGCCTTCTCTGTCAAATGTTAATAGACCATAAAGGTATGGGCTTATTTCTTGGCTCTCTATTCTGTTTTATTGATGTATGTGTCTGTTCTTATGCCAGTACAAGACTGTTATGGTTAGAGTGGCCTTGCAGTATAGTTTAATGACAAGTATTGTGATCTCTCCAACTAGGTTCTTTCCTCTCAAGATTGCTAAAGGTATTCAGGGTTTTTATCAGTTTCATATAAATTTTCAGAATATTTGTTCTAGATCTGTGAAACTTGCCATTGGTATTTTAATAAGAATTGTTTTGAATCTGTAGATTGTTTTTGGTCGTGTGGACATTTTAATGATGTTAATTCTTCCAATCCATGAACACAGTATATTCTTCCACTTATTTGTATCTTCTTCAATTTCTTTCTTTAGTGTCCTATAGTTTTCCAAATACAGGTCTTTTACCTTCCTGTCTAAACTTATTCCTAGGTACCTCACTTTTTTTTGTTGCAATAGTAAATGGGATTGTTTTCTTAGTTTATCTTTCTCATAATTCATTATTGTTGTATAGAAGTGTCATCAATTTCTGAGCATTGATTTTCTATCCTGCTACTTTGCCAAATTCATTTATTAGGTCTTATAGTTTTTTGGTGGAGCCATAGGGTTTTCTATGTACAATATCATGCCATCTGTGAATAATGACAGTTTCCTTCTTGCTTTCCAATTAGGATATCTTTTATTTCTCCTTCTTGTCTGCTTATAGCTATGGCTAGAATTTCCAGTAGTATGTTGAATAAGAGCAGTGAAAGCAGACATCCTTATCTTATTCCTGATCTTAGAGGAAAGGCTTTCAGTTTTTCCCCTTTGAGTATGATGTAGGCTGTAGGTTTTTCGTATATGGCCTTTATTATGTTGAGGTATGATCCCTCTATTCCCACTTTGCTAAGAGTGTTTATCATAAGTAGGTACTGGATTTTATCATATGCTTTTTCTGCATCTATTGGTATGATCATGTGATCTTTATCCCTCATTTTGCTTATGTGATATATCACATTTATTGACTTGTGAATATTGTACCAACCTTGAATTCCTGGAATAAATCTCAATTGATCATGGTGTATGATCTTTTTAATGTATTGCTGGATCTGGTTTGCTAGTATATTTTTGAGGATTTTAGCATCAATATTCATCAGGTATGTTGGCCTATAGTTTTCCTCCTTTGTTGTGTTTTTACTTGGTTTGGGAATTAGGATAATAATGGCCTCTTAAAAAGAGCTTGGAGGCCTTCCCCCTTCTTGAATATTTTGGAACAGATTGAGAAGGAAAGGTGTTAGTTATTCTTTGAGTGATTGGTAAAATTTGCCTGTGAAGCCATCTGGTCCAGGACTTTGATTTGCTGCCTCAGTTTCATTAGTTTTTATTGATCCATTCGGGTGATCTGCTTCTTCCTGATTCAGTCTTGGAAGATTGTATAATTCTAGAAATTTATCCATTGTGCCCAGATTGTCTAATTTCTTGGCATGTAATTTTTCATAGTATTTTCTTAAAATCCTTTGTATTTCTGTGGTATCTGTTATAATTTCTCCTCTTTCATTTCATCTCCTCTTCATTTTAATTTCTGATTAATTTTCAACCTCTCTTTTCTTTATGAGCCTGGTTAAAGGTTCATTAATTTTGGTTATCTTTTCAGAGAACCAGATCCTGGATTCATTGATCACTTTAATTGATTTTTTTAGTCTCTATGTCATTTAAATCTGCTCTGATCTTGATTATATCCTCTTATTGGATTGATCTCTTTAGTATTATGTAGTGATCTTGTTTGTCTCTTTTTATGGTCTTTGTTTTGAAGTCTATTTTGTCAGACATAAGTGTTGCTACTTCAGCTTTTTTTAATCTTCATTTGCATAGGATATGTTTTTTCCATCCCTTCACTTTCAGCCTGTGTAAATCTTTTGTTCTGAGGTGGGTCTCTTATATACAGCATATACATAGGTGATGTTTTTTATCCATTCAACTACCCTATATCTTTTGATTGGATCATCTAATCCATTTACATTTAAGATTATTAATAATAGGTACTTGTTCATTGCCATTTTATTCTTTTATAGCTTTGTTCCTCTCTCTGTATATATTCCTTCTTCTTCTTAAAGCAGTCCCTTTAACATCTCTTGTAGTGATGATTTTGTGTTAATTAACTCCTTTAGCATTCTTTTTTGTCTAGGAAGCTCTTTATTTCACCTTCATTTTAAATGATAGCCTTGCTGGATACAATAGTCTTGGTTGCAGATCCTTGCTTGTCATTACTTTAAATACTTCATGCCAATCTCTTCTGGCCTGAAGTGTTTCTGTTGAGTAATCCACTGACAGTCTTATTGGAGCTCCTTTGTAGGTAACCATCAGTTTCTCTCTTGCTGCCTTTAAGTTTACCTTTTTTTCTTTAAACTTCACCATTTAAATTATAATGTGTCTTGGTGTAGTTCTCTTTGGGTTCCTCTAAATTGGGACTCTCTGTGCTTCCTGAACTTGTGTGACTTTTTCCTTCACCAGGCTAAGGAAGTTTTCTGTCATTATTTATTCAAACAGATTTTCTATCCCTTGTTCACTTTTTCTCCTGGTGTTCCTATGATGTAAATATTGTTATGTTTCATGTTTTCCCAAAGTTCTCTTAAACCAGTGGTGTCCAACCTGTGGCCCATGGGCCATATGCAGCCCAGGATGGCTGTGAATGCTGCCTAACACAAAATCATAAATTTACTTAAAACATTGTGAGATTCTTTTTGTGATTACATGTCATAATGTATTTAATGTGTGGCCCAAGAAAACTTCTCTTCTTCCAGTGTGGCACAGAGGCACCAAAATTTTGGACACCCCTGACCATCCTCATTCTTTTTAAGTCTTTTCTTTTCATTGCTCTGGTTGGTTGTTTTTTTCTACTTTGATCCTCTGCTTCATCTAGCCCACTTTTAATTACTTCTAGTAAATTCTTCATTTGAGGTATTTCATGCATCATTTCCGATTGGTTCTTATTCGAGGTTCCTGTGTCCTTTATAATGCTGATGCAGTTCCTACAATGTTCCTTGCAGTTTTCACTAAGTTCCTTGAGCAACCTTATAACCCTTACTTTGAACTCTATGTCTGATAAATCACTTGTCTCAATTTCAATTCTCTCTTTTTCTAGGGATTCCTCCTTTTCTTTTTTGGGAGGTTGTTTCCTTGTCTCCCAATTTTAGCTGACTCTTTTCATTTGTTTTTATGTATTAAATAGATCTGGTTTGACTCTGTCTTCTTGGAGTGGCCTTATGTGGTAGGAGTCTTGTAGGACTCAGTGATGTAGTCTCCTCAATCTCCTGGGCTGGATGCTCTAGGAATGTCCCTTGTGTGGTTTATGTGTGCTTTCCTGTTATATATTGGTCTTGATTGTTGTTGGCCTGTTCTCCCCTCCAGCTGGATAACTGAGATGCTCAACACCCACCATGTCTTGTACACTGCTGTACCAGTACTGACATAACAAAGCAAAACAACACAGAAAACAAAACTCACACAAGGAAAAAAACCAGCAAAATTAATGATAAAAGAGCAAAGAATTATAAATTTGGAAAGAGAAATAGAATATTATAAGAAAAACAAGATTACAATAAGACCAAAGGAAAAAGATATGATTATGAAAGGATAGAGGGAGTAGAAACAATAAGAGTAAGGAATAGCAACAGGGACTTGCAACGAAAGTACAAAGAAAGGGAAAAATAAAATTTAAAAAATAAGAAAAAGAAGTAAGAAGACAAAATGGAGTATAAAAAGAAAAGAGTAAAATAAGAGATTTGAAAGAAAAATAGAGAAAGAATAAGAAGAAATAAAAGAAAAAGAAAAAAAATCATATAAAACTATGTGAAAAAAATAATGAAAAAAAAAAAAACCAAAGTAGAATTGTCTCACAAAGTTTAGTGCTTGCCTGCTGGGTTCTCCCTCTGGATACAACTGTGATGTTGTCTGAAGCTGGTGCAAGCCAATGTCAGATGACGTCCAGGCTAGCTCTAGGCAGGCTTGCGAAGCTACAAGTGACCCAAAGTTTGTGGCTATCTCCTTCAATCTTGGCTATGTCTAGAATGGACTCCACTGCTCTGTAAGTCTGGGTTTTTATCAGCACAGGGTCTCAGGGGTTGGTCAACTAACGAACAAGGCACTGCCAGAACCACCTCCACTTGCCTCTGCCTGTGGTCCTGCCTTTAGTCTTAGTCTAGCTACTGACCCATCTGTTTCTGAGAGGGCTTCTGGTGGAATTGGGAGGATAGGACCCTTGTATCTCCTGTGGGAAGTACCATTCAGATTTCATGGAAGATGGTGGGTGTGCTCTCCCATGTCCATGCCACACATCTCAGTCTCCCAGATTATTTCCCTGAACTCAGCAGGGCAAAGCCCCTAGTAGGAGAGCAAGTGGGGCTTCCAGAGTCCATAGTTTGCATCTGCCAGAGTCGGACAGGGTGTTCCTAGGATTTCCCATGAGGGGGAAGCACCGTATTTGCTGGGAAAGTGCATGGATTGGCCATGCCCTAACGCCAGTCTCCAACACCCCTGAGTCCGCCTATATTGCTATCTCCTGAGCAGGGGATAAAAATGCAGGTTGGGGAAAGTAAGACAGAAAGAAAAACAATTTTTAAATAAAAAATATAAATATAGAAAACACAGGGTAGGGCAAGCAGGATTCCAGAGGTTGGGGCAATCAAAAGAAAGGGGGAAAAAAGGTGGCTTGGTCTCTGATGGACTCCATCATTCTCTAGTGCACAAAAAAACCCATGGCTTTTCACTGCTGGATGCTGCATGGGAGGGTGATCCCAACACTGGCACTCTGTACGTGGAGCCTGGTCTGACATCAGGCTTCACTCCTCTCTGGGACAAGCTCCCACAGCCACGTGGCAACCTCAGCCCACTGCCCATGAAAGCAGTGCCAGCCCCTTTCACTTCACTGTGCTTTCTACAGGTCTCAACGTGGTTTCTGCCTGTCCTTGGGTAAGTACCTCCTCTTCAGGTAGTCTAGTTGTTTAGTTTAGGTGGATGTTCTCTTTATTATTATTTTCAATTTGGTTCTGGGAGGCAATGCAAGATAAATTCTCCTACTCTGCTGCCATCTTGCCATCCCCCAGAGAATCAATTTTAAAAGAACATTTTCACACATTCTCCCATTTTGTCTTCGTAGAAACTTAGTAGCACATATTATCCTGGCTCTAGCACTTACTAAATGTGTAACTTCAGGTAAGATACTTAAGCTCAGTGTCCCCATCTATAGCATAGTAATGATAGTAGAACCTATTTTATGTGCTTTGAAGTTTAAATGTCAAAATGCACGTTGAAGCACATGGCCCTTTACCTAATGCATAATAAGCTTTCAATAAGTATTACCTTTTTAACTATTATTATTATTATTTAATGATAAGGGAAACAAGACTGAGTGAAGTTATAGGATTTGCCCTAAGTGACTGAGTTAGGAAGTGGCAGGGTTAAATTTGGCCATAAACCACTGGCATGGTTTTCCTAAGATGCAAAGCAAATTATGATACCAGTGAAAGATTAGGTAAATTAGACATCCAAAAAACAGAGACTTAATTAAATAAATTGTGGTGCATCCCTATCCTGTGGAATTCTACAAACCACTTATGTGATGTTAATTTTTTTTCTTACATAGGTAGTCAAAATATATTATTACATTTTCTAGAAGTTAAGAGTGTACACTAGGACATTTTTATTAGCATGAGATATAGGGGAAGGGAGGAATCTAAAAAGATGTATAACCAAGGCTGTCTGTGGGCTATGAGAGTAAGAGTGACTTTTTCTTATTACTATGTTCACTTACCTGTATTTTTTTATATATCCATATGACATGTTTTGTTTTGAATTTCCACATTTCCCCCTTTCGAAGAAACGTATTCTGCATAGCACACTCATCCTGGTGCCTGACACACACACCCTCTCTTTCTAAGGTGATAGATTCTGCCAAAAAATGATATTGTGGGGAGCAGCCCTGGGCAGAACATGCAACCAGCCTTTTAGTTGATCAAGTTATTCTCAATTATTTGCTTAAAGGGGCTAATTTTAATCCTGGGAAAGTTTATTACTCTTTGGATGTTTGTTGTGAACTATGTACAATAGAAGAAAAAATAATTTCATACTCTTACTTATTCTTTGTGTCATAATCAGGGGTCTAACGTTCTTCCCCTAGCCTAAAAGAAACTGAGCTTTGTCTAATAACTGATTTTAATTGTAGTAAAAACATATAAAATTTACCATCTTAACCATTTTAAATGTATAATTCAGTGGCGTTAAGTATTTTCACATTGGTGTGCAACCGTCACTACCATCCATCTTCAGAAATCTTTTATCTCGAAAGACTGAAACTCTACACCAATTATATAACAACCCCCAACTTCCCCCTCCCTCCAGCCCCTGGCAGCCACCATCCTAACTTCTGTCTCTCTATGAATTTGACTACTCTGGGAACCTCATATAAGTGAAATCGTCATTGCATTTTTCCTTTTGTGACTGGCTAATTTCACTTAGTATGTTGCCTTCAAGGTTTATCCAAGTTGCAACATGTGCTATAATTTCTTTCCTTGTTAAGATTGAGTGCTGTTCCATTATTTGTATATTATCACTATTGGTGATCTACACTTTCTTCTGCTTTCCTGAGATTGTTTTAGCTATTGGAAGTCCCTTGAGATTCCATGTGAACTTTATGATGAATTTTTCTATTTCTACCAAGAAATCATTAGGATTTTGATAGGGATTGCATTGAATCTGTAGATCACTTCAAGTTGTATTGACAACGTAACAATATTAAATCTTCCAATCCATAAATACCGGATGTCTTTCTTTTATTTTGTGTCTTCTTCAATTTCTCTAATGACCTCTTTTATTTTTCCAGCTCAGTGTCTTATAAAGCCCGTTACTAGTTACACAATTTTCTTCTGCAGTGTTTTGAGGCCCTCTTGATTATTACTTAGTTTGATCCTGTTTGATATAAACAATTTTAGTAATTTGTATATTTAATATATCATATAACAAGTAATATGTTATGGTAGATCCTGAGAAGTGTAGAATAATTTAACTGCTTAAATTGGTGAAATAATGCTTGTGTGAATTAACCAAACATACTTTTTGGCCAACCCAATAAATCTAAGACCTCTGAAAAGGCAAGTACCAGAGTTTTCCCATACTATCTCCTTTGACAATGGCTATAACTGTTTGTTATGGAATGTGAGTTGTTATGGAGATGACAGAGGAGACAATTGGGAAGACATGAAATATGAGAGCCATAACTAGGATAACATAAAATTTTTCACAAGTCTACTGAAGCCTAAGTTTGGGTGTAACCTGTTTCCATAATATCACTAGCCTTCCAAAAGTTTTTAGTAAAATGCTCTGAGATGCCACGTGCCTCAATGTTCCCTTTCCTATGCCTCCTAAGGAGTCATGAACACGGGAATAAGCATCCAGCAACTGACTTTATAAGTATTGGAAACTGAGAACAGTACATAATAGGCCATGAATGCATGAGAATGTCTGGTGCCCTGTGAGATATCCTAGTGGCAAAAGGTCTGTTCACTTTAATGAGGACAATCTGAATTGATCTGATGCTTGCTCTTTAGAATTGCAATTTGAAATGACATAAATACTCAAGCAATTAGGAGCAGAAACTAAAATGGAAAAGCCACATTCAAAAGCGGCTTTGAACAAATAAGAATTAAAATTAAGTTCAGTTACGGAGTAGCAGAAACTAATAATTATTAGAGCTGTTAGGTAGAAGAGTAGATACAGAAAAGAGAGAGTAAGGAAGCCAATTAACAGAAGGAAAAGAAACAAGAAAACACAGGGAATGCAGAGACCATGACAGTAGCTGGGGCCATTAATGTTAGTGTCTAAATGATCACCCAACATTTTCCTACTGCTTGCGTCTGTAAAACCCCTAGAATCCACGTCCAACCTGCATCTGAACTGCTGCAGTTCGTTATCTTCTTTGCCTAGAGGGCTAACTATATAGCTAAGAATCCCATTTTCCTCATTCCAGGATGACCTGTTTGAACTTGAGACAACTTGAATTGTTTTCTATTCCTTGTAACCAAAATATCTTAAATTCAATACCCACATTACAAAAAAAGATGAAAAAATAAATTAACTACTCAATAAAGTAAAAAAGATACAAGACAGAAGAACTTGTGGTTTAGAATCCCTTTCCCTTTTCTCTTCTCTCTATCTACCTGGGTGGTTGCCTCTTCCCCCAAGAGGTTTGCTCCAACCTCTGTGTTAATGCCTGGCAGCCCGGTGGTACTTTCTCAGAGCTCTAGCCTGTGCTCCAGACCCTATAGCAAACTGCCTCTTGGACAACTCCACTTAGATGTCTTCCTTGCCCAAAGTTCCAAAAATCAGTTTTCTCTTCAGTATCTTTCATGTCAGGGTACGGTAGCACCATCCATCCAGTTTCCCAAATTTGAACAATAAGTGTTGGGTGGTGAAGAGGAAGTTGGTATTAGCCTTGATGCAGTCTTCTTTATCTCCTACATCCAACAAATCCTAAAGTCCTAACAATTCTACTTTACTGGTATCTTAAGAATAAGTCAATTTTTTTTCATCTTAAATACCACTCCATCATTCTCTCCTACTAAAATAGTATGACAACCTATAATTTGTCCCTCTGCTTCCAGATTAAACCAGACCCTACCCATTCCCCATGCTATCACCAAAGGGATCACTCCAAAGCAGACCCAGTCATCTCACTCAGCAAATGAAAATGGCTCTTGGGAATCACCCAACAGGAGTTAAACCTCATAGGATCCACCATGGTCTGCCCTGCCTGCCTCTCTAGCTCCTTCTCTCACAACTCCCACCACTCCCATCACCCCACAGCCTCAGTGATTCACCCGCACTCAAATACTTACATTTCCTAGAATGGATCATGTTCTCTCTCAGCTTGTGCTCTTTGGACATGTAATGTTTCTGTCTGAAACACCCATCTCTGTCTCCCTTTGCTAACAGGTACATCCTACTTATCTTCAGGGCTCAAAACTGTCTAGACTGGGAATCCATCCTGTGGGCTCCATCACTGCTTTGTCAGCTTATTTGCCATCCTACAGTGAACTGCAAGTTCCTAAAGCATTGATTTTCTTTGCCATTTTACGCCCAGACTTAGCCCATTACCTGGCACATAGCGGGAACTCAATACAGATTTGTTAAATGAATTCAGTATATCATTTACTAAACGTCAGGCTTTGAGATGGAGTTTTAAAAGAAAATCCAGTGATAGCAGCTTATCAAGGAATGGAAATGTAGGTAGGAGTGGCACAATTGTGTGATGAAGTAGAATTGAAAATGAAATCATTAAACAAGGAAGAGAATCACTGTTTGATTAAATGATGCCCTGCTATTCTCCCTCCATCCAGTCTAGATTAATTTTCTCCTGAAATCCCTTACCTCTCTTGCAGCCCTAACTGTATTGTCATCATGTCTCGGGGTGTATTTACCCCACTACTCTATGAGCTCTTCAAGAGGAGTGAACACATCTTATTTATCCTTTTATCTCCAGCTCTTGGTAAAATGAATGGATGAAATGAAGTCACAAATCTTTTGTACTAGGTAACATGACATCAAAATATATAAAGTAAAAACTATTATAAATTAAAGCAGAAATGACAGTTATACAATCATGAGATATTTTAGCCCAGCACTATCAATCTAGGACAAACCAATTCAATAAAAAAGAAAAAAGAAGAGCATAAAAGAATTGAACTATATAACAAGGTTACATTAATATATGCTGAACTTCGTAACCCCAGAAATGGAAAAAGCTCCTATAAATCAAACATTTACAAAAATGAATCACAAAGAAAACTTTAAATTATCCCACAAAGCACAAATGACATCATTTCCTGAAGGAAATCCAAAGACAAAAAAGAAAGAAAAAAGGAAAAAACAGAAGTAAAAGTTTTAAAATACCCAACCACTTGACTACAAATCATATATTCCTAAATGATTAAAATGCTTTGCTAGAAAGAACATTTAAATTTAAAAACAAAGGGAGTCAAATAAAAGCAGGTGAGTAAATATGAGTAAAGTTTTAATGTTAAAAAAACAAAAACACAATAAACAAAATTACAAGGTAAGCAAAACACTCTTACAAAATATTTACCAGGCCCTGGCTGGTGTGGCTCAGTGGATTGAGGGCTGGCTTGAGAACCAAAGGGTCCCTGGTTCGATTCCCAGTCTGGGTACATGCCTGGGTTGCAGGCCAGGTCCCCAGTAGGGGGCATGGGAGAGGCAATCACACATTGATGTTTCTCTCCCTCTCTTTCTCCTACCCTTCCCCTCTGCCTAAAAATTAATTAATTAACTAATTAATTAATTAACTAACTAATTGAAAATATTTGCCAGGAACATAAAAATGAATATCCTTAAAAACAAACAGCTAGAGGAGAAGATGGTGGCAATGTAGGTTCAAGCAGAGCCCACTTGCTCATGCATCCAACTAGGACAGTTAGCCATCTTCCTAAAAACAAAGTGAACAGACAACAGAAGCTCAGCTGCTACGAAGTTTGGAAGCCAAAGTGTGCAGAGGACACTTATAAACGGTCAGTAAGAAGGTTCTTTAGGCCATCAGGAAGGTCCCTGGGCTTGGTGCTGGAGACCTCGCTGCCTGGGGTACACTGGAGGAGAGTTTGGTCAGTGACAGCAGCCTAGCAGCTCCCTCCCCTCCGAGGGTGGGGAAGTCCCAGGCCTGCGCCAGGAGATACCTAGACATAAAAAGTCGCTGGGGGGATAAAAAGGCAGCAAGCGACACACAGTCCATGGAGTACGCAGGCTGAGGCAGCGGTTGCCAGTCGGGACAGTCCCAGAGAACTTGGGGGATCCTGGTAACACCCAGAGCTGGGAGAGGAGGTGGGCCATGACTGGCCATGACTGGCCATGACCCAGATAGACTATGGACTTGCCAGAGGGTTGGACTGTGTGGACGCCCAACAGTGGCTCTGAGAGGGACAGAGGTACCTGGGAGACTTTTTTCAGAAGGTGAGCTGAGGCACACAGTGCAGGGACCTCCCACATGCAGCAGCCAGGCCAACAAAGGAAGAGCAGGGGTGTGATTTGCTCCCGTTTAGTGCATCTCATGGACAGCTAAAAAGGGTGAAAATCGAGGGGCTTATCTGGGCCTGCCAGGGGTAAATGTGCAAAGTGGAGAGTGCAGGCTGAACAGTGCTCAGAGGACCTGGACTGGAAACTGGGCACCTGTGATTATTGTAGCCCAGACAGACACCCCAAACCTTGGGGAACCACAGGAAAGGAAGAAAAGGAGACCAGCACCCTTCTGCCTGTGGGAACCAGGAAGATCTGCAAAACAGGTTGGGCAGGCTTTTTTTTTTCTTTTTCTTTTTCTCATGAGTAAGACAGTAAGAATTGGGGTTGAGAGAAAATCAGAGACAGATCCAGAAAGAAGTCAGAAGGCGAACACCTGCTGAGACAAATTTCACTTGGCTCTTCATCAGAACTTGCATGTTATTTTTTTATTTCTATTTCTTCTTTCTGTTTATTCAGATTTTTTATGTGGGTGTGCATTTTTATGGTTCGTTATTTTTTATTCTTCTTTTCATATAGCATTTTAATTTTTCTTCTTTCACTTCACTCATATTCTAAATAACACACTACTCTTGGTCTCTTATTTTCATTCTTGTTAATCAGATTATATATTTCTTATCATACTGTTGTTATTCCAAATGCCACAAAGCATTCTTCCCTGATTTTAATCCACTTTGCTGTCCTCCGGAGCTTTATTACTGTTGTTGTAAACTTTATTTTCTCTCACACTACACCACGTTTCTATCCCTTACTCTCACTATTTCTCCTCCATCTAATCTCACATAAGCACTTTTCTTTCTTAAGTCAGTTCACATTCTTTTCCCCCACTAATAAGACTCATTTTTTTTCTACCTTCTATGAACAACAGTGGCTAGTTGGGTGAAGTACCATGGTTATTGCTGTTCTCCAAAAGAACTCCCATTTGTTCACTATTTGTTTGTACTTTAAATCCCATAGAATACTCTCCCACTGTCTTACTCCATTTCACCTTTGCCCTGCCCCTGATCAATTGAAGGAGGAATTTTATTTCAGTGGTTTCTCTCTCCCTTTTTTGTACCCCTCTCTCAACATGGGCTTTACTCCTTACTCTTATTAGTTTGCTTCCCCCATCCTTTCAAAATCATTTTTCTTTATTGTAGGCATCTCACATTCGCTTTTCACTTTTCTACAATATTCTTATTCCCATTCCACCTTTATTAAACTTCATTCAGCTGTTGTTGCTATCAACCCTGCTGTGGTTTTTCAGCAACTTTGCTCCCATTGGTCCAGTACCTTTTCAATTTTACTTCAAACCTCATGTCATACTCTTCCCTTTTCTTGCCCCATTGTTCCTTTTGCCCTTTCATGTTTTACTTATGTTTTAACTTTTGTTCTCTTCCTTTCTTCTCCTTGGTTCTATCACAACTCTTATCAATTCTCCTCCCTCTTACCACACAATAACATTTTCCCCTCTTTTAGTCATTTCATATTCCTTTTGACATATCTTATAATATCTGCAACCTCTCTTTACCTTTTGTTCAATTGTGGTTGTGACTGCTAATGTTGTAGCAGGGTTCTGTAGCTGGTGCAGGTTTGGTTGTCTGGTAATACTGCTTTCTTAACCAACACATGTACAATAGCTTATGAGGTGGGAGTTGCAACTACCAGTAAGCCCACTAGAGGGGAGAACCCATCAACAAAGAAGCCAACAGTAGGTAAAGCCCAAGTACAACAAGAAACCCCATACAAATGGAGGAAAGGGCAACCCAAGAGCATCCAGACAAGAAGATCAAACCGACTACACCACTGAGTCCTACCATAGAAGTTCATCCCATTAACAGCCAGTAAACCAGAGCATCAGGAATCGCAGAAACAAACAAAAAGAGTCACCTAAAATGGGCAGACAAAGAAAGAATCCACACTCAAAAGGAATGGAAGGATCCCCAGGAAAAGAGCTAAATAAAATGGAGGCAAGCAAACTACGAGACAAAGAATTCAAAATAATGGTTATAAGGATGCTCATGGAACTCAGAGACAATTACAAGGAATGTAGTGGGAACTACAACAGCATGAAAAAGGAAATAAAAACTATAAACAAGAACCAGGAAAAAATGAAGAATACAATATCTGAAATAAAAAATATACTTGAAGGAATTCTAAGCAGGGTGGGTAAAGCAGAGGACCAAATTACTGAGCAGGAAGACAACGTGAAAAGAAATACTCAGGAAGAGCAGCAGCACAAAAAAAAAAGATTCAAAAAATATAAAGATAGCTTACAGGAACTGCAGGACAACATGAAGTGCAACAACATTTGAATCATAGGAATACCAGAAGGAGAAGAAAAAAGCAAGGGATAGAAAACCTGTTTGAAAAAATAATGACAGAAAACTTCCCTACCTGAAGAGGGGGAAAGCCACGCAAGCTGAGGAAGCACAGAGGGTCCCAATCAAGACCAACCCAAAGCGGCCTACTCCAAAACACATCATAATTAAAATGCCAAATTTAAAAGACAAAAGGAGGATCTTAAAGGCAACCAGGGAGAAGCACAGAGTAACATACAAGAGAGCTCCAATAAGCCTAGCAGCTTACTTCTCAATAGAAACACTGCAAGCCAGAAAGGAAGGGAAAGAAATATTCCAAGTAATGAAAAGTAAAGGCCTGCAACCAAGACTACTCTACCCAGCAAGGCTATCAATTAAAATGGAAGGAGAAATAAGACAAATAAAGCTAAAAGAATACACCTCCAATGAGCCAGCATTGCAAGATATGTTAGAGGGAGTTTAAGAAGATGAAGAAAAAGAGTGAGAGAGAGAGAGAGAGAGAGAGAGGAATATAGGTACAGAGGTGAAAAATGAGTAAGTAACTATCAATAATGACCTTAAATGTTAATGGATTGAATATTCCAATCAAAAGACACAGGGAGGCTGAATGGATAAGAAATCATCACCCACACATATGCTGACTACAAGAGACCCTCCTCAGAACAACAGACCTATACAGGCTGAAAGCAAAGGGTTGGAAAAAAATATTCCAAGCAAATGGAAAGGAAAAAATGCTGGGGTACCAATATTTATGTCAGAAAAAACAGACTTCAAAACAAAGGCCATAAGAAGAGACACAGAAGGACACTTCATAATACTCAAGGGAAGAATCTGCCAAGAAGATATAAACATTGTAAACATGTATGCACTGAACATAGGCACATCCAAATATATAAAGAAAATCTTGGAGGACTTCAAGAAAGACATAAACAGCAACACACTTATATAGGGTATTTTAATACTCCACTGTCAAAAAAAGATAGATCTTACAAACAAAATATCGGCAAGGATATTGCAGCATTGAACAATGCCCTAGATCAAATGGTCTTAATTGATATATAGAGAGCCTTTCATCCCAAAAAAGCAAAATACACATTCTTTTCAAATGCACGTGGAACATTTTCAAAGAGAGACCACATGATAGAACACAAAGAAAGCCTCAACAAATTCAAGAAAATTGGAATCATAGTAAGCATTTTCTCTGGCCAAAAGGGCCTGAAAGTAGAAACCAACATTAAGGAAAAAACTCAAAAACATTCAAATTCATGGAGGTTGAATAGCATGCTATTAAACAATGAATGGCTTAGGAATGAGATCAAGGGGCAATCAAAAAGTTTCTGGAAACAAGTGAAAATGAACACAAAACAGTCCAAATCCTATGAGAAACAGCAAGGGCAGTCTTGAGAGGGAAGTTCATAGTGATACAGGCCTACCTAAAAAAGATAGAAACATTTCAAATAAACAAACTAACTGTACATCTACCAGAACTGGAGGAACAACAACAAACAAAGCCAGAGCAAGTAGAAGGAAGGAAATAACTAAGATCAGAGCAGAATTAAATGACATACAGAACAATTCAAAGGATCAATAAATGTAGGAGCTAGTTCTGTGAAAAGATAAACAAAATATATAATCCTTAAGCAGACTGAGAGAAAAAAAGAGTATTATCCAAATGAATACAATTAGAGATGAAAGAGGAGAGATTACAACTGACACCACAGAAATACGAAGGATTGTAAGGGATTGCTATGGACAACTATATGCCAAGACATATGAAAACCTGGGTGAAATGGACACATTTCTAGAAAAATACAATCTTCCAAGACTGAATCAAGATGAAGCAGAGAGCCTGAACAGACCAATGACAGATAGTGAAATTGAAGCAGCAATCAGAAAACATCAAGTACACAAAAGCCCTGGACAGGATGATTTCACAGGAGAATTTTACAAAACATTTAAGGAAGAGCTAACCCCTAACTTTCTCAGACTACTCTAAAAAATCCAAGAAGAGGGAAGACTCCTAAACTCTTTTTATAAGGTCAGGTTTATCCTAGTCCCAAAACCAAATAAAGACATAGCAAAGAAAGAAAACTACAGGCCAATATTCCTGATGAATGTAGACACTAAAATCCTCAATATTGTCAAACCACATCAAGCAACACTTTCAAAAGATAATACACCACAATCAAGTGGGATTCATCCCAGGGATGCAAGGATGGTACACTATTCATAAGTCAATAAATGTAATACATCACATAAACAAAAAGAAAGACAAAAATCACATGATCATATCAATAGATTCAGAAAACACATTTGATAAAGTACAGCACCCATTTATAATAAAAAACACTCAGCAAAGTGGAAGTAGAGGGGGCATACCTCACTGTAATAAAGGCCATATATGAGAAACCTACAGCCAATATCATACTCAATGGGCAAAAACTGAAAGCTTTCCCATTAAGATCAGGAACAAGAGAAGGGTGTCTGCTTTCACCACTTCTATTCAATATAGTATTGGAAGTTCTAGCCACAGTGATCAGACAAGAAAAAGAAATAAAAGGCATCCAAATTGGAAAGGAAGAAGTAAAACTATCATTGTTTGCACATGACATGATAGTTTACATAGAAAACCCTATAGACTCCACAAAAAAAAAAAAAAAATGCTCAACCTAATAAGTGGACTTGGCAAAACAGAGGGATACAAAATCAATATTCAGAAATTGAAAGCATTTTTGTACACCAACAACAGAATATCAGAAACAGAAACCAGGAAAAAAATCCCATTTTCTATAGCAACAAGAAAAATAAAGTACCTAGGAATAAACCTAACCAAGGAGGTAAAAGAGGTGTACTCAGAAAACTGAACAACACTGAAGAAAAAAATTAAGGAAGATGCAAATAAATAGAAGCATATACCATGTTCATGGTTTGGAAGAATTAACATCATTAAAATGTCCATACTACCCAAAGCAATTTATAGATTCCATGCAATCCCTATTAAACTACCAATGACATACATATCTCACAGATAAAGAACAAACATTTCAAAAATTTATATGGAACCAAAAAGACCTTGAATAGCCTCAGCTGTCATGGGAAAGAAGAACAAAGTAGGAGTGATCACAATACCTGATACCAAACTATATTACAAGGCCACAGTAATCAAAACAGTCTGGTATTGGCATAATAATAGATGCATAGAACAATGGAACAGACTAGAGAGCCCAAGAATAAACCCAAGTCTCTATGATCAATTAATATTGGACAAAGAGGGAAGAAGCATAAAATGGAGTAAAAATAGCCTCTTCAACAAATGGTGTTGGGAGAGCTGGACAGATACATGCAAAAAAATGAAACTCGAGCACCAACTTACACCATAAACAAAAATAAACTCAAGGTGGATAAAAGACTTAAATATAAGTCACAACACCATAAAAGTCCTAGAGGAGAATATAGGCAGGAAAATTTCAGATATTCCATGCAGCAATATTTTCACTGATATGTCCCCTAGAGCAAGGGGCATAAAGACTACACAAATGGGACTTCATCAAGTTAAAAAGCTGTTGCATGACTAAAGGAAACATCAGCAAAATGAAAAGGGAACCAACAGTACGGGAAATACATTTGCCAATGACATCTCAGACAAGGGTTTGATCTCCAAAATATATAAAAAACTCACACAACTCCACTCCAGGAAGACAAACAGTCCAATTAAAAAATGGGCAAAGGACCTGAACAAACACTTCACCAAGGTGGACCTACAGAGGGGCCATAGGCATATGAAAAGATGCTCAGCATCACTAGCCACAGAAACATGAAAACTAAAACCACAATGAGATACCACTTCACACCCATATCAGAATGACCATCATTAACAAATCAACAAACAAGTGCTGGCAAGGCTGTGGAGGAAAGGGAACCCTAGTGCACTGTTGGCGGGAATGCAGACTGGTGAAGCCACTGTGGAAAACAGTATGGAATTTCCTCAGAAAACTAAAAAGGAAACTGCCTTTTGACCCAGCAGTTCCATTGCTGGGATTATACCCTAAGAATCCTGAAACACCAATTCAAAAGAACCTGTGCACCCCAATGTTCATAGCAGCATAATTTACAATAGCCAAGTGCTGGAAACAACCTAAGTGCCCATCAGTAAATGAGTGGATCAAAAAACTCTGGTACATTTACACAATGGAATACTACTCAGTAGAAAGAAAGAAGGAGTTTCTACCCTTCAGGACAGCATTAATGGAACTGGAGAACATTATGCTAATTGAAATAAGCCAGGTGGTGAAAGACAAATACCATATGATCTCACCTATAAGTGGAACCTAATCAACAAAACAAACAAGTAAGCAATATATAACCAGAGACATTGAAATAAAGAACAAACTGAAAGTTTCCAGAGGAGCGTGGGGAGGAGAATAATAAGGGAATATAGGAGAAGGGTCATCAAGGAACATGTATAAAGGACACAAGGACAAAGACAAGGGAGGAAGGGGAGGATTGAATATGGGATATGGGGGTGGGTATGGTGGGGGAGAGTAATGGCAGGAAAATGGCGACAACTATAACTGAACAACAATAAAAATAAAACAAAGAGCTCTTACAAATTGGTAAGAAAAATATTAATACCACTATTTTAATAGTAAATCATATTAATATCCAATTCAATAATGATTACATTGAAAGGAGCTATTAAATATTTAAATAGTTTAAACTCACTGAAAAAGAATTGCAATTTAAAACAAAATATTTTGCTTATCAAATTAGCAAAGTATTTCAATTTTATTGCTTTATATTTATTGTTTTGTTTCTTAAATACTTATTTTCAGTGCTGATAAGGTAGAGCAGTCTCTTTAAACCTATGCTAATTTGTTCCAAATTTATGGAAAAACACTTAGAAATCTTTAATGATGGTCTTATAATGATTAACATTATTTGAAGCAATATTTCCTTTCCAGAGATCCAGCTAAAGGAAATAATCCTAATTGCTTCCTCAGATTTATGCATAAAAATATTTCATAGCATTATTTATGATAAAGAAGAATAAGAATTTCTTAAATGTCTAAGAATAGGAAAATGGTAAACTATGATGCATATATATAATGTAATATTATGAAACCATCACAATTATGTTTATAAAGTTTTTTTGGGGGGGGTGCAGTGAACTTTATTGGTGGTGCATGACAAGGCAGGGCTCCCAAAGCCCCTCCCCTCCTCAGGGGGTCTAGGATGGAAACTGGAGGTTAGGAGATTCTCAGTGTGTTGGGGGATCGGTTTGGGGTAAGGACTCCCCAGCAGCTGAGGGTCTCTCTTCCTGTCGCTGGGGCTGGTGGTCCATGGGGCTCTTACTCCTTAGAGGCCATGTGGACCACAAGGTCCACCACCCTGTTGCTGTAGCCCAATTCATTGTCATACCAGGAAATGAGCTTGACAAAGTGGTCATTGAGGGCAATGCCAGCTCTAGCATTGAAGGTGGAGGAGTGGGTGTCACTGTTAAAGTCGCAGGAGATGACCTGGTCCTCAGGATAGCCCAGGATGCCCTTGAGGGTGCCCTCTGATGCCTGCTTCACTACCTTCTTGATGTCATCGTATTTGGCAGCTTTCTCCAGGTGGCAGGTCAGATCCACAACTGACACGTTGGGGGTGGGGACACGAAAGGCCATGCCAGTGAGCTTCCCATTCAGCTCAGGGATGACCTTGCCCACAGCCTTGGCAGCACCAGTGGAAGCAGGGATGATGTTCTGGGCAGCCCCTCCGCCATCACGCCACAGCTTGCCAGAGGGCCCATCCACGATCTTCTGGGTGGCAGTGATGGCGTGGACTGTGGTCATGAGTCCCTTCATGATGCCAAAGTTGTCATGGATGACCTTGGCCAGGGGGGCCAAGCAGTTGGTGGTGCAGGAGGCATTGCTGACAATCTTCATGGAGTTGTCATCCTTGTCATGGTTCATACCCATCACAAACATGGGGACATCTGCAGAAGGGGCAGAGATGATGACCCTCTTGGCTCCACCCTTCAAGTGAGCCCCAGCCTTCTCCATGGTGGTGAAGACACCAGTGGACTCCATGACATATTCAGCACCAGCATCACCCCATTTGATGTTGGAGGGATCTCGCTCCTGGAAGATGGAGATGGACTTCCCGTTGATGACAAGCTTCCCGTTCTCAGCCTTGACTGTGCCTTTGAACTTGCCCTGAGTAGAATCATACTGGAACATGTAGACCATGTAGTTGAGGTCAATGAAAGGGTCATTGATGGCGACAACGTCCACTTTGCCAGAGTAAAAGGCAGCCCTGGTGACCAGGCGCCCAATACGGCCAAATCCGTTCACTCCGATCTTCACCATCGTGTCTCAGGATTGAGGCTGGCACTGCGCAGGAAGACGTGGCTGTCTGTTGAACTGGAGGAGCAGGAGCAAAAGTTGTTTTTAATCCTTTCTTGGGGATACATTTACTGGTTTGACAGAGAGACACATTGATGTAAGAGAGAAACTTCTATGTGTTGCTTCAACTGAGGACAGAACCTACAACCTAGGTATGTGCCCTGACTTGGAATCATACCTACAGCCTTTCAGTGCCTGGGATGATGCTCCAACCAACTGAACCACACAAGCCAAGGCTATAAAGTTTTCAATGACATGAAAATATTTATGGCCATTTTAATTAGGATAATATATAACAAATCACCCCAAAACTTAGTGATTTAAAGCAGTGTTTATATGTCTCACAGTTTACGCCTTAAATTTGGCTGGGATCCAGGGATAGCTGGAAAGGCCAGAGTGGCCATCATCACATTCCGAGCCCTCGGTTCTCCTCCAGATGAGCTTCATCATAGGGTTCCTTAGACTACCTCAAAGAACTTGGGCTAGAATCCAAAAACAAATGTTCCAAGCAGCAAAAGTGGAAGCTACAGATCCCTTAAGGCCTAGCTTCAGAAGTTAGACAACATTACTTCTGCTGCATTTCGTTGGTCAAAACAAGTTCCCAGCCAGTCCCCCATTCAAGGGAAAGGAAAGCAAATTGCCTCTCTCAGCAGGAGGAGGAATAGCAGAGTATGTGACCATTTTATTTTAATCCACCACAGTAACATGACATTTAGTGAACAAAAAAGATTAAAAATGTATACATGCCAATATAAACTCAAATATGATATGTAATACTCTATACATATTTATATATGTTCTATGAGTAAAAAGGCATATTAGACATAGATTTATATTTTACTTATAAATAAAAAAACTAGAGGGTAAAATACTACAAAGATAATCTTTAGCTAGTGGAAAGAATTATAATTATAATTTTCTTATTAAATTCTGGTTTTTGCAAAGGTAATGGAATGTATTATTTTTTCAACTGGAATGAAAATATAATTTAGAAGATTTTTTATTCCCACAAAGCTTCAGTTAAAGCAATTTCTTACAAAAAAAAAAAAAACTAGAAAGAACTAGAGGAAATTGAATCAGAAATGGAGGAAAACCAACATCAAGTTGAAAAACCAAAACAAGGACACCTGTGTAACTGCACGATTCTTTTTTTGACTGTGCAAACCATTGACACACTTGGATCATCAAACGTTTCCTAACACGTTTATGACCATACTGAACAAATGTGTACCTGATTTTTTCTTTCATTGTATTCACATTACATAGTGAATATTTTGCTGCCTTCAAAAAGAAAACATAAAACAAACTTTCCTTGTTTGCTATATATGAATCTAAGCCACGGTAAAATAGATGCAGCAGAAGCCTTGAGACAGAGACTAGGAAAACTGGAAACATTTTAGTGGATATATTGTAACAAAACCTAAATATAAGTAGACATGCTTAAAAATAAAATTTAACTGTTGTTTCTCCTGATTTTATAATTTTATAAATTTCAAACAGGGGATGGCGTTTTCTTTTTACAAAGTCACTGCACTATCTCATTACAGCACTAGAAATTAATGTTGCATAGTTAGTTCTCATGGCAACTTTCGATGATATGGAAACACTAAGGAAGGGGAACAAACAGGTATTCCTCTTACACAATCTTTTAGATAGACATTATTTTCAAGAACCCAAGATGTCACGCTATTTGGTAGCTCAGCCAGCCAGCCTTTCCAGGTTGTCAGGAGAGCCCAGTTTTCTTCTTTGCGTATGGACAACTGGAAGCTCCGGAAATGTTTTTGGCTTACACCAAAATTCATTGATTTGAGAAAAGAATTGTCTCTCTCTCCAGAAAGTAACAAAAGAACCCATGGTCTCACATAATTTAAAAGAAGAAAAAATACTAGGAAAGAAATAGTCAAAAAAAAATGTGTGTGTTTGTGCTATTTATAGACCTGTATCTAAAAACTTCAAAATACCACCCCATCCCACCAATTCAAGAATGACTTTGGCTTTTGCTGATGTACATATACCAGATGAGGCCTCTTTCCTCACAACCTTAGGTTTCTAACCCCAGGTACTGACTGACCCCCAGCTCTGTCCTATAGATGAAGTCTTAGCCATCTTTCTCAAAACACGTCTATATGCTATGGCGATCCCTCTGAGCACTAACCGGTGATGATATATACCATGTAGAAAATACGTGTGACATGTGAGATTACTTTGAAATCATGAAACAGAAAGCTCTTTCTCAGGGTCATCCTTTCAGCAGAAAACAATCCTATCAAAGCTTTGATAATATATATTTCAGCTTCAGTTAAGCTGTTTCAAACTCTTACATGACTTCTGTAGACTAAGGAATTTCAGGCTCTTTTAACACTAATGAGATCTCAAGAGATTATTCTAAAACATTTCTAATACTTCCCTACTGTTTCATCACTGGTGCATACACAGTTCTTTTGCCTTCATTAAGCTTCAAAGATTTTTTAAGTAATTATTTTAGTCATCCATGGATGCTGAGTGATTTTTACTAATAGATAAAACAACAGTTGAATTTGTTTTTGTTTGTTGGCTCATCTTAGGGACTTATTTTAGATCTATCAGTTTTCATGACTTAATGGGTGGTCAATCTCATTCAAATTCAAATTTGTATTGACTTGCTACATTTGGTAGGAAGAATTCAGTGTGTGTTGGATATCATTTTGATTAATGTTTGGGTCCTACTATAGCTAAAAATAGAACTGAAAATTAAACTATATAACGATGTCAACAATAAAAATATTATTTTTAAATACATACCTCAAGCATATTGCAGGTTTGGTTCCAGACCAACTACCGCAATAAAGCAAATATCACAATAAAGCAAGTCATATGAAAGTTTAGGTTTCCCAGTACATATAAAAGTTATGTTTACACTATATTGTAGTCTCTTAAGTGTGCAATAGCATTATGTCTAAAACCAATATACACACCATGTTTTGCTGTGTTTAATTACACCTGCATTTTTGGCCCAAACTTTCAGGAAAAAAATCTCTCCCTTTAATTTTTTAATTCCATTTTGTATTTATTTATATTTAGAAACAAAACTGATGATCATATTCTGGGGAATTATTTTGCATACGGATATCATTATTGCTTTCTAGAGTTATACTTTTATATATAAGTATAAATAAAAGAATTAAAACATTTATATAGATATGGAATTAGTACTACCCATGTATAATGTGCATCCTTATTTTTTCCCTCAAAAATTTGGGCAAAAATGCACATATTATACAAGGCAAAATACTGGTACTTTCATTTAAAATATATTTTATTGCTAAAAACAATGCTAACCATCATCCTGGTTGGTGTGGCTCAGTGTGTTGGAGCACCATCCCATGGATATAAAGGTTTCAGGTTCGATTCCCAGTCAGGACACATAACCAGGTTGTGGGTTTGATCCCCAGACAGGTCATGTGCAGAAAACAGCCAATCAATGTTTCCCTCTCACATTGATGTTTCTCCCTCTCTCTCTCTTTCTCTCTCTCTCTCTCTCTCTCTCTCTCTCTCTCACCCTTCCTTTCTCTCTAAAAAGCAATGAAACAATGTCCTCCGATGAGGATAAAAAAATGCTCATTATCATCTGAGTCATCAGTAAGTCATAATCTTTTTGCTGGCGGAGGATCTTGCCTGGATTGATAACTGCTGACAGACCAGGGTGGTGGTTGCTGAAGGCTGGGGTGGCTGTGGCAATTTCTTAAACTAAGATGACAGCAACAAAGTTTGTGTTACTGATTGATTCTTCCTTACACTTGAACACTGAGCAGATATTGTAGGGTTATTAATTGGCCTATGTCAACATTGCTGTGTCTCAGGGCATAGGGAGACCTGAGAAGGAGAGAGAGAGATGAGGAAGTGGCTGGTCAGTGGAACAGTCAGAACACATACAGCTATAGAAAACTACCTATTAAGTTTGCCATCTTATATGGACACAGTTTGTGGTACCCCAAAACAACTACAATAGTAACATCAATGATCAATGATCACAGATCACCATAACAAATATAATAACAATAAATGTTGAAATATGGCAACAAATACCAAAATGTGACCACAGTCACAAAGTGAGAAAATGCCATTGGAAAAATAGCACTGATAGACTTCCCGGATGCAGGATTGTCACAAACCTTCAATTTGTAAAAATGCGAAAAGTAAAGTGCAGTAACACAGCGTATGTCTGTAAGTATTCCTCTAGGTTCTACATGGCACCAAGATTTTTTTCACAGTCCTATTCCATATTCCTGACCTGATCCATATTTTTTCCCATATACCTTATATTTTTAAATAGAGAGTAAAGGAGAATCAAAACCTATTGAAGCAATAGCATAATAACAAAGCAAAATACACTAGCTTTGTAATAAAACGAGGAACCTGGGTCTGTTGGAATATAAGCCTGAGTATCAAACAGAAACACCTGGAACTTTGGCCTCATGAGACTCAGCTAAATACTAGGTCTTTCTTAATCTTGCACTCCTCCCTCCCTCCTCCTTTTCTTCTCTCAGAAATGGGCAATCTTCCTGGTACTAATTTTTAAATTTAGCAAACCAAAAACTTCAGCTAACAAACTTACCCCCTCCCCAAATCAAAGGAATAGTGTAGTTCCTGTTTTTCACACTTTAAGTGGGAGCTTTCTTTTATGTAAGTTTCTTAATATCTAGGGCTTTCGTTGTAGGAAAGACTGTATCATTTTCCATTATTGCAGATGCTAAATCAAGAACATGCTCAAAATGAGCTCATTTAGTGTTACAGGTAGTGAGAGGAATAAAAATATCCCCCATTCCTATAATAACCCCATTGTCTGCTATACAATTATATACTTCTTTTGTATGCATTTTCTTTTTTATACAACCATCTTATTTCCACAGAAGGCATAGTACCTTACCTTTGAATAGCAAAATATAAAGTTACGTTTTGAAGGTAGCATTTCTATTTGTTCTTCCTTAGTAAAGTATAAAGTTCTGCTTTTCTATTTGACTAATAGCATCGTACTAACCTTAAGCATATGTAAATATCTCTTTTACCTCAAAATGTTAGAGTTTTACAAGATGAGAAATAGAAATAGGTATTTTAAAGTCACCTTCATGATTTCTCCTAGTTTCTTTTTTTTAAGATTCTATTTATTTACTTTTAGATAGAGAGGAAGGGAGGGAGAAAGAGAGGGAGAGAAACATCAATGTGTGGTTGCCTCTCACATGGCCCCCGCTGGGGACCTGGCCCCAACCCAGGCATGTGGTGCCCTGACTGGGAATCGAACTGGCAACCCTTTAGTTCACAGCCTGCACCCAATCCACTGAGCTACACCAGCCAGGGCAATTTCTCCTACTTTCTTATGTAAGCTATAGCAGAGTTCAAATTGTGAGCCAAAATTACTCTATAAAAAGCAAAATTATAAACTTGCTAAAGAAATGTTTCTTCCTAGAGAAACTCAGAGTAGTTTGTAAACTACTCAGAGGTTTATCTTTTAATCTCCCATCTCCCTTCTGAGATAGAGGCTACACAAGGGGCGATTAGCCCAGAAAAAGGAATGTTTTTTAATTGTGTATTTATTCTTAAATGTTTAAACTTCAGTCGCCTTCAAAGTACTCTTTGATGCAACACCTACTGAGACTTTTCTCTACTGCTTGAAACAGTTTTTGAACTCATTGATTTTGCCTTTTAGTGCTTCTGCCATTTTTTGTTTTTCTATTACAGTTATCCCAATTTTCCCCCCTTGCTCTCCCCTTGCACCCCCCACGCTCCCACAGTCAATCCCCACTCTTTTGTCCATGTCCATGGGTTTTGTGTCACCTCTTCCACATCAACAAGTCATTTCCCTTTGAGGACTTTTTTCACCTAGGGGGAAAAAAATTTGCTCCAGGCAAGATCAGGTGAATAGGGAGGGTGAAGGCTGGGAGTCATACCATTTTTAGTCAAAAACTGCTGAACACTCAGTGCATGTGGGCAGGTGCGCTCATAAATCACCCATCAGGACATGGGCAAATGCATTTAAAGAGACTTCAAAACAAATTCACTGAAACCAAATGCAGCCTCTCACAACATCAGCTGGTGCACTGATACAGTTGGGTTCCGAGAACACTTACCTAGCTGGGGAAGCCTGTACTTCTAGGAGCCCCCCTCCAGGAGATAATGCCAGTTTTTTTTAGGGGGTTTCCCCTTGTATTTACACTAGGAAGAATCTTATTCCAGCTGTCAAAAGTAAATATCTCTCTTTCTGTTTCGGTGCTTCTCTGTTGAAAAGGGTTCCTTGTTTTTAATCCCACCATGACCCAAAATAAGAGTTTTTCCCATTACTCTCACGGTGAAAGGTTTTATGACATACACTTCATCAAAGCTGGATGAAACATTGCACTACAAGATATCTAATTATCTTAAAAAAGAAAAGAAAAGAAAAGAAATAAAAAACAAACACTCCTGAAGTAATTGAGCCCTGAAATAAACAAGTTTAGCAAAGATTACTGTTGCTTGGTTTTGTCTTTTTTATCAGCTACATTCAGTTTTACCTCTGGTTCATTTTGGAATGCAATGGTTTAATTGTTTCAGAGAGGGATTATGAATTATAAAAAAAAGCATCTGTCCATACTTTTATTTCTTAATGTTTTATAATATTTTATAATTTAAAATTACTTTAATATTAAGCAACTTGACTCTTCAAGCTATCCTTTGTTAAGCAAGGGAGGAATTATTATGTGTTTTTATAAATGACAAAAGTCAAAGTTCAGAGGAGGTTAAGCAGGGCACAAGTCACATTACTAGTAACTGGCAGTGTTGAGCCTGGAAACCTAAGCTATGCCCCAGGGTTCCTTCTGCTGTGTTAATGATGCATTGTTAACACCATTGATTCGGGAAGCACGTCCCTTGTTTCTTCTTCTCTGGTAATTTAATGAGCATTTAAGTACTCTATTTGTGTACTGGTTTAGCAACAAAAGTTGTAACTATGTTTCTTTAGAATTCTTCAACCCACCTACTTGCACATGGATTTAGGTGTATTTGTGAGTCTTTGGTTTATTCACATGGGAAAAAAAACCCACAAAGCAGGGACAGTGTCATCAACATTAGTACTCTACAACTATTTGGGGGGAAGAATGGAGGTTTTTTATTATTATTTCTAATCTGTCTCTACACATGGCTGGTACACAGTTCACCCATTCAAGTTTGCTAGTACACAAACTGGTCTATACCCATTAGATAGGACAAACCCACTAATACAAGGTTGAACGGCAAGTTTGAATGCCGTGGCAATGTCACGTTGCTGCAAAATTTTCTAAGTGCTCATTCTTTATTTCTGTATTTATCTTGCCATAGACCAGTGAACTGTTCATGGACACTGAGTAGTTCTTGTCTTCATTTTCCATATAGATCCATGACCTTTAGTAGAAAATTGTGACACCGCACCCCCACCCCAAGAGCCTGCTCAATTGCTACTAACAAGAGTAACTCTTCAGAAGGAAACTCCCAGGCTCACCAACTAATTCTCCTTCAATTACCAAGCCTTCCAGGTCATTTCCTTGCTATCACTGTCTAGTTCCTTTCATATATAGCATATGCCAAAGTTGGGCATCTCTGATACAGCCTTTTTTATAATCAAAACACAGATCTTTAAAAGAGATATAGTATTTGACCCAAATTTGCAGCTATATAACATCAATGTGCTTGCTACAAGTGTCTTAAGAAAAGATGCAATTTATATCAACTAACAAGTAAACTACTTAAATCACATAGTTTTTAATTCAGAAGTCAAAAAATATATAATAAAGACAACTGTGAAATCTATGTCCCTAAACTTTGCTCCTTTAAAAAACATTACAAAGAAAATAACATAAATGATTGGGTTTTTTTAAAAGAATTTAAAATAATCAATGAAATAGTATAAGTAATGTGAACAACTTTTAAAGTAACAATCTTTTTGCCACCAACTTGATAGAGATGAAGAAGATGCTGGGAAAGATGCTCTTGCCATCCCAATATCTTTCTCATGGTCCAAGGAGTCCCCTGAAGTGTGTAGGTGGTGAACTTGGGTGGTAGTGGCAGGAACACTATTACTCTCTCAATACACCCCTTCTTAGGAGTAAATTTCCCAAAATTCATTTGTATTTTAGGCTTAGATCAGCTTTCTCTGTCTCCTAAAGCTTTAAGAAACAGAAAAGTGTTCTGAGATCCTGCATTCCAACCAGTATGCACCTGATGGAAATTATAAGTTAATGTATCATTACAAACTGCAAAAAGAGCTTCTAAATATCCTCTCTAATAGAAAAGGAAGAGCAACGAACACAGCAAGACAATTAAGAAGAATCATTTTTGCAGGAGATGTTGTAACAGACGAATTCACTATTTGTTCCATCAGAGGATATCCTCTAATATTATCCTCCAAGAGCAGACTTGTACAGGGAGAAAAATCAGGAAATTACTTAGGCTTGCAGATCCTCTCTCCCATTTTGAAAACTGAGTTGTTCTGGAATGCAACAAAATAAAGGTGCTCCAGATTTGGAGAATATTTTCTTTTATTTCTATTTCATTCACTTATTTCCTAAATATCACTGACTCATTTATTGGACTTTGTTACTTGTCATCGTTACTATCTTTTTCAGTCTCCTTACTGTGGACCCCTGGCCTGAACGTACATCAACCTCCACTGGAACTTTATACTATTACAAATAAACCCTGAAATACAGACTTCAAAGTACAGACAGTTCTATGAAGCTGGAGTTTCCCCTTTTTACTGCACTAGAACCTGCCCTTTAGCGTCCATCTCTGCTTTTATTTTCTTTTTACAGATTTTTCAACACTCTTTGCTGTACTTAAAACAGAAATCAGAACCCAAGACAACTCAGGTATTTTGTGAATCTATGCCTTGCCTTCAGAAAAGCAAATATCTACCATCAACCATTGGTTCAACATTCACTTTTAACGGAGAGTTAGAGACAAAGAAATCATGCCTTTTATTAATGCTAATAAAGACAGACACTTATCTCAGTATATGTATATTTCTCCTTATTACACTTGTAGTTTTCTAACAAAATACTTACTGCAATTCTCTTTAAAAAATACATCTGTGGGCCTTTTTTCCATTTATAATCTCAGACATTTGTTCTTTTCCCTCCAGACTAAATTCCTGGTTTCTTTTGTATGCCTTAGCTTCAAAACATCATGTTTGCAGGTGTGTGCTCTCCTGTTAATTTTTAAATCCCTCTTGTGACATGAAAAAACATAAGATTAGTTCTTTTTCCTTTAGAAAAATTGTCTTAATCCCTTTCTTAATAGTCATAGCTATTTCCCAGAGGAAAACTGGGATTTGACAACAGAGATCTAATTAGACCCATATGTTGCTTTAAACCAAATATATTCTGAATCATATTTTTTATGTGTGTTTGTAAGTAGGCTTTCTCTGAATAATGCCAACAAAACCAACTCCTTAGGCCACATGTCCCCAGCTGCACCTGCCCATCCTATATACCTCCTCAGAAGAAAGGACAGCATTTCCTCCACATTGCCATGGAAAGGGGAGTGGTTACGAAGTGTAACAGGTGAAAACTTAAGGGGTTATTTGTTGGTACTATGGCAAAGTAGCTGCTAGAAATGCCTGAACCCTGCTCTGTCGTTCACCTCTCCTCCCTGTGGAATTCTCAAGAGAGACATATGCACGGCACGCTAGTAAAGAAACCGAAGTACCCCTTTAATTATTACTGGAGACAGGGCAAGAATCTCTGGTAAGTGGTTGCAGCACACACCATATATGAGTAGGAGCACCTACTTCCCATCAGTTTAAATCAGAATTTGTGGATCTTTCACCTTGTAGCCTGCAGGAAATCAAGGGAGTGACCAAAACTCTCTACTATGTATGGAAATAGAAGGGAAAAAGCGGGCTCTGACAGCCTAGCAACTCTGCCTCCGAGAGTAAAAGAGAAAGAGTGTGGTGCATTCTCTGTTAATGCCCAGTTACCCTGCCCACCTGCAAGCAGAGCCAAATCAATCCCACTGAACTGTCGCCAATCAAATTGGCCTTTTTTTTTTTTGGGGGGGGGGGGAAGTAGTGTAAGAGAGAAAGGAAAACACTAGTGAAAGCCTGGTTAAAGCATTTTGTTTCATACAGGCCTGTGTAGAGATTGAATGGTGTCCCCCCAAAACATTCCTGCTTTACCCAGAACCTCAGAATGTAAACTTTTGTGGAATAAGGGTCTTTGCAGATGTAATTAAGGATCTTGAAGTTAGATCCCCCTGGATTTAGGGTGGGTCTTAAATCCAATGACTGATGCCCTTATAAGAGAAAGGAGAGATTTGAGACATACAGACACAGGGGAGAAAGACAGAGAAGAAGGTAATGTGAAGGCAGAGGCAAAGATCAGAGTGATGGGTCTATAAACCCAGGAATGCCAAGGATCTCCAGTAATCACCAAATCCCCCGAACCTAGGAGAAAGGCATGAAATGGATTCTCCTCCAGAGTTTTCAGAAGAAACCAATTGTACAGACAACCGATTTTGGACTTCTGGCCTACTAAACTGTGAGAAATATGTTTCTGTTGTGTTAAGCCACCCAGATTGTGGTAATTTTGTACAGCAGCTCAAGAAAACTAATATGCTATTAACACCCCTCTACCACATAATCATAGAAAATGTGTCCAATTGGCACAAGGTAAATTAGGCAACAGAATATGAATCAACAGTATAAATCATTCATCACAACCAAGAAGTTATATTTGGAATTTGTATCATATTAGTAGAGGAGCAATAAAGTTTTTGTTGTATATAAAGGACAGCAATATAGTATAACGGCTTACTACAAACCTGGATTTGAATACTAGCTGCCCCGTTTACTTGCTATGTGTGTTTATCTTAAGAAACTAGGCCTCAGTTTCTTCATTTGTAAAATGGGCGTAATACCAGAATAACAATATGTACCTCAAGTGATTATTATGAGAATTAAATGAGATATTCTTCTAGCACATGCCTGGAACATAGCAAATGCTGTTAAGATGCTTATTATCATCTAATATCATTTTTTAATTATCAATACATCAGGAAACAAATAAGCGTAATACAATCTATTTCAACATTTCCACAGAGGAATATCATAATCACAAGTAAGGATAAGGTATAAATAGAGTCTGAACAGGGCCACTAGAAGAAGAGAAACGACATTTGTTAGCAAATATGCTGTTAGCAAACTACGAAATGACGAGACTTATGCAGTCAGGTACAAAGGACTACTTTCTGTATGTGGACAGATTTTTTTCCAGACTTTCTAGGCACCTTTTTATTCATTGAAAGGGGAGTGTTGTGTCAGAATGCACAAAATTTTACCACTAAATTTTAGAGGTCTATCATAGTTTTTCTTAATAATAAACACTTAAGAAATTGATTCAGTTGATGGAATAGCCTTGGCAATATCTTTAAAAGCATAAAAAATGGTCTCTAAGTTAGATTTTTCAAGTATTTAGCTTGAACTTGTTTCCCTAGTCACCCTTAAATATGGTTTTGTTTTCTATTGTTAAGATTTTATCCCCTAATAATTTTCTTAATTAAATACTTTTTAATATTTTTGTAAATTCTTTATTCTCTTTTTCTTAATTGTTGTTCACTTACAGTTGTCCCCATTTCCCTCCATTGCTCTCTCCTGCCCTGTCCAACCCCCATTCCCAAAGACAATCCCCACCGCATTGTCCTTGTCCATGGGTCCTTTATACATGTTCCTCTTCTTTTCTCACTATCCTTCTCCCTCACCCCTCTGGTCACTGACAGATTGTTCTTTATTTCCATGTCTCTGGTTCTTTTTTGCTCGTTAGTTTTTTTTGTTGATTAGGTTCCACTTATAGGTGAGATCTTAGGATATTTGTCTTTCACTGCCTGGTTCATTTCACTTAGCTACTGTTTTTGTGCTCTCCAGTTCCATCCATGCTGTTGTGAAGGGCAGGAGTTCCTTCTTCATTTGTGCTGTGTAGTATTCCATTGTGTAAATGTACCATAGTTTTTTGATTCACTCATTTACTGATGGGCACTTAGGTTGTTTGCTTCCAACACTTGGCTGTTGTAAATTGTGCTGCTATGAACATTGGGGTGCATACGTTCTTTTGAATTAGTGTTTCAGGATCTTAGAGTATAATCCCAACAGTGGGATCACTGGGTCAAAAGGCAGTTGCATTTTAGTTTTCTGAGGAAATTCCATCCTGTTTTCCACAGTGGCCGCACCAGTCTGCATTCCCACCAACAGTGCACTAGGGTTCCCTTTTCTCCATAGGTTCGCCAGCACTTGTTGCATGTTGATTTGTTAATGATGGGCACTCTAACTGGTGTCAAGTGGTATCTCACTATGGTTTTAATTTGCATCTCTCTGGTGGCTAGTGATGCTGAGCATCTTTTCATGTGCCTATTGGCCCTCTGTATGTCCTCCTTGGTGAAGTATCTGTTCAAGTCCTTTGCCCATTTTTTAATTGGACTGTTTGTTTTCCTGGTGTGGAGTCATATGAATTCTTCATATATTGTGGAGATCAAACCCTTGTCTGAGGTATCATTGGCAAATATTTGTCCCATATGGTTAGTTCCCTTTCTTTACCCAAGCAGTTTATAGATTCAATGCATTTGAGATCAAAATACCAATGACATATTTCACAGATATAGAATAAACATTTCAAAAATGTATATGGAACCATAAATGACCCTGAATAGCCTCAGCAATTTTGAAAAAGAAGAACAATGTAGGAGGGATCACAATACCTGATATCAAACTGTATTACAAGGCCACTGTAATCAAAACAGCCTGGTACTGGCATAAGAACAGACACATAGACCAATGGAACAGAATAGAGAGCCCAGAAATAAACACAAGTCTCTACTACGGCCAATTAATATTCGACAAAGGGGGCAGGCACATAAAATGGAGTAAAAACAGCCTCTTCAATAAATGGTGCTGGGAGATCTGGACAGCTACCTGAAAAAAAAAATGAAACTAGCATACCAACTGATACCATACACCAAAATAAACTAAGATGGATAAAAGACTTAAATATAAGTTGCGACACCATAAAAGTCCTAGAGAAGAACACAGGCGGGAAAATTTCAGATATTCCACACAGCAATATTTTCTGATATGTCCCCTAGGGCAAGGGATATAAATGAAAGAATAAACAAATGGGGCTACATCAAATGTAAAAGCTTCTTCACAGTTAAACACTTTTTTAAATTAACAGATAGTATGAAATTTATACAAAAGTGCAAAAAACTAGGATAGTGAAACAACTATGAAAAGAAATAACAAAGTTGGAGGACCTACAATTCCCAAATTAAAAACTTAATATAAAGTTCCATTCATCAAAACAGTGTAAGTAGCAAAGTGCACAAACAAATGAAACCAAACAGACTATTTCTGAAGCAGAAATAGACCTACACATATTTGACTGTAGTAGTCAGCTCAGGCTGCAATAACAAGATACCATATACTGGGTGGTTTAAACAACAATCCTTTACTTTCACACAGTTCTGGAGGCTGGAAGTCTAATTTTAACTTGCCAACAGAGCTGGTTTCCACGAGGCCTTTCTTCCTGGTTGGTAGATGTCTGCCTCCATGCGATGTCCTCACACGGTCTTTTCCTCTGAAGAGGGGAGAGAGAGAGAGGGAGAGGGGGAGGGAGAGAAAGAGAGTGTGTGTATGAACTCGAGCTCAGGTATCTCTACCTCTTCTTAAAAGTCCAGTCAGATTAAGGCCTTGCCTTTATGACCTCAGTTAGTCTCTCAATTACCTCCTTAAAATCTCTATCTCCAAATACAGTGATGTGTCCCATTGGGGGTTAGGGCCTCAAATAACACGAATTGGGGGGAATACAATTCATTCCATAACAGTAAACAATTCATTTTTTTTTACAAAGTTGTAAAGGAAAGTCAGTGGATAAAAGAGAGACTTTTAAATTAGATACGCAAAGCCAAAGGAGCAAAAAGTAAACTTGAATCCACAGATTATAGCATATATAAAAATTAATTCAAAAATTAATTACAGACCCAAAAAGAAAATCTAAAACTATAGAACTTCCAAAAACATGTTTATAGAATGAAAAGAAGAGCAATAGACTTGGAAAAAATATTTGCAAGTCACATGTCTAGTGAAAAGACTTATATCCAGAATATATACAGAATTCTCAAAGCTCAATAAGAAAACCCAGTTTTTTAATAGTTAAGTGGTTTGACAGACACATCACCAAAGATAATATGTGGTTGTCAAATAAGCATGAGATGAGGGCTACTACCATTAGGCATTAAGAAAGGCAAATTAAGACCATAAGAAAAATGTGCACCTATTAAAATGTGCACCTATTTTTTTATTTTTCAATTACAGTTTACATTCAATATCATTTTATATTAGTTTTAGGTGTACAGCATAGTTAGTGGTTAGACAATCATATGTTTTTCAAAGCGATCCCCCTGATATGGCAAGCACCCGCCCACCTGGCATCATACACAGTTATTACAATAATATTGACTATTACCTGTGCTGTACTTTACATCCCCATGACCATTTTGTAACTACCAATTTGTAGTTCTTAACCCCTTCTCCTCTTTCACCCAGTCCCCCATTCCCCTCCCCTATGGCAATCATCACTCTGTTCTGTGCATTAATGGGTCTGGTTCTCTTTTGTTTGAAAGTTTATTTTGTTCTTTAGGTCCCACATACAAGTGAAATCATATGGTATTTGTCTTTATCTTCTGACTTATTTAATTTAGCATAATACTCTCTAGGTCTTCCCATGCTGCCACAAATGATAAGATTTCATTCTTTTTTCATGACCAAGTTTCATGTATATAGAACCACTTTTTTATCCACTTGTCTATTGATAAGCACATGAGTTGCTTCTGTATCTTGGCTATTGTAAATAATGCTGCAGTGAACATAGGGGTGCATGTGTCCTTTAAAATGGTTTTGGGTTTCTTTGTGTATGTACCAGAAGTGGAACTGCTGAGTCAAAAGGTAGTTTCATTTTCAGTTTTTGAGGAACCTTCATACTGTTTTCTATAGTGGCTGCACCATACAGTGACTAAAATTTAAAAATTGACTATACCAGTTGTTGGAAATGGAACATACCTGTGTCCTATTAGTGTCTACCCAGTACCTGGTACAGTGTCTGGCACCTGAATACATATATACATATATACATACATAACAACTCCTCTTAAATTGAACTGGTTAAGAAGAAAAAGTCACAACAAACTCGGAATTGTTATTAATGTCAAATACTTTATTCTACATCGATGTAGAATAAAGAGAAGCTCAAAAGCTCTAATTTGTCCAGTTTTTCTTTTGTGCATCATGTTTAGGGGTTTGGGGGGGGTATCGTATTTAAGAAACTAAGCTTAATCCACTGTCACAAAAGTTTCCTCCTGTGTTTTCACAGAGGAACACATAATCCAAGCTTCATGAATATAAATCGGACCTGGTCCCTCTCTGGGGTTGAGGCGCTCTTTTCATTGAAATTGACAAACTGGTAAAGTAAAAGCCTAATATTGGCAATCTTTACCACTGTGTGGAGAAGTCCTGCCTGAGAATAAAAACAATACACAAAAAGCGGACCCAAGAGAGGGAAAGAGAGAGAAATGCCTGACCTGCCTGAAACCAACATGAAGTCCTACACCTTTCCAGTTGCATCACCCAATACATCGCCTTTACTTATAGAAATTTAAGTTTGTTTCTCTTATCAGTAACAAAATAGTCCTGAGGAATAAAGTGACTTTTTTTGGAGTAACTTTAATATAAACAAAATATAATACCTACCTTTAAGATTGATGTTAGGAAAGATGATAGTGTATGTCAATTGCTTAGCACCATTCCTAACAAATATTAATCACTTAAGAAATGTAAGTATAATGTGGCCATTAGCCAGACTGAAGCAGGTTGAAGAGAAAATAGGAGATGAGAATAAAAAATAGGTATAGGAAAGGCTTCGAGTATTTTTGCTATCAAAAGAAATAAAAATGGAAATAAGGCTGACAGAGGGAAAATTGGAATAAGAAAGTTTTAAGTGAAAATTCTCTTCTTGTGATATTCCATTGTTGACAAAAATTGGTTTATCGTGTTCAGTCAATATCATACTAAATTTAATTTTGGTTGTTTTTCTAACACCTTCAGGTTCTTAATTATTATCACTCTGAGGCTTGCCAATCTTACAAAATTTTATTACTCATTTTAAGAGAATATATTAGAAAAGTGCAATAAAGTATATGTATTAGATCTTTGGATTGAAGACTTTAATGAAATTTTCTTTAAAATTAGTGAAATATTTTCTAGATGGTGTTGGTATTGATCCACTTTTCTCCAATACCTGTTAAGATAAAATTGTATTAAGATGTCATATATTATTCCTTGATACCCAAAGTGATCATATTAGAATTATATTGAGTTATTCTGTTTTAATGAATCCAAATTCAAAATTAAGGTTTAGATTAATAAACATTAGATACGATGAAAAACATGTCTCTACGTTATAAGAATGGGATCATCTTGAATCTCACTTCATTTATATACAATGTTAATTATCAATGAATCACAGGTTGTTTTCTTATTTATCTTAAAGAGGCATTATTTGCATGTTAACATTGGATTTACATATATAGAATGTCTCATTTCAAAATACTAACTCACTAACAGTATAGCTTGTGACACTATATTAGAACCTCAAAAAGTGTTGATTTGAACCAAACTAATGTTATATGCTTCTCCAATTATGTCTTATCGAAAATTTTTCAGTGGGTGTTGTTGGGGAAAGTGAGGAGTGTCAAAGTATGAACCAATTAAGCATGTCTATGATAACTAAATTTTCATTTTTATACCACCAAGAATTACAGCGACATAACTAAAAAATATAGCCATCCACTTTTGAGCATAGTAATAGATAACTTATTCTACTTTCTATAAACCTCTAATAAAATTCTTTGAATTATATTAAAGATAACTAATATTTGTATCTCTCATTGCTTATAAAGTCCTTTTACATAAATACCTCATTTGATCTCACTCAACTCTATATGGTAAATAAGACCTTTCAAAGGTGTAGGAAGCTAAAGTTCAGAGACATTTATGGACATGTGAAGAATTACTACAGAATGAAACCAGAATTCAAACTAATCATTCAACTCAAAAGTTCATTGTTTCCAGTACACCACAAACATGTTTACATATATACAATTTCTTCTAGCTAGAAACCAAATGAAGTTGCCTCATACAAATTTTAAAATAATAAAAATGAGAATACCATAAATCTCTCATGTCAGATAAAATGTCATATTGATCTTCTGCCTCTCACATTCAAAGCTGTGCGTTTACAAGGACATTAGTCTGATCCCATGGCTACAGGCATCTTCTAGAGCACATTGACAGGCATGTCTCTTTGACCTCGAGCGTCTGGGAACATAGAATGTGATGGCTTACCTCCTGCTAAGCACCTGAAACCCACTGGGCTCCAGACTTTGCTGCAACCAGCAGTTGCCTCTACTTGGATTACTCTCTTAATGACCAGTGAATTTAGCAGACAACAGGAGCTTGATTTTCCATGAAATCTGAGTGTTTCATAAAAGAAACACTACCTCTTCTTTTATGTATCTTCCTATAAACTCATATTCTTAATACATACAATCCTTTAAAAATTTCCAAAAATGCTCTTCATCTAAAAAATCTTTTATATGCATGTAAATTCTTATATTGTTACATGTGTGCATACATAATCTCAACTGGATTATACAAATGCTAAACTCCTGAGATTGAGACAGGACTGGTTTTCCTTCTTTTCTACCCACAGTATATTCCTGGGTATTCAGCAAGCACTTCAGGATCTTGGTGAATTGCACTAGTCATATTGTAGACTGAGTTAGCAGAAGTGGATCTCCACCCAAGGAATGTAAAAGTTAAGATGAATAGCACTTGTTTAAAGAAATATTTTAAAAATCACTACAGAAATGATTTTAAGAATGTTTTCAAAGTATTATTATTTTCCTGATTTCTCTTTCTGATATTTTGTTGTTGCTGTACAAAAATGCCTTCAATTTCTGAATATTGACTTTGCATCCAGCTATTTTGCCAAATTCATTTATTAGGTCGAGAACATTTTTAGTAGAGTCTAGGGTTTTCTGTGTACACTGTCATATCATGTGCGAACAATGATAGTTTTACTTCCTCCTTTCCAGTTTGGATGCCTTTTATTTCTTTCACATGTCTGACCACTGCGGCTAGGACTTCCAGTACAATGCTGAATAGAAGTGGTGAAAGCAGACATCCTTGTCTTGTTCCTGATCTTAGAGGGAAAGCTTTTAGTTTTTGCCCATTGAGTATGATGTTGGCTATAGGTTTCTTGTATATGGCCTTTATTTTGTTGAAGCATTTTCCCTCTACTCCCACTTTGCTGGGTGTTTTATCATAAATGAGTGCTGTACCTTATCAAATGTGTTTTCTGCATCTATTGACATGATCATGTGATTTTTGTCTTTCCTTTTGACATCACCAAAATGAAAAGGAAACCAACTGTATGGGAAAACATACTTGCAATGAAACCTCAGACAAGGGCCTGATCTCCAAAATATGTAAAGAACTCACATGACTCCACTCCAGGAAGACAAACAACCCAATTAAAAAATGGGCAAAGGACTTGAACAGACACTACAGAGGGCCCAGAGACATATGAAAAGATGCTCAGCATCACTAGCCATCAGAGAGATGCAAATTAAAACCACAATGAGGTACCATCTCACACCAGTCACAGTGGCCAACATAAACAAATCAACAAATAAATGTTGGAGAGGATGTGGAGAAAAGGGAACCCTAGTGCACTGTTGGTGGGAATGCAGACTGGTGAGGCCACTGTGGAAAACAGTATGGAATTTCCTCAGAATGGACAAAATCAAGGGGGAGGGTGGAAGCAGGGGGAGGAAGGTGGCTTTGACTGGGGTGGAGTGGAAGGATGGGGAGAAAATGCAGATAACTGTAATTGAATAACAATAACAATTTTTTTAAAAAGATAGGAGTTTGAGAAAAATGGGGTAGAGGTGAGCAAAGGAGGGTGAAAGGGGGACATCTGTAATAGTGTCAACAATAAAAAATGAATTTAAAAAGAGAAATAAATAAATACAGAAATAAGGATTTTAGGAAGTCAGTCACATATAATCAATCACATTTACCATATTAATAATTTGTAAAACTTAGGCATTTGTTAATATGTTGTTATGTGTATACACATAGAATCACACTTATTGAATCATATTAAAGTAGTATCTTTCACTTTAGGTCTCTGTTATGTAGTTCTATACCATTATTTTTAATAGTTAAGAGTAGTTGATGACATAGCTGTATTATAATTTAGTTAAAATTCTGTTTTAATTGTTTGTTTAAAAAAGTAAGCAAAGAAAATGAAGGACATTCCAGTCTCTTTGAATGAGCTGTATGGATAAGCTTAGAAACCCAACCAGGATTGAACCTTGTTCATAATTAACGTGCCCTAGGTTTAACTTTACAAAATTGTCCTTTTTGGGGGTCAAATATTGGAAATTTCAAATAGTATCTCCTAGTAAACATAACCATAAACTCACCAATTATTCAACAAGCATGCTGAGCATCTACCAATGAATAGCGAATATTGATAGAGGAATTCAAAAATTGAATTGATAAGGCCATATAACAAGGTTATACCAACATTAAAGAGAGTTGAGCAGTAAGTTCTTATAAAAACAATGTTTCTAAAGTAAATATTGAAAATTAATGTAATGTCTTCCCCCATCAATCCATTTGTAAATTATATACTTCTCTAAAAGTGAAAAAATCACTGCCCGGAGTTGATACATTTCTTACATAAAAGTTAGACATATAGTAAGTAATATGAGGCATTAAGTAATGCTTAGGTTCAGAAAAAAATAGTGATGATTAGACTGTCCTTTGGAAAACATCAAGTTCTCAATTATATCTCACTAGGTATCGCTCAAAATATTACTTTTCTATTAATTCTATGAGGACAAGAGATAAAATTATGCTTTTTATTTTTAAATCTCTACCTTTTCCCACAGGTGTGTGTGTGTGTGTGTGTGTGTGAATGCTCTAAGTATCTGGTCCAATACACACACACAAACACACACTTTTAAGACACCACAGGACAACTTTATTCCTAGTATAGTTGCATTCATTGTACCACATTTCTATAACTCAGTAAAAAGATGTATACCTTATTTACCTATTTCTAAATGACTGGAAAGATTACTTTTCTTACATGATTCATTTTCTCAAGCTTTGCCTTTTTAATGTTGACCTATAAATCATGGAGCCTTGTTTGGGAAAATGTTTAAATTTTGACCCACTAGCAAATAGGCTTAAATTTAATGTATAAGCATATTATTGATATTTTATTATTTATTGAGGTATATGGAAATTACTGCCAGCCCTTCCTCAGCAGCTCCTCACACTGCCTTATATTTTAGTTTATTTAATTTTAAGATTTATAAGCTGGATTTTTTTCTTAAAGACTATTAGGAATAATCAAGAGAAAGATTTGCCACCTCTGTCTATAGAATACATGCTAAGAGATTCCAATCTATATTTCTTTAAAAATATTTTAAGAACTTATTAATTTTATCATACTTAATTTTAAGCATAAGAGCACCATTATGGTCTGTGTATGAAAAAATTTATGCTGTCAAGTTTATGCTAACTGAGTGACAGTTATAGAATTATTCCCTAATGGCGATATGTTACTACCTGTAAAAAAAATCATTAAAATATTACTATGTTTTGAAAAAACAAAATATAAAGAATTTCCAGCTATAATTGTGTGAAGCCAATGAATCCTCTCCACAAAATAAAGTTATAAATATATATAATTGAGCAAATACATGTCAAGGCTCTGAAAATTAATCGAAACTATAAAACAAATTGAGAAGATTTTATCCTTGAAAAAAAAATCTCCTCAAACTTTGGTTAAGAACAGCAAGAGTCAGTGGCATTTTTCCTGGGACTACTTTCATTCACCTCCCTCAGCCCTCACCTACCACAACGGCAAAAGCAGTGGCTTCACCAGTGTGGTGCTGGTCTCAAAAACAAGAGCCTTTTTGCAAGAAGGGATGTAACATCAATTTGGGGGACAGAAAGAAACCTGTGATTTTTCTCAACTAATATGGCAAAGATGGAGGAAAACACATTAGGAAAACCTGTAACTTTGCCAACCTGATGATGCAGTCCTGGTTTGGAAAAGCGGTGGGTCGGTCAGAGATTGAACAAGGGGAACCTAAAAATGAGAAAACCATAAAAAAGGTAATAGAAGTTTCCCACATAGCTTGATACTGGGGAGCTACCACATGCGTGAAAAAGAGTCAAGCAATGTGGGCAGAGATTGATTGCAAAGGGGTACAGAGGAACTTTTGGGGATAACAGTCATGCCCTAAAACTTTGAATTTGAATAGAACGTTTACAGTGATTGAATTTTGTTGTATACGTTGCCAGTGGAAATCAGACTCTCCCACAGGATCATGAGAAAAGCACTTCACGAGCCCACGCACAAGAGACTGTGGAGTGGCGAGGCTTATTTGAGTAAAATCTGTCCCTGGATTTCTAATGCCCCATCTCCATCCCTCCCACCATGGAAACAGTTCAACCATGTCATCAGCAAGGCCAAAACAAAGGCCAGTGTCCAGAGTTTCTGTCTCATATTAAGGCTTAGTCCCTTGGAGCCCGTGTAGTCTGCTGGAGGTTGCGTGTGTTTGTGGATGACAGAGAGAGCACATGAATGAATGGGGTGAATGCAAGTGGCTGAGTGAGAGTGAGACAGAGACAGAGAGCTTCCTTGATCCCCCGTGGTTATATTCAGAATATTTTTTTTCAAAATAACCAATCAACTTCCCAAGCTTCACAGGATTCTGATAGGCCATCCCCTAGTTAGACTGACAGGCTTCTATGGGCAAGCACCTCCCCATGGCTGCCCCCCAACAATCCAGTACTGGAGGGGGAAAGGGAGGAGTGTTAATCCCTTTAGCAGAGAAATGCCATAATCCCTTAGACCTTATGAAGCTGTAGCTTCCTGGCTAAGCAAATGGAATTATGAGCCCCACTTTATTAAACTCAGTGTCTAATTCCCTTTGCTCTCTTATTATTAATAACTGGATAATTACATCTATAACAGTATAGAAATTAAACTTCAAGGAATATAAGCACCCCTATGTTCATTGCAGCATTATTTATATTCAATAACCAAGATTTGGAAGCAGCCCAAATGTCCATCAGTAGATGAGTAGATAAAACTGTGGTACATGTATACAATGGAATACTACTCAGCTGTGAAAAAGAAGAAAATTTCACTCTCTGCAACAGCATGGATGGAACTGAAGAACGTTATGCTAATTGAAATAAGCCAGTCAGAGAAAACAAATACCATATGATTTCGCTCATATGTGGAAACTAATGAACAAACTGAACTATCCAGCAAAATAAGGACAGACTCATAGATAGAGAACAGGCTGAAAGCTCTGGGGGGTGAGGTGGTTAGGGCCGGGGACCAGGGACCACATCAGCCTCGAGGTTGCCTTCAAAGGGCCGAATGTAATTTCAACTCCTTAACAGGGGAGAGGGGTCTATAGGAGCTACTATAAAGGACACACGGACAAAATCAAGGGGGAGGGTAGAGGTGGGGGAGGGAGGTGGGACAGGCTAGGGTGGGGTGGAGGGAAGGGGAGAAAATGCAGACAATTGTAACTGAATAAAAAATAAATTAATTAATTTAAAAAAAACAGTTAAGGAGTAGTTACATTTATACAGTCCTAAAAATTATTATTGTGGTGCTTTGAAGGCAACCGTGAATCTGATGTGACCCCCAGTGAAAATGAGTTTGACACCCCTGGGTTAGGAGGTGGAGAGATCAAGCAAAAAAGTAAAAGGATTCATGGACATGGACACAGTGTGGTGATTGTGGGGGTGAGGGGGTGGATGGAGGTTGAAGAGGGTACAAGGGAGACATGGTAATGGGAAAAATACACGATAAAAATAAATTATAGCTATTTAAAAATAATTTCCTTACTAGAAAAAATCTTCCATCAGTAGAATCTAAAAGAAAAACTGTTTCTGTATATTTGTTTAATATTATCACAAAATAACATTCAATACTTATTGAAGACCATCATTAACCATTTATGCTCTTTACTAGTTATTCTAGGTAGGATGTTGGCTATGACATAACTAAACTCATTTTTCCTTTTGGATGAACTAAACTAATTGTTGTATTCAACTATTAAAATGATATATCATTTTCTTTTACTGAAATGGACTGCCCATTTTATAATCTTTCTGTACACTGTAATAAATTTCAGTAAAATAATAAGTTGTTGAGTTTAATACGTGATCAAAACAATTGAAAACTAAGGAATAGCTATGGAAATTATAAGTGTAATGCTGCCTCTGTATGGCTAATCTTTCACCTTTTATTGAAGGTAGTCAGAATCAAATCAACCTGACAATTCTTGATCCTTGTCCTTGCCAAATACAGAAATACCATTTCCTGGCAACTAGAGAATCCAAATCCTTGACTCTCATTAAAATGGCCTAGTATGTACTAGGCATCCAAGAACTTTTTTATGCTTTAAATTTATTTCTTTCCAAGAATGTAACAAAGGAAAGATTGCTGTAGCTCAGGAAGAAGACTGCACAGAGATGTCACTTTAAGCACAAAACATGGAATGCAGCTGTCCAAGCATGTTCAAATTCTCCGACACAAACCCTAATTAGAGCCAGGTGAACACCATCCATGATAAGTGCATAGGAAAGGAGAAACTCCAGAGGCATTAGTAATGTGTGCTTATGTTTAGTTTTCTGATGCAATAAAATCCAGATAGGTCAATAATCTTTCTTATGGGTACTTATAAACTAATTTGGAGCTATATGCATAATATGTTCTGGTAAGGATCTCACCTACTTTATACCCTCGACAGTCTGAGATGTCTGTAATCTGTGCTTAGTTCCCATTGCTACAAAAGGAGTCATTTCGCAGAATAAAAATATAAAAGGGAAAGAGAGGTACGACTAAAATCTGGCTTTCACTGCGTCCTTTGGATGAAATCATTTATCATTGAGGACAATATCAAAAGGATTGAGAAAGCTCTTTCACTTCACAGTAAAGAATACCTAAATCCTAGTAATGCATCTTGTCCTGGAATTTAATCTAAAGATCAAAACTGAAAGGTATGTGGTGACCATAAACAAGTTTCCTTAGCCATCATCATTATGTTTCCATGCCCCCCTGAAATATTTTGGGAAAATGACAATAAAACTTACCGTACAGTTAGCACCAGAGCAAAGCAGAATATCATCCCAATGGCACCAGGAGAAAAGTGCGCCCACTGGCCACTGCCACTTCTACTGCCCATTCTATCTGATCCTGACAGCTCATCCCTCTCAGCCCAAGTAGCCCTGTTAGAGACATTTTAGGGTGCTGCGATTTGGGGTTGTTTGCTACAAGAACATAACCAGGCCAACCAGAACTGACACGCTCTTTCTCTGACGAAAGTGTAGATGTAGTCTCTCTACTAGCAACCTATTCTGAGGGGCCTACACACAGTAAACTGAACAGCTGCCAAGCCTGTCACTTCATCCAAATAAAGCGCGGTGATCAAAGCAGCGGCAGATGTCACAGTTAAATCACCCTCATTCTAACGCCAGCATTATTATCCCCAGCTCAGACAGTGAATGGCTAGATTACTTCTTAAGTATTCCCGAAAGCTCGACGGAGGATTTAAGATTTTCATACAGCTTTCCTAACTTCTCAAAGAGTAGCCTAATTCTATGCTAGATGTTTGTATGTCTTTATAATAATGCACAATTCAAAATATAATTCACAGTTTTCTACTATCCTCCTCCTGAAGCCTCAGGCCTCTCTTGTATCAGTGAAAGCCCTTTTGGAAAGTTTTTATCATTAATTTGTTTTCAATCTTATTTGAAAGGAAACTCCCAATGAAGTGGGAGTATATTTTCTAGGTTTTGTGAGCTCTGCTTTGGACAACATAAAACAAATGTAATTTATCATTCTTACCCATGCTTCCTTCAATTTAATATAGAATTTATTGTAATCCAAAGTTCTAAGCATGGAGTCAGAAACTAAAAAAATAAAAGAATGCAACAACAAAGAATTATTTCCTCATTTGTGCTCATATAAAGAAATCTGTTCAATATGGAATAGGCATTTCTTAATGTTTTTTTGCCACTGTATTTATGGCATTGTGCATTAATAATAAAATTTCTATTTTCAATTCACTCCACAATTAAAACTCTTCTTTACTTTTTTTCAAACCTACCTAAACCTAGCAAGTGAAAGACTGCACTGAAGCTGAATAAAACCCATCTCATTGAAGGTCACATTTAGAACTTTGAATCTCCAATTTTTGAATGTTTCTTTCACTCTGAAAATACCGTGACCAGATAGAAGAATCTTGACATTATCATTTGAATGATAATCATTATTCTACTTGGCAAATTACGTAAATTTCTGTGGAATGGCAACCAAGGTCAACAGCTTCTTTGCACAATTCAAGAATAAAAAGTAAACTCTAACATCTCAGCCTTTTAGAAGAAAAAGAAAATTCAAAAGACTTCCTGAAATATGTTTTTTGGTTTAGAAAACTTTACATTTATACAATGTAAAAACTCAGTAATTTTGAAATATCCAGTTCTTTCTTAAAGAAAATTCTTACACTTCTTTGAGAATGTTATATTATATTAAAACATTACTTTCTGTTTTTTCATAAACTGTAGGAAAACTTTCATAAGTCCAATTGGAAACTATTCTTCATTCCACTACCACTCAATTTTTAAAACTGTGGAATCCAAAGAACAATATAAACAAACAGACTCATAGGTACAGTGAACAGACTGATGGCTGCCAGAGGTGGGGGCAAGGCAGGGGACTGAGTGAAAAAAGTGAAGGGATTGAACAGTACAGACTGATAGTTACAAAACAGTCATGGGGTGGACAACATGGGAAATATAGTCAATAATATTGTAATAACTATGATGTTGCCGGTTGGGTACTGGAAATATCAGGGAACACTTTGAAAAGTATGTGATTGTCCTACCACTATTCTATATACCTGAAACTAATACAAAGTAATAGTGAATGTAAACTGTAATTAAAATTTATTTTTAATTTTTTAAAAAAGAAATGATGACTTATAAAACTGTCTACTTTTGTTTATATAAATCAACAGTTATCCCAAGTAAGTTCTTGCACTTATAAAGGTAACAAAATTGATCCCCCCACATCTATGGATTCAACTAACTGTGAATTAAATTATCTAAAAAACGTTCCATTGTTGCCGATGTTTGCTATGTAGTTTGGCCTACCACGGTTGTTTCTGTGCTCCACGTGTGCAGATATTTTATTCTTGTCATTATTCCCTAAACAATACAGTAGAACAACTATTTACATAGTATTTACATTACATTTCATATTATAAATAATCTAGAGATGATTTAAAGTATATGGGAGGATGTACATAGGTTATATGCAAATACATCATCATTTTGTATAAGGGATTTGAGCATCCATGGATTTTGGTATCTGAGTGGGGTCTTGGAACCAATTCCCCACAGATGCTGAAGGATGACTACATTGAATTTTACACATTTGTCTTTGTTTTTTATTGTTGTTCAATTACAGTTCTCCTCACTTTCCCTCATTACTCTTCCTTGCCCTACTCACCCCCCACCTTCTACTTTCAATCCACACCCCACCATTGTCTTTTTATTTATTTTAATTTTTTTATTGTTGTTCAAGTACAGTTGTCTCCATTTTCACCCCACCAAGGCCCCTTGCCCCACCCATCCCCATTTTCCATCCTCAAACCTACCCCCTTTGGCTTTGTCCATGCATCCTTTATACATGTTCCTTATGGACCTTCCCTTATTTTCCCCCATTACCCCTCTTCCCCTCCCCTCTGGTTACTGTTAGTTTGTTCTTTATTTCAATGTCTCTGGTTATATTTTGCTTGCTTGCTTGTTTTGTTGATTAGGTTCCACTTATAGGTGAGATCATATGGTATTTGTCTTTCACCGCCTGGCTTATTTTACTTAGCATAATGCTCTCTAGTTCCATCCATGCTGTTGTGAAGGGTAGGAGCTCCTTCTTTCCTTCTGCTGCATAGTATTCCATTGTGTAAATGTACCACAGTTCTTTTATCCAATCATTTACTGATGGGTATTTAGGTTGCTTCCAGCACTTGGCTATTGTAAATTGTGCTGCTATAAACATTGGGGTTCATGGGTTCTGATGTTAATATTTATATCTGTTTCATTTATATTACATTGTACCCTTCCCCTACAGTTTAGGAATCTATAGTTATTATGATTAGGAGAAGTTGGGGTTGTTTTTTAATGACCTCATGTTATAGCCTGCAATAAACACATTTATTTCTCAGGTTCCTTCTTGTCCTTCCCAAGCAACAATAACCTTGTTTGAAATTAAATGAACCTCTTTAATTAATGTTATTTGTGATAATCAGTTAACACTCTGAATATATGTTCATTTCACAAATGAACATATATCTCGCATTTTACAATAAAGACTCAAGATCAGCCTATGTTTTTCTATACTAAATTAAACTAGAATTAGAAAATTCACTAGAACCCTAGTTATTGGACATTAACCACAACAAAACAGAGAGTGTCCATGTAGTCAGGCTTTCCTTACTCACTCTTTCCACATTTCCACGTGTGTCTGTTTATAGTTTTGCCTCATGATTGACTACAGCAGTGCAACAAGAATGGCAGTTTGCATTAGGTCATAAAGCCCCAGAGAGGCCTGAAGGAAACAGAGTATGATCCACACCTATAGAGGCTCTCAATCTTACTTGGCAATCAAATATTGCCAAGTAATATTACTGCATTAATACCATAAAAAATTATCAGTAAAACCATTAATACATAGCAAAAATCTAAATCTAAGGTTTACTGCATGTGTGTGTAAATAATGTATGCATTTGGGGTGTGTGTGTGTTTATACTTGGTGTCCTATGTGTATGTGTTCCTGTGTGACAGCTGTGTGTGGTATCTTTGAATGTGTACATGGTGTCTGCATATGTGAGTGATGTCTGTATGTGTGCATGGTATTTGTGTGCATGGTATCTGTGTGACGTGTGTGGTGACTGTGTGAGTGTGCATTGCATGCACGGTGTCTGTTGGTGTCTGTATGCATGTGTGACTTGTGTGTACAGGAGAGACACTCAGGAGGACAAGAAACAGAAATGAGAGAGAAAAGGAAAGAAGATGGATGGTAGGAAACCGAAGATCATTTTCCTTCATTCAGAGCTGATCTGTCCCATGGTAACAGCAAGCTTTTAAGGCTATAGGTAAAGAAAAATAGACAATTCACAACCAGCACTTGTCACCTAAGCAAGTGTTCTGATAATAAAGCAAGTTCTGGGACCCCAATCCAGAGCAGCCTTCATGTCTCCACTACAGCGGCATGGTCACAGGTTCTAATGAGCAGTTTGATATTTTAAAATTTAATGTTATAGTGACATATGTATGAGAAGGTATACATAACAGAAGGGTTGGGTCTTTAAAACCATTAAGTTCTACTGAGTATAAACAAAAAGGAATTCTGTCAGTACCTGTTGTAGTTCTCTGACTGAAAAAAAACAAAATCAACGAAATACATTTCACAAGATGAGAAGCAGGGTTTTTACTGAACTACCTTTATCAACTTTTAAATTAATATTTTATGTGATAAGGAGTGTCCTCTCTCCATTACTCAAAAGATCAGCTGCCAGCTGAAAGTACAGCCTGAAGGTACAGGAATTTTCCCTGGTCATTATCTATCAAAGTTTTCTCTTACAGCAGTAGCTATAAACTGGCAGATGTGGAGCAAAATAAATTCAATTCATATTTTTTCCCTCTAACCTGCATATCCCTCTAGGAAAAATAGCCCATGTGTCAGTTAATCCAAGCTGAAAAATGTCTATTGTTTCAACAGCCTCCTTAACAAATCCAAGCAGAGTAAAATCATAATAATTCCACAACACTTAGCCCTGCACTGTCCCAGGGACCTGCCCTGAAGGGCCTTCAGAGGGGACCATGGGAATGAGTTTCCATCTCTGGGCTGAAGCACACCAAAGCAGGTCAGGCGTCTTTCAAAGTTTCCATCCTAAGGATCACGCTCCTGCACTCCGTTCACATCTTTTTTTTTTTTTTTTTTTTTTTCACAGTAATTTGTTGCTTAATTTATTAAAATGACTGCCAAATGCTGTACTACATTCCCAACTTGTAACTATGCAACTTATCCTGGGAGTGGGGTCCGGGCAGGAAGGCAGAGTCCCCGGTCTCTGCAGGCAGGTCGCCAAAGGCCTGGGGTGCCAGGCTGCAGGGTGGGTTTGCCACTCTTTTCAAAGCCATAGGCCTGAAACTTCTCTCCCCAAATCCCAGACTGCCTGACCAAAGATTACTTAGGTCCACCTGATATTTTCTTATGGAGACAAAATATAAAGAAACACAAAGGGAGAAAATAATTCAAAATTCATTTTGTTTCCTCAACCTTCAAAATATCACCAAAAATGAAGATGACTTGGGGAAATAATAAAAAAAATATGTTATTGGAAATAAATGTACTGATGGTTCCCTAGAACTTACTTGTCTTTCATAACAGAAACTTCTATCTGTGGAATAGTAACTCTCCCCTTCCTCCCCGCCTCAGCCCATCAACCACCATTCTAGTCTATGTTCTTATGAGTTTGACTAGTTCAGATACCTCAAATAAGTGGAATCGGGTGGTATTTTTCCTTCTGTGACTGGCTTATTTCACTTAGCATCATGTCCTCCAGGTTCATCCACATTATCACATATGGCAGGATTTCCTTCTTTTTAGTGCTGAATAATACTGCATTTATATACCATGTCTTCTTTATCCTTTCATCCTCTCATAGACATTTAAGTTTTTCCTACATCTTGGCTACTGTGAATATGCTGCAATACACATGGGATTGCGTATATTTCCTCAAGATACAGGTTGCAATGTTTTTGGATATTTACCCAGAAGTGAGATCGATGGATCATATGATATCCGTCATTTTTTTTCCTGAGGAACCTCCACACTGCTTTCCACAGTGACCACACCGATTTACATCCCCACTGACATTGTACAAGGGTTCAAATTTCTTCACATCCTTGCCAAGAGTTATCATCTTTTCTTTTCTTATAATAGCCTTCTTACCCATCGTGAGGTAATATCTAATCGTGGTTTTGAATTGCATTTTCTAGATGACTAGTGACATTGGGTATCTTTTTAGCTACCTGTTGGACATGTGTATGTCTTCTCTGAAGAAATGTCTATTTAAGCCATTTGCTCACTTTTAACTGGGTTATTTGTTGGTTTTTTCAATTGAATTTTAGGAGTTTCTTCTATTTTTGGCATATTAACTAACCCCTTACGATATGTATGATTTCCAAATATTTTATCCCATTCTGTAGGTTGCCTTTTCACTCTGTGGTTGTTTCCTTTGCTGTGCAGAAGGTTTTGTTTGTTTGTTTATTTGTTTCTTAGATGTCATCCCACTTGTCTGTTTTTGCTTTTGTTGCTTATACTTTTGCTGTCATAGGGTTCTTACCTTAGGCTGGGTTTCCTTAAGCCATATTGCTGCTTCAAAGGCCTTCTTTGTTACAACTCTTGTCGTATATCGTTCAGTTGTATATGTTTCTCATTTGTACTACCAGAGGCAATGACAGGCCCTCCCAGTAGCACCAATTACTATATTTTTAATGTAACAAGAATATAATAGCTTTTCATTCTTATTTCACTTTACATCGACGACTGCTAGAGACCATAAACATTTGCTCTCCAGTGGTGTTTTCTTATCCAGTCTCATCCTTGTAAACTGTTTTTCTTAGCCAATTTATTTTAACAGGTTTTTTGTTTTCTATTGACATTTATTTTTTACACTGTGAAGATACTTGTTCTTCATCATGTATACTTGCATATGCTCGTTGTTTTATCCAGTTTTTTATTTGCTTCTTATTTTAGGGTTTTAATTTTTCTTACATAAGTGGTTTTCTGTTTTTGATAAAATCCATTAAACTTTCTGTGTAATTTCTTTTTTCAATTTAAGCTAAGAAAGTACTTATATATACAGATATCAGTTATTTTTGTATGTATTCCTCTAATTTTTTATAGCTTGATAGTTTTAACTCTTCAGGACATCTAAATTACTTTGAAAAAGTAATCTAAACTAAATTTATAAATATTTTTAGCCAATTTCCTTAATTAGTTTTTAAAAACTCTTAAATTCTATATTTATTCATGATGCCAACTTATTCACCTATTAAATTTGGATGTAAGAGTCTGTTTCTGGCCCAGCCTTTTCCATCGGCTCTATTTTTGTATCAGAAACACACTTTTAGTTACTATTATTTAATGATATATCCTATGGTAATTATACTTAATATATAAGTATACATACTTAATATACTTAATATAAGTATATACTTAATAAGTATATATTATTAAGTGCACTTAATAATATACTTAATATACTTCTTTTTAAAGTTTCTCTGCATATCTTGTCAGTTTATTCTTTCATATAAACTTCAGAAAAATTATGTCCTGCTCAAAAAATAAATTTTAGTGTATTGAATAAACTGTATGAAATCTATATAATAAAATTAGGGAAAATTAATATCATAATGTTCATTCTTTCTACAGATGTCAATTCTTCCCAGATTTATGTAGAGATTGTATTAAATTTCAATCAAATACAACTAAGATTTTATATACTTTCTTCTACGCTTCTCATACATTTTTTGCTAAGGTTATTTTTCATTATAAAAAAATCATTAACATACTTTTACAACTACTTTTTGTCAGTATAAGGGAAAAAGCTTTCTTTTTATGTGTTTATTGATATCCAGCCTTTCTAAATGCTAATTAGTTATAATCATTATTTATTTTGTACTAGGGCTTAATAACTACATAAGCAGTTTGTATATAAGCAATGATAACAGTTGTACCACAGATTTCCCGTGGCATTATTTCTAATTCACTTTTTTAATCCTGGTTTTTGCCAGTGCATTGAGAGCAGGAACTTGTGGTTACATCAAATGTATAAGGGATTTCCTAACATTGCTAATTTAAAAAAAAAAAAGAATTTGATGAAAAACCTAACATTTATAACAACTAGTATGAGGTTCAAACTAGAACTATTTAATCAGGAGAAAGAATTTCAAAAATCTTCCCTTTGAGGGAGTAAGGAGGGCTCACAAAATAGTCAAATAAATGATTACTTGAGCACCACGTGCAAATAACTATTGTTGCAAAATAATTACCATACATAAAATAATCAAAACACCTAAAACGTTATCATTAGATTAACTAAAGGATACTTTTGCTCATACCCTATTTGAACATGTAAATATTTCCAGGAGAAGTAACACATATAATTAAAGTCTGTGTGTGATTTATAAGAGCTGTCTTCCTCCTCATGAGAAAAATTAAAATGTGAGAGGCATTAGATCCCTGAAGCAGAGGGAGTTTGAAAGAGCATGAATAACCCCAAAACTAGCCAGGCTTCAGTTAAGAGACAATTTTTTCCTTGGGCTGGCATTTTGTTCCTTGTTTTCCTAACCCATAACTTCCCCCTCCTCTCCCTTTCCATCATCATCATCCTTCCCACTAAACACCTAGCTATAGTTTCATTTCTTCTAGGAACAGAAGGTATAGCTTAAGGATGCCACCTAATATCCAGGCCTCAATTTTCTATAAATTAAATATTTGAACAAAATGATCACTTTAAAGCTTTATAATTTATAAGTGTTGAGGTTTAACTGGTGTTTTTAAGAGGTAATGGCGAAATGTTCTACCAACTGTATTGATTTTACTGAAAGACATAATGAAATCTTAATGTATACACTCTTTTTAGGACAAAGAAAACTAAAAGTGTTTCACTGTCTAATCCAAAGCAAAAATGAAATGTCCTGAAATATAACTTTTAACTATGATATATTGATTTTTATTTTTAGACCATCAGACTTGAGAACCTAAATAAAATATACATTGCTCTGTTTTTTCAGACTGGTTATATGTGGCAGATTGAACACATATTTGTGACTGAGTCACAGGCAGTATCTGACATTGACTGCACCATAGTGCCTCCCAAGAGGCCCCTGAACAACACACCCAGTGACCAGCTTCTGACAACATCAGAGCAGGATCCATTTTGCTTCACAAGAAGCATATCCAAAGGCAGATCCAGGCAGGCATCAGACCCTATTTAGGCAAGTTTTTGCTTTATGTGGTCAGCACCCACTCAGCAGCTGATACACTGTGGCCAGGTTCAGTCCTCACAGTCAGCTAGCCTGTGGGTTGAACACACTCATGAACAGACCAATAGAATCACGACACAATTACAAAAGGAAGGCTTACATAACCCACAGACAAGACATTCCTGGAGACACAGCTCCAATGACCAAGGAGACTGCCCCACTGGGTCCCACAAGACACCTACTACATAAGGCCACACTACCAAGACTGGGAGTCATAGCAGATCTATCTAATACATAGAAACAAACACAAAGAGTCAGCCAAAATAAGGAGACAAAGACACATGCCCCAAATGAAAGAACAGGAGAAATCTCCACAAAAAGAGCTAAATGAAATGGATGCAAGCAATTTTATCAGGTATAGAGTTCAAAAAAATGGTTATAAGGATGCTCAAGGAACTTAGAACTAAAATAGCATGAAAAAGGACATAGAAACCATAAAAAAATAAGAAATGAAGGATACACTACAAGGAATAAACACTAAGTTGGATGAAGCAGAAAATCAAATCAGTGATTTGGAAGACAAGGTAGAAAAATCACCTAATCAGAGCAGCAAAATAATAATAATTATATTTTTTTAATTAAAATAGTTTAAGGGACCTTTGGGACAGCATGAAGAGTAACAACATTAGCATCATGGAAGTACCAGAAAGAGAAGACAGAGAACAAGAAACCAAGAACATATCTAAAGAAATAATGATCAAAAACTTCCCTAACCTGGTGAAGAAAAGAGACACACACAAGTCCAAGAAGTACAGTAACAAACAAGGTTAAACCAAAGAGGCCCACACCAAGAAACGTCATAATTAAATGGTAATAGGTAGAGCCACAATGAACACTGGGAAAGCAGCAGCACAAGAGCTAAGATGGAGACCCACAAAAAGCTTATAAAGGACCTTGAAGAAATCCACAAACGTGGAATGAAAAACTTCTATACCCTCCAGGTTAATGAAGCTAATTTATTGACTTGGCACGGGCTTATTGTTTCTGACAACACTCCATATGATAAGAGGACCTTCAGAACTGAAATCAACTTTCCAACAGTATACCCACTCAAACCACCAGAGATCACATTTAAAAATGCAGAGGTCTGTCTGCCAGTAATTGGTGCTGAAAACTGAAAGCCTGCAGCCAAAGCCAACCAAGTAATCCTCATAGCACTGGTGAATGATCCCCAGCCCAAGCATGACCTTCGGGGTGACCTAACTCAAGAATACTCTAAAGACTATAAAAATTCTGTAAGAATGATGAAGAGTTTACAAAGAAATATGGGGAAAAGCAACCTGTGGACTAAAATCTGCTGCAGTTGATTCCAGCAGTATGAACAGTGCATTCAGAACCCCCCACACGGCAGAACCGTGGAAAACTGACATGTGTCACTGCCTGGCATTCACTCATAGCAGTTACTCACTTTCTAGTTTCCTTAATCAAAAGTTGTCTAGGTAACCTGTAAAGAAAGGATTAAAAATTTAAGGCTTCCAGTCAAGATAATTGCATAGACAGACATGGCTCACCTCTTTGTACAAACACATCAAAATTAAAACTAAAATACAGAACAACCATCAGTCAGAAGCATCAGAAATCAAGTTGAGTGGAAGTCTGACAGCTACAGAATTAAAGAAACCACATACATCAAGACGGGTAGGAGGGGCACAGATGCAGAATGTGCTGGTCTCTTACCCACATGTGGTGGATAAAAATTTGTGAGGGATATCTCAGGAGTGAGGAGTCCCAGCCCCACACCAAACCCCCAACCCAGGATTCTTGTGCCAGGAAGGTAAGTCCCCACAACCTCTGGCTGCAAAAACCAGCAGGGATTGAGTTGGTGGAGGAAACTTCTGGAGCCCCAGGCAGTTCTTTAAAAACCCACAAATGGACTCACCTACTCAGAGTCACTACCTCTGAGCTCCAGCACAAGCGTGGCAGCTTGGAGGGTACCAGTGGAATACTGGGAGAGGCTGAAGTGTCTTGCATTGGGACAAGCAAAAATCACTGTCCCTTTTCTGAGTCCTCCCCTCACAGAACTATGGAGCTGGCAGACCGGTGCCATATTTGAGACTCCATCAACCTAGCTAACACTGTTTGACCCACCTTAGATATCCCCAGAGACTCCACCGCATCCAATTTACGGACCCACCCAAGCTGCTTTTCCATATGAATAACTGGTCTACGCTTATGCTTCACAGCTTTCTAAATCCTATTTGACAAGCAACAGCTGGCTTCATTGAGCTCTAGGCTGGGCAGTAGCAGCAGCAAGATTAGTTTCACAGCTTGGCTTCACTTGGAAATCTCCAAGCCCAGCACCAGTAGCAGCATTCTCAGACTGCTTTATAGCTCAGGAAGGGTGACCCCAGGCAAAACACAGGTGGGGGCTGACCTCGGACTGCACCACCTGGGAAACCATAGGGCCAGTGCACCCAGTGGACAGCTACAGACCATTTTGGAGCACCACCACCCTGGTCCTGCACAGCTGATCCTCCATGGAGGGTGGAGGTTAGTGGTCAGTGGTCACAGCCAGTCCTTGCAGCCGACTGGCCTGGGTTAATCCCTCCCATTGATCTGCTGACAGCAACCAAGACTCAACTACAAGAGGTGGGTATACTCTCAGCCCACTCAAAGGACACACCCCAAATACCCAGCTTGGGTAATAGGGGAGGCTGTGCCACTGGACCCTATAGGACACCTACTATATTAGGCCACACTACCAAGACATGGAGTCAAAGCAGCTCTACCTAATACATAGAAACAAACACAGGGAGCTGCCAAAATGAGGAAACAAAGAAACATGCCCCAAATGAAAGAATAGATCAAAACTCCAGAAAAAGAGCTAAACAAAATGGAGGTAAGCAATCTATCAGATGCAGATTTCAAAACACTGTTTATAAGGATGCTCAAGGAACTTAGTGAGGACCTCAGGAGCATAAAAAAGATCCATTCAGAAATGAAGGATATACTAAACGAAATAAAGAGCAACTTATAGGGAAACAACAGTAGAGTAGATGATGCCAAAAATCAAATCAATGATATGGAACATGAGGAAGCATAAAACAACCAATCAGAACAACAAGAAGGAAAATGAATACAAAAACATGAGGGTAGTATAAGCAGCCTCTGGTGCAACTTCAGGTGGTCCAACATTTGCCTCATAGGGGTGCCAGAAGGAGATGAGAAAGAGCAAGAAACTGGAAAATCTATTTGAAAAAATAATGAAAGAAAACTTCCCAATTTGGTGAAGGAAATAGAATGCAAGTCTGGGATGCACAGAGAGTCCCTATCAACTTGGACCCAAAGAGGACCACACCAAGACACAACATAATTAAAATGCTAGGTGTTAAAGATAAAGAGAGAATCTTAAAAGGAGCAAGAGAAAAGGAGACAGTTACCTACAAAGGGGTTTCCACAAGACTGTCAGCTGATTTCTCAAAAGAAACTTTGCAGGCAAGAGGGACTAGCGAGAAGTATTCAAAGTGATGAAAAACTACCTACAACCAAGATTACTCTAGCAAAGCTATCATATAGAATGGAAGGGCAGATAAAGTGCTTCCCAGACAAGGTAAAGCAAAATAATTCATCATCACCAAGTCATTATTGCATGAAATGTTAAAGGGACTTATTTAAGTAAAAGAAGAAGGTCAAAACTATCAACATGAAAATGACAACAAACTCACAACTATCAACAACTGAATCTGAAAGTTAAAAACAAAAACAAACTAAGCAAACAGCTAGAACAGGAACAGAATCATAAGTATGGTGAACATTTGGAGGGTTATCAGCTGGGAGGGGGAGGGGGAAGAAAAGGGAAATGGTTCAAGGATCCAGAAGCATAATTTGGTAGGAACAAAATAGACAGGGGGATGTTGAGAATAGTATAGGAAAGGGAGAAGCCAAAGAAATTACACGCATGACCCATGGACATGAACTAAGGGGGGGATTATGGAGGGATGGAGGGCGCCAGGTGGAGGGGGGCAAAGGGAAAAAAATGGGACAACTGTAACAGCATAATCAATAAAATATACTTTAAAAATTTTAAGATGTTCTAATTCTGTTTCTTTGTTTTTAAAAACATGGCTTCAATCTACTCTAAAATAATGGTTTCTTTTCTTGTCCAAATTTATTCAAAGTTTTCAATTTCATTTAGACCTTAAGGTTTAAAGTAAAAGGTTGTGGTTCCCTTTCTTCCCCTGCTCTTGCAATTCCCACTCTCTTGAATTCAGTTTCTTTTTCACTCATTCACTTCCCCAGGCCCAGCCCCCTCCACAGAAGAGAAGAGACAGCTCTGTCCAATCTCATGGCTTCTTTTATCCCATGTTACACTGCCTGGTGTGGGAGTTCATTCAACTCTCCTGTTTCAAATTTATAACATTCTTTTTTAAATTTTTTGAAAACAAACAAATACTGCCAGTACCACCATCATCATCATTACCGCCACTATCACCCCCCTCCAAAAAAAGAGAAAGCTGTGAAAAGAGAGACTCAGCTCTTACGTAAAAATCTGGCCAATGTTACCACAATAACATTGATTAAATGGCAAACCTGATATTTGTGTGTGTGTGTGTGACTGAACTCCACCCTGGCCCAGCCTGCTTGGGGAAACCCTGCAATATCAGGTCTGTGGCCATGCAAGGGAGGGCCTGCCAGCCATAGGACACTGTGCATTTGGGTAAGGAATTTCTCATCAGACAGGCTCCTGAGGTCAAAGATTGGCTCTCCACCCTGCAGCCATTTTAGAAGATGCGCTGGTCATCACAGACAGTGCTAAAGCCATAATGTCCATTTGAAATTCCATGCTCACCTGTCAGCAACCTCCATCCTACTGTGCCACAGAGCTCACTCCCCAGCGCCTCAGTGCAGCAACCCCGCCTCAGCCCTCCCTCTGCATGGTTTGAAATTTTGTGAGACTGGAATTGGCAGGACTCAGCTATTGCCAGCACCACATGATGATATTAGTAGATGCAGAAAAAGCACTTGATAAAACCCAGCACCATTTATGACAAAAATTCTCAGGAAAGTGGGAACAGAGGGAACATACCTCAACAATAAAAACCATACATGACAAAACCACAGCCAATATCACACCAAGTAGGCAAAATTAAAGGCATTTTCCTTAAGATCAGGAACAAGATGGTGATGTCCTCTTTCACCACTCTTATTCAACAAAGTACTGGAAGTCCAAGCCACAGCAATCGGACAACAAAAAATAAAGGCATCCAAGTTGGAAAGGAAGAAGTAAAACGGTCATTATTTGCTGATAACATGATACTGTATACAGAGAACCCTAAAGATTTCCCCCAAAACTAATAGAACTAATAAATGAATTAAGTAAAGTAGTATACAAAATAAACATTCAGAAGTCAATTGCATTTTTATATACCAATAATGATCTATGAGAAAGGGAAACTAAGAAAACAATCCCACTTATAATTGCATCAAAAATAAATACCTAGGAATAAATTTAGGTGTTAAAAGATCTGTTCATGGAAAATTATAAGACATTGAAGGAAGAAATTGAAAAAGAAGCAAATAAGTGGTGGCATATACCATGCTCGTAGATAGGAAGAATTAACATCATTATATTGTCCCTACTACCCAAAACAATCTATAGATTCAATGCAACTCCTATCAAAATACCAATGACATTTTTCACAGAACTATAACAGAATAGAGAGCCCAGATTTAAACCCATGCCTACATGCTCAGTTAATATATGACAAAGGAGGCAAGAACATACAATGAAACAAAGACAGTCTATTCAATAAATAGTATTAGGAAAATTAGACAGATAACATGCAAAAAAATAAAACTAGGCCACCTTCTTAAGCCATATTCAAGAATAAACTCAAAATGGATATTTTAAAAATGTGTAGCAGCTGAGTCCCAGGGTCAATTATGCCCCCTATAGGTGGACATCTGTGAGGTGCAATCACGTGGTTGCCATAGTCCTAAAGGAAGTATCGGGGAAGGACAAGTGGACACAGCAAATCTTCATTTTGTAAAGACTACCAAGGCTGCAACATGGAAAATGAATTGAAGGGGGAGACCCTAGCAGCAAGTAGGCCAAAGATAAAAAACAGATTACAGATTCAGTATATGCAAAGACATAAGTACATTAAATAACTAAATGAGTATTTTAAATACCACATAGTAATTTTTAGTACTCCTGTTTAAAATTCTTTCACAATTAGGACTTTCATGTTACCTTAAAACACAGTATCTGAGCTCGCTTCAGCAACACATATACTAAAATTGGAACGATACAGAGAAGATGAGCATGGCCCCTGCACAAGGATGACACGCAAATTCGTGAAGCGTTCCATATGTTTTTTTCAGCTGGGGTGGGGTGGAGGGATGGGGAGAAAAGGCATACAACTGTAATTGAATAACAATAAAAATTTTTTAAAAAAACCAAAAAACACAATATCTTTGAAAGGCATTTAACTCCTAAACCCATTAAGAAATTCCCCAATTAGTTTTATAATAATATTTATTTCTCAATGGGTTCAATGATCATACATGTTCAATTATCAGAAAAGGGCAATAATAGCAATCAAAAGAAACATCTAATTTACCTCAGAAAGGCCAAACTGGCTGCCAGTCTATTCCAGTCAGTTCTCTCTCTCTCTCTCTCTCTCTCTCTCTCTCTCTCTCTCTCTCTCTCTCTCTCTCACTTAGATTGGGAATGATTCTGTTTTATAAAGCTGTGTTTGCTTATTTGTTTCCATTTCGGGGCTTAAGGAAGAGCTTGCTGGTAAAGTCCTTGGACATGCATGAGGCATAAGGCCATGGGACTGAGCTTGTTTGACAATCTATTGATTCAGTTCTTCAGCTGTGACATACCATATCTATAATACCACTGCTTTTTGTTCTGTAACACAAAACAGAAGGATAATATGCATTTCTTTTTGTTTATTTTCTGAGATCACTGATGGAAAAAAAGGAAGATATTTCATTATTTTGGTACTTCTTCCTGACAGCTATAAAAAAAGACTTCAGTGTACTGCCCTGTAAACTACCTATAAAATCATATTTCCATTTACCTTAAATTCCAATTTCACAGACTTGTTTTACAGTTATCTGCTCTATTCTAAAGTACTCTAAATATCCAAGATGTTCTCTGAGTTTTTTTTATAAGAGAAATAAATACAATTGACACACAATAAATTTACTTTCCTGACAAATTGCTACTTTGTTCACTATATTTTCCATTACTTCTTCTCTATTTTTTCAGTTCTACATATGATTTTATTGAGATAAACATTTAATTACCATATCATTAAGAATAAAGTAGATTCTGCTATTTGTCATTAACAAGATAGACCTGCTACTTTATTTGATACAGTTCATTGCACCCATTCTCACACCAGATTCAGCTTTTCAGACTTAAATTCTGTAATTAATCTACAGTCTCTAGTAGTCTCTCAAAGGTATGTTTCACTGATTTTTATTAACATCCCTTCCCTAAAAAAATCCACCCACTCTTTCTTCACTGAAGATTACTAATGTTAGGATCCTTTGTGCTCTCAATATTTCAGTACGTAGACTCTATTCCCTCCTCATTAACTTGCTGACCCAAGTGTCCTATGCTTCACCTATTCAATTTAAAACGAAGAAGTACTCAACCCCTAGTCATGCATGAAAACATCAGAACATCATTTCTTAGTGACCTTCAACTTTATTCCAGCATTACCTTTCAACAATAGGAACAAAGTAATTGGAAAACAAATATGTCTTATTACTGAATAGCAGATCTCTTCCATGTTCTCACAGGGCAAAGAAAAATCTGTAAAGCAAAGAACCACTTGCAAGTGACTAAAACCAGAACATGCATTATTTCTCTTGAGAAGAATCACATTAGTAATGAAAAGTGTTGTTCACATCTGCTACAAAGGCATTTAAAATGTTCTCTCAGTTGGTACCCTGGTTCCCAAATTATGATCCCCAAACTGAAGCAGTTCTGACTAGTATCTGTTCACTCAAATGTCGAGCAGTGTAAACAACCCCAGTGGAATAAACTACAAGAAATTTTCAAAATTTCCAAACTATCTGCCATCATAAGCACTTACATTTTTGCTCATGCATAATGTGGGTAATTAGCCCAGTTATTTTCCTTTTTTACTATGCTGCCCAATTCCTTCTGAAAGCCTTCTCATGACTAATCCTTATTATCTCCTCCCTCCTGTGTATCCTTTGTGCATTTACTAAATCAGAACAGCAGAGTATGTATCCTAATAGTTCTTCGGGGGGGTTGCTATTACTCTTTATCTCCTAACCGAGATACAGGCTTCTGGAGGTTCTACACCTATAGCTAGGTTAAAGAGTTCCAGTGTGTTAGAAATCTTTTAGTTGGAAGTAAGGGGGGAAATATCTTAAATTGGAGTATACCAAAATGTTTTTAGTATTCATTTAAAAGAAAAGTTCACATTAAGTAGTGACTTCGGGAATGACTTTATTCAGAACTCAGATGAAATCTCCTACTTTCTCTGCTTCCTCTGAGTTGACTCCATTCTCGGGCTTCCTTCAGTGGTTCCTGCAATTTTAGGTTCCCATAACCACCACACACAAACAAAAGTTTGGATTCAGTCTTCTTGGTTGAAACCAGATTGATGGCGTTGACTGACTTAGCTTAGGTAAGGGCTCAATTCTGGAGCCCAGCGGTAAAGGCAGCTTCAACCCAAAGACTGCAGGACAACAGGGAAGGCAGCGTAGACTCCAGACAAAATTGTGGTAGGGGGTACACGGACAGCGTAGGACCAAACCAATCTATAGCCACCTGTGGTAGTACTGCACCCACTTTTGACTTTCAGGTGATTTATTGTCTTTCCTAGTGGTAAGTTTAGTCAGAATAGTAATCCTCTTTGAGAGTCTGTGTTATTCTGCTATGATATCCCTTAATGGCAAACATTCTACAAAACTATCAAATGAAATTCTTCTTTGTTCTTCCTGAAACAATTTCCAAATATGTATAAAATAATAATAAATGATATACTAGTAGTATATTCAGACTTTCCGTGTTCATTACTATGTTTTTCTAAAGCTCTCAAAAATCACGTAATCATTTAATTATCAGTCTTTTGATAAATGAACAACCAAAACACAATAGATAACTACTTCCCATTAATTTAAAGACCAATTATTTGTATTAGTTGTCTCCAATTCTTATTGGGGGTTCTAAAATATTTCCTTGAGTTAACAGTTCTTGACTCATGATTTTAGTTATTTTTACCATTTCTAGCCCAGCACTAAAAGTGCCCTGTGCAAGGAGAACTATGTTAAAAGTCCATAATTAATGTCTTCTCTGTTCCTAGACGCCTTCCTTAGGAGGTCCATTCCTTTTAGCGCTTTCAAGACAGGTAACTGTGTTCACCAGTGTTGCTGCCTTTTTCTCTTTTGTAAACACTTGAGAAATATGTGAAATGCCATTCTATCATTTCCTCCCCCTCTTGCTTCCCTTATAATATCTTGATAGAAAAAAATCACTTTCCAGAAATATATTTGGAAATAATCATCCATTAAAACTCTATCTTTGCATACTGTGAAATATTTTTAAGCAACACCAAGGGGATGTTTTAGTTAAGTTTTTTGTTTGTTTGTATCGGCCTCTTGTCAGTTTCTTCTCACATTTAATGATTTTCATTAAGTTGACTTGTTTCTTGAATTAATTGGGATGACAATGGTTAATAAAATTATATAGGTTTCGGTATACAATTCTATAATACTTCGTCTCTATATTGTATTCTATGCATCCCTAGTCAAGTTTCCTTCCATTACCATTTATCTCCCTTTCACCATCTCCCATTCCCTCCACCTCCCTTTCCCTCTGGTAATCACCATACCATTGTCTGTATGTGAGGGGGTTTTTTAGGCTTAAAGCCATCACCTTTTTTACCCAGCCCCACTACCCTCTCCCCAGTCACAGTTGTCAGACTGTTCTCTGTATCTATAAGTCTGTTTCTATTTTGTTTGTTAGTTTATTTTGTTCTTTAGATTCCACATATAAGTGAAATCATGATATTTGTCTTTCTCTGACTGGGTTATTTCACTCAGCATATACTCTCCAGATCCAACCATGCTGTTCCAAAGGTAAGATTTCCTTCTTTATATGGCCAAGTAGTTTTCCATTGTGTAAATGTATCATGGTTTTTTATCCACTCACCTACTTTATCCATGGGCACACGGGCTGTTTCCAAATTGTGGCTATTGTAAACAACACTGCTACAAACATAGGGGTTCATATATTCTTTTTGATTCGTGTTTTGGGATTCTAGGGTGTATTCCCAGAAGTGGGATCCTGGGTTGAAAGGTAGTTTCATTTTTAATTATTTTAAGTAACTTCATACTGCTTTCCATGGTGGCTGCAACAATCTGCATTCCCACCAACAGTGCAAGATGGTTCTTCTTTTACCACATCCTTCCCGGCACTTGTTTTTTGCGGGATTTATTGATGACAGCCATTCTGACAGGTGTGAGGTTTTGATTTGCATTTCTCTGATGATTAGTGATGGTGAGCATCTTTTTATATGTCTATTGGCTATCTGTATGTCCTTTTTGGAGAACTGTCTATCCAGGTCCTTTGCTTATTTTTTAATTGGATTATTTGTTTTTTAGTGTTGAGTTTTACAATGTAAGTTCTTTATAAATTTAGGGTATTAACCCCTCATCAGATGTATCATTGGTAAATATATTCTTCCATTCAGTGGGTTGTCTTTTCATTTTGTTGATGGTTTATATGCTCTGCAAAAACTTTTTAGACCCATGTATTTATTTTTTCTTTTGTTTCCCTTGCCCAAGGAGATATATCAGAAAATATATCGCTATGTGAAATGTCTGATTTTACTGCCTGTATTTTCTTCTAGGCTTTGAGTCAAAATTTTAAGTCTTTAATCCATTTTGAGTTTATTCTCATTTATGGTGTAAGAGGATGGTCTAGTTTCTTTTTTTTTGCATGTATCTGTTCATTTATTGAATAGACTATCTTTACACTATTGTATATTCTTGTCTCCTTTTTCAAATATTAATTGACCATACAGCATGGGTTGGGTTGGGGGAGGGGGGAGGGGGCTCTCTATTCTGTTCCATTGATCTATATGTCTGGTTTTATGCCAGTACCATGCTATTTTGATTACTATGGCTTTGTAGTATTGTTTGACATCAGGTAGTGTGACACCATCAATTTCATTCTTCTTTCTCAAGATTGCTATGGCTATTTGGTGTCTTTTGTGTTTCTATACAAATTTTTGGAATATTTGTTCTAGTTCTGTGAAATATGCCATTGGTATCTTGAGAGGAATTGTGTTGAATCTTTAGATTGCTTTGGGTAGTATGGACATTTTAATTATGTTAATTCTTCCTGTCTATGGACACGGTATATGCTCCCACTTATTTGTATCTTCTACAATTCCTTTCTTCAGTGTCTTATAATTTCCCAAGTATATCCTTACTTAAGTTTATTCTTAGGTTTGTTTTTTATTATTGTTGTTGTTGTTCCCATTGTAAATGGGATTTTCTTAGTTTCCCTTTCTGATAGTTCACTATTAATCTATAGAAATGCAACTGATTTCTGGATATTTATTTTGTATCCTACTAATTTACTAAATTAAGTTACAGTTCTAGTAGTTTTTTGGTAGAATTTTTAGGGTTCTCTGTATACAGTATTATATCATCTACAAATAATGACAGTTTTACTTCTTCCTTTCCAGTTTGGATGCTTTTTATTTTTTCTTCCTGTCTGATTGCTGTGGCTAGGGCTTCCACTACTATGTTGAATAACAGTGGTGAAAGTGAACATCCCTGCCTTTGTCCCAATCTTAAGGAAAATGCCTTTAGTTGTTGCCCATTTAGTATGATATTGGCTATGGGTTTTTCATATAAGACCTTTATTAAATTGAAGTATGTCCCTCCTTTTCCCACTTTGCTGAGAGTTTTTATCATAAAAGGGTACTAGATTTTATCAGATGCTTTCTCTGCATCCATTGATATGATTATGTGGTTTTTATCCTTTATTTTGTTTATGTAGTGTACCACTTACATTGTACCAACCTTGTATCCCTAGAATAAATCTCATTTGATCATGGTTTGTATTTTTTAAGGCATTGCTGGATCCAGTTTGCTAATATTTTGTTGAAAATTTCTTGCATTCATTTTTATTAGGGATATTGGCCTATAATTTTCTTTCTTTGTAGTGTCTTTATCTGGTTTTGGAATTAAGATAATGCTGGCCTTGTAAAATGAACTTGAGAAAGTCCCCTACTCTTGAATTTTTTGAAATAGTTTAAGAAGAATAGGTGTTAGTTCTTCTCCGAATGTTTGGTAAAATTCACCTGTGAAGCCTTTCAGTCTAGGATGCTTTTTGTTTTGGGACTTTTTTTTAATTACTGCTTCAATTTCACTAATTATAATTATTCTATTCAGATTCTCTGATTTTTCCTGGTTCAGTTCTGGAAGACTGTGTGTAAAATCACCATCTTTAAATTATTTTTTATATTTATCCACATGTCAAAAATGCAAACTGAAAGAAAAGTCATAAAATATTCTTAAACTTATTAGTGTTTTCTATCTACATATACAAATACTGTGAGTCTCAAAATAGTAGTTTAAAGTACCGGATATTTTTGTCTATTGATTTTAATGAAATTTACCTTAGGTTGTCTGTATTGCAAGTAAGAGAGAAAGAAGAAGTTGATGAAAAAAATCACAAGCAAGCCTTTTATCCCAGCTCTTGGGGAAAAAAACTAATAAGCCACCTCCACGGTGAATTTCTAGTGAATCATTAACCAGGGATTTGTTGCCTTGGTTACTGAGCCAGGTAGAGATTCCAGGAAAAAAAAACAATGTGACCTATGAGCTCAGGAAACTGAAAAAGTGAAATTTCTGCATGATGATATTTGCAGTTTCTGAAGGAAGAAATGAAAAGAGTAAAATAAAAATGTATGTTAAAATAAAGGGGAAAATAATACCTTGATTTTTGACTCATTGTCAAGACATCTAAATACACACAGAAACACACACTTAATATAGCACCTCATTGTTTATTTGCTTATGAGACTTTATAAAATATAGACCATTTCCAATATATAAGACATCTCCCATCCTAGAAAACAAAGCACTTTGCTTATCAGTAGTGACTGAACATTCCATCGGTAGAGAATACTTTGACAGCAATACATTTACAAAACAGGCATTCAAAAAGCAGAATAATTTGAGTAGATTTTCTAAGCAAAATATATCTGTAGCTTTTTCATTGAGTCATTGGTTTATGGTTCTTTACATTTTATTGTATCAAAATAAAAATCACGTGAATATGGGTACCAAACCTAGAACTAAAGTTAAAAACAAGAGACAGAATTTTAAGGTCTGACTTCAAGTATCACCCTCATTTATTATTAAGCTTAGGGTGACACTGAAGACTTCGGTGGTTTGACAGAGACTACAGTATCCATGATGGCTCATTTTGTTCCGTTTCTCTGGAGAACCCTGAATATCACCGTATCCAAACCACACTTCTCACTCTTTTGGATCAATCCTCCAAGCCAGTCTAGTTTATTTTAAAACCAAGACCCAATGACAGAGAGTAAAAGTCTGGCAAATTGATTGGTGCCCCTTAGACGAGAATGGGGAATTTAATAAGAAACAATAAGAACTTAAATTGTGCCACGATTTAATGATAAATAGGCAGCCTGATGTAGTCAACAGGACAGGGACTCTGACATCAGGTGGCCTGGGTTTACATCCTAATGCTACCACTTACTCACTGAGTGGCCCTCAAAGTAAAACTGACTGAGCCTTGGTTCCTCAGGTATGTGATGGAAATAATATACCTACGGATATTGTCATCTAAACTCAGTGAGATAATACATTCAAAGTTTCTAGCTCAATAAAATTTGTGTCTTTCATTCTTCCTATTTCCCATCTGGACCTCTCTAATGTCAGATTTCCTGAAATGCTTAAACTTGGGATTCTGAAATTTAAAACACTTTCATGCACCTTCTAAATACTTTGAAATAAATCTGGAAATAAAAGTTAAAAGGGTAAAGTCAATGTTCGGATTAGAGGTGTAAATTCCTATAACATGCATATTGTTTAATCTGTGCCCAGACTTGAATGCAGTCACATGGGGCTCACACCAGGTCTTATACCCAGACATAAAGCATTCATGATCAAGGTATATTCTCAATCGTAAATTACCCTGGGTTTGCAATCTTCCCACCATCCTCATGTCTGTAATGGCAGAATTTTTTTCACTATTGTTAATCCAATTTGGAAAGTAAGGTACTCTGATCAAGCTTCAAGTTGGACTAAATTGAATGAGATGAATGTTTGGCATCTGTGGTTTATTGAAAATTCAACAGAAGGTGCTGATATTTTCTTTAGTCCAATCTGGCTTTATTTAGGCTTATTTAGGCTTTCTATAAACATAATAGGCTTTCTGCCTTTATTTCCTATCAAAGTTCTTGGATGCTTATTACTTGTTGTTTATCCTTTACTTTTAAGAGACAGGCACATCATAAGATATTTAAATATATTGCAAAGATTTTGAATTTTTTAGGGTTCATTTTTGTCAAAATGGCAAAAATACCACAGAAGCTTTGAATTAAAGGCTTAATAAAACTTTATTTTTCTTTCTTTCTCCATGATTCAAATAGCACATTATATTTCCTATATAAAAGAGATGTTATTACTCAATAAGATTGAAGACATTTTTATTCTATGATTTCCTATATTTTCATGTAGGTTTATTACATGAATACAGACTTGGGTCTATTTTATGTCAGGTACTGAGCCAGATATAGCAAAAAGTATGACATGATTCCTGCTTTCAAGGGGTTTACAGTCTCCAAGAAAGGACAAGCATATAAATGAATCATTATTATATTGTCTTGCCAAAGTTCCCTGGAAAAAACAGCCTGAGACAGGATGAAGCTCTGAAGACTTATTTGGGACATACAATCCCCAGGGAGCAAGAGTAAAGAAAACCATAAGTGGAGCTGGAAAGATGGGAAACAATGCAAAGCAATGTACTCCTGCACCAGCAACTCCTTTACAATAAACCCCAAAAAGACAAAGCTGGCCACTGATAGTGCATTTGTTCAGCTACTCAGATGTTTGCATGGAGACACTTGGTTTAGAGGGAAGAAGTCCATGGGAAGCACAGAGAGGACATAATAAAAGATAACATCTAAGCATTAAGCCTAAACTAATGTGCTATCTTTCTCTAACAAGAATTTCAACATCCCTGGGAGCAGTGGGCTTAACAAAGGATAGAGTTCAGACAAGGAACCAATAAGCCCATTTACTACAACCCTCAAACTTGTCAGAAACTTTATAGAGTCAGTTTCCAATGGCAGAAATTAATAGTTGTCCTGTTTCATCTTCTATGACAGATGTTGCTCTCTCTTTATTGTGTCTTGCCCTTGTGCCTTGTGATTTTTTATCTTTTTCCAGGTAAATTCCTCAAAAGAGAAGATAAGCAAAATCAAATATAGGAGGATAACTTCTCTAAGATTGTTGGTTTATGATTCTATGATTTAATATAAGCTGTAGGTTTTAGAATTCAGCCTCCATATAGGCTGCTGATGAGAATTCAGTTGGAGAATCTATTTAATCAGTCATTTTCCTATTCAATGGGCATGAAGTATAAGTAGTTAGCCAAAAAAGCAGATATCAATGCCAATTTTATTAACTGAGTACAAATGGTTTCATTCTGAACACCTCACTATCTCTTCTTCATGAAAGTAGATGTCTTATTAGGTTTTTTAAGATCTCAATTTCAATTCTTTCAATAATTTGTACTGTACTTATTAGGCATCTATGTGCTTTGTTTTGTTCTAGACAGTATATAGGGTTTCAAAAAAATTGAACCTCTCCTTCTATAGCACTCACTATTTGGTTAAGAAGACCATCTAGAATCAGAATCTCAAGGATGGATGGGAATTACCATGAAGATTTGTTAAGGCCAACACATATACCTGAAATAGTTAATAATTATAAATATAGAAGTTACAGTTAAAATAAACAAAATGAATAATTGTTAAATAAAGAAGAGGGAAAAATATATTTAAGATTTTGAAGAAGATTGGTAGAGAAGAAGGTAAATGAGCTGCAACCTGAAGAATTTCCAGGCCTTAAATAATGTAAAACAGGAAGGGAAAGAACAACCCAGTTATAGGGAAAGAGCATGAGGAAGTAACAGGTAGAAATGAGTACAGCAAGTTCTCAGGACAGTGTGGGGGCTGAGGGGAGGAAACTCAGTAGAGCAGAGGGTACTCTTTGGGAAGGAACAGGAAGTAAAACTGGTAGGAAATCAGAGAAAGAGATTTCAAATTCTAATATACATGCATTCCATTATATCATTCTAATCTATATGACATATAGATTTTTAAATGCACATGATATCATAGTCTAATTCTCCAGCTAACTTTGTTCAACTTTGCTAACCTTCCAGAAGTCCAAAATAGAATTACTAATGGTCTACTGAGTGGCTAGACCAGAACTAAGTGCCTAAAAACAGGAAAAGCCTATATAATTCCAATGAGACAGTATGAATCACACTGCATCATGTACAATATGCACTCCAATATATTTTAAGTATCCAAAAAGGGGTGATTTATATATTCAAAAAACACAGATTTTTAACCAGAGGTCACCAAACACACACATGCACACACACACACATACACACACATCTTGGGGGAAAAAAAGACAGATGCACAATACCATTTCCTAACATGCAAAATGTTCCTTCTCTCATGCCATGTGGAAAATCCTATCTATAAGCCTTTCTTCACATTTCTATGGCTTTTATTAATAAAGTATCCAAATAAATTCTCTGTAATTACAATCTGAACTTTTATTATTATTTCTGTTCAGATTTTTGGTCTGGAATTTGAAGATACACTGAGGCTACATTCTGCCCACATTTGAATAGATATGTTTATGGCAGAGCTTTGGCCAGGCCAGCTATTGTCCTGATAACGCACTGATAAATGTGTGTCTGTGGCAAAGCAAGAATGGCCACTTGTGGTGGTAGGTAAACCCCTGTGTGCTGATGGCTGCTCCTCAGCCTCCTGCTGTCAAAGTCAAGGAGCCCATTAACTCCCAGCTCTCCAGCCTGTCCTATGAACTTTAAGCACAATTCCTTGAAGAACTGAGAAGACATTGAGGCAAAAAGAGCCTGAGGAGGTATATAAGAATAATTCATTCATCTGACTCCTTATTTCTTGATTTTTTTGCACTGCTTTTATGCTAATTTGATAATAAATCCACATGGATTAAATTAAATCAGACAGGTTATCATTCTTGTTAAATTTTGAAACTGGACTATAGTATGTGTTCTGTCATAACAGATTCTGTTGGGTTTCTTAAAATTGTTTGCTATTTTTGAGTGACAATATTATTTCAGTTAAGTAATAGTTAATATTTATTTCAGCTGCAATATACCAAACTTTGAGCTAGACAAACTGAATTAAAATAAAGAGCCTCTGACTTCAAGAAACTTGGGTCTACTGAAGGAGACCGATAAATAAATAAAGTGTTTTATAGTAATCTGCATTGAGTCTCACGGGAACTCAGAGGGGTACATCACCCAAACTGTTGAGACCAAAGGGCCTGAAAGAGGTGGGGAAGAATAGGGTAGAGGCATTATGTTAAAGGGCTTGCTGAAAGAGGTGACACTTGAACTCAGTTTTAATATGAACAGTCAGGAGTAAATGAGATGAAGCTATTCCAGAGGGAGGAGCATAAAACCAAGGAAAGGAGGAAAGAAACAGTGTGATGTGTGCAAAGACCCAGAAGCAGTGTGCTGCCACTAAAGACAGAACGTGAAGCCCAAATAGCAGAGGATGAAGCTGCATATGCTCTAGGGTGGACTTCAGGCTTCATCCCATAGGTGAGAAGGAATCACTGAAGGTTTTATGCCAATGAATAACATAGTCAGATTTGTGTTACCCACTGGGCACTGAGTCACCTGGGTAGAAGAACTAACAATGTCAGTTTTAGATAGATCTTGATAAAGAGAAAACATTTGTGGGTAGACTCTCTCGCAGGTGAACTTGTATGTTACCATGGTCTCCTGTCTGAAAAAGTTCACTTTCTTTCCTGTGTGTGTGTACTAAAGACACATATTAAGCTGTACCTTATAGCTTCTGGGGAACCATTTATATAATAACAGAAAAATTTTTATAAGAATGTTCACAAATACTTTTGTAACATGTTTGTAATTATTTTGGATCATATAATTTCAGATGCAATATATGGAAAGAAGGAATCTAACCAGCATCTCTCAGAGGATGGTAAACCATAAATTGTTACTGAAGCATGTATTGGCCCTGCTAATACAGCATTCTTAAATGTCAGACTCTTGACAATTGTCAAGAATATTCAGGGTTCACCTAGTCCAAGTATCTAAATATAACAATCCCTAGTAGAGTTCTTTTAGCCGAGGACCATGACTAGGCCAGAACTACTCACAGGGAATGATTCAAGCCATACTCATAGACAAAAAAATACATACAAATACAAATAATAAGCAGTGAGGTTCCAAAATTGATTTTCAGTCCCTCTGAATACACTGGAAAGCACACGTAGCTAGTATGACTAAGAGCACAACCTCAGTGGGTTCCTCTGGGACCATCTTCCTGTTTGGCCCCAGATCTGATGAACACATCTGTGCTGTGCTGCCCTAGGACTGCTGCTACTTCCTGTCAGTATGATCGGCCTTTGTATATGAAATTACCCAAAGTTATTCTTTACCTATTGATTTTTACTGAAGCTTTGTTTCATTCTAATATGCTTTGCAAAATGCTTGCAGCCTGTTTTACTTGTTAACTTTTGGAATGGCTTTTATCCGCCTACTGGTCTAGGCAGCTCTAACATGAACTTCCTATGCAGAAGCCTCACTCTGGTAGCTGCACTGTCTCTCAGGTGCTGGGGCTGAGAGGAAAGTTTCATCTGTTCCCTTGTCAGGAAGATTCCCCACGGCATTGTGCCCTTGGCACTTCCTACGTTAAGGTGCCAGTCACTGCTGTGTACATTATATTTTCTATACTCAGATTTCTCAGCTTTCTCCTCAGTGTGATATATTTGATGTTGTTAACAAAAATTGTGGTATTTTAAAGGTATTACTAAGAAATCCAGCTTTTAGACACCACTCTCCAGCTTTTCCAGCAAAAGAGACATGGTTCAACCTTGTAGTTTCACCGTACCTCACCTTGGAACCCTATACAGTTTCCCCAGTCTCTAAGCCCCATCTTACCAGAAGCCACATCTAACCAGGATGGGCTTATTTTAAATTGGTCTCAGAAAAATATCTGAACTTTAATTCAATTGTATTCTAAATACTGAGCCTGTAAAACTAAGTCTTTGTAATTTATTAATGCTTTCTATGCCATGATAAACATCCCAGTTCTCCAAAGTGGATTTTGGATTCTTGTCTTTAAAAATTCTGTATTGGTTAATATCTGTATAATTACATCTGCCATTGCTCATTTCTGTCAACTTAAGAGGTTTTCAGGTTGCTTAATAATGAGGCACATTTTGCTCCATGTATTTGCTTTTTTTGACCAGAAATTCAAAGAACAGAATTTTATTGCTACAGGGTAAAATGCCTGGGTAGGGGCACTATTGTTGCATGATTTAAGTGTAGAGATGGGAAAGGGCATTTATCTTAAAAGCCCAGAGTCAAAAAGCTTTGTTATCTCAATTCCATATGACACTGAAAATCTCCAAGCCTCTAACAAAATTTTATGGCATCCATGGTACTCTGTGAGTTGCAGAAACATCTATATATGTGTTTTTAAACAACTTCACACTCCAGATGGAGGGATTTTGGCAAGAATGCTACCAGTTCAGAATTTAACATGTTATAGTAGCACTGTACTAACAAAAAAGAACACTTCTTGTGATGTGATTTTGATCTTGTCTTTCTACAAACTTTCTTTTATTTTTATTTTTTAATTGTTTTATTATTGTTCAAGTACAGTTGTCTGCATTTACCCCTCACCACCTCCCCCACAACCCCAGCCTTTGTGACAATGCCAATGAACAACCCTCGGGTTCTCTGCTTCCAGTGTCTAAATGGAGATGTTAATAAGCCTGGCTCATCTTCTGCATGGTGATGTGTTGTCAATAAATGCATGTGGAAATACTTGGGAAAAATATAAATTGATATTATGGCATCAGCATTACTTCAACTCATTCAAAATAAGTTGTCAACTTGGTCAGGGTATGTGTTAAGCCAGTATGTGTATGCTAGGTGATAGCTGAGGACCAACACTGGAATTACCTCCCATCTACCCCCTGTCAGGCTTTGGTCCTTCCTTAAGAACAGAGACTGTTGGAACTAACCTCAAAATGCACCCTTACTATCTATCACAGAAAGTTCTAAATAGGCCTGAAATACAACGTAGGTGTTTGTTGTTATAAACATCTTCCTTGTTAGACCAGAGATGAAAGAGATTCTAGCAACCATCTACCTTAACTAACCACCTCATTTTGCAGATGAGGATATCTAGGCTTATGGAGTAAAGCAACAGGCCCAAACCTATATGGCTGCTTAGTGGCACAGCTAGAAGTAGGATCCAAGTACCTGGATTCCCAGTCCAGAGCTTTTGCCACTGTACCTCATTGTCTCTCTCTTCCATTGTCCCTCCATCATTTTAAAATAGGTAACAAGAGGCAATTAATTAAATAATTAATTAATTTAACAAATATTCATTGAGTGTTTCATTGGGCCAGGAGTAATAAAGGCACTGGACATATAATAAATAAAACAGACAAAATTTGCTGCCTTCATGTAGTTTATCTTCTACAGTGAGAGACAGTGAAACAGTTCCTAAGGAAAAATGATAAAGCAGGGAAAGAAAGTATGGGGGGAGGAAATACAATTTCTAATGAGGTAACCAGGGAAGGTGACTTTTAAGCAAAGACCTGAAGGAAGTGAGAAAATTAGCCATGCAAATGTATAGGGATGAGCATTCCAGAGAGAGAGAAGAGCAACAGTTAAAGTCCTAAGGCAGTAGCTCCTGGGGTGAGCAAGGAACAGGAAGGAGACAGGTGTGAGCGAATGGTGAGGGAGATGACGAAATCCAAGAGGCTCAGCAGGAGAAAAGTTTATGGAGAGCTTTGTAGTCGTGGTAAGGACAGCAACGGCCTCAGATAGGAAGCCCAGAGAACTAATGCGGCCAGGTTTTCATTTTAACAGAATTACTGTAGTAATGTGCTTAGGAAGAGAACAAGAACAGGAACAGAAAGCATTTTTGTAATAATCCAGGGGAGAAATGATGGTAGTTTGGGCCTGGGGATAGAGTCAGGGGTGGCAGAGTGGAAAGAATTTGCTGATGAACCAGATGTGAGGGATGAACGAGATGTGAGGAATAAAAAAATGAGGTTTCACCTTGAACAACTGGAGGTACAGAGTTGCCATTAGCTGAGATAAGGAAGAATAGCAGACAGTGGTTTGGAAAGGAGGGAGTGAATATCAGGAGCTTTCTTCTTGACATAACTTTGAGGAGCTCATTCAATATCTGTGAGGATGTGTAAACTAGCTGATTGGGTATATAGATTGAAATCCAGAGAACAGAGTATAGCTGAAGATACAAATTTAGGAGTTAGGCAAACAGAAGGTATTTAAAGCCATGCAACTGGATCAGACCAGCTAGATACTGTAAGGATTTATAGAGAAGAGTCTCGATTATTAGACCTGGGGTTCTCCACCATGTAAATGTCATGATAATGTGATAGAGAAGAATATGAGGGAGCTCACAACCCAGCAAAATGCTCATGAGCCATTCTCTCTGAATTCCTATCTTCCTTCTATACATCCTTTTGTGTTTAAATTCTTCTTCCCTTTTATTAGCTTAATTTTACTTAAAATTATATTACCCAATTTGATTATTTATTTTATTCATCGATATTTACTTCAAAGAACTTATATTTCCAAAAACCCAAATCCCCTCCCACTCTCTGAAAAAAAAAAAAAGATTTGCTGACATTAATTGCACTAAAAGAATACGCCACAAGACATCATTTTTAAAGTATACAGCTAGCTTTCCTGGGTGGCTGTTTGAAAAGGGAAATGATCACTTGTGTATATAGCTTATGTGTGTATGTATAAGCAGCTAATATTTATTAAGTGCTTTCTAGGTGCTAATCATTCTGTTAAGCATGCCATGTATACACATTATCACAATATCCTCACAATAATCCATGTAATTACATTGTAATTGAATTGTAGTTACAATTACATTGTAATTCAAATTCAATGTAATTTGAATTACATTGTAATACAAATACAATGTAATTGTATTACATTACAATACAAATGTAAGTGTATTATTACTTACATTTCAGAGTTAGGGAAAAGGAGGCTTTTGGGTTCAACAACTTGCCAAACTAACTGGAACTGAACCTACACAGTCTGACTCCAGAGCCCCTACTCTTTAAACTTTTGCCTAGAGTTTGCAGTCCAGGAGATGGCTTGAACCCATACAGCTGTTTTGTTTGGGCTGCATGATGTTTTTAGAAAACAAAGTGTACTTTGAATGCCTTTAGAAGGCGTGATCATTACAACACAGTCCATACCGGCTTCATCCTTCCCTCTTTATCATGTAATTTTCTCACCGCACCAAGTGCATTTGAGTTGAAATTTGCTCTACTATACTTCTTCCTTCAATCTTTAACAGGCTCGGCATAAATCTAGGGTCCAAAAAACACATTTTATTTCTACACGTGCACACATACCACCACCACTGTGACCATTAACACCACCAGCACGGCTGTCAGGAAAAATAAAACAAAATAAGTCTGTGCTTCCTTTCCACCACTTTTCCCACTGGTGGTCATTCATAATGCCTAAGGTTCTCTCCTAGGCTTACCTCCCAAACCTAATTCAAGTCCAATTTCTACAATGTAGGGCCAACTTGGTTTTTGCCTAGACGCATAGGCCTACACCCTGAGCATGTTCTATAACAGCAGGGACCCACCCTCCAAGAAATGCATCATCTCATCACTTGTTTGATGTTGTCCTATCTCTTATCTCCAAGCAGTAGCCTATGACACTCACACATGTTCTTAGTGCAAGTGAATTTAAATAATTTTTATTTTGAAATGGCAAAGCATCTGCTGATAAGCGTTGCCTTATGAACTCATTATTAATTGCACATCCACTATACATTCAACACATACGAATATTTTCTTAAATTACCTGTGTCAGGAAGCTAACATTTTCCTTTGACTTTCTGGCTTTTGAGTAGTAGGAAGGGTTCTGTGGTTGTGTCTGTGTTTTGGATTTGGAGGGCCAAATCTGACTTCTGTATGTAACCACTTTTTTGTTTCTTTAAAGAAAGTAGGAAAACACTTTAACAAAAGCTAGATTAAAATCCTGTTTGCTCTTTAGAAAATGGTAAAAAAAAATGTTATTTATTTGTGAACCTAAACTCTTGGGAACAGTATCGTAGCAAGGTATTAAAGCCAGTTTTTCCAGAAGCTACTCTTTGTGTTGCAAGTTCCAACAGAGCAGAAATAAAGGCAGGCTCTGAGCGCTAAATTGGGCCAGCTGCATTACCCATCGAGTGTCCTGAGGTTTGCACCTGGGACAGTGAAAGAGCACACAGTTATTAACCTCCTACGAGTTATTTTTTCTTTTAGCAGAGGAACGGTTGGATTTCTCTTCCTTTTATACATTTAAATACAAGAGATAATTTTCGCCTTAAATCCAAAGAGTCACCTTCTATATGTTTAATAATTCAATTCACTAATTAAGAACACTAGGACTCCTTCTTACTTAGAACATATTAAATACTTTAAACATGTAACAAATAACCAAAACACTCTGCCAAGTTTACACACACATTAATAAATATAATACACAAAGTAATTCTAGTAACAAATAGCTATTCCTATTGTCCCCATTTCATACGTTCACACATGAGGAAACTCAGAGAACCAAGTGACTTTCCCAAGATCACATAGCTGCAGGTGATAATGGAGCAGGGACTCAACTCATGGCTTATTATTCCAAGTCCTACATTCTTCCAGTGAGTTGGCTGTCCCTTTCCTTCCCCCGCCTTTGGCTGCTCTCCTAGTGGTGATAGACTCATTACTCTATCTGGCTGTGCATTGTCTCACCAATCACGGCCAACAATCTGCATTGGAAATGGGTTAGGAGAATAGAAAATGCTCTACTTGTCATCATCTGACAACTGTCTCTTAGTCAGTATAGAGATAGAAAAAGCTCCAGCAGTTTGTTTCTGAACTGGTAGACCAGTTTCCCCATGGAAAAATAGCTCTGCAGAGTGTTGCACAGAGAGGTTTTATGACCATATTTCTTTTTCTTGCAGGATCTTCAGTGTAATAATCACCATGATTATCCTAGAAAAGGACATAATATAAAGTGCTTTTCCAGTGCATTTCATCTCAGGACCCATTTAATAGAGTTATTGGGTAGATTTGTGTACTGTGGATGCTCTTGGGGAGCCACTGTGAGTCCCTGAAACTTTACAGATTCTGGAAAATTCATCCTAGGAACCATCTCTTACAGCTTGAGAACACACGATTTGGGATAGTCAGTAGTAAACTTACAGAGTTCCCTCCCAAAATTTGGTATAGAACAAAAATATAGATTCAGAAACAGCTTGAACAGATTTATGAATGGTATATTTATATCTGAGCAAGGGAAACTATCAATGGTACAACCTCACATCCCCGGCAGATGTCACAGAGGTCACTTAGCCCATTTCCAACCTGCCCCTCTCTGAGGTTGTGTGGCCCAAGCCTGACCCAGGATGACAGCTCCTGTGTTATTAACTCAAATTTACTTCAGGGTTGGCACCCAGCACTGTATTTGTTCTTGCTAGCGATAATGAGATGAACTCAGGGATTAAAATTAATTGTGTTTAAATTTAGACTTAACTATATTTAGAATGGCTCTCTAAAACTCAATATATTCTTTTGAACTAATACTTATTTCTTCCCTGTTTTACTTCAGTGATGAGCAAAATTAGAAAGTAATACAAGAAATATTGTATAAAATTTTATTCTTATCCTAGAATAAATTCATAGACAATATATAACTTACACAAATACAATCCTCATAATCTTTACGTATGTATAAGATTACATATACACATACATAGTCTTTAAAATATACACTATCCTAATGGTACTATAAAAAAGGAATAATTTATAATAGAATGACATGAATTTTAACATATAAATGCTCAGGCTTTGCAGTATTTCAGGATATGAAGAATTCCTAACTCGCATCCACTAAATAATAATAGTAGCTTCACCTTTATTGTGACAACTCAAAACATATCCTCTCCTTTCAAAAATTCCTTTGAAGCCTCCATTTTCCAGCCATTTAGAATCAGCATGTTAAAGAAATTTAAGAAGGAAGCACTATATTTCGATTACTTCCTTAAAAGATCACTTTAGCTTTGTGTGGAGAATGAACCAGAGGGACAAGAGTGGAAACACTCGGAGACAAACTCGGAGGCCATGCAATGATATGAGCAAAATATACTACTTTCATGCTACTGGTAACCAAATCTCTAGTCAGTTTGTTCTCTATATCCAGAAGCCTATTGAACATCTCTATTTGAATATGCTGATAATATGTGAAATACTTCAATCCTCAAATTAAATTTTAGAATCTCCCTCATTCTAATACAATAAACTAGCATCTCTAATTTTATCACTGTATCAATATTACATATCTTTTCTGCAGCATCTCTTAAAATTTTGCCTCGTTTTATATCCAATCCCAGCCTTGTTCTTCCATCTGGGCTTTAGTTGAACCTCTACTTTGTATTTCCAGTCACAATCCACTTGATGAACAGCTTCTGGAGCAATTTCTCTCAAATGCCACCCTCTATACTCATTCACACCTTATAAAGACTATCTTACTCTGGCGTTGCAAGATTGACCATAGCCTCCACATGGCATGCATGGCATGGCTGTGGAACACACAATGGGGAAAACTTACTGCCATAGTGTCCAAACCATGTAAGTGTAACTATAAGCTATATCTTCCCCATTCCTTCACTCTATCTCCTACTATCTTTTGCAATTTCTTACAGAATCTTACTACTGAGACCTAAACATCTGCCACCATGCCCAGCCCTCTTTAAAAGCAAGAACATTTGGTTCTTCCCTCTTAAATTATACACTTACGTGCACGCACGCACACAAATAGCTGATGAACGGGAGATCCGCTGTGTTTGATAAATTCATTTTAAATATTACAAGAAAGTTACAAATTATTATATAAGACTTTGTCTTTTCTGTGGATTTAAATTTTCCATGACCTCCCAAATCACATGGTCACAGTGGCACAGCAGTTTACATTTTTGGTAGAGGAGCAATAGAGTGCGTCCATGAAGCGCTGATTCTAAAGCCGTATTGTTTGGGTTCAATTACCAGAAACAACATTTACTATCTATATGAATTAGGCAAGTAATCAAACTCTATGTGTCTTAGTTTCCTAACCTGTAAAATGATCAGTAATAGTAACTACTTTAAGATTGTTCTGAGGGGTGAATCAGTTGTTTCATATAAAACACTTTGAATGGCAGTTGACACATAGTAAGAATTTCTCGAGCATTTCCTGTTGTTAATGCAGTAAAGGTTACCCTTAAAATTCTTATAAATATATGTATACGGATATAAAATTATTTTATTAAATTAAGAATCCCTTTTGCAATAAAGATATGAGGCTTAGCAGTTCCTTATAATACTTATAATACCACTAGAAAATTTTTTTGACAAATTAGGAATAGTTCATAGGGTCTAGAACAAAGAGAAGGTACAATAGTAAGTTCATTACTTCTTATGGAATATTTGTGGTACATTTTAAAATAAAGATGTTTATTTATTTATTTTTAGACAGAGGGGAAGGGAGAGAGAAAGATAGGGAGAGAAGCATGGATGTGTGAGAGAAACATTGATTGGTTACCTCTCATACATGCCCCAAACTGGGGCTGGACCACAACCCAGGCATATGCCCTGACCTGAAATTGAACCAGTGACCTTCACTTTGCGGGATGACATTCAACCCACTAAGCCATGCTGGTCAGGACAAATATTTGTGACACTTTTAAATGGTTATGAAATAAGCCAAATTAAATCTTTTTTTTTAAACTTGAGCTCTCAATGGTATGCTACCTAGGAAATCCTATTTTCTTTTATTGATAGAAATTTGAGGCCACCGTAGGAACTTTAATTTTCATTGAAATCACCAAGAAATTGCAGTGCTAAGTTTCCTTTTCTTTTTTTAGATCAGAAATTAAGATTGAGAAAAAACAAGTTTTTACCATTATCCTGTTATTAAAAGCATATTTTAGTAAATGGTTTCAACAAAACACACAGATTTTTTTTTTTCAAAAAGTATTTTGGTCAAAACCCTAGAATGGTAAATACATAGAAGATTCCAGAAATAGGTTCTTTATATAGTAACACATTAGTATTTCAATTATATATAACAAAACCAAACTCTATATGGATTGATACTTTTCTTCATTCTTTAAGACTACATGAACAGTAAAATGACAACAAACTCACAATTATCAACAACCAAACCTAAAAAACAAAAACAAAAACAAACAAAACAAACAACTAGAACAGGAACAGAATCACAAAAATGGAAATCATATGGAGGTTATCATCAGGGAGGGGCAGGGTGGAATGAGGGAAAAGGTACAGGGAATAAGTAGTATAAATGCTAGGTACAAAATAGACAGGAGAAGGTTAAGAACAGTATATGAAATGTAGAAGCCAAAGAACTTATATGTATGACCCATGGACATGAACTAAGAGGGGTGGTGCGGGTGGGGGATGTACAGGACAGAGGGAAATAAAGGGGGGGGGATGGGACAACTATAGCATAATCAATAAAATATATTTTTAAAAGGCTTCATTGTAATTAGAAAAAAGGAACAAAGGGAAGAGACATTATCAAATGTTTCCCAGATTCCTTTCAATGAAGTGGAAGATGAAGCCATCATATAACCTTCCTGTCCAAGAACATCTTGTAGCACATCTTGTAATTCCCAAGTTACAGCAGAGAGAAGATTTGAATTCACATTTTCAACAGCCAGGCCACAAAAAACAAACCTGACTAGTTCTTTTAACTACTTGTTCCATAATTTGTCTTAACCTCTCCACTCAGGTGTCTAGTCTACTGAACAACAGTGCCTCATTGTTTCCCCCAGCCTCTGGTGAGGTCCGGGACACTTCCTAGAGATAACGGCCACTTTGACGAACCCAAGGAGTGGTAGGATACTGGTCCCAGTTCCATCTCGAAAGTATCCCAGCGGAGGCAGGATTGTTTAATCAGTCACACTGCTTCCTGACTCCTTTCCCCAGTCTCCAGGGTGGATGCCAACCAAGTGGTTTTAGGTGATACGGACATCAGCAGTGAGAGGTTTGTGCTCTACAAAGTCAGGATGGTAAATTTCTGCTTGTAAATTCCCTGGTTTCCAAGAATAGTGTGGCAAATTTCCCCCAAAACAGAGCTACCCTCAGGGCAGACTCATTCACACATCCAGTGGCTGACCTCTGCCCCACAGGGGATTTTCTCCTTCTATATACTCCTACAGCAAGTGCTTTCACGTTGCACATATTGGCCCTTATTAAAACCTGCCTTGTGACTTGTGTCTTCAGCATGACCATCTCTTATTTGGATCAGCTGGCCCTCTGAAAGAGGAAAGAACTGAAAAAGCAAAGCTGGCTGTTCTAGATGGAGGCATTATAAATCTATATGCATTTATATAAATATATATAAAATCTCTAAACTGAAGATCGCTATAACCCTCATGTGTAATGGGCCACACTGACTGCCATAAGACTTGCTTTTCTGTACTGTCAGACAAGCCCACATCATCAAGGTGAATCAATTTCTATGCACATTACTTCCTCCTTTCTAAATGTAATGGGGTTGGGAAAGGGATTTGAGGGGGTGCCCATAGTTTTACTGGGAATCTTCTTTTTATGCTGAAAACTCTGTCCTAACTTGACTCCCACAAGGTCCAACCCTCTTTCCTAAATGAGGTGCCTGAAGAAGTCTCTGCTCTCTGCTTCTTGACTCCTTTCCCCAGTCTCCAGGGTAGATGCTGACCATGCAGTTTTCACATCTTATTGGCCCCAGTGGAGCCCTCCCATGGGAGGATCCACAGCAATCTTCCAAAGTCACCAAGTACCTTTGAGAGCACTTGCAGAATTTTCCCATCACTTACAATTAGGAGCTCAGTGCCTTCTGGGGGTGATGCAATTAGAAGCATGGGCCTCATATCTAATGTTTACATCGGTAAACACAAATGGACAGGGCCTTGGCCTCTCCTCAGATCTTCAGTCCTCCTCCATCTGTCCTTGATCCTAACCTCTCCCTGGTCCAAATCTATGACTCGTGATAGGAAAAGAAAAGGCACTCCCTTTTCTTCCACCACTCCCAACTGGCCCCTTTGCCTGGCACTGATGTGGAGAACAAGATGGAAGGGGTGGAAGCCAGGAGCAGGAACAGGAGACAGAGCAGAGCACCTGTTGGAATTGGAGCTGCCAGACCTCTTTGGAACCTCCTCAATGCTCCCAGAACCTTCTGACACTTCTCCCTATGAGGAAGCCCATTATTGCAGCCTATAGTTCAGCCTTACTGCAATCATGTGCAATTATGTGCCTGACAACTCAACACTCCACAAGGTTAATGTTCCCCCCATAGCTCTAACCGAACAACTAGACAGACAACCTCTAACACCCCTCTCAAGCTAATATAGGTCATGTTCCAAAGAGAGGTTCCTGGTCTGTGCCTGCTGGTTCCTGAGCTGGCAGGGTAACCCAACAAGTCCCCAACTCCCACTGCAAAGTTGGCCAAATTTCATAAGGAAAACTTTCTAAAGAATGGCTGCCTATGAAATTCCAAAATGAAGCATTGGCCAACACTACTCACAATCATCCTGGATTTCCCAGGGGCTGCTTTTCCTGCCTCCTTGACTTCCAGAATAGGGTTGAATGCTTAACTTTCTCTCTTCCCCTTTCCAGACCTTCTACCCTGAGTTGGTGATGTTTGGTGGGGTCTGTTCCTTCCTGGAGATGCCTTGAGTCAGGCAATTTTGAGGTCTTAGAGGAAGGATGAATAAGTAGAAATGACCATGATGACTCTCCAGAGGCTGGTGATATGACATGGCAAATGTAGAACTGGCTTCAGTACAACAAATGCTCACTGAGCACCTCCTGATGCTGAGATTTGCTATAAACTGAGCAGTGAATGGAGGAGGCAATGAGAACACTGGGATGATCAACATGGGCCCTGGTCTGGGGGACGTGCCTACGGGAATGGGTATCGGAAAGCGTGTAGTCAAACACGATGAATGTAAGGCAGAAAGTGATGGGAGATGGCATGAAAAAATGTGACCTTACTAAAAGGCATATGCAGTTTGTGCAAAGGAGAGCTTTCTGAAAGAGATTGCGATTGAGCAAAGTTCAGGAAGTATCTTTGTAAATTGGAAGGAGAATCTAACTTAAAAGGGTGAAAGGATAAGGGTCCAGAAGGGAGGTCTAATATGCTCTTATTTAAAATACCAACCCTCTGTTACTTCTCTTTATGGCCAATGTCTTTCAACTGTCCTGACCCTTTAGAACAATCCCCAGCCAGATGCAATCATTGAAACTGTTTCCATAGATGCAGAGCAGGATGACAACTGGGTGGGGGGGGCAGTAGTTTAGCGGGTGGAAGGACTGAGGAAAAAAAAGAAAGAAAAAGAAACTTCTTCATTATCACTGGTTGAGAACTTGGCAAGATTTGAAGGGCTTTTATTTTTATTGTTGAATATTTTTGTTCCCCATAAAGACACATGATTTTCACCCCCCCCCAAAAAAACCTGTCTCGTATTAATGCCTACCTGTTTAGTATCTTGTCAGAGAAATTGTAAACTCCTTTCACATCGGGGAATATTTCTTATAAATTTCTTTGGAGCCCAACATTTGCACACATTAAATCAATATTGAATGAGCGAATAAAATTATGGGGGTTTAAATAGCACAGAACCATTCCCTCCATCCCTGAAAAATAATAGAAATACCTTTATATGTTGGTTTCTGGCAAATAAAACCACTCTGAATGGTTTTACTTAATTTATGCAGTATTTAGTGCCTTCCCTTCAAGGGGAGGGATGCAACGGAAGGTTCAAGTAGAGTCCAGGTCATGGAGACACTCGTAAACCATACTAAAAAGCAGGGTCTTATCTTTTACAGGTCAGAAAATCACCGAAGCATTTTGTACATGATATAAAATGGTCAGTTTTCTTTAGATAGATCGAACACTTCGATGACAATGTGAAAGATGGATTTGAAGGGCAGAACTGGAAACAGGATTAATTGCAAGACACCAAGAGAAAAATGATGAGGACCTCAACTAGAACAATAGTCTAAAGGTTATAAAAATGGGAACAGGTGTAAGATATGAAATAGGTACAATTTGGTGACTGATTGTTGAGGGGTCAAAATTCAAGAATGGCCCTCGGGCTTCTAACTTAGATAATTAAGTGATAATGGAAAATACGATTGGCTTCCCTTCTAATAAGAACCCTAGACTTTTCTAATCCTTCGTTCTTAATACTCATCAGACTTGAAATGCTATATTTGTCTTTTCTGCTAGCCCATGAGCTGCAGGATGTCCTGGACCACACTGGGTATTCACCACTGTCTCTATCACCTGCTGCAGGCTCCAGCACATGCTGGATACTTCATAAATACTCCTTGAATTAAAATTGGCGTATTGACTTGATGTGATTCCTGTATATCTAGGAAGAAGATAGTCTGGGGGAGGCCTCTTTATCCTTTCCTATCTTTGAGCCTACTCAAGTCACCTTCAGGAGTAAAAAACACATTGTTTTCACTATTATTCCTCCAGAAATAAAATTCCACAGTCTCTAATTTAATGTTTCCATGTTTAAGCTGACCTCACTGTCAAAAAAGTCCTCCTACAATATGGAGCATAATCATTGTGTTTCCATTTAAATCATAATTATATTTCATGAAGTAAATAGGTTAGCTTTTTTTTTAAGCTATCTCTTCACAGGAATCAAGAAAGATTTGAAAGGAGACATACCTCCACAAAGAAATAAAATGAAAGCCTGTACTCAAGTACCAAGCTGTTGGCTGCATATGCAAAAGTTTATTTTCCTTAAGAATGAATTCATGAAAGACAGTGGCATGGTCTTTGAAATCTTAACAATTTTCATTTAATCTTCTTTTTTCCTTTTTTGTGAGGTTAAGCATTAAACACTGATCCGATATATATCTATCAACATTATGTGCTTAATATACAGATCCTTAATAACTCTGCTTTCTAATGATTAATTGAATTTTTACCAGTCACAGTCCTAACAGGAAACAGGTGGAACACTTGAAATAGGCTAATTTGAGAAGAGTTTACAAAAGGATTAAGTATAAAGTCCATGCTATTGGGCAGCCACTGTACACAGGAGAGACCCCCAGGGCCGATAGCCTGACTAATCATCCCTATGCCAGAATGAGTCAGGGAGGCGCTGGTTACTCGAATCTTGAGGGAGAGGATCAAATAGAAAAGAAACCCTTGAAAGGACCAGAGACTTCTGTTGAGAAGCATTGAGTCAAACTCACAGGAAATGAAACCAGTCAGCACTCTCCTTCTTCCCTTTGATCTTTTCCCAGAGCTCCCCACTGGCCAAACCCATCTGAAGACAAAGGGAACAGGAGCCCTACAGGTCAGCCTTCTAGAGTGGAGAACTGGGTGGAGAAAGATGAAAAGTGGGTCTAGAAGGGAGAATAGAAAATACTAGCTCAGTTACACATTTAAGGGGTTTCTGCCTAGAAAAAACTACTTTTGTCCATTGTTTAGTGTCCAAAATGTTTCCATCACTGTCACAGAGGAGAAATTTTTCCTGGGTTTACATTTATTGATCATTTAAGTTCTCCAACAAATTTATTTTTGAGGGAAACAAATGGACTTTGAGGAGAAAAAACATGGAGCAAAGAGGTATGGAATAGAAAATAAACACAAATGTAGGCTGTTTTTCTAATTGTTTTATAACCACAGCAAATGAGCACAGAGAATGCCCTATACCAAACAACACAATAAAGGTTCGAGATCAAGGTGTTCCTTTAGGCAAGACTGGAGATTCAGTCTCTGGTATTTGGAATTTAGGCTGCAATCCTTATTTTTGGATGGATCACAGCCCATGCTTTCGACCAGATTGAACAGAAGAATGGCCACTTGGCCCAGGTACAAGTAGATGAAGTGTTTGGTTTCATGTGTCACATAACTACCAAAGTTCCTTCCAACAACGCAGCGCCTGGTGGGGTTGTACTTCTTGTCAAACTTTTTCTTAATATGGGCCATAATATCCTTCTCCATATTATATTATATATCTCCAACGCCTGAGTAGCACGTTCCACAGAGTCCTGTTGCATTTCCTCGACATACTGGCATTTTTGATCACCGCCTTTCAGTTGCACATTGTCCCAGTGGAGGAGGGGCTGGCCAGTGGCAACATCTCCTGCAGGAAGGGCTGGAGGGGGCCACACCCAGCGGGAGAAGCCCTTGCTACCAAAGCTGTGCACACCTCCTAGGTTTACATTTAAATTTCTAAGTATACAGCTACCAACAAACCCCACGTTCCTCTAGCATAGCAGCAAAAAATCTGAAGGATGAGTGCAATTCTAGAACACTGGGGAAACAAGTACAGAAAAAGTACAAAGTGAAATACCACGTAAAACTACAAATTAATATTTTAGAATTCTATCAGAAAAATTATTTAGAATTCTTTAAAGTCTTTAGAATTTACAGATGGCTTCATGATTTGTGTCACGTACACAAATGCACACATTAGGGCCTTTGGCAACAAAGTAATATTTTTATCTCTTTTTGGAGATTTGAAATCTGCCTCTACGTGGAATTGATCTATAGCAGTCCACTCTCTCTAAGTGCTTAGATATTTCTTCAAAAAGTGCTGTTTGGACCTGAAAAAAATATCATTTTTATTATTGATTTCTACTGCTTGCCAATAGTACAAAATGTTTTCTTATTTGTCTATTTATCCAAATATGTCCAAAGGTGTTAGCTTTTCATCCAGCGTTTTCTTGAATTACTTGATATTAGAACAGAGCAGGGCACTAAGGGTGTAAATTTCATATAATGATAGTTGTTGCTCTTACCTGCTCCTCTTTTGAAGATATAGTATATTTTTTCAAAGCATGGATTTAGAAATGCACTCAAATATGAGGTTAGGATCAAACTTCTGTCTTATAATGTGTACTTTCACGAATGTAAAATGTTAAAAAGAAAAAAGCAGTGCACTCTCCTGGTTAATAACTTGAAGTTTGGGGGAAAAGCACTAAAATCCAATGGACCACAGAGATTGTAGGTACAATCAAGTTGGCAAAGACTTTAAAATCAACCCCCAAATATAGTGCTTTTATTTATTGTTATTTATTGGGGTATTCTAATTACCTTCTTAAGAAAAGAAACGAAATGCATCATTGTCATTTTCTCCTCGTTTTTCTTTCCTATCTTTCCTTAGTTAGAAACTGACAGCATAGATCGCATTTTGTAAGAGCAATGAGCATCCCAACCATATGTTATTTAAAAACCTGGATTTCATTAACCACAGGTGAAATTGGCTGACCCGAAAGAGATCATTTATATTGCTGGACTGGCAGCAGGTCAGAGGTCACAGCCCCCGCCTCCCATTGTGAACAGAATCTATAGAAAAGCCGAGTCTCTCTTTTTTTTCCACCTGGGCTCTCATTTTACACAGTACCAACTGACAGAATTGTCAAGAGCATAACTTCAGCCTGTAAAACAGAAAGATCCCTGTAACTGGTTTAGAGTATAGCTGGCCAAAAGATAGAAAATATAGGAAATACAGGTTCATGGCATAACTTTTCTCAAGTACTAGACAAGTAATAAATGCAGGAAAAAAATTGTTGCTTTGAACCTGATATTGCTAATTCCATTCAGAATGACAGCTGTGTTGGTTAAACTTTCAGTTGAAATACAAAGTTTAAAATGCTTATCTCATTCATTATTTCATGGGATTTCATACTCAACCTATCTTTTTACTCTTAGCTTTCATCGGAAGAGTGCTATTTTAAAATCTGACGATCCTCTCCCTAGCAGATGACTGTCTTAATTGGTCCTCTCCTTCACCCATCTGAACGGCACCCCGACTGCACGTATTGTCAAAGTAGAATTGCTGGGTTGTACAATAGTACTATTTTTAACTTTCTGAGGAATCTCTGTACTTTTCCATAGTGGTTGCACGAATGAACAATGCCACCGACTGCACAAGGATTCCCTTTTCTCCATATCCTGACAGCACTTGTTTTTATTGTCCTTTTCATAACAGTCATGCTGGCCGGTGTGCAGTGATAATTCATTATGGTTTTGATTTGCATTTCTCACGATGGTGATGTCGAGCATCTTTTCATGGGTCTGTTAACCATCTGTATGTCTTCTTTGAAGAAATTTTTATTCAGTTCCTCTGCCCATTTTTTAATTGGGCTGTTTCTTTTTTTCATTTTGAGTTGTACATATTCTTTTTTTAATTTAATCTTTGTTGTATTTTTCCCATTACCATTTAGTCCCCTTATACCCACTTCCCTCCCACAATCACCACACAGTTGGCCACGTCCATAAGTCCTTTCATTTTCTGCTCAACTCCTCCACCCCTTAACCTCTCTCCTCCCCAGCTGTCATACTGCTCTCCATCTATGAGTCGTTTTCCTTGTTAGTTCAGTTTGTTCATTAGTGTCCACATATGAGTGAAATCATATGGTATTTGTCTTTCTCTGACTGGCTTATTTCACTTAGCATAATATTCTCCAGGTCCATCCGTACTGATGCAAAGGTAAAATTTTCTTCTTTTTTATGGCCAAGTAGTATTCCATTGCACAAATGTCCCATAGTTGTTTTACCACTCATCTCCTGATGGACACTTGGGCTGCTTCTATATCTTGGCAATTGTAAATAATGCCGCAATGAACAGAGGAATGCTTACATTCTTTCAAATTAGTGTTTTGAGTTCCTTTGGGTATATTTCCAGAAGTGGGATCGCTAGGTCGAAAGGCAGATCCATTATTAATTTTATGAGGTATCTCCATACTGCTTTCACAGTGGCTGCACCAGTCTGCATTCCCACCAACACTGCAAAAAGAGTTCCCTTTTCTCCACATCTTTGCCAGCACTTGTTTGTTGATTTATTGAGAGTGATTCTGACAGATGTGAGGTGATATCTCACTGTGGTTTTAATTTCTCTGTGGTTTGCATTTCTCTGATGATTAGTGATGTTGAGCATCTTTTCATATGTATATTGGCCATCTGTATGTCTTCTTTGGAGGAGTATCTATTCAGGTTCTTTGCCCATTTTTTTAATTGGGCTGCTTGTTTTTGTGTGTGTGTGTGTTGAATTCTTTAAGTTCTTTATAAATTTTGGATATTAACCCCTTATCAGATGTATCAGTGAATATGTCCTCCCATTCCGTTGGTTGTCTTTTTATTTTGTTGATGCTCTTCCTTTGCTGTGAAAAAACTTTTCACTTTGAAATAGTCCCATTTATTTATTTTTTTTCTTTTGTTTCCCTTGCTTGGGGAGATATATTTGATAAAATATTGCTATACAATGTCTGAGATTTTGCTACCTATGTTTTCTTCCACAATTTTTATGATTTTAAGTCTAACATTTAAGTCTTTGATACATTTTGAATTTATTTTTTTGTGTAGTGTAAGGTGATCTAGTTTCATTTTTCTGCACATATCTGTCCAATTTTCCCAACACCATTTATTTAATAAACTCTCTTTACCCTATTGTATATGCTTGCTTCCTCTGTCGAATAGTAATTGACTATAAAGGTGTGGGTTAATTTCTGGGCTCTCTATTCTGTTTCACTTAATCTACGTGTCTGTTTTTATGCCAGCACCATGATGTTTTGATTACTATGGCTTATGGTGTAGCTTGATATTAGGTACTGTGATTCCTCCAATCTTCTTCTTCTTTCTCAGGATCGCTGTTGTTATGTGGGGCCTTTTGTGTTTCCATAAAAGTTTTTGAAATAATTGTTCTAGATCTGTGAAATACATTATTGGGATCTTCTTTGGAATCACATTGAATCTACAGGTAGCTTTGGGTAGTATGGACATTTTAATCATGTTAATCTTCCTAGCCATAAACATGGTAGGTACTTCCACTTATTTGTATCTTCTTCAATTCCTTTCTTCAGTATTTTATAATTTTCCATGCATGGGTCTTTTACAACCTTGGTTAGGTTTATTCCTAGGTATTTTATTCTTTTTGTAGCAATTGTGAATGGGATTGTTTTCTTAATTTCCCTTCCTGTTAGTTCATTATTGGCATACAAAAAATGCAACTGATTTCTGAATATTAAATTTGTATCCTGCTACATTGCTGAATTCATTTATCAGTTCTAGTAGTTTCTTGGTGGAATCTTTGGGGTTCTCTATGTACAGTATCATGTCAGTTTTACTTCTTCCTTTCCATTTTGGGTGCCTTTTATTTCTTCTTCCTGTCTGATTGCTGTGACTAAGACTTCCAGTACTATGTTGAATAAGAGGTGAAGGCGGATATCCCTGTCTCATTCCCAATCTTAAGGGGAATGCCTGTACTTTTTTGCCCATTGAGTGTGATGCTGACAGCAGGTTTGGCATATATGGCCTTTCTTATGTTTACATATGTTCCTTCTAATCCCACTTTGCTGAGAGTTTTTATCATAAATGGGTACTGGATTTTATCAAATGCTTTTTCTGCATCTATTGATATGATTATGTGGTTTTTATCCTTCCTTTTGTTTATGTGGTGAATCACATTTATTGATTTACAAATGTTGTACCAACCTTACATTCCCAGAATAAATTCCACTTGATCATGACATATGGTCTTTTTGATGCATTGCTGTATTCAGTTTCCTAATATATTTTATGAAGATTTTAGTCTATGTTCATCAAGCATATTGGCCTATAATTTCCTTTCTTTGTAGTGTCTTTATCTGGTTTTAGAATTAGGATGATTCTGGCTTTGTAAAATGAGTTTGGGAGTCTTCCCTCCTCTTGAATTTTATGAAATAGTTTGATAAAGAGAGGTGTTAGTTCTTCTCAGAATGTTTGGTAAAATTCACCTGTGAGGCCATTTGGTCCAGGGCTTTGTTTGTTGGGAGATTTTTTGATTACTGCTTCAGTTTCACTAGGTGTAATCTGTCTATGCAGATTCTCTGATTCTTCCTGATTTAGTTTTGGAAGATATAGTATGTTTCCAGGAATTTATCCATTTTTTACAGGTTGTCCAGTTTGTTGGTATATAGTTGTTCATAATATTTTCTTACAATCCTTTGTATTTGTTTGGTGTCAGTTGTTATTTCTCCTCTTTCATTTCTGAATTTATGTATTTGGGTCCTCTCTCTTTTTTTCTTGATGAGTCTGGTTAAAGACTTTTCCAATCTTGCTTATCTTTTCAAATAACCAGCTCTTTGATTCATTGATCTTTTGCATCTTTTTTTTTTTAGACTCTATTTTGTTAATTTCTGCTCTGGTCTTTATTATTTATTTCCTTCTACTCACTTGGGGCTTTGTTTGTTGTTCTTTTTCAAGTTCTTTTAAGTGTAAAGTTAGATTTGTTTATTTGAGCTTTTTCTTCTTTTTTTGAGATAGGCTTGTAGTGCTATGAACTTCCCTTATAGGAGTGCTTTCCCAGTGTCCCACAGATTTTAGATTGTTGTATCCTCATTTTCATTTGATTGGAGGTATCTTTTGATTTTTTCCTTGATCTCATTGTTGACCCATTCATTGTTTAATAACATGTTATTTAGCTTCCATGTCTTTGTGTGTTTTTCAGTATTCTTCTGATTGATTTCTATTTTCATAGCACTGTCATCAGAGAAGATGCTTGGTATGTTTTCAATCTTAAATTTATTGAGACTTGTTTTGTGTCCTAAGATAGCCTATCCTAGAAAACATTCCATGTGTACTTGAAAAGTATGTATATTCAGCTGCTTTGGGATGAAATGCTCTGAAGATATTGGTAAAATCCATTTGACCTAGTGTGTCATTTAAGGTTACTGTCTCCTTGCTGATTACCTGTCTGGAAGATCTATCCAATGAAGTCATTGGGGAGTTAAAATACCTGACTATGGATATATTTCTGTCATTCTCTCCTTATGTCCAACAAGAGTTGCTTTACATATTTTGGTGTCCTATGTTGGGTCCATAAATATTTACTGGGGTTGTATCCTCTTGTTGGATTGTTCCCTTTATCATTATGTAGTGTCCTTTGTCTCTTACTATAGCCTTAGTTTATAGTCTATTTTGTCAGAAATTAGTACTGCTACCCCAGTTTTCTTTCCTTTCCATTTGCATGAAATATTTTTTCCTTCCCTTTATTTTAGTCTTTGTATATCTTTTGATCTGAGATGTACCTCTTGGAGACAGCATATATATGGGTATTGTTTTCACATCTTTCATCTTCCCTATGTCTTTTAGTTGGAGCATTTATGCCATTTATATTTAAGGTGACTATTGAGAGATACATATTTAGGGCCATTTTATTGTTAGACTATTTTCTTCTGGCTTTTTCTTTCTTTTTCTTCTTATTCTTCTTAAAGCAAGCCTTTTAATGTTTGTTGCAGTACTGGTTTGGTTTTAACAAACTCCTTTAGCTTTTTCTTGTCTGGGAAGCTCTTTATTCCACCTTTGATTTTAAATGATAGCCTTGATGGGTAAAGTAGCCTTGGTTGTAAGTCCTTACTTTCATCACCTTGAATATTTCACACTGCACCCTTCTGGCCTGAAATATTTCTATTGAGAAATCAGGTGACAGTCTAATTGGTGCTCCCTTGTATGTAAATACCTGCTTTTCTCTTATGGCTGTTAGGATTCTCTCCTTATATGTAAGCCTTGTCATTTTAATTTTGTGTCTCAGTGTAGGCCTCCTTGAGTTCATTTGGGATTCTCTGAGCTTCCTGGACTTGTGTGTTTTTTCCTTCACCAGATTAGAGAAGTTTTTGGCTATTATTTTTTCAAATAAGTTCTCAATCCCTTGCTTGCTCTCTTCTCCTTCTAGTATTCTCCCAATGCAGATGGTGTTATGCTTCATGTTGTCCAATATGTTTTTTAAGCTCTCATCATTATTTTAAATTCTTTTTTTCTTTTTGATGCTCTGCCTGGGTGTTTCTTTCTACCTTGTCTCCCAAGTCTCTAACTCAATCTTATGCTTCATCTAACCTAATGTTTTTCCTTTAGTGTATTATTTATTTCAGATATTGCATTATTTATTTCTGACTGGTTCTTTTTATGGTTTCTATGTCTTTTTTTAATGGTGTTGAATATCCTCATAATCATTATTCTATGATAAATTGCTTGCCTCCATTTCTTCTAGTTCTTCTGAAGAATTTTCTTGTTCTTTCATTTGGGGTCTGTTTCCTTGTCTTCACATTTTGGTGATTCTTTGTATTTGTTTCTATGTATTAAGTAGACTTGCAAAGACTCTGGTGTAGACTTTTATCAGACATTTCTTGTCTGACAATTGCCCTGGTAAAGCTTTTTGGAGCTATCAGCAACCTACAGCATGTGGCTCCCTCTGTTAGTACTGTTTGTGTGCTGAAACAGCCATGCTGTGCAATAAGGCTGGCTTTTATCAGCACTAGGCCATGGGGAGGATCAGCTGAAGTCTCATAGAGCTCCCAGATATCCACCTAGTTGTTAAATTAATCAGAGATATAGCCTAAAGCTGTAATCAGCAGCCCAGCTTAAGCTCCACAGGGTGGGTCAGAGTAATTTCTTAGGGTGGGGCTATTACTTCCCCTCAGGCTGATACCATTCAGAGAGGAGTGCTCTGCCTGAAAATGATGGCTTCTGCATTTTATTCTGCATTTTGGGGAATGACTCAGCACAGGGATCCTGGCAGCTGTTCTTTGAGTTCTTTTCCCAGAGCCACCAACCCCAGACTCTCCTCATGTATTTTCTAGTCACCTCTGTGAAAGCCCAGGGTAAGTGGCTACAAACAAAATTTTTTTGTGTCGGCCCTTTAAGAGGCTCTCTGCATCTCCAGCTGTTTCTACCCTGGCATACAGAAACCCTGCTGCTTTTCACAGCTGGATGTTATCTGGGTTCCTTTCCATCTCTGGTGCTCTATGCTGGGGAGCCCAGCTTGGTGTTTAGACACCACAGTTCTAAGGGAGAATCCCTGGCCACTGAAATATCCCTCTGGAACTTCAGCTACCACCCGTAGGAGCCCAGCCAGCCCTCCTGCACCTCCTTCACACTCCCTACCAGCCTCATGGTGGTGAAGTAGTTCCTTCTGTTTGTCCATAGTTATAAAGCTAGTGTTCACTTGGTTATTCAGGTTGATTTCTCTATAATTTAGTTCTAATTCCAGATTGGTCCTGGAACAAAGTTAGTGTAGCTTCCACTTACTCTTCCACCATGTCCTGTTGAGCAGGTATTAATCATGAGTTCCTTATATCTATATATATATTCTAGGCTTGTCCAGAAAAAGTCCAGCCACTGTTAATATAACGAGAAGGGGTTGCGCAACATCAATGTAACCTAGCAGCCAAGGAGAGTGGACTGGAACGCGTGTGCATGGACCATGATGACTTCACTGTACTAGTCAGTTGGGGCAGTAGATGCCTTTGAGTGAGCTTGTGTTGTGTGTGGCTGTCACATTCAAAATGACTGAGTGAATAGAGCAATGAATCTGCATCAAATTTTGTGTTAAGCTTCAACATTCCTCCACAAAAACCATTTTGATGATTCAGAAGGCCATAGCTATGGGTGATTGGCAGCTTCCTCATGAAAATGTGCCTGCTCATGCATCATTTGTCATGCAGAGTTTTTTTGAAAAACATCAAATCACCCAGGTGATTCAGTCCCTGCCACAACCCAGATCTGGCACCCTGTGACTTCTGGCTTTTCCCAAGACTAAAATCACCTTTGAAAAGAAAGAGATTTCAGACTGTCAATGAGATTCAGGAAAATACAATGGACCAGTTAATGGTGATTAGGAGAACTCTGTGAGGTCCCAAGGTGCCTTCTTTGAAGGGGACTGAAGCATCATCATCTTATGTCTTTATTTTTCATATTGCATGGCTTGGTACTTTGTGGGGAGACCTCAGTATTGCATTTAGGAAAGAGAAAGGGATGAAAGACATTTGGAAAATAGAGTTTAATTTCAGGGAACCAGTATAAGAGAGGAAGCAAACAATAATAAAAAGAAAGCACTGGAAGTACACAAGTTGAAAGTGAAACTCCTCTAGTTTTCTTTCAGTCTGATGATGTGAATAGTGACTTTCTTTTTATTTTTTACACACAATTAAATACGTACAATTCATGCAGAAGTTAGAAGAATGGATTGGAGCTATAATACTCACATATGCCTCATATCTATCATTAAGTGTGAAAAGAAAACTAAAGAGCAATATGTAGTCATGAACATTTTTCATGGAAAAGATCTTTTAACCAAACCAATATATCACTATGTGTATATAAATGCATGCAGAAGAATGCATATCAAACTGTAAAAATGATGTCCTTTCAGAAACAATTGTGATTGGTATGGGGAAAAAAGGAACTTTGGTATTTATTCTAGGTATTTTGTGTTGAAATTTTCAGTAAGAATGCATTTATATATTACTTGCCAATTTACATAGATGGTACAAATATATAATGTTGAATATATATGCACAAACTCTGCTTTAGTGGATAGAGCTATATACTAGAAAACATCAAGTTTAGATTCCAGTGCTGCCTTGGGGTTGTTTGGAATCTAGTCCAAATTCTGCCCTTATTAGACATGTAACCTTAGACAGGTTATCATTCTGAACTGGTGACTTCAATATCCTCATCAGTACAATAAGAGTATTAAATTCAGTGATATTATAAGCTCCTTTTTGCCTGAGTGTTTATAAATTTACAATAAAAAGGAAGATTCTAAGTCAATAAAACTATGTCAGCTTCTGTTTACTTGGTGAGTTCTTCTCTCCCTGATCAAAGCTCAGAATCACTTATATAGTTCAAAATGTTCCAATTTTATATGCATATTCACATCACACACTTATACAGACACATATATTCTTCAGGAGGCGCTCAATACCAAGGTCACCTTCTTCATCCACAATATCCTTGACTGTAGTATTTAAAAAATAGAGTCTTAAGTGTGAAGAAGTAATGGTCAATGTTTGTCTTTATTCACCCCTATTCACCTAACTAGTTTGACAACCTTATATATCCCTTAATTTCTCTGATGCTGACAACTCATTGCAGGTGATCATATACGAATTCTAGTGTAATAATTCAGAACTGTTTTTTCCCCAGTATTATTATTCAATGTATGAAGAAGGAATGTCTTCCAATATATCCCAGACAGGCTCTTTTTCAGAACTACAGAGCTGAGATAGACAAACATTAAGGACATACACAGATCTCCAGTCAGCTATTAAAGTCAAACAGAGCTTTTTACTCTTTTCTACAAAAGGAAGTGCACTTTATCTTCCCCTGCTTCGGAGGAGTGAACAGAGTCTACCATCTGCCACACTCATCCTCCATTAGTAAGCAACACCCCTCTGTGTTTGTCTTTCACTCTTTTCTTTTCTGTCTGGAACTGGTCTATAGCACTTAATGTGACAGATCCTAAGTTTTTATTAAAACCACTTAGAATTTCTAGCATCCTGCCATCTCCTTGTTTCTAACCTTTTCTTATTACTTTACCCATAAGCTAGAATCCCACAAATTATATCTGGATGAGACAAAATTAAATCAATTTCCCCATTTGTATAGATCACTATTTTTGAAGATGGAAATAATGTTTTGTTTGGTTTATTTAGAAATCTAACATTCAAATGTTAAGAATCATTCAAGCTTAATGTCAAATAGGCATGGTTCTTAATTTTCATACAAATACTAATGTATCATTTCCTTTGGGTATGTGTCTATGTGCCAGCACATCTGCAGTATGTGTTCTGTTCAGAATGCCTCAGAGGGATAACAGAGCAGAGAGCAATGAGAATGGATAAAGAAGTAGTTTTGGGGGAAATGGCAAAATAGCTTAATTAAACATAAAAATGGAGCAGAAATCTGAAAAATCCTCTAATATTTAGGAATGGAGCATTGTACTGGGAGAATGCTGTGTGTATCATCCCTCTTGACTTTAGATATCTTCTCCACTAAAATGTGAGCTTTTGGGTTCACATGGCTAAAACACTGAGATTTGGGCTGCATGAGAGTAGAAGTGCATGGATTCATGACCGGCTGATCTGTATAAAGTAACCATAATTTAACCAATAGCTAAATATTCACCTAAAGAAAAGACTTTGTGCCATGCCACAGGGCTTTACCCCTGCTCCTGCCTTATTTAACACTTTGTAATTTTTTATCCAAATGAAGACACACAAAGATATCTTTATCAGATTTTCAAAGAAAGCCAAAGTGTTGGTATGATGACTGATGGGCTGGATACTCAAAATTATCTTGGTAGTTTGAAACAACATCAAAAAATTAGACAAGAATAAATGCAAAATTCTGCATTTAAATGTTGGGATTTTTTTAATTGCACAAATATACCATGAGATCTGCTTTAACTACATTTCTTATGAAAATCATCTGCTAATTTGTTTAAGGATCGCACCAGTGTAAATTAGCCTAGGGAGGATAATGAAAACTTGAGCTTCATTTGTCAAAAAAGTGGTTCAGATCAAGAATTTGAGAACATTGTGCGCTCATGGTGTTGTAGTTTGGGTTCCATTTGTATCATTAACATAGTTCACTAAGAGAAATATCTACCACCAAAAAATACATCTAAAAGCAATACAAAATAAAATTTAAAATTTAAATTAAAGCAAGAGCATTTACACCTGCATTTCAAAACATTTCTAAGGCTGTTTATTATTTACTCTGCCATAAGCAGCTTTTGCCCCAGTGCTTCTTAGAAACCAAAAGGAATGGTAGTCTATTTCTCTTCCATTTTCTATTTATTCTGAAAACAAAAAGAAAGAAATATTGTGGGGGAAAAGAAATAGCATTGATATTTCCTCTTTTTCAACTTATCAAGTAATATTAAATGTCAGAGGTATCCACAGAAATTAGAAATGAAAACCATTTTCAAAGCTGGAATAGCTTTTTAGGGGATTTTTATCTCCTACATTAGATGGGGGAGCCACCTGTGCCATCTTCCCCTCCCTCCGTTTGGAGAGAATATATATTCCCCATTTGTCTGGGGCCCCTGCCAAAATGGATGGGTTTTATGTGGTATCACAGATTTTCTTTTATTTTTGACACATAATGTCAGTCCTCAACATGTGTGTAATATTTTTATTTAATGAGCATTCTACAGATCTCATGTATTTTCTTAATACAAATGCCTTTCTACTTTAGAATTTTAGTAACAAAACAGTCCATACTTATAAACTATATCTGCACAGCTTTCTCAAAGAGGAAGCAAAGCAATTTTTTTAAAAATTGGGTTTATTTAAAAATATCAACTAGTGAACAGGAATGACAATGACAGATTTTTCTATTCAATTAACAATTTTTTTCAAAATGAAAAGAATTTCAGCCAAAATAACGAGTTCCAAATCAGTGAATGAGTTCAAGCAGGAATTGGGTAATCTCTCACTGCTGTTGTAAGAAGAAATAAAACGTGGGTTCCAGGTTGACTGGAGGATCTCTAAGGAATTTGCAGTATCTAAGGGATCTGTGCTCATGATAAAGCACAAGAACTGTTCAAATGTGAAAATTATCAAAGGGAAAATATGGAGCTTTTGCTGCATAGATTTACAACAGCTTTACCTAAAACATGACTTTGCTGATGAGTTAAATGATAATAATATTATATAGTGAGTAAGTGTCAGTACATGTTCTATAATTTTAAAGATTGAAGTTGTATAAGCATGGGCCTTGAGAAAGGATGACAAATTTGTGAAACATAATTTTTTTTCAAATAACAGATACAACAAAAAAATAACACAACAGGAGATTTTAAAATTATGTTTAATGATCATGCTCAGAAAATAATAACAAGTAAAACATTACCTAAATGAAAGCACATGAATACTGTCGTTCCTTAAAAACTACTAAATGGGCAGTTCCAGCCAAGATAGAGGCATAGGCAGAAACACTTCTCTTCCTCATACAACCACAGGAAGGATAACAACCAATTCAAAAACAAAGAACAACCAGAACTGCTAGAAAATAATTTACACGGAAGTCCAACAACAAAGGAGTTAAAGAAACATCCAACCAGACTGTAAAAGAGGCTGAGAGGAGCAGCTGGGGCAGACAGGATGCGTGGCAAGGCAGTGGCTGGTGGACCCCACTGACTATCCCACATTCTTGTGCAGACAAGCGGGGAGGAACAACCGGTGAGTGAGACAGACTGCAAAACCCAGAGTTTCAGTGCAGGAAATTAAAGACTCAAAACCCCTGGCTATAAAGAATCTGTGGGAGTTGTGGCTGTGGGAGAAATTCCCAGCCTCACAGGAGAGTTTGTCATGCAATTGTGGGAAGTGAGGTCAGAAAAGGGGCTGAGAGTAGAGCAAGCAACCTTGTTCTCTCTCTGATCCTTCCCCCACAGACAGTGACACATCCCAACAAAGAAGGTTGCCACACCCTGGCGAATACCTAAGGCTCCACCCTTAACATAACAGGTGCACTGTGACAAAGAAATATGGCCCAAATGAAAGAACAGCTCAAAACTCCAGAAAAAGAACTAAACAATGAGGACATAGCCAACCTATCAGATGCAGAGTTCAAAATACTGGTAATCAAGATGCTCACAGAATTGATTAAGCTCGGTCACAAAAATGAAGGCTACACAAAGTGAAACAAAGCAAAATATACCGGGAACCAACAGTGAAGGGAAGGAAACTGAAACTCAGATCAATGATTTGGAACAAAAGGAAGAAATAAGCATCCAACCAGAACAGAATGAAGAATCAAGAATGCAAAAAAATGAGGAGAGGCTTAGGAACCTCTGGGACAACTTTAACCATTCCAATATTTGAATCATGGGGTGCCAGAAGGAGAAGAGGAAGAGCAAAAAATTGAAAACTTAATTGAAAACATAATGAAGGAGAACTTCCCCAATCTGGCAAAGGAAATAAACTTCCAGGAAGTCCAGGAAGCCCAAAAAATCCCAAAGAAATTGGACCCAAAGAGAGACACACCAAGGTACATCATAATTACATTACCCAAGATTAAAGAGAAGGAGAGAATCTTAAAAGCAGCAAGAGGAAAGGAGAGAGTTACCTACAAAGGGGTGCCCATAAGGCTATCAGATGATTTCTGAAACCTTGCAGGCCAGAAGGGGCTGGAAAGAAGTATTTGAAGGCATGAAAGGCAAGGACCTACATCCTAGATTACTCTATCCAGCAAAGCAATCATTTAGAATGGAAGGGCAAATAAAGTGCTTCCCAAATAAGATCAAGTTAAAGGAGTTCATCATCACCAAGCCCTTATTATATGAAATGTTAAAGGATTTATGTAAGAAAAAGAAGATAAAAAATATGAACAGTAAAATCACAACAAACTCACAACTATGAACAACTGAACCCAGAAAACAAAAACAAACTAAGCAAACAACTAGAACAGGAACAGAATCACAGAAATAGAGATCATATGGAGGGTTGTAAGTTGGGAGGAGGGGAGAAGGGGGAGAATGGGGGGAAAAGGTACAGGGAATAAGCATAATAGGTAGGTACAAAATAGACAGGGGGAGGCTAAGAATAGTATATAGGGAATGGAGAAGCCAAATAGCTTATATGTGCAACCTATGGACATGAACTAAGGGGGGAGGAAATGCTGGAGTGGGGATGGTGCAGGGAGTAGGGACATAAAGGGGGAAAAAATTGGGACAACTGTAATAGCATAATCAATAAAATATACTTTAAAAAACTACTAAATAATAATCCCAATCAAAGACAAGGTGACTCAAAATAAAGAACCCCCAAATGAAGAAACTATGATAAAACTGTGGGAAGCTTTGAAATTATTTAACAAAATACAGACCAAAATCTCAAATAATCACAGGAATTATAGCTTTGTGTGAAAAGGTACCCTCCCTGTACAGGAGGATAGAGGACATCCTTATCACCAGAGAAAAGGAATTTATGGCCAAGAAGGCTGTATAAACAAACCTTGTTAAACTCACCCTTCTTCTCCTAGTTACTTCATCATTTAGTACTCATAGCCCACACCCTTTTTCTTGTCAATTCTTCACAGATTTATTGTTTCTTTTTCCAAAAGATATAAAAGTTTCCTGTTATGGTCAATTTCTTCAGGTCCATATTTTCTTATGAAGGCTCCATGTACATGTAAAAATTCAATAAAATGTGCATGCTTTTCTCCTATTAATTTGTGTCATGTCACTGTAATTCTTAAGCCCAGCCAGAGACCAAAAGGGGTGGAAGAGAATTTTTTCTCCCCTACACGAGTAACTCTGTGTAAATATGAATTCATTGTTCTTTTTTTCCCTAGGTTCTTAGATGTTGGTTTTGTAAATACATAATTGCTCATAATTTTATGATTTTTAATTATAAGGCTTCCATATGAAAGTTTAAAGAGAATGCCGACCTTGATTAATTGCAAAATAAATAATTCATTAATAAAAAATATTCTCCTTAGTTATCTCCCACAACAAACCACTAGGACTTTCTTAGGCAGGACTTCTAGTTATTGTGGAATATTAAGATATTACCAACACAAGATAATGATAACAAATGCTATTCACAGTATGAGCCTTTTGTTCATAATTTAAAATGGAATTATTTGTTTAAAGAAAAAAAAACTTGCATCTGCGTTACTTTCAAAATGTAAGAATGTGCTCATATAAACAAAGGGAAACCAAAGTGACAAGTGGCCAGAAGACCTGAACCAAAGCTGTCACTGGGGTCTTCTTAAGGAGGAGACAAATCCAATAAGTCTGGGACTTAATAACCTGCTAGACAACTAAGATTGAAGAGAAGAGAGATAAATGGTGACTACAAATTTACAATCCTGAGAGTAAAAAGGATGGCTTAGATCAGAATAAAATTAGGGGCAACAATCTGTATGGAAAGCTTCAAATCATGTTTTCCTTCTAAGGGGTCAGTGGACATCTGAGGACAGCTATCCTACAGACAGCAAGCAGACTACTCAGAAGAGGAAGTGGGGGTGAGGATTACAGAGATACATTTACAAACCGTTGTTGTAACAGTCCCCCAGCTCCCAACCGCAGGCATTACGAACCTGTGACTATATTACAGAGCCCACAGAAACTGCAAGAATATTAACTGGTTTAAGGGCAGGAAACACTGAAAGAAACCCAAAGAAAGTAATTTCTTCTCATATTTTCCTCTAAAGAAATACCTACAATGTAAGAGAAAAAAACAAAGCTCTCCAGTGTAGCAAAATAGATAGACTCTGACCTTATGTGATTAAAGTCCATTGGTGCTGATAAGAAAGGCGACACTTAATTACACACTGGTTTTCATCTTCGAAGCACTTTACCAGCACTGTATGAACTAATTAATGATAGAAACCTGATATTTCTTAGAAAAGACTGCTGTTGCTACTTTTTTACTTCTAGATAATCTTTTTTAAAAATCTTGTAATATAACATACACAAAATGGGTGATATTTAAACTTTTCAAACTAATGATTATGGCAAGCAGTTCATTTTCCTAGTGCTTCAGAGTTGAATTACAAGAAAAAAGAATGTAGGTAAGCTATGTAAGAGAAGAGAAACAACTTTGCTGGCTCATGAAAGCCCATCTGGTGAGCACAGGTGAGCCCTGATAACAAGTCTATAAGCAAGAGGCTGTATTAGAGTGTGACTTATTTCTTTTGATTTTGAAAAAATGCCTTTACACTTCTTATACCACTAACTGGGTTCCTTCTGCTTAAATGGTTGGGGTTTGTGTACAAATTAGGAATAATAATAATTTCTTTGCAAGTCTAAATATTAAATAAAATAATATAAAAAATGGCTAGCCAATGGTATAGCATCATAAAATATATAGAATTTGGAGTCAAAAAGACCTGGTTATGAATCCTGATTATAGAATATAGTGAGTAGGAGTCATGGATTATGCCTTCCTGATGCCTCATAGTATAGTTTCACATGCACAATGTGAAGTATATACTAACATCGAAATTTTTGTTGACTGACACTGACTTATTAGCCAGTAAAGTAAAATACACATGTGTGCACGTATACTCTATTTACCTCCCTCCAGCTGTACAGTTGAGCAGTTCCTGGTTAAGGCTACCCCTTAAGTGACTGGAGTCAGAAAGAAGTTTACACCCTCACTTCTGAAGTACACATATTCTCAGCTCAGCAGTTCCACAAGGACCTAGGGGTAGTATAAGGCCTGTTACTTAACTTGTGATCTGAGTTTTAAGAAAACAAATATAGTGAGTTCTAAATATCTAATGACCCTCAGTCTATGTATTGTTCCAACTTAGATATCTAAGGAAAATTCTTTCTGACCTCTGTTGTGTACCCTTCAATATTTGCACCAAAAGTCATAAATTGCGAAAGCAATTTAATTCTAGAAAATTATAATTCTAGTAAATATTTTCTTAGAATTTTTTTTTCATTCTTTCCAGTGATCCTTTAATTAAAATGAGACCTCGGTAGTATTCTACTCAGAAAGGGGGTAGGGAGAGGTAGAAGAAGGTAAAGGAGGAACAAATATTGACAGAAGGAGACTGGAATTTGGGTGGTGAATGCATAGTGCAAGATACAGATGATGATGTACTATAGAATTATATACCTGAAAGCCACACAATTTTAGTAACCAATGTGACCTCACCAAATTCAATTAAAAATAGATAGATAATGATAGATGATAGATAGATAAATGATAGATAGATGATTGATAGATAGATAGATAGATAGATAGATAGATAGATGATAGGTAAAACAAGACCTGAACAAACACACACAAATTCTAATTTGCTCTATCCAGACAAATTTTAAATCCCTCTTGCCTATCTTTAACTTTGTTGTTTATATGTATTTATGATGTAATATAAGCTATATGTATATACACCTAGTGAAGAGCAGTTGCAAAACTTATCAAGAATTGTCTTCAGAAAATTCCTCTCATAATAAGCACAAATTGTTATCATCTATCACCATGTGATGTAATCATACAAAATCCTTTTTTACCCCATCAGGGACCTCTTTATTACATTATAATGATAAATGGCCAAGTGTTTTACACTTAAACTGTTACAGAACTGTAGGAAGAATGTCAGATACTGCCAAAGGTTTCTGATAAGTAGCTACAGCTAAAAGTAAGCCTCACATTCTTAAATCAACTGATTTCTTTCACAACATTTACTTCTGGAAAAACAATTCACAACTGAATACAACTATATAATAAGGTCAACACAAACATATATCAGACATAAATATGCCATTGTGTGTCTGAAGATATAATAGTTAACTGTGCAGCTTGCAGATTTGTTTTAGTTGAGACCAATCTGTGTCAGTTAAGAACAGTCTAAACCAGTCACATTATTCCATCCAGCAATGCAGCTAACTCCCAACTATCCCTGATAATTGGATACGAGTAACTAGGACTCACAGATAAAGTCCAAAGTTATGTTGGCCAACAGTTAAATCTCAACCATCCATTGTTACTTGAAGGAAGCACTGCCTTTGGCATAAATACAAATACTGGGTAATTTCTCCGTTAAACCTCCCTTTTCTTTTCTTTCACTCAGATTAGCTGTTAAATTGCAATTCATTCTTTTTTGTGTGATATTTTACTCAATTTACTTCCAACTTAAATTTGTTTAGTGGAACATAGTGCCATTATGTCTCTCTGAATTTTTACATTAGTTAACTTAAAATTTTTTGTTAAAACAAAACATTTTATTTATTAAATTTTGAGACTATTCTATATTCTATTCATCTTTATTACCAAATCATTTTTTCACTTTTGTAACTTAAGAGTGAAAATCACAAACACTTATAACATTTTTTATCTTCAGGAAAGTTTTCTTTTACCAAAACATGACAATTCTTATACCTTTTCTGAAGCTTTTGATATTCTCAAATATAACAACTATAATAGCTAACACTTAGTGAGTATGTAATCTGCGCCAGCCAGCATGCTCAGTGCTTGCCTCCATTACTCATTTAGCCTCAAGCAAGTCCTATTTCTATCCCCATTTTACATATCAGGCAACCGGCAGCCAAAAGGCTAAATAATTTTCCCAACTTCAGCTAGATGTTAAGAGCTGGAACAGAGAGGCACACTGAGGCAATTGATTCCATAGTCTGTACTCTTAACACTACCTTGCCACATTACCTTTTCGTAGCTGCTCACATTTCAGTCTATGGCTATACCCTTACCTAATATATGTCTAAGATAGACTTAAGACAATTATATTAATAAAGCATGCTGGCTGGTGTGGCTCAGTGGTTTGGGCGCCAGCCTAAGAACCGAAAGGTGGACAGTTCGACTCCCAGTCACGGCACATGCCTGGGTTGCAGGCCAGCTCAGGTCTCCAGTAGGGGGTGCGTGAGAGGCAACCACACATTGATGTTTCATTCCTTCTCTTTCTCTTTCCCTCCCCCTCTCTCTAAAAATAAATAAATAAAATCTTTTAAATAAATAAAGCATACATTGGCTTCTCAAATCAAGCTGTACTGTAAAAAAGTTTAACCAACACTAGGCATGACAAAACCAACAAAAACATAATGACAAACCCAGTAGTAGGACAGTCACCAGGACTGAAGTCCTTCCACCCTTCTTCTCTGGTGTATTCATATTGCCTCCTCTCAGGGTCCCAAGAGGCTGCAAGTCTAAGCATCACAGGCAACCAACAACATCCAGTGAAGAAGAGGGGCATTTCATACTGAGTATCTGTTTTGTTTGGGTTTTTTTTTTGTTTTCTTTTTGACTGAAAGGAATCTTTCCCAAAAGAGCTTCTGCAGATTGACCCTTGGGTGCCATTGCCCAGTATGGGGTCATTTGCCCACATCCAAATCAAATAGCAAGGAAGATAAGACCACATGACTGACTCTTTCTTGATTGATAGAGAGATGATGGGTAGATAGATAGATAGATGATAGATGACATACAGACGTAGATATATGCATACAAGTAATAACAAGTGGTAGAGAGGTTGTAGAGAAAAGGGAACTCTCATTCACTGCTGGTGGGAATGTAGACTGGCACAGCAGCTTTGGAAGACAATTGGTAATTCCTCAAAAAATTAAGAACAGAGTTACCATGTAACCCAGCAATCCCTCTCCTCAGTATCCCCCCGAAAAACTTGAAAACATGTATTCACAAAGATTTATGCACCCTTATGTTTGTTCATTGCAGCATTATTCACAGTGGCCAAGATATGAAGATAACCAAAGTGTCCTTCAATAGAGGACTAGATAAAGAAGATGTGGTCCATATACACGGTGGAGTACTACTCAGTCATAAGAAAGATGAAATGCTGTCACTTGCAACAACATGGATGGATGAACCTGAGAATATTATGCTAAGCAAAATAAGTTAGACAAAAAGTTAAGAACTATGATTTCACACATATGTGGGATAAAGAACTGAAACTTGTGGACACAGACAGAAATGTGGTGGTTGCCAGAGGGAAGGAGGTGGAGGGGTGGGGAGTGGAGGTAGCCTAACATGTGGTGACAGAAGATTGTTTGACTTTAGGTAGTGGTCACACAGTGCAATATATAGATCTAGTATTGTAGAAATGTACACTGGAAACCTATATGAATCTATTAACCAATGTCATCCCAATAAATTTAATAAATCTTTAAAAAAGAATTACAGTGAAAACTTGGGTCCTGACCTGACAGTTAAGACTAGTTTGAGAAACATAACAGAGGTGCTATTCCATTAATATTATGTCTAAGAATTTCAATGAATTCCACTAGAGTTTTAAGGCCTGTTGTCCCTCATTTTTCATTAAGAACCTGCCTCTTCCTCTCATTCCCCAAAAAGCTTTCTACTCTTTGTATTGGGGCCTTCTCAAGAAAGAAGGAAAGGCAAATCTGGTAACTGTGGGAGTGTTGACACAATCGCAAAATGGCATTGGACAGAAGGAGGGAGTAGAGAGCAGGAAGAGGCAGAGAAATTGAGAAGGTTCAGGCAAAAAGAAGAAAGAGGTCTGGAGGTTAAGGAAGGAAAGAATGCTCTCAAGGAATCTCTAGTTCCTGCCTCTGCAAACCAGTCTCTGAAAACCTGAGGGCTCATTTTAGAAACCACAACCATTCCACTTTCCACAGGAAGCAAATCCAGTGCTTGTAAATGATACCAAACTCCTTCTCATGTCTCCTCTTTTCCCTTAGCATCCTCTCCCATACTCCCTACTTCAGATCCTGTCTTTGGGATCATCCAATCTCAGTTCCTCTTTTCAAACTCTGACAACCTAAAGAAATATTTTCTATTGAAATTTATAGGTCAAATCCTCACCAGGAAGCATGGCAGGCTGAAGCATCCACGTGTAAAAGCAACTATTGACAGTCACCCCAGATTTGCTTTTCATCCCCAGAGCAAACACATTTAAGCTGCATAGTCCTTAAAACCACAAAATATACATATTTTTATATGTGTAGGACATTTTCATAAGTAGCATTCTGATTTCATTCTTCTCCAGCGACTAGGATGCAGAATAGAGGTCAATCAGTCTAGCGGCAAATTCATTTCTCTAGCTAGAAAAGAAGAAAAATGGGAAAGCTATAGTTGGGGTTTCATGGTACTACTGAGCTGCCAGAAGGATCTTCTTTTATCCAATGCTGACAGGATCTCCCAAAGCTAGAGAGTGTGTGGAACCAAGACTCAACCAGCAACTAGAGAATAAAGACTGAATGGGTGATTAAATGGAGAAGTACATATGAAGAATCCGCATTTAGAGCCAGAAAATGAGAAAGCAAGGAAGCCCAGAGCGCTGCAGTGGATATGTAGTTGGGTGCACAGGCAGAATGGGACAGGCACCTGCGGCCTGATCTGAGCCAGGCCCTGCAAGAACTGAGAATGTCAGGGTCTTTGCAACTTTCTCCAGTTGGCTATCCCATACCCTAGGGCATCCTTTCATTGTTTTCTTCCCATAGTTACGCAGAAATACTCCCTCACCTATTCTACTCACAATTTTCATAAGACTTCACTGAGATTTCCAAACAGAAATCACTACTTACACCCTACCCTCTCTGCTATCTCCTGTCTGGTTCTATTTTATTGTTAAAGGAATTATTTCTCCTTTTCTCTTCACAGCTAGATTTTTGTATGTGAAAGAGGGTACACTCTTATGACCAGAATAAAGGTACCAATAGGGTTTTGCCTCCTTTATGGCTATCACATCCCTCTCAACATGCCCCAGAGTTCTAACATCAGTAGACTCCACCTCTTTAAGCCATTTTTTGTTTGTTGCAGAAAAATTAGAGTCAGAGACACAGCTAATGAAAAGCCACTCAGGAGCTCAAGTTACTTGTGAGCTATTAACTCAGTAGCTGGACATTAAGCATGGTAATTCACATGGAACATCATGTTCTTCATAGTTTGCCAGCAGCCTTATGCTTGTCTGTGTCTGAGAATTCTCGGCATAGCAACTTCAACATGCTCACCCTTTTCCACCCTTTAAATTTCCTTTCTGGTGCCCACTTCAGAGCAAGAAACAAACGAAATCTTCAGGAAAGTCATAAGCTGGTCTAGAAGCATAAGGCATTTTCCCTTTTGGAAACTGATGAATTAAATTTTATCTACCCCCCCTTCCCAAAAAATTCATATGTTGAAATCCTAATCCTCATATCTCAGAATGTGGCTGTATTTATGGAGATAGTCAAGTTAAAATGAGGTTATGAAGCCCTAATCCAATATAACATGTCCTTTTAAAAATGTGCGTAGAAGGAAAGAGTATGAAGAGGCACAGGGAGAAAATAGTCATCTACATGCCAAGGACAGAGCCTGGAATGGATTTCCCCACACAGCTCTCACAAGCAACCTGCTGACACTTTAATTTTTGACTTCCAGCCTCCGAATAACAAAATTTCCATTGCTTAAGCCACCCAGGCTGTGGTACTTTGTTATCACAGCCCCACATACTAATACAGAGACATATGAAATCACATCCAGAGAAAAGAGGAGGTAGAGTTCCAGGGGCAGGTGGGCTATCTGGAACATTCCATCTCCAGTGAAAGATTAAGAAGTAAGGTCATGTATACAAAGCACACCATATAGTGCCTGATATATGGTCAAAGTATATGGGCTTTCTGTGAGTTAGAGGATGCAAAACACTCCATTCTTACTGCCCTGCAAGGTAACAGGCTCATCTACCCAGAATATCCAGGACTCAATTCACAGACTAGCAAAAGCCACCATTATGCTTCTCCTACACAGTGAGAAGACACCCAAGACATTCAGTTCACACCATCAGATATAATGAGACATCACAGTAAATAAAATAAATTTCTTGCTTCAAAGAGTATGGGTTTGTAGATATCATTTAAATAGAGGTCATCAGGGGAATGAATCTGTAGGTTTATTATCATATACTGAGCACATGCACATACTCCACCAAAACATCACTTTCAGCTCCCAGGAGTCATCAAAAAGATTAATCAAAGAGCGTTAGTTCCCTGCTTGATAGGAACCCAGCACTTCCTGCAAGAAAACATGGTATTAATCTGCATGTGCTTAAGTTTCACAAATAACAATCCCAGAGGTACAAAGAAGCCAAATGGCTTAGCATAAGGTCACAGCATATGTCTGTTTTGAAAGTTCAAGTACATTAATTTCTCATTTTTGTACCCTGAGAAATATATCTTCTTGAAAAAACATTAATTACACACATTTTCAAACACATTCAATAGTAAAGAGAAGGGTATAGTAACTCCCTTACACTCATGTATCTTTCACCAACCTCCATTTTATTTTCAGGAAATTATTTCATTTCATCTATACCTCCCTACAGTCCCACCCACAGATTATTTTAAAGCAAATCCACAGCATGCATTCACAATACTTCAGTACACATCTCTACAAGATAGGACACAATCAAATAACACACTTAAAACTTAATAACTTTTCTTTTTAAGTATATTTTATTGATTATGCTATTATAATTGTTCCAATTTCCCCCCTTTGTACCCCTCTGCTTGATACCCCACTTCACTCCAGCAATCCCCCCGACTCAGTTCATGTCCATAGGTTGTGCATATAAGTTATTTGGCTTCTCCATTGCCTGTACTTTTCCTAACATTCCCCTGTCTATTTTGTACCTACCAATTATGCTTCTCAATCCCTGCCCATTTTCACCCATGCTCCTCCTTCCCCCACCACACCATCTTCTAGATGATTGCCATATCTATGATTCTGTTCCTGTGCTGGTTGTTTGCTTAGTTTATTGTTTTTTTAGATTCAGTTTTTGACAGTTGTGAATTTTTTGCCATTTTAATGTTCATAGTTTTGAAATTCTTCTTATTCTTAGTTAAGTCCCTTTTACATTTAATATAATAATGCCTTGGTGATGATGAACTCCTTTAGCTTTACCTTGTCTGAGAAGCACTTTATCTGCCCTACCATTCTAAATCATATCTTTGCTGGATAGAGTAATCTAGGTTGTAGATCCTTGCTTTTCATCACTTTGAATACCTCATGCCAACCCTTCTTGCTTGCAAAGTTTTTTTTTGAGAAATCAGCTGACAGTTTTATGGGAACTCCTTTGTAGGTAACTATCTCCTTTTCTCCTACTGCTTTTAAGATACTCTCCTTATCTTTAACCTTTGGCATTTTAATTATGATGTATCTTGGTGTGTTCCTCTTTGGATCCAACTTGTTTGGGACTCTCTGTGCTTCCTGGAGTTATATGTCTATTTCTTTCAATAAATTAGGCAAGTTTTCTTTATTTTCCTCAAATAAGTTTTCAATTCCTTGTTCTCCCTCTTCTCCTTCTGGCGTCCCTATCATTTGGATGTTGGTACATTTGGAGATGTCCCAGAGGTTCCTAAGCCTATCCTTGTTTTTTTTTTTTAAATCCTTTTTTCTTCTTGCTGTTCTGGTTGAATGTTTATTTCTTCCTTATATTCCAAATTGTTGATTTGAATCCTGGCTTCCTCCCCTCCACTGATGGCTCCCTGTAGATTTTTCTTTATTTCATTTAGGGTAACCTTCATATCTTCCTTTATGTTGTTGCTATACTCATTGAGTTCTTTGAGCATCCTGATTACCAGTGTTTTGAACTCTGCATCTGATAGGTTGGTTATCTCCATTTCATTTAGTTCTTTTTCTGTTCTTTCATTTGGGCCATATTTCTGTCTCCTCAATTTGGCAACCTCTCTGTGTTTGTTTCTGTGTATTAAATAGACCTGCTTTGACTCCCTATCTTAGTAGCATGGTCTATTGTAGAAAAGGCACCTGTAAATTGTGTGGGGTGGAGCCTTAGGTAATCACCAGGGCAGGGCAACCTACATTACCACTTTATGGCTGTGTAGGGGAGAAGGGCTTGGAGAAGGAACAGTGCCACTGCCTGACTTCTGGAGGTTTGCCTGGTACTCACTGTGTTTCTAATCAATTCATCCACTCCTGGTATGCAACTGGCACCCTTCCAGCTATTGCCCTGGTGGTGAATCCCAGAGTGGGTAGGTTTGTGTACATTCTAAGTCTATGCAGATCCTTTAAGCTGAGTCTCCTGAAAATCTTATAGTTTCTTCTACCACCCCAACCCCCACTGGTTTTTACAGCTAAAAGTTATGGGGATTTATCTTCCCAGCACTGGAACCCTGGGCTGTGCAGTCTGCCCTGGAGCTGGGATCCCTTGCTCCCAAGGTATCCCTCCCGATTTTTATCTACCACATGTGAATGTGGGATCATCCATTCACCACTGCCACCTCTCCATGCCACACCACATCTTTGTGCCTCTCCACCCATCTCTGTAACTCCAACCTCCTACCCACTTATATTCATCATGATTCTTTCCCTTTATTCACCTATTTCATGAGGAATGTGGCTTATTTAAATCTTTGGTTGTTGGACTCCCATACAGCTTGATTTTCTGACATTTCTGAGTGTTATTTATTTTTTTTAAATATATTTATTGATTATGCTATTACAGTTGTCCCATTTCCCCCCCTCACTCCACTCCATCCTGCCCACCCCCGCCCCTCCCACATTCCCCCCCTATAGTTCATGTCCATAGGTCATACTTATAAGTTCTTTGGCTTCTACATTTCCTACACTATTTTTACCCTCCCCCTGTCTATTTCCCACCTATCATCTATGCTACTTATTCTCTGTACCTTTACCCCCCTCTCCCCCTCCCACTCCCTTAATGACAACCCTCATGTTCTAGTTGTTTGCCTAGTTTGCTCTCGTTTTTGTTTTATGTGTGGCTGTTAATAACTGTGAGTTTGCTGTCATTTTTACTGTTCCTTTTTTTGATCTTCTTTTTCTTAGGTAACTCCCTTTAACATTTCATATAATAAGGGCTTGGTGATGATGAGCTTCTTTAACTTGACCTTATCTGAGAAGCACTTTATCTTCCCTTCCATTCTAATTGATAGCTTTGCTGGATACAGTAATCTTGGATGTAGGTCCTTGCTTTTAATCTTGGGTAATGTAATTATGATGTGCCTTGGCGTGTTCCTCCTTGGGTCCAGCTTCTTTGGGACTCTCTGAGCTTCCTGGACTTCCCAGAAGTCTATTTCCTTTGCCAGATTAGGGAAGTTCTCCTTCATTATTTGTTCAAATAAGTTTTCAATTTTTTGTTCTTCCTCTTCTCCTTCTGGCACCCCTATAATTCAGATGTTGGAACGTTTAAAGGCGTCCGGGAGGTTCCTAAGCCTCTCCTCATTTTTCCAAGTTCTTGTTTCTTCATTCTTTTCTGGTTGGATGTTTGTTTCTTCCTTCTGGTCCACACCACTGATTTGAGTCCCAGTTTCCTTCTCATCACTATTGGTTCCCTGTACATTTTCCTTTGTTTCTCTTAGCATAGGCTTCATTTTTTCATCTGTTTTTTGAATAGATTCAACCAAGTCTGTGAGCATATTGATAACCAGTGCTTTGAACTGTGCATCCGATAGGTTGGCTATCTCTTCCTCACTTAGTTGTATTTTTTCTGGAGCTTTGAAGTGTTCTGTCATTTGGACCATTTTTTTTGTTGTTTGTTTGTCTTGGCTCCTCTGTTACTTTAAGGGGCAGAGCCTTAGGTGTTCACCTAGGCGGGGTAATGCTGGTGGCTGCGCTGTGATGCTGTACGTTGGGGAGGGGCCGAGTGGGAGCAATGGCGCCCACCTCACTCTCCTCCAGCTTTCAATCTTTCACTCCGCTACCCACAATCAAACTGGGCCACTCTGGTGCTGGTTCCCAAGTGGGTGGGCCTGTGCACACTCTAGGCCCCTGTGGGTCTCTCCAACAACCTCTCCTGTGAGGCTGGGAGTCTCTCCTGCTGCCGCCCCAACCCCCAGGGGTGCTTTCAATCAGAGGTTCGAGGCTTTATTTCCCCGAGGTAGAGCCCTGGGTTGCTCGGTCTGCAGTCTGCTTCGCTCCCTGCCGTTCGTCCAGTTTATGTGTGGGCGAATGTGGTGCTGCGGGGTGCTACCCGCCACTCTGCCTGCCCCACTCTCTGCCACTCTGAGTCCAGCCCTCTGGGTTTATCTGTGCAAATGTGGGGCCGCAGGGTCTGCTAGTGCTCAGACTGCCTGCGCCATTTGTCCCACACTCCGCCAGTCTCAGTCCCGCCACAGCCACGCAAGTCCTCTCCACCCCGGTGCCCGTCTCCGCCCCTCCTACCAGTCTGGATGAATGTTTATTTTCTATTTCCTTGGTGTTGGTCCCCCTTGCTGTTTGATTCTCTGTCAGTTCTGGTTGTGCGAGGAGGCGCAGTGTGTCTACCTACGCCGCCATCTTGGTTCTCCCTCGAGTGTTATTTATTTTGAAATCTAGTTGTAATTCTTTCCATGGTTGCTCAAGCAGGTGAAGTGCGTCTACCTACACTTCCATCTTGACCAGAAGTCCCAATAACAACCTCTTTTTTTTTTTTTTAAGTGAAAAAAGGCTAGGTTATTGAACATCTGCTGTGCAATGACTACTGTGGTGGGAACTCAATCAGTATCCCTCTGAAGGGATACTGTACCCATTGAACTGATGGGGACTCTGAGGCTCAGTATGTTTAAGTACCTTGCCCAGAGTCACACAGCTAATGTGGAGGAGGCAGGCAGAACCCAAGCCCAACCTTGGTCCATACTCCACAAGGGAAGGAGAGCTGCTGAAACTTTTCAGAGTTGTTCCTATTTTGGGTTCATTGACCTTCTCCTCTTGCGTCATTTTTTTTTTTTGGAAGTCCTAATAGCAACTTCTCAATATCAACAAACCTCCCCAATTCTTTTTATACATTTTATAGTTTGTTCTAAACCATTAGATTTGGTTGAAATCTCTAAGTGTCCTTTAATCTGGAGTTTTCTCCTCCTCTTTTTTCTTGTGCCATTTAATTGTGGCAGAAATTGTGTCATTTGTCCTGCAGAATTACTGATTGCATTATTGGATTACTGATTGCATCCTTAGGAAATAGTTCAGTGTGTTCCTGTGAACTGGTAGTTAAATATAGAGGCTTAGTCATATTCAAACTCAGTGTTTTAAAAGAATGTTTTATATGTGGTGCTAGAGACAGTGGCTGATTGTCTCTCTTTCTGTAATAATGACATGAGCCAGTGAGCTGATGTATTGTCAGTCTGATCTATCCATTATAGAGAGTCTGTCTTAGTTTTGCTTCCCCCAAGTAGAGTCTTTCTAGAGCTATAACCTAGATGCAGGAGGTTTATTCTGGAATCTCAGAAAGTAACAGTGAGGGAGCAGGGCCAGTGACAAAGGAAAGGAAGAAAAGGAAAAGAAAGTGTACATTAGCACTTTTACTGAGACCTCCTGAGAAGCATGCAGATGAATGTCTAAAACAGGAGGCCAGAGCATTTGTCCTTCAGCTTCCATCTCTTGGTTGAGTGTTGCTCCTAGGGACACGAACTCTTCCATGCAGGACTCTGAATGCTGGAGCCTAGGGAACTCAAGGGACAACAGTGAAGTCTCTGGAGCAGAGAGCAAAAAGACTCCATCTGCATAAGATGCTGGCAGTGAGAGAAGAATCTAAGTGCAAGAGATGTGTCTACCACAGCCGAGGCTAAAATCGGAGGTGGTACAAGAGACACCATCCACAGTCCCCATCAGCCTTTCTCAGGTAATAATGATTTTAGCAACCAATAATGGTCACTGCCCAGGTCTGTTATAGACTTAAATTAGAGGTGCAAAATGAAGATAGTCTAATGTTGTTATTCCTTTTTTACTTGTTAGCTTATATTGCATAAGAAAGAATTTTCCCATATAAACCACTTGGTTACCCTAAAATAGTGTTTATTCAGGAAACACAGTTTGTTCAAGAATTTGATTCTTTCCCTCTATTCACCTATTTCAGAATAATAACATGATGAACAATAAGTGATTTTAAAATTATTTTCCTTATGTACTCATGGATTTGTAAGCATATTTAATATGGTAAAATCCACTGTAGTAATTATTTTTCTTGATACTCAAATCATCCCATCATTGGTTCTTTAGGAGCCCTTCAAATGAGCTCTTGAGTCCTTTTGACATGACCTTTGCTCACTTCTTTGCTTTTTGATACAAGATAATTCTAAGTCATCTTCTACATTTTTTCCCTAAAACCTGATATTAGCTATTTAGCCAATGAATCTTCGTTCCTTTTAGGAGACATTGTGTTCATAGTCCACAATCAAGGCCTCAAAAGTAATCTTAGCTACTGAGTCAGTCATTGTTTCTAGCATTTTGTGAGTAGAAGTAAAAGTGTATCATGAATCCACACTAAATTTCCAATTCAAATTTAGAAATTTAGGAGGTTTACCTAATTCATGGATTTTATATTTGTATCTCTTTTCCCTTATGCTAGAGAAAAACAAGGTTCTTCATGACATTATCAAAGTTAATCATTTTAGCAAACTATATGTATAATGTATTTTCAAAATAAGAATACCAATGGTACAAATCCTGAAAAACATTTAAGATTTCTTTTTGTCTTTCAGATATGTCCCACTTGGGATATACAGTGCCAAACCAGTGTAACCAAAACTCACTTGAAATATTTTGTCTCAGTGTGGGTAAACTACCAAATTCATACTCAATTTGTTTCATTTTTCTCTCAGTCTCTTAGAATTGCTTTTCAATGTTGATTTAATAATGTCTCATAGTTAAGAAAAATTTACATATGTAATTCTAAAGTCAAAACCAAATCAAGGTATGTTAAGAGAATTCAAGCTTCCATATCTGTTCCCTCCATTCCCCAATAGGGAAGCACTTTTTAAAAATCAGTTTAAGTTTTTTTCTTTCATTCATATTTAATATAAGTAAATATATTCCATGTTATATTTTATATATTCCATGTTTATAGTTATAAACTATAACTTAATATGTCAACTTGGTTGGGCCACAGTGCCCAGATATTTGAGCAAGCATTTTCTGGATGTTTCCATGAGTGTTTTTGGATGAGAATTAACACTTAAATTGGTAGACTTTGAGTAAAGCAGATTTCTTTCCACAGTGTGGGTGGGCTTCATCTAATCAGTTGAATGCCTGAAAAGAACAAAAGATTGATCCTTCCCAATCGAGAAGGAATTCTGCCAGAAAACTGAGACTTGAACCCAGCATTGACTTTTTCTGGGTCCCCAGTCTGCTGGCCCACCCTGCAGATTTTGGACTTGCCGGTCTCCATGATTGCTCGAGCCAATTCCTTAAAATAAATCTCTTTCCACATATCCTATTAATTCTATATCTTTGGAAACCCTAATACAGTAGTATTTATTATTATGTATTATACATTTTATATTAAATGTTTCATAGTATATATTATATATAATATGTGAATATTATACATATTATATTCTTATTCCTCATCATTTCTTAAATAAAAACGAGCATACTATGTACAGTGTTCTGGGTACCTTACTGTGTTCTAGAGACCTTTCCCTAGCAGTGTATACAGATCTTCCTCATTTCTGTCTACATGCACATAGTAGTCCACTGTGTAACTACACTAATATTTATTTTTCAGTCCCCTGCTAATAATCAATTTGGTTGTTTCCATTTTTTTTTACTACAGATGGTGCCATAATACACTACCTTATACATCAGATATTTTATGTTTTTGCCATAGAATCTTAATAAATACCTGGAAGTAGGATTTTGGGGTCAAAAATCAAGTGCATATGTAATTTTCCTATATATTACCATATCCACCCCCATAGGAGTTAAACAACTTTGCATTCTATGAGCAATTTATGAAAGTAATCATTACACCCTTAAAATGATAAAGGCAGTAGTTTATAATGATATGTATAAGGGCAGTTACTTTTAATAGATTAGATAAGGTATCATCATAATTTTGAATCATATCGCTCAATATCAGCAAGGTTGAGTATCTGTTTATATGTTGTAGAGTAGTTTTACTTCTTTTTCTGCTAACTGCATGTTCAAATCCTGTGCCAATTTTTCTATAGAGTTTCAAGACTTTTCTTCTCTACTTGTAGAAGCTCTTATATATTGGATATATATTAACCTTTTGTGATATGTTTCTGTTTTTCCCAGTTTATCATTTTTCATACAAATGTTTTTGGGGGGGTTTAAGTCCTCACTATTGATTTTAGAGAGAGGGGAAGGGAAGGAGAGAGAGAGAAACAACAATTAGTTGCTGCCCCCACACATCCCAACTGGGTATCAAACCTGCAACCTAGGTACATGCCCTGAATGGGTATCAAGCCCGCAGCCTTTCAGTTTATGGGATGGTGCTCTAACCAACTGAGCCACACTGGCCAGAGCACATACAAATGAGTTTAATTTTTGCCATTATTCACCCTTAGTACCTATACCACATAAATGTCATTGTTTGTCCCAACCACAGAGAAAACCAAATATTGGTATTATAACATTTATGGCATTGTATTATGTGGTTCCATTTTTTCTGTCTCTCAATGTAGTTTCTGCTTTGATCTTTCATATCAGCTTGCAGTTTATCCTATATCAAAGCAGTTAAAGCCAAATTGAAGATCACTATTATAAAATAGAGTTCCCTGTCCTCATATATTTCATAGGAAAGATGGTGCCTTTTCTACCAGGATACAGCAGTTCCATCAACTTAGATACCAGTCTCTTCAGATATTGGCTATAAAAAGTAAAAGGCAGTTGTCTCTCTTTCTCTCTGCAATATTTTTAAAATGTGCTATAAACGATTGATTTATTTGGGACCTTGATCCTGAATGATGTGTAGTCAGGATGTCAAGACCATGGGAAAGACTGGCTCTTGCAAAGAATGCCTACAACAGCTGGAACTCTGACAAAGGCTCTCTCTGATTCATAAAAAAAAAAGTCTGAAAGTGGGGTGTGCGGCAGGGAAGCATCATTCCTATGTAGGTTCTTGGGGGCCAGAGCATTTCTGCAACCCATCAGGTTCCAAGGTCGTTCACCTATCAGGAGGTATAGACATAGTGGAGAAAGCTCTGATACATTCTCCGACTATAACAGTGGCCAATAGAAAATTATAATCAGTAAAATAAACAGTGGGAGGAAGTTATGAGCAGGACCCCTTAATTAAGCAAGTGAATGGATACATATCAGAACTTCTACAACTGACTATTTTTGAAATTTGTTTTTAGAAAGAGTAGCACCTTAGATCCTTCACTAGGGAGAAAAAAAAAATCCTTTCAATGTAAATACTCTAGGAGAAGTGATTCTGTGTGTTATTGACTGATGGAGCCCTCAAGGATATCATTCTTTCCTAAGAGCAAGTTTTGATTGTAGGAGGGGGTGGGGTCGGGGGAGGGCAACTGGTGACTGAGGTGAAAAGGAAATAAGAAAGGAAGCTATGAGGGGGCAATGAAACAGAAAGAGAGCCTAAAGGCACTAAAAATCAACTTCTTAGCTTCAATGCTTTGCCTGGAGCAAGCCCTGGGTGAATGATTTCTTGGCCTGCCTAAAAAATGAAAAAGAAGTTCCCCAGAAAGCTTCATTAACTGGTAAGCCGGTGATTACAGCAGCCTTTAATAGAGGAAGAATGACTTCCCTTTCACTGAAACCTTAAGGGAAGACATTAAAATCAACTTTAGAAATGACTGGAGGGAAAAGAAATGGGAAGGAGCTGGAGAGAGGCAGAGAAGGGAAGAGAAGAAAGGAAAAGAATGGGGGAGGTAAAAGGGGGTAAGCATGATACAAGTCACTGAAGAAGAGAGTCAGACACTACACTCACGTCTTGGGTTAAGGGGGAGCTAACTCTGAGATGCCCCTTTACAAAGCAGATTAAATTTCACTGGTTAATCATTATACACTGCAGGAAGTCCATCCACAACATCCAAGAACAACAGCTGTACTGGAAAGGTTTCATTCTTTTTGGCTGCTAGACAGCTGAACCCCTTTTTTGTGTCTTGGGTCTCCCCTATCTTGTAAATCTTGAGTAAAGGCTAAGCCACCTCCTGCTATGAGAGCTGAAAATACCTGCAATTTTGTTTCCCAGGCTCCTTGGCAGATATGGATGTTACCTAGAGAAACACTTCTTAGACTTTAGTTTGCATAGTGTGCTATGTTTGAGGCTTCCCAAAACAAGACAGCTTCTTAAAATACCCTAGGAGATTCTGACTAAGTAGGAGAGTGCAGGCACATAATTTGCAATTCTAGCAAGCTCTCAACTGATGCTGATGCTGCTGGTATTTGGACTACACTTTCTAGTAAAGTGACAGCTGCCACTAATCTGATGAACCCACCTCAGACTTCGAACTGGGCACTATTAATGCAAAGTAGAGACTGAAAAAAATTCTCTCTAGTGACAGGGGGTTTGTGGCAAGTCAAAGTTCCTAAGGCTACATGGACAACAGTGGTACTGATGACATTAACCTTTCTGAGTCATCGATGTTGGACGTGCAAGTGCTTGTGGGTGGGGAATGGAAGAATCGGGGAGGGAAGAGGCAAAGGTGTCTTCGCCAAACCATCCTGTGGAATAGATCCTAAGTCAGCTTTCCCAGTCATCCTAGTGATTTTGTGAGTCACCAAATCATTTTTATGCTAAAATCTGTTTGTCGGACTCTGTTATTTGGAAATAAAGGCTTTAACCAAAATAAAAACTATTAAAATAAAGACAAGACCTCTGACATCTATTGTTCATAGTACTTAGCATATCGCCAAGCACTAAACAATTTGAACTGTCTCTATTGTCATTTGCTATTATTATTGCCTAGAAAATAAAGAGATCTCAACCATAATTCATCTCATGTACTTCTTTAATTGCACAAGTTCCTTCAAAAACAAACATGAGTGAGAAATAGATAAAAATTTTACAGTCCTTCTTCACTAACATTCATCAATTTTCCTCTACATCAGCACCTTTGGCTTTGAAAAGTAGAGAAAAAAGAATAGGAAGGAAATGGAACAGCCAGGGTATTAGAGTCAATGCTAATGATTTGGGGTGTAACTTGAAGGCTATTACTGGTAAATACAGGAGGAGAAAATGTTGACTATGCCAAACACAAATATTTCTAAAGGAATATCCTAATCAACATCTGTAAAAATGGTAATCAGCTCATTTGGCAGTTGTCCTGGTAGAAAGAGTATTGGATTTAAGAGGTCAAATATAGACTGACTTTCTAGACCGGCTCTACAGGTAATCTGCTCAGTGAATTAAATAACCTTAATCATTCTTATTGACTTTCTATTCTTATCTCTTAGGGTATAGCTCTTAACCTGCTCTATCTTCCTTTCAGACTGTTGTCAGGATCAAAATGTAATCAAGTTATAGAGCTAATTATAAACAAACCCTAAATTATAGTGCCACTAACTTAAAGAGTACTAATAATTATAAAAGCAACTACAGGAATTGTAGACATTTATTGAGTGCTAAATACACAGTAAAAAAAGCACAGATATCTCATTTACTTTTCACTAAAAAAATACCTAGTAGGTGAGAGACCTGTACACTGAAAACTATAAGAAATTTGTGAAATAAATAAAGAAAACATAAATAGTAAAAAGATATTCCTCGATGCTGAATTGGAAAAATTAATATTGGTAAAGTCTCCTTGTTACCCAAAGCAATCTACAGATTTAATGTAATCTCTATCAAAATTCCAATGGCATTTTTCACAGAAATAGAACAAACAATCCTAAAATGACTCTGAATAGTCAAAGAAATCTTAAGAAAGTAGCTGGAGGCATTGCACACCTTGATTTCAAACTATACTACAAGCTATCATAATCAAAACAGTATGGTACTGGCATATAAAACACACATAGATCAATGGAACAGAATAGAGAGCCCAAAGATAAACCTGCACATATATGGTCAATTAATTTACAACAAAGGAGGCAATAATATACAATGGAGAAAGAGCAGACTACTTAATAAATGGTGTTGGGAAAACTGGACAGCACATAAAAAGAATAAAATTGGACCAATATCTTACACCATATACAAAATTAACTCAAAATGGTTTAAGAACTTGAATGTAAAATCTGAAACCATAAAACTCCTAGAAGAAAAACACAGGTGGTGAGATCATTAGCATTGTTCTTGGACATGATTTTTTGGATTTAACACCAAAGCAAAGGCAACAAAAACTAAAATAAACAAGTGGGACTACACCAAACTATAATGCTTCTGAATAGCAAGGGAAAAAATCAACATATTGAAAACCTATCAACTGGGAGAAAATATTTGCCAATTATATAGCTGATAAGGGGTTAATATCCAAAATATAAAAAAAATAACTCATACAACTCAAAAGGAAAAAATCCCAACAACAACCACAACAAAACAATCTGATTAAAAGATGAGCAGAGGATCGGAATAGGTATTTTTCCAAAGACATACAGATGTATGCAGGTGGCCAACAGTTACATGAAAAGGTGCTCAGCATTACTAATCATCACAAAAACCAAAACCACAAAAAAATACCACCTCCCATCTGTTAGAATGCTTATTATGAAATAACAAAGGGCAAGAATGTGGAGAAAAGGGTACCCTTGTACACTGTTGGCTGGAAAGTATATGGGTGTGCCACTATGGAAAACAGTGTGCAGGGTCCTCAAAAAATTAAATGTAGACTACCAAATGTCCAGCAATTCCATTTCTGGGTATTTATTCAAACAAAATAAAAATTCTACTTGAAAATATATATTGTGCACCCCAGGTTTTTTGCAGCATTATTTATGAAAGCATGCCATGGAAACAACCTAAATGCCCATCAACATAAAGGGATAAAGAAATGTGATATAAATATGAGATATTTATGTATATATGTATAAATATATGAAATATTATTCAGCCATAAAAAAGGAAATGTGGACATTTGGACTACATGGATGAATGTTAAGCTTACTATGCTAAGTGAAGCAAACCAATAAGCCAGACAGAGAAAGGCAAATACCAACCATTCTCACTTATGAATGGAATAAAAAGAAAAAGCTCATAGATACAGAAAACAAAATGCTTACTGCCAAAGGCAGGGTTTGGGAGATGGGCAAAATGGATGAAGGTGGTGAAAAGGTACAAATTTCCCGTATAAAATAAATAAGTCATGGGAATGTGATGTGCAGCATGGGTACCATAGTTAATAATATTGTATTGCTTATTTGAAAGTTGCTAAGAAAATAGATCTTAAAAATCTCATCACAAAAAAAATGTATAACTATGTATAGTAATGGAAGTTGGCTAGTCTTATTGTGGTGATAATTATATGATATATACAAATAGCAAATTAATATGTTATAAATATAAAGTTAATGTAATGTTATATGTCAGTATCTGTTTTAATTAAATAAATTATTTGAAAATAAATTTTTTTAAATTTTTTAAACTATTATTTTCCCAATTTATATGAATTGAGACTTAGAGTAATTACATTCATTTCTCCAAGGTCACACAGTAGTGCCTGAAACCAGAGCACTCCTTCTTACACACGACATTAGAGAGATGTCTAAAGGCATATAGAACAAAAGAAATAGTGGGAGAATATAATTAGTTTCACTGGGGACATTGTCATGGGATGAATTGTGTCCACCCCTCCCCCCCCAAAAAATATGTTGAAATTGTAAATCCCAGCAGTGCAAAATGTGACCTTTTGGAAGCAGGGCTTTTGCAGATTTAACCAGATTAAGATGAAGTCTTAAGGCTGGATTCTCATGCAATATGACTGATGTCCTTATAAAATGGGAACTTTGAATACACACACAGAGGGACAATGATATGAAGACACAGAGGAAGAACACCACGTGACAGTGGAGGCAGAGATTGAAGTGATACAGCTGCAAGCGAAGGAATGCCAAGAATTTTCAGTCCTACCAAAGCTATAAAGGAGGAAGAAGCAAAGAAAGACTACCCAGAGTCTCGAAAGGAATATGACCCTGCTGACACCTTGATATTGAACTTCTAGCCTCCAGGGCTATAAGACAATAAGTTTCTATTGTTTAAGCTACCCGGTGGGTGGTACTTAGTTACAGCAGCCCTAGGAAACTAATTCAGACATATTAAGTTTAAAGGACTTATTGGACATCCTAAGTGGAGAACTCCGACAGATAGTTAAATATTACTCTAAAACCCAGGGGGAAGATAAGTGCTAGATGTGATTTAGGTGTCCCATATAGCAGAAAAGATGAATTTTTAAAAAGGGATTTAAAAAGGCACATTGAATTGAACAATTAGGAGAATATATGTGATTTAAAGGAACACAATCAGTGGGCATGAAGTGGGTTGAGTTACAAATGGAGGTATCCTTTTAGTAATAACAAGTATAAACAGTTCTTTTATTAAGTTTAGATGAGAGGAGAGAAAGGAAAGCTATTAAGTTATGTGCAGTTCACACATTCTGCAAAATATATAGATACAGCCCTGACCAGTATGGCTCAGTGGGTTGGGCATCATCCTGCAAACTAAAAGGTCGCTGGTTTGATTCCTGGACAGGGCACATGCCTGGGTTGTGGGCCAGGTCCCTGGCTCGGGGTTTGTGAGAGGCAACCCACTGATGTTTCTCTCACACCTCAATGTTTCTCTCCCTCTCTTTTTCCCTCCCTTCCCCCCTCTAAAAATAAATAAACAACATATTTTTTAATTAAAAATATAGAGACTGCTCAGAGCACTGTTAAAAACCACACACAGTAAGTCCTTGTATTAATTTTCTATTGCTGTGTGATACATTACATCGTAGCACCTTATAACTACACATACTTACTATCTCACAGATTCCATGCCTCAGGAGACTAGTCACAGCTTAACTGGGTCCTCTGCTCAGTCTCACAAAGCTGCCGTCAAGGTATCAGCTAGAGTTGCAGTCTCCTCTGAAGCACAGAATCCTCTTTCCTACTCATGTGGTAGAAATCATTTTTTGGCAGCTATGAAAGTCACAGTGGCTTACGTGTTTTTTGAGACCAGCAGAAGAATCTGAAGCTACTTATTGCTTTTTAAGGGCTTCCTGATAACATCAAGCATAGCCAGAATAATCTGCCTTTTGATTCACTCAAAATTAAATGATCAAGGACTTTAAATTATATCTGCAAAATTCATTTTGCTATATAAACTAACATAACTAAAGGCATGATAGCTCATATTCATGTATCCTGCCTATACTCAAGGGAAGGGGATAAGAGGATCTTGAGCTTCTGGTCAAGATAGCTCACCTCTTTGCACAAACACATCAAAATTAAAACTAAAATATAGAACAACCATCACTCAGAACCATCAGAAATTGAGTTGAATGGAAGTCTGGAAACTATGGAATTGAAGAAATCATCCATCCAGACTAGTAGGAGGAAGGCAGGTGCAGAACGAGCTGGTCTCTCACTCACGTATGGTGAATAAAAATTTGGGAGGGATTTTCAGGAGGGAGGATCCCAGCCCCACACCCGACACCCCAGTCCAGGGTTCTAGTGCCAGGAAGATAAGTCACCACAGCTTCTGACTGCAAAAGCCAGAGGGGATTGAGTTGGCGAAAGAAACTGCCAAAGCCCCAAGCAGTTCCTCTTAAAGAACCCACACTTGGATTCACCTACTCAGACTCATTCCCTCTGAGCACCAGTACTGGTGTAGAAGCTTGAAAGGCACCAGGGGCATAAAGGGAGGAACTGAAGTGTCTGGCATCAGCATGAGCAGAGGCCGTTGTCCCTTCTCAGAAACCTCCCCCCACAGAGCCAGCAAGCTGATACCATTTCTGAGACTCCATCAACTTGGCTAAAACTTTTGACCCTCTTTAGCAATCCCCAGAGACTCTGTGCCACCCAATTTACAGGCCAACCCAAGATGCTCATCCATATAAATGGCTGCTGTTGTCTCATGCTTCACAACTTCCTAAATCCTATCAAATGAGCAATAGCTGGCCTCAGTGACCACCAGGCATAGGAGTGATTCGAAGCTTGGCTTCTCCTGGGAATCTCCAAGCCCAGCACAAGTAGCAGCCTCCTCAGATTGCATTATACCTCAGGAAGCAGCCTCCCCACCCCCTGCCAAGCAAAACACAGGTGGGGGCTGACCTTGGCCTGCACCACCTAGGAAACCCCACGGCCAGCACACCCAGTGGGCAGCTACAGACCTTTTTGGAGAACCACCAACCTGCCCCTGAACAGCTGATCCTCCACTGAGGGCGGAGGTTAGTGGTAAGTGGTCGCAGCAGGGCCTTGCAGCTGACTGGCCTGAGTAAATCCCTCCTGTTGATCTGCCAACAGCAGCCAAGGCTCAACTACAAGGCTCAACCAGCCCACACAAAGTGTGAACCTCAAGTACCCAGCATGGATGATAGGGGAGGCTGTGTCACTGGACCCTATAGGACACCTACTATATTAGGCCACATTACCAAGACAGGGAGTGAGTGCAGCTCTACCTAATACACAGAAACAAGCACATGGAGGTTGCCAAAACGAGGAGACAAAGAAACATGCCCCAAATGAAAGAACAGATCAAAACTGAAGAAAAAGAGTTAAACAAAATGGAGATAAGCAATCTATCAGATGCAGAGTTCAAAACAATGGTTATAAGGATTTTCAAGGAACTTAGTGAGGACCTCAACAGCATAAAAAGACCCAGTCAAAAATGAAGGATACACTAATTGAAATAAAGAACAATTTACAGGGAAACAACAGTAGAGTGGATGAATCCAAGAATCAAATCAATGATTTGGAATATAAGGAAACAAAAAATAACCAATCAGAACAAGAAGAGGAAAGAATCCAAAAATATGAGGATAGTATAAACAGCCTTTGGGACAACTTTAAGAGGTCCAACATTTGCCTCATAGGGGTGCCAGAAGGACAATAGAAAGAATAAGAAATTGGAAATCTACCTGAAAAAATAGTGAAAGAAAATTTCCCTAATTTGGTGAAGAAAATAGACCTGCAAGTCCAGGAAGCACAGAGTCCCAATTATGATGGATGCAAAGAGGCTCAGTCCAAGACATATCATTATTAAAAAGCCAAAGGCTAAAGAGAAAAAGAGACTCTTAAAAGCAAGAGAAAAGAAGTTAGTTACTGGAAGGTTGCCAGATGGGATTGGGTGAGGGGAAGAATGGGTGAAGAGGTGAGGGGATTAAAAAGTACAAATAGGCAGTTGCAAAATAGCCATGGGGATGTAAAGTACAGTATAGAAATGGAGTAGCCAAAGGACTTACACACATATATATTTCTTATCTTTGCTACTCTATAGATAAGGTATCCCCTCTTCCCCAGCTTCATTCAAGATTTTTTTTTGCTTTTATATCCTTTTTTTAAATCATTTTTATTATTATTCTATTAGAGTTGGCCCCATTTTTCCTCCTTTGCCCTGCAGTTTGAATATGGTATGCTAAGGTGTAAATTTTTTGGTATTTATCCTGCTTGGTGTTCTATGAGCTTCTGGTATCTTGTCATTAATTTTAGAAAATTCTCAGCCATTATTACTTAAGATATTTCTTCTGTTTGTTTCTCTCTTCCTTCTCCTTTTACTATTCCCATCACACACATGTTACATGTTTCACAACTGTCCCATAGTTCCTGGATATTCTGTTGCACTTTTTCATTCTTTTCTCTTTTATTTTTAATTTGGGGTGTTTCTATTAACATATGTTCAACCTTAATGAGTCTTTCCATGCAATGTTCAGTCTACTGATGAGCCCATCAAAGACATTCTTCATTTCTGTTATGGTGGTTTTATTTCTGACATTTCTTTTTCATTCCTTGTTAAGTTTCCGTCTTTCTGCTTACATTATGAGTATGCATCTTGCATATTGTCCATTTTTTTGTGTTAGAGCTCTTAGCATACTAATCATAGTTATTTTAAATTCCCAGTCTGATAATTCCAAATTCTCTGCCATACCTGAGCCTGGTTCTAAAGCATGCCTTGTCTCTTTAAACAAGCTGGATATTAACAAACTGATTTTAAAGTTTATATGGAAAGGCAAAAGACCCAGAATAGGCAGCTCAAGACAGAAGAACAAAAATGTTGAAGGACTGACACTATCCAACTTCAAGACTCAGTATAAAGTTGCAGTGATCAAAACAGTGTGGTACTAGAAAAAAATAAGGCTAAAAGATCAATGAAACAAAATATAGAGTTTAGATATAGACCATACAAAAACAATCAACTGATCTTTGACAAAGGAGCAATGGCAATCCCATAAAGAAAGAATTGTCTGTTCAACAAATGATGCTGGAACAACTGAACATCCACATGCAAAATAATAATAATAATCTAGACACAGGCCTTACTCTTTCACAAAAATTAACTGAAAATGGATCACAGGCATAATGTAAAGGGGAACAGTAAGGTGACCCTGACTCTGCTGATCAATTTTTGATACAAAAAAGCAGAATCAATGATAGAAAAAATTGATAAACTTGATTTTGAAAAATTTTAAACTTCTGCTCTGCAAAACCAACTATTAAGGGAATAAAAGGGCAAACACAGACTAGGAGAAAATCTTTGTAAAACACATTTAATAAACACTTGTACCCATATATACAAAGAACTGATAAAACTCAACTATAAGAAAACAACTTTGCCCAATGTTAAAAATGGCAAAAGATCTGAACATATGTCTTGCCAAAGAAGATATATAGATGGCAAATAATCAAGTAAAAACACGCTCAATATCATATGTAATTACACAACTGAAAATTACAACAGGAATGAGATCCTCTATATATCTGTGAAATGACTAAAATCCAAACCCAAACATTGACACTGCCAAATGTTGGTGAGGATGGGGAACCACAGGAACTCTCATTCACTGCTGGTGGGAGCGCAAAATTGTACAGGCACTTTGGAAGATAGCTTGGCAGTTTCTTGCATAACTAAACATACTTTTGCCATATTATCCAACAACTGAACTAATTAGTATTTCCTCAACTGAGTTGAAAACTTATATTCACACAACAACCTGCACACAGATGTTTATAGGAGCTTCATGTATAATTTCCAAAACTTGGAAGCCGCATAGACGTACTTAAATAGGTAAATGAAAACAGTGGTTAAGTCCATACAGTGAAATTTTATTCAGCAATAAAAAGAAATTTGCTATCAAACCAGAAATAGAGTTGGAGATAATGTGACTGCGTATAGCCAAGTTAAATCAACCAATATGAAAAGGCAATATACTGATGGTTCCAAATATATGCAGTCTGAAAAAGGCAAAACTAGAGAGACAGTAAAATAAATTTGTGGATGCTAGCAGTTCAGGGCAAGGGAGGGAAGTGAGGGAGGAGGAAGGGAAGAGGGAGAGAAGGAGGGCATAAAGGAGGGAGAGCAGGATGAATAGAGGGAGCACAGGTGATTTTTACAATAGTACATCTATGCTGCAAGATGCTGTAACGATGGCTATATAATATTTTGTATTTGTCATCACACTATTCTGTAAAATGCTGTAATAGTGGATATGTGATATTTTGTACTTGTCAAAACCACAAAATGTACAAAGCATAAACTCTTATATAAACTATGGACTTTAGTTAATAAAAATTCATCATTACTGGTTCAGTAATTCTAACAGGTGTACTGCAGTAACACAGGAAGTTAATAACAGGGAAACTGTGCAGCAGAAGAGAGAGTATATGGAAACTAGTTTCTACACAGTTCCTCTGTGAACCTAAGTGTGCTCTAAAAAAGCTATTAAAATTTTTTAAAGCGATGAACATAGTTCTGCTCTAATGTTGAAAGTCTCAGAGAAAAAGTAAAGTATAGTTGATCAAACAAAGTGGTATCTACATATAATTTTCAAGGGCGTTTTTTTCAGTAAATAGCCTGAGGCTGCTTACTCAGATTCCAAGTAAATAAGCCAACTCTGGTCAATAGTTTGTGATTCATCCTGGCCTGTTTTCTAAAAAACAGAAATGTATTTTCCATCAATGACTTCACTGAATTACTTCTTTTTTTATAATTATTATTTTTCAACTACATTTGACATACAATATTATATTAGTTTCAAGTGTACAACCCAGTGATTAAACATTATATAATTTACTATGTGAGCATCCTGATAAATCTCACACCCACCTGACACTATACATAGTTGTTAAAATATCACTGACTATATTCCCTATGCTGTACTTTACATCCCCATAACTATTCTGTAACTATCGATTTGTACTTCTTAATCCCTTCACCTTTTTCACCCATCCTCCCAATCCCCCTTCTATCTGGCAACTGTATCCATGAGTCTGTTTGTGTTCTGTTTGTTCATTTATTATGTTTTTTAGATTCAACTCTTGATAGATATGTATTTACTGCCATTTTATTAGTCATATTTTTATCTTTTTTCTTCTTTTTAAGAAACCCCTTTAATATTTCATGTAGTACTGGTTTGGTGGTGATGAACTTCTTTAGCTTTTTCTTGTCTGGGAAGCTTTTTGTATGTCCTTCAATTCTAAATGATAACTTTGCTGGATAGAGTGATGCTAGCTGTAGGTATTCCCTTTTCATCATTTTGAACATTCCTTGTCAATTCCTTCTGCATGCAAAGTTTCTATTGATAAATCAGCTGATAGTCTTATGAGAGCTTCCTTATAGGTAACTAACTGCTTTTCTCATGCTGTTAAGACTGTCTCTTTGTCTTTAAACTTTAGCACTTTAATTATGTGTCTTGGTGTGGGCCTCTTTGGGTTCACATCTCGTTTGGGACTCTCTGTGCTTCCTGGACTATTTCCTTCCCTTTCAGACACCCCCACAATGCAAATGGTTCACTTGAAGTTCACCCAGAGGCTCCTTACAGTATCCGATTTTTTTTTCTTTTTTGCTGTTCTAATTGGATGTTTTCTGCTTCTTTATTTTCCAAATCTCTGATTTGACTCTCAGCTTCATCTACTCCACTGCTGATTCCCTATAATGTATTCTTCATTTGTCACAGCATCTTTTTTTATGTTTTCTAGTTCTATTTTTTTGTTTTCTAAATCTTTGTTAAAGTTCTAAGTTCATCCACTCTTCCCCTAAGTTGATTTCTTGTAAATTATTCTTCATTTCAGTTAGTGTATCTTTCATTTCTGATTGGATCTTTTTTATGCTCCTGAGGTCCTCACTAAGTTCATTGAGCATCCTTACAACCAGTGTTTTGAACTCTGCATTTAGTAGATTGCTTGTCTCCACTGTTTTTTTCAGTTCTTTTCCTGGAATGATGTTCTGTTCTTTCATTTGGGACATGTTTCTTTGTCTCCTCATTATGGTATCCTTCCTGTGATTGTTTCTAAGTATTAGGTAGACCTTCCATGTCACCTGGTCTTGATAGCGAAGCTTTATGTAATAGGTATCCTGTAGGGTCCAGTGGCATAGCTTCCCTGTTCACTTGAGTATGCCTCCAGGTGTGCCTCCCTCTATGTGGACCATGTGAACCCTTCTATTGTAGTTGAGCCTAGATTGCTGTTGGCATGTTAATGGGAGGGATATACCCACAGGTTGGCTGGCTCCAAGGACTGGCTACAACCACCATTGATTATTACTTTGCAGGGGCCTATCCCATGGATCACTGGGGCGCTGGTGTCTACTGAGTCTGCCCCTTGAGTGTGTCACTCATGGAAGTGGTTGGGTGGTACTTCAGTGTGGTCTAAAGCTGTCTACCAGGTGTGCAGGCTCTAGGCCTTCCACTAGGTGCAGGCCAAGGTCAGTCTGCACCTATGTTTTGCCGGGGATAACTTGACATGAGCTACAAAGCAACTGCCTATGGCTGCTCCCTGTGCTGGTCTTGGAGGAGCCCAGGAGAGACTAAGCTGTGAACCAAAGCCAGCTGCCACTAGTCCCTGGCCTGGAGCCACTTGGCAAGAGGTACTGGCCATGCTAAGGCCACATGCTGTTTGTTTAAGGGATTTTAGGAATATCTGAAGCATGAGGCAAGACAAGCCATTTGTATAGAAAAGCCACTGGAAACAGCTTGGGTAGGCCCAAATTTGGGGTGGGGTGGGGTCTCAGGGAATCTCCAGGTCAGGGCGAACAGTGACAGCCAGGTTAATGGAGACTCAGATCTGTCTCCCACCTCTGGCTCTCTGGGTGGAGGCCTCAGAAAAGGAACAATGGCCTCTGCCAGCATTTGTCTGGGAGAAAGCTACCCCTCCAAATCATATCCTGATGCCAGACAACTCAGTTCCTCCTTGTGTGTCCCTGGTGCCTTCCAAGCTGCTACTGCAACACTAGAGCAAGTGAGTCCAAGTAACTCTGTCTGCAAGCCCTTTAAGAGGAATGACTGGGACTCTAGGAGCCCTCCGTTTGTCTCAGTCACAATCCCCCTAGGTTTCTTACAGCCAGAAGTTACAGGATGTCTCCTCCTGGCACTAGAACCCTGAGCTGGGGTCCTGGTGTATCACTGTGACTTATGCAGCAAAGATATCTCTCCTGATTTTTATCTGCCACACGTGGGTGTGGGACAAGACCATTCTGTGTCTTCACCCCTCCTACCAGTCTTCATGTGGCTTCTTAATAACTTCAGTTGTAGGATTTCTGTTCAGCTCGATTTCAGGCAGTGCTAAATGATGGTTGTTCTGTAGTTTAGTTGTAATTTTGATGCGATTGTACAAAGATGTGAGTACCACATTTGCCTACACTGCCATCTTGATTTGTTGAATTACTTCATGTTTCATTCTCCAGAGCCTTCTACATAAGATATTTTAAAGCCCTTTCATATCTGACATTATTATTATTATTATTATTATTATTATTATTATTATTTTAGATCACTCCCCTACTTTCCTGCAACAAAATCAAGCTCATGTTCTCATAGCCCCTGGATTTTCTTTCTCATCTCTCTTTTTCATAGAGATTCTCAGTATTTTATGCCTCATTTTCTTCCTTGCTATCTTTCTATTCTAGTTTCCATAAATTACTATTTTTCACATCCTTTCCTGAATTCTTCCTCTACTTCAAGATCTCTATAAAGAGTCAGTTTACAAGCAAGTCTCAGAGAACCAACTTGGACTAATATATGACCAAGAAATATATTTTTTTAAATAGTGAAAATTAAGTAACAGTGAGATTAAGTCATTCTTAACTAAAGATGCATAGAGTGAGTAAACTCTAAAGTGTATATTAAACTGACTTCTGTGTCACAATCTAATCCTCTTTGACTGGATGACATTATAATCTTAAATAAGGGAAATAGTGGCATGTAATTGCTCTCCCATCACTCAAGAGAGAGGAGAGAGATGAATATCAAGAAATGCTAAAATAGCCCTGGCTGGTGTGGCTCAGTGGATTGAGTGCCAGCCTGCAAACCAAAGGGTTGCTGGTTTGATTCCCATTGTAGGGCACATGCCTGGATTGTGGGCCATGTCCCCAGTAGGAGGTGTGTGAGATGCAACCATGCATTGATGTTTCTCTCCCTCTCTTTCTCCCTCTCTTTCTTCCTCCCTTCCCCTCTCTAAAAATAAATAAATAAAATCTTTTTAAAAAATGCTTAAATAATATTTACAATCAGCACAAGTATTCAGAAACCAAAACTAAACTTTCTTGCCTACATAGAAGACAAGATGTACATAGAAGATGCTACATAACTTAAATATAAACTAAATTGATAGGCAGTTTTAAAAAATAACTAAGAAAGAATGTGTGTTTAGACGTAGATTAATTTGGAGGTTATTTATTTATTTTTACTACTAGCATTATTTATCTACTATTACAAAAAGAGGCAGGGGAGCATTACAATTCAGAAATATAATGCAATGATAGTCTGGGAAGAGGAAAGTAATTCTTCTAGAAAGCATTGATATCTAAAACTGGCATCCATGTTGTAATAAATGAATGTAGAAAGTTCAGGCAACCAGGAGATATCACCTCATGCCTGTTAGAATAGATATTGTAAAAAAGACAAGAAATAGCATGTGTAGGCAAGGCTATAGAGAAAAGGGAACCCTTGTGTACTGTTGGTGGGAATGTAAACTGGTGTAGTCAATTCCAAAAAAAAAAAAATTAAACATAGAATTTTCAAGGGATCCAGCAATCTCACTACTGGGTATATAACTGAAACAAAAAGAAAATAGGATCTCTAAGAAATATCTGCACCCCCATGTTCATTGCAGCATTATTCACAATAGCCAAGATATAAAAATAACATAGGTGTCCACAGACAAATAGGTAAAAAAATTTTAGATACATAGGTGATAGATAGATAGATGATGATAGATACATAGATACATAGATAGATAGATGATGATAGATAGATAGATAGATAGATAGATGATAGGTACACAGACAGATACATAGATACACAGATAGATACATAGATGACAGATAGATATTCAGTCATGTAAAAGAAGAAAACACTGCTATAACATGTATGGACTTTGGCAGTATTAGGCCAAGTGAAATAAGTGAGAAAGACAAAAACTGTATGATTTCACTTATATATGGACACTTTAAAAAACTGAATTCGTAGATACGGAGAACAGATTCCTGATTGCCAAAGTGGGGGTAAGGAGTGGGAAACATGGATTAAAGGTGATCAAAATATACAAGCTTTCATTTATAAAATGACTAAGTTCTGGGGATGTAATATATAGGATGGTGACTATAATTAATAATACTGTATTGTATATTTGAAAATTGATAGAAGAATAGACCTTAAATGTTTTCATTACAAGAAAAAAAATTAAATATGTGTGGTAACAGATGTTAACTTATGCTAATCATTTCACAATGTGTACACCTAAACTAACAAAATGTCAATTATGTCACAATTTTTAAATAAACAAATAAAAATAGCAAAATAATAACCCCAAAACATTTTATTAGGGAAGGAAGGAAGAAAAAGGGACAGAAATCAGGAATAATACTTGGGCCAAGGAGGTTCCGGGGCCATCTGATAACATTCCTGTCACAAGGATTACCGCCGGGCTTCACCAGACACTGAAATCACACACATGTGAGGAAACTGCACTTCAATGAATTTAAAGTTGAGATTTGGTATGGATGCAGCCCAAATCCTCCAACATGTAAACACCTTTTTAAAAGAACAGATACAGTTAAAAAACTTCCTCATTGAGCCAGCAGCAACAAAACAAAATCTTTTGTCTGCCAAATAAATTAACAGGGGGACTGGTTTGAGCCTTACTAACACTGTGGTTTCCCCAGTACGAAATATCAAACACTCTCTGTGGAATAATGCAGTATAAAATAGCACTTTGATAGAACTTGAAAAAATTTTTTAATCTTTATTTTTAGAGACAGGGGAGGGGAAGGAGAAAGAGAGGGAGAGAAATAACAGTGTGTGGTTGCCTCTTGTGTGCCCCCCACTGGGAACCTAGCCTGTAACACAGGCATGTGCCCTGACTGGGAATTGAACCAGCGACCCTTTGGTTTGCAGGCTGGTGCTCAATCCACTGAGCCACACCAGCCAGGGCCAGAACTTGAAATTTTTTAAAGTTCTACCATATTGAGTATTGTTTCCATAAAAATACCAAAAGCATTATTGAATTTTTATTTCTATTGTGTGGTGAATATTATTCCTTTACATAATTATTTTCTGATCAAGTCTGATCATTGACTTAATGATTCATTCAGTGACTTTCATGACACCTTTGTACTCACAAGACTGGGCCCAGATATTTAACAAAGGTCTTTCAACAGCTGGCCTTTCTTTACCTTTCTAGCCAAACTGAAAGGACATGTTCTCTAAATACTACAGCCCTTTCACGCCCCATGCTAACACATCCCCTTCCCTTTGTGGGGGAGTTTCATTCACTTCTGCCCATCTTATGACCTATCCCTCAAGACTGGAATCAAATGTCACCCACTCCCTCTACTTCCTCAGGAAGACTGCATCATTTCTTCCTTCATGTTTCCATATTACAGGGCACTCATGAACTACTGTAGTATGGTTAATACATACCTATCTTTCTTGGAAGACCATAAATTGTGATGGCATGAACGATGTCTTTCCTCTGTGTTTCCCAAGCATCTGGCCCAAATAGTAGATTACGTTGACAATTTTTAAATAAAGAAACAAAGTCAAATTTTATTTCATTTTAGTAAGAATTTTTTCAAAAGATGTCTTTCTAGTTTCTACCATCCTTTAGGAAAACAGATTTTTTTTTTTTTGCCAAGTCAGGACAATTGAATATAAGAAATAAGTTCAGCAAAATTTTAAATAACTTTCACTTTATTTCTGATACTATATAAATTTACCCTAAAAAATCTGAGAAAACACGAGTACAAAAAAGAAAACAAAAATAAATAATAACCCCATAACCCAAATGATAAGCATTTTATATTTTAGTATACTTCCTTCTAGTATTTTTTAATTTTTTATATGACAGAAATTATATTGTACAAGCATTTTGTAAGTCTCAGTGTTTTAAATATAATATCATAAGAGTTTTTCATATCATTAATAAAATTTTCAACACAATTTATTAGATTTATACTCTGTGCTCAGTATATGTGCTCTTTCCTATGTTTTACTATTTTAAATAACATTAGGAGAAATATTTTTATACACAAATTTTAGTGAGCATTTATTATTGCCTTAGAATGGAACTATGTCTTTAGAATTTAAATTATTGGTTACAAACATTTTTCAGGCTCTTAAATTATTAATTTGATTTACGAAACCTTTGCCCCAGTTTATAATTCCAGTACCAGCAGAGGAATCTGTTTATCCAACCATCTCTCCACCACATAGAATATTATCTCAGTTGCTTTTACTCTGTGCTAATTTGTTGGATGAAAATGATAAAAAAAATTATTGTTTTAATCTGCATTTTACTGACAACTAATAAAATGGGCACATTTCATTTCTATTAGCTATTTGTACTTTACGTGTGCATATTTTCCATTCACTTCCTTCACTCTAATTTCAACTGGGTCTCAGTGTTTTGCTTGAAGTATATGTGCTTTTTACAAATTGGGTATATTAATCTTTTATCACTTAAATATTGTTCTCAATATGCAATCCACTTTTCCATTTTTTGTATATTTTGATATCCTAAATGGGGAAAAACCTTATTTGGGGAGAGGTCACAAACTCCTTGAGAATGTTATGAATCTCTCATTAGAAAAATGAACATATGCACACACACATTTGCAAACAATTTTAAAGGGCTTATGGACCTCTTGAATTTTACCTATAGACTCTTTAAATTGCATTACTCATTCATTACTCTTTCATATGGGTCTTAACTACCAACCCAACAGGGTGATATAAACTCACTGCAACTTCTTACCAATTTTGATGCATGACAATTTTAAGTACATTGTGTGTAGTATTGCGCTGAGGAAAGGCAGTGTGCAAAGATAGAACCTATTTTAAGAGTCAGAAAACCTAAGCTCTCAACCTAACTCTGTCACTAGCTAAATGAGTTGAAAAAGCTACTTAATCTTTGTCTCCAGATCTTTGTCTATAAACCATGCACAAATGTGTGTGTTCACTCATGTATGTGCATGTGTGTGAGGTGTAATGGGAAAACTAACATTCTCTAAAGTGCTCTCTATTTCTAAAAAGTACCTATATTATATAGCAAAGTGGTGTTCTGTTATACAACACTTTTATTTTGAAGTCTTTAAAGACCATCCTGGAAATAAGAAATGTAAGCTCCAAACAACACGGCTGTGACTATTCAGAACTCCTTAGTTACAAGTAGTTATACTACCATTTAATGGTGCCATTAAAAATGCGTTGTCACCATAGTAACTGCAACATTATAAGACACCAAATTTTTTCCTTGAAATACTCATGCTGAGCAGTGCACATATATTTATGTAATAGTTGCTTCTACCTTTTATTTTCTTAACTGAAAATGCATAGATTTCCCTTGTTTCTTAATTTATTTGTAACCATAAAAATCTATGCCTTTAAAGAGGACAAGGTGGGTAGGATTGAGGGTAGGAGGTGGGGATGGGGGGGAAAATGGACAACCATACATGAACAACAATAAAAATAAATAAATATAAAAAAATAATTAAAATTGATTAGGAAAAAAATAAATAAACTAAGAAAAATAAATAAATAAAAATAGAAGTAAAAAAAGAATCTGCTTTTAAAAATCTTTCTGATACTTGGAAATATAAAGTACCAGTTTTCAACATTGTCACTGTCCTGTAGATTGTGAAACAAAAAAGTGTTCCCACTCTAGACAAAATTCTAATTGTAACTCTCCTCCCACCACCTTTTCATCTTTTTTGTCCTGATTTTTTTCTCCCTGTTTCCCTTTCCCTTCTGGCTCTGCTTTTGCTTTGGTTTGGTTTGGTTTTTGTTTTACCCACCACTCCTGACACTCTGTCACTTGCACATCCTGTATCCTATTTCTCCTCAGAGGGTCACTAAGAACCAAAATATGAGTTGATTTGAGAAACGAACTTACAAGGTTATCTGTTGGGAACCGCCCTGCCTGGTTTCAGAAGCTGTAACCCTCCATGGCTAAGGCTGAGTCAGAGACCTTGGGACGATAAACCACTAAGGAAACAAAGCTTATCTCCTTGGCAGGGGCAGCGCCACTGCCAGGGAGATAAAGTGGCAGTCGCCACATTACCCTGTTTGGCCCTGAGCCTGACCAGTTAGCCAATGACAGGTAAGATTCCTCAAGGGAGGGACAACCTAAGACAGGCATGGTCACAGAAAGGCCCACAGGGAAGGACTCGGGGGGGCTATAGAAAAAGGGGGTGATGGACCCTCGCCCCTCAACTTTGACATAGCCTGAGTCCTCATTCTGTCTGCAAGAAGTCTCCTAATCTCTTGGCTGCCTTACTTCTCCTGCTCGACTTAAGCCTGAAACAATGACAGAGGGTGATGCAGCCCTGTGCTGGAAAGGGCAGGTTCCCTGGGGAGATCAGGCCTAATAAAGAATGCATAAAATCCTGTGAAACCTGCTTTGCTAATACCCTCAATTTAAGTGATAAGGGTCCAAGCCTGAAATGAGTTTCTTTCCCAAAGTCTTATAGCCCTTTAGCTAACTGACCCTGACTCAAAATAAGCCCTCAGAGTTCTTTGTTTGTTATCTGTTGTTTGATCCTTATTGCCTGACAATGATTGATGGGCTTTACCTGTATTCCTGTGCAAATTGAACCCAATAAAAGGCCATTGAGGAAAAGGCTCTTGGCCCTTCTCCTTTGAGAGATCAGCCACCTTTCCTCCCCAAGTAGATCATGTCTTGGTAGACTTATTCTCATCCTTGGAGGCTGGGGGGGGAGGGGGGATGGGGGGTGCCTATGGGCAGAGCCCTCCCACAGTTATTTGCATTTTAACAGGGAAATCTTGAAAGCTACAAATCTTTGAAGACTCAAAGAAGTAAAGCAGGTAATAAAACAGATAATATGGTCAGTAATTTGAGATACACAAGCCAAGCCTCATGCCCCCTCAACTAACCCTAGACAAGCTACATTCTACTCCATTTACTTTTGAGGCCTCTTTTTTTTGCATTACAGTGTGTTTGTCGAGACCTATCCAGTACTCTCCTGGGCACCAAGGTTACACAGGCCAATGAAATATACAAGTACATAGCATATATTTCTATACAGTTTAAGGGGAGACAGAAAACCAGAAGATAAACAAAGATAAATTCAGCCCTGAAGGTCTAAAAGAACTTTCCAAGTAAAGGGACCCACTGGTGCCAAGTCCTGAGATCAGGAAGAATTCTACATGTTTTTGCAACAGTAAAAGGCTAGTGTTTCTGGAGCAGAGTATATGAAGAGAAGATTGGTTCAAGATGAAGTCAGAGAAAAAGTATGGGCCAGTTCCTATAAGATCTTGAAGATGGAAATGAGGAATCTAAATCTAATGGAAAGTCCATGGAAGGCTTCAAAGAGGAGAGTGAAATGACCTGACTTATTTTTTTTTTAATGATCATTACTGGCTCCTATATGGAGAATATACTGATGGGGCGTCCATCCTTTCGGCATCTCTGGGCCACATTGGAAGAAAAAGAGTTGCCTTGGTCCACACATTAAATATACAAACACTAAATGAAAACTGATGAGCAAATAAAAAGAATGTAAGTAAATATGTGATTTTGTGTTGGGCCGCATTCACTGCCATCCTGGGCCTCTCTGTGGCCATAGGCCACAGGCTGGATACCCCTGTGGGATACAAGGGAAGAAAATAGACAAATTTAAGAAAATTGTAATGGCCAAAGTTGTAATGGCCAAAATCAAATATAATAGCAGTCATAATTGCCAGCAAAGGCAATGGCACGGGTGTCAAAAGCTTCTTTTTTTCTTTTTTTATGAAAGCCTTCGAGTAGGCTGTTAAAAAGTTGTATTCACTTTCACATCTCCTCAAATGTCACCATGACTGCCATTATCTAGCCCAGACTCTGGCGGACGATTGAAAAGAAAGCAATCATGCCTCTTCTACTCCAGGGCTTCTGTGTCCAGCTCAGATTTGGTCAAATACTAACGTGAAGCACAAATCACAGTCTCTCAGAACTTTTAACAAACCATAGTAAGCAATGATTATGACTTATACAAAACAAAACAGAGTTAGAACCAAGACAGAAACCCAACATTCCTACCTCCCAAAGTGCAGTTCTGTCCACTAGCTAAACTTCCAGTGATCCTAGATGTTCTACTTTGTCTCTATTCCAAAAATCTTCACCTGTGCAGCAGCCATCCAGAAAGAATACAACAAATGAGTGAGGTGGTTAATTAACTTTAAGCATCATGAAAATGTTTAGCAGAAGTTGGCCATTATTTTTTTATAAAACTCAATCTATTCCTGAGTAGTGTTTATATTATGATACTTTTATGTGTAATCATAGAACAACAGATTGTTAGAGCTGCAAAGAAATCTTAGAGTTTATTCTAGTACAACCACTGACTGTAGAAATTGGTAAAATAAAATAATTTTTCCAAGATCATAATGCATACTAGAATCAGGAGCTAAATGATAACACAGTTGGTACCCGACCTCATATGGTTGTATTCAGTCCATTTATTTACCCCTTTTCCAAAAGTCTAACCTATCTCCCGACCTCACTTTCCCGCTTTATTGTCTGTATTCGATGGGCATCATTGTAACTACTCCCTTGCACATATGTTCAATTATCTTGACCCTGACTCACTTTGTCATACTCTAAGCCTCAATCATAATTAAATCCAACTTTGTACCTACTCCAGACCTGAACTTAAGCATCTGAATACATCTGGATAAAAACACACCATTGATAGGTCTCAGTTAAGTGTAGATACACTAACCTCAAGGGGCCTCTTGTCCTTCCCTGTCATCCTACTGAATTTCCATAGTTAATTTCTCTCCCACTCTTCAAAACACACCTCTTTTAGCTTTAAACTTTACAACCCCCTACCACCTTTATATCTGCACCTTAAGAAAATAAAGTAATCAGAAGAGAATTTGAAGTACTCCCCACCAAAACTGCCAACTTACCTTTAGGTGTACCCATATATCCTGTCTTCCTTTATGTTATAGAGGAGGAACTCCCATGTATCTGCTTCCTTCCTTTATTGATTAGATTCCACCACTTCTTTCCTACAACAGAACATTGTTCTTGCAATTGCCCCATTCTGCCTTGATTCATCCATTTTCCCTTTCTACAAGAAATACATTTGCATTTGTTCATAATTCCACAATTTAGGCTGGGCTCAGGTGGGCAGTTCTTCTGATGTGTCCACTTCTGAGGGCACTCATATGGCTGCAATCAACTGGTAAGTCAACTAGAGCTGGAGGTCTGGCATGATCTCACTTCTCTGTCTAGTGATTAGCTAGGGCTGTTGGCTGGGGTGTCTCAGCTCTATTCCACATGACCTTTCTAGCAGGGTGGCTCTGATTTCTAGTATGATGATAGAGCATTCCAAGAAAAAATGAGCAGAAATCACAAGATCTTAAAACCTTGCTGAGAAGTCACACATCACTTCCATTGCATAATATTGCCCCCAATCCTTGTCAGTGACAGGAAATAAGACAGTCAGAATCTCCAGGCCCCCATTCCCAAAGCTTTCCCACCTCACTGGGGCTAGTGATAAAATCTCACATAGGAGATTTTATCACTAGCCCACATGGATAAGATGTCCACCCCTAGACCAATCACTGCAGCCAAAAAGGTGACAGCTTCCATTGTATGATGGTGGAGGTGCTGGTCTAAAAACAGGAAGCAGTTTTCACACATACACACACAAATGAGTAAATGTCCGCTCCATATGTTACTTGGAAAATATTAAAGGGTCTAGGTCTTCATGCCAGTTGGTTCAGGGGTAAAAAACAGTCAACTAATATTCAGTGCTACAAAGTCAAAGATTGAATTACTTTTTTTTACTTTCATTTTTTTATTTTTTAAAAGATTTTATTTGTTTATTTCTAGAGAGAGGAGAAGGGAGGGAGAAAAGGAGGGGAAGAAACATCAATGTGTGGTTGTCTCCCATGCACCCCCTATTGGGAACCTGGCCTGCAACCCAGGCATGTGCCCTGACTGGAAATAGAATGGGCAACCCTTTGGTTCACAGACCAGCACTCAATTCACTGAGCCACACCAGCCAGGGCTAAATTGAATTACTTTTAATGCAAGAAACAATTTAAACCACATACTACTCATCTTCTCTTTAGTTATCAAGTAAAATATTACGTCTCTTCTGCTTTCTACTTCTTCAATAAGAGGGTCTAAGCAGGTTGTAATAGACTAAAGTTTCACATAAAGATATATTAAACAGTAAATTGAAAAACACTGTCACATTAATTTTCTTCTGGTCCCCTCCAGTCATAATATATGGATATGTATATACTTATATATACATTTCTATTATATTATTAATATATACAAATGTTCAATTAAATTTTTAATAACAGATACATGAAACACAAAAGGGCAGGAACTTTGTATCTTTTATGCAATTAAATTGTAAACTGAAATACCATTTTGCCTATTAGCAGATTTCTATCTCATGTGATATGAAATCAAACCCTTTAGGCTTTATATAAGTTCCTGACTCCATGTTTTTCTTTTTATTTTGACCTTAAAATAGGAAATGGTGATAGTTTGGGTTTGCTAAATATGTAAAGGAAGCCAAACCAATCACTATCCATCTTTAAATGGTGAGATTTACATGTAACAATAACTGTCATGTAAAACAGGTAACCTTCCAACTTCTAGCTATACATGCTATATAGCCTGAGGTATTTACTTCTGTCAATAAGCAACTTCACCACCACAAACAATACTTTCCGAGAAGAGAAGAAAGAGCTATGACTTCTGGGTAGTTGGTGACAAGAAAGATGTCACTGCTTAGAATAGGAGGCACCATGACTGCTGCTGGGTTTTTCATTGCTAGTAAATTACCAGGAAGGAGAGAGACCATGAAGCTACCTTCTTTTATACCCTCCCCATCAAAAACGCCTCTCTTTTCCATGCCTTGTTACACATCTGTCCAGGAGGATAACACAGGACACCAAAGAGGAGATAAGTATAATGCAGAGAAACAGAGAGACAGTTTTAGATATTTTTTGAGCTGGAGTAACCACACCAAGGCTCATCTTTTCTTATCCCTTTCAAGGGGATGATTGCTCGAGATAAGCCTGCCGTTCTTTTCCTATGAGGTGTTCAAGTGGTAATTGGTCCAGGGAAGATTTTAAATAAAAGGGTATAGAGCCCTATCAGCAGTAAAGGGCTTTGTATTCTCATCATTCGTATTGTACTTATTATTGAAATACTCATATTGCTGATTCAAGCAAAACTATGTGGCACATGAGATAGAAATAGGTCCAAGCAGAAACCTTTCTGAAGGGGGCTGCATACCTGTTCTAACCACCTGGAGAACCACAAATGTCAGCCAGAGGAGCTGATCTAATTTGGATATCTCTTCCAAATATTAGAAGGCTTTGGAGTCTCTGATGGTTGGTTGGTTAATCGATCAGTCGGTAGGCTCAGCATTTAAAACTACAAATAAAAACAATGCTGAAAGTGACTGAACACACCTAATGGAGTGTATTACAGAAAAAATATAGGAATTTACTGAGACACAGACACCATGCCACTGGTATGAGTCATCCCAGTGTTCACCACTAGTACCTCTTTACTGAGGTACTGGGGAAAGTGTTAGCCAAGAGCAGCTTGAGGGAACCATGCCCATGCTGGCTTTGTACAAATCCTTTTTTCTTTCGTTATCCAATGTAGATGATTTACTAATCCTCTTTTACAGGCACACAGAAGAATGTTCTATCTACATTGTTCACTTCCTTTCATCCAAGTTATTGAATTTTCTCAGCCTGAAATTTCCCAAAGTTCAGATTCATAAATTTTTCAACTATTACAGCCTTTATTCAACTGCCTATACAACACAACACAGGTTCCCCCACTCCTGCACAGTTCTCACTGCAGGTGATCTTAAGGACCACTACTTCTTCCACACTTGGCAAGAATTAATTTCTGGGCTAATTGTAACTGCAAGGCTGTTTCTCATTACTCAAAATCAACATCACTTTAAGATTTCTTCCTATGTCAAACATGCCCACTCTTCACATTCGTTGTTGAGCAATTTCAGGCCAACTATTGAGGGCATTAAAAAAGTACAGTATAGGATGTGGGGTAGCCAAAGAACTTATACACATGACCCATGGACATGAACAATGGTGTAGGGATTGCCTGCAGGAGTGGGAGGGGGGTGTTGGGTGGAGGGACAAAGAGGGAAAAACTGGGACACCTGTAATAGCATAATCAATAAAATATCATTAAAAAAGAAAAAAGTATAACACAAAATTTATAAATTAGGGAAATCTTATGCATTTCCCAAATCTGTTCACTGTAGCATTCACTTAAAGAATTTATTATTCTAACTTCTCTGAATTTTTTAATTATTTAATTTACATGCCCTATTTTAGAATCTCACTATTAAACAAATTAGTTTGCTACTTTCTAAAAATACAATTTAATTCATTTGCATATATGCAGTGCCTATAAGGTTCTAGTGCAAAGAGCAACACCCTCGGTGAGGGGTGCACTAGAAAAATATGTGCTCACAACAAATAAAACAAGAACTCTTGTCCATCTCACCCTGACTCTATCTACCGCCTCACAACAACCACCTAAAACTTTGTGGCTTAAAGGAACAACAATTTACTTTTTCTCAGAATTTTGTGGGCTCCCCGCATGCTCTTCTTGTCTAACCTAAGTTGCTCTTGCAGCTGTAGTCAGATGGCAACGGGAGCACCTGCCAGACCCCAGATAATCTCACTCACAAGTCTAGAGCCTTAGCGCTGGACCACTTCCATGTCACCAGGTTTTCCAAAACCTTTGCGTGGCCTCACTACTCTTCCAGCCTTCCCCTGCACCCTCTCTACTTCCTTCCATATGGGCACTGTTCTGTAAAATCCCTGCACAATTAATTGTATCTTGGTGTCTGCTTCTGGGAGGACCTGGATTAACAGACTAATTCACAAAAAGTATAAATTGGGAAGTGATTAAATAATGAGTTTTCTTGGAACATTTTCTCCTTTTTTTAGTTTGAAATTTTTTAAACTTCAGAAAAGTACAAAGAATAACATAACAAACACTTATGTATCCAACACCTGTAATGAACTAAATTTAGCACATTTTATGTGATTTGACTTAGATACTGTTGTTCAGGAAGATGCCTACTGAGTTAGACAAAGCATGATTGAATTAGTGTTCTAATTCTCAAAAATATACTGCTTTTTTCTTTTTCCCCAAATACATAGGCTCTAAAACAAATCAGTCAAATTAGTTGTCAGGTTCCCCAGTGTTTTGAATAATGAAAACGCTAGAGGATTACAAGAAACAATCCACAGTATTGCTCATTCTTTTTTTATTTTGGGACCATTTATTTGTGAGCTTCCTTCCAAAGATCCCATTAAATGGCTCTGTAAAATTAGCCTAGTAGTTCAGCAGCATTCTTACTTATCAGGTAGGAAAATGTAAGCCACAGTATACCCACTCATCATGTCTTGTACTGGCTCACTGAGCCGGGTATCATGAGTGCCACTTACAACAATTACTTATAAGTATAGTTAAACCAGAAAAGCTTTAAAGGTCTAGATTTCCAAATAAATAAGAACATCCTCAAAAGAAAATATGTTTGGAAGCAATGATTCTACTGTACGTTTTTTTAATAGCAAAGGAAAATAAGTTCTTTCTCTAAATAAAAAATTACATTTTCAGAAGGCTTTGGGATTCTTCCTTTCAAAAAGAATTGTGTTCCACTCTATGTATAATTGAGGCATAATTTTTATTTCTAGCTCTGTATCAGTTATAAAAAGACCCATCTACTTCTTCTCTCTGAGTCTTTTTTTCCCTTCATTCACTCACTTATATACACAGCTTCTTCCTAAGAAACACTAGGGCATCTAGAGGTAATCCGTCATCCAATTATGTTGACCATGTAACACTAAAGTTCCAGAAATCAAAATTTAACTCACATCTGTTTGGAATAATAATAAAGGTGAAAATCACTTTTTAATTCCATACCACTCAAATTTTTCTAAACATTGTTGAAGGTAGAGTTTTAGGCAGCTTTCCTTGAACATAATTTCCCCCTACTTTCTCATTAGGACATCCCTGTATATGCAAAACAAAATGTTTCTAAGTTGAAGAACATGGATTTTTGTTCATAAACATGTCTGTCATAAGCTTGGGTTATTCAACACAGATACAACTCTGCTTCCAACTCTTCTGTACTATGTTAAAGGCTAGATTTTCTGCTTTCTTCTGGGAAATTTTACCATTCTGCTGAGTTTCCTTCATCTACAACTATAGGGTTAGATATCTTTAAGAAACACCAAGATGACCAAAACTCAGAGATGCAGCCAGGAATCTCTGGTGTCACTGCTCCTCCTGACAGAATCTTTCCTCCAGAGTGCTGAAAAAATTTGTGTTTAGCCATTTTAGGAGCAATACCCTCAAAGGTTACTATCTTAGCCCATCAGAGCTACTATAACAGAATACCATAGAGTAGGTGGCTTATGAACAACAGGAATATATTTCTCAGTTCTGGAGGCTGGAAGTCTGATATTAAGGCACCAACATAGTTGCATTTTGATGAAGGCCTCTTTCTGGTTCATAGCCAGTACCTTCTTGCTGTGTCTTCACATAGTAGAGAGCTGAATTTCTTAAGAAAGTTCTCCAAGGCTTCAGATGAAAGCAGATAACCACCTGAGAAACATGGACTGAAAGGTCTTTGGCTCTCTCCATCTGGTTTGTTCCTCATGCACAGGCAGGACTTACTGATCCCCTGACAATGTGCAGCTACATGCAGTGTACCAGCTTCATGCAAAATAATCCAATGGCCGAAGAGAGCTACATAATTTGGACAGCCTAGTGTAAAATGAAAACAAAAGGCCCCTTGTTCAAAATGTATTAAGAATTTCAAGATAATGACATGAGTGAACTAAACCAAGCACAGCCCTGTGTAGTGCACATACTGCATGCCCATGGAGTTGGTCCTGTTGCTCCTCCTCTCCACTATATCAGTCAGCCACCCCTTTCTGCCCCACGGTTCTTATTCTGTGGCACTCATACATGGGCAATCTGGAAGACTGAGTGAATTACAACTCATGGAGAAACCCTGGAGCAGTGGAGGGTGGGAGCCAGTGAGTAAATGTCACCCTCCTCTGTCACCCAGGTGGACAATTCAAAGGTGTATTCTACATGGCTCCTCAGAGAGTCCAGTAGGATTCAGATTTAGGTATCTACAATGGTAAATGGGCTGATAATGAACCCATGAATCAGCTTTCCCCCTTCCCTTCACCCACACACAAGTATGTCTCAGACTCTGCTCTCAGGCTTAAACAAGGGCACACTTTTGGTAAAGCACTTTGTAAAGGCCTGCCTCATCAAAGCTCTCTCTCTCTCTCCCTTTCTGAGTTGCAAGAGTCAGTGACCAGAAAATAGAAATGAGAATCAAATTCTGACCGCAGTCCAGAAGAAAAGAAAAATAGAACATTATGCTCATTCCACCCTTCTATCTTCTCAGTTCACTCCTCTCCCCAACCATCTACACCATATACTTGTATTTCTTTAAAACACATCTGTTTCTTCTTTGATACAAAATTCTGGAAATTCGAGTTATTGAAGTCCTGTTTTTCCTGACATTTATTTGTCCCTTATCCTGTAATAATCTCACCAAAAGAGGAAACATGACCACGACTCAGTTCTAAATGAGGAAGGAGAGCAACATTCATTATTTTACCAATCATACAATAAACTAATGTAAAGGAAGTAAAGCACTCTCAAGACAGCACTTGAAAAGAATAAAGGACACCTGGATTCTTTGCTAGCTAAAAACTACATTCTGATAACTATAAAAAATTATATATTTTACTTGCTTTATATTATATGTTAGAGTATTACACTTAGCTCTCCCAAAATAGTATCCTTTTGTTTATATCTGTTATTCATCGACAGTTATTCAACAACCTCTCTAAGGAGCCATATTAGAGCAGGAAAAGTGTACAAAACAGTCAAATAGCCTCGGCTGACCTTCCAGTCTGAGTTCTGCTACCTACCAGAAGCCTAACCCTAGGGAAATTTCAGTAAAAACTCAGTAATTCAATGGGGTCCATACTGGTACTATACCAGTACTGATAGTGTACTAGTATCAGTATTGGATTTTTCTGTACTACTGAGTTAATACCATTAACACCATAGATACCAAAATATATCTCAGTTTTTATCATCAAATATGAAATACTTCAATATATTATTATAAAAGGATCGTACTGTAAGTACCTAACATAAGAGTGTATTCTAGAAACCACTGAACACAATGGACTATCAATACACTAGTAATTCAATATCTATAAATATCATAAATAGCATAAATATGAGTGTGATTTTTCACAGTATACATAATATATTAGTATATAAGATAATGCATTTCAGGAGATTAGGGTACAAAGTATCTTTATTTTAAAATATTCATATAAACTTTCAAAAATTATTATACTATAACCTAAATTATACTTTCTTTTTCACCAAAATCACAACATACTATTTACAGTAAATATAACTTAAATAAACATATTCACATATTTATTCATACAGTAAATATTTCTTAAAGACTACTATGTGCATGGAGGCCAAGTGATACATAAAAGAGAGATGCATTCCAGCCTTCAGGAATTTATATTCTAGTCAGGAGAACAGATCAGTAAGAGGCAATTAAAATACAAAGCAATGTATTGGGTAAGAATGTACAGAGAATGATGGGGAAGTTCAATTTGCTTTAGCAGTACCTGAGAAAAGTACTTATCCCCATCCTATAGGGGTCAGGGAAGCTTTCAGGAAGATACATTAAGCTGAAACTTGTAAAATGAGAAGTAGGGACAATGCAGAGATGGAGAAGATTTAAGGCAGAGAAACTATATGTTCAAAGGCCTACAAGCAATAAAGCAAGGTATCTTCTTTAAGGAACACCTATTTCAAGGTTTCATATGGCCATATTATCCAAAGATTTTAAGTGCTTTGTATTCCATGATGTCAGTACAATTTACTTTATACAAATTTGCTCAAAACTTCCCTTCCTGCTGTGACTGCTCCACTGATGGGATGGATGTACCATTGGTGCCACTGATGCCAGTAATGTGGTGATGACCTGATTCCACTAATGCGCTGATTTCATTGATGCACTGATGCCATGGACACATTGCTGAGCTCATGCCATTGATGCAGTTCCCCAGTGATCTTCAACCGGTTGTCACCAAGAGAAACTCTTTCCTTTCCTCTTTGACAACCTAATTATAATTGCTTAATTGTTACTTAAAGAAGTTCTCTGCTTTTTCTTATATAAGCTATTAAGTGTAATTAATATGCCTTATTAACTGTAGGCAGATGTACTACTTCAGTAACATAATTCATCAAATTTTGGAATCATTTATTTAATTCAAAATTTACTTACTCCTGGGCTTTCACCCCTCTTCCTCATTCATATCTTATGGCATTTGTGAATAATAGTTTGAATAATTTTTTTCATCAATACCTCTTGGACAACAATGATAATTGATCATTTGTCTCAATGTAGTATATTTCAGATAATACTGTAATATCAAATTTAATTATTCCTTATATAAGATTTTATTATTTTCAGTTTGAAGTATCACCAGAAAATCTTGTTGCTCTCATTCTATCAATTTACTACTGAAATCCATAATTACAGAGGGTTTAAATAGTTAAAAAGCTGAGCATAAGAATTATCTAGCTTATTTTCAAAGTTAAAATAAACATTATTTTAAGCTAAAACCTAAACCACTCAGATCTATATACTCTGGAATGACACATTTTTCAGATTTTATTTTATTTAACTTCTGCAAGCCTTGATTTTGGTTTCTTCATCTGTCAAGTGAAGAGAGTCTCGTGTTTAAAAAAGAAAAGCTTACAGTTTCAGATAGGTAAGGACAGAACACAGAACAAAGTCCAAATCCAATCATAATTTTTAATTAAATGAATTTCCAAAACTAAATGTAAATGCAGGTCTTTAAGAAATTAGCAGTTCCTTAGAAGAAAGGAGTTTATTTTTCCAGAGAACTGCAAATTTTTCAGCATTCAAATGCATCCATTCATTATACCACAATCAAAGGCTTCTGACATGGGCCCACAGCAGTTTTGATAACAAACCAGCCAGAATCAGTGTCCTTCTATCATGTGCTGTTACATAAATTTCCTTTTAATAATTCTCAACCCAATCAGATGCAGCCAAGTGAAAAACATTCTTAACCTCCATATATACAGTCCAAACTAAATTTCTACTATCTTTCTCAAAAGGAAACAGTGCTAGGCATGCATAATAGGGTTAGCTCACACACACACACACACACACACACACACACACACAAACCATCACAACGTATGAAGTTCACTAATTTATAAAGGATTTCCAAAAAATTGATAAGGAAAAGGCCAACAAACTATTTTACAGTAAAAAAACAACACAGAATGGAGTATATGATGTACAACTTCACTCAAAATAAGAGAAATGGAAATTAAAACAACACTCAGCCACCATTTCTCAACTATTAGACAATGACCAAAGACTTTAACTACACACTGTGTTGGTAAGTATATAGGAAATAGGCAATATCATATTGATAGTGAGTATGTGAATTCGGTCAACCTCTACAAAACGCAATTTGTGATATATATCAGGTAATCTACTCTTAAACACAGAATTCCTTTTCTAGGAATTTATGCTGTACATATATTCAAACAAGTACAAAAGATATTGGTACAAGATACTTTACTGCAGCATTGTTTGATATAGCGAACACTGGATACAACCTACATGTCCAGCAATAGATGACTCATTAAATAAATTCTTATATAGCCATTCAAAGAAATATCCTGCAGCCATTAAAATTAATGAGGATTCTATTTTTGTAACAATATAAAATCATTTCAAACGTTGAATTTTAAAAAATCACACAAGACACAAAATCATGTGATGAAAATTATACCATATGTGTGAAAGGAGAGGAGGAGAATATATATATATATATTTATTTACATATGCATAAAATACTTCTGGGAGTATATTTAGAAAACTGATAGCATTGTTTCCTTCAAAGAGAAAAACTGGATGGCTGAGGAATAGAATGGAAGGGAGATATTCATTACAAGCCCTCTTGTAATTGTTGAATTTCTGAGTCAGGTAAATGTATTTTCTATACAAAAAAATAAATAAAATTTAAGAAGATACCCTAGGCTGAGCATCAGAAGCTCTGATCACTGGTTCTATCTCAGCCTCAGTGGTCTTCAATCACTTCCTTTTCAGTGAATCTTCCCTTCAAAAAGCAAGGAAGTTAGAGTGTCAAACATCTAGGGGAACCTGTAATTGCAGAATTTTAGGCATGTATATGAAATCATAGCCTCAAGTAAAAACCAGAATAAATCTTTCATGCATTTCACATATAAAACTTAATGGTGGCTCCAGTCAACACAATTGTGATTCATTTTTTTACAATCATATAGGAAAAACCCAGATTTTATGCAAACAGTCCCCCTCTCTTCCTACAAACACATAATATCAACATGGTCTTTTTAAAATTTTTTATTTTTTAATTGCAGTTGACATATAACATTATATTAGTTTCAAGTGTACACCCTGGTGATTAGACATTATATACTTTCTAACTGATCATCCTGATAAATCTCATACCCATCTAACATGATATGTTATTAGAGTACTATTGACTATATTTCCTATTCTATACTGTACATCACATGACTATTCTTTAACAACCAATTTGTACTTCTTAATCCCTTCAACATTTTTACCTATCCTCCCAACCCCACTCCCATCTGGTAACCATCAAAATGTTTTCTGTATCTATGAGCCTGTTTCTGTTCTGCTTGTCCATTGTTTTTTATTATTATTATTATTATTGTTCAGTTACAGTTGTCCTACCTTTTTCCCCATTGCTCAGCCTTACCCTGTCCCAACTCCCACAGTTAATTCTCCCATTGTCCATGCCCATGAGTCCTCTATTCATGTTCCTTTGCTTGTCCCTTCCCGTTTTCTCCCCCTTTATCCCCCTCCTTCTCCCCTCTGGTCACTGTCAGTTTGTTCTTTATTTTCAAGTCTCTAGTTCTATTGGATAAAAGACTTAAATATAAGTCATGACACCATAAAAGTCCTAGAGGAAAACAGGCAGGAAAATTTCAGATATCCCATGAAGCAACACTTTCACCAATACATCCCCTAGGGCAAGAGATATAAAGGAAAGGATAAACAAATCCTTTAGGACTACATCAAACTAAACAGCTTCTGCAGGGCTAAAGAAAACATCAACAAAATGGAAAGGGAACCAACCATATGGGAAAACATATTTGTCAATGACACTTTGGACAAGGGTTTAATCTCCAAAATATATAAAGAACTCACATGACTCCACACCAGGAAGACAAGCAACTCAATTGAAAAATGAGCAAAGGACCTGAACAGATGCTTCTCCAAGGAGGACATATAAAGGACTCATAGATATTTGAAAAAATGCTCAACATCACTAGCTGTTAGAGAGGTGCAAATTAAAAACACAATGAGATACCACTTCACACCAGTCAGAATGGCCATCATTAATAAAGCAACAAACAACAAGTGCTGGCAAGGTTGTGGAGAAAAAGGAACCCTAGTGCGCTGTTGGTAGGAATACAGACTGGTGCAGCCACTGTGGAAAACAGTATGGAATTTCCTCAAAAAACTAAAGATGGAACTGCCTTTTGATCCAGTGATCCCACTGTTAGTACTATACCCTAAGAATCCTGAATCACCAATTCAGAAGAATCTACACACCCCAATGTTCATAGCAGTGTTATTTACAATAGCCAAGTGCTGGAAACAGCCTAAGTGCCCATCAGTAAATGAGTGGATCAAAAAACTATGGTACATTTACACAATGGAATACTACTCAGTAGAAAGAAAGAAGGAGTTTCTACCCTTCAGGACAGCATTAATGGAACTGGAAAACATTATGCTAAGTGAAATAAGCCAGCCAGTGAAAGACAAATACCATATGATCTCACCTATAAGTAGAACCTAATCAACAAAACAAACAAATGAGCACTTGTTTTTTAGATTCAGTTGTTGATAGATATGTATTTGCCATTTTATTGTTCATAATTTTTATGTATTTTTTTCTTCTTGTTTTTAAAGAAGACCCTTTAACATTTCATGTAATACTGGCTTGGTGGTGGTGAACTCCTTTAGCTTTTTCTTGTCTGTGAAGCTCTTTATATGTCCATCAATTCTAAATAATAACTATGCTGGATAGAGTAATCTTGGTTGTAGGTCCTTGAATATTTCTTGCCAATCCTTTCTGGCCTGCAAAGTTTCCGTTAAGAAAGCAGTTGATAGTCTTATGGGAGCTCCCTTGTAGGTAATTCACCACTTTTCTCTTGCTACTATTAAGATTCTATCTTTGTATTTCACTTTTGGCATTTTAATTATGATGTGTCTTGGTATGAGCCTCTTTGGGTTCATCTTACTTCGAACTCTCTATGCTTCCTGGACTTATATATCTATTTCCTCCACCAGGTTCGAGAAGTTTCCTGTCCTTATTTTTTCAAATAGGTTTTCAGTTTCTTGCTCACTCTCTTCTCTTTCTGGCACTCCCATGATGCAAATGTTACAACATGAAGTTGTCCCAGAGTGTCTTCATACTATCTTCACTTTTTGGATTCTTCTTTTTTATTTTTTGCTTCCTTATTTTCCAAATTACTGATATGATCCCCAGCTTCATCTCCTCTACTATTGATTACCTGCAAATCAGAGGTGCCAAACTCATTTTCAACAGGGGCCACATCAACCTCTCGGTTGCCCTTACAAAGGGCCGAATGTAATTTTAGGACTGCATAAATGAAACTACTCCTTAACAGTTAAACAAGAGCTCAGCACTGCCACCAAATAGAGACAAGGTGCCAGGCCAGATGAAACAAGATGGAGGGCCAGATTCAGCCCACAGGCCTTGTGTTTGCCACCTATGCTATACATTATTCTTCATTTAAGTTAGTGTATCCTTCACTTCTGACTGGTTCTTTTTTTAGTTTCTATGTCCTTTTTTAAGCTGTTGAAGTTCTCACTAAGTTCCTTAAGCATATTTTATAAACATTGATTTGAACACTGTTTCTGGTAGTTTGCTTGCCTCCGTTTCATTTAGTTTTTTTCTGAAGATTTCTCCTACTCTTCCATTTGGGACCTCTTTCTTTGTCCCTGCTTCTTTTTCAGATATCCCTTCACTGGGATATCTGAAAAAGGAAGAGTGGATAAATATATTCAGATATCTGAAAACTATCTGAATATTTTTATCCACTACACATGGGTGTGAGACCAACCTATTATGAGTCTCGACCTCTCTTACCAGTCTAGATGTGACGTCTTCTTTAAACCCCTAGTTGCAGGACTTCCACTCAGCTAGATTTCTGGTGGTTCTGAATGATGGTTGTTCTGTAGTTTAGTTTTCATTTTATGTGGTTGTGGGAGTATTCAATTACCACATTTACCTATACTGCCATCTTGACCAGAAGTTCCGTCAACATGGCCTTTATGGAAATCGAATACATGCATGCAGAGCCCCTACAACCACATGCCAAGCAAATAGGGGCCTGTCATTTTCCAATTCAGGACTCCTGAAGACAGGTATTTCTCACTTTTTAACACATTTCACTTAAGGAATGCTGAAGACCCTCAGGCCCACTCATCTCACCCATTCTTACTATCATGTACATCTGCCTCATCCAAGAGAGAAATATGCTGATCTATATCTGTGCATATATAAAATTTAGTAGTGCATATACTACCTAGTGTTTGGCATATACAACTATGTATATATTATTTTATATAACACATATGTAGATGTATATAATAATATATATCACATATTTATCTTATGGTACATATATATATATTAACCTTAAGGTAATAATTTACCTTAAAGTCTATTTATGATGAAAAGTAAGGGCCAAAAACACAGTTGTTGCAAAAATATGCAGCACTCTATGCTGTAAGGTTAACCAAAAAACTCACAATATTCTAACATTAATTTATAATTATAAAGTAAAAAAGCAGTAACTAAAAACAATACCATACTCAAGCAAACAGGGATGATATAGAGATAACTGCTTCTCCTAGATATTATGGGAGCTGCAACTATCTAATTGGGAACAAGTGCAATAGGGGTTTTGTAAACTTGCCAAGAACTACATAGTAGCCAGGTTCTTTATTCACAAATATACTGAATTAGAGTTCTTTAGTTAATAATTAATTTTCCTCTATGTCAGCCAAATTTTACTCAATTTTAATAATTCATTTAATAGATTATTGGTAACTCTTATGCAAGAAATTAAAGTCTGTAAAACATGTCATTTGCCTCTAATTTCCTCATTTGTAAAATAATAGCAATATTTTTTCCTACCTCAGAATTATTTTGAGGATCAAATAATTTTTTAGAAAGTTTGCAACTATATTTTGTAAGCTGTGAGGGTGTTGATATATTTTGCAAGTGTAAATTATTATTATTATTATTATTATTATTATTATTATTATTATATCCTCAGATGTCCCTGGCAGCAATATCTATGTACAGCCTTGAGTTGCTACAGACAAATAACTATTGAATTGATAAAGGTCTCAAAGGATCCCTTGTAAAACTGAGAAATTTTGACAAATGTTAATGTTTAGTTGAATAATTGAAATTAAAGTTATTTATAAAATATTAATTAGAAAATTACACATGGAGGGTGAACTGATTTGTGTAATATGCATATATTTGGTCAATATATACAAATTTCCTGACATGTGTGGTTTGCTGGTTTACTCAGTCTCTAGTTTCTGATAAACAACTGTTGAGGAAGCAAAAGAGCCACATTTTCACATTCTCCACTTGGGAAATACACCCTGTAAATATTTAATAACACATTCTGCTTTTTTTGAAATTATTATATTAGTATACACACATTTACCTTCAGGATCTGTTTTAATCACAAATGTTTCATGCATAAAACATGAGGCATCATTTCAATGTGTTCATTATCTTTTCCCCCATTCTTCAATTCACAAGGCAAATTTAATTGCTGTATATTCATCAACACTTCTTTAGTCTTAAGATTTTTGCAAATATTAGTTCAGCTGAAACTTATAGAAAATCATCCTCCGGCAGGTACCCCTGATTTGGTTCCAACAGAGAAGACAGTACAAATCAATATACTGGAAATCACCTAAATACCAAAGCCACATTAAATCCATGCACCATCCCACAGTGCTCTGATTATGGAAACAGATCCACACATTTTCGTGATAATATTAGCAGTCACAATTCTCTCTCGAATGAAACCCCAAGCAGTCATGCAGATTAGCACTTGTTTAACATTTTAAAACTCTGTTTTTAATCGGGCTTCAGAGGAAATGATTGCAGCTTCCCTGCTCAATTATTCTCCCTACTTCACTAGGGTACCATGAAGCTTAATTAGACTTCTGTTGAGCCTGTTTGCTCCTCTGAAGTTTAGGTTTCCATGAATGTTGAATCATTAAATAATTGCAGCAGAAACATTTTAAAAATCCTCTCCCCAAATCAAAAGAGATTTGAGAAATCCCAAGCTATCTGAGGCTGGAGGAATTGAAATGTAATTAGTTGACAGATAGTCTAATATTTATTTGAGATGATGGGCCAGAAGTTGATTCTGAGATGAGGAGCCAAAATAAAAAGCCACAGAGAGTGGAGATAAAGAGGCAATTTGTCTTTTAAAAGAAGCTAGAAAATAAAGGAGGGGGAAAAAAGTAAGAAGTTATTAGATTGGGGTGGTGGTGTTAAACACCGAGGGCATCTTAGGTAATTTTTTTTTATAATAATGGTTAGGTGCCCTAAGGAGAGAGGGTCTAATTGAATTGGCATTCAAGTAGCTGAAATGAAAGCAATTTTGACCAGCCACCAAAAATGGTTTTGAGACCCAGACAAAAAATAAAAAACCTTTCTGTCCCAATAAGGAAATATGACAGCAGAAATAGCTGTCCTTACGCTAGAGCAATGGTTTTGTATCCTTTTTTCCAAAACACATATGACAAATGATGTTTCCATTTAAGACACATCCTGACAAGCACAAAAAATCTAGTAGGCTCAACATGTGCAATTTTTCACCACATTTCATCTATGTCTCATCAACTTTAGAACCGCAATGTGTGATTATATCATCTTTATGGGATAAGCTCTCTAATGCTTAGGAAAAGTTAACTATTCATTAGTTGGAATATGCCTCACAAATGACTTAGACACCTCAGGTTGTTACCATGTGCAAGCAGAGTTAAAACAAATTAGGAAGAGCAACTGGAAGTTCCTGGAGAGGGCCAAAGTATCTGTCTACTTGTCAATAAGCTCATGAGTACACACGGGTAAAAGAATTCCATACCCGCAAAGGCTCTGGATTTGAGCCCTATCATTCACTACCAGTTTTCCGTACTAGGAGTCCAGATATCTGTACTGAATTCAGAATAAACAAAATCCAATCCAAATTTTTAAAATTACAATCTATGTATGCATTTTAAATTTGGGGAAACTTTCACAAATCAGCTCACCCCCATGCACACACCAAATATATAGAATTTTCTAAATAATGCTCTATGAAGGATAGATTGTGAAAAAAAGAACTTGATTTTCATTTGAGTCGAGTCGAAAACGTTTTTCTACTTTCACATCTTTTAGGAAGCTTATTTTGTACATATCTCCCTTATCTGAGATGCAATACTTATTGTAGTCACCATTCAGACTGGCATTAAATCACACACTTCCTGCAAGTTTATTTAATTTTTCTGCCTTGTCTTATCGCTCCAGTTAGATGCAAAATCCAGATGATCAAGATTGTACCCCTCTCAGCCCTTTGGGCAATGCCAGACACCAAGAAGCCATTCTGTTAAATTCTTACATGTTTAATTAATTGAGCAAATTTAATAAATTCCTACATTTCTAGAATATTATTTTCTTGCCATCTATTGTTTTCTGTGGATTTATTTAAACGTGACTATAATTAAGGTAAAACAAAACAAATGTGTGTGTGCATGTGTAACACCTAAAGGCAACTGGCAGATGTTATAAATTGGGAATTAAGAAAAATATTTCTGCCTAAATCAGATATATCATCAAAAACTAAACATCTTTTAATCTGGGGCAGCAACTGCTTTTAGCATGGGAATGTTGATGAGCTCTTAGGATGAATAAACCAAATACAACTCTGAATATAAAGAATCTTTTTGTTCTACATACATTAAACCCCAAACACATAATTTGTGTTTAATACATCATTCTAATGATTTTCTTTTGAATCGACTTTACTATTGAAGGCTATCTTCTTACTTTTAGTGTTACTTCCTTAATGGAAGCTCTTAAGAGAAAATATAAATCTAAGCAAGAAAACTTAGAGTAACTTAATTTATAGAGATTCACTTTCACAGCTACATTATTAAATTCAAAATTAAAGGTGAGCAGTGCCTAGTCATATGTCCCTGACTAGTTTTGCAGAAATCCCGACCTAGAAACAGTACAAAAGCCGCCACCTGATTTCTAATGTTACACTCACTACAGAGAAAATTACCCAGAGGAAAAGTGATCAAAAGAAAGTCATCTGTAGATAATCTGAATTTCTCAAGGAATGGAGAAAAATATTAGATCAACGTTTCTCTACCTACCACTGAAAGTTAAAACCTGAGAAGCTTTTGAAAAGCACCAATGCTTGGGTGCTAGCCCCGGAGATTCTGATTTACTTTATTTGGAAGGATCCCAGACATCTGTAATTTTTAAAGTTCTTCAGATGATTGTAATATACAACCAGAGTTGAGAACCATTAGGTTAAGTGATACAAGATTACAAATAAGCATTCTTTTAAAAATTCTTGCATTTTTCCCTCTGTCTACTGCTAGCACTAATTCAGGCAAAGTTTAAGTACAGCCTATGTTATGCAGACTTAAACAAAAGCAACACATATATACGCACAAGCCTATAGGTTTGCCAAACCATGTCAAAATTACACCAAATGTAGCCAGAGCCAAAATTGTAAATTTTAATAAATATTTAATTGTATAAATAATGTTAATTTTTAATTCTATCGCATCTCTATGAACTCTTTTGGGCTAAAGTGATGAAAGCTGAGTCAATCTAATTTAACTATTATTTAAAGAAAGGGGGGAACTGGAAAGACTATAATAGATCTAGCATTAACTACACTAGATCCAGGACCCATTTGGTGTCACCAAGACTTGCCTTCTCACTGGCCCTCATACTCCCTCCCATTCTTAGCTCTATTTCTCTGTAGGTGTTGGTCCCAATAGGAGCCCCAGGTTCACGTCTTTGCAGCATCCATCTGAAAGGCAAAAGATGGTCTTTCCTGACCCTCCTGCAGAGAAGTCCCAGACAATGACTCTGATTGGCCTGAACTGGATCACAAGTTCATTTTAGATATCTCAAAATATTATCTGTCTACAAAAATATCACTTGACAATCACTGAGTTTTAAAACATTAATAGAAATGGCCATGGGAAAGAAGTTGAGAGAGTAGAAGACCAATCTGAAGTACTCTATGTTTGCCTGAGGCAAAATACACCTTACGGAAGACAGAGTGTTTGAATTACAGAAATAGTCAAAGGTCATATCAAGAATAGACTTTCATCTTAAAGGGATTAATTTAACTTTTATTCTGAGAGCTAAGAGGACCACAGAAGGATTTCAATAGAGGAATGAGATAATCTGAATTGTTTTAGAAAGATTACTTTGGCGTGTGGGAATAGATTGAAGAGAATGCATTTTTAAAATAGAAACCAGAGAGAAGATGACAGCTGAGTATGTGGAAGCTGAGTACACTTGCCCTTGCCCCCAGCTCAGATTCTTGGCTGATCTTCTGACAAATAACCTGAGCAATGAATGAAATCTTAACTGATATGAAATTTTGAAACCAAGGAATACGGAAGACTCTTCTCAATGGGCAGTAAGGAGATTTTATAAGTAGAAGGGGAAATACCCCATATGTGGCACCTGCAGCAGCGGAGAGACTAGTCAGAAATTGCAGCTTTGTGGTTCCCTCCCACCCCAGGGCAGGGGGCCCCTGTCCTGTGCAGGGAATCCCCAGACCCTGGCCAGGAGGGACTTGAGAGGATATACAGAGTCGGGGAGACCCAGGCTACATACACAGCAAGAAGCACATCCATAGCTGCTGCACCAAACACCAGCCTGGAGAGTGACAGAGAGAGAGAGAGAGAGAGAGAGAGAGAGAGAGAGAGATACTCCATCTCCCAAAAGGGGCAGCAGCTGGGTTGGGTGGAGGCAGCCTGTGGCCATCCGTGACCGTGAGAGACTTTTGACTTTTTGGGGAGGTGATTTGTGCAGAGAACCGACAGTGATCAGTACTTGCAGTGGGGATGCCACAAAGAGACTTTTTAAAAGGGGAGCTGAAATGTACTAGGCAGGGACCCTGTGCACAGCTGCCCTGCCAGCAAAGAGACAAGACTGAAAGTGCAGTTTGTTCCTCCTGAACACAGCTGGGCAGGGACATCAGAAAGTTGCACAGCAAAGGGATTTCTGGACTCCAGCTCAATGCAGCTAGCAAACTAGGGGCTGTGCAAAACAGAGAGTTCAAGAGTGTGTCTACTTCAATGGGCTAGGAATTAGACAAGCAAAAGTTGAGCGCCTGAGATTATTTACAGCCATGAAGAACCCCCTCTCCCCAGCAGAGTTCAGACCTCTGGGAAGGAAAGGACACACCCAGCCCCTACCTCCTGCAGGACTGCAAGAACCATATCCAACAGGGAAGCTCTGCAAAAACAGTCAAGCCAGGCTCAAGAACCCCCTGCATGGTGCATATCCACAAAAGAAAGACAGAAAGAGAATCTCCAAAAGGTCCCATTTCAAACTTCTGTCAGGGGGACAAAATACACTGGTTCATAGGGCTCTGTTCCACTGAGGCCAGCAAGGCAGGAAGATCAGAAATTCGTACAGCAAGGAGTAATCAGAGCCCTGCCCAACCATGGCTCTCACACAAAGCTGCCATCAGCACCAAGCAGGAAAGAGCTGACCCTCTTACACAGATTGGCCTCTCCCTTGAAATGGACAACTAGTTCATCAGAAACTATGCATTAGTTGGTGGCTGATTGAGACTTGCAACCCTACCCCATCCTGTATGCTGTTGTACAGTTGCTGGCAGTACAAAGCAAACTAAACCAAACCCACACCAGCAAAGATACCCCCTATCACATCAGCAATATTAACAGTAAGTGAACAAAGATTAATAAGTGTGGAAAGAGATTAAGAATATTATAATATAGGAGATGTGATAGGGGTAGGGCTTGTGAGCCTCAGTCAGCCACCAACTAATGAGCCATCAATAATCAAAGCCCAAGTACAACAAGAGAGCCCACACAAAATGAATCAAGGTCATCCCTAGAGCATCCAGCTCAGGAGATCAAAGAGACTGCACAGTTGAGTCCTACAGAACTACCACAGAAAGCCACCCCATGAAGACAGGGGGTCAAATCAGAGCAATCTAATATGCAGAAGCAAACAAAAAGAGTGACCTAAAATGGGGAGACAAAAAAACAGTCCCAGTCAAAAGGAAACGAGGAATCCTCAGGAAGAATATTAAATGAAATAGAGACAAGCAATCTATCAGACATAGAGTTCACAATATGGTTATAAGGGTGTTCAAGAAACTCAGTAAGAACTACAAGGAACTTTATGGGAGATACATGGAACTCAGTGGGATCTACATCAGCATGAAAAAGGACATAAAAACTGTGAGTAAGACCCAGGAGGAAATGAAAAAGACACCTTAAATGAAGAATACACTAGAAAAAATTAAAAACAGGCTAGATAAAGCAGAGGACCAAATCAGTGAGCTGGAATACAAGGTAGAAAAAGCACCCAGTCAGAGCAGCAAAACAAAAAGGACTAAAAAAGAACAAGCATAGTTTATAGGAGCTCCATGGACAACATGAAATGTACCAACATTCACAACATAGGACTATCAGAAAAAAAAGAAAAAGAGAAAGGGATAGAAAATCTGCTTGAAAAAAATGACAGAAAATTTCCCTATCTGGAAACAAATGAGGGAAAAAGGTACACGTGTTCCAGAATCACAGAAGGTCCCAATCAAGATGAACCCAAGGAGACCCACTCTAAGATACATCATAATTAAAATGGCAAAATTTAAAGACAAATAGAGACTTTTACAGGCAGCAAGAAAGAAACAGCTAGTAACATACAAGGGAGTTCTGATAAAGCTATCAACTGATTTCTCAACAGAAACAGTATAAGCCAGAAGGGAATGGCAAGAAATATTCCTATTAATGAAAAGCAAAGACTAAAACCCAGATGACTCTACACAGCAAGGCTCTCGTTAAAAATGGAAGATGAAATAAAGGGCTTCCCAGACAAAAAGAAAAAAAAAAGCTAAATGAGTATATCTCCACCAAAACAGTGTTACAAAAGATGCTAAAGGGACTGATTTAAGAAGAAGCAATAAAGAGAGAGAGGAACAAAGATACAAAAAGGAAAAGTGGCAACGAACAAGTACCTGTCAATAATAACCTTAAATGTAAATTGATTAAATCCAATCAAAAGGCATAGGATGGCTGAGTGGATAAGAAAACTCGATCTGTATATATGCTGTCTACAAGAGACCCACCTCAAAACTAAAGACCTACACAGGCTGAAAGTGAAGGGATGAAAAAAATATTCCAAGCAAATGGACATTAAAAAAAGCTGGGGTAACAATATTTGTATCAGACAAAATAGACTTCAAAACCAAGGCCATAACAAGAGACAAAGGTATTAATATCACTACATAATACTTAAGGGAGTGGTCTAACAAGAGGATATAACCCTAGTAAACACATATGTACCCAATGTAGGAGCACCTAAATGCATATGGAAAATCTTGGGAGGACCTAAGAAGAAGATCAACAGCAATATAGTCATTGTAGGAGAGTTTAACACTGCATTGTCAACAATGGATAGATTTTCCAAACAAAGAAATCAACAAGGATGTTGTGGCATTGAACTACACTCCAGATCAAATAGACTTAATTGATACTTACAGAATATTTCACCCCAAAAAACCAAAGTATGCATTCTTTTCCAAAGCACATTTGGAAATGGATCATTTTCAAAGATAGACCATGTGATCACAAAATATGCCTTAAAAAATTCAAAAATATTGAAATCATATCAAGCACTTTCTCAGACTGCAAGAGCCTGAAACTAGAAACCAACCTCAGGGGAAAACTCAAAAACATTCAAACTCATGGAGACTGAAAACATGTTTTAAATAATGAATGGGTTAATAATGAGATCAAGAAAAAAAATCAAAAAATATCTGGAAACAAATGAAAATGAACACACAGCAACCCAAACCTATGTGATGCAGCTAATGCAGTCCTGAGAAGGAAGTTCATAGCAATATGGGCCTACCTAAAGAAGGTAGAAAAATCTCAAAATAACACCTGACCCTACACCTAAAAGAACTAGAGGAACAACAAACAAAGCTCAGAGCAAGTAGAAGGAGGAAATAATCAAGATCAGAGCAGAATTAAATGACACAGAGACTTAAAAAAAACAATCCAAAGAATCAATAAATCCAGGAACTCATTCTTTGAAAAGATAAATAAAACAGACAAACCTTTCACCAGGCTCATTGAGAAAAGACAGGACCCAAATAAATAAAATCAGCAATGAAAGAGAAATAACCAATACCACAGAAATTCAAAGGACTGTAAGAAATTACTATGAACAACTGTATGCAAAGAAACTGGACAACCTGGGTGAAACAGATAAATTTCTGGAAACATACAATCTCCCAAAACCCAATCAAGAAGAAGCAGAAAGCCTGAACAGACTGATAACAACTAGAAGTAATCACTAGCGGTAATTTTGAAGAAGTAATCAAAAAACTCCCAGTACACAAAAGCCCTGGAGCAGATGGCTTCACAGGCGAACTTTACCAAACATTCAAAGAAGAACTAACACCTATCCTTCTCATACTATTCCAAAATATTCAAGAAGAGGGAAGACTCCCAAACTCCTTTTCCAAGGCCAGTATTATCTTAATTCCAAAAACCGGTAAAGACACAACAAAGAAAGAAAATTACAGGCCTATATATCTCTGATAAACATAGATGCTAAAATCCTCAACAAAATATTGCCATCAAGATCCAGTAAAACATTAAACAGATCATACACCACAATCAAGTGAGATTTATCCCAGAAATGCAAGGATGGTATAACATTCACATATCAATAAACATAATACATCACATAAGCAAAGTGAAAGACAAAAATCACATGATCACATCAATAGATGCTTAAAAAGCATTTGATAAAATCAAGCACCCACTTATGACAAACACACTCAGAAAAGTAGGAATAAAGGGATCATATCTCAACCAAATAAAGGCCATATATGAGAATCCTACTGCTAACATCATACTCAATGGGCAAAAACTAAAAGCGTTTCCCTTAAGATCAGGACCAAGACAAGGGTGCCTTCTTTCACCACTTCTATTCAACATAGTATTAGAAGTCCTAGCCACAGTGATCAGACAAGACAAAGAAATAAAGGCACCCAAATTGAAAATGAAGAAGCAAAACCGTCATTATTTGCAGACAACATGACAGTGTATATAGAAAACCCTATAGTCTCCACCAAAAAACTACTTGACCTAGTAAGTGAATTTGGCAAAGTAGCAAGAAACAAAGTCAATATTCAGAAGCCTATGGCATTCCTGTACACCAACAATGAATTATCAGAAGGAGAAATTAAGAAAAAATCCCATTTATATAGCAAAAAGAAAAATAAAGTACCTAGGAATATCTTTATCCCAGGATGTGGAAGACCTGTACTCAGAAAACTACACAACACTGAGGAAAGAAATTGAGGAAGATACAAATAAATGGAAGCTTATACCATGTTCATGGATTGGAGGAATTAACATCATTAAAATGTACATATTAACCTGAAGCAATCTACAGATTCAATGCAATTCCTATTAAAATACTAATGGAATATTTCACAGATCTAGAATAAATATTCAAACAGTTTATATGGAACCAAATGACCCCAAATAGCCTCAGCAATCCTGAGAAAGAAGAACAAAGTAGGAGGGATCACAATATCTAATATTAAACTATACTACAAGGTCACTGTAATCAAGACAGTCTGGTACTGGCACAAGAACAGACACATAGATCAACGGAACAGAATAGACAGCCCAGAAATATACCTATGTCTCTATGGGCAGTTAATATTTGACTACAGGGGCACAACTATAAATGGAGTAAAAACAGTCTCTTCAGTAAATGCTATTGGGAGAATTGGACTGGTACATGCAAAAAAAATGAAAATAGACCACTAACTTACACCATGCACCAGAATAAAATCAAAATGGATACAGGACTTAATATAAGTCATGATGTCATAAAAGTCCTAGTGGAAAACACAGGCAGTAAATTTTCAGACATCCCATGTAACAATATTTTTGCCACTAAATCTCCTAGGGCAAGGGAAATAAAGGAAAAAATAAACAAATTGAACTACATCAAATTAAAAGTTTCTACAAAGCTAAAGAAACCATCATCAAAATGAAAAGGGAGACCTGGCTGGTGTGGCTCAGTGGTTGAGTGCCAGGCTGCAAATCAAAGGGTTGCCAGTTCGATTCCCAGTCTAGGGCACAGGCCTGGGTTGCAGGCCAGGTCACAGGGAAGAGGCGTGCAAGAGGCAACCACACATTGATGTTTGTCTCCCTCTCCTTCTCCTTCCCTTCCCAACTCTAAAAAATAAATAAACAAAATATTTTTTAATAAATGAAAAGGGAAACAACCATATGGGAGAACATATTTGCCAATTATACCTGGGACAAGGGTTTGATCTACAAAATATATAAAGAACTCTCATGACTCCACACCAGGAAGACAAGCAATTCAATTAACAAATGGGTAAAGGACCTGAATAGACACTCCTCCAAGGAGGACATACAGATGGACCATAGACATATGAAAAGATGCTCAGCATCACTAACCATCAGAGAGATGCAAATTAAAACCACAATGAGATATCACCTCATACCTGTCAAAATGGCTATCATTAATAAATCAACAAAGAAGTGCTGGCAAGGATGTGGAGAAAAGGGAACCCTAGTTGGTGGGAAAGCCAAATGGTACAGCCACTGTAAAAAACAGTATGGAATTTCCTCAAAAAGTTAAAAATGGAACTGCCTTATGACCCAGTGTTCCATTACTGGGAATATACCCTGAGAATCCTGAAATACCAATTTGAAAGAACTTCTGCATCCCAATGTTCAAAGCAGTGCTATTTACAATGGCCAAGTGCTGGAAACAGCTCCGGTGCCCATCAGTAGATGAGTGGATTAAAAAATGTGGTACATTTACTCAATGGAACACTACACAGCAGAAAGAAGTCCTACCTTTTGCAACAGCATGGATAGTGCTGGAGACTAATTACACTAAGTGAAATAAGCCAATTGGTGAAAGACAAATAGCATATGAACTCACTTATAACCAGAATCTAATGAACAAAATAAACTAATGAGAAAAATAGGACCAGAGACCCATGTCTCTGATCCTGGAACAGACTGATAGCTGTAGGAAGAAAGGAGGGAGGAAGGGAATGGAAGAAGGAAGAGGAAAGGATTAGTCAAAGAATGTGTATGAATTACTCATGAACATGGACAATAGCGAGGGGATTGACTGTGGGAGAGAGGGGTGGGCTAGGTGGAGGGGGACAAAAGGGAAAAAAATGGGACAACCATAATAGAATAAACAATAAAATAAAATAGAAACAAATTAGAAGGATATTGAAGTTATCCACAGTTTTTAAAAAATCTTAACTTGTACTAAGGGAAATATAAGACAATTAGAAACATGGAATGGACTGAAGAGGTTTTAAGAAGGTGGTACCTACAGTAACTGGATTGTGTATGAAGTGCTCAAAATGGAAGAGGGTTCAGTATGACTCACTGATTTCTGGCTTAGGGAACTTGGAGGAAAGTGATGCTATTCACTAAGAGAATTCAGGAACAGAGGCAGATTGGAAGGAATTGATTATAAATTCAGTTTAACACATTAAACAAGAATTATCTATAGATAAAAATAAAGGTCAATTCATACTGTGAATTCAGCTGTAAGGCCAACTTTAATCACAAAGTCATAATGTCAGATGATTAGTACATAAATATATTAAGATCACTTCTCAGGACAAAGGTAGATCTAGGAGCAGTGAGCAGGACAGTAAGCCATATGACATTTTTAATAAATGTGGAGGAGAGGCAAGTTAGTAAATAACCCCAACTAGAATGGAATAGATGGTATTCTAGCCATATGGCAAGAGCCCCAAAGGAGGACCAGCATAGAAGAACAAATGCTTTGAAGTGGTACTAAGAACAAAATGGATGCTGACCTCACCCCTTCCCAGATCTGTGGTTCATCACACTGAAGAGGAGCACAGTCACTTGGTCAGGACACTAAGGGGGTGAGGACTTTGGAGGAAAGCCAGATGCTCTAGTGAAGATTTCTTTCTTTTTGGCTCTCCAGCATCCAAACCCTAGGTGGGGTTTGGGAGGAAGAAAAGGGGCCAAAGAAGGAGCAGACTCTCCTTCTCCAGCCCCTGTAAAGAGAGCCCTCACCTACGGCCATAGGTTCAGCCAACTCCGTGTCCTACACTCCACCTTGAGGCAGTCACCAAAAGGTACAACCAGCTTGAGAAATTCTTCAAGGCACAGGCAGCAGTTTAAATAATGAGTAGGACATGAGGCACATTGTAAACACCAACTATTTCAATATATGATATCCGCTAGCATCATGAGGATAGGACATACTCCAAACACTCACTTCACGCCTAAGAGTACCATTTTTCGTCATGTGAATGTATTCTTCCGTCTGCCCTAACTTGACAATTTGGGTTAGGGTATATGGTGGAGGGAGAGAGGTATGACCATTTAATAACAGCTTCTGGTATAATTGTAAACATAAAACATCTTGGTGTTTTTAATTATAAAATATTAATTTTCACATATATTTCATTATTAAACTAGAGAACCTAGATGGCTGAGAATGCGGTGGTAGCAGTGACAGAGGTTGCGACCCATTAGCAGTCCCTAAATTGACTCAGTGCCAGACTTGGGCTCTGATTCCAGCTGTGACTGCCCAGCTTTCCTGGTTCCTGCTAATTTTCTGAGTCTGATTCTCAAGACCTTCCCATTTTCGGATATCTTTGCAATAAATTTATTTTCTGTTTAAGTTAACCAAGGTTGTTTAGCACTTTTATCAGTGAATTGAATGGAAATGCAAATCCAAACTACAATGAGATACCACCTCACACCGGTTACAATGGCCATTATTAATAAGACAAGTAATAACAAGTTTTGGAGAGGTTGTGGAGAAAAAGGAACCCTCATTCACTGCTGGTGGGAATGTAAACTGGTGCAGCCACTGTGGGAAACAGTATGGTGGTTCCTCAAAAAATTAAGAATAGAGTAACCATTTGAGCCAGCAATACCTCTTCTAGGGATCTGCTGAAAAACTTGAAAACATTTATTCGCAAAGATATGTGCACCCCTATGTTCACTGCACATTACTCATGGTGACCCAGACATGGAGGCAACCAAAGTGTCCTTCAGGAGAGGACTGGACAAAGAAGATGCGGTACATATATACAATGGAACACCTACTACTCAGCCATAAGAAAAGACAAAGTACTGCCATTTGCAACAACATGGATGGACCTTGGGAACATGTATTTTTAATGCTGGATTGATAAAGGGGGCCAAATACATGACGACAGAGATGATTTGACTGTGGGTGGTGGGTGCACAATGCAATATACCAATCATGTATCATGGAAATATATTCCTGAAACCTATATGATCTTATTAACCAATGTCACTCAAATAAATTTAAATAAAATAAATACATACATACATACATCAAAAAAATCTACAACAACAATGACAAATTTTTTATGCTTTCGCAAATTACAACAGCTAGTGGACTGAGTTGCCAGGTAAGAGTGAGGCTCATATCAAGATGACTGTAACCAGCATTCTGCGACCCATTAAAGAAGCAGAGCAAGATGACAGCAAGTGATGCTGCCTGTCCTCAGATTTAAAATCACATGACTCCTGCTCTACTTCTACTTTTACACAAAACTTTTTAATCCATTTGCTTCTACTCTATACTCTGTAAATCTGTCAATAAGACATTATTAGGCTAGGAGGCCTAGGACTATGTCTGTCTGGTTCCACATCATCATCTCCAGCAAATAGCACATAAGTAGGCATATAATAAATGCTTTTTGAACTAATGAATGAATTAGATTGTTGACCCAAGTGCCAAGCACTCTATCGTTACATCACCCACTTACCAACACATAGCGCAAATTCAACAGAAAAATTCTGAAGTATTCTCATGTCATTTTCAGACTCTTTTTCTTGGTTATATACAAAATTATTATGTCATAGGTTAAGGACTTAGAGCAAACTCTAACAAATGAAATTATAAGTAAGATATTAAGAATATTGTAAAAATAAATATATCAGTACACAAAATCTCTTAAGATTCACTGATGTGCGGACAAGCTCCAGATATCCATTCACTATGGGTACTACATTTCTATCAGTTGGATGCACTTTGCTGTATTTGGGCAGGGGGTGTTAGCTGGGAGGTTTGGGGGATGTTACATGACTACCAGCAAAACAGCAGTTGTGTAATTTAAACAGAAAAGCCTTGACATGTACAGAAGAAACATTTCTAAAATATTAATTTCCACAGAAACTTTAACAATAAATTGTGCAATAGAAATAAGTAATATTCTAAGTATATTTTGCATAATAAAATTCTTACAAATATATGTCTTTTAGCAAATGCTTGTGAATACCTTAGAGAAATGGGGTACAGATTTGTAGCCCTTAAGAATTTCAAAAAATAATTAGTTCTAAGTGCAAACAAATGTACTTTTACTCTCCTAGTATTATAAGTTCTACTACTTCAGCAACCTTAAGTTATTTGGAAACTATACATTTACAGTTCAGCTGAAGAACAGCTTGTGGAATTATTCTGCCCCTCTTTAACTGTCTTCCTATCTTTTGTTTCAGTGAAATGACTTTTTCTCAGGAAAATCCTGAATGTTATTGCAAAATTATATCTTCCTTAATATTTCTGCGGCTCTGTATCCCTGTTAATACTCTCCTTTGGGAAACCCTTTCTTCCATTTGAGGAGAAAGAGGTAGGTTTGAGACCTGACTCAGGCTGTAGGTAAGACAACAGACAATTCACTTGTATTGTTGAATTGTCATAAGTAAAGGAGGAACAATGACATCTACCCTATAGGGCTATTGTGAGAAAAAATAAGACACCATATGTAGCAGTTCTCTGCTTTATAGATACATTAGTGTACATCTGGCAACTAAAATTTCAGCTCAGTCTGTCAAAGATCTCTCTTCCTTACGTTTATCTTCAACTTTTATGGAAACATCTCCAACCCAGCATTAAAAATACATATTCAGTTCCCTCTTTTATGAAGCACTGTGCTAGCAGCTAAAGATCCAAAAAGAAATAGTCAAAGGGGAAGGAGAAAATCATATGGTCTCAGCTGTCCCTTTATATTTAACAGAACAACCTTGCGACATGTTGTGTACAAGTATAATCAAAAGGCTTGACATTTAACCTAAACTTTCTCTCATGTTTCTCTGTTTATGTTCTTTGACTTGCTGAATTTCAAGAATGCCAAGAGAAAAATGTGTACTTTATTCAATTAAAAGCTTTTGTAGCACTGAACTTGATATAGAACATTGTGCCCTCAGAGATAATAAACCATCCTTCCTATCAATATGCTTAAAATCATAGTGTAATATAATACTGAACATATAGTATTTCTTAATCTCAATATACGAAAAGGTTGACAGAATCCCTCAAGTCCCTGCCACCTCCATGGACTGCCTAACTTTATCAGAGATCCATAAGAGCATGTTCCTGGTCCTAAGCCCCTAAGACTTCACCTATGTCAGGTGAGCTTGGAAAGACAGTGCAAAATGCATGCATAAATACTTTGCCAAAATTAGAGTCCGACTCTCCATGTGTCCTCTGTACCTTAGTCTAGTGCCTGCTAGGCTTCCCAAGGGTCAGAGGGGAAATAGCCCCGGAACTTTCTTACCAGCCATATTTGAGAGAATGGAGGGCAATGGAAAGGAAGGGAAGGAAAATGAAGATGAAAGAAAGAGATCCAAAATAGATGACCATTCCCAATAAAAATCTTGTGAAAAAGAGCACTTTCCACTTCTTTACACTTCCCTCACAAACTGTCCCCTTTATGCCAAGTTCTAGTTGTATGCATCTGAAGACTCCATTACAGATCAGTTGCTTTTCCCTAGAAGGAAGGGACAGGCAAGCACAAGTTCCCTGACCACACACAGAGTCCAGAGTAAGCCGCTAAAATACCAGTCTAACCTCTTCAATCATGTATTCTTTTATGAAACTCAGTCCAGAAATAATAAAACTATTTACAAAGGGGAAATGTAAATAGCTATTGTTTTAAATTTACATGCAAAAATTATTTGGCATTGCCCATATATGCCATATCCACTAAGCTTTTGTTTTAGTTTCATTTTTAGTGAGCTAAGAGAACACAAACATCTCCCTATTGAATGTCTTTAGTATCTCTCAAACACAATTTTAATGAATTAAGTTGGGTCAAAATACATGTGAAGACTGGCTTTTGGAGATTAATTGCTGTCAATTAATTAACATCTTTGTAATTAATAACAAAGATGATATCAAAGGAAGAAAACTCCATATGCAGTCCTACTGAAACCACACTCTATCAGCGCTGGAAGGAACTCTGAATTCACGAACCCCAGTGCTTTGCAGTTGCCCTCTGTACTGTGGTGAAGGGGTTTGGGAATTACTGAGAGATAAAGGGGTTGCTTCATGGACGGGACAGTATTGTCCCATCCCATCCTGCCCATAACTTCAGCTCTGTCCCACCAATGAGGTTTCTGCACTTTTTTTAAAGAAAGGAGTCCCATTGTTAAATATAAATTTGAAAACTAATGAACTACTCATTTTACAGGCAAGGAAAGGTCCAGATAATTTGTCCGACCTGCTTAATGGCGTGTCAAAATGAATGCAATCTTCCCATTCCATGATACTATACTGCCTCCTTTCCAAAAACATTTAACAGAACCCACTACATAGGGACAGAGAGAACCTGTGTACACTTACAATATCTTGTTCTATCTCAAAATTTTTTCATTATTCTATTCTTACAAAATACTACTTGTAAATAAGAAATCAAATTGAGTCTGTCTAATAATGTAGCCACCAGCAATATGATTTAAATTTTAATTAATTAAAATGAAATAAAGTAAAACATCCAGTTCCTCAGTCACACTTGCCACATTTCAAGCATTCAAAAGATACACGTGGCTACTATTTGGACAGACAGACATGAAACAGTTCCATCCCTGAAGAAAGTTCCGTTGCAAAGTGATGGTGTAGACAGGATCCCAGCACTGTCTAAACAAAACAGCATTTGAGTCATGTGTCACAAATGCCACCAAGAGACACTATCCCCTCAATTTAGTATTATATTCCCTTTCAAAAAATAGGGCAAAATATATACTTTACTCCATACTTTCTTCTATTTAGCTGAAAGTAAAAACATAAGTCTTGTAGCAACTTTGGAATTTATCCTGCCATACTACTCAGCAGAGTCAATCATATCAAAGCAGAAAGTTTATATAGCGGGAAAATATTTTTCAACTGTAATTATTAATATTTTCCTTAATACAATTTTTATATGAAGCAAATAAAAACAGCATTGCCAAGGTTTTTAAATAGGGTTAGGTGAGATATCTAGCAACTCTATACTCATACTTTAAGTTCATCATTATTCTCCACAAGAATCAATCCAAGTAAGGAGAGTTGTTTTTTCATAACTGAAGAGGAATTACTAGAGTAATTCATTACATTCGATGATTACATACTTTTCTGACAATACTCTAAAGCAGGGGGGGTCAAACTCATTTTCACTGGGGGCCACATCAGCCTTACAGTTGCCTTCAAAAGGCCAAATGTAATTTTAGGACTGTATAAATGTAACTACTGCTTAACAGTTAAGCGAGAGCTCGGCACTGCCGCTGGGTAGAAACAAGGTACCGGGCCGGATAAAACAAGGTGGAGGGCCGTATTCGGCCCGCGGGCCTTGTGTTTGCCACCTGTGCTCTAAAGGACCATAAAGCATTTGAGAAAATAATATAACCATTAAAAAGATTTCAGTTTAATGTAAGGACTGATCGCAAAGTGAATCAAACAGAATTGCTTTAGATGTTCTTCGGGAACATAGTAAAAGATAAATAGTTATTTTAGAGTCAAAAACATCTTAAAATGGAATTAAATGAAACAGAAGTACTCTAATATAAAAATGATATCAGAAACAGAAAGAAAGGAATTTGGGAAAGTTTATAGCAAGACCTCGTTTCCTGGCATTAATAAGGTTTTACTTGAAGGTGAATATAAAGTTTAACACCTTTATTATTTTTGCTGGAACTCTAAAAGTATGGTTATTTCCTTATTTAATAAGACTGGTAAATATCTGATACTTAAGAGTTACATTATCAGATACTTTAAATGCCCACTTTTGGTAACGTCCTTATTAAAATATGTAGGGCAGTTTCCCGTGTATTTAGTGGCTTTAAGATTGCTTTAAGTTTAGTAGCTTTAAGTTTATTTAGACTAATACCAGGGATTTACTCACTTAGTAAACCTTGCACACTATGTGCCAGGTACTGTAGCAAGTGCTAGAATACAAAGATAAAACTGTTAAGTTTCTTGCCCTCAAGAAGTTCAGTCTATTTGGGGAGACAAATTTACAAATTGACAACACAGTAGTAGTAGTAGTAGTAGTAGTAGTAATAGCAGCTATTAAGCAATTATTATGTATCAACTTACACTATCATAAATGTTATGATAAAACTATATAAAGAGTATACAAAAGAGGATCCCTAATCCAGACGGAGATAAGGGAGGTTCTCCAGAGACGGTGAAGCACAAGTTCGTCTTGAAGAACAAACCTGAGTTAGCCACAGAGAAGGAGAATGGCCTTCTGACAGAGTGAAAAGGCAAGAGAACTTAGGTGCACACACAAAGGAAAGGCCTTGGAGAGAGACAAGCAGATTCTTACCATGTGGAGAAGACAGGTGGCCAGAAGAAGGCTAACAGTGGTGAGAGGCATGGCCAGAGTCTAACTACTTCCATCTGGACTCAGTTTCAGCTTTTTATCTAACCTAACTCTTCACACAGTTTTATTCTTTCACTTCTGTGTGTATTTCATTTTAAAATTGTAAATATAATTGTGGGAATTTTTAACTTATCCTAATTGTTTTGCTTTTCCCTTTGTTATTTTTAGCTTCTTTTGCATTTCTTTTATTTACTTTCCATTATATTAACTCATATTTCTTTAGAATGCAATCTTAACATATTCTCAAGTGTAAATCATTTTTCATTGACTTATCTATACAGTAAGGGATGTGAACAACCTAATCTGGGAACATCCATATGAGACAACTGGCAGTTTGGAGGCTTTTTCCTTCCTGCCCCAATCACCCTTCTACTCATATATCCAATTCCTTCAACAACTGGATCTGTCCTCCCAGAAACCCATCCTACAGCTCAGTTCAAGATGACTCTGCAGCCTTGGGTGGTATGGCTCCACCCCCCCATCCCCCCACCCCTCGCGGCATCCCACAATAGTTCCTAGAATTCATAAATTCAAAATACTACATCTTTCCCTATGTCCATCCATGGACTTGCTGATGAATTCTACTAAACATTTAAAAAAGAATTAGTACCAATCTTTATTAAACTCTCCCAAAAAATAGAAAAGGAAGGAACACTTCAAAACTCATTTTACAGATCCAGCATTACCATAATACCACAGCCAGACGAGGGCACTATAAGAAAAAAATAGTACAGGCCAATATTCCTGATAACACAGATGCAAAAATCCGCAACAAGATATTAGCAAACTATATTCAACAATACATTAAAAGGGTTACACCACATAATCAAGTGGGATTTCTTCCAGGGATGCAATGATAGTTCAATGCTCAAATCAAACAATATGATACAACACATTAACAAAATAACATTTAGATTAAAAAAATCTTTTGATCATCTCAATTAATGCAGAAAAAAATTGGCAAAATGACCTTTCATAATAAGAACTCTCAACAAACTGTGCATAGAGGGAACATACTTCTACATATAAAGACCAGATACAGCAAGCCCACAGCTAACATCATACTCGGTGGTAAAAAGCTGAAAGATTTTCCTCTAAGATCAGGAACAAGAAAAGAATGCTCACTCTCACTACTTTCATTCAATGTAGTACTGAGAGCAATTGGCAGGAAAAAGAAATAAAAGGCATCCAAACCAGAAAGGAAGACATAAAATTGTGTCTGTAGGTGACATGATACCTAAAGAGTTCACCAAAAGCCTGTTAGAACTAATAAACAAGTTAAGGTTTCAGGATACAAAAATCAACATATAAAAAAATCATTTGAATTTCTGTACACTAACAACAAACTATTTGAAAGAAAAATTAAGAAAACAATACAATTTATAATAGCATCAAAAAGGACAAAGTACTTAGGAAAAAAATTTAACTGAGGTAAAAGATCTTTATGCTGAAAACCGTAAAACACTGATTAAAGAAATTGGAGAAGACACAAATAAATAGAAAGGTATTCCATAATCATGGATCAAAAGAATTAACATGCTTAAAAATGTTCATACACTCAAAGCAATCTATGGATTCAATGCAGTCTTTATCAAAATACCAATGGCATTTTTATCATAAATACAATGAACAACCCTAAAATATGTGTGGAACCATAAAAGATCCCAAGTAGCCACAGCAACCTTGAGAAAGAACAACATTGGCAGCATCACACTTCTTGATTTAAAACTCCATTACAAAGCTAGAGTAATAAAAGCATATGGTACCAACACATAAAACAGACTCATAGATCGATGGGAGAGAATAGAGAGCCCAGAAAGACACCTGCACATATAGGAGCAATTAATTTAAAACAAATAAGCTAACAATATACAATGGAGAAAAGTAGGTCTTTTCAAGTAATGATGTTGGAAAACTGGAGAGTCACAGGCAGAGAAGTGAAACTGGACCCATATCTTTCACTATACTCAAAAATAAACTCAAAATGGACTAACAACTTGAATGTAAGACCTGAAACCATAAAACTCCTAGAAGAAAACATAAGCAGTAAATTCCTTGACATCAGTCTTGGTAATCATTTTTTTGGATTTGACATCAAAAGAACAACAAAACAAAAAAATAAATATGTGGGACTACATCAAACTGCAGAGCAAAGGAAACCATCAACAAATAAAATGTGAGAAAATATTTACAACCAACATATCTGATCAGGGATTAATATCTAAAATACATAAAGAACTCATAATTCAATTAAAAATCTAATTAAAAGTGGGCAAAAGACCTGAATAGACATTTTCCCAAAGAATACCTACAACTAGCCAACAGGTGTATGAAAAGGGGCTAAACATCACTAATCATCAGAGAAATCCAAATCAAAACCACAATGAACATCACCTCACACCTGTTAGGATGTCTATTATCAAGAAGACAAGAAATAACTACTAGCAAGGATGTGGATAAAAAGAACCCCTGTACACTTTTGGTGGGAATATAAACTGGTACAGCCACTATGTAAAATCATAAGGCAGTTCCTCAAGAAATTAAACATAGCACTACGATGTGATCTAGCAATGCCACATATCCAAAGAAGAGGAAATCACTGTCTCAAAACCTATCTGTACTCCCATGTTTTTAAGGCTAAATAATGTTCCATCATTTATATAAATATATTTATATAATGGGACATTATTCAGCCTTTAAAAAAGAAGAAAATTCTGCCATTTATGCTTGCATGGATGAACCTGGAGGACATTATGCTCAGTGAATAAGCCAAGCAGAGAAAGACAAATACTGCATGGTATCACTTATAGGTGGGATCTCTAAAAAAAAAAAAAAAAGTGTAATTCATAAAAAAAGTACAATAGTGATGGCCAGGGGCTGCGATTAGGGGAAGTAAGGAGAGGCTGGTAAAAGGGTACAAACTTTAAATTATAAGATGAATAAGGCCTAAGAACCTAATGTATAACATGGTGACTACAGTTGATAATACTGTATTGTATAAATGAAATTTGCTAGAGAGTGAAACTTAAGTGTTCTCACCAAAAATAAGTAAGTATGTGTGATGATGGATGTGTTAAGTAACCTGGTGGTGGGGATCCTTTCACAATGTAGACGTGCATCAATCATCATGTTGTACATTTTAAATAGATATTATTTTATTACTCAATTATACCTCCATAAAGCTGAAAAAATAAAGTAGTATAATATCATTTGAAGGTAGACTGTAAGCAGCTAAAGTCGGATGTTTCAAACCTTAGATGACTACCAAAAAGGAAAAGAAGCATGGCTTATGGGCCATAGTTAAGACAAAATGAAAATATTTTTAAAAATTAATCCAAAAGAAGTTGGGTCCTATGATAGAGGGAAAAAAGAATTGATGAATCAAATAGAAAAAAAACTAACAAAACGTAAATATAATTCCAATCATATCAATAATTACATTAAATATAAATGGTCTAAACCTTCTAATTAAGAGATTTTCAGAATAGTTTTTTAAAGCAAGACCCAATAATGTTTTTTCTACATGAAATCCACTTGAAATATAAAGACATAGATAAGCTAAAAATAAAATGATGGACAGAATATCTCATGAAGACAATAACTGTAAAAAAGTTGGAATGCCTAATAAATATCCATCACACAGAGTAGACATAAAAATGAGCCATATTAGCAGGTATATTTACTAATGATAACTAAGTATAACAATCTGAAATGTTTATACATCCAATATTAGAGCTGCAAAATGCATGAAGCAGAATATGACAGAAATGAAAGAAGAAACAGACAAATCAAAAAGCATACTGGAAATATCAGTAATTGATAGAACAAGTAGACAAAGTCAGTAAGGCTATAGAAGACTTGAACAACACCATAAACTAATTTTACCTATTTGATTTTTATAGAACATCCTAAAAAACAATAGATGAAAACACATTTTTTCTAAATACACAGTAAATATTTGCCCAAAAAATCATATCCTGGGTGATAAAACAAGTCACAATGAATTTAAAAGGCGATTTAAGTGTATAATTACAAGTGAGCCAAAATGTCAACATGGCCTTGGCAAGTCATTTCATTTATTATTACTTCTATAAAACTAAGAATCCCAAAGCACCAATCAGAAAGAATATATGCATCTCTGTAATCATAACAGCATTAACACAATAGCCAAGATCTGAAAACAAAGTGCCCATTAGTAAAAGAGTGGATAAAAAAATGCTGTGGCACATTTACACAATGGAATACTATGCAGCTGAAAAAAGAAGGAGCTCCTGCCCTTTGAGACAGTGTGGATGGACCTGGGGATTATTATGTTAAGTGAAATAAGCCACTCAAGGAAAGACAAATACCATATGATCTAACTTATATGTGGAATCTAATGAGCAAAATAAATTGACAAACAAAATAGAGTCACAGGCATGGATAGGAACAGATTGACAGATCTCAAAAGGGAGGGGATTGTGGGACTGGATAAAAGTGGTGAAGAGATTAACCAAAAAATTTATATACATGGCCCAAGGACACAGTCAGTGAATAGTGTGGTGAGGGCCAGAGGAGGAGGAGTAGGGGCTGGGTGGGAGGTGGCACAGAGGAGGGGGGAAATGAGGGATATCTGTAACAGTGTCAACAATAAAAAATAAAAATAATTAAATCAAAAACCCAGAATAACAATATAGCCTTACAAATTTTATAAGGATTATGTTAATTCTTAAATTAAAACTCTTAGAAGTGGGGAGCAAACTGGGTGGAGGGGGGCAAAGGAGGAATATTGACATACTGTAATAGCATAAACAATAAAATACTTTTTAAAAATAAGAGCCTGACACATGGAAGATGGTTTTATTGATTATGTCATTGTCATTATTCTTAACCTGGATTAAAGACCTCCCAAAGTAGGTCAAAACTGCTTGCCTTCAGCCCTTCCCGATGTGGTTCTGTTGGCTGGGGTGTGGACCCATAAACCAAAAGGTTGCCTGTTTGCTTCCTGGTCAAGGCACATGACTAGGTTATGGGTTCGGTCCCTGGTTGGGTAGGTAGGAGAGGCAACTGACCGATGCATCTCTCCTTCCCTCTCTCCCTCCCTTCCCCTCTCTCTAAAATCAATAAGCATGTCCTCAGATGAAGTTTTTTTTTTTAAACTGCTTACCTTTGAATATATATGTATATAACATCTTCACTGGTAACCTGATCTCAACCAAGAAAAAAATAAAACACAAGAATCCTCATGCATCTACCATCAGTGTTTTGGCCAAGTAATTCTAGTTCTTATACCAATGTAAGTAACATAAACATATTTTAAATAATATAAAAATATCTGTTTACAAGTAATTGCAAATAAAGTAAAAGCAAAGTTAATCCACTCGAGTGAATCAGGGAATCTCATTTCCAGCACTGAATGTCCCTGTGGTCACATGTCAGCTCTAATGTTTAGTTTGCAACTAAAATGTTTCTCCTCCATTTAGAATATATTGTCTTTAATGTTTCAACCAATCTAGAGCTCTCAGAAAAAGAAAAAGCTGTTTATAGTATATGGCAAATGAGAAGGAATGATAAGCAACTACAAAATGCAATAGCTAAAATACTCACAGAAAATAAGAAAATGAATAAAGGTTGAAAATTACTTACAGGTGTCATATTCTACAGAGGTATATTCTACAAATGTCTTGGTTATTCAGACTTGCCATTTTACTCTTTTTTATTTTTAAAGATTTTATTTATTTATTTTTAGAGAGAGGGGAAGGGAAGCAAAAAGAGAGAGAAACATCAATGTGTGGTTGCCTCTTGCACGACCCCAGCTAGGGTCCTGGCCCACAATCCAGGCTTGTCCCCTGACTGGGAATCGAACCAGCGACCCTTTAGTTTGCAGGCCAGCACTCAATCTACTGAGCCACACCAGTCAGGGCCATTTTATTCCTTAACAATGTCTCTTACAATAATTTGAAAGAAAATTAACTGGATTATTTATTTAATCCACTCCTCTGCTTCATCAAGACAAATGATATTTCCAGCTCTCAATTGGTCTCAAGAAATATACCTTCTTTCTCAAGTTTAAAAATTAATGATATATTGGGTTTGGCTGGGGTAGGGTAGAGGAGTGGGGATAATACAGACAACTGTAATTGAACAACAATAAAATAATTTTTTTAAAAATTAATGATAACTGCGGGTTGGCATGTCATAGATGGCTAATTAGTGAGAGCAACGAGAGCACACACTACCTCACTGTAGAAACCAAAAAAAAAAAAACAGGTACATGCTGATTCATTCCCATATTTGTAACCAGAATGTACTAAACTTTATCCTAAAAAGAAGCATATTCTGGCTTTACTTATAGCACATGACAATGCACAGTGGGAATGGTTGTGGATAGTGGACATTAAAGGGTTTAGACTCTTACCTACTTGGCTTTGAATTCTAGTTTCGCCTCTTACTAGTTGCATGACCTTGTTAAGCACTTAGCATCCTTGACTCTCCCTTTCATCATCTGTAAAATAGCAATGATAATAGTTACTTCCTTTATTGTACTTTTTCATTACCATAAGCCCTGCCTATACCCTCTGCCACCTCCACCCACCCCCACCCTTCACAATAAGCACACTGTTGTCCATGGCCACTTTTAAACTAGCTTTTAAAAAAAAAACAAAAACAAAAACATAAAATATCCTTATGATGGGAAAACAGTTGAATGGAGCAAAATTTAGGAGGACAAAATGGAATGTATATTTCTGTGTTGAAATAGTTTACCTCTGTGTTAGGCTGAGATAATCACAGTTCGGTTATGTTTCAAGCAAAGTCCTGAAAGTGCTCCCTGGTTTCTTCTTGCCGCTTATAGTAAAATGCAACAGGAGACAAATTGAGGAAGGAACTGTTAACAATCAGAAGTTGCTGATTTGGGAAATTCTTAGCCTATCCAGATGGCAAAAGATGGTAAAATAAGAGATTGCTTCTGAAATGCTGGCCTAAAAAAAGAGAGGGTGGGGGGAGGGGTTGCAGGAAGCTCCCAGTACAAGATGGCAGTGTGGCAAGGTCCTGAACTCACCTCCTCCTATGAGCACAGAAAATTTACAACTGACAGAGCAATTCCCCCTGAAGAACTGAAAGCTGACCAAACAGCTTTTGCACAATGAGTGACAGAGACCATACAAAACAGGTAGAAGAGACATCGCTCAGTAGGTACTATGAGAATCCCATCCTAAACACAGTGACCTGACATAGGGAGGGATCATTTAAGGGCCCAAGGGCAGACTTGCCCACCCTGGAGAAAAAAAAAAAAAAAGTGGTTTAAAGGACATCTGAACTATACAGGAAGAAAATCCATTTACTCACCCTAGAGCATTTGCCAAATGGGAGGGAAGCCATGGAAACTCTCTCCAGTGTCAGAAGCACTGGAAAGCACCAAGTGTTGCCCTCCCTTCTATCTTGATCACATGGACAGGAGCACAATTCAGATACCCTAGCCAGGCAGCCAAGGCTGTCGCAGGGTACCCCAGGCCTCAAGCCCACACTATCTCCATGGCTTACCCTCAGGACTCCCCATAGCCCTTGCCCACTTCAACCACAACTCTGGGCTTCAGTGCAGCTTACGCTGGATGTCCCCATAGCCAGCTATAGCTTCCAACAGCCTGCTAAGGTGACCCCTGCTCTGTTTGCTCTTGGGAGTCCCTGAGGTCGCACACACCCATTATAGCTGCAGGCCTGGAATGGCTTGTGCCTGAGACTCCATGATCTGAGCCCACTCCAATTCCAATTCCAATAGCCTGCCAAGGCAGCTCCAGCACAGCTTGCTGCCAGGTCTTCCCTCAGCCTATACCCACTACAGCTACAGCTTCAGCCTGCCCGCAAAGGTGGCCTCAATGCAGCCTGACCCCAGGACTTCCTGTGGCCTAAGTAGACTGTAGCTACAGCCCAGACAGCCCTCCAAAGAAGCCCCTATATAGTTTGCCCCAGGATCCCCCTGCAGCCCATACCTGCTCCAGCTGTACTACTAAAGACCCCCAGCTCATGCAAAACAGGCAATCTAACCAATAAAGAGTTCAAAACAAACTTTTGGTCAAGATGGTGGCATAGGCAGACGTGGCTTGATCTTTGCACAACCACATCAAATTACAACTAAAATATAAAACAACCATCACTCAGGAACATCAGAAATCAAGCTGAATGGAAGTCTGACAACTCTGGAATTGAAGAAATCACATCCATCCAGCCTGGTAGGAGAAACAAAGACACTGAATGGGTTGGTCCCACACCCACATGGATAAAAATTCAGGAAGGATATCTCAGGGGCAAAGAGTCCCAGACTCACACCAGGTTTTCCAGCTTAGGATTCCAGTACCAGGAAGATAAGTATCCACAACCTCTAGCTACAAAAAGCAGCAGGTATTGAGTCAGTGGAATAAACTTCAGGACCCCCAAGCAGTTCCTCTTAAAGAACCCACATCTACACTCACCTACTCAGACTCACTCTCTCTGAGTTCAAGCACCGGCGTAGCAGCTTGAAAAGTACCAGTAGCATACAAGGAGAAAATGAAGTGTCTGGCATCAAGGTGAGCAGAGGCCATCGTCCCTTTGCTTAATCCCTCCCCAACAGAGCCTGTGGGCTGGTGCCATATCTGAGTCTCCAACAACGTGGCTAGCATTGTTTGACCCACCTTGTAGATCCCCAGATGCTCTGCCCAACCCAATTTAGGGGCCCAACCAAGCTGCTTTTCCTTAGGAATGGCTGGTCCTGGCTCCTAAATCCTATCAAACAAGCAACAGCCAGCTTCAGTGAGCCCTAGGGGCAGCCAAATTAGAGTCAGAGCTTGGCTTCACCTGGGAATCTCCAAGCCCAGCACAAGTAGCACCCATCTCAGATTGTGTTACAGCTCAGGCAGGGTGCCCTGGGCAAAACACAAGTTGGGGTTGAACTTGGCCAGCACCACCAAGGAAACCCCAGGGCCAGCACACCCAGCATATCTACAGACTATGTCAGAGCACCACCACCCTGCCCCTGCACAGCTGATCCTCCACAGACAGTGGAGGTTGGTGGTCAGTAGTCAGAGCCAGTCCGTGCAGCTGACTGACCTGAGTACATCCCTCCCGTTGATCTACCAACAGCAACCTAGCCTCAAATACAAGAGGAGGGTGTACTCAGCCCACATGAAGGGTGCTCCTTGAGTACCCAGCTTGGGTGATAGGGGAGGCTGTGCCACTGGACCCTACAGGGCACCTACTATATTAGGCCATGCTACTGAGACAGGGAGTCAAAGCAGCTCCACCTAATACATAGAAATAAATACAAAGAGGCTGTCAAAATGAGAAGACAAAGACACATGGCCCAAATGAAAGAACAGATCAAAACTCCAGAAAAAGAGCTCAATAAAATGGAGATAAGCAATCTATCAGATGCAGAGTTCAAAACAATGGTTATAAGGATGCTCAAGGAACTTAGTGAGGACCTCAGCAGCATAAAAAAGACCTAGTCAGAAATGAAGGATACACTAATCAAAATAAAGAACAATTTACAGGGAAACAACAGTAGAGTGGATGAAGCCAAGAATCAAATCAATGATTTGGAAAACAAGGAAGCAAAAAAACAATCAGAACAACAAGAAGAAAAAAAGAACCCATAAAAATGAGGATAGCATAAGCAGCCTCTGAGACATCTTCAAGGGATTCAACATTTGCCTCGCAGGGGTACCAGAAGGAGAAGAGAAAGAGCAAGAAATGGGAAATCTATCTGAAAAAATAGTGAAAGAAAACTTCCTTCATTTGGTGATGGAAATAGACATGCAAATCCAGGAAGCACAGAGTCCCAATTATGATGGATGCAAAAAGGTCCACTCCAAGACACATCATTATTAAAAGACCTAAGGTTAAAGATAAAGAGAGACTGTTAAAAGCAGCAAGAGAATAGAAGTTAGTTGCCAGATAGTTGCCAGATGGGAGGGGGGAGAGAGAGAATGTGTGAAGAGGTAAAGGGAATAAGAAGTACAAATAGGTAGTTACAGAATACCCATGGGGATGTAAAGTGCAGTACAGGTAATGGAGTAGTCAAAGAACTTATACACATGACCCAGGGACAGGAACAATGGTGGAGGGATTGCCTGAGGGAGAAAGGGATGCTGGTTGGAGGGAGACAAAATGGGGAAGTCAGAACAACTATAATAGCATAATCAATAAAATATAATTTTAAAAAACAGTTCAAAATAATGGTTATAAGGATTCTCAACAAACTCAGGAGCACAGATGAAACCAGTGAGAAATTCAACAAAGAGATATAAAATATTTTTTAAAAGCAATCAGAACTGAAGAATACAATAACTGAAATGTAAATACACTAGAGAGAATCATCAATTATATGATGTAGAAGAGTGATTTAGTGAACTGGAAAACAAGTAGCAGAAATTATACTATTAGAACAGCAAAAAGAAAAAAATAATCCAAAAAATAGTTTATGGGGCCTCTGGGACAACATTAAACACAGCAACATTCAAATCATAGGGGTCCCAGAAGGGAAAGGGAAAAAGACAGAAAACCTGTTTGAAGAAATAATGGCTGAAAACTTCCTGAACTTGGTAAAGGAAACAGACATCTAAGTCCAGGAAGCTGTGAACCCCAAACAAAAAAATCCAATGGTCCACACCAAACACACTGTAATTAAAATGCCAAAAGTTAAAGAGAAAATCTTAAAAGCAGCACAACAGGAGCATTTGAGATTTTGCTCCCCAGCATATGTCATAAGTTTGACTCAAATAAACTTACAAAAATTCGAAAAAATAAAAAAATTAAATAAAGAAGCACTATTAAGACAGCTAGCTATGTACAATGGATTCCCCCATATGATTATAAGCTAATTTTCAGCAGAAACTTGACAGGCCAGAGGGAATGGCATGATATATTCAAAATTTAAAAAGTAAAACCCTAAAACCAAGAATATTCTGTTCACCAAGATTATTGTTCAGAAATGAAGAAGTAAAAAATTTCACAGACAAGCAAAAGCTAAAGTAGTTCATCAATGCTAAATTAGCATTACAAAAAATGTTAAAGAGACTTCTTTAAGTGAAAAAGACAAGATCATAACTAAAATTAAAAGATATATTTAAAAGATAAAATCTTGCCTTGGCTCAGTGGCTCGGTTGGCTGGAGCCTCATCCCATAAACTGAAAGGTTGTGGGTTTAATATCTGGTTAGGGCACATACCTAGGTTTCAGGTTTGATCCCCTGTCAGGGCAGGCGCAGGAGAGGAAACTGATGAATGTTTCTCCCTCACAGTGATCCCTCTCTCTCTCTCTGCCCCCCCCCTCTCCCTTCCTCCCTCCCTCCCTCCCCCTTCCTGTCTCAACAAAAAACATGTCCTCAGGTAAGATTTAAAAATAAAAAAAAGATTTTTAAAGATAAAATCTCACCAATAAAAGCAAATATTTAGTAAATGCAGATCAACCAATTATAAAGCTAGTATGAAGGTTAAAAGAAAAAAGCAGTAAGAGCATGTATAACTACAGTAATAAATTCAGGAATATATACAAAAAAGATGTAAAATATGTCAAAAAACATAAACTTGGTGTGGGAATAAATATAGTGCTTTTAGAATGGATTCTAACTTAAGTGACCATCAACTTAAACTTTATATGCTACAAACAGAGCCTGTTTTATGTGAATGTTATGGTAACAACAAACCAAAACCTATAATAGATACAAAAATAACAAAGAAAAAGGAACCCAAACAAATCACTAAAAAAGCCATCAATACACAAGAAAGAGAATAACCAGAAAATAATTAATGAAATGGCAGTAAGTACACTCCTATCCACAATAACTTTAAATGTAAATGGACTAAATGTTCCAATTAAAAGACAAAGGGTGGCTGAATGGATAAAGAAAACTACCTACCATGCATATGCTGCCCATCAAAGATTCACTTCAGATCAAAAGACACACACACACACCAATTGAATCAGTAATAAAAAAAACTCCCAACAAGCAAAAATCCAGAACCAGACAGCTTCACAGGTGAATCCTACCAAACATTCAAAAAATTAATACCTATCCTTCTCAAACAGTTCCAAAAATTTGAAGAAGGAAAGTTTCCAAACTCATTCTACAAGACCGCCATTATCCTATGTGATATACCACAGAAACCAAATGGAGAACTGCCTTATCACCTAAGTAAATACAGAAAAAGCAGTTGACAAAATTTAACATCGATTTACAATAAAAACTCTCAACCAAATTTAGTGTAGAAGGAAGACACCTAACAGATATGACAAGCCTACAGTTAACATCATATTCAACAGGGAAGAACTAAAGGCTTTTTTTCTACAATCGGTGATGAGGACACCCATTCTCACCACTCTTCTTCAACATAATACTGGAAGTCCTAGCCACCACAATCAGAAAATAAATAGAATTAAAAGGTATTCAAATTGAAAAGGAAGAAGTAAAATTCTCCTTATTTGCCATTTCAAAAGCAGAGTTTCTAGATGGCAGTACAGGGGAAAACCAAAGGGTGAAAAGGACTCAACTGTGCTATTGTGATACTGAAGATGAAGGAAGCCGTGTGCAAGGGCAGGGAGAGCAGCTACTATAGGTCAAGAGGTGACTCTTAGCGGACACCCAGCAAAGGAACAAAACTGAATCCTGCTATGAACCTAAAAGACCTTGAAAATGGCCTCTTCCCTAGAGCCTCCAGAGCTCAGCCTAACCAACATCTTGTTTTTGACCTTGTGAAATCCTAAGCAGTAAACCCAGCTGAGACTGCCCAGACTTCTGACCTACAACACTTTAAGCTAAGAATGGGTTTTGTTTTAAAACCATTATGAGCCCTGACTGGTGCGGCTCAGTGGACTGAGCGCTGGCCTGCTAACCAAAGCGTTGCCAGTTGGATTCCCAGTCAGGGCACATGCCTGGGTTGCCGGCCAGGTCCCCAGTGAGGGACATGCAAGAGGCAAACACACATTGATGTTTCTCTCCTCTCTTTCTCCCTCCCTTTCCCTCTGTCAAAGATAAGTAAATAAAATCTTTACAAAAAAACCCTAAAGCCATTATGATTGTGGGAATTTGTTATGACAGCAATAGAAAACTAATACATGAGTAGATAAGATCGGTGTGTCTATACAATTGAATACTACTCAGCAATAAAAAAAGATGAGTGATACGTGCACACAAAAAAAATGGAAGAATCTCAAAATAATTATGCTGAGTGAAGGAAGCTAGACAAAAAAAATGAAAACGTACATGCTGTGTGACGTCATCCATGTACAATTCTAGAAAGTGCACACAACTCTACAGTACAGAAAGTAGGATCAGTGACTCTAGGGATAGAATGCGGAGGGGTGATCAGAGAAAACCGATTCTAAACGGCCATGAGAAAATCTTGGAATATAATGATAGTTTATTATCTTGTTTGATGGTGGTTTCATCACATGTGTGTGTATAACATATATGTCAAGCCTGTCAAACTGTACCTTAGAAAAATGTGCAATTTATTTACATCATTTACACCTCAATACTGCTATAAAAAAATAAAAATAAGCCTCCTAGATAACTGAAGAAAAGATGGTCAAAATTTTTTCTCATTCGAAAGGTGAAGAACACAGAGAAGCAGGTAAAAATATCCTGTTAACTTAGCCTCTAGTTCTGTTAAATTGGTAATATAAATTATATGTACTAATATCTTCTCTAGTTCCAGAAAAAATAATTTTTAAAAGCTTACAATCTAAAATGAACAAGGTGCTTCCTTTGTAACTCCTGAATTAGTATATTTTAGCTGCTTACTGTCTAATAACATCATTACAAGCCAATACCTAGTGTTAGGAATAAACCAATATTTAATTAGGACATGGTTCCTGCCCTCCATTTCTCATATTGCTTAGTTATCCCTAAGTAAGATGCTTCTCTAAACTGAAGCATCACTTTCTGTCAAGCTTGGTGTTTGACTGTATATTATGGTTTGTTAAGCTCTAATGGTTTCTTGCAACAGCCTTGTCTTCTCATTGAATTTAAAGATACTTGAAGGCCAAGAGTCAGGTCATTTATTCATTAAGTATTAGCAGTTTCAGGTATAAGGACATAAATAAAAATTTGTTGTACCTCCCACAATCTACGGAGTGGGAAGATATAAGGTCTATTATTAAGAAAAAAGAAGAACCAGCTATAGAATAAACCAGTCTGCTTACATAACAAATGTAAGGAAAAACCTATGTGGATAACCTATATATGTGAAAAGTGGCTGTAAAAGCAAGAATAAAAATTTTCTCTTAAAAGAATGGATCATGAAATAAGAAGTGCTGACAGGAAAAACTATAAATAAAAAGAAAGGAGGATACAATATTAAGTACCTTCTAGGTACCAGGCCTTAATGCTACGTACCTGCACATATGTTATTTCACCTCATTCTCATCATCAATGAAGTCCCAACATTAGTCTTCTTATTCCTCAGAAGACAGTATAACATAGTTTAAGTAATTATTCAAAATCACTCTAGCCCTGGCTGGGTGACTGAGGTGATTGGAGCGTCATCCCATGCACCAAACATGCCATGGGTTTGATCCCCGATCAGAGCACATGCCTAGGTTGTGGGTTTCATCCCCAGTCAGGGTGCATCCAGGAGGCAACCAATCAATGTTTCTCCGTGACATTGATCTCTCTATCTCTCTCTCTCTCTCTCTCTCTCTCTCTCTCTCTCTCTCTCTCTCTCTCCCCCCCGCACCTTCCTCTCTCTAACATCAATAAAATCCTATCCCCACCAGTGCCTTTCTCACCACCTGAAGAAACAGGCCCTATTTACTTGGTCTGTACCTTATCAACTGGAAAACCCCTTGGGTGGCCAGCTCGGTCAGTTCCAGGCTGCTGGAACAACTTCCACAGTGTCAGTGGCTTAAACAACAAGCATTTATTTTTCACAGTTCTGGAGGTTGGAAGTCCAAAATCAGGATGCCAGGAGAGTAATAGAACTTATTTCTGGTTATGTTGTCTCATGGACACTTTTTGGTGCTCATGTGTAGAGAATGAGATCCCATGATTTTTCTTTTTATAAAGGCATTAATCCCATCATGACGGCCCCACCCTGATGACCTAATCTAACCCTAATTACCTCCCACCTCCAAATACCACCCATCACATCAGGTGTTAGAGTTTAGCATATGAATTTTAGAGGGATACAAATATTCAGTCCATAGATGTTGCATATAAAGATCAAGTTCCTAACATCTCCAGCAAAGTGTAACAGATCTGTTTTGAATGAAAATTAATGTGACGTGAGCCTAAATTCTCTGCTTACAGTCATGCACCGCATAATAATGTTTCAGTCAGCGATGGATCATATATACAATGGTCACCCCATAGGTTATAATGGACCGGACAAGTTCTTATCCCCTAGTGATTCTGTAGCCATTGTGACACCATAGCACAGCGCAGTGCCCACCCGTCTGTGGTGATGCTTGTGTAAACAAAGCTGCGGCACCACCAGTCGTATAAAAGTATAGCACATATTATTATGTATATTACAAAATACTTAAAAATCATAATAAATGACTGTTACTGGTTTATATATTTATTGTACCATATTCTTATTATTGTGCTATATGTTTTACCATTATTTTACAGTGTGCTCTTTCTATTTATAAAACAAGTTTGCTGTAAAACAGTATGCTTTGTTACACCAGCAGCAGCCACATACATTTTGTGATTACTGTGTCTCTTGATTGAATCATTTTCTGTTGTGCTAGATTTAATCCCATGTTGTTTTGTTCATCATGGTCCCTAAACATATGTAATCTACTCTAATGTTGCCAATGAGAGGCCAAATCAAGTGACTGACCTGGAAACAAAATGAAACGTGATTAAGGACTGCAAAGGTGGAAAATCAGTGATGGTTATTGCTTGTCAGTCAGGCCTGTCCCATTCCAGCACAGCTATAATCTTCATGAATATGAACCGAAGTGATTAAAGTTGTTAAAGGATGTGCTTCATTATAGGCAATTAGACAAACAAAAATTGGAGAAGAGCTTATATCAGACATGGAGAAACTTCTAATGACCTGGATTAAGGACCAGACACAAAAATGTATCCCTCTCGGTAACACGATGATCACAGCCAAAGCAAAAATTTGTTTGCAATTTTGAAAGAAAAGGCTGAAACTGCCTGCAATGTTGAGTTTACTGCTAGCTCTGGGTGGCTTAAATGATTCAAGAATTATTATTCATTACGTAATGTGAAAGTGAGTGGTGAGTTGTGAGTGCTGATGTGAAGGTCACTAAAGAATTTTTGGAACTCGGGATGAGAAGACTGTGGAGAAAAATTACTTAACAGAGCAAGTATTCAATATAGATTAAAATTCCCTATTCTGGAAACACACACCAAAAAGGACTCTCATCCATGAGAAGTCACTGCCAGGTCTCAAGGCTTTTAAGGACAAGGCAACTATCTCGCTTGGGGCCAATGTTGCAAGCTACACATTGAAACTCTTTGTGATCTGGCACAGTGAAAACCCCAGGGTCTTCAATCGTACCAATAAATGTACACAGCCAATATACTACAAGAGCAATAAGAAGTCAAAGATAACCCAGCTACTCTTCCAAGATGTCCTCCTGAATTGCTATGAGAGCAACATGGAGAAATACTACTTGGAGAATAACATTTGTTTCATCATTTTGCTTGTTGTTAACGCCCCTGGGCATCTTCCTTTTATTGGTGATCTTCACCCCAGTATCAAAGTGGTGTTATTGCCTCCAAACACCACCTCTTTGATCCAGCCAATGAATCAAGAAGTTATAGCAGTATTTAAGGCCTACTACCTGAGGGGGACCTTTGACCAAGCTATTAGGGCAACTGAGGAAGACACTGATGCATTTCTGGAAGGATTACATCTATGACTGCATTAAGAACCTTGCTCGGGCTCCGGGTGATGTCACCAATGAGTGTATGAATGGTACCTGGAAGACACTCAATAGGTTTGTGCATGACTTCAAAGGATTTGCCAGTGATGAAAAGATTGCAAAAATCAACAAGGCTGTGGTTGAAATGGCAAACAACTCTAACCATATGAGGATGACATTGAGGAGCACTTGAAGATGGCTCCTGAGAAATTAACAAGGAGTTATTGGAACTGGAACGGGAATGTGTAGTTGAAGAATAGGCAAGAGAGAACTGCAGGAGAAGAAAAAGAGAACCCCTTCCCCTGAAAAAATTCAGTGAAGGATTTAGCAGTTTTTTTGCAGACCTCAACGAGTTCCTTTAAAAATATAAAAAGATAAACTCTAACAGTAAAAGGTTTTCATTTTCAGGGAGGAATGTGGGTGGTGCATTATCTGCTTCCAAGCACATCTATGATGAAAACCAGAAACAAACCAAGCAAACCACCATGGACATACTCCTGAAAAGAGTGACAGTTCCTCACACAGAGCCTCCAGAAGGCCCTTCAGGAAGCATTCCGGGAGAAGGCATTGTTATCATAGGCGGTGGCAGCTCCATGCACGTTCTTGCCCCTGAAGACCTTCCAGTGGGAAGAGGCAGAGGTAGTGATATTGATGCTCCTGATCCTGGATGTTGAAGGTAATGTGTGTGTTTATGTCCTAGTTTTTAGCAAAAAAAAAGGAAAACTAAAAACATTTTTACAGTAGAAAAAACTGATAGAATAAGGATATAAAGAAAATATTTTTGTACAGCTGCACAATGTGTGTTTTAAGCTAAGTTTTATTGTAAGAGTCAAAAACATAAAAACTTAAACGTTTATAAAGTATAAACACAGTAAGCTCAGGTTATTTTTGATGAAAAAATTTATAAATTTAGTGTAACCTAAGTATACAGTGTTTAGAAAGTCTATAGTAGTGTACAGTAATGTCCTAGGCCTTCATCTTCACTCACCACTCACTGACTCTCCCAGAAAACTTCTAGTCCTCCAAGCTCCACTCACAGAAATGTCCTAAACAGGTGTATCATTTTTATCTTTTATACCATACTTTTAATGTATCTTTTCTATATGTAGATATGTTTGTTACCAAACAGCCATGTGGGGTTTTGCTGCTCACTGCCCATAAATTCCAAAGGCAGACATTTGGGAAAAAAAAGAAAGGAGTCTTTTATTTAAAAGCTCCACAATTTTGGAAGAATAACAGACTTCTGCCTGAAAGTCCATTCCCCTTAAAATACCCAAAGATCAATAACCCCTCCACCCTTTCCCAGATTAGCTCAAGGCTGCCCCTGGAATTCCTTCTCCCATTTGAAAATACCATCTTTTGGGATACACATGTCACTATAGTATGATCATCCAGGCAGCTTAGCTGGTTCCCTGTCACAGGCCGGTTCCTTTTGAAGTCTGTGCATGCTGACATCCTACTCACTGCACACTGCTCTTTCTTCTGGCCACTGCCTGCTGGCTCAGCTCCTGTACCCCATCAGCCGTGGGCTCACCTGTGGATCCGAGCAGGACCGCATAGCACAGCTCCAGTCACCAACACTGCCAGTGCTTCTCGAACCAAGAGGAGCATGGGAATGCTGCCAGACCATGTGGTCTCCAGGGCCCACTGGCCTGGGAATGCTCAGTCCCCTGACCTCTGACTAGGCTAGCCATGGGAAGGAAAAAAGGGATGAGTATCCTCTGTTTAAATCTTCTGCCCCAAAATCTGGCATGCTGCGGGAGCATCCAACTTGCCAGCCACTCCAGGCTAACACCCCCCACACTCATCAGCTCACACAGTGTCTCTGCCCCTCCTCCTGCCACTGTGACCTGGAAGTAGGTAGGAGGGTTTCTAGCCATGCACAAGGGCACAACCTCTCTGCCCAAGGCAGGGCGTTATGCACTGGTTTGTTTACTCTCACCGTGAGGTATGGCACACTCCAGCTGGGGCTTCAATCTGCTGCCTTGGGGTTTCCTGTAAGCAGGGGTGTCAAACTCATGTTCACCTGGGGCCACTCAGCCTCAAGGTTGCCTTCAAAGGGCTGAATGTAATTTTAGGACTGTATAAATGTAACTACTCCTTAACACTTAAGCCAGAGCTCCGCTGCTGGGTAGAAACAGGGTGCAGGCGGGATAAAACAAGGCGGAAGGCGGGATTTGGCCTGCGGGCCTTCTGTTTGCCGCCTGTGCTGTAACCCCTTCCTCACTCTGTGGGGAGTGCAGCCTTTCAAGCTGCCTGCCTCAGGTTACATCCCCTCTGCCCAGTGATCTGACCAGATCCCCGCTGTTACATGTTTAGATACACAAATACATACCACTGTGTTACAATTGCCCACACATGGTGGATAGGCTATAAGGTCTGTGGTGGCAATAACATCTAGATTTGTGTAAGGGCTCTCTTTGATGTTCACACGATGACAAAATCGCCTAATGACACATTTCTCAAAATGCAAGTGATCCACGTCTGTACAGAAGGAACATCGGAAAGGCAAACAATTAGCCACGTACAGAAGTCATCAGAGAACAATGTGGAATACTACATGGCTCAGAATCAGTTTGAAGGTGTACAATCGAGAATTGAATTCCAAAGCCACTTGTGGTCTTTATTTTAATTTGTTTTTAAATACTTGTTTTCAGGCAGAACCACAATGGCAACCCCCAAAAAAGACCTCAAAGCTTCTTCATGTATGATACCAGGCTCAGGCTGAGAAATCTGATCTCAAGAAAAGGATTAAGAAAGTACGGTGCTTAGACAGAAAAACTCTATGGGCAATATTCAGGAAAACCCCTGAATTAGAGTATAGATTGTGATAGGGAAAATTTTGACCTGAAATTGAAAAATATGCAAGGGATCCAAATATTTATTGAGTGCTTAAAATATTCTAGGCACTGTTCCAAGTGACTTACATGTGTTAATTTACTTAATCCCCACAACAGCTTTACAAGGTAAGTATTATCATTGCCCATATCTGTGAACGGAGAAACTAAGGCTTAAACGCTTAACTAACTTGACCAAAACCAAAGATAGGAGCTAAAACAGGAGTAGCTAACGATAGTTCAAACCTTGACAGGTTGACTTCAGAACGCACTGACTGCTACACTGGACCTAATAGAAGCCTTTACACACAAAAAAGACCCTGTGCCTACAGTGGCCAAGAGAACTAAAAGAAACTAATTCAAACTTTGACTAGAGTTTGACTACAAATAAAGGCTGAACACGACAGGAGGATGAGTGACAAAAAGGATCAAGTTGGAGGGATTGGGAGAAAAGGCAGACAACTGTAACTGAATAACAATAAAAATTTAAAAAAAAAAAAAACCCAACAGGATCTTCTTCCAAAAGGGTGATTAAATGTTCTGTGATTTACTCTAACGGATTCTGATCGAGAGAGTGAAAGAATGTTAAGGGAAAGGCCATGCATTCCAAGGATACAATCTTAGGAAATAAGATTCCCAGTTTCTTGGGTGGTGTCAGCCCTTAACCACATGGAGGCGAAATGGCTGTGAGGCTTTTTGCGGGGGTGGCCCAGGATGCCCATTGTTATTGCATGGCCTGTGGGTAAATCCAAATTAAACCAAAATCTAGAGTTGACAGAACAAGCTGGCATACAGTGATAAACTTCAGAAATTCAGTCATTTGCTTAGTTTTCCATATTCTTATGTAGAATACAGCATGGACTTTGGAGTCAGGGAGGCGTGCATTATATTCCTAGTTTCAATGCCTAATACATATTTTTTGGAGAAAATAGTCTCCTTTGACTCAGTTTTCTTGACTATGAAATGGAAATAATATTTCTCAGGTCTGTGTAAGGATTAAATGCAATAAAATATGTAAAAAAGTGTGGCAAAGAATAGTACATACTATTGAACAATTTATTTAGCTCTATCCCTTTTCCTGAGTATTTCCAAAAATCCTAAAAGAACTTAAGCCCGTAAAAAGAATATAATAGAAAACATTCTCACAAGTTTTAAAATTAAAATAGAAAGTTGTTAATAAAAATATATTATTAAGTAAAGTGAAAAATAAAGTTCATTAGGTCAGTTGGCTATAACTCAGTGGTAATGAAGTCAAAGTTCAATGCTCTGAGCCTAGCGTTTTTGTTCTTACAAGGCGTGTTACTGTTTTATTTTACAGATCATTCTTTATTCAGAAAAAGAGCCCAATTAGCCCTGGCTGGTTAGCTCAGTGGACTGAGCACCAGCCTGTGAACCAGAGGGTCACCACTTGGATTCCCAGTCAGGGCACATGTCTGGGTTGCGGGCCAGGTACCCAGTAGGGGGCGTGCAAGAGGCAACCACACATTGATGTTTCTCTCCCTCTCTTTCTCCATCCCTTTCCCCAAAAAATAAATAAAGTCTTTTTTAAAAGAGCCGGATTAAACAGGTGTTATAAACAAGGCCCAAAGGATGTACAACTTAAGAGCAAAGTTAAGACTGCAACTTCTCTCTCTTGAATACCAAACTCAGTGATAAAATTCTCTTATACTCTCTTAAGAGCCTTATGATGCAAATATAAAAGTCTAAAATTTTTATAAGGATAAAATGTTTCCACAAACTACATACATTTACAACTACTATAAGAAGCTGAAAAGAATGTCAAAGGAGATTGGAAAGTTTGCTTCATGTTTAATACTTTTTTCCTTTTAAATAACAAGTGAGAACACCTTTACAAATACACAGTTAAACCTCTGATGCTCACACACTTAAATAATTAACACACTTTAAAAATAACATTTGTCTTTGGCAAAATATGTAAACTAATTGCCAACCTTGACAGGCAATCATTTTAATCTAACATTTTACTTACTGAATAAATATTTCTAGAAGATCTATAAATACTATACTACTTTGAAATACTAAGTGGAAGATCCCTAAGTGGAAGATACCAGACACAACAGATTACATTGTCTATGATTCAATTTATATACAATTCTAACAAAGCCAAAGTAATGACAGAAAACAAATCATTTTTTATACAGGGCCAGGACAGGGAAAAGAGGGTTGACTGCAAAAGACACATAACTTTGAAGGAGAAAGAAATGCCCTATACCATAATTATAGTGGTAGACAGATGACTATATATGTATGTTTTCAAAACTCACTAAACTTGTACATTGTAAATTGAAAATTTTTATTTTAGTATCTTAAAATTTTTTTAAAGATTACAAATAATCATGCTTTTCAAAGAATCATTTCAGTAAAAACAATTTACTTAGTAAACAAATATTTGTAGAAAATCTATAAAATACTTTCTCACAATCATAAAGTGTTTACTTTCTGATATTTTTATCTTTTTTATTTTTATTGAATTGGGTGACATTGGTTAATAAAATTGTATAGGTTTCAAGTATACAATTCTATAATATATCATCTATACATTGTATTGTGTGTTCACCATCTGAAGTCAAGTCTCATTCCCTCACCATTTATCCCCCATTTACCTTCTACATCCCCCCACTCACCTTTCCTCTGGTAATCACCATACTGGTGTGTGTGTGTCTATGAATTGTTTTTCTTAATCCCTTCAAATTTTTCACCTTGTCCCCCCAAATCCACTACCTGGTAACAGCCATCAGTCTGCTGTCTATATCAATGAGTCCATCTCTGCTTACTCTTCCTGATTATTTTGTTCATCATATTCCACATATAAGTGAATTCTTATGGTATTTTTCTTTCTTTTATTGGCTTATTTCACTTAGCATAATACTCTCCAGGTCCATCCATGCTGTTCCAAAAGGTAAGATTTTTCTTTTTATGACTGAGTAGTATTCCACTGTGTACGTGTACCAGAGCTTTTTATCCATTCATCTACTGATGGGCACTTGGGCTGCCTCCAAATGTTGGCTAATGTAAATAATGCTGCAATGAACGTATGGGGTATATATATAATTTCGAATTAGTGTTTTGGGTTTCTTCAAATATACTCCCCAAAGTGGTGTTGCTGGGTCATAAGGCAGCTCCATTTTTAATTTTTTGGTACCAATCTTCTTTCCCATAAGCAGTGCAGGAGGGTTCCCTTTGCTCCACATCTTCACCAAAACTTGTTGGTGACAGTCCTGACAACTGTCCCTTAAGCTGTCTCCCCACAGCCACAAACCCCAGTCTCTCCTCACACGACTCTAGTCTGCTCTGCCCTCACTCCACTGGAGCCCAGGGTGAGTGGCTGAGGAGATTTTGTGTGTTGGGCCTTTAAGAGCGTGCCTGTGTCTCTAGCAGGCTCCCAATTCTCCTTGGCAGACAGAATCCCTGCTGATTTTCCCAGCCAAATGTTATGTAGGTGCCTCTTCCTAGCTCCTCAGAGGGAAATTTGACAGCTGTGATGTCCCTCTGGACACTCACAGCCACCTATAGAACTGCTGCCAGCCCATTTCACGTTTCCGCCCTTCCTACCAGTCTCAATGTGGCTTCTGTAAATTTTTGATTGTAAGACTTTTGTTCAGCTAATCTTCAGTTATTCAGGGTGATTTTTCTACATTTCAGTTGTAATTTCCAGTTCGGTCCTGGGAGGAGGTAAGTATAGCTTATACCTACTCCAGCACCATCTTGGATCCACCTCTGATAGTTTTATAAGAAATATTTTTTAAATGTTTTCCAGAGTCCTGACTGGTGTGGCTCAGTAGACTGGGCATCGTCCCGCAAGCTGAAAGGTCACCAGTTGGGGTCATGGTCAGGACACATGCCTGGTTGCAGGCAAGGTTCCCAGTTAGCGGCATGCAAGAAGCAATCAATCAATGTTCTCACACATCAATGTTTGTCTCTCTACCTCTCTAAAAATAAGTAAGAATAAAATATTTTTTAAAAATGTTTCCGAGAAAAACAAACAAGTAACTGAAAAGTGACTTTGAACACAACTTAAAATCCTCCAAAAATGTTTCTTAAACTCAGTACAAACTTGACGGGTCTTTGAATGCTTTTCCCACACTGTAACAGTGTAACAGAAGCTGTACAGTCGAGCTGCATGGGGGCCGTGTAGACAATATAAGTAAGTGACAGGGAGCAATAGGTACTGTTACAAACTGGAGAATACATGGCCCCACCCAAAAGAGCTGCCACCACTGAGTCCTACAGATTGACGCTAGGAAGAATACATGTCAAAGGGTAGGCAGAGCATCTTCAGTTTAAAGAGGAGCAGAAATCTGGACTTTTATATGAAATTTCAAGATTTTTTAGAATGATGATTCAAATATTATGACATCAACTGGGCCAAACAAAACACACCCATAGGTAGAATTATGACCTCTGGTCCACAGTGCAGACTTTGTGACTTTTTCAATAACAAAGTCTTGCCATCTTTCTAAAGGCTTACATCTTTGTGTGTAATGAACCCAGCATAATGTGCAACACTAGAGCAACTGAAGTAAAACTCATCTCAAATTTACATGAAGGCTAGACACTTCTGGCCATTTTGCTGAACAACCAAGTCGTGTTTACATTTCTAAGCTACTGGTTGGTAATAAAAGGAAAAATCAGTTATAACGAAGGGAGAGGGATGAATAAAAACTGCAAAAAATCACAACTTTATTATTTTTTTTATTGTTGTTCAGTTACAGTTATCCCACTTTTTCCCCACTGCTCACTCCTACTACCCCCCCACCAAACCCCACAGTCAATCTTCCCCGATTGTCCATGCCCATCACAGTCAGCTTCTAGACTCCAGGGCAATAAAATAATCCATGTGTTGAAATTTGAGAACTTCATTGCCCCAACTAGTCCAACCCGGCTGTAAATTTCGAGCAAACAATTCTAAATATTCCCCATCTGGCTTGATATAGTCTTTTAAAACCTCTGTCCAAAAAAAGAGAAAAAACACAAAAATTATTATTAAAGAAAGGAATCAATATCCTTTCAGCAGTTAAGAGTAGAAAAGTAAAAATATTTCCTTAAATAAAAAAGGACAGCAAATTAATTTCAAGGGTTCTGTCACAGGCTTTACTATTTATAGGTAGAAAGTCATTTGAAATAAGTACCCTCGAGATTGGGAACACCACCATGAGAACTTTCAGTAGGCCTGATTTATCAGTTTTCATTTGTAGATGAGAAATGAGGATTTTAACACCCACACAGATGACTTTTCAGTTTTCCAATACTGCTGCCGTATCTCCTGAGTACAAACTTAATTTATTTTTTAATAAATGTAATCCATGCATGAAAAAAGTCTATAGCAACAATACAAAGAAAACCCACTTAAAAAACTAAGATAAAATGTCTCTGCATATACTTTAGTGAAAGTACAGTAAATGAAGAGTTTGACACAGATATAAATATTCAGAACATATAACTAACAAATAAATATGTGCCCTTCGCTATAAATTGGTAGTAGTAAGAACATCCCTTCACTTCCAAATTATAGATGTTTATTTGCCTAGAACTTTATCATATTACTTCCGCAGTTAAGTATTCCTTATTCAATGTATTAATATTGAAAAATGTATCTTGTTGGAAAAAAGCTACCTCATATATATTGGCTAAAAAGCTGTGGTTGGCACCAACAAAAAGAAAAGAATACCATAGAAGCCTTATTTTTTAAGTACATGCTCATCTGGATGACAAATATTTCAGTCAATTTAACCTTGATCATGTTGCTAAATTAGCTATATTAATCAATTACAGAAACTGGGCGTGAAATTAACAATTTAGGGTTGAAAAGTCACTAGATAGGTAAACTACAGGGGTGGAAAAAGTAGGTTTACAGTTGAGAGTAGACTACAATAATGTAAATAATAGTAACCTGAATGTTTATTTCCCACATGAACTGTAAACCTACTTTTGCCAACCTTTGTATAATCTTAATTGCTATACAAAATTGAGCTTGGTGGAAATCTATCCAATTCTCTTTAGGGATAAAAAGGGTTCTTTAGGAATACTTGATGTAGGTAAAGTGTAAAAGACAGTATATGACAATGTTTCTGTTTTATAATATTCTTCAATTGCTCTCACAGCAAAATACTTATTTTTCTGAAACTACTGGTCCTGTTCATCAAAAATCAAAGAATTAAAAGTATTGTCTATAAGTCAACTGAATTCAAATTTGGGTTTTGCTAGCTTCTAGATGTCAGTGATACGAAGACTTCTAGTCCTTCCATAAGTATGTAACTGAATGTTACTGAACTTAGAAAGATTTCCCCATAGTCTTAGAGGACAATAACCCTACGTCATTTTTCCATTTTTTCCCCCATGAATTTAATGTCCTACCATCCTCAATTTACTTTTAATGTTGGCTAAGGTCATAAGGAACCCAAGTTCTTTGTTTTTGCTTATTTGTTCAGTTTTTCAGTACAAAGATGTTAGCAACTCTATTTTGGTACTTTAAACTGGAGTCTAAAATAGAGTCAACCTGTCAAAAATGTTTATCATTCTGAGCATCCACTACAATCAGTGCTATGGGATGTAACATATCCATGTTTTCTCAGAGTTCACAATCTGATAGAAAAAATGACCACGTACCTAGAATAGAAAAATATATACAGCCTAAACCCACTTATCTCTTACTTTCTCAATGTAACACATTCCCGCATGATTTTTCTTTCTAGTTGACAAAAATAGAAAATCAAGGAATAGTCTTATACAGTGTTATGTTAAATGTTTGTTTAATTTCAAAACAAAGCAAAAGAAATAAAGGCAAATTAATAAAAAATGTTTTATTCTTAGTAATTTTAAATATTAATCTTTAAGTAAATGCAAGATCTTAAAAGTTTTATCATAAGAAAAAAGTGTATAACTCTGTGTGGGGATGGATATTAACTAGGCTTACTGTTGGTGATCATTTTGCAATAGATGCTCCACTTACGATCGTTATGTCTGATAACCCATCACAAGTTGAAAATATCATAGGTCAAAAATGCATTTAATACACCTAACTAGCGAATATTACAGCTGAGCACAGCCTACCTTAAACATGTTCAGAATACTCACATGAGCCTACAGTTGGGCAACATTATCTAACACAATACATGCACAGTAGGTTTACACTGACTGTTCGCCTGGGGACTGGGTGGTTGACTGGGAGTGGTGGTTCACTACTGCAGCCCAGCATCATGAGAGTATGGTGCTGCGTATCATTAGCCCAGGAAAAGATCAAAATTTGAAATTCAAAGTATGGTTTCAACTGAATGTGTATCTCTTTGGCACCATTGCAAAGTCAAACAGTAACTTTTCTAAGTTGGGGACCATCTGTATATACACATATTGAATTATTATGTCATACAGCTAAAACTAATATATCAATTCTATTTTAATTTTTTTTAATGCAAATACATAAGTTTAAATCTGTATAACATGTACAATTCATACTTAGATAATTAAGTAACATGCGGCACTATACCCAGCAGAGAGGAAATAATCCATGCACAGCCAGTCATTCCCCTTTTGCTCTGGGAACAAGGAGCAGGGCTGGGAACGAAGTCACTCAAATAGTATAGAATCTCAGCAAACTATGTTTTACTCCTCAAATGAAAACTGTTAGTAAGTAAAGTAGTAAAAGAGGAGTGGAAATTCCTCTAAAGTAAATATAAAAAATAAAGTTTGATTCAAATACTTTTATTTCATAATTTTCCTATTAAATATTTAAACAAGCATATACATTTATAATGTTAGGTTGTAAGCCGCAGCTATTGATAACTTATCTTTCAATCTGAGAAGCAAACTTCAAAACTTAAAAATAGAGTAAATGTATCATTTGGAATGAGATATCTTTTTTTATATTTTGCAGCAGAAATAACAAGTTATAACTTTTTGAAACAATTTTGGTGTTTCCAGAAGCAAAAGAGAATATTTCATTTTCTGAATTTGCAGTTTAAGAAGCATTTACATATAAAAGTTCCAAGCACTATACAGAACACGCATCACCCCAGTTCCTAGAGTTATGAGCTCAGAGTCAAATATATGGCAGAAGTTTGAAAATTGTTTTCTGGTAGCTTTGATTTGTACGGCTCCACACATAAAGTACATGCACTTGCTATTTAATAACATGACCTCAAAAATAAACAATTATAAATATTTCTTGTTTGCCATTACTTACCCAAAGCATATGGACTACATACATGGAGTAATGTAATTTTTTTTCCCCAAAAGAGTCTAACTTTTGTTTTTAAATGGCCAATCTTAAAAACATGCTTGTGGTGCTCTCTACTGGGAATGTGGCAGAACTGTGTCGGAATACTAATTTTTATTAGTAGTAATAATAGACTAATAGTTTTCAATAGTTTAAAACTCTCTCTCTTAAAACTAACCTTTGAACATAATTTTATTCTTTTTAGAAGTAATTTATAAATAGTTTAATTATCATTTAAGAATAAAAGGTTATGGGTCTTGACCTTTGGATTTTTGAAATTTAGTTTAAAAAAAGCCCTAAGGCAAACACTAAACTAAGCTTTGGTACTCACTGACTGATAAAGAAACTTTAAATGAGAAGAATCCAATTTAAATTTCCTCCATCAAGTATAATTTGTGCCAAACAACTTTTTCTCAAAGAACAATACAATCTCACCTTTCATTTAAGTCACATATTTAATGCATTAAAGAATCTATGGCAGTACAAAGTTTAAAGGTGATTATTCACTGAGAGTCCTTATAAGAATTAACCATCCAGTAGACATCTGAATATTTCTCAAATGAAGTAACACTATAATGTTCCTTCTCCATAACCAATGTAAGATAACTGAATGCTTAAGCACTATCAATAAAAATTCAATTTTTATTCACTTTCTCACATATTCTAGCTCATAAACTATACCATTTTATGCAAAATAATATGATAGGATGGCAGCCTATAGTTTTCCTAAGTGACAACTTGAAAAGTTTGAGGATTTTAAAGCAAGGATTACCAAATTAATGAAATATATATTACTGAAGAAATTATTTGAATAGTAAACTTTGCAAATCAAATTCAGTATCTCTCAAGGACTTAGATTCTATGTTTTAACTCTCACTACAAATTTAGTATTCATGAGCTTCTACTATCTGCTACAGAATTTCAAATATAACCAATCATCACAAATATGAAAGATTAAATATATTATTCCTATTTAAATGAGGACTTTCAGGTGGAAAACAATTACAGTATCTCAAGGAATAGAGCCAGGATTCAAACTCATGCCATTCAAATCTCCAAAACGGAAACTTTCCACTATTCCTTGCTGCTTAGTTTCATTGAATAATGAACATTATACTAACAAGCAAGCAAAACAGAACCAGAGACATGGAAACAAAGAACAAATTGACAGTGACCAGAAGGGAGGGGGGAGGGGATAACGGGGGAAAGAAGGGGAAGGGTCAAGTCAAGGAATTTGTATAAAGGGCCCATGGACAAAGACAACGAGGGGGGTCAGGGACGAAGGATTGAATGTGGAAGGTAGAGGGTGGGAAGGGCAGGGGAGAGTAATGGGGGGGAAATGGGGACAACTGTAACTGAACAACAATTTTTAAAAAGATTTAAAAAATAAATAGATAAATATTCACATACATTAAAAAAAACAGACTAGTAAGAATTGCAGGCTGCAGCAATTACATTTCTAGTGATTCAGAAAAGCAACACTATCTCAACGTAAAATCCCGAGAGTCTCCAGCAACAAAGGAATTCTAACTTTATCTCTGACCGCTCTTCTGAGTTTCTGGATTTAGAACAAGCAAAGGACATAGCCCTAGTAGTAAAATCAAGCTCCTAGATGAACTGCATTCCTCAGAGGCCCCATTAGCCTTTATTCTGTCCAGGCCAGTGATGGCGTAGCAACCACTAGTAAAGAGAACCTAAAAAAATGGTTTAAGAGGAGAGGCTGAGGTAATAGAAAACTAATCTGTATCTTGCCTTAATAACATTTAGATGGAACAGAGCAGGGGACTCCCCTTCTTCCAGCTGCATGACCACCCTCCAACCTCCTTTCCACTCTCAGCCTCCAGGACCAGCAAACATCATTTTTCACGGTTAGCTCCTACTGACCACCAAGCACAAGCTCTCAGATTCATCAAAATTACTGTACCCAGGTAGAGGCCACCATCAGCTGCCTGGTTGACCTGCATCTGTCGGCCTCCTACACCTGCCTCTCTCTTGCTTCAATTCCCACCACAACAATATGGCTCTGGAGGGTGTGAGGCCACTTATTCCACAAGTTGGCCATGTATCTCTTAAAGATGCAAACCCAGCAGGCTGGCAGAGCCCTATTCCAGGACATGCAGAAGCTGTCCCAAGAAAAGTGGATACCATGGAAGCTGCCATGGCCCTTGAGAAGAACCTGACCCAGGCCCTTTTCGAATCTGCATGCCCTGGGTTCTGCTGGCAAAGACCCCCTGTGCTTTCTCTGTGCTTTCTTGGAGAGCTACTTTCTAGATGAGGAAGTAAAACTCATCAAGAAGATGGGAACAGACTAACCTCTACAGGCGGGCCAGCACCCAGGCTGGGATGAGAGAGTACTTTTTTTTTTTAATTTAGGATTTTATTTATTTATTTTCAGAGAGAAGGGAAGACAGGGAGAGAAGAAGACAGAAAAATCTGTGTGTGAAAGAAACATCAATTGGTTGCCTCTTGCATGCCCCCAACTGGGGACCTGGCCCACGACCCAGGCATGTGCCCTGACTGGACTTGAACCATGCTCAATCCACTGAGCCACACCAGTCATGGTACAAGCATCTCTTCAAAAGGCTCACCCTGGAGCACAAAGGAGCCTTCTGAGCCTGGTGACATTTAATGGCCCATCTGCAACACCCTGGTGTCAGGTTTTCTGCCTGAGCCTCTCCCTGCAGCCACTAGGCAGCTTTTTAACCCCCTCAATAGAGCCTTTTCCCAAGCCATGGACCAAATGAAAACAGTAAATCTTTTTGCAGAAAAACACACACATACACACACACACAACAAAAAAACCCTAACCTACTCACAAATTGTTATAAAATTTTTGAATATTAATTAAAATAACATATCTGATCTAATTCCTAAATCTCAAGACTATTCAAATACTAAATTCAATCCTTTTTTCAATTTGACAGAAGTTATAACAATTCTATTTATAAAAACATACCAGTAAGAGGTGGCTTATGTGAATGAAGAGTACAGGGCACACTGACAATTAACTTGTGATCTGGAATGGGAAGCACATTCCTAATTGAAACAGAACAACAAAGTAAATTATATTTTAAAGAACATTCTTATATATAAGCTATAGTTTCCTTAACTTTTTTCACCTTTCAAATAACATCTGAATTTAAAATAATTTAATAAAAACAATAATGGACATCAACAATTTAAGTATTGAGACATTTCCAATAATTTCCTTTTCAATAATAATGACAATTACATACTAGATAACACAAAAAATATTAGAAAATTTCATGTGCCATACCACTCACACTTTTCTGGGATGGGACACTTTTAGATTTTCAAAAATGTAAAAATTAAGGAAAATCAATGATCATTTTGTTAATAATTTTGAAAAACCTAAAAATTAATACATTTATATAATTTTGAAAAAATCACCTTTCCTACCTTAATGGTAAAGCAGTTTTTTCTTGAAATCTCCCCAGTATAAGACATTCATAAGGCTTTTTGTGTGGAGAATCTAATGGGAATACAAACTCTCCTGAATTGGTTATCTGATAGGAAGGAATCAAAAAGAAAAAAAACCTGTAAATATCCCAGAAAGCGTTTTTTCCCCCTATAATTTCCACCAAAGAAAAAGAAATTATTAAACCTCCAGGCTAGTGCTGTCCAATAAATATAATGTGAGCCACAAATTCAAGCCACATATGTAATTTAAATTTTCTAGTAGCAACATTAAAAAGAGTAAAAAATGCAGTGAAATTGATTTTAATTATATCTTCAATTTAATTTAACATATCTAAAGTATTATCATTCAATATGTAATCAATTCAAAAATTATTGATATGTTATATTTTTGCTTTCATAATAAGCCTTCAAAATCTAATATTTTACACTTAATACCTCATCTCAGTTTGGAGCCACACAGTAACTACCATATTGGACAGAGCTGCTATAAGGGACTAAATATATTTTAAATATCACTTTGTCATTCTGCATAAAAAATCTCTATTTTTCATTAATATTTATTCCTGGAAACCATGCCATCATTAACTCATTTATTCATTCATTCAAATAATATTTAATGATTACTGGCAATGTGACTAAGTAGGTTATAATATTTTCTTTTATTTATAGGAAAGAGTGTCATTAAATACAGTCAGAACTAAAATTAATAATGAAAGAAACTTAGAGATTGATGAGATAGATAATAGTCCAACCCTTTGGCATTATAAATCCAGATATCAATTTTGTCATTTCACCCTGGAGGGATCTGACTCTCAAAGACTCAAGCTAATCGAATTCAAAACACAGTTTATAATAAGACTATCAATTCATTAATTAACTATGAAGATATACATTTTTGTTATCAGAATATCCATATGTGGGGGGGGTGGAATTATCTTCTGGAGGGTAGGCCTACTGTAGTACAGGCTTCCCCCACTACATGAGTGTTCCTTCTCGGAACCCATCTGCATCACTGTGCCAGCTGGTATTGTTGCAAGAGGCCACATTCAGCTTCAGTGAATTTTTTTGAAGACTCTTTGACACATTTGCCTGTTTCATGATGGGTAATTTACCTGAGTGTGCTTGTAAATTACAGAGTGTTCAGCAGTTTTTGACCACAAATGGCATGACTCCAATGCCCCACCGTCCCCATTCACCCAATCTCACCCCAAGAGACATTTTTTGTTTCCCCAGATAAAAAAGCCCTCAAAAGGAAACACTTTGCCAATGTGGAAAATGTGAAACAAAAAACAGCAGAAGCACTAAAAGTCATCAAAATCGACAAGTTCAAAAACTGTTTTGAGCCGTGGGAAAAACAGTCGTGATAGGTGTGTTGCATCAAATGGAGAGTACTTTGAAGGTAACTGATGTTTAAACATGTAAGAATAAATACACAACTTTTTATAAATAAATTCCATATGTTTTGGGTCCCCCCTCATGTCTTTTATCTATGCAGCCTTTAACCCCATATCAAAGTACCTAAAAATCAAAAGCAGTAAAATCCTTTTATCACCTCTAGGGCCCATGAGAGACAGTACATCTACCACACAGTCCCAGTATGCAAAAATGTTGGAAATTCTCAGTCTCTGGATTTTTTTAATACTCAATGCAGATTACTTCTTCTGTTATAACAATATGTATAATTACACCTAATAGTGTTTCATATAATACATTGTATTTTTGTTTTAAACTCTGGTATTACCATACCATCTCTCACAACTGTTTATTACTCCAACTGAATAATCTAAATTTTTACGTATTAACATTTCACTGGTTTTAATTTCAGAAGGTTAACTTTTCCTGGCTTTGGCTCTGACTATTTAAAGAACTGTCATAATGGCCAGGGTGGAATGGGGTTTTATATTCCTGTCATAGTCCTCTTACCCAACCTACCAAAGCTAAGCCCAAATACGCCATGACAGCAAAGATGTAACTTTTAATGTTTGTTTTCCAAGTCCCATAAAATAGGCACAAAAAATAATGTACACAGCTTTTATAAGACATTCCAGCAGACCATAAAGTAAAAACAAAGCACGTAAAAACAGAACTCTCCTGTATCTAACATGACTATACCAACTACATAAATATTAAATATTCAATTAATAATAATTGGCTTATCTTTTTAAAATTTAGGAGGGCTTTTGTGCAATTCATCTAAGTAAAAAAATGTATCTTTAAAAGGATATCCAGTGAACTCTGAACTGATAACTTAAATTTTATGAATTTTTTTGGTATGATTATAGCAAGCACAGATAAGAAGATCATTCAACCAATTTGAGAGTTGCAATCATTTCTTTCCAGAATAAGCAAGCAGGTCATAAGGCATTGAAGGACCTAAGTTAAGATTTAAAGGATGGAAAGTTCTTGGTTCGAGCACCGCCCTTCTCACCTCTTCCACAGTGGTTTACTTTGCTATTCTCCCTCCAATCTCCAGCGACACAAGAAAAAGAAAGAAAAAAGGAAATAAGTCAAAAAGGGTGACTAAAATTGTGGATGTATAAAGAGGAACAAGATGAAGGGTAAGGTTACCTCCATGTTTAGAGATGGACAGATTCCCTGTAGTTTTTTTTTAAACTACAGACATCAGAGCTTTTTAAAATGTCATCCTGATGTCTTTCTTGAGTGATTTACTAAGGCCAGCGGTTTGGAACTCTGTTACAAAAGCCTTATGAATAAAAAGATTAAAGTATTTAGCAGCAAAGTAAAAGTACTCCATGTTGAAGGAGTGGAGCAGTGACATGTTTAGAGTTAAATAGTAAATGCTACTTTCATGTGACTTAGTAAGTCACACTATATTAACAAAAAAGTTAACTTCTGAACTTACTTTTAACCAGTGCCATTCAGCAACTGTCTCCACAGACCATGAAGGATAAAGTTCTTCCTTTACAAAACGTAGGTGTGTCTGTCTATTAGTCACCCAAGTAATAACAAGACAGTTTGGAGCAGCCAGTTTAGGGATAGGTATCTGCTTTATTTGTAGTGGTGATAAATAACTATACCTAAAAATAAACAGAAAAAAATTAGCAAAATTTGCTGAAAAAAAGAAAAATAAGCATGAAGAAGATCTGTATAATATTGAGTCCACAAACACAAAGCCCCCATAGGTATTTATTTTACTAAATATGAGGCCACAGTGACATCCAGTGGACAAATTATTCCATGCAAGTCAGAAATAACTTCATTTTTTGTTTTTATTGTTTAAAATTGTCAGGCTCTATTTCTTTATCATTTCTAAGTATATTATATTTCAGTAATTTTACTAGTATTTACAATGTGTTTTTTACCATAATTGTTTGGTTTTCATAATCTGTACACCACACAGGGACCCCATCACAGTGAGTCCTGACACTACTGTCTCAATATTCTACCAAATTCTCAGTCTATCAACCTGCTTCTTTCTTTCTTCCCAATCAATTACACTGGGTTCTCTGAAACCCTCATGCTTTCATTACCATAAACAATAAAATAATTAAAAATTACAGTCTTGCACCTCTTGCACATTAATAGTATGAAGTCTAGTTTTTACCACTAGAATATACTTGCTCTACAATACTCAATCAGAAAAACATGGCCCTTTCTCCAACACACAGTACACACAACGGGGCGAAGAGAGGTCAGCATTCTCCTAGCTCCCCTAACTGCTGCTTCCAGGATACAACTCATACACCTTTCAATAAAATTCCCTTCAATTTGAGAGGTATGCTATACAGCTAGGCTAGCCTCTACTGTTTCTTTTTGGGGTTTTTTAAGATTTTATTTATTTATTTCTAGAGAGAGGGAAAAGGAGGGAGGGAAACATCAAAGTGCAAGAGATACATCAACTGGTTGCCCCTAGCAAACCCCCAGCTGGGGACATGGCCTGCAACCCAGGCAGGTACCCTGACTGGGAATCGAACCAGTGACCTTTTGGCTCAAAGGCCAGCACTCAATCCACTGAGCCACACCAGCCAGGGCTCTAATGTTTCTTACAGAACCAATTTCATCTTCACTCTCCATATTTGGACTTAAGTCCTCTCCAATGAGGACGTAAGCACTGAGACCCTCCACCTCACCAATATCAATCTTGCCATTATCCCAGGCAATTTCAAAGCACAAATCTATATAGTGTACACACTTCAACTATTCTTCCCTTAAATAAATACAACGGCATTCCCCCCTTCATTAATCCATTCCAATCGCCATCACCTAGACCTTGCCATCACTCATCCTTGTTCCATCTCTGAAACCACAAACACCGAACTCTAGCCATAATGCCCTATCCTTCACCTATTCCTTGACCTTATTAATCCATCTAGTCAATGTACCATTCCTCCACTTTACTGAGTCTATCAGTTTCTTCCTTCCCCACAGACTATCAATCACTTCATTTCCTTGTCACTAGCACCTACTCCCATCCCACCCCACATCTCCTGCAAAACTACAAACTTAAATTCAATTAAACTTCAACACAATTCAGCTACTTCATATGGAGGAAACCAGGCTGGGAAAAATAGAGAACTAAAGAATTTAGTCAATTAAATCCATTCGCAGGCTCTCAAAACTACTCAATTCTTTCATTTACCCTTGGTAAATTACTACAAACTTTCATCTCTTTTCAAGCCCCTTGCCCAAATTCACTCTTGACAGAAAGGCCACCAGACTCCTTCAACTATATAACCTTCTTCTCCCCCTTGGTGCTCCTTCACTTACCTATTTCTACACATTTCCTCTTAAGAAAAATGGCATGGCTTCACCTATTTAAAGCTTGTACCTTCAGGTGTGTTCTCCTAGTCCCATCTTATAGTATCTTGTAATACTAATTACTCCTTCATTCAGTACTTTGGCCTCTCTAGTTCCTTGCCATCAGCCTATAAAGATGTTTAAACTTTTCAATTATAAAAAAAAGAAAGGCAAGAAGGGAGAGAGGAGAAAAAAAGAAGGGAATTTCCCTCAACCTGGTCTCCTTCTGTCTTTAGCTAAACCAAGGACTGGTATGTACTTATGCTATCTTTCTGCTGTCTCTCCTTTGTTGCCCATTTGACTACAATGAGGCTTCTACTATTATAGCTGCTCTGGAAAAAGTAAATAACATCCAAATGGCCAAATGCAATAAACATTGGGATCCCACTCTAACACATGGCAACTGTATGATGTCAGGAAGTGATCAACAAGTATTTCTTAAATAAATAAATAAATAAAGCAATTCTGATCTCAAGCATGCAAGTTTCCTACCATCTAGACCAGTGGTCTCCCACTAGACTAGCATTTTTTTATAATCTAAATGATGATTTTAAAAGATAAGTTTGCCACAGTATGAAGAACACAGGTCAAAACCTTGAAGTTTGATGGTCCCCATAACTGCAGATTTTTTAATTGCCTTAATTTTACTTAATTAGGTTGATTATTGAAGGGGAAGTAGGAAATAGTCATACTTCATTTTCTAGTTGTAATCTCCTGGAAATCACTAAGCAAATTCCATCTTTGTGTTGCAATACAAAGTATGGAGGCTTCTGGGGAAGATGCAGGCATAGATAAACCGCTCACCTCCTCCCACAACCACATCAAAATTACAACTAAAATAGAGAACCATCAATCAGAACCATCAGAAATCTAGTTGAATGGAAGTCTCACAACTACGGAATTAAAGAACCACAGCCAACCAGACTGGTAGGAGAGGTGCTGATGCAGAACGGGCTGGTCTCACAACATGTGGTGGATAAAAAAATCGGGAGGGATATCTTGGGAGTGAGGAGTTATAGCCCCAAGCCAGGCCACCCAGCCCAGGGTTCCAGTGCCAGGAAGGTAAGTCCCCTTTACTTCTGGGTGCAAAATCCAGCAGGGATTGAGTTGATGGAAGAAACTTCTGGAGTACCAAGCAATTCTTCTTAAAGATCCCATACACAGACTTATTCAGACTCACTACACTGAGCCCTAGCACTGGGGTAGCAGCCTGAAAAGCACCAGTGGCATACAGGGAGAAACGGAAATGTCTGGCATCAAGGCAAGAGCTGGCTGACAGCTTTCTCCCAGAGAGAAAGGCAGGTAGAGGCCATTGTCCCTTTTCTGAACCCTCCCCCAACACGGCCACAGAGCCAGCAGGTTGGTACTATATCTGAGACTCCAACAATCCAGCTAACACTGGAGATCCCTAGAGACTCAGTCCCATGCAACTTACAGGCCCACCCAAGCTGCTTTTCAATATGAATAGCTGGTCTAGGCCTACTTCACAACTTCCTAGATCCTCTCAAACAAGCAACAGCCAGCCTCAGTGAGTCCCCAGCCCCCATACCTCCTGCTAAGGAGCCCCAGGCCCATTACTAGCAGCAGTCAGCCTAGATTCAGAGGTTGGCTTCACTTGGGAATCTGCCCAGCACAAATATCAGCCATCTCAAATTGCTTTGTAACTCAGGCAGAGTGGCCCTGGGCAAAACATAGTTAGGGGCTGACCTTGGCCCATACCACCCAGGAAACCCCAGAGCCTATGTACCCAGTGGACAGCTACAGACCACAGTGGAGCACCACCACTCTGCTGCTGCACAGCTGATCCTCCACTGAGGAAGGAGGATGGTGGTCAGTGGTTACAGCCAATTCTTGCAGCTGACTGGCCTGGGTAAATCCCTCCCATTGATCTGCCAACAGCAATTAAGGCTCAACTACAAGAGAAGGGTGTCCTCAGCCCACACAAAATGCACACCCCGAGTACCCAGCTTGGGTGATGGGAGGGCTGTGCCACTGGACCCTATAGGACACCCACTATATTAGGCCATGCTACTGAGACAGGGAGTCAGTGCAGCTCTACTTATTACACAGAAGCAAACACAGGGAGGCTGCCAAAATGAGGACACAAAGAAACATGGCCCAAATGAAAGAACAGATCAAAACTGCAGAAAAAGAGCTAAATGAAATGGAGATAAGCAATCTATCAGATGCAGAGTTCAAAACACTGGTTATAAGGATGCTCAAGGAACTTAGTGAGGACCTCAGCAACATAAAAAAGATCCAGTCAGAAACAAAGGATACACTAATTGAAATAAAGAATAATTTACAGGGAAACAACAGTAGAGTAGATGAACCCAAGAATCAAATCAATAATTTGGAACACAAGGAAGTAAAAAAAAAACACACAGAACAAGAAGAAAAAAGAATTAAAAACATGAGGACAGTATAAACAGGGACAACTTTAAGAGGTCCCATATTTGCCTCATAGGGATGCCAGAAGGAGAAGATAAAGAGCAAGACAATGGAAAACTATTTGAAAAAAATAGTGAAAGAAAACTTCCCTAAATTGATGAAGGAAATAGACAAGCGAGTCCAGGAAGCACAGAGAGTCTCAAGCAAGATAAATGCGAAGAGGTCCACTGCAAGACACATCATAATTAAAGTGCCAAAGGTTGAAGATAAAGAGAGAATCTTAAAAGCAGCAAGAGAAAAGCAGAGAATTATCTGCAAAGCGGTTTCCGTAAAACTGTCAGCTGATTTCTCAAAAGAAACTTTGCAGGCTAGAAGGGACTGGCAAGAAATATTCAAAGGCATGAAAAGTAGGGACCTACAGCCAAGATTTCTCTACCCAGCAAAGCTATCATTTAGAATCCAAGAACAGAGAAAGAGCTTCCCACACAAGAAAAAACTAAAGGGATTCATCATCACCAAATCATTATTACATAAAATGTTAAAGGGACTTATCTAAGAAAAAGATGATCATAACTATAAACAATAATATGGCAATAAATATCATCTATCAATAACTGAATCTAAAAAATAAACTAAGCAAACACGAAGATAGACAGAATCATAGACACAGAAAGCATTTTGATGGCTGCCAGATGGGAGGGGGGTTGGTGGAATGGGTGAAGAGGTGGGGCATTAAGAAGTACAAATAAATAGGTAGTTACAGAATAGCCATGGGATGTAAAGTACAGAATAGTAAATGGAGCAGCCAAAGAACCTACATGCATGAACACTGGTGTGGGAATTACCGGAGGGAGTGGCAGGTGCTCGGTGGAGGGCAGCAAAAGGGGAAAAATTGGGATGACTGTAATAGCATAATCAATAAAATATAATTTTAAAAAAGAAAGTATGCAACATCAGCTATGTTATATTCTTCCCAAAAGGTTCAATCAAATTCTAATAATGAAGAAATAATCAAAAATTCCAAATTGTGGGATATCTACAAACAAGGGGGCACAGACACTTAAAAAAAAAGTCAGTGTATCAATCTTACAATTTGCAACAGCATGAATGGACCTAGATAGAGGGTATTATGCTCAGTGAAACAGGTCAGTCAAAGAAAGACAATTACCTTATGATTTCACTTATATGTGGAATCTAAAGAACAATATAAATGAACAAACAAACAGAAAAAGACTCATGGATACAGGGAAAGACTAATGGTTGCCAGAGTGGAGGGAGTTTGGGGGACTGGATGAAAAGGTGAAGGCACTGAGAATTACAGACTGGAGGTTACAAAATAGTCATGGGGATGTAAAGTACAGCATCGGGAATACAGTCAATAATACTGTGAAACTATGAATGGTGCCAGTTGCATACTGAAAATACAGGGGGAACATTTTGTAGGATATGCGATTGTCTGGCCACTGTGCTATATATGTGAGAATTTATTTCTGTTCCCTATTACATGTCATTGTTCTACCTGTTTATCCTGACATAAGAATGCAATCTTAGTTGTTGTAGCTTTTTTAATTGGTCTTCAAATTGGTAGTGTAAGTCTTTCAACTTTGACGTATGCCTTCAAAATTTCACTGGCTACAAAAATAAACTCAAAATGGGTTAATGACTTAAATGTAAGGCCTGAAATCATGAAAATCCTAGAATAAAACATAGGAAGTAAATGATTTGACATCAGTCTGAGTAATATCTTTTTGAATACATCACCTTGAGCAAGAGAAACAAAAGCAAAAGGTAAACAAATGGGACTTTATCAAACTAAAAGGCTTCTGCACAGTGAAAGAAACCTTCAACGAAACAAAAATAAACCTACTGAAAGAGAGATTATATTCACAAATAATATATCTCATCTGGGTTGATATCTAAAATGTATAAGAAACTCATACAATTCAATAATAAAAAATAAACAATCTGATAGAAAAATGGGCAAAGGACATGAGAAAACATTTCTCCAAAAAAGATATATAGATGGCCAACAGACATATGAAAACATGCTCAACATTACTAGTCATCAAGGAAATGCAAACCAAAACCACAATGAGATAACACCTCACACCTGTCAGGATGGCTTTTATCAAAAAGTCAACAAATAAGTTGTTGGTGAGGATGTGGAGAAAAGGGAACCCTTTAGGTGAGACTGTAAACTGGTACAGCTCCTATGGAAAACAGTATAGAGATTCCCTGAGAAAACTAAAAACAGATATACCATACAACCCAGCAATTCCACTTCGGGGTATTTATCTAAAGAAAATGAGAACACTAATTTGAACAGAAATATGCACCCCTATGTTCATCGCAGCATTATTTACAGTAGCCAAGACATGGAAGCAACACAGGTGTCCATCGATAGAGGAGTGGATAAAGATGTGATACACACACGATGGAATATTGCACAGCAATAAAAAAGAATGAAATCTTGCCATTTGCAATATGAGTGGATCTAGAGGGTATTTTGCTAAGTGAAATAAGTCAGGCTGAGAAAGACAAATACCATATTGTTTCCTTTATATGTGGAATCTAAAAAAGCAAAACAAAACAAGTAAGACAAAAAGACTCATAGAAACAGAGACCAAAGAAAGAGATGGTTACCTGAAGGGAGGAGATGGGAGGATGAGTGAAAAGGAAAAGGGAATATAGTCAATAATAACTAGAATTATCAGCATGACCACACTGTAAGGTAAAAAAGGTCAAATCACTATGTAGTACACCTGAAACTAATATAACCAATTTAAGATTATATACCAAGTGTACTTAAAGTTTATTAATTGGCTATTTTTGGCCTTTTGCATTTCCATTTAAATTACAAAATCACTTTAGTCTATTTTCACCAGAAATAATCTCTTCTGAGATGATGTTTGAGATTGTACAAAACCTAGACATTCAGGGAAAGACATTTTTTTATATATTCAGTCTTCCAGTTTATATATGTGGCATGTTCTTTTATTAAGACTCTCCTTGCCTAGGGAATATACTCAGTAATATTGTAGTAACGAGGTATGATGCCAAATGGATACCAGACTTATTGGGGTGATCACGACATAAGGTGTATCAATGTCTAATCAGTATGTTCCACACCTGAAAGTATATAATATTGTATGTCAAATATAATTAAAAATAAATTTTAAAAAACTCATTAATTTTCCTCAAAAACATTTTATAATTTTCAGAGTATACGTCACATATTTCTGGTCAGATGGTGTCTTAGTAACACATTTGTCAAAGCTATAATAAACAGACCACAATTTTTTTAAAACAAAAGTCAATGTCCTAAAGGCAAAAAATGACTGGAAGACTGTAATACATTAAAAAAACGTAAAGTTAAAAAAAAAATTTTTTTAAAGATCAAGTGCAATGAGTGTTCCTTGATTAGCTCTTGGACCTAAAAAGCCAAAAATTTCATAGCCATAAAGTTGGAGAATAAAAAAATCTGGAGAATAATTAGAGAAATCTATATGTAAAATAAATATTAACTTTCTTGGGTTGATAATACTATTGAAGTTATGTCAGAGAACATCCTTGTTTTTCATGAGATGAATGCTAAAAAATTTGTGTTGAAATTATAGTATCTGCAACATCAGATAAAAAAGCAGAAATGGGGACAGAGACAATACACACAAATGTGGTAAAATATTAATAACTGGTAAATCTAGCAGGAAAGGAATCTGATATTGATGTACTATTCTTTCAACTTTTCTAAGAAAAGTTTGGAATGTTTTTAAATCAAAAGTTAATGGAAAGAAACAATACAGTAAATTGTCACAATAAAGAGATCACAGATAAATGGGCAAGAAAACCAAAACTTTCAAAATGTGCTCTGTAAAACTATCGTTCAATGCTTTATTTTTAAAAATATTTATTTGTTTATTTCTTTATTTATTTTAGAGAGAGGGGAAGGGAGGGCAAAAGAGAGGGAGAGAAACACTGATGTGAGAGAGAAGCATCGATCAGTTGCCTCTGACACATCCCTACCTGAGACATACCTTGCAACCCAGGCTTATGCCATGGCGGAGAATCAAATAGTGACCTTTCGTTTTACGGGACGACACCCAGACAATTGAGCCACACCAGTTCAGGCATAAAATGTTTTAAATGAAGGAGTCTATTATTCAAAATTATAAAAAATCTGTTCCCCAAAAATGCTTTAACAAGATCAAATACTTGTTCACTTTTTTAAAACTTCTACTGAGTGCCCTGCCCAGGAGACTCAGTTGGCTGGAGCATCATCCCATACACCAAAAGGTTGTGGGTTCAATTCCAGGTCACAGCACATGCCTAGGCTGGGGTACGATCACAGGTCACGGTATGTAAGGGAAGCAACCAATAGTCATTTCTCTCTCATGTTGATGTTTCTCTCCCTCCCTTCCCCTCTCTCTAAAATCAGTAAGTATGTCCTTGGGTAAGGATAAAAAACATAAAATAAATGAAATAAAGTCAATGAACATATCCTCAGGTGAGGATTGAAAAAAAAAAAAAAAACTTCTATAGAGTATTCAAGAATAAGATGCAAAAAAAATTTTTTTTTCATTAAAATAAAAAGCAAATGAAATTTAAGCTATATACTTTTAAAAATAATTCTTGGAGAAAACTGGAACACATTACCAAAGAATATTACAAAACTAGACTCTCTGATGCTTTTGCATTTAACACTTACCTATATAATATGAGAAGCAAGGGAGAAAAAACCACCTTTTCACAAATGATGGTCATCCCACTCACCCGCACTCACACTTCACAAGGCCAGTCCTAACAGGGATGACACAGACTACCGCCAGCAGTTAGGGCAATGGTCATATTATCAAGGAAATCTATCAATGTATTTTGGTACACAGTATTTCTAAACTTTAGAAGGTGATGTCAAAGAAGGGAAAAATGTTGCCCTTTGCTGTTACAGAAATGTCCCTGAACTGGTTCACAGTCAGTAACCTCAGTAATTCCTTACACCTGTATACAGCGGTGGGCAAAAGTAGGTTTACAGTTATAATACAAATAAATAACACGATAATTAATAAATAATACAAGAATAAACTCTGTGTTTTGCATACTCGCAACTATAAACCTACTTTTGCTAATCCCTGTATAGCTCTAATTGAAGAGAATTATCTACTTAAGGAAATTAAAATTTTAAAATGAAAGTGTTTTAGTAGTTTGAGACAAACTGTCAAAAACTAATGCTTTTAGCATATATAAATAAAATGTACAAAAAACAATGGCTTTTAGAAAATATATCTAAGAAAAAACTTATTTATACCTACCTATTACTTCTCTTAACTGATTTGTTCTGCCACGGTGGATCTATCACAATGACGTCATATGTTTTCCCACCTAAGAACAGAAACACACTTTCAGAAACTACCTTCTATATGTGATCACTTTAAAAACTCAACATGTTCTTCAAAACTGGAATGCATTTACTACATAAACAAATATAATGCAGTGCAACAAAGAATCTGTGGCATTTATTCAAACAGAATAATTTATCTAAACACATTAAGAGATTCCCCCTTTAATTTAGTACTGCTGGGATTTTAACATGATTTCACCTACCACTATTTTTACACAGAGTATTGAAAATAACTACAACTCACTTAGGTAGACACTAATGATTTTTTTTTAATTTATTGATTTTACAGGGATGAGGAAGAGAAACAGAGAAAGAGAAAAACATTGATTTGTTGCTCCACTTAGTTACACATTCATTGACTGCTTCTTGTATGTGCCATGACTGGGGATCAAACCCGCAACCTTGGCATAACAGGACAATGCTCTAACCAACTGAGCTACCCAGCCAGGGCCTGGATACTAATTATTTCAAATGCCCTGTAAGTCTTCACAGGAATGTTAATATGGTCCTTTCAAACCTCAGGGTTTTTGCTTTATTTTTTAAACTTTTTATATGAAATAAACTTTCAGTCTTATAACCTCTCCTCCCCCTTCCTCTCTCTCACTAAATATTAATAAACATATCTCAAGTGAGGTTAAAAAAGCCGAATGTCTACATTTCAAAATTGAATTAAAAAGCAAAATTAAACTGAGAAAATTCAGTGTTTGCCCTATTCAGAGAAAGTCTTGCTTTCTGAGGCCAAAGAAAAATTATTTTTTCTAATAATAAACATAATAATTTACTCACAATTCAGAAGTGGGTGCATACAAGAAATGTCAGACAAAAGAAAACAGCTTTTTGGTGGCACAAGGTATTTCTGTCCCATTAAAGTAATGATTTTTGTAAAGCTGGAGGTGTTTTCAACAAGCCGTAAAAATAAATCCTGTTCTGTAACAGACATATCATTTTCCATCAATTGTAATGTCAGAAGTTCCAATTCATTCAGAGAAGGCATATGCTTTGCCATCTCACATAATTCTGACAAACTGCAGGTATCCAGTGGTAAAGCAATGGGCTCACTACACTTCTCCAATTTTTCAGAAAGCGGATGAAGAAAGCCACTTTTTAAACCTTCTTGGATTATCTGTCGAGATCCATCCAATATCAGCCCTTTGATCTGTAAGAGAATATTTTTTAATCACATTACAAGGTGACTGACATTAAAGCAATTTTCTAAATAATGAAATTCCTATTATGCTTTGAATATGTGAACTTTATGGATTGAAATCAACATTCTAAGTGCTTACAGGAAGATAATATTATACTACAATAAGAAGATAAGAATATGTGAGTATACCTTTCAAATCCAGCTTTCTAATCAGGGAATAATACAAACCTCATAAATTCACTAAAAATTAAATAATGAAACACTCAATCCAAGATGGCAGCAGAGTAGGTGGAAGTTACACTCACCTACTCCCAGGATAAAACTGGAATTACAATTAAATTATAGAACAATCATCCTGAGTAACTAAGTGAAGACTAGCTAAAGAGAAGTCTTATCATCAAGTATTTAGAGAAAAAGCCACATCAACAGCCAGGGCAGAGAGGATGTGCAGCAAGGCAGCGGTTGGAGGACCGGGTGAGGCGGCAGCTGGCAGAGCTGGCGAGTGGCAGCTGTGGCTCCAGAAGGATAGCTCAATTGCAGGGGATTCCCCCTGAGAGGCATGGGATCTAAGCCCCAAACCAGGTACTCCAGCCCAGAGAACCAGAGCTGGGAAGAGGCGCCCATATAAAATCTGCCTGTGAAAAGCAGGGGAGTTTCTTTCTGCCAGAGAGGGGCAGGAGTCTGCTAGAGACAAAGGCACCCTCTCAAAGGGCCAACACACACAATTTCATTCGAAGCCACTCAGCCTGGGCTTCAGCGGAAACAGGGCAGAACAAACTAGAGTCTGGGGTTTGTGGCTCTCCGGAGGAAGCTCAAAGGACAACTGGCAGGATCCTGGAGCTGAGTTATTCATCCATTCAGGAAACACCATCTTTCTTGGTAGGAGCACTCCCCTCTGTGAGGCATCATCATGGGGGAAAGGAATAACCCCACACTCTGGACTCTCTCTCGACCCACTCAGTGAAGCTTATTCACTGCTGAGTATACCCAGAGGCTCTTAAAGTGACTGACCCTAACAGGAAGCTGGCAAGTGAAGGCAGACAGCAGTGAATCTCATCAGGGAGCCTTGGGAATTTTGTTGACCTGCCCCCAAACCTTGTGCTGGTAAGAGCCAACTTTCATGCACAGCTTTGTCCTTCACATGCACACCCTGGCCCAGTAGAGGCAGACACAAGTGTGGGTCACTTGTAGCTCCAAACAAATTGCCAAGGGCCAGTCACAAACAGGGTCTGACATTGGGGTGCACCAGAGTGCCTCTCAAGAGGCCCAGAACCAAAACACCCAGTGGCCCGCTTTAGACAATAGCAGAAAAGGATCCAATAAGCTTCACAAGCAGCATATCCAAAGGGCGATCTCCGCAGGCACCAAACCATGCTAAGAGGAACTCTGCTTCACATCGTCAGCACCTGCACAGCAACTCACATACCATGGTCAAGGTTCAGCATCCTACTCAGCCAGCCTGAGGGTCAACCCAGGCACGAACAGACCAATAGCAATCGAGATTCAATTACAACAAAGGAGTCCACCAAACCCACACAAAAAAAATTCCTGGAGCACCCAATTCAGATGATCAAAGAGATTGCTCCAAGGCCACCCTAGAAAGACTAAGAGTCATAGCAGACCTGCCTAATAAATAGAAACAAACACAAAAAGGCAACCGATGGGGAGACAGAGAAACAGGTCCCAAATAAAAGAACAGAAAAATCTCCCCAAAAAAGAGCTAAATGAAATGGAGACAACTTATCAGAGAGAAAGTTCAATGTTATGGTCATAAGGATGCTCAACCACATGAAAAGAACATAGCAACCATAAAAAAGGATCAATCATAAATGAAGACTACAATATTTAAAATGAAGAATATAACGGAAGGAATAAAACATAGGTTGAATGAAGCAGAGGATCAAATCACTGATTTGGAAGACAAGGTAGGAAAGAAAAACCCTAATCAGAGCAGCAAAAAGAAACAATAAATAAGTATAGCTTAAGTGACCTTTGGAACACATGATACATAACAACACCCACATGTAATAGTGCTACCAGAAGGAGAAAAGAGAGTAAGAGATTAAAAGCAATTTAAAGAAATAATGAATGAAAATGTCCATAACCCAGTGAAGGAAAAAAACACACCATCCAGAAAGCACAGTGTCCCAAACAAGATGGACTCAAAGAGGTTCACACCAATCCACATCATTTTAAAAATGCCAAAGGTTAAAAACAAAGAAAACAAAGGTTAAAAGCTGCATGAGCCCTGGCTGGTGTGGTTCAGTAGATTGAATGATGGCCTGTGAACCACAGGGTCACTGGGTCAATTCCCAGTCAGGGCACATGCCTGGGTTGCAGGCCAGGTCCCCAGTAGGGAGCATGTGAGAGGCAACCACACATTGATGTTTCTCTCCCTCTCTTTCCCCCTCCCTTCCCTTCTCTCTAAACATAAATAAATCTTTTTTTAAAAAAAAAGCTGCATGAAAAAGACAGCTAGTTACTTACAAGGGAGCTCTAATAACACTGTCAGCTGATTTTTCAAAAGAAACATTTCAGACTGGATAGAAATTGCCCGAAATATTCAAAATGATGAAAAGCAAAGACCTAAAACCAAGAAAACTTTGCCCAGCAGGCTATCATTTAAGATTTAAAAAGAAATAGCTTTGAACACATGAAAAAGCTAAAGGAATTTGTTACCACCAAACCAGTATTACAAAATATGTTAAAGATCCCACAAAGAAGGAAAGCAAGGAGGAGGAGGACAAAAGAAACAGAGGAACATAGTTAAAAGAATACAATGGCAATAAATAGGTCCCTATCAATAATCATTTTAATGTAAATGGCTTAAATGCTCCAATCAAAAGACAGCAGGATAGATAAGAAAACAAGACCCATATATATGCTTTCTACAAGAGACGCACCTCAGAATGAAAGATACACACCGACTAAAAAGTAAAGGTATGAAGAAAGATATAATTCAAGTGGAAATGAAAAAAAGCTGGGGTAGCAATATTAATATCTAACAAAATAGACTTTAAAACAAAAGGCTATAGTAAGACACAAAGGACACTACATAATAAAAAGGGGGGCAGTGCTACAAGAGTAACCCTTGTAAACATTTATGCACCCAAAAGAGGAGCACCTAAATACGTAAAGAAAATTTTGAATGACGTAGAGACTGACAGTAATACAGTCATAGTAGGGAATTTTAACACCTATTGACATCAATGGCTAGATCTCCCAGCAGAAAATCAACAAGAAAATGGTAACCTTAAATGACAAATTAGAAAAGATGGATTTAATTGAGATCTTCAAAGCATTTTACCCCAAAGAAGCAGAATATACATTCTTTTCAAGTGCAGTTGAAACTTTCTCTAGGATAAACTACATGGTATGATACAAAACAAGTCTCAGTAAATTTAAGAGGACTAAAATCATAACAAGCATCTTCTCTAAACATGGTGGTATGAAACTAGAAATCAATTACAATTAAAAACAAAAACAAAAAACAGCCCTGGCTGGTGTAGCTCAGTGGATTAAGCACGGGCCTGTGAACCAAAGGGTCGCTTGTTCAATTCCCAATCAGGGCACATGCCTGAGTTGCAGGTCAGGTCCTCAGCAGGAGGTGCGCAAGAGGCAACTATACATTAATGTTTCTCTTTCTCCTTTCCTTCCTCTCCTCTAAAAATAAATAAATAAAATCTTAAAAAAAAAACCAACTAAGAACCAAAGACTTGGGGGCTAAATAACATGTCACTAAACAATAAATGGGTTAATAATCAAAGAAGAAATCAAAAGACACCTTAAAACAAATGAAAATCAGAACACAAAAACCTAAAATCTGTAAGACACAGTGAAAGCAGTCTTAATAGGGCAATTCATAGCATTACAGGCTTATCTCAAAAAACAAAACAAATTTCAAATACATAATCTAACGTTACACTTAAGGGTAATTGAAAAAACCAACAAAGCCCAAAGTGAGTAGAAGGAAGGAAATAAACAGATCAGAGCATAAATAAACCAAGTAGAGTCTAAAAAAAATACAAAAGATCAATAGAATCAAGAGCTGGTTCTCTGAAAACATAAACAAGATTGACAAGTCTTTAGACTCACTAAGAAAAAAGAAAAGGAGAGGACCCAAATAAATAAAATCAGAAATAAAAGTAACAACTGGCACCAAAGAAATACAAAAGATTGTAAGAAAATATTAAGAACAACTATATGCCAACAAATTAGATAATCAGGACAAAATGGATAAATTCCCAAACACATACAATTTTCCAAAACTGAATCAAGAAGAATCAGATAATCTGAATAGAATGGTAACAACTGGCACCAAAGAAATACAAAAGATTGTAAGAAAATATTAAGAACAACTATATGCCAACAAATTAGATAATCAGGACAAAATGGATAAATTCCCAAACACATACAATTTTCCAAAACTGAATCAAGAAGAATCAGATAATCTGAATAGAATGATTACAACTACTGAGATTGAAGCAGTAATCAAGAAACTCCCAACAAACAGAAGGCCTGGACCATGAAATTTACCAGACATTCAAAGAAGAATTAACACCTATCCTTCTCAAACTATTCCAAAAAATTCAAAAAGAGAGAAGGTTCCCAAGCTCATTTTACGAAGCCAACATTATCCTAATTCCAAAACCAAACAAAGACACTACAAAGAAAAAAAAAATGATAGGTCTATGACCCTGGTAAACATAGATGCTAATATCCTCAACAAAATATTGGCAAACCAAATCCAGTAATAGGTTGAAAAGGTCATATACCGTGATCATGTGGAATTTTTTCTGAGGGCGCAAGGTTGGTACAATATCACCATATCAATAAACATGATACATCACATAAAATGAAGGATAAAAACTACATGATCATATCAATAGATACAGAAAGAGCTTTTGATGAAATCCAGCACCCATTCATGGTTAAAAAAATTCTCTGGAACATGGTATCAGAGGAAACATACCTCAACATAAGGAAGGCCATGTATAACATACCCACAGCCAATATCATATTCAATAGGTAAAAACTGTAAGTGTTTCCTCTAAGATCAGGAACAAGACAAGAATGTCCACTTTCACCAATCTTATTCAGTAAGGTACTGGAAGTCCTAGCCACAGCAATCACACAAGAAAAAATAAAAGGCATCCAAATTGGAAAAGAGTAAGTAAAATTGTCATTAATTGCAGATGACATTATACTGTATACTGAGAACCCTAAAGATTCCACCAAAAAACTTCTAGAACTAAAAAAGTGCCAGCATACAAAGTAAATATCCAAAAATCAGTTACATTATTATACACCAATAGTGAACTATCAGAAAAGGAAACTAAGAAAACAACCCATTCTCAACTGCTTGTAAACTTAACAATAAATTTAACCAAGGATGTAAAACACCTGTACTCAGAAAATTAGAAGACACTAAAGAAAGAAACTGAAGAAGATATACCATGCTCATGGATAAGAAAAATTAACATCATTAAAATATACACACTACCCAAAGCAATCTACAGAGTCAACGCAATTGCTATCAAGATACCAATAGAGTATTTCAGAGAAGTAGAACAAATATTTCAAAAATTTATATGAACTTACAAAAGACTGCAAATAGCAACAGCGATCTTGAGAATGAAGAACAAAGTTAGAGGAATCACACTACCTGATACCAAACTACACTACAAAGCCATAGTAATCAAAGCAGCATAGTACAGGCATAAAAACAGACACAGAGATTAATGAAATAGTGAGCCCAGAAATAAACTCACACCTTTATAGTCAGTTATTATTTGACAGAGAAGGCAAAAACATACAATGGGGTAAAGATAGGCTATTCAATTGGGTGAATACATGCAAAAAATGAAACTAGACCACCATCTTATACCATACACAAGAATAAATTCAAAACTAAAAGAGACCCAAGATGGTGGAAGAGTAAGTGGAAGTCGATTTCTCTTCTGTATAAGTCGATTTCTCTTCTTGCTCCTTGCCTGCTCTCTGGTATAGAGGGGGTAGAACAGTGAAGACACTCAAAATCTTATTACTTTTTTATATATTCAGAGAGCAAAAAAATGTAAAAAAGAAAATGAAGGAAAAGAATTACTAGTAGATCCTATAGCACAAAATTATGTCATCTTTCAATGAATTTCTAAGCATATTACATATGGATATTTAACTTTCCTTGAATTACCTCTGTTGTTCATAAAGATTGTTCTGTATGTGTTTTAATGTGGTATTGGATAAGATCTGATATTCTCTTCATTATGACATATAAAAACTAAAAATGTTTTATTTATGGTATTTTTGAAGTGATAAGAATGTTGCTGAGAAAAAATAATTAAAATTAAATATAGTTGAAACATACTTTGGGATGTAATGGATGAATATAGAAGTTAAAATTTATTTGTTGCTGAGTTTTATAGTAGTATTGAAAATTTTTTTGCATTTCACTTTTGTTCTGATCTTCTGATTTTTCTAAAATAATCTTGTTCCATTTTCTCTTGTAGAAATCATTTGAAAGAGTCATAATAACATAAAATATTGAAATTTTTAAAATAAACTTATTTATTAAATTTATTCATAAACAGATAAATAACAAAACAGTATATATAAGAAAATAATCTTTAAAATAAGTTATAAAGTGAATTGATAATTTTTCTAGAAGAAAGTATAATCTCTAATCTATAAAAAGAATTGTTTAAATACAAGGTTTAATCTTAAATTTTTCTAGTGACTTAATTTAAAAATAAACATACCTTTGATTTTATAAAATACAGCTTAAATTACTAAAAAGAAATGTAACTATAAAATGAACATATAAACACATTTTGCAATAATACAACTATGATAATTATAAAAATAAAAGCCAGTATCTACTTCTGGACAAGATGGAGTACATTTCATCTGAAGCTACTTCAAAAGATTATTTTTTACCCATTCAGAGTCCAACAGTCTCTTTGAGTCTTGAAGAGAGAGAGCTGGGAGTCTGAGAAGGCCAAGCAGGATAGGTTACCACACAGGAGAGAACTGCACAGAGAGAGAGGTTTTGAAAGCTGCAAAGGGTCATGTCTCCATCTGAGTAATGATCAGCATATACATGTGATGAAACTACCCAATGTCAGAAAAGGTCCAGAAATGATCAAAGAGAACAATTCCCAGAGCTCACACAGGGCTGGGAACAGTTAGTGCTCCCAATGGCCAAAATGAAAAAATCTCACAGTTCACAGATACTGTCTCAGTAATGGTTTAAAAAAAAAAAAAAAAAAAAAAACTTCTAAAGTTTGCTGTAGTCCTAACTAAAAAAACCTAGTCTCAAAAAAAATCAACCAGTTTCAAAGTAATTTCATCCAAGAACAAAGCTCAACACTATTTATAGAAATATGAAAATATCCAGTATCCAACAATCTAAAATTGAAATGTGTCACAAAAAATAAAAAATTATCAGGAATATAAAGAAGAAGTAGGCAAATATAATACATTATAAGAGGATAAATCACTCAATGGAAACACACAGGACTGACACAGATGACACAAAGTAGGAAAAGTTGGGACAGTTTACTTGCAGCCCATTTAAAAAAAGTTTAGAAAAGAAGGAGAAAAGGATATTAAGGCACTTATAACCATATTCATATGCTCAAACTGTAAAGTAAAAATGGGCATGTTAGAGACATGGAAACTATTTTAAAAAGATCAAATTGAGTGTCTAGGGAAAAAAACTACAAAGCAGAAATGAAAAACACACTAGACTGAATTAATAGCAGATTACACACTGAAGAAGAGTTTGATACACTTAAAAACAACAAAATAAAAGTATCCAAAATAAGGGAAGAGAAAAAATATTTGAGGAAGTAATAGCCAAAAATTTCTAAATTTGCTGAAGACTAGGAAGTCACGGTTCCAAGAAGCTCAACAAAGGGAAGAGGAAGGGGAGAAGGAAGCAGCAGCTACTCTAAGGAACATTATAATAAAACTGCTGGAAATCAATGATAAAGAGAAAATATTAAAAGCAGCCAGAGACTTCCACCTACAGCCAACACAGAGTAACAGTGATAGCACCTTTCAAGACACTAAGGCAACAAAGGACAGTGAAAGAAATCATAGGTAAGCCCTATGACTGCCCCCACCAATTGCCTGCAGAGTTTCCACGCCACGGGAATTAGGAATCTGGGCAGAGCCTAGAAGAAATCCAGAGGTGTGGAGACTAAGCAGAGAATCTGGAGTGGTCAAGACAATAAGAGTTCACAGGACAGAGTACCATAAATGAAAAAAGTTGCACAGAGAGAAAACTCCATAGATCTGCACGTAGTCACACTAGAGAAATTACCCTAAGTACTGATCAGTGAAAAAGTGCAAGGGAATTATTTGAGGCCAGGAAAAGGACCACCAGAAAGGATGGAGAAGAAACAGTGCCTGGAGCTCCCAAAAGACCAAGAATAGTGCCTGTTTCTATCACGCAGACTGGAAAAACTCATGATTCATCGGGCAATTGGGAGACAATTCACCATGGGCCTCCCAATGTTACCAGAGGCAATTCTGTTCCAGAATAAATTTTCAAGGACATTTGTATGGCATGGAAGACGGAGATTATGTCTCCATCCAAGAGAGAGGGCAGATATATTTGTTGTCCAGGTTAATAAAGGCTCCCTCTGGGGCAAAAGGTTCAACAAATCTGTTTGCAACCCATTTAAAACATTGGGGTTCCCTAAGCTTGAGTCCTTAAGCTAGGAATCAAACCTAGTGCACTCACAGTATTCAACGAGGCTGCCAGCATCATCACCACGGGACTTGGAGTACAAGGAAAATCTGTGAACATAAAACACATGCTTCCTGATATGCAGGGAGAGAAAAAAATCCTTATTTTAATAAAATCTTACATCTAAACTTGCTAATTTGTTAGCTTCCAAATAGGATAAAAGCTCAGGCTGGTGAGAATTCTTGACAGGGTATTGAGTAGATCACGGATCTTGGATCAGTAAAAGAGAACATTAGCCTTAGACTAAACACAATTCTAAACTCACCTAAAAAAAATCTACGCACCAACTGATAAACAAATTAAACCAAAAATCTCTAAAGACATAAAAGTTCTGAACAACACTATCTACCAACTTGATCTGACATTCACAGAACATTTCATCCAACAACTATATAATACATATTCAAAAAGACTAAACAAAAAGATATAAAAACAGTACATGGTATACTCACAAAGATAACTCATATGGCTGGACCATAAAACAAAACTCAATAAACTTAAAAGGACTGAAATCATCAGAGTATAATTTTCATATATCCAAATAGATTTAAGTCAGAATCAATAACAAGAAGATATCGAGATAAACCTCAAATATCTAAGAATGAAATAGTATATTTCTAAATAATTCACATAGGTCAAAATGAAAGCACAAGAAAAATTAGAAAATATTTGGAAGTGAATGAAAGTGGAAATATAAAATATGTATCAAAACATGTGGAGTGCAACTGAAGCAGTGATTCAAGGGAACCTACAACTTTAAGTGCTTAAATTAAAAAAGAAAAGAAGATCTAAATTCAGTGATCTAAGGGTCCACTTTACAAAGTGAGAAAAAGTAGGACAAAGTAAGCCAAAAGGAAGAAAATAAAAAAGAACAGATAACAACAAAACAGAAAACCAACAGTAAAAAAAATTAACTGCATTAAAGGCTGCTTCTTCAAATATATCTGATATCAAATCATGTGTCTGATAAGAAATTTATACCCAAAAATATATTTGAAAACTCCTAAAACTCAAACAAAAAACAAACCTAATTCTAAAATGAGCAAAGAACAGAAACACACTTCTCCAAAGATAAACAAATGGTCAGGAGCCCAATAAAAAATGCTCAATATCACAAATCATTAGGGAAATGCAAATGAAAACCACAATGAGATACCACTCACACCCATTACAGTGGCTATTAAAAATGGCTATTTAAGAAAAAAAGAAAATAGCAAGTGTTGACAAGGATGTGGAGAAATTGGAACCCTTGTGCTTTGCTGGTGGGACAGTGAAATGGTACATGTAAAATAACAGAATATATATTGGCCTCTGCTCTAGGTTCCTGGTACAGAACTACTAGTGATAAGAACACTAGGAGCCTCTTTTATTGTAATATTTGTCTTTGACCCTGTCCCTTACACAGAGCTCCTACAAGTGTTTTACCTGTAATTCCTGAGTAGTAAGTGTACTAGGAACATCTTTTGTTCTAATAAGGTGATCCTAAGTGGGATCCTCGATGACTCCTGGATGGGAACTGATCATCAGAAAGAACGAGCCATGATTTAAAGCTTGAAATTTTCAGCACCCCACCCCAGCTTGTCCAGAGAGGGGAAAGGGCTGGAAATGGAGTTTATCATCGATCATGCCTACATGAAGAAACATCCTTAAAATTCCAATAGTACACAGTTCAGGGAGCTTCCAAGTTGGTGAGCATACCCATACAGGGTGACACACCACAATTCCACAAGGTCAGAAGCTCTTGCACCAGGACACTCCAGACCTTGCCCTATGTCTTTTCATTGGACTGTTCATCTGTATCCTTTACCATACCGTTTAGTAAACTGGTAAACATAAGTGTTTCCCTGAGCTACTGAGGTCTGTGACCTGCTCTAGTGAACTAATCAAACCTTAGGAGGGGGGTCATGGGAACCTATGATCTACAGCAGATTGATCAGAAGCACAGATGACAACCTGGGCTGGTAACTGGCACCTTTAGGGCTTGTGGGACTGACTCCTTAATTTATGGAACCCGATGCTATCTATGGATGGACAGTGTCAGAACTGAGTTGAATTCTTGAACACATAGCTGGTGCCAAAGAGAATTATTTAGTGTAGGAAAAAAACCTCCACACATTTGGTGACCAGAAGTGTTAAAAGTGAAGTGTTCCATGTAAGTAGTAAAGAAGACTCATAGGGAAGAAAAACACAGTAGGAAATATCTGGGTTTCCCTTGCATAGAAAGGAAAAAGCTGAGTTTTTTCCTTTCCAGTACAACCATCATGGAAGACAATATGGTAGTTCCTAAAAAGTTAAAAATGGAATTATTATACAATTCAGTAATCCCACTTCTGGGTATAAACCCAAAATAACTAAAATCAGGAACTCAAACTGGTATTTATATACTCATATTTATTTCAGCATAATGCATAACCGAAATGTGCAAACAACCCAAAAGCCCATGAACAAATGAATAAGCAAATATGTGGCAGTTAGTGGGAAGAGGAGCTGGGCATTATTGCTTAATGGGTAAAGTTCCAGCTTGGGATGATAAAATAGTTCTAGAGAGGAATACTGGTGATTACTGCATAACAACTTGAATGTACTTAGTGCCACTAAATTGTATACCTAAAAATGGTTAAAGTGGTAAATTTTATGTTATATACACTTTGCCACAAAAAACCTGCCAAAAAACAAAAAAAGCTGGTTCTTTGAAAAAAAAATCAACAAAATAACTAGTCCCTAGCTATTACAAAAAAATCATTACTATTGGGCACAAAAGGGGGTGTCACGTTTAACGTCTATAGACGTTAAAAGCATCATAAGAGAATACCATGACTAACTACACACCAACAAATTTAAAAACGTGGATGAAAGAACAAATTTCTTGGAAAATGCAACTTGCCAAAATCAACATAAGCAGTAAACAGAAAACCTGAAAAATCCCTGTTGTCAGTAGAACCTAATTTTGGTACTAAACTACCTCCCCCAAAATGAAACTCCAGGCCTAGATAATTTCGCTGATGAACTATATCAAATATTTAAGGGGAAAAAAAATGAAAAAAACAATGAATCTACACAAACTTCCACAAAGAATGTATATGGATATCAAATAGCAAATGAAGATTCTCAACATTATTAGTCATTGGGAAAATGCAAATTAAAACCTTCAATAAGATATCACTACACACTTAGTATTCTTAAAGTTCAAACCTGATTATATCAATGTCAGCAAGGATATGAAGCAAATGGAACTCTCATCATTGCTGGTGGGAAATGCAAAAACAGTACAACCACTTTGATAAACAATTTGGCATTTTTTTATAGAGCTAAGCAAAGAGTTACCATCAATCCAGCAATACCATTCCAACATTGGATTTTAAAACTATTACAAACAACACTTCAGCAAATCCTAGAAAACCATATTTCAATGAAACTTCTTATCATTGTAGTTAAAATATATCAGAATCTATGCGATGCTACAGTGCCCAGAGAAAAATTGGTAACACTGAATTCTTCTATGAACAAAAAAAGAAAACAAAAGAAATGAATTAACACAACTCAGGTGATGTCAGAAACACAGTGGTGTGAGAGGTCCCCTCAGTTTCTCCCCTTGAAGTTTCAACAATTTGAACAGCTATAACCCACCAAAGGAATCCCGTTTCCGGGTGTCAATCCGAAAAATTTGAAAACATTTATTTACAATGATATATGCACCCTTACATTCACTTGTTTATTCACTATGCCCAAGACAGGAAAACCAACCTAAAGGACCTTTGATAGATGACTGCATAAAGAAAATGTGGTACATGTATATAATGGAATACTACTCAACCACAAGAAGATGAAATACTGCCAACTGTGACAACATAGATGGATCTTGACAATATCATGCTAAAAATATGTCCTACAGAAAAAGTTAAGAAACATATGATCATTCATACATATAAAACTGAAAGCAACAAATGAACAAAACAAAAAAATCTAAAACTCACAGACACAAAAATATGCTGGTCACCAGAGGAAAAGGGGATGGGGCGACAGTATGGGGTAAGGGAGTCAAACATATGGTGATGGAAAAAAGTTACGACTTTGGGTGGTGGGCACACAATACAATATACAATGTATCACAGACTTGTACACTTGAAATCTATATAATCTTATTAACCAATGTCACCCCAATAAATTTAATTTTAAAAGACAACTCAGAAAGTCAGAAAAAATAAATATAGATTAAAGCAGAAATCAGAAAATTTTAAAAATAAATTATTTTCAAAGACAACTAATAAATTAGGTAAACCATTAGCTAATCTACCACGGCAGTAAATATACAACATAAATAATGAAGGCAAAATAACCACAGAAACAGGCCACATAAATAAATTTTAAAATTGGATCAAATAGAAAATATTTTAAAATAATATAATTTACCCAAATTGACTACAAACGAAAAACTTTTAGTCTAAAATTGATTTCCAAAGAGGAAAAAGAAAATATCAAAGAAGCATCACCACAAAAAGCAACACACTGAGATGGAAGCAAAGGGAAGCTCTACCAAACTTTTAAAGAATAGATTACTCCAGAGAAGGGGGGAGGAAAAATTGTAATTTCCAACACTAATATATATAGTTATCTCTATATATAATTATATATATAAAAAAATACAGCAGACCAATCTCACCTAAGACTGTCCCAAATAAAATATTAGCAAATAAAATCCAGCAGAATATTTAAAAATTAATACATCATTGTCATGTGGAATACATACTACAAATAAATGCAAGGATGGTTATATGTGAGAAAAAATAAAAATCTAATATCAGGAGAAAAATCATCTATTCAATCTGCATAAATGCTTAAAAAACACTTGATAAAACTCAATCACCATGTTTGATAATCACGCTAAATAAATAAGAATAGATGTAAACTTCCTTGCTTTTTCTAACTCAGTCCTAAAACTATCAATAGAATTGTACTTCATGAGGAAATCATCTCCACCAAGTCAGTAAAAAAACAAGGACAGATATTCTCACAAATATTATTTAATATATATTATTTTTTCCAGCCCATATAATTAGAAGAGAAATCAATTAGAGATATAGTAATTAGCAGGGTATAAATAAAACTATTACTACTTGCAGGAGTTACAGTTATTACCTGGAAAACCTATGGGATTCAATAAAACAAAAATTAACTGTGACAGTAAATTTACAAGACCTTTAAAGAAAATTTTACAGAATGACAACAGAAACTTGAACAATGGAAAAATACATTCATGTTTTGCGACAGGACCATCAATATCTTAAAGATGTCAATATTCCCTTAATCTAATTTATAAATTTAACTTGATGCCATAAAAATTTCAATAGTATTTTTTTCTAAGACATTAAAATTAATCCTAAAATTCAAATGGGGATACTTATTTTAAAAGCCAGGAAAATTCTGTTAAAGAGAAGCAATGAGAAGATGGGACAGGGGGACAAGTACTACCAAACACTGAAACATACAGGTTTACAGGAACAACTATAAAGGACACGTGGACAGAAACAAGGCGGGGTGGAAACAGGGGAGGGAGGTGGGGATGGCTGGGGTGGTAGAGAGAAGTGGGGGGGAAAGGTAGAAAACTGTACTTGAATGACAATAAAATTCAAAAGTATTTAATAAAAAAAAAGAAATATATTCATATTGTAAAATCTCAAAGGAGAGTGGCAAATACATAAGACAAACAAATTAAATAAGACTTAAGGTCCAGAAATAAATTCAAATACTTATGTAAATTTAGTACATTCAACATGTCAAATCAACAGAAAAAAATAAATGATGGTGGAACAAATGGGTAGTGATCTGGGAAAAAAAACACTGGATCCACAGTCCACACGTTATACCAGGAAAAAAACCTAAATGAATCAAAGATATAAATGTGAAATAAACCCATAAATGTTCTAGAAGAAAACATGGGGAAATTATTTTAAAACCTTAAGAGAAATACCTTTCTAATTATGGCTCAAAAATCCAGAAGTCATAAATGAATAAAATAAATAAATTTGTCTAAATAAAATATAATTGTCTGTGTGGCAAAAAAAACAAAAAAATCACAATTAAAATTTAAATGACAAACTGGGAAACATATTCCCAATTTATATCATATACAAAGAGCTAATTTCCCTAACATATGAAAAGCTTCTATAAATCAGTAAAAAAGACAGCAACCCAATTTTTAAGTGTGCAAAAGAAATCAACAGTCGACATAAAAAAATACAAATGAATTTTAAACATATGTAAAAATGCTTAACTACACTCATAATAAGATTAAAACCATAATAAAATACTATTTTTACCAATCATATTGGCAAAGATCAAAAACAAAACTATGATGGTAAGGATGGGGGAAACGGGCAAAATTGTCCATTTCTAATGTGCTAATCAGCTGATACAATCTTTTGAAGTCCTAGGGCTGACACACTTGGTATACAGCTGGTATTTAATGAGTATTTTTAAGTAAACTGTATTCATTTACTTGTAATTAATGAGTAAATGAACAAATGAATAAATGAACTTACATAGGAAGAAAGTGAGAGGCACACAGATAGATTCAGTGAAGAAAATAATAAGGCAAGATCTACTCTAGGATTGTCCATACTATATGTTCCTTAAAGTCTCCTGCATATCTAATAGTCCTTATACCAACCTTCCTAGTCATTAAATCCTGAACTTTACATTACAGCAAACAGAAATTCTAAATTCTATAAAATTTTAATTGATAATAAAATGGCCAAATTGTGTCTTTATTCAAATTGGCTATTGAAACTAAAAGAGCTCTACATTAGATTTTGTAAGTATTCTGTTCTGACTTTTTAAGAGTTTGATTACATTCTACACCATACAAATGTTTCATAATTTATAGTTATCATTAACAGTCATAAGTGTTTAACAAAAATACACATGAATTTAAGAAATTCTGTTCTCTAATTCAATTTAACATCTTAAAGTAAAATTATTAATCTTTTTTGTACGATATCAGACCCTGGGTTTTTTGTAAATTACTCTTTCTTTTATGATATCAGACCCTGAATATTTGCATATTTCTGCAGTTAAATCTTTCAAGTGGAATTTCCAGGCAATAAGTGTATTTCCAAAATTAACAAAACACAGTAGACTTTTGGTAATAAAGGATTTAGCATTTGTGTATTTAGCTATCACCAACACATTTAAAATCCAACGTATTAATGAAAACCATAATGAGCTACCACTCCACACCCATTAGGATGGCTAATGTTAAAAAGAAAACAGCAAGTATTGGTGAAGATGTGCAAAAATTGGAACCCTTGTGCACTGCTGGTAGGAATGTAAGACGGTGCAGCTGCTGTGGAAAACAGTTTGGCAGTTCTTCAAACGGTTAAACATAAAATTCCTATATGATCCAGCAATTCTACTTCTGGGTATATACCCAAAGAAATTGAAAGCAGGGACTCAAATACATATTGTACACCAATATTCATTCACAGTATTATTCACAATAACTAAAAGGTGGAAACAATCCCAATGAACAAATGAATGGATAAAGAAATGTGGTATATACACACAATAAAATATTAGTCAACCTTAAAAATGAATGAAATTCTGATACATGCTGTAACATAGATAAGCCTTGTAGACATTATACTAAGTGAAATAAATCATATAGATCCAAAAAGATAAATAATGTATAGTTGCACTTATATGAAACACCTAAAACAGGCAAATTCATAGGGACAGAGAATAGAATAGAGGTTGCCAGGGGCTAGGGGGAGTGCGGAATGGGAAGTTATATGATGGGTACAGATTCTATTTGGAATGGTAAAAAAGTTCTGGAGATGGATCATGGTGATGATGGCACAACAGTGTAAATGTAATTAATGCTAAATTATACACCTCAAAAAGATTAAAGCAGTAAATTTTGTTATGTATATTTTATCACAAAAAAGACAGGAAAAAAATCTATCATCTTTCCACCATATTAATTCAACTTGTCTAAAACTGTACTTACTATCATGTCTCTAAGCCAAATTTCAACACCACTTCCCATATCAAAGGTGTTCCTTAGAGTGTTAAGCTTGTGTACCCTCTGTTTTCTCTCATTTCTTTAACTCCTAGATCTCATTTATCTCGAAGTTCCGGAAATACATCCTTCACATTATTCATGCTTTCTTCTGCCACTCAGTAAGTTCTTTTAGCTATGGAAAATAGGCTTTTATAACTTATAAAATTTCTAAACTTAAACCAATATAGCATAAGTTTACCTACATTAAATATGTAAAATAGGAGTATATGAAGTTTTATTAAAAACTAGTTTAAATTGTTCATTACTATAAAATTAACAATGAACCACTCCAACTATTAAAATTCTAACCTTGATCAAATGATTGCTTGATTTTTAAGAACAACCTTATTTATACTATTTATTTACAATACTTCACATTAATCTTATAATGTCAACAATGAACATTTCACACCTTACCTTTTCATGGTATTCCATAGCATCCAATTCACCTTGATTGAAAGTGAGAGCCCTTTTACGCTTCTAAAGAGCAAATTACAGGGAGAAAATTATATTGCTATCTATCACAATATTAGTATTTTGAATTTTTTTTCTTTACAACATTTTCCATATCATGCATCTCAGTCTTTAAGAGGTAATAATTGACTACTAAGGTCAAAATCAATGCAGAGGGTATGGAGAAAGGCAACAAAAGCTTTCCCAAATAATAATTATTATTATTATTTTACTACAAATTTCATAGGTGATAAAAGGTCACCTCAACCTTATCTGCTATTAGTAAGAAATAGTACCAAATGATTAAACGTAGCACTGGCATCATGGAATATAAGAAAACTGTGAAATCGAATAAACAGTCCAGTGCCATCAGTTGATATATATGGTATAATTATTCTGTACTTTCTTCATTTCTGAAGAGAGGAACTATCATCCATGTACTATCAAGAAAATGTTCCAATGTTTTCTTAATAGTTGTTTATGACTGATCTGAGGGTGAGGTAAAAATCAGATATATTGACACTATTCTGCATCTAATAACTCCGTAGCGAAAAACACGTAAGACGGTGCAATACAGAGCAGGGACGCTATTTTCTACTGCTGAAGCCTCAGTGCTTAACTTGGTGGCAAACTCCTAGCAGACTAACAATAAATGTTTGTTGGCTGAAGAAATAAATGGACTTAAGGTTAAGCTAATTGTACAATTTGCCACAGCATATCAGAAATAAGGTTAAGTTTGTCAAGATAACATTCATTACATATTTTCATCTCTATTTTTCCATATTAAAATTAGGAATTTACCCAATATGCAATACCTAAACATTAAAATACCTAATAAAATACTAAAACACCTAAACATTAAAAGATAATGTCCATATTTAGTAAAGTATAAAGTCCTTTACTACTGCAAGTTATTATTTGCCTGAATTAGTACTAGTAATGCTAAATTACCTACAAACTGTATTACGAAAGGGCAGACATATAGCAAATGATCAATAAACAGTTGTTGACATAGGAAAAAATATGTACAAAATATCACAAGAATATTAAAACTCTCTTTCAAGTACCTATCACTATATAATAAATTATCTTATTACTTTTTTTATAGCAAATATTGTTAGCAAAGAATTAAAAATTATTCTGGATATATTAAAGCCTTCTTATGCTTTATTGATTCTTATGCTTTATTCTTAGTATTTAGTAAATTACAAGATATTTGAGACATTGGGATAATAAATGTCTTGTGTTTTCTGTAGAAATATAAAAATTTCTTAAAACTTTCTACCTTTCTAAGAGTAGAAATGGATATTTCTTTTTTAATACCATTCATTACATCTTCCTTTTCATTACTTTGGCATTCCTTGTGAACAGCTGAAATTATATGAGGTTTATTGATATCAAACAGTTCAGATCGAAAAATATATTTTTGCATGAACACTTCACAATTTCCTCTATCTTCATTCTCCGGCTTAGTGGTAGAGCCAGAAGCAATAAATTTAGCAGAGGATCCAAAAGAAGTCATAGAATCCACATGAAGAGAATCAAGGTGGACAGAAGTAGTGGGCTCATTTTTGCTGCAACAAGGCTCATGATGCTCGTGAACTTGATAGTTTATCTTGTTAATGAAAGAAAGATGATCCAGTAACCATCCTGGTGACAGCTGATGCACCACTGACATTCTTTCTTTAAAAAAGCAAAACAAAACTGGGAATTAGAGATTAGATGTAAAACCCAACTTTCCAGATCAAGTTCTTAAATGCCCTGTATTTCAATAAAAATATACTTCTCACACAAGGGTAGATTTGATGTGCAAATAAACTTGACATGCACACATAAGAGAATTTAATGTTCATGATACACAGCAGGTCTAAGGAAAATTACAATGTTTTCATATAAACTTTTAATTTCAGAGTTGATAATTCAAAACTTCCAGCCAACTTGGCCAAAGAGTGTTAAAACCTGATCTAATTTCTAGAATCCTAATTTGATCCTCCTGTCTTCCTGGGCCCAGCTTGGTTCTTGGATCTAGCCACTAAGTGTTCATCTTCCAAGTCAGAAAGTAACTGAATCCTTAATAAGTGTCTTGTCAAAAAAAATAGTAGTGTATTGCCTATGTGAATCCACCCTTTTTAATGAAATAAACCCACACAAGGTCACAATTTCCAGAGGAGTTATCAGCATGTCAGCTTTTTTTTTTTTTTCAAACTACATCTGCCATAGTAAATCAACCCATTCTCCAATACCATTGCCCTACTTAACCACTGGTACCAATGAAGTACAAAAAAGGGTAAAAAAGCAAGGCAAAATGCAATTTTAACAGTACATCAGAAGCACTAAGCCATAGCAAAACTGCAAGGTTACAGACAGAGTCTAGATCTGTACTGGTTCTGAGTAAGTCCCCCTCCAACACTAGGTTTTTCAGAACTTCCTAATCTTTTTTCAAAAGATGGTTTTCAGTTCTGGATATTGCTTACTAAATCTAGTGTAGTGGGGCACTTTAAGAGGGGCTCAGACTAAGAAACACATAAGTGACCAATAGCACATTTAATACTAGTAGCATTTAGAGTCTAACTCCATGTTTTAGCTTTATGACCATGAACAAGCTATTTGATCCCACTGAGTCACAATTTCATCACTTTTTATGACATCTCAGAGGGCAGTTTAGAGAATTTAATGAGAGGATCGACAAAAAGTGCTGTGCGGTGCCTTACACAAAGCAATTGCTCAAATAAATGCTATTGGTGATCGTAATTCTGGTACTGGTCCTCCCTTCAGAATCGCCACTTGTGGTGAGGAGGTCTTGTAATGGCTAGTGAGAGCTAAAAATTTAGATAGGAAGGCTGAAACTCAGAAGGGAGGAATGGCGTGCCCAAAATTACAACTCTAGGTTGGCACAATTGGTACAAGATCCAGGTATCCCAAGTCTGGCTCTGAGCTCTTCTTCCACACCCACCACTCTCTCTAGGTATTAGGCAGTGTGTGTCTCGGAGTTCAAAGTCAGGGAAACGGGAGTGTCCTATTTTAGCAAAGCTAACAATGTTCACTGCAACTCTCTCTGCTACTTCTCTGCTTCACACCAGTCCTACCACTGACCACTTGGATTCGTCCTAGCTTCTCACAGGACACCACCAGACTAGAGGATCGTAAAATCCTAGAGAGCAAACTCTGAGCCCAAACCTTGGCGCCGGCTACACCAGTGCGATCTTCGGAACGGACTGCGCCCAAACTCAGCAGTCACTCTTTCCTACCTCACCCGCTTCCCTTGTCAGAAAAGTGCATGTCGCCTTCTCAAATTTGCATCATGAAACGGCACCCATCTAAATAGTGGTCAAGAATGACACCCCTCTCCGCCCAAACGAAAAAATTCTCCTTCCAAGAGTCAACGGGTGCGGCCATGTTGCTGTACGGACAAGGCCTTTGCTGAGCGACTAGGAGCAATCTGCCCGCTCCCCAACGACTTCAGAGGGCTCACTCCTTCAGAGATAAACTTAGGGGTCGGAGCCGACTTCACAAGGCAATCTTACAGTGCTCGAAGACCACAACGTACCCGGAAAGACAGCAGGGTGCGACACTTGCAGATTTCCGGCGACAAGCAGCTCCCCGTAAGAAATGCGCACGCGCAAGCAGGCGTGATGACGTCACAGAAGCGGAGATTTTAAAATTCTAACGGCGCGGGGAGTAGACCCAGTAGTTGGTGTTTTGGCGGCTGTGGTCTTGTCCAGCCGTTGGTTGCCCGGATTACGGAAATTCGGCTGGAAGAAGGTAAATAATTACTGCAGGTTAATACTGTGGCGGCAGTACGGTGTGGAGGGAGAAGGCGACAATTGCCCACAACGTAGAGGCGCTCGGGGCCAACGTTTTAAGGCGTGGGCCGTATCTGAGAGGCGCTAGTTTCCCGGAATCCAGTAAATTTCTACAAAGGAAAGGGAAAGGCCTAGGGGGACGCTGATGGGAAGAAGAGAGGCTGGAGACCAGATAGGGGGAAGAATTGATTGGAGCAGGGATAGGAACTGATTGGTGTGTTTGAGATACTAGTGTAACATCTAGTGTCCGTGTAAGTACATCTGGAAGTGTTAATCTTAAATCTTAAGAATACATTTCAAGTATTGATCAGGAGTAGACATATGGGTTACAGTGGGAAAGTAGTTGTTGCAGAAGCGTATAGTGAAGAAGAAATAGATTCTCAAACCAAGAAGGTGACAAGAAACTTCTGGGATGTTCTAAATTAAATTACAGCAGCCAGAGAGTGAGAGAAAGAGAACAGTTAGCCTGTTGATAGCTATGGACCAGCTAACAAAAAACCGCTGAGATTCATGTATGTCTATGGAAATTTAGGATTAACTCCCAGGAAAAGGTTATCCCGAAAAAACAGTGGAATTAGCTGCCTTTCTGTTTGAGGATAAAGATAATGGTGCTTAGTAGTGCCGCCAGGAAAGATTTTTTAATACCGAATTCATGAATGCAGGTCATAAGCATGAAGCGCAGCTCAGTGTCTACCGGCGGTGCTGGCCGCCTCTCTATGCAGGAGTTAAGATCCCAAGACTTCAATAAACAAGGCCTCTATACCCCTCAAAAGTAAGTACTTCATGCTTTATCGTATTGGACAGAGAAATCTTTAAAGGTAATGAGTGATGTCATGATGAACCTTGCCTGTTCTCAGTAGTAACCTAATTTGGGTCAATGAATGCTAAAAGTGGGTCTATTACTAGGTGTTGTGTTTTATCTCATTTAATCCTTAAATTCTCAAAGTCCTGTCTTTAGCAAGGCAACTCCTAAAATCAGTTCCCTTCAGCACTCTTTCTTTTTTCCTCCTTTATTCTAGAGCTGTTTGTTTGAGCAGGCTCTGTGCAATAACTTTCGATTTACTAAGGTATATTCAACTAGCAAAGTTCTCAATCAGGGTATTTTTTGCCCTGATGAGAAGTTGCAGTTTAGTAGCAGCCTACAGAACACTTCTCCAAAATATTTTCTCAAGATTCACTGGATAAAGAACTTACTGTCATAAACTAGTTTTCCCTTATGAGTCACTTTCTTCCATTTAAGGAGGGCTCTTAGTAAACCACTGTAGGGCTGTATCGATCCTTCTCTAATACCAAGTGGCTAGAAAAAAGTTCTGAAATAAAATTACAGCTTACAGTGGCCTGAGAGTGAGAGAAGAGACTGTTAGCCTGTTGATAGCTGTGGGCTCACTCTGACAAAATATTACTCACATTTCTGTGTATCTGTTGGGATTAGGATTAATTTCCAGGTGGATATTTTTGTGAATATCTAAAAGAGAGAATAGCCAGGTGCCATAGAACCCCAAGAGCCTCTGCTTGTTATTTACACATAAACTTTTCATTCTGTTGCCCATAGCTAATCCACAGGAGTGCACACTTCTTCCTTGCTAACTCCGCACCTATCCCAGAGCTGGCTCCCCTTCAGCTTCTCCCCAGTTTTGTCTACAGCTAATATAAATTTTTTCGGAACAACTGATAGCTCCGACTCCCCACCCCCGCCTTTGATGTATAAAATGCTTAACTCCAGGACTTAAGACATGTCTTTTCACCTTGCCGTGCTGCTGGAGGTTCAGGCTTCATGCCCCAGGACCTGGTCTTTTTTGCTAACAGTGGCCTAATCTTTTCTTTTAAAAAAGACTTTCAGTCATGAAGTTAACATTTTTCGTTTAACACAAGGTATAAGTTTTACTTGATAATTGTTTTTAAATTACTTAGGTTTACATAGTATGAACCTCTGCTATTTTTAGAAATTTGAAATATTTATATATTTTTCTTCTGAAATCAAAAAAATTGTGCTGTTGCATGTTACATATGCCAAAAGATTTGTTTTGAATTGTATTGGAAGAAAAAAGGCTTCTAGTTGTCAATGTTTTAGGCTGTAATTCAGATAATTTATGTTAAGTGTAACTGTTCTGATACAGAGTAGGCCTAACAGTTATGATTGCAGCTGAAAGTTTTCATAATTTGGAATTATTTTTATAGGTAATAGGGAAGATGTTTGGTTCTGACATATTTCCAAAAGTTTCTTGAACTAATATTTTTAAAGAGTTTGTTTTCCTCCTTTTCTTAAAGCAAAGAGAAACCAGCCTTTGGAAAATTGACCATAAACAAACCCACATCTGAAAGAAAAGTCTCTGTATTTGGTAAAAGGTAATGATCTTTTTTATTTGTTCTAATGAAGAGATTGTTAAAGCCATGAGTTGGGCTAAATGCTGTCTGGGTACAAAAAATTAGATAGCATGGCCCCCTTCAAGAAAAAGCTTTAATCTAGTTCTCCTTTGTTTAAATGGTTAAATGGTTATATCTGCTTTAGATGACGCTAAAGACCTATCAGCACAATCAGACTATTTCACTGTTACCAGTAAATAGTTAATTAAAAATTCTATACGTAGTTTTTAGATACTATGGAATTATAGCATTTATAATTAGGAGGAACCATCATCTAGTTCAATATTTTAGTCCCAGACTTGTTTATACACTTAAATATTAAGAACTCCAAAGAGCTTTTATTTTGTGGGCTATATCTATTACCATATTAGAAATTAAAACTGAGAAAACTTAAATATGTATTAATTCAATTTAAAATAACAACACATTACGTGTTAACATAAATAACATGCTCTTGACTTTAAAAATTTCAAAACAAAATTTTCAATAAGAAGAGTATCATTGTTTTACATTTTGGCAAATCTTGTCAATGTCTGGCTTAATAGAATATAGCTAAGTTCTCTTATCTGCTTCTGCATTTAATCTCTTACAATATCATACATCATATAGCCAGCCTCTGGAATACTCCACTGTAAACTTGAGGGAAAGGGGCAAATAACATCTTAGTTTTTTTATGAAAATAGTTTTGACTTCTCGTATCTCCTAGGTCACACCTTGAGAACCATTATCTAGAGTAGATTATTGGTTGCCAGACCTGGAGGTGGAGCAGGATTGACTAGTAAGAAGTTTAAGAGTTTGGGAATGATAAAAATCTTCAATCTTATTGTGGTAGAGATTACACAAGTGTATACATTGTTAAACCTCATTAAACTGAACATTTTACTGTAAGCAAATTGCACCTCACTAAAGTTGTTTTTTTAAAGAAATGTTCAACCCCAAAATTGAGAAAATAAACTTTTTATTTCACTTTTTATAAGATAAATCTGTGTGTTCAATTGTTTTAAAAGTATTTAGAGGTGAAATATTTGTTACCTTAGGAAAAGTCTGCCAAGAAACCGAGTTAAACTATTTTCCATTTGATGAAAACTCTCAAGGCATTTTTGTAATATAACTTTTATCTCAGAGCTGAACTTCAGAGATAGTGATAATTTTAAAATCTAACATTTGCAGAATATTTTTATAAAACAAATATTGTTTTAAGTGCTTTATCTATATTAACTCTTTTAACCAGTCCTCAGAACTGCACTATGAATAGATACTGTTACTGTCTCCATTTTACAGATAAGGAAATTGGAGCACAGAGAACTTAATTTACCCAAGGTCACATACCTGGTATTAGAGACAGAATTTGTCAGACCCTCATACTAGGTCCTATGCTCTTAAACTGTAAGTTAATGATGCAGTATTTTGATTGGGAAATTTCTCTTATAATTCAAAAAAGATATCTATTAGTATAGTTTTGGGTAGAGTAAGAGCTGTATATTATAGGTTAAACAATAACCACATGAAGAAAAGTGGTTCTCAAATTAGCAAATTCTGAAGGGCAAAAATTAGCTAATTAGGACAATGGAGTGTGAGGGCCTAAGCTAAAGAACTTTTGAACCTGGGCAAGAGAGAACTTGGATACAGCAAACAAACTTGCAGGGAAAAATGAAGTTTTGATGAACATAGTTCAAATATTACAGCAAAGTTCATTGCGTAGTCATCCATAGGTATCCTCCAGAGATTTGTTTCAGGAGCCCCTGCATACACCAAAATCTGCGTATGTTCAAGTCCCTTACACAAAATGTCATGGTATTTGCATATGTATACTTTAAAAATCTCTAGATTATAATACCTAATAAAATATAACAGATGTGTAAATACCATATTGTTGAGGGAAGAATGATGAGAAAAAAGTCTGTACATGTTCAGTATAGACACAACCATCATAAACCTAACTACATAGTACATGTCATCAACAACATTTTGTGTGTTAATATTATCTATTATCTATCCATGGTTGATTAAATCTGTTAATGGGGAACCCACAGATATGGAGGGCCATCTGCAACTCAGTTTTGTAGCATCTGTCCAATAAAGAAAATTCTTTCAAAGATATTTAATAACCTACAATGGTGAGCTAAACTGAACTACATAGTTAGGAAAAAGAAACCATCATAAAGATTTAAATAAATTTGTTATTGTTTTGGGAGACAGTCTTGGAATGGAGCATATAAGCTGTAGCCATGTATGAGTAAAATATAGCAACATATTTATGCTAGCTTAACAATCAGGCACATAATATTGCATGACATTAAAGTGTTCATGAATAAAAGCATGCACAACCTATTTAACATCTCAGTGACAGTTTTTCCGTAAGAACTAGTGGCAAATAAAAGGGTTGGGAGTGAAGAAACTATCACGGAGGGGTAAATAGGATGGCGAAGGGACTTAGGTTATTGCATAGACTTGGAGAACAGTTGGTACAGAAGATCTAGTGGACTCAAAATGCACATTCTTAGAGGATGGATCTAATGCAAAGCACCAGAAGTGGTTTTGTTTTTGTTTTTAATACTTTACTCTTTGTTATTTGCTCTTTTTTTCTGTTTGAAGAGAATTCTGTTTGTTTAAATAAAAATTAAAGAATTGTTGAACTTTAATGTTTGATACTTATGTTAAAATATAAAATCACCTTGAAATAATTTAGACTTGACCACAGAAGAAAATAGTTCTCACTGTTTTTTTAAAATGTTTCCAGAACTAGTGGACCTGGATCCCGAAATAGTCAATTTGGTATATTTTCCTGTTCTGAAAAAATCAAGGACCCAAGACCACTTAATGACAAAGCGTTCATTCAGCAGTGTATTCGCCTACTCTGTGAGGTATTTTATAATTTTAAATAGCCTAAATTGTTAGTGTTTCCTTAAATATCTTCCAGTAATTTTCTATTACAAAATATTTGATGTTTCAAATTATTATGTTTATATTATGTTTATTATTTTATAATTATGTTTCAGTAATTATAAAAATTATTGTAGTTTCTTACAGAAAATGGTTATGCGTATAGTGTATCCATGAAATCTCTACAAGCTCCTTCCGTTAAAGACTTCCTAAAGATCTTCACTTTTCTTTATGGCTTCCTGTGCCCTTCGTACGAATTTCCTGACACAAAGTTTGAAGAAGAGGTTCCAAGAATCTTCAAAGGGCTTGGGTTTGTATATTATGTTTCTTATTAGCCTAGACAGAATGTTGGCACACAGAAGAATCAAACTTAATAAATTTGTAAAGATTTTGAGTTAAGAGAAATAACATATTTTAAAATGGTCACTGTGGGCAACATATGTAGGGTAACTTCAATGACTCTTTGGAGGTTTTTACCTAACTACAGATGATAGGTCAGAAGGCCCTCAACTACGGAAGTGATAAGAAATAGATAGTATGAGCTGGTTACCACAGAGTTCATAAAAACCAAAAAGACAGGATTGAAGGCCTGGTGAAAATGGGGTGAGATGAAGTTAAAAAGCTATGTACACACAGGGGGAGGAATGGATTTGAAGATGAAGAGTTGTGTACATGTGATCTTTCAAGGTACATTTAATTTGAGAGAACAGACGATCTTTTAGGAGAGAAGTCCAGCATATTGGTTGTAAATCAAGTTCTGCAGTTTAGGGGATATATATACACAAAAATCTTCAGAGAAGAAGCCAAAAAGTACACAGAATCCTTTGAGGGTAAGAGATTAAGGACAGAATCTCAACAAAAATCTTCCAAAAACAAGTGGAGGCTGTTGATGTATACATGGAAGTTTCTAAGTGTAACTTCTTGCTTAATTTAGACATTACTTTTACAAAATTAACATTAAGTTAGCTTATTTTTTCTGATTTTTCATAGGTATCCTTTTGCATTATCCAAAAGCTCCATGTATACAGTGGGGGCCCCTCATACGTGGCCTCACATTGTGGCAGCCTTGGTTTGGCTAATAGACTGCATCAAGGTATTTGATTTTTCATTTTTAAATGTATACATAGAAAACATTTTTCCCCTCAAGGTATTTCTGTTTCTCTCCTAATCATGCTTTTGCCAATTATCTCAAAGTCTGCATAAGTTTTATTTTTCAAAGTATACTTGATTTTAAATTCTTCAAACTATTAGTACATAGTTCCAGAGGTGAGGGTAGGAAGTATCACATTTTCAAGGAGCTGCTTTGTTTTCATGAGGTTTTGCAGCTCAAAAAAGTGAGTCAGTAGGAGATTATTTCCCCCATAACATTTATTTCTTTCCCTTTTCTAAATTAAAATTCATATTTATTGCAAAAAGTTTGGAAAATGCAGAAAAGCATACACGGAAAGTGATGTACCCATATCCCACAACTCAGAGACAACTTAAAACATTTCCTTGAGATACAGTGTTAAAGGTACATTTTTGCTGTGAAAATTATGTATACTTTTTAAGCTTTTGCTGCATATTGACAAATTCCTCTCCAGAAAACTTGCACTACATAAAAGCTCCTCAACAGTGTATGAGCATACCACTTTTCCCATATTGTAGGCAATATTGCTTTAAAATCTTAACCCATTTGGAAGGTGAAAATAGCTATTTTTAATATGTATATTATGTTTTTATATGGTTGTCATAAACTATTTGTGCACATTTTAGGCCCATTTGGTATTTTATTATTTGCTTCTGCTATTAATTTGAGCCTTTGTACATTGAATTTGTATATTAAACATTGATTTAATAATCAATGATTTTCATATTTGTATTTTTTGTTTTTAAACTTTAATATTTTTCACATTATTACTGCCTGTTCATGTCTTTTGCCTTGTTTTCTTACTGATTTGTAAATACCATTTTATATATCAAAAATAGTCAAATTGGAAGAATTAGCTCTTATGTACATGGTGCAAATATTTTTTCCTTCTTTTTCCTCTTGATTTATGTGCTATATTTTGACTTCAGAAGCATAAATTTTTATCAGCCTAATACACTTTATTTTCATAGCTTCTGAGTTTTTTGCCTTACGGGTGTTAAAATCCTTAAAATCAATATTGTCCCCTTGGCATTCTCTTCCCCACCAGGTAGCTCTTAACTAAATGTAGTCAGGCACTGGGTGGATGGATTTTTGACCCAGTAGATATTCTGCTACATTCAACACACCCAATTGTTAAATAGGAGTAGAAGTCCAATATCATAGTTCATTAATACAACTCAAGTTTTATTGAACTTTATATAGCATTTATGTATTCAATTTGTTTCTCCTCAGTGATACCCATGGACATTGGGTAATCACCTCTCTGCTCCTACCACCAAATACCCCTGTTGTTGCTGTAACGCTTTGCCTCTTTTTTTTTTTTTTTGGCCTAAGCAGCTTATGTCATTGTTCTGTGGTTGGGAGATAGCATGTTCATAGTCATTACAGGAAGTCATGGAATACCTATTGTGGCTTCTATCAGCAAGTGAGCTCTTGAGAAGCCTCCAAATCTATTATTTAAGTTGAAATCTCCTTGCTATCATGGTTTGCTTAAGGTGAACTATAGCAATTTAAGAATCAATGAGAAACTCCCTACTCAGGGATCTTATTTTGATCCCTCTGATAAGAAAATTTAATGAAATATTTTCAGCAGAAACCACCTTCTCTTACACTCCTAATGCATAGTCCTTTTCTTAGACGCTTAATGATCCTTATATTAGGTATACATTTATACATTCACACTTTATAGCAATTTCATTTAAAGTTTCTAATTATTTTATTATGATGAGTTATATTTTTAAAACAAATTATAAAAACAGTACTCCAAAGGGAATTTCTATGCATTAAAAACCTTTAGCTGTTCTTCCTTTAGCTTAGAAATTATAAACATCTGAATGTTTTATTATAATTTATTATCTGTAATCACTTTGAAGTTTAAATGATTGTATTTTTGAAGAATTTTGTATTATAAAATTCAGTCTAAATTTCATATTCATACATACTGAAGGAGTCAGTAGATAACATTTGAGCACCAAAATTGCGTTCATATAAAAGAGACATAATTACTGTTGGTTCATCTTTTATGTTTTGGATTCTCAGAATTACATTAAAATGTGTGTATATGCTTTCAATGAGTTAATAGAGTAAAGATCAGCATATTTTTCTCTATAGAATAGAACTAAATATGAGACCCATCCTTTTTATTTTTTTTTAATTTTTATTGTTATTCAATTACAGTTGTATGCCTTTTCTCCCCTTCCCTCCCCCCCACCCCCACCATCCCCCCTGATTTTGTCCATGTGTCCTTTATAATAGTTCCTGCAATCCCCTCTTCCCACTGTCCCCACCCCACTCCCCCCTGGCCACTGCTAGACTGTTCCCAACCTCAATGTCTCTGGTTGTATTTTGTTTGCTTTTTTCTTCTATTGATTATGTTCCAGTTAAGGGTGAGATCATATGGTATTTGTTCCTCACCGCCTGGCTTATTTCACTTAGCATAATGCTCTCCAGTTCCATCCATGCTGTTGCAAAGGGTATAAGCTTCTTCTTTCTCTCTGCTGCGTAGAATTCCATTTTGTAAATATACCATAGTTTTTGGATCCATTCGTTTGCTGATGGGCACTTAGGTTGCTTCTAGTACTTGGCTATTGTAAATTGTGCTGCTATGAACATTGGGGTGCACAGGTTCTTTTGGATTGGTGTTTCAGGGTTCTTAGGGTATAATCCCAGCAGCGGAATTGCTGGGTCAAAGGGCAGTTCCATTTTCTGTGGAAGTAGTTTTCTGAGGAAATTCCATACTGTTTTCCACAGTGGCCTCACCAGTCTGCATTCCCACCAACAGTGCACTAGGGTTCCCTTTTCTCCGCATCCTCTCCAACATTTGTTTGTGGATTTGTTTATGTTGGCCACTCTGACTGGTGTGAGATGGTACCTCATTGTGGTTTTAATTTGCATCTCTCTGATGGCTAGTGATGATGAGCATCTTTTCATATGTCTCTGGGCCCTCTGTATGTCTTCCTTGGAGAAGTGTCTGTTCAAGTCCTTTGCCCATTTTTTAATTGGGTTGTTTGTCTTCCTGGAGTGCAGTCGTGTGAGTTCTTTATATATTTTGGAGATCAGGCCTTTGTCTGAGGTATCATTGGCAAATATGTTTTCCCATACTGTTGGTTCTCTTTGTAATTTGGTGCTGTTTTCTTTAGCCTTGCACAGAGACCCATCCTTTTTAATCCTAAGGGATTTAGTTACTAAAATATCTAAAAGATTATATTGTAAGGCTCAATACAATAGTCTCTGAAGAGACTTTCAAGCAGGCAGTAATGTAAATGCATCTTAAAATGACACTAAAGACAATCGACAAAAAGTGAGAGCGGTATGTTTTTCTCATAAACTTAATATGTTGCTTGTGTACCAATTAGTTACATACTGCTATGAAAGAAAGTTCACCTTTATTTGATGATGGCCAGCCTTGGGGAGAAGAAACTGAAGATGGAATTATGTATAATAAGGTACCTCTCATTACCATAAACATTAGCATTATCTTGATTTTATTAACTAAATATGTCACTATTGAAATTAATGTGTTCTTTTGTAGAGCTTGTCTTTTTGCTTCCAAAAAAACTCTTAAAGTTGATTTTTTTAAATATTAGTCAATGGATTTAATATTAGAGTGACATTGTAACTACCTAAAATTAGGCAAAGTAACTTGAAAATGTTAACTACATAAATAAAAAAAACAAAGCAATTGGAATTAAATCATAACATGTTCTTATTAATGTATACATATAACATTTCCTCTCTGTCTCTTAGAATGAAGATATCAGTAAGGCAGCATTATTTTAATATAATTTTTTGTCAATACAAAGCATAATAGATTGGGTATTAAAATATTGGGGTTTTGTTTGTTTCTTTTATTTTGGCCTTTTTGCTTAGGCGTATTGCCACTTAGAGTTACCACTTCCAGAAGTAAACAGATCATCAAAATTGGTTTCCAAACCACACTTTATTGGAGCCCAAAATTTATAACTAGCCCAACCATATTTCCTAAAACACACAAACTCGTGTTTCCAAATGGAGCAAACAGCTCTCACAAATTTATAATGTTGAGATTAAACATTAATGTCCCGTGACTTATGTAAAACACCTCTCACCATGCAGGGACCTCAGAAGAAAACCCATTATCTGCTTTAATTCTTATCTTTACTCTGTGGAGCATTTCTCATAAAAAGTGGAAATAACTTCAGACTTATCTTTTTTATTACTACCTGGAAAATAATTCAAAGATATATCAACTGAGTGACATGACATCATTGCCTTTTCTGTGTGTTAACAAAAACCGTGTCCCTTTTCTACTTCACCCATGATCCCCGTATGCTTCTCAAGCTGCGGTATGTGTACTGGACTAGATTTATTTATACCTCAGATTTCACCCAAATGTAAACACAACACTTAATAAATATTAAATTTGGGGCATTTGTTTTAAAGGTTAAACCAGTAAAAGTTATCTTGCCATTCTAGCTATTATTTCAGATATCGATATGTAGCAAACACTTTGTTAACTACGACATGCCATTTTTAGAAAGTTATCAAAGTATTTAACTCAGAACAAATTCTGAGCTTCTGCTTTGTGGGGTCCAGAAACTCTTTGTTGTTGTTCTTTTTAATCTGAAAAATCAAATTTGAGCTTAAGGAAACGGATTCATTCTCATTGAATTCACAAGAGGCTTATCTGATGTCAAATGAAAATGTATTAATTTACCATCAGTGATACACTTTTTTAGTTACAGGAATATATATACTGCCTATTCAGAATACTCCTTTCATATCAACCAAGTAATAAGAAGGTTGCTTAGTAGGGCACCAAATCAGTGCAAAGGGAATTGGTTTGTCTTGAGGGACAGTTAACTTTATCTAGGCTGTGGAAAAATTCTGATCAGCCATCCTTACCTGCTAACAAAGTATGCATTCTCTGTGACCAAAACAACTTGTAATTGCAAAATATAGTGTTACTTTCTCCTAGATAAATATTAAGAATGATAGTATTCTGTTTAGATCTCTACTAATCATGCCATTTTTTAGTCTGCAGTTACAATGAAATTATAGCCTTTATTACAGTATTTTGCCATGTATAATACACACGTTTTGCCCAAATTTTTGAGGGAAAAATAAGGAATGTGCCTTATACATGGGTGTAATGATTGCATGCCATGGGTATAATAATCCTGTCTATAATGTGGGAGCGCATTTACACAGCAAAATACGGTAATTTCTGGTTTTCACAACTAGGCCTTGTGAGTTTAATTGGACTTATATGATTAATGATTCTTTTAAGTTTTTAATAAAGTAGATTATCCCTAAATATAAACAAGTTTGTGTATTTTTTGTTGAATTGTAAATTTTATGATGAATCAAGCTTCCTTGTGTGACTGTCTCACATTCCGAAGGTATGGATTTTTCTTTACTGTTTATTAAATATCACCTTTATCCAAATTTAAGTTTTGTTTTTTCGTCCTCAGTATTAGAAATAGGCTAAATTTGTGCAGTATAATTAATGATATACCCCATGTTTGTGTCCCACTTATAGAAGTTCATATAGCTACTTAGTATTCTGGACTTGTTTTTTTCTTAATTCAAATTTAAACTTCCACTTAGAAAAGTGAAACAAATTAAATAGCGAATCATGGCTTTGTTTTTAAATCTGCTTAACCCAATCAGTTGTTTTTGGACTACACCATAAAATGCTATGAGAGTTTCATGACTGGTGCCGACAGCTTTGAGGAGATGAACGCAGAGTTGCAGTCAAAGCTGAGTAAGTGTTCTCATTCCTCGTGTTTACTTTTGGTCATTTATTTAACTCAGCCCGTGGAGTTGTAGCTTGGCTTACCATACCTAGTGTTTATATAAGCTACTCACTTTAAATTCATGTGGATGCTTACTGATTTTTATTTTCATTGATTTTTTTTTTTTTTTTTGTGAAGAGAAGTAAAAATTGAGCAAAAAGAATACTGGTGTTGGAGTCAGACCTGAGGCATTGCCCCTTACTGGCTATATGACCTTAACAAACTACTTGTTACCAAAGTTTTGCAAGATTAGATGGCCGTACATAAAGTTGAAACATACTACCAGGAGCACAGAAGATAATCAGCAAGTGTTATTCCTCTTGGAGGATAATATTTCTGTGGTACCCTTGCTTTACTATTTGAGAATTAAAGCACCAATTAGTCAAAAGACCTAAGGTCGCCTTCAAAATTTGTGACAGAAAGTTAACAGACCATTATATTTCCAAAGAAAAATGTTTCCACTCAGCTATAATCTAGTGACATTCAGTACTTATTGGCTAACTATAAAATGTTCTGGAGGTATAGCTTTACATTTTTGTTTCTTTTATTGAAATAGCCTTGTATATAAAATGCCAGAGTAGTAGGTAAAATGGATCAATTCATATATAGCTCTTTCTCCAAAGACAATAAAATCAATCAAAACAGGAGAATATTGTCTTGCCGCTATTAGCAGAAAAGATGAAAGTTCCCTTTATGTTCCCTTTGGGATGTACCTTGCTCCCTTTATGTTCCCATGGGATGCACCTTCCTAAAGAGTGACCAGGGTAATTTCAGCTTCTCCACATGAGAAAGGGAACAAAGTAAATGATGTTTAAAAAAAGGAAAATTCATAGTGATCTAACATAAAAAGCATCTGTTGAGTCCTTTGGTGTTAGTTAATCATAAGTTGTATTTATTTATTCTATACCTATTCTATGCCAGCCACCATTTAGGCACTGAGGATACAGTAATGAATAAGTGATAAAAATTCCTGCCCAATGAGCTTATATTCTTTTAGAGACAATAATCACATGAACAACTATAAGTCAATGGTGCTGAGTGCTATGCAGAAAAATAAAGCAGGACAAGGAGGTAGAGAGTATAGTGGAGAAAGGAGAACCGTTTGCTATTTTAGAGAGGGTGGATGTCCTTCACTGACAGTGTTTTGCCAGAGACCAAAAGGAAGTGAGAGAGCGATGGGAAAGACCTGGGGAACAATGTTCCAGACAGATTTGAGATCTTACCAAGTTTTTGGGTTTTGTCTCCAGAGGATTTATTTAATGTAGATGCTTTCAAGCTGGAATCATTAGCAGCAAAAAACAAAGCACTGAATGAACAGATTGCAAGATTGGAACAGGAAAGAGAAAAAGAACCGGTTAGTAAACATGCTTATCTTCAATAAGCTTATACATTTACTTAGCTCTTTTGGACCATTGGGTCTCCTTACTGAATACCAGCTATTAATTTTTTTTTTTTAAATAGAGAAACAAAATAAATTTGTTAAAAGTAGGATTTTTTCTTTCTTATAGGACAGAACTCCCAACGAAAACATGTTTGGTGTCTCTGGGGCTTTGTTTTCCCTTGTGATCTATCAGTATTGGACTAATGATGTTCACAATATGATGAAAGAGTCTTAACTACTTACATAAGACTGGAAGGATTTTGAACCAGGTCCCCATGTCATACGCCTCTAGGGAGTATTATTTACAAGAGCCCTGAGTTTTGCCGTGGAAAAAAATAGTAATAAAAGGGTTTATATTATGTATATTGTATTCTAGGGACTTTCTAAATGCTAAATGATAGTATTCAGACATCGAATTTTATTTTGTGTATTTTTGAAGCACCTGGACTGTTCTGTAAAATATCAGATTTTAAACGTTTGTGCTTTTTTGCTGTGGGTCTTGATGTTTTCCATCCCACACTGACTTCATAAAAAGTACATCTTCTTAATTATATAATAACAGCAAAGTCCCCTGACTCCCTCTGAAAATGAAAGAGAAACTCTTATTTACCTTTCTATAAGATGAATTTAAGTAATATTGTTTTACTTTCAAGTAAAGTGTGGAATTATTATTGATGAGAATAACTAATTTAATATTCTTTCCTTTTAAAGAATCGCTTAGAGACATTGAGAAAACTGAAAGCGTCCTTACAAGCAGATGTTCAAAAATATCAGGCATACATGAGCAATTTGGAGTCTCATTCAGCCATTCTTGACCAGAAATTGAATGGTCTCGAGGAAGATATTTCTAGAATAGGTAAGCACAAGTAATGCTAAAAGAGGTCATTCAGACTGGGAAGGGGACTTGTGTGGGATTTATCACATACAGAGAGACACCTTCATCATCCATGTCTTTTTTTTCTTTAATGCTAAATGTCTAATCAGGCTACCAAGTTTTCAGTGCTTTTCGTATTAGTTGTTTGAGGCTGCTATAACAAATTACCATGAACTTGGTAGCTGAAAACAACAGAAATTTATTCATTCACAGTTCTAGAGGCTAGAAGTTCAAAATCCACTAGGACCAACTTGCTCCAAGGACCATGGAGGGGAACCCATTCTTTGCCTCTTCCAGCTTCTGGTGTCTGATAGCATTCCAGTGCTTGTCGCACTCTCAGCGCAATCTCTGTCTCCATTCTCACATTGCCTTCTCTGTGCGTCTGCCTCTCATGTCTGTGTTAGTTTCTTTTTGCCTCTGTCCTTAAGGACATTTTTGATAACATTTAGGGCCCATATAGATAACCCAGGGTAATCTCTTCTCAAAATATTAAACTTAATCACATCTGCAAAAACTCCCCTTTTCCAAAGATAGTAATGTTTACACACTCCAGGGATTAGGGATTCATATCTTTGGCTGGCCATTCTTCATGCTATTATACCTTCTAGCATGTTTTCAGGCACCTGGCTTTTTGAAGCCAAGAGGGACCTAACCTAAGAACATACGCTGCCTACGAATAAATACATGTTCTATTCCACCTTCCAATTAATAGCCAGATTCTTAAATTACTGCTAGCCTCAGTGTACTATAATTCTATCATCCTCCATCACTACCTCCTACTCTGCAGCTTAAGCTGACAGAAAACACAACATAAAGATGCAAGTACTACAATTCTTATGAAGCAGGAGCCCAACTGCAGAAAGCTTGTTTATAGCCTGTGTGTTCCTAACCTTGTTTTCATAAACTCTCTAGTGCCAGAAGGAGAGCAAGGAAGGTGTCTACAAATCGCAGGGCCACTGGATGGCAGTTACAGAATAAATAACTATATGGACCTACTGTACTATTTTCCCAGGTCTTTGCCTGCTTTGATTTTATTCTTTTTGGGATTTTACAGGCTCTGTCTGTCCCACATAGGAGTTGTGTAGATTGTCCTTAGGATATTTGATTTAACTCTTTTGTTTTGTTTTGTTTTGTTTTGTTGTATTTTTTTCTGGTACCACTTAGTGCCCCTATATCCCCCTAACATGCCCCGTAACCTCCATACTGTTGTCCATGTCCAGGAGTCCTTTTTCCTTTTTACTCTATCCCTCCAGCCCCTAACCTCACCCCCTCACCTTAGCTGTCATCCTTATTTAACTCCTACCCTGTGGAATATTGACCATGTGTCAAGGATAATAATTATCAAGAGTATTGGCTGAATCGTTTTTTCCCCAAAAAATCTCTGATTGTATATAATATTAGATTTGCTCTAAACCAGGTCTTTGAATAGTTTGTTTACACTTGGTCCCTAGTATTTGTTCTCCATGGTGACAAAGAATCATAGACTAATTTCTTAATATAGCAATGTTTGCCATGCAATTAAATCAATACTTTACAATACTAATACTCAATCTTCTTTATTGGTATTTAATCAAGAGAATTTTCCTACTTCCTATTTTTTGTGTACGAATTTTTTCCAATAGTTGTAAACCAAATAAGAGAGAAGGACTTCAGCAATCATTTGCCATCCCAGAGTGATTTAGTTTGAGACAATAATCTGACAACTCTTAATGTAAGACTGTTTCATTCTGGGTATTTTAACTTTCTTGATTATTTAAAGCCATTCATGTCCATAAGTGAATCAGACATATTTAAACTGTACAGATATTTTATGTTTCAGATTATTTTGTGTAGACTCCTGTATAAAATTTTACTTAAGCCAACCATTAGTTTATCATGAGTTCAGGTGCAGTGCTTTCCAACAACAGTGCTACAAATAGATTGTAACAAAGCCAAGGTCTGGATCCTGTCAGCCCTCGGGATGATTTCTCTTGGCCCCTTGGGTCATGAGCATCTCACCCATTTATCCCAGCCTGCTCAGAAATGCTGCCATATTCTTTATAAGCAATGAGTCACCGAAGGTTAGAAGACAGTATGCTATATAACCCAAAATATTTGAAATTTTATAACTTCTCTTCCTCTTTGCATAACGATTTGCTGTTTGTCCCATATTTTCTTGGTACAATATAGTCATTCTTGATTCCAAATTTTGGTAAATAGACAAGGCAAGAGCCTAATCACCATGGTTACTTAATATCTGATAAAAAACACTGAAATATAATAAAATAAGAAAAAACTGATATATTTTAATACAAATATTTTTATATGAAAATTTATGGGTTTTCTAGCTTATTGCAGAAAAGTGTATAGGAGTCTTAAATGCATTTGAACTGAACATTGACAGACTATCCCTTTTAAGTGAAACACTTAATCATAATCATTATGTGTGGGGTAATATTTTTTTTCATGTAGCACTTTCTGAACACCATAGCATGGCAATAGGGAAATACTGTTCATAGAAAACTCATCTTTCAAGAATGTTATCAACGAAGTGGGATCAAACAGAATTATTCAAAAGAGAGAACTATATATCTATATAACTTGAAAATTCAGACACCTTAATCAAGTGTATTAAATAATAGCATGATTTCTTTCTAGAAATTGTAAGAATTTAACAAATTTGTTTTTTTCTCAATGCAGAACTAGAATGTGAAACAATGAAACAGGAGAATGTTCGACTACAGAATATTGTTGACAACCAGAAGTACTCAGTTGCAGACATTGAGAGAATAAATCATGAAAGAAATGAATTGCAGCAGACGATTAATAAACTGACCAAGGACCTGGAGGATGAACAGCAGCAGCTGTGGAATGAGGAGCTAAAATATGCCAGAGGCAAAGAGGCGGTATGTCGTATTTCTAGAGTGGCAGCTCACCAGAGCAGACCTGTGTAAAGGTCTGTCTTAGTTAAAAGGACAGTTAAGAGTGTGTGGAATAAATTAGCTAAAGAGGTAAAATTTTTAGCTTTGACATTTTACTGAAACACATTCATCCTTTTATGTCAATTCAGTAACATCCCAGTTTCTCTTAGTCAAATTTAATGTAGACTTTATTTTCAAACAGTGAACCAAAAAATAAGCAAGAAAGTTTCTCAGACCATGAGAATAATTTTCATAAGTTCCATGCCTTTTATTCGAGAAGATGATGAATCACCTCTTAATTTACCTACTCACTCCTGAAACATTTATTTAACACCTGCTGGGCATGGAGGAAATAAAGACAAAAAGACATGGATTCTTCCCTCAAGAAACTTCTAATGTATTGTTGTAGATATTTTTCTACCATGAGATTAGGCCTCTAGTAGGTATTTACGTTAGGTACTGAGGAAGCATATAGTATACCTAACCTAGATTTAGTGTGTGTTGTGTAAAGAGATGGATATGGTGGGGGGTTTGTTTTTGTTTTTTTTAATCCTTACCAGAGGACATTTTTTTTTTCATTGCTTTTAGAGGGAGAGGAAGGGGAGAGAGGGAAAGAACAAAAAAACACCTATTGGCTGCCTTTTGTAGGATCCCCAACTAGAGATCAAACCCACAACCTAGATATGTGCTCTGACTGGGAATCGAACCTGCAACCTTTTAGTGCACAGGATGATGCTCCAACCAATTGAGCCACACCAGCTCCTGTTTCAAACATTCTCCTGTTTCATTGTTTCACATTCTAGTTCTGCATTGAGAAAAAAACAAATTTGTTAAATTCTTACAATTTCTAGAAAGAAATCATGCTATTATTTAATACACTTGATTAAGGTGTCTGAATTTTCAAGTTATATAGATGTATAGTTCTCTCTTTTGAATAATTCTGTTTGATCCCACTTCGTTGATAACATTCTTGAAAGATGACAGTTTTCTATGAACAGTATTTCCCTATTGCCATGCTATGGTGTTCAGAAAGTGCTACATGAAAAAAAATATTGCACCAGGTAAAGAGATAATACCTGAACTTAATTGAGAAATGTAAGGAAGAGTTAGCATGACAGGGGTAGGGAACAGAAAGAGTATATGGGAACACTCAGAAAATAGCATGATGCACTCTGGTATCCTAAGCATTTCATATGGCTGGTGCTTAATAGCAAGGGATGGGGACACAACAACAAATAAGACGCAGGAGATGAGCATGGAACAGACGGTGAAGATTCTTTTCACGTTTAGAAGTTTGGACTTTATCCTGAAAAACTCTAAGAAGCCTTAAAATTTTTAAACAGATATGATCACATTTCAGAAAAATCTCAGTTTCGGTAATGTGAAAACTGGATTGGGAGGTAGAAAAAAGTCAAATAATAATGTGTGGCAGAAATGTGAGAAATGACAAGATGAATTTGGATAATGCTAGTGGAGATTCAAAATGGGTAGGTTCCGACTACTTAGGAGGTAGAGTAAAAGAGACCTGATGAGAGAAAGGGGATGCAGTCGCAGTGTCTGGCTTGGATGATTGAGCAAACAGTAGTACCATTCACCCTGGAATAAAAGAGAAGTCACTAGTCAGGAGTGGAGAGGGTGTGCTGGATCTGTTATGTTCATTGGGCATCCAAGTGAAAATATCTAATAGGCTATTGTTATATGGGTCTGGACCATCAGGCTTTGTAATGTAGATTCGATAAAAATCAGTGTACAGTAATGTGATTGAAGCCACTGGGGGTAGATGAATTTACCAAAGAAGAATACATAGGAAAATAGAACTCTGGGAACACACCTTGGAGTAGGTAAAGGTTCTTTAAGAGAGGCCTAAAAGGAAACTAAGGACTGTCCAGAGAGGTCAAAAGAATAGAAATGACTTAGCATTGTCAGATGCAATAAGAGGATTCAGAAGTTTCTGTCAGATTCACTAATAGTGGTCATTAGTGATCTCCATCAAAAACAAATTATTTGACTTCATTTTAATCTTATACATAGTATATTATCATTTTAGCCAACATTGTTGAGAAAGTGGGCTTACCATATGAATTTCTGGACAAAATTTATCCTTATTATTGTTGACAGTCTTATAAATGTTCTATACTTCTGCCTTACTTTTTTACATGTAACATTCAGTATACATGAACTTTTCGTGATTCAGCATTATAATGGACATGACACTAATGTATTCTAAAACAATATGATAAATTAACAGGTTGTTTAGAGACATTTTTCCTGCAGTTTCACAACAATCTTTTCTGCTATATACACACTATTTGCATTCCTAAGAAAACTTACATAAAAACTTTTTTTTTTTTAAGGAAAGGAAAAGAAAGCATGTCTTTTAAAAGTTTCAGACTTAAGTTTAAATTTGAAGTTTTTTATACTAGTATTTTCAGGTTCCTGCTTTTTTTTTTTTTTTAAGATTTTATTTTATTTTTAGAGAGAGGGGAGGGAGAGAACCATCCATGTGCCAGAGAAACAGATCGGTTGCCTCTTCCATGCTCCCAACTGAGAACCTGGCCTACAATCCAGGCATGTGCCCTGTCTGAGAATCAAACTGGTGACCTTATGGTTTGCAGGACAACGCCCAACCCACTAAGCCACATCAGTCAGGGCAGTATTTTTAGTGTTGATGTTTGTTTACTGGTAGGTGTACTTCTAAAATTTAAATATCACTAATAAAAAATTAGTCTCTATCTTTTGGTCCAAAAGTAATGGCGTTTTATTCTATTACTTCCAGTACTTTCTTTAGTACAATTTTTCTTACACTTAATCACCATTGTTAAAATGAGAAAGTAACTCAAATGCAGTTATGTTTGTCTAAAAGGAGGCAATACTGCTTTTTCATCCTGGTCACATTATAAAGTACATTGTAGATGTAGTGCAGAAGGTTTCTTAATAGTTGCATTATTGAAAATCTGTATTTTAATACTACATATGTAATTCTTAATATGGAATAGACAGTTTAGTATGAGAAATAAGCATTACCTCCTTTTTAGCCTTAACCTTCTGTACTCCCTCATCCTCCAGACTCTCTAGGTAATCTCTGCCTTCATGTATTAAGGAGAAAAATATGAATTTAAAAGAAATAGCCTGTGGTGGTGATCCCTAAAGTTTTTGAACATAGAATTTGGTAAGCCTGTGTTTTCCCCCTGGATTTGCCACCTCGTGCCTGTGTCCCTTCCGTGTGTCATCTAATTTCTCATAGCTTTAGGTTCCTTATTTATAAAATGAAGTTTGGTTAGACTAGATTGGTGATCTGAAATGAGTTACTTCAACAGTTATTAATGAGCATGTTTTATCTCTTGAGTACTATGTGGGAAAAGAGAAATTAGGAGTCTCTGGACTAGGTAAACTCTAAGTTTAATAGCTAAACTAGATGTACTAAAAAGAATGCTACTTTTAATTCTCAGGACCAGGTTGAGAGGAAAAAATTATGTGGGAAGTAGGTAAGCAATGGCCTGATGAGGAACCAGAGTAGATCCATGGACACTAAGAACAAAGCCCTTGGATAGTGGATAAGAGAGACAGTATAGAATGGTGGCAGAACGCAAAAGTTCAATATACATATTTCATTCATTTTTTTTTCTAAGCTAATTTTAATTCTGTATGCCACTTCTGACTGGTGGTAGCCTTCTGGGCTCTTTGTTGAGATACACTTCAAGAGTGCATCTAGACTCATCAGGAAAGACGGGATCAGTTTTCACTGTCTGAATTGGTTGTGGGAAAGAGAAAGTAGAGACACATGTACCACATATTTACTCTCCCTGCATTTAGGCATGATATAGTATATGGACTTGTGAAAGCTGTTCTCATTAGATAAATGCTAGAAAACAACAGAAGAAACTACCCCTAACACCAACAAATCTTAGTAGTCCCTAGAAAGCTATCATATACAAATTGTAGTAGTTGAGATGATTTCCTCATTCTTTAAGAAGAAATCTTAAATTCAGTAAATAAGTAAAGCTAATCAATTTTTAGAAATGGCAAATTATTCAAGCAAGTTCCTTCCAATGGGTAGTTTTGCCATTACATTCTTTCACTCAAAGTATTCATATTAACTGTCTACTGTGTACCAAGTACTATTCTAAAGGCTGGGAATTCAGCCACTTTCATGGAGCTTATATTCAAGTAGTAGTGATGAACAAATGTATGTCACAGAAATGAAAATCCTTAACAAAATATTGGCAAGATAGTATTTTTGGTGTTCAGTAGTTTGACTATGATGTATGTACCTCAGTTTGGTTTGCTTCATATTTTTTCTTAATGTTTGTGCTACTTATTGGTCCTGAAGTTATTTTTAAAGGAAAGGGTGTGAATTTTTGTTAATACTTATATGTGACTCTATTTCCAAACTATTTGTCAGATAAATGGAATAACAATAATATATTGCTTACTAATTATAGTCTTATGATTATCCTACAAATTCAGTATGAATAAAGTCTTTTCTTCATATTTTAAAACTGACACTCTTACTACTAAAAAATACTAAATTATTAACCTGCTAAAAGTACAGACAATATAATTTTATATAAAATTACAGAAATGCTGATTGGAAACCATTTGTAATGGAGCTGTTTGATTTTTTGTGTGTAACATTTATTTTTGTGTTCTATTCTTGTAGATTGAAACACAATTAACAGAGTATCACAAGTTGGCTAGAAAATTAAAACTTATACCTAAGGGTGCTGAGAATTCCAAAGGTTATGACTTTGAAATTAAGTTTAATCCTGAAGCTGGTGCCAACTGCCTTGTCAAATACAGAGCTCAAGTTTATGTAAGTAATCATGAGTACTTCAGAGGTTTTCAAATTATATGATTGATGTCTGATATGATTGAGGAAATGGGCAGATAGGTAGCCAGCCAGGAGGAGAGTTTACTACTCACTGTTGTTTTGAGTAGTTTGACGTGACTAGTGTAAGAAAATAATTACCTGAATCAAATCACTGTAGAAAAGATTACCCATTACATAAAAAATACATATGCTCGGGCCAGGAGAACCAAGATGGCGGCGTAGGTAGACACACTGCGCCTCCTCGCACAACCAGAACTGACAGAGAATCGAACAGCAAGGGGGACCAACACCAAGGAAACAGAAAATAATCATTCATCCAGACTGGTAGGAGGGGCGGAGACGGCACTGGGGTGGAGAGGACTCGCGTGGCTGTGGCGGGACTGAGACTGGCGGAGTGTGGGACAAATGGCACAGGCAGTCCCAGCACTAGCAGACCCTGCGGTCCCACATTTGCACAGATAAACCCAGAGGGCCGGACTCAGAGTGGCGGAGAGTGGGGCAGGCAGAGTGGCGGATAGCACATTGCGGCACCACATTCGCCCACAGATAAACCGGACGAACGGCGGGCAGAGAAGCAGACCGCTGTGCAACCCAGGGCTCCAGCTCGGGGAAATAAAGCCTCAAACCTCTGATTGAAAGCGCCCCTGGGGGTTGGGGCGGCAGGAGAGACTCCCAGCCTCACAGGAGAGGTTGTTGGAGAGACCCACAGGGGCCTAGAGTGTGCACAGGCCCACTTACTCGGGAACCAGCACCAGAGGGGCCCAGTTTGATTGTGGGTAGCGGAGTGAAAGACTGAAATCCGGAGGAGAGTGAAGCGGGCGCCATTGCTCCCTCTCGGCCCCGCCCCCACGTACAGCATCACAGCGCAGCAACCAGCATTACCCCGCCCCGGTGAACACCTAAGGCTCCGCCCCTTAAAGTAACAGACGCACCAAGACAAAAAAAATGGCCCAAATGACAGAACACTTCAAAGCTCCAGAAAAAATACAACTAAGCGACGAAGAGATAGCCAACCTATCGGATGCACAGTTCAAAGCACTGGTTATCAATATGCTCACAGACTTGGTTGAATCTATTCGAAAAACAGATGAAAAAATGAAGCCTATGCTAAGAGAAACAAAGGAAAATGTACAGGGAACCAATAGTGATGAGAAGGAAACTGGGACTCAAATCAATGGTATGGACCAGAAGGAAGAAACAAACATTCAACCAGAAAAGAATGAAGAAACAAGAACTTGGAAAAATGAGGAGAGGCTTAGGAACCTCCAGGACACCTTGAAACATTCCAACATCCGAATTATAGGGGTGCCAGAAGGAGAAGAGGAAGAACAAAAAATTGAAAACTTATTTGAACAAATAATGGAGAACTTCCCCGATCTGGCAAAGGAAATAGACTTCCGGGAAGTCCAGGAAGCTCAGAGAGTCCCAAAGAAGCTGGACCCAAGGAGGAACACAACAAGACACATCATAATTACATTACCCAAGATTAAACGCAAGGACCTACGTCCAAGATTACTATATCCAGCAAAGCTATCATTTAGAATGGAAGGGAGGATAAAGTGCTTCTCAGATAAGGTCAAGTTGAAGAGGCTCATCATCACCAAGCCCTTATTATATGAAATGTTAAAGGGAGTTACCTAAGAAAAAGATCAAAAATAGGAACAGTAAAAATGACAGCAAACTCACAGTTATTAACGACCACACATAAAACAAAAATGAGAGCAAACTAGGCAAACAACTAGAACATGAGGGTTGTCAATAAGGGAGTGGGAGGGGGAGAGGGGGGTAAAGGTACAGAGAATAAGTAGCATAGATGATAGGTGGAAAATAGACAGGGGGAGGGTAAAAATAGTGTAGGAAATGTAGAAGCCAAAGAACTTATAAGTATGACCCATGGACATGAACTATGGGGGGGGAATGTGGGAGGGAGGGGGGTGGGCAGGATGGAGTGGAGTGGGGGGGAAATGGGACAAATGTAATAGCATAATCAATAAATATATTTAAAAAAAAAATACATATGCTCAGAAAAGAAGATAACATTTTTCATTTATCTCTGGAAATTGTATTACATAATAATAGAACAATAAAAGGAGAAAGAGCATCAAGAAGATACCATGCCAACTGTTATAAGTAGTATTTGGAAAGAAGTTAAAGAGGACATTACATCTTTCAAACACAGCAGCCCAAATTAAAACTCACCAATAATTTCAGAAGGTCTACTGAAAACAGTACACACAGGGTTTTCTTTTGGAGTGATGAAAATGTTTTCAAACTAGAGGTGATGGTTATACAACATTGTGAATTACTAAATGCCTCTGGATTGTACACTTTGAAAGTTAATTTTATGTTAAATTTATTTTACCTTAATTGTTTCAGTTTAACCTTTTTAACAAGTAAGTTTTACCTCAATTAAAAAAAAGTAATAGTAATGAGAAGCAGTGAAGTTTTGGGTTAAAATAAGACCAGGAAAATAGCATAAAAACATAAGAAATACAAGCAGGTAAGCTTGTAGGTTGGTGAATATGTGGAGATGCAGGGAGAATGGCAAAGCTCAGAGAACATGAAAGCTCCATGCCCCTTCCCCAATACCTTGCTCTGTGTTCCTGAGTTATATCCTTATTTAAATAAACAGGTAAACATTTACCTATCCTGGACACACCCACCTTGCTTTATTCACAGAATAGTCTACCCCAATGATGTCTACAGTAGTATGTTGAGATGTCCCTCATTTCTTTTGCAGCCTCAGAGTCCTCTGTTGTTTGGCTTATTCAACCAGTCCCTGCTCTAGTCTTTTTTATTACAGTAGAATTACAATGAATAGCAACAAAGAAAAGAAATGAAGTACAAGCAGATAATTGTAAGACTAAACAGCTGAAAAAGATTAAGAGAAAACGATGCATATATAGCATAAAACATATAAATTGTTTTTGAGACTGCATTAAACTAAGTGTATTTATAAAATGTAAATAATAACAATGGATTTCCAGAATAGATAAACAAATCTAGAATTTTGCATGTATTCAAAACCAAAAGCAAGGTACATTCTATAGTTATAAAAATTACATTAAAAATAGCTTTATTTCTTCTTGATGGTGTGTTGATTTATTTATTTATTTATTTTATATATATATATTTTTTTATGTTCAAGTACAGTTGTCTCCATTTTCCTTCCCCCATGCCTCCCCCTGCCCCACCCATTCCCGCCTCCCACCCTTGATCCTGCCCCCTTTCGCTTTGTCTCTGTGTCCTTTATACGTGTTCCTTGACAACCCTTTCCCTCTTTTCCCCCATTATCCCTCTCCCATTCCTCTATGGTTACTGTCAGTTCTTTATTTCAATGATGTTAATTTAGATTCAAACTATGACAGATTCACTTTTTTCCTCCAAAAGTGGTTCCTCCTATCACATGTAGATGCTTCATGAGAGAAAGTTTGTAATTATATATGTCATACGTAACCCACATTCCTCTGTATTTTGTAGGTACCACTCAAGGAACTCTTGAATCAAACTGAAGAAGAAAGTAATAAAGCTCTAAATAAAAAAATGGGATTAGATGATACTTTAGAACAAGTAAGTAATAAAACATAGTCATTATAAGCAAAAGTAATACTTTTTTAACTTCAAATTACATGTGGTTTGTAGTTTCTAATTTACTAAGGAATTAATTCTTAATATTAAAAATGAGAGTTGGGAATACCCTTGACCTACAAACATTGGAAGTAACTTAAACATCCTAGACTTCACACATCATTGATACTGAAGGGATACATATGTAACTGAGTAAATTTCCCTTGTTTTTAATGGAGAATTTCCTCCTCTACTGTGAGATATTTTAATAATATTCCTTTTTATGCTTAAAGGAAGTTGAAGTATCTACCTTAAAAGTAGGTATGTATCATTTGGGGTTAGAAGCTAACTAGCTATGATAGGTTAAGAAATTTCTTTTTACCAAATTTTTCATTGTGGACAGTAGAATTCAGGGAGACTTAAATTTAAATGTCTGTGATAGTCCGTTTCCAAAAGTAGTTTGCAGAAAGTTTCTGCTTCTGTAAACACCAATATCCCTGAAAGAGAACAATACTATTGTATTTAATAACCTTTAGATTAAGCATTGTTATAGTTGATTAAGAAAAGTTAAGAAGTGGATACACTTTGTCTCCTCCCACAACCAAAAGAAGGACAACAACCAATTTAAAAACAAAAATCAATAAGAATTTCCAGAAAATCGAACTGTATGGAAGTCCAACAACCAAGGAGTTAAAGAAGAAATTTTCATTCATACTGGTAGGAGGGGTGGAGAGGATGCCACAAGGCAGCAGCTGAAGGACTGGGAAGTCTCACAGTTGCGTGCAGATAAACTGGGAGGAACAACTGGGGAATGAGAACAGACTACACAGCCCAGGGTTCCAGAAATCCTCAAAACCCTCTGGCTATAAAAACCCGTGGAGGTTGTGGCAGTGGGAGAAACTCCCAGCCTCACAGGAAGGTTCGTTGGAGAGACCCACGGGGTCCTAGAATATACACACACACACACACACACCTGGGAATCAGCACCAGAAGGGCCCAGTTTGTTTGTGGGTAGCAGGGGAAGTGACTGAAAGCAAGGCGAGAGCTGAGCAAATGGCATTATTCCCTCTCCTCTGACCCCTCCCCCACATACAGCTCCACAGCACAGGGAAGTGAGTTGCCCAGCCCTGGCAAATACCTAAGGCTCCACCCCTTGCAACCTAACAGGTATGCTAAGACAAAGAAGTATGGCCCAAATGAAAGAACAGATCAAAATACCACAAATAGAACTAAGCCATGAAGAAATAGCCAGCCTATCAGATGCAGAGTTCAAAATACTGTAATGCTCACAGAAATGGTTGAGTATGGTCATGAAACAGAAAAAAAGTGAAGGCTATGCAGAGTAACATAAAAATATACAGGGAAACAACCATGAAGGGAAGGAAACCAAGACTCAAGTCAACAATTTGGAGCATAAGGAAGAAATAAACATTCAACCAGAACAGAATGAAGAAACAAGAATTCAGAAAAGTGAGGAGAGGCTTAGGAACCTCCGGGACAACTTTAAGTGTTCCAACATCCAAATCATAAGGATGCCAGAAGGAGAAAAGGAAGAGCAAGAAATTGAAAACATAATGAAGGAGAACTTCCCCAATCTGACAAAGGAAATAGACTTCTAAGAAGTCCAGGAAGCTCAGAGAGTCCCAAAGGAGTTGGACCCAAGGAAGCACACACCAAGGCACATCATAATTACATTACCCAATGTTACAAATAAGGAGAGAATCTTAGAGGCAACAAGAGAAAATGAAAGAGTTACCTACAAAGGAGTTCCCATAAGACTCTCAGCTGATTTCTCAAAGGAAACCTTGTAGGCAAGAAGGGGCCAGCAAGAAGTATTCAAAGTGAGGAAAAGCAAGGATCTACAACCTAGATTAATCAATCCAGCAAAGCTATCATTTAGAATGGAAGGGCACATAAAGTGCTTCCCAGGTAAGGTCAAGTTAAAGGAGTTCATCATCACCAAGCCCTTATTATATAAAATGTTAAAGGGACTTATCTTAAGAAAAAGATCAAAACTATGAACAGTAAGATGACAACAAAATCACAACTATCAATAGCTGAACCTAAAAACTAAAAATAAACTAAGCAAACATCGACTAGAATAGGAACAGAATCACAAAAATGGAGATCACATGGAGGGTTATCAGTGGGGAGGGGGTGGGGGAGAATGGAGGGAAAGGTACAGGGAATAAGAAGCATAAATGGTAGGAACAAAATAGGGGAAGGTTAAGAATAGCATAGGAAATGGAGAAGCCAAAGAACTTTCGTGTACAGTGCATGGACATGAACTAAGGGTGGGGAATGCTGGTGGGAGGGGAGGTGCAGGTTGGAAGGGAATAAAAGGGAGGGAAAAAATGAGACAACTGCAATAGCATAATCAATAAAATATACTTAAAAAAAGAAAAGAAGCCACTCTAATACAAACTAAAGGTATTATTATCATGACATTCAACAATTAAAGGAAAAACCTAGTTAATTCAGCTCTCCAAGAACTCTTCTCTGGCTAACAGATCTCAAGATACAGTTGCCAGCCCTGCCCTCCACAGTTTTGCTCTCTATAGTTTTAGTTACCCATAGTCAACTGCAGTCCAGAAATATTAAGTGAAAAATTCCAGAAATAGTTTATAAATTTTAAATTACATGCTGTTCTCAGTTGCTTGATGAAATCCTGCCCAGGATGTGAATCATCCCTTTGTACAACCTATTCACAGGTTATACACTACCCACCTGTTTAGTCACTTAGTAGCCATCTATCTCAGTTATCAGATTAACTGCTGTAGTATTGCAGTGCTTGCATTCAAGGGTATATAGGGTTCGGTACTATCCGTATCCACTGGGGATCATAGAACTTATCCCTCACGGATAAAAGGGAACTACTGTATAAAAGAAATCCTATCTTTTCTCAGAGTAGAAACTTGTTTATTTTTTCTCATCTGGAAATAAAACCTATGGTGTTTCACAAATGCAAGTAAACCACATATTTTTTAATGTTAACCAATTCTGTTAAGACTGGCTTTGTATTAGAAAGAATTTTTCCACTTAAAAAAAATTGAAAAATTTGTAACATATAAGTGAGGAATTTCATGGTACAGTATTGTTATAATTTGGGGTTTCTGTAACATTGCAGTATGGAAAGAATATAAGGCGTTAGGACTGCTTTAACAGATGTTCTGTAGGCATGATGGTTATCTAAGTTGAACTCTTCCTGTAGCCTGCTTCAGTTTGTTTTTTCTCTTCTGATGTGACGTGCACCAAAAAACCAAGAGTCTCAACAAAGTGTGAAATGCAAGCGATAGAGACCTCGTTTTCAAATTTATACTGCAACTTTTTAAAGCCTGTAGGAAGGAAAACTGAAGAGGAATAGGGATTATGAGATGCCTACTATGGGCAGGTTAATGTTCCAAAGATAAAGATAACTGAAGTTGATATGAAATATAAACTCCCATTGAGAGGAAAAGACTGATGGGCAGTTATGCTAATCGGATTTATGTTTTTGCAAAAATCATTTGAGTATTGAAAAAAGTGAATTACAGGTGAAGCAACTAAAATCGTTAAGAGGTTAATGTATGGTAGTAGAAATGGAAGTGGAAGGAAGGGGACAGGTTTAGGAAATGTTAAGAAGGTAGAACGCAAGCATTTAATGGCTGAATGTAAAACCTAAGAGCGAAAGAAATATCAACAGTGAGTTAAATTTTCATAGTGCGGGCAACCTAGAGGAAGAGAAATGAATGGTGGGGTGGCCAAGACAGTGCTAGAGATGTTGAGCTTGCTATTCTGGGTACATAGACATCCAAAAGGAAGTTGAAGCAATAGATTGAGAACATAAGAGAGAGGTTGAGTCCAAAATTACAGGTATCAGGGTCTTTGTCATATATGTGACCATTGAATATGTGAGTGATGTTTCTTAGGGAGAGAGTGTACAGGGAGGTGGCAGAGGATTGAATCTTTGAGAAGAAACCACTTAAGGGATTGGAAAAAGAAGATTCTGGGAAAAATACATCGAGGAAGTAGACAAAATAGTTAGAGAACAATGAAAAGAAAACAATATGCTATAAAAGCCAAAGTAGGGAAGACTTTTCAAGAAAGAAGTGATCCTGATTAAACAATGTATTAATCATTTCACAAAAATGCATATATCAAGTCATCGTGTTGTATACTCTAAATCTATATATATTAAAAAAAAAACTATTTTTTCAACTTGATAATCTGTTTAACCAAGTTAAAATGGCATAAGGTAAAATACCAATTTGAAACAGTAAAGTTTAAACAAATAAATTAGAATAACAAAACTAATCAGTCTGAAAAGTACTTTAAAATAATTGCCAAAATCGTTTAAGAAAAAACAGGAAAATGCAAATGAGAAATCTGTATACTACAAAGGTAGAGGGAATTTATTTGAGTTACAAAGTAGTACAGTATAAACACAAATCTTTAAAAATTTTCATTTATGAAGTCTCATAATCCTCATACCACAACCTTATAAAGACATCGCAAAAGAAAATTAAACCAGTTACACTTATGAATACAAATGTAAAGTTTAAATACTAGCAACTGAAATTTATTCAGATATTTTTTGAGAGCCTGCTGTGTATCTGGCGGTGGTGTAATCGATGTTGGTTATATAGTATCTGCCTTTATGAACTCTTATCTCAAGTGAGGAGGGCCTGAAACATTAACTTTCATCATATCATTTTTGTAGTGTAAATACAGCATTGTGGGATTTTCATAATTACCTATCTAAAATAAGCACAGGTTTTTTCTGAAGAAAGTGGTAGCTGAGCTGAGTTGAAAATAACACATAGGAATTGGCCAGTGGATTACACAGAAGGATACACACACACACACACACACACCACTGATGGTCCAGAGATCAAAGAACATAGCATGTTAATGAATCACCATGAATGTAAGTAAGATGACAGAGAAGCCTGGAGTCATAAGGGCCTAATTATGAAGGGGCTTATCACTTCTTGCTTACCAGCTGAATTTTTGTTCTATAGGCATTGGGGACCATTGAAAACTTTGTTGCCATACAAAGTTTTCCATCAGTGTTGCCGTATTGAAGAGTACAGACACACAATTGAGACACCTCACAGTAACCTAAATGGTAAACACTGAAACTACAGCTATTGTAGTAGAGATGAAAAGAGATTTAAAGATTGAAACAACCTAATTTAGTGGTTTATTTGGATATAAAGTTTAAGGAAGAGAGGAATTTAAAATGTTTAGGTGTCCAGCTTTGGTACATGGTGTTGAAAAATTATCCATGACACTTGTCAAAGTTGGTAAGGCAGACTTTGTTCAAGCAGTACCATTACCGTGGGCTTTTGTAGAAGGCAAGAGAGATTGGACTCAACTCCAAATAACAATAAAGAGAAGTGAGAATTTATAGCCAAGGAGCAAGGTAGAGTTCAGTGGATAGAAAATTACTGAGGGGAAACTCAGGATTATGGGGGATTCTGGCTAAACCAACCTAACAGAGTTCTTACTGAAGGAAAGAACATTAAAGGGGGCTGGAGAATGAGGACTTGATCATATATTGAAGATGGGGGGATTCTGATTAAAATAACTAAGTGGGGTTCTTGCTAAAGTTAGATAATACAGAGACAAACATGAAGCCCAAAAGTCAGCCTAGTTGAGAAGAAAGTTCAGAGTAGGTAAACTATTTGTACCTATTTTATATTGGTATAAATAGTTTTGTCAAGGAGAGAATCTTTGTCAGTTGTGATGTTCTAGAACCTTGATAAAGAATACAAGAGGAGGTTATGGAAGAGAGAATTTCAGGCTGGGATAGGCTGAGTTTTAGCTTCTGGAACACCAAAGTGGGGAATGTCCAATAGGCGGTTGGAGTTTGGAGATACATAGATAGAGATATTTCTTAGTATGTAGCTACTTAAGCCAGGAGATCTCCCAGTTGTGAGAATGAGAGAGAGAGCTCTCCCAAGTGAGCAAGTGAGAATATAGCCAAGATCAGAATCCTGAGAAAACACCCATATCCAAAGCAAAAGCAGAGAAAGAGAAACTTATGAGGAAGAATTAGAAGGACCTCCCAAAACTTTAAGAGGAAACCAGGAGTTTACATGGTCTTAAAAACCAAGGAAGGGGATTTCAGAAAGGAGTAATTAGATGTTACTCAGATGTCAGATAAGGTTAACTCTGAAAGTTGTTCATGGCTTTAGCCATTAGGATGGTTACTAGTGACATTTGCAAAAGCATAGGAGCCAGAAAGCATATTACTGTGCATCAAATCTTAAATGGTAGAAGATGGAATATACTATACTGTGAATAGACTACTCTTTGTGGACTACTACAGATTAAACTATAGTAAACTTAGACAGTAAATGTTTCTGTCTAAGGAAAGGAGATGAAACCAATGGTTAGAAAGTGGTACATGGGAAAGATTTTTGTTTTTTAAACTCTTGTTTTTGGAGTTTTATGGGACAAGGGGTTTTGTTACAAAGATAAGGAAGTTCAAGGGCAAGAGGGTAAAGTTTAAAAAAAAAAAATAAGAGCAAGAGGGATTGACCAACATGAATGTAGTCCATGAAGAAATGTGAAAGCATAGGATCCAGAGAAAAGCTGGAAGGTTACTTCTCTTCATGAGGAAAGTAGGTGCCCTGTATTCTGAAACTGGCTGGGAGGAGGAAGGAAAGGTCTCATATAAGTATCTTGGTTGGTTGGAAGCAGGAAGTGCTAGAATTCCAGTCTGGTGGCTCTATCATTTTTTTGTTTTTGTTTTTCTTAAGATTTTATTTATTTATTTTTAGGCAAGGGAAGGGAAGGAGAGAGAGAGAGAGAGAAACATCAGTGTGTGGTTGCCTGTCATGTGCTGCACACTGGGGAACCTGGCCCTGCATCCCAGGCATGTGCCCTGACTGGGAATCGAACCAATCACCCTTTGCTTTGCAGTCTGGTGCTCAATCCACTGAGCCACACCAGCCAGGGCTTTCTGTCTTCTTTTTCTACAAGCAACTTTAGATCTCTTTGTTGAATGAAAGAAAGAAAGAAAGACTAGAGGAAGTATGCCAAATGTTAGTAATGATTGGTTTTGGTTGCAAAATTATCATTAATGGTTATTATTTTCTTTAATCATTCCTGTTTACCACAGTGGAAATGTGTATTCTCGTAAATGGGTAGGGGAATGTTTAATTAATTGATGAAACTTTAGTAAAGCTGACATGGAAAATAAAAGCTCCTCAAAGGTAACTGAATATGATTTTGACCAGTCATGAGGACCCAGTGGAAGTTCTGGTTTTTTAGGTGCCCGTTGGTCTTATTGTAGGTGAACTTAATGAAACAACTAGCTTAACTTAGTAATTACTTTAGAAGTAAATATCTTTAGAATGGAAGCAAAGTTTATAGCTTCAGTAACTCCAGTCTTTAACATAATTGAAAAGGCAGGTGGTGTATAAGGCCATACCACCCCGAACGCACCCAATCTCGTCTGAAAAGGCAGGTGGTATAGAAAATGTCCTTTTGAGTTAGAACATCTCGGTTTTAGTTCTGGGTATATGCTAGTTGCATGATCTTGAGTAAATAGCACTCTTTCCAGCCCACTCTTCTCACTTGTAAAATAGGAGGTCCCTTACAAGGGATTTTTGATGACTGAATGAGACATATATGCAAGTTTCTTTAACAAGTGTAGTCCTTTTACCATCTTATCTTTTGCTAAATAACAATATCTTCACTAAATTTTCCCAAAAACATAATTTTTAAATTTTTGTCTATATGTAGAATCATCCTTTTAAAGAAAGATAATAGTTTATACCTTTTACTATTTTCTGTTTCCTGCGGGAAATATTTTCCTCTTGATCTAGCTGAAAAACATTCTTTGTTACCAATATCATCTGGTATCAGCACTATCAATATGAAATGAGCTTTAGAACACCTTTTCTCCAATTTTAGTTTTAACAGATCTTAAAACACAAGATTAAATTTGGTTACTCTTTGGAAGAATGCATTGACTATAACCAATTAGCAAATGTTATCCAATAAAATTCGTATGAATAGTTTTCTTTAATATCCCAGAAAGTGAACATGATGGAAAGCTAGGGAACTAAAGTAGATAAAGTCTAAAGAAACTAGAGAGCAAAAATAATTTATATTTATTATTACATTAATATTAAAAAGTACATAATATGCATGAGAGCTTAAAGGCATTCCCAGAGATACTAGTAGAAAAACATGATGGTATCCTTATTTTACTGAGAATTAAGCCACACTTTAAATTCCTAACTAATAACCTACTATACCACTCTGCATTTAAACATTAATTACAGGTGTTCTTGAAATTAACTCCTATTTGGGGAATAATAAATTTTTAAGACAAATAATAGCTAAGTGTCCAAAAGAACTAGAAGAAATAACTTGGTTTATTTAGTTGTTAATATAAAAGTTAAATAACTTATTAAATTTTTTTGATGTGTGGTTATGATTTCTCACCCAAAGTTTTATTTCCCAAGTTAAATACAATGATAACGGAAAGTAGGAGAAGTGTAAGAAGTCTGAAAGAAGAAATTCAAAAGCTGGATGATCTTTACCAACAAAAGGTTAAGGTAAGGACTTTGCCACGGTTTATATAGGTTAGCCAAAGCTGTGTCATGATTGATTGGCTTGGTACCAGTTCTGACAACAAACTGAAATATTTAAGCTATATCCTACAACTTGTGTTTTAGTTTTGTCTTCCAAAATTTATTGTGTGGAGCTTTTTTATTTGTTTTTTTAAATGACTCTCTGGACTACAGCTGTTTCACCATGGAACATCTTCACTCTTTCACTAATTTTTTATGCTTGCATATGTGATTTAGTATCCTTATAAAACCAAAACATGTTTTAAACATAATTTCTTCTACCTTTTTATGGAGACTTAGTCTTAAGTGCTTCTAAATCTCATACCCCAATAAGACCTTCTGTGTGTGATTGCATATAAAGTGTCATTGCAAACTGACTGTCCTGGCCAAATTCCAAAGGTCATTTACATGAAATCTAGAATATGGGTAAAATAATAAGATTCATTCCCCACCACCTCTTAACCACTTTCTGGCCAGCATTTACTCAGATGACTCTGTTCATTACCATTTATGCAGTTTATCTGAAAATTTTAGCCACCAATACTTTTTACTTACTTACACCAATAAGGTATTAGGAATTGAAACTTTTCTCTTGACCTGTAGGGCATATTACATTTTTTAAGCAGTGTGAAATCTTTAGAAAATACACCACAATAATGTGACCTACATGTGAAATATGAGGCACTTGGTAATCATTTTTGTTTCTTCATATGTCCTCTGTGACAACACTTGAGTTTTTTCTTTAAAGCACTTAAGTGAAAGTAAAAGACTTTTTTATATTTCATCTTGAGAAACCTAAGAATTGATAAATTTGGGCTACTTTGCCCATTCATAATTAATACATGTGTGAAATAATGGTTGTGTAAAAGGTACCCACATTTTGACTTATAAAAAAGTATCTTTAATGCTCATGGAAAAATTTTAAATTGGAGTATCATAAAATTTCAGTACAAACTTGAAAACACTGCTGAATGAATTTTATGCAGGTCTGTTGAGAAGGTCACATTTATGTTTATAGTATAAGATTCCCAAAGGAGTATTTTAATTTAATATCTCTTACACGTAAAGTAGTAAGCATCCTGAGAATACAAATGATGATGCAACCTGATTTTTTCAAATGCTCACATAAATTTTTAAAATCCTCCTGAAGTATATAGGAGGTGAATATCAAGATATGTAACCACAACTCTATTCTGATAGGAAGCTGAGGAAGAGGACAATAAATGTGCCAGTGAGCTGGAGTCCTTGGAGAAACACAAGCACATGCTGGAGAGTGCTGTTAACGAGGGCCTCGGTGAAGCTATGAATGAATTAGATTCTATTCAGCAGGAGTAAGTTCATCTCACGAAGATTTATAATGTTTATTTTCAGTTTATTTAACATTCTACAGAACTAGATCTGTGTTTATTTGCTTCACTGTGTATTGTAGAGTTCTTTGGTTGTTGAGGGAGTGGTGAAGAGAACTTAAGCAGAATAGTTTGTAAAAGAAGATACTTTCCCCAGAAAATACATTCTGCTGCTGTTATAGCTGTTGCCCCTTCATTTTTAGATCTAATTAGTAAATGGTTTTTAATCCCTGAAAACAACATAAAATTTTAAATCAATTCAAATAACTTTGGCTTTTTGTTAGCAAATTTTAGTAAAGTCTCACTAAGCTTTAATAAACTCCATTAAGCTCATATTTTTAAGATACAGTTCCTAGAAATTGGGTATATATAAACTATAATTTTACTATAAATTACAGAGTTAGTCTGCTATAACACAACATGTGCCTTTATAATATTCACTACACTATTGTAACCAAGTAAACGGGCCTGGCCATGTGGCGCCTTGGTGAATGACCCAACAATTAACTCTGGAAGGGACAGGTTTTTATTTACAATATTCCGACCTCGCGAGCACTCAGAGCACTTATGCTCGGAGCCCTTCTTTCCCACGAGACCCAGCACTTCCATTGTTTCCCAAAAGGCTATAAGCCAAAAGCTCCAAAAGTTCCCCATTTTCTTATTTTAAGCTAGCTATGCAAACAGTCTCACAGAAGTGTTTATCTTCAGGATCTGGGGTATGTTGTCATTAGCCTCCATGTTATAGTCCAGGAATACATATGCTGTGGTGCACTGGATTATGGTGAAGTCCAGGAAAGGCACAAGTTTCAAGAGCCCGGGTTTGCAAGGCAGCAGGTCAGCGTTCTGCAAGGCAGGATCCTTGGTGGCTTTGGAGTCTGCTGGAGCAGGCACGATTAAAGCAGCATGCCCACGTTCTTACTAGCCCGTGCAGACCAGCCTCTCCAGCCTGCATGGCTCCTGTTGGCAGCATGGCTTCTTCACACCCCTTCATCATGGCTTTCCTTGTGGCTACTCGCCCTTAGTTTTAAATCCTGACCCAGAGCCTTCTGCATGACCTTATTTTCAACTTTTTCCACAGTGAGCTACATTTGCCGGTTTCCCTGTATAGTTTACACTCTTTAGGCTGCCATTCCCAGTGAGGGCAAGAGTGATTTAGTGATCCAGAGGGCTACCCCCCTGGCTACACCATAAGTACGGATATATCCTGAAAGTCATGCCCACCTTGCCCCAAGGCAGTAGCACAGCCTTTATTTTGCCTCTGTCATGAAAAGTATTTTAAGCCATATCATCTGCTCCTGCCATCCCCCAACCAAAAGCTGTGGGGGGTTTGGGGGAGCATCAGTCTACACTTTGTTTCAATTCCCCCCTTTTTGACTTTGGGGTCTTTATAATCCTATAAAGGACAAGGGGTGAAGGTCTTAATTTTTTGGAGCTACCTTCTGCTTGCCATGGCCATTATTCTACCTATGTCTGGGTTCAGGAGTTCCTAACAAAGTGGGGGTGTGAAGCAGAGCAGAGGGTGGCCTTTGTGCGTGGGAGAAGGACCTTGCAGAGTGGAGGTCAGTTGGCTGTCCCCAGGGAATGGCGTGCATGCTGTCCAAGGGCTGGCACTTTTGGACAAGTTGGCATTCTTGTCGTATTCTGGAGGCAAGAGGGTTAGAAAGCACGATTAAAACCCTAAACACTAAATGTCAAAAGCAGGGACCAATTTTTTTCAATGTCCCACATTAGGAAAAGAGTGGCTTTTTTGGAAAAGGAAATCAGTTTTAAAGTGAAGCCCACAGACCACACCAATATTTCACCAACCAGCCACTTAGGTCAGTCAAACTGTTGAGTCTTAGGAGGTGGAGCTGTAGGTGGGCTTCTTAAGTGAGGCCTATATTGCAACCTCTTACTCAGGTAATGAGATCATAGGCTTACGCCTTATGAAAACAGAAGGAAGAACACACACATTAATTTATACAATTCACAAACTAGTTTTTGAGACTGCGAGACTCTTCTGGGAAGACATTTAATTGCAAGGCCCTCGATAGTATGTCATTTAACAGTGGCAATTTGACAGATCCTTTTTGTCTGTAAATTGAGCATTTTTGATGATGTCACAAACCCAGTTTTAACTTTCAAATGAAAACAAACTTTGAAGACAGCTGCACTAGTTTAATGTCCAACACTGAGCATTATGATTTTCTTGAATTACGATTTTTCTTCCTAAGATTACCTTTACTGTCATTAAAGGGACTGCATTAAATCCAGTTTTAATTTTTCCTGTTCATTTGCATAAACACACCAAGAGCAGCAATTGATTACATATGATTTTTAAGTCTGCTTTGCTGGAATTTACACAAGGAACCTTTAGATTGACTTTTTAGTCCACCTTTCAGGGCACAGAAGCTGAGCCACACATCTGCCATTTGGCCTTGCCTCTACCACCTCCTTTTTTCAAGTCCCTAAGTCTTCTATTGTGCCTTAAGGTTTCTTCTAGCCATTCTTCAGGAGAGCGACCTTTGTTTCTTTCCTAGAAAGACTGCCAGGGACCACACAACCAGTCAAGGTACCTGGCTTTTTCTTGTAGGCTTTTACTAGCTTCAAAGTCAATTACAGTTGCTTAGGGGGTTTTCCCCAGAATATATCCTGAAAGTCACACCCACCTTGCCCAAGGCCTTAGCACAGCTATTATTTTGCCTTTGTTATGACAAGTATCTTAAGCCATATCATCTGTTCCCCCCACCCCCCAACCAAGGGCTATGGGGGCTTCGGAGGCCTCTCAGTCTACACTCTGTTTCACTATGAAAAAAACATCTGCAATAAAAATCACAGGACTTTCGGGAAAATTATGATTGGGGCCCAACCTTCCAAAACTTTGTCAGTTACAAAGAAACAAAGACTGGAACCTAATGAAAATGTTAGCACAATTGTAAACATGTTAAATATTTTAAGAAATACCTAAATACCACAATAAGTAGTATACTCTACCTTAAAAAGACCTAAATTTTGTATGGGGAAGTGGGCATTCAGAGGGTTGCACCTTGTGAATTAATGAGAAGAGGTAGAAGGAGGGTTATCTGAAATTAAATAGAAAATTGTCACACCAGATATGGATGCTTGTGGCTCATCATACATTTAATTAACTGTAGGAGCTAGTGCCCCTGTCAGGTGTGTGCTTGTATGTTTTGTGTTTTATATATTTCTTTGCATTTGGATTCAGCTGAGTGCAGTGTTCTGCATTCATGTAATGTTTCTCAAGGAGGAAATTGGCATAAGGAAATGCAAAATTTGCATTATGCTCTAATTGCTGCCTAATATATCCAGTTGCAACAAATACATGTTTCCAACAAGCATTATAGCAGAAGTAACTGGACACTTACTTTTTTTAGAAGTTCTTTATTATCCAATTATACACTGTCAAGTTTTCCCTTTTGGTTTTTACATAGGAAACATTTTAGACACAGTGCCATAAATGTAACTAAAAATAGTGACATTCCTTATAGAATTTTTTTTGCCTTTGTGCCTATAATTCTCTAGTGCAACCTGTATAAAGTCAGTATATTTATTAGTTAATTCACAGGTTCTCTAAGTGTCAAGTGGCCTCCAAATAACTTTAAAAAATGTTACTCTAATGTTGGAAGTAAATCCTTAAGAAAATCACAGATCTTCATTTTCTTATTCGTAGCCTAGAGGTAGAAAATTTGGTTGAAGCAGTTTTTTTGGCTTGCAGTTTTTGTTTTGAATTTGAATTTGAATGCCATCAAACAAGACTCCTGCTCTCCCATTCAAGTGTATTTAATTTCTCGCCCCAAAAAAATTTTTTTAAAGAAGTTTTTACTATAAATGCTATTATGCATGATAATCATAGGAAAAGATTAGATCAAGAATTAAGTGTACAGTCCTTTTGCAGACTCAGGTAAGACCATTTGCTTCCAAGCTTTGTATTTTAAAGAATGAAGTTTTGCTATTTTGTTTTGTTGCTTACAAAGGATATTTGAAAATGTTTTTATCTCTGTTTAATGATTGAAAGCTGCACCTCTGTGAATTAATCATACACATAACAAGCAACACATATCCCCATCACAGCTTGGTTTTGTTGAATATGAAAAAGAGAAGTGAACTAACTAGAAGTGGTATACTAAGTTTTTCCACTGGACAACTCAAACAGGACTTTTTATCCTACAGATACCAACTAGTTGTACAGACCACAACGGAAGAAAGACGAAAAGTGGGAAATAACTTGCAGTGTCTTTTAGAGATGGTTGCTACACATGTAGGGTCTGTGGAGGTAAGTGTGGGAAGGTCTTTTCTACATTCTAAGAAAGTTTTTCAAGTTTTTGTGTATTTCAATTTTGTTTCTACAAAAATTAAATGATAAACTTTATTTCTATGGGAATTATGATCAAGTACAAATTTATAGAAGAATCCTGTCTAGCGGTGGTGTGAGGGGACACTTGTGCATCTTATAAAGTAACCTGTTTTGTTCACATAAACAACAATGATTATTGCATCCAACAGTATAGGATGTGGTGCCCAACCTCATTCTACATACTGGAAACGTTTTAGTACATTTAAGATTTCATTCAGATGAAAGAGCATGTTATAACAAATACTTTTCCACTCTGTTAATTTCATATAAACACAGAATCAAGCATTTCTGAAACATAATGTTTACCTTATCCTCACCTTTCACATAACTTGAAAGTTTAACAATAAAACTATTCTTCTAACCATCTGTACAGAGTACAAAAGCTAAGATAATTGCTAAACCCCATAATTCCCAGGTAATTTATCAGGTAATATATTTCCAATTGGGAAGGGTTTAAAAAAAGAAGGTTCATTATATTACATTAATAGACTTCCATATATTGAGAGCAGAGCATGTGATATCCTACTTTTCCTCATCTCTCCTGAACGACATTGATCTGCTGCTTTCTTGCTTGCCAGTGCTCTTGAGTGCTTACTAGTTAAAACTAAGAAAAACATCCTAGATACATCAGGAAACCAGGATTCTACCTACTTCTCCTAATTCAGCAACTTAGTGACTCCATAGCCTTTAATGAATCCTTTCTCAACCACAAATGATTTGACCAGAAAATGATCTGAGTCACCACTTTCTCATTCTCCCATGTATGCTGTATAATAGTTCTACTGTAGGTTTTTAAGAGAAATGTTCATTCATAATATACAATTATTGGCTTAGATTGAGAAAGTCTGCTTGTCTATATCATTTGACTTCTTTTGGTCTTTACTTTCTTCATCTGTAAAAATGAAAGGATTATACTAAATAATTGCCAACATTCTTTGTACCTCTATTATAGATAACTATTAGTCTGACTTTAGTGTTGTTAATCTAGTAGAGATTTATCACTGTGGATTTATGTGAAAGGTAACCACAACTATTAAAGTTTTGATCAGTTAACACAAAATTATATTTGAAATTCTAATGATAGATTATTATTACTTTTTAATTACTCACTAGTTTAATGTTAAGAAGATCAGACTGAGTTCAGCATTTACTGAGCACTTATTTTGCAATGTGCAAAATTCACAATTAGCCAGTAAAGTATAGAAGGAGCATAGAAAGTTAATCAATTATCATTAAAACCTAATGTGGAGAAATTTTATGAATGATGAAATTGTACTAAAGAAAACAGGAATTTGGATCTAATGGTATCTTCAGATGTTGTATTTCGCATGGGACAGTGTGTTTCTTTGAGCAGTTCCTGGTGGAGCCATGATGTTCCCAACCAGGAGACAGCAAACTACAGGCTGCAGGCCACATTGTGCCCACAGCCTAATTTTGTGAATAAAGTTTTATTGAAACAACCATTTCATTTCATTTCCGTACTGCTTGGCTGCTTTCCGGCTACAACACCAGGGCTCAGCAGGTGCCACAAAGACCATCTGGTGTATTCAGACACACAAAGCCTAAAACAAAATACTTATTACTTAGCCCTTTATAGAAAAAGGTTGCTGGCTCCTGTTCTGGGCTTCTACGTCCCTGAAGGGCACAAAAATCTTTTTTTTTTCTTTTGTCTATTTAGATGTTCAAAAAATTATTATAAAGGTATATTATCCAACACATTGTAGTATTCATACATACAAACTAGTCTGTCTGGCAAAGAATCCAGAAACAGATGATTGAGCATAGATAGGAAACTGATATATGAAAGAGGTAGTATTGTGGAACAGTGGAGAAAAAAAGAATTATTCAATTAAATTCAACTCTATTAAAATTAAGATCTCTACATAGAGAGTAGAAAGATAAGCAGTAAAATGGTAGAAGTTTTGTTTTGTTTTGTTTTTTTAACAACTGGTAACAGATCTAGATACACATAACCTCTGAAAAATAAATATGAAAAGTGGGCCAAAGACTTGCATGGGAATTTCACAAAGACCTAATGTGGCCAATAAACATATGAAAAGATACACCATTCCCACCCTCAAAAACTGGCAATAAATTAAACTTTAATAATACTACTTGCCAGCAAGAATTACAGAAATGAAAGTTCTTATTTATGTTGCTGGGGTTTTAAATTGATATAATAACTTTAGAGAACAGTTTGGCAATCCCTAATAAAGCTATGTATTAAATTTTTACGCCGCTAGAGTACTGTACTGGGTTAAACAGTATACCCCAAAAATACCTATCTATCTGAAATCTCACAGTGTGACCTTATTTGGAAATAAAGTCTTTATGGATGTACTTAGTTAACATGCAGTCATACTAGATTAGGGTAGACCTGAAATCCAGTGACCGGTACCCTTTAAAAAGCTCATGTGGAGATAGACAGAAATACAGTGACGTAACTACAAACTAAAGAGTGCCAAGGCTAACTGGTAGAAGCTGGGGGGAGGCAAAGAAGGATTCTTCCCTAGAGCCTTCAGAGAGAACATAGTCCTGTCAACACCTTGATTTCAGACTGCTAGCTTCCAGAACTGTGAGAGCATAAACTTTGTTGTTGTAAGCCACCTAACTTTGATGAAATAAATTTGTGCTTTGCTATGTTATTAAATTTGAAATAGTAAAAAAACAAATAACCTGGTGTATTAGTTTCCTATTGGTGCCATAACAAATTATTACCAATTGAATAGCTTAAAGCAACACAAATTTATTTCTTACAATTCTTATACTTCTGAATTCTTATAATTCAGAAGTCTAAAATGGGGCCTCTGACTGCAGTCCTTCCAGAGGCCACCTGCAGTCCTTGGCTTGTGACCTCTTCCTCCTAGCACAGCGTCTCCTATCATCTGACTGCTCTTCTTTCTTTAGATCTCTCTAATTGTCACATTGCTCCTTCCTTCTTCCAAGGACCCTGGTGATTATGTTGGACCTATCAGTGTAGGGCAGAATAATCTCTTCTTGTGATCTTTAACTTATACCTGCAAAGTTTCTTTTGCCATATGAGATAACAAATTTACAAGTCCTGGGGATTGGGACATGGACATCTTTGGAGAGGCTGCTACTCAGCCTACCATGCCTGGGAACAAAAAAAAAAATCATTAATGGTAAGGTGTATAAGTAAAGGGTGTATTCATTCTATAGAAATTTGTATAGCAGTACATGAATAAACTGTAGTGGTACGTATTAACATGAATGAATCTTAAAATACTGGCTGGAAAAAAGTCATAGAACATTACCTTTAATATAATTCAATAAATATGAAGTTGAAACCATGTTCCACTAAACTATATTGTTTAGAGTTACATACATCTGTATCTGTGTGTGTGCATAGTATATAAAGAAAAGAAAAGCATTTAGGAAAGTGGTTGCCTCTGGGGAGGAACGAGAGGATATGATTTGGAAAGGGCACAAAGGGCCCTCCATGGTGGATACAAGAACATTCCTTCTAATCCTTTTCTTACAAAGGGTGTACTCTTGTCTGTAAATTTATGTTTTTACATTAACAATTGCTAATTGTTTCCACTAGAAACACCTTGAGGAGCAGATTGCTAAAGTTGATAGAGAGTATGAAGACCATGTGTCTGAAGATCTCTTGGAAAATATTAGAGAGATTGGAGAAAAGTATAAGAAGAAAGCTGCTCTAATTAAGTCTTCCGATCAATGAAGATGAAAAGTTATCAAGTAAGAACTTTGTAAACAGTGTAAATTTTGAAATTCCTTTGTAGGTTTGAGAAATCTCTAACATATTCTATACCTCTTCTTACAATGAAGTCTCATGAACACATCTTCCCATGCCTGCAAAATATCTTATAGCTTTTATATATGTAGTTCATTAACTTAAAGTATATATAACTTGACATTATGAAAATTTGTTGGTTTGTTGTCTTTAGATATGAGGACTAGTTACATTATGTACCCAGAGTTAATAAAATGTTATCAATAAAGTTTCTTGATTTTCTGCCTATTTTCAGAGAGTTAGAAAGGTATTTTGATCTAAACCAAGAGTCAGCAAACCGCCTGTGTGTCAAGTCTGGCCACACCCACTCACTGAAGTATTGTTTATGAGGGCTTTCCCACTACAATGGCAGGGTTTAGCATATGCAACAGAGACCATATGGCCTGCAAAGCCAAAAATGTATTATTCTGGCCCTTTATAAAAAACAAAAAACATTGCCAGTCCCTCGTATAAACTATGCAGGGTTGTTACTGTTCAACTAAAAAACTTTCTTAATGACTCTGCACCTACAGTTTAGCCCACTTCTTAGAGCCAAGAAGCTAAAGTTCTTTCTGGGTTTTTGCCATCTTTACTCTGAAATAAGAATATGGAATTGAGACTCAGAAGAAGTAATATGACCTAGTTCAACCTCCTCATTTTAGAGATGAAAGTTCATTCCTAGAGAAGTTGTGGTTTATCTCAGGTCACAGCTCTTAGGGGTCAAAGCCACCCTGGAACTTACTGAGTCGGTACACAATCCTGAGGACAGCCACAAGAGCCATGAAATACGCATGTGCTGGATGCTGGGGAAGTTTACATTACGAGATTTTTAGACAGGTCTGAACTGTTAGGAAGTTCCTTAAATTTAACATCTGCCTTCAGTTGAACTCTATTCTCTAAACTTTGTTTCAACCCTGATGCAACTCTAAATAGCATGATAAAATGAAATACACTATACAAACAAACTGGAATTCCAGAAAAGCTTTATGAAGGGAGGGTGTTCAGTCTGAAAGTGCAGTTGGGTCATAGTTGGAGATTTCTAGCAGATAGGGCAAGATGGATAATTACCAACATATTCAAGAATTTTGACCACTGATGTCCTATAGAACTTCCTCCAGTGATGGATTTTATCTGCACTATTCAGTATGGTACAATGTGTATTTATTGTGTACTCAAATGACATATACATGACAAAATAATGAGTACTCAAAAAGGTTTGCCACTCAAAACGGTGTGGAAACACTATCAGCATCTCCTGGGAGCTGGGTGACGCGGACTCTTGGCCCCTTCCCAAATCTTCTGAGTCAGAATCTGCACTTTTATAGTGTATTGATTTAAACTGCATATTTAAACTTTTCACAGGTTTTGACGTATTTATGCACACACTCCCATAAAATCACAGTTGATCTAATGTATTTATCATCACTAAATTTCCCTCAAGGCCCTTGGCTATCCTTTATATTGCCCCATCTGACCCCTGTCCTACACCATTTCCAGGCAAGCGCTTGATCTCCTTTCTGTTACTATAGATTGGTTTGCATTTTCTAGAATTTTAAGTAAATAAAGTCATCTATGTGCACTTGCATGGCTTCTCTATAATATTTTGAGGTCCACATTGCACTGTATATCAGTAATTCACCCTTGTTACTGCTGAGTGTATCCCATTATATGAATATATTAAATTTATCAATTTACTATTGACTGACATTTGAGTTCTTTGAAGTTTTGGGCTATTACAAAGTCATTGTGGACATTGCTATACAAGTGTTTGAGACAGGTCTAAATTGTTAGGAAGCTCCACCATAAGTTTTATTTCTCGGGTAAATACCTGGGAGTGGAATGACTAGTTCATATAGGTTAGGTGCACATTTAACTTTCATAAAACAGAAAATGTACTTTAAAGTGGTGGTAACATGTTTCTGTCTGCAGTGCATGAGAGTTCCAGCTGCTCCACATCTTTGTCCACTCTTGGTGTGATCAGTCTTTTTAATGTAAGCCATCCTAAGCGTGTGTGGTTCTACCTTACTGTGATGTTAATTTGCTTTTCCCTAATGGCCAGTGGTGCTAAACATCTTCATGTGCTTATTTCTCAGCCATATAAGAGGGGACCCCAAAAAACAAATTTATTTATAAAAAATTGTATTTATTCTTACATGTTTAAATTTCAGTCACCTTCAAAGTGCTCTGTATTTGGCGCAATACACCTGTCAAGATGTTTTTTTCACTGCTCAAAACTGTTGCTGAACTTGTTGATTTTGATGCCTTTTAATGCATCTTCCGTTTTTTGTTTCACCTCTTCCACATCAGCAAAACACTTCCCGTTAAGGAATTTTTTCATCTGAGTGGGGGGAAAAGTCACTCAGGGCAAGTTCAGGTGAACAGAGAGGGTAGGGCATGGGGGTCATGCCATTTTTGGTCAAAAAAATGCTGAATACTCAGCGAGGTGCGGGCAGGTGTGCTCATAAATCACCCATCATGAAATGGGCAAACGTGTTGAAAATCTTGAAACAAAATTCACTGAGGCCTAAGGCCACCTCTCACAACAAAGGCAACTGGTACACTGATGCAGATGGATTCCTAGAATGCTCGCCTAGTGGAGGAAGCCTGTACTACAAGGCCCCCCCTCCAGAAGATAATTCTGGGTTTTTGGGTCCCCCCTCATATATCTTCATGGGGAAATGTCTTTTCAAATATTTGCCCATATTTTTATTGGATTGTTTCTTATTACTGATTGGCAGGAGTTATATATTCTAGATACAAGTACTTTGATACACGTTTTGTAAATATCTCCCGGTCCGTGACTCACCTTTTCATTTTCTTGGTAGTGTTTTTTGAAGAACAAGTTTTAAATTTTGATGGAGTCCAATTTATTGTTTTTTATACTTTCTGCATTTTGTGTAGTATTTAAGGAATCTTTGCCAAAATCACTGGTTTTCACCTGTATTAGAAATTTTATATTTTTGACTACTGAATGAAAATTAGAGTCCAGATCTGCGTTTTAAAAAGGTTCCAGGTTGTTACTATGCCCACTAAATTTTGAGATGCATTACTTTAACAGAAAAAGTCAACACTAGTTAAATACTCTCTGTAGGGTAATACTATTTAATAGTGACTCTAGGAATGGCAGAAAAATTATACTAACTTCAAAGTGAGAACCTAAGCACAATTTGGAACATGTTCAAGAAACAAAAGCGGTTAGTGTGTTTACAGGGCACTTGACACTTAACATTTTTTACCTCAATCCACAAGTTCTCTTCTGAATTCCTAAGGATATGCTTTATCCTCAGAACGAATACCACTGAGACAGATATTCCAGTTAAAAATTCCAAGAATCCTAAGAATTAGAAAAGGTTTTAGATAATACAGTTCAACCTCTCAATCAATGAGGAATACCTCTCATGGCATTTTTTTAAACATTTTTCATTTATTGGTTTGAGAAAAAGAAACATGGATTTGTGGTTCCACTTATTTATTCATTGGTTGCTGCTTGTATGCGCTGTGACAGGAGACTGAACCTGAAACCATGGTTTATCGGGACGATGCTCTAACCTACTGAGTTCCTGACCAGGGCCTCTCACGACTTTTTTGTGTGCGGTTAATCAGCCCTTGTCTAAATACTTCCAATGATAGCACTGCTTCCAAATTCTTACTTCAAAGCATTAGATGGTCAATAGCCCTGCTGTCCAAAAAGTTTTACCTTCTTAAAAATCTACCTCCATGTAACTTCAAGTTGTCATACAATAGTTGGGTTATAGTTTCCAGTTCCATTTAAGGGCATCAATTATTTATTGTTTATCTTATGTTTGATCCTATGTCTGGTTAAATCAACCTCTCCCCAGTTGTTTTTATCTCTTATTTTACCTTTCTTTCAATGTTACTATTTTAAGTCTTTTCTCTACAGAAATATGTTTTCTTTAATTTTTAGTTTTGAAATAATTTGACTTTTGAAAGTTGTAAAACTAATATAAATTCTCCCTTTCAACTTCCTAATATTTTACTACATTTATTTACCATTCTCTCCCACCTCCCTATCTATTTATTTATATATCTTGACTTGCTTGTGAGTAAATTACAGACATTACACCCTTTTATCTCTAAATGCTTCAGCATATATTTCCTAAAAACAAAGAAAATCTCTTATATAACCAAAGGACAATTATCAAAACAGGAAATTAGTGTCAGTACAGTAGTACCCAATCTACAGAAGTTACTCAAATTTTGTCAATTGTTCCAATAATATCCTTTGTTAGGATTTTTTTTTCTTGGTCCAGGATTGGATTCCAGGATCACACATTTCATTTAGTTGTCAAATCTCTTCAATCTCCTTCACGCCAGAAGAGTTCTATCATTCTGTTTTTAACATTCATGAGCTTGGCATTTTTTTTAACACTTTAGTAATTTATAGATTGTTCCTCAATTTGGTTTAATGTGTTGATTAGATAGGGTATGTATTCTTTGAGGACATCACAGAAGTGATGTCACATTCTTTTTAGCCCATTGTATCAAAAGGTACTTGATGTTTGTCGGTCCCATTAATGTTAACCATATCACTTCATTTTGGTGGTATCTACAAGGATACTAATTTCTCCCCGTATAATTAAGTGGGGAGGATACTTTAAGACTAAATATGGATGGAACCAAGATGGCGGCGTAGGTAGACACACTGCGCCTCCTCGCACAACCAGAACTGACAGAGAATCGAACAGCAAGGGGGACCAACACCAAGGAAATAGAAAATAAACATTCATCCAGACTGGTAGGAGGGGCGGAGACGGGCACCGGTGTGGAGAGGACTCGCATGGCTGTGGCGGGACTGAGACTGGCGGAGTGTGGGACAAATGGCACAGGCAGTCCCAGCACTAGCAGACCCTGCGGCCCCACATTTGCACAGATAAACCCAGAGGGCCGGACTCAGAGTGGCGGAGAGTGGGGCAGGCAGAGTGGCGGGTAGTACCCTGCGGCACCACATTCACCCGCAGATAAACCGGACGAACCGTGGGCAGCGAAGCAGACCGAGAAACCCAGGGCTCCAGCTCGGGGAAGTGAAGCCTCAAACCTCTGACTGAGAGCGCCCCTGGGGGTTGGGGCGGCAGCAGGAGAGCCTCCCAGCCTCACAGGAGAGGTTGTTGGAGAGACCCACAGCGGCCTAGAGTGTGCACAGGCCCACTTACTCGGGGACCAGCACCAAAGTGGCCCAGTTTGATTGTGGGTAGCGGAGTGAAAGATTGAAAGCGGGAGGAGAGTGAGGCGGGCGCCATTGCTCCCACTCGGCCCCTCCCCCACGTACAGCGTCACAGCGCAGCGACCAGCATTACCCCGCCCCAGTGAACACCTAAGGCTCCGCCCCTAAAAGTAACAGATGCACCAAGACAAACAAACAAAATGGCCCAAATGACAGAACACTTCAAAGCTCCAGAAAAAATACAACTAAGCGATGAAGAGATAGCCAACCTATCGGATGCACGGTTCAAAGCACTGGTTATCAATATGCTCACAGACTTGGTTGAATCTGTTCGAAAAACAGATGAAAAAATGAAGCTTATGCTAAGAGAAACAAAGGAAAATGTACAGGGAACCAATAGTGATGAGAAGGAAACTGGGACTCAAATCAATGGTATGGACCAGAAGGAAGAAACAAGAACTTGGAAAAATGAGGAGAGGCTTAGGAACCTCCAGGACACCTTGAAACGTTCCAACATCCAAATTATAGGGGTGCCAGAAGGAGAAGAGGAAGAACAAAAAATTGAAAACTTATTTGAACAAATAATGGAGAACTTCCCCGATCTGGCAAAGGAAATAGACTTCTGGGAAGTTCAGGAAGCTCAGAGAGTCCCAAAGAAGCTGGACCCAAGGAGGAACACACCAAGGCACATCATAATTACATTACCCAAGATTAAACACAAGGACCTACATCCAAGATTACTGTATCCAGCAAAGCTATCATTTAGAATGGAAGGGAAGATAAAGTGCTTCTCAGATAAGGTCAAGTTAAAGAAGCTCATCATCACCAAGCCCTTATTATATGAAATGTTAAAGGGAGTTACCTAAGAAAAAGAAGATCAAAAATAGGAACAGTCAAAATGACAGCAAACTCACATTTATTAACGACCACACCTAAAACCAAAACAAGAGCAAACTAGGCAAACAACTAGAACATGAGGGTTGTCAATAAGGGAGTGGGAGGGGGAGAGGGGGGTAAAGGTACAGAGAATAAGTAGCATAGATGATAGGTGGAAAATAGACAGGGGGAGGGTAAAAATAGTGTAGGAAATGTAGAAGCCAAAGAACTTATAAGTATGACCCATGGACATGAACTATGGGGGGGGGATGTGGGAGGGAGGGGGGTGGGCAGGATGGAGTGGAGTGGGGGGGGAATGGGACAACTGTAATAGCATAATCAATAAATATATTTTAAAAAAAAAGACTAAATATGTATTCATGATCAAACTTTCTCCTACTGGTTTTAACATCTATGTCTCTTGAATAAATTATTATTATAATGGTTACCAAAAAGTGATTTTCAATTGACATACAGCATTATATTAGTTCCAGGTATATAGAGAGCTCAGTAACACCTATTGAAATGATGAAGGTCTGACGTAAGAAAGGCCAGAAGGCTGCCACGGTGATGGGCAACATCAGAAGAGTAGTGGAGGGGCCTTAATCTGTAGAAGTTGTGGAGGTAGTTAATAGAGCTGATGTCCTTAGGGACAAAAAGGAACGAAGGAACTATGTTAACTCTCCCAAACTCTGTCACACTATCGTCCAAAAAGTTATGGATGCCTTCACATTATCCTCATCCAACAAGGATGGAGGTTTTTTAATCTTTTTAAAAATTTAATAAACTATTTTTAGAGCAGTTTTAGGTTAATATAGAAATTGAACAAGGGTGCTTTTAACCCTACAATCAACAAGAAGTACGAATGTTTGAGCAGGAGCCTCAGGGTTGCCACCCCTATAAAACCCCTTGCTCAGTTCCCAGATCCTGGCCATTTTCAGATCTAAAACCCATTGACTAAAGAGGTAGCTGAGTCTAGAAGCAAGAACCCAGCAACCCCTTGGCCAGTACATACTGTGATAAATCCCCCAGTTCTTCACCAAAAAGACCTCCAGCCATTTATCGAGTGATTTTACACTGTGGAAAGGGAACTAACTAAAAAGTTTTAGGACTTTTTGACTCAGGGCTGAATTGACATTAACTAAATGTACCAGCATGGCTCCTTTATTAGAGTGGGGCCTAAATAGACTAAGTAATTGATTAAGTCCTGGCTAAGATCTGGCTCAGTGCATACCCATTGGGTCTGTGGATCCACACAAAAGACATGTCCTCAACCTCCAAGTACATAGTTGAAATTGGTATACTTGAGATGCAGAGTATACCCCGCACTGGGTACCTAATAAGAGCCATTATAGTGAGAAAAGCAATATGAAAACTGCTAAAACTGCCTGGTTGTCTAAGATAGTAAATTAAAATGATGCATCATGAAGATGGCAGAGATTAGTACCACCATTAAAGACCTAAGGGATTCAGCCATGACTGGGTGACTCAGTTGGTTGGAGCATTTTCCCGGGCACCAGAGTTGCAGGTTCGATCCCCAGTCAGAACACATACCTAGGTTATGGGTTCAATCCCCAGTAGGGGTTGATTGCACACAGACAGCAATTAATCAGTTTCTTTCTCTTTCCCTCTTTTTCTCTCTCTCTAAAATCAGTAATATGTCTTCAGGTGAGGTTTAAAAAAAAAAGACCTAAAGGATCCAGAGGTGGGAGGATTATCACATCTCTTTTAATTCACTAGTCTGGCTCCTTTAGAAGTGGAATGGATGCTGGAGAATGACTGGGGACTACCACAGACTTAACTCAGTAGTAGCCCCTATTCCATCTACTATTCCAGATGGGGTATCATTGCCACTGGTTTGGTAATTATATTCTTTACCATGCCAATTTTAGTCATTTACAGCATTGTCAGAGGCTATGTTAATTCTCCCACCTTTTATCATAATATATCTTAATATATCTGGACCACTGGACAACATACTGATCCATTACAGCCTGATCGAACAGGACAACTAAGAGGTGGCTAGGATGCTGGTGATGTTGGTAATATACATATGCTCCAGAAGGGTGGAAAGAGTCCCTAAAACAATTCAGAGACCTACCACTTCAGTGAGGTTTTTTGGGGGTCCAGTTGCTAGGGACATGCCAGCGTATCACTTCCAAAGGAAAAGACAAATTGCTACATGTTACATTCCCTGCCATATGAAAAAAGTACAGTGCTTGGTCAACTTTGAGTTATAGAGATAGCACACCCCATACCCAGGAAGTTTGGTCTAGCCCGTGCATTAAGTGACCAGCAAGGCTTAGGTGGGACCAGGAACAGCAAGTCCAGGCCATGGTGCAATCAACCCTGCTTCTTGAGTCATACAATCCTGTAGACCCCATGGTGTTGGAAAATACTATGGAGTTTATGTAAGTTCCAGTGAGAGAATCAAATGGCAGGTGTCTGGGGTTCTAGAGCAAACTCATTCCATCAGTGCAGATAAGTGCATACCTTTTGAGAAACAGCTCTTGACATGTTACAGGGCCTTGATAGAAGCCTAACACTAGACCATTAACTGACTGTGCATCTGGAACTTCCAATTGTGGCCCACGAAGTCATAAAGTCAGACAGACCCAAGAGCAGTCCATCATAACATGGAAATGGTACATTCAGGATCAGTTCAAGCAGCTCTAGAGAGCACAAAGAAGCTGCCCAAGTAGGCAGTTAGACCCTCATGTCACCTACTACAGTTGCACCAGTGCTCCTGCCCCAGTTTTCACCTGTGGACATAGAGGTCCCACATAACCTGCTGAAAAGGGAGAAAAATCTGAAGCTTGATTTATAGGTGAGTCAGCAATTATGTGAAGTCCAAAGGAAAAATACTCGTAAGTGCCATGTAGCCACATTCAGAAAACTGTGCCAAAGGAAGTTTTTCCTACTTGGCAGAACTGTGAGCAGTGCACCCAGCTGTCCACTTTGTGTAGAAGGAGATATGGACTGAATTGAGAACATATACAGGTCAAACACAGTGCTGATGCCTTAGCTGTTTCATCAAGGCCTAGAAAGCAAAAGACTAGAAGATAGGAGACAAAGTTATCAGGGGTAGAGCTGTTGGGTGAACATAGGTGAGCCAGCACCAAGTTTGAAGATGTTGGTATCACAAGTTAACACCCACTAGAAAATACCTACTGCCGAATAGGCACTAACAAAATTACTCGGCCAGTTAAAGTTAGACAGAACTGGTATGAAGGGCACCTGAGGGGAATAACCATGCTGTCAGAGACAGAAGCTCTGTGTAGGGTCAATAGCAAGGACTCCTGCTTTCCAAAATTGATTCAGTTACTGCTACCAGTAAATGTCCACTTTGTCATCAACAGACACCAACACTGAGCCCCTGTCCTTGAAAGAGACCAACTGACCACTGGGTGGCAAATTGAATATATGAGGCTCTCTCCACCCTGAAAGGGCTAGTGCTTCATCCCCACAATGATAGTCACCTATTCCGGGTAAGAGTTTGCCTTTCTTGCCTATACAGCTGCAATCAGCACCACTATCAGGGTCTTATGAAATGCTTGATCCACAGGCATGGAATTCCATACATATAACATCTGCTCAGTGAAAGAAATATTAGAGTGAACCCATGACCATAGATCTTCTGGTCATATTACATTCTGGACTATACAGAGGCCTTCTAGAATGCTAGGGCAGCTTTCTGAATGTGCAACTAAAATGCCAACTTACAAAAACACTCTGAAGGGACAGGGCCCCTCCTTTAAGACATAACATATTTATCAAACCAGAGAGCTGTGTCCCTAATAAGAAGGCTACCTAGGAGTCAGAATCAAGGGGTAGAAGCAAACATTGCTCCCCCTGTCATCACTCCCAGTGACCCACTGAGGATTTTGTGCTCCCCATCCCCCAAGCTCTGCAAGGCCAGTGGTCTGTTCCCTTAGTGCACACTTTCTTGCCAAAGGACACAGAAATAGTCCTGTTGATTTATTGGTTACAGCTGCCATCAGGACACTTTGGACACTTTGTGTTCAAGGAGTATCAGGACAGTAAAGGAGTCACCATCATGGGAGGAACAAATGACCCAGCTCAGCAGGAAGACCTGGAGATCCTTATACAAAATGGTAGCAGAACCAGGTGATTCCCTCGGGCACTCTTAGTATCCCTTTGCCCCAGTGTAACCATGAAGAGATGGTTCAGTTTTGGAGTGCAGCAACTCCAAACCGAGAGGGGAAAAGGCTATCATATGTTCAGACCCTTTGAATATGAAGGTTTGAGTCACAGCACCAGCTAAGTCCAAGCAATAGTTGAGGATAAAGAAAAATTTCAAATGGACAATGAAGATGGGGGAGGATGAGTACCAATTATGGCAGAGATCAACCACAGCATCAGAGACTGCCATTTTTCCCACTAACTTCACTTTTGCATTCCCTCGGGAAGAAATGTCCATGAGAACCACAAACGAGTTGCTCCCTGGGTAAAGTAGATGTGTAGAGTGAGCAGTGAACTGTAGCAGCTATAAAGATATGCCTCACAGAACACCTGCTACAGGGAGCATACCGACTGTGGCTCAAGAACAACCGCCAGCTTTTTCAAAGCTCAGACTACCCACTCTACCTTCTCGCCCTCCCCCTTCATTACTTTGGGGCTTGACGTCTCTCCCAGCCTTCCTCAACTGCCTCCCTATTTCCTTTCACATAGCCTTTACCCTTAATAAAATTCCTGCTTGTTTAATCCCATCTTAGCTTCTGCTTCTGCTTCCAGGACTAGGATTAACAGTTAAATTATGGAGATTCTTTAAAAATAAATAAATAAATTTAAGAAAGAAAATTATGGGGATTCTTTATGATGTTGAGTCTCCCTGACAAAAAAAGTATGGTATGTTCTAGTTGTTAAGTCTTCTGTTGTTTTTTCAAAGCTTTTTCATAAAATTCTTTCCTCTGTTTTCTTCCTGGGTATTTTTATTGTTGTTGTTACTGTAAATGGGTCTTTTCTTCTACTATGCTTTCTCTCTGGTTGTGTATAAATGAAAGATTGATTTCTATATAGTTATATAACTTGTAACTAATTCATGAACCTTTATTACTCAGAAGTTTTGTTGTTAATGTTGAGTCTTGGGTTTTCCAGTTATGTAGTCATAATACCTACAAATAGTAATAGTTTATTTATACCTTCCCAATTATTATTCCTCCAACTTCCTTCTTTTGTCTAACTGTATTGACCAGTAAGTCAAATATAGTATTACGTATCTGCGAGAGTGGCCATCCTTGTCTTGTTTCTAAGTTTAGTAAAGATGCTTGAAGTATTTCCCCATTAATCACAATACCAGCTTTTGTGCTGACTTAGATATGTCATATTAAGAAAGTCATTTTTTTCTTTATTTATTGTTTTTATTTCTTAGTGATGGTTGTTGAATTTTTCAAATGACTTTTAAGCATCTATGACATTGAATGTATTATTCTCTCCTAATATTATCATGTGATTGTTTTTCTAACATATAAACATCCTTGCAGTCCTAGAATAAACCTTACTTGGTGACGATGTATTTCTTTTCTTTGTTTTTTCTATATGCTGCTGGATTTAAGGTTATATTTTTGTATTTCTAGTCATAGGTGTGATGGGTGGTCTGTTACCAGGTTTTTGTATAAATGCTTTCATTTTGTAATCGAACAACCAGTGCTCTTCCAGAACTGCCAATGGGATCCCACTGCTTGCCACCCGTAGACAAAACCTCTGGAGACTGAGTCTGGTGGAAAGGAAAAGGAGCCCTTTATTTAAAGTGTGTGTGTGAGCGCACGCGTGTGTATATATCTTGAAATAATAGCAAGCTTCTGCCTCAAAGCCCATTTCCTTTAAAGTGCCTCAAAAAAAATCACCCTGCCACCCTCTGCCAGCTCAGTTCAAGGTTGTACCAGGAACCTCTCCTCCCACTAAAGTACTATCTTTTCCACCCTTTGGAGTCTGTAAGTCCAGGCATCCTATTCATGGAATGCTGTCCTTCTTCCTCCAGCAGCTGCACTCCAATGGTCTGCTAAGGCCCATCCCACAAGTTAGTGCGGTGGGTCCAAGGCCCAGTTTGGGCTGGAGCAGGTGGAGTAGAAGCAATCGTGGGAACCGTCATTGTCAGCTGGAGGTGCACAGGGTGGTTTCCGGGTGGAAGGCCCTGATCTGCAGGGGAGGGACAAGGAAGAACGTGGGGCATGCTGCTGAGAGGCCCTCACTAGAGGCAAGCTGGTAGCTGCAGCTGATGGGTCCACCCAGGAGCTCACAGGCAGTGGACAGGTGACCCCTGGGGTTCCCAGGGTTTGATGGGGACCCCACTGATGAGTGCCCGGGTTGCGAGGGTGGCCGCTGCTGATGGCTTCCCTTGGCTTCCTGCGGGGAGGAGGAGCAGAGGCTTGCTGCCTGGCTGCCACACCTCCAGGAACTGCCCCTGCACCCTAGCCCAAGCCCCTTCTCCCCCCCTCCCCTCTTACCAGCTTAGCACCCACAGGGGTCCTGGCCAGGCAGGTCTTGGAGTGCGGTGGGAGGGGCGCGGAGAATGCACCGGGAGGATATGCATCTCAGGCCCACATGTACAGGAGCGTGAACCGCCAGCTCCGGACCAGCCAGCCATCTGAGAGGAGAGCAAAAGCACGTGTCTTCCTGCCTAGCGATTAAAGACCCCCCCCAATAATCCCCCGGAAGCGGAAGTAGATGGGGAGTCATGTCCCTCCCATCCAACCACCTCCCTAGCTCCAAGCCTCAGCCCTTTGTTTCTGCTGAGTCATGCACGCATGTCCCGTTTGCCTGGGTGATGCACACACGTGCAGACTTTTGTGCTTTTCAACCCCCCCCCCCCCCCCGTTTTATAATTTCAGAGGAAGACATTAGATGTTTCCTTCTTTTTAAATGTTCTCTGGGAATAACATTAGTATTAGAATTGCATGCTTTTCAAGTTTGGTAGAATTCACCAACTGGGTGTTCTGCTCTCTGTGCGTGTAGCTCTTTGACCACTTTATTTCTTCTGCAGAGTCCAGTTAAGTCTTTGTTTTAATCTTTTCTATAGTTCTGGTAAATTATATTATCTTAGATATTTTTCTGTTTAATACAGTTTTTTAAACTGATTAACACAGAACTGGACAAAGCAGTTAATTGCAATTCCCTTTACTTTCTGCATTATAGTTCTTTCCCTTGCATTATATTTTTGCATATTTGCTCTCTCTTCCTGTTTTTCCAAAAATCATATAATGGTTTCTCTATTGAATTAGCTTTTTAACTTAATACTTCTGTACTTCTGTTTTCTAACATTAATTTTTTTATTTTCTTTACTAGCACCTTCTGCTTTCCTTCAATTTATTTGTTTTCCCCCCTAACTTGTTGAATTAGACTCTTAATTCATTTATTCTAATTTTTTTTTAATGTAAGTATGTGAGACTATGAATTTTTCTCTGGGTTATGCTTTAGTAGTGTTCCACAAATTTTTCTGTTTGTTAGGTTTTTCAGGTTTATTTAAGCACTTTATTTTCCTTGTACAATGACATGTTACTGGCTCCTAATGTCCCTACCTGACAATAGAAAATTAAAATTTGTTGTTACTACTTAAAGAATTGAGAATTGTTTACAAAAACTTTACATAAATTAAAAGAATGAATAAATTTACAACTGTAAATGCAAACCATTTTTCCAATTCAAAGCAAGTAGCAACCCACAATTCTGATCTTGACCTTCATTGTGCTGAAGGTTGGGGCCGTGGTTTCCTGCACGCTGTCAAACATGCCTGAATACATGTTGGTCCCATCGGACAGCACCACGTTGGCACACAAGTCCTTCCAGATGGCAACATCACACTTCATGATGGAGTTAAAGATGGTCTTGTGGATGTCACAGGACTCCATACCCAGAAAGGAAGCCTGGAGGAGTGCTGTGGACACCAGAACCACTGGTTGCTGATGGTGATCACCTGACAGTTGGGCAACTGGTTACTCTCAAGGAGGAGGACTCAGTGGTGGCCTTCTCCTGCTCCAAGTCCAAGGCAACATAGCAGAGCTTCTTGTGTCATGCATGATTTTTCATTTGGCCATGGAGGTGAAGTTGTAGGCATGCTCTGTAGGGCTCTTCATGCGGTAGTCCATCAGGTCCTGGGCAACCAGGTCTGGATGCAGGATGTTGTGAAGCAGGATAGACCTCATAGATGGCACCCTGTGAATGACTCTATCCCTAGGCTCTGTTATAAAGCCAGCAATACAGCCAGAGGCAGAAGAATACGGCAAGGCCCAGATGGCTGTTGGGAACCGCCCTGCCTGGTTTCAGAGGCTGTTACCCCCCCATGGTTAAGGCTGAGTCAGAGTTGGGACCATAAGCCATGAAGGAGACAAAGCTTATCTCCCTGGCAGAACTGCCACCTCTGCCCACTTCACCCTGCTTGGCCCTGAGATTGACCAGTTAGCCAATGACGGGTAAGAATCCTCAAGGGAGGATCAACCTAAGACAGGCTCTGGTCACCAGGGATAAGCTCGTAGGGAAGGACTCGGGGGGCTGTGGCAAAAGGGGGTGATGGACCCTCGCCCCTCGGCTTTGAAATAGCCTGAGTCTTCATTCTGTCTGCAAGAAGTCTCCTAATCTCTTGGCTGCTTTACTTCCCTTGCCTGATTTAAGCCTGAAGCGATAACAGAGGGAGGGAGGTGCAGTCCTGTGCTGGGAGGGGCGGATTCCCTCGGGAATCAGGCCTAAGAAAAATATGTACATTCCTGTGAAACCTACTTAATCTGTACCCTCAGCTTAAAAGATAAGGGTCCAGACCTGAGATGAGTCTGGCGCCTAAAGTTTTATGGCCCTCTAACTAATTGGCTGTGACTCAGAATAAACCCTCAAGGTTCTCTGTAAATCCTGTATTGTTTAACCCTTACTGGCTGACAGTGATTGATGAGCTTTATCGGCATTCCTATGCGAATGAACTTAATAAAAGTCCGTGGAGGGAAAGGATCAAGGCCCTTCTCCTTTGAGAGATTGGCCACCTCTCCTCCCCAAGCAGATCATGTCTTGGTAGTCTTATTCTTCATCCATGGCGGACCAGGGGGCTGCATTAGAGCTCCCCGACAGATGGCCACATACATGGCCCAGGTGTTGAAGCTTTCAAACAGGATCTGAGTTCATATTCTCTCTGTTGGCATTGGGGAGCCTCAGTCAGCAGCACCACGTGCTCCTCAAGGAGGGGCCACGTGCAGCTGGTTATAGAAGGTGTGGTGCCAAGTCTTCCCAAGGTCATGCTAGTTGATGACTATGCCATGCTGAGGTACTTCAGGGTCAGGATGCCACACTTGCTCTGGAATTTTTGCACCAACCCCCCACCATGACACCATGACACTTTGGGCAACCTGACAATGGAAGGGAACACAGTTTGGGAGTAATCATTTCCAGCAAAACAGCTTTACACATGCCAAAGCCATTGGCAATGATGAGCTCAGCAATTTCTTCTTGCATTGTGATAGAGGAGAGTAGGAGCCGAGAAACAAGGAAGCTGAGTCACAGGAACACATGGACTTCACAACTTTTTATATATTGTGTTTTTATTGTCTACAATTTCAGTTAATGGTTTCCCCCTTTTCTAAACTTTGTTTAAAATATTTTTAGATTTCCACATAGAAAGAATTTTGTCCCCCTAATTTTATTAATTTCTGTTACACTGCATTGTAATCAAAGAATGCTATCTTTACTCTTCACTGTTTGGATGTTGCTGAGATTCTTTATGGCTTAATGGTTTTTGTAAGTGTTCATGTATTTAGGACATACAATTTGATATATTAATCAGGTCTACCTTGTCAACTACATTACTAAGGTTTCCATGATTTACTTTTTATTTATTTATTTTTAAATTATATTTTATTGATTATGCTATTACAGTTGTCCTGATTTTTCCCCTTTGCCCTCCTCCATCCAACACTCCCTCCTCCCTCAGGCAATTCCCACACCATTGTCCATGTCCATGGGTTATGTGTATAAGTTCTTTGGCTACTCCATGCCCTGTATTGTACTTTATATCCCCAAGGCTATTCTCTTACTACCTATTTGTACTTCTTAATCCCCTCACCTCTTCACCCTTTCTCCTTCTCCCCCCTCCCATCTAGCAATCTTCCAGTAACTAACTTTTTTTCTCTTGCTTTTAAGAGTGTCTTTTCTATTCAATCTTTGGCCTTTGGAGTGGGCCTCTCTGCCCCCATCATAATTGGGATTCTGTGCTTCCTGGACTTGCATGTCTATTTCCTTCACCAAATTAGGGAAGTTTTCTTTCACTATTTTTTCAGATAGATTTCCAATTTCTTGCTCTTTCTCTTCTCTTTCTGGGACCCCTATGAGCCAAATATTGGACCTCTTAAAGTTGTTTCAGAGGCTGTTTATACTACCCTCATTTTTTAAATTATTTTTCCTTCTTCTTGTTCTGTGTGGTTGTTTTTGTTTCCTTATGTTCCAAATCACTGATCTGATTATTGACTTCATCCATTCTATTGTTGTTTCCCTGTAAATTGTTCTCTATTTCAATTAGCGAATCCTTTGTTTCTGACTGGGTTGTTTTTTTTTTTAATGCTGTTGAGGTCCTCACTAATTTCCTTCAGTATCTTTATGAAGAGTGTTTTGAACTCTGCATCTGAGAAATTGCTTATCTCCATTCCATTTAGGTCTTTTTCTGGAGTTTTGATCTGTTCTTTCATTTGGGCCATGTGTCTTTGTCTCCTTGTTTTAGCAGCCTCTCTGTGTTTGTTTCTATGTATTAGGTAGAGCTGCTTTGACTCCATGTCTTGGTAGTGTGGCCTAATGTAGTAGGTGCCCTGCAGGATCCAGTGGCACAGCCTCCCCTATCACCCAAGCTGGGTACTCAAGGTACGCCCTTCATGTGGCCTCCATACATCCTCCTCTTGTAGTTGAGGCTTGGCTGCTGTTGGCAGATCAATGGGAGAGATGGACCCAGGCCAGTCAGCTGCAAGGACTGTCTGTGACCACTGACCACTAACCTCCTCCCTCTGTGGAGGATCAGCTGTGCAGGGTCAGGTTGGTGGTTCTCCAAAATGGTCCACTGGGTACATTGGCCCTGGGGTTTCCTCAGTGATGCAGGCCAAGGTCAGCCCCTACCTGTGTTTTTCCCATGGTACCCTGCCTGAGCTGTAACACCATCTGAGATGGCTGCTACTTGTGCTGGGCTTGGAGATTCCCAGGTCTAGCCAAGCTCTGACTCTAATTTGGCTGCCTGCTAGGGCTTACTGAAATCAGCTGTTGCTTGTTTGATAGGATTTAGGAGCCAACACCAGCCATTCTTAAGGAAAAGCAGCTTGGGTGGGCCTGTAACTTGGGTGGGGTAGAGACTCTGTGGATGTCCAAGGTGGATCACACAGTGTTAGCCAGGTTGATGGCATCTTAGATATGGCACAAGTCTGCCAACTCTGTAGAGGGAAGACTCAGCAAAGGTACAAAGGCCTCTGCTCGCCCCTTTGCCAGGCACTTCTGTCTCTCCCTGTGTACTACTGGTGTGCTTCAAGCTGCCACCCCAGTGCTGGAGCTCAGAGGGAGCCAGTCTGGGTAGTTGAGTCCATGTGTGGATTCCCCAAGAGGAACTGCTTAGGGTTCCAGCAGCCTCCTCCACCGACTCAATCCCCATTGCTTTTTGCAGCCAGAAGTTGTGCAGACTTACCTTCCTGGCACTGGAATCTTGGGCTGAGGGGCCTGGTGTGGGTCTGGGACTCCTCGATTCTGAGATATCCCTCTCAAATTTTTATCCACATGGGTGTGGGACCAGCCCGTGCCATGTCCGCACCCCTCCTACCAGACTGGAAGGATGTGGTTTCTTCAATTCTGTGGTTGTCAGACTTCCATTCAACTCAGTTTCTGATGCTCCTGAGTGATGGTTGTTCTATATTTTAGTTGTAATTTTGATGTGGTTGTGCGAAGAGACATGCCTTGTCTGCCTGTGCCACCATCAGTTGAGACCAGAAGCCTCAACTTGTTTTTTATTTACTTGTTATCTCATAGACTGAGAAACAGAAAAGTTAAGTGATTTTACTAAGCTATCAACAGTACATGGTAAAGTTCTTTAGGAAATGGCAAAACCGAATTCAGGCAGTGTCACTTCAGAACCTCAACTCTTTTACCTATTACAGTGTACTGAATTTCATGGGGGTTCATTAGATTTTTCTCTGTGTGGTCTTGTTACAGAACAGACCCGGGGGGTGAACAATATACTATTACTGAAAGGACCCCCCCTTTCTCTCTGGGGTTCCCCCCCACCTACTAGGTTCTCCTTGCCTGCCACCAGAGGAAAGATGTCTCTCAATGCCAGAGATTGGTGAAAAGGAATTATTTATTTAAAAATTATACAGACTTAGAGTAATGACTTAATGTCTTCATTAAAATACTAAAGTCCTTTAGAATACCCACAGACGCACACAGTCCTTCCTTCTCCCTCTAGCCAGTCCGGGTACCGTATCTCAGGAAAAGAAGTGGAAGTCTGTGATTCAAGCTCCCGGCACCATCAGCTGTGTTGCCGCCACTGGGTCCCCACTCTGCCAAAGCAGCATGGTTCTCTCTCTGGTATGGCTGCCGTGCCTGGGTTTAAATCCCAGTGCCAGTCTTCCTCTGCAGCCCCATTTCCAGCTCCTCCTATAATCAGTTACACCTGCCAGCATTCCCTATTATTCCAGCTTTATTGGGCTGCCAAAGTAAGTCTGGGCAGGCGTGGACCCATGGCATGGAGCCAATCTTCTCCAAGCTCTCTCGCAAGTGCTGCAACCAGGGGGAGTTGCTTCCCAGCTGCATCTTGGGTGAAAGTCACTCGCATGTCCCTGGCTCAAAGCATGGCCACAGCTATTTAATATATCTATGAAACCAATTAAAGGTTATAGATATGTTAAATGACCATGCCAGAGGTTAGCCGCACAGCTGTTGCTATGCAAAACAGCTCTGAATGGCCCTGCTCCATGCATCCCTTCCCCCAGCTCAGGCTTGTGGGGGTGAGGACATCCTATATATATATCTTTTCTAATATTTCCTGGACACTTTGAGTTCTGGACCCCATTACAAATCCCTATTTGGGGCCCCCCTCTTGGGTGCACCCTGTTACAGTATCACCTTGTTGTCAAAACATTCAGTAGGAGAAAGAGAGATCTCCCAAGGAAACAACTTGAATTCAATAAAAAGATTGTGAAGACACAGGATTTTGTGTAGCAATTTAGGAAGATATCCAGGAAGTTAGGTGATTCTCTCAGGAACTGAGTACTTGCACAAAATGTAAAAAGACTAGAGAAAAAGGAACTGCAGACTGTGTGGAGTGGTGGTCAGTGAAGTTGCCAAGGATGTGGTCTACTTAGCAAGGATGCTGTGTGTTGGGGCAAGGAGGGCACAGTTACATCTGGGATGATAAGTGGCTAATATCAAGCAACTAAGTAAGTGGAGATCAGGCTACACCACCAATCTGTAAGATGGTTACGACAATGGAATGTTTTATCCCTCCCAGACATTCCAGGCTCTGGCTGCAGAGGAAGGTATCACTTTGGAAGGAGGAGACTCCATCAGCCAGATAATTGCAGGGGAATGCCCCTGAGCTGTTTTGCCTCTGAAGGGAAGTGACAGCTCCATTGTGGTAGAGGGTGGGGCAATTTGTGCCTCTGGCTGGTAGGTCTTTCATCTCCAGAAAGGAGAAAGATGCCTGTACGGAAGAAGCTAGTCTGTTCACTACCAGAAATGAGTCCACCTCAGGGAAATCTCTGGGTATTTTGTTTAAAAAAGGATACAAGCCAGAGTCGTGTTCTGCATAATAAAAATAATAATAATAATAATAATAATAATAACTCCTTCGATATCTTTTGGCCTCAGATGTAGAAAGATATAGCTGTTCTCTACCGCTTAGAGAATAAGTTAGTTGCCCTGGCCCTTAGAAGAAGATCCTTAGGTACTTCACTCATAAGAATGGAGAATCCAAAACTTTACCAATATGCTGGGAGAGAAATAGAATGATTGTAAAACCGATTCCCTGGGCACCTGACAGCTTTGGAGTGGGGAAAATGAGTATGTTGGAGAGAAAAGGAATTGTAGATTTGCTCTCATACCCTTGAGCTTCACATCCTGGAAGAAGCTATGAAGAGGTGAAACAGCTGGTTATTTGAAGCTGTCCATTCTCAGGCAAGCAAGGAAAAATGTGGAATTGAATCAGGTCAGAAATAAAGCTGGCGATTACAGGAACTACTATAAAGGACACATGGACAAAATCAAGGGGGAGGGTGGAGGTAGGGGAGGGAGGTGGGTTCAGCTGGGGTGGGGTGGAGGGATGGGGAGAAAAGGCATACAACTGTAATTGAATAACAATAAAAATTTTTAAAAAATAAAAGAAAGAAAGAAAGAAAGCTGGCCATGGATGGGGGAAAGACTGGAGAGGTTGTGATACACCAAGCAGGAAACCTCTGATGGAAGGTGGTGAGCAAGGAGTAGACACTGAGGGCGTTGTCAACCAGTGGTTGTCGGTGCCAATTGAGCACTAACAGAAATCCCTACTTTGGTGTGTGGTGAGGAAGGAAAATTTATTCAATGCAAAACAGATCAACTGTGATACGAGAAGGTGTGGAAACATCGTGGCAGTGAGACAGCCCCGGGGAATGGAAGCCCTGGGGCCAAGCCCCTCTTAGCTAGACTGCTCTGCTCTGCTCCTCACTAGTCTGTTCTGCTCTCCTTCGGGCCAGTCTGCTTTGCCTTGCACTAGTCGGCTCTGCACTGGTCTGCTCAGTTCTTTGCCAGCCTGCTCTGGCCTGCACTGGTCTGCTCCACTCTGCTCCAGCTGGACAGGTTCAGTGCCTAACCAAAGAAAGGCCACCAGGCCATACCTATAGAAAGAAGTTTAGAACTTGCTGTGAAGAATAACTGGTTATTGGATGTCTCAGAAGGACAAAGCAGCTTTGGGCTTGTGCTGGTTGGTTCTAAGAATAGATGACTTGTTACTCATTTTTGCAACTACAGTATAGCCGTAATTATGTTTGGTTAGAAACGTGCTATTGCTTGTCAGCATCCTGTTGAAAACATTGTTTATTACAGTCCGGCCACTAGCAGAGCTGCTTTGCACTTTCTCAGGCTGTAATTAGAGTTGAATGGAAGGTCCTAGGTGGGAAAAGTAATCTGACTGGCTACAAAGCCACGGTAAGCCTTAGTAGGGTTATGACTCTAGAGGAACATTACAGGAAAATTCAACTAAAAGAAATAGAAATGAGGAATATGGCTTGTATGGAAGTAGGACACTGCTCAGTGGTTGAAATATCTAAGGTAAACCTTTCCTTGATACCCAGAAATTGTTCGCTGCACTTCCATGGATACTCTATGTTGTGAGAAGACTGAGGCACATGGGGTAAACTCAAAATTATACTGAATAGAAGATACTATGGCTCTGCCTGGTGTGGCTCAGTGGATTGAGTGCCAGCCTGTGAACCGAAAAGTCACCGGTTTGATTATCAGTCAGGGCACACGCCTGGGTTGTGGGCCAGGTCCCCAGCTGGGGACGTGCAAGAGGCAACCAATTGATGTATCTCTCCCATATCGATGTTTCTCTCCTCGTTCTCCCTTACTTCCTCTCTCTAAAAATAAATAAATAAAATCTTACAAAAAAAGACACAATGCACTTCCCCTTCCTTTTGCAGTTGGCTTTGAGCTATACTACCTTGAGGAATTTGGCTTTAAGTTGCAAGCATTTTTTTCTCTTAATACTAGCGAAGTTGGATACACAATTTAGTTTAAACTTCTCCTTATTCTGAAAAAGTAACAAGGTTGGACAGACTTAGTTTTGTAGACGAAAGCAAAAATGTTCTCTAAAATGGAAAGGGTTGAGTTACTGTGAATTTAAAAATCTAAAATGTTCATGGGACCTGTAAAGTATGGGACCTGTGTGTGTATGTGTACTTGCGACTCTGCTCAACTTCTTTCTTCTTTGAGAAGGCTTTTTTTTTTTTTTTTTTTTTTTGATTTAGGTCAGAGGAACAGGAGGAGAGACACACCCAACAGCTGTAGAAGCAGGAAATACCTATTCACAATCCGAAGAACAAAAACATGTATACTGAGACTATTTGTGCATATTTTGGGAATGTGGATACTCCCTTCACTTTGTGCAACGTACGCAGTGTGACTTAGGCAGTTTTATCTATGCAGACTTAATTGTTTCCTTTGGAGAGTATTTCTTGGCTAGATCATATTCCAGAAGTATCAGGAATTAAGTCCCATAGGACAGAAAGGGAGGGAATTACAGGGGCAATGTTCATCTCAAGCTGGAAAAGGGTCAGTGAAGAGGGACTGGCTGGGCTTGGCAAATGTCTACTTGAATTGAACTATTGATGGGAGTACTTAGAACCAAAAACTATAGACTTTGAAGAAAGTGAAAATTGAAAACTGTCCTTGTTTTTTGTAATTTATATGGTTATATAAAAGTAAATGAGCTACTTGCTATAATATCTGTATATCTCTTGTAATGATGCTGCATTCTAAATTTATAATAGGCCAACTTCCATGTAAGGGGAGCATGAGCAGTATCCAGTTTTCAGGGAAGAGCTTAGTTCTCTTTCAAGTAAGTGAAACCTATAAAGCAAATGGAAACTTAGTCCATGGGGGGATTTGTTTTTCTCTCTGGGCTTTGTTTGGGGCCTATCTTTGAAGTAAGGCAGACATGTTTGCACGACTACTGATTGTTAGGGGAAGACGATCTCTGCCCAGGTGAGGGCTATAAGCTGCAAGTAACCCAGCTGTATTTTTGTAAATCAGACTATATATTCCTTGCTATATTCACATATTTTTGTCCCCCTTGGTCCAGTGTTTCTTAGTGTTTCGTAGTTTTTGGACAGCCTCCATTAAAGTCACCTGGAAATTGCTAAAAATAAAATTTCCTCATCCTGAACTCGACTGGTTCAAAATGTAGGCGTGGAACCTGGGGGTCTGTGTTTTAAACACTCCTCAGTGTGAACACCCCAGCAGGATCTAGACTGTGCTGCTCGGAATTAAGGAGGGCGTCTGATTTCACGAAGGCCACAGAGTCTTCATGGGGGACCTGGTGGTGGCAACAACAGAAATCCCACTTAGAAGGCTGGAGCTTCAAAGTCTAGCTATTAATACTGTAGAGCCTATGTATAAATTCTCTCTCTATTGCCAACTGTGGGGCCTTTAGCCTGTTATGGCAGGAAATAGTGATTTCCTGTAGGCTTTGACTCGGGAAAGCCTAGAAATACCTTACCCATTACTTGTCACCAGTTGAAGGCTGAGGCTTCTAAGCTGGGCTGCTATTAAATCCTTAAGAAGGTGACATTCTTTCAGCCAGGCAACTTCTTTCTGTGAGTAGGGTCTCCCTTAGATGTTCAGTTTCATTTTCTCCAAATCCTACAATGACTCCTTATCAGTGTTCTACGTGGAGCCTGAGTCAAAGGTTAGAAAGTACTGACAGGCCTGCTCTGTGGCCTCACAGGGCCTCTGATGCACTTTCGTAATCACACAAGAGTGATGAGAGCCCCAATAACAGTGAGTACTTCCTCCTTCAGTACTTCCTCATTGCCTCCCGTGCCTGCCATGCCCAACCCACCACACGCTTACATACGGTGGCTGCTCTCTTTCCTTCCACCTTTCCTTCTGCATGCTTCATTCTGTTACTGATCTCCTATACAAGCAAAACTGACACTTCGTTCTTCTTCAGTCTGTTTAAGCACATCACATACTGTAGCTAAGAACAAAATAACTACTTTGCACTCTTAGATACAGCACTTTCTTATTTGAGCTATAATAGTAGGCTCATCTGACTGATTCTGCTTCCAGAATAATAAACTCAAGAAAAGTTCCTGTAAACCTGAACTCTCTAAGCAGTGTTATCCCTGATTTTTGTTTTACTCATGTCTGAAGACATGAATAATCTTTGTAAATATGATCGTTGTATGAGAAGGTAGGGTTTTTTCCCCCACCATGAACAAACTAATATAAACTTGGTATCCTTGATAATTTTGCCTTTCTTCTCCTTTAAATACTTGTGTTTTGAATGTGGTAAGCCAGTCTTCCTAGCTTCTTCGGAAAGAAGTCTGAAACCCTTGCCCCAATGACACATAAAGTTTGTACATCCTTTCCTAAATGCAACAGTGTCTTGAGCATTTTTTGGGTGGTCCTTTTTAGGTCTTTGTAATGTGCCTTCCAGAACTCCTTCCACTGCAGAAAGATCACTTATGTCTCTCCCCACCTCAATAAAAGCCTTTTCATTTAACTAGTGGCCTAAACACAAAACCTGGGAGTCATCCTTGACTCCTACCTCTCCTCACTCCTTTCTCTTACCTCCTAAAATTCTCTCATATCAGTCCCTAACACAGCCATAACCTCTTTTATTCATTCATTCATTTACTTAGGTATGAGAGTTTTTATTTAATCTGTTGCTTTTTTGAAAACATCTTTATTGAGATGTAATTCACCCATTTAATGTGTACAATTGAATGGTTTCATGTATATTCACAGAGTTAGGCAACATCACCACAATCTAATTTTAGATATTTTTATCAGCTCCAAAAGACCCTTTAGCAGTTAACCATAATCTCTTGATTGGGTTTCTGCAACAGCCTCCAACTAGTTATTAGTTTAAGCCCATGTGATCCATTCTCCAGGTTACAGACAGAGAGAACTTTCTAAAGTGTAAGTCTAAGTGTGCCCCGTCCTAGGCTGAAAACCTGCAAAAGCTCTTACTCCCACTGTTGTCCTCACAGAGTACAAAACCTTTCAGGTAACTGCAGGGCCTGAGGTGCCTGACTTCTTTCTTAGTTCAGGGAAAACAGTATTTTAGAGTCCCCTGGGGGTGATGATGGACTTCAGAAAATTGATGAGCCCTATGCAAAGTTAAAATGTACTTGGACATTTCTCCCCATGGAGAGATGATGCTCAATTGCACTGGATTTTCCTAGATCAGAATATCTGGAAAAGCAGTTTAATTATATATAGTTTTACCAATTATAGTTTTGTATTATTTATATATTTGTTTTATCTGTAGAGTGAGAAACACAACCATATTTTCAGAGTTTAAGGTTTCTAAAGCTCATTCTGGCTCAGAAACTGTAGGGCAGGGAGGGGCAGCCCAGGACCAGAAAGTCTTACTTGGGAGAATAAGGTCTAAATGGAACCCAGTTAAACTGAGGGTGTGGAGGGGCGGGGTGGGGTGGGGGATTAGTAAAGAAGAAAAGAAGGATCATGGAAGGAGCAGAGGGAAGTCTATTGGAGGAAACAGTGGAATGTCAATGTCACACCAAGTCTGGTCTTTATTTCCCGGGCCACTTGCTCTTGAGAGGATGGGGGGTGGGGGGTGCTTTTACTTGTCCATTTTGAAAACCCAGCACCTGGCACACAACAGACATATGACTGGTAACAAATGCTTAATGGATTAGCAAATAAATGAATGAATACTTCTAATGAAATGCCACAGATACTTATGTTTCTGTGTCTCTCTTATTCATCTCTGCTTAACTCATCTTGTGCTCAGTGCCTGTTGAATTGCCCTTAGCTGCATAGCTTAGAGAGGGATTAGGTTTGGCAACTGAGAGCACAGGTGCGTACTCCCAGTTCAGTTTTCTTGTTCCTGACACCATGTTGCCTCTCTAATGCTGCACAAGTACTATAATATGCTCCTGAGTGCTCTTCGTGTTTCTCAGTGGCTCACAAACCACAAGTTTCTTTTCCGATAATCAGTTTCATTTCTTTTTAGCCACACCTCTTGTTGGTAAGTAACATGTTTTTCAAGCAGTGAGTTTCAAATATTCACACCCATCAGCCTTGTATTTTACATAACCATTGATGCTTTATCTAATTTGTTTTTAAAAAAACAAATTAAAAAGTGTGTACTTTTTAATCTGCCATGGGACTGTCATGTCTCAATGGTAATAGGTTCCATCTGAAGTAGAGCCTGGTATATTTGTCAATATAGAGCTTTGCCTCCAACTTCTAATTGATCGAAAGGTCTATTGAAACTGAAACTTTCAGAAAAACAACTGACTTTGCTCAAGTTTCAAACACTACTAACATGTATTAGAATTTTTTTAATCCTCACACAAGGACATTTTTTCATTGCTTTCCAGAGACAGAGAAAGGGAGAAACAGAAACATCAATAAGAGAGAAGCATCAATTGATTGCCTTCCATGCACATCCAGAACAGGGATCACACATGCCAGGACTGGGAATCATACGTGCCCTGGACCAGGGACTGAATCCACAGCTTAGGTATGTGTCCTGACCAGGAATCGAACCTGCAATCTTTTGGTTACAGGACAATGCTCTAACCAGCTGAGACACACTGGTCAGGGCAAAAATTTATTATGAGTTAGATTTATGGACTTACCAGACTGTTGTAAGTTTTTAAAACAGTGACACACTTTAATATTTCAGTGCCAAATTCTACAGTTTCAGAGAATCTCAAGAAAATCTGATACTTGTGAATAGACAGAGGTTATATGGAGAACCAAATTAATAGAATAATGGCTCAGGTCACAATACTATATGACCCCTAAATGAACTCACCTATAGTATATAAGTGTTCAGGCTTTGGAGCCAAATAAATTTCGATTTTAGTCTTACTCTGTCAGTTAATAGCCGTATGACCTTCGGCAAGTGATTTATCCTTTATGTCTCAGTCCCTCACTTCTAATATAGAAATAATATCCATCTAGCAGAAGTAATTGAAATAAGTTCCTCAATCACCCAATGAATGGCAGTTATTATTATGATAGTATTCATATTAAGAATATCAATCCTTAGTGTATTATTCAGGGTTTTTATTTTTTTATTTTTATATTTTTCCTCACCTGAGGACATTTTTTTTTCATTGAATTTTAGAAAGAGAAGGAAGGTTTAGAGAGAAGGGAAAGGAGGGAAAAAGAAAGGGAGAGAAACATCGATGTGAGAAAGAAACATGAACTGGTTGCTTTTTTGTACAGTCTGAACACACCCGACTAGGCCTGGGCCCAGGACAGAACCCACAACCCAGGCATGTGCCCTGATGAGGAATCGAACCCGCGACCTTTTAGTTTGCAGGACAACACCCAATCAAGGAACCACACCCACCAGGGCTCATTTGGGGTTTTTAGATACAAGGAAAAGAAACTATCTCTGGCTCTTTGGAAAACAGAAATAGTATATTTGGCTAGGACACATGTAACATTTGAATTTTCTGGGAGATTGACAAAGCCCACTTGAATTCTACATAGCCAGAAGCATAGCTAAAATTATGAACTGGTCCATGAGAACATTTCTGTCAGCTGCCCCTTGCACAGAGGACGCCACTTCACCCTGTGCTGAGGGTGCTTCTGTTGCCTCCACTAGCTAGATGCTCTGCATGCTGCCCTGTTAACATCTGATTAGTCCCATGTGTGCATCCCAGAGGCCTGGGAGACTGGAGCAAGAAATTCCTGGCATTTGCAGCTACACCTTCAGTTGGAGGTGTGATCTGTCTGGCACCCAGATTTATATGATGGGGACTCCTCCAAACATAAAAAAAGGATTGAGAATCTTGCTAGTCAAAAAATATGCAAATACATACTATATTTTCCAGTGAGCCACAAGTTTTGGAGATTAGCTTGACTCCTCTCTTTTTCACAAACCCCACATGCAATCCATTAACAAATCTGTCAGCTTCACTTTCAAAATATATCCAGAATCTGACTACTTCACCTCAGCTCCACCACTACCAGCCTTTCTCAAGCCCCAATTAGGGCTCTTGCCTGGATTATTAAATCAGCTTCCTAAACAATCTCATAACTTCTACATTTGGCCCCTTACAGTCTGTCTTCAACAGAACAGTCAAGAGTAATTCTCTTAAAAATGCTAGACCATATCACACCTCTGTTCAAAGTCTTCCAGTACTTCCCATTGCATTTAGACTGAATGTCGGTTACACAGTGACTTATGAGGTCCTTGCCATTAATCCTTGTCTTCCCCATTTATCTCTCTGTTCTCATCCTCTACTTCTATCACAGTGCCAACCATACTCAACACTCAGGGTCTTTACACTTGTTTTTCCCCTTCCAAGAACATTTGCCTCAGAGTTTTTTACAACTTCCTCCTTTACTTCCTTCAGCTTCCTGCTCCGATATTGCGCTATCAGAAAATGTTCTCTGGCCACTATGTAAAATTGCCCTTTGGCTCCCATCCTTTTAGATTTTTCTCCACAGCACATTAATCACCACCTGACATTCTTTATATCTAATCACTAAATTGTTTCTGTCTCTCCCTATAAAATGTGAGAAGATAGGGACTGATTTGCATCCTCACCATCTAATTGTCACACGATAATATTTGGTGAATGAATGGTTGATAATAGATCTTTAATAACTATCACTTTATCATTTAAATAAGGTATAATCTGTACATAATGATGTCTGTACAAAATGGTGTCCTTCCTTAATACTGTTGCCACAGTTGTATTTTTAGGACACATCTAATTATGCCACTCACACACATAAAATTTTTCTATTGCTTCTGACTGCCACTAGTCATGCTTCTGGATAAAGTAGCACATAATTCTAGTTCAGAGGGTCAATTCTACTTTTAGGATATTGGAGGAGAAAATTTCCAATTCTGTTCGCCTTTTGGCACATATGTATATACTCTGTAAAAAGCCAAGAGAGTAAAGGACATGAACTTTTCAGTGTTTTATTTATTTACATAGAAAAATATATCCCCGTACAACTTTAGTAAAACTCTGAAATAATTATGCAAGGCAATGCTTCTAGAAATGAAAACCTCCTAGACTTCTACGAATATATATATATATATACACACAGACTTCATTTTCAAACTACTATTTCTAGTGTCAAAATGATTTCTATTATATATCCATTATTGTTATAAGATTCAATTCTTTAACAATTACATGTGATTTAAAAAAAAATACCTGCATTCATCCAGGTTTCTCCAACTCCATATGACAACCACTGTTTCAAAATAAAGGCAAAATAACTAGTCAACATGCAGCTATTATCCTTGTGTTTCGAAAAAGCTGATCAGGATTTTAGCCTCTGCTGTAACACTGTTTCTTAAACTTGGAGAATCACTAAAAATCTTAGGGTTTTTCAAAAATTATGAATAGTTGGCATTAGATATTCTCTACCATTGCTTCAGAGACTACAAATCAGTTCTAACCCCCTTGAGTTTAGGCTTCTTAGCTGTCTGTTTCACAATTGTATTAATTTTACCTTGCAGGACACCAGTGCACACAGTAGATGTATAATAATTATATGTTCAGCTAAATTATTAAATAGCCCCCTATATTTAGCTTCTAATGGTTGATCAATAAATATTTGTTGAGGGAATTAAAGTACCTGAAAGGAGCCTAGAAGGATGGAATAACCCCCTATATTCATTCACCAACATGAAGATCAAGTGTTATATTCTCATTTGAGTTGACTTATGCTAATTAAAATAGTAAATTTCCCAAGAATTTAATTTTCTTCTACTGCAACTAGAAAAAACTTACCCCCAAAATGGTCAAATTAACAAACACACATCCTTGAGGTCTTTTTAATTCTTTCTGGGTTAGTGCACAAAATGGTGGCCTGGAAGACAGAAAGTGTGCATTTGGGCACCAAATAGTTTTATTGCAAAGAACAGTGTGATAATTACTTAACCTTCACCTACAATTTACAGAGTGAGACAAAAGTAGGTTTCCAGCTTTTCATATGAAAAACAATACAATAACTAATAAATAGCAATGCAAGGATAAACTCTGTGTTTTGCATACTCAAACTGTAAACCTACTTTTGCCCAACCCCTCATATCCAGTTCCTTATTAAGCTCTGAGTTTTGTCATTATGGAAATGTAGTAAACCACATCTCAAGTGTCTCTTAAGTGAGAAAACACTGAGCAAAAAAGAAAAGGAAGTCATTGTTCTTGCAGTGACACTTAACAACCAACTATGTTTAAAAAAAAAAAAACCCAACTACATTACCCTCCTGAAGACTAAGGTGAGGTGGTTTGCTTCACAGACTATCAAGTTAAATCATTGGAAGATTAAGGCAGTGCAATACTAGCAGAGAGAAAAAAAATTATCCAATACAACAGACTATAAAACCCATGAACAGAAGTATGCCTCTATGGAAACAGTGTATGAAAAAGTTACAAAAAAATCTTTGCAGGGAAAAAATGGACTGACTATTCAATAAATGATGCTCAGATAATTAATTAATTTTGAAATTGGATTCTTCTTGAGTATCACACATAAAAATCAATTCCATACATATTAAAGATTTAAACTTTAAAAATGGAAAAAATTAAATTTTAAGAGTAAAATTTGAGCCCTGGCTGGTGTGGCTCAGTGGATTGAGCACCTGCAAACCAAAGGGTCACTGGTTCAATTCCCAGCCAGGGCACATGCCTGGGTTGCATGCCAGGTCCCCAGTTGGGGGTGCTCTAGAGGCAACCACACAGTGATGTTCCTCTCCCTTTCTTTCTCCCTCCCTCCCCCTCTCTAAAAATAAATTTAAAAAAATCTTTTTAGAAAAAGAATAAAATTTGAGAAAACTTTAATAATCAAGAAATTTTTAGAGTCTAACCATAATGGCAATGATTAAATAATTCAACTATTAATATCAAGTATTACTTTTTATTAAAAGATCTCAAAAAGACTGGAAAAATACAAGCTACAGACTAGAGGACAATGTTAAGATATATAACCAACCAATGTTTAGTAGCCATAACATATTGAGAACTCCTATAGAATCAAATAAATAGAAATAGTCAAATAAACCCATCAAAATATGGGCACAGAGCATGAATAGGGATTTCACATAAAAGGAAACACAATTAAGAAATAAGCATATAGAAAGATGCTCAATCTCATTTATAAGAAGGGAAATGCACATTAAAATTACAATGAGACACTATTTCACATCCACCAGATTGACAAAAATTTTGAAAGGAAACTCCTAAGTGTGCACAAGGAAATGGAACAGCAGTAACTTTTCTATACTGCTCAGAAATAACTTGGCATTATACGCTGTGACAATTGACATATGCCCTGTGCAATATGTCCACTGCATAAGAACATCAAGATACAAGACAAATATTCAGTGTGGTGTTAGCCAGAGAGAAAGGGTGCTGGGGGCAGGTGGAGGTTGGCAAAGGGTGGGGGGAAATGGAGGTGGAAAAAGAGTTTGCTTGGGGCCGTAGGTGCACAATGCAGTGTGCAGATGATGTTTCGTTGAGTTGTACACTTGAAACCTGTATGATTTTATATACTAATGTCACCCCAATAAACTTAATTAAAAAAAGAAAAAAACATATAATAAATCCAAATCCTAGAACTAATTAAAATGTCCCTTCATAGGGTAATAGAAAAATTGTGCTGTATTCACATCCAGAAATACTATATAGCAATAAAAAAGAATGATATAGTTCTATGCATTAACATGATTGAATCTCAAAATATTCTTGGCAAAAAAATAATTGCAGAAGAATGCAGAAATGTATATGTGGCATTGCAATTTATAATATAAAAATTATATTTGGTCTTCATCGACCTTTCTTAACAAAAACTCCCCAAACCTCTGAAATTTCTTAAGTGGTAAGAAGAACCTTTCGACCACATCTGAGTTTATGTTAATGAGGGAATTTTTGGAAAGCTTCCAAGATAGGGGCTGGTTGCCAGGAGACCCAACTAGGATTAGAGGGTTGGAACTTTCAGTCAGCCCCCACCTTCACCTCGTTGGAAAGAAGAGGAACAGGAGGTTGAGTCATGCATCAACAACCAATGATTTTATCAATTGTACCTACTTAATGAAGCCTCCATAAAAACCTTAAAGTTCAGGATTTAGCGAGCTTCTGGGTTGGTAAACACATGGAGGTTCTGGGAAAGTGGAGAGCCCAGAAAGTGCATGGAACAGTCTATGCCCCATCCCCCATGCCTTGTCCTATGCATCTCTATCATTTAACTGTTCCTGAGTTATATCCTTTTGTTGAAGAAAAACCACAGGTCTAAAATGGCATCACTCATGCTAAAAGTCCATGTTACCAAACCTGGATCTAATTAATCCCTGTTATAATTGCAGTTTTCAAAGTCTCCCAGAAACATAATCAACCACTCTGGAATTTTCTGATCAACACCAGTGAGGTAATCTGTTCTCTCCATCTCATGCCCTCTACCACAGAAAGATGTCTGGCCCAAAAATAATCATTTCTTGAACAAACGAAATTGAAACAGGCTTATAGATACAGAGAACAGACAGATGGTTGCCAGAGAAGAGGGGTGTTGGAAGACTGGGTAAAAAAGGTGAAGGGATTAAGAAGTACAAATTGGTAGTTACAAAATATTCACAGGGATGCAAAGTACAACCCAGAGAATATAGTCAATAATACTGTAATAACTATGTATGGTGTCGGGTGGGTAATAGAAATATCAGGGGGAGCAGTATTTAAAGTATATGATTGTTTAATCACTGTGTTGTACAACTGAAACTAATACATGATAACACTGAATACAAATTGTAACTTAAAAATAAATTTTAAAATGTTTAATAAAAATAAATAATTCTGGTCTTTTGTTAATAGCTCCTGTGCCACACTCTTCTTCCTATAAAAACCTTCTATTTTGTTCAACCATTTGGAACACCCATCTAGTTGCCACATAGGATACAGCCCAATTCATGGATCATTTAATAAAATTTAGAACTTCAAATGTACTTGGTTCAATTTTGTTTTTTAACACTTTTGGTAATAAACTTATAATCTATTAAGTAAGCAGTTTCCTGAGTTCTGTGAGCTGCTGTAACAAATTAATTGAACCTGCAGAGTGGATCATGAGAATCTCTGATTTATAGCCATTAGGTCAGAAGCACAGGTAACAACCTGGACTTGCAACTAGGCATCTGAAGTGGGGAAGGGGGACATGACATGTCCTCTAGGTAGAAAGTATCAGAATTGAGTTAAACTGTAGGACCTCCATCTGGTTGGTGTCACAGAATTGCTTGATGTGTGGAGAACCCACACATCTGGTGCCAGAAGTGGTGTTGTAGTAGAATATTGAGAATAGAGGAGATGCACAGTATAAGTATGTTGGTTTTCCTTTAAAGTATAAGGACATTCAAAGACTTTTAAAACCCAAATAATCTATTGTAAACAGAAATAAAAATTCTTACACATTTCAAAAGAGAGATTACCTCAGTAATGGAAAGATGGCAGTTTGGGAGGGACCTTCAAAGTTTTAGGAATGCTCTTTTTTCTTAAGTTGGGTGGCAGCTACACGTGTGTTTGTCCCTTAACAGATATTTAAATCACATATCTCCTATATTCTTTCGTATGCATAAAATATTTCATGATATAAGACTATAAAAACAAATGAGAAGAAAATGTAAAGTCCTTGTAGAAGTACTAGCAATTCAAGAACTCAATTCAAGAACTCAACAACTAAGTATCATTTTCCATATATAAAGAAAACATTCAGCTACACTGATTTTTTTTATTGTTGTTCCTCAAAAAACTAAAAATGGAATTGCCTTTTGACCCAGCAATTCCACTGCTGGGATTATACCCTAAGAATCCTGAAATACCAATTCAACTACAGAGATTTTTGAAGGAAAAATAATGTCTTTTTTAACCAAAAAGTGAAAATACAATCAAAGAGTTCATTAAAAATTTTAAAGTGCTTAATTCAAAATTAGTTCCTCAAGTGACATGGAAATTAAAGTAATACATCAGGAGAGAGTTGGCAAAGGCCTATATGGCTAGAGATATATTTTGAGATATAAACATATTTTAGTATTTTTTCCTTCATTGACTTTTCCCTTAAACAACCCCCACCAGCTCCCAACCCAATTCAAGAAAATAGCCATGGCTAGGTGGCTCAGTTGGTTGAAGCATTGTCCAGTACACCAAAAATTTGCAGGTTCGATTCCCAGTCAGTGTACATAGCTAGGCTGCGGATCTGATCCCCAATTGGGGTATACATGGGAGGCAGCTGATTGATGTTTTTCTCTCTGATGTCTCTCTCTCTCTCCTCCTCCTCCTGTCTCTAAAATCAATAAATATATCCTCAGGTGAGGATAAAAAAGAAAAGAAAAAAATAGCAGGTGTGCTTTCTTACCCTTTTGTCACAGACTATTACTTTGGTAGCCCCCCAAAAAACCATGCTTGCCATATTCTTGCCTGTGCCATAGTCTCTCCCCTTCAATCAAGGATGGCTCCGTGACCTGCTTAGTGCCGTTTCAAGTCCTAAACCTTAAAAAAGCCTCAAGCATCCACTTTTGTGCTCTAGGGGAAGCCAGGTACTGCATAAATGTGTTTACCCTGAGGCTGCCTCTCTGTTAGAATCCCAACCTAGCCATGAGGAAAGGCATGGGCAAGGGATCTGAGGGACCTGGCCATCAGTCTCTGCACAGCGTCAAGCCAACAATCAGTACCAAATTGCCAGTCATTTGAGTAAAGCATCTTGGAAGTGACCCCTCTAAGAACTGCTCAGACTGATACCACATGAACAGGAAGATCCAGTTCTACTAAGCCCTGCCCAAAATGCAGAATCAGGAGCAAATAAAGAAAGCGATTATTCTTTTAAGCCACTAGGTTTTGAGGTACTTTGTCATGTACCAATTCATAACTAAAACAAGGTGCAGGGTAGAAAAGATACTTTCTTCCTTAGAATATTTTTTGCCCCTAAAAACCTAAGTTTTTAGGAGAATGCAGAGGATTTTTGAGGAGGGATGAGAAAGGGACTTATAGGCTTGATAGAGTGCCTGAAAAAAATGAAGAGAGTTTTGTCCAGATTAAAAAGATTCCCTTTAGGCTGGTAAGAAGAGGTGGTACTCCCTACTCCCCTAAATATCTGTATATGGGGGGACAAAAAATGGAATTATCTTCTGAAGGGAGAGCCCCTTATAATACCGGCTTCCCCCGCTAGGTGAGTGTCCTAGGAATGCATCTGTATCAGTGCACTAGCTGGTGTTGTTGTGAGAGGCTGGGCTTCAGTGAATTTTTTTGAAGACTCTCAACATGTTTGCCCATTTCTTGATGGGTGATTTATGAGTGCACTTGCCTACACTGTGCTGACTGTTCAGCAGTTTTTGACCAAAAAGGGCATGACACCCCTACCCCACCCTTCCTATTTACCTGATCTCACCCCAAGCAACTCTTATTTTTTGTTTCCCTGGATGAAAAAAGTCCTCAAAGGGCTGGCTGCGGTGAGGCCGCAGGCTGTGCAGGAGGGGCTGACTTAAGGGGAAACAGAGACTCAGCTTGCTATGAACTACAGCGGTTGCCTCGGTGGGAGAAACTCCCAGTCTCACATGAGAATTTGTTGAAAAGTGGGCTAGAGATGAGCAGAGGGGCCGCATTGTTGCCTCTCTGGCTGCTCCCCCACAAGTGGCTCCAAAGCACAGCAAGGAGGGCTGCCCTTCCCAGGGTGAATACCTAAGGCCCTGCCCCTTACAACTTAACAGGGGCCCCAAACAAAGCGATAGGTCCAAAATGAAAGAACAGAGCAAAACCTCAGAAACACACCTAAGCGAAGAGGAAATAGCCAACCTATCTGGTGGAGAATTTAAAGCCCTGGTAATCAAAATGCTCACAGAACTGATTGAGCTTGGTCAAAAAATGAAAGAACAAATGAAAGATACACAAAATGAAATAAAGCAAAATATTCAGGGAACTAACAGTGACATGAAGGAAACCAGGACTCAAATCAATGATTTGGAAAAAAAGGAAGAAATAAACATCCAACCAAAACAGAATGAAGAAACAAGAATTCAAAAAAGTGAAGAGAGGCTTACAAACCTCTGGGACAACCTGAAATATTCCAATATATGAATTATAGGGGTGGCAGAAGGAGAAGAACAACAGCAAGAAACTGAAAACTTATTTGAAAATATAATGAAGGAGAACTTCCCCAACCTGGCGAAGGAAACAGACGTCCAGGAAGTCTAGGAAGCTCAGAGAGTCCCAAAGAAGTTCCAAAAAGGAACACACCAAGGCACATCATCATTAAGTTACCCGAGATTAAAGATAAGGAAAGAATCTTAAAAGCAGCAAGAGAAAAGGAGACAGTTACGTACAAAGGAGTTCCCATATGACTTTCAGCTGATTTCTCAAAGGAAACCTTGCAGACAAGAAGGAGCTGGAAAGAAGTATTCAAAGAAATGAAAGGCAAGGACCTACATCCAAGATGACTCTACCCAGCAAAGCTATCATTTAGAATGGAAGGGCATATAAAGTGCTTCCCAGGTAAGGTCAAGTTAAAGGAGTTCGTCATCACCAAGCCCTTATTATGTGAAATGTTAAAGGGACTTATCTAAGAAAAAGAAGATCAAAAACATAAACAGTAAAATGACAAAAAACCCACAATTATCAACAAATGAACCTAAAAACATTTAAAAAAGAAAAATAATGAAAACAAAAACTAAGCAAACAACTAGAACAGGAACAGAATCAGAGAAATAGACATCACATGGAGGGTTTTCAGTGGGGAGGGGGAAGGGAGGAATGGGGGGAAAGGTACAGAGAAGAAGAAGCATAATCAGTAGGCATTAAATAGATGGGGAGAGGTAAAAAATGGTATAGGAAACAGAGAACTCAAAGAACTTATATGTACAACCCATGGACATGAACTAAGGAGGGGGATGCTGGAGTGTGGGAGAATGCAGGGTGGAGGGTGGATAAAAGGGAGAAAATTGGGAAAACTGTAATAGCATAATCAATAAAATATCCTTCAAAAAAAAAGCCCTCAAAGGGAAACAGTTTGCCAATGTGGAGGAGGTGAAACAAACAAACAAAAAGAAAAACAAACAAACAAAAAATAGCAGAAGCACTTAAAGGCATCAAAATCAACAAGATCTGTTTTGAGCAGTGGAAAAAAAATGTCTCAATATGGGTATTGCATCAAATGGAGAGTACTTTGAAGGTGACTGAAATTTAAACATGTAAGAATAAATACACACTTTTTAATAAATAAATTATGTTTTGTGGGGGGTCACCCCTTGTGTACATGCAGAGGCTGGCATCAAAAGAAGCTTTGCAAGTCATCCCCATGTCCCAAGTGGCACAAAAGCAACAGGAATTCAACAGATCCAAAGAGGCCAAGTGGACATAAAAGAGCCTCTCTCCCTACCATCCAGAGCCTGGAACTTATTAAAATTGGAAACGGAAGAAACCCCAAGATGTGCTCTACCTGTCTGATAGGTTCGGTGCTCAGAGTCATAAACTGTATGATAGAAAGTATTTTAGCTGGCAAACTGCTATCACTAAAATTGTCCTTATCTTTTCAGAAAGAAATACATTTAAAAAATAACAAATTTGGGAAGAGAGGAGCATTTAAAAACTCACTTTCTTTCAGATTTATCAGGGCGTTCGCTTTTTAAGTTATATGAATGTCTAATCACTGGGTTGTGCCCCTGAAAGTAATATAATATGGTACATCAACTGTGATTTTAAAATAAAGTATTTTAAAACTCACTTTCCAGCCCTCGCCGGGTAGCTCAGTTGGTCAGAGTGTCATCCTGATATGCCAAGGTTACGGGTTCAATCTCTGGTCAGGGCACATATAAGAAGCAACTAATGAACACAGAAATAAGTGAAACAACAAATCAATATTTCTCTCTCTCTCTCTCCCCCTCTCTCAAATCAATAACTTTTTAAAAAATCTCATTTGCTTGTCCTTTATTTTGTAGGTATTTTTATTTGGGGATAAGTTAATCTCATCAGCATATCCTAGACTGCATTTTCTCCCCTTCTTTCTTCCAACTATCCTATTTGTAATACTTTTTGAAGGTGGTGTCATTACAGTACATAGATATCAGCTCTGTCTCCGCAATCAGCAGGGAATTCTGTAAGCTTTTGTCTATTGTGGGAGGATACCGCTAAGAGGTTGGCCATGTAACTAGCTTTGGCCAATGATATTAGCAAATATAATGCAAGCAAGCCTTTGATAGGCATTTGCACATTGGACCTTTTTGTTTTGAAATTCTGTGACAGCCAAGTATGAAACCTATTATCCTATTAGAAATGTCTAATAGGGGGAGGGAGGGGGGACTGGCTGGGGTGGGGTGGAGGGAAGGGGAGAAAATGCAGACAATTGTAACTGAATAAAAATAAATTAATTAATTTAAAAAAATTAAAAAATAAATCCAAAGGACACCAAATTAAAAAAAAAAAAAAAAGAAATGTCTAATAGAAGAGAACTGAGCTTCAGTTTTCAATAGCCTCAGCTAAATGCCAGACATATAAGTGAGACCATTACGGATCAACCTATCAGGTGACTGCTGCTGTATATGTGATCTCAAGTGAGACCAGCAAAACTGCCCAGTTAAGCGCAGGCCAAATTACAGAATCATGAGCAAATAAGCTGTTCCTTTTTGAAGCCACTAAGTTTTTTCTAATGTAAAACTATTTATTGACCACTTTTCACCAATTTACAATAAAGTAAGCAATGTACAGTTGGATAACATTCTGATCATTACAAAGTCAGTTATTCTTGACTGCTCTGTTGAACCAGTAACATGAATACTGAAAAGATTGAGTCTACACGTAAGGAATGGGTTGGGTAAAGTAAACAAAGCATGCAAATCAATAGTTTATATTGAAAAAGTTTGTTCACTAATTTATACTAGTAGATGATAAATGGCAATACCTTTAATCACCTGATAAGTTTCAAGAACAAAGACATTTCCATGAAACATGGACTTTTGGTCAATACAGTAAAAGGTTAGAGAATCTAAGATAGTGACAGAGTAGGTGGAAGTTACAGTCACCTCCTCCCAGCACCAAACTGGAATTACAAGTATATTATAGAACAATCAACATGAATAACCAACCGAAGACCATATGAACAGAGAAATCTTATAACCAAGGATATACAGAAGCTACATTGAGACTGGTAGGAAGGGTGAAGACATGAAAAGTGCTGGCCCTGCACATATGTACAATGGATGAGAATACAGAGGGATATCTCAGTTTCTAAGGTCCCCTTTGAGTAGTGTGGGGTCTCAACCCTATAGCAGCCTCCCCAGCCTATAGCACCAGAGCAAGAAAGAGGAGCCCACATAAACAATTGCAATTTGAAGACACTTTATGTTTGCCTCTTTGCCAGGACCAAGTCTGGCTCATCTGTATCTTTCTATTTCATGAGAAACATTAATCCTCCACTACTATTTGTGGTACCAGTTACTCATTCAGGATCAAGACCAGTATGAAGTGTCTTGGTGTGTGAGCAGCACCCTTTTTCTTCTTAGATTTGCTGTCATTGGTTTTGCTGTCATATAAAGGTTTTCTTTTTGTAGCACCTATTTCTTTTTTTTTTGATATATTTATTGATTATGCTATTACAGTTGTCCTATTTCCGCTCCTTCACTCAACTCCATCCTGCCCACCCCCTCCCTCCCACATTCCCCCCCTATAGTTCGTGTCCATGGGTCATACTTGTAAGTTCTTTGGCTTCTACATTTCCTACACTATTCTTACCCTCTCCCTGTCTATTTTCCACCTATCATTTATGCTATTTATTCTCTGTACCTTTCCCTCCTCTCTCCCCCTCCCAATCCCCTATTGATAACCCTCCATGTGATCTCCATTTCTGTGGTTCTGTTTCTGTTCTAGTTGTTTGCTTAGTTTTCTTTTGTTTTGGTTTTAGGTGTGGTTGTTAATAACTGTGAGTTTGCTGTCATTTTTACTGTTCCTATTTTTTATCTTCTTTTTCTTAGGTAAATCCCTTTAACATTTCATATAATAATGGCTTGGTGATGATGAACTCCTTTAACTTGACCTTATCTGAGAAGCACTTTATCTGCCCTTTCATTTTAAATGATAGCTTTGCTGGATACAGTAATCTTGGATGTAGGCCCTTGCCTTTCATGACTTGGAATACTTCTTGCCAGTCCCTTTTTGCCTGTAAGGTCTCTTTTGAGAAATCAGCTGACAGTCTTATGGGAACCCCTTTGTAGGTAACTGTGTCCTGTTCTCTTGCTGCTTCTAAGATTCTCTCCTTCTGTTTCATCTTGGGGAATGTAATGATGATGTGCCTTGGTGTGTTCCTCCTTGGGTCCAGCTTCTTTGGGACTCTCTGAGCTTCCTGGACTTCCTGGAAGTCCATTTCCTTTGCCAGATTGGGGAAGTTCTCCTTCATTATTTGTTCAAATAAGTTTTCAATTTTTTTGTTCTTCCTCTTCTCCTTCTGGCACCCCTATATTTCGGATGTTGGAACGTTTCAAGATGTCCTGGAGGTTCCTAAGCCTCTCCTCATTTTTCCGAATTCTTGTTTCTTCATTCTTTTCTGGTTGGATGTTTCTTTCTTCCTTCTGGTCCACACCACTGATTTGAGTCCCAGTTTCCTTCGCATCACTATTGGTTCACTGTACATTTTCCTTTGTTTCTCTTGGCATAGCCCTTATTTTTTCATCTAGTTTTCGAACAAATTCAACCAATTCTGTGAGCGTCTCGATAACCAGTGTTTTGAACTGTGTATCCTATAGGCTGGCTATCTCTTCGTCGCTTAGTTGTATTTTTTCTGGAGCTTTGAAGTGTTCTGTCATTTGGGCCATTTTTTTTTTTTTTGTCTTGGCTCCTCTGTTACTTAAAGGGGCAGAGCCTTAGGTGTTCCCAGGGCAGGGTAACGCTGGTCGCTGCGCTGTGAAGCTGTACGTGGGGGAGGGGCTGAGAGAGAGCAATGGCGTCCGCTCCACTCTCCACCGAACCTCAATCTTTCACTCTGCTACCCACAATCAAATTGGGCCCCTCTGGTGCTGGTTCGCGAGTGGGCGGGCTTGTGCACACTCCAGGCCCCTGTGGGTCTCTCCAACGACCTCTCCTGTGAGGCTGGGAGTCTCTCCTGCTGCCGCCCCAAACCCTGCAGGCCTTTTCAATCAGAGGTCTGAGGCTTTATTTCCCCGCACTGGAGCGCTGGGTTACGAGGTCCGCTTTGCTCCCCGCCGTTGGTCCCGGTGTGTCTGTGCGAGAGTGTGGGGCCACGGGGTGCTGCCCGCCACTCTGCCTGCCCCGTTCTCCGCCACTCTGAGTCTGGCCCTCTCAGTTTATCTGTGCGCGAATGTGGGGCCGCAGGGTCTGCTAGTGGTCAGACTGCCTGCCCCTTTCGTCCCACACTCCGCCAGTCTTGGTCCCCAGTCTTGGTCCCGCCACGGCAACGAGAGTCCTCTCCGCCCCAGTGCCCGTCTACGCCCCTCCTACCGGTCTGGATGAATGTTTATTTTTGATCTACTTGGTGTCAGACTTCCTTGCTGTTCGATTTTCTGTCAGTTCTGGTTGTGCGAGGAGGCGCAGTGTGTCTACTTACTTCACCATCTTGGTTCTGTAGCACCTATTTCTTTTCAAGCTTTTGAAAATTAAAAAAAATGCTCCATTAACCCTAGACAATCAAAATTTTCTTTAGGTTTTCAAGTATTGTTAGCATCTGTAAATCTCTTTCACTTAAGGAAATATTCTATCTTCCCATTCACTCTACATGAGTCCAGTACAGTTTCACACTACAAAATCTTCAGGCTCTACTGCTTCGACATATTTTACTTTTTTCCATTCTGTTTCTTTCTCATTCTTTACAATGGAGTTTTATTGGAAGCCATTTTTAATTGTGGACTTGAGGAGCTATTATTCACTGTTTCCCAGCACAGATCTGGGTCTGTTTTATGTAAGATCTCATGATGGGAAATGGGGAGCTGTGTAAAAGACTGTTACAAAGTCTTGGGGTTTGGGATAGGTTGTAATGCAGCAATAGATAACTTGACACTTAAATATTTATATTCTGTATAACAAGATAACCAATGAAAATAAAAATTAAGTCAGTTGAGCCCTAGCTGGGTTGCTTAGTTGGTTGGTGCATTGTTCAGTACACCAAAAGGTTGCAAGTTTGAACCCTGGCCAGAACCCATACCTAGGCTGTGGGTTCCCCGATCCTTGGTCAGGGTGTGTATGGGAGGCAACTGCTCAATGTTTCTTCTCACCTCTCTCTCTCTCCCCCTCCTTTCCTCTCTGAATGTTAAGCATTTTGTGAATGTTGTGTAATTTAAGCCTGATAACTCTTGGTGCTCCCAAGTGCTCCCATTCATAATTTTCAGCAACATGACAGCGGCGGTGGACGTCAAACGTGTAGGATAAAGATTCGGAGCGAAGATACTTCAGCGACCTGAACGCTGTCCGTATTCCAGAACCCTGGGAGGCCACCTGAAAGAGGCCGCGCTAGTCACAGAACTTTGGTTCAGACGTTCTCAGGGTGGCCCATACGGCGGGGCCCGCATAAAACCATTAGGAAATGGGATGGAAAGGGTGGTGTAGGGTCTCTTGACAGTGTTTTCTTTCCGTGGGAACCCACGTGCTCGCCGCGGGGGAAGTTCCACCTAGTGAGGCCTGTGCTCCAGATACCGCACGCCTGGTGCTGACTTAACGCGACCCGACTGCGTAGGGCAAACCCTGAGCAACGCGGCAAGCTCGAGGCCGTGCAGGCTCGGTCCGCTTCGCAGAGAGGAGGGAAGATCCCAGGACCCTCATCTCACTACAGTGAGAAAAGAGTCCCTCAGAAGCCTCCCCACGCCGCTCCCGGGACAGGCTCTCTGGACTCAGCTAAGGGGTCGCCCCCAACAGCTCAGGTGCCCACGGAGGCCCGCGCTTCCCTCCAATTTCGCGAGGGCGAAAGGGGCGGGCCCAGGCGCGGAAGCCCCGCCCCCGCCCGCGCGGACTGCCGGATTCGCCCCGCCTCCTCTTGAACGCTGGCGGCCCCTCTTCCTTCTGCGCCACAGGCCTTGGCGGAGGCCCCGGTTTCGGGTCGCGCCGCGAGGCTCGCGTGGGTGGCATCGGGCACGGGTCCCGGCGCTACGGAGAGCGCACCCTCCACCCCGCGAGCGGCGGCCGCGGAAGTGACGTGTGTACGGGCAGGAGCTTGTTTGAATCGGTTCCCGGGTGATCCTCGCGTTTGCCGCGGTTCTGCCACCGCCGCGGAGGGTGGGGCTGCAGCGCGCCGGGGTGGAGGCCTCTCGCCGCCCCGGGGACTGGAGCTGAGGGCGCCGCGCGGAGCCTGAATCTGGGTCCTCTGAGCGCGGCGGCGTTAGGCGCCGGCGCGGCTGTTTTTTTCTCCTCTCCCCCAATATGGCAGCGGCAGGCGGCGGCGGCGGCGGGCCTTCTGTGGGGACGGGAGAGGGCGGCGGAGGCGACGGCTGCAGGAACGTGTACTTGTTTGACCGGCGCGAGAAGGAGTCGGAGCTCGGCGACCGGGTGGTTCAGGTCGGGGAGCGCTCGGACTTCTCGGAGTTCCGCGCCTCCGTGTGTCAGGTACGCGAATGGCCGAGGGAGGGATGCGCCGGAGGAGTTTGGGCTGCGAGAGTGACGGGAAACTCCAGTTTTCACTATAAGCAATAAACCTGTCACCCGGCCCTGGTCCTGAGGCTTTGGCTTCTCTCTCCCGGGTGCCCGCCATCTCCGTGTCCGGGCGACGGGAAGCCTAGGGCCGGCCCTGCACGGGGTGCGGAGCCGGCCCCCCTGTGGGCCTCCCTCTGCCCCGGCATTTCGCGGGGGCTCTCGCCGCCCAGAGTTTCTCGGGCTTAATTGGCCTTCGTACTCCAGTTGCGTCTCTTTCGTGTAGAACTTTTATTTTGTAAGTAAGAGAGAATTAATTATACCTGGCGGCTCTGTGAGGAGCGTTGCGATGCTTAAAAGTTGTGAAATGCCTGGAGTCGGTTTACTTCAGGTTCATTAAATGATGCAGTAATTCCCCGGGTCGCCCTGTCAAGGACTCGCGCCCGCCGGCGCTGGCTCGGTCCTGCCGTAGTGGGCACACTCGTCCGACCTGGTCTCGCAGGTGGAGCTTGCTTTCTGGTTGTCTGAACCCTGGTCCCTGGGAGCTCCTGGACTAACTCGGAAGGAGTCCGTGGGCGACTGCAGAACACCAAAGAAAGCAATGTATTGGTTGGCTTTAAAAGTTAAGGACCATGTGAAAGAACCAGCTTTGTCCTGTGAAGCGTTTTATTTATAAGAGGTGGTGATGCAGTCTGATAATGACATGCCCTGCATTAAGCAGATGAGGTTCTCGTTACGCTGTAAAGAACTCTTAATCTACCAAGGAAAACGAAGTTTCTGTGAAAGTGTTTTAACTTCAGTGGGCTGATGATTTAGGACTGTTTCAGAGACATAACTCTGTGTAGTGCTGACGCAAATGAAATCAAGAACCAGACAAGCAGCGTGAGAGCAAGGACTTTGATTTGTTCACAGCTGTATTCCCAGTGCCTAGAGCTGTGCCTGATGCATAGTAAATGCCCAAGTTGATGAATATTGTAATGACGAAAATGTATGAACTTGGAAGTTCTTTCTGTGCCTTGATGTAGCGGATTACCATGTGATTTAAGAGTGAATGAAAGAATGCTTGTCTGATGAGTGTTTTGTATCTAAAACTATCCCACAAAATGGAAAAATTTTATGTTTATTATTTTTATTGTAAAAACATCAGCAATATAAAGAAAATATGGAACCAGAGGGAATAAGTAAACCTTTATGCACTGTAAAATTTTATAACCACTGTTAACACTTGGGGTTATTTCTTTGGGGTTATTTCTTACCCCCCATTTTAAAAAAGTTTTAAATGTATTGGAGGTGACATTGAATAATAGCATTGTATAAGTTTCAAGTGTCCAATTATGTAATACATCGTCTGTTTATTGTGTAATGTACTCACCACCCAAAGTCTAGACCCTCATCTTAAAACATAACTGTAATGCATGTTTACTTTTCACTTAATATTGTCAGCATTTTTCTCTTTTAATGCACATTTTCATAATCAGAGTTTGAAATGGTCTGTTTAGTACTGCTGTTTACATAAACAAATCTCCTTTTTGTCAACATTTACATTACTTTCAGTTTTAAGTAGTGCCATGATAAACCTCTTTGAATGGGTAGTCTTTCATGTCATTTTCCTTGTTAGAGGAGGAGGCAAAATAGTGTGCTAAATTAAAGTTTTGCTTTAAAACTTGAACCAGGAAGTCTTTGTAGTGTCAAATTATTGTGGATCTTAAACTGTTATTTGGGGATAACTCACCTTGTGGAAAAAGGGAACAATCAAGAGGGAGGAAGAGGAAAGAGCAGATCTGGAAGAAACCCTTAGACCTGTAATAAGCAGCTATTGATTCACTTGAGACCTTGAGGCCTTGCAGAATCAAAGATTAGAAAATGACTCAATTGGCTATTCCTTAAATATGTCCAGACATTAAAGCCTTTGTATGTAGACCTTCCTCTCCAACCCCAGTTTTTTTTTTTTTCCCCAACCCCAGTTTTGAGGAAATGACTACTTTTTTGTTTGTATGGTTCCACTGTATCTTGTTACCCTACTGTGGCACTTATTATACCATCATACTTTCTTTAAAAATTGTATGCTCCTTGTGGGCAGGAGCCTTATGTAATAGTTTATAGCTATTTAATTAATCAATCTCTTCCTTCAGAAAAAATTTATACATAGGGTAAATTATGTTAAAAATTCCAAAGATGAAAAGAAAAATGGTATAAGGTAACAGATGTAGGAAAGAGTAGAATAGTAACCTGAGGAGAGTTAATAAGTGGGTGTTCATTCAATAGTATCTTACCTCAGTGCTGAACCATGAACTCAGCTTTGAGTTTCTTAGAGGTCAAAACAAAGAAAGAAAGGTAAATGATAGAAAATTCACAGTATCTATAGAAAAAATTCCTGCTGCTAGGGTAGCAAAGCTTTGATTTGAGCAGATTTCTCCCTACATTCCTCACAAATCCTGCATGGCCAAATGGACAACATCCTTAGAGATAGGAAAGGCTGCTGCTTGTCTTTTAATGCAAGGTAGGGTGTGTGTTATTTAGAGTGGTACAAGCTGCTTTAACCAGTTACCGCCCAAATTTTTGTAGACATTTTATGAGTGTTCCGGTCTGTGGGTGATTCAGGGACAGAAGCATTGGAAGGGTATGATATCTTGAATAAATGTGTAATATAAAAATATTTAATTTGTCCAATATCAGCTATAAAATATTAAGAAAAATTATAAATTCAAGAAATAATTTTTATGCAGAATTATAGGAAACACATACAAAAAGATAGCTTATTTGTTTTAATTGAATAATAGAATTATGGAAAGATTGAATGGAATAATTAGAAACACATTTCAGATGTACAACGTAGATCTTAAAAATGCAATTTGGCACATAGTTTTTCAGTAACTATAAAAACAAATTTCGTTCTACAGGATGCATAAGAACATAATCTAACAGTTAAGAAATTGTAGAAATAAAGTACTAATGAACTAAAAATGGAGATTACACAAAAACCTAATAAAGATCTGTAAAGACATTTTTTATTTCTGTTAAATAGAATCTTACCCCCATCAGTTTTTGTTCATAGCTTCATTTCTCTTGGGTTGCATAGGATATGGGAATCTTTAATTTTACTAAGTTATGCTAAATTGCTCTTAATGTGGTTGTGTTAATTTTCAGTCCTTTCAGCAATGTGTATGTGTGGTCCAATTTCCCTATCTGGAGGCCTATACTTTTTATTACTGGGACTTAAAAATTTTTACAGCCTCATGGGAATAATAATCGAGTTGTTTTCATTTCTCTGTTAACTAGTGAGAATGAGCATATTTTCATATTTTCTAGTTTATTTTTTCTTTTATGGCTTGCATTTTTTGTATATTTTCAGAAATCATTTTCTCTGTATTCTAAAAATTATTCCCCTGTTCTCCCTGAACAATTTTGGATTCATATGCAGCTGCTTTAATTGTCTTGGAATTTATTTTTGAGTATGTTGAGATGGGGGATTTTATTTTTACCTACTTCTATGAAGTTAACTATTTGTCCCAATATCATTTATTCAATAGTTTATTCTTTCCCCACCAATTTGTAATGTCACCTTTCCTATTTGCTAACCTCTCCACGTAAGTATGTGTGGATCTATTTCAGATCCATTCTCTCCCACTGGTCTATCATAGTATATTTTATATAGAAGTTTTTCTTATAAAAGCTTTAAATATAGAGAGAGCTAATAGTATAATGAACACAAATATACTCATCACTCATATTCAATATTATCAAGTATTTACCACACTAGCATAATTTTTGTCTTTTGTATCACATTCCAGGTCTTAGTTCACTTCATTCCTTATTATATATTTCAGCATGCATTTCTATTATCATACCACCAGAATTAACATTTTAAATACTATCTAATAGCTCCATATTTCGATTCATTGACTCAAAAATGTCTTTTTTATAGTTTGTTTGTTTAATTCAGGACCCCAACAGGGTTCTCATATTGACCTTATTTTTTTATGTTTCTTAATCTTCTAAAATTTAGAACATATGAGCAAAACTCTCTTCCCCCAGTGTCTTTAGTTTTCCCTAACATTGATCTGTTGAAGCAGTCAAGTAGGTTTTTCTTTAATATTTTACTTTCTGGGTTTGTCTGTACTCTTTTATGGTGTAATTTAGCTTGTACTATTTTCATACACCTATAAATTAGGAGTTATTTTTAAAGACTGTAATCAAGATTTAGGTTCAACTTCTTTGGGGTGGGGGCGCAAATCTTCATAGGTGGTTCTAGTACTTCATATTACATCACATCAGGAAGTATGTAATACATGGATATTTCATTCACTCTTAGCACTGCTAAAATTGAATTAGTGGGATTCAGGTGGTTTCAGCAGAATCCTTCCATAATAAAGTTTTGATCTGATGGTATATCCATTGGGTGATGTTACGATTGCCACTCCTCCTGTATTTATTAGCTGACATTCTTTAAAGAATGACTTTGCCCACCCTGACTGGCGTGGATCAGTGAATTGAAAGCTGGTCTGCAAACTGAAGAATGACTTTGCCTCATCAAGTAGAGCTATTTGCTTAACCTGAACTACAATTGATATAAGAAAGCAGGATAAATGCTTTATTCTTTTCCTTTAACATGTCTGTATTCAGAATAAAGAGATGATGCCTTAGTTTCAGTAGTGACTAAGGGTTTTTAAAGACTTGAGTATCATTAGTCTACATATTTTTAGTAGTTTTCTGTTGTAAGGTTGGTCTAGATTGACAGTCCATTATTACCTGAAGCAGAAGTCAGTCTTTACTCGGTTTGTACATTGTTGTTATCTAATTTTATAAAATGCCTGTGTCTTTTAATTTTAAATATGTATACAATTTTAATAAAAACTAACTTATTTTTTTAATTCTCATTTTTTGGTTTATTGTGAAATTTTAGTATTTTATGTGTTCATTGGTCATTTCTTTGGATTTTTCTGTTTTTATTGTTTAATTTTTTTGCTCTTTCTCTTTGATGATCTTCATCTTTATGTATGAAAGCTTTTTTTTTCCTAAGGATGCTAACTAACTATGTCTCCTCCTCTAATTAGCCTTAAGTTTTTAAAGTTGTTCTTTCGGAAAGGGTTAGAATAGATATAAAGAGGCTTTACTATCTGCATAGCATGACTATTTTTATCTCAGTGTTATAAAATGTTAAACTCTATTTTCTTTTAGTACTTTTGTTTTTATGTATTTTAATATTTAATGTATATGAACATGTTCAATGTTAATAAATTTACCTATATATTGACTTGAAATGAATTCTTCTGGGAGGAGCGTGCTGATATTAAAACTTTTCCAAAATATCTCACCTATTCCCTTATGGTCAGAGGTGGCATATAATAGAAAAAAACAACCTTGTTAAGCAAATAATTTATAGATAGATTTGTACTTAACTATGAAAAGACAAAATTTAAAAATATTAAGACTTAGACAAATAAATGTAGCCATTGTTACAAGATTATAATATACTATCGGTATTTTAATTTTTTATAAACTTCATTGTTATATTTATTTCTTTTGTGTAATAATTGATTTTATTTCTATTATTTTGGATAGACACTTGGCATTTCACCTGAGGAAAAATTTGTTATTACAACAACAAGTAGGAAAGAAATTACCTGTGATAATTTTGGTAAGCAATGTTAAGTTTATGCTTTTATATTTAATATGTTCTAGTACATTGTAAAGCAATAACTATTTGATTATATAGATAGACATCTAAAAACTATTGATGATTTTGGTTACTTTGTTGGGGTGAGGGAGGAAACTGTCTATATGTTCACAGTTTGTGCAGAGGTTCTATTTTTCAAGCAAGATTGTAGAAAAATACTTGCCATCAATTATGGCTATAGAAGATGAGACCTTATTCAACACTTAGCCACAGGCCTTCCGTGTATGCCCTCAAGAGGCTAATTCTCTTTTAACAAACTTGGATTCTTCCGTTATCTTTTTTTACCTAGTTGGATTCTAAGACCTGCCAGTATTTCATACCTGATTTCCGTTTGAATTTATCCATTCTTCTCCTTTCATGTTGATACCACTCTAATGTAGTTCCGCATCTCATTTTCTGTGATATTTTAACTTACTAAGAATTGAAGGTTTCAGATGCATGGAAGTATTTGGGCCTATTCAACTGATATTCTTAACAAAACACAACTGAATTTATAGATCAAGTCATTATTTGGGGGTTTGCTAGTACCATCTTTAAAGATACTTCATAAATACAATTTCCATATTTAAAGTTAATAAATTCATGTGTTTCTGATTCTAGCTTTGTATTTAAGATATTACCTTTTGATTACAGATGAAACTGTTACAGATGGAGTTACGCTATACCTTCTACAGTCAGTCAATCAGTTACTACTAACAGCTACAAAAGAACGAATTGAATTCCTGCCTCACTATGACACACTGGTTAAAAGTGGCATGTATGAATATTATGCAAGTGAAGGACAAAATCCTTTGCGTAAGTATTCCATTTTACTAATTTTGTCAAACTATTACTCTCCTTTATCCTCTGATTACCTGTCCCATTCCTTTACTTTAAAAAAGCTTCTCATTTGTCCTAGCCTGGTGGCTCAGTTGGTTGGAGCATCATCCTGTGTACCAAAAGGTTGCAGGTTTGATTCCTGGCCAGGGTACATAACCTAGGTTGTGGGTCAGGGGTGCGTACAGAAGGCATCTGGTCGATACTTCTATCTCATATTGATGTTTCTCTGTCTTTCTAAAGTCAATAAAAACATATCCTCAGGTAAGGATTAAAAATAAATAAATAAACAAATTAAATAATTCTACTTTTTTAGAAGACTGTGACAAGTTATTGTGAGCTTCCTTACTTCAATCTATTCATCACAGTATAATTCTTTTTCTGCGTAAGTCATCTTACCTCATAGTAAAGATCCTCTCAATTAAAAAAAAAAAACTTTAAAGATTTTATTTATTTATTTTTAGAGAGGGGGAAAGGAGGGAGAGAGAGGGAGAGAAACATCAGTATGAGAGAGAAATATCTATCAGTGTGTCTTTTACACTGCCCGACTAGGGACCGAACTCACAATCCAGGCATGTCCCCTAACCAGGAATCAGACTGGCAACCTTTCAGTTTGTGGGACATGCCCAACTGAGTCACACCAGTCAGGGCAACACACCTCTCCTTTAGAACTAACCAAGGTATTAGAATTCATTCCCTTTCAACTTACAAGAGATACTGTATCAAACATTTTTTTATCTCATGTATACTCTCCTCTCTGATTAATTCGTCCTCGCCTCCTGTAGACCTCTCCCAACTGAGAAAATCATTACCTTGTAAGGTTGTGTAGTTGAACTGTCTAAACAGTTTGTGTTCTTGTCTCCATTTCTTTATTTTTTTTCTTCCACCTTTACCACTTGCCAGTTTTTATCTTACCTTTGAATTGTTTGCTAATGATTTTTATAAATCAGTTGATTTAGAGAATCTTTTCTGTTCGGGCCCTGCTAAAATGTTTAATGCTACTTAGATGTTTATTATTAACTTTCTTACTAAAATATGTTTTTATTGTATTTGCATACAGTTTGTAGGAAATTAGAAAACATAGATGAGCAAAAAGAACATAAAGAATATCCATATCTCAACCATCCACATATAACCACCCCAGCACTTTGGTGTTTTATCACTTCAAATCTTTTCGTATTGTTTGGTGTTTTTTCTATTTTAGTGGTTTTAGATAATGCTTACTATTTTAACTTTCGTTTAAAATAAAATGAACATCTTTATTATATGTCAATATATACTTGGTTTTAGTGGTTAAACACTATTTAGATAACAATATACTGAAGTGTTCTATTATTAGATATTAGGTTATTTCAGGTATTTTTTTCTTCTTTGCAAATGACTGAATATTCTTGTGGAAATTTTAGTGCATATTCTTACCTTAAGTACTACTAATATATTACTGCTATTGCCTGCAGTACCAGGCACTGTAGTATTTTATGAGCATTTATGAGCATCTTCTCATTTGATTCTGTGTGGAAGCTAATGTTAGGTAATAACCCTATTTTGCAGAAGAACAGAGGCTAAAAGATTTTAGGTTACTTGCCAAAGGCCAGATGTAGTGTTGAGTTAGGATTTGAACCCTAGCAGAGTGACTTCAGAGCTTGACTCATAACCAGTATATTTATTATTTCTGACATTGTTCTTTTCATACAAAAAAAGCTCTTTTTTCTTCAATCTTAAAAACATTGTAGTCTTACATCTTCCACCAGCTACTTCCCAGACTTTTGCTCCTGTTTATATTAAAACTTCCCAAAATAGTTGACTATCTTCACTGTTAGTGGTCTTCTTCCATTCTCTCTTATTCACTCTCCTGTACTTATTTTTTTATGGTTAACAGCGACTAAATTCAGTGATCAATTTTTAGTTCTCATTTTACTAAAGGCATTATTTAACATACTTTATCACTACTTCTTTGATATAATTTTCACTTGGCTTTTTAGAGACCCCACACTATATTCTACCACAGACTGCCTTCTGTCTTCTCTTCTTTCCCTACCCTTTCTTTTTAATTATCGAGATATAACTGGCATATATCCCTAACCTTCTTAATGTTAAAGTGCCTCAAGGCTTAGTCCTTGATTCCTTTTCTCCTCTTATTTCCTTACTTGGTGATCCCACCCAATCTCATGGCTCCAAATACCATTTTTATGGCAGTGACTCCCCAATGGAGGTCCTGAGAAATGGTCATTTTTAGTTAAATATTGAAAATAATGACAAACTTACTCCTAAATTCCAAATTTTGTCTATCCAGGAACTGTTTGTGTGGAATCTCCACTGGAATATATAAGATGAGAACCCAAATCAGTTCACTGATTCCTGTACTACATATACTTTTCCCATTCAAATGCCCTAACCTTTCAGTTGCTAAAGTCAAAAATCAAGTTGATTCTTCTTTGTCTCATACATTTCATTCATTCTGTCAGAAAATCCTGCTGGCACTGTCTTCTGTCTTTATCTAGAAATGACCATTTCTTACTGCTTCTATAGTTAACACTAGGACTGAGGCACCCCATCATATCACCTAGATTATGCGCTGGCCTCCTAATTCATCTCTTCCCATGCCTGTACACACAAAGGTTGAGAAGTCAAATTGTGTCATTTTTCTACCCAGAACACTTATGGTTCCCATTTCATTAACAGTAAAGGCCAAACTCTTTACAATTGCATACATGACCTTAGCAGTTCTATTTTATACCTCTCTGACTTTGTCTTCACGACTCCTCTTGCTTGTTTAATTCCACTCTGGTGTCAGTTTTATTCTCAGCTTAGTGCCCTCTTCTTGGAATGCTCTTTCACTAGAGAGCCCATCTCATTTCCTCACCTCATTCAAGTGTGGTTTATCTGTTACCTTCTTAACAAAACTTTCCTTGATCACCCTTTTAAAATTGCAACTGCATTTCCCCTGTGCCTTTAGTAATTTTTTTACCTCTTTTCTCTGCTCTTTCTTTTCTCTATAGCATATACCACCTTCTAAGAGCTAAAGAATTTACTTATTAATTAAGATTATATTTGATTTCCCACCTTCTTCCACTTGAGTTTTAACTCCATGAGAACAAGATTTTTGTCTGTTGTGTTTAGTTCAGAGAACAATGCCTGGCAAATAGTGGGTACTTAAATGTTTGCCTGTTGAATAAATCTTTAATTCTTTCTTGGGGATCAATTTCTAAATGTACAATCATGTAGTCAATAGGTATACTCATTTCTATGACTTTCCATATAGATTAATTACCTTCCAGATTGATTTTACCAGTTTTCATTCCCACCATCATTGTGTGAATAAGTAGGGAATCTCATTGTTTAAGCCCTTGCTCTGATTTTTGTGACTTTATGTTATATTCCTGGGTATTTCCTTACTTCTTTCCTTTGCCTTTGCTGTTGCTTCTGGTTATTCTTGACTATATGCAGGGCCAATGCTAAGTTGAACATCAAGTTGGTTGTGTAGTAGGACATCAATAGCAGTTCTGTGTGAGTAAATCAGACATGTTTTACCATTTGGCAAGTTGCTGTTAGTCATATGATTTCTGTATCTAAATTACCTCTTAATAGACACTTTTATAGTTGCTTTGTATATCCCTCCTTATCTCTATATGTGCTTACTTTTGACTTCCACATGATGTAATTATATACCACAGAGTACTATTTGATTTTTATGGTTAAAGTCGTGTGTTCTTATGTCTGTATGTCTGTCTTTATGTTATAAACTCCTTGAGGCCAGGAATCATGGCTGACTGACTCATGCCAAATAGTGCTATACAGGTACTGTTGGATGACTACTTTTTTATGCTGGTATTAATTGGTGATGATGCCTTTAATTATGTGTTGCATCGTTAGAATCAGGATGATACTTTAATTCTAGTTCTTTGGAAAATAAAAGTGATGGCTTAAGGTACTTCAGAGTTTTTTCTACTTTGAACTTTAATGTGAAGTGCTTGAGAGGGAAAATTTAAAGCAATAATATTTTCTCATTCTTTTCCAGCATTTGCTCTTGCAGAATTAATTGACAATTCATTATCTGCTACTTCTTGTAACACTGGGATTAGAAGAATACAGATTAAATTGGTAAGACAATAATGCCATTAATCAATTTACCTTTTCCTTTTATAAAAGTAGTACAACTTCATTGGAGAAAAATGAGAAAATAAAGATAAATTAAAATAGAAATAACTATTTGATATCTCTTCATCCATTGTTAAAATTTTTCATGTGCCCTTTTTTCATTGTATATATATATGTGTACATAATGTGATCATAGTATACATTTTGGTTTTTTGTGATCTTTTTCTTAACCATAACTACATTGCCATATCATGCTTATTCTGCCATTTAATATCATATTGCTGCAGGTTGGTTTATTGACTATTACATAAGTTATAATATAAAAGATAATATAAATTTACCTATTATTGAACATTTAGGTTTTTTCTATATTTTAAGCAATGCATTGTAAGCAATGCTGGCATGATGAGCATCCTTACAGGTTTTTGTACAAATCTCTGATTAATTCTTCAAGATAAATTGTAAGAAATGAAATTTCTGGATTAAAGGACTTGAAGAATTCTATGATTTTTAATTCATACAGCTGAAGTGCCTTTTAGAAAGCTGTATTAATTTACACTTCCACCAGAAATGTATGAGTGAGCCCACTGAATCACTTTTTCTCTCTTTAACTTTCCATGTTTTTAATATTGATGTGACTTTTCCTGTCTTTTTCAACTTATTTTATTTTATAGCATTTTGATGAAACACAAGGAAAACCTGCTGTTGCAGTGATAGATAATGGAAGAGGAATGACCTCTAAACAGCTTAACAACTGGGCTGTGTATAGATTGTCCAAATTTACAAGACAAGGTGACTTTGAAAGGTTAGAAAACCTTACTCACTTTTTTTATGGGCAGTTGGGTATTTTAATAAGGATAAAAACTCATTATTTATACATAATACTTTGGAGGTTTTGATGTTACCAGCATATTTATTTAGATTTTTATGTTATAGAATTTTTATGATCAATGCTTTGTTTAGAAATAGTCAAAACATAAATTATGTTGTGCCCTTCCATTGAACAGTTGTTTTTACGTTTTCTGAGGTATGTAGAAATTTTGTTGATATGTTGAGTACTTTCAGGCTTTTCACTCTTACTAAGTTTAATGAAAGCTGCGTAGCCTCTAGAGAAGTAGAATGGATTGTAAATAGGCTTTAGAAATCACCTAACACCACTTTAATGCCACTTTTAAAATGGGTAATGCATGTAGTTCGATTGAGCTCTCTGTTGCTCTTTTAGGGGTCTGTGTTACGAAACATTCACAGCTGTCATGGAATAGAAGCTAGTCAGAAGTTTTCTATCAGAATGTGTTTGTAAAAATATCCTGAATGACAATGTCGTAGAGGAAACAAAATGTACTAGAAACTGTCAGGGATATAAAGATTCAGGCCCTTGGGATATTAACTCAATTCTAATAAGCAATGATCCATAAATCTTTTGCTGTCTTAAGCAATGTTGTGTATTTTAGGGAACATACTTGGGAAGAGTCTGTTGGTATTCTTGTGTAAGTAGTTGATATTTTTGTTCAAGTCCTGTTTTTGCTCTTTGCTGTCAAAGAAAGTCACCCAAATTTAAGGATTAATCTAAAAAATATGTTAAAAATTAATGTAGTTAGTATATTTACTATCTTATTGCTGAAATTTTAGTACCCTTAGAATTTTCATCAAGTTTGTAAAGACTTACAGTGTTGTGGTGAAAGGCAATATAGTGAAGAACAAGGGCTCTGGAATCTTTCTTTTAGCCTGGCTTGATTTCTAGCCTTACTTAATTGTATGACATTGGTCAAAGTACTTCCCTTTGTCTCAGTTTACATATCTGTAAAATGGGGATAATACCTCATAAGGTTTTGTGAAGAACAAGTGAGTGCCTGGCTTATGGTAAGCAATCAATATAAGTTATAATTTTAGTTATTATTTCTTATTCTTGGCCTCAGACTTTTCTACAACCATTCTTTTTCACTATTTTTGTGAGTACATCTTCAAGGATTTATAAAATAGCTATAGAAAAGGATAAAAATATCCTCTGTACGTGAAGGGGAAAGGGAACAGATGGTATATTGGACTAAATGGTCAGAAAATGTAAAGAGGAGAAAGTAGTAGAGTCTATAGTGTATTAAAATTAGATCTTAACTGGATTAATGGGATATTGACTTTTTTCTAGATTTTAGCCCAATACCAACTTTTAAACTTAATCCAAATGCTAGGGAAATTTTGTTTAATTTTGGTAGAAATCTACCTGTTGCTGGTTTTTTTCTCTAGCTTTATAGATATTGTGTCAGTAAACAATCAGGTGTTGTTATAGTTATTATTTAATCATACTGCCCTTGAGTCCAGAAACAGTTCTTGACCCACTCTAATTTCTATTAGTATCAGATGTATTCCCTCACTCCTCTAGCATCTGCTCCTATAGAAGAAACTGTCAATTACTCAACTGCTTTAAATTTCATTTCCACTGGATACAACGATGGGTATCATAGGATACAGACTGTGGAAGAAAAGGAAGGACATCCTAAAAGTACGAAACAGCTGTCTTGGCCTGTAGCTTCTGTTGTAGTGGAGAGGAAATCAGAAGTAAACACACACAAAAGTTATAATCATTTCAGTTATTGATAATTGCTGTTAAGACAATACTGAATAATATGTTAGAACCCAATGGCCATCTCCTTTAGGTAAGGTGAATAGAGAAGTCAGTGTCCTCTTTGAAGTTATATTTGACTTGAGGCTTGAAAGAAGAAAATATTTGGAGGCTGCAGACATTCCATCCTAGAACCATGGCCCAGTTTGTCTGTAACCTTGCGGAGAAGCGCTCCCTTTTATCCCCCATGCTGGTAAACACTGCCGTGACTTATTCAAACCATTGATTGCCTACATTTTGGTACTGTGCTAAGGTTGAGCTGGCTCCTCCAACTTCTGCTGAGATCTGTACAGGTATTCAAACTTAAAAAAAGTCAGTAGTGCTCAAACTGATAGCCTCAAATAGCTCACAGTTAAGGAAGCTCTCTGAAAAGTTAGGTGGCCACTGAGGTGTGGATATGGCTTTATGTTGGCAAAGTTATAGGCAAGTGTGGCATTATTGGCCATAATCTTTGAAGACCAGTCTTTAACATCTGTTTGTTGTGGGTTTATTATTTGAATGTTCTTGGACCACGAGTGATCAAAATGGCATTTGAATAAAAAAATGTCAAAATCAGTGTGTTCTATATCAGCCACTGCATAGAAAGATCACAATTTCTCTTGTTATTAGATTGGATTGTCTTTTGCTTTAATAACATTAATAGAGCTCTAAGTGCATGTCTTTGCTTAGCCTTAAAATGAAAAGCATGTATGCGAATATACCAACCCTGTGTGTGTATGTGTGTATGGATAAAATTTTAATTTGAAGGTTGGAAATATGATATTTTTCTAGAAAAGTTGAGGAAAGCCCTGGAGAAAACTAGAACTTGTTACAGTAGTTAAAGAATAAAATTTGCATGGTTACTCTTTGATACAATCAGAGAAAGACCTTTTTGACAATACCTGTGTCTGTAAATGTTGGGATAATTGGTGGTATTCTAAATCTATCTTTGTGTCCTGAGTGGTGGTAGCTTAGTTTGTTGGGCTTTGTCCCACAAAGCAAAGGGCCAGCCACAGGTTTGATTCCCTGTCAGGGCACATGCCTGGGTTGCGGGCCTGGTCCCTGGTTGTGGTATGTGCAAGAGGCAACCAGTTGATGTTTCTCTCACACATCGATGTTTCTCTCCTTCTCTTTCTCCATTCCTTCCCCTATCTAAAAGTAAATAGTAAATAGCATTTAAAAAAAAATAGATATGTGTCTTTGCAACTAACATCTTTAATGCCAAGACAGTGAATCAGAGCCATGACCTACATTTTTTATCTAATTTTTATTATTAGATTAAAAATCTATTATTATTAATCTATCTGGTGTTCTGATTTTTAGGACCTATCTTTGCTAAAATAAAATACCCCCTGGATGTTTAAACAGGGTTATAATTTAGTATCATACATGGATCTAAAAGTTTATTATGTTTTAAAATAAACGGAAGTATTGGTTATCAGAAGGAGGAGAAGAAAATACTCAAATGAAGACCTGGTCGGGGGAAGTGTATTCCTAGTAGAGGGAATATCAGCAAACATAGAGACCCTGAAATTGTGATCAGTTTGTTTTGTTTGATAGGTGGAAAGGAGACCGGTATTGTTAGAACATAATACATGAAAGGGAAAGTAGCGGGAGATGACGTGAGAGTCTAATTTGACAATATTCTTTATAATTCTCACCTTGGTATTACCCTTCCCTCTACCCTTTTTATTTTGAAAAATTTCAAGCTAACAAATAAGTTGAAAGGATAGTACTAGATATGTCCTTTAAGCAATCAACATTTTGCCAGTTTTGTTATCTTCTATCTATATACACACAAACTCACACACTCTTACACTTTCTCTTCCAAAATCATTTGAAAGTAAGTTGAAATATCTCCTTCACAGGGAAGTTCTCATAAATAACCGTAATACCATTATCACACCCAAGAAATTTATCACTAATTCAAAATATCTCACATAATGTTCATATTTAGATTTTTTCCCTTTGTTGTGTCTGTCTCTCTGGTTTCTTTTATAATAATGCCTTGCATTTTTGTCATTAATAAAATTGTCTTTTCCCCTACAATCCTGGATCTCAGTGTTTCCTGAGCACTCTTCTTTTCTTCAATATTTTATAAAGAAAATATTGAAGAAAAGAATGTATTTTGAAACAGAGAAGTTGAAATTGAATACCCAGATAGTCATAATCAGTTTTTACCATTGACAGTTGCTTTACCACATATCTATTTATCTCACTAACCTTCAATTCATCTTAATTTTTGATGTAGTTCAAATAAATTACAAATATCAATAAACTTTCTTTAATGTTTAAGCATTGATATCATTATCTACCATTCAGTTTTGTTTCTTTTGAAGTAAAATGCGCTTACAGTGAAGTGCTCACATCTGTCTTAAGTGTATCTTCATTGAATTTATTTTTTATGGTTATATAATTTATATACCTTAAAATTCACCATTTTAAAGTATACAATTTGTGATTTTGTATATAGTCACAAATCATCATTACTAATTTCAGAACATTTTCATAGCTCCAAAAGAAACCTTATAACAATTTGTAGTTATTACTTATCCATCTTCCTCTCCCCAACTTCTGGCAATCATTAATATACTTTCAATAGTTGTTAATCTATTTTTTTAGTTGTTTTTCTGGGGATTACATTTAATACTTTAAATGTAATCTAAACAATTTAGTTTAGATTAATGCCAGTTTAATATCAGTAATATTTAAAAACTTGAATGTATAGCTTTATTCCTTTCCCACTTCTTTGAATTATTATTTTTTGTATTACCTTTATACATTATAATCTTTTCAACACGGTTTTATACTTACTGCTTTATGCAGCTATCTTTTAAATCAGAAGCATTATAAATATTAGATTTATGCTGTCTTGTCTACTTATCTATATATAGTTACCTCTACTTTTTATTTCTTCTTTTTTGCAAGTTACTTTCTACTGTCCTTTCATTTTTGCCCCACTCTACATAATAGCTAATTTGGGATGTAGCTAATAATAGAGTCTCTCAGTTTTTATTTATCTGGGAATGTCTTAATCTCTTCTTCATTTTTAAAGGTTATTGTGCCACAGAAAGAATTCTTGGTTGACAGTGTTTTTCTGTCAGCACCTTGAGTATTTTAGCCCACTGCTTTCCTGGCTCCATGATTTCTGATGAAGAATCAGCTGTTAATTTATTTTTAACTTTTTTTTTATTGTTGTTCAAGTACAGTTGTCTCCATTTCCCCCCCCATCATTCCCCCACCCCAGCCATCCCCACTTCCCTCCCTTGAGCCTACCCCCCTTTGGTTTTGTCCATGTGTCCTTTATACATGTTCCTGAAAACCCTTTCCCCTTTTTACCCGCATTATACTCTCCCACCTCCCCTCTGGTTACTGTCAGTTTGTTCTTAATTTCAGTGTCTCTGGTTATATTTTGCTTGCTTGTTTGATTTGTTGATCAGGTTCCACTTATAGGTGAGATGATATGGTATTTGTCTTTTACCTCCTGGCTTATTTCACTTAGCATAATGCTCTCCAGATCCATTCATGCTGTTGCAAAGGGTAGGGGCTCCTTTCTGCTGTGTAGTATTCCATTGTGTAAAAGTACAACAGTTTTGTGAGCCACTCATTTACTGATGGGCACCTAGGTTGCTTCCAGCACTTGGCTATTGTAACTTGTGCTGCTATGATCATTGGGTTGCATAGGTTCCTATGCATTGGTGTTTCAGGGTTCTTTGGGTATAATCCAAGCAGTGGAATATCCAGGTCAAAAGACAGTTCCATTTTTAGTTTTCTGAGGAGATTCTGTACCGTTTTCCACAGTGACTGCACCAGTCTGCTTCTCACCAGCAGTGCACTAGGGTTCCCTTTTCTCCACACCCTCTCCAACACTTGTTTGTTGATTTGTTTGTGATGGCCATTCTAACTGGTGTGAAGTGGTATCTCATTGTGGTTTTAATTTGCATCTCTCTGATGGCTAGTGATGCTGAGCATCTTTTCATATGTCTCTGGGCCCTCTGTATGTCCTCCTTGGAGCAGTGTCTGTTCAGGTCTTTTGCCCATTTTTTAATTGGGTTGTTTTTCTTCCTGGAGTGGAGACATGTGAGTTCTTACGTATTTTGGAGATCAAGCCCTTGCTTGTCCAAGGTATCATTGGCAAATATGTTTTCCCATACTGTTGGTTCCCTTTTCATTTTGCTAATGTTTTCTTTAGCCATGCAGAAGCTTTTTATTTTGATGAGATCCCATTTGTTTATTCTTTCCTTTATGTCCATTGCAATAGGGGACATATTGATGAAAATAATTACTGCGTCAAATATCTGAGGTTTTGTTGCCTATGTTCTCCTCTAGGACTTTTATGGTGTCACAACTTATATTTAAGTCTTTTATCCACCTTTAATTTATTTTGGTGTATGGTATAAGTTGGTGATCGAGTTTCCTTTCTTTGCATGTAGCTGTCCAGATCTACCAACACTATTTGTTGAAGAGGCTATTTTTGCTCAATTTTATGCTTCTGCCCACTTTGTCAAATATTAATTGACCATAGATACTTGGATTTATTTCTAGGCTGTCTCATCTGTTCCATTGGTCTATGTGTCTGTTCTTACAGCAGTACCAGGCTGTTTTGATTACAGTGGCCTTGTAATAGTTTGATACCAGGTATTGTGATCCCTCCTACTTTGTTCTTTCTGAAAATTGCTGTGGCTATTCGGGGTCCTTTATGATTCCATATAAATTATTGAAATGTTTGTTCTATATCTGTGAAATATGTCATTGGTACTTTAATAGGAATTGCGTTGAATCTTTAATAGGGATTGCGTTGAATCTATAAATTGTTCTGGGTAGCATGGACATTTTGATGATGTTAATTCTTCCAATCCATGAACATGGTACATGCTTCCATTTGTTTGTGTCTTCCTTAATTTCTTTTTTCAGTGTTGTGTAGTTTTCTGAGTAGAGGTTTCTTACCTCCTTGGTTATGTTTATTCCTAGGTATTTAATTTTCTTGTTGCTATATCAAATGGGATTTCTGATTTCTGTTTCTGATATTTCATTGTTGGTGTACAAAAATGCCTTTAACCTCTGAATATTGACTTTGTATCCCGTTGTTTTTTGAAACTCACTTGTTAGGTCAAGTGGTTTTTGGTAGAGTCTGTAGGGTTTTCTGTGTACACTATCATGTCATCTGCAAACATGACAGTTTTGCTTCCTCTTTTCCAATTGGGATGCCTTTATTTCTTTTTCTTGTCTGATTGCTGTGGCTAAGATTTCCAATACTATGTTGAATAGAAGTGGTGAAAGCAGACATCCTTGTCTTTTTCCTGATTTTAGTGGGAAAGATTTTAGTTTTTGCCCACTGAGTATGATGTTGGCTGTAGGTCTGTTATATATGGCCTTTATTATGTTGAGGAATGCTCCCTGTATTCTCACTTTGCTGAGTGTTTTGATCATAAATGGGTGCTGTACCTTATCAAATGCTTTTTCTGCATCTAGATATATGATCATGTGATTTTTGTCTTTCCTTTTGTTTATGTAGTGTATTACAATTATTAATTTGTGAATATTGTACCATCCTTGCATCCCTGGGATGAATCCCACTTGGTCATGGTGTATGATCTTTGCGATGTGTTGCTGGATGCCATTTGCCAATATTTTGTTGAGGATTTTAGTGTCTATGTTCATCAGCAATATTGGCCTGTAGTTTTCTTTCTTTGTTGTGTCTTTGTCTGGTTTTTGGATTAGGATGGTGCTGGCTTCATAAAAAGATTTTGGGTGTCTTCGGTCCTCTTGGATATTTTGGAGAAGTCTGTGAAGGATAAGGGTTAGCTCTTCCATAACTGTTTTGTAAAAATCTCCTGTGAAACCGTCCAGACCAGGGCTTTTGTGTGCTGGCAGTTTTTTAATTACTGCTTTGATTTTGTTAGCTATTATTGGTCTGTTCAGGCTTTCTGCTTCTTCATTTAGCTTTGGGAGATAACATTTTTCTAGAAATTTATCCATTTCACCTAGGTTTTCAAATTTCTTGGCATATAGTTCTTGGTAGTAATTTCTTACAGCCCTTTGTATTTCTGTGGTATCAGTTGTGATCTGCCCTCTTTCATTTCTGATTGTGTTTATTTGAGTCCTCTCTTTTTTTCTTGATGACTCTGCTTAAAGACTTGTCGATTTTATCTTTTCAAAGAACCAGCTCCTGGATTTATTGATTCTTAGAATTGTTCCTTTAGTCTGTATATCATTCATTTCTGCTCTTGGTTATTTCCTTCCTTCTACTTGCTTTGGGCTGTCTTTGTTGTTCCTCAAGTTCTTATAGGCATGGGGCTAGGTTGTTTATTTGAAATGTTTCTATCTTTTTTAGGTAGGCCTGTATCACTATGAACTTCCCTCTTAGGACTGCCTTGGCCGTGTCCCATAAGTTTTGGAGTGTTGTGAGTTAATTTTTATTTGTTTCCAGAAACGTTTTGATTTCTTCCTTGATCTCATTCTTAACCCATTCATTGTTTGATAGCATGCTATTCAACCTCCATGAATTTGAGTGTTTTGGAGTTTTTTACTTGAGGTTGGTTTCTAGTTTCAGTCCTTTGTAGTCAGAGAAAAATGTTTGATATGATTTCAATTTTCTTGAATTTGTTGAGGCTTGCTTTGTGTCCTATCATGTGGTCTATCTTTGAAAATATTCCATGTGCATTGGAAAGGAATGTATATTTTGCTTCTCTGGGATGACAGGTTCTATATATATAAGTTGAGTCCATTTGATCTAGGACATTGTTCAATGCTGCAGGATCTTTGCTAATATTTTTTTTTGAAGATCTGTCCATTGTTGACAGTGGAGTGTTAAAATCCCCTACTATAATTGTGTTGCTGTCAATATCTTTCTTGAAGTCCTCCAAGATTTTCCTTATATATTTGGATGATCCTATGTTGGGTGCATATATGTTTATAATGTTTATGTCTTCTTGATGGATTCTTCCCTTGAGTATTATGAGGTGTCCTCTGGGTCTCTTTTTATGGCCCTTGTTTTGAAGTCTGTTTGTCTGATATGAGTATTGCTACCCCGGCTTTTTTTCCCTGTCCGTTTGCTTGGAAAATTTGTTTCCAGCCCTTCACTTTCAGTCTGTATAGGTCTTTTGCCCTGAGGTGGGTCTCTTGTAAGCAGCATATGTGTGGGCCATGCTTTCTTATCCATTCAGCTATTCTATGTCTTTTGATTGGAGCATTTAATCATTTACATTTAAGGTGATTGTTGATACCAGGTACTTATTCATTGCTGTTTTTTTGTACCTGTGTTCCTCTCTCTCTCTCTCTCTCTCTCCCTTCCTTTCCTTAAAGCAGTCCATTTAGCATCTCTCTCAGAGCTGGTTTGGTGGAGGTGTATTCTTTTAGACTTCTTTTGTCTGGGAAACTACTTATTTAGCCTTCTATCTTGATTGAGAGCCTTGCTGGGTAAAATAGTCTTGGTTGCAGGCCTCTGTTTCTCATTACTTGGAATATTTCTTGCCATTCCCTTCTGGCTTGTAGCATTTCCAATGAGAAATCAGCTGCTAGTCTTATTGGGGCTTCCTTGTATGTTACTTCCTGTTTATCCCTTGCTGCCTTTAAGATTCTTTGTCTTCGAGTTTTGCCATTTTAATTATGATGTGTCTTGGAGTAGGCCTCTTTGAGTTCCCCTTGATTGGGACCCTGTGTGCTTCCTGGATTTGTGTGACTTTCTCTCTCATCAAATTAGAGAAGTTTTCCATCATTACTTTTTCAAACAGGTTTTCTATCCCTTGCTCTTCTTCTTCTTCTGATATCCCTGTTAAATGAATATTATTACATTTCATGTTGTCCTGTAATTCCCTTAACCCCTCTTCATTTTTTTCTGAGTTTTTTTTCCTTTTCTTGCTCTTCCTGGGTGTTTTTTTCTACCTTGTCCTCCAGCTTACTGATTCAGTCCTCTGCTTCATCTAGCCTGCTTTTGATTTCTACTGTGTTTTTCAATTCATAAATTGTATTCTTCATTTCCTCTTGGCCCTTGTTGATAGTTTCTATTTCCTTTTTCATGTTGATATAGTTTGTAGTGAATTCGTCATCGTTTCCCTGTAATTTTTGGTAATTCTGTGTGAGGTCATTGATCTTCCTTATAACCATTTATTTGAACTCAATATCTGATAGTTGACTTGCCTTTATTTCATTGAGTCTTGATTGTTGTTTGCTGGTTTTTGTTTGGGATTGACCCTCAGGCCACTCACTGTAAGGCGCAACCCTGATACTGGTATGTGAGCTGCCATGCAGGTGCAGTCTTGATGTGGCTTCTGCAAATCCTTGCTCATTAGGCTCCTCTTCAGCTAGCCTTTAGTTGGTTATTCAGGATGATTGTTTTCCCAGTGTAATTGTATTTAATTTTGGTCCTAGGAGTGAGTGCTAGATCCACCTGCTCACTGATATCTTGAAAACTCTCCATGCATTTTTTAAAACTACTGATGTCACTATATCATCATATTTGAAATGGGTTTATTGTAGACTACCTGTAGTTGGTTCATGTTTTTAATTCACTGTGCCAATTTTATTTAATCTGTTTGTACCATTATATTTATTGTAATTATTGATATACTATGACATAAGTATGTGATGTGTCAATTTTTCTTTGTCTTTCATTTCTCTCTCTTCAGACCTTCTTGTGGTTAACTTGAACATGTTTCAGTATACCATTTTCCTTACAGTGTTTTTGAGTGTGCCTTTATTTTGTTTTATATGATTGCTCGAGGGAATACTGTAGACATATATAACTTATTGGACATTATACCATGTAAATTTTATTGCAGAAATTTTAGCCAAATTACTTAAATTAACTCTCTCCCATTTATAGTTTTGTATTTTTAAGTATCACCTCTATATACATTGAGAACCACATCAGACAGTGTTAATTTGACTTCACCAGGCTAACATAATTTTTAAAAACTGAAAAAGAGAACAGTAGTATATTTTATTTGTCCATGTATTCATTTCATTGTTTTTTTCTTCAACCTTGTCTGATGTTAATAAAGCTACTGTAGCTCTGTTTCCATTAGTATAATGATATTAGTATAAATGATTTTTCTAGTCTTCTAACTTATTGTCTGTTTATATTTAAAGAGAGTTTATTTTAGGTAGCATATAGTTGAGTATTAAAATTTGACAATCTCTGTCTATTGGGATATTTAGACCAATTACATTTAATGTGATTATTGGTATTTTTGGATATGAACATACCACCTTTGTTATTTGTTTTTATTTTTTGTCATTTTTATTCCTGTTTCCTTTTTTCTGCCTAATTTCTCATAGAGTATTGTGTATGTATGTGATTCCATTTTATTTCCTTTGTTGTCTTATTAACTGTTACTTTGTTTTATTGTCTTACTGGTAACTTAGGGATTCATCCTATACATCTTTAATTTATAGTCTGTATCAAGTAGTAATACCATACTATTTATACATATAGTTAAAATATATTGTAACAGTGCCATCATTTTATTGTACACCATGTTGATCTTTGTGCTTTTGTTTTTATACACTTTGCATTTGATATATACTGTCAAAATCTAAGTTTATTCTACTTATTTTGCTTTTAATTAACATATCTCATCTATTATTATTTTTAGTGAGAACATTTAAGTTTTCTTTTTAGATTTCAGTTACACAATATAGTGTTATTGACTGTACTCATCATGGTATATATATTAGATCTTCAGACCTTATTGATCTTTCAGCTGAAACTGTGTACCATTTTACCAACCTCTTCCTATTTCCTGCACTCCCCAGCCCCAGTCAGCCAACCACTTCCCTACACTCTGTGTCTTTTTAACACTCCTTGAAAAAAAGTGTTAAAAAATATATAACATAAAATTTGCCTTTGTGACCACATTGAAGTGTATGACTCAGTGGCATTAATTTTATTCACAATGTTTTATATATATTACCATTATATATTACCAGAATTTTTCACCCTTGCCAAACTGAATGTCTGTACACATTAAATAATAACTCTAGTTTCAGCTGCTGATAACCACTATTCTACTTTCTGTCTCAATGAATTTGCCTATTCTAGGTTTCTCACTTAAGGAGAATCATACATTTGTCATTTTGTATTTGGTTTGTTTCACTTAGCATAATGTTTTCAAGATTTATCCATATTGTAGAATGTATCAGAACTTCATTCTTTTTTATGGCTGTACTATAGCTGTACCACATTTTGTTTTCCATCTGTAGGTTAATGGACACTTGGCTTATTTCTGACTGTTGTCTCTATTGTGATCAGTGCTGCTATGAACATGCATATATAAATCTCTGTTTGAGTCCCTGAGTCAATTTATATTTACCCACATATTTACTATTTCTGGTGGTCTTCATTCCTTTGTGTAAATCTGTCTAGTAACATTTTCATTCTTGTAGGTCTTTTAACAGTTTTATGTCTCAAGTTCTTGAAGAATTTTTCAACTTTGTATGTGTGATAAAATCTGTATTTCTCCCTCCCTCCCATTCTCCTTTAAAGGTATTTTTGCCGAGTATGGAATTTTAGGTTGAGTTTGTTAAAAATATCAGTATATACTGGCTTCCTTAGTTTATGATGAACAAGTTGTTGTTCTTTGTTTCTAAGTATGTGTTGTATGCTTTCTCCGACTGTTTAAAACATTCTTTTTATTGTTGGTGTGTGTATGTTGTGTGGTGTCAGGGTGTGTTTTTGTGTTAGGGGCAATGTAAGTGTGTGTGCATGGTGTGGTATGTTTTTATACTTTATTGGGGGTATTTGTATATGCATGTTTTTTTGTGTGGAGGCATTTTATGAGTGTTTTGTGGGGACAAGATTTGTGTCTGTGTTCTGTAGAGATGGGTTTGTATATGGTGATGCCTTTGTATGTTCTGAGGGAGCAGTAGTTTTTTTTGTGCTTTGCTCTGTAGGTGTAGTTTAACAGTGTCTTACCTGGTCGTTGTTGTCTTTATGTTATTTTGATTATGAATATATGTGATTCAGATTTTTTTATACCTTAAATTTATATCTTAAAATTAAGATATTTTTATCTATCCCATTATTTCTGTTTTGTTTTCTGTCTTTTTTAAAAAATTCATTGCATCATTTTGTTGATTCTTTTTACAATCTTGTTCCACCTTTTTTCTCTTTAATGTTTTTGAATTTGTATGTTTATTTTCCTGGTTGTGTTTTAAATTTTAAAATGCATATTTAACTTTGACTTCAAAAATCAAAATATCTCCCTCCTCCCATGTTAGAGAATTTAGAACACTTAGCTCTGACCACTTCCTTGCCAAGATAATACTTTTATTGTCTAGTATTTCAAGTCAGACTTTTTAGAAATCTCACAACTTATACACACCTTTTTTTTTAACAACACATTTAGAAAAAACATCTTAAAAATTAACTTTGTATTTACCATGTACCTTCCATGTCAAATTGCGCTTTTAGAAGCATTCCTTTAGAGCAAATTTCTTAATGGTAAATTCTCTTGGTTTTTATCTGTAAATTCTTCATTTAGCTCTAGTTCACAAATCTTGGTTGACAGATTTTTCTCTATTCACTTGGAGATTGTATTCCACCATCTTACATTGTTGCTTTCAAAGCCTGCTATCTTGTTTTATCTTGTATTACATCTCAGCCTGTTTCTAGTTCTTTGGTTTTTGGTGTTCACTGTGCTGTGGATTTCTTTTTATGTATCCTCTTTGGGCTCCTTTGGTCTGAATCTGTAGAGCCACATCTTTCAGTTGTTCAAGAATATTTGCAGCTATTATCTATTCTGTCCTCCCTTTCTAGAACTACACTTAAACTGTGTGAGATACTTTCAGTCATCCATGTCTTTTAGACCCACTTTGATTTTTTCCATTCCTTTTCTTTCTTTTGTTTCTTATCGGTAAGTTATTTCAATATATCTTTGTTATCTTCTCTAATTCTTCCCAGGTATGCCACATCTGCTTTCTGGCCTTTTCATTTAGTGTGATAGTGGTTACAGCCTCACTTATAATTCTCTTTATTTCTGATATTTGGCAAATGGTGTCCCTGGAGACTTTGTCTATATTTTGAGAACACAGGGATGCCTCCTCTCCATGTGATGCAGTAGGAGGTTTACTCAGAGCTCTTCATTTTTCATGATACATGGAAATAAGAATCTCTTTGCTACAGTTCCCATTATTCTTCACACTATATTTTAATGAGGTTTGAAGCAGTAAACAGTTTTGATGGGAAGATTGTTGAGGTACACATATGTATATATGTCACTGTTTACTACTTCAAAACTCATTTATATATATGTATAGATATTTATTTAGTCATGTTTGTTGAGAGATTTTGTGACTTACTAGGCCCAAGAATTGCATATCTTAGAGTATCCACGTGATACTAATGCAGATTTCTCGTGAATAAACTTTGAGAAACACTGGACTAGATGATGTCTTGATTTCTGGCTCTTAATTCTTTTACTTTTGAACAGGATATTATCTGACTTAGGGATCATTTAATTAATACTTAATCAAAGTGTTATGACAATTTCTTTTTGTAACTGAGTAGCTGGTTTAAAATCACTGCATTAATGTAATGTTTTATTTTAGTGATCATTCAGGATATGTTCGACCAGTACCAGTGCCACGCAGTTTAAATAGTGATATTTCCTATTTTGGTGTTGGGGGCAAGCAGGCTGTTTTCTTTGTTGGACAATCAGCCAGAGTGAGTAAAATTTCTTATAAATGAAAGTCAATCAAAATATTTTGAGGTTGATACTGTCTAAATGTGTTAACCAGTTTAACGTTTAGGAATTTTTAAAGTAATCTTTTTAATATTCAACAGATGATAAGCAAACCTTCAGATTCCCAAGATGTTCATGAACTTGTGCTTTCTAAAGAAGATTTTGAGAAGAAGGAGAAAAATAAAGAGTCAATATATAGTGGATATATTAGAAACAGAAAGGTATACTACATTTCAACTCATTAATTGTAAAGGTATTTGGATGGATGATAGGACAATAATTTTTTTCTAATTCTATCTAAGATACTAATGTTGCTTTAAGAAACGTTAAGGTATGGAGTTTTCAGGTTAAAATATTTTTATTCTTTTTTCTCTGTGAATAGCAAAAGTGATCATAATATGTTTTCTCAGGCTGGAAGTCTTCAGACAACAAGTTTTTTCATAAAGCTGAGTAATCCTCCTGGAAAGTGCTCATAAGATTGTAAACTTTTTTCCTTGCACTGAGTTTGAGTTTTTAAATCTTTGTGCTATAATAAGCACAGAACTAGAATAGAAAACAGTGATAGGATAATAGACTTTTAGGAAATCAGAGCTTTAGAGAAAGAAATGAGCTATTTATTTCTGTTATAAATTTGCTTTGATTCTCTTTTTAATAAGCAGAATGTTTTAATAAATTTGAATCTTGGTCATGTACATGATATTTATTGGAGTCATTAAATTTTTCTCCATTTGTAACACTTCAGAATTTTCAGTTTTAAAATCTTTATTTTAAAGTAATTTTGAGATTTTTAAGAATTCTTTTCTGAGTCTGAAACAAACTGCAGACATTTTGTAGGAAAATGTACATAAGTAAAAATAGTTTCAAATGCCAGAAAAAGGTACTTAATGTTTAGCTGAATTTTTTTTCTAGTCTTACTTTTTAATTATATACTTATAGCTTGAGCCCACATTTTTTAAAATTAACATTTTGCGTATTTCTCCATGTTAAAATTATTTTGGTACACAACACAGTTCATATGGCTTCATAGTGTTCCTTGAGCTGAATGTGCTGTAACCTATTTTGTTGAGTATCTATAATTTAAATATATATAATGTTTAATTTATATAATTATAAAGACACCACTATGAATATCTTTGCCATAACACTTTGCCGGACTTACGGGTTTTTTGGTATAGATAATTGGAATTTTAACACCTGTGACATACTGTGAACTTTATAAATGTTTCATAGTATACATTACAAAACCACTTTTCTGAAAGCTTGATCCCAAATCAAATATACTCCCAAGAACAGTATATGGAAGTGCCTACTTGATCATTTTCTTATTTTTAAAAACAATTAGGGGAGGCAGCAAAATGTTGACAATTTGATGGGTAAAAACAACTTTTCTTTCATTGGTTTGGTAGTGAAATTTTTCATTGGTAAGCTGAATTTTTTTCATGTTTATTAACTACTATTATTTTTTCTATAACTGGACATTCTCCTCCGTCCAGGAAATTTCTTCCTTTTGCTTATCCCACTTTTTCCTTTCAAATTTGTTGCATTTATTTAACAATTTACATATCTTGATATATTTACATAGCAGTGTTCCATTTTATCTTTTCCATATTACCTTACTTTCACAAAGTGCCTTAAACTATATTGGTGGAAATATTGTTTGACATGTTAAAACTGGTGAAAAATTAGCAATTGAGGATTTAAATGATTTTTCAAAACTGTGTACATATAATGATGCTTGGTTTCAACTGAGGTCTCTTGGATCATCCTTTCTGCCAGCTTTTCCTGTATTTTGTGTTTAGTTCGTCCCCACAAACATTTATTGGTACTAATAGGACCTTGGTCCTTTCTTCCGGACCAGTTCTTTTGAGCCTACTCTTTTTTTTTTTGACTCCTCCTATATTCCTGACCTGGTGGCACTTACTACAATGTTCATGGGGTTGGTAGTTCTTGATATAACCTGCAGTCTTGCCTTGTCTCTGTGTGTGGGTGCATGTATGTATGTATGCCACTTAATATCAACAATTCTCAAATCTGTTCCTTGCCAAGTGACTTTTCTCTTAAGATTGAGACACTGGCTTATTTCACTTAGCATAATGCTCTCCAGGTTCATCCTTGCTGTCACAAAGGGTAAAATTTCCTTCTTTTTAAGTGAAATAAGCTAGTCAGAGAAAGACAAGTACCAGATGGTTTCACTTGTGTGTAATCTAATGAACGAAATGAACTAACAAGCAAAATAGAGACAGACTCATAAATAGGAGGCTGACAGCCCTGGGGTGGGGAGGGATTGAGCAAAACAGAAAAAAAAAGAGAACTCATAGACTTGGACAACAGTGTGGTAATTGCTGGGGGAGGTGGGTAGGGAATGGTGAAAGACAGTATAGTGGGGATAAATGGTGATGGATGGAGACTTGACATGGGATGGTAAACCATAATACAGTGTGCAGGTGATATGTTGTAGAATTGTGCACCTGAAACCTGCTTAATTTTGTTAGAGAGACATCAATGTGTGGATGCCTCTCACATGTCCCCTACTGGGGACCTGACCTGCAACCCAGGCATGTGCCCTGACTGGGAATTGAACCAATGACCCTTTGGTTTGCGGGCCAGCACTCAATCCACTGAGCCACATCAGCCAGGGCTATTTCAATTTTTTCTTAAGAAAGTAATACATGCATATTAAAGAAAGAAAATCAGCCACTTTCCTAGCCATAATATTGGTTTGGCCAAAAAGTATGTTACATTTTTTCATTTTCACCAATAACTTTATTGATTTGGATATTTTGGGTATGTCGGCTATCCAGCTATTGGCTTCCAGTGTATAGAGGCCAGGAGTGCTGCTAAACATTTTCCAGTGCATAAGACAGCCCTACAGCAAAGAATTATTTGGCCAAAATTGTCAGTAGTATCAAGAAACTTTGCAAACCACTTTTGACATGTTTGATCCGTCACAGCACCTTCTCCATACACTCGACACGTTTTTTTGCATTCCAGTTGCACTTTTACCTTTCTTGAAATAATAAAGCATAATATGCCAAAAATGTCACATATTTAATTCCATCTCCAATACTAAAATGGCTAAACAAAAATTTCACCAATCTTAAGTTTTTTTAAATGTACGCTGATATGACACCTGTCACAATACAATCTAACAAAATTGTTTCAAATGAAGTTAAAGATAATTAAACACTACTAGAGGCAACATACACAAAAATTTAACAGACTTTTTGGCCAACCCAATAGTTCAGGGTGTATCTTTATCCTTATAATTTTTTATGTATGTGGCAACATACATAGTATATATATGCACATATATGCATGAAATTTTTAACACATATAGACTCAGTAAAAGTTGAGAAGTTTATAATATTTATCCTCAAATACTCCCCCTTATCTCTTCTCCCTACTTCCCTTCTACAAGCTATAGATATTTTCCGAAAGTGGAATGGGGTCTAGGATGCTTCTACTATCTTTTATTAAACACAAATGCCTGTGTGCTAAGCCAGCTGAGTTCAGGCTTCATCGTAGTTTTATTGAACATGGAAGGGTGGGCAGTGATCTTGACCAAATTAAGTGGTAGGTATCCCAAGCAAGGACTGTTTCACCCTAGGGAAGTGTCCTCAATTTTTTCCAGCATTACAAATTTCATAGTTATTTGTCTTTCCCTTTTTCTTTGTGATTCTAAAATTGTTTTAGCATTATGGTAGGATACTCCTTTATGTTTGCCAGTTTAGCAGTCTGTGTAAGTTTCTCTGTCCTCATTGTATTGTCACACACTCAGCTGATTTGTATTGGGCCAGTTTTCTCCAAAAGTTTCTGGAAGCCTGTATCCAAGCCTGTATCCTTTGAAGGTATCCAAGTCAATCACAAAAAAATATTATTTCTATAATTATAATTAAGGTGTATGTAATCTGTTTTACTTATATTCATTCTTGCAGCCATCTGATTCTGTTCACATTACAAATGATGATGAAAGATTTCTACATTATCTTATCTCAGAGGAGAAGGAGAAAGATAGCTTTACTGCTGTGGTTATCACAGGAGTACAATCAGAACACATACAGTACTTGAAAAATTATTTTCATCTTTGGACAAGACAGTTAGCGTAAGTAATTTTTTGTATTTGATTCACAACATGTTTCTTTAAGAACAAAAGTATTACGGATACATTGAAGCTTTTTGGATGTCTGCTTTGCTCCTGCCCGTTTTCTTCCCTTAGTATAGTAACCAGCACTCTGTCAGCATTAAAATGGTTCTCTAGTCTGTAAATATTTCTTGGCCACCTGTAGTGTATTGGTCAATATTTGAGACACAAGCATTTTGACACCTATGATAAAATTTTAAATAAACTAGAATTTATCAAATTCAGTGCCATCATTTCCATAGCCCCCTTTTGCACTTCTCTTATAGGACCTGTTGTATTCTTCCATGCCATATATTTTACTTACTATTTTGTCTGCCTTTCCACAGTGGAATGTCATTTTTTATGCACTGCTGTATACACAAGCGTGTCCTTGTACATGGTAGAGGTTCTGTAAGTGTTTATCCAGTGAATGCAGCGAGTCTGTTCATATGAAAAAAAAATGGCTGTGTCTATATGACATTAGTAATACTGAAAAGAAACCTTTGTGTATCTGTCTCTTCTAGGAAATCTTTTATGGAGTATATATTCCATTAGCCCAAATTAGAGAAACATTTATTTAATGCCTCTAAGCCAGTGATTTTCAACCAGTGTGCTGCAAGAATTCTTAAAACATGTAATACCTCACCATTCACTCAGGGGCACTGACCTCTTTTCCCTTACATTGTCAAATTTTTAACAAGTGACAATAGCCAACACAATAGCTGTCTAGTGTGAATGAATCAAAACTATACCTATTTTTTATCAGATCAGCAAAAAATATATTTACTATACTATTTGGTGTGCTGCAGAATTTCAGTAATTATTTGATGTGTATCTTTCCATGAGATGAAAAGGTTGAAAACTGCTGCCGTAAGCCTCTTCTCTGTAGCTATATAGTATATAGTGTGTGTGTGTGCACACATACACACTATATATATATCTGTCTATATATCTATCTATACATATCTACTCTATATAGTATAGTATTTACTGGATTGTTTCTTTAATTTGTATTAGTTTGAATTACCGAGTCCTGCAAAAAAACAGGTACGTCTGCAAAAACAAAACCTATGTTTTTGGAACAAGTACCTTTTGACATTTATCCAAAAGGCTACTCAGTACATATTTTATTTGCTGTTTAATAGTTATTTGTCTTAACTGAAAGAACTTAGAGTATATAACATATAATTAGGACATACTCCTAGTCTAACAATGAATAACATACAGTTTTTACCATTCTTTGAAACAGTCACTAAGCTATTTATAGCACCCTCTTAATGTATGGTTGTAACTTATCTTTGATTATAATGTTAACACTTTGAGATGTCTGAAGAAAGATCTTAAGATTTTCAGTGATTTCCTTTTATCAGTATTTTAAACAGTAGCTAGGATAATAATTTTTTTAATTAAAATTCATAATGAAGGAATATTGCAAATTCCTATGTGAGGAGTAACTACAGATCTGATATGTGTTAGCCCTGAATACTATTTCACCAAAATATAGTTATTTTTAATTTTTATTTAAAAATAAAGTAGTGGTATAAAATTTTGAGATAAGGTTTTTCAGTGCTATAGGATAGGAGCAATGAGAGTTACAGAATGCTATTCTCAAGTTGTGCAGATAGCTTAAAGATATCTAATTCTATATGCTCCCTGATATTTAAGTCCTTAATATTCCTGATAAGTAGAATTATAGCTTCTTGCCTTCTAGTATTTTTTTGAATAATACTTCTTAGAATTTTAAAGTATGTGAGCTTTGAAGTACGGAAGGCTTGAATTGAGCACACCCTTCTCCCAAACTCTTAAGTTCGGTGACCTTAGATAAATTATATAAACTCCTTGTTCCCCAATTTTGTATATATAAAATGAAATGTAGTAATACCTGCATCTCAGGATTGTTTTTACCTTTAAATGGGATATTATGTTTAATAATGCTTGGTGTAGTGCTTAGTAGGTACTGTCAAATAGTAGTTAAATTTTTTTTTGGCAGAAGAATGTATGAACTGTAATTTTATGTGACTTAATAGTATAATGTTACTCTTCTATATTTTAGGCATATTTATCATTACTATATTCATGGCCCCAAAGGAAATGAAAAACGTACATCAAAAGAAGTTGGACCTTTCAGCAACATTGATATTGAAGTAAGATAAAATTCCTTTCAAATTTTATCAGTTGTTAGGTATCTGTTCCAGTTCCAAGTGACTCTGGATAAGAAAATTCAGTCAATAGATAAACAACTTCGCTCTCCTTTTTACTAAAGTTCTTTGGTAATTTGATGTCCAAGTAAAGAGATCATCCCTAAATATGTTTTTCTGAAACCTTTTTTCACCATAGTTTCTTTTTCTCTGTCTTTTATGGAGATATGAGTTATTGCTGCATGTTATGTCTTAAAGCAGAGAGGAAAAGTGACATAATAGTTTCCCTTTTGTTCTCAGAAGTCTTATAATGGTGAAGTAAGATTTAGAACCATGAAACATTTGAGTGTTTGGTTCTCAATATCCTTGCCCACATGTTAGAAAGAATTTCATGTATGTCATTGTCCCACTTTCTACCTCTAGCAAGAAACCTTGAATTAAATGTAGTCATGACTTATGTGTCCCTCAGATCTGCTTTGCTCTCTTGGGTTACTTTCTGTTTTTTTAGTAATATATTCCTTATTGAGATGCTACTTATAGCTATGTAACACATTAAAAAATTTCATTAAGTTAGATGATTACTTATACTAATAAAAGTAGTTTTTGCCTATTCCTTTCTTGGATCATAGCTGAGAACAAAAGTCACCATAGAATTTAATTATTTTTGTTTTATTTTTATTTTAGATTTCTATGTTTGAAAAGGGGAAGGCATCTAAGATCGTCAACCTAAGGGACATACAAGATGACATGCAGACGTTGTATATAAACACAGCAACTGATAGTTTTGAGTTCAAAGCTCACGTTGAAGGAGACGGTGTAGTGGAAGGGATTATCCGATATCACCCTTTCTTATATGATAGAGAAACTTACCCTGATGATCCGTGCTTTCCAAGTATGCTAATTTGTTATCTTAGTTACAAAATGTGAAGTTGTGATTTAGGATAGTGATTTGTTTCTTCTAATTATTATTGTTAATTGGGTTATTAAGGTTAGATAAATATTAATACCTTTTTACTTATACAGGTCTTTTAAGATGTTAGGTATTTGTAGTTTTTATAATTCTTGATTTTTGTGTGCATTCACTTATATATCAATAAAGCACCAGCTCTAAGAAACATTACATATTCTTTTATCTTAGATTTCTTATTGAACTTTTAGTTATGCACTGCATATTAATCCTTTATATATTCCCCATATTATTTTCCCATTATCTTTGTAGGTACTTGTAAAGAAATTTTAAACTTTATGTAGTCAGTTTTTTCTATATGCTTTCTAATTTTGTCATACTGTGGAAAAATAAGAGGATCTTGAAGGTTTTTAAAATAATTTTAGATCTTTAATGCATCTGTACTTTTTTGTGTGTAGGATGAGGTAGTGCTTTAAGTTAATATTTTCTATATGGACACCTGTTTCCTTAGCACCAATTATATTGAATGTTATGATTTTTTAAATAGTCTGAAATATTACTTTTATTATAATATTTAGTTTTCATATTTACGTAGATCTGGTTTCTTTATTATAGATCCATTTTGTATTTTTATACATGAGTAATGATACTCTCCTGTAGCTATATACTCTATATTGATATCTGTAGGATAAGATATTCAGTCTTCTTCTTTGAGAAAATTCTTATTTCTTAATCTTTTATTCTTCTAGATAAACTTTAAAATCATTTTCTACATTCACTTAGAAAACTCCTGGTGGGATTATTGAGATTTCATTGAATTCGTAGATTAACAGTATTAAATTTTCTTTTCTTTTTTTTTTTTATAAAGAGAACTTTTAAAATCTCTTTTTTTAAAGATTTTATTTATTTATTTTTAGAGAGAGGGGAAGCGGGGGAGAAAGGGAGAGAAATATCAATGTGTGGTTGCCTCTCATGTGGCCCCCACTGGGGACCTGGCCTGCAACCCGGGCATGTGCCCTGACTGGGAATCGAACTGGCAACCCTTTGGTTTGCAGCCTGCCCTCAATCCACTGAGCTACGCCAGCCAGGGCAACAGTATTAAATTTTCTTATTCAGAATACTTCCTCAGTATGTCCTTAGTGTTGCAGGTTCTCGAACCAGATTTCCTGATTTGAATCCCACCTATGCCACTTTCTGTTGTGTAAACTGTAACAAACTACTGCCTACTTCAGTTTTCCTCATCTGTAAAATGTGATGGAGGGTACTAGTTAATGCCTCATAGAGGTATTGTGGGGGTTAAGAAACTGCTATAAGTCATTATGCCCAACATCAATAATTCAGTGCTCATACGTGTTGCTACTCAGTGGCTCTGCTTCCTGTGATGTCTCTGGCCCATTTTTATTCTGCCATTTCTAATATTTGTATGCTTATTGACAAAAAGATAAAGTTCTTCAAATGATTTCTGAAAATGAGAGCCAATAAATTATGTGTTTATGAGCGGGGTTCTCTAAGAGCAAACCAATTTGCTGTGATTGAAAGGAACTTTTACTTAGGACTCATTGTGAGGGTTTTGAGGGGTAGAGAGGATTATATGGGGGGAGGTTGACTTAATGCCAGAATAACTGAGGTGTTGCTGTATCATGATTACAATGTTTGATCCTAATTTATCTGGATATATGAAAATGAATTGCCAAAATAACATTAAAAAGCTATAGACAGTTAGTTGTGTTAATTATGTGTTTGATGCTTTGTAACATATTTTATAATTTTAACTATATCACCTGAATCTGATCCTCAAAAATTTAATAGTTTATATAACATAAACTTAAACGTAGTATTTTTTAAAGATTTTATTTATTTTTAGAGAGAAGGGGAGGGAGAGAGAAAGAGAGGGAGAGAAACATTAATGTGTGGTTGCCTCTCATGCTCCCCCTACTGGGGACCTCGACTGCAACCCAGACATTTCCCAGATAATTTTTAGGTGAACATACACTGGTTCTGACAAAATTGTGAAAGTTGTGTTTCAGGAATAGGACTTATGTTCCTATATTTGTAGGGAAGGTGGATTCTGCTAGGTCATAATCTCTTTGGATGTATGACTCTTTTGCTTTATAAACAGTTTTTAATGATTGCAAGCTAGTAGCTAGTGTAGTTCCTAACACAGGTTGATTAGTATATAAGCAATTACTGACTTTCAAATGAGAAGCACCATTGATAATGGATAACTGCTTTGGAGTCTTCCTTTGTAAGGCAGACTAAGAGTAAAGCTACCTTTGGGTTTTATAGAATACAATGTTAGCAACCATGAGTTTTTGTTACCATTTCTCTGAAGGAACTTTAATATTTTACTTACAGAAATTGATTTCTCAGTGATAAAAGTTGCATATACTTTATAGCAATAAACATTTTGTTCCACTTCCTCCTGTACTCTAGAATTAAAAGATGAAGATGATGATGATGATTGTTTTATACTTGAGAAAGCTGCAAGAGGGAAAAGACCTATTTTTGAATGTTTTTGGAATGGACGACTAATACCATATACATCTGTTGAAGGGTAAGTTTTGATTTTTGCTGAAATTACATTGTTTTATAACCTAATCTTTTTACTAATATTTTCTTCTCTTCAAGCTTTGACTGGTGTACTCCTCCAAAGAAGAAAGGGCTTTCACCAATTGAGTGCTACAATAGAATATCTGGTGCATTATTCACTAATGACAGATTCCAGGTCAGCACAAATAAACTGACTTTTATGGATCTTGAGCTAAAATTGAAAGATAAGAACACCCTTTTTACAAGGATTTTAAATGGACAGGTATGATTTTCAGTATCAAGTTTTGGATATTTGCAAATGTTCTATTTTATGTACAACAAAAGTCAATATTCATGTAGATTTATGTGACATTGTGCATACTTTACTTTTTAATTGATTGGGGGTGGAAAGAAAGTGAGAGAGAGAAAGTGACAGAGAAACATCAGTTTGTTGTTACACTTATTTACGCATTCATTGGTTTGTTATATGTGCCTTCTGGATATCAAACCCCATGAACTTGGTATATTGGGACAACACTCCAACCAACTGAGCTACCTGACCAAAGATACTTTTCATTTTATTTAACAAAAAACAATATGTATAAATTTTCTCGCATGAGCATTTATGTGTTCACATCTCTCAAAATCTTCAACTAATTGTACCATTTTGGGTGAAATTTACAGTTCTTTATTAGATCTTAATGATAGGACCATGATATACTAAGTAGAAGCTAAACAAGCATATACATTTGGTGAGAGCACATAAGAACAATTTTATCTAACCCAGGGGCTATGTTTCCATATCAAGAACCAAACTATGTAATTTAAATCTAATCTTAAGGATGAAATTGAGGTAGAACTGTGAAATACTTTGGGCTAAAAGGTGACGAGACTGATCAGTATTAAAATACATGCATTGATTGATAGAACAAGAGTGGTAGATTTTTTTTAAGAAGTTGAGTGGATCTAGTATACTGTTGTACTTTTATTCTATCCAAATATCTCAGAAACTTTTACTTGATATATTCCTCTTTCAGTAGTTCATTGTTGAGTTGCCAAGAAATAGGTACATTTATTGTGAACCTAAAATTGCTGGGAAGTAAATATTCAATAGAATACAGTAGCCCATGGTATTTATAGTTAGTCATTCCTATAAGATGTTGACATTCATTTTGCTGTTATTAAAAATTCTGAATCATAGATGATTAAGATACTTTTAAGGAATTATCCCCTAAGAAAAGTCTTACTTATACTTAGATTTATTAATTACCCAACACTTATTGAACAGTTTGGTCTTTCCAAAGTTATCTATAATAGGTTAATTCTATTTCTTTGTTACATTGTATTTCAAGAAATGTATTTTGTAATTTGGGGAAATTTTTATTTTATTTTATTAAAGATTTTATTTATTTTACTTTTTAGAGAATAGGAACAGGAGGGAGAGAGAGAGAGAGAAACATCAATGTGTGAGACATACATTGATCAATTACATTCTGTATGCCCCTAACCAGGGACTCGACCCGCAACCCAGGCATATGCCCTGACTGGAAATCAAACAGTGACTTTCTGGTTCGAAGGCCCGCACTCAATCCTCTGAGCCACACCAGCCAGGGTGGGAGATTTTAAATACGCAGGAAAGTTGAAAGAATAGTATAACGAATATGCACCTACTCCTGTCCTAGATTAACTGTAATGTTGCCACACTTGTGACATATCCTTTGACATATTACTGAATTTCAGGATTCAATTAATGGGCCTGGTAATTTGGTTGATAATGAATCCTGAGACTTCTTTACATTTTAACTTCAAATAATTTTATCTAATACTTGGGCTATACATTGAAGTGCAGTATTAAAATGGAGACAGACCGTCCCATTCCTAGTTAATTATTTTAATATCCTTGTCAAGTTGACAAAATGACAACAGTGATTTGCTGATTCAGAAAGGAGTTGGTACCTGGGGAAAGGGATGGGGGAAGTTTTCTTTGAAACTTGCCATTTTTGAGTCTTTCCCAACTACATGTATTTCTTATTCAAAACTGAAGTCATTTTTAATTCTGCCCCATTTTCATTTGGAAATAGTATAATATGGAACAAGGTATGTAGAAAGAAATGAACTTTTGTAATTGTATGCATTATCCTCTGTGAAAGCAGGTAATGTGGCCATTGTCTTCCCTACTTCGGCACTAAACAATATATTTCAGCTTATGTTTAAGTATAAATCTCTATACTATCTCCCAGCAGAATGAAGAATGATAAGCAATAGCATTTTTAATGTATTATTAGAAAACAGTTTGTATGTTATGATTTAATTTTTTGAATTGGTACTGTGAATGCAGTACATAATTAAAAGGAAATTTTTGTTTTGCGTAGCAGGGTTTCTCAACCTTCTTCTCTTATCATTCTTATAAGGAAACTTTTTTCCTAATTGCTCCATCCATGACATTTTAGTACTATAGATATACTACTATATTTGTGTTTATGTAGATATATATCTGTTCTTGAAAAATAAAAAGAGGTATTTTGCCCTGTTGAGAATTTGCATGATTCACAGTGAGAAGGTTTCCACTTACCCCTTTCTCGTAGCCAGGTAGTTTTCCTTCTCCTTTGCCACTACTCTTCATCATTTTGTGGTGTACCCTAGGATTTGAAGCAGGAAAGAAAGCTTTTATTGCTGGTATTGACTTTTGAGACTTTGGTTCAAAGGATGATAATAAAGATTTGCTTTCTTTAGTGGTGGTTTTGTTAGAAATCTAAATTTGTATGGGAGAAAGATCAGCAAAATATTTTAGTTTTTTATTAGGTTTTCTGGGGTGAGTATGTGGAAGGAAAAATGGAATGAATGACAAGTGCCAGTGGTTGTATTTGTTTACCATGTTTCATAGAATGTTTTAAAATTTTACAGGAGCAGCGCATGAAAATTGACAGAGAATTTGCTTTATGGCTCAAGGACTGTCATGAAAAGTATGACAAACAAATAAAATTTACACTTTTTAAAGGAATAATTACACGTTCTGATCTTCCTTCTAAAAAGCAGGGCCCCTGGGCCACGTACTCAGCAATAGAATGGGACGGAAAAATATACAAAGCAGGACAGCTGGTAGGTTTAACTTATTTGTAGATTCAATTTTAATAGAATTTGAAACTTGATCTGTTAGAATTTAAAAAAAATATTGAATTTATTGGGTGACATTGGTTGGATATATTAGGATAAAATAATGATGGTTTCTTAGGAGCCAGGAAAAAAAAATGAAAAGTTCAAACTGATTTTAATGACAGTTTAGCATGGTGTTAAAAAAAACAAACAAAACCTTGTTTATTGCCTGAGGCTTAATTAGCAAGGTTTTTATTGTTTCTTAAATAAACTTTACTGAAATGGAGATTTTTTAATGTGATATGAAATTATTATTTTTAGCAAGTTTTATTGAGTATCTGCTTGTAAGTTACTGTGCTTGTTGACTGAGTTGTAAAGAATACAGAGAATTATTAGATGTGCTTAGTCCTTAGGGATATTACAGCCTAAAAATAGGGATAACCTAAATATAAATAATTATAGGTTAGAAGGGGATAACTGCTAAGAAAAGATGATGAATATTCTTTGATAGTTTCCTTAGAAGGAGAGGAGAGAATTTCTGACTTTGGATGGTCCTGGGAGAAGAGAGTTCATGAAATTCTTTGGGCAAGAAATCACATTTGTAAGGACCTTGAAATAGGTAGAGGCTCAGGTTTACACAGATTATTGCCAAAGTAGAAGGATATCCATGCTCTCCATAAATGTGAGAATTGGATGCAGTTACCGGGAGGTACTGTGTGTAGCTACAGTCCTGCTTTTCTAACATTTAGGGATTAGAAAGAGGGAGCTGACAAATGAGAATGAAAGGGATAAGCTGGTGAAATAGAAGGAAAGTAGGAGAATATAATACTTAAGGTCATGAAGAGTTATAAGAAGGAGGGAGTAATCAGCTTTGTCAGATTCTCTGTGGTGGTTGAGTAAAATGCTTTCTCAGGAGTAATCTGAGCATAGACAAAGATATTGTTAAGTTCAGAGAAACAGTAGGCAGTAGAGTTGGATTATGTGTGTGTGAATAGAAATAGTTTAGAAATGAAGCTGGAAAGGTAGATTGGGATATAGAGTCTTGTAGTTATTGTCAGGAATTTCTGAATTGGATTAATGGAAATTATCCTTAGATGTTTCAAGCCATGTAAGAAAAAAATACTATAGGCAAATTTTGAACTAATTTATTTTAAGGAAATGATAACTTGTTGGAGTTAAAAGTTACTGTTCATAGTATGAAAGCCAGATTTTATCAGGGGAAAAGATTTGAGATACTTTGGCATTTATAATAATTGACTTTGGAGGAGCTATGGACCTTTGAGACACATGCATAGCTATGACATTTTTGTATGAAGAAGCTACTGTGTCTTTACAAAAATATGTTGTAAGCGGAGAACTTTACAATTACAACTTTATTAGGATATTAGAATGCTGTTTGAAAATTCATTTTTTCTAATGATAGATACCTAGTTTTTTCCCTTTGTATCAAAGTGTTTCTATGAAATAATTATATTACACCTATTTCTCTTAGTAAATATTAGTACTCAATTCTTTTTTCAAAACTAAATACTAGGTCAAGACAGTGAAGACACTTCCTCTCTTTTATGGAAGCATAGAAAAATTTTTTCTTTATGGTGATCACGATGGAGAAGTATATGCTACTGGAGGAGAGGTTCAAATTGCAATGGTAAGACAGCAAGTAATACAAAATATTTATTGAGAGTCTGTTGGTATCACTTACTTTTGCTTAAATATAAAAATAAAGGTACAGTATTATGCTTGCATTTGGTTTTTCCATTGGATAAAATAGTGTTAGCATGAATATTCATATTTCATATTTGGTGTTATTAACAATCTATAAACTTTACATCTCTATGCTCAGTGTTTAACAAACATACATATATTATTGCTACTTGTCACAGTGATTTTGTAAAGTGCACATTTCATCCAAGGCCCACAAACTAGTAAACACTGGAGACAGAATTCTGTCTTAAAAATGAATGATTCCAAAACTAGAGTGGGTTTTGTCCCTATGCCATGCCCTTATTAATATTTGAATGGCATTTAATTAGGCCTAAGAAGATAACATGAAAAATGGAAACAAACACTAAGGTCTAATGTAATAACACTATTATGATTTTTATATTTAATGAGGGTAAAGTATATTTCTTTGGAAGAAAAATAAGTGAATGTTTTCACTGCAGCTGAATTTGAATAGTTTTCTTTGAAGGGCTGGTATAAATTTATTTTATTGATTCAGGAACCTCGAGCACTATATGATGAAACAAGAACTGTGCCAATTGCAAAGCTGGATAGGACAGTTGCTGAGAAAGCCGTAAAAAAATATGTAGAAGATGAAATGGCAAGGTAATTCACATTTCAAGATGCATGATAAAAATAACTAGAAAAATCAAAAGGATAGATCATAGTGCTTTTAACTAGGTAGATACTAGGGTATTTGCAATCTAGATATATATATTGTGAAAAACTTCTTAACATTAAAAAAGTTGAGAGTTCTTATTACAACAGAATCCTGTATTTGTTTTACAGAAAAAGGAGGAAATTTTATATATCTAAACTATCATTATTATAGGCACAAGGATTAGGGTATGTTAAAGAAAAAACAACTTTGGCCTATAACAAGAAGAAAATTGTGGTAACTTCGGAGAGGTAAAGATTTGTACATAAGAAGTAAAAAGAAGTATTAAAACATAAGTCTGTTTGTGACTCTTGTATAGTTAATGATGCATTCATTTTGATTCTCACTGAATCTCACTGATAATTCTTCTATTCTTAAGAGTTTATTCTATGTCCAAAGGATAACTTAAACTGTAAACAAATACTAAAATCATGAAAAATGGATAATTCAAATACAAGAGGTTTTGCCTGACTTTTTCAGTTAGCCACAGTGATGGTTATGGAGGAGAAAACTTTCAGATTATTAGTCATATAGAATTTCAGATTTAACCTTTCAAAATGTATGATAAATAAATATTAAAGTTTCTAGTAACTTCTGTTTTTTAATTAAGACCACATTGATACAAAGTGTGAAACATTAATATGCTGGTTACCCACTAGGCTCCCTGATAGATTGTCAGTAACTTGGCCTGAAGGAGATGAATTACTGCCAAATGAGATTAGGCCTGCTGGAACCCCCATTGGTATGTGTTTGGTTTTTTCCTTCTCCTTCTTTCTGTTTGTTTTTTCCTTAATACTGAAAAAAAGGCTTTTCTTGTGTCTTACATTTCCAATATATAAAAGACCATGAAAAATTAAAATACAGCCTGAAGATCTAGCAGATTCATCAGATTCTTTGGGTGTAACTAAAACACTCTTACTTTAAATTTTGGACTAACAGGTGCATTAAGGATTGAAATACTGAATAAAAAGGGGGAAGCAATGCAAAAGCTTCCAGGAACAAGTCATGGAGGGTCAAAGAAACTCCTGGTTGAACTCAAAGTTATATTGCATTGTAAGTATACAAACTAATTTGGATCTTTAATATTGTCCTTAGATGTGTGATACGATTTTAATATCTTTGTACAATTATTGATGACCTAGCAATCTGATAGGCACATTGGATTTTAGAGTTAGGAATTTTAAGCGCGTTATGAATAATTTGAGTTTTTTAATGATAATATTCTGAAGGGTTTTTAAAAATGCTTTATTCTGAATTTTCTCATGTAGGTAACCATGACCTAAAATAAAGATATGGTGTGTATATGTGTAGGAATTTTTACTGAATAGGAATTTAGATAATCTTTAAGATGCCCCTCTTTAAGTTGAAAATGCTATGGATCTGAACCTGTGGGCCAAAAGTACTTACTTGGTTTACATAATAAGCCTTACCCACTCTTTGGTAGAGAGAAAAGAACTTGGTATTAATGCTCATCTTGAATCACCTTGTTTGTTAACTTTTTGTCCACTATTTTTGTCTTGACTGCCTGGACATATTTTTACTTTTATTTTTAAAAAAACATTTTATTTATTTATTTTTAGAGAGAGGAAGGGAAGGAGAGAGAAAGACATCAGTTTTTTGTTCTACTTATTCATTTGTTGATCCTTGTCTGTGCCTCGACCAGGAATCAAAAGTGCAATCTTGGCATATTGGGATGAAGCTCTAACCAACTGAAATGCCCACCCAGGGCTGATCACTTTATACTTTAAATAATTTGTTCTATCACTACATACTTCTGTGTCTAATCCATGGATTTTGGAGATACAGTGTTTTATTGAATGCATTTCTTTCCAACTCTATTTTTTAATTTAAAAATACTTTTATGTGGTAAAATATATACGTATATATAATATAAGTATACCAGCTTAACCATTTTTAAATGTACAGTTTAATGGCATTAAATTTATTCACATTGTTGTGCAACCATTACTACTATCCATCTTCAGTACTTTTTCATCATCCCAGCCTGAAATTCTATGGTAACAATTTCCCATTACTTCTTCCCCCAACCCTTGTTCTACTTTCTGTCTCTGTGAATTTGACTGTTTTAGATGGTTCATATAAATGGAATCATGCAGTATTTATTCTTGTATGTAGCATATTTCACTTAGCATAATCTCTTCAAATTCCATCCATGTTGTCACATGTGTCAGAATTTCCTTTTTAAGGTTAAATAATATTCCATTGTTTGTATATGAAGTCTGTTCAGAAGGTATCCAGTCATGTAATATAAAAAATAGAGACATTTCCTGAAGAAGGTACAAGATACAAGAAACATTGTACATAGGATAATGATGCCTCAGTCCCCTTCAAAGTAGGCACCTTAGGACCTCACACAGTTCTCCCAATCTCCATCAGCTGCACTGTCATATTTTCCTGAATCTCCTCGGAGGTCTGAAATCTCTTCCCTTACAAAGGTGATTTTAGTTTGGGGAAAAGCCAGAAGTCGCACGGTGCCAAATCTTGGCTGTGGTGGGCTGAGTCACCTGGATGACTTGATTTTTCACCAAGAGACTGCACGAGACATGGTGCATGAGTGGGCTTGTTGTCATGATGAAGCTGCCAATCATATTGCCCATAGCTGTGGCCTTCTGAACTTGTGTTCATGCTCAACACCAAATTTGATGCAGATTTGTTGCTGTACTTACTCAGTCAATTTGAATGTGACAGCCATACAGTACACATGCTCACTCTGGCGTCTACCACCCCCCCCGACTAGTACAGTGAAGTCGTCATTGCTCACACATGCGCATTACAGTCCACTGTCCTTGGCTTCCAGTATACATCAATGTTGTGCATTTGTTGTAGTACTGGTTTGTTGTTAACAAACTCTAGCTTTTTCTTGTCTGGGAAGCTCCTTATTTCTTCTTCGATTTTAAATGGTAGCCTCACTGGGTAAAGTAGCCTTGGTTGGATGTCCTTACTTTTCTTCACCTTGAATATTTCATGTCACTCCTTCTAGCCTGAAATGTTTCTCTTGAGTAATCAGATGCCAGTCTAATTGGTGCTCCCTTGTAGATACCTACCAGCTTTTTCTTCTGGCTTTTAGGATTCTCTCCTTGTCCTTAAGTCTTGTTATTTTAATTATGATGTTTCTCGATGTAGGCCTCTTTGGGTCCAACTTGTTCAGGATTCTCTGAGTTTCCTGGGCTTGAGTGACTTTTTCCTTCTTCAAATTAGGGAAGTTTTTGGTCATTATTTCTTCAGGTAGGTTCTCTATCCCTTGCTCATGCTCTTCTCTTTCTGGTATTCCCATGGTGTGGATGTTGTTACGTTTCATGTTACCCAAAATGTTTCTTAAGCTCTCGTCATTTTTTAAAAATGCTTTCTTCTTTTTCCTGCTCTGCCTGGATGTTTTTTTCTACCTTGTCTTCTAAAATACTGATTCAGTCCTCTGCTTCATTTGACCCACTGTTTATTCCTTCCAGTGTATTATTTATCTCAGATACTGCATTCTTTATTTCTGACTGGTCCTTTTTTGTGGTTTCTATATCTTTTTTTCATGCTGTAGAGTATCCTTATAATCATTATTCTGAACTCTCTATCTGATAAATTCCTTGCCTTCGTTTCATCTAGTTCTTCTGGAGAATTTTCTTGTTCTTTCACTTGGGGTCTTTCTTTGTCTACCCATTTTGGCTGCTTCTTTGTATTTTCCACCTTAGATATTAAACTAATGAGCTGAACCCATCAGCTGTTATTCTAATCAAGCTGTGATCAGCAGTCTCACTTAAGCACCACAGGATGAGGCAGAGTAATTCCTGCGTGCAGGGCTGTTGCTTCCCCTCAGGCTGATGCCACTTGGAGAGGAGTGCTTTGCCCGAGAAAGATGGCTTCTGCAGTGTGGGGAATGACTCAGCACAGGGATCTTGGTAGCTATTCCTTCAGTTCTCTCCCCAGAGCCACCAGCCCCTGATGCTCCTCAAGCATCTCTAGTCTACTCTGCCCTCCCTCTGTCACAGCCCAGGGTAAGTGGCTGCAAATGAAATTTCATACGTTGGCCCTTTAAGAGGCTCTCTCTGTCTCCAGCTCTCTCTCTCTGGCAGACAGAAACCCTGCTGCTTTTCACAGCTGGATGTTATCTGAGTTTCTTTGCAACTCTGGTGCTGTAGGCTAGGGAGCCCAACTTGGGGTTTAGACCCCAATCTTCTCAGGGGAAAACCCCCCAGCCGCTGAAATATCTCTCCAGAACTTCAGCTGCTGCCCTTGGGAACCCAGCCAGCCCTGGTGCACCTCTGCACTCCCAACCAGTCTCATTATGGTGAAGTGGTTTCTTCTCTCTGTCTGTGGTTATAAACCTTCCCTCCCACTAGTGTTATTCTGGATGGTTTCTCTACAGTTTAGTTGTGAGTATCAGTACTTCTTAGCTGACAGGCCTGACTCAGTGGGTTGGGCATCATCCAGCAAAGTGCAAGGTTACCTGTTTATTTCCTTGTCAGGGCACGTACCTGGGTTACAGGCCAGATCCCCAGTTGGGAGTATTCGAGAGGCAACCATTCAATGTTTTCTCTCTCACATCGACGTTTCTCTTTCTCCCTCTTCTTCCCTCTCTAAAAATAAATTAAAAATTTAAAAAAAATTTTAAAAATACTTTATAGCTAATCTGTATTTCTTATGTTCATATATCAAGAGGCACATGATGTCTAATTGTTCCATTTTAAGTGCTGATGGGTCTTTTAAATTGCTTGGCTAATATGATTATAAGGTTCACCTTTTACTCATCATGTAATGGTTTCATCCATTAATGATTTTTGCTTGAATTAGTTACTTGGTATGCATAAAGGTGATATTTTTTCTCTCATTTATTCCTTCCTAATTTATTATCCAGAGTTCATCTGTGAAAAAATTTCCTCTATCAGTTAGCGCCACTGGTTTACTCTGAAATACAGCTTTTATAGAAAAGATAGCATAAAGTCTTAATTCATTTTCTTTAATTGCAAATTACCAGTCAGGAATTGTGCTGTAGAGTAATGCCAGTGAATGATTTTTGTTTATGGTTGTGTTTTTGTGAATTTATGGGGTTTTATATATTTAACATGCTTCATTCATTTTTATGTGCTTTTATGTTGACTGCTCTGACTTCTTAATATATCCCTTTTTATGTCTTTAATGCAACCTTTTTTGTTTGTGGTTCAGGCTGTCCTAGAATCTTGCACATGTTCTACCCTAGACCTCGATTCAGCCATTACTCCTGGTTTCTTTCAATGAGGAATGGTATTTAGAGGCCACAGTCTGAGTGTTAGGATTGCTCATTGCTACTGGGTGAAATTGCATCTAAGCACTTTCTTTTTTTCTTTTTTTTTTTTTTAATATATTTATCGATTATGCTATTACAGTTGTCCCATTTCCTGCCACACTCACTCCACTCCATCCTGCCCACCCCCTCCCTCCCACATTCCCCCCCTATAGTTCATGTCCATGGGTCATACTTGTAAGTTCTTTGGCTTCTACATTTCCTACACTATTCTTACCCTCCCCCTGTCTATTTTCCACCTATCATCAATGCTACTTATTCTCTGTACCTTTCCCCCCCTCTCCCCCTCCCACTCCTCTATTGACAACCCTCCATGTGATCTCCATCTCTATGGTTCTGTTCCTGTTCTAGTTGTTTGGCTAGTTTGCTCTTGTTTTGGTTTTAGGTGTGGTTGTTAATAACTGTGAGTTTGCTGTCATTTTTACTGTTCCTATTTTTTATCTTCTTTTTCTTAGGTAACTCCCTTTAACATTTCATATAATAATGGCCTGGTGATGATGAACTCCTTTAACTTGACCTTATCTGAGAAGCACTTTATCTGCCCTTTCATTCTAAATGATAGCTTTGCTGGATACAGTAATCTTGGATGTAGGTCCTTGTCTTTCATGACTTGGAATACTTCTTGCCAGTCCCTTCTTACCTGTAAGGTCTCTTTGGAGAAATCAGCTGACAGTCTTATGGGAACCCCTTTGTAGGTAACTGTGTTCTTTTCTCTTGGTGCTTCTAAGATTCTCTCCTTCTCTTTAATCTTGGCTAATGTAATTACGATGTGCCTTGGTGTGTTCCTCCTTGGGTCCAGCTTCTTTGGGACTCTCTGAGCTTCCTGGACTTCCTGGAAGTCTATTTCCTTTGCCAGATGAGGGAAGTTCTCCTTCATTATTTGTTCAGATACGTTTTCAATTTTTTGTTCTTCCTCTTCTCCTTCTGGCACCCCTATAATTCGGATGTTGGAACGTTTCAACATGTCCTGGAGGTTCCTAAGCCTCTCCTCATTTTTCCGAATTCTTGTTTCTTCATTCTTTTCTGGTTGGATGTTTCTTTCTTCCTTCTGGTCCACACCACTGATTTGAGTCCCAGTTTCCTTCGCATCACTATTGGTTCCCTGTACATTTTCCTTTGTTTCTCTTAGCAAAGGCTTCATTTTTTCATCTGGTTTTCGAACAAATTCAACCAATTCTGTGAGCGTCTTGATAACCAGTGTTTTGAACTGTGCATCCAATAGGTTGGCTATCTCTTCCTCGCTTAGTTGTATTTTTTCTGGAGCTTTGAAGTGTTCTGTCATTTGGGCCTTTTTTATTTTTTTTTGTCTTGGCGCGTCTGTTACTTAAAGGGGCGGAGCCTTAGGTGTTCCCCGGGGGCGGGGTAACGCTGGTTGCTGTGCTGTGACACTGTATGTGGGGGAGGGCCTGAGAGGGAGCAATGGTGCCCGCTCCACTCTCCACCGAACCTCAATCTTTCACTCTGCTACCCACAGTCAAACTGGGCCCCTCTGGTGCTGGTTCCTGAGTGGGTGGGCTTGTGCACACCCTAGGCCCCTGTGGGTCTCTCCAACAACCTCTCCTGTGAGGCTGGGAGTCTCTCCTACTGCCACCCCAACCCCCATGGGCGTTTTCAATCAGAGGTTTGAGGCTTTATTTCCCCGAGTTGGAGCCCTGGGTTGCTCGGTCTGCTTTGCTCCCTGCCATTTGTCCGGTTTATCTGTGCGTGAATGTGGGACTGTGGGGTGCTACCCACCGCTCTGCCTGCCCCATTCTCCACCACTCTTGAGTCCGGCCTTCTCGGTTTATCTGTGTGCGAATGTGGGGCCACAGGGTCTGCCAGTGGTCAGACTGCCTGCCCCTTTTGTCCCGCACTCCGCCAGTCTCGGTCCCGCCACGGCAACGCGAGTCCTCTCTGCCCCAGCTGCCTGTTTCCGCCCCTCCTACTGGTCTGGATGAATGTTTATTTTTTATTTCCTTGGTGTCGGACTTCCTTGCCGTTTGATTTTCTGTCAGTTCTTGTTGTGCGAGGAGGCGCAGTGTGTCTACCTACTCTGCCATCTTGGTTCTCCTGGGGTTTTTTTTGTTTTTTTTTTGTTTTTTAAGCACTTTCAATTAGTATCTCAATCTGAATATTTTTGAAAAAGAAAAAAATTGAATTCATATTGGTACCTTTGGTTTTTATTTGACACTTTGATTTTAGGCCTTTATATCATTTTCTTCATGTTGAAATTCTTTTTTTAATGATAGGGAGGTTCTTATTTTTTTAGTTGTTTTATTTATTTTTTTTTGTTTTCTTGTTTATGCTACTACAGTTCTCCCAATTTTCCCTCTTTCTCCCCCATCCACCCAGCTCACCCTCCACTTCCATAGTTGTTCCCCACACCATTGTCCATGTCCTTAGGTCCTTTAAAAAATGTTCTTTGACTAATTTCTTCACCTTTTTTAAATCAGTCCCAGCCTCTCTCCTCCCCTCTTACATCTGTCAGTCTATTCCATGATTCTATGCTTCTGGATCTATTTAGCTCATTAATTTATTTTGTTCATTAGATTCCTCTTATAAGTGAGATCATATGGTATTTGTCTTTCACCAACTGGCTTATTTCGCTTAGCATAATAGTCTCCAGTTCCATCCATGCTGTCACAATAGGGAGGCATTCCTTTTTTTCTGCTGCATAGTATTCATTGTCTAAATGTATCACGGTTTTTTAATCAATCATCTTAGGCTGTTTCCAAATTTTGGCTATTGTAAATAGTGCTACTATGAGCATAGTGGGGTGTAAATTCTTTCGAATAGGTGTTTCAGGATTCTTAGGGTATAATACCAGCAGTGGAATTGCCAGGTCAGAAGGCAGTTCCATTTTTAATTTTTTGAGGTAACTATACCATTTTCCACAGTGGCTACACCAGTCTGCATTCCCCCCAACAGTACTCCAGGGTTCTGTTTTCTCCACATCCTTCCCAGCACTTGTTGTTTGTTGATTTATTAATGATAGCCATTTTGGCAGGTGTGAGGTCATATCTCATTGTGGTTTTAATTTGCATCTCATGGCTAGTGATGTTGAGCATTTTTTTATGTTTGTAGGCCATCTGTATGTCCTCCTTGAAAAAGTGTTTATTCGGGTCTTTATCCATTCCAACATTAGCGATTACTTACTTGCTTGATCCCACAATATACTTAAATAGTTTCAAAATAATAATATTATTACTACAACTAAGACTATTGAATTGAGTTTGACTTCTTTGCGACTCTGTTTGTACTTAAAATATATCTCTCTGGATAAATTGTAAAAAAAATTCTAATGTCACTCAAAATAATCTTTTTAATGTGGTCATATTACCTATGTGACATACATTTTGGTTTTGTTTATGAATTGCTTTAATTGTTTTTTAAATATTTACATCATTAGCATAATTCCAAAGTTAAAAATAATAAGGGATATATTCAGAGAAGTGATGTTATTCCTCTACTGTTTTCTTCTTTCTTCTTTAGGTAGTAACTTTATTAGTTTTTGGCTTATCTTTCCTGTTTTTCCTGTTACAATTATAAGTAAAAACAAATGTATTCATATTTCTTTCCCTTCTTACAAAAAAGATAGCCTATTTATATAAATGTTTTTACTCCTTGCTTTTTTTCTCTTAACAGTGGATCTCTAGAGTTTAGAAATTATTCTATATAAATAAAAAATGCTCCTTTAGTATTGAAAAAACTTTTAAGGAAAATAAATTTATTAAAATAAATTTAATATTAATCAAAATATATTAATCAAAATATGTTATTTTGATTGCCCTATTTAAGCTTATTTACAGATAATTTTTAAGAATTGAAATAGAGGAATTTAGTGAACTGAATGAGTAAATTTTTGTTATGCTGTTCACGCATAGGGATAGCTTTAGATCTTTCAATGTTTCAAAATAGTTTTTTAAAGTTACAGCATAAAAGAAACACTTGATGCTATTGTTACATTTTATATTCATGTTCTATATTCAGTTTCACAGGTATAAATCCTTCTTTTTTTTTTTTTATTAAGCTTCAAGTGGAAATAAAGAAATCATTTCACATATTAGTCAACATGGAGGAAAATGGCCTTACTGGTTTAAAAAAATGGGTGAGTTACTCTGAATGTTAAAAATTATATCAATATTATGCTGACTTGATTTATAATATCTTCTTAATTTTTCCAGAAAATATTCAAAAGTTGGGGAATTATACATTGAAATTACAAGTTGTATTGAATGAAAGTAATGCAGACACTTATGCTGGAAGACCACTACCATCTAAAGCAATTAAATTTTCTGTTAAAGGTAAGGAAAACACTAATACATAACTATATGATAAAGGTGGCATTTTAAATTAAGGAGGAATAGATAATTTACTAAAAGATGTTCAAGCAATTGTGTGACCGTTTTGATCTTAAAGTGACTTTATAATTCATCTTGACAATTATATTTCTTCTAAATTTTGAAGACGACAGTGTTTTCTGACTTTATTGTTGCTGGTAAAGTCTAAAGCTATTCTGATTCCTGCCCTTTGTGATCCCCTCTTCCCAACACCCAGATATTTGGTGAATCTGGTTTTTATTGTCTTAATTTCTGAAATATTTAATTCTAAGAATTTTCCTTGAATTACTTTGCTATCCTACTCTGTCTTTCTACATCTGATATTAGATGTTGGACCTCTTGACTGATGTACTTGTATTCTTTTTCTCTAGTTTACATCTCTTGGTTTTAATTTTCTATTCTATCAAAGATTCCCTTAACACATGATGTTCTACACTTTGTATTGAGTTTTTTTCCTTTTATGATTTTTTTAAATTTCGAAGACATATTTTTCACTCTCTGTTTATTCCCTTTTAATATATCCTCTTCCTAGCTCATGGATTCAGAGATTTTTAACTCTGTGCATGTTAATAATGGTGGTGGTTTTTCTTAAATTAAAAAAAAAAATTATTGATTTTGAGAGAGAGCTAGAGGAAGGGAGGGAGGTGGGTGCGGACAGAGAGAGAGAAACATTGATTTGTTGTTGCACTTATTTATGCATTCATTGGCTGATTCTTGTATGTGCCCTGATTGGGGATCAAACTCAAAACCTTGGTTTACCCGGATGACACTGTAGCCAACTGTGCTACCCAGCCAGGGCTTTTTGAAGCTTTTAAACTTTATTTAATCATGGTTTGTTTCCTCCATGTTGATTTTTGTGTGTGTTTATTTTGTGTCTTTCATATTAGATACTCTCTTACATGACTGCTCACATTTGAGAATAGGACATTCGAAAGCTTGTATTTTATTTGAGCGGACTACGATGTGGAAATTTGTAGGTTTTTCTCTCTTTATTCAGATTCCCCAGAGCGAAGCCTTCCAGTCTCCTGCTAGGAGGGTAAACACCTGGCTGCCAACATTTTGGAAGCGGTGCTGGGGAAGATTGTTGAAGGGTTTCACATTTAGTAAATAATCTTTAACTTATTTCCCTATTTTCAGTAACTTAGGACACTTTTGGTAGTGGTATTTCCCTCACATCTTAGACCTATTTTTTTTTTTTTTTATCCTCCCCAGACTTTGTGTTCCCCATCTATTGCTGGAGCTGAGAAAGGCAGTTGACTGGCTCTGGCTCTGTATATTGAGGGGTAGGGATCTGTGAAACTGTTTCTTAGACTTCAACAGGTCTTCCTTTTTTATTTCATTTTCACTCCAACTTGATACAACCATTCCTAAGACTTTTGGGTGTTCTGTAGAGTGAATTAGATTGTTCTTTGCTTACTTTGCTGTGATTGAGGATTTGAGGTTCTTGGGTCTTCCTACAACAGTAAGTCAGTGACACATATACATTCTCCAGCTTTAAAATTTAGTAACTGTTGTCTTCTTGTTGTTTTATTGTTTATGCTATTACAGTTGTCCCAATTTTTCCCCCTTCACCCTCCTCTGCCCAGCCCACCCCTACCCACTCCCATAGTCAGTCCCACACAGTTGTCCATGGGTCCCTCATAAATGTTCTTTGACTAATTCCCTTCACCTTCTTTTAAACAGTCCCCATTTTCCTCTTCCCCTCTTACAGCTGTTAGTCTCTTCCATGATTCTGTACTTTTGGTTTTATTTTGCTCATTAGTTTATTTTGTTCATTAGATTCCTCTAACTGAAATAAGCCAGTTGGTGAAAGGCAAATACCATATGATCTAACTCATAAGAGGATTTTCATTTCTAGTAATTTACCAGAGATGGCTGAAACTGTTATTTTGAAAACACCTGGTTTAGAGGAGGCTTTACATATTCTGGGTTTTAATCCTGTGTTGAATGTGTTGCAAATGTTTTCTCATATAGGATTTTTAACTTTGTTTATTGTATCTAACGAGATACTTTAAACTTTATCAAATCTTTTATACCTATTATGTGTTTAGTAATGTTTTGCCGTATTTTTCCTATGATATGGTTATAAGCATATTCTTTATTATATTATCTCATTATTTTAATCTCATTCTATAATTTTACTTTTATGTATGATAGAGATCTAACTTTATTATTTTCCCAAGTGAATTATAAATATGTGTAATTTTTGTACAAATTTAAAATGCCATCTTTATCATCATTTAATTTCCCATATATAAATGAGTCTGTTTCTGACCTACAATGAATGTTCTTTTTTATTTTATGAATTCTTTATTTTTTGTTCTGTGAATTTTTTATTTTATGTTCTTTATGAATTTTATTTTTACTTTTTTTTTTTAAAGAGGGTAAGCCAGAGAAATTTTCATTTGGTCTTCTGGATCCTCCTTTTCGCATTGGAGTTCCATTCAATATTCCTCTGGAGTTTCAGGATGAATTTGGTCATACTACTCAACTAATAAATGATATTCAGCCAGTTCTTGAAGCAAGGTAATTTGAAAGATCAATTTGTATTTCACTTTCCATATTTGCTAAGCATTAACTCTCTTTTCTTTTTTTCCCTTAAATATTTTGTATGTTATTACCTTCAGTAGTATTATTTAAATGCTTAGGTTTTTATGATATCTGGGAGATTTATTTACCTCCAGCCTATCATCTGTGACTATGGGGTCATGTATAAATTGACCTGCTAAAGTTTATGTTTGGACTGAATTACTGTTAATGTTGTTTAGGTAATCCTGATAGCTCTGTCTTTTTTACTCCATTTCTTTTGGCAAGTGTGATATGATGTCTCTTGGTAATTCATTGTTAATTATAACATGTTTATTTTGTTGTTGTTTGCTTATAACCTATGGCCATTTAAACTGAAAGATACTGCCTAATAGATTTTTAACTTAATGCAATTTATTTTGGTTTGTTTTAAAATCTATAACAATAAAGTGTATGCTTTCCATGCAAATTTGAGTCCTTCCTTAGAATTTTACTTAATAGTCCTGTAGAGTGATGTGATTGACTTATACTAAGAAATAGCTCTTAGAGACTTAACAGCATGGCCAATGATGTCATTGAGGAGGTTCAGTATTTTCCATTACTTCTTTTTTGTGGTGCCTAGGAAGAAATTCTTGATCAGTTTATAGAGCATGAGCATGATGGTTGGATTTCTTTTTTACATTGATTGCCAAATTTGTCTTTCTGGGCCCACTTTTTATGTATGCTTTCTTTTGTTGTTTGTATCTATTTTTTCCTTGTGCTATAATCATTTCCTCTCTCATCATTTGAACATGTACTATATACCAGGCATTTGCTAACTGGAGATACAGAAGTGAATAAAGACATTGTGTTTGCCTTCTAGAAGCTCTTAGATTAGTGAAGGTAATTTGTGTCTAGATTTACACCATGGTTAAGTTCAACAGAGGGGCCCAATTTGATTGTGGGTAGCAGAGGCAGTGACTGAAACCGGGTGGAGAGTGGAGCGGGCACCATTGCTCCCTCTCAGGCCCTCCCCCACATACAGTGTCACAGCACAGCAACCAGCGTTACCCCGCCCCCGGGGAACACCTAAGGCTCCGCCCCTTTAAGTAACAGACGCGCCAAGACAAAAAAAAAATAAAAAAGGCCCAAATGACAGAACACTTCAAAGCTCCAGAAAAAATACAACTAAGCGAGGAAGAGATAGCCAACCTATTGGATGCACAGTTCAAAACACTGGTTATCAAGACGCTCACAGAATTGGTTGAATTTGTTCGAAAACCAGATGAAAAAATGAAGCCTTTGCTAAGAGAAACAAAGGAAAATGTACAGGGAACCAATAGTGATGCGAAGGAAACTGGGACTCAAATCAGTGGTGTGGACCAGAAGGAAGAAAGAAACATCCAACCAGAAAAGAATGAAGAAACAAGAATTCAGAAAAATGAGGAGAGGCTTAGGAACCTCCAGGACATGTTGAAACGTTCCAACATCCGAATTATAGGGGTGCCAGAAGGAGAAGAGGAAGAACAAAAAATTGAAAACGTATCTGAACAAATAATGAAGGAGAACTTCCCTCATCTGGCAAAGGAAATAGACTTCCAGGAAGTCCAGGAAGCTCAGAGAGTCCCAAAGAAGCTGGACCCAAGGAGGAACACACCAAGGCACATCGTAATTACATTAGCCAAGATTAAAGAGAAGGAGAGAATCTTAGAAGCACCAAGAGAAAAGAACACAGTTACCTACAAAGGGGTTCCCATAAGACTGTCAGCTGATTTCTCCAAAGAGACCTTACAGGCAAGAAGGGACTGGCAAGAAGTATTCCAAGTCATGAAAGACAAGGACCTACATCCAAGATTACTGTATCCAGCAAAGCTATCATTTAGAATGAAAGGGCAGATAAAGTGCTTCTCAGATAAGGTCAAGTTAAAGGAGTTCATCATCACCAAGTCATTATTATATGAAATGTTAAAGGGAGTTACCTAAGAAAAAGAAGATAAAAAATAGGAACAGTAAAAATGACAGCAAACTCACAGTTATTAACAACCACACCTAAAACCAAAACAAGAGCAAACTAGCCAAACAACTAGAACAGGAACAGAACCATAGAGATGGAGATCACATGGAGGGTTGTCAGTAGAGGAGTGGGAGGGGGAGAGGGGGGAAAGGTACAGAGAATAAGTAGCATAGCTGACAGGTGGAAAATAGACAGGGGGAGGGTAAGAATAGTGTAGGAAATGTAGAAGCCAAAGCACTTACAAGTATGACCCATGGACATGAACTATAGGGGAGGAATGTGGGAGGGAGAGGGTGGGCAGGATGGAGTTGAGTGAAGGGGTGGAAAGGGACCACTGTAATAGCATAATCAATAAATATATCAAAAAAAAAGATTTTGGACTTTAAAAAAAATTTTGGTGGCATGGCTCTGTGAATTTATCTTTAAAACCATTATCTGAGTGGGTTTCTTGTGGAGTTTTTTTTTTGTTTGTTTTGGGGTTTAGTGTTATTTATATTTTAAAAAATTATTCACATATATTGCCTAAAGAATGAGATTTTGTAATAAAGCTTGTTATAAAAACGAGCACTTCCTCCTCCTTGTGCCCTCTATACCAACCCATAATCCACATCTCAAGAAGCAAACCACCGTCAACTTTTGCACTTAAATCTTCTAGTAACAAAAAAGATTTATTTCTAAGTAACTTTATATTGCTACTTCTTGATTTCTTTTTTTGTAGTTTTAAGCATCTGTTGATTTATGGTTTTGGAAGATGAGAACGTAACTCTCTTGATACCACTTATATTACAAACAAGCCTTTTTTCCCATTCCCTCTTTCTTCAGTAAAGTTATATTCTGGCTTGATCAGTATTTAGTGTTTATTTTATTATAGGTGTGTGTAAATGCTAATCACTTTATTGTACAACTTTGTTCTTGTTATACTTTTTCTTTGCTAAGTTTATTACAAATAACTCCCTAAGTTTTCTGCCAGTTGTCTGATCTCTTGAGATGTTTAGGTGCATAGATAATTATTAGGTTCATATTCTTGGAGACATCTCTCTTGGAACTTGTATTGTGTTCCGATATAGATCAGTTGTTTTAGGCTTATTAACAGTTATGATCCATAATCTTAGAAAATAAAATGTTTGTTTTTGAATAAACATTAAGATAGAATATGATGCTCCTCATATGCAGTTTGATAAAGAGATTGCCAAACAGTAGGAAATTTTAATCTCAATATCGTTAAAACAGTATTCATATTTTCAAGATAAATTGCTAAGTATCTTTATATCTGTATATAGGGTTTGAAATTTGGAAACAGCTGACTGTAAGTTAGGCCCAGGAAACGGGGAGACAGGGCTTTGTCTTCTTTAATGATTACACTTCAGAGAAATGGCTCTGAGGTTTCTGAGGAAATATTCCTGAATTGTGAATCTGTGAAGTGGTTTATTTTATTTAGCATTTAACCTTTCATGGGTCCCCCATTTTTAAAAAAGAATCCCATGTCCCTCTCCTTTTGCTGAAGCACATCCTTCACTAATTTCCTAAGAAAGGGTACAGGAGGAATAAAATTATTGCTCTGAAAATGTCTTTATTCTACCCTGATACTTGATTTATTGAATTGAAAAGTAGACATTTTCCTGTCAAAATCAGGAAAGCATTGCTCCATTTCTGCCTTTTGAGTTTTCACTGTTGCTGATAAATTTAAACTTGGTTAATTTTCCTTTTTCTTTTTCCTATGTATTTGTCTCTGGATGCTTATAGGATTTACTTTTTATTCTTAACAGGGTAAAATTTTATAGCAATACATGTCTCTTCATTATTTGAAGTACTCAGTCGGCCAAAAAGTCCTTATTTTTTTTCCATAAAGTAAAAGGCACAGTTTTTATTTTCTCCAACAACGTCATTGATTTGGATATTTTGAGTATGTCAGCTCTCTTCCGCTTGGTATAACATTGATTGTTCTTAAGTAATGTCTTGATTTGATCACTGTCAACTTCTTTGATTGCTGTGAACTGGTCTACCCAACTGTGGAGCATCGTCCAGCGAGAAATCACGAAACTTCACAAACCCCTTTTGACATGTTTGATCATTCGCAGCACCTTCTCTGTACACTGCACAAATCTTTTTTTTTTTTTTTTTTGGCATTTCAGTTGCATTTTTACCTTTCTTAAAATAATAAAACATGCCGAAAATGTGTATTTTCTTCCACCTTCAATATTATAATGGCTACCCAAAAATTTACCAGTTTTGATTTTTTAAAATGCATGCTGATGTGACAGCTGTCACAATACAGTCTAACAAAAATGTTTCGAATGAAGTTAAAGACAACTAAGCGCTATTAGAGTCATCTTATGGAAAAAAAAACCAAACAGAACTTCTTGGCCAACCCAATACTTCATTGTCTACCTTTCATTATCACTGTTGGGTCTTTCTGGGATCCTTATTTATTTGATATTGAACCTTCCAGACTAGTTCTCAGATTTTCTTAATTTTTCTATTTTTCTTAATCTTTTTGTGTTTTTTCTGCTTTAGCTTCTGATAGATTTTTCTCAGCTTTATAACTTTTCCATTGACTTTTTCCTTTCTACAATACTTTTAGTTTCCAAGAGTTCTTCCTGGTTTTCTGAATGTTCTTTTGTATATCATGTTTTTGTTTTTATAGATATATGTTTTTTTGTTGTTAAACAATTGGTAGGTATTTAAAAAAAAATGAAACTTCACCTACGTAGATAATCTCTGTTTTCTACAAGTTGTTTTATGTTGGTTTTTCATCTCTTTCCTTCAGATATCTTTCCTTCAGGTAATCATTGGTCACTTGCTTATAATTGAGTGGAGAACTAAACTGCAGATAGGAGACTCAGCATGTAGGAGATTCTGTTGACCGTGAACTCTGCTATAGGATGTTCTGTCTATAACACTTTCTTGGGGAGAAATACTGTTGTCAGTATCTTTAGGTCTTTTTTTTCTTGGCTGGCCTATTTCCTTTAAGAAAAATCTTTATTTTCTTGCCTGGAGAGGAATAGTTTGGTTCTCCAGGTTAACTCATCCAGTAACAAGGCTGGGATAAGAATGGGAAAGTCTCAGCATCTATATGCATTTATTCAGGATTACCTCTTAAGACTGTTCTTTTTAGTATTTTACCCTCTCTTTCACTTGTATGCTTTTCCTTGGTTCAGAGAGTGTCTGCTTTAGCCATTTTCAGATAATAACCTTTTAGCCATCTGCCAGAGATAGAGAGGGGAGATCTGAGGATATAGAGTTGCACATTTATTTGTTTACTTATCTATTTTGCCTTTCTCTCTTGACCTCAGTTTTAGAAATACCTAATGCCTCTAAAAGTGAGTACCTGAGTAGTACCTGGGAATTCTGTGGTATAGATTGGTTTCCAGCTTTTTCCATTGCTGTTTCAGGGTTTAGGTTTTTTGTTTTTTTTATTTTGGGGTTTGGTTTTTGTTTTTTTTGTTTTTTTTGTTTTTTTTTGAGACTATTAGGTCACTTACTACTCTCAGTCCTGTGTTTTAGAAAGGTTTGTCCTTTTCTTCCTTTCCTCATCATCTTTAACATTAAATGAAAGAACTCTCTGCCCTGACCGTTGTGGCTCAGTGGATTGAGTGTTGGCCTGTGAACCAAGGGTCACTGGTTTGATTCCCAGTCAGGGCACATGCCTGGGTTGTGGGCCAGGTCCCCAATAGGGGGGTGCTCAAGAGGTAACCACACATTAATGTTTCTGTCCTTTTCTTTCTCCCTCCCTTTCCCTTTCTAAAAATAAATAAATAAGATCTTTTTTAAAAAAGAGAAAAAATAAAGAACTCTCTTTGTTGTCATATTTCTGAGGTTTTATGAGATAGTGAAAGTAGATGTGTGCCTTTAATGTGCCATTTTCCCCCAGGAGTCCATTTTATTTTGTGTACTGTTTTATATTTTCCCCCCTCCCAAAACATGTTGTTTAATTTTCACAATTCATTCAGAAATACTTGCAAATATTTAAGTTCCATTCTTCAGAAAAATTTGGCTTTTTCTTTTTTTAATTTTAATTTTTTAATTTTTGTTCAGTTATAGTTGTCCAACCTTTTTCCTCAAATTAGGCTTTTTCTTCATCACACTATACTTTTCCTTTTCTCCTCATCTTACCTCTTGACAGACTAAAAGGTTTACACTGTAAGGATCTCCACATATTCAAAGGTGATTTAGAAATCAAATTGCCCATGTCAGTAAATTAGGGATCTCAGTGTATATTCTTATAAGATTACATCTTTACAAGGCTGTACTTCATTTTTTGGACACCATCTATATTTGCCATTCAGTTTAATAGGTGTCAAAAATCCACTAAAATCCCATTGAGTGAAAGATTTGCAAGAATCTATGGCAAAGTCTGAAGAAATGCTTAAACCTGGCCTATTTGGATTTTTTTTCCTCTAGGACTATATGCATGGTTAGCATTTGCTTATTTCCTACTTTGTATCTTTACTATTTCAATATATGAAGATTTACATTTTACAGTATATATATTAGTTGCAGTGTTTGGCTTACTGGTATCACTTATTAATACTTGTTGGATCATTTTTCTATGGAAAAGAAATTCATACGAATTCACTTTTCTGTTCAGTTATTTCTTCCTCTTTTAAAAAATACTATTTTATTTTTAAAAAATGAATTAAACATGCTAATGGCATATGAGAAAACAAACCACTTTTGCAGCTTATTTGTAGGTAATGGAGGGGAAGTTACAAACTAATTTTTTTTTTTCCAGTGGTTTATCTTTACAATATGAAGAACTAACCAAGGGACCGAATTGTGTAATTCGAGGTGTTATAGCTAAGGGCCTTGTAAACTCTTGTCAAGGAAAGGTAAGCATTGTACCTAAATGATACAGTACATGTTTATTATGTAGTAAAAATGAAATTGTAAATTTAAAATTGAATAACCTATTTTTGTAACAAGATGACTGTGATGTTGGATTTTTAAGGAATTAATCAGGATCGTGTCACCTGACTTACCGTTTACATAACTAAGAAAAATCAGCATGTTTGTTAATTAAATATTTTCAACTGTATTATCTTTATTTCAGTCTTTTCACACTGAGAGCCATTTTTTCACTAGTTATCCAGTACTATATTATTTCTTTTTTAAAAATTTTTCAATTACAGTTTACTTTTAATGTTATTTTGTATTGGTTTCAGGTATGCAGTGTAATGGTTAGACAATCACAGACTTTATAAAGTGTTCACCCAATGTTTCTAGTACCCACTTTTCTCTTTCTATCCTTTTTGTATTCTTAGAAACAAATATATGAGAAACTTTAGCTCACTTCTGTAAACATATTGGGTTAGGTATTTGGATAAAGGAAAGTGTCTTGGGAGGGGTAAGGTTAGGGAAAGTAAAGCCATAAACTCCAATCAAGTAATTTTTTAATTAGCTATGTAAAGCAGCTAATAAGATTTATATGACTAAAGGAAACACTATGGATAATAACTTAAGTAATCTTACTTTTTTTCACTGTATCATCACCTTCAATATATTATTTAAATTTTTTCCTCTCAAGATGATGTTTAAAATAGAACATGTGAATTTAAGTACTGTTTACTGTACTTTAGGGTATAATCAAATCAAAGTAAAGATAAAGTTTTGTACATCTTTTTGAATTCTGATTTCCTTGGACTAAGATCTTGAATTCTTGGAAGGTTTGATTATTAGGAGATAAACTTACCAAAAACATTTCTAGATTATAAAAAACTTTTTATTTTGGAATAATATTATGTTTATAGAAATTAGAAACATAGTACACAGAGTTTACATATACTTTTCACCCAGCTTCCTTTATGAATGTCTTACATAACCATCCTATATTTATCCACACTAAAAAATGAACATTGAAACACTACTCTTAACAACACCATGGACTATATTTACATTTTTTCAGTTAGTTTCACTAGTGTATTTTTTTCCCCTGTTCCTGGATCTAATCCAGAATACTATGTTGTATTTGGAGATTTTTAGATTTTTTTTTTTCGCTTGATTATTTTCCCCCATTTTTTATAATGTCCATCCTGCTTTTGGTCATCATTCATGGTTATGCCTTATAAATCTGAGGAAACTATTGTCTGTAAAGAAGCAATGTCAATATTTTTATCTCCATCCCTTACATACATGTATGTAATTTCAGTCATTACAAAATTGCTAAGTAGATTTCTTTAATGGTATGAAAATACAAAGCAAAATAAATCAAAATTGAGGTGATAAAATACTTAAGTATTTACATAATACTTGGATCTGATTGATTTTTTTTTCTACAGAATTTTAATCTGAAGGTTATTCTTCCGGGTTTAAAAGAAGACTCACAGATTTTGAAAATTAGATTACTACCAGGTAATATTTTAAGAAATATACCTAATACTTAACCTTTTAACTAAAATTCTTATGATAATGTATGATATGAATATAAAGGTAAAGTATCTTTGGGTTTGATTATGGTGTAAGTTTAGAAAATACATATGAATCTATAACATGGCACTAACAGAAATGATCAATTAAGAAACAGGAAAACATGAGGAAGACATTAGTGAAGTTATAAAAATAACCTTGGGAGAAAATAGTGAATATTGAACATGTATTTGGGAACTATTTTTAGGGCTATACTTATTAGACTTATATTAGGACTAGATCTGTCCTTTACCTTTTCTGATTTCATATTTCATATTGTAAGAAGAAAATTATTTCATATTTTCAGAAGGTTTGTGTATTTATGTTAATTTGATAATGACATCAATTTGAAAATGAAGTTACATTAAAGTTACACTGGGTAGAAAATGCTGGCTAATTTGAGAGGCGGTCTATTTTAGAGCTTCAAAGAGTATATTCTAGACTCAGTCCTTTTGCATTTGAATCTAAGCTGACATTAATGAGCTAGGTAAATTTGTTGTATGTGTCAGTTTCTTCATGTGTAAAATAAGAATATTTACTTTCAGAGTTGTAAGGATTAAATGAATTAACATAGGCAACCCTTGCTTTGCACAGTTCTGTAGTACTGAGTGGAGGACACAGTTCCAGTATGCATGAATTATTAACACAATACTGCTCAAAGTGGGAATTGCATGAGCTTGTAAAATGCCTAGAACAGTGCTTGGGATGTAAGTTTTAGCTCTGATATTAACAATACCATGATTATATCTTTATCTATATAGGACCTTTTGTACTGGTTTTAAGTGAAAAGAAACGTATTAGCTATTTACTTTCACAAATTCCCCTCACGCATGAATTGATAAAGGTGTAAAAATTGGCAATTAGTAAAAGTATAATAAAAAATCACTACATATTAATAAACACTTATAGTGCTATTATTTTAGAGATTGACAAGAAATGTGTATTGGAGTAGTGAAATTCTTAGTAACCGAATGGTTCTGACATTTTTTTGGAATTCGAGAGGGAAAGGAATAAAGTAGGAAGTAGCACAGTATAGTGATTAGTGATCAACAGGTTTCAAATTTCAAACCAGAACTTAAACTTGAATCTGCTGCTTACTAGCCATTTGACAAGATACTTAATCTTTCTGGGTCTCAGTTTACTCATCTATAAAATGGGGACAACAGTATTAACTTCTTTATTAAGATCATTGTGAGGGTTATATGAGAATAGTACTTAGTTAAAACTTAACATATTGCTTGGCATATAGTAAAAAATAAATATTAACTAATAATATTATAAAGTAAAATAAGTATTTCTAGGAACCTGTCTCCTTTGTAAACTTGCATTACCAGCATTAAACGTAAGTTGAATTTTTAAATATTAGTGTTTATAAAGCACATCAAGTCATCTTGTTACAGAAGTGTGAACCCTCTTTTATTAATCTTAGAGGAAGCTTGCGTTCTAATTTGCTTATGGTAGCAAAGTAGTGGGCAATCTAACAAATTATCTGATTATATCATTACATGAACTGATCCTTCGAACATTATTATACAAAACAGACATCTAGTTACATGTCCCTGAGAAATCAGTCATTGTATAAAGTTCAAGTTAGTAAATAAAAAAGTAGTTTAATAAACTTTTACTTTTCTTCTTGAATACTTTTTTTCTTGGATCGTCTAAAGAATTTACATAAATAGGTGATTTCTAGCATGAGTTATCACTGTGTCATAGCTTGTTGCATAAAACTGTGTAGACATCAGACATTTTTATATAATTGCGACAACCCCGATCATATATAGAATCTATGTATTTGGGGAATAGAAATGATAAACCATGAATATTCCTTAGTTATTTTCTCAGAATTATTTATAAAGTATTAAAACCTGAAATATTAAAAATTGTTTCTTTTGCTATTCCAATATTTCAGTCTTACAAAGTTGAATCTGTATTTCATTATTTAATTTCCTTGTAGGTCCCCCTCATCGATTGAAAGTGAAACCTGATTCTGAAATTTTAGTTATAGAAAATGGAACAGCTTTCCCATTTCAGGTAGAAGTTTTGGATGAATCAGACAACATAACAGCACAACCAAAATTGATTGTTCATTGTAAGGTAAGCTATTGTAAGATAAAAAATATGTATATTTTATTTTGAGTCCCACTGTAGTAAATGGAAATGACTATATCTTTCAGCTGCTTTGTAGTAAGCCTTCTATATTATCTAGGTCTTTAACAATTATTCCATGGAGGAATTTGTGGGATATCTCATTGCCAATAGTTTTCAGGATCCCTAAGCCAATAAAGATGCCAGCTATGCCAAGTTTCATAAAGAAATTATGAACTAAAGATTCCTCTCCTCACGCCTCATTTCAGATGAAGTTTTTAATTTATGAATAGAATGATGGAAATATCCTTCAAGATTGGGGATGGATGTATAAATAAAGATGACTAAAAGCACAAAAAGGAAAGGAAAACCCAAATAGCTTATGAAGTAGAAGAGAAAGAACAGTTGTTGAGGAAGTCAGATTTTCTTCCAAAACAGATAAATTTTACTTAAAAGTACAGAAAATTAACTATTTTCATTCAGAAATTTGCTAGACAATTAGTGAATTCTACTTAGAATTTTCTAACTTATGGCCAGAAATAGCTGTAGTGAAGCACTTGAAAATTTAAATAACCATTATTTAATAATAATCAGTTACATTAATGAAGTCTTACTTTATTTTTTATGCTTCTAATAGTTTTCGGGTGCACCTAACCTTCCACTCTACACTGTGGATTGCAGTAGTTCTGGAACCAGTATTTTATCGGGATCTGCAATTCAAGTTCAAAATATCAAAAAAGACCAGACGCTTAAAGCTAAAATTGAAATACCTGTAAGTTGTCATTGTTATTCATTGGAATTATATTGAGTCTTCATGCAAATATTCTTTAAGAGATTTATAATAAATTCTTTAAAGTTGTTTGACTTTTAAAATTGAGGTATTTGCTGTTCTTTTCTCCAAAGGGAAAAAGAGGTGGCATGAAGTGGTATAGTGAATAATTTAACACTTTATATCAAATATTAGTAATTTTATTGGTGAAATATTTTATATCTGAAACATTGATTTACATATTCCTGAAATTGATTTTTTATGTAAAAATTTGACATTTATGGGTCAGTTTTATTTTTTATAGTTTATACTTATAAACTATATATTTATATATAAATAAATTTATATTTCTTAGATAGTTTGGTAAATATTTCCACTTAAACTACTACTGAAGAACTATAAGCATTTCATTTGTATGTATAATTTAAAAAATAAACAATGGTTTTTATTTAGTATTCTCATATAGATTTATATGTTAATATGCCAGTAGGATATTTTTATTGGATACACATCCTGGCTGAAGGTGAAGCCAGCCAGATATAAACAATTGATCCCCTAAGGTTTCTGAATGGATAACAAGTACTTAAGTAAAATACTTAAATGTTAAATGTGATTTCTTTGACATAGATAGTAGATGGTGAATAACCTAATTCCAGTTGACTGATGTTTTCCTACTAATTATACATCAAATAACATCTTGAGCCTCAAAAGGGTAAAAGACAGCTTTTATTTTTTATAATTAGAATGAGATGACTTTATTCTAATTATTTTTTTCAAACTGGTTGTTTTTGATAATCTGTAGATAATTTGTTATGCATTTTCCACTTTCAATAACACTGCCAAAATATTTTGAGCATACTATTGTGCAAAAGATCAGGATGAAAAGATTGGGATTTAGGGAGGAATCAGGGCTTGGAAACACGAGTAACAAATTATTAGGTATTATGTAAATAATACAGGGCAGCAACAGAGAGAAGACCTGAGAATCCAGGACAGTTAAGACAAATACCAAAGTATATCATTTAATATGCAGTTAGAAAATGGTATCTAAGGGTATTGACTCTTGAGTTTGAGTCAGGCAAATAGTATATGTATATGGTGGAGGGTGGGTTATTTATCTGATATTCATTGAAGTAGGAATTTTGAATATGTCATTCATGTGGATGGAGTTTGATACAAATGATTGTAACCAATGAGGAAAGAGGCATGAGCTAAGGAAGAGTGTAGGGGTTAGGCTTATTTTGAATTTTGTTTATTTTGTGGGACACCCTATTCATAGATTATGAAATAATGATGTAATACTTAATTTTGTGTGCCTAAAATCAATTTATACAGCTTAACCCAGCTCAGCTGTACTGATCTGTGGAACACAGATGTGCCCATAATAAATTATAAATATGCCAACTCAGTCTTCAAGACATTTGGAGTCTTTATCTAGCTATAAGCAAACTTGTCCACTTAACCTCAATGTATAATGAATTGAAAAAGCATTAGTGTAACCTTAATATTATTAAATAATGTACTTTATGGCAATTATTTGACCCTGATTTTATGGAAAGTTTTAGGTTTTTTACACCTTCATTCTCATTAATGAATGTTAAGGCACCACATTTGTGTCATGTGATTAAAATTTACAAGTTTGGGGAACTTTTAAATACATGTACAAATAAAAGGAAGGGATTCCTTTTAAGTCCAAACATGCTAATTTTTTGATCTTAAAGTGGTCACTATCTTTATAACTTTATGGTATAAAATATGGAATTATTCATAGTACAATACACGATTAATTACAAAACCTATGAATATTTACAGTATATAAGATGATCTTTCATAATATTGGAATAAATTTTTAAGCAGTATAATAAAACATTCACCATTAAAACCAAAAACTATGTTTTCAAAAAGTATAGATGTCACTCAGTATATATTGGTTTCTCTCTCTTCCTAGAGTTGTAAAGATGTGACACCTGTGGAGAAAACTATTAAGTTGCTTCCCAGTAGCCATGTTGCAAGATTACAGATATTCAGTGTGGAAGGACAAAAGGCAATCCAGATTAAACATCAGGATGAGGTTAACTGGATAGCAGGCGATGTTATGCATAATCTTATTTTTCAAATGTATGATGAAGGAGAAAGAGAAATCCATGTAACTTCAGCTTTAGCAGAGAAAATTAAAGTAAGTATCTCAAACAAATTAGTTATTTTTAAGGATTTTGTTTATTTTATGCTTAGAAAACTCTGAACGAGAAGTTTCATAGGGAGCCTATAAGAAGAATTGTATCACAGAGAAATAATACTGTTATTTAAAATTCCAGGCTAAATAATAATTTTTTTATTAGTACTAGATTGAAACTTGAATGATTCATGTATGACAAATGATTTTGACACTTAAACCAAATTCCAGTCTTTGGCATATTGTTTAGTTGTCACTACTTGACTGCCTGTATTTCTGTATCCACAGTCAAGGTCACCATCTTACCAAAGCATTCTATTTATAGCTATTCTGACGGCAGCAAATGAAAGGTGTTATAAAGGTAAAAAATGAAACAGTATTGTTAATTATAGGGTCCTGGTTTGGCCATTGTAAATTGGTATACCACTTGCTAAAAACATGATCCTTAGAAAACAGTTTGGTTGGTTCTCGGTAGCTTTAGGTGGTTCTCGCCAATCTGCTGTCATTTGAATGCATGATTTGTACCTAGATAGGGTAACTCTATATGTTGAAACTTCTCACTTAACAGACAACCAAATCAAAATAATTAGATTGTTTTCACATAAAGTACATTGCTCTAACATTCTTGATTGAAAGAATAATGGACAATTTATGCTTGCTTCTTTAAAAGTGCAGTCAATTCGGCTATAATGAAACACATAAATTCCTAAAAATGATTGTACTATGTAAAATGGTGCAGTAAAAATCACAGGGCTTATGGGGAAAATGGAAATTTCAATACTCAAACCTCATCGGTCACCCATTTAAAAATAAAGATAGGAAATTAATAAACAGTACCAAAACCAGTAGCAGTAACATTTTAATTGATTAAGAAGTCCATGAACACCATAAAAATATCTCAGCTTACTTTTGGAAGTGGGTGGAGGATGTATTGCAACTTGTAAACTACCATGAGGTGGTGGAAATGCCACTAGATGTGGATATGTGGCTCAGTACACATAAATAGCTAGATGTGACATGTTTGAGGTGTATTATTTTGTATGTTCCTACATAACTTCATTCAACTGGGTACAGTTTTCTGTGTTCAACTATTGTAAAATAAGATTTGTTCTATACTCAAATTTTTCCCTATTATTTTAATTTCATTAAAACAAACTTGCATTTTCAAACCAATTATTATAGCAGAACAAACTATACTTTCTTCCTTGACATTCATAATGAAAAACTCCTCATATTTTGTGTGAGAAATTAATTTTCTAAAACTCCAGGTTTCTTTAAGGCAGAGATAAACATCCCTCCCATCTCTGGAAAGCCAACATCTGTGGACCCTTATTTATGGATTACAATTAACTAAATATTTGGACACTTCTTATTTCTGAGACAGGGTGTACAACTTACTTTTTTGTACCGTCATATCCTGTAGTCATCTTGAGTTTCCAAATGTAGGATCTGATATTTTAAAAGAATTGTTTAACCGGGGATAAAACTGATCTTATTTTAAAAATCTTATTCGGAATAACCCTTGCTTGTTACAGTCAGTTTATGTTTTCCTTCACTAATGAGGGAAGGGAGGTTTGGGAGAGAAATAATCGTGAAAGGGGGGCACAAGTCATTTTTATCTGTTGTATATTAGCAGATTTGAAATTGAGTAGTTTAAAAATGTTGCCCGGAACCTGGCTCCTATGGTTCCACATCTATTTCTTCTTCTTTTTTCTTTTTCTTTTCTTCTTTACTCTATTGTTTATACTATTACAGATGACCCTTCCTCCCTTTCCTATTGAGGTTAAGAGGAAACATTGACTGAAGAGCCACTTCCTGTATATAACTTTCTTTTTGCCATTCTCTGAGCTTGTGGCCTGCATTTAACACATTTTGCCTCAAATCTAGTAGTTATGTGTTTCTTGAGTTACAAGATTTTAAAACATTCACCTCTTTGTTGTTAATTAAAAAATATTAAATACTATTTTATTAAATTAAATATATAGTCTTTAAAGAGGTTTTTGTGGATTTTAGAGAATTCTCTAATATTTAGGAAAGTAAACCCAAAACTGAACTAAGAATTTATTAAAGGGATAGCACCATTTTTAAGTAACTCTAGCTTTTTTCTATTGTTTAAAAAAAAGTACAATAAAGAACAAATGAGAGTGAAAGATGGTTTAGAAAAATAAAAAGGTGACTAAGAACATTAGAATGGTATAAACTGGGATGAAAATACTAGAAAATCAATGATTTAAGAATCACAGCGGTCAAAGGCTAAAAGCAGAGAGGAAGTTGAACTAAAAATCAGAAATAGAAAGGATTGGAAGTTTAAAAGTAGGAAAGATTGGGATAATCAATTTTAAAATACAGATCCAGTAACAAATTAAAATATGGAATACAAAAAATGCAAAATTAAACTAGACCGAAAAGCTTTTAAGAATGGGTTAAGGGGAGATCCAAGATGGTGGAGGAATAAGTGGACACTACATTAACCCCCTCACAGGACCAAACTGAAATTACAACTAAATTATTTAAAAAAATCATCCTGAATAACCAGCTGAGCACTAGCTACAGAGAAGCCTTATAACCAAGGACTTACATCACCAGAACGAGACTGGTAAAATGTGGTGAGGCATGAGAGGGCTGTCTAAGCTTCTGTGGGCAGCAGCTGAAGTTCTAGTGGCCTGGTGGGGTTCCTCCTGAGAAGTGTGGGGTCTAAACTCCCAGCCTAGAGCACCAGAACCTAGAAGGGAACCCAAATAGCATTAGGCTGTGAAAATCAGTGGGGTTTCTGTCTACCAGGGAGAGATGGCTAGAGACACAAAGAGCCGCTTTAAGGGCCAACACAAAATATCACTTGCAGCCATTTACCCTGGGCTCCTGCAGAGGAAGGGCAGAGCAGTCAGAGCCACATGAGGAGAGTCTAGGGTTGGTGGCTCTGAAGACAGCTGAAGGGTCAGCCACCAGGATCCTTGTGTTCAGTTATTCCTCATACTGCAGAAGCCATCTTTTTCTGGCAGACCACTACCCTCCTTTTGGCATCAGCCTGGGAAAAAGCAAGAGCCCTACCTTGTGGAGCTTAAGTTTGGCTACTGAGGAGTATTGCTGGAAGCACTTTCATGAATAAGACCAACAGAAAGCCTACGGATGGAGGTGGATTTCTGGGAGCTTTAGGACTTTAGCCCCCAGGCCCTCTGCTGATAAAAGCTGGCCTACGTCTGTAGCTCAGTTCTTTCTGCACACAGCTGGACCTACAAGAGGGAACCACAAGCTCTGGGTCACTGATAGCTCCAGACAGGTTGCCCAGGGCCAGTCACAGGCAGCATCTGGCATAGGTTTGTACTATAGTCTTTGCAGATCTACCTAACACACAAGAACAAACACAAAGAGGCAGCCAAAATGGGAAGACAAAGAAACAGGCCCCAAATGAAAGAACAAGAGAATTCTCCAGAAGAAGAACAAAGTGAAATGGAAACAAGCAATTTATTAGATACAGAGTTCCAAGTAATGATTATAAGGATGCTCAACATTAAAAAAGACATAGAAACCATAAAAAAAGGACAAGTGAGAAATAAAGGATGCAGTATCTGAAATAATACACTGGAAGGAGTAAACAGGTTAGATGAAGCAGAGGATCAAATCAGTAATTTGGAAAACAAGGTAAAAAAAAAAAAAAAGAGCCAAGCAGACAAAAAGAAAAACAATTTTTTACAAGAGGGGAGTTTAAGAGACCTTTGGGACAAAATGAAGTGTAATATCATTCACAAGGGATACCAGAAGGAGAAGAGAGTGAGCAAGGGATGGAGAACCTATTTGAAGAGGTAATTATTGAAAACTTTCCAACCTGGTGAAAGAAAAAGACAAACATATCCAGCAAGTGCTGAGTCTCAAACAAGATGGACCCCAAGAGGCCCACACCAGAACACATGGCAGAGCTTAAAGACAAGGAAAGAATCTTAAAAGTGCAAGAGAAAAGCAGTTACAGTGTTGTTAATTCATTTTGGAAGTCATGATGGGTGGTGAAACCAACGGGTACATAATAATGAAGCATTTTCTCTTGTAGGATGGTATTGTGGCTCATATAAGTTCTAGCAAATGTGATGAGTCCCAAGCAAACACCAAGGGCTGGAACATTTTTTTCTCATCAGAATTTGACGTATACTGGGTTTGACAAGTTCTGAGGCCGATAGGTACCGAGGTATGAATGTAGTTACCTACAAGGGATCTCTCATAAGACTGTCACTTGATTTTTCAACAAAAACATTTCAGACCAGAAGGGATTGTGAAAAATTCAAGGTGATAAAAAGCAAGAGCCTGCAGCCAAGGCTACTTAACCCAGCGAGGCTATCATTTAAAATTTGAAGGAGAAATAGCCCTGGCTGGTGTAGCTCAGTGGTTTGAATCCAGGCCTGTGAATCAAAGAGTCGCCAGTTCAATTCCCAGTCAGGGCACATGCCTGGGTTGCAGGTCAGGTCCCCAGTATAGGACATGTGACAGGCAACCACACACTGATGTTTCTCTCCCTCTCTTTCTCCCCTCCTTCCCCTCTTTCTAAAAATAAATAGTCTTTTTTAAAAATTGAAGGAGAAATAAAGAGCTTCCCAGACAAGAAAAAGCTAAAGGAATTTGTTCCCACTAAACCAGTATTGCAATATATATTAAAGAGATTTCATTAAGAAGAAGAAGAAGAAGGAAAAAGAAATAACAGAGAAAAATAGTTAAATAAAATGGCAATAAATATATATCTATCATTAATCACTTTAAGTATAAAGGCTTAAATGCTGCAATCAAAAGACATACAGTAACTGAATGGATATGAAAACAAGACCCGTATGTATACATATACAGTCTCCAAGGTACCTACCTCAGAACAAAAGATACATACAGACTCGTAAGTGAAGGGCTGGAGAAAGATATCTCATGCAAATGGAAAGAGGAAAAAGCTGGGGTAGCAATACTTGTATCTGACAAAATAGACTTTAATATTAAGGCTAGAGTAAGAAACAAATAAAGACACTACATAATGATAAAGGGAACAATCCAATGAGAGTATATAACCCTAGTAAACATTTACTCACCCAGCATAGGAGCACCTAAATATGTAAAACAAATGTTGATGGACGTAAAGGGAGAGGTAGTCGAATACAGTCATAGGAGAGGATTTTAACGCCACATTGACTTCAATGGATAGATCTTCCAGACAGAAAATTAAGGAGACAAAGGCCTTAAATTACACTCTTCATTAAATGGATTTAATTTATATCTTCAGAGTATTTCACCACACAACAACAGAATATAGTCCTTTCAAGTGCACATGGAACATTTTCTAGGATAGACCACACATTAGGACACAAAACAAGTCTCAGTAAGTTTAAGAAGATTGAAATCGTATCAAGCATCTTCTTTGACATTAATATGACACTAGGTATCAGTCACAAGATGAAAACTGAAAAATACACAAAGATAGGGAAGCTAAATAACATGTTATTAAACAATGAGTGGGTTAACAGTGACATCAAGGAAGAAATCAAAAGACACCTTGAAACAAATAAAAATGAGAACATAACCCAAAATCTGTCGGACACAGTGAAAGCAACCTTAAGAGGAAAAGCCATAGCATTACAGGTGTATCTCAAGAAACAAGATAAAGTTCAAATAAACACTCTAACTTTACACCTAAAGGAACTTGAAAAAGAACAACAAACAAAGCCCAGTGTGAGTAGAAGAAAGGGAATAATAGAATGGATATAAATGAGAGTCTAAAAAACAATACGAAAGATTAATGAATCCAGGAGTTGGTTCTTTGAAAAGATAAACCAGATTGACAAACTTGGACCAGACTCATCAAGAAAAAATTGATAGAACCCAAATACATACAATCAGAAATGAAAGAGGAGAAATAACCACTGACACCAAAGAAATATAAAGAATTGTAAGAAAATATTAGATACAACTATATGCCAAGTAATTAGAAACCTGGACATAATCCTAGGTTAAATCCTAGACACATACAATCTTCCAGAACTGAATCAGGAAGAATCAGAGAATCTGAATAGACAGATTACACCTAGAGAAATTGAATCAGTAATCAAAAAAACTCCCAACAAACAAAAGCTCTGGACCAGGTGGCTTCACAGATGAATTTTACCAACATTCAGAGAAGAAGTAATACTTCTCTTTCTGAAACTATTCCAAGAAATTCAAGAGGATGGAAGACTTTCAAGCTCATGTTATAAGTCCAACATTAACCTAATTCCAAAACCAGATATAGAGACTATGAAGAAAGAAAATTATAGGCCAATATCCCTGATGAATGTAGATGCTACAATTGTCAACAAAATATTAGCAAACCAAATACAGCAATATATCAAAAGATAGCATACACATTGATCAATTGGGATTTAATTCCGGAAATGCAAGGATGCTATAACATTCACAAATCAATAAATATGATAACAAATAAAATGAAGGATAAAAACCACATGAAGATCACATCAGTAGATGCAGAAAAGGCATTTGATAAAATCCAGCACTCATAAAAAACTTTCAGCAAAGTGGGAACATAGCTAAACATAATAAAGGCCATATATGATAAACCCACTACCAGCATCATACTCAATGGGCAAAAACTACAAGTGTTGCCCTTAAGATCAGGAACAAGACAGAGATGTCCGCTTTTACCTCTTATTCACCATAGTACTGGAAATCCTAGCCACAACAATCAGTCAAGAAGAAGAAATGGCATCCAAATGGGAAAGGAAGAAGTAAAACTATCATTATTTGCAGAGTACATGATACTGTACATAGAGAACCCTAAAGATTCCACCACGAAACTACTAGTACTGATAAATAAGTAAAGTAGCAGGATACAAAATTAGTATGCAGAAATCAGTTGCATTTTTATATGCCTATAATGGACTATCAAAGGCAAATTAAGAAAACAGTCCCATTCACAATTGCCTCAAAAAGAATAAAATACCTAGGAAAAAAATCTAACCAAGGATCTAAAAGACCTATACTCAGGAAATTATAAGAAATTTAAGAAGATATAAATAAGTGGAAGCACATACTGTGTTTATGGACAGGAAGAATTAACATCACTCAGGTGTCCGTGCTCCCCAATGCAATCTCTAGGTTCAGTGCATTTTATATCAAGATACCATGACGTATTCCACAGAACAGGAACAAATATTTCAAACATTTCTATGGAACCAAGAAGACCCACAGTGATCATGAGAAAGAACAAAGGTGGAGGAATCACATTACCTAATATCAACCCAAAATATAAGGTCATAGTAACAAAAAGAGCGAGGTATTTACATAAAAACTGTTCCATCTTACCTAGATCAATGGAACAAAATAACCCAGAAATAAACTCATGCCTTTATAATCAATATTCAACGAGGAAGTAAACACAGTGGGCTAAAGAGAGTCTATTCAATGAACTGTTTTGGGAAAATTGGACAGATGCAGAAAAATGAAACTAGACCACCTTCTTATGCCACACACAAGAATAAATTCAAAATAGATTAAAGACTTAATTGTTAGACTTGAAACCATAAAAATCCTAGAATAAAACATGGGAAGTAAAATCTCGGACATTACTCATAGCATTACTTTTTCTGATATATCTCCTCAGGCAAGGTAAATAAAAGAAAAAAAATAAATGGGACATCAAACTAAAAAGTTTTTACACAGCAAAGGAAGCCATCAAGAAAATAAAAAGACAACCCACTGAATGGGAGAACATATTCAACAATGATACACTTAACAAGGGGTTAATATACAAAAGTTATAAAACAACACCAAGAAACCCAAATAATCCAATTAGTAAATGGGCAAAGGACCTGAATAGACACTTCTCCAAATGACACACAGATGGCCAATAGACATATGAGAAGGTCAACATCACTAGTCAGAAATGCAAATTAAAGCCATAATGAGATGTCACCTCACACCTGTCAGAATGCTTGTCATCAATAAATCAACAAATAGTGCTGGAGAGGCTGTGGAGAAAGGGGAACACTTTTGCACTGTTGGTGGGAATGCAGATTGGTGCAGCCACTGTGGAAAGAAGTATAGAGTTACCTCAAAAGATAAATGGAACTCCCTTATAACCCAGTGATTCCACGTCTGAGAATATATCCAGGAAAAAAAAAAGCGAAACACTAATTTTCAAAAATATAAGTACCCCTATGTTTATTGCAGCATTATTTAGAATGGCCAAGATTTGGAAACAGCCCACGTGTCCATAATTATATGAATAGACAGAACAACTGAGGTGCATTTACACCATGGAATACTGTGTGGCCTTAAAAAAAGAAAAGAAAAGAAAATTTTACCCTTTGCAACATCACCGATTCACCTGCAGAATATTACTACTAAGTGAAATAAGCCAATCAGAGAAAAACAAATACCATATGATTTTACTCATATATGGAATCTAAGGAACAAACTGAACTAACACACAAAATAGAGACCAACTCATAGATAGAAAGCAGGCTGACAGCTCTGAGGTGGGGAGTTTGCAGGGTGGAGGGATCAAGCAAAAAAGAGAAAGGACTCATGGACATGGACAACAAGGTAGTGATTGATGGAGGTGGGTGTCAGTGGAGGAGAAAGAGGGTGTAATGTGGATAAATGGTAATTGAAAACTATGCACTAAAAATGGAGCTTAAAAAAAAGAAATGGTTGAAATGAACTTAAAAATGGATTAAGGCCAAAATGTATTGTAGGTAGTGGTAATTACTTCAGTTGACATAATTTCTGTTTTCTCATCTTGGTCAATAAAAGGTCCACCCAAAATCTCATTCAAAGCCTGTATTAACAAGATTCTTTTAAAAAATTTGAAATTACCTCTCAGATTCAATCATGTGATTTGATCTACCTTTGTATATATTATTTTAAACTGTAATCACCACAGTGATAATCTTGTTGCAAAACTCTGAAGGAGTGACTTAAGAATTTTTATTTTATTGCATTGAAAGATATGGCAACATTAACAGCAAAGACAAAGAAGATACATTTTTATCATATTAATATGTGACCTACCATCATTCTGGTCATGAAGGGACTTTTCTTTTTCCTCATAGGGAAGGAGAATGGGTTATAATTTAACTTTAAGACTTCATTCAGGAAGGTAAGTGTTAGTAGAAGGGTATTGGACTAAGCGTTGTATTCTTAAGTATAATTTTCCTCATAGGTTAATTGGACTCCTGAGATTAACAAAGAACACTTGCTACAAGGACTGCTTCCTGATGTACAAGTACCAACATCTGTAAAAGATATGCGCTATTGCCAGGTTTCATTTCAAGATGATCATGTGTCTTTGGAAAGTGCATTTACAGTAAGGTTTGTGTGCATATTATATGTGGAAGTATTTCAGAATTCAGCATGTGACAACAAACATACTTTTCTCAAATGCACGTATGTAGAAATTGTTTTTATATATGGAAAGTATCACAATTGCTGTGAAATATGATTGTCTTTGCAATAAAGTTTCATTGCAGATAAGATTAGTTCTTAATATCACTATAACCCTTTGTTTAATTTGGCCTCTAGTATCTGTAAGAACTGGAACTTTCATTAAAGGAAAGTCCTAGTGCATGCAACTGTGAAAACACCTGCAAAATGACAGACATGAAACATACAAAATATACAATGTAATCAGTCAATGTATTGTTCACAAGGAAAACTTCTTTCATTGGTTAGTAATGATTTTCAAAGCTAAGTCCAGCCAGACCCAATATATAGAACTGATAGAAAAGGGGAAGGCAGGTAAATATACTAAAAAACTTATCCTTAGCCTGGCCTGTCAATTCCTTGGCCACCTTTTTTCTAGTACCCTCTTCACTTTTAATTCCTCTGCCCATTTTCATACTATTTCCAACATTTTAAATAGCTCCATATTTGAGATAAAATTTTTAGATATACTACTTTCCCACCATAGCCAGATCTCTTGGTGAGTTATTCTTACAATCTTTTCTTTCAGTGCTCTCGTTCAATTTCTTTTTAATCCAGCATAGATACTATGATTTAACACATAATTTTTTTTTCTGATAGTATTCTCTACTATCTTTGCAAGCTTATTTTCTCTCTTTACTCTTGGGTTAATAGTGATGTTCTATAAAGGCGTAGTTGTATTTAAGTTTTAGAAACTGATATATATCTTTAGCATATCAAAAGTACTTTAATTTTTTTCTACAACTAATGGTGTGACTGTAACCTTTTAAATTTGGGGACCAATTTCAGACCCCTACCTGATGAACCTAAACATCTAAAGTGTGAGTTAAGAGGAGGAAAAACAGTACAGATGGGCCAAGAGCTTCAAGGGGAAATAGGTTAGTATGTCTTGCTTTTTTTCTTTAAAATACTTATATGATGTGTAGTTATGTTCATGTTTTGACATATATAATTTGAAAGGAATGCTTTGAGTTTATATACCATTACTGGTTTAAAATCCATTGTCAAAAGATTGAAGTATTTTCACTGTTTTTGCTGATGTAACTGTGAAATCAGTTTGGCAAAAATAGTTTGTTGGGAAAATGTTGGTTTTTGCTAGAAGTAATAATAGCTAATATTAAAAGTGTAAAGTAAATCTGCCAGTGGTGCAAATGTCTCCTATATTTTTCATATATCTAGAACAGTGGTTTTCAACCTATATTATGACACACAAACTAATTACTAAAATTTTGCGGCACACCAAAAAAATACACATTTTGCCAATCTGACATAAAAACAGGAATACTTTTTACTGATTTACAAAAAAATACTAATGGTCATTACCCACCACATTTGCTCCAAACTCACTTTAAAAAAAAAACAAAAAAACAGATGCCTGTACTTGTATATAAGGATTTCTGGTACCAAGAATTGAACAATTAGATGCAACCTTATTGTGTGATGTGACCAGTAAGATGCAACTCTGATATGACCCTGTATATTTATGGTTCAAGACAGGGCATTCACACTGGATGGCTACTGTTGTGTTGGCTGTTGTCATTGTTTTTATTTGACATTCCAAGAGAAAAGAGGTCAGGGGCCCTGACTAAATAGTCAGGTATTGACATGTTTTAAAAATTCTCGTGGCATACCAGTGTGTTGCGGCACATTTGTTGAAAATCACTGATCTAGAATTGTTTTTTGGTAAAAATCTGGTTAACGTCAGCATTATTTTAAATATATAAATACAAATGTACTGGTGTATATTCTTGATATTTTTGTACTAGTTATAAGAGAAGTCAATGTAATGAATTTTTCAAAAATACGAAAGAACAGTTTGAGTTTCTAAGCATAATTTTACTGAAGTATAAAAATGTGTTTATAGATAATTTGTATCTTTTATTAAAAGATAACAGTTTAAAATTAAACATTCTTTTTAGTTATAATAGTTACAGATCAGTATGGAAATCAGATTCAAGCATTTTCACCAAGTTCTTTATCTTCCTTGGGAATTGCTGGTAATGGACTTGATAACTCACAGTTGAAAACTACCTTTCAGGTATGGCTGCTTTTCATAACAGTTAGCTTATACCATTTGTTTATATATGTAACAAAATTTGGGGAAAGCTGAAATAACTAAAGTTTTATTTTAGTCTTTCTAATGAAAAATCATAAGAAAGCATTACAGAAACTTGTTACGATTAAAAATTTTGAACATATGCAAAAAATAGGATAGTGTAATCCCCATGTTCCCATCACTCAGCTTCAATCGTCATTACTTCCCTCTATATCATTATCTTTTTTTAATTTAACTTTTATTGTTATTCAATTACAGTTATCTGCATTTTCTCCCCATCCCTCCACCCCACCCCTTCCGAACCCACCTCCCTCCCCCACCTCCACCCTCCCCCTTGATTTTGTCATGTGTTCCTGTAAACCCCTCTCCCCACTGTCCCCTCGCCATATCATATTATCTTTAAGCAAATTCCATACATCATTTCATTCATAAATGCTTTGATACACATATAAGGGCAGTTACTTAAATAAAATTTCTTAGTGCTCACTGCGTGCACTAAAGTAATTGTGAAAGTTTATAACTGTGTAGTTAATTGAGATTAGTTTGAAAAATAAGAATTTTGGTACAATTATTTTAGTTTAAAACAAGCAGATATAATGTATTCTATTTGGAGAGATCAAAGACAGCTTTTGGGCAAAGGAGATGTTGGGAATTCGACCTTCAAGAAATCTGCCAGGCCAGAGTAGGTGAAAGAGGAGGAATTCTTAGGCCAAAATAAAGCTGAAATCATTTAGACCATTTAATCCTTTTTAAAACTCTTCTTCAAGTCTGCGAAGCAGAGTCATCAGTTCATTCCCAGTCAGGGCACATGTCTGGGTTGCGGGCCAGGTCCCCAGTAGGGGTCATGTGAGAGGCAACCGCACATGGATATTTCCCTCCTCTTTGTCCCCGTCTTCTTCTCTGTCTAAAAGTAAATAAATAAGCATCTTAAAAAAAATAAACTAGCTTTCTATTAAAAAAATAAAAATAAAATTCCTCTTCCTTTTAGAGCCTCCATTATAGTTTTACCTGACAGAATAATCATAAGAATAGCTTCCTTGTTGCCTTCCTAATTAGTTCTATTTCCACTAATCTGTTGTGCTATTATTTTTAAGTTTTCAGAACACCACTTTTACTAAATCTTAGCATTGCTGAAGAACGTTTAATGATGTTTTGTTCACTGTACAAAGACAAGGTTTGCTCTTTGACTTTCAGGTTCTTCAATTATCAAGCTTTTCCATGTGTGTAAATGAAATAAGATAACTGTGCTCCTCCTGCTTTTATGAATGAACTGTCTGCTTCCTACCACTTTACATACAAACTTCCATGTTCTTCCACTAACTGCTCCTAAATTGTAATCTGATTTCCTACATTTTTAGTTGTATTAGATACCCATCAGCATATAAACATGCTATATCTCTCATCTTAAAAAACACCCTCTCCCCACCCTGGCTGGTGTGGCTCAGTGGATTGAGTGCTGGCCTGCAAACCGAAGGGTTGCTGGTTCAATTCCCAGTCAGGGCACATGCTTGGGTTGCAGACCAGGTCCCTAGTAGGGGGCACATGACAGGCAACCACACATTGAAATTTCTCTCTTTCTTTTTGTCCCTCCCTTCCCGTCCAAAAAATACAGTAGATATCTGGTAAAGAATGTTACAAGCAGAGGGCAAGAGCAAGTACAAAGGGTATTGGGCAAGCACCTGCTTGGCTGTGTGGGGACAGAAAGGAAACAGTTAACAAGAACTTATATGTACGACCCATGTACATGAACTAACGGGGAGAATGCGGGTGGGAGGGGGTGTGCAGGGTGGAGGGGAATAAATGGAGGGGAAATAAGACAACTGTAATAGGATAGTCAATAAATTTTTTTTTTTTTAAAGGAGACAGTTAAGTGCAAATACAAGGGAAATTCGAAACAGTAAGGTAAAAGGACATAGCCAGATTTTTTTAGATTTCTTCCTTACAAATAAATTGAGTTTCTCTACTGAAGGAGATAGAATTCATGGTATGCTAATATTGACATATGTGCAAGTTATTTGCTGTTGTTTTACCCAGAAACACATGTCCCTTTTTTTTTCCTCAATGTTCTTGTTTTCCTCACTAGGAAAATACACAGAGTATAAGTGTAAGAGGCATCAAATTTATGCCAGGTCCTCCTGGAAATAAGGATCTTTGTTTTACTTGGCGTGAGTTTTCTGACTTTATTCGAGTGCAGCTAATTTCTGGGCCACCAGCTAAACTTCTCTTTGTAGACTGGCCAGAAATAAAGGAGGTAAGTAACTTTTTTACTTGATAGAAAGAATATAACATGGCTTATTTGTTTCAGCTTGTCAGTGGATCAAAATAGATACATTTTGTTGTTGAAGTAACAACAAATAATAATAGTAACAATAACAAAAGGACAAAGTAATACTATTCTTTTTTAAGTTTTTTTATCTTTTTTTTTTTTTTACTAATGTTCCAATACAGTTGACTCCATTTTACCACCACCACTTTCCCCTGCCCCAGCCATCCCCACCTCCCACACTCAATCCTACCCCCCCTTTGTCTGTGTCCATGGGTCCTTTATACATGTTCTTCGACAACTCCTTCCTGTCTTTCCCCTATTATTTCCCTCCCCACACCCCTCTGGTTACTGTCATTTTGTTCTTAATTTCAATGTCTCTGGTTATATTTTGCTTGCTTGTTTGTTTTGTTGATTAGGTTCCACTTATAGGTGAGATCATATGGTATTTGTCTTTCATCGCCTGGCTTACTTCACTTAGCATAATGCTGTCCAGTTCCATCCATGCTGTCACAAAGGGTGGGAGCTCCTTATTTTTTTCTGCTGCATAGTATGCCATTGTGTAAATGTACCACAGTTTTTTGATCCACCCATTTACTGATGGGCAGCTAGGCTGCTTCCAGCACTTGGATGTTGTAAATTGTGCTGCTATGAACATTGAGGTGCATAGGTTCTTTTGGATTGGTGTTTCAGGATTCTTAGGGTATAATATCAGCAGTGGAATTGCCAGGTCAAAAGGCAGTTCCATTTTTAGTTTTCTGAGGAAATTCCATACCATTTTCCACAGTGGCTGCACCAGTCTGCATTCCCACCAGCAGTGCACTAGGGTTCCCTTTTCTCCACATCCTCTCCAACACTTGTTTTTTGATTTGTTTATAATGGCCATTCTGACTGGTGTGAAGTGGTATCTCATTGTGGTTTTAATTTGCATCTCTCTGATGGCTGGTGATGCTGAGAATCCTTCATATGTCTCCAGGCCCTCTGTATGTCCTCCTTGGAAAAGTGTCTGTTCAGGTTCTTTGCCCATTTTTTAAATGGGTTGTTTGTCTTCCTGGAGTGGAGTTCTGTGAGTTACTTATATATTTTGGAGATCAAACCCTTGTCTGAGGTATCATTGGCAAATATATTTCCCATATAGTTGGTTCCCTTTTCATTTTGCTAATGTTTTCTTCATCCATGCAGAAGCTTTTTTATTTTGATGAAGCCCCATTTGTTTATTCTTTCTTTCATGTCCCTTGCTCTAGGGGACATATCAGTGAAAATATTGCTGCGTGAAATACCTGAGATTTTCCTGCCTATGTTCTCCTCTAGGACTTCTATGGTGTCATGACTTATATTTAAGTCTTTTATCCATCTCGAGTTTATTTTGGTGTATGGTGTAAGCTGGTAGTCGATTTTCATTTCTTTGCACATAGCTGTCCAGATCTCCTAGTGCCATTTGTTGAAGAGGCTATTTTTACTCTGTTTTATGCTTCTGTCCCCTTTGTTGAATATTCATTGACCTTAGACACTTGGGTTTATTTCTGGTCTCTCTAATCTGTTCCTTTGATCTATGTATCTGTTCTTATGCCAGTATCAGATTGTTTGATTACAGTGGCCTTGTAATATAGTTTGCTGTCAGGTATGGTGATCCCTCCTAGTTTGTTCCTCTTTTCTCAAAATTGCTGTGGCTATTCAGGGTCATCTATGGTTCCATATAAATTTTTGAAATGTTTGTTCTGCATCTGAAATATGTCATTGCTATCTTAATAGGGATTGCATTGAATCTATAAGTTGCTTTGGGTAGTATGAACATTTTGATGATGTTAATTCTTCTAATCCACGAACATGGTATACGCTTTCATTTATTTGTGTCTTCCTTAATTTCTTTTTTCAGTGTTGTGTAGTTATCTGAGTATAGATCTTTACCTTCTTGGTTAGGTTTATTCCTAGGTACTTTTTTTTGTTGCTATAGTAAATGTGATTTTTTTTCCCTGATTTTTGTTTCTGATATTTCATTGTTGGTGTACAAGAATGCCTTTAATTTCTGAATATTTACTTTGTATCCCCCTGTTTGCCAAATTTACTTATTAGGTTGGGTAGTTTTTTTGGTGGAGTCTATAGGGTTTTCTATGTACACTATCATGTCATCCGGAAACAATGACAGTTTTATTTCCTCCTTTCCAATTTGGATGCCTTTTATTTCTTCTTCTTGTCTGATTGCTGTGGCTAGAACTTCCAATACTATGTTGAATAGAAGTAGTGAAAGCGGACATCCTTGTCTTGTTCCTGATCTTAGTGGGAAAGCTCTAAGTTTTTGTCTATTGAGTATGATGTTGGCTGTAGGTCTGTCATATATGGCCTTTATTATGTTGAGGGATGCTCCCTGTGTTCCCACTTTGCTGAGTGTTTTGATCATAAAGGGGTGCTGTACCTTATCAAATGCTTTTTCTGCGTCTATATATATGATCATGTGATTCTTGTCTTTCCTATTGTTTATGTGATATATTACAATTATTGATTTGTGAATATTGTAACATCCTTGTATCCCTGGGATGAATCCCACTTGGTCATGGTGTATGATCTTTGTGATGTGTTGCTGGATGCCATTTGCCAATATTTTGTTGAGGATTTTAGTGTCTATGTTCATCAGCAATATTGGCCTGTAGTTTTCTTTCTTCGTTGTGTCCTTGTCTGGTTTTGGGATTAGGGTGATACTGGCTTCATAAAAAGATTTTGGGCGTCTCCCGTCCTCTTGGATATTTTGGAGAAGTCTGTGAAGGATAAGGGTTAGCTCTTCCATAACTGTTTTGTAAAAATCTCCTGTGAAATCGTCCAGACCAGGGCTTTTGTGTGCTGGCAGTTTTTTGATTACTGCTTTGATTTCATCAGCTATTATTGGTCTGTTCAGGCTTTCTGCTTCTTCTTCATTCAGTTTTGGGAGATTAGATTTTTCTAGAAATTTGTCCATTTCACCTAGGTTTTCAAATTTCTTGGCATATAGTTCTTCACAGTAATTTCTTATAATCCTTTGTATTTCTGTGGTATCAGTTGTAATCTCTTTCATTTCTGATTGTGTTTATTTGGGTCCTCTCTTTTTTTCTTGATGAGTGTGCTTAAAGTCTTGTCTATTTTGTTTATCTTTTCAAAGAACCAGCCTCTGGATTTATTGATCCTTAGAATTGTTCCTTTAGTCTGTATATCATTCATTTCTGCTCTTGGTTATTTCCTTCCTTCTACTTGCTCTGGGCTGTCTTTTTGTTGTTCCTCCAGTTATAGATATAGTGTTAGGTTGTTTATTTGAAATGTTTCTATCCTTTTTATGTAGGCCTGTATGCTATGAACCTCTCAAGACTGCCTAAAGCAATATGATTCTTAATACCTCAGTATTTAATTCATCACTCTATCCTTGTTTGTTAAAAAATAATGTAATAATTCAAAACCTGAAGATGTTATATTTTCAAACATGCATAAAAGTCAAAGTAGCAAAAAGAAACTACATTTACAACAGTTACTGATTTTTGCCCATTGTTTTTTTTCATTGTTCTCTCTTGTTGACTTAAAAATGTTTTCCTTTTAAAACACATACCAGATTTCAAGTCATTATACCCTTAAAAACTTAAATATGCCTTCCTGTGCAAGTGGTTAAGTCTTAAATACTGATTCTGCAAATCCGTTACTTTTGTTGATTTTTACTAAAACTTTAGAATTTTAATTTTGATATGTTTAAATTCTGGCATTTACTTACGGTGTAGCAGGGCACCTGTTGGTGTAATAGCTTACATGTTTTTCTAAAGGAAAATAAACTCTTATGACCATGGTACTAGATGAAACTATACTACTGAAGGAGCAGATCGTCTAGGAAAAGTTTATATACCTATGCCCTAGTTTCAGATTATCCTTTCTGGTTTGTGAGTTTCAAAAAAGATGACAGATAAACTAGTTTATGACAGGTTTCTTGCTTGACAGTGTTTCCTTTGATATATCCAGTATTAATTGGTCAGCAGGCAAATTCCCAGAATTATGCAGGCCTTACATAAAATAGGGGGAAAGCAAGAAGTGTTTTAAACAAATAAGACAATGTAGTCCTATTTAACTAAGGGCTAAAAAAGTATATTACTGCTTCATGTAGAATGGCAGAGGTCTGAACATTTATAAAGGAGCTAAACTATAAATAGCCAATGCTAAATCCGGGAACCTAATGTAAGCTTCTCTTTCCTTTGAAGTGATTCTGATATATAACTTTTAGGAATATGTTAGAAGCTAGTAATATCAAATGCTGTTTTTCCTTTTTATCAAACTAGTAATCATTTCTTTGAGGATTGTTACTGATAGTATAAATGACTTTTAAAAGTATTGTAATTGATGAAAGAATCCATTTGTGAATAGAACTGAGACTTTATGATCATTTTATAAGTGTACAAATAGTACTCCAATAGTTCGAGACATGTTTTAGTGCTTCTTAAAGCATTTTTATCTGTGTCAGTCTATTCCAGTGATTAATGGAAGAGAATTACAGAATCCTCTCATTGTTCAACTTTGTGATCAGTGGGATAATCCAGCACCTGTACCACAGGTTAAAATAAATGTCATAAAACCTAACAATTTAAAGGTAGGTTTTAAATGTCCTTAAATAATTTTCACTTAAAATAGTGGATTTCATTCTTAATATTAATGTCTTTAGGTATCACATTCTTTTAAATATAGTCTATTAAATATAGTCTTAATATAGTCTATAGTCTTTTAAATATAGTCTTTATTATTACTTAGTTTAAATCAACCTAGAGATTTTTTCATAATTATTTTGAGGAAGTAAAGTTTACATCTTCAAGTAATGTAGTGGGGCAACATTCTTTGATTATGACTGTTTCGTGTTTCCTAATACCAGTATTTGGATTTCAGATTAGGATGAATAGGTAACACTGACAAGGTATGACTGAAGGGCAGATATAATGACCTGCAGTATTGGTTAAGTATAGGTATTATTGAGGAAACTTGCAAGCTGGGGGAAGCAAGAAAAAGCATGTGAGTTACCTACCAGGGCCTGGGCATAGCTGCTAGACCTATCTTGGGTTTCTTTCTAGGGTATGGGGCAAGCTTGAATATGGCCTTGTAATGTTTGGAGGAAAACATAGTGCTGGACATCAAGAGGTCCAAGACATGGAATTGTTTTCATAGTAAAGTAGTCTGGGTTAGAGATCTTAAGCCTGTTAAAAAGATTACGGTATTGCTGTTATACAGCCTGAAATAGATTTGCTTCTCTGGCTTAGCAACAAGGATTTAGGACCCAGGTGAAATGCTTTGAGAAAAATGGGTTGAGAGATAATGGATCAAAGGGTAAATGTGGTAGATACAAATATAGGACTTGATGAATTCACTTACTCCTCATTTTTGCTTCACCAACTATTGGGTTTTTTCCCTTCATATATCATAGCTATCTACTTTTTTGGTTCTATTAAGTAAAAAATAAGTATTAGGGTTTAGGAGTGTGATTTTTCTGCTACTACAGTTTACAAATTCACTTTTGTTCATTTTTATTTTTTCCCCCCATATGAGGACATGCTTATTGATTTTAGAGAGAAGGGAAGGAAGGGAGAGAGAGGAAGAGAAACATCAATCAGTTGCCTCTCCTATGCTCCCTGACCAGAAAATAAACCCACACCCTAGACATGTGCGGTGACCGGAAATCAAACCTGTGACCTTTTGGTTTACAGGACCACGCCCCAACCAATTGAGCCACAGCAGCCAGGGCAAATTCACTATTGTTCTTAATGTTTGTTTCTTGGAGAGTTAAACTGATTCTTTTTCTACCTCAAGTAAGAGTGTGATTGTAGTTTCTAGAGAAGCATTTGAAAAATTCTGAGAGTCTTTTATAACCAATGATTAGGAAATGTGGCTACTGATTCTTAATCACTTGAAAGTGAAAGCATGGTTATCTCTAATGAAGGTACTATTGCAGCAAAGATTTAGGAGCACATTTGAGTAAACAAAGAGAAAGATGAAGTAACTGTGGGCATAGAATTACTATGTTTAGCATTGTGTGTGTGTATATTTATATTCATTTATTTCATGCCATGCTGCAGAACCCCAGTTTTGGAATGTACGGTGTTTGTGAAATTAGAAAAATTGTAGGTGTCAGAAGTGTGTGCAACTATAAGTTTTTAAATAGTAATGGGGAAAAGAATTTGATCTCTAGAATTTTCTAATTACCATTTTATTTTTTTTTGTTTTTAGCTCACTCCTTCAAACCAACAACATAAAACAGATGAAAGGGGCAGGGCTAATTTGGGAGTGTTCAGTGTTTATGCCCCTAGGTAAGAACCAAGAGTTTAATAGTTACTAGTATTATAGAGACTGGTTTTCCTTATAACTTGCTGGAGTTAAGATCTAACTAGCCTTCTATCTAGTGTTAGGCAGGTTATAGAATGAGCAAGAGTAGTTTCCTAAATGAGTTAAACTTTGTATAAATTCACAGAATTTTTAGATTATAACTAATGCAATTTGAACCCTTCTCCAAACCCCCATTTTTTTTCTTGTTAGAGGAGAACATACTATTCAAGTGAAAGCCATCTATAACAAGAGTACCATAGAAGGACCTATAATTAAGTTAATGATTCTTCCAGACCCTGAAAAACCTGTTCGTCTCAATGTTAAATATGACAAAGATGCTTCCTTTTTGGCAGGGGGTACTTTCACTGGTGAGTAATTCACAGTTTTAAAATAAATTTGTAATGATAATTTGCCTTTTACATTAGTGGAATAAATTATTTATTTTAGATGTTTAGCATGATAAAAAATCAAGTATGTAATAGCCTTTAAAATGACAAGGAAAGTAAATTTGACTTAGCTATGTCTTCTCTCACTCTTCTAGCCTGCATTCCTTTAATGGTATAAAATGAACTGAAAGTTCATACATAAACTGATACCTTAAGGTAATTCATTTTGCAAAAGAAATATGAACTGCTAAATGAGGGGACCTGTGGGGGCTCTATCTACTAAATGTATTGCAATGTTATCTTAAAAAAATAGAACCACGATTTATTTAATTTGTATGGAAATACATCACATCCGAATTTATGATGAAAGATATTTCAGAACAACCAACATTTACTAAATACGTGCTGTGTCTAGCCACTATACTGGGCTCTTAGTTGCAGTAATGAATGTAAGAGTGCTCAATGAGTTCAGTTAATAATGTATGAGGTTGGCCAAAAAGTCCGTTACGTTTTTCCCACAAAATAAAAGATGCATTTTTCATTTTCACTAATAACTTTACTGATTTGGATATTTCAAGTATGTCGGCTATCTCCCCCTATTGACTTCTAATGAATAGAGGCCAGGGGTGCTGCCAAACATCTTCCAATGCATAAAACAGCCCCATAACAAAGAATTATTTGGCCAAAATGTCAATGGAACGAAGAAACTTTGCAAACCACTTTTGACACATTCGATCAGTCACAGCACCTTCTCCATGTACTGCACAATTTTTTTTTTGCATTTCAGTTGCATTTTTACCTTTTTTTGAAACAATAAAGCATAATACATTGAAAATGTTGAATATCTTCTTCCATCTTCAATATTAAAATGGCTGCACAGAAATTCACCAATTTTGGTAAGTTTTTTTTAAATGTACACTGATATGACAGCTGTCATAATACAGTCTAACAAAATTGTTTCTAGTGAAGTTAAAGACAACTAAGCACTGCTAGAGCCATTGTTCAGAAAAAACTAAATGAACTTTTTGGCCAACGCAATAGAAGATAATCAAATAAGCAAATAATTTCAGTGTAGTATAGCAGGTGCCAATTCAATAGGAAATATTTGCTTTGTACAGGTAATCTTCTTGAAGACTTCTGTTTTCTTGAAGGAATGAATTCTTATACATAGATATAAGTATTTAAAATAAGCAGACCAAAAAGTTTAGATTCAAAAATTAACAATTTTTAATAATTACAGTGCACACAGGGTCTGGCAGAAGTAACGCTTGCTTGAACGTGGTTGGTAGGGTAATATGGGTGTAATAATCTACAGTTTTAATTTGAACATTTCACCTAAAATGTCATACATATGGTGTGCTTGAGTGTGATATTGTTATATTACAGAATTACATGCTTATGATTTTGTAATAAAAAGGGGGTGTTATTTGTCCTGGACCCTATATATACATAGCTTTTATATTCAAGTGTTTGAAATTTGTTTGGGGAGATAAGACCTATTTCCTGTGATTAAAAAACTATAACAGATGCCAAATGAATGTTGCAGATGATAAACTTAAGGGTAATAATACCCTTAAGTGTAATAATAGTTAACTACTGTACACTATTAAAAATCATAAAAGAAAAGAAACACTGTATTCTTGGAATACATAAAGCATATGTATGAATTTATGACCAGTTGCCCAAAATCTAGGTTGCTGAGTATCTACATGATAGTCTTTTTGGTCTTGCATGATAGAACTTACAGCATGGCAGACTATGAAAATAAGTCAAGGGACTATTAATAACAAAGATATATGTATGATTTCTGGGAGAGATTTAGCACCAGAGTTTAGCAAGTTTTATAGACAAATTGTTAGAGAATGTTGATTAAAGAATAGTGTTATTTTCTTCATCAGAATTTTATTAACATTTAAACAAATTGTATACTTTGACATATAGGCAAAGTTTGTTTTAATAAGTCTCTCAAATACTACTTTTTTACAAATTAAAGGTTTGTGGCAACCTGTGTTAAGCCGATCTCTGGGCACCATTTTTCAAACAGGCTAATTAAAATTATATACATTGTTTTTTTAGATATAGTGTTATTGCATACTTAATAGACTACAGTACAGTACAAAAATAACTTTTATATGCTCAGGAAACCAAAAAATGTGCGGTAACTTGCTTTATTGTGGTGATCTGGAACCAAACCTGCAATATCTCTGATGTATGCCTGTGTAGTAAGCCCTCACTTAACATCATCATTAGGTTCTGCAGCTTTATGAGAAATGATATATAACAAAACCATATTTACTATAGGCTACTTTATATAAACAAGAACAAGAGTTAAGTTCCTGGATGTCTTATCAACATTATAGTGTATAGACAGTGCTGAACTAAACGATATTATTCAAGGAACTGTTTTGCAATTATTTAGCCAAATCCATTAATTGAACTATAAAGAAAATAATTTTTTAATGTTTACCATGACAGATTTTATGATTACTGTTATTTCTGAAGATGATAGTATCATTAAAAATATTAATCCAGCACGTATTTCCATGAAAATGTGGAAGCTCTCTAACAATGGGAACCGACCACCAGCAAATGTAAGTCCTGGAAAGCATTTTCGAAGTTAAAAATAGTTCTTAAATTCAACTTAAAGTTAAATGTGATTTAAATAAAAATACAATGTGTATATACTGAAGAACTAGAAATTAACATACTCCATTACTTGGGATTTAAAAATATATCAGTATGTTTCAAAATTGTGTTGATGCTATTGAAAAGAGCAGCCTACATTGTAATATTTCTAAAATTTTAAGATACTTTTTACTATAAAATCATCTTGTCTAAAGGACAGGGGCACAAAGCAAAAAGCATTAAATATAACTAAGAGATAATATACAAAATGAGATAGTAGATGTGACTAAGAATTGCATGTTAGAGACGGGGAATAGAGTGGTGAGAACAATTTGAGGGTCTAAAGCAGCATAGTCCAATAGAAATATAAATCACACATATTTAAACTTTCCTAGTAGCCAAATTAAAGTGGAGAAAGAGCTGGTCCATTTGGCTGAGTTGCTTGGAGTGTCATCCCATAGACCAAAACGTCATGGGTTCATTTCCCGGTCAGGGCACATACCCAGTTTGCAGGTTCAATCCCTAGTTGAGGCATGTATTTCAAGAAGGCTACCAATTGATGTTTCTCTTTCATATCTATGTTTCTCTCTCTGTCTCTCTGTCTTTCTCTCCCCCTCTTTCTTCCTCTTTCCCCTCTCCTCCACCCTCCCTCCTTTCTTTCTAAAAACAATGAAAAATTGTCCCTGGGTGAGGATAAATAAAATAAAATACAAAAATAAAGTGTAAAAAGAAATAATAAAATTAATTTTAATGTAGCTTTAACCTATCAGAAATTTCCATTTCAAGATGAACTAAATATTTTCTTTTCTTTTATTATTATTTTTATACTTACCCAAAGATATGCTTATTGATTTTAGAGGGGGAAACGTGAGAAACATTGATGTAGGAGAGAAAAATCTATCGGTTGCCTCTCGTATGTACCCTGATGGAGAATTGAACCCACGACCTTTCGGTTTATGGGACAATGTCCCAACCAACTAAGCCATACCAGCAAGGGCTGAACTGAATATTTTAAAACTTATTTTGAGATTTTACTTTTTTTTTTTAATCTTACCAAGTCTTGAAATTTGGTATGTATTTTATGTTTATACCACATCTCAATATGGGCCAGCATATTTCAAGTGCTCAGTAGCCAGATGTAGCTATTGACTACCATACTGGACAGTGCAAATTTAAAATGAATCTGAAATTGGAAACTAAACCTTAAACTGTATCAGAAGGTTTTAATTTAACAGTGCCTTTAAGGATTTATGGTTCATTTTAATTATCTCTTTAGGAAACTAACTTTCTTAATTTATGCCATCAGTCAACTATTACCTTAAATTGTATCACCACCATAAAGATCTATTATGTACCCTTTAATAATGGTATGTGTGTCCACTGTGACTAATCTCATTATTGTATCTTGCATACATTGTAAAGATTTATACATATAGGTATGTGCCTGTGTATTTGTAAATCCAGATGTGATTTGCATTCATATTGGGTAAAGGTGATATAACTTCTCATCCTAAATATACTATGTTAAATGTTTGTGATTTCTCTTTCCCCCACTTCTCTCATACTTCCCTTTCTAGGCAGAAACATTTAGTTGTAATAAAATAAAAGATAATGACAAGGAAGATGGCTGCTTCTACTTCAGGTATTTCTCAAGCCATTTCATATTGTATGCATACTTTGTTACAAAGTGAATCAGCCTTAATGATGTTTGCCTGCTCAGCTAGAGAAAAGTAACTTATGATTAAGTAGAAGATAGTAGTATCTCTTAGTATGTTTCCGGGGAGTTTTTTGAGAATCCGTGTGTTTTACCCGTTTGTAAACTTTGTGAAATGGTTTGGGGAAAGGTTGTTGTGATATGTGTGTGTGTATATATATACAGGCTTTCAAAATTATCAAAACCAATTAATCAGAGTACTTTCTAACATCTTTTAAATCATATAGGAAACAAAAAGTACAATTGCAAACCATTGTTAAAATAATACTAGCATTTACAATTGCTTGTGTATTTACCTTTTTTGAGATCTTTATTTCCCCATGTTGGCTTTTGCTACTGTCTCTGTATTTTTATGTGACCTTGCAGGACTCCCTTGAGCACTTCTTTCCCAGAGCTAGTGGTAATGCACTCCCTTAGCTTTTGTATATCTATGAATGTTTTAATTTCCCCCTCACTTTTGAAGGACAGTTTTGTTGGGTATAGGATTCTTGGTTGACAGGGTTTTTTTTAAAGCACTTTGAATACATTGGCCCCACTGCTTCTGGCCTCCAAATTTCCTGATGAGAAATCTAATCATCTTATTGAGGATCTCTTGTATGTAATGATTTTTCTACTCTCTTGCTACCCTTTGTATTCTGTCCTTTAAAAGTTCAATAACGTGTCTTGGTGTGTATCTTTTTGAGGTCATCTTATTTGGAATTCTTTGAGCATTTTGGATATTTATATTTATATTTATGTCTTTCATCAAAATAAGAAATTTTTGGCCAAATACTCTGTCTGCCCTTTTCTCTCTCTCTTCTCCTGGAACTCCCACAATGTATATATTGGTCTACTTTCTGATGTCCCAAAAGGTCACTTAGGCTCTGTTCACTTTTTTTCTGATTTTTCCTCTTCCTCAAACTTGAGAATATCCATTGTCTTCAAGTTTGCTAACCCTTTCTTTTACCAGTTTAAATCTACATTTGCATACCTGTAGTGAAATTTTCAGCTGCAGAATTTGTCTTTGGTTTCTTTTCAGATTTTCTATCTCTATTGATATTTTCATGCATCTTTTTATTTTTATTTTTCATTGTTTTTACTTTCTCCACACCTTCCTTTAGTTGTTTGAGCATCTGTGAGCCGGTCATTTTATGAGTCCTTGTCTAGCATATTTGCCATCTGGTGTTTTTCAGGAACAGTTTCTGGTTACTTTTTTTTTCCTTTAAATGACCCATACTTTTCTGTTTGTTTGCATTGTGATTTTTGTTGTTGTTGTTGTTAAAATCTAGACATCTGAATCTAATACTGTGGTAGCTCTGCAATGGAGATTCTCTGCCGTAACTAGGGTTTGATGGATTTTGTTACTGTTTTCAATTTTTTATTGTTGTGGGCTATTTCTTGCCAAAGTCATCCTTAAATACATACTTAAGGTCTTCTGAGCCTTTTCCTGAACATGTGTGGTCATTTTCTAATATTCCCATATATGCAGTTGTTTTTTAATGTCTGGCTCCCCAAAAATGGGAAACAAAAAATAAATGGGGGAAGGGGTTAAGGAATGGGTACTGGCCCTTTAAATCTCCCTGGAAGTCACTTCAGGTAGAGGACATGGGGCTTACAACAATGGGGTTTTCTGTAGGAACAGTAGCTTCATACATTTTTGTTTTGCACCTCTGTGATCACAGGCAGCAATCAGTGGACGTACACCTGACAAGTGAAGGATAGGGTTCTTTCCTGGAACATATGCACAGCTGCCTATCCTGGGGGTAGAGGGATGAATAGTTGCTATTGTGTAAGAGTTGAAATTGACCAAAATATTAACCTCAGTTTACCATGCAGGTCTTCCAGTTTGCTGGAATTTGCCAGCCTTCAATAGCCTCCAGAGTTCCAAAATAATTATATCAGACACATTCTGCCAGTACAGTTGTTTAGATTCCTGTTACTTTCTACTCTCGCCATCTTCCCAGGATTTCCTCCAAGGTTTCTTCTATTTTTAAAATTCTTTAAATCATCATCAGTAGGATCAAAATGCTTATTTATATTAGTTCAGTGCTTTTTTAGACTAACTATATTGAAGGACCAGTTTCTGTTTTTTAAAACCTTTATAATCTGTTGTAGATCAATGATTTTTGTTTTCATTTTTTTAAAAAAGAAAGTGAAAAAGGTCCTCTGAGCCCTGGCTGAGGGACTCAGGTGGTTGGAGCATTGTCCCATACACCAGCAGTCCCCAGCCTTTTTGTCACCATGGACCAGTTTTATGGAAGATGGGGGTCAGGGGTTGGTTTGGGGAACAGGACGCGGAGGCGGAGCTCAGGTAAGTCTTACTCTAACCCCACTGTGGATGGCGGGAGAGACGAGAGGTAGAGCTCAAGCTAGCTTTGCTTGCAGCCCAGTTCCTAACAGGCTGCTGACTGGTAGTGGTCTGCAGCCCAGGGGTTGGGAACCCCTGCTGTACACCATACGGTTGCGGGTTCAATCCCCAGTCAGGAAAATATACCTAGGGTGTGGGTTTGATCCCCAGTCAGCGTGTGTACGGGAGGCAACCTATTATTGATGTCCCTCTCTCACCCTCTCACTCTCTCTCTCTCTCAAGTTGAATATATATCCTTGGGTGAGGATAAAAAAAAAAAAGATCCTCTGAATATGTACTTGTTCTCTCAAAGTTATCTCAGATAGTTATATATGTTTCTGAATACTCTTTTATTATCTTGTGACTGACAAGTAACAAAATACTTGGTGCCAGCAACTATCCTTCATCTGTACTTTGAACCATTGCCTTAGTTCTTTTAGATATTCTCATGGTATTGCATGGGACTGATTTAGACACCCTAGGAAGGACACACTCCCTTCTCTTCAGTATACTAAATTGTCTTTCAGTGTATGAATCTGTTTAATGCGGTAGTGGTAATTGAATCTTATTTTATCATTCTAGGGCATCAGTTTAAGGAACATTTTAGTAAATCTTTTGAAAATAATCACTTTTTAAAACTACATAGAGCTTGTGGTTACACAACAATGTATATGTGCTAAATGCCAATGGAGTGTACAGGCTAAAATTTTACGTTACGTGAATTTCACCTCAATAAAAGTAAATCACATGTACTGTCAGTTATACATATTATTTTTATATGTATGTATAAAGTATATTTCCAAATATTAGGTATATTTGGATGAATGAAAATACTTGAGTTCCTAGTATGTGTTAGGCACTATATTTGGTGTTCTACATATATCGCTTTTCTACATATATTACTTTTTTAACCTTTTAAAAAACAGAAATAGAAAGTTTATAATGTTAAAAAAAGATTCAGCTTTATGATTTCTCCCAAAGTGAATGTCTGTGCTGCCACTACTGAAATCAGGAAGTAGGGGATTGCCAGTACCATTGAAGCCCCACCTGTGCCCCTCCCAGTTATTTTTTGCATACACACACTTGTGTAGACACACACAAAATAACCCCTCTCCTGACTTGGTTTTCTTCAGTTCTATTATCCAAGCATACATCCCTAAATTCTCTAGTTTAGTTGTACTCATGCTTTAACTTTAAACATACTGTATTCTTTTGTGTAAAGCTTCTTTCTTTCACTCAACATTGTAAGGTTAATCTATTATGTGACTTGTAGCTCTAAATTTGTTCATTCATTGCTGTGTAGTAGCTGGGTCAAACATTATGTATCTGTTTATCTTTTTGAGCTGCTGCCAAACAGTTATCCGTAGTGTTTATGTTAATTTATACTTTTGCCAGCAGTGTATGACAGTTGCCATTGCTCCATATTTTCCCCAACATTTGGATTTATCAGTATTTTCAGTTTTAATCTTCTGGTGGCTTTGTACTGGCATTACATTTAGTTTTAATTTGTATTTCTTTTTTTATCATCTATTTATTGGCCATTTTGATAACCTTTTGTGAAGTGCCTGTTTGTGGCTTACCAATTTTTCTGTTGGGTTTTTTCATATTAATTTGTAGCAGTTCTTTATATATTATGAGTATAAGCCTTTTGTTAGATATGTTTGCCCCTTCCATGGCTTGCTTTTGCATTTTCTTCATGATATCTTGAGCAGATGTTCTTAATTTTTATTGATACATAATCAAGTTTGTTGATCCTCTCCTTTATATGTAGCACTCGTTGCGGTCTTAAGAATTATTTCTCTACATTTAGGTCATGAAGGAATTCTACTTTATAATTGTTTGGGGGGTTCCCGGGTCCATCTCATGAATTTGATGATGGAGGACTCACAGGACTTGGCATATATATGTTCATACTCATGACTATGATTTATTAAAACAAAAGGATAAAAGCAAAAATCAGAAAAGGGCATAGGTGCAAGGAGCAATGTCCAAGGGAAAACACTTCAGTTTCCAAGGGTTCTGTCCCATGGAGTCACAGGACATGATTAATTCCTCAGCAACAAGTTACTGTATCTTTCGGACTGTAAGACGCACTCCTCCCACCCCCAAATTTGGGAGGAAAATGGGTGTGCATCTTAGAGTTCTAATGTAACTTACCTGGCTTGCTGAGGAGGGTGGCAGTGGTGGAGCGGGTTTTTTTTCCCTATTTTCCTCCTCTAAAACCTAGGTACGTCTTATGGATCCATGCATCTTATAGTCCGAAAAATATGGTGATGATAACACATAGGAAATGTTATCAACCAGGTAATCTCATTAGAGACTCAGTACCCAGGGTTTTTATAGGGGAGCCTGGTCACATAGGCAGCCTCTGCCTAGTATGTACCAGAATTCCAGATTCCCAGAAGGAAAGCAAAGGTTTAGCATAAACTGTATCATTTGGAGAAACAGTTTAGGCATTGTTAGTCACTCTTACAAGGTAATAGTGGGAACCTTTCTCAAATCTAGTTTATAAATGCCAGCCAAGGGTCAGCCTTGCCAGCAGACCTTTAGATCTACTATGTTAACTTTTTATTACATTGTGTATTTATTATGTGTGTGTGTACACGAGGTCTGTCTAGAAAAAGCTATTCTTAATATAAGAGAATGGTTTGTGTGACACCAGTGTAACCTGGCAGCCAGGTAGAGTGGTCTGGAATGCCCATGCATGAACAATGACTTCACTGTACTAGTCAGGGGGTGGTAGACACCGTTGAGTGAGTATGTGTACTGTGTGGCCATTCCATTCAAAATGACTGAGTGAGTAGAACAATGAATGTGTTAAATTTTGTGATAAGCTCGATCATTCCTCCGTGGAAACTGTTAGATGATTAAGAAGGCTTTCAGGGATAATGCAATGAGGGCAAATAAAAGTGTAGCACAAATACTTTAAAGATAGTTGAGAATCTGTTGAAAGTGATTCATGTTCTGGAAGACCTGCAACAAGCAGAACACCTGAGAATGCTGAATGTGTACAGGCTGCAGTCAACAAAGATTAACGACTAACAGTTGTAGAACTAGGAGCTAATCGGAAGGTTCCAAAAACTACTGTGTCCGAGATTTTGATGCAGGATCTGGGCGTGAAACGTCAAAATTGCAAAATTTGTTCCACAACTTCTGCTATCAGAGCAGAAGGAACATCATGCTGCAATTACTAAACAGTGAACTAGATTTCCTCAAGATAGTCATAACCAGAGATGAATGGTGGGTCTACAGCTATGATCCAGAAACAGAGGCCCAGTCATCCCAATGGAAGTCACCTGGTTCTCCATGTCCAAAGAAGGCACAGAAAAGTCACAGCAAGATCAAGACTATGTTAACTGAGTTTTTTAATTGGGAAGGTGTTGTCCACCACTAGTACAGCCCTCCAGGCCAATTAATAAGGAGTACTCCCTCAATGTTCTTCGTTGGTTGAGAGATGCAGTATGATGAAAACAGCCACAGCTATGGGCAGCTGGTGATTGGTAGATTCATCATGGCAGTGCACCAGCTCATGCCTCGTGTCTCCTGCAGAGTTTTTTGGCAAAATATCAAATCACCCAGGTGACTCAGCCCCCCTAATCTCAGATTTGGGACCCTGTGACTTCTGGCTTTTCCGAAAATTAAAATCACCTTTGAAAGAGAAGAGATTTCAAACTGTTGATGAGATTCAGGAAAATACAATGGGAAAGCTGATGGTGATTCCAAAAAAGGATTTTGCAGAGTGTTTTGAAAAGTGGGAGAGACGCCGGGAGAACTGTGTGAGGTCCCAAAGTGCCTACTTTGAAGGGGACTGAGGTGTCATTGTCCTATATGTACAATGTTTCTTGTACCTTGTATTTTCATTAAATGCCTCTATTTTTCATATTACATGGCTAGATATTTTCTGGGCAGACCTCATATGTGTATTTGTCCCTACATTATTGAAAAGATCATTTTTCCACAATGCTATCTTTATTATAAATCATGTACCCATGTATAAGTGTGTCTCTGGACTCCCTATTTGGATTACTTGGTCTAGGTGATATATTTTGCTCTACCATATTTTTTGATAAGTCTGGTGTCCTGTGGAATGAGTCCTCTAACCTTGTTGTTCTTCGGGAGTATCTTGGTCCTTTATTTTCCCATACTAATTTTAGAATTAGCATATCAGTTTCAAGTAACAAAAACAATTTAAATAATAAAACCTGTTTGAATTTTGTTTAGAAATTTGGAGACATATTGCAATACATAAATATGGCATATCCCTGTGTTTAAATTTATCTTACAACATCTAGTGATTTTTTTTTAATCGAAGTCTCATATGTCTTTTCTTTTAGATTAATTTCTAGATAGCTGATTTTTTCAGTTTTATTTAGATATAATGACGTATAACAGTGTTTGGTTTAAGGTGTACAAAGAATGGTTTATGTATGTATATATTGCAAAATAATTACCACAATAAGTTTAGTTAACATTCGTCCCCTCACAGAGCTATAAATTTTTTTTATTCTGAGAATTTCTAAGATCTACTGGCTCAGCAACTTTCCAAGACAGTACAGTGTTATTAACTATGGTCACCAAGTTATATATATTGTATCCCCATAACTTAGTTATCTTATAACTGGGATTTGGACCTTTTGACAACCATCAGTCATTTTGCCCACGTCCCACCACTCACCTCTGGCAACCACCAATCAGTTTTCTGTATCTTTGAGTTTGGTGTTTTTAGATTTGACATATAAAAGTGAAGTAATAGTATTTGTCTCTCTGTCTGACTTATTCCACTTAGCATAATGCCTAGAGATGATATTTTTGATGGCTGTTGTAAATGGTGTCCTTTAAAATTTTTAAATTTGTTAGTTATAGAAATCCAGTTGATTTGTATATATTCACTTTGTAGGTAGCATGTTTGTTAACCTTCTTTATTTCCAATTTTATTTGTAGATTCTTTGGGATTTTATGTATAAAAGACTCATGGACAAGGACAACAAGGGGACAATTGAATGTGGGAGGGGTAGTGGGCAGGGGAGAGCAATAGGGGGAAAATGAGGACAACTATAATTGAACAACAATAAAATAATATTGGCACACTTATGTCTATAAGTAATGATAGGCTTACTACTTTCCAGTCTTTTATGCATTTTATTTTTCTTGGCGTCCTGCACTGGCTTGAATTTGCAGAGAAATGTTAAATAGATGTGGTGAGTGTGATCATCTTAATCTCATTCCCAGTCCAAAGGGAGTGTTTCAGCATTTCACCCATAAGTTTGATGTTTGCTTTAGAGTTTTTCTTTTGCTAGGCATCTTTATCAGACTGATCATTTCTAATTATTACTAAAAGAATTTTTATTTATTATGAATTGCCATTAAATCGCATTATATATTGAGGTAATAATATGTGATATTTTTCCTTTCTTTTTTAATGTGGTGAATTACAGTACATTAGTTTTCTGAATGTTTGTTCAGCCAACCTTACATTACTGGAATAAACCTGATTTTATCATAATGTATTACATCTTAGGTATTGGTAGATTTCTTTTGCTAATATTTTGTGATTTTTTTTTCATCTATATTAATGAGTAAAAGTTGCCTGCATTAAATTTCTTACATATTCTTTTCAGGTTTGATGTCTAAGTCATCATGTATACCTCACACAATTAACTGGAAGAAGTGGTCCCTAAGTCTTGTTTATTCTGTGGGAGATCTTATGTAATAATGTCATTATTACTTCCTTAAATGTTTGGTAGATTTCATCAGTGAAACCCTGAGCCTGGACTTTGGGGGAGGAAGGTTGTAATTAAGATTCAGTTTCTTTGAATTCAGCAGTTACAGGCCTATTTGTATTTCCTGTGTTGTCTTTCTTCAGTTTTGATAACTTGTAATTTTCTAAGAATTTGTCAACTTTATCTAATTTTTCAAAATTACTATTCACAGTTTTTATTGTATTATCCTTTTGTTGCTGATTAATAGTACCAAGATATTTCAATTTTGTAAGTCTTTTCAAAGAGCGAACTTTAGCTTTTTAGAAATTTTCATTGTGATTTCATCTTCTACCCAGGTTCATTCAGATATATAGTATTTAATTTCTAAATGTGACGTTTTCTTATTCTTTTTTTGTTATTGATTTATAGATTAATTCCACTGTGGTCATAGTGCCTACCCCATATAATTTCAATCTTTTGAAATTAATTGAGTTGTTTTTGAACTGTGTGCAATTTTTATAAATACTCCATCTGTACTATAAAGTAATGTATACTGCTTTTGAAGCAAAGCGTTTTTTATGTTTAGTAGTTCAAAATTTGCTAATCATTTTAAGTTTTTCTGTATGCTTTTTTAAGCAGTGAGTATGAGTGTGGATTTGTCTGTTTTCCCTCTTAGTTCTGCCATTGTTTATATATTTGAGGGTATCTTATTTACGTACAGACTTATATTATTATATTTTCCTGGCATATTGAAGCAGATATCATTACAAAGTATTAATCTTTTACTCTAGTAATTTTTTTATCTTAAAGTGTACTTTAATAACAGTATATCAAAGTATATCTTAGTGTTTGCATAAAATGGCTTTTTTTCATTACTTTTGTACGGTACTTTATAATTTAAGTGGTTCTAAATGGCACACTTGTTTTTTGAAATAATCTGTCTTTTAAATTTAGATCTTAAATATAATTACCAGAACATACGCTTTTGTACCTGTCTTACTGTTTTTTCTTTGATCCTACTTTCTTCCTTTTTCTGTTTAATTTATTAAGTGTGTTGAATTGTTTTCTACTCCTTATCAAGTGGGTAGTTATACAATTGTATGATTCTCTTAAGTAACTTTTTTGAGATTACAACATCCATCATTGACATACCAGTGGGTAATGACTATTTGCATTTTATACCTTCTTGGGACAGTGCATGAATCTTAGAACATGTAAGCTCCATTTTCCCTCTCCCACCTTACATGCTTCTGTTGTTATGTATGTTAAACCTATCTATCAAGGCATTATTGTTTGATATAGCCAGTGGTCATTTAGATTTACTAACTTATCCTTTCTGTTAATCTTCAGCTTGGCTTCCATCCGGGATCATTTTTTATCTGAGGAACTTCTTTTAGAATTTCCTCTAGTGCACATGTGCTAGTGATGAATTATCTCATCTTTTTTCCTGAAAATATATTTTTTCACTGTCATTCTTGAAGGATATTTTTCTTGGATATGATTTTCTAGGTTGGCAGTTTTTTTTCTTGAAATACTTTCAAACCATCATTCACTACCCTGTCATTTCTGTTGATAAATTAGCTATCAGTCTTGTTAATATGTTGAAAAGTAATCATTTCCCCTTTTTGGTTGGTTTGATTTTTGTTTTCTAGCAGTTTTGCAACATCATACATGTATTTCAATATCTTTTTATTTATCCTGCTTGGTTTTTATAGGCTTTCATTTCGTGGTCTTTGTTCAGTTTTTTAAAAATTGTATGCCATTATTTCACCAAATATGCATCTACCTCTTTCCTTTTCTCTCCCTTTTCTAGCAACTATTAATTACATGCATAGTAGTCCTCCCAGTAATCTCACTCTTCGCCATTCTTTTGTTTCTCTTCATTCTAGATATTTTATTCCAAACTACCTTCAATTAACTAATCTCTATTCAGTGGTATCTGATTTGCTGTTAAATCTTTCAATCATCATTTTCTGTTTGGTATTTTTAGTTAACTTTTTTCTTAAGGTACAGTGCTGTGTTGGTATTCTCAGTCTTACGGGGTTTTTTTTATCCTAAATAGTAACCAAAGTTTGTTTAGAGTTTTTTTGGATTTATATTTGTTTTTGTTGGTTTTCATTCTAGTTTCCTGGCCTCCTCATGTACCTGGTTGTTTCTTTTGTGTGTGTGTGGGTTGGTTTTTTTTATCCTTTTATTTATGAATATTTATAGAAATAATTTGAAATCTCAGCTGTTGCCTTTCTCCAGTAGGGTTTACATTTGCTTCTTTCTGTTCATTGGGCCACTAGCAGTCTGTTATTATTCAGTCCAGTTTCAGAGATTGAGATAATTCAAAACTGAGTTCTTATCCATTAGGAGTCTGGTTGCTTTAGGTTTACCTCGGTATCTTAGGATATGTCCCCAAGAATAAAGCATCCTTAAATGTAAAACTCACTTTCCAGGATTTCCATGATATTTTTTCATCCTGCTGAGTTATTTTTCACTTTTTGCTTGTTATCTCTCAAACATCTTTAAGCAAATATCTTGAAATATGGCTGTCTTCATCAGGAAGCGTAGGTATGCTATTGGAAGCAGTATTCTGTTTTATTCTCTTGGAAAAAACATGGTTTAGAGAAAGGTTAAGCAATTTTCTCCAAAGTTACATATATGTTACACTTCTGGGATTTTAATTCACATTTGTATTCATTCAAAGCCTTTGTTCTTTTTGCTACATTATGCCAGTATTTTTAGACTGTAAATGACATGTAAAAGCCACCATAGAAATCATCAGCCGGATTGCACATGCCAGGCAAAGTATAACCATAAAATGTCATTCATATTTTCATTATGATTAATTTTGATCAAAACAAGCTAGTAAGTGTACCTCTTATTAGGCACTAAATTCTTGACTGATAATTAAACCACAGTAAATGCCTTGTAAAGTTAACTATTTGGAATATAGAAACAACATAAAAAGATCAGCATATCCTAAATTTCAAAATATAAAACGATGAGTTGGAAATTTGTTACGTAAAATTGAAGCAAAATTGACTTCACATATAATTCAGCATTTTTTGTGAACATTACATTCCTATTCTTTCAACTTTGCCACACCCAGTGCCTGGTTTCTTGATATTTTGTGGAATGTCCAGGGAAGAGGAACCTGAGATTAACTCTAATACTGTAAGAAATATTTGCTAAATGAAGGCTAATGTAATAGTAGTAATTCTCTTTTTGTATTTTCTTTTTGGGGAAGGGACAGAAATTTTTGATGTTGTGAATTCCTTCCCCAGTTATTTAAAAGTTGTGAATAATTTTATCTCTTTCTTTCTAATTTAGGGATAAAGCAATTCCTAATAAAGTGGGAATATATTGTATCCAGTTTTGTTTTATGATGGATAAAGCAAATATTCTTAACAGTGAACAGGTTTGCTTATCTCTTTATATACCACAGTTAGCTTTACATTTTCTTGCTTAATTTAGGAGTGAAATCTTTTAAAGTGAATTAATTATTGGTTGCAGGTGAATTAATTACTGAATGCAAAGTATAAATAATGCAATTTTCAGGACCATTAGAATAGAATATATTTTAATTATGTTAATATGATCTGATGCAGAAGTTACTTTTTCCATCTCTCTTTTATATCAAAGATTCGGTTAGTAAGCATTTTAGTGTATATCATAGTAAGATAAGTCCTACAACCATACATGAAAATTTTTCAATTAATATTTCATATACTAGAATTCTAGGTAATGAAGCTTGAGGTAGTTTTAACATATATAATCTCCATTTAATAAATGGCGGTGTACTAAATATTTTTTAATTACCTGTCTGATACACCTTTTTTCTTGAGTTTTAAATAGTTTATTTAAGAGATTAATGGAAATAAATTTTTAAAAGTAACATTTCATTTAGTATATGCTATCATTTCTTCTCTTAACTCTTGAATTCTAAACTGTCAATATGTATTGTTAATCAGAATGCTTCTTTTGTTTTGAAAGATTATAGTTGACATTCAACCTAATCAACCTGTGAAGTTAGTACCTAAAATTCAGCCAGCTACGCCAGCTGTTTCAAATGATCACTCAGTTGCCAATAGGACCCTGGTTAGAGATTTACATCTTATTATCACGGTAATGTTCATTTACTTCCAGAATTGCAAAAGGCAGCAAAAATTGTTTTTAATTTTAGGGTGCAAAATAGTTATATGGGAAAATTTGTGCAGATGAATGAAATGTAAACATCTCTGAATACAAATAGAGAATGCCTAACATAAAATATATTCAGCTATACTAAGTAGAACTGATTCAAAAATGCAAAAATCTGCCTTCCTCTCCTAACATATCCTCTTTAAATCTCCTATTTCATGTATTTATTAAACATGTATCAAGTAAATTGATTCTTCCATGTACATTTTCACTGAGGGGACAGAAGTAGGTAATTAAATCATTCCTTTTAAGAGATCTGTTCTGATAACCAAGCATAATGAGCTCCTCCTTACTGAGAACTTCTGATTACCTGCAGAGTAAGCAGCAATAAAATTGCTGTGAATATTAACAAAAACAGGTAAAATACAGTAGTAGGACATCACCTTTATGGAAAAATCTGCTAGTGGGATACTTAATTCCTTTCAGTTTATTTTCCTGTCGTAGACAAGTGAGTCATTCTTAACTTCTCTTCCCCAGATCAAGAGATGTAAAAGTACATAAAAAGGTGAAAATTTTAAATCAGAGTCCTTTTAATATACAAAGTTAGGAGCCATTGTATTAGCTAGAAGCTGCTGGTTCTTTCAGGGTTTCTGGGATAATTTTCTGCCCACAGGACACTTAATCTGAGAATTGAATTCTGTGTTTGGAATAAGGACCAGGATCATTTAATATTTGGGGCTCTATAAATATGTCATATTTCTGGTTTGTACATATCCTTCTCTGGGTTTAATCTTACCAGTTCTTCTAATTAGTTATTTTCCGTTGTTTGCTTTAAGGATGACTTCAACAACCAGACTGGAATTGATTTGGTCGGCACTGTAATAGCTACCATCAAAGGTTCTAATGAGGAAGACATTGATACACCACTCTTTACGGGGAAAGTTAGAACGCTTGAGTTTCCCTTTGTGAAAGGTTCAGCTGAAATCACGGTAATTTTTATGTCTTTTGGTAGATAAGATTTCTGTATATATTTGTGTTTCTTTGAAAAGCTACCATTGTGTGGATAGAAACAGAATAAAACATAGCCTGTAAAATGTGTACATATCATAGAAAAATTTAGTAAGTTTATCTTTGTTACTTTCTTCCAAAATGGAAATAGTTTTACTTATGAAAAATACACAATGCAAAAACTCAAAAATAATCACTATATTATCACTTTTTAGGGATAATGATGATTAGCAATTTAGTGTATAACTTCCAGACTTTTCTGTATAAACACTAACACTGCATGGATACCCTGTGTGTATATGATTTATATATATGGTTCATTAATATAATAGAACATTGCTTTTATAAAAATCTTTTCCTATTTAACACACCTTTGATATATTTCTTCATCAGTAAATACAAACCTAAATCATTGTATTGGTGATTATAATTTATTTGATCGATCCTAAGTGAAAATTTTTTTCCCAAAGCTTATTTTATCAACAGTGCTTCCATCAGCTTTCTTTTATGTTTATCCTTTTGCATATATCTTATTATTTCCTTAAGAAGTTGCTAGAAGTAAATTGGAGGTAGAGCCTTTTGGTAGTTACTGCCAATTGCTCTTCAGTTTATATGCCCACCAAAAGTGTGTGTACACCCTTATAATATCACCTGCCCTGAATATGAAGTTTTTAAAATTCTAACCGACTTCCTATATTTAAAAAATATATTTTTTCTTTGTTATTTACTAGTAGGGTTGAATATTTTTCATGTTTATGATCTTTGTAGGATTGTCCCTTGACTCTTTTCTTATATAATGTTCATCATTTTCTTCTTAATTTTTTATTAAAGATATTCATGCTCTTTTATATATAAATATTTTTCTTTAGTTTGTCTTTTATTGGGACTTTGTTTATATTGGGGCAAGAGGAAAGATTATATTCACAGTGCTAGCTCCAGTATTCTTATGCATTTAATTTTTGATTTGTCTGAATTTTATTTTTTATTATTTTCAAATTCATTAACTGAATTTCTTGGTGTATTTTAATAATTCTTGTACCAATAAATTTGAAGAGGCACCTTGTGTACTTTTTGGTCAGGTTTATATCTAATCCAGTTTTTAACACCACTTTTTAAAAAATTATAGTTGATGTATGATATGTTAGTTTCAGGTACACAATATATCCCATTGTTTTAAACATTAGGCTTACAGTCAGGGAGCCTGCAGCTTGCACTTGGCCCACAGTAGGCATATCAGTTGATTGACAATGACAGACCATTATAGCATTTTCAGTTTAATTAGTGTCTAACTTTTAAAGTTCAGGAATTTTTATATAAAGATATGCATTTCTGATATATATGGAGAATTTTACTTTATTTATTTTTTAAGATTTTATTTATTTATTTTTAGAGAGAGGGGAAGGGAAGGAGACAGAAAGGGAGAGAAATACCAGTGTGTGGTTGCCTCTCATGTGCCCCCTACTGGGGACCTGGCCCAAAACCCAGGCATGTGCCCTGACTGGGAATCGAACTGGTGACCCTTAGGTTCGCAGGCCAGTGCACAGTCCACTGAGCCACACCAGCCAGGGCTATGTGGAAGAATTTTAAAGACCTGGCAATACTGAGACAAGATTCTCTTATGACAGCAGGACTTTCCCAGTCAGCTGTATCTATGTCACCTTTCATTTCTTGGCATTAGGAGTAAGTGTCAGCTGATACTTTTATTTACACTTGTTTTTTTGTTTTTATTATAATGGAGAGTAAAGTGAAATTTTCTTATACTCTTAACAAAAATTGGGTAATGATAGCCACATTACCTTTGTTGGAAAACAAAAAAAGGGGTGAGACCTATTGAACCTCAAAGTAGGTTTGTTTTAGAGAAATACTCCTAGCCCACTTTACCTCATTCCTATTTACATATGTCCTGTTTCCCTGGCCACCCTGTTTTTCAAATTTCTAACCCCACTGAACACCTTTCTGATGTTGCAATGGTGACTTAAGCAGTTCCCCTACAGCTGGATACAGAATCTAAGCTTCATGTCATACATAAGAATTTCCACTAGAGGTTCCTAATATCACACTGTACAAGCAGGAAACTCAAATGCTGCTTGGCTCCTGACCCATTTGTTGATTTAGTAGGTCTGGGGCAGGGCTCTGGAATCTGATTTATAATAAGCAAGTGATTCTTATGACTAGGTACACTTAGGAAACACTGGCCCAGAACACAACCAGTATTTGTAAATGTTCACATTTGCATGAAAAGAACTTGTATTGCGTTTTAAGTTATAACCTGAATACATAATTTTTGTTTGTTAATTGTGTTATTCAAATTCTTTATATTATTTGCATACTTTATCTGGAAATTTCTGAAAGAGGTATCTAAGTTTCATTTTGTTATGCATTTGTCTGTTTATTGTATTCCAAATTCCCATTTGTACATGGATCAGCTTGGGACTCTTCAGTTCTCTTCATTTCTGTTATCCTGTGTTTGCTTTTTTCTTGATAAGCAGTATATCAGAGATTACAAACTATAAAACTATGAAATAGGAAAGGTCTCCATGAACAAGACATAAAGGAAGAGATATTTTTAACTATATCAAAAGTTCAAACTATATACCATAAACATATCTTCAACAGAATTAAAAAGAACAGTGGTGATGTATTGATAATTGTTGACACTGAATGATGTTATATCGAGATTTATTATATGATTGTATAATAAAATTTTAGAGATGATAAATTGGGTAGAAATATTGCTGTGTATATATTGCTATGTATATGTATAGCAATATTTCTATATATAATACAGGATTATATATTAAGCATGTTTTTTTTAAACTCCTAAAAAAAACTTCCTGCAAATCAAAGAAAAAATGCAATCTAGTGGACAAGTAAGTGACCGACAATATTAGCAGCCAAAAAGTGGAAGAGAAAGTATAAATGACCAATAAACAATAAGCATGACCTCAATGCCAGTCATGGAAATATGCTAGCTAAAGCAATAACAACTAGTTGTTTTTAATCCATCTTTTTAGAAAAAAATACTTGATTGATATTAAGTGTTGGCCAGCATCAGAGGAACTAAATATTTTTATACACTAATGGTAAGAGGGTAAATTGATACAGCCCTTTTGAAAGGAAATTTGATAACTACCTATTAAACTGTTTTAATGATTAATATTTCTTGTTACCTATTCTAGAGAACACATAAGTATTAAAAGATATTTTCTTTGCTATGTTATAAATAATACCTAAAATTTTTTAAACAAACTAAATGTTCATCATCCAGTGAAAGATCATCATAGTGTAGTATATCTGTCTATACTATCCATAAATTATAAAAATTGTTATCTAGGCATTCACTGGAATTGATCAACCAAATCAAGTGCTTGAAAGCAAATTACTAAAGTATAAAATGTGTGCTATTTTCTAAATGCAAGCACTATTTTATTTTTATATGTGTTTATATTCATGTAAATACACTGAAAATATCTTTCAAACGCTAAGTGGGATTAGAGATCAGTTTAATGGTGGGCTTCTAATCTATATTTGTAAAAAAGAATTGTTAGCTATAATTTGTAATTTTATTATTTTATAGAATAGTGAGTTCTATTGATTAATATTTTTTAAAGTTTTATTTCTCTGAATTATATTGTAGTCTGAAAAAACAGCTAGCATCTGTTTACTATAAGACTGGAAAATCATTTAGGATATAAATATTTATATTTGCATTATTTACTAGTTGTATGCTATGGTCTTAAACTAAAGTATATCAAAAGTGTTCTTGTGCGTGTGCATTAATGAAGAAAATAGTTTTTTAAAAAACAAATCTTTAGAGCTTTTCAGGACCTCTTATTTGGTCACCTGGGACTGGTGGGTCTACTTCCCTGGTAACAAGTGTAACTTAAACTCAGCATTGGGCTTTGGGCATTTCTTTGTGGTTGTTTTTATAATTTTCACGCCATCAACTGCTTCACACTGCTTCAACTTAAAGGTTGGAATCAAGAAGATTTTGCAGGTCAAGATGCAAGTGGCCATTGATATTTCTAGTCTGAAATAAAGGTAAAACCTTTAATGAATCTTAAGGGTCATCAGTGTTAAAATTTACTATTTACTTGGAACACACAATGAAAGATACAACATTTTTACATTGACAAATACCTTTTTAACTTTTTGTTGTTGTTGTTACTGTTCTTTTTCTTTATTCAGAGTCTAGTGCTGGCAGAAAATAGTCCTGGAAAGGATAGTACTGAATATTTTATTATATTTGAGCCTCAGCTACCAGCTTTATCAAGAACATTAGAATCATATATTCTACCATTTATGTTTTCTGATGGTAAGTTTCTAGGAAAATTAGAGGATTACAACACACTCATATGTTTGTGGTACTTTAGGTAACCTTGATTTGCTTTCCATTAATATTGTATTTATTAGTTACTTAGAGATGACATATTGGAAAAAATCACAATTTTTAATTTGAAGTAAATTATCTGAATTCTTTTTTAGATGTTAAGAAGCAGCAACAACTGCTAGCGTTTGCAAAACAGAAGGATAAATTATCTCGATCTATTGAAATTTATAGAGGTGTATTTGAAACCAGCAGACAGCTTATTGATGAAATGAAGTGTAAGTCATTTTGTATTCAAAGGTAATAAAAATTATGCTTTGGGGAATGATGAGGCAGAAGGTTGAGACCAACCTTCTCTTCAGAAGAAAGACAAACACTGTCTCTTTTCCTAGACAAGTAAACTGCAGAACACGACAAAGGTAGTAATTATGGTTTACAGTATTCTTCATTTGATTTACTTAAGATGAAGTATTATGATAAGAATTTATGAATTTACTATAATACTTTAGGTATTATGGTAACGGTATAAATGAATTTATACCCTGTTTACCTAAAAAATGTGAGATTTTTTTTTAAAGTTAGAAATCTGTGAAATTTTTAGGCTTTGACATAATGTTTATATCTAGCTCCAGCTTCTGGCAAAGATATTAGATGACATTATCACTGAAGGTTGTGTAATGTGATTCTTACTTTGAGTAATAGAACTGTGTGTTTTATTTAAAATATCTTTTTTTTTTAAATTTTTACTGTTATTCAATTACAGCTGTATTTAAAATATCTTAAGTATATCACACTATGGAGGTGTACAGGACAGCACATTACTAATGTAGAAATTTACAACTCACTTTTTATCAATACATGGAATGTTTGCTGCAGTTTTTAATGTTTGTATACTATTAAGGCAAGGCATTTGCTGAGTTGTGCTCTGTCATCTCTTTCCATTTGTCAGATTTTTTTGGCTATGGTTTTTGGCTTTATGTTAATTTCATAGTTAAAATTTTGACCCATAACCAACAAATATGTACTACACACATCAAAGTATACTCACTTTTGGATTATCTATCCAATGTCAAGCTTATTTAGAAGATTATAGGAACTATGTAGAGCAGTGAGATAATACATCATTCATAGCACTAAAAATTATTTTTATAAAGTGTTACTTGTTTCTCAGATTAACCTTATGCAGTTATGTATGGTCATGTGGATTAGGATTAAATAATTTAGCCAAGAGTACTTGAAGTTTTTAGTATAATGTCATAATATCTCTTAACCACATTAATTTTGATTCTTAAATTTTTAGTTTTTATTTTGAATTTCTAAAAGAATCACTTATTTTTCATTTTAGGTCCATCATAAAAAGGAAAACAATAAAGTAATACTGAAAATATTTTTAAAAGCTATATTTTGGGGGTTATTACTCATTGATACAGGGGGTTTTTTGTTTTTAATTTTAGGCCAAGTTGAAGGAGCAAAATTAAAAGAAGCCCAGTTGCGAAATGAACTAAAAACACATAATATTGACATTTCTATAACACAGCAGGTACAGTTTCCAAGTGTATGTGAATGATTTTTTTTAAATTAATTCTAGTCTATAATTTTTTTTACCGTTATATTTTATTAGGATTGTCATAGGCACTATTGTTTTTACGTACAAAGACATATGTAGATTGTAGTCTGGTCACTAACTAGATGTTAAAAGGAACTAACAAAAGATAGAGTGCTTTTTTTAAAGAAATTGTAATTTGTATTTGTAATATAATGACACCAATAAGTGAGATTAATAACACACCAATTTGTGAACTGCATTGAAAAGACTGTAGGTTATAATATAAATGGTGGCAAAAAAAATGAGATAAAGTAAGAAAAGACAATAGAATATTTTAAACTTACATTCTTTCATGTATAGGGTGGGCCAAAAGTAGGTATACAGTTAATATAGAAAACAAAACAATAATTAATAAATAATAATATAAGAAAAAACTTTTGCATACTCTTAACTGTAAACCTACTTGAGTCCCACTCTGTATATAACCCAGTTTCAAAGAGAAGTTGTGTTATATGTTGTGTATTTCTTAACAAGATACAAAAGTAACACCTCTTTAGTAACTTTATTATTGAGTTGTCCAAATTGTTAATTTTTCTTTGCTCTCATTATGGACTGCCTGGTACAAGATTAATTAGTCTGGTCTTGTAGTTAATTTTCCTTTATGAATTACAGGTACCACACATTGAAGCACTTTTGAAAAAAAAGATATCAGACCAGGAAGAACTAAAGAAAAAACCTAGAAGATCATGTACTCTTCCAAACTATACTAAAAGCAGTGGAAATGTTTTGGGAAAGGTTTGTATTTAAGCCTTTAAAGAGGCAGTACATTTTGTTGTCTTGTTTTGTCAAAATGTGTTTTAAAATGACATTATAATAGGAGTGTTAATTTGTACGGTTTAATTTTTATGGTTAATTCTTTATATGGTTTAATTTTTTCCAACAACTTACTTGCTCTTATTACCATAGTAGGGATTTGGCAGAATTTAAAACTGAAATGCATACTTAATCCCATAATTCCTATCACTATTGAAGGCTGTAGCAGAATTTGTTAACATGTCTTAATTCAAGGCTTATTGTCTACTTAGAGATGTTTTCATGTCATATGGCTTAATAGCTAGCCAAGAACTTTCTCTCTGACTCAAGACTTCAGTGACATAACAGAAGAAAGAAAAATCAGGATTTGTCTCAGTCTAATATTGTTAGAGAGTGAATTCTTGGATGCTCCTAGAATTTAAGAAAAAAATAACAACAAAAACTTTATACATGTTTGCTGCCAAAAGAGCATCATTCTCTCTTTTTTTCTATTCCTTTTTTGGTTCTACCTTATTCAATTTTGAACATTCTATTTTATAGAAAGCGTTTCTTGTAGAAGGTGTCCCTAACATCTTCCGTTTTTAATGGTGTTGAGGTTTATGGTACATACATAGGTGTGTTTTACTTGTTAAACTTTTCCATTTAACATGCATCTTAGCTTTCTGCTTTTATCTCTCTTTAAAATTGAGGAAACTGAAACTGAGGTACAGACAGATTTGAAACTTGCTCGAGGTTACATAAGAAGCAAGTGGCAGAGCCTAGACTCAGCCTCAGCCAGTCTGACTCCGAAGTCTGTGCTGTTTAGTACCATCCTTTACTGCCTTTGAACATCATTCTTTTACAACTACTCTGAACTTTTTATAGTATTTCTATTTTTACATGAGGAAATTAAAGTTCAGAGAACTTAAATAACTTGTCAACGTGTATTTAGTAAGAAGCAGAACTTAGACATAAACAAGTCTTTCTGACTCCAAATCCATGGTAGGGTTTTTAAAGATTTTATTTATTTATTTTTAGAGAGGACAAGGGAGGGAGAAAGAAAGGGAGAGAAATATCAACGCGTGGTTTCCTCTCAAGCACCCCCACACTGGGGACCTGGCCCACAATCCAGGAATGTGCCCTGACTGGGATTTGAGCTGGCTACCCTTTGGTTCTCAATCTGGCACTCAATCCACTAAGCCACACCAGCCAGGGCCATGGTAGTTTTTTTATGAATGGTTCTGTACATCACAAGCAAATTACACACTGAAAATAGGGAATAATGGTTACTCTAAAAGTGTGTAGCAGTGTTTATTACCAAAACTGTGTTACATTATTATCCAAACTCTAATTATAATTGGAAAATTAAGAATATAAATTTATAAACTGGGAAACAGTTTATAGTTTACAATGTTTTAAATTGTTATTCCTCAGAATCAATTTATAGAATTCTTTTTAAAGATTTTATTTATTTATTTTTAGAGAGAGGGGAAGGGAAGAAGAAAGAGAGGGAGAGAAACATCAGTGTGTGGTTGCCTCTCACACGCCCCTTACTGGAGACCTGGCCTACAACCTAGACATGTGCCCTGGACTGGGAATTAAACCGGTGACCCTTTGGTTCACAGGCCTGCACTCAATCCACTGAGCTACACCAGCCAAGGCTCAATTTAGAGAATTTCTAGAAAGAAGTAGTCTTTATAGAAAGAAGTAATCCTATGATTCTAAGCATATTGATATCTATAATAGCCTGGTTTTAGGTACTAACATTCCACTTGGTAATTGTGTAAGATTTTTACCAAAATACAAAATAATTTTTTTTAAGTCTTCTATTCAGATGTTTCTCATCACGTCTTGAAAATCAGGGGGAAATTTTTTTAATGTCTAAGTATATTTTATTGATTATTCTATTATAGTTGTCTCAATTGTTTTCCACTTCGCCCTTCTCCACCTGATAACTCCTTTCCCTCCAGAACCCCCCTGGTTAGTTCATGTCTATGGGTCATGCATATAAGTTCTTTGGCTTCTCTATTTCCTATGCTATTCTTAATCTCCCCATCCATTTTGTACCTACCAATTACGCTTCTTAATCCCTCTACCCATTCCCCCATTCTCCTCTTTCTCCTTCCCCACTGATAACCCTCCATATGATCTCCATATCTATGATTTTGTTCCTCTTCTGGTTGTTTGCTTAGTTTGTTTCTGGTTTTGTTTTTTAGATTGGTTGATAGTGGTGAGTTTGTTGTCATTTTACTGTTCATAGTTTTGACCTTTTTCTTGATTAAGTCCCTTTAACATTTTATATAATAAGGGCTTGGTGATGATGAACCCTTTAGCTTTTACCTTGTCTGGGAGATTTACAGTGTATTTATTTTTAACCTGGTGACTACCTCCATTAACTTGGATTTTTTAGTGTTGCTTTCTTATTTACAAATATCCTGAAATCCCATCTATATTCCGTTCATCTCCCATCCCTGAGGAAGAATTACTAGCATCCATGAAAATAGCTAGGGTAGCCCTGGCCAGTGTGGCCTCGTTGGAGCATTGTCAAAACCAAAAGGTTGTGGCCTCACTTCCTGGTCTGGGCATGTACCTAGGTTATCCCTCCCTAGGTTATCCATCCCTAGTAAGGGTGCATACAACTCCTAGTCTAGGTGTGTATGGGAGACAACCAATCAATGCTGCTCTCTCACATCGACATGTCTCTCCCTTCCTCTCTCATTTCCTTCATCTCTGAAAGTAATAAAAAATGTCCCTGGGTGGGGAGAGAGAGAGAGGGAGAGAGGGAGAGAGAGGAGGAAGAGGAGGGAGGGGGAGGAAGGAAATAGCTAGGGTAGACTGAAACTGAAAAAGTAGTTAAAGCTTAAATGAACAGAACACTGTATGTGTTACACAGCTTTAAAAAAGTGAGTGCATGTCTTAGAAAGGATTAGTTTTTTGAAAAAATTTAAAAAATAATACTTTGTATTGCCTGAAAGCTTAAGGAGAAAGTATAGTGTTAAGGGGTCTGCTGAGAGATTCCAGTCATATCTTCACTTAGAATTAATTACCACAGTTAGAAGGTTAGGGTGATTGTGAACAGTCACAAAATGGATACCTGTCTGACCTAGCACTTGCAGTCAAAAATAGAATGAGGTCACCGAGTTTGATTTGCCACTACTAATCCTTCTTTTGCCTGCTAGAACATTTTTATTTACATGTGCCAGTTCCTTTGCATGTATGTTTCCTTACCTTTTTCCAGTAACTTCAAGAGAATTAGAGTACAGGGGTAGACATGATGTTTCTAAGACTGACAGACAACCTTCTCATTGCTAGGGCAGGTTTTTGCCACCAGGTCAGGTAAGAAGAAAGGGTAGATGACCAGCAGTGAATAAGGTTTTTAAATTGGCCACAAAATTTCAACCCCGTTGGACTTTGGTCAAGAATGTTTATGACTAAAGTGTTTGTAAGTAGGAAGGTAGCTATTCAGCCTAAGCTCCAAAGTGTTTGTATAAGCAGAGGAAATGATTCTTATTTGTGACATTTAGATTTGTATTCTGAAATACTATGGCATTGGAGTAAAATACCTACTTAGGACGGTCTGATATAGAACTATATTTGTGTTTAATTGAATCTTAAAACTCCATTTATTGTATGTGTATATTATTTACCATATTTTTCAGGTTATAAGATGTGCACCCCCCGCCCCCCCCCCCCCTACAATTTGGGAGGAAAATGGGTGTGTGCCTTACAGTCCTAACGTAGAGTACCTGGTGGGGTTGGGGGGTGGCGGTGGAGCAGGGGTGTTTTTTTTTTCCTATTTTCCTACTCTAAAACCCAGGTATGTCTTATGGCCCAGTGCGTCTTATAGTCTGAAAATGCGGTAAGTGTATTTTATGGGAACTTATTTAAAATACATTCCCAATAGTAGAGATACTAAATGTGAAAAAAAAAACCACATCATTAATTAGCTGATAATATTCCAAACACTTTTATTTGCTCATTTGCAATATTTATTGGAGTTTAATCTGTGGAACAGTTTTTCCAAAATGTAACAGCATAATAGACAGTTTACTACTCAACCAGTAAGTTTTTACAGTTTGATCATTTTTTATTAGTTCATATGAGTATTTCAGAGAAGTGTTTTTTTGCTCCTGAGACTTAGACTTTTAAAATACTTAATATCAAATCTTTTTGCATTTAGAGTTTTATACTTGATTTTTTAAAAAATGTGTTGTAGATTGCACACCTGGCACAAATTGAAGATGATAGAGCTGCAATGGTTATTTCTTGGCATCTGGCAAGTGATATGGATTGTGTTGTCACCCTGACTACTGATGCTGCACGTCGTATCTACGATGAAACCCAAGGCCGTCAGCAGGTGTTGCCCCTTGATTCTATTTATAGGAAGACTCTTCCAGATTGGAAAAGGTTAGAAAAAAATGGAAGTAATGATTTTTTTCTGAAATATCTTTTTTTAAGTCAAAGCACAGAATTTAAAAATGATTTCTGTAAAAGATGCCTAAAATTGAGAAGTGACTCAAATCAATGACATTATTTTATCTTCATCTCCATCACAAATGTATATACTTATTAAGATCAGTATTGCAGTGTATTCAATTATATATGCTGACCGTGTTTCAGTTGCTAATTAAATGTTATTTGCATATATGAAACACACAAGTACATGCATGTTACAAACCCAAAGTCAATTTTTGGTTTTGGCAACAGCAAGGAAGGAAAGATTTCATTATGATGAACAGAATATGATATTACTTTATTTGGAGTAGGGGTATAGATGCATGTCTTTTGTTCTGTTTTGTTCTATTTATATGTGAAAATAAACAGACATCATTTAGGTAGAGAGGGTCTCTATTGGAAATGCCAGTAACAAAGGCGAAGTACAGTACTTGGCAGTTAGGATGTTTCATTCTAATTTCTATATAAATCTGGTTCCTTTAAGTAATTATTTAGTTGCTTTTCAAAGTATGTTTTTAGATAGTAACCATGCAAATCAATTAGGTATTATTAATCTAAATTTTAAAATATAGTATGTGTACTTTGATTTTTGACTATTATTTATAATCTACCTTAAAAGACTGGAAGAAAATGGTAACAAAACAAAAAATTAAAATGTATAACAGTATTGAGCAAAAATTTTCTCAGATTTGTAAACAAAGCTTTGCAAGGCCTACGGTTCTACAGCAATAGGGACTTTAAGGAGAATGGGAACTCATTAAGAGCCTACTATGTTATTAAACTAACATTTCATTTTCTAATCTAAAAATAGATTAAAGAAGCAACTGGAATTTGAACTCAAATCTTTCTAGTTCTAAAATTTCTCACTGTGCTACTGGTCAGTACCCATTTTAAACAACATAGGAAATCCCATCATATCATAATTACTGTGTTTGTGAGAATGATTTTCCCCCTAGGAGGGCTTACTTTATGTCTATAATCCCTAAAGACCAAATTAAGAATTAATGATTTAAAATAAGTATGAATTTGGTACTCGGGGCTAATGTTTGACCTAGCAACTGCTTATCTTCTCTTTTCCTGGTATTGTACCTCTAATTGGGATTGAGTTAACTAGTTTCTAGAGTCACCCTACCCTCCAGCACTTCTGCCTTCAAGATGTGGAAAAAACTACATTATTTGGAAAGGAAAGGCCCAGCACCCCAGCCAGCCTCTATCTCTTGAATCCCATTGTTACCTCTGTCCTGCAATTGCTCCTTCTGTGTGCTGCTGAGTGGGAAGAACAGAGAGCCAGACCTCTGAGCTACCTCCCTCACAAGTATCTCAGTCTGCCCCTTCCCTCCATCCTATGGCCCCTCTCCCCATGACACAGTTATATCATTGACATTCCTATTTAGGAATTCCAGCTTTAGAGGCTGCTTTTCTTCTTTTGTTGTCAAACTAAACAACAGTTTATACTGATTTTTAAACTAATTGAGAATAGTACCACAGATAAAACTATAAGTAGATATTTTAATATGGTAAATACTGTTTTCATTTCTAAGGGCATAATAATCATTTAGTAGTTTTACTTGTGGATTGGGAGTTGATTAAATGATCAGAATAATATGGAATGTATTAATGTTTTCCATATTTTATATATTTTTAATCAAAAAGTTTTCTAAGTTTTGTTTAATACTTTTAAAATTTTCTTTTCATTCAGACCTCTGCCTCATTACCGAAATGGAAAATTATATTTTAAACCCATTGGAGATCCAGTCTTTGCCCGAGATTTGTTAACATTTCCAGATAATGTAGAACATTGTGAAACAGGTAAAGGAAATTATGGTGATTTTATTTTAAATAGATGTTACATTTGTGAACCAGAGTTATAAGTTACTGATTATGGAATTTATGTTTTTATTTAGTTTATAAGTAATAGTTTTATTAATATTTAATTCTCTCAGTTTTTCCAATTATAGGTAAGTGTTGAATAAAATTCTATTGTTAGCATTCTTTGTAAGAAAAATGTTCAGTTTGTGTTAATACTTTAATATGACCAAAGAAGATGTCATAATTTTAAAATTTTACTTATTGAATTTTTTAGTATTTGGTATGCTATTAGGAGACACCATTATTTTGGATAATTTGGATGCTGCCAATCATTATAGAAAAGAGGTATGTATTTGAATCTTTTTTAATTTGTAGCTCTAATTCTATTGTGTATTTTTAAATTTTAATATATCATAGACCCATATGGAAATAATTTTATGACACATATGCAAATGACTAATCTTGTCAAAACCAATTTAAACCCTACATATTGATAAGCAACATAAAATTGGGCACAATGTGAATGGACCATCATGCAAGTTAAAATGAGACATTTTTGGGCTATGAAATGGTCTAAGACTGAAAACATATCTATTATTCATGATAGTATTGGAAAAAGAATACTCTCAGGTAATGTTGGTGGAAATGTGATTTTATATAGCCCTTATTTATTCATTGTTAGGGCTGCTGTAACAAAGTACCACAGACTGGGTAGCTTAAACAATAGAAATGTATTGTCTCTCAGTTCTGGAGGCTTGAAATCCGAATTCAAGGTATGAGCAGGGTTGATTTCTTTCTGAGGGCTATGAGGGAAGAATGTCTTCCAGGCCTCTGTCCTTGGTTGGTAGATGGTCACCTTCTTCTCTTCACATCTGCGCATAACTATCTCTTCTTATAAGGACACTACTCACTGGATTAGGTCCTGACCTAATTACCTCCTTTCAAGTTGATTACTTCTGTAAAGATTATTTTCAAATAAGATCACATCCTGAGAAACTTGGAGGTTAGGACTTCAACATACAAATTTTGAGGTACACCATTCAAACCCTAATACCTTTGAAGGCACAGTTTGGCAATGTAAATGTTTCAGTCATCAGCTGCTACATAACAAACACTGAAAAAGTTGCTTTAAACAGTAACAACATATTAATTCCCGTATCTCTGTGCGTTTCTCCAAGTAGTGATGACCCTTTCCCAATAAACTGGAACCCCAAAGGGCTAACCCTGAGTGTAAGGGTAAACAAAGAAATATACCTGCCCATCTCAACTCCAAGTGCGTCTAGAGACTGGCTGTAAGAAAATTGCCTCTCTGGCCCTAGCTGATGTGGCTCAGTGGACTGAGTGCTGCTGGCTTGGGAACCAGAGGATCGCCAGTTGGATTCCTATTCAGGGCACAGGCCTGGGTTGCCAGCCAAAGTCCCCAGTAGGGGGCGCATGTGAGGCAACCACACCTTGGTGTTTCTCTCCCTTTCTTTCTCCCTCCCTTTCCCTTTCTCTAAAAATAAATAAAATCTTTAGGAAAAAAAAAAAAAAGATAATTGTCTCTCTTGAACCTTCGGCACTAAGTAAAAGAAAAGAAAAAAAAATACTAAGTTGTTTTCCTGGAGAATTCAGTATAAACAAATCCACCCTTGTGTCTGCAATCTGCATTCCTTATACTTGCATGGTCTGAAAGCCTGAAGGCAAACATTTGGTTTCATATAATGCTGAACTGGTAGTGTCCTTAGATATCTAACCAGAGGAAACAGAGTCCTTCTGGAGGAATTCACCTTTATCGTAGAACTGTAACAATTTTTATATTGAGTATAAGAGCAAATTTTTAAAAATATATTTAATATAGTTCAAGAAATGAAAGTGTTGAAAACTAGGAAAGAACAAGTCCACTGAAAAATTGGGACAACTATAATTGAATAACAAAAAAAATCAAATAAAGCTTCTAAAAATAAAAAATATAATAAATACTCACTGGATAGGTTTAACAGCTTAAGAGAGAATAGTGCATTGGAAAATAGGTAAGAAAAATTAACCAGTCTGCAGCTCAGAGAGAAGGAATATAAGAAAAAGAGGTTGAGAGTCATGGAGGATAGAATGAAAAAAATCTCAAAAAAGGTCTAATTGGGGTGGGGTGCAGGGATGGGGAGAAAAGGCATACAACTGTAATTGAATAACAATAAAAATTAAAAAAAAAAGTCTAATTATACTTCCAAGAAGAGGATCATGACAATACTTGAAGAACTAATGGATAAAAACTTTTTAGAACTGAAAGACACCAATTCATAGCTTCAAAAAAAACCCATGAAAACAACCCATAGAACATATGTGACAAAAGCAGGTACAGTATATGTTCCTCATAATTGGTATATAGTATGTATTGATTTCTTTGCTTCCAAAGTTTTGAATGAAGCTATATGTAATTCTAGTGGTTAAACATTATTGCAAAGCTCTTCTGAGAAAAGGCTTTTTTGGCATCCCTTAGTAACATTGTTAGATTTCAGTAGTCTTTGTTACTCTTTTCTCTTCCTAAATTTTTCATGCCATTTATGCTACTTCAACCCCTTATGTATTCTACCCTTTGCTAGTCCCTGCAACAGTTGTGAATAAGGTATTTCCCAGAACAGTAGGGCTCACTGAATTTGTAAACACCGTCATTACATTTTTTGTCTTGATAGAGAATTACACAATTGAAGGATACTTTGAGCATTGAAAAATTGTCCGTGAAAGTAATATTAACAGATGCTGTAAAAAGAGAACCAATTATAATTTATATTGTCAGTCTGTTAAGAAAATAGACAAGTTTGTAAATTTGAGTGTGTTTGTTACTACTTAAATGGTGTCATATCCTTAAAAACATTGCCTGACTCCTCATGAATAGAAAGTACATGAATCCAGTTTATATTTTTAATGTTCACTTTTAGAAAACATATAAATACAAACCCAAACTAAGAAAGTAAGATGTTATTGTTTATTTTAATAAAAGATTCATTTTACCAAATAATTCACCACACGCTTTCTTTAAGTATGCATCTTACTGCATTTAAATTTGTTTTTTTCTTAAATATCCAATTTGGCATCTTACTACATTTAAATTTGGTTTTTTTAAATATCCAGTTTTGGGGTGGGAAACATGTAAAGTACCCTTGGAATTACATTAAAGCAGTAAATACTGGTCATGATTTTCTATTACATGACCTACTACTTTTTAATTGTTAAAATATCAAGTTTTATATAATCTTTTATTTTTATAATTCAGAGACTACCCTCAAAATTAGATTGTAGTAGGTATTTTTTATATGTTAAGTTATGAAGTTCTTCAGTAATTTTTTAATGTATGCATTTTATTTTACTGTGTGGATGCACTGTTGCTTATGTAACTTACTGAAACATGCAAGTTTTGTATTTTTCATTCAGGGCACATTGTTCACATCTGTGATTATTTTTTCAGAGTAAATTTTTAGAAGTGGAATTGCTGGGTCATGCAAAATATAAAGCTGCTTAATACTTGTCACATTTCCTTTTAGAAGGGCTGTCCTAGAGCAGATTAGTTAAAAAGACCCTTTCTCCATAGCTCTCACAGCATGCAGTGTGGTGTGTGATGTGTGATGTTTTAACATTTTGAGTAGTGAAAATACCTCATCTGAATTCTGCTTCTCTGGTTACCAATGAAGTTGATCATTTTATTTTTTTATTTCCTAGACCTTTTTTGAAAGGACATTCTTAAAGATCACAAAATACTAAATCTAGTGTCCCTCTTTTATTTTCTCACTTCCCTGAAGAATTTAATTTTTGACTAACTTTTTTTTTCATGACTTAGTTTTACTACACAGTTCTAGTTTCCCCAGCTCTCACATTTCTAGCTCTTTTACTTCCCACAATTGAAATTGTGGTATTGTCCTCTGAAGATTGAGCCCTGTGCTTTTCAGTCTAATATTCTCTCTCTTTGCTCTTTTTGGTCATCTGAAAAATACGTATTTAACAGAAGGAATTTGAGCTAGTGATGCTGCCTTGATAGTGGCATGGCTTTCAGAAGCACAAACTACTCTGACTAGTCCCTCTCTCTTCCTCTTATCAATAAGGCTGTCATTTTGACTTTTTCCATTTGTGTTGTCATTATTCTAACTTTAGCTAACACTTGAGAATTATTCATCCTCATTCATTGCCCTGCCTCTGTTTTTTCCCAGTTTATCTTACATATCCCTAGCCTATTAAAATAGTTATAAAAATACTAGAATGAGCATGTCATTTCTAATCTCAGAACCCTTAAATCATTTCCCTTTTCTTAGAACAATTGAAATAAGTTTTATAGACTCCATAATTATTGTATGTTTACTTAAAATAGGTTGTTAAAATTACACACTGTCCTACACTGCTCACCAGAGATGGAGATCGCATTCGAAGTAATGGGAAGTTTGGGGGCCTTCAGAATAAAGCTCCTCCAATGGACAAACTTCGGGGAATGGTATTTGGAGCTCCAGTACCAAAACAATGCCTGGTTTTAGGGGAACAAATAGGTAGGTTGAGTAAGTACTTCGACAACAGTTTCTCATTTGATTTTAATCCTTTATTTGGGGCTTGCGTATTGATATCCTAACATGAAAAATTATCCAGTAACAAATATGAGTATGATGTTTTGTTCAGGACATGTGACTCCCCTCCACCATTTTCCTTCTATAGTCTATGTCACCTTGTTTTTAGTCAGCTAAAATAATTGTTTTTACATCTGTGCTCTGAACTGTACACACAGGTGGTCAGCATCCCTAACCCTAGGCTGTTCAAGGATCACCTGTATTTTTACAAGAGGTCCCATACAGACCATTACCTTAGAGCCTATTTATATAGTTCTAATGGGCTTGGATACATACTTTTTCAACAAAAAGTAGTTTGTTGTTATTGTTAACTATTTTACAAAAAATGGTAAATATACATAATATCAAATTTATCATCTTAACTGTTTTTAAATGTTCAGTAGTGTTAAGTACATTCACGTTGTTGTGCAACCAATCTCCAAAACTATTGTCATTTTTGCAAAACTGAAGCTTTGTACCCATTAAATAGCAACTTCCCATTCTTCCTTTCCCTTCTTTCCCCAAGCCCCTGGCAAATAGTAGGGTTTCTCCCTGTGAATTTGAGTATTTCAGGTACATTATATAAGTGGAATCATACAGTATTTGTCCTTTTGTGGCTGGCTTATTTCACTTAGCATAATGTTTTCCAGATGTATCTATGTTACAGCCTATGTCAGAATACCCTTTCTTTTTAAGGCTGAATAATACTCTATCGTGTGTATATACCACATATTTTTGTTAACTTTTATTGAAGTGTAATAAACATATAGGAATATGTACATTTCATAACATAACCAATTTATAAATTTTCAGAAAATGAACACTGCCCCCGTGTTAAGAAATAGAACATTGTCGGCACCACGGAAGGTCTCTCAGGCCCTTTTCCAGTCACTGTCCAACCCCCTCTCCAAAGGAGAACAACTTTCCTAATTTAAAACAGCATAGACTTGCTTTGTCCATCTTTGTACCTTATGTGGATGGAAGTGTGCAGTTCATACTCTTGTGTGTCTGGCTTTGTTCATTCAATACTGTATGTATATTTGTAGTTCATTTACATTGCAGGATTTTATTCCATTGTGTGAATATACCATAGTTTATTTCTATATTCCACTGTTGAGGAATTTGGATAGTATGTAGTTTTCTGTTATTACTTCAGCCCTCAGCAATGTTCAAAGTAGTAGTTGGGAAACATAGTGGAAAGAGAGTTGTTTGTATTCCTTCATGAGATGGTCAGTCAGGTGCAGCTCTAAGAGGAGACGAGAAAGGCTCAGTAAAACAGTTTATTACCCTCACAGGTCCTGGAGACAGGAGGCCCCACACACCATGCAGGGCCACATGGGAAAACACCAGCATGGTCAGGAGGCAGAAGACAGGAAGGAGAGTGCTGGAGCCACAGCCTTTTTGGGGTTTCTGCAGGAAAGACAAGGCTTGACAGCATAAACAGTTTAGGATTGACTAGTTTGAGTAATTCCAGTGGGCTTTTGGTTATAGGCGTGGTCTCTAGCTAGTTGCCTTGTACCTGGTCCTGAGATGATAAGGCAGAGGAATATTGCTTCTTGATGTGCAGGGGCCAGATAGAGGAGGTTTGGCTCTGGATTGGTTAAATTGCACATATCAAAGGCGTTCTTGGGCCTTTGCTATCCTCAAGAATTAGCTAACTCTGGGAGGGACAGTCTCTTTCCCAGCCAGAAAGGTTTTTTTAGGATATCAAAACATCATAATCTATAGAAAATTAAAATTATGTACAATACAAAGGTTGACACTTCAGTTTATGATGGCATTGAAAGCTTGTAAAAATCTCTGTAGACAATAACATAAACTGATAACTCAGAAGAAAACAGTTCAGTCGCAGTGAATCAACATAAAAAAGCCTCAGTCCTTATCACTCTAGCAGTACAGTTTATGGCAGTGCTCCCAAACAAAAAGAATTACCTGCAGAACTTTTAAAATACACAGGTGCTGTAGTGACAGCATTTCCAGTTTCCCTGGGCATCTGAATGTCAATATAACAGTAAGGCATTATCTAGATCTTAGGGAAGAAAAGATTGTAAGTAAAGACTTCTGTGCCATATTGGATTGTTTATATATGTAAGGTTGACAAATAATACAAGGATTTCAAAAATACAACAGTTACTTATCCTTCTTGTTAAATATCTTTAAAGATACTTTCTATGTACAGACTAATGACTCAACAATAAGAACTCAAATACTAGTTTTTAAAAAATCAAATGAGACACTTTAAGATTACTGATAGGTATAAAATACTTTTGGTTGTAAACAATAGCAGCCAGCCCTGACCATTTGAAGCAAAACAGAATTGTTTTGGAAGGGAACTGGAAGAAATCACAGATTCAAAAGAAATTGGAAACAGCCAAGACAAAACCAAGAATGGCTTCTGGGACATTCAGCAGCCTTCCGTTTCTTGCACCATCACCATGGAGTACACTTTCTAACAACTCAGATTCTGCAACTACTAGGAGAGAGATTTTTCCCTCCTGAAGCACAGCCATAGTAGTAAAGATCAGATAGAACAGAGCTTTGAGGGACCTCTTTCTAGAATATCATGGGATGTTTGCAAAGAAAAAGCAATTTTCAACTAGATAACCACCACAAAAATTGTAATAACAAAATTAAAAGCAGAGTCATTTGCCTTCTAAATAATTTTACTGCACAGTGTTTTGCATTGTAGTATTTAATGAGAGATAATGGGAAATTAGAGCAAAAAAAGGAAAAATGAATATTTACATGTTATAAAATAAGACCTTGAGTAACATATAAATACATTAGGTTCTTTGATTATAAAGCAAAGACACTTAGATTTTAAGATACCCTTTTCCATGTATTTTCTACTTCTACCCCAGTGAACAGTATATCACTTCTATAATCAGAAAAATTTACTAATTATTTTTAAATACTCATATTCTTTGAACCAGTAATTGATCTAAACAGACAAGACTTTCTTTTATTCAGATGACTTTTGCAGCTTTGTTTTTTAAGCAAAACATTCGAAGTGTTAAATGCTTTAATTGAATTTATAATCTGGGAAATGTCTATTATAATGTTAAATGGAAAGTGGTTAGAAAGTATAAATACAGATATCACACATGTGAAAAATTAAACCTGCAAATTTGTCTAATGAAAAGACAAGATGCCCTGGCTGGTGTGGCCCAGTGGATTAAGTGCCAGTCTGGGAACCAAAGGGTCACTGGTTTGATTCCCAGTCAGGGCACATGCCTGGGTTGTGGGCCCAGGTCCCCAGTTGAGGGTACTTGAGAGGCAACCACACACTGATGTTTCTCTCCCTCTCTTTCTCCCTCCCTTCTCCTCTCTAAAAATAAATAAATAATAAAAAGACAGAAAACAGTGAGATGGTAGGCCTACCAGTTTTTGCCCAACTTTCCTTTTTTTTTTTTTTTTTTCTGTATTATCCCAGATTTTCTATAGAGATGTTAAAAAATCAGTGTGGACATTGTAAAAACCAGGATATGGACAAAAGAAAGGAGAGTTTTTGATGGTATCTGAAGAAAGGAAAATCTTTTTAAATAACCAATAAGTAATCAATATATAGTTTATAATCATGATATCATCAAACTAATTAACACTTTTATGTTTATACATTCCAAATATGTAGACCAGGTTAGACATTATTTATACTTTATTATGTCATGCTTAGTTTATTAATTCTAATATTTACCTTCTCAGTTATTACTATCCATTTTTTAAGTTAAACCATTCTTAATGTTTTTTAGAAATAGCAAGATTAAGTGCTGTGGTTTTCATGTTTTGTTTTATTATGGAAATAAACCAAGTATATAATGAATTCCCATGGATCTGTCACCTAGCTACTTTTATTTGTTATAACTACCCCTCTCACAATTTGCCTCCGTCCTCCTCTCCCTGAGTAGATTATTTTGGAACAAATCAAAGGAGAAATTCTAGTGTATTTGTTCACATAATTTTCCCCCAGTCATCAGGGCTTATCAGTTTTTTTACCAATACATTCTTAGAATCATGTGGAACACAAAGTTTGAAGAGACCTGAACATTTTCATTAAAGTCTACCTATCTTATGTAACTGCTTAAATCTTCCCGTGATAAGAAAGTTGCTTCTGCCTACTAGGTAGCCTTAACTTGCCTAATAACAGTCCTTTAGATATACTTTCAATTCTTTGTATTATTTTTAGTAGCTTTGCTTATAGTCATTCCCTTAGATACATTGAAATAATTTATATCTCTCTTAATATGTGTCATACAGAAATTAATGCATTGTAATTTTAGTTTTCTTCCCTTGAACTGACTTTTTTTAAGTATTTCACTGTTGTCATAGTAAAGTTTCATCAGTTCTACTTTTTCCAGAGAAAAAATTTCAGACAACAAATACCGGAAAAGCTCAAAAATCATTTATAAGTAGAATTGAATGTAAATTTTGAATTTTTCTCTTTCACAAAATTCTCATAAATTTAGTTAGGAAGTACTTTTAGAGACACTATGGTAAATAAAAGTTACATTTCATATAAAAATTAGGGGCTGATAAGGCATATTAAGCTGCTACTGTCTACTTTATGTATAAAATATGAACCTGCTGTTAGTGCTACAGTTAATGGAAAATCTTTTACACTAGAAATAACATGACTGATGTTCTATTAAAATATTTAAATATAAATAGGATTTCAGTCCTTAGTGATTTGAAGTTTTATGCTATCTCCTGAAGTGCACCAGGTCTGGATACTATTTTGTAAGTCATTTACATATAAAATAAGTATATTTTATGCACATAAAAAAGGGTTTTTTACTATGAAAGTGGAAGTACTATCAGACCAGAAAACCAGTTTTTTTTCTAGGTACCTTTAAGAGTTCCCAGTAAGTCATAAAGAATTAAGGAACATAACAACCTTGTTATCACTCAGTTACACATATAGAATTTGTATTTAAATATATGAATATATTCATAAGCATACACAGATATGCTTGCATGTGTATTGGCTCATTCACTCTTAGTATAGATTCCCAGAATGCTGGATAGTTTTCTTTTTGAATACTGTTCTTGACCCTTAAAATAGAGAATATCTCATTTTATATCTTATATCTAATATACCCTGACTCTTAAATAATTTCTTTAACAGTTTTATGTGTAAACTACTCTATATATTTGTTAAATGTTTGAGTATTTCATTCCCATGAATATTGATCATCTTTTCATGTGATTAGCATCTCAAAAGGCCAGATAATAAATATTTTAGGCTTTGTGATGCAAGAAGCAAAATCAAGGGTTGTATGAAAGTATTTATAAGACCATTTATAATATAACCATTAAAAATTGTATAGAGCATTCTTGACCCATGGGGTGCAGCATGCTGGCCCCTGGACTATAGTGTAATCACTGTGTTTAATATTTAGTGTCTGATAAATCATACAGGTGATAAATAATGTAATACAGTTTAAGACAAGTAATAAGGAAAGATAAATTTTTTTTATCAGAAGTGCATTTTTGAAACCTGTGTTTAAAGTAATAGTCATGTCTGTTAGAAGCAGTGATTTTCTAACAGTACTATATATATTTAATGCATTTGTAGCCCCCCTCAAATTTGTCTGTGTGGAATAAGATTGAATATTAAATAGGATATTAAGCATTGACTGAGTGAGTGATCCCGTTTACAGAGCACTCTTATGTAGAAAACTCCTTACACAGAATTAAACTTGTTAAAGTTAAGCCATTGAAGAAACTTAAAATTTAACAAGCCAACAGTCTAGTCTCATGCTAGGATCTAAACTGTGCATTTTTATTTTATTTGCTTAGAGTGAACGTTTTGTGACTTTAAAAGTAGCTCCCATCTGTTACTATAACATAGTACCCAGTGTTGCCAATTCTTCTTTCCTAAAACCCTAATTTGATATGATATCAGTAGTTTTAATCGAATGTCTTTGGTTTCTTTGCAGATCTTCTTCAACAGTATCGTAATGCTCTGGACAAGTTGAACAGTCTGACCAAGGACCTCAGCAGTCAAGTAGAATACCTTCAGTCTCCTGAAATGAAGAAGAAAAAACACGAACTTGATGAACAAGAGAAAAATCTGAAGCTAGTAGAACAACAATTAGGTATGTGCTTACTTTTTGTTAATGCCTACTTTCTCTGCATGAAGATTAATAATTATGATTAAAGAGGTCCAACCATAATAAGAAAGAATGTGAGTGATCCAGAACTTTATCTTGATTCTAAGTCATCTGATAAATGATGGTTTTAAAAAAAGGTTATAAACTCTTCTCTCAGCAGGAGTAATAAGAATCATTCTCAGTATCATTTATTTATTCTTTTTTTTTATAAATTAAGATGCATTTGCTTTTCCTGATTATAATTCCAATCTTTTAAAAGTTAATTTTCTACCTTTATAGCTATAACTCTCACACCTAAGTGTAATGATTCATTACGTCATCCAGCAAAGGCTGAAATGACAGATTGTCCAATTCCTCCTAAAAGAATGAGAAGAGAAGTTATAAGACAAAATAGGTAAGTCTATTTATAACCTGACAGTTATCATTGGTTCGTTTATCAAAGCTCTTGTCTCATTATGCTTTAGAAAATAGCGTGAGTTTATTCCTAATTTCCCCCTTGAGCCAGAATGTTTTTTTCAGTTGAACTAAATGTTGGATAATGAAGGAAAACATAATCATTATATTTTCCTAGGATACTCCAGTTTTCTAAATGATTTTTGCTAATTATTTGGAAAGTTTAATAGTTTATTTTTATATTTTAAAGTTAGTGTTAAGATTTAAATTGCTTTTCTGTTGTTTGGCTTAACTTTCAAATACAATGCATTCTGCTTCATAGGATCAGCAACTTGATAAATGTAGAATATGCAAAACCATTTGTACATTACTCTTTTAAAAATTGCTTATAATGTTTGGTTTGGAAAGTCAGATATACCATTTAGACAGCTCATCAAAATACCAACAAAGCTTTCTGCAGCCTAACTCAATGGTACAAAAACTATACTTTTTAGATTAGATTTTAGTAAGGCCATAACACAGGAGGATACCAAGGTACAAGAGGTTTTTTTTACACATTATTGTAAAAAGTTTAAACATAGACTTTTGAGACTGGTATTTGGATTTGGTATTCCGTGCCATTTCTAGCTACATATTCTGCATTTATGCAGTAACTATGTGAATGCCGATTTTTTGCTATATATTGCTGGGTGAATACAAGTGGGAAGCATAGGAAGGAATGTAATTCATTCCATATAATAGATGCCTCTAAGGCATTAGAGCTTAAATCTCTCACAGATTTGAGAAGGGCTCAATTTAACAAGTGTACAAGAGATATGGGGAGTTTAGGAACAAGTTACGTGATGCCACCAAGAAGCCGTCAGCCAAATCCAGAATGTCAAGAATGGGACATTGTACAGGAAAGGTCACTGCTTTTGTTAATGCCCTAAAAGAAGGACGAACTGTTTATTGCAGAATAAATGCGATTGAATAATCAACAAATGTAATATGTAGACCTTTTTTTGGATCTGGATTTGAATCCTTAAAATGATAACTTCCAAAGTATTTGGAGAAATTTTAATATCACCTGGATATTAGCTATATTAAGAAATTATTAATTTTGTAATTTTGCATATAATAACATAGTATTTACATTAAAAAGCATACTTTAGAAATGTGCAGTGAGGTATTTATTAGTTAAATAACTTGATGCCTAGGATATACTCTAAAATACTGCAGGAGGAAAAATATGTGACAGGATATCAAAACAAGATTGGACAAAATGTTATAATTATGCAGGTTTCTTGTAATTTTTAAATATGTTTTATTGAAGATGGGGAGCATTTTTTTCAGCTTTCTGAGAGACAAGTAAAGAAATTCCTGCTGAGCAGTTCTAAAGTACATATACTTGAAGCTAATCATAGCCTCGGCACTGAATTAGTCCAAGACTTTGCAGTTACAATAGTATTAGTACAGATGTCACTGATTTTGATTGTATTCATTAAGATTTTATAGCAGTTCAGAGGTGGTATGGGCTAAGTTGTTTAGTTTATCATTAATTTGTTGGTAGTAGTACCATCATTTACGAAGTCATACATTATATACAATAAATCAAATGGTAAAGATTGTGTTGTACTGTATAATGTGAGCCACACATGTGATTTGAAATTTTCTAGGAGCCATGTTAAAAAGAAACTGAGATTAATTTTAATAATAGATTTTATTGAATCTAGTCTATAAAATCTTATCATTGTAACATGTAAACACCATGAAAAATTATTAATGAGGTATTTTAAATTCTTTTTTTCATACAAAGTCTTCAGAATTCTGAAGACACATCTCTATTAGGACTTGCTACGTTGCAAATACTCTGCAGCCACATACGGCTAACGGTTACCATATTGGATAGCAATAGTCATAGAAAGAGCTTATGATGATAAAATCTTGTGTCCTATACATCTTCACCTTATTCCATTACCTAGAGGCTACCTTTGTTTTAAATGTTTAGTTTTAGTTATTTTGTTAATGCCTCCATTTTTTTCTTTTTTTTTTTCTTTTCCTTTTTTTTTTCTTTTTCTCCATTTTTTAAATATACTTAAGTCTGTCTTACCAGTTTTCAGACAGTACAGCTCACCCAACCCCTTCATGTGGAGGTTTGTCTTACCTGGTCTACCTAATGACTTTTGGACTGAATTGTTCTGAATTATTTTAGATTTTTTTCTCTATCATGATTATTTCATTATATTCTACCCTGCAACCACAACCAAGTCATCCATGTTTTTTTTCAGAGGTAGAGAGCAGTAAACCACATAACACTATGGCTGTGTAAACAATTAGTTCTAGGCAAAGTTGTGTGCTAGGATTACATGTTTTTCTCTATAAAGTTCTAGGTCACCACTCAGTATTTTAAACATCAGGATCAAATAAATCTTGCATACTGTATCAGTTCTTAAAATCATGTTGAATTTTAATCCAGTTCTTATTTAGACTCTTTGTTGGATGTAATTTTTTCTTCTAGAGTTTCTAATTTTCTTCCTTTCTTCTTTCACTATCTTGATCACATACTCTTCCTCCTGCTCCAGTGACTGCTAACTAGGTAGGCCTCCTGGGTCTTCTTTGGCTACAGTCTTGGGTTGGATCCACTGTCTTGGATGCCTTGCCTTTCTCTTAAAACTTTCTTAGGAAAAGTATATACAAAGAAATTTAGAGCTCTTGCATGTCTGAAAATGTCTTCATTCTGCCATTACATTTGATTGGAGTTTTCTGGTAATAATAGGATAGAAACAAGGCTAGAATGTACTAAAGGAGAAAGGACTGGGAAACAGTCTAGAGACAATGGCAAGAGACAAAAGGGGGATGGAAGCAAGATGGAAACCGAGAGGAAACCAACAGCCTAGAATGTTCAAACCAAAACTTTGAGAGCTTTGTTCTCTTGTTTCCAGGCATTACAGCTACACCACAGAGTTAGATAACAATGATAATTAGTTAATTAAATGTTAGTATATTGGCTTTAGGTATAGTTGATAGAACTCTAAAGGCTTGTCTAATGCTGGCATCTAGGGAGCTAGCAACCTGATAGTTGTCTCTCCAGCCACACACTTAAAGCAAAGCCTGCTGATCCACTGACCCTGCTCTGACCTGTCCCACTTAAATTTCCACACAGAAAAGAGACTTGATGGGAAAATAGTTCTGTTTTTTTCAACAAGAGAATAAATCCAAGCCAGCAGCATCATCCTGTTTTAAATATAATCATACAGCCCTGGCTGGGTGTAGCTCAGGGTATTGAGTGCTGGCCTGCAAACCAAAGGGTCACCATTTGTATTCCCAGTCAGAGCACATGCCTGGGTTGCAGGCCAGGTCCCCAGTAGGGGGCGCACAAGGGGCAACCACACATTTATGTTTCTCTCCCTCTCTTTCTCCTTCCCTTCCCTTCTCTCTAAAAATAAATAAGTAAAATCTTTTTAAAATTAAAAAATAAAAAATAATATAATTATACAACCAAGAATCATCACGTATACATGCATATGAGAAAAAAATCCAAAATAAATAGTAAAACCAACCCTGAAGGTAATTCAGTAAAACTCATTTTAAAATTTGTTACTTTTAATGAGATTGCAGGGGAGTCATATTTACAAAACTTGGGAGATATTAAAAGAAAGATACAGGTGGAAACAAGGTTTGAGATTACAGATACTGTTGTTGAAATAAAATATTCAAAGGACTAAGGACCCTGGCTGGGTAGTTCATTCAGTTGGAGTTCGTCCCTGTACTCCAAGGTTTTGGGTTTTATCTCTGGCCAGGGCACATACAAGAATCAACCAATAATGCATAAATAAGAGGAACAACACATCAATGATTCTCTCTCTCAAATCAATAAATAAAAATTTTTAAAAAGTCATTGGCCCTGTATGGGGGAGGGGGGAATCAAGGAACTGAAAAAGAAACTTCCTAGAAAAAAAAATGCAAAGACAAAGATAGAGACATAGATAACCAGTTCAGACTATTAGGAATATTAGAAAGAAGAAAAATATGTAGAAGAGAGTTTTCCAGGGATGAATGAAAGGGCACAATGACTGAGAAAAGAGGCAACAAGAGAATTCATAGTAAAATTTTAGAATATTGAGGAAAGGTAGAAGAGTGTAAATTTTTTCAGAGAGTGAAAGGGAGAACAATATTGTCGGTGCAGATTTTGACACAAAACAAACACCAAAAAGTCAACTATTGTTATTTAGCTTTGTGTTGACAATGTTTGAATTTTTAGATTGAAATTTTGGTATACTCTAGCCTGTGACTTCCTCCCCTTTTGCATCTTGTTTATCTTTGGGAAATTTAAATTTCCATTTAAAATTCTTAAGTTTCTATATAAAATTTAACTTTCTGTTTAATTGGTAATGTCCTCATACACAACCTTGGTCTGTACTCTGTAAACTTTTTTTAAAAATTTTTTGGAGTATACTTTATGACTTGGCAAAATGTGCATGACACATAACATTAAATAATGAAGAAAATATAAAACTATACATGGCATGATCTAAATTCTCTAAAAAATCACATACACGCACACACACAAACGACTGGAAGAACGCATACAGGCAGTGGAATTATAGGTAATTTAAAATTTCTTTTGCATACCTAAATAAATTTTCTCTTTTTTCCCCAAAAATATCCTTATTATATAATGTCATTTACAGTTATATCATTGTAACAAATCTTTTTAAAATTTTTTTGCATTTTTTTAATTGTTCAGTTGTCCTGCCTTTTTCCCCATTGCTCTCCCCTAACCCTCCAACACTCCCACCATCAATACCCCCCATTGTCTGTGCCCATGAGTCTTCTAATAGAGTTCCTTGGCTTTTCCCTTCCCCTTCTATCCCCCCACCTCCCCACCCCTCTGGTCACTGTCAGTTTGTTCTTTACTTCTATGCCTCTAGTTCTAGTTTGCTCATTTGTTTGTTATATTGATTAGATTGCCCTTATAGGTGAGGTCATAAGGTGTTTGTCTTGACACCTGGCTTAATTCACTTAGCATAACACTCTCCAGTTTCATCCATGCTATTGTGAAGAGTAGGAGTTCCTTCCTTTTTTATGCTGTGTAGTATTGTATTGTGTATGTTTACCACAGTTTTTTGATCCATTCATTTACTGATGGGCGCTTAGGCTGTTTCCATCACATGGCTATTGTAAATAACACTGCTGTGAACACTGGAGTGCATAATTCTTTTGAATGGGTGTTTCAGAATTCTTAGGGTATAATCCCAGCGGTGGAATTGCCAGGTCAAAAGGCAGTTCCATCTTTAGTTTTTTTGAGGAAATTCCATACTGTTTTTCACAGTGCCTGCACCAGTCTGCATTCCCACGAACAGTGCACTAGGGTTCCCTTTTCTCCACAACCTCACCAGCACCTGTGTATTTATTAATGATGGCCATTCTGACTGGTGTGAAGTGGTATCTCATTGTAGTTTTAATTTTCATCTCTGTAATGGCTAGTAATGTTGAGCATTTTTTTCATGTGTCGGTGGGCCCTCTGGATGTCCTGCTTGGAGAACCATCTGTTCAGGTCCTTTGTCCATTTTTTAATTGGATTGTTTTTCTTCCTGGTATGAAGTCGTGTGAGTTCTTTGTATATTTTGGAGATCAAATCCTTGTTTGATGTATCATTGGCAAATATGTTTTCCCATTCGGTTGGTTCCCTTTCCATTTTGTTGATGTTTCCTTTGGATGTGCAAAAGCTTTTTAGATAGATATAGTCCCATTTGTTTATTCTTTCCTGTATATTGTTTTTGTTTTTCTTTTTTTAGGTTCAGTTGTTGATAGTTTTGATTTCTCATTTTATTGTTCATATTTTTGATCTTTTTCTTAGATAAGTCCCTTTAACATTTCATAGAATAAGGGCTTGATTATGACGAAGCTCCTTTAACTTGGCCATATCTGAGAAGCACTTTACCTGCCCTCCCATTCTGAAAGATAGCTTTGCTGAATACAGTACTCTTGGGTGTAGGTCCTTGCCTTTCATGACTTGGAATGCTTCTTTCCAGACCCTTCTTACCTGCAAGGTTTCTTTTGAGAAATCAGCTGATAGTCTGATGGAAACTCCTTTGTAGGTAACTCTTTCCCTTTCTCTTGCTTCTTTTAAGATTCTCTCCTTATCTTTAATCTTGGGTAATGTAATTAGGATGGGCCTTGGTGTATGCGTCCTTAGGACTCTCTGAGCTTCCTGGACTTCCTGGAAGTCTATTTTCTTTGTCAGATTAGGGAAATTCTCCTTCATTATGTTTTCAAATAAGTATTCAATTTCTTGCTCTTCCTCTTCTCCTTCTGGCACCCTATGATTGAATGTGGAACATTTAAAGTTGTCCCAGAGGCCCCGGCTGATGTAGCTCAGTCGATTGAGTACTGGCCAATGAACCAAAGAGTTGCCAGTTCAATTCCTAGTCAGGGCACATGCCTGGGTTGTGGGCCAGGTTCCCAGTAGGAGGCACACCAGAGGCAACTACACACTGATGTTTCTGTCCCTCTCTCCCTCCTTTCCCCTCTCTTTAAAAATAAATAAATAAAATCTTAAAAAAAAATAAAATAAAGTCCCAGAGCTTCCTAAGCCTCTCCTCATTTTTTTGAATTCTTGTTTCTTTATTCTGTTCTGGTTGAATGTTTATTTCTTCCTTCTGCTCCAAACCATTAGTTTGAGTCCCATTTTCCTTCCCATGACTGTTGCTTCCCTGTATATTTCCCTTTATTTCATGTTTCATAGCCTTCACTTTTTCCTCTATTTTGTGACCATACTCAACCAATTCTGTGAGCATCCTGATTACCAGTGTTTTGATCTGTGCATCTGATAGGTTGGCTAGCTCTTCATCGCCTAATTGTATTTTTTCTGGAGCTTTGATCTGTTCTTTCACTTGGGCCATATTTTTTGTCTTGGTGCGCCTCTTACATATAAGGGGTGGAGCTTTAGGTATTTGCCTGGGTGGGGCAACCCACATTGCTGTGTTGTAATGCTGTATGTGGGAGAAGGGTCTGAGAGGGAACAATGCCGCTTGCTCAGCTCTCAGTAGGCTTTCAGTCACTTCCTCTGTTACCCACAAGCAAATTGGGCCCTTCTGGTGCTGATTCCTGGGGGGGGGGGGGGCAGTTTTGTGTACATTCTAGGACCCTGTGGGTCTCTCCAACAAACTCTCCTGTGGGGCTGGGAGTTTCTCCTACATCCTCAACCCCTACAGATTTTTTCATTCAGAGGTTTTGAGGCTTTATTTCCCCGCCCTGGAACCCTGGATTGCATGGTCTGTCTTGCTCCCCAGTTGTTCCTCCCGGTTTATTCCCAGGCAAATATGTACTGCCCAGTCCCCCAGATGCTGTCTCACTCACCCCAGTCCTCCAGCTACTGCCTTGCCACGTGTCCTCTCCCACCCAGCTGCCTGTCTCTGCCCCTCCTACCAGTCTGGATGAATGTTTCTTCTTTAACTCCTTGGTTGTTGGACTTCCATACAGTTTAATTATCTGGCAGTTCTGGTTGTGTTTTGTTTTTAAATTTGTGTTTGTCCTTCTTTTGTGGTTGTGCAAGAAGGCAAAGTGTACCTGCCTGTGCCTCCATCTTGGCCAGCTGTCCCCTTCATCATCTTAATGCAGTCCCTTTAGCATGTCTTGCAGTGCTGGTTTGGTGGAGGTATATTCTTTTAACCTTCTTTAGTCTGGGAAACTTATTTCACCTTCCATTTTAAATGACAGCTGTACCGGGTAGAGTAGTCTTGGTTGCAGGCCTTTACTTTTCATTACTTGGAATATTTCTTGCCATTCCTTTCTGGCTCATAGTGTTTCTGTTGAGAAATCAGCTGCTTGCCTTATCAGAGCTCCCTTGTATGTTTCTATCTGTTTCTTCCTTGCCGCCTTTAAGACTCTCTCTGGCTTTGAAAGTTGACATTTTAATTCTGATGTGTCTTGGAGTAGCCCTCTTTGGATTTATCCTGATTGGGATCCTCTGTGCTTCTTGAACTTGCATAGCTTTTCCCCTCTCCAAGTTAAGGAAGTTTTCTGTTATTATTTTTTCAAACAGGTTTTCTATCCCTTGCTCCTTTTCTTCTCCTGGTATTCCTATGATGCGAATGTTGTTATATTTCATGTTGTCCTGAAGTTCCCTTAAACTGTCCTCGTACTTTTTGAATCTTTTTTCATTTTGTTGCTCTACCTGGGTATTTCTTCCTACCTTATCTTCCAGCTCACTGATTTGGGCCTCTGCTTCATCCAGCCTGCTTAAATTCCTTCTAGTGTATTTTTTATTTCAGATAATGTATTTTTTGTTTCTTACTGCTTCTTGTTTATAGTTTCTGTTTCCTTTTTCATGCTGTTGTAGTTCCCACTCAGTTCCTTGTAGTTGTCACTGAGTTCATTGAGCATCCTTATAACCATTTTTTTTATTTCTATGTCTAATAAATTGCTTGCCTCAATTTCATTTATCTCTTTTACTGGGGATTCTTCAATTGGGGATCCTTTCAATTGGGGTTTTTTCTTTGTCTCCCCACTTTAGGTGACTCCTTTTGTTTCTGCATCTCAGGATTCTCTGCTTTGCCTGCCTGTCTTCGTGGTTTGGCCTTCTGTGGTAGGAATTCTTTGGGACTCAGTGGTACAGTCTCTTTGATCTCCTTGTTTAGATGCTCTAGGGTTGCCCTTTCTTCTATTTGTGTGGGCTTTCTTGTGCTTGGGTGTACTCCATAAATTTTGAACTAATCTCAATATCTCAAAAACATTTGAAATTAAAGTATTTAGGTTGAAATAGTGGTATATTTTATCCATACAATCAGGAACAAATTTAATAGTAGGAAAGAGCAACATTATGTGTTCACATGTTTTTATTTATATTTGTATATGTATATTACATACTTACATATTTATTATTCACTTTTATAGAGATTATATACCATTTTTCATTAACTCTAAGATGTCAGTAATATAAGAGAAAGTTATTTCATGAACATTAAAGAAAAACACTACAAATTAACTCATGAGATTAAAAGGTAGATTTCAGAGATGTTAAATGTGGAAAAACATGTGGATCTTAGAGTCAACATATATTTAACAATATATGATATTACGTAGCAGACTCATTTTCTTTAATAGAGAGTTCAGTTTTCTAATTCAATTTTCACTCATAAAGATCACAAATTAGCTCTTTATCAAAAACGTGTATCTTCCATTTGGAGATGCCAGTTTAGGGAGCTGTCATTAGAAAATAAAGTATTTAGGTTGTACCTGAATAAAAATATCTGTGTGTGTGTGTGTGTGTGTACATACCCCCCAAGGTATTTGCTCTGTTCATCTCTATATGAATGGAACTATAGGTATCTTTAAATGTTTTTTTTCTTTTGCTTGTCTTTATTTTGTAACATTTTTGTAATAAGCATTATAAGTGTTATTAATTTTTAAAACTAATTTCATTTCAGGAAAATGGGGGGGAAGTAAGGAAAATCTTCAGACTTAGGGTCTGAGAAATAAGTAAAGAAGTGATTGCATTCTTTGCATTGTAAAGAAGTGTGGTACAAATTACTTACCCCTCTTTCTGTATATGTTTACTGCTTTTATTTTGAGGCTTTCCTGCTTTTTTTTTTTTTTTTTGGCATACATGTCAAAGAAGTGATTATGTGCAAGGATTTAATTAAATATGTTTATACTGAGAATTATTATAATTAATAGAACACAGTTCCATTGCATATTTAACCATGCAGGTCTAATGAGGGAGTTTGGGAAAGAAAAATTTTGATACATGTAATTTATTTATTGTTTCCCATTGTGACCAGGACTATAACCAAAACAAATGTGTGAAAGGTGACAGAGAAGAGGGGACCTTTGGTCTCAGTAAGAATGCCCTGCCTTCTGCAGCTCTCTTTCAGAAGACCAAGAAGGTGACTTACCAAACTGTATATTTCTGGGGACAATACAAGGATCTGGGGCATTTATTTCCATGTCTGTCTAGATAAGACTGGAAGCAACCATTCAGTTTTATGAATCTCACTGGACAATATGGATTTACTGTAATTATTCCAGCCAGCATGCCCTGTGGTTGTCATTACCTTGCAGATGTGTCAGAGGAAAATGTACAGATACGGCAGTGACTGTAAAACTGGCACATGACATTTATTAATCCTGAAGAAAAGCATATGTACTATTTTTCAATATGATTACTATAGACATGCTAGAACTATTTCTTGGAAACAAGCCTTTTTATTACTTTTGTGTGAATTTATTTAACGAAAGTGTTTTGTCTGTTATGTCTAAGGGTGGTTCCAGGGATTAGGTATTTAATTTTAAATATGTGAGGAAACTCTTAATGAAGAATGCAAAGTAAAAATAGTCCAAAAAGCACAGGAATCTGGGAATTCAAATGTTAAAATATGTGAAAAAATATGAGTGAATTTGTGACAGCAGTAACATTTTAAATTTCTAAAGACTTATCCTGTATATATATAAAATATGCCTCAGCATCCATTTTTATAAGTATCGTTTGACTATTAATACTAGATTATATAGTCTCAGCCTTAATTCTATATTTGCATTATTTTGTAATTTTTTATTGCTATTTTTAAAGTGTTAAAGAACTTGTACACTTCTACATTAATGCAATAAGGGCCTGCTAGGAAGTTGCCTCAGATGCATTTGAATTGTGTATTAAAGCTAACATGTCAACATATATGTCTTTGTGTAAGTTCACTTATATTGGTCTGTGAAGTTACTTGGTAAGGAAATACTTTTGGTACAGTTTTGTGTCCCAGGAAATGTGTGTGTTTTTAAATCCTTTCTAAATACACAGTGAGGTTAATAAAGAGGATTGGCTTTTTTTTCTAATAGACTTTTTTTCATTGAAAACTTTGTAACAGTTATTACCTTGGAAAGAACTATTACACTGATAACCTGCCTTTATAATTGGAAGTCATTTAACTGTTTTTGCTGAAGAAAGAAATAAAATGACAATAATAGAATCAGCTAAAGAAGATTGGATTTCTTTTAAGTGGAATTTATTGTTATTTGTTCTTAAATACTAGTGTAAAAAGATGAAAGGTCCTATCTTCTACAATTTTTATACTTTCGGCCCTTTGACATGGTTATTTACAATTATTTTAAATGGGTAGAATTAATTCAATTATATTTTTAGTATATAATTTTCATCTAATTTTTACTAAAAAGTTTGAATTTGTATCATTTTTATACTGTTAAAATCACTTTTCAGTTATATCTGCTAAAACATTTTCATGGAGTCATCTCTTCACATTCATGGTTATGGAATTATATTTATAAAATTACTTTTATACATGTTAACTTAAGAGTTTTATTTTGGATGCCTGTTGAACACTTAGTACCTCTTTTGACTTGCAAAATAAGATACCATTTCCAGGTATCCATGGGGAATTGATTACAGGACTTCCTGCTGATACCATAATCCACGACCACTCAAGTTCTTTATATAAAATGGTACAGTATTTGCATATAACCTGCACACATCCTCCTATATACTTTAAACCTGTAGATTACATACAATACTTAATACAATTTAAGTGCTATGTAAGTAGTTCATATACTGTATTGTTTAGTGAATAACGGCAAGAAAAAATGTTGGTACATGTTCAGTACAGATGCAGCCATCATAGGACTAACAATATGCCATCAACAAAATAACTTTTAAATAGACTTTAAAAAGAAAAATGTTATTAAGTCACAAAAACATAAATATTATAAGCATGTGCACCTAATAACAGAGAACCAAGATACATGAAACGCAAACTGACAGAAATGAAGAATATTTAACAATAGTAGTTAGAGACTATACCCCATTTTCTTTTTATTTGTTTTTTTTATTTTTCAATTACAGCTATTATACTATATTTCAATACTATATTAGTTTAATATGTACAACATAGTTATTAGACATTTATATAACTTACAAGTGATCCATTTTTATTTTTTGCATGTATCCAGTTTTCCCAGCACTATTTATTGAAGATGCTGTCTTTATTCCATTGTATACTCTTGCTTCTTTTGTCATTGATAATTGACCACATAGGTATGGGTTTATTTTTGGACTGTTTATTCTGTTACATTGATCTATATGTATCAGTTTTTATGCCAGTACTGTGCTGTTTGGATTAGTATAGCTTTGTAGTGTAGGTTGATATCAGGTAGCATGATACCTCCAACTTTTTCTTTCTCAAGATTGCTATGGCTGCTCAGGGTGAGGGAAGGGGGAGTTGCTTTCATACAAATTTTAGGATTATTTGTTCTGTGAAAAATGTCTTTGGTATTTTGATAGGGATTGCATTGAATCTGTAGTTTGTTTTGGGTAACATGGACATTTTAATGATGTTAATTTTTCCTGTCCATGAGTACCATATAGTCTTCCATGTATTTGTATGTTTAATTCCTTTCTTCAGTGTCTAATAATTTTCTGAGTACAGGTCTTTTACTTTCTTGGATAAATCTATTCCTAGGTATTTTATTCTTTTTGATGCAATTATAAATGGGATTTTTAAGAAATTTCTCTTTCTGATAGTTTGTTCTTTGTGTATAAAAATGCAGTCAATTTCTGAATATTAATTTGGTATCCTACCACTTTACTGAGTCCATTTATTTTTATTGTTTTTTGGTGGAATCTTAAGGGTTCTCTTTATATAGTATCATGTCATCTGCAAATAACAGTTTGACTTCTTCCTTTCCTTTTAGGATGCCTTTTTTTTTTCTTGTCTGATTGCTGTGGCTAGGATATCCAATACTGTGTTGAATAAAAGTGGTAAAAGTAGACGTTCTTGTCTTGTTTCTGATCTCAAAAAATTTTTTTTAGCTTTTCACCATTAAGTATGTATGATGTTCGCTTTGGGTTGGTCATATGTGACCTTCATTATGTTGAGGTATATTCTATCACCATTTTGCTGAGAGTTTTTTTTTTTTTGTCAGAAATGGATGTTGGATTTTGTCAAATGCTTTTCTGCATCTGTTGACATAATCATATGATTTTTATGCTTCCTTTTGTTTATGTGTATAGCATGTTAATTGATTTGTGGAAATTGAACCAACTTTGCATGCAAGGAATAAATTCCACTTGATCATGGTGTATGATCTTTTTTAATGTATTACTGAATTCATTTTGCTAATATTTTATTGAGGATTTTTGCATCTATTTTCATCAGGAATATTGGCCTATGATTTTCTTTTTTTGTAGTGTCTTTGTCTGGTTTTATTATTGGGTATACCCCATTCTCAACAATGGAACAACTAGACCAACTAATAGATGAGACCAAGAACACAATGAAAGACACTATATAAGCCAAGTAGACTTCACAAACATATAAAAGATTTCATCCAACTGCTTTATACATTCTTTTTTTAAAAAGATTGTATTTATTTTTAGGGAGAGGGGAAGGGAAGGAGAAAGGGAAAGAAACATCGATGGGAAAGAAACATCAATGTGTGAGAGAAACATCGATCAGTTTGCCTCTTGGACACCTCCAGCTGGGGACCAAGTCTGCAGCTCAGGGATGTACCCTGACCCAAAATCAAACTGGCAACCTTTGGGTACACAGACTGGTGCTCAGTCAACTGAGACACACCAGCCAGTGCCAGTATTATACATTCCTAAGCACACATGGGACATTCTCCAAGATAGACCATAGACTAGGCTATAGAACAAAAAAATTTTAGAAGATAGATATAATATAAAGTAGGGTTCTCTGGTCAAAAGGCAATCAAATTTTAGGGAAATTAAACAGTACACTCCTAGATAACCGATGGATGGTAAAATAAATCAAAAGGAATTCAGAAAATACTTTGAGACAAATGACAAGAAACCACGCCAGAAGTTACAGGATGCATTGCTTGAAGCACTATTTAGTGGGAAACTTTAATAATGATAAATAACCACATTAAGAAAGAGGAAAGATCTCAAGTCAATAACCTAATCTTTTACCTTAAAACATTGGAAAACTAGAAAATTAAACCTAAACTAAGTGGAGAAAAGAAAATAAACGTTAGTGTGGAAATGAATGCAATAAAATAGAGACTAGAAATACAAAAGAGAAAAGCAATGAAACCAAAACTTTTGTTTGTTTGTTTAACAATATTGGAAAACCTTTAGCTAATTTTACCAAGAATAAAAGAGAATATATTAGAATGGCGAATATACTAGAATCAGAAGTGAAAGAGGTACATTCCTGGTGACCTTACATAAGTAAAAAGGATTATAAAGGAATACAGTGAATATATGTGAACAAATTAGAGAGCTGAAGTGGACAAGTTCCTAGAGAGACACAAACTGCTGGAACTGACTAAAGAAATAGACATATAACAAGTGAAGATTTTGAATCAGTAATTTAAAGAGGAAAAAAAAAAGTGCCCCCAAAGAAAAACCAAGGCCCAGAAGACTTTACCACTAAATTTACCAGACATTTAAAAAAAATGGATACCAATTCTTCACAAACTTCGAAAAAATTGGAGAGAATACTTCCCATCTCATTCTATGTCAGTAGTACCCTGATAACCAAAACTGAAGACGACATAAGAAAACTACAGACCAATATCTCTATGAATATGGATGCAAAAATGCTCAAAAAAAAATGCTAGCCAGGAAATCTAGCAACATATAAAAAGAATTACCCTGATCACATAGAATTTATCCCTAGAATTCAAGATTAGGTGGGTTAACATCTGAAAATCAGTTGGTTTAATATATCACATCTATAGAATTAATAATTAAATAATCTTGTGCATAGATGCAGAAAACACATTTAACAAAATTCAGCCCATTTTTAGGATTTTAAATAAAACACTAAGTAGTAATAAAGGCACTTCTTCTACTTGGTAAAGGTCATCTATGAAAAACCCAGAGCCAACATCATACTTAATGGTGAAACTGGTTGCTTTTATTCTAAAATAAGGAACAAGACAAAATTACTGATTTTGAGAACCAAGATGGCGGCATAGGTCGACACACTGCACCTCCTCGCACAACCAGAACTGACAGAAAATCGAATGGCAAGGAAGTCCGACACCAAGGAAATAAAAAATAAACATTCATCCAGACCGGTAGGAGGGGCGGAGACGGGCACCAGGGCGGAGAGGACTTGTGTGGCCATGGCGGGACTGAGACTGGCGGAGTGTGGGACAAACGGCGCAGGCAGTCCGACCACTAGCAGACCCTGTGGCCCCACATTCACGCAGATAAACCGAGAGGGCCGGACTCAGAGTGGCGGAAAACGGGGCAGGCAGAGCGGTGGGTAGCACCACGCGGCCCCACATTCACCCACAGATAAACTGGACAAATGGAGGGGAGCGAAGCAGACCGCCCAACCCAGGACTCCAGCTCCAGGAAATAAAGCCTCAAACCTCTGATTGAAAACGCCCCTGGGGGTTGGGGCGGCAGCAAGAGGGACTCCCAGCCTCACAGGAGAGGTTGTTGGAGAGACCCACAGGGGCCTGGGGTGTGCACAGGCCCACCCACTTGGGAACCAGCACCAGAGGGGCCCAGTTTGAGTGTGGGTAGCGGAGTGAAAGATTGAAAGCCAGAGGAGAGTGAAGCGGGCGCCATTGCTCCCTCTCGGCCCCTCCCCCACGTACAGCATCACAGCGCAGCAACCAGCGTTATCCCATCCTCGTGAACACCTAAGGCTCCGCCCCTTAAAGTAACAGACACGCCAAGACAAAAAAAAAAAAAAATGACCCAAATGACAGAACATTTCAAAGCTCCAGAAAAAAAATACAACTAAGCGAGGAAGAGATAGCCAACCTATTGGATGCACAGTTCAAAACACTGCTTATCAAGATGCTCACAGACTTGGTTGAATCTGTTCGAAAACCAGATGAAAAAATGAAGCCTATGCTAAGAGAAACAAAGGAAAATGTACAGGGAACCAATAGTGATGAGAAGGAAACTGGGACTCAAATCAATGGTGTGGACCAGAAGGAAGAAAGAAACATCCAACCAGAAAAGAATGAAGAAACAAGAACTTGGAAAAATGAGGAGAGGCTTAGGAACCTCCAGGACACGTTGAAACGTTCCAACATCCGAATTATAGGGGTGCCAGAAGGAGAAGAGGAAGAACAAAAAATTGAAAACTTATTTGAACAAATAATGAAGGAGAACTTCCCTAATCTGGCAAAGGAAATAGACTTCTGGGAAGTCCAGGAAGCTCAGAGAGTCCCAAAGAAGCTGGACCCAAGGAGGAACACACCAAGGCACATCATAATTACATTACCCAAGATTAAACGCAAGGACCTACATCCAAGATTACTGTATCCAGCAAAGCTATCATTTAGAATGGAAGGGAGGATAAAGTGCTTCTCAGATAAGGTCAAGTTAAAGAAGTTCATCATCACCAAGCCCTTATTATATGAAATGTTAAAGGGAGTTACCTAAGAAAAAGAAGATCAAAAATAGGAACAGTAGAAATGACAGCAAACTCACAGTTATTAACGACCACACCTAAAACAAAAACAAGAGCAAACTAGCCAAACAACTAGAACAGGAACAGAACCATAGAGATGGAGATCACATGGAGGGTTGTCATAGGGGAGTGGGTGGGGGAGAGGGGGGGAAAGGTACAGAGAATAAGTAGAATAGATGATAGGTGGAAAATAGGGGGATGGTAAGAACAGTGTAGGAAATGTAGAAGCCAAAGAACTTACAAGTATGACCCATGGACATGAACTATAGGGGGGGAATGTGGGAGGGAGGGGGTGGGCAGGATGGAGTGGAGTGGGGGTGGGCGGAATGGGACAACTGTAATAGCATAATCAATAAATATATTTAAAAATATATTTTAAAAAAGACAGAAATATCTGCTCTTGTTGACACTTTTATTCAACATTATACCAGAGGTTCTAGCCAGAGCCGTTAGGCAAGAAAAAGAAATTTAAAAACTGGAACTATATTTGCATACGATATAATCTTGTATACGAAAAACCCTAACTAGCCTTGGCTGGTGTGGCTCAGTGGATTGAGTACCGACCTACGAGCCAAAGGGTCGCTGGTTTGATTCCCAGTTAGGTCACATGCCTGGGTTGCAGGCCAGGTCCCCAGTAGGGGTGCATGAGAATCAACCACACATTTAATGTTTCTCTCCCTCTCTTTCTCCCTACCTTCCCCCTCTCTAAAAATAAGGTCTTTACTAAAAATCTTTTTTTTTTAAATCCTAACCCATTAAAAAAACACTGGAACTCATAACTGAGTTCAGCAAGGTTTCAGATTCAAGATATACATAGGAAATCAGTTACATATATTTCTATATACCTGCATGAACAATCCAAAATTGAAAGGAAGAAAATGTCATTTACAATAGCATCAAAAAGAATAAAATTCTTAGTAATAAATGTAACTGAAGAAGTACAAAACTTGTACTCTGAAAATTACAAAACATTGTTGAAAGAAATTAAAGATCAAAATAGGTGGGGAAAAATCTCATTTATGATTTGGAAGAGTTGACACTGTGAAATGGACATACTCTTTAAACTAATCTAGATTCAACACAGCCCCTATCAGAATCCAACTGACTCTTTCTTCCAAAGTAGCAAGTTAATTCTACAATTCATGTGGGATTTCAAGTAATACAGAATAGTTCAAACAATACTGGGAAAAGAAGAACAAAGGAGGAGTCACACTTCGCAGTTTCACAACTTACTAAAAAGCAATGGTGATTCAGGCAGTGTATCACTGGCACAAAGACAGGCATATCAGTGAATGAAAGAAAGTTTTGAGTTCAGGAATAAACTCATCCTTCTTTGATCAGTTGATTTTCAGCAAGGGTGTCAAGATCAACCAAAGGGGAAACAGTAGTCTTTTTTGATGAATTGTATAGAGACAACTAGATAGCCACATGCAAAAAGTATTACCTTGCATCCTTACCTCACACCATGTCCCAAATAAACTCAAAATGCATGAAAGGCCTAAGTATAAGAGCAAAAATTATAAACTACTAGAAAGGATAAATCTTAATGATCTTGAATATGACACCAAAAGCAACAGCAACAAAATGAAGTAAGTTAGAACATCAAAATTACACACTTTTCTTGCTTCAGAAGATACTATCAAAGTGAGATGACAATAGCAGAATGAGAAAATACAAGTCATGTATCTGATAAAGGACTTACATCTAAAATACATAACCCTTACAACCTAGGAATAAAAATTCAAATCAAAACATGGTGTTATTGGCATAAAAACAGAAACATGGCCCAATGACACAAAATAGCCCAGAATTAAACCTATGCGAATGTGGTTAATTAGTTTATGACAAAGACACCAATATTGTACAATGAGGAATAGACAGTCTTCAATAAACGGTATTGGGAAAACCGGACAGCCACTTGCAAAAGGATGAGACTGGTTAACTGTCTTACGCAATACACAAAAATTCAGTGGTTTAACAATTTGAACCTAAGACCTGAAACCATAAAACCAGAAGAAAGCAGGTATCAGTCTTGGTGATTTTTTGGATCTGACTCCTAAAGCAAAGGCAACAAAACTAAAACAAGTGGGACTACATTGAATTAAAGCTTCTGCCCAGCAAAGGATAACATGAACAATATGAAAAGACTGGGTACCAAGTGGGAGAAAAGATTTGCCGATCATTTAGCTGATAAGGGGTTAATATCTAAATCATACAAATCAATAGAAGGAAAGAAAATCTGATTTTAAAATGAGCGGAGACTTCTTTTCGTAAATACACCTGGAGGTCTGCAGGCCCCAGATGTGTGACAGTTGGCCCCACTGTTTCCTGTGCTTTTTGCTGTGTGGTCAGCCCTAGGCTCAGCACTGGTGCCAGAGTGGAATCTCTGTTAACCTGGTGAATAACACTTGCTCCATCCACCCTGCTAACTTCCTGAGATCTCTTCTCACTCAGCTTGTGTACAGCCCTAGGCTCTTTCAGGGGCTGAGCTTTATGGGCAGCCAGTAGGTGACAGTAGGCCTCAGGGGGCCCTGTGCCTTTTTCTGAGCTGCTCTAGGCTGGGTATTGGTGGCAGCCAGGCTCACTTTACAGTGTAGTGTCTTCCATGCACCTCCAGATCCAGCACAGGCAGCTACCAACCATGGATCGCTTTGTACCTCCTACCAGGTAGTTCAGGGCTGGTCACATGTAGTTGACCTTGGCCTGCACGGAAACCTCCCCACTCCCCACCAAGAGGCCCCAGAACCAACACACCTAGTGGCCAGCTTTGGACCACAACAGAACACCACCCAATTAGCACCACAAGTGGCTTTTTCGAAGTGTGGGCCACTGGGGTAATTCCTGCTCCATGGGTCAACCCCCACAGAGTACCTCATACTCTGGTCCTGGCCAATTCTCTCAGCAGTCAGCATGAGGGTCAGTCCCATGCCAACAGCAATCAAAGCTCAACTACAACTGGAGGGCACACAACCTACACAAGGGATACTCCTGGCTCAGGTGACCAGGGGTACTGCACAGTGGGACCCCACAGGACAACAAATATATAAGGCTAATCAGCCGAGACTGGGGGGCATAGCACATCTACCTAATACATAGAAAGGAACACAGAAAGACAGCCAAAATAAGGAGACAAACGTGTCAGATGAAAAAACAGGAGAAAACAGAAAAAGAATTGAAACAAAAAGGAGACAAGCAATCGATAAGACACAGAGTTGAAAACACTGGCTATAAGGATGTTTGAGGAACTTAGAACTTCAACAAAGAGATAGTAAGCACAAAACGGATATTGCAACCATATAAAAGAACCAGTCAGAAATGAATACAAAGCTAAAATGCAATGAGCACTAGAAGTAATCAAGAGCACATAGATGAAGCAGAGCACCAAATCAGTGCCTTGGAAGACAAGATAGTAGAAAACAATCAGAACAGCAACTAGAAGAACGAAAGATGACAAAGAGATAGGCAAATGGAAACGAAAGAAAATCTGGAGTAGCAATACTTATAGACAAAATAGCCTTTAGAACTGGCTATAATAGACAAATTAAACTACCTTCTTACACAATAAACAAGAATAAACCCAAAAAGGATTGAAGACTTAAATGTAAGGCTCAAAACCATAAAAAATTCCTGGAAGAAAAGACAGGCGATAAACTCTCTGGGCCCTGTTTCCTGGGTTTTGAACAGTGGGGATGGTGGCAGGGGAAGTCTTCCTGCTGCTAATCCTGGGTTCCTCGGGCTCAGGGCATTAAAGAGACTCGCCTCATTTTCCTTTTCTTCTTGTGTCTTACTGTCAGAGGGGTTTTGAAGCCAGTTCCCTTCTCCTCATCGTTAGGTTGTTCCTTTCTTTGCCAAATCCTTATTGTATAAAGACATAAACACCCGGACGTAAGGGATTCTGTCCCATTTTCATGACCATTGGCAAAACATTTCAACTATTTGATGGTGTAGTAATGTACAGAATGACCTAGAGGCCATTTTTCCCCAGTCTCAAGTATACATAGGTCAAGCAGTCTGACAATAGAAAACCAATTCCTTCTTAGTCATGGACCAATCTGCTAAAATTTGGCCCAAGGGACCCCCTTAAGGAGTCAAAACAGAACAACCCCTCACGGTACAAAAGTATAAACCCCAAACCAGAACCATAGCAAGACCCTAGACAAAGTGGGAACATGGGAACAAAATTTGGATCCATAATTTCATTATTCCAAATGAGCACTCAAGCAAGTACTAGGATCTTCTGCCCACCAATATCACGAGGTGTCCTGACCAGACCCAAATGGCACCAAGTGCAAGTGGTACAAAGCCCAAACAGCAAAACACCCAACGGTACACAGCCCCAGTGGCACAAAGTGCCAAGCAGCACAAAGCAAAGCCCAGGCCCTGTCCAGGTAGTTCAGTTGGTGAGAGAATTGGCCTGATATACCAAGGTTGGGAGTTCAGTCCTCAGTCAGAGCACGTATAAAAATCAACCGTGAATGTACAAATAAGTGGAAGAAAAATCTCTCTAAAATCAATAAATAAAATTTATTTTTAAAATTCTATTTAAAAAACAGCAAAGCCCAAATTTCACAAAACCCGAGTGGCATAAAGCCCGAATGTCAGGGATAGATGGCCCGCTAATCAAAACTTTGCTGGCAGCTGTCCATGATCTCAGCAGCAGCAGTTTTCAAAAGTTAGCAGTGTCTTTTCCATTAACTTCACATGGCCAGCTCATCAAAACTTTGCCAGCGTGCCCTGGCTGGTGGGGCTCAATGCTGGTTTGATTCCCAGTCAGGGCACATGCCTGGTTGTGGGCCAGGTCACTCGTAGGAGGCACACGAGAGGCAACCACACATTGATGTTTCTCTCCCTCTCTTTAAAAAAGAAAAATGCCAGCAGTTATCAGTGGCACAAAGCCCAAGTGGCAGGTATAGAGTACCCCAAATGTGCATGCTGGTTTAACTCAGCCAGTGTAGGTGTTCATCTACTTCCTAGAAACCCACTTCCTTTCACCAGCCAAGCATTCAAGGCAGCTGATGCCTAGAAACCCGTTTTCCTCTCACCAACCTACTCCTGGTATTGGCCTGCTGCGGCTGGGACCCAAGCCCGGGCTCTGCGAGACTTACTGAGGTCCACGTTCTCCTGCCTGGCTCACAAAAAACTGAAACCAATAAAGTGAGTTCAGCCACCTGTGGCAGTAAAAGCCAAACTCGTGAGACAGGTCTGGATGCAAAAGGAAAGAGGTTCATTCAGGTGCTGACCTGGAAGAATGGTGGACTCCCGTCTCAAAGACCATCTTGCCATTCTGCTCAAGCCCATGGCTCTTATTACAGGGATGGGGGGGCGGGGGCGGGGGGCTTTCTTCAATCATCCTGCTAGCTTTTGTCATGCTCAGGCCCTATCCACTAATCCCTCTAGCCTTTTGTGTGCTCAGTGTGAGACCCACCCCCTGTGCCATCTTGGCTAATGCAGGAGACTCCCCAGTTCTCCCTAACTGTCTATGGTATCAGGGTCAGAGGGGAGTAGAAGGCTGCAGGACCCGCAGTTGGAAAGCCTAGAGGTGCAGCAGCCCGTAGCCCGCAGCCCTACTCCTGATGCTGGACACTGCACTCACATCACGGGGAGCTGGTTGGAGTCTGCAGGGCACCTTTGTGTCCTGGCGTGCCCACGTCCTCTGTACAGCCCCCAGGAGGCTTGCTTCTCTGATTGTCTATGATAAGTGCTCTTAATAATATTTTTTTGATATATTTCTTCGGGCAAGGGAAACAAAAGAAAAAATAAACAAATGGGACTACATCAAACTAAAAGTTTTTGCACAGCAATGGAAACCATCAACAAACCCAAAAAACTACCAACCTGGAGAATATGTTTGCCAATAATGTATTCAGTAAGTGGTTAATATTTAAAATTTATAAAGAACTCATATAGTGTAACACCAAAACAAAACAAAAAATTATTTTAAAAATAGGCAGACCTGAATAGACACTTCTCCAAAGAGGACACGCAGATGCCCATAGACTGAAAAGATGCTCAACGTCACTAATCATCAGAGAAACCCAAGTTAAAACCACAATGAGATATCACCTCACATCTGTGAGAATGGCCATCACCAATAAATCAACAAACAAGTGCTGGTGAGGTTGTGGAGGAAAGGGAACGCTTACAGACTGTTGGTGGGACTGCAAATGGGTGCAGCCACTATGGAAACCAGTACTGAGGTGCCAAAAAAAATGAAAATGTAGAATGACCTTGTGACCCAGCAATTCCACTTCTGGGTATTTCTCCAAAGATACTCAAAACACTAATTTCAAATGATATATGCACCCCCATGTACATTGCAGTGTTATTTACAATAACCAAGATATGGATGCAACCTAAGTGCCCATTAGTAGACATTCGTACTAAGAAGTTGTACATATATACAGTAGAATATTACTTGGCCATTAAAAATGAAATCATCCTTTGCGGCAACATGGATGGATATAGAGGGTATTATGCTAGGTGAAATAAGTCAGACAAAGACAGATAAATACCATATTATTTCACTTATATGTTAAATCTAAAAAACAAAAATAAATGAACAAATAAAACAGACTCATAAATACAGAGAACAGACTGATGGTTGTCAGATGAGAAAGGGTTTGGGGAACTGGGTAAAAAAGGCATTAAGAAATGCAAATTGGTAGTTACAAAATAGTTACTGGGCATGTAAAGTACAGCATAGGAAATACAGTCAATAATATGGTAATAACTGTGTATGGTATCAGGTGGATAGTAGACTTATCAGGAGGATCACTTCGTAAACTATATAAATGTCTAACCACTATACTGTACACCTGAAACTATTAAACTAATATTGAATGTCAACTGGCTGAAAAAATTTTTAAAAAATGGGCAGAGGATCTGAATAGATGTTTTTCCAAAGAAGACCGTGTGGATGGCCAGCAGGTACACAACAAGTTCTCAACATCACCAATCATCAGGGAAATGCAAATCAAAAACCACAGTAAGATAGCACCTCACATATGTTAGAATAGCTATTATCAAAAGACAAGAAATAATAAGTGTTGCTGAGGATGTGGGAAAAAAGGATCCTTTATGCACTGTTGGTGGGAATCTAAATTGTTTCAGCCATTATGGAAAACGGTATGTAGGTTCCTCAAAAAATTACAAAATAGAACTTCAATATGATTTTGAGGTTTTTATTTAATTTATTTTGAGGTTTTTTTCCAAAGAAAATGAAAACACTAACTCAAAAAGATATATGCATCCCCATGTTCATTGCAACATTATTTATAATAGCCAACGTATACACACTGGAATACTCTTCAGCCAACAGAAAAAGAAAGAAAAAAAAATGAAGTCCTGTCATTTGCAGCAGCAGGGATGGGCCTTGAGGGCATTGTGCTAAGAGAAATAAGTCAACAGAGAAAAGCAAACACTGTATGATATCGCATGTGGAAGATTAAAAAAAAAAAAAACAAGCTTGTAGATACAGAGAAGATACTGGTGTTTGCTAGAGGCAGGGAGTGGGAAATGTGGGTTCAGTGCATAAAACTCACAGTTATAAATCAGTCATAGGAATGCAATGCATAGCATGGTGACTATTATTAATATTGTATTACATATTTAAAATTTCCTAAGATGGTAAATCTTAAAAATTCTCATTACAGAAAAAAAACTTTGTAACTATATTTGGTGATGGATATTAACTAGACTTACTGTGGTGATCATTTTGCAATATATACAAATATTAAATCATGTTATACTCCTGAAACTAGGATAATGTTAAATGTCAATTATACCTCTATTTACAAAATGAATTTAAAATCTAATTTAAAAAAAGAAATTTTAAAATGTAATAGTCCTCAAAAAAGAAGTAGAAAGTCTAACTTTTTGAGTAGTCTGAATAACCAGTAGAACAGGGAAAATGAAAATAAAAATCCTGAGCAATAAAGAGGGAATAAGATGGCTTAATGACATTTTGGTCGGGAAGCCTGAGGTCAGGAAGACCATGCCCTGTTCTCAGAGCTAAGCCCTCCCCAGAAGACTGTTTCTTTCACACTTTGACTAACAGTCAAAAAATGATTTGAGCCTCAATATGAATGAAGAATGGAATCAGCCTTATTGAGCTTTATAGACACATACAAATGCACCATAATTTCAACATTTTTTTTTCGTATTTCAAAGGAGCACCCAAAGCTTTTTTTCAGGAGGAGTTAAGGCGTATAGATCCACATTTTGTCAATAATGCTTTTTAAGGATTTTTTCTTTTTGTGAAATATATATTGTTTATGTTAATAATATATGTAAAAATATGAAACATTCATTTAGTAGCTAAATAACATCAAGGTCAAGAACAAGAATACTGCCCTAGAGGCACCCAGGTGCCCTTCTGATCCCTCGACCCTCCTTCTCAGGAGGTAACCACTACCCTGCCTTGTTTCTCGCTTGCCCATCTTTATAGTTTTACCACCTAGTGCGCATCCCTAAACAACATACTTCAGTTTTGGCATTTCTGAACTTTACTTAAATTTAGAAATCATACCTTTAACGGAATAGTCTTTTCTAACTCACTTCTCACACACTTAACATGCTTGTAAGATTCATCCACATTTACGTGTTATCTGCAGTTCACCCGTGTTCATTGTGGTATAGGGTTCTATGTGGATGTGGAACAATATGTCCATTTACTTCAGCGAGCATTTATTTGCCTGTTACAAACAGTGCTGCTGGAACATTGTGATAGAGGTCTCTTGGAACATGTATTTGTTCTATAATCAAGTTAGGGAAAGAAGGGCTTAAATGTCTACTTAATATAAATTAATTATTCTATGAATGATTAAAAAGCGATTTTGCATCGCAAAAGAAAAGGTCTCCTGGTGCACATGTGCGAGACCTCTAGGTTCTACATCTAGCGGTGAGACCGATGGGCTTTAGGGTGTGTGACCGTTTAAATGTAAAAGTAACACAGAACTGTTTTCAAAGCGGCTGGGCCAATTTGAACTCCCTCCGGCCATGTACGAGAGTTTGTCCGCATGCACACTAACACTTGGTGTTGTTGGATTTTTAAATTTGTGTCAACCCAGTACTATGGAGTAGTATCTATTTGTCATAGATATTACTGTATTTTTGGACTATAAGACACACTGCCCCAAAAATTTGGGGTGGAATGGGGGTGCATCTTATAGTCCAAATGTAGGTAGGTTACCTGGCTTGAGGGAGGCAGGGGGGTGGCAGCAGTGGGGTGGGGTTTTTTTTGCTATTTTCCTCCTCTAAAACCTAGGTGCATCTTATGGTCTGGTGCGTCTTATAGTCCGAAAAACACGTAGTCTGCACTTCCATGATTACTAATGAGGATGTGCATAGTTTTTTTATTGGCCATTTAAGTTTCTTCTTTTGCGGAGTGCAGATTCCAGTCTTTGGTCCATTTGTCTGCTGGATTGTCTCTTTCTTGTTGAGTTATTGCTGTTGATTTATTGCATTCCCCTGTCAATTCTTTATCATTGTATGTTGAAAATGTGTGAGAGGGCCTGGAGGCACCAGGGACAGCTTCGGAGAACAGTGAAGACTGCCAGGGTCGGAGGGTGAGGTTGGATTCCCCAGGCAGGAAGAAAATTCCACACAGAGGGGACAGTTTATGCAGACTGTATTTGCTGGAGGGCCTTCATGCAAACATAACTGGAAAAAGGTAAAAGAGGAAAGAAGCCCCCTCCTTCCTCAGCTCTTCTCAGGCAAATTAGATTTGTTTCTGGATTTAACATTCTTATTTTTGAAGACTAGTTTTTTGGTTTTGTTTTAATATATTTTATTGATTATGCTATTACAGTTGTCCCATTCCCCCCTCTTTATTCCTCTTTGCCCTGCCCTGCTCTCCTCCAACCCACATTCCCCTCCTTAGTTCATGTCCATGGGTCAAACATATAAGTTCTTTGGCTTTTCCATTTCCTGTACTACTCTTAACCTCCCCCTGTCTATTTAGTACTGACTATTTATGTTTCTTATTCCCTGCACCTTTTCCCCCATTTTCCCTCCTCCCCCTCCCCACAGATAACCCTCTGTGTGATCTCCATTTCTGTGATTCTGTTCCTGTTCTAGTTGTTTGCTTAGTTTGTTTTTGCTTTTTGGGTTTTTTTAGGTTCAGTTGTTGATAGTTGTGAGTTTGTTGTCATTTTACTGTTTATTTTTTTATCTTCTTTTTCTTAGATAAGTCCCTTTAAAATAAGGGCTCAGTAATGATGAACTCCTTTAACTTGACCTTATCTGGGAAGCACTTTCTCTGCCCTTTCATTCTTAATGATAGCTTTGCTGGATACAGTAATCTTGGATGTAGGCCCTTGCCTTTCATGACTTGGAATATTTCTTTCCAGCCCCTTCTTGTCTGCAAGGTTTCTTTTGAGAAATCAGCTGACAGACTCGTTTTAATGTGGATGAAACTGCACCTTTGAAGACTCACGTCGGATAAGGCACAACATATCTCTTGGCGAGGGAGGACCAATTGGAGGGAACCATCCTCTGAGAAAAATTGTTTTCATTGTCCAGACCTGCTCCCTTTGAAATTTTGAAATATCTTAAAGAAGATTTTAATTCCCCAACCTGATGAGTTTATTCATAATGAATTTATCCTCCAGAAGACATAATTTATTTTTATTTCCCTGGCAATCATTTAGAAACAGCAGTTCAAAGCTGAAAATGGATTTTCTTTTTGTTATCTCTACAGTTGACAGATCTTTCTGGCTAAGCAGTGATTTGGCAATGGTTGGTTTTTAATTCCAGCTTTTTAAAAGTGCAGTTAAGGAAAACTGCGATTCTAAGGCAACATAGGTTTGAAACCTTAGTTGGCCCCTCATTACCTCACTCATGAGGGTGGGAGCGCTCCGGCTAGAGCTCACATGCTCTGGCCTGGGGAGAGGGTGACTCTTATTTTGTTTTCTGACTGATAGGCCTCAGAGTGGGTGGAGAAGGGCTGAAAATAGTCATTTCTTGGCTGCATCTGTCAGGCGGGAGGGCCTCTCTAATATGAGTCCATTTACAAATAAGAAAGAGAAATAAGCCTCTAGATGTTGGCCTCACCAGTTACAATGAATACAATGTGAGCAGCGGTGATAAAGGCCCAAGGAAAACATAACAGAGGTTTAGATTTATTCAAGTTGTTTACATTTGTTAAAAGATAAAGCTGAAGTATACTCATCTGTTCAAAGGTGGAGTTTTCAACTTATTTCAAAGTTAGCATCCCCAGGCCCCAGTTCTCACCCAAATTTAACGCCATTTTTCCACCTAGATGCGTATTAGGTGTGTTAATTTGGTCAACTGTCTTCTAACAGTCAGATCCCTATCTGCTTCCTTTCAGTGTTTTACTGATGTTATTAAGCGAGTACTATTTGTCAGACACTGTGCCAGGCATAGGGTTAAAGTACGAGTAAGGTGAATAAGAAATAGTTTTTCTTCAGCAAACCTTCATTCAATGGTGTTAGAGGTCGGAATCAATGCGGCTTTTGGAAAGGATGAATGATTGACAGGAGCCAGGAGGGCTGTGGGGTGCTGGTCAGAACTTGCCTCATGATCTGGGTGCTGGTTACGTGCTCACTTTTTGAAAATTCATTCATAAATCATTTATGATTTCTGCACTTTTTTGTAAAAATGCTGTATGTTGATAAAATATGCCATAATCTACAAATATTTATTTTAAAAAAACTTTTATGAGCCCTGGCTGGATGTCTCAGTTGGTTGGAGCGTCATCCCACATTCCAAAATGTGGCAGGTTTGATTCCTGGTCACGGCGCCTACGGGAGGTGGCCATCGATGTTTCTCTCTCACTCCCTTTCTCTCTCTCTCTGAATAATCAATAAAAACATGTCCTCGGGTGAGGATTTTTTAAAAATTATGAAATTGAAATCCCTAATACTAAAGGGAAAGATTATTTTGGGATTGAAATACATTGGAACTGAGTTCTGGTACATTTTTTCTAATGTTCTTCCTATTTCTCTCAGGAATCCTGGCGCCACTGCCCTCAAAAACCATTTGGAAAATATAACTTCAGAATATTCAGGGAATAAAATATTTTTTCATATTTTAAAATTAGGGAGAAACATGTAAGAGTGTAATAGAAAACTAAGGCACTTTCCTTCTTGACCCCTCGACATTCTCTGAATATGAAACTCTTGTATCACTTTGTATTTTCCATTAGTCAAAAGATATTAGCAACTTTTATCTGCCGTGGCTTATTATTCACGTTGCTGTAGTCTTTTGACCAATAAATGCCCAAAGATGTCAGTGGGGCTTAGATGCTGAGCTGCCTTTAAGCAGGCTCTTCTCTGCTCTGCACATTCCAATGCGCTGTTACCAGGCCAGAGCATTTACACAAAGTATCACACCATGTGCTGTGTTCTTTCTTAGCTCCTCGGGATGAGTTTAAAAGTGATTAAGTCTGAGAAGATTGAGCCAAGGAAAGCTCATGCAAATATTCTGCTTTGTTGACAACTACCTAAACAACCAAGTTTCCTGTTGCTTAATAATAACAACTTCAAAAAGTTACCAAAATACATGAGGCAATAGCAGAACAGGAGAACTTTCCCCAAGTTATGACTTAGAGCAGTTCCCTTCTTTCTCACTTTCTGATTTTAATATTTGTATTGACATTTACTAATGTTTTAGCCTTTAAAAATACTAACTACACTTGTGTTAAATAAACGCAGTGTGGCTTCCAGTTCATTTTAGGTCTCTTAGAGTGACCATATAATTTATTGTCCAAACCCAGGGCACTTTTGAAGATGAAAGGGGACACTAAAAATAATTAGCAGTGTTAACTGATCCACAACAGGAGTAACTGGGGACTGGCCCCAGCAAAATCAGGATATCTGGTCACCCTACCTGTCTTCAGATAAGGGGAAAAAACCAAAAACAAGAACAACTAGAGTTTGTTTTTCTCCACCAGCCTATTCTGTATCCCTCAACAGCACTATGTCATGCTCCCTCTCCTCATGCTCACTCCTCCTCAGTCCATCCTGGTCCGTCTGCCTTGCCTACCTCCTGGGAACTTCTAAGACCGCATGCCTTATTCTAGCTCATCTACCAGCTAGCTCCTGCCCTTGTTTATTAAAAATGTAAAGTGTACATGCCACATTAATTACTATCACTTCCTCTCCTGCAATCACGTTCATTTTTATATCAGCAGATGTGAAGCAAAACAAAACAGCAACGAAATACTTCTCCACATGCCCTGGCTGGTGTGGCTCAGTTGGTTGCAGTGTCATTCTCTAAACCAAAAGGTTGTAAGTTCGTTTCTGGGCAGGGCACACACCTAGGTTGTGGGTTCGGTCCCCAGTCAGGGTACATACAGGAGGCAACCAATCAATGTTTCTCTCACATTGATGTTTCTCTCCCCGCCCCTCTCTCTTTGGAATCAACTTTTTTTAAAGTCTCCATGGCCATCACTGAGGTACATTGTTTTTACAACGCTATATTCTATTTACTAAATGTAACTTTGTTCATGTTCTGAAATCATTTCATTCATGTGTGTCTTGCTTCCAATCAATTAAGGTGATAAAGAGCTAGATCTGTTTTTTTCCGGCTTCTGTAGTGTTCAATACGCAAAACTTCCTCAGCATGCTTCCTGACAAAGTAAGCTTTGGATGGCTACAAAATTTCAAGAATTTCTTATTCCCCAAATATGACATTTTCTTATCGTTCCCAGAATTAAGTTGAAATACAGTTGGTTCTAATTATTCATAGGTGCTGTATTTGTGGGTCAGCCTGCTCACCGGTCTTTTTGGAACTCTGAGAGCAGTCCGTGTAGCACTGCCACGGTCATTACGGGCTTGGCAGAGCGCAGACCCGTGGAAACCTGGCTTGGCCAATGGCGCACGTTCCCAGCTGAGGTCCAGCAAGGCGAGGCTCTGCCATCTTGTTTTAGTTCCCATACTATAAACAAGTGTTCTTTTCATGATAAATATAGTGCCATGGTTGGGGGGTATTCTTTGCATTTTTGTGTTTTGTGGGACATTTCGCTCTTTAAAATGGCCTTCAGGCCTAGTGCTGACGTGCTGTCTGGTGTTCCTTAGCACAAGAAGGCTGTGATGTGCCTTAAGGAGAAAACATGTTAGTGAGTTAAGGCACGAGTTACAGGGGTGTTAGCCATGAGTTCAATGTTAACGAATCAATAATATATATTACATAAGGTATCTCTGATAGAAACACATAAAACAGGGTTGTGTTTTGACTGGTTGACACAACATTGTGACCAGATGTTTATAGGAACCTACCCTGTGTTTTTCTCCTAGCAGCAATTTCTAATATTTACTAATTCAGTGTTGGTAGCAACTTTATAGAACATACCATGCTAAATAATGACAGCTGACTGTATTCAAATACTAAACCATCGTTTAGAACTGCACAGCCTGGAATACTGTAATGAGTTAATTTGTTCATAAGTACTATTCTAATGAGTATGGACCAACATTGTGCTGAAATCGAATAACTTATAATCATCAAACTCATTCTGCCTATATAAAACATTGTGTTGATTCCAGAACAATTGACTCATTCCATAAATAAATGATGAACTACAACATAGTTTAATGTGGCTGATAATAATGAAGACATTCTTGCCTAAGCTATTATAGCTCTCTTGGAAAGAAACAACCAGCTTCTAAGGGCCTATTTTTGTCAGTTATTTTTTATAAAGAAAAAATGTGTTCAAAACCGTAAGTGTGACAGCGATAAATTCTCAAATATCCTATTCGGCCTATGGTTAGCTATAGGGAGCATTTTAAGAACTAAGAAACATCTGAAAAAAAATTAAGGGATATGGAATTGGTAACTAATTTCATCTTTTTAAGGAAGAACATACTCATGATTGAATTGCCTGATGATCTGCATTGTGGGGTGGGGGGCTTATTAATCCTACCAAAGATGTCGATGAATTGTCCTAAACTGAAGTCCATCCTGTGGAGGATAAAATCTCCTAAACAATAAGCTGAGCTACATGTTTTCTCTTGGGAAGCCGGAGAAAGAAGACAGGGCTAGAAGCCAAGAGCTCAGTCGGCCATTCCACGCTATCACATTTACAGTCATTTCTGGTCATGCCATACATGTGTCTCGATAGCCACGTCTTTATATTTCTTCTTTGGAATGAAGAACTGCAATAGATTAGCAGCTTCCTATGTCAGTTGGCACAAGAAAAGAGTGACAAAGCTTGGGAAACTGATTGCAAATTTGTTGCAATGCTGAAGTAGTAACAATAACAATTGTTAAGTATTTATCCTCTGCTTGTGGTATGCCAAGCACTGTGCTAAGGCATTTACAGGTGGTAACTCAACTAATCCTCCTAACAGCCACATGAGGCAGTCCCATTTTCAGAGAAGAAAATGAAGGATAGAAAGGCATATTGAACAAAAAAGGCATATTGACTTATCCAAAATCATTCAGCTTGGGAGGTGAGGGTCCCAATTTTGAATAGTACACTAACTCTGTTGCATGGTCTCTTAAACACTTTTTTTTTCACGTGTGATTTTAGGCGTGGTTTTAATTTTTCAAACTTTTGAAGTTCTTGGGTGATAGTTTAAGACACGGGTGTCAAACTCATTTTCACTGGGGGCCACATCAGCCTCGAGGTTGCCTTCAAAGGCCAAATGTAATTTTAGGACTGTATAAATGTAACTACTCCTTAACAGTTAAGTGGGAGCTCGGTGCTGCCGCCGGGTAGAAACAAGGTGGAGGGCCGGATTCAGCCCGCAGGCCGTGTGTTTGCCACCTGTGGTTTAAGATATATTAAGGCACACATTCCTGATCAATATAGGGAAATTTGCTCTTGGCCTCTCAGCAAAGATGATTAAAATAATGACCATAATCCTTAACAATGTCATCAAATCAATCACCTGATAAGTAATGCCAATCTTGGTTTCAGAAGATACTGAGATTTTGGATCTTTAGCTTTGTGTAGTCTTAAACAAAAAGCTTTCGTGGCTGAAAGCTATTTTTAAAGAAAGGCTTTATTAGGCCATTGCTATCATTGGCATAAGAAATGTCCAAACCTGTGGAGAATTTTTATGGGTTTATTTGAGCCAAACTGATGACAAGTGCTGGGAAGCAAAATCTCAATGAGTTGACAAAATGCTCTGGAGAATGGCAGTGTTGCAGCTCACTGCACCATCACAATCAAGGGAGGAGACGTAAGAGGGTTACGTGAGAGTCGCTGGTGGTGGATTAGCGAGGTGGGAGGAGACAAAGGGGAATCTCTGAGGTTAATGAAGAGTAAAATACACACACACTTCTTTCACATGGGTGGGCACAGGTAACTATTGCTAACAGTAGTTAGCAATTAACATTTACAGACATATTTATGGTATTTGGGGAACAAGATAATGATGAAGGGTTCTGGGTGGGTGTGCCCTGAGGGGTCTGAGAAAGGAAACCACTCTGACATTTCAGAGGTATGTTGTTACAGATGCAGAAGGGCAATAGGCAGGCTTGCTTAAGGTAAAGATTGACTTTTCCAAGGAAGCTACAGGGCTTGGGTGCACTACCCTCCATGACCAGCTTTTAGTTAGTAATTTTTATGTCCAGACCATCCTGTGTGGTTGCTTTTGGTCTCTGGGTTGGTAAGGCCCACTATGCAGGCTTCCCCTGAGGTTGTCAGGTTTAGGATGTGGCCCCGTTCTCATCCACACTAGCAAGAAAAAGATCAGGTCCTGGGGCATGTGGTCTGAACCACCTGGAGTTGACAGGCTCTTTCATGGGAACTGGGGGAGAAAGATGTAAACCATTTGGAAAGAATTTGCACTGGCTATAGAAAAAGGGGTGGGAGAAGGTGGGCAGGGTTAGTTCGGGGATAGGCACAGAGTCCCTAAGGAAGAAGGGTCTGCTCCTGTGGATTTGTGGTGGGCAACATTCTGGAAAGTTCGTGTGTAAGCAAGAAGGAGAGACTCCAGAGTGCCGTGGTGCCGGGCTATTCTCTTTGGATAATCACGGAAAAGTCATCCGTAAATTAATTCAAAGTTCCAACATATATTCAGGAATGCTAGCAGTCTTCTTTGCCCTGCCGTTGTTAATTGACGAACCCCTCTTGTCTCTTCTTCCACTTTCTGCTATAATTTAGTTTAGGACACCTCAGAATTTTTGCCCTGTCAACAGTCAATGGGATATTTGCAAATAAGTTAAGAAAAATTGAAGAGAGCAATTGTTCTTTGCCCTGTTTCAGTCTAGTTGAGCAAAATCTTGATTTGACAAGACAGGAAAGTAGCTGTTAGTTTAAATTTTGAAGTCTGAGGACTCACTAATTTATTCTGAAGGTGCCTTCTCCGATGTAATGCCTGTGGCAAATGGAGCTATGCAAAATTGCACCGACCGAACCTTGGCATTCCAAAACGGTGACCACGCTGGAGGGAGCAGCCAGTTAGTTTTCCTCAGAGATATTTCTGTCTCTCTTCCGCAGTAAACTGCATTTTTTAAAAATGAAGAGCATCTTATCACTAACTTATGAATGTGTAAAACATTTATTTACTTAGGGGGTATTGCTTTGCAATCAAAATTTATTCAAGAGAATCAGTCTACAAGGACTTTCTTTTTCCATAATTCAATAAGAAGCATGGAAACAGCAGTACAAATACCAAAAAGTACACTAGAGATCAGGCAGGAATCTTTTCGAGTTCTAGAAAGCCATGGAGAAAATGGGGCCACATGCTAAAGCTGACCAACTTAGGGAAACTCAGAGACTGAAAGGAACCACATAAAGTGACCTAAACATAAAAAGCCTAACTAAAAGTGGGTCATGGTGGGTAGTCCATCCTAGGCCTATAGCTCCGGGACTAAAGTCGATCTTTACCTTAAGCAAACCTGTCTTTTTTGCATCTGAGATAACATACCTTTGAAATATCAGCTGAATGTTTTGCTGACCCCTCAGGGCACATCTACTGCACTAGAGCTGGAGAACACAGAACTCATTCTTGTTCCCTGAATACCATCTCCCTGTGCTATAAATATTAATTACCTGTCCTGTACCCACCAATGTAAAAGAAGCATATGTGTCTCCATTTTACCTTTTATCCAATGCCAGAGATTTTTCTGCTTTGCTTTCTCCCACCCCTTTAATCTACCACCAATGGATTTCATGTAACCCTCCATATTCCTCCTCGTTTGATTGTAATGCATAATATACCACAAAACTGCCCTTCTCCAGACATTTTCTCCTTGAAATTTTACTCCCCAGCAATTGTCATCAGTGTGGCTCAAATGAACTTTCATAAAAATTCTCTACAAGTTTGACACTACCAGCCAAGGTGGAGGTGTAGATAGATACGCTTCACTTCCTTGCACAACCAAATGAAAGACAACAACAAATTTAAAAATGAAAAAATAACCAGAACTGCCAGAAAATCAAAATAAGTCAGAAAATGTATGGTAGTCCAACATCCAAGGAGTTAAAGAAGAAACATTCATCCAGACTGGTAGGAAGGGCAGAGAGGGGCAGCCAGAGCAAAGAGCATATGCGGTAAGGTGGCAGCAGGTGGAACAGGCAGCTCCCGGACCAGATGGCTCCACATTCACATGCGGATAAACCAGGAGGACCAACCAGGGAGTGAGACAGACCATGCAACCCAGGGCTCCAGTGCAGGGCAATAAAACCTCAAACCTCTTACTGGAAAAATCTGTGGGGGTTGCGGCAGCAGTAGGAGAAACTCCCAGTCTTACAGGAGAGCCCATTGGAGAGACCCACAGGGTCCTAGAACGTATGCAAACCCACCCACTCGGGAATCAGCACCAGAAGGGCCCAATTTGCTTGTGGGTAGCCAAGGAAGTGACTGAAAGCCACCCCAGAGGAGCAAGCGGTATTGTTCCCTCTCATACCCCTCCCCCAAGATATCAACACAATGCAGCCATGTAGGTTGCCCCGCCCTGCTGAACACCTAAGGCTCCACCCCTTACAACATAACAGGTGTGTCAAGACAAAGAAATATGGCCTAAATGAAAGAACAGATCAAAATTCCAGAAACAGAACTAAGCAACAAGGAGATAGCCAACCTATCAGATGCAAATGCAGAGTTCAAAACACTGGTAATGAGGATGCTCACAGAAATAATTGAGTACAGATGCAAAATAGAGGAAAAAGTGAAGGCTATGCAAAGTGAAATAAAGAAAAATATACAGGGAACCAACAGTGAAAGGAAGGAAACCAGGACTCAAGTCAATGATTTGGAGCAGAAGGAAGAAACAAACATTCAACCAGAAAAGAATGAAGAAACAAGAATTCAAAAAAATGAGGAGAGGCTTAGGAACCTCTGCACAACTTTAAAATATTCCAACATCTGAATCATAGGGGTGCCAGAAGAAGAGGAAGAACAAGAAATTGAAAACTTATTTGAAAAAGTAATGAAAGAGAACTTCCCCAGTCTGGCAAAGGAAATAGACATGCAAATCCAGGAAACTCAGAGAGTCTCAAAGAAGTTGGACCCAAGGAAGAACACACCAAGACACATCATAATTAAATTACCCTAGATTAAAGATGAGAGAATCTCAAAAGCAGCAAGAGAAAAGGAGACAGTTGCCTACAAAGGAGTGCCCATAAGGCTATCAGCTGATTTCTCAAAAGAAATCTTGCAGGCAAGAAGGGGCTGGAAAGAAGTATTTCAAATCATGAAAGGCAAGGACCTACATCCAAGATGACTCTATCCAGCAAAGCCGTCTTTTAGAATGGAAGGACAGAGAAAGTGCTTCCCAGATAAGTTCAAGTTAAAGGAGATCATCATCACCAAGCCCTTATTATATGAAATGTTAAAGGGGCTTATCTAAGAAAAAGATGATCAGAAACTATGAACAATAAAATGACAATAAACTCACAACTATCAACAACTGAACCTAAAAAAAAGAAAAACAAACTAAGCAAACAACTAGAACAGAAACAGAATCACAGAAATGGAGATCACATGGAGGGTTATCAGTGGGGAGGGGGGCACGGGGGAAAAGGCATAGGGAATAAGAAGCATAAATGGTAGGTACAAAACAGGGGCAGGTTAAGAATAGTACAGGAAATAGAGAAGCCAAAGAACTAATGTGTCTGACCCATGGACATGAACTAAGGCATGGGGGCGGTGAATGTTGGAAGAAATGGGGGTATGGACAGAAGGGGATAAAGGTGAGAAAAGAAAATGGGACAACTGTGATAGAATAATCAATAAAATATACTTAAAAAAACCCTCTACAGGTTTGGACATTTCCTATGTTGAGAAAGCAAAGATGAGGAAAGAGAAGGGTGGGTCTCCCAGACTAGTCTTATGACTCTTGACCACATCCTATGTGCAAAATCAGTTCATCTCGATCAAATGTCTTGTGCCATATGACTGAGCATGGTGATGAGGGAAATGGACCTGCCCGCTGTCTCTGTAATGATCACCCCCCCCCCCGCCACCTGGGTGTGCGGGGGCTCAGCAGGCTCACTGTGAAGGGCCCCAAGTGCAGAGCCTGATGAGTGTCTTCTATCATGACTAACAGCGAAGGAATCGATGTCATGAAGTGGTTCTCTTTGCATTTTTGCTTTAGGTAAGTTGGTCACACAATCAAGAATGTAAGTTAATATGGAGCACTTTTTATTTAAAAGCAGAAATTCCTTTAGATTGCTATTGAAAACTGAGTTTTCAAATGCTTAAGGTAGTTGGAGGCTTATAAAGAATTCACAGTTGCAGCATTCTGCCAATTATGTCCATATTATTGCTTATGGCTGGGACCAGATGACCCGCCCAATTAGTCTGTTTCCTAATGTGCTTAAGCTCTGTCTTCAGGAAGCTCCTGGAGGGCTCTCTGGTTCGTGAGTTTGACGTGTCCCTTCCTCTGGCTAGAGAACAGGAAGGGAAGATTGTCCCTTGGGGTCTTGGCTTCAATTCTTCCTGAAGGCCAAGAGCTTTCTTCCGACTTCCCAGAGCAGCCCCACGCTGGGTACACGTGGGCTTGTGTCTAGAGAAATACATGTGAGAAATATTATCTCACTTAATTGACTGTACATCAGAAACCTGACACCGTTCATTGAACAGGAGTGCCTGGAAGCTCTGGCAACACAGAGCCCGTGTCAGTTTTGGCAAATCCTCAGTATTTTTGTACAATGCCCAGCATGGAACAGATGCTCAGAATAAAATTTATTTATTGATAGATGCCATTTATAGCTGATTCAATATAGTATTGCAGTCATCTTAATGAGAAATTGGTCCTCAAACTCTGGGACTAGATTGTAGCTTCCTAGTATAACTTTGATACAATGGAAAAAACATTTGACTCGATCAGTTCAACTTCACTCTCAAGTTTGAGAATTACCTGTATCAAAGAGAATTTGCGATTGCTAGCTATTAGTTTTAGATACACACACACGTGTGTGTTCCTTCATTTTTTCCTTCTGTCACTCTCCATTTCTGTGCTCTTTCTTTCCTATGACACTTCGTGAACAAAAATGGTGTTAGGATGAAGAGGTTAGTAGAGCCACACAGAAAGACACAGATTGGTTATGCAAGTTAGCTTTTTATCTTCTCCTTATTTTCCCTTCGGGGTGGCTCTTCTGAAGGCTGGGTTGGTTTCAGTTCATTATTTGCATGATCTGCTATTTAGAGAGTTCACGGACAGACTACGTATGTCCTTACGTGGTATAATTTTCTGCTTGGATCTTGCAAAACATCTACCTAGGGGACTTTCTTCCATTTGCAAACAAAAAGACCCAACATCCCCCATCAAACACATCAGAAATAAAATAGGCCATTGTCTTCATTTAGTCGAGTAGAGAACACAGCAAAGCCTTGCTATTATCTACATAATTCACAGGCGCCAGTGTCCTGTTAGCTCACAGATATTATTACAGTTAATCAATGCAAATAACCTCACTCTAGTGTTCATTAGATGCAGCAGGTGAGCTTAAATACATAGCTCTCTTCAATGCCAACACCACACAACCCTTTGGTCTGGATTTCATGTAACATTATTCTGTGGAGTTGCTTTATCCCCCAAAGAAATTGGTAGAGGTGAGTGTAACTCACAAACAGGCAGAAAATATACATGCAAGTGAAAAAAACTAATGGCCAGCGGTGTCTGAACTGTTAAGAAGCAAAGGCGACTGCTGTGGAGCAAATGGCTTTAATACTGATAGAAAAAGAAAGTTCAGAGGAGGACTCACACGCAGAGGCAGAGGTGGCCTTTCAAAAATTTGTGTAGTGTATATCAGAACCTGGGCTGCGCTCCAGAAGCTTTTGGGCAGTGGCGGGGCTGTCGCTCCCACGGCGCCCTTCTACCCTGCACGTTGACTTGGAAACTGTTAAATGCGTGGATAAGGCAGAGGTGGGTGAAGAAAAAGAGGAGGGTCCGCGTTCATTTCCCTCTAAACTCTCCTAAATCCAAGTGGGGAATGACCGTGTCTTTCCATTAGAGGAAATCTGAGCCGCCTCTGATAAAGGACAGATAAAGATGTCCCTCTTTCACCCTGGGAAGCCGGCACCCGTGCACGACGTGAGGACTGCGACTCACCGGCTGCTGCCACTTCCCGAGGGGCCGGGGGCGCATCAGTTGGAAGGTGGTAGGCGGAGTTCCCTGGCTTCTGGGACGAGACCAAAGGAATGAGTAATTGGAAATTCTGTAATATAGACCCTTCTCCCAAACCCTTTGGCCCTTTCACCCCAAACCCCTGCTGAGAGGCAAGGGGCCTGGAGACAGGGAGTCCTGGTGGAGGGAGAATCGCGTTTCCGAGAGGGAAGTGAAATAAAGAGGGCGGCACCCGGGGGGACCTATGCGTCATTGAGGGACCGAGCAGAAACGCGGGCGCTTTCCACTGGGATGGAAAAGGAGAAGTGGGAGCGAGAAGCCGGAGAGGGCAGCTGCGGAGCGCGGTGCCGGCGCCGCGAAGAGTCGGAGCCTCCTGTCTTCTCCCGCCGCGCCCCTGCCAGCCGTGCTCTGGATCCCGCAGGCGGGGCTCCCGCCGCGCACAGAATGTGGCCTCGGACACGGCCCCGCGCGTCCTGGCGCTGGGCGCTGGCCCTGCTGGCCCTGGGTGGCGCGGGGCTGTGCCAAGCCGGCCCGCAGCCCAGGCATCCCGCGCGGCCCAGTGCCAGGAACAAGTAAGTGTGGGGCCCCTCTCCTCGAACCCAGGACGGCGAGGCTCCTTCCCAGAGTTCTGGGCCCCCGCCTCCTCCCTCCCGACCCGCGGCCGAGGCCAGAAACTGCCCCGCCAGAGGTGACGAGCGGCAGCTGGGGGTTCCCCGGGGGCTGCTCCTGGAGGGCACCTCCTCCCGGGTGGCAGTGCACTCCGGGGTCCGCACGGGTCCCGTGTGACCCCGCCAGCGTCTCAAGCATTGCTGCTCCAGGGCGGTGGTGCACTTCAGAGCCCCGCTGCGCAGAACGCTCGGAAAACTCCTCCCAGGAAACTACTGGAGTCTCCGGGGTGCTTTTCCCTGTCTCGTGTAGAGAAACGGTGCCCGCTGTCCGAAGGCGCACTGGCGCACCTTCCGGGGGTCGGCTTTGTTGAGCGCCCGCCTCAGCAGGGACCACAACCGCCTTGCTCCTGGCTCCGACTGCTGCTGTATCAGCTTGACTGGGTCTCCTCACCCCTAGCCTCACCGTTCTCGGGGATTTACACAGTGCCCCTCTCCCTCTCTCTTCTTCACCCCAGGAACTGGTGCGCCTACATCGTGAACAAGAATGTGAGCTGCTCTGTGCAGGAGGGAAGTGAGAGTTTTATTCAGGCTCAGTACAACTGTGCCTGGAACCAGATGCCCTGCCCGTCCGCGCTAGTGTAAGTCCGGGAGAGGAGGAGCGGGCAGGGTGGGCCGGCCTGGGACGGGGCGGGGGCGGAGGGGGTGGGGTCCGAGCGCTGGGCTCCCGCGGGTCTGTATCTCATCCAGAGTGGGTGAAAACTCCGCAGCTAAAAAGTTTGAGCGCAGAGCCGGGACCCGGGCGCGCCGGGGTATTTAAGAAGCATTGCAGCCCTGCGTGAGCGCTGAGGATGCGCACGATTTGTTAGTGATCACCAGGGCACAGAGGGGATGAGCAAAGCCCCCACCCCCACCCTCACTTTCTCTCTCTCTTTCTCTCACTCTCTCTCTCTCCCCCCAATTTTATGACTAACATAAGGCAGCTGGACCTAATTAGATCCATATTGTGTGTTCTGGGGCATACAGAAATTCCAAGATGTATACTGCTAAAAATGTTTAAATGTAGGCTTAGCTGAGTGTCCTAAAGCAGACGAGTTTTTTTCAGGTTTCCCCATGAAACTGACCTCTTCCAGTGTTGTAGATCTCCAAAGTCCCAGGGATAACTTGCTTAAAAGTGTGTCGTCGTTGCCTTTTTCACATTAGTTTCGGGGATTGGCTAAGAGGTTGTCGTGAGAGAAAGGGTCTTAAAGATAAGGGGAACGATTAATCATCTTTTTGCTTAGAAAGTTTTCGCCATCTTAAAAAAAAAGGAAGCAATAGAGTTCCAGATTCTGTTAAATACATCACACTCATTCAATGGTCACCCGGCAAGTCTTTGTGCTTTTGTGTAAGTCAGATGTCAGAGGATGAGCCGTGTGAATACATGGCTGTTGGGAAACACATGTGATGGTTGAAATTAATTGTTTTCCCCTAAGAATAAGTTGTTTGTCTTAGAGCACAGTTGTCATTACAGCAAAGAATAATAGCTAGTAGGCGGATCTGTCTTTGGCAAAGCAAAGGGACGGATTGAAACTTGTACTCCAGAAAACCTCATTCCAGAAGACAGATGAACCTTCAGGCATGTGAGGTACCAGAGGTCCCTAAATCACCCCCCATGGGCTGCTGTAGAACTGCAAACAGGAAAGGGGTAATTCCTCTCAGGTTAACAACAATTTAGAAGAGATTTCCACATTCTGATACACAGAAAAACGGGCTGCCGTGGAACTGCTGGCTGTCACATTGAGTTGGGTAGATTGTCAGAGGGACTCAGTCCTGTCATGCTGTCCCCATCTGCCGTGGGTACCAGGCAGACCTCACAGTCTCTGTTGAGCAGTCAGTGACTTGTAGATATTAGGGTGGTCAGTGACGCGGGCTGTGAAAGAATTCACAAAGAGAAGAAAGTGTAGAGAACAAAGTTTTTATTCACTCCCCAAGAAAGGAGAGGGATGTGGTATGGAGAGATACACCAGCGTGGAGGAGTGGTGGCTTTGAGCTTTTATTGGATTATAAGTGGATTAAAAAAGGGGAGGTTGCTGCTGTTTGTGGCCCCTGGGCTTTTGGGGGGTTGTGACAGAGGCTGCAGTTTGTTTCAGCGTTATCTTCCGCCTGTGGCTGTAGGGAGCTGCAGATTCTGTTCTTGCTTCCCGTAATTTCCAGTCCTGGGGACTTCGGCTCGGAGGAGGAAAATGGCAGAAATGTTTAACAAGGTCTTAGGCCTGCTTGGCATCTGGCACCATGATAGCAAATGGGGCTGGCTTTATCCTTTCTGTAGAGACATGTAAGTATTCATTACAATTTGAATTAATTTCTATAAAATTAGGTTTATCAGGAATATTTCATTTGTTTTACACAAGAATAGAATTTTGTGGTTTATGCTAACCTTAATATTTACTTGTGACAACTTAGAAATAAATGAATTTTTTATTTGGGGAGATAATACTTTTCATTTAAATGATTTTATCTGTTAATTTTCTGAAATTATCTTAGTGCTTGGAAAAATCCAATGATGATTTAATTGTTGTATTTGACCAAAACTCAGTGTAACAAATTCTCTGTCTTCAGTGAGGAGTGAATCACCGCCAGGTCACCGGGTTAATGAAAGGCATTTGGAGCGTATTTTTGCCAACCAATGGGAAAGGCAACAAAAATTGCTGTAAAAATGACAGATGCTCCTATCGCTTTATTAAACAAAACCAAAATAGGTGATCTGGGCATTTTTCTTCAATAACTGTGTAAGCAATTCAAGTGTGTTTTTAAAAAATACCGCATTGGAAGTGAAATTTAAAACATAAAACCAGACTGTTTTAGCTGATCAAGCTGAAAATTTTGAAATTAACTTAGGCAGTTAATTCAGTCTTGACCTTTTTCTTACTGTTTCTTTAGCAACAAGGAAGGAATGGTTTATTTTTCAATTACTAAATGTCTTCTACTTTTGGAGAATTAGCAGATGAATGAAAACAAAGGGAGAAACATTACCTTTTATGTACCTAAAAGAGAAGGAATCCCTGTTTGACATGGAATTTCCCAGGTTTTCTGATGAGCCCGGAAGCCTGAGTAACCTCTCTCAACTCATAGGTACTGTTAGGTGAGGTCTTCTTTATTTGAGCCTTAGGCCCTGAGACCTGTGGAAGTGAAGATTCTTGAGGGCTGCTTTCCCCGTGGTTTTAGAAGCACAGGCCTGCCTTATTTTACTGCACTTCACAGGTGTTGCATTTTTTTATAAACCGAGGACAAGACCATCAACCAGCAAAAAAATTATGTCTCATTGTATTGCAATGCTCATTTCATTTCGGTGGTCTGGAACCAAACCCAGTATCTCTTAGGTTTGCCTGTAGAGGATTGGAGGCTGGCCGAGATGCTAGTGCTAGAAATGCAGCTTAGCAACTGGTGACAGTTGAGTGTCTGGGGGTGGCAGGTATGAGCCTGGGAGGCCTTGATACAGCTGGAGCAGAGCAGGGTTGTTAGGGGCAGTGGAGGGAAATGAGGAAGAGAAGCCAGGCCAGGAGAGAGAGCAAAACCAAGATTTTAGAGGTGGAGACTGCATCTTAGAGACCCCAGGAGGAGAGGCCCAGTAGGTTGAGGGGTCCAGAAGGGCCAGAGGTGTTAGCTAGCAGGAAGATTTGCTTATGCAGAAAGAGGCAGTTTCAGGTCAGTTTCAGGGGTACAGGCATTGTAGCTCCTGCAAGATTAAAGGAGGACCTCAGGACACCCAGTTACCCAAGAATCAAATGTGTTTCAAAGGCTTTGGTGGAAAAGGGAGTTGATAGTAGCCAAGCAGATGAAGAACTCCTTAAAGAGAGAGAACTCTGAATGTTTTAGGAGAGAAGTGAAGAAGCCAAAGGGAGAGACTGAACACGCTCTGAGACTGCGGTGGGAACTGGCTAAGGGACTGATGGGGAAGTTCACACAAGTAGGAGAACGTCTGTGCCTGGTCGCATCTTTGGGTGCTAAGCCTCTGTGGGCATTTCCAGAAAGATTAGACAATGGTCCACTTGCGTGTATGAAGAGCCTTCGATTCCAGGTTGCAAATTGCATTTTGATATGTGAAACTAGGAGCGGAGAGGGGTTTTACATAGTATGTGGGCATGTAGAGCAATTACTTTTCTGAAACTGTAAAGAGACTTCTGAGTGTCAAGCATGGTGTTAGGACATTTTATTCTATTTGATAGTTTAATTCTTGCAATAACCATTCAAGATGAATACTATCACCTCCATTTTATCTGTGAGGACACAGACAGGAGCTATTCCCTGACTTGCCTGTGGTAACATGACGGTAAGTGGCTGCGCTGCCTCCAAACCCAGGGCTGCTGGCCTCTGGGGACTATCCTCTGTCCCTGTGGCAGTGGAGAATGTGCTTGTTTGTTTTGATGTGTGCCTTCAGTAGACTGAACAGTACTCAACTACAAAGAACATTGCCACCCTCTTTCATGCAAGGCAATTCCCACATAAGAGTGATTGAGAACTGTTTGGAAGGCTTACTGTGGTACCCCAGGCCTGACTTGGTGAGAATCTCTCTCTGGACTGCATCCTTAGAACGTGATGAGCCCCTTTATCTTCATTGCCTCCCATCTTTACGGCACCCCCTGGGGGCGTTATCCCCATTTTCAGGAGGGCAAGTAGTTAGGAAGTAGCAGAGCCTAGATTCAAATCTAGGTCTGTCACTGGTATTTCCAAGCCTTAGGCTCTTCCCACTGCACACCCCCACAGCTCCTTGCTGTCTAAACCCACACCCCAGGATGAGCACCCACCCCTGGGGTATGTGTGTGTGTGTGACACCTGCCCCAGCGCTGTGACGCTAGCACCTCTGGAGAGATGGGAAAGGTGGGCTAACAGCCTTCTTAGGGCCTCTATGTGGTTTGGTGGTGTTTGTATGTACCAGTGGTAGAAACAGCACTATCTTTCTTCTCCTTCTTGGACTAGGCATTGTTTCCTTTCGTGCACCATTCATGCCTCATGGCAGTAATTCCAGAGTTACATAACCACCCACTCAGCCCGCAGTGGTCCCAGCTGACCGATGTTAGTATTGGAGACATTTGGGGGCGTCCTATGTGCAGAGCAGCTGCCTTGCTGCTGCCTTATGGTTGGATCTGGGGATTCCAGATGTAAGGCAGGACTATTCCCCTGCAGTGGCTTCCCTCCGAACTCTGGGCTGAGGCTCTGCAGATCTAGCTGCCTGCTCTCCGACACCACAAACTGACTGGGGCTTATCAGCATCTACCCAACCCCACCCCTGCCCTCACCCTCTTCTTGGGTGTGTTGCATCTTAGAGAACTTTTTCCTATTAGTTCTTAAAAAAGATCGCATCAGGCTGGGGGAGGCTTCTGGAAGGGGCCAACTGAAGGAACCTGCGGTGCTGTGACAGCAGAGGAAGACTGTGAATTTGCAGCAGGTGTGAGATTTGAAGTGCTTAGGTTCCAGAACTCCTGTAATCCTCTGATTCCAGTGGGAGCAGATGGCCATTCAACTGGAAGAAACGTTGTCTATTAGGGAGTAATCTCAGCCAGGAAAAGCTGCTTTTTTTTTTTTTTTTTTTTTTAAACTAAGAGTACTTAAGACTGGGGGAAAACTAACAGCTTACATTTTCTGGATATAATTCTACATTTTCTGCATCACCAGGAGCAGAATTCTGTTCAATTCAAAACGTACCTCTTGTGTGTATAGCTTTGGGGGATTCCCCCCGCTTTAGCTTTTAAACAAACAGCTTGTAATCAATTAATTGGCTGTTTTGAGCCTGTCTCCTGGGTGCTGAGGGAAACTCGAATGAATTGAGGGGTACGAGGGAGTGTGGGAGAACACCTGCCAACACGGCCACAGAGGCGCCCAGACCCCAGAGCCTGGGCTGCCCCGTGCGTTTCCCTCCTTACCTGCCTTTGGGGGGTGTATCTCCTGAGCTTCTCTGGACTCCTCGGACCTTCCTTCCAAGCTTCTTCGACCTGTTACTCTTTTCCCCTTCCTGAGGTCCCAGCAGATAGATGTAGAGCCCTTCGGCATTTCCAGATCACCTCCACTTGTGTGCGTTGTTTTATTTTTTTGCTCAGCACTAGCTCAGCCAGAAGATTAGATAGGGCAGAGACAGGAGTGTTGGAAACAGAACTTTTATGCTTATGGGCTATATTTTCAACTTTATCTTGGAGAAAATTTAATGGGATTCAAATAGAGGTTACGGCCTTGAGGAAAAGTTTGCTCCTTGTTAAACCCTGCTTTAGTCCCATTAATTGGTCTTCTTCCATCGATCTATTCTTCCACATTGGCACTCGGTAAATGAGTTAAAATTCTGAGGTGGGCAGAAAAGTTGAGGTGCATGGGGGCAGGCACCCCCGGGGGCAATCCCCAGAGGCTGCTGGTGTGGCCAGCACGTTCTGGAGAGGAGGTGAAAAACTTGGCTTCCGGCCTGAGCACTACCACCACTGAGCTGTGCGACTTCAGGCAAGTCCCTCAGCCTGCCCTTGGCACAGTGCCCTGGGTTCCCCGAGTCTGCATTACCAGAGGGGCAGCACAGCGGACACAGCTTGGGCAAAAGCGCCCTACGTACGCGTGTCAAGTGCGCTCAGCAGGGCTGTCTAATGCACACGCCTCTTCTCGCCGCTTCGTTTGAAGTGTTGTTGCCTCTCAGGGGGTCTTACCTTTCAGGGCTTTGATTTTGAAGTTTAATGCTTCCTGACATGTTAGAGAAAGACTGAAGTGCTAAAGAATGAGATAAATTCAGTGAACTAAGATAACAATGATGAAATTAAAATGACCAAAGTGGACTTTTAAACATGAAGTTAAACTCTTAGCGACTGCTTTGGAAGCAGAGCCAGCCGTGGAGTTTCTCAGGGAGCTCGCAGGAAGGAGGAGCCCAGTGGCCGCGGGCAGGGGCTGCGGGCCTGCGGCAGGTCAGCCGGGCCGGTGAGCGGCGCGTCCCGGTCGCAGCAGGGGCTGGCGAACTCCGCTGATCCCGGGCCACCTTCCCCCCCAGACACTAGCACACGGGCTTTGGCTCTTTGCTTTTAGAACAAATCCTCTTCCTCAGGTTGGGAGTGTTAAGATGTTACTTACAAATGTTTACTGAGTGTGAATAGTGTGGTAGACACTGTATACGACAGTTACAGTGTTCTACATACCGTTAGTTACTTATTTATTTTGGGGGGTCAAACAATTTTATTGGGGGTCCAAGGGCTGCGAGGACGAGACCGGATGTGCTCGCCCAGCCGGGATCTCCCCAGCCTCCCAGCTGCCGAAAGCCTACAGAACTGTTTTTAAAACCTAAAACTGAGAAACTGTGCCAGTGTGCAGATTGCTTTCAGACTGTCGCCCAAATGTTTTCATTTATTGTTGGCTACAAGACCTTTTTACTACTCAAAATTGATTGCTCCTGTCCTTAACGAAGCAGTTTTCTGGACTTCGAAATAACAACGAACTGCTTGATAAAATGATGCCAGTGTGACTTCTCCTTACAGAGAATGGTTTTCCTGGACGGGCCAAGATGGAAACATATTAGTGTTAATGTGATAGGAGTTCATATTGGAGGAAAAATAGTGAAATGATTAAAGTGAAAGTCACCAGTAAGTTTTCTCCTTTCCTTCCTGTTTTACAGTGGTGATGGGTGTTGAAAAAAGTGGGGAGGGTTCAAACTCACCAAATTCCTGCTTTGAAAATGCTGTAGAAGCAAAGTTTTCTGGGTGTGTCAGGGCCCAGCTGTACTTTTTCTTTTTTTTCCACCTAAGAAAATATTAGATGATTAGGGAATACGCCTAAAATTATTCTTTGCAGTGCCAGCCTTTCAGGAGAGTGTACTTTACTATGCGTTTGGTTAAAAGAAATTTGGTTGAGAGAGAGAGAGGTTAGGTGAAGCCTTCTCCAACTAGTCATTTTTTATTGTATTTTATTGTTTATGCTATAACAGTTGTCTCGATATTTCCCCCTTTGCCTTCCTCACCCAGCCCCCCTGCTCCCTCAGGCAGTCCCCACGCCATTGTCCATGTCCCTGGGTCATGCGTATATATTGGCCTGTGATGTACTTTCCATCCCTGTGACTATTCTGTAACAACCAATGTGTACTTCTTAATCCCTTTGCATTTTTCACCCATCACCCCATTTCCTCTCCCATCTGGAAAACGTCAAAACCTTCTCTGTATCTATGATTCTGTTTCTGTTCTGCTAGTTTATTTATTATGTTCTTTTAGATTCAATTGTTGATAAATATGTATTTATTGCCATTTTAATGTTTATGTTTTTTATCTTTTTCTTCTTCTTAAGAAAGACCCTTTAACATTACATATAATAAACGATTTGGTGGTGATGAAGTCCTTTAGCTTCTCCTTGTCCGGGAAGCACTTCATCTGTCCTTTGATTCTAAATGATAGTTTGCTGGATAGAGTAATCTAGGTTGTAGGTTTTGCTTTTCATCACTTTGAATATGTGTCGCCGGTCCCTTCTAGCCTGCAAAGTTTCTTTTGAGAAATCAGCTGACAGTTTCATGGGAGCTCCCTTGTAGGTAACTGCTTTTCTCTTGTTGCTTTTAAGATTCTCTCTTTGTCTTTAATCTTTGGCATTTTAATTATGACGTGTCTTGTTGTGGGCCTCTTTGGGTTCATCTTGTTTGAGATTCTCTGTGCTTCCTGTACTTGTATGTGTACTCCCTTCACCAAGTTATGCAAGTTTTCTGTCATTATTTTTTCAAATAGATTTTTAAAAAATTTTTATTTATTTAGTTTTAGAGAGAAGAGAAGGAGAAGGGAGAGAAAAATCAATGTGTGGTTGCCTCTCTCACACCCCCTACTGGAGACCTGACCCACAACCTGGGCAGGTGCCCTGACTGGGAATTGAACTGGCAACCCTTTCTTTGGTTCGCAGGCCCACGCTTAATACACAGCTACACCAGCCAGGGCTGAAATAGATTTTCAATTTCTTTCTCTCTCTTCTTCTTCCAGCATTCCCCATGATGTGAATGTTGGAATGCTTGAGGTTGTTCCAGAGGCGCTTTACACTAGCCTCATTTTTTTGGATTCTTTTTTCTTCTTTCTGTTCTGATTGGGTGTTTTTTGCTTCTTTATATTCCAAATTACCTATTTGACTCTCAGCCTCATCCACTCTACTACTGTTTTCCTGTAAATTATTCTTCATTTCAGATAGTGTATCCTTCATTTCTGACTGGATTTTTTTTTTATGGTGTTGAGGTCCTCACTAAGTTTATTGAACATCCTTATAACCAGTGTTCGAACTCTGCATCTAGTACATTGCTTGTCTCCATTTTAGGTATTTCTTTTTCTGGAGTTTTGTTCTGTTCTTTCATTTGGGCCATGTTTCTTTCTCTCCTCATTTTGGCAAACTTCTTGTGTTTGTTCCTATGTATTAGGTAGAGCTGCTACATCTCTCAGGCTCGGTAGAGCAGCCTAATGTAGTAGGTATCCTGTAGGGTCCAGTGGCACAGCCTCCCCTATCACCCGGACTGGGTATTTGAAGTGTGCCACTGTGTGGGCTGTGTACACCTTCCTCTTATAGTTGAGCCTTGATTGCTTTTGGCACATTTAAGGTCAGCCACTGCCTATGTTTTATCCAGGGCCACCCAGCATGAGCTACAGAGTGATCTGCAGATGGCTGCTACTTTTGCTGGGCTTGGAGGTGCCCAGGGGAGGCCAAGCTGTGACCCAAGGCTGGCTGCTGCTAGTGCAGGGCCTGGCACAATGTAGCAAGAGGTATAGGGTTCACTGAGGCCAGATGCTGCTTATTTGAGAGAAATTAGGAAATTCTGAAGCATGAGCCAAGACGAGCCGTTTGCATGGAAAAGCCACTGGAAACTGGTTAGGTGGGCTGGCAATTTGGATGGAGCAGGGTCTTAGGGAAACACCAGGGTGGGCAGTGTGAGCCAGGTTGAGGGAGTCTCAGGTATGGCATCTGCCTACCAGCTCTGTAGGGGGAGGGCTCAGAAAAAGAACAGTGGCCTCTGCCAGCACTTCTCTCTGGGAGAAAGCTGCCCATCCAGCTCTCACCCTGATGCCAGAAAATTCAGTTACTCCCCATATGTTCCTGGTGCCTTTCAAGCTGCTGCTTCAATGCCAAAGCTCAGAGGGAGTGAGTCTGAGTAAGTCTGTGCCTGGACCCTTTAGGAGGAACTGCCTAGGACTCCAATAGTTTCTGTCTTCCACAGTCTCAATCCCCACTGGTTTTTACAGCCAGAAGTTATGGGGACTTATCTTCCTGGCCCTGGAACTCTGGGTTGGGGGACCTAGTGTGCGGCTGGGATTCCTCGCTCCCAAGAAATCCCTCCCTATTTTTATCCATCTCACAAGGGTGTGGGACCAGCCCCCTCTGCATCTCTGCTCCTCTTCCAGTCTCGATGTGGTTTCTTCTTTAACCCCATAGTTGTAGGACTTCCATTCAGCTCAGTTTCTGGAGGTTCTGAATGGTGGTGGTTCTGTAGCTTAGTTGTAATTTTGATGTGGTTGTGTGAGGAGTCAAGCCGTATTTACCTACGCCACCATCTTGAGTAATTTCCTTCAAACTGATCATTTTGATGAAAGGAAATTTGCTATGAGTTTTCTCAATTTTTTTCCGAACTTTTCCCATCTTCACATAGATATGTGATTGTACAGTACCTGCCAAATGCATGGGTGTATTTCAGTGATCTTTTTACAGAGATTTGCTCATAATCTGTTATAAAACAATGTGTTAGAAATTTCCCACTAGCCCTTGGCAGTATGGTTGTTGGTTGAAGCATCATCCCATAACCAAAAGGTTGTGGGTATGGTCCCCAGTCAGGGCACATACTTAGGTTGTAAGTTCAATCCCCGGTCTGATCACATGTGAGCCCCAGTACGGGCATGTACAGGAGACAACCAATTGATATTTCCTCTGGCATTGTCATTTCTCTCTCTTCCTTCCTCTTTTCCTCCTTCCCTTCTTCTCTTCCTAAAAGCAATGGGAAAATGTCCTTGGGTGAGGATTAAAAACAAAAAATTTCCCTCTTGTTTCAAGTTTCCAACATCTCAACAGAGATCTATTAAAGGATCATGAGATAAGGGCCTAAAATTTTCCTAAACTGTAGTGGTGAAAATGCCACTTGTTTTCTGCTGAGGCTTTTTCCATATGTCTTGAAAATGTAGCTCAAAAGCTGCAGTGCTGATTGCGACAGCACTCAGGGAGGGGTGAGTTTCACAATCCACTCCTTCACCAGGATATCTTTTCACCATTAAAGTGTTTCCCTGGCTCGGTGGATTTCAACCCAAAGAGCTCTCACATGCTATTGGAATGAGAGCCTTGGCCAGGAGGTATAGTCGAGGCTTTCTGAGTATTCTAAGTGTTCCAGAATCTTGAATCTGTGCTACTGTCCTGACAATGTTCAGGCCTGGTTCGTGTTTCAGGAGGCCTATGCTGGAGAGCCTTCAGCTGCTTTCAGCTGGGCAGCAACTTCCAGGACAATAACGCCAGGCTAGAGCCCGCCTTGGTCATGATAAATGATGTGCCCTTTTCTCATCCCAACATGTTGCATCATCTTCTGGCCACTCAAGATATTTGGGAGTCATTTTGTCCTATCATTGCACAAAACAGCCAGAAAGATGTACCACAGACCCCCTGTTCACCAGTGGTGCAGGAGGGGAAGCACAAACACCTCTCGTGGCTTGTTTCCTGAACCAAATAGCAAGGCGTCCACTAAACACTCCTTTCCAGAACTATCACTGGGGAAATAATGATCCCAATGAGTAGACTGTCTGATTTGCAAAATGCTAATTTGTGTCTTTGATACTTTGTGTTATTTTACACAAAATGGCAATTGAAGGTGGTTATAAAAAATTCTGTTTTGACTGTCTCTCCTTAATCATTAACCCATACCTTTAAGAATAAAAAAATAAGTATAAGCCCGAGTTCCCAATATACAAAACAATTGGTTGAGTGTCTGAAGAATAATTCAGTACATTAGAAAAAATCTTTAGTTAAATTCTCATTTTGAAACTTCGAAATAGACACACTAATGCTTGTTTTGGTTTCCACTTAATAGAGATATATTTTGGGTCGTCAAGACCACCTAGTACTTTGCTTCACAGTCCTGAAGAGATTTTTAAAAACATCCCAATGCAAAAAATAATTGTTTATTTTAAGCAGCTTTAACTGAGATATAATTTAGAGAAACTCTACATATTTAAAGTTGGAAAATTTAGTTTTTTGACCCCTGAAATCAACACCACAACTGAAATATTGAACATTTCCATCACCAAAACTTTCTTCGCCCTCCTTAATAATCCTCTCCTCCAGTTTCTCTCACACACCCCTTCCCAGGCTGATATGTGTTTGTAATTTCTGAAGTTTTATGTAGAGTTACACAATATGTACTGTTTTTATGTTAAAATTTTTTCATTCAGCAGAACTGTTTGGGGGCACGTCCATTTTGTGCTGTGTATCGATAGTTGATTGCTTCCTACTGTTGACTAGTGTTCCTTCGTGTGTTTGTACTGAAGTTTCCGTAGGGCAGTTGTTTTGTGGCTGAGGACTTGTGAGACGCTGAGTGTAGAAACTCATTTATAATGATCATGAGGTTACTTCTTGGATTTTTCTGAAGACCAATTGAGGTGGTAAATACATAACAAATGTAGAACACTAGATAAAACCCCAATGAAATTTAAAAAAAAACACACGTTTCACATCAATAGCCCTGGTCAGTGTTGGATTGAGGCCACACAATTAGGAGAAGCCAGTTTGAACTGGCAGAAAGCTCAGTCAGGCTAAAGAAGACTAATTTTTTGAAGACTGTGGGTTATGCGGTTTCATCACACAAATATTTTGGGGCAGGCCCTGTGTCTGGCACAGGACTAGCAAGGAACTTGACCTCTCTGTTGCCCTCCAGAAGTTCGGATCCTGTAGGTGAAATGAGACATAAACAGAAATCATTACAAATGAAAGGTAGAAAGGAGAATTGCTACAAGAGAAGCACAAATAGCCGAGGATGTTCAGAGGCGGAGGAAATTGTTTCCAGCCGAGAGGAATCTGAGCACTGGTTTGTGGGTGGTGACATCTTGGCAGGGCTCTCACGGAGGTTCTAGCTGCATGTATGCAGATGTGAGAGGATCCAGCATAAGCCAGGAAAGAACATGAGCAAGGGCCCAGAGGTGGGAAGTGAAGGGACAGCCACAGTGATGAGTAAGTCAAGGTGGCGGCACGGCTGGTTTCTTCTGAGTGCTGCGAGGGAGGGACCTGTTCCAGGCATCTGCCCTCGGCCTGTGGATGGATCTTCTCTTTACAACGTCTCCCCTCTGTGTGTGTCTCTGTCCAAATTTCCTACTTCTATAAGGATGCCAGTCATCATGGATTTAGAGCCCATCCTAACGACCTCATTTTAACTTGATTACCTCTGTAAAGACCTTATTTCCAAGTAAAGTCACCTTCTGAGGCACTGGAGTGTGGTTTCCAACCTACCAATTTGGAGGGAGGGAATATAATTCAACCCGTAACAGCTAAGGTTGGGAGGTTGGGCTTTATTGTTTGGGCAAAGGGGAGTCTTGGCAGATTTTTATCTGGGACACCATCAGAGGTACACTTCCAAATGCTGATCTGGCAATGTGTGAAAGATTAATTTGAGAGGGGAGAGAACAGGGTAGGCATGAGGGGTGGTGGGAGGGGCCTGCTGGGAGATGGGCCACAGTCCATGCCAGACCTGAGGTGGGTGTGACCTGGCTGGGGAGAAGATGAGATGCAGTGACAAGGTTCGAGAGGTTGGGGGACTGCCTCTGTGCTTAATGCCTGATTAGCACTGGGTGGGGCTTGTGGAGATGTGAAGATCCGCCACTGAGGGATCTGTGTAGTCTGTTGTTAAGACTATTGATAAAAAGGACCACACACTGCAAAGGAAGGCAAATTAGTTCATGGACCGTCATGTGGAGATTATGTCAGGATTGCTTTTATCCATGGAACAATCAGAACCTTATTATTCATCGATTTTGGTGATCAGGAACCAACTGTCCTCTTCTGTGAAAGCAGTTGAGTCCATTATTATAGAATAAACCCATATTTTTAGCCTTACTGCAAGTTTTTCCCTTACGGCATATGTATGCACACACACACAGTTTATAACCTCATTTATATCAAGTTTTACAGTTTCACAGATTTCGCAGCTATTGTATAATTTTTTTCTTTCACTATCTGGGAGGTAGAAAAAGGGCAAATATTATAAACCCCAATTTGTATTTGAGGTAACTAAGGACCAGAGAAGTTTTTGGGTCTTGTCTAATCTCTCTGATCTTTGACTGAGTTGGGACTTTAATGGTGACTCTTGTTATGGGTAATAGAATTAGATGTTATTCTCCGTATGGCCTCCATGTAAGTATGATTGTTCCATGTTGGATACTGATGGCCCAAAGAAAGCCTTAGTGTGGTGCTGGGTACCACCTAGTAGGCACCCAAAGGATGTTTGCTGAATGAATGGATGGAAGAGAGAGCATGTGGGTTGTTTCTTTATTTTTCTATTGAGGCTATTTAAAAAAAACCAGTTTAAGGTTCACAGCACAATTGAGGGGAAGGTACAGAGATTCCCCATGTACCCCCTTCCTCCACACATGCACAGCCTCCTCCATTATCAACATCCTGCCCCAGAGTGGTGCGTTTGTCACAACCGATGAACCTGTGTTGACCCATCACAATCACCCAAAGTCCATAGTTTACATTAGGGTTTATTCTTGGGAGACCACGTGTTTGTCCCATTGTTAAGAATCATGTGGCTGAGTTTGGTTTTCAGTTTTCAATCACGGAGACTGTAAGTTTGAACAACTGCCCATGGCTTGCACTTTTAAAATGGAAAGTCACATACATATATGGTCTTTGAAAATAATTGTTGATAATGAATGAAAATGCAACAGCTTGCAGCTAAAACAAGGTTTCAAATATGCTGGATTCCAATTAAATCAACCAAAGTAATGATATAAATTATAATTTAGATTTCCGAATTGGCTATCTTGATAAGGTCAAGTTAAAGGAGTTCATCATCACCAAGCCCTTATTATGTGAAATGTTAAAGGGACTTATCTAAGAAAAAGAAGATAAAAAATATGAACAGTAAAATGACAACACACAACTATTAACAACCAAACCTAAAAAGAAACAAAACAAACTAAGCAATCAGCTAGAACAGGAACAGAATCACAGAAAATGGAGATCACATGGAGGGTTATCAGCCAGGAGGGAGAAGGGGAGAGAGGGGGAGAAGGTACAGGGAATAAGAAGCGTAAGCATAAATGGTAGGTAGAAAATAGACAGGGGGAGGGTAAGAATAGTATAGGAAATGGAGAAGCCAAAGAACTTATATGTGTGACCCATGGACATGAACTAAAGTGGGAGGATGAGGGTGGGAGGTGGTGTGCAGGGCGGAGGGGAATAAAGGGGGGAAATTGGACAACTGTAGTAGCATAATCAATAAAATATATTAAAAAGATAAAAATAAAAGTTTTCTGCCAAGATAGAAGCCTACATTTATTCTCTGTGACGTGAGACAGCTTTATTTTATGAGGGTTCAGATTACACAACTATAAAGACTGGTTTGGTGTTATTGGGAGGATACGGTGACTAAAGATAGAACTGCAATTTGAAAGAGTTAAATACTAAAAATATAGGAAATTATTTTAAAGATTAATTTAGGGGCTTTTTTTCAAAATGCCATGCTTGTTTGTATATTTTATTTGCAAAAAATGATTGAAGGCAATTTTAGTGAAGTCTTTGGGGAGTGGGCCAACTTCAGCCCCAGTTTTTTAGGAGGATGAGAACCACTACTTACCCCACAGGTTTAATTGTTTTATTGATTTAAATGAGACAAAATAATACCATCCCACAAAGCAGGAGGTCGCCGGTTTGATTTCCCATTCAGGGCACGTGTATGGGTTGCGGTTTGTCCCTGGTTGGGGCCACGTGAGAGCCACCTGATTGCTGTTTTTCTCACACTGATGTTTCTCTCCCTGTCTTTCTCTCTCTCTTCCCCCTTATCTAAAAGGAAAACAAAATTATACAACCTATGTAATTTTTCTTTAAAAAACCCCCATGATTTTAAAGAAATGGAAAGCAAGCCACGTATTTTCAACTTGTGAACAGATGTCTGTTGGTCCCTCTTCATTCAGTGTCCGTATATTTGTCTCATTCTCCTCCAATTATGCAGTTCAGCCACAATTCGCCCTTTATTCAAGGGAAACAGCCCGTAGATCAGGCAAGTACAGTGCTTCACAGGCAATGGAGCACTATTCCTGCAGGATTTGGGGCATGTTTGACTTTAAACAAATAGAGGGCCAGATATTTCTCCAGCAAAATGGGTTAATTTGGGAACAAAATAGAATGGCAGGTCCAGAGAAACAAAGGAGAAGGACACTCTTTTATGGACTTGGGAAGGGCTATCCGTAAACAAAGAGTCCATTGGAGAAAACAAAAGCTGGAAGTATAGTGACTTTTCATTGGCTGAGTTAGGGCAGTCTCCCATTGGCTGAACTGTTACGGGGCAAGGAGTATGAGTTACGGTGGGAGATGTAAGGTACACGTCTTCCTGTTGGAGACCGGTTGTGCATGTTGAGTGACACGTGTGAGTGTCCCCTCTTCTAGCCTCCTGACTCCATTTTAAGTGAGGTTTCTGTTTATTCATTTTCACAGGCAAGAGTGAGTTTTATAGAGCGTTAGAGGAGGCAACATGGAAAAGGGCATGATTGGCTGGGGTTGAATATCTGACCTTATTTAGAAAAATCAAGGAACAAGCAAATAGGTACAGAGCCCAGAGCTGACTTGGCATTTGGGGATTCGATGACTGGCAATGCTGTGTTTCTGGTCCAGTGGAATATTTACATCAACATGGAAGTTCAGTTTGCTGCTGTGGCACCCTGGGCAGGAGCAGCACCATCTAGGTCTAGAAATTTCTTTCATCACTTCTCAATGTTCAGGAACTGTGGATGCCCCAAAGCTTCCCTCTAACCTGGGACAATTCCCAAGGCTTACTGTCCCATAGCCCTTGCATACCTGGGTTCTGTGGTGATTCTTTTAAAACCACATGGGGTTGGCCAAGGTAGGGAATGCCATACCGTCAAGTTCCCTAAGAAAAATCCAGCCCCACGAGTCTGCGTGAGCAGTGAGCACTGTGCTGAAGAGTGTTAGCAACACAGATGGCTTTAAGGACTTCCCAAGTATCACCATCTTGGAAAGCCATTGGCCACCCCAAATCTTCTTGGAGGAAAGTTCTCCCTCCTTGTCCTACTGCTCCACTACCACCTTCTATTTAAAAGCAGATAAGCAGCCCTGGCTGGGTAGCTCAGTTGGTTAGAGCATTACCCCAATATGCCAAGGTTGCAGGTTCGATCCCTGGTCAAGGCACAAATAGGACTTAACCAATGAATGCATAAATAAGTGGAACTGGAAAAACAAATTGATGTTTCACTCTCTCTCTAAAATCAATAAAAATAAATGAAAGCAGATAAACAAAATTATTCTTTTTGTCTTGCTAAATAGCCCCCCACTCCCTACTTGTCCGTGCCTTAAGGTCTTGGGGTGGGGTGGGTTGTGACAGCATCTTTCAAAGAAAAACAACGCTCTTCCTAAGCAGAGTGCAGGCGAATGAAATGTCTCCATGCCGTTGTGTTAAGTGTGGATTTAGAAACAAAGTAATACTGGGTTAGCCTGGATAATGTGGGAAATATGAAACTACGTTATAGCATTTTGGTCCTTTTCCTCCCAATGTGGTCATAAATTAGAAAAAAAATACAAGTGTTCCTGTGTTTTCAATTCCCAGATTATTATTATTTTTTAACTGAGAATGAATTGGCCCAAAGAAAGAAAATGTTTTTATATCTGCAGAGACACTCATACTGTCTCAGGGTTTTCTAAGCTTCCAAGTGACTTCCACTAACTTAACAGGTGTGGCCTGAGTAAGAGCTTGCCAGCATCATAGTCTTTACCCAAAGGCCTGAAATAAATACCGATGGCATGTCAGAGCGAATTCCTTTCCAGTATCAAAAAGCAATCCTGAGAACAAGGGGTGGGTAGCCGCAAGTTGAAGAGTGGAGGGAGGATATGGAACTGAGGAAGAAGAAAAAGGAGGGTGACTGAGACCCTGAAGAGAGAGGAATGGATGTTGCAAACCAAGCCAAGAGAAATACAGGAAAAGTGCTTTTGAAATTATTGTGATTTTGTAGGAGAATTTGAGAAAATAATTTTTACACTTAAAAAAGAGGAAATAGTGAAAGTGGAGTTATTTGGTGGCTCCAAAAAGAAAAGTTTGGATCCCCAAACCATGGAAAGTTGTATTTGTGGTGAGCATCATGCAAAAGACACAAAAGGCTGAGACCAGCAGATGTTGTCACGCCCGCACTGTGGGACACTTGAGTTTGAGTGCGGGGCGGTGGGGGGGGGGGGGGAATGAGAGGGAAGAGCCTTCTGTGATTTGACTCCAGGGATGGGGAAACATGATGTAAGTTTGAGAAGCAGAATAGTGTAGGACTTATTTGGGGGAAACATTCTGCAGCAGTGATGGCCCTTCCCAAAACAGTTCCTCAGGAGAATGGGGTCCGTCATTAATCTTGGATTGTTCAGCCCTCCAGAAAGCCCTCGCAGCTAGCTGGGGCCCTGCGGGATGCCCCGCACTCGCTGGCGCTCCTCCCCACTGTCACGGCATAGCCGTGAATTTTGTACTGTATCTCCCAAAGTGAGGAAGTTAAAACTAAGAATGTGGACTCATTGGAACTCATGCATAATCTGCGTTTTATGGTCTGAACACACCCTGCACTCGGAGATGATATCATTTTTAGCAATGCAAGTTTGTCAGAGGATCCCGATTGCTCCTCTAGCCGAGTTGGACTGAGCCTTGCAGTTAAGCCACTGAGCTTTTCTTTAATCATCTTTCTTCAGGATTTCAGAATTGCTCTGTCCTCGGGGTTGGGGGTGGGGGTGATAAATCGTGAAGAACTGTGGAGGAGAATTTCTACTTATTATACTGTATAATCAGGGCAAACTACTGAGAAGTAAAGAGAATTTTAGGTTTTGAAATCTAACTTGCTATACTAAGTACATAAGGAAATGAATTCAAGAGGAAACGGAAAAATAAGCAGCTTACAATTGTGGTTTCTCCAGCAAATATCTCCTTTGTGCTGGAAAACAGACAGTCTTCTATACGCACATTTCCATTATGAACACATTGCTTTGGTGTAGGGTCTGTTCTTTTAAAAATGTGTACAAAGCTCTATTTATATGTACTCTGATTTTAATCAGCGCTCACCCATCTGACTTTCAGATTTATTAGATACATTTTGTATTTTAGAAATATATTTGCTCAAGCATGCTGGCTTTTAAAACTTAGGTGGATTTTCCTAAAAAGTCAAGAAAAATATTTTACATTTTTTCCATGTTATTATTTCCTCCATTCAGAGATCTAATTAAGAATGTGTCATAAAGCAGAAAAAGGTAAGATGGAAATTCTGGTTTTGGTGTTTGGAGTGTTTTAACCTGGAAGAAGGCCCTTTGATTCCTTCACTCTATCTCTTTGGGGAGACTCTTTCACACTGCAGGAAGTTAGCATTGGAAGGGTCCTTGTGGATCAGAGTCACGTCTTCGTATTGCAGAAATCGTCTTTGTGGACGCACAGGGTTCCAACGGCCAGTTTTTGATTGGACTCAAATGCAATGTCTCTTCTGCACGTGCAGAGCCACTTTTCTTTCAACACAGTTCTGAAATCATGTCTAATTTCAAACTTTGAAGCCTCTACTGCCTGACCATATTTGCTTTCGATAAACGGTTACTTCAATTAAAAACTCATGTATTTATTCATTGATTGATAGAAACACAAACAAAAAATAGGAAAAAACCCATTTGTCACATGTTGTTCCTAGAAAACCAGTCCACTGTTTCGTCTCTTCTAAATTGACCTATGAGCACCGAGCTTTGTTAGAAGTGAATTACCATATAAAAAGGAAGAAAATTTTGACACCTGCTTATAACACAGATGAACCTTGAGGATGAAGGGGATCAGGATATGCACCCCCTGTCTATTACTTCAAGCTGAAGCCATTGAGAAACAGCAGACACAAAGAACTCTCTGCTCTCCTACTTTCTCCCTAGAAAGCAGTGTGTAAATTTCCCCCCTCTCCTGTACCAGGGTGAGGAGAGTGATCTTTGTCACTGAAGACAAAGAGCTGGCACTGACATGAGGCTGCCTACGCAAACCCTGCTAAAATAGCCCTTATCTCCCACTAGTTCCCCCGTATCCGGGGCCCGGCAGAAGTAAGGCTTGCTTGACTATGGTCAGTAGAGTGTACAAATGTCTCACACGAGGTAGACAGTGATTTGAACATTTCACCTAAAATGTCATATATTGTGCTTGAGTGTGACACTGTTATGTTACAGATTTACATGCTTATGATTTTGTAATTAAAGATTTTGTCATTAAAAGGGGGTGTTACTTGTGCTGGACCCGGTATTTCCTGGTCACTTTTCCACAATTTATTACCCCTCGAAGCCCAACCCCCTTTCCTTGTCTGCTCCTCTACAATTTATCACTCTTTGTCAAATGGCATAGAAGCCCTGAGTCTAACCACTTCTTTTTTGGAATTTTTTCACTTCTTTTCTGTGAAGCCCCTGTAAATGTAAAAATATTAACATCAATAACATTTGTATGTCTTTCTCTTGTTCATCTGTCTTTTGTCAGTTCAATTCATAGGCTCCGGAACAACTCTAAGAGGGTAGAGGAAGAGTTTTTTCCTTCTCTACAAGGGCATTATGCTAAGTGAAATAAGCCAGTCACAAAAAGACAAATACTCTATGATTCTACTTATGTGAGGTGTTTAGAGTGGTCCAATTCATAGAGACGGAAAGTAGAATGGGGGTTGCCAGTGGCGGGGGGCGGGGGGGGGGTGGGAGTTAATGTTTAATGGGCACCCAGTTTTGGTTGGGATGACGAAAGTTCTGGAGACATAGGGCAGAGACAGTTGCACACCGGTGTGAATGTGTTCAGTGCCACTGTGCTCCCAATAATGGCAAACTTAATGTACCGTGTATTTTACCACAATTTGCTGGCCTGCAAACCAAAGGGTTGCTGGTTCTATTCCCAGTCAGGGCACATGCCTGGGTTACAGGCCAGGTCCCCAGTTGGGGGTGCAGGAGAGGCAACCACACATTGATGTTTCTCTCCCTGTCTTCCTCCCTTCCCCTCTGTCTAAAGATAAAGGGGAAAAAATGGAATTACTGTCACTGGAGTGAACTGCTGCTCTGTGGAAAACCTGGAGTGGTAGCTGAAAGGCAGCTCACCGAGTCTGTCCTGGTGAGCATTCTGAAACTCAGTGAAATGACTTCTCACCTTTACATGCTAGTTTTCCTTGTCCCGGGTAGGCGGTTAGTTCTACAGGCCCAGGGGACTGCCTACCAGAGAGAGGGAAGCGCCTCTTCTTTCTGGCTTCCTTTTCCATCCTCTCAGTCCCATTCCATCCGATACTGTGCAGAACCAAACACGCAGAATGAAGCAAGAAGTGTTGGCTCCAGGATTTTGGGGGCAAGCCAATTACTGCAAGAAGGAGAAGAGTTTACTAGAAAGTCTATTTTGGGGAGAAATCCTGGTCAAGCGAGCGTCCCCAGTGGGGCACTGTGCTTTCAATTTGTGTAGTTTCAGTGGCTTGTGTGCAAATCAGGTTTACACACACTCTAAATGCCGGGCAAAAGTCCTTTCCCTGCGGAGCAGCTGTCTAGGTGCCCCTCGGCCGGCGACGTGCGGTTATTTTTCAGGGAAGTGTTCTATCAGCGATTCTAGGATGTGGGAGGAGAAAACCAGCTGCTGGGCGTGAGACAGAAACCACAGATGCACAGATAGATGTGCCGCCACCGCCATCCCCCTGACAATCTTGTGACTCCAGGATTGTCCCGTCCAAAGCTTTCTGTGATGATGGTGATACACCAGCCACATGTGGCCGTTGACCGCTTGAAACGTGGCTAGTGTGACTAAGGAACTAAATGCTTCATTTTATTGAATTTTAATTAGTTTCAATGCAAATAGCAGCACATAGTTAATGGCCACTTATTGGACAGCACAGCTCTATGTCCCGGGATGTGTGATTCTCACCCAATTCATCACGACGGGAGAGCCTGGAGCTTGGTTTGGTTTGGGGAAGACTCAGGAATTCACATGTGCTTGGGGTTGGACTTGAGGATAATTCTGGAGTTTTTAATTAGGATATCGGACTCCCCCAAACCTTGTCAAAAGTAAGCCTACAACCATTAATTAATTATTTGATTAATCAATTACTAGTTGATTAGTAATTGTTTGTTGAGCACATACAATAGGATAGACACTGTGTTTTTATGGGGATGTTGTAGAGACAACAAAATCCACAGGTGTTCTTGCCCTCGTAGGGTTTATGGTCTGCAGGAAAAACAAACGTTGAACAAGCAAATGCAAGTGTGAACTGAAGCACATTTGGGAAGAGGTCTCACCTCAAGTCAGTAGGAAGGAGTCTGTGGCACTGAGGTCAAATGAAGGCACAGTCATTTTCTCACATTCTGTTTTCCACTCAGGTGGTCCCTGAACTCTGATTCAACTTTTTCAGTTCTTTTCTTGCTACCTTCCTTCTCATTAGAATTTCCTTGGCCAATCTGGTGCCTTTAACACACAGGCTGAACTTATGTGGTGAACCCTTGTTTCCCCCAAAAGGAGTTTCCCAGGGAGAGGAGAGTTGGGGTAAGTGGGCATGGCTGAGGCAGGGGTGCAGGGCAAGCTCAGGCCGTGGGGCAGCTCATTGCCACAGCCCCCAGGCTGCGGAGGCAGCTGGGGACGCACTTCCCAAGGGACAGGCTGCTGTTTACCAGAGACTGGGATGGGGGCCAAGGCTGCAGCCTGAGTCAGCCCTCCAGCTCTCCCAGCACCTCCTGACTGTCCCTTTGGCTGTCAGTCCCTCGTTCTGGTGCCCCACTTGGTGCAGCTGGGTCAGTATTTGTCGAGCATCTCTGTGTGATCACAGCCCAGGGGCCTGGGGACATTTGGGCTGCTTTGGCTCTGTTCACTTCCCTGCCCGGTCATCCAGGCCTGGCTGCCTCAGAGGGCGGATGGGTTCCCTGCATCTGGGGCTGCTTCTCAACTCTGGCTGTGCTAGACAATAAATTTGGGACTTTTTGAAAGGCACAGAGACCTAGGTGCCCCATGCCCCCAAACCAATTAAAATTAGAATTTTGAGGGGTAAAGGCCTAGGCATTTTTGTAAAGCTTCCTGGCCAGGGTATTGTCCCGCAGCGCTTTGGCTGATGATGGGGCACTGGGCCTGGAAATCCTACTGGGGTCTTTCTTCCCTATTATCTGTGGAACCTCCCAGCTGGCCACTGTGGGAGCGGAACCCCATTTATGTGAGGAAAATCCCAGTATGGCCGTGGGGCTGGACAACCCCTACCTCCTTCCCTCACACCCCCTACACTGAGGTCTGAGGACCCGAGGCCGCCTCTGGGGTCCATGTCGCAGTGCACAGAGAAGTGGGAACATGAGCTTTCCCACGGTTAGAGGTGGCTGCATGATCATTTCCAGCTGTCACCGGGGAGGCCTCTTCCACATGCTGGACCTGAAAGCTTTGTTAGCGATGCTGTCAACCTGAACTCCATTGCCTGAAATGGGAAAGTCTACAGCAAGCCAGTTAGGGGAGGGGTGGGAGCGCAGAGTGCGTGTGAGGGTGGAGAGGAAGGTGGGAACTCCAGGGAGCTTTCCTAAGTTATGAGCTGGCTCCAAAATAATAACTGCCTTTACAGAAAAGAATGAAGTGTTCGAAAACCTAGAACTTTCTTACACCCGGCTCAGCAGTGAGAGGTTAAGGCCCCCGGGTGGGGTGAGAAGTTGTCCCTCTTCCCAGGGTATCCAAGCCTCATGTTTTGCTCTCCTATTCCGGCTCAGCCGCATTCAAAAGGGTGTAATGCAGGCTGTCATCTACTGGCACATGAACAAAACCCAAGAGCAAACACATTCGCACATTCAGTCTTGAATGCTCAGAGGGACCGAGTTTTTCTGAGATTACACATTCTTCCAGCATTATACCATACTTGGGCATACAGAACAATGGAATGGAACTTTTCTTTTTTTATAGTTTCAAGGACCACACAGAGGATTCTTTTGGTAGCGGGGAGGTAGGGCCAAGGGCTTGTGTGCACCTGGAACGAATTAGATACTCAGGTGAACATTTGCTGAATGGGGACAGTGGTTACCTTCCTACTGATGTCCTTTGGGACATCTCTGGGTGGGTGTGGCTGTTTTGAAGTTAGGGCAAGTGCCAGAGAAACTTGCAGGTTCTGCGTGCTGGAAGGCTGTGTAGGGTTCAGACAAGACCGGTCTAAATACCAGCCCTGCCATTCCTGACTGTTGGAACTTGGACAAGTCACCTAGCCTCTCTGAGCCTGTGTTTTCTCATTTGTGAAAAGAGGAAACTCTGAATTGTGGGGACTTGATGGGAATGTGGTGGGAATGGGACGGAACAAAGGACCTAGGGAGGAGGCCTTGTGTCCTTACTCCTCACTCCTCGAGCAGTCTTTCCTTTCTGTTTATTGGGCTTTCTCTTCAGTTTTCCTTGAAAAAGGCTCCCACCAGGCCTTCTCAAAATCTGCACACTGGGCCCCACCACAGACCAATGGAATGAGAACCTCCGAGGCTGAGGCCCAGGCACCTGTAGTTTTTTACACTTCCTTGGTGATTCTCATGGCCAAGGTGAGGACCACGGCCCTGGAACACCAGGTGAAACAGGGACAGTGAAAGGTGCTGGGACCCTAATCCTTGGGGCAGCGCTGTCAGCAGGGCCTCTTGGGATGCTGAAAGGACACCTGTCCTGTCCTGGTGGTGGAGTAGATCCTTACACTTGGGGCTTTAGGTGACATGGTTTTGACCCTGGAAGATGTTCAAGTCCATTACAGGTAGTAATCTATAATTCTCTCAGGAACATAACTTTGAACAACACCTGCCATGAGGCGGGTGCCCGAGGTGCAGTGGCCTGGCTGACTGAGGGCCTTGGGCCACCTGGCAGCTGGCGGACCCGAACCACCATGCTGAGCAGCACACAGCACCCCTGGGGAAGTGATCCAAAGATTCATTCTGGAAATTGGCCCTAAAAAGAAGACCAACTGCTAGTTTTGGTGTTCAAAAGGAAGAGAAAGGACGAGGTTCAAGAGAGTCATGGTTCCGAGCCTGAACTAGAAGCTGGCTAAATTAAGGAGCCAGCTTGATGGGAGCCCGAGCTGGGCACTGCTGGTGCTGTGGCCCTGCAGCCGTCCCTCTGAGCCCGGCGGCTGTAGGGCGATCACTGTGTTGGCGAGGCCCAGGCCTCCGTGTAGCGCCTTTACAGCCCATCACAAGGGTCTGTGTGATGGACAAGTGCATCAGGGGACATGCACTTTTAAAGGGGACTTTTGAATGCTTCCAATTCTGCTTCCTTATGTCCCTCATTAGCTATATGAATCAAGGCATCTTTTTAAAAGATCTGAACACCAATAGCATGAGGTGCCGTCTCCACAGCCTCGTGGCCTGCCACCTTTGTTAGTGCTGGGGAGACAATGTGCTGAGATAAAGAACTTGGGTGTTATGAGACACGAGGGTGAACCATCGATGCTCCTTTAAAACACAAAACAAACGACCCTGAGCTACACCTGGAAGATTGTCTTCAAAGCAGCAAACTCTAGAAAAGAAATTTGTTGATGAAACAAAAGCTCAGTTTGTGAAAAATGGCCACATCCAATAGGAATCCTGGGGCCAAGTTTTTCTAAGTTGCCCGTTTCCCCAGCCTTTAGTGGGACGGGAGCTGTGTGCTGGGGCGGGGTTGCAGGGGGAGGTGGATATAAGAGATAGAAGAAGGAAGACAATAGGATTTTGGCTGAACCCCAGGGGGTCACTGCTGGATTGAGGAGACCTGGGGAAAGCAGGCAGGGCCTCCAATTAATCCTTTTCATTTGAGTCCAACTTTGGAAGGGCCAGAGCACTCGTAGCAGCAGCCAGTAAAGAGAAAGACCACACTTTTCTTCCGCAGGTATCGTGTGAATGTCAGACCCAGATATGTCACCAAGTACAAGGTGGTGACCCAGTTGGAATGGAGGTGCTGCCCTGGCTTTAGAGGACCAGACTGCCAAGAAGGTCCTGGAGACCCCACGAAGACTCTGCGTCCCACGCCTGCTCGGCCTCGAAACAGCTTGAGGAAACCCACGGGTGAGTTCTCCTCTGTGCTTTGCTGTGCGTGGGGACCACTAACACTGCCGGTGCCCCTTCAGACAACACAACCTGTGGTTTCCAGTGCTGGGCTTGCCGAGGTCTTCAAAGAATGCAAGTAGATGCCTACAGTAGACACGACAGGAGTTTATTTGTAGAGGCAGTAGCAATTAGAAGACAAACTTTTTGCAGGTAAATTGCTTTGTTAGGGCCAACCTGTGAATGCCAAGGCCTTAGAAATCAGTATAGGAGATGCTGATAGTTTCAGACTTGTATAGCCTGAGGCAGAGATGAGAGGGATCAAAAGCAATCAGGCTGTGTTTGGTTTTAGTTTGCTTTCATCTACAAGCTTCCATAAACCTGAATGTGAAAGACGTAAAGTTGTTTTTTAAAAAACAGATAAATGGAATCATTCTCGTTCTGTTTGGGGTGAGATATTTGTGAAGCTAAGCCACATATCACAAGCATCCAGTGAGGTTGTTCTTAAATTTACTTCTGAACTATTTTTTTTTGAAGTGAAATAGCAGAAACTCAATGAATTGCTAAGAAACGGTTATTTCCACCAAAGTACACCTTTGCTTTTAAGTGTAACATTAAGAGAGTGACTTGTATAGACACTATTTTTTTCTTTTTTCTACATCACTTTATCTCTCCTCTTTTTTAAGTTGAGTCAGAGTAAATGACTTAGATTTTAAATGACTAATAAACTTAGATTTCCCTATGAATTAAGTGTTTAAGTCATTTTGAAATGATTATATTTTCCCATGAGGTGTTTCAGTTTTGAAACTAGTATTTTACCTCAACATTGTCCACTAGATTTTAAGATAATGTTTTATTACAAAAGTAATGCATATCAATTAAAGAATGTTTATAAAACACAGGAAAATATTTAAGTACAAATACTCTCACCATGAAGTGGTAACTACCGTTAATATTTTCTGATAAGACATTACTCTCCCCTCGGCATATACATTGTTGTGAAAGAAAAACTCATTCATCTCGTGAATATTTATTGAGCTTCTGTATCTACGCCAGGTACTGGGGAAGTGAGGAGACAAAGCAGACAGTCCCTGACCTCACTGAAGGTGAACATTAGACAAGAAATTACAACAAGTCATGATAGGTATCGTTACAGGCACACATGATCTTGGATCATAATAGATAGTTTATTTCTGTTTTGTTTAGTTTCAGTTTTCATTTTATAAAACTTTACACGTACATGTAGTTTAATGTGTCAAATAGCTTTATAAGGACTCCTAGGAAAAGTACTTTTTCCCTTCCCAGTGGTAATTACTTTAAATTTTTATTTATTGATTTGAGAGACAGAGAGAGAGAGAGAAAGAGAGAGAGATTAATTTGTTCTCCACTTATTTGTGCGTTCATTGGTTGATTCCTGTGTGCGCCCGGACCAGGGATTGTACGCGCAACCTTGGCACATCGGGACAACACTCCAACCCAGCGAGCCACCCGGCCAGGGCCTAGCACGGCATGTTTTTATTTGTACAGCATTTTGCCGTTTACTTTGCAGTAACTATGTGGATGATGTTTATAGCTGCAGTGTGCTGTAAATCTGTTGCCCTTTCTATATAGCTTTTTGATTTCTGTAGAGTTAACAGTGATCTTACTTTTTTTTTTTTTTGCTTGGTTTTCTATATTTTTATCCCTATTTCAACCCAAATTCTTCTCTGGTTATTTAAATATCCTCTCATTATAATCAATAAGTTTCTCATCTTCGTAAGAAATCTCTCCTCAGCCCTCTGCCCTGCCCCACCTGGACTGGCCATCCGCTTTTCCTGGCTCACGACCGTGGCCCTGCGCTCTCAGCTGGCCTCTCTGCTGCAGGTCCCATGTGTCCTGTACCCCCACTTGTCTTTCTCAGCTGTACCCTTGCTTTGGCAGAGCACCTCTTCTAGTAGTGTCATGAGAAGATGGCATGAGAGAGAAATTTTTTTACAGTTTTTAAACCATTTTATTTTATTTATTTAATTTTAAATGATTTTTTATTGTTATTCTATTACAGTTGTCCCAGTTTTTCCCCCTTGCTCTCCTCCACCCATCCCAACCCCTGCTCCCACAGTCAGTTCCCACACAGACATAAACTCTTTGATATTTTATAGTATAAGAATATTTTTACTCTACTTTCAGAATTCTAGGTTGGAAATAATTTTCCTTTAGAATTTGAAAGTATTGTTCAATTTTCCTCTAGCTTCCAATGTAGCCGTTAAAAAGTCCAAAACCATTCTGATTCTAGTTTTTTGTGTGTGACTTGGTTGTTTTTCTCTTGTGTGTCTGTGTGTGTTTTCATTTTAGTGGAATTCAAAAGGGAATGAAAGGAAATGCTTGTCCTCAATCTGCTATCATTATAGAGAACATGCTATTTTGGGAACATTTTTTAACTTAATCTATAATGAACAGCCTTCCATATCACTTAATATTCTACAGTATCCTTTAATACTTTAGTGAGTGTGATTATTTGAGCACAATCCCCTACGGATGGACTTCTGTTGTTTGCAAGTTTTTATTATTATAGATAGTATTTGAAAAAGCACTTTTCCTGTTAAATTTTTGGATTCATCCCTGATTACTAGAATAAATTTTTAGAACTGTAAATTACAGGATCAAAAAATTTTTGAATATTTCAATACATGTTGCCAAATTATTCTCCCCCAAAATTGTAGCAATTCCCTCAGAATGAGAGAAGCATTTCCTTACATCCCGATGTTCCCCCAGTCTCCTGCCCTTTGTTTTTATTTCCTTTGTTCAGAATAGCATTTCATTTTTTATGTGATTCAATAACGTACTTTCTTCTTCTAGTGCCTTGAGATAAAATACATTTTTTCTTATGGAAAAATAAGGTGCTCTTTACAGTTCTCCACTTGAGACTTTGGCCCTCTGGACTCCAATCTTGGTTTCACCACGGAATTGATTTTAATGAATAATAGCTGCTGTTACAATTGTGTACAAAAGTTTAGAGGTGATAAAAAAGTGAATGTTCAAGTCAAATATCTACAACATTCTAAATTTGTTTCTAATATTTGTCAGTGTACATTAATGCATTTTGTTTCATTGAATCTCTTTTGTGTTTGAATTTTTTCACTCTACGTGCAGGCTAGTCCAGGTTAACCCTTACGAGGCTCTCGTACTCCTTGTACCCTCCTGTGCCTTGAAGGGCATGGCTCATTCTATTGCCTCAGGTTTTGATCGTCTCCTTTTAGTTTATCTTTCTTTATATCTATCAGTTTATTTTTAATTTATAACTTATCACATTCTTCTTTATAATTCTTTTTCTTGGACTATTTCCTTGGGGTTATATTTTTCACAGTAGGATTATCAAAAATTCAATGTTTGTATTTTTTTGATTTAGTGAACTTTCCTGCATATGGGAATATGGCTCCCTTGTTAGGAGACACCAATAGAATCGGTTGCTTTATCTCTCTTTTGCTTTTAGTTTCCCCAGCTGCCTAACAGTGCTCAACAGTGTCTCTGAGACTCTTTGACCATAGGGATGCTAATAAAAGTAAGAGAATATTTAAGAGTTACATGGAGGGTAACTTGCTGCTCTTGTGATATCATATCACCCAGCAGCTGTTGGGTGGATCTTGCTAAAGCGGCTTCTGTGGTTTTATATTGTAGCATTCACTTAGCCATGGGGGTGTGGCTGCAGTTCACTGATGTGGGAGAGGATATCTTCATATGATAAAGTAGATACAGAATATTTCCCTTCAGGGTGAAAGGAACCGTTGAGTGTCTTGTACCATGACACTCTTAACAACACCTAGGAGGGAAGATAGTACCTCTGCTCCATAGATGAGGGGGTTATAGGTCACAGAGGTTGATTAATTGGCTCCAGGGCAGACAGTAAACTTCAGGGGCAGAATGCGAGTAGAGATCTGTTTGACTCAAAGCCCATCGTCTTTCCCGCTCTACCACAGTAATTAATTACCTGTGGTGAGAGAGGATCTGGAAGCGAAGGTTTAAATGTATTCTGTAAGTACCCTGTTTATTGTCTTTGCAGAAACAAGGTGGAAAATGTTAAGTCATGTCCAACTCTTTCTTTGTAACAGACAATGAACCAAGCCAAATCTCAGAGCCCAAGAAGACACTATCACCAACTCATGCAACAGAACCAAGTCGGACAGTAGATCCAAAACAGGGGCCCCAAGAACTTCAGGATAAGAAAATCCAGGTGCTTGAGGAGAAGGTTCTCCGACTCACAAGGACGGTTCTGGATCTCCAGTCTTCCATTGCTGGTGTGAATGAAAACCCCAAACATACCATTCAGGATGATGCCAGCAAAATGCTGGCACCATGGCTCAGTAACCTGCACCCCCAGCCAGTGCCTGACAGTACTGTTGGTAGAGACACTGAAACAGTCCAGCTTCCTGGTGTCCTCAACAAAAAAGAATCTGGCATGAAAGACATCAAATCTGAATTGGCTGAAGTCAAGGATGTTCTGAAGACCAAGAGTGACAAGCTGGAGGAGCTGGATGGGAAAGTGAAGGGTTATGAAGGGCAGCTCAAACAGCTCCAGGAGGCTGCCCAGGGCCCTACGGTGACCATGACGACAAATGAACTTTACCAAGCCTATGTCGATAGTAAGATTGATGCCCTGAGAGAGGAACTCATGGAGGGAATGGACAGAAAGCTGGCTGATCTGAAGAACTCGTGTGAGTACAAGCTGATTGGTGCCCAACAGCAGTGTGATGACTATGGGAGCAGCTACCTGGGAGTGATTGAGCTTATAGGAGAGAAGGAAACAAACCTGAAAAAAGAAATAAATGACCTCCGAGCCCAGCTACAAGAACCTTCAGCCCAGTCAAATTGCTGTGGCGGTAAAAAGACTGGTGACTTTGGGCAACAGATCAAGGTATTAGACCAGAAAATTGAAAGAGTTGCTGAAGCCACCAGAATGCTAAATGGGCGATTGGACAATGACTTTGACCGACCCATCGTTCCAGAGCCAGACGTGGACTTCGATGCAAGATGGAATGAACTAGATGCAAGGATCAATGTGACAGAGAAGAATGCAGAAGAACATTGCTTTTACATTGAAGAGACCCTTCGGGGGACCATTAGTGGAGAGGTTGATGACTTGAAGCACCTTCTCGATGAGAAAATACGGTCTCTGGAAGAGCGTCTGGGGAGCATTCTCCGAGAGTTGACCAACGGCACTGATGCAGAGCTCATTCCGCCAGCATCAGTCCTCCCAGGTGTGTCAGGGGCTGGGCATGAACAGGTCATGATGGAATTAAACCACCTGAAGAACAAAGTTCAAGATGTTGAGGACATTTGCCTGCAGAACTTCCAGGGAGAGCATAATGGCATAAAAGATACTTTACCAAATGGAGAAGACCACCCAGTGAGTGATAGTTTTAGCCTTTTGAAATCTCTAAATGAGACAATGCATAGGAAATTTCAAGAAACCGAACGTAGCATCCAGAAACTTCAACAAGATTTTAGTTTTCTTTATTCTCAATTAAACCACACGGAAGACAATATGAATCATCTTCAGAATGCACTGAGCAAGTGTAGAGAAGGTACAAAGGCTGGAGTGGGTGGGTTTTCTAAGGAGGGTGAGCAAGAAAGGATGGTGGAGCCATCTCCCCAGGACGTCATCGCTCCTTGCTGCGTCCAGCTGGAGGAGAGGGTGCAGAGGCTGCAGAGCCAGGTTCTCTCTGAGCTGGACACTTGTAAGGAAAATACACACGGGGTCCAGAGGGAGGTCTCCGTGGTTGAGGACAGGGTGTCTCAGATGGAGAAAACTTGCAGCAAACTGGACTCCATCGCAGGAAGTCTTCAGAGGATCAAGGAAGGGCTCAACAAGCATGTCAGCAGCCTGTGGAGCTGTGTCAGGCAGATGAACGGGACTCTCCGGTCACATTCCAGAGACATTTCTGGCCTGAGGTATTCTGTCCAGCAGTTCTATAGCCACGTTTTCCAGATTTCTACTGATTTGCAAGATCTGATCAAATTCCAGCCATCAACAAGTAAGTTGACTTTTATAATGTCATTCTCGTATGTGTTTGCAACATGTATTGTGCGAGAGTGTGGACAGTGTGTGGGATTAATTACATCAGTGGTACTCAAAGTGTGCTTTATAGATTGGGGCCAGTTTGTGAATTGTTCGGTGCTGGGTAGCAAGGACATAGATACCAACATTGAGAGTAAGTATTTATAAACTTTTAAAATAATTTGACATCACTGTAGCATTCAAGCGCATGCGTGTAGGCTGCATCCAAGAACTGTTGTCTTCAGGTCTAGGGCACATCCCCTTTGTGTTTACCAGAGTTGAATGCCAACTTACTGGGTCCCTAAGGACTTGTTTAGGGCCAGCTCTGTGCCCAGAAGGACACCCTGCTTCATGACTAATCTTCTCCCTGCTTTCTTTTTCTCTCCTCCTCTTTGGTCCTTTATCACCTTTTCCACCTTATTCTCCTCCAGGTGGCAAAGCTCCTCATGTGTGAGCTGAGATTTCACGGCCTGGTGTGAGCCTGTAGGCTTTTATGATCAGGTCCCAGTTGAGATATAAAACTCAAGGAGGGGAAGGCTGGAGCAGGAGAGGTAGACGAGCCCTGGCTTGACTGGGGAGAGACAGGGCCAGGTCCTCAGGAGGCAGGGGAGTGTCCCAGGTACTCAAAGATAAGGGGTTTGTAGATAAGAAATTACCAGGTCAACCAGGAGCAGGAAGTTGGCCTCTGCCCCAGCTTGGGGCCCACCACACTACACTGTTTATAACCTCCCCCCCTCGTCCCCAGGCCCATGAAGCTTCTGTATCTCTGCAATGTTTCATAATGGTCACAAGACCATGTGTGTTCATAGAATGATTGTCCCTCATGGTAACAGTGCTGTCTGGACAGTGCGTTATAATAACAGATTGAACCAGATATTTCCAGTTGATTTGCAATTCCCAGGCAGTGTGGGAAGCTGCGTGAAGTCTTTCATGCTTGTCTGTTAAAGTAAGAGTTGGAGGTATGTGGCTCCCAAAAGATTGTCCTTTTGCAATGAACTCAATGTTGTGAATGTAGAATGCATGGACTTCCAGGAATTTCAAAGAGCCAAAAATAACCTAGCAGAGCTTTATCCGTCCTTGTGTACCTTCCACAGCCGGGATATCTGTGACCTGAGTATCAGAGGGTGAATTAGGAGTTCAGATCACAGTGAAAGTCCCATATCAACTAGTGAAAAGTCAACAGAACATTTATTGAGCACCTACTCTGTGCAAGGCTCTGTGAAGGATGTAAATAAGTAGCACAGTCTTCCCCTCCAGGCATTTTCAGTCACAGTGGCAAAGACACACATCGTTCTGCAGGGAGAATGAATGAGACCGAATGTAAAGGTCCAGTGAGTAGTGTAGGGGTTATTCCTGTAGTTCGTAGAATCTTACTGAACCCTTATTTTGTGGCAGGTATTGAGCTCTTTGTGTGGACTGTGTGGATGACAATGTATTGGTAGTGACGGTCTGAGGTGAAACAAGCAGAGAGGGTCATGGGAATGGGGTGTTTGTGGATGCACTGGGCATGTGGAGTAGCACCCATGGCTGCTGTGGAAGTCGAGGAGGGCTTCTCAGAGGAGAGAGCCCTGAGCTGAGAGATCAAGGTTGAGTAGGTTGCAAGTTCAGAGGCCGGTGGGGTGCGGAGTGAGGCAGAGTGATAAGAGAAACTTGTGGAAGGAGGCACTACTGGAGCTAATAATTGAGGTCCAGAAAAGCAGGAGGATGAAAGGCACACCTGGTGAGGAGCTGGTGTGAATGAATCAGTTATCACCGTGTAACAATCTACCACAAATCGTGATGGCTTAAGACAACAAAGATCTATTATTTTCCATTGTTCTGTGGGTCAGAAACTCAGGTAGGGCTTGGCTTGGTGGTTCTTCTGCTTTATTTAATGTTGAGTCACCCACGTGGCTGCAATCAGCTGGCATTGGGCCTGGCTGGGCGGAAGGTCCAGGAAGATTTCAGTCACATGTCTGATGCTCAGGATTCCTCCATTGGCCATTCTCTCCACGTGGCTACCTTGGGCTTCGTCACAGCATGGTGGTCTGAGGGTGGTCAGGTTTATTCCACATAACTGGCAATAAGCGAAGGTGGAAGCTGCTGGGCCTCTTCCAGGCTTGGCCGAGAGGGGGCGTGGTGTCACTTCTGCCACACTGTGTTGGTCAAAGCAAGTTAGCCCTTGAAGGGTGATGGGGCTTGTATGTGTCAGGAGGGAGGGCATATTAACGACAGTCCTCATACCTCCCAATGTGAGCAAAGGACCAGGGCGGAGGATGCATAATGTAGTGTATGCAGTAGCCAGAGACCTGTTTGCTGGACCAGGGACACAGACTGTTCCCACTCAGTCCACTGCGCCGCTCACAGATCTCACTTTTTTCTTCAGAAGCGTCTCTAATGGGGCTGAATTATCCAGGAGGCAGCCCGTGGGGGTGGGGGTGGGGGTGGGGGGGTGGGGACTAGGGCAGACCGAGGGGCTTCAGCCGATGTTCAGATAGATTCAAGTCTCCTTCTCGTCTCTCTGTTGGTGTAGATGTTTGCTTATTTTTGGGACAAAAGGTCCATGGCTTTCATCCAGTACTTGGACACATGCCTAACTTTCAAAAGGTAAAGAATCACTGTATTTTCATCACTGCCTCACCTTCAGCTCAGCTCGGCTCAGCGGTTTCTGTGCCTCTACCCATTCATTCACTCAACAAATGCTTCCTGAGCGTGTCATAGTGCTGAAGTTTCAGCCCTCGGGGATCCTACCCTGCAGTTGGAAAGACAGGCAATGCACAGACCTGCAAATAAAGATCTGATTCCAGCCAGCAATCAGTGGGTGAGGAAAGATACAACAGAGTAAGACGTTAGAGACTGGGGACAACTATTTTAAGTGACTGGTGGGGAGAGCTGCTCAGTGCATATGACATTTGAGCAGATATATGAATAAAATGAAGGGCAAGCCCTGCAGAAATCTGTGGGACAACTGTTCCCAGTGTGGGGGGACGGCGTGTTCAAAGGTCCTGAGGCAGGAATGAGTTTGCCCTTTTTGAAAACTCAGAATGCCAATTTGCTCAAGTCTGTGAGCGAGGGGGAAGGTCCTAGACAGAGAGGTCAAAGAGGAGATAGGAACTAGATCACAGAGGATTTTATAGGCTCTGGTAAAGGATTTGGATTTTAAGTACAATGACAAACTATCGGAGGATTTTGAGCCAGGAAGTGATTATTTCCCAGATCCGCAATCCCATCTAAACTCACATTTCCTCTGTAACTTTGGGCAAGTTATTTATCTACCTCATGCCTCACTTCCTGCATCATTAATTGGAAATAATAAAAATACCTCAAAAAGTTGTTGTGAAGATTAATACTCCTTAGTAGTGGAATATTAAATAGTCCTTGGTAATCACTCAATGAATATTACCTATTATTTTAATCCTCCGTCCTCTCTAATGGATGTTCGGTCTGCTGCTGGCTGAACTTTTCTCCCTTCCTCTTTCTGCAAAGCCGAGGCCTCCAGCCTCAGAGGAGTGAGCAGGCCTGTCCGCAGCAGATCTGGGATGGCAGCTGGGGGTGTCAGGCTCTTGGCTGCTCTAGATAGCCAGAGGGCATTTTCTCCCTCTCTCCCTTTCGTTTTCTTCTTCTATAGACTGTGCATCAGGTAGTGTAAAAAGCCTAGAAATCTTCCCTCCCTAGCATTCAGGATTCACGTTCAAATATTCTTGTTACTGAGAAGCTTCCCACTCAGGGATTCGTTAGGTTCTAAAGCACAAGGAGGTTCCTTCATGCTTTGTTCTTCTGTCCGACCACCTGTAAGGGTTCGGCCCTCTGGCTGGAGACAGTCACCCCTGTTTCCACAGATGGGCCTGGGCACCGCTACTTCACACCTTCTCACCAGCACCCTTTCCCTTCCCTTTAGTGGCATCTTGTCCTCAAGCTGCCCAGTTTCACCTTTCCTGAAGTCAGTCAGGTAGGGAGTCTCCCTGCTGCCAGTAGCTCCAATGTCTGTCCCCAGATGAGCATGAAACACAGAGTCTACTTTCTGCCTGGGCCCAGGGCCATCCCGGCCTGCGCCGCAAGCATCTGCAACACCGAGACTGGCACAGCCTTTGACAGCGGCACATGCCCGCCTCCTCCTCGTCTGATGGAGACGCTGAGCCTGGCTGACTCGAGCATTTGCACTGTTCCTCTTACAGTTGGGAGAGAAGGGGAGTTCCTGACGTTGAGAAACCTGGGACTCCACCAGAGCTGGTGGGCAGGCGACGCATGTTTCTGTGCATCAGGGAAGCTCTTTCCCTACGGCACGGTTCCAAGAAGGGGACAGCCTGCCCAGATGCCACAATATTGTTTCAACACCATCTCTTGACAACAACATTACTTCCTTTTCCCATCGCCCACCTCTTCCTCTTGCTCATGTCTTAGGGCAACTTCTCATACTACTTCAATTATTTTAATAATGTTTTGTTTAGGAGTGTTTCAGATTTAAGAATCCCTTCAATATAAAGTTGCTTAATTTAAGATGTGCTGTAAGACTGAAAAAAGCACAGGTTTTAAAAATAAGTATCTAACCATAAAGCCTGGTGAGGGAAGAATGGTCTGATGAAAGTATTATGGTGATTTTTGACTTCAACTCAAAATTGGCTGAGTTTGGGGCCAGTTTAGGGCTAAGACAGCGTGATGGACTGGGCCTTTTGTGAACATATAAAGGCTAAATAAACAGCACACACTCAGACCACACTGACCCCAGACAACACAGCCTTTGACCGTGCGGGCATTTAGTTTTTTGTTTGTTTGATTTTATCCTCACCCAAGGCCCTTTTTTTTTTTCATTGTTTTTAGAGAGAGAGAGGAAGGGAGAAAGGAAGGGAAAGAGAGAGAGAGAAGCATTGATGCCAGAGAGAAGCATCCATTGGCTGCCTCCCGTATGTGCTGGGACTGGGAATCATACATGCCCAGACCAGGGCTTGAACCAGCAACCACACTGGCCAGGGCTCTTTATCCCCTAATCTTCACCCAAAAATATGTTTATTGATTTTAGAGAGAGAGGAAGGGAGAGAGAGAAACTTTGATGTGAGAGACAAACAGCAATTGGTTGCCTCCTGTAGGAGCCCCAACGAGGGAACGAACCGGCAACCTATTGGTGCATGAACGGACATTCCAGCTAACTGACCGCCCAGCCAGGGCAGCATCTGGTTTCTGTAATGATCTTTAGTTGGTATAAATAGCAGCTGCTTTTCTCCATCCTAACCTTGAGTTTAGAAGTGCGGTGTTCTGGGGCCTGAGCTCTCCTACAGCTGCATGCAAAATCCTCTGGGAGCTTGGAATAAGAACTCCTGGGCTCACTCGGGAGATTCCTGTTCAACAGGGATGAGGTGAGACCCAGGAATTTGTAATTAAATTTGTGATAAATTTGTAATTATAACAATAAACCTGTAGCTCTGGTCCTGGAAGGGGAAGGCAGGCCACCTCGGAGGCAGTAGGAGACAACTGCCCAGGACAAGCTGTGCCCGGAAAGAAGGGCAGGCAGGGGGGCAGGAAGGTGGTAAGGAGAGAATAAAACCACCGACTTTGTCACCTGCCACCAACCAAAGGGTGACCGCGCGTGTGCTAGTCCGCTTACGGACTTTGTTCTGTTCCTTATCGCTCTGTCTCTCCTTACGTCTTGATTATTGAAGCTTCGCAGTGGGTCTGAAAATTGGGAAGCATAGATCCTCTCTACCTTTCCATAGAAATTTTAGAATCAGCTTGTGAATTTCTGCCAGAAAAGAGATTCCCTAGTGTGCTGATACAGGTGAGACCCCTTCTCTGAGACTCAGAGAAATACTTTTCATCTCAAAGGTTTTGCCACAGAGTTTAACACACACAAATACACCTGTATCTGTATTTCAGTGTTGTACTTTTTAGAAATGTAGACCCATTTTCCCTCTTTAGCCCAGTTCCTTCCGATTTCCATGTGGGATCCTTTGGACTCACGTTCTTGGCTCCGCCCACTTGAGGAAGAGTCAATATGGGCCCTTCTGTGCCGTAACCAACACAGCGCCACCTTGTGCCAGCGGGAGGGCTTTTCCCCTCTTTGTTCAACCAAAGCCAGGTCCGCGTTTAGGCTGCCATTTGCTCAGAGTAGAACCATTCCAGTGAATACACGTTTTCCCTCCCTGTGTTGTCAGGGGAACAATTCAGGTTTTCTGTCAGTTGTTTCTTTATTGTACCTACATGTCCTCCATTTGGGGGCATGCCACCTGGCCTGCTCTCCCCTTAGCCTTCCTGCAGGGAAGACAAGTGACTTTCCTCAACCAGCCATTTTCTGATAGCCCACTCTGTGCCGGCTCAGGACAGGAGCCACATTCCTCTGAACTTCCTGACGCACAGGCGATTGTGCCACCTCAGTCTGTGGTGGCTTGGGCCTATTCCCAGGAACCGAGCTTTGCTGCATAATGTGGTAATTGGCTCTGAGAACATCGTGCATCCATCCAGTTAGCTGCCTTTTCTCAGCATTTTGATGGATTTTTTTTTAAGCCAGAAAGAAGTCTTGATTGACATCTTTAAATACTTGTGTAGTTGCAGCATTTGGCCTGTAGACACCTCCTCTGGATGCCAGGCAAATCAGATTTCACCTGGGCCAGACTTCTGATGAGTTGCACGGCGTTCTACCATCAGGGATGGGCCCTCGCACCTGTCACTTCATCTGATTGGCACTGAATTCTGCCTGGGTGACAGGAAGCACTGCAGGGCAGCCTGTGTGATGCAGGGTGTGGATAACGCAGGGGGTTACAGTGGCTTTCCCACAGCCAGGCCTCCAACACAGACGCTAACGTCCAAGACCAGTGTCTGCCCCACGGCCCCTTGTTCCGTGCCGAGGCACCACTGAGGTACCAGGAACCTGCTGAGGAGCCTTAATTTTTGCAACTTAGACCCACCTGGCAGCTGGCCTGCCTCCAGGGGTCATGAGCGGCTGCCGGAGGAGACAGACACCCCAGGCTCCTGTCACCAGAGACATTAATTGCCTGGGCCAGACTTGTCGTCTTAGCACATCGGCCTCATGGACTTTGGGGAATTTTTAAAGGCAGGTCTTTATTTTAGTAAAGTGGAAATTGGCTTTTAATAAGAACTTTAAAGGACAAGGAGTGTCTTTTATTACACGAGTGTCAAGTCCTTCCATGGTAAGCCTGTGGTCCTGCCTGGCCTGCTCCCGGAGGTACACGGCCACCCATCAGCATCAGGACGGTGCCATGGGGCAGGTTCCCAGACCAAGAGCCAGGACTCGGTCCATTCCTCACCGCTCCTCACGCAGTAATGCACGCACAGCAACACTTGGCTCTTAGGATCTCAATTCAAATGGTCAGTCTCTGAATTAGAAACACATGTTCAGTTCAGAAAGACGCTGACTGCCAGAGTTATCTTTCCAGAATGAGCAAAATGCTGTCTAGTCTCTGTTTCAACTTTGTAATAACCGTGTGCCTCAGGAGTACTGTGCGATGCTGCAGCGCGAGCAGGAGCGGGAGCAGGAGTGGGAGCTAGAGGGGCTGGGCTAGGGCTCCGTCCAGGTCCAGGGCGGCGTTCTCATCACCATCTTTGCTGTGATGTGACGGGCAGTTTGGAGCATTCAGCTCTCACAGCACTCGTGGACGGACTCCTCAAGGAGATTAGTGGAGAATATTTGGCCCAAGCAGTATATTTGTCCATTCTTTTCCCTCTGCCTCCTACTTGGTATGATGCGCCTGGGTGTTGTGGGAGTGATGACTAAAAAGCGCAAACTACCACCGTCTCTGTGTGCCAGCCTTGCCCTAATACCGGGGACCTCACCCTCCGGGCCATGGACCCATATGGACCTGTGGCCTGCTAGGAACCAGGGTGCACAGCAGGAGGTGAGCTTGAATGCAATGTGCTTGAATCAGCCCGAAACCATCCTCCCCCAGCCCGTTCGCTGGAAAAATTGTCTTTCCCAAAACCAATCCCTGGTGCCAGAAAGATTGGGGACTGCTGCCCTAACAGGACCCCAGAGTGGCAGTTATTGGCAAAATTAGGGTGCTAATTGAATGGCTGGCAGGAATTCGGGGGTGGCTTATAGGACGTGACATACTTCCAGCCTCCTTCCATGCCCTGTGCCTAGCCCTGGGGGTGAAAGGTCATTAAAATGTGTCCTCAAGTGCACATTACCCAGCAAGAGAAGAAAGATAATAAGTTGAAAGGTCCCCTAGAGGCCCAAAGAGCTTTGTGTTTCAGAGACAGGATTGTTCAAGCCCTATTGGGCAGATCCAGGATGGCTTCATGGAGGAGGTGGTGTCTGAGCTGGGTCTTCAAGGATGACTGTGTTTCTCTTGGCAAGGGCACCAGAAGAGGCCTTTAGAGAGCGTGAACAATGAAAGCAAAGGCACAAAGAAATGAAGCTCGGATGCGAGCCAGACACCACTGAGGTACTAAAGCCTGCAGGAGGAGATGGAGCCAGTGGTGGGGACTTTGGTGTCAGAAAAGATTTGATTTGATTTGATTTGACGAGCAGTGGAAAACAATGGAAGATTTTTGAGCAGGGAAAAGATGACTAGAATGTTTTCTAAAGAGCATTGTGCTAAGGTATGGAAGAAGGAGCCAAAAATATTTCAGAATTAGAATCAGCTGGACTTAGCAACAGATCTCTGTGTATGTGTGTGTGTGTGTGTGAGAGAGAGAGAGACAGAGAGACAGAGAGACAGAGAGAGGAGGGGGGACAGGGAGGAGGAAAATATGACTCTGAGTGCCAGGGTGAGGTAACCAGGAGAATGCCAGTGGATTTCAGAGAGAGAGTTGGTTGGAGGGTTTGTTGAACAGAGGTCAGAGAAAAAGGACCAGTTTGAGGGGCCGGACTTTGCTATTTCAAGGTACTTTGCTGACTGTGATTCACTGAGGGCTGTAGGACTGAGGAAAAGTATTTTTTATTTAAATTTTGGATGGAGACACCTAAACTTGGGGTTAAAGGAAAAACTTTGGGGGAGGAAGGAAAGAGGGATGAGCGGAAAGGAGTGGTGTTGGATGGAGCAGCTCCTGGTAGAGCAGGGAGGTGGGTGCTGGGGGCTCCGGTAGAGCGGTGCCCTGGAGGGAAGGACACTCCCGAACCTGGGAACAGAGAGAGGAGGACAGAGGGGACAGAGAAGAAATAGACTTAAGCATGCCTGGAAGGGATAGGGTAGAAATGTGCCCTTGGTGAGTGTCTTCTACAGTTAGATTTTATAAAAATAAGAAAAATAGTCCTGAGAAGCTTATAATGAATAGCAGCATCCCTGCCCCCCACGTCTCCCCATCACCTTTCTCAGTCTCGGTGGGCAAGGGGGTGGCAGCCACGTGCAACTGTTTCAGACCTTTTTCCTCCTTGATATTTGCCTCCATATTTCTACATTGATGTATCAGCCTCAGACATCTCTCGACATAGATACTTTAGGTAGTATTTAGACATTATATAGCTTATCTTTTTAGCAGCTATAATGAGGCTCTATAATGAGGCTTTCCCTTGTCTCTCCCTGCTTCCCCTTGTCCCTCTCCCAACAGTCACATCACAGAAATCAAGACAATTGCTTGTGCTCTCGTGAGCTAAACAACCGATAACAGCTAAAGATGACTGTTTGCTTTTTGTTTTGCTTTTCACTGAATTGTAGTAGTGTTGCGTATTATTTGCTAGATTTTATGTGTCCATTTTGGATTCTTCTTACCCTTTAATACCCTCCTAATACAATTTTCCACAGCATAAAATGTGTCATACATGTAGACTCCGTGTTTTAAAATGAGCCACCTCCCTCCTGGAGCTTGCTCTCGTCCTGACCCAGTCTGGACTGCTCGCTCCCTGCACTTGCTGTAAGGCTTCCAATCCGAAACTTCCCTCAATACCATCCTAGAAACTCTTTGAACCTCTTTCCTGTCTGAGACCTTACAAATTTTTTTCTTTCATGGTTTACTCCCTTTGTTCCAGTGAAATGTATTTTCCAATAGTTTATTTATTTATTATTTTTAAACATATTTTATTGATTATGCTATTACAGTTGTCCCATTTCCCCCCCTTTATTCCCCTCCGCCCTGTACACCCCCTCCCACCGCATTCCCCCCCTTTAGTTCATGTCCATGGGTCATACATATAAGTTCCTTGTCTACTACATTTCCTATACTGTTCTTACCCTCCCCCTGTCTATTTTCTACCTACCATTTATGCTACTTATTCTCTGTATCTTTTCCCCCTCTTTCCCCCTCCCACTCCCCTGTTGATAACCTTCCATGTGATCTCCATTTTTTCTGATTCTGTTCCTGTTCTAGTTGTTTGCTTAGTTTGTTTTTGTTTTAGGTCTGCTTGTTGATAGTTGTGAGTTTGTTGTCATTTTACTGTTCATATTTTTGGTCTTATTTTTCTTAGATAAATCCCTTTAACATTTCATATAATAAGGGCTTGGTGATGATGAACTCCTTTAACTTGACCTTGTCTGGGAAGCACTTTATCTGCCCTTCCATTCTAAATGATAGCTTTGCCGGATAGAGTCATCTTGGATGTAGGTCCTTGCCTTTCATGACTTCGAATACTTCTTTCCAGCCCCTTCTTGCTTGTAACGTTTCTTTTGAGAAATCAGCTGATAATCTTATGGGAACTCCTTGGTAGGTAACTCTTTCCTTTTCTCTTGCTGCTTTTGAGATTCTCTCTTTATCTTTAATCTTGAGTAATTAATTATGATGTCTCTTGGTGTGTGCTTCCTTGGGACCAACTTCTTTGGGACTCTCTGAGCTTCCAGGACTTCCTGGAAGTCTATTTCCTTTGCCAGATTGGGGAAGTTCTCCTTCATTATTTGTTCAAGTAAGGTTTCGATTTCTTGCTCTTTCTCTCTTCCTGGCATTCCTATGATTCAGATGTTGGAATGTTTAAAATTGCCCTGGAGGTTCCTAAGCCTCCTCATTTTTCTGAATTCTTGTTTCTTCATTCTGTTCTGGTTGAATGTTAATTTCTTCCTTCTTCTCCAGACTGTTGATTTGAGCCCTGGTTTCCTTCCTGTCACTGTTGGTTCCCTGTACATTTTCCTTTATTTCACTTTGCATAGCCTTCACTTTTTCCTCTATTTTGTGACCATATTTAACCATTTCTATGAGCATCCTCATTACTAGTTTTTTGAACTCTGCATCTGATAGGTTGGCTATCTCTTTGTTGCTTAGTTGTATTTTTTCTGGAGCTTTGATCTATCTGTTCTTTCATTTAAGCCATCTTTTTTTTTTTTTTTTTTTTGTCTTGGGTGTCCTGATATGTTGTATGGGCGGAGCCTTAAGTATTTGCCAGGGAGGGACAACCCATTTTGCTGCATTGCGGTGCTGTATGTGGGAGAGGGATCCGAGAAGAAACAATGCTATTTGTTTAGCTCTCTGCTGGTTTTCAGTCACTTCCCCTGCTACCCACAAGCAAATTGGGCCCTTCTGGTGCTGATCCCAGAGTGGGTGATTTTGTGTACATTCTAGGACCCTGTGGGTCTCTCCAATGGACTCTCCTGTGAGGCTGGGAGTTTCTCCCACTGCTGCAATCCCCACAGGTTTTTACAGCTGGAGGTTTTGAGGCTTTATTTCCCCACAGTGGAACCCTGGATTACATGGTCTGTCTTGCTCCCCAGTTGTTCTTCCTGGTTTATCCACTCGCAAATGTGGGACCGCCTAGGTCTGCCACCCACCACCTCACCTGGTCTGCCCGTCTCCACCTTGCCACAAGTCCTCTCCACCCAGCCGCCTGTCTCCGCCTCTTTTACTGGTCTGGATGAATGTTTCTTCTTTAATTCCTTGGTTGTCAGACTTCCATTCAGTTTGATTTTCTGTCTGTTCTGGTTGTTTTTCTGTTTTTAAATTTGTCGTTGTCCTTTTGGTTGCGCAATGAGGCACAGTGTATCTACCTATGTCTCCCTTTGGCCAGAAGTCTTAAGAAGATCCTTTTTATACCAATCTTTTCTTGCATCTTGGATGGTGACTTCTGTTTCTCAGAAGGATAACATGTTTATTTCTTGCATTGTCTCTTTCTTCAGAGTTCCTTTTCACTAGTTGGTTGGATGATTTGTCTTGGTTTTGTCTTTCATATTAGAGGCTTTCCTTGCACTTCAGGTGATCTTGACTGTGTTCACATTTAAAGGTGAGGCAGAGATAGGGTTTCGTGCCTATGGGCTTCACTATGGAGTCATTTAAAAAAAACCTTCACCCAATAACGTTTAGTAATTTTAGAGAGAGAGGGAGGAAGGGAGGGAGGGAGGGAGGGAAGGAGACAGAGAAAAATATCAAGGTCAGAATCATTGATTGGCTACCTCCTGTATGCACCCCAACTGGGGACCGAACCTGCAACCTAGGTATGTGCCCTGACCAGGAATCAAACCCACAAAACCCACAAACTTTTGATGCTCCAACCAACTAAGCCACCCAGGCAAGGCTATGGAGTCTGTTGGAAGGTTCCTCCTGTCACTGACCTGTGGTAATAAATAAGTGTCTTGGAAGCTGAGCAGGGAAAAGGGGCTGGGAGTCTCCTAACTTAGTGTGCAGACTGACTTAGTGTTTTCAGACTGTTCTTTGTCTTCCACTGTGGCTGGTGTTCCCATGTCTGGAATCCGTCTGCCTGTTTCTCCGTCTAACCCAGCCCTTCTCAACCAGTATTCCAAAGACAATTAGGCCTGATCCATTCCACTGATTGGCATGAATTAACTTCTCTGCATCTAGAATGGTATTAGCTCTGTACCAACCTTGGGAGAATTGAGAAAGTAATCAATCAAAAAGTGATCACTGATCCACTCATCCTTTGCCAGGGTTAATTCTCTCATGGAGCACTGGTCAGAAAATGCTATTTGAGAAATTATCTCCCTTTGGGGTGGAGGTGGACGAGCAGCCTGGCTCTGTGGGTGGAGGGGAGTATGTGTTTGATATGCTGTAATTACCTTAGTGAGTTTTAAATCAAAACTAGACAGTGCGTCAAAATGCAATCACTGATTTTGCCAGGACATTATTCTACAGCTTGGAACCTGGGCATTGCAAGCACCATAGGGGCCTGAGGAGTAGGGGTTGACTTTTGAGGGTGGTATCCGGCCAGTTCCGGTTATTTTTAGATGCCTCGTGGGCCTCTACAGGAAGGCTAGTTCCAGGAACGTCCGCACTGAGGAGAGGGCGGCAGTTTCCTGGCTGTGTCACAGTGCCATCCCAAGGGGACAGGAAAGTGTGAATCAGAAGGTTCCTCTGGTGGAAACCCCCTCAGCTGGTGATTTAAGGATGTGGTGAGAGGCCAGGGGTGTTGCTGCTCCTGTGGCGTTTGCTCTTGCTGTAGAAGTGGCCCCGGCTCCTGGGCACCTGCTTGGGTTGCCTTGGCATCTGTACCCAGGAGGCCCTCAGCTTGTGAAGCCATCCACAGTGACCCCAAAACTAGCTTGTTTAAATGTGAGGTCACCTGTGGCAATAGTAATTTCTTTCAGTAATTTGTGGTTACATCTATGCCATCATTACGCAGTGAAATCGGGAGAGTTTGGGTGCTGGAGCCAAGAGTGGTGCCGTTTTGGAGAGTGCAGCCATCATGTAGGGAGGCCGGAAATCCCCCTCCCTGGGCAGGGCGCCTTCCACTTGCCTTCTCAGCGGCTCCCAGGCCACCTGAGGGCAGCTTGACGGGCAGTTCCTTCCAAAGCTGCAAGGCAGGCTGTCCCCATACAGTGGTGGCTGCTCCTGCACTGACACGGTGCCCGTGACTTTGTTGGTGTAGGTACAAGGACAGCCTCCCAAGTGCACGCCTTCAGTATCACACAGGGGCTGTGGCTGAGCCGTCAAGCCTGAGGTTTTTAACTCTGTGTATTTCTTTCCACTTTCCAAATGCTCAGCGGAGGAGCCCTCAGAAGCACCCCCACCTCCACCCCGCGGGAAGGCCCCACAAGCTCCCAAGAAGCCCCCACAGCTGGCAGAGGTCCCTACGGAGCCATCTCATCCCCTGCCACTGACCCCTCCACCACTGCCAAGGCCCAGTGCTCCCCCACCTCCTGACGGCCCTGGACAACAACTGCACACGGGCCAGCAGCCTGTTCTGCCCAAGAGACCCCAACAGCCACTGCCCCCGCCAGTGTGGCCTGGCCGGACAGGCCTGCCCGGCTCCACTGGGGACTTTATGGAGACTGGCGAGGCTGGGCCTCCAGGGAGGATGGGCATGTCAGGGAGGGGCCTGCCTCACGGGGTGGACGGCCAGTCTGGGCAGGTGCCCATCCCCAGAACAGAAGGCTTCGCAGGAGCACCAGGTGAGACTACATGGAGGCGCTGTCTCAGCCTCAGGGGTCTGCTGCAGGGGCTTTGTGGGTTCAGGGTTCAACCTTCATGGTGCAAGGTCCAAAACTTAGTTCTCTAAAGGTGCTGACATCCTGAGAGACCAGTTCATGCTAATTGAACCCCCAGAGCCTGTCGCACCCGAGGGTCAGTGCAACAAATTATACTTAGGTTGCCCCACGGGCTGAAATACCTAGGCCCCAGAGGAAGCTCACCGATCTTCCCAGCAGGAAGTGTACCTGGGAAACGAAAGGTGTACTGGGAGCTTGTATAGCAGCAGAGATGGCCACACATCAGAGTGGAGAAGCTGGAAGGTTCTGGATCAAATCCCAGTGCTGTCATTACAAGCATTGGGACCTGAGCCAGCCTCCTAACCTGAGGTTCAGCTCTGTCACCTGCAGAGTGAGGACAGTAGTAGCACCTCAGGGAGTCTGTGAGGAGGAGGGAGAAAGCCTAGTTCGATGCTTGGCTAGTAGGTGCCCCGTGAAAGTTATGTCAGCTCAGCTCCACTGGGGAGTGGGAGGGGCGGGGGATGCTGTTGGGTAGGGCAGGGGGGAGAAGGGAAAGAGAGTGAGCATTTGTGGGATCCCCCCACATCAATTTCTCACAGCTGTCCTGATGTCACTGTGAAGTTATTAGTTCTATTTACAGATGAGGAAACTGAGGCTCAAGGCTATGACATGTAAACAAATAATTTTCTAAGCAGTTTGTTTTCTATTAGTTTCATGTATCATGGATGATTATACACTGTTGGGCTATTGTCTGTCCATCCATGCATGCATCCATCCATCCAGCAATCTATCCATCCATCCATCCATGCATCCATCCATCCAGCAATCTATCCATCCATCCATCCATGCATCCATCCATCCAGCAATCTATCCATCATCTATCCATCCATGCATCCATCCATCCAGCAATCTATCCATCATCTATCCATGCATCCATCCATCCAGCAATCTATCCATCATCTATCCATCCATGCATCCATCCATCCAGCAATCTATCCATCATCTATCCATGCATCCATCCATCCAGCAATCTATCCATCCATCCATCCATGCATCCATCCATCCAGCAATCTATCCATCATCTATCCATGCATCCATCCATCCAGCAATCTATCCATCCATCCATCCATGCATCCATCCATCCAGCAATCTATCCATCCATCCATCCATGCATCCATCCATCCAGCAATCTATCCATCCATCCATCCATGCATCCATCCATCCAGCAATCTATCCATCCATCCATCCATGCATCCATCCATCCAGCAATCTATCCATCATCTATCCATGCATCCATCCATCCAGCAATCTATCCATCCATCCATCCATGCATCCATCCATCCAGCAATCTATCCATCATCTATCCATGCATCCATCCATCCAGCAATCTATCCATCCATCCATGCATCCATCCATCCAGCAATCTATCCATCCATCCATCCATGCATCCATCCATCCTTCAATCTATCCATCCATCCATCCATGCATCCATCCATTCATGCACCCAGCAATCTGCCCACCCACCCACCCATCCATGCATCCATGTAACAAGCACTGCATCCAGCCTGCTGGAGGTGAAGCCTGTGAACAGACAAAGCCCCTCGAGGGCAGGCATGGGAGTCGGCAGCTGTGAGTCTATTCAGTCTGTGGACTTCTCCGCCCTGGCTTGATTGAGAAGCCCCAGTGCCTCATCTTTTCCTCATACACTCTCATCCAACTACCCTCAGGGCATTCTTCCCTGTCCAGGGATAAGTGGGCTAGTGAGGAAGCAGGTCCGGCAGGTGCAGCTGTTTCTGGGGAGGTGGCTTGGAGTGGGTGCCCTTGCTCTATGTTATTTAAAGAAATAGCATGAGGGGCAGGGAAAGAGGGGATGTGAAAATGAGGTGCTGCTTAGGATTTTGTTTGATATTCCATCCCCATTTTGTTTTTCAGGATACCCCAAGTCACCTCCTATAGCCTCCCCAGGTAGGTCTGTCAGAGGACCAGAGCAGGAGGCCAGGTCTCCTTGGAAGCCTCTGCCCTGCGTGTCCTTCCTCCCTGCTTGGGGCCGTTAGCTCGGGTGGAGACTGGGCCCAGCCCTTCCCTGCCGCCAGCTGTGATCGCGGCCTGTGCTGATTGCAGTGGGTGAGCCCCTGCCAGGTTTGCTCCCCAGAGAGTGTCAGAGCCATGCCGAGGACGGAGTTTTCCCCTGGGCGTGATCCCAGCTCCTGGAGTTCCCTGAGAGGACCACTGGGTAGACCGCTCAGCCTGGTGTGGCCCTGAGCAGCTTCCTGGGGGTCCAGGTTTTATTGGTTCTTCAATAAGTAAGCCACTCCCAAGATTATTCCCAGTATCCACTCCTTGCCCCGCACCCACAAACACACACACAGTGTCTCTCACACACATCTGCTCCAGGCAAGGCCCTGTCCAACCGCCCAGGTCAGCTGCCCTCTCACTGCTGATCTGATAGAGCGGACTGGCTGGCTCTCGGATGGTTTGTGTCCTTGGGTGCTTTACCACTTGAAGGCAAAATAAAATGGTGAGGCTGCCTCTCGGGACAGGCACACAGGCCTCAGCTTCCTAGGCTGCAACCCTACTTACCTGTGAACACCCTCATCCTCTCTGTTCCAGGGGTTCCAGTGCCTTCTCTGGTGTCTTTCTCTGCGGGGCTCACCCAGAAGCCTTTCCCCAGTGATGCGGGTGTTGTCCTCTTTAACAAAGTGCTGGTCAATGATGGGGGCGTGTATGACCCCAGCACTGGTAAGTCTTGAGGGCCGTGCTATCTGGGGCCCTGGGTTGGGGGAGCCACACTTGAGGAGATGCCCCAGCAGCTGTGGGCACCCGAGGGGGCAATTGGCAATGTTGCTAGTCCCTGTTGTGGGTTTTTGTGAAGAGCTTGCAGGCTGCAGGTGGCTGGGTGTGCTGTGACATTTCCGGTCAGAGTAGCAGCCCTCGCCATGGGAATCGTTCATGTGACTGTAGGTGGTTAGAAAGGCTCTCCCAGCTGAAGCCACGGACAGGCTCCCTTTCTCAGTATGTCATCCTCACACCCCAGGACACGACAGGCCGGAGATGCTCTGCCTCCTTCAGGAAGAAGCCGTGGTTTAAGAACAGAAACAAAAAAGGGACGTGTCCTCCAGGAGGGTTGCCCTGCGTGTAGGGACTCCTGCTCTGAAAGAGAACCACCGTAGCTGCCTGGATCTGCTGGTGGCACCCGGGTTGTCCCTCAGCCCCGGAGAATAGTGGAGACAGAGGTCACCGTAGGAGACTGCTGCTCAGGCTTCCTCCTTCCCGCCAGCCCACACCTGAGCCTTGGCTTCTGTCCTCAGGGACAGACATGGCATCTGGTCTCTAGTGTAAAGGGAAGGCAAGTCAGTCAGGGTACCCACCACCTGGCCCATTGATGCTGCCCATTGGCAGCCCTGGGAGAAGAACAGCTCCAGGTGTGCCTGGCACCAGTCGGGGCAGAGCCCGAGGCAGGTGCTGAGGCCCCAAGCAGCCTGGGGGGTTCTGCTCTAAGGAACTCGGAGACCTCTGACAAGAGGCCAGTCTGTCAAGTGCTCCAGACTGTGGGGCCCACACAGGTCCTCCCAGGGGCTGCATGCGTATAATGGCTAGTGGATTTTCCGAAGACTATTGGGAGATGGAATTGAGTTCCTTCTGGGTAGTTTTTAGCCATCACCCTCATGTTTGCCCTGCCAGCAGGCTAAATCCCACCTGTTCTTAGGACAGTGCTAGGGAGCATAAAAGTCACGTGCAGAACCTGGAAAAGCGAACCCTGGGTCCTCCAGACTGGCTGGAGAGATGCTCACACCCTGCGTTTCTAAGCTGCTCCTGAGGCCCAGAGGCAGGCAGGCCAGGGTGTGAGTAGTGCCCCTTTGCTTTCAACTCAAATACAGCTTCCACCAGGGCCCTCATCCAGGCTGCCACGGTGGTGGGGATAGCTTGTCTACTCCGGCAGATCAAGGGATCTCTGCAAGCAGGAATGGCGACCCACGCTTCTCCCATGATGTCCAGCTCAGAAGATCTCTTCAGTTGAGCAGGTTTTCAGTAAAGGAAATGCTGGGTGACCCTGAGGGAACACAAAGGCCAGGTGCCCAGAGTGCTGGGGCCGGGTCTGTCCTCAGGGCCTAGGTACCTCAGGAGAGACTCCGGGAGCTTTAGCTTACTATTAAAAGCTAGGGAAGGGAGCCTGGTGGCCTGACATTTTTCGGGGCAGAGTGAAGACCCAGCCCCCAAGATTTCTTTCAGCTCTGGGACCTCCATTCTGTCAGCTCTTAACCTGTGATCCATGTTTCAAGTGTGTCCTCCCCAGAGCCCAGGAAAAGTGGCTGCTACTGGCAGCATTTCATGTGGGCTCTGACTCTTCTGGCTGTGGGCCACCTACAGCAGCTGTGCAATGGGTACATCTACAAACCTTACTTCCTCTTCCTCATGCCACCTCCACGCCTCCGACTACCACTGCCCCTGCTCTCCCAGGCCCAGTACCTGTGGATCTTTGGCAAAGTGAAAGTCAGCTGACTTCTACCGGTGAATGGATGACACCTGGATCACATTCCACGGGGGGAGAGCTGGTTGTGGTTTTCCCAGGGTTGTGGCAAGCTTTATGGGATTTGGGGGGGATCCTGCCTCCCCAGGAGGCAACTCAGGCATTTGTGGATATTGTGCCCAGCAGCCAAGCTGTGAGGCTTTTTCTGAATTGGCTTTGGGGTACTTTCAGTGGAGAAAATTCCTGAGGCAACCAGGATCTGGGTGGCTGCTGCCTCCCCACTGTATCTCAGCTGAGTGGGGAGCAGGCCAGGGCGGGGCCTCAGCCCTGCATCTTCACCCAGCACGGGCAGTGCACCTCGCACTGCAAAGGCTGGTGGATCCAGTGGCTGGAAGTGTCAGAAGGACTGAGCTCTCTTCCAACAAGGCCAGGTGGTTCTCTCTGCCCTGGGCACAACACTAGTTTCTCCTAGGGCTGCTCTGAGTGTAGGTGAGGTATATGAATTATACCAAGTGCTGGGGGTCTTGCAGTATTTGTCCTCTTCTGAATGTGACAAGCATTAGACAGGGGGGTCTTGCAATGAGACTGAGTCGGTGGCAGAGTGGTTTATGCTAAGTGGGGGGGGGTCATCTGGTGATTGTGGGTGGGCTCTCCGCCACGAGAATTAATGGGTACCTGTTGCAAAGGGCTGTGATGGTGTCACCTGAGCATGGATGTCTGCCTTCTTCCTCCCAGGGATCTTCACAGCTCCATACGACGGGCGCTACCTGATCACGGCCACCCTTACTCCTGAGAGGGATGCGTATGTGGAGGCTGTCCTGTCGGTGTCCAATGCCAGTGTGGCCCAGCTGCACACAGCTGGCTACAGGAGAGAATTCCTGGAGTATCACCAGCCCCATGGGGCCTTGCACACCTGCGGGGGCCCAGGAGCGTTCCACCTCATTGTGCACTTGAAGGCAGGGGATGGCGTCAACATCGTGGTGACTGGGGGCAGGTTGGCTCACACAGACTTTGACGAAATGTACTCCACATTTAGTGGGGTTTTCTTATACCCTTTCCTTTCCCACCTCTAGGGCAGTGGGAAAAGGTAAGGGGAGAATTGTGAGAACTGGAAAGTTTTAATATATTCACTTTACGTATGTAACTGGAGCACTGGTCTAGTTTTCTGTCGACATCCCACCACCTCTCTCTCTGGCTTTGGAGGCCACCACACCTTGAGATCCCAGCAGGCAGCAAGGAGTGAAACCGGTGGCCACCGACTTCTGTCACTCCCACAGGCCAGCTGAAGAGTTGGACACGCCCCTACCTATGAGCCAGGTTCTCCCCTGCATTTCCCAACTCCCATGTCTGCCTTTGCTCCAACGGGCCTGAGCTCGGCCTCCAAGGTGCTGCCCTGTAGGCCCAGGCTGTGGGATCATGTCCTGCTGACCGAGAAGGGGAGAGCTGCTGGACGCAGATCCGAGGCGGCGGGCTGGCCAAAACTGGTACCTGTGGCTACAGTCTTTACCAGAGAACAAGTCGTCACCAAATGTCTGTGTTTATTTATACTGCGTGCCGGAGAGAAGTTTAAACACTGAAGTGGCACGTGCCACCACACAAGACCTGGAGTTTACAGCTTGGGCTGTCCCAGGCTTGGCTAACCACTGCTCGCCCGGGCCTCTGCCCAGCCGTGAAGAGATCCGAGAGAGACTGTGTAGCTTGTTGGGCTCCTTGAATGACATGTACAATTTAGGTGCAAAGACAGGGAGTGTCAATAAAGATGTAAAACCACTGAAACACTTCAAGTTATTTAAATCTGGTTCCTTATGGATTGAGTGTTGTTGCTAAATAGCAAACTGTACAAGGGTAATTGATTTTTTTTAATGGCTATAGAAAGTAAGCTTGAATAAACTCATCACCATTTAACTTACCCCTCAGCATCCAAGATGTATGCTTTGTTCTTTTTTGCTGGTAAAGACAGACGGGATGTGCTCAGAGGGCAAGGCCCCCACGTGTGCCCTGCAGCTGAAGGGAGGGCCCCTCCAGGGGACGCTGAGAATTCCCATCTAATTAGCAGCTGCCCAAGCTAATGAGATTGCTCGCTGCCCAGATCACACAGATGTGGCTTTAAGAACTCGCGGGTTCCCAGGCAACAAGAGGCCCAACATAAAGTTGAGCACACACTGAAAGCTGAGATCATCTGAGAAAAGCAAGCGTCTTCCCTTGGAGAGCACGTTCTGTTCCCGGGAAGCCCAGGCATGTCACGCCCTCACCAGCAGCCGCAGGAACCTCTAGGCACACCAGACTTCAGCTCCAGGTGGTCTCTGCTCATCAGGTTGGTAAAATCTGCTGGTCAGCAAAGTGCCAGTAGGGGAGGCCAGTTCCCTGGAGCCCCAGGAAAGATATGGACCATAGACAAGTTTCCTTGGCCTGAATCAAGCCACCAAGTACTCTCATGCTGTAAAAATTGCTTTGAGTTTCCAGGGCTGCTTGCCAGTGAGATTATAGGGTGGCCCCCGACACTGCAGAGAGGAGCCTTTCCCTCACCTCCCACACCCAGCCAAGGCAGAAGTGACCAAGAACCTGAGGGTTTGCTGTTTCAGTATTTTGAAGTCTGGGCTTCTGTCCAGGAGTGCAGGGGAGAGTGGCATTCTCATCCCCTCTCTCCAGCTGGGGAGCTGGCTAAAGGTGGCTGTCAGAGTATCACTGGCTTCCTAGAAATGACTCATGGAAAAAACCCCAGCGAAATGGAGCACGTTCAGGAAAACCCAGTTGGCGCACACACGCTTTTGCCCTCTCTCCCCCACAACCTCTTGTAAAGACCTTACCCCGGTGCCAAAGGGGACAACTGTGCAATAGTCGGAAAGGCAGGGCTCTTCAGAGCAGTAACATTTGGTCCTCCCCTCTCTGTATTCTGACTCAGTCGCTGAAAGAAGGTGAATTGCAGCTTTGTGTGTCCAAGATATGCAAAGCAGACTAAGTCTAATTACAGCAGGTCAAGATGAACTAAGAGGAAAGCCAAATCGTGGTCCATTTAGGAGACAGCATCTTTCAAAAGGGAAAGGCTGAGAGAACGCAGGGTCACCTGAGCTGGAGACTGTGGGGGCTCTGGCGCAGCCCCTTCCAGAAAGCAACAGTCCTAAACGATGCGCCAGCGAGTGAGACGTATGAACCAGCCCTCGGACTTAATCGGGCCCAAGTTACTATTTCTGAAATAAAGAAGTGGTTGCTGAGGAAAAGCTCAGAGTACTTCTTAAGGTAAGCAGAGACAGGACTGGGACATTTTTCCCCCGCATGAAACTTTACAAATGGCCACATTTAAATGATCGAAGGAAACAAACAAACCCAGAATGATCCCAGCAATAAAAAATGCAAATCAATGCAAATTGCATTTGAAATTATTTCCATGTTAGCACATTAATGTAGCTTTCTCAATGACTAACTGTATTTCACAACTCATTTGTAGTTTGAAAGGATCGGGGTATTCTTGAATCAGACACCGAAGTCTGTGCTGGTACATTTGAAATGTGCCTCTGCCTACACCCACATCCACTTTCTAAACATTTATGTGTGTCTTCCCCACACTGTCCTATCAAAGGGAAGTAAAGGGAAGAACACATGCAAACCCCAAGGGGTGCAGAGTGCAGCAGAAGGAAGCTGCAGTTGAGACCAGCCTTCCGAGCGCAGGCATGGAGCCACGCTGCTCCCGCCTGAAGTGCGTGACCATCTGGGGCAAAAGCTATTGCGCCTTTATAATCAACCTCCCTGTCTGAGCTCTTCCTCTCTCTTCCCCAAAGTACACCCCCCACCCAAGAGTCCCGGTTCCCTCCCCCCAACCTCTCACCCAGCTTGGCATGGCAAAGAAGCATGGCATGAGAGCTCTCCATACTTGAAGGCACACTGTCAAGGAGGACTTCAGGGATTCGACATGTTCAGCATATGCTGCATCTGGCAGGGCCCAGCGATCCGCGGGGAAAAAAAGATGCTCATTTAAATAGTATGTGGGATGTGGTTTTTGATCCAAGTTCACTTTGACTCCCCTAAGCTGATGAAAACATCGGGATTGCTAAGTAGTGCTCACGCCAAGAAGGGTTTAAGGAAAGGTGGGATGGCTGTGAGCAGGGCCCCCCGGGAACCCTTACAGGGCTGAGGGGTGGCATGGGAACGGCCCAGAGGACTCCAGTGAGAACACACCAGAAATCACACATGCATGAATGAATCACTCCCTGGCATAACCTACAAAGGAAGAGGTTAGTCCCTGAGGGTGCAGCCTCACTTGTGGAGTCAGGTTTTATAAAAATAAGCACCAAAAAGAAGTCCTTTCTGTAGACATATTTAAGTGTCAGCAAAGAGCAAAATGCTAATTTATGGAAATTAACATCTTCTGGCAAGAGTACAGAGAAGAGGGTTTAAATATCCTCTGAAGGAAAAAGTCAAATGCATTCAGTTTACGTTTGTTTATTGTTGTAACATTTTGTTTTGAACATCAAACACTGCACCAAAATATGAGCCATTTATCTTAGGACAATGGTCTTTGCCATAACTAAGAGTACTGGACCGATGTTTACAATTAATTTATGACAACTTGAAACTTATTGGTGGCACTGCCGTCTAAAAATCAAATATTTTATCATAGAGTGTAATTATTAAACCAAAAGAACAAAGTTTTCCCCTCCCTTCCCCACCTTTGAATGAAAACACAGTCTTCACCTGGAAAGAGCACTTACTTGAAACAAAACCTCAATTTTTAGCTACTTTCATTAGACCCAGCATGCTCTAAAAAGGGAAAATAAGACTTCCTACAGTAAATATGATGATACTGAAAAGATGTTAAAATTCCCTGGAAAAGTCTGCTTTTACCAACTTGCGAAAAGAGAAAGAGTTGACTTCTTGTTTATCTTTCAAAGGTCTTGCCTGCACTTTCAAGAACACACTGTGGAAGAGCCGTGTGTGGTCTTACAGGCAAAAAGTATTGTACTTCCAGTCATCTACTGGCTGTTGTTCCTCAGCTGTTCTCCCTGTGACTGTTAGCAGCTTTCATTTCAGGACATCACAGTAGTTAAGTTTTTTGTTCTTCCAGTTGAAAACTATGCAGATGTGTTTCAGCACGGCAAATGTGGGGCGCAAACACACAGCTGCACGGCACGCTGTGGGCCCACACGTGCCTTTCCTAATGTCTCAGAGGACGTAGATGTCAGTGCCACAGCTACATGAGCTTTAACAGGCACATCGAGGCAGATGCTGAAGTCAGGTTGAGCTGGAAAGGAGGAAAGGGGCCAACCCATGGCCATTTCACCAGTGAAGCAACTGAGAGAATGACTCAGAGGAGCCCACTCTGCCTGCAGCCTACCCATGATTCATTCCATTCATCACCAAAAGCAGCGCGAGGCTCAGCTTCTTCATTCACTCACCATCATAAGAGTCTGTGTACAAACATACTCAAGGGCATCTCTCTTTCACAGAAAGAACACATCATTTGTACCAAATGGCAATGGGTTTTCAGCACAAACTTAATACTTTCATAACACTACAGCAATAGTAATCACCTACTTTTCAGCAAGAGGGGCTCCTTTAAATAAGGAAAAAGAATCATCAATTAGTGTAGTACCCACTGGATCAATCTGCAGTGAAGTGACAAAGTTGTGCTTACAGACAATGGGACAAAGGAATCAGCTGCCCTCAGTAGAGGGCTGGGAGACCCAGGCTCCCAGGTTGAACCTTCTAAGAAGGCCCATGTGTCCAGAGAAAAAGAAAGCTGTCTAGTCAAAAACTCTTTAAAGGACAATCTAAAAAGGACTACAGATGGTGGACATTGAGAGTTTTCATACTGCACATGTGTAAGGAGGCCCAACGAGGTTCAGATTAAGTACATCAAGCTTATGCTCTTCTAAAGCAAACACAGCGAGGACACACTGATTGCATCTATGAGATCAAGTAACTGCGTGGCCATTCTACTGGGAATTTAACTCAGTAACTGGGCAGAACTTCATACAAACATAACCTAGTTTTCCTAACCTACTGAACATAAATAAATTCATTAAACAATTGGACCTTGACCTATTTAAGGCGGGAAGGTCTGTACTGGACGAAGTGTGTGCCTTCATCACTGTTTCCGCATCCAACCGCACCAGGAGAAACAGCTGAGCTACATCAGGGACTTTCAAGTCTCCAATCTGGACAAATAACCACCCCCATTTCTCCATTAGTATTTTTTGGGTGGAGAAAACTAAAACAAGGAGAGCCCCCAGTACAAGCACGGGGAAAAACATGCGGAAATGAAAACCACCCTGAGTGGGGTGGTGCCTATACCTGCAGCTCCCACTCTGCTCTGGAACTCGGCTCACTGCTTTCTTACCCACAGAGGCCTACGGTCATTTTTGGTCCCCTGAAAGCCCCCTCTCTAACAGTTCTTTAGACTTTAGTATTGACTTGATTGTCAACACCCACCCTCATCTCTCAGGGCTCTCTCAGCTTATAGGACAGAAGCCTTCCCTGGTGCTGTCTGCGCAGACTCCAGCATGAGCTCACTACAACCAAGCAGAGAAACTGAGGGGCTGGCAGGACAGAGAAAAGGACCTTTCCCAGAGCCATCGCAAGTGCACAGCTGCATCTCCAAGGCCTTCCTGAAGCCAGAGCTCTCCTTTAACCTACTCCCACCGTTAGTCCTGTTCTTACAGACATCAAATATCCTCAAAATTGCTTCCTCTGGCTAGGTTCAAGACAGAAGGCGATGATCTAAGGGGCTTCGCCTCCCCAGGAGCCCACATCTGCAGGGCGTGGTGAGTGGCCCTGGGCTACTGCCCCAGCAGCCACCCTGTTTCGGCGTAGCAGGGAAGGAGCCCACAGAGGAAAATTGAGCAGGCAGTTTGAATCAACATCATTAACGGGACTCAAAGCAGTTCAGTGGACTCTGATCCCTTAATAAAGCCCTGGTTTTAAAGAGAAACACTTTGAATTGCCCAGTGGAAATTATAACACTTTACTTTGTGCAATATTTTGGTCCACTCTTAGTTCCTTTTTTCTTCCTTTTAAATTATGCAGTGGAAGGAACACCCAGCACACAACTTGACACAGAACGTGTGAGAGAACTGGCCGGTGACAGGAGCTCGGGCCTGCGACCTCAGGTCCGAGCTCCCCTCTCTTCTCCTGCTGGGGCACGGAGCTGCATGCAACCCTGCCAAGCTGGAAGGGTGAAGGAGATGGCAGTTCCTGCTCCAAGAGCTCTCCTTGTCCCTGCTGGTGCCTAGCTGTCAACACAAGTCTTGCCATGCGCCTGAGGCTAGGAGGGGAGCCCAGGGTCCTCTGTCCAGCAGAAGTGCTGCTCACCTTCCCCAACTGCAAGGTGAGAGACTGAGGACCTCCCGGAGGAGCTGTCTCAGGCTAGGTCGTCCAGGTCCACTTTGGGGATTGGATCTCGCCAGTAGCAGAAGGAGCTGAACTCCGGGCACGGAAAGGCAGAATTCTGTTCCTTATTGAGAAGTGGGAACACGTGCTCCACGAGTTCACTCAGTCTGTGATACCTAGGAGAAGGGATCAGGGAAGAAAAGCACAAACGGTTACTGTGAGGTTGATCTAAGAACACAAGACTGCAGGCTGTAAAGCTAGTTATTCAGACTCCTCAGATGGGTAGGATCAAAGACAGGTCTTCATTCCTTCCCAGGCGCAGACTTCCTCTTCCAGGTCTAGGAGAATCAGTGATCCCATAAATAGAGGAGAAAATACCCAGGAGAAGAGGAAAGCCTCCACAGGCAGGTGTAGTTCTGATACTCTGAGCAAGGCCTGATCTTTAGTGTCTGTCTGTCCCCAGTGTCACCCTGGCTGCAGGGCACTAGGCTGAGAAATGGAACCACACTTACGATGACTTGTTTCCTTTGGTCCTTTCTTGTATTAATTCACCCTTGGGGTTCACGGTGAATATTCTGCAGTCTGGAACTCCAACTTGTGTGTAAGCATAGACATCCTGGAGAAGAAAACATCAAGCAGGGTGATTATGGGGAGAAGAAATCAGGAGCTGCTTCTCCAGTCCCTTGTGAGCCACAACTGCACAAAGAGAAGACCATCAATGGAAAACATGCAGAGCCGGGCACTGTGGAGCTCTGCCACTGAAACTAATCTTTAGACAAACCCAAACAAAAAGTGGAGCCAAACTCAGAGAGTGCTGGGGGATGCAGGACACGTGAGCACCAAGGAGATGCTGGGAGTGCCCCAGAGCAAGAGCAAGAGGGGCCCCACTGCCTGCCAGAGGCGAGGAGGCAGCCCCTTCTGCACGTCTGGCACCTGAGGGCCCCTCCAAGGGGAGGCAGGTCAGAGAAGTGTTAATTAAGGGCGACCAGTCATGCCATGGTTCTGGGGCTGATCCAAGGCCACGACTTAGGACCACTTAGAAGATGAATCAGAACCACCTGAGGAAACAGGAATTGAAGACACAGAAACAAAGAGAAAGTGCCCTTCATCATAGACCAAGACTCTGGGGGCAGATCTTCATCAACAGCATCTCCCTGATTACTGTAAGAAATTTGAAACAGGTAAAGTGAAAACCTGTTTAGTAAAACAGGCATTCATTTTGCCTATAGAATTCACTTGAGAATCATAACATGGCTACATCCTAAAAGTGTTATATTCCTCTCAATTTTACACACCACATCGGAATGTGCAGCCTGAAGGAGACACTTACATTCGGACGGTTCCCAAAGGCAGCATAGAAGGGCTGCTTACATGGGGCAAACAGATTCTTGATATCATTTAAACATTCAATTTTGAACTTCTCTGGTTTCTTTTCTATCACTTCCCTAGGGGGGAGGAAAAGAATCACATACAGTCACCAAATTGAAAATGGCAGTCCTCACTGATGTATAGTCCTGAAAAATTTAAGTGCTCACAACCACCCAATTTTTAAAATCCTTAGTACCTAGTATCTTTCTTTCCCCTTCTCTCCCAGTGAATCTGATGGCTAAGAAAATATGATGGGGTTTGGGGAAAGAGAAAATGACCACTTCTGGAATTTGACTTTCTTTGGCCACACCTGATGCAGACCAGGTGAGCTGTGACTTAGAATGCTAGGGGGGAGCCAAAGATACGACAAAGAGCCCTGAAACAAGATACGAAGCCTTCCAAGGAGCCTGACACCCACCCTCACACACAGGCCATTCAGGCCACAGCACCCCCTCCCAGGCACTCAGGAGGGCTGCCTGCTGGAAGGTACCTGTGGAAGGCGGAGAACAAGCTGCTGGGAGACAGCATCAAAGGGCCCCGGGGCAAGATTGTGCCCTTGTCATTGACCCAGTGCAGGTAACCACGGGTCATGTCGGCCATGCCAATGGCACGAGCAGAGCAGTACAGAAACTTGTAGCCATTCCTGAAAGAGAATGTGTCCTATTTAGCCCACTGTGCTTTGGCTAAAGGTGAAAAAAAAAAAAGCACTTTTCTTATAAAATATCCAAGTAAAGATCGTCTCATTTATTGTGAAAATCAAATTCTTGAATTTAGCAGGAAAATAGGATTATAAAGATTTCACCTCTCCATGGAAAAAGCCATGGGGAAAAATTATGCAACTAGGGATTATGCTAAATTTATTATTTAATTTATCTTCAGCATCCAGTCCATGAAAGGCAGATTACAGAACAGACAAAAATCTTGGACTATCTTTAAACTGTCTGTTATAAAGGAAAGATATAAAAGATCTTATTTATAAGGGGAATTTGCAGAAGACATACCACCCTGTAAACCAAGGAGCAAAACTGTATCTGGGTAACTGACGTTATTTTCCTATGAGGGCATTTTCAACTAATGTTTAAGACGCTGTGATTTTTCAAATCAATTTAACTCATACGTATCAGGGTCCCAAAAGGCCGTGGCGCTGTGTTCTCTGCTGCACTAGCACAGAAGACCCCATGGCTGAAATGTTTCCCCTGTGCATGCACACACGACCTCCTCAAAGAAATGCCCAGTTTAAAAGTACCTAAGTACCCACAAGTATCCAATTCATAAACCCAAAATGAAATTGGCTATGGTTTAGTTACGGCTAAAATCCCAATTATAGCCGAACTATAAATATAGGTAGTGCCTAAAACCATAGCACTGAGAAAATGAGATGATGTATGTTGGCCGCCACTTTTCTTTGTGTGAGGCTATAGGAAAGGAGTGGGAAATAAGAATGGGAACAGCTGGATCATAAACACACATGACTGCTATTTTTTGATAAATCTCGATCAAAGTAAAATTCTAGCTCACTAGAGTACATTAGCAGGTGGGAGAGGAGACCTACTCGTTGATGGCGTGGTACAGCTTTGCAATACCCTGATGGGTCCAGTCTTTACCTAGCTGTGGAAGAATCTGTCCCAAGGCATCAGACCTAGGGGGGTAGAAGTAGGAAAAGGTATTAGGAATCAAGCACTTAACACCCAAGTGTTTTCCTTTTTGGTTATGTACCAGCTGCTGAAAAACACTGGGTGGAGGGGCGGGACCATCTACCGGGCAATTTGCAGTGAGGCAGTCCCCTGCAAATACACCCACGGACAGTATTCTGAGCGCAGAATCAGACACGAGAGCCGCTGTCCATTTTCAGAGATAGTTTACAACTGCACGCTCTCTTTCTCCTCCTTAATCTCAGCAGCTTCTTGGTTGTTTTTTTTAATGCCAATATTTAGAGACCAAACAACTAAATCTTTCCCAAAGTTATTTTCAACATTACATTTGTATGGCTCCACCTACCTCCTCCATCATAAAAGGACCCTGTGTGGACTGCATTGAGAATGACTCCGTGTACATAGTTTACAAAGCGCTCCCGATGACGGCTGGGGGCTGGGTGCCTGCTGAGGGAACTCCCTCCCCCTCCCCCACCGCACACCATCTGCGCTTCCTCTCCCTGCCACCCACCAAGAGCTCCCGCTTACTTGGTTATTGTTCCATCTATATCGGAAATGATAATCTTGTCATTCCAGTTCCATAAGTAAATGGTCCCTGCACAGCGGCAGGTACCTTGATACTGGGTTGTAATACTAAACACAACATCATTTGGACCATCTTGGAGCTTCAGTTTTGCCTTTTATAAAAAGTAGAAGAATGAAGAAAACCATAGGGACAAAATTTTAAAAACGGATGGAATTACATGCAACGATCAAAAGTTACATTTTCCAATAATATGGAGTCACTGAAAAATTGCCTAACACATAATGTTAAGTGAAAAGGAACCTAATCTCCAAAATATATAAACATACATATGTGTGTATGAATAAAGAATGAGAAGAAATACATTAACATAACAACTGAAATATAAAAAATACTAGCTGGAACACAGTTTGGAAAAGAGTCTAAATGTTTAAAAAACAGAACAGTGTTGGCCATGTCACCACACGGGCTGCGCACGTGGCTGACTGTGCTGGGCCTGGGGAGCCACCGCCTGAACGGGTTTGGGGTTCCAAGAGACTTTTCTGACCACCTCCCCCCCCCAACAAAAAACCTCTCTGCTCCTCCTCCATACCTAAGACTGGGGGCATAGCAAAACCATTTCACAACAAAAACAGGGGAAAAGCCAGGGAGTGAAAACAAACAGGAAAGGGGAAATTGGGTCTAAATAAGAAAACATTATTTCTCTATTACTGTAGCTCTCAAGAGATAGGGGGCGACCCAGTGATGAGCCAGCTGTGTAAGATTCATGCAGAAAAGAGTTAAAAATGCAGATTCCTCAGCTCAATCCCAGGAACTGAGGTGAGAGGTTAGGGGTGGAGGAGGAAGGTACGTCCTAGGTTCCCCAGGCGATCCTGGTGGTCCCCAGAGGTGGACATTTATTTAAGCATTTATATGACCACAAACTGTGTTGTGTGTGTAAAGCTTGGGATGAGGTGGAAGAGGAAGTAGTCCAACTTACACAGGTGTAATCTGACTAGACCCATGTGGACACACACTACTCACGATCTGGTCTGAGGAGAGGCGGAGAGACTTCTTGTAAGAGGTTGTGCTGCTGTGGCTCGGGGGCTCCATGGGGATGGCATCCATTTTGATTGATTCTTCAATCTCCTGGGACCCCTCATCACTGGATGAGTCATCCTCTCCCGGCCTATTCGACATCAGCCCAGTTACTGAAGAGGCAGTAAGCTGTCTTATTGATAAGAGCTTTGCATTTAGGATCAAGGGAAGAAAGAGAACCTCACTCCATTCGAGAAATGGGAACAGTTTTTATCTGCTGCTCTCCCACATCCCACTTCCATGCCTGAATGTCCCTTTCGTGAAGGGGTAATGCCACCTTCCCCCTCTCCCTCTCATGATTGGTCAGGGGTTACTTTCTGGCTATGACTGGGCGTTCTCTCTGCTATGACCAATGAGTGCTAATTGTTGAAGTAGATATGTATATTTCAAAAGGTACAAATTGAAGAAAACATGTTTGTTTAAAAAACTAACAAGAAAGATTTTCTACACCCTGGTTAAGAGAAGAGGGAAAAGAGCAGTAAGAATCTGTCACACGCACTACTGAAGTAAAGAGGGAAGGGTGGAAGAAAGAATATGACGGGGGAAAGTACACACTGGCAGAAAGAATGGGGTATACGGTGGCACTTCCTCTCAGGGCCAGCCGATCTGAATGGCCAAAGGGGTGCTCCTTCCAAGGAATGAGTTAGACCCACGCCGATCTCTGAGATTCTCTTCTACATCTCCCCTTTTGTGCCTTCCAGGAAGCCAGGGAGCAGGGCCACCAAGGACAGCCCATCTTAGGGCTCCTCAATGCTCCCCCTTCCCAAAGGCCACATTTATTTCACAGGCATCTGATTCCATGGCTCCACGATGGGAGGGGCAGTAATAAATATATTTAATCTTCTAAACAAATGGTATTTTTTAGAAAAGCAGAAGTCATCACTTCCTACCTGAGTGGCACAAACAAGCCACTTATTCATGTATGGCTATAGGAGAAAGATATTTCTGACCAAGAATTAAACAAAATTGCCAAAATCAACTTGAAGGCAATGACAAAAGCAGGGGTGGCTTAAAGGCTGTGAGCTTGGAGGAAGAACAGGGTGCCCACCTGCCACTGGCGGGCTCCTTTGTACTTGATGGAAGGTCACTGGTGGGTGGCACCTCAGATTTCCCTTCCTTAGCCTCTGGCAGCTGAAAAGGCAAGATCATAATGGTCAAGTGCAGCTTTGCCTCCTACTGACAAACAAAGATTCATCAATGGTCCTTGCCGGGAATGAACAAAACTGCTTTCTGAACCCACAACTTTAAAATGCTCAAGAAAAGAGACTTTCTCTAGTTTGAGCCAAAGGACAGAAACCTGAGACGGAAGTCACACGCTGCTACACAAAAGCTGTCACTACAAAGCCCTAAGAAAAAATTTTAAAAGACCACCATTTCAAGTCACAAAACATTATATACGTGGTCCACATTCATTAGGTCCACAGCAGAGACACCAGGATTACAGAACAGAAGTGACCGATGTCACAACCTCCTGTGTAGGAGGGTAACAATCTCCTGCTCCACCTGGAAGGTAATGCAGCCAAGTGGAAAGAGCACAGGTGTTAGAGCTTAACTCAAGGTCAAACCCCAGCTCCGTCTCTTACCTGTCAAGGCACTTCACCTCTTCAGGCCCCAGTTTCCTTACCTGTACACAACGGGAACTCAAACATCGTATACTTTCCGGCTATTGTAAAGGAAAGGGGTAATATATGTAAAGTACCTAGCCTAGTACCTACACATAGCAACTGTTCAAAATTGGTGACTATTATAGTAAAAGAGTATCCTATAGCCCAAATGGACTTTTTTTGTGCTTGGCAAAGAGGGTTTTTTTTGTTTTTTGTTTTTTTTTAATACATAGAAGATTCACTTCTTTTACCTCATGGAAAGGATATGCCCAAGTTATTTACCTGTTTGGTCATGCTTTCTCTTTTACGCCAAAACCACCAGCGACCGGATTTCTTCGGCATCTTATCTTTGACCCAGGACTCGACTGTGGCCTAGAAACAATCAACTTGGGGTTAGTTAGCAATCTGTCACAAAGTATCTGACTACCTTCTACCACTAGCCTGCAGAACAGAGCCTCATCATGAAGTATGAGCAGTGATCTCCACCCCTCCCGAACTCTAGAGTTTTTAACACCTGAAAGATGGACAGTGTCCTCTTTCATGGCGGCCTGGCTTCCTGGCAGACCTGTGGTATGAGACCGAGTGGTCGGGTTACACAGGAGCCAGCAGGTGGGCTGCTCTCAAGTTTCTATGCTTGGAAAATGTGGTTCTCCTGAGTTCTAAGCACCAAGCAGGCCAATGATGTCTTCTTGCAGGACAGATGCAAAGCAGCCTTCAGGTCTATAAAGTAAGTTTATTAGCTACAATTTGACCAAACACACTGATGTCATGCTTCTGGTAGCCACATCACCCTTTTCTTGCTGGTTCTTTCCATATTAATTAGGAAATTTTTTTTGTTCATTCTATATTTAACAATTAGTAAAATCTCTCAACTTTTACACACACTCAGAAACCAGTAAAAATACCCAGTAAAAATGACAAACATGTTGACAGCCCAGCTAATTTCCTACATTTTGGAAAAATCTAGGAAAAGACCATTTGAATGGGCACATAGAACTCTTCGAATCGTTTATAATATTAAATAAAACTTTGAAAAGTACCCAGTTCAGAAACATGCACATATAGATTTTTTCTAAGTACTATACGCTACAGATACTTTTGAAAAGGCAACAAATGTCTGATTATCTCACCTTAGGCAAACTCTTCTGGAACACTTGCAAGCTAAGGATCATGGGAGCAGCCAAAGCCCAGTTATAGTAACTGTCAGAAATAAAAATTGTGTAAAATCATTACACAGAATGAGGAATGAATGAGAATGGGGTAGGGAGGGAGGGAAAAAAGAGATAAGGAGAAGGGAGGAGAAAAAGAAAGAAATACAATTTCTTATTCTTTTCAGTAAAAAGATGATCAGCTAATTTTTTTTGTCACATAAATAGTCTTTGCTTCAAGCCAAACTTCTCTAAACAGAGAATAAGAAAAATCTACCAAACAGAATAACATTTTAATACCTCACTTAAAAATGAAGCTGAAGCTTCACTTTCATTATAAAGTCATTGCCCATTAGCTCATTTATAGAAAATGACATATTCCGTAGCAAGAAAAACTGTAATAGTTAAAAAGAACACTTGCAAAAAACCCTGCAAGAGTATTTAACAATTTCAAAAGCAAGAATATTTACCGGTTATATATCCGTATTACAAGGTTGGGATTGTCTATAAGTCCAGGGTTTTCTGCAAATTCGTGGTAAGTAATGATATGCTCCATGAATTTTTCTGCAATATAAAATAATAATGTTTATATAAATTCCCAAATGACATGGTCAAATACTCTCTGCACTGAAAAGACTAGAGCATAAAATATTTCCTTAAAAAAAAAAACCCTTCAAATAAAAAATCTTTTTAATATCTACCAAAAGTTTTTCCCCAGGACAAGAAAGAATGCTTCTATCCTTTCCCTCTTCTACCACTCCTCCCCCAGTTAAAAATTAAAAACAGGAAAAATGAGGTATGCCAGAGACTTAGAAAAATAGATTACAGGCATGGCCAGACAGAGAGGGAAAACACACACCCAAACACACTCTATAACTAATGAAAACTGAAAGTTTCATTCTTATCAAAGGGACAAAGTCTTTACTGGTAGGCAACTGCGTAATTGAGGCATCTTCATGGGGATGCTACAGATTGGTGTATATGCTACTTTAGACAAAAAACGAAACATTTTACACTGCTTGGAGAAAAAAAACACATATCAAAATTTGGCTTTGGGTCTGTCAAGAAATAAAATCCCAAGTTCCTGCAGAATGAATGAGGTTTTTGCATAAATTTTTGTACCCTGTTCTTAAACCTGCACTGTAGCAGATCTATGCTAGCAGAAATTTTCCTCCTAGTAATTTGTATATTACTTACTTTTACCTGCCATTTCTGCCTGCTCTGATAACAAAATCTGTCCTTTAAACACTGTGAATTTTATAGTTTATATAAATTGTAAATTTTCCATTCCCCAGTACTTACATTTTTTTTGAGGGAAGGCTTATGAGGGTTATAACAATGTGACCTATTTAATTTTGTTCCCTGGAAAAAACCAGTGGTCATACCAACCACACTCTTAATTTCTTGCAAGAAAATAAAACAAACGAATGGAATTAACAGATGGAGAGAAAAAGGTATACTGAGCGCCCTGTCTGCCACATTCGAGCCTTCAGTTTCCCTGAGGGTAACAGAAGACAAAAGACGATGCTCGTCATGGAAAGGAAATCTTTCCTTAGAAGAAAATCAAAGGCCACCAGCCCAGTTGAAAAAATACTGAGAAGAATTTAGTGTGCAGAGGAAGAACAAAAAGGCTGGAGAACTTGGGACAGACGCACACACGGTGCTCAGCCCACACCAGAGATGTCTAACCCACCTCTGCTAAGCCTCTTCCTTCGTCTTGAGCAACTATACTCTCCTGGGCCAACTCTCAAGACTGAGAAAGAAGTAATCCCTTCTATTTTTTGCCAAAAGGACCAATCATTTACTCAGTGAACAATTAACTTTTGACGATGTCAAGCCCTGCTTTCCTATTTAAGGCTCAGTGGTTTCTCAGGAGGGAAGATGGGTCCCAGACCCACAAATATTTCAACAACTTCACAGATGAGAAAACTAACTCAGCCTGAGCTCACCCTGGCTGCTTGGCAAACAGGGCAGCCCAAGACCTCTCAATCTCTTAATGTGAAGTGAGAGCCTGCAAGGCACACTTCCTCACCCAAGCCCTTTACGTATAATGTCATCCCACGCGAGGGATTTTAAGTGAGGGGCTAAGGGTTTTACATTAAAAAGAGATACCTGTTACCTGCTCAAGATCATTTAAGCATTTAATACCTGAAATGGCTTAACAGCAGGTTTTCAATCAGAGGATGACCGGGCTGCTTTTTTCAAAGTGAAGACATAGCATGATTGCCCAGCATACCTTTAGAAATTTCTCCGTTCTCACTGAGGCCCCCACAAAGGGAGAGGGTGACATCGGGCAAGTCCATGGCAGAATCTGAGAGGCACTCGGTGCCACTATCAGCAGCCGCACTTCCCACGGACTGTGGGGACTGGGAGCCAGAGAGCGTGTCGGACTCGGGCCACTGCCTGGAGCCAGGATCTGATTCACTGCAGGCAGGGGACAGGGAGAAAAGGATTTGCTGTATTATAACTCCTTGTATTCCTAGCTTACTACATGGTTCTCTGAGGGCTCAAATCAAATAACAAATCCCTTTTAAAAAGCAACAGACTGATCTACAATCAGACATAGCTTTTCTCATAGCTTAGAATCATGTCAAATGACATTAAAAATAACCTACTAGCACTACTAAGGAATTAACCGTGAATACAGTAAATGTCACAAAAATTGCTTGAAGTTATTCACAAGAACACCAACATTTCAACCACAACCTTTCTGATCCTATTAAAGGAGTAAAAGAGTTTTAAGCATTTATTTGTATTTCTGTGGTGACAGTGACAGGGTGATTAAGAAAAATCTGATTTTGGAAACCTTTTCATCCTAACTTCCTAGGAAAAGCTGTGGTACTATATACATCCTGTAGAAAATTACTGTAGTCAAAGGCTGTATTACTTTTAAAAACAGGGCTTTTCTAAATTCATCTGTTACTCCACAAAATAAAACACAGATAATAAGTAAGAGAAAATTCTCAGGAGGCTAGACCCACCGCAGAAAGAAATGTATTAAGAAATAAACTAAAAATGGACTGTTAGAGTAAGGGCCAGAAATAAATGAGCATATTCAATATTTTCATTTTTCTAGATGATAAGGCACAGAAGCCAGGTTTTCAGAAGGTAATTCTAAGGAAAACTTTGTAATAGAACAAAAATTTGAGAGAAAAAAGAACAAGGAAACAACACCTTAAAGTTTATTAGTCATGAATGCTTAAATGCTCTATACCCTTTGAATGAATAATGTCACATTTACTGTTCTAGAATTTTCAAATTCTTTTCTTTTATTCAGAAAGCCAATATGGTTAACAAATGAGACCAATATATGCAATCTACTGTAGTTATAAGATCTTCAGAAAAAATCTCAAACTTGAGCAGTAGATGGCAGCAGAATACAGATATATCATTAACTAGAAAGTTTCAAAAGCCATTTTACATTTTGTTGTTTTACATTTGAACTAACAAAAGATTTGGGTTTTTGGAAATGTTTTGTCTTAATAGCAATGTACAGCCATATTACAATACTGAAGTTAACTCAGAACGTTCTCTTCACTGCAAATGGTGAGAAAGCCAAAGCCCATATAAGGCAACAAAGCCTACTGCTAGGCTGGGGCTAAGGTAAAACACAAACAGCATTTCCTCTTTATCATGGGCACACAGCTAGATCCCTTTGTAATTAGGTGCAGCCATGTGACCAGATGACTGAGTGGTTGATGTGGACAAAAGGGGTGGGCTGTGCCTTTCCAAGCCTGGCACCTGAAAATTAACACATGAGATCCTCTCTCCTTTCCCTGTTGAGGCACTAAGGGGATGGTGGGACATGATGGAATCTTGAGCTGGAAGGGGTTTGTGCTCCTGAATCGCTGTGTGTAAGGCCTCCCACCAAACAGCAGCATTGGAATACAGTTGACCCTTGAACAACATGGGTATGAACTGTGCAGATACACTCCTACATCGATTTTTCCCAAAAGACAGTCAGCCCTCCATATTCCTGGGTTTCACAACCATGCATTCAACCAACCATGGATTAAAAACAGTATTTTCTGGGGATATGGAGAGCTGACTGTTAGCATTGTTCTACACCATCTTATACAAGGGCCTTGGGTATCTGCAGATTTTGGTATCCACGGTATGTCTCGGAATCGACTCCCTGTGGAGGGATGACTGTAGTTAAGTTTTGGGGAAGTCAAAAGTTGTATGTGGATTTTCAACAGCATGAGGGGGAGTGCCCCTCACTCCCCTGCAGGGTTCAAGAGTCAACTGTATTATCACATGGGGTAGGCCATTGAGGTCTTGAGTTTTATTAGAGCAGCTAGTGTCACTCTAACCAGTACAGGGAAGACACCATCTGACTCTACATGTCACCAAATCCACAAGGGTGGTGTGATTTAAAGTTTAATGATAAATACAGGATAGTTAGACAATGAACACAATTGTAACAAAACACATGCTTATAAGCATTACAATAATTTCACTATCTTTACGTATATATAAAATTTCTCAAGAAACAATTTGTTCATGAAGTAAGAAGCTTACCTAGTGAACAGCAATGATCCTAAACAGTAAAATTATAATAATGCACAGTAGGGTCCCATTGCTTTAGTAACTTTCCCTACTTTTTAAAAGGAAAACTAAGAAATCTATCTTAGGACTCCGATGTAAGTAAATGACCAAGGGCTGAGAAATGTGAAAAAAAGTGATAATTCTAAAACAGCTTATATTTTAAGTTTCTTATTGAAGAAAAAAATGGAGCAGTTTGTTTTCTCACCTTAAAAATTCAAACGTTACTTTAAATGAAGTAAATATTTGAGACAAACTTAGGGAGGTAGTAGGAAGGAGTTTAAAGACCTTCTAAAAATATCTATAAAAAACTTAAATATCTTCATATCAATCCCATCTTTCTACTTTTTAAACTTAATGTTTTCCAACAATTAAAAGTATTTAATTATGTGTGCCTATGATTAAGTATATTCAAGTCATACTTTCCATGGGGAAAATTGTTTTCTTTGTAATCACAGAGTATATTGAAATGGAATTTCTCTAAGAATGAAAATGAACTTGGGAAGAAGTACAAGTATACCCTATCTGAGGTTTCAGAGTCATTCAAGGGAAAATTGTGAGGGAGAGGGAAAAAGAGGAACAAGAGGTGAGAGTTCTAAGGAATGTGGGGTGTACAGACCATCTGGAATGGTGCCTCACCACACCCAGGCTCGACTTCAGGAAAAGCCCGAGAGCTCAGACTCATTGAGGGAGTGAAGGCATTCTTTGTTCAAACATTTTTCACTACAGATATATTACCTTTAAAACACATAAGAAATAAGACGAATGCTGATAAATTTTCTTACGCATGCTGGGTTTGCATTAATGACTATAATAGTGCTAATCTGAAGTCTCGTCCATTGGTATAATATGCTCATGTAGGTTTAACTAGTGTACTACTTGTTGCATTAAAAATTTCTTCATAAAAAGTAGGTGTTAGTTTCAAATCACTGCAGTCGAAACAACATGCACAGTTTCTGAATCTTCTAAATCTGAAGCAATCATCTAATTTAGCAAAGGACATCATCATCTTGCTCCTTTTTCTCAGACCAAATGTTTTGCTCTAGAAGTAGCTAGACTATTGCAGAGCTGTTCACCCTCCAAAATACAAGGAATACACTACCTTTTAGGGAAATAGAGAGCTGCAACTTCAGGTTCTAGTGCCTTTAAGTCATCTAGGTAAATATCATCAGGTCCCTGGTGTTGGCTTCTCTTGTGGACACCTGTTTTTTTAATAAGAAAAACACATCAGAGGTAAGAACTTAGTTATTCTTCATTTACAGCTCTGCAATAAAATAAAGGTTCGCAAAAACCAACCATGATTTGAATTGGGCTTTATTTTTAAAAGTGTCAACCAACCTTTTTACTTGTGTTGGTTCTCAAACATCTATGGCAATAGAAGTGAAATTCAGTGTTACACACAAAACAGCTGCTTAATAAACATATACTAATTTATTCATTCTTTCATTTGTTGTTACATGAATAATCCTGGCCCCTAAAAATAATTTATATTTGATGAGTATTTTTTATAATTATAGTACAATCAAGCATGACCAAACTTGATGAAATCACTGGCATTAAGAGGACATTATTCTAAAAATGTGAAGAAAAGGTTGTTGGGGAGCAGGACATTCACAGGGTGCTAAAACATTACCTCCTAATTGCAAAAGGACAAAAATCCTTTACAACAAATAAATTTGGCCGACAATATCTTAAGTGATTACATTTAATATCACTAATAGTGATACATTATGAGATGTACTACTAAGTACTCAATATATCCCATAAAGTAATCTTCAATTCAAGAGTAAACAATATGTAACCCAAGTCTAATTAAGCCTCCAGGTCTGTATTGCTGACTACAGTAGCCACCAGCCACTGCCCTAGTTTGGTGTGAGGTATGTAAAATGTGTTTAAGAAATGCAGAAAACACTCCAGATTTCTAAGACTTACTTTACAAAAATGAAAATCTCAATAATTTTTATATTAATTGCATGTTAAATTTATAATAAGTTGGCTTTACTGGTTTAAATGGAATATATTACTAAATTCAATTTCAGTTGTTTACTTTTTACTCTTTAAATTTGTGAGAAGACAAATTTATATATGCAACTCACATTACATTTCTAATAGATAGAACTAACTTCCAGTTGAAGGAAATACGAGGATGTGACCTTGAAAACAGAAAATGATCGGATACATCCACAATGTAAGAAAGTGTACCAAACAATTGGCTGGTCTCTTCAAAAGGTCGATATCATGAGTGTAGAGGAGGAAAAAGGTGTAGGAAAGAAGTGTGGGTGTGTACGTGTGTAAAGGGTATTCTAAATAAAAAATGCTACACGAACTTTGATGCGATCTTGGTTTGGGGAAAAAAAACAATCAGAAAGCTATTCTTGGCGCATTTAGGAAAATATGAGTATGGGTTCCTCCACATGACAATTGTACTATGGTTAGATAAAGAATCTTCTTACTCTTAGAAAGTGCATCTTCTTGGGGTGGTGAACAAACAGTACAATATACAGTTGATGTATTACAGAATTGTATACCTGAAACCTATATAATTTCATTAACCAATGTCACACCAATAAATTCAATTAAAAAAACAAAGTGTATATTGGAGTATTTAAGGTGAAATGATATAATACCTGTAACTGGTTTCCAAAACAGCTTAAAACAATAAAAAACTTTATGTGTGTGAGTGAAGAGACAAAAAGACAGTGATAGAGTGAGAGTAAAAGCGTGCAATGTGCACAAAACTTTTCAGAATAAAAGGCTGGGGGTGGGGAAGAATGAGGCCAAATGAAGGATGGAAATCACTCTGTGTTCTTAACTCTAGTCAGTTCCTATACATGTGCTAAGGGAAGGGTGGTCAGAATTTCCTACACAAAACATTCACCCTGTAAAATGGATTCCCCCCCTTAACATTTCACCCAGTAGAACCCATGGGTACGGGCTTTTGGTCTGAGAACTGCTGATCTATGAAAGGGTAAGGTGCCAAGTTAAGCTGGATCATTAGCTGGATAATCACACTTGGCCACAAATCCTTTTGTTTTAAGTTATTTCTGAGTGACCCTGAAGGTCCATACTTGTGAGTATTTTTATTAAGTCAGTTTGTGATCATCTATTCTTCGGTGTTAAAATTTTAAAAAATGGAAGTAGGTATTTGGCTATATGTAACAATGAGTATTTTTAGGGAAGGTATTTACTTCCCTAAAAATAGGATCCAAGGCTAGTTTTCAGATAGTGTGTTTTGGCTCTTACTATATGTACCAATATCAATAAATAACTTTATACTTTTAACTAGGAAAAATATTCTGATTTATTAAACCTGTGTTCTGAAAATGAGATACAGCTGTTAACCAATAGCTGGACCCTATCTTCTATTTCAGAAGGAAATAATCAATGAAAGAGAACACACGCTAATAATTAGTGTGCATTTACCTATATACCTCATATTATTGGGGAAAAAAAAGTATTTATTTTGGCCTCAACTAATCAGCTGTTTTAGGTGAAAATATTTTTCTCTAGTATGATTTTTTTGTTTAAACATAATTTTTTAGAATTTCACTTTTATTGACATATCTAGTCAATAAAGTGGTTAATTAACTCATTAACTTATTTAAACATTTTTTTCAATAAGTGCTTCTCACAGGCCTACTGTGCAGCAACAGTTGGGAGAGAGCAGGGCGAAAGTCAGAGTCCTGCTCCAGTGGGTCCTGTAATGCGACGGGGAAGCCTATACAACCAGTAATACAACCGGTTCTGATCACGGAATACAAATATAAAGGTAACCGTCACATAATATTTGAAACAGTGAAATAATTTACCCTCTAAATTTGGAGTACCTGATGCCAATTTTAAAAAAGATTACCTTTCTTCTTTGATGGCGAGTCTACTTTAGCTGCCGGTTTTGACTCTGAGGGAGCCTCCACTAACGATGGGTTAGGAAGGTGGTCTGCATCGAACACAGATGAAATCTGAGGCTCAAGGGGAGGCTTGAGAAGTTCTGCAGCGCAAGCTGCATCGCTCATCTGCTTACACGGGGCTCTGGGTTTGGGTTTCACTACAGTACAGACCGTTTCTCCCATGGATGCATCCTTTTCAACTTCACTTATGAGGTGGTCCTCACTGGGAATTACCCGAAAATGCGTATTTTCTGATGGTGTAATTGTAGCTGTCCTAGGATGATGGTCAGATCTCTCTCTTTTGCTGACCTAAAAAAATTGAATTGTTTAAAAATTAAACTACTTTCAAAGGTGTATGGTGTAGTTGATTTCTTAAGCTGGATGCAGGTAAATGTACTCATTTTATTTAAATACCACATTTAGTAAATACATTATTTTGTATGTATGAAATATTTCATAATTAAAAAGTGGGAAAAATAACTGCATTTTGTTCAATACCATGTTTATAAATGTTCTATTTATACTTGTTCTATGAAGATTTCAAAACTAGAGAAGACTAAGGAAATAAATGATGATTTTTAAGATACCACTAAGGGGGAGAACTTCATTTTCAGGGAGAAAACTTGAGTGTGACAGGAAAGTTAAGCCCTGCTTTGACTCTCTCCAGGCTCTGTTAACACAATGTAAGATGTCGAATTATAATGTTGTACGCGTGAAACTCATGTTATAAATCGATGTTACCTCACTTTAAAACAGAGTAAAAGCGGGCAGTGAGGTCTCAGATGCAATCATATATAAAAGCAAAATGTATATTTTAAAAAAACTAGAGGTCTAAAATATTTTCTCTTCAGAGAGAGAATATAAACACCATATGATTTCACTTAACATGTGTAACCTAAAAAATAAAATGAACATAGAAAATGAAACCGGAACAAACTCATAGATACAGAAAACAAACTGATGGTTGCCAAAGGGGAGGAGGTTGGGGGACTGGGCAGAAAAGGGGAAGGGAATTAAGAAGTACAAAATGCCAGTTGTAAAAAAAGTCATGGGGATATAATGTACGGTACAGGGAACAGAGTCAATAATGCTGGAATAACTAGCACGGAGACAGGTGATTAGAGTTCCTGTACCGGTCCCTTTATAAGGTGTATATAAATGTTCAATCACTATGCTGTGCACCTAAAACTCACATATAATGAGTATCAACTGTAAAGTAAGTTTAACTCACTTTAAATAAAGTATTTAAATATAAGTTGGTTAATTCATACACACAAAATAAAATAAATAGTCTCAATATATGAATAAATAAATAAGACATGTTATCTTTCCAATTCTTTCTTCTTTCATTATGAGTTGTCAAAAAAAAAAAAGCTTTCACAATCAATTTGTTTAAAATTTCAGTGTGAAAATTTTAGTTTCCTTTAGGTACCTTTAAAATTTTCTTTACTATAGTGTTAATTAACAGTCAACTTTACTGACTTAATAGAAACACAGATAATAATGCTAGATTCCTTTTGTTGTAAACAGTGCAACCTTGGAAAATGTTATCTTTGAATTGACTTCTGTGACCACATGAGGGCACTAGCATCATTATGTTCAGATGGGCTCGGTTAGATCATCACCCTTTACTCCTGGACGAAGAACACACTCTGTAGGCAAGTAAACCTAGTACCTTGGTGGACTCTGGGAACCCGCCCCACGTCCACTCCATGTGCGACTCGGACCTGAGCAGGCTCTCGGTGGGTTTCACCTCCAGCTCTGAATCGCTCTTTGGGCATGCTGCTGGGGAATACGGGCTGTAAACACAGTACAAAGAAATGAAGTAACTTTAAAGTTGAGAACTTCAGTGTTGACAGATTGAAAGAAATGTTAAGTTTGAATGTATCAACTGTATCCTGAAGATATAAAGACTCTACTACAGAAAATGTTATTTCTTCCCCTTGAGTTTTTAAGTAATAATAAAAACAATGCCAACTAGTATTTTATGGTGGATTTGCTGGGTCCTCTGTAAACATTTTCTGTGCATCATCCCACTTGATTCTCATGAGAAATTAATAAGAAAGGTAATTTTACAAGAGAGGAAATGCATGGAAAGATGGATTAAATTAATATTACTACATGAAGGAAACTGGATTTGAACACAGAACCAAGTGTGACTGCGCATTTCTTCATGATGCTATCCACAATACAGTTGGTTAATAGTTGACAATAAAAGATTAGAACTTAAGAACTGATGTACAGTGGCCAACACACTGAGAGTAAGTTAGATCAAGGTTCGGAACACAATAATTATTGAAAGAAAAAGTCCACGTTCACATTTAAAGCACACATTGTCTCACAGTATGAAAGTAATGGGAAGTACCATTACTGTCCAATAACAGAAAGTTATTTAATATATCTTTCCTTTAAGAACTGAGAAATTTTGAAAATACTTACTTGTCCAAAGGGGACCAATCTCCATCAGATAAGGGGTAGTGATCTCCAGAATGGAAGACCAGAGGCTCCTTATATTCTTCTTCCTTTAAGGAAGCATTTGAAGATCCTCTGTGAAAGGGGAAGAAGAAAAGAAAGGCAGGCACAATGACACTGTGTCAGCTTAAAACCCCCTCCAAATCCACTGATATCATCTAAACAATACAAATGAAAAAAGGCCCAATAATTAATAATTAACCCTATTACAAGGAAAATGTGAAGGAGAGGAGGGATTCACTGATGTCACCCACCATACCCTGCTACTTAAATATGGGATAAACAGAGGGGGAAAGAAAAGATGTGATTAAAAATTCATTTTTACCTCTCTTAGGGATAACTAATTCAAAGGCTGGAAGAAAACTGAGGATTTATGTATATTGCATTCAATCTTTACAAATCTGAGGTAATAATATCCTATTTTAGATATTAGGTAATTAAGAATCCAGAATTTAGTGACTCGCTCGAAGTAAAAGAAACTAGTAAGCCGCAGGATGCAAAACACGAAAGCCCTTGTTCTTTCTACTACGCTCCCCCGTGTATTACAAAAGATACAAGAATATCAGCTGAAGAGCAATGGCTCAAAAACTTAAAACTACCCTAAAAACTCTTAACCACCAGAACTTATTTTCTCTGTTTGCTTCAAGCATTGCCTGAGAGCTTTCTCTTCACTGATGATCTACATGATGTGGGGATGTGACGAAGATGACACGAAAATACAACGGACGTTTTGAAATTCATACACAGACCTTGATGGCTGACCTAATGCTAATAAGGTTTTAATTTAATTTACCCTTCGGGTCCCTTGAAATTGCAGAGTTAATACAACTAACTTGCCATATAATCTTAAAACATCCCTAAGAAGCCCTGCCTGTTTTCCATCTTTAGTTGGAAATTTATCACCTGTCCTATTTCACAAAGTCATTTTGAGATTAATGTGGTGTGTCACGTTGAAAACTCTGAAAAGTGTAAAGTACAAAAACTGGAAAGTGTAAGGCACTATAAGTGTACAAGTTTAACAGCATCTTACAGAAAATTCAATGCTGCACCAGAATACTGAAGATAAAATGAGAAGATCTATCACTTAACTTGCTAGACTAAAAACAGGTCTATAAACTAGTTTATTAATTTTAATATTATCCTTTTTCTTGGATGGAGGTGTAGGTAGATATACTTTGCCTCCTCCTCCTCACACAATATTACCTTTCTTCCTTTATATCTTAGTTTAACATGCTCTGCTTTACCACTAACTCTGGCATGTAACAGTTTTTCCACATAGCAACTCCTTCTAATTCAAGGTTTTCCTACTCTCATCTTTTTTTGCTCAGAAGTACTACACTCTGGCATCCACCCTCATTCGAGAGGATAAAAACATACAGCGGTATCTTGGTACTTGTTGTAAATTCATTCCGGAGCTTGTGACAAGTGCCCAAACTGAAGAGCACTGAACCACTGCGGGGTGGTGTCCTGACTCACACAAGTTCTAGCATGTGCGACAGGTCCTGAGCAAGCCCCCGGGGCTGAAACATTTTCTCCTTGTCAAAATGAGACCAATACAGAGTTTGAAGAGTTCTGAAGCCAACGAGTACCGAGATGTGACTGTACTTGAAAAAGGCAGACATCTAGGTAAAAATACTATTTCTTAAGAAATAAAATGGTAAAAGCTGAAAGGGAAAAATCAGATGCTTATGAACCACCCTTATTTCTCAAATTTAAAAGGACAGTACATCCTGGCCTATCAATATTCATATATGTGTGTGTGAAAATGGTTTGAAATGAACAGTGTAAAAGCCAAACGCATTTTAATAAAAATATTTTTGGAACACATTTTACTGCAGCATAAGAGGTAATCCAAGAAGAGTTTAGCAAAGCAAACTGGACTTAATAAAATACTGAAAGGGAGAAAGAGAGATCAGGCAGCATTAAGAAGTGACAACCCTAGGAAGACATGAAGTGATCTTCTGTGGGCATATCCTGACAAAAACAGAGCCCAGTAGTTTAGACCCATTAAGAGTGATGAAAAGGTTGCTAATGTTTAGGTCCCTTTCAGTTCTATTGACTCCTGAACTAACATAAGACTTCTAAAAACCTGCTCGAGCACTTTTAAAATGGCCCACATGCCTGAGAACAGGTGACCAGGCAGGCAAACTATGGCAGAGTAACTCACGACAGGAGACTACAGGGAATATACACATTAGAATGTGAAGAAAATAGTATGAACATTCATTCTACCTATATTGAAACATAGGATAAATATATGCATCACTGCCAAACAGCAGATGATCTGCAGTACGGTAAGTAGTTCAACACTGAGTCAGGGCTGGTGGGGTGACAGCGTCAGCTGTTGAAGTTCACAGTAAGTGTGTATAGAGCACTTCAGCCTTCACAGATGCACCTCAACATCATGTCATCAAATTCAACATCATTTGGTAAACCAATTATCTTTCCTATTCAAAACCAACAGAGATTACATGACATATGTCCAACTATCACAAAACCCACTGAATTTGCATACTTAAGACCTATGAATATTATTGTGTGTAAATCATACCTCAATTTTGTAAAAGTTGGGAGAAAAATGATATGGACTAAATTATATGTGGGATAAATAAGAAGGTCTAAATGAGTTGTAAGTCTATTTAAATGGTAGTATGTAAGAGATAAATGGGGTTTCTAATTACAATGACCAAAGGTCACTAACTCTGTTAACAATATGCTTATCCTCAACCTTTGCACAGTACTGGTCAATAAATTTCAGTGTGACTAATGATCTAAGTTTGCATTTGGATACTGCCCATAAAAGATAACTCAGAACTGAAAGGACCATGCAATGTTTGTCTACCATGACAGAAATGAAGAGGAGAAAGAGCAAGGAGCAAGCTGTAAGATTCGTGTCACCAAGAACACAGAAGGTTCTGTAAAAGGCCGTAACTAACTAATCAGGAGATGAAGCATGAAGCCTCAGGCAATAGATGCTGTCTGGAAAAAGTCTTAGGCTGAAATGAACACAGGGATACATGTATCTTTACAAATACGTGTTTTCATTTTTTTCAAGGTAAATACCCAGAAGAGGAATTGCTGGATCATATGAGGTCTGTCCGGAAAAAAAGTCCAACCATTCTTAATATAACAAGAACAGTTTGCCTCACATGAATGATACCTGGCAGCCATGGAGAGTGGACTGGAATGTGCATGAGTAAACCATGATGACTTCACTGTGCTAGTCAGTGGGGGCAGTAGATGCCATTGAGTGGGCATGTGTACTGTGTGGCCATCACATTCAAAATGACTTGAGCAAGTAGAGCAATGAATCTGCATCAAAGTTTCCGTGAAGCTTGAACATTCTTCTGCGGAAACTCTTCAGATGATTCAGAAGGCCACAGCTATGGGCAACTGGTGACTGGCAACTTTATCACGACAACGTGCCTGGCTCATGCATAACATCTCATGAACAATTTTTTGACAAAACATCAAATCACCCAGGTGCCTCAGCCTACATACAGGCCATATTTGGTGTCCTGAGACTTCTGGCTTTTCTCAAAATAAAAATCAGTGGTGAAAGGAAAGAAACTTCAGACCATCAACAAGATTCAGGAAAATATGACAGATCAGCTAGCTAATGACGATTGGGAGAATTGTGTGAAGTCCCAACATGCCTACTTTGAAGGGGACTGAGGTGTCATCGTCCTATATACAATGTTTCTCATATCTTCTTCAATAAATATGTCTAGTTTTCATATCACAAGGCTAGATACCTTCTGGACAGATCTCATATAGTAGCTCTAGTCCTAGTTTTTTTTACAGACCTCCATACTGTTTTCCATAGTGCCTGCACTAATTTACATTTCCACAGTGTATGATGGTTCCCTTTTTTCCACATCCTGTCTAAAACTCATTATTTCGTATCTTCTTGATAATAGTCATTCTAATAGGTATGAAGTGGTATCTCATTGTGGTTTTGATTTTCTATTTTTCTAGTAACTAGTGATGTTGAACATCTTTTTATATATCCGTATGTTCACTGCATCATTATTACAATAGCCAAGACATGCAAACAATCAACATGCCCACCAAAAGATGACTAAATAAAGATGGTGTGTCACTCACTCACACACACACACACACACACACACACACACACACACACACACACACACAGTGGAATAGTACGCAGCCATAAAAAGATGGAACATTACCATTTTTAACAATATGGATGGATCTTAAGAGTATTATGCTAAGTGAATTAAGTCAGGTGGAAAAGGACAAGAACTATAACTTCACTCATTGTGGAATATAAAACAAAAAGTAACAGACTAACTCAAAGATACAACAGAATGGTGGTTTCCAGAGGGGCAAGGGGGTCTGGGAAGGGTAAAGTAGGTAAAGGGGATCAAATATATGGTAGCAGAAGGAAATTAAACTTTGCACGGCAAGCATGCAATAAAGTATACAGCTATTATAATCCTGTATACCAGAAAATTACATAATGTTATTATTAACTAATACCCCAATAAATTTAATTTAAAAAAATCTTAGGTTCTATGTACTTAACTCCCAGATATAACTTGTAAAGCAAGTCTGCTTTTGTGGATTAAAAATAGAGGTTCCCTGTTGTTATTGCTAGGTATTCTATACATTTCTATCAGTGCCATGCTTCATATATTTGCACTCAAGATTGTGCTACAGCGCTGTCCAGTCAGAAAGTCTCTCCCCTCCAATAGGCTCTTTATGCTTAGGTCTATGTTTTGAATACATATTGTCCACACAACTTCTAGAAGGTCAAACAAGGCTTCTGTACTATATTTAAGCCAAAAGTCCAAATTTAGGGAGGGACAGAGATTCACTAGGTACAGCTTACACAAAGCCCTATGTAGTTTAAAGCTCTCTAATTTCCACCAGTTGAGTTTCTTCCAGCTTTGAAACAGTAACCTGCTTTAACGAATGATGCTCTTTCATCTGCCTCCTTCAAAACACTTTAATTAGTTCTGCTATAAGTTCTTAACTCTGTTATGAATGAAATTCTTGCAGAGTTTAAATATAAGGCTACCTATCAAAATAAAATAAAAATTTATTTTAGGTATCTTCTCAAAACAATTTCTTTCCTAAGTGGTAAGGGGCTGAGGAGGGTAAGGTATTCTAAGGTTACAAATTCTGATAGCACACGACTCTAGATTTCACAACAGCAAAAGCAGCAGACTTCCTATTCTTTTTCTCTCAGATTCTTTATCATGCCATTTAATATGATGCTAATAATTTTGACCCTAAATATCTTCACCCAAATTATTTTAGAATCTAAATGCTGAGCTGGAAAGGGCCTTGTAAACCATGCAGTTTAATACCCTACTTCACAGATTAAGAAATGAAGCCCTAGCCTTGGTGGTGTGGCTCAGTTGGTTGGAGCATCACCCAGAAGACCAAAAGGTAGTGGGGTTTGATTCCATGTCAGGGCACACACCCAGGCTGGGTTTGATCTCCAATCAGAGTACATATAAGAAGGCAACCAACTGATGTTTCTCTCATTCTCTCTCCCTTCCCCTTTCTCTAAATGCAATGAGAAATGTCCTCCAGTGAGGATTTAACAAGAAAAAGAAAAAAATGAAACAAAGGCCTGGAGTGATCAGGAAGCTGCTATTCCACAATCAGAAGTGTAACTAGTTCAGTCTTTTACCTTTTATCAGTTCAGTGCTTATTTCAGTATATGACCTGAACCTTCACAACTGTTATTACATCTTGTTTTTCTAAGTCCTTTTATTCTAAGGAAAAAAAAGTCCTTGATTTTCTGTTGGCTGCATTATTAAGCAGATCCTGTTTTAAGGAAATTTCAGGAAAGAGTTCCTCCAAGTAGTAGCATCAATGATGCACTGGTACCTACAAACCACCAGGCTCATGGAAAATACTACAAAGTCCTAGTGTACATGCATTCTGATGTGCCTGCTTACCAAGCAAGCCGAATTCCGGCTTAATGAGAGAAGATGGCAACCATGTCATTGTAAAACACATCAGTACACAAACAGATTTAGTTTATGCAGCCTTCCACACAACCTGGAAAAGAAAGGCATGCACTGATATTTCTGCCATGTGTCCACTTGCAGCACTCATTTACAGAACCCCTTTAGAACAATGACTCTTGTGCATCTAGTAGGTGACTTTACATATGTTTCAGAAATGTTTTAACTTCCCAAGTTAAAGCTACAGGCTGTTACTAAGCTGTACACCTTAAATTAAAATAATTTTGAATGCCAATTGTAATTAAAAATAGACATAAAATAAAAATAAAGCTGCAGGTTGTTCAGAAGTTCTAAACTTAGTTCTATCTATTATGTTATAACAAAGGACTCTGTTGAATACTTGTCAACAAAACTTTGAAGGCAAAAGTGTTACTTCAGGGTCCTTTCTGGTGGATCTTAGAAGCATTTTAGTTAGCAAAAATACTTCCAGGGATTAAGGCAGTTATTACTTAATACTTAGGCAGTACTACACTGTTAATTACTTAATACTTAAGGCAGTATTACAATGTTAATCCAAATAGAATTTAGATGAATATGTATTTCAAGTTTTTCTCAAAAGAACACACTACACATTTTAATATAAATAAGCCAAAACTTTTAAAGGAACTTTTTACACTGGTCTTAAGGCACAAAATCCAATAAAAGATCTCAAAGGGTCTCCAGGTATATTCTCCTAGGAAAGGGAAGGATAAATAACTCTTAAGAGACTTAAAGCAGAAAGAAAAGGATGGTATTTCTTTTTAAGAAAGTGTGGTACTTCTAATTAGCTTAAAATTCTTTGGAAACCAATGATATAAAAGGACAGTTTAGAACATTTATCATTCAGCTCTTCCCAGCTAGTATTTTGATACTAAAAAAATTACCTCAATTTGTTAATTTATTCAGGACTAAATTTTATAGGTATAGTTTATACTGGTGTAGACCCTGAAGTACTTTTCACTTTGTCTTTTGTTTAGTTCTAACACTGGAATTCTGTATTCTAGGAGAAACGCAGCAAAGGCTGTATTTAGTGTAGGAGGAGGGAGAACATCATGACTATGGCAGTTGACGAGTAATAAGAGATGAGGTAGAAAAAGAGTTCATACATTAAAAATTACTATCAAATGTAGAATTTTGTTCCAGAACTTCCAACCCAGATCTTAAAGTTTTAGAAAATGAGTTAATGGTTTTGCCAAAAAAAGATTATTATACTATGTTTTTCATTAACAGAGTATTGGGTTGGCCAAAAAGTCTGTATGGTTTTTTCCATAAAACAAAAGACACATTTTTCATTTTCACCAATAACTATTGATGATTTGGATATTTTGAGTATGTTGATTATCTCCCGAGTGGTATAATGTTGATTGTTCTCAATGTCTTGATTTGATCACTATCGTCCAGAGAGAAATCTCTAGCTCCAAACTTCGCAGACTTCTTTGGACCTGTTCGGTCAGTCACAGCACCTTCTCCATACTTCCAAAATCTGTTTTTGCATGTTGGTTGCATTTTTGCCCTTCTTGAAACATTATAAAGTATAATATGTTGAAAATGTTGCATATTTTCACCCATCTTCAATATTAAAATGGCTACACAAAAATTCACCAGCTTGGCAAGTTTCTTTTAAATGCACACTGATATGACAGCTGTCACAATACAATCTAACAGATCTGTTTTGAATGAAGTTAAAGACAGCTAAGTGCCACTAGAGCCATCATACCGAAAACGGAGAATGAACTTTTTGGCCAACCCAATATAATTGTAGTATACTTAACAGCATAGTTTTTTTGTCCTGACTTGACCATTTAACAAAAGCTTGGTAAATCAAACACACACTAGATCAAGACAAAGTTTACAACTGGTATATATTTGGTTTCCATAAGTAGAGAAAGAAATAATTTTCCTTCTTTTCCACAATGAAGAGAACTTTAAAGCACTAATTTTCCTAGGGAGTAAGGCATGATCTCTTTTTTCAGCACCTAAGGTGTTCAAAGCATGTAAGTGGACCAGTGTATATGTCATAATGCCATCCTTCCCCACCCCAATAAAGGGTTTGGAAACTTAGGGACAATTGTGAGCAGCAGCTTCTTGTTCAATGGTCACCAATGAAGATAAGCACCCCACTGATATACCTACAGTCTTTCTGTGCCAGTGCAATGACTGAGGGAACAGGTGGAAGATAATCTTCTAAAAATAAAATCTTAAATGAAAAAATTATGTTCTACCCAAAATTGTTACCTTTCAATCCCAGGAAGTGTTGACTTGAAAACTGGTATCTATTTTGAACTCTTCTACTGAGTTGGTAAGTAAGAACTGATCAAGATTTCTCATGTAAAAAAAAAACCCAAACCCTCCTTTCCTCTTTAACTTACTAGAACGTTTTGGTTGCTCAGTTGCCTCTCATATGCATCCCAATCAGAGAATCAAACCAGTAACCTTATGGTATACAGGATGATATTCATCCAACTGAACCACCTGAACAGGGCATATAAGGTTTTTTAAATAAATTTAAGTCATTTTTATTTTTCAATTATCGTACAGTTGACATCCAATATTATAGTTTCAGGTGTACACTCCACTGATCAGACATTATATAAATAGATGATCATCCCAATTAATCTAGTACCCATCTGATACCATGCATAGTTGTTAGAATATTATTAACTATATTCCCTATGCCGTACTTTATATCCCCATGACTATTTGGTAACAACAAATTTTATTCCTTAATCCCTTCATCTTTTTCTCGCATCCCATCTACCCACCTCCCATCTGGCAGTCAAAATGTTCTCTACATTTATGAGTCTGCATCTGTTCTGCTTCTTCATTAATGGGGTTTTTTAGTCATTTGTGAATAGGTATGTGTTTATTGCCATTATATTGTTTGTATCTTTGATCTTCTTCTTAGCAAATACTCAGGAATAGGTGACATACCAAGCACAATACCATTTGGTTGGGCAGTAGTTCTGATGTTTATGTTTGCTTATGTAGTGGCAAGTCAGTAGTTGAGATATTCCTCGAGACTTAAAATTTATTCGGCTTTTGGAAACTTACTGGATGAAAAGACACACATTGCCGGTCTGTTTCAAATGATATTTGAGCAACATAACAGGATGTCTGATGGCAAATTTTACCAAGTTACAGGAAGAAAAATAGAACATGCCTCTCCTACTTGATTCTACAACAAACTGTTGAGGGGAAAAACAAGTCCGTACCTCACATTGTAGACCCATAAAAAAAATAATAATAATAATAAAACAGCCCTGGCTGGTGTGGCTCAGTGGATTGAGCACTGGCCTATGAACCAAAGGGTCGCCGGTTCAATTCCCAGTCAGGGCACATGCCTGGCTTGCGGGCCAGGTCCCCAGTGTGGGGTGTGTGAGAGTCAACCACACATTGATGTTTTTCTCCCTCTCTTCCTCCCTCCCTTCCCCTCTCTAAAAATAAATAAAATCTTTAAAAAAACCCCCAGCTTCTCACTTTACCCAAAGTCTATGCACGGGCACCTGGCACCTGTACAAAGAGCCCTCCCAGACCAAGAGCCCTACCTTGCTGACTGGGCCCCCTTGTCATCATCAGAGCTCAGATTCATATCCATAGTGTCTTCTGTAGCAGGGGAAGCTGCCTGGTCTTCCTTTTTACTGTCCTGTTTGCATTTCTTTCTCCTTCGTTTTTTCTTTTTCACAGAACTTGGAGTAAAAACTGTCTCTGTTTCCAAGATGTGTGAGATGTCGGAACTCTGAGATGGTCTTTCATTTCCACCTGATTTTACCAAAGGGGAGTCAATGTCTTTAAAGAACTGATCTTCGGTAGGAATTGGTGAAGTGGCAAGGTATGCAGGAAGTTTTTCCTTAAAGAGAACATGGAGAAAGAAAAGTTGTCCATGGCAAACTGGTCAGTGAATCAAAATAATAATGAATTCTTTGCACACTCAAATTTTCACAGTGGTAGAAAGAACACAGTTCCTGAAGGTTAAGAAAGTCACACTGAACAAGGCCACAGCCTACTCTACTCTACATAGTACTCTGTTGCACAGAGCTCAGTGTTAGCTCACTTTGGTCCATGTAACTGAGTATGTTTGAGGAACCATTATGCCAAGTCAGCATGGAACACATGAAAGCTATAATTAAAGCAGAGCCAATTAAACTCTGTAAAAAGAAGTTTGAAGCAGCAACAGCAGCACGCTAAGAGGTGTTAGAAAGCACTCTGCCTGTCAAGAACTGGGACAAAGCAGAAGACAAAAACCAGAAACACCTCAGCAGACAAAGGGCAGCAGGACAGGCTAAGTGAAGTGAGAAACTATGACAGAAGTCTCAGTTAATGCTTCTGGTTTGTCAAATTAACTGAGGGTGGGGGAAAGTGATTATAACAGAAAGAATACTCTGTAACAAAAGAAATCAGTGAATTTTTAAATCATAAAGTATTTAAGATGCCCTTTTAGGAAATTAAAAGAAGAAAATAAATCCCAACAGTTAGAAATAATTAAACTCCTATTTTAATGTTAAATAAATGATCAAGTCTGGTGTTCAGGAAATTAACTTTTTAATCATTTACTTCATTCTTTTGTATCATGGGGGAAATGGAAGGGAGGTAACAGAGATAGAGAACACTCAAGTTTTTATGTAGCGGTCCTGAAAATAAGTGGATTTTCATACTTCTTTTAAATTAAGCCTCTGTATTTGGTTGTGGTAAACATAATAACCCAAACTCAAAGTTTTGTTTTCCCAAGCAAAATTTGTGTTCACCAGCAATACACACTCAGAAACTGTGATGATAGGATATTTATTATTCTGTAAGCCCACAAAGCACTGAGGTCACAGGCCATGGTCTCTGAAATCCAGGGCCTTTTAATTTAATGGTCTTTGTTATGAAGTTTACTTGTACTTCTTAAAAGACGTTTTGTTTCTGACAATGTTTCCTAGCTCTATTATAGCAGTCTGTAGGGGAGGGGGATGGAAATGTATCAATTAGTAATTACAATGTTATTGGATGAATAATGTTTTTAATTTTTAAAAAAGATTTTATTCATTTATTTTCAGAGAAAGGGAGAGTGAAAGAGAGGGAAAGGTACATCGATTGGTTGCCTCTTGCACCCCCCCAACTGGGGACCTGGCCTGCAACCCAGGCATGTGTCCTGACTGGAATCAAATCAGTGATGTTTTAGTTCGTAGGCTGGTGTTCAATCCACTGAGCCACACCAGCCAGGGAATTTTTTTATTTTCAAAAGATGCACAGTATACTGAAGAAAATCTGGCAAATTTAGTTATACATGAAATAGGAAAAATGGCTGGAAAGTTAACACTTTCCACATTAAGCTTGCTAAACATAATTTTAAATGGAATCTTCAGAACTGACCATGAAAACCAGGTAACAAACTATCAGTAACCTAGTCCTTTCACTTGTTGATTTATATTAAGCCCAATTGGTATTATGAATTACATGTGATTTTAAGAAATACATCAAAAATATTTTATTCCTCTAATAACTCAATTAATTACTTCATTCTGCCTTTGTCTCATGAGGAAAAATTTTATTTAGGGCAAGTAAATGCAAACAAGATATTAAAAACAAGTAATTAAGGTACTAGGAAAGCACTGGTCTGATGAGGTTCCCTTTCATAACCATACTGTGTCAATGCTGCTTTACCTATTGGTACCTAAGGTGTTGGCTTCTCTCTAAATTAAAAAATGATAATCTCATTCTGCTAAAGTTGATTTTTTGGTAATTTTTTTTCTTTGTCAATTTATGACATCAAACTGGCAGTCAGTCAGTCTTCAAAATAGAAAAAAGTAGTCCTGTACCCTAATAACTTGAAGCTTATCATTTTTGCTGAGACTTTATTCTTTATAATAAAAGATATAACGCCTTCTAAGAATCTGTAAAAAGATCCGCATTAAATCCATCAAGAACAGTTTACCATTCGAATCAGTGGATACAAGGAGAGGAGGAGAAGGGGAGCAGAGGAGGAGAGTGGTGGGGGTGAAGAAGGGGAAGGCAAAAGAATGTGTGTCGGTAATGAAAAATTGTGCTCTCTTGCTTAAAGCCAAACATGAAGTAATTGTTTATAAAGCGTATAAGGCTCATTAATTAAAATCCCTTGAGACCCTAAGAAATCACTTCACCGTGTCTACTCAAGGTTAGAGATGTAATGACCCAAATCAAAATGGTAAACTTGTTTTTTAAGTTTAAAGGTCACATGTGTATGAACACACAATAGCCTAAAGAGATACACCTTCACTACTTAGGCAGAACTCAAATGTATTCAAGTCAAGATGTAAACTGTAACAGACACTAGATAAAAAAGCTCATTAAAGCTAAGGAGAAAGATGTGCCTTTCCTTATTAAAAGAACCAGTACCAAGGCCTTCTGCATTCTCTCTGTACCCCGAAATCTGGCATGGAAAAAAGGTCCTTCTCGCTCCTTCAGCTTCCTTCTGACAGCTCAGTTCTTCAATCCAAAACTAAAGCTTGCTTAACTAGCAACAATCATCTGATGGAGCATTTCTGTTTTGGGATATACACCAGAGACCTGAATACAATGCATAAAGTGGATATGACCCACTAGGACTTACATATTCCTCTTCAGTCTCCTCCACAAAAAAAGCTTCTCCATTGTCACCCAGTTTCATATGAAGATCCACTGCATCACCATTGATTTCTATATCAATCTAAGTGGAGAAACAAAGTGAGATTTAGCCCTAAGAGTCTTTCATTTAAGGTAAACTAAGCCTAAATTCTGGGTTCTCAAGCCAAACAGTATTGAGATTCCTAGAGTGACAACCCCAGAGAAACACTCTTACCTGCCCCTCATCCCATGCCTAAAAAACCCAAACAAGCCTTGGTGGGTAGTGCAAGGAGGGGATGGTAATCAGGGATTGAAAGAAAATGTTTTATCATCTATTTTTATAACACATAAACATTTATAATTATTTAATCCCCAAATGTCATGAAAGAGAGGAAACGTCATTGTCCAACATCTGAGCACTTTCAGAGTTAAAGCAAAGGTAGGTCTCCCCTTGCGTGGTTCAGATAAATACAAATTTCAGTTTCCACAGTATGTTAAATGTGAGTAACTGCAGAAAGTACAAACTTCACTGCCAGCTCTTCTATCCACCAATCACTACATAAATAACAGATGCCCATCGCGATCAATAACCCATCTTGTCACTTTTTCAAAGTCTGTAAGTGACTGGTCCCAGCACTACTGTTACTCAGTTCAGACAACAAAGCACATTGTGTTGCCTCCTTGTCTTCCAGTGAAAAACCCACAGAACATTTTTTAAAAAAAATAACAAAAGAGGAAATTGCCCAAGATCAAAGTGCAGTACAGAAACAAAAAGTAATTGTATTGGAAGTAAACTTCAAGTGCAATGTAAACAGGTACAGAAGAAATAGCTGATGGTGGGAACAGTGACCCTGCTGCCATTTGAGAGACTTAAGATGTGCAGCCGCAGGAACTTGGTGACAGTGAGCTTACCCATACAAAGAAAAAAGTGGTTCTGACGAAAAGGATGACGACGGTCTTAAGGAAAGTGGCACAGGCAAAAAATTTCTTGTCAAAGGAACTCTCAGAGATACTTCACGACATTGAAAATTCAAAGGATGAAAAGTTGGAAGCTGATCTAAACTTACAAATTATGACAATTTGCCAAGACAGAGAAAAAATGCTTGTTCCATATCACGAGCTTAAGATAAAGAAGGCAAACACTGTTAAAATTACATGTTTTTACAAAAAGAACATTTAGTTCTCAATGTTTCTAATGCTTTAATTTGCAGTGTACTAAATACTATTTTCCTATTTTTCATTTCCCTATACATTTATAACTGACAGTAAACAATTTTCAAGTTGTGACAAACATTTGGAAAAGACATGGAAGAATCCTAATTTTCTTTCACTGACTATAAAAAGTTTGCTTTGCACAGCTTCAGCTTACCCAGCCATTTTTACAGGTTTGTACTACAGTGCAAAGTGAGGACTGTTTATATATAATGCTAACTGCTATTATATCACTTAAAAAAAATGTAGCTGTTTATCTCTAGGCTGTGCATAAATTCTTTTAAGTACTACACAATAATGAATGAATACCAACTTTCAAAACTTGTATGAATAACCTTGTAAACTCTAGTTTTATTTGAGTCTCACTTGAGGAGAGGGAAAGAAGGAGAAAGAGAAACATCAACCAGCTGCCTCTTGTACACACCCCAGATCAAACCTGCAACTTAGGCATGTGCCCTGACTGGGAATTGAACCTGTAACCTTTTAGTGTATGGGATGACGCTCTAACCAACTGAGCCACCCAACCAGGACACAGACACATTTTTAAAATTTTTTCATAATAAACTGGCTGAAGTCATATTAGCACCTAGAGTCATTTAGGATTTCTAAAGCAGCTGTAATATAGCAGCTTATTCCACAACCATAGGAATACTGTTTTCTAACTTAAAAAGTTATGTAAAAACTAAAAAAAAAAAAAAAAGAAAAAAAGAAATATGTAATTTTTTAGACTATAAGTAAAAGGGTGGGGAAAAACTAAATTTGGTCCATAATGGTAAATTTAGGTTTCTCAAGATTACTTAAATGAAATAATTAAATTTATTCAAGTACAAGTTGAACATTATGAAATAATCCTTTGTTGATGTGTTGTATAAATTCTTTAAATTAAATTAGACAAATGAAATATTTAAAGCTATTTTATTTTTAGTAAAAAATATAACACATTCAAATTAATACCATCCTTCAAAATTTTCATTTTTGGAGGTTATCCATTTACCAATGAGGCTAAGAAAATAAAATAATGCTTCCTCAGGATACAAAATGAACTGTTTTTATATCACCTTAGAAAAATTAATCCATTCCTTTATAACCCTTACTTTTAGAGATCAAGTATAACATTTCTGAATATGACTCTTGATTTGACTTGAAATGGAGTTTGGTTCTTTCCAAAAATTAAATATCACAGTGTGCGGGCACTTAGGAGAGTATGCCATAAGCTCTTAAGGCAACAAAGAAAAAATATTAAAAATATTTTGACAGACTGCACAGGATGAGTAAGTGCTTTCCCAAGGTGATTATTTTAAGACACTCATCTTGATGTAGTACTTCTAGTAAACTAGTTGCTAAAACAGCGCTCATTTCCATATATTCAAATCCCCTACACTGGCTTAATCTCACTCAACATATATGACTGACAGGTTGAAAAGAGACCTGAATTACTTTTGATAAGTACTGGCTGTAGCAAACACTGGTTTTTGTTAAGAGTATCTCTGATGTCCTGTGGGGATCTATTCATCCTCTGCTTCATACCATCTATTTCAGGTGTGGCTTCAGATAGCGGAGATGGGGCTATTATCCAGGCCAGGCTAATCAATATATTCCACCTCAAGCTACAGTGACTGGTCCCCAAGATATATGTAACCCACCTGTTGGAGAGACAAAAACACTGATACTTGTGTAGGAAGGGGAAGTTCTTTCCACTGGGGTTGCTGAGTTAATGGGAACTAAGATCCAGGTATTGGTGGTCACCTTGTATTAGAAGATATACGAAGGGAAGCAGAGATGAGAAGTAGAGGGAGAGTTCTGATAATACTTTTTTAAGAACTTTATTGATTATGCTATTACAGTTGTCCCAATTTTTACCCGTTGCCCCCCTCCACCAAGCACCCCTCACTCCCTCCAGAGATCCTCCCCTTCTTTGGGTCATGCATATAAGTTCTTTGGCAACTCCATTTCCTGTGCTTGCTCTTAACATCCTCCTGCCTATTCTGGAACTACCAATTTGTACTTAATCTCTTCACTATTTTCTCTTATTCCCCCAGACCCCACTCCCAACTGGTCACCCTCCCAATGTTCTGCATATCTATGATTCTGCTTCTGTTCTGCTTGTTTGCTTACTTTGTTTTTTACACTCAATTGTTGATAATTATGTATTTGTCTTTTTAATGTTCATAGTTTTGATCCTTTTCTTAAATAAGTACCTTTAACATTTCATATAATGGTTTGGTGGTGATGAATACCTTTAGCTTTACCTTGAGTGGGACGCACTTTCTCTGCCCTTAAATTCTAAATGATAGCTTTGCTGGATAGAGTAGTCTAGGTTGTAGGTCCTTGCTTTTCATCTTTGAATACTTTTTTTTTTTAGATTTTACTTATTTATTTTTAGAGAGAGAAGACAGGGAGAGAGGAAGAGAAACATCAATGTGTGAGAGATACATCAATCAATTGCCTCTTGCACAGCCCTAACTGGGGGCCTAGCCCACAGCCCAGGCATGTGTCCTGACTGGAAATCAAACTGGTGAACTTCTGGTTCACAGGCCGGCACTCAATCCATTGAGCCACACCAGCCAGGGCATGAATACTTCTTGACAATCCCTTCTATCCTGCAAAGTTTCTTTTGAGAAATCATCTGAGAGTATTAGAGGAAATTCTTTGTAGGTAAATTACCTACTTTTTTCTTGCTCCTTTTAAGATTCTCTCTTTATCTTTAACCTTTGACATTTTAATTATGTTGTGTCTTGGTGTGGGCCTCTTTGTATCCATCTTGTTTGGGACTCTCTGTGCCTCCTGGGCTTGTATGTCTATTTCCTTCACCAAATTAGGGAAGTTTTCTTTTATTATTTTCTCAAACAGGTTTCAATTTCTTGCTCTTTCTTTTCTGCCTCTGGCAGCCCTGTGATGCTTGCAGTTGTCTCCTTACACTACCCTTGATTTTTCAGATTCTCTTTTCTTCTTGCTGTACTGATTATGGATGTCTTTTTCTTCCTTATATTCCAAATCATTCATGTGATTCTCAGCTTAATCCACTCTACAGCTGTTTCACTATAAACTGTTTTTTATTTCAAATAGTATCTCCTTCATTTCTGATTGGATCATTCTTATGCTGTTGAATTACTGAGTTCTCCGAGCATCCTTAGAACCAGTGTTTTCAACTCTGCATTTGATAGATTGCTTACCTCCATTTTGTTTAGTCCTTTTTCTGGATTTTTGTTCTCTTCTTTCATTTGCGCCATATTTATTTGTCTCCTCATTTTGGCAGCCTTCTTATCTTTGTTCCTATGTGTTACACGGAGCTGCTTTGACTCCAAGTCTTGGTAGTGTGGCTTAACATGGTGAGTGGTCTGTAGGGTCGAGGGGTACAATCTCCCTTACCCCACAAGCTGGGTACGTGAGGTGTGCCCTCTGTGTAGGCTGAGCATTCCCTCCTCTTATAGTTGAGTCTTGATTGCTGTAAGCAGGTCAATGGGAGGGATTTACCCACAGGACCGGCTGTGACCACGGGCCAGCAACCTCCTCCCTCCTTGGTTTATGGAGGTGGTTGGGTGGTGCTGTTCCAACTTGGTCTGTAATTGTCTATTGCATGCACAGGCTATGGGTTTTCGGTTGGTGCAAGCCAAGGTCAGCCACCACCTATGTTCTGTCTGCAAATGGCTGCTGCTAGTGCTAGGCCTGGTGCCATGCAGTAAGAGGTACAGGGGCTGGGCTCAGCTGTTGCTTGTTTGAGTAGATTTAGGAAGGTAAGGAGTCTGCAGCTAACCTGGCCATTCACATGGAAAAGCCACTGTTAACACGTTGGGTGGGTCCGTAATTTGGATGGGGCAGAGCCACTGCACTGTGGCTCTGTGTGGGGGAGAGGACTCCGAAAAGAACTAATGGCCTCTGTCTGCAGTTCTGTCCGTGGGGAAGCTCTCTCTCAGCTCTTACCCTTAGGCCAGACACTTCAGTTACTCCCCATGTGCGCCACTGGTATCCCTCAATGTGCTGCCCTGGTGCTAGAGCACAGAGGGGGTGAGTCTAAGTAAGTCTGTGTGTTGGGCCCTCCACAGGAGATGTCTGAGAATCCCACAGTTAGTCTGCCAATCCAAACTGTACTGGTTTTTACAGCCAGACGAGGCTGGGTGGTCTGGTATCCCTCACTCCTAAGATAACCCCTGTTTTATATCTTCCACATGTGGGTTTAGGACCAGCCAGTTCTGTGTCTCTGCCCCTCCTACCCATCTGGATGAATGTGGTTTCTTTAATTCCTTAGTTGTCAGACTTCCATGCACCTTGATTTTCTGACGTTCCTAAATGAGAGTTCTGTACTTTTGCTGTAATTCTGTTGTGGTTGTGTGAGGAGCTGAGCCACTGTTACCCATGCCTCCATCTTGACAGGATGACTTCTGATAATACTTTCAGAGACTAAATAAAGCTCTGATTAATTCATGCCCCTGGACTTGTTATGCAAGCCAGTAAATTCCCTTTTTTCTTAAGCTAGTATGAGGTGGACTTCTGTCTTCCATAATAGAAACTGTCTTTCTAATACACTGGGTTATTTGACATCGATGAGTAATCAAATAATCAGTTTTGTGTTGAATAAACAGAAGTAATATATAAAAATATCAAGTGTAGGTTTACCTTATGAAATTAAATGTCTGAGTTATAAAACATACTGGGACTACTGATGTTCTATCAAATAAGAACATACCAATGGCAGTGGGAAAATTATTATACTGCATCTCTGTAACCATAGGTTTTAAGGTGATTGCGATTTCAAGTTCACTTCATAGGTGGTATTATATCTGAAAATTGGGTCTTAGTTTAAATCAATGAATTGCTTTTCCTACCAAACTGATGCAAAATAAGACAGTTAATCCAAACTGCCAGGTAATCACAAGGCAGACATGGTTTTACTGTCATAGGAAAGCTGTGTTTTTGTCAAATAGTCCAATTTCCTTGTAAACATATCTTTTGAGTTTCTGGGGTACCAAGGAAAGGAGTGAAAAAGAAATTTTCTTGCCCTGTGTCTCATGGATAGCCCTCTATTAAAATTCAAGGGTTTGACAATATACTTAAAACAATGATTTGTGTAACCTTGTACTACTTTTTAAAAATATATATATTTTATTGATTATGCTATTACAGTGGTCCCATTTTTTTCTCCCCTTTATTCCCCTCCGCCCTGTAACCTGACCTCCTACCATCATTCCCCCACCATAGTTCATGTCCCTGGGTCATACATAGAAGTTCTTTGGCTTCTCCATTTCCTATACTATTCCTAACCTCCCCCTATATATTTTGTACCTACCATTTATGCTTCTTATTCCCTGTCCCTTTTCCCCCATTTTCCCCCTCCCCTCCCCGCTGATAACCCTCCATGTGATCTGTGAATCAGTTCCTGTTCTAGTTGTTTAGTTTGTTTTTGTAGGTTCATTTGTTGATAGTTGTGAGATGTTGTCATTTTAATGTTCATATTTTTGATCTTCTTTTCTTAGAGAAGTCCCTCTAACATTTCATATAATAAGGGCTTGGTGATGATGAACTCCTTTAACTTGACCTTATCTGGGAAGCACTTTATGTATAAGCTGTATAAGCACTTTACCATTCTAAATAATAGCTTGTTGGATAGAGTAATTTTGGATGTAGGTTCTTGCCCTTCATGACTTTGAATACTTCTTTCCAGCCCCTTCTTGCTTGTAATGTTTCTTTTGAGAAATCAGTTGATAGTCTTATGGGAACTCCTTTGTAGGTAAGTGCCTCCTTTTCTCTCACTGCTTTTTAAGATTTTCTCCTTATCTTTAATCTTGGCTAATGTAATCATGACATGCCTGGGTGTGTTCCTCCTTGGGTCCAACTTCTTTAGGACTCTCTGAGCTTCCTGGACTTCCTAGAAGTCTATTTCTTTTGCCAGATTAGGGAAGTTCTCCTTCATTATGTTTTCAAATAAGTTTTCCATTTTTTGCTCTTCCTCCTCTCTTTCTGGCACCCCTACGATTCAGATGTTGGAACATTTAAAGTTGTCCCGGAGGTTCCTAAGCCTCTCTTTGTTTTTTTTTTTGTTTTTTTTTGTTTTAAATTCTTGTTTCTTCATTCTGTTACGGATGAATATTTATTTCTGCCTTCTGCTCCAAACCACTGATTTGAGTCCCAGTTTCCTTCCTTTCACTGTTGGTTGCCTGTACATTTTCCTTTATTTTGCTATTCATAGCCTGCACTTTTTCCTCTATTTTGCAACCATACTCAACCATTTCTGTGAGCATCCTGATTACCAGTGTTTTGAACTCTGCATCTGATAGGTCAGCTAACTCTTCATCATCGCTTAGTTGTACATTTTCTGGAACTTTGATCTGTTCTTTAATCTGGGCCATATCTTTTTGTCTTTGCTTGTTACACAGTAAGGGGTGGAGCCTTAGGTATTCACCAGGGTGGAGCAATCCACTTTGCTTCTTGATGGAGCTGTATGTGGGGGAGGGATCAGAGAGGAAACAATGCCCCTTGTTCAGCTCTCAGCCAGCTTTCAGTCACTTCCTTCACTACCCACATGCAAATTGGGCCCTTTTGGTGCGGATTCCCAGGTGGGTGGGTTTGTGTACATTCTAGGACCCTGTGGGTCTCTCCAACAAACTCCCCCTTCACGCTGGGAGTTTCTCCTGCCACTTCAATCCCCACAGGATTTTTTCAGTCAGATGTTTTGAGGCTTTATTTCCCTGTGCTGGGAACCTACGTTGTGGGGTCTGTCTCTCTCCCCAGTTGTTCTTCCTGGTTTATCCACACGCAAATGTGGGACCGCCCTCTCTGCCAGCCCCCATCTCGCCTGCCCTGGTCCTTTAGCCGCTGTCTTGCCTCAAGTCATCTCTACCCTTGCTGCCCGTCTCCTCCCTTTCTCCTCCCCTCTTGCCCATCTGGATAAATGTTTCTTCTTTAACTCCTTGGTTGTCAGACTTCCACACAGTTCGATTTTCTGGCAGTTCTGGTTATTTTCTGTTTTTAAATTTGTTGTCCTCCTTTTGGTTGTGCGAGGAGGCACAGTATATCTACCTATGCCTCCATCTTGGCCAGAAGTCTATACTACTTTCTTAATGAGAGGCATACAGCATGCAGAAAGAGGTATCTTATCTGCCCAGTAACTAATTCCAGATGCACAAATGCTTATGTATGTCAGTTACATTTTGAAAGGCTAGAAAACTTACTCAATTTGATCAAAATCCCAGATCAAAGCAAAAGTAAGTAAGTTATGCATTATAAGCCATTTTAAAATAGATCCTTGCACAGCTAATGGCAAGTTTCAGTGAATTAACAGTTTGCTGCTGATTCTCCCAATGCAGATACAATTGGGAAGCACTGCAACTTAGTGATACTGGAAAGGTAGATACATTCCAGAAGGTAACTGTGGCTTAACACTGTTTTGCAATGGAAAGTTTCAAAGTCACCAAGTAAATTGCAACTGCTTTTGGCTTCCAAAGGGTGACTGACTATGAACAGAGGTCAGACCATACAAACCCTGCCTCTAAAATGTGGCTCTGCAGTGGAACACTGATTTTGTTGACACCTAGAAAAATGAAATAGGTTTTTTTTTGAGTGGGGAGAATATCTACTTTGTGAAACCCATAAACTTAATCTTTCACTTTCAAAACAACCTAAATTCTATTAAAATAGAGGGAAATTTCTATTTTAAAGAATAAAATCAGCTATGTAAAATAGTCCAAATCTGAAAATAGGTATTTTCAACTTATGCCAGTGGTCCTCTAACACATACTTATGTTTCAGAAAATGGTGTGGATTCTTCATTGTGCTTTAAGACCCCGGCAAAAAAGTCTCCCTATATTGTTTAGGCAGATACTGTGGGCGAGAGTTCTACTCTTGGTAAACACTGTGTACTTGCAAAATTTTATTACTAGCTCAATTTTCTGACCAGATTGACATCAGATGCACTAACAAACCTTCCAGTTACTCCATTACCTAAAAGAAAGAGAATGTAAGAGAAAGAGAAGCCAACACAAATACCTTCTTTTAAAATGAATCTGCCCTAAAATAAGTAAAAGTCAACCAGCCTATGGCCTGGGGCTTTGCATTTCAGTTGGATTTGGAGACAAGTCCTAATATAACCAAATTTAGATTACAAATAAGATTTACAGCTTTGTCAAAACAAATTAATTTGACATTAATTGTTTAAACAAATGTAACATTTTGTTGATTATGTCAGTCCATTCCATTCAGAATTGCTATGAAGACATTACCCTAAATATTTTAAAATGCTGTCTAAGGTAAGGAAACTTTTTCTAAATACATCTAACATCCTCACTTACAATTCTAGTTTTTCTGTTTTGCTCTTCTGAACTGCAATAATATCAAATTAATGTTCAGTCTGAACAATATAGGGAAATTCCCTTGGAGAGATTTTCTGTAGTAGGGCTTTTTGAATTTAGACGCAACTTCAAAAAGCTATAAGGTTGGCTTCTCATACCACTGTCTTTAACCATGCAGATTTAAAATAAAAGGCTCAGAGAGCTCACAGTAACAATTTATTTATTGGTGCCATCTCACCTTCACCCTCCCAGAAAACATGCCGAGCCCTGCACTCACCACTTTCTCTTTGGACCGCAGGACTCCCAGCTTCCCAAACCGAACGTGAAAAGGCGAACACTGATAGGTGCCATCCTGCTGCCGCACCACAATGACATCGATGCACCCAGACAAGGTAGCTTGGTTAATACCCTTGTAGAGTTCCTTCACAGTGACAATCACCTGCCCGGCCAGCTGTCCCACATAATTCATGGTTTGAGACTACAAAAAATAAGGGGAAAAAAATGAGATGCAATGTTAATTTGTGAATGCTTGTTAATGCTGAATTTGTAGATCTAACGACAATAACAAAGAAAAAACCGAAGTGACTAAAATTACATGCTAATGTGTACAATAGATTATGTACCATTAGTAAGTAACCTTGATGATTTTGAACCCATTAGTATCATGCTACTACTGTTTTTGCACACGAACAATCCTAAACTGTCCTCCTTTGTATTTGAAGCATGTGTAAGTTCCCTTTCCTTTCCCATTACCAAACACAGTGCCAGATGCCATTAGAGATTTTTGTGCAAAGTAAAGAACCTGCACAAAACCACCAAAGAACCCAGATCACCACCACTGCCCTTCTGCCCAAGACTCGTGGGTTCTCGTGGCTAGTGTATCCACTCTGGCCATAGCAAACAGAAAAAAAAGACCAAAGATCATCCCCAGGATAAACCTGCTGAGAGATGAATAAGTGAGAGTTGTTTTCTACGGTACTATTAATAGAATATTGTGGTTCAGACAGATGGTAGATTAAATAAACTCTAGTGAGCTAAGACTGGGTCTAACCTAATTTGTAATATTACTTCTAGGGGAAAACCCCCTTCAATGCTACAGCACAACTCACTGGAACATATATTCATGTCCCATAAAATTCAAAGCTAAAAATAGGGTTTTAACCTTGTTCTTCAACCCCAATTCACTATTCAAATCAGGATCACCAGGCTGTAAAGAATCCTCCAGAAAGGGTCAAAGAAGGAGGTGAGTGTACCTGACTAGGTCCACCAGCGCCAATAGGAAATGTTTTCTGTCTCTGCTCCAGAGCTGCTGGTACTGCAGTAACAGCTGGCTTTAATCTAACCACAGGATGTGGCATCCACAATATGGCATGCTGTGATGGCAAGTGGGCAAGTACCCCTGGCACCCCCATAACTATTCCACTCATTAGGGAAAAAAAGCCCCCTCTAGTTCTAAGATTGTCAAATTTCATTTCCAGTTATGGATTATACATTTCTTTTGTCAGACACTGTGTCAAAGCACGATTCAGCAAAAATCATTCTCTTGGGGATAGGAAAGTTGCAGATCAAACAAGAGAGCCTTGCACAACTCTGGCTAACCCAGAGGCTGACTTTCACCCAACCAGAGAACTGAGAGATGATTCTCCAGGTTATTCATCATAAGCACATCTCTCTCTCTAGACCCAGCCTTCTAAGTGCCTAGAACTCAAAGTTACTACATGCTCAGAAAAGTTCCCAGACCATTCATGCTGTCAGAAAAGTCCAAAGCTGAATTGTGAGAAATATGCCATCCCTTGGGAAAAGGTAGGGGCCCACTGCCCAAAGGTGAGTAAGTGCCCGCAAGCAGTGTGCGGATTTTTTTCTGCTCTTGTATACAGATGAATGTGTAATCACGGCTCATCCGTTTTACACCATGAAACACAGCTACAGTACTTTTACCCTGGGGAATTTTTTGAATATTTTAAAGCTAATGTTACCAAGGCCCCCAAATACACCTACAGAAGATACATTTGGGAGATGTAAATTAGCTGCAGAACTTACTACTAAATAACCAAAGAGGGCAGTATCCTCTATGTGATAATTCTAAAACAATGACAAGTTGGTGATGATAATGGTTTCAAGAATTATTTCTTGAATGAATAAAAGAATGATCAAATGAACTATCAATAAAGGAGACTAAAAAAATAAGAAACATGGGGAGGAAATAGTTTCATCAGAATATTCATATTACAACTAATTATATTTAATTTTTATTTTGAGATAATTGTAGATTCACATACATGTAATTGTAATAAATAATACAAAGTGATCACATGTACCCTTTGCCAGTTTCCCCCAATACTAACATTCTCACAAGATTCTAGTGCAGTATCACAATTAGAATATCAACATTGATTCAGTTAAGATTCAGAATATTTCCATCATTACAAAGATCCACCCTATTGGCCTTTTACAGCCACACACACCTACTTCCCTCCCACTCTCATTCTCACTCTCTCCTTAATCTCTGCCAACCACTAAACTGTTCTTCATTTCTGCGATTTTTGTCATTTCTAAGACAGTTATACAAATGGAATCATATAGTATATAACCTTTGGAGATTGCCGGTTTCCACTAACGTTTCTATGCAGACTCATTCAGGTTGCTGCATGTATGAACACTCTGTTTCTGTTTACTGTGAAGTCGTGTCCCCTGGTATAGATGTACCATATTTTGTTTAACCATTCACCTGTTGAGGAACAGCTAAGCTATTTTAAGTTTTTGGCTATTAAAAAGAAAACTCCTATAAGCATTCCTATATAGATTTTTGCATGAAAATAAGTTTTCAACTGACTGGGGTAAAAACACCCAGGAATGGCTGCTGGGTTGAATGGGAATTACATGCTTAGTTTTTAAAGACACTTCCATCAGAGTTGCTGTACATTTTATATTTCCACCACCAATGTCTGAGAGATGCAGTTTATCCACATCCTTGGCTAACACTTGGCATTGTTACTGTTTTTTATTTTAGTCACGATGGCAGGTGTACAATGATACTGATTTTTAATTTGCATTTCTCTAATGGCTACTGATGCCGACTATCTTTTCAGGTTTTTTGCTACATAAATATGTCATTTTGTTTCATAAAAGTACATAACTAATTTAGAGGAAAAGGCAATAAACATCTTGTTTGTGCCTTATTTGGGGAGTCATGGTGAGCAAATTTTATATGTTAAGAATGTCTCCAAAAACAGAAGTGAAATAACATTTTGTGTTATGTAGTTCATTTTTTCACCCTTTTACCAGAAGAATTTTTAACAACCTAAAGCATTCCGTCAGAATTTCATATTCTGTAAGTAATTCAAAGTCTGTCCAGAAGGTATCCAGCCATGTACTATGAAAAACAGAAACACTTATTGAAGATGATACAAGGTACAAGAGACATTGTACATAGGACAATAACGCCTCGGCACCTCACACAATTCTCCCAATCACCAGCAGCTGCCCCACAGCATTTTCCTGAATCTCGTTAACGGTCTGAAATCATTTCCCTTTCAAAGGTGACTTTAGTTTTGGGAAAAGGCAGAAGTCACAGGGCACCAAATATGAGCTGTAGGTGGGGCCGAGAGTCACCTGGGCGTGATATTTCACAAAAAAACTACATAATATGTGATGCATGAGCAGGTGCATCGTCATGATGAAAATGCCAACCACCAGTAACCCACAGATGCGGCCTTCTGAATCACCCGAATAGTTTCCTTGGAGGAATGTTCAAGCTTAACACAAAATTTGATGCAGATTCATTGCTCTACTCACTCGGTCATTTTGAATGCGAAGGGCAGAGTACACATGCTCACTCAGCGGCATCTACCTCCCCCACTGACTAGTACAGTGCAGTCATCATTGTTCACATATGAACATCCCAGTCCACTCTCACTGGCTGCCAGGTTACATCGATGTCGCACAAACTATTCTTGTTATATTAACAAAGGCTAGACTTTTTCCAGACAGACCTTACATATGCTCACATCATACTTTTAGTCTTTCCTGGTACATACATTAACCAAATAGCACCCAAGTTCGCAATCTTTTTATTACTGCTTGACGGTAGTGGAAATTTTAAAATGAGTTTTGTTACATAGTCTTTTAAAAATTCATACCTAATTAAATAGTCCTTTTCTTAAAAGAAACTGAAAATAACTTTTATGTCTCTTCATTCAGCCATAAACAAGTCTTATAAACTAAATGTATAATAAGCTTACATCAACTAGAGCACTGAATTCATAATCAAGTGCGACTACATTTATTTAAGATGATTCTAATTACCATGGTTGAAGGATGTACTGTTATACAAGAAAGTCTATTGTGTAATTGCCAGCTGCAAAATGTAGAAAAATACAGTCCAATGACTGATTTTCTCTTAGCAGATATAAAACAATTCCGTTTATGTTATGAAGGCTGGGAAAACAAAAGTAAAAGGAGGCCTGATGTCAACATTCACTACACCCTGGGAATGAGGCACAACTCTGGTAGGGGGGAACCCTAACCGGGCCGGGGGAGGAGGACTTCCTCATGGTTATGTCTGGGGAACAGCAACTGGTCATTGCATGCATGACACCTTAAACAGCCTGCTCTGTAAGCAGAAGCTATAGCACCATGAAACTTTAGTCCTGCATGCCCAGCCCAACGCTGGCCATAATAAAGCCCAGTGAGGACAAAGTCAAGTCTCTGACACCAGTCTGTCCTGGTCACAGTCTGGGAAAGCGGGACTCTGTGCAGGGGCAGAAAAGAAAGATGATTAGGTAACCCAGGAAAATACTAGCTTTTGAAATAAAACTAACATTAAAAAAAAATAGCAAAGTAATACAGTATAAACTATTCATATTTTATAGTGAATAATGAGAAAAAGATACAAGAACATGAAATCAAGAACAGAGAGTGACAGAGACCAATGGAGAAGGATACACAAAGAGACTGATGAAAATGCAGAGAAAAAGCAAAGACACTACATAATCAGAAAGCAGACTGACATAAAGATGCCCACACAGAAAGAACACTGTGGAACTGAAGGATGTTCACAGAACAGCATCCTTATCTTCAGGCTCACAAACACAAATAAAAACATTAAAATGCATTTACTGATTCTTAGAACTGAAAGAATTTATCTAGCCCAGTCTTGCAACAAATTCAAAAAATGCTTCTATCACATCTCTGAAATATGGTGAAGTTAACAATCAACACAGTAACAGCAACTACTTTTTTTGAGAGCTTACTGTGTACCTAATTCTTAACCTTATTATACAAGCATTATCATCTCAAAACCACCTTTTGGTAAGTATAATCTCTATTTTTAAAGATAATAAAATTGAGGCTTGGAAAGGTTAAGTATTATTATGGACTGAATGTTTTTCCCCCCAGTCCTCATATTCATAGGTTGAAGCCCTAACCCTGGAGGTGGGGTCTTTGGGAGGTAATTAGGTTTATATGAGGTCATGAGTACACTGATCCCCCCACCCCCCATGATGGGATAAATGTCTTTAGAAGGAGATGACACTAAAGGGTGCTCTCTCTCCCTCCACCATGTGAGGAGAGTGAGAAAGTAGTTGTACGGCCAGGAAGAGGGCCCTCAAGTAGGAACTGAAGACCTTGGACTTCCCAGTCTCCAAAACGTTGAAAAACAAATGTCTGCTGTTTAAACCACAAAGTCTATGGTATTCCGTCATAGCATCCTGAGCTAAGACAACATCATCTTCAACACCATATGCTACACCACTTCTCAATTTGGGAATACTTCCAGCTGCCAGACTCTCCTTTCACAAAGAAGTTCACAAAAGTATCAGTCAGACCTAGTTACTATATCCACTAGAAATCACACTGAATTATGTACCACCCTCTTCTAAATGACACTTTTCTACACACTGAACAGTTTACTGTACAACCACAATTAAGTCTCATCTATTCTGGGCTAAACATTCTTACTTATATGAAAATTGAATGGTGCCCGCTATCAGATTTTTCTTATCAAATACTTTTAAACATATACTAGTACCTGAAATATATGGGTAGCTTTCAAGATTCAATTATTTACCAAAAGTTTGAAGATTTGCTTAGTAACTTTACCTGAGCATCAGAAAAACTTACATATTTACTGTATGGAATGCATCAGTAAATAGGTTCAAATACAGCTCTCCCTCCTACAAAACTGCCCAAGATTATTTAAAGCTGATATATTCAATAAAAAATAATGGTTGTTAAGCAGTAACTATAAGGACATAGGTAGCTCTAAAAATATTACAATATTTTAAATTGTTATCAGTACAAAATGGGTATCAGTTATCAGTATTCTAAAACTGTTATCAGTATAATTGTTATCAGTATTCTAAACTGCTCCTTTATACGTATCACCAAAAATCCAGGTCTCTTTCCTAAGTTTTAGGTTTACCTTCATGTATCTATTCTATACTAGTATTACTAGCTAGCAAGACTACTAACAAACACCACAACCACAGTTGTCACACGTTCATCATGTGTCAAGTGCTGTGTTAACCTGAACATTATCTCATGTAACTTCACAACTACCCACAAGTTTGGGATCAGTATTCCCATTTATATGAGGAAACTGAGGTTCAGAAGTATCCAAGGCCACCACATTAAGTGGTAAGGCTGATATTCAAATTCGAGTCTGATTCTTGAGCCTGTGTCCTTCCCTGAATCTCTAAGTGATAGAAATGCTCTAAGCAATGGCAAAATCCCCAGATGCCTTGCTGCAAGTGAAATTGTAAAGAAAAAGCAAAGACAGAATACAGAATCAGAAAGCAGACTGACCTAAAGATGCCCACACAGAGAACACTGTGGAACTGAAGGATGTTCACAGAGCACCATCCCTCCCTATCTTCAGGCTCACAAGCATAATTCACCAAAAAAAGCCAAGATTTCTTTAAGAATGGGAATATTATTTTTACTTAATACTATCTGGCCACATAAACATTATAATTAGAGTCCAAAGAAGCCATACTTGTCCTCCACATCTCCTCCACATACCACTTTTTTAATAAAGATTTTATTTATTTTCAGACAGAGGGGAAGGGAGGAAGAAAGAGAGGGAGAGAAACATCAATGTGTGGTTGCCTCTTGTACACCCCCAACTGGGAACCTGGCCCGCAAACCAGGCATGTGCCCTGACTGGGAATTGAACCTGCAACCCTTTGGTTTGCAGGCTAGCACTCAGCCAGGGCCACATACCACTTTTGAGAGTTAGCTTTGACTACTAAACCTTCTGCTAGATCTGAGGTTCAATGTTAGGAAGTGAACTTCCTGGTAGATACCATGTGATCAGGACTTGTGGATGGTTTTTATCCAAGAACTTGCCTTCAACATTCCATCTACCCTTTTGCTTACAGATAGGAGGAAATGTGCTATCAGGGAACAGAAAGTTCTAAATACTTCAGGAAACAAAACAACAGAACACATACCTCACACACATTCCAGCTTACACCTATGCCCCTGGACCTAACTCCTCTAGGCACCCAAGCATACATTCTTCATTTGGGTAGCACTTACTGTTTGTCTGAAGATCTATTTTTTATAGAGAGCAGAAGGGAGGGAGAAAGAGAGGAAGAGAAACATTGATGTACAAGAGAAACATCTATGGGTTGCCTCTTGCATGCCCTCAACCAGGAATCTGGCCCACAACCCAGGTGTGTGCCCTGCCTGGAATGGAACCAGCAACCCCTTAGTTCGAGGGACAGCACCTAACCCACTGCGCCACATGAGTGAGAGGCACTTACTCTTTTTTAAGAACTTTTCCAAACACACCTCATTTGATCTTCAAAAAGGGAATTTATGTTATGCAAGGCAGACTTTATTCATTCCATTTTACATTTAGACTGAGACGAGTCATTTGCTTTCCACAACTGTTTACTAGAACGCAGCTCCACTGTGACTCAGGGTCCCAACCTCCCTGCTACTTCCCACAGTGGCTTAAATCTTTGGACTCTCGAGATCAGCTGGTGTCCCTGAAGACAAGAGATTTGAAGGTTGAACCCAAGTTGTATTATTCCCTAAGGAGCCCAGAGTCTCCTAAAGAGGATACCACTCAGCCTGGCTGAGAACTTTACCTCCTTAAGAGTGGGTGATGAAAGGCAGCAATGACACACACAGCAGACCTGCTGCAAGCTTCCCCCTGGAGGACAGGTGGGTCAGCGTCCCCCAGGGGACTGGGCCACATCCTGTGGGGCCTGAACTCCATCAAGACCTTTGCTAAAACATTTACTGTGTGCCCAGGAGACTATGCGGATCACAATGACCTAAAGGAGGTTACAACTTAGCTAGAACAGAGAACTAGTCAAAACAGGTGCAGTCTTTGAATGAGCAGCAAGCAGTGCCCCAGGCAACTGCTGCTAACCCTGACAAAGAACCCAGCCTTCCCGGAGAAGCCCCTGTTGGCCACTTAAATTCAATTAAATGACTTACTGTGTACCTCTCAGTTTTTTCTTTTCCCATCACAGCAGATGCTAACTTATTTTAACTTTTACTTTATTTTAGCTGCCTTTAAAAAAATTTTTATTTGGGGCGGGGGGAACAGCAATTTTTTGTTGTTCTACTTATTTCTGCATTCATTGGTTGATTCTTTTATGTATCCTGACCAGGGATCGAACCTGCAACCCTGGTGTATCAGGACAACGCTCTAACAAAGTGAACTACCCAGCCAGAGCCTAGCTGTCTTTTAATATTTGCTTTATAAAATAAGAAACAAGAAATAATAGCACAAAAAACAGCCTTTGTCCTCAGTCAGGGAGACAGTGCCCAACCCCAGGAGCTTCACAAAGTAGATGGTTCATTAGGCCCTATTTGATCTCCCTGAAGCCAAAAATCCTTGAGGAAATGCTAACAGTTGCACATCCAAAGTCCGCTGTCCCAAACATCTGCTGGAGAACATAGTCTCTTTCTGCCCCACAGTACAGGGAAGCTGCTGCGACAGGGCTCTTGCTCATTTCTAGGACCATTTAGTCCCCATCTATGGAATCTGTAAATCAAAACCAGAACTCCTTGAATATACCAAGTTCTCCAGATAGCCTCTTTGTCACAGGAAAGGTCCTTCAATGTAGTGCCTCTGCATATTTAATTTAGAAATAATCACATAAGAAGACTATATAATTACTTCATGACACACAACAGAGACTTTGTAATCCACCCATCAAAATGCTCATTATACTGGCATATGTCTGACAGGATTTTCATATAGTCAAGCACAACTGAGCACCTGCTTCATGCCAGGTACCACAGTGAGTCCTTATAACATAAAGATGAATAAATCCTCCCACACTTCTCTCACAGGTCCCTGGGTCTAACAAGAGAAAGAGACATAAATACTGTCTTAACTTACACGATGCCTGTGGTGATGCTAATTTGGTTACTTTTAGAAAGACTAGAGAAAAGAGGAAAAAAACCTGCCTGGAGAATCAAGGAAGGCTTCTGGAAGCAGCAAATATTTGTTCTAGCAGTGTAAATATCTGTGAGAAGTCTATCAGGCCAAGAAAAGGAGGTGCCGGTAGGCAGTCCTAGGCAGAGAGAAGAGCACGTGCAAAGGGCATGCTGAATCTGAGGCAAAGATGAAAGATGATGCAAGGCCTTGGGCCCATGCCTCAAGTGTATCTCATGGGCAATGGGCGCCAGCAGGGATTACGGTCAGGAAAATGACATGCTGACCTGGGGGGAAGGGAGGATGAACTGGAGAAGAGGGGGCAAAAAGAGGAGACCACTTCGGAAGCTACTACAACCAATTTAAACGAGATGGCGCAACTGTAAAGGCAGAAGAGGTAGAGAGGGGACTGAGAATCAGTAAGATCTGATGACCAACCCAAGGCAGATACTTATGGAAAGAAGGCAGTTGGTTAGGATCATACCACAATTTCTAGACCGAGCTAGAAATACATCTGGCACATACATCTGGGATTCAGCAAATATTGTGAACGAACACACAAAGCAACTTAGACATGAAAATAAAAAGGGCAGATATGGGGGGGGAACTTTCTATTAAGGCTGAACCTCAAGATTATTATCTATTCCACTGGTTCAAAATTTTGTGTACAAAAAAACCATCCTGGACAGTTTTTAAAATGCAAATTTCCTTAGATCTTTTTTAAAGTTTAATAACTGACAATAAAGATCAGCCAGGTTAGGGAAGCATAGTTCCATGTAAAAGCAAGAGACCTTCTGATAAAATTCCATGCCTATCCTTGCTACTTCCAGAAGGAGTCTGTCATAAAATGGACTCCAAGGAGGGGTGAATCTTTGGGTGCTGTCCTGTATCTTTCTTCAGGAAAGATGTAGATACAGAGGTGTTCTAGAAGTTCCTTCTGAGCTAGCATCTGGACTCAGAAGATTCCTCCTGAGAGACTAAGGTTTAGCCGGGATGTTTGAAGGCAGAGTCAGACTGTTTTACGTCTAACCAACCTTTTTTTTTCCTGTTCAGTGAAGAATACTGGCAAGGTCCACACTGCAGGCCAGTATTTCTCGGAGTAGTCTTGGACCATCTGCAGTAGAATCAAGTTTGGGTGGTTAAGAATGTAGATTCCTGGGCCTCGATCCAAACATAAAAAACTGGAAGTAGAGTCTTGAGGATCTGTTAGCCATTGATTCTGAAGGACATCCAGGTCTGAGAACTACCTCCAATCTCTACTGCACAAACTATGCTCCTAATCCAGACTAAGCTTGTTGAGAAAATCAAGTTGTTATGGGTTGAAGTATGTATCCTAACCTCTAGGGCACATATTACCTTGACATCTGATCCAAACTTAACAGACCCTGAATTTTATACATTTTACTGAACAAACAGCTGACCTGTTCATTTTTATAAGATGAACTCGAGGACGACAGTGGTTCTGTCAAAAGCTTATTTATAAAAATTCTGGTCTGGGAAGATTGCTTTCTTAGGGGTTCCTTCCCTAATTACAACCTAATACTACTCAAAATTAACCTTTTGAATACATAATTAAGAGAGGAAATTTTCTGACCCGATATTCCATTTTGGAATTTGAGCAGCTATATGTTGCAACGGCTAGCTCAGAGGGTATTAACAGGGTCCCCTGGATCACAATAATTTCCTCTCTGAGACCCCAAACACGGGGGTAAGCCCCATTAGCCATGTCTGTAATATGGGACCAAGGCCTTGGTATCAGTTGGCTGATGGGGTGGGGAGACATCTGACCCAAAACTGGGCCAAAGAGATACACTTGAAGCGTGTGTGGAGAGTGGAAGTAATCAGAAACCAGAGAGGCTGAGTCACTTGGGTGGTGATACAGAAGGCTCACAAGCTCAAAACATCAAGATACCAAGCAGCCCCAGCTCTTGCCCTTTTACCATCTCTCTGAATGATGAAGTCACAACCTTGTTTGCTTGACTTGTTCAGAGTCCATGTCTGATGTTTGCCAACAAAGGACTTAAATACAAACATGCTGATACTGCTTCTGACTTGATAAAGTCTCCAAAAAACACCCAGGGAAAATTAGCAAGAAAATAACCCCAAAGTAACCCAGTAAAAGCTGTCTTCTACTGAACTCAGGCTTTTATATTTTTATTGTTATTATTTTTAATGAGAGGACATGAGGTTGACCTTAAGCTTATCTATCAAGGCTAGTAAGCTAATAAATTCAGATTTCAAATCTGTCAAAATATACTTTCTTTAAGGAAATTTAGAAGCACAGATTCCTACACACTGGACTCACTTTCCTATAATTTCACCAAACTCACTATCTACAAAGTACACACAGAATTATTTGGGGCTGAGTAAGGTTCAAAAAAGGGAAGACCCTTTGCCACTAGAGTAATAAGCATTCTTTCCCAAGTGGTGGTCCCCAGTTTTATTCAACTATTTGGTTTAGCTTTTCAGCAGGTACAACTAAGATAAGACTGTGTCACCTACTTGATCTTCGAACACCATCAATTCCCTGCCCTCCACCCTAGTCACTGGCCCAGTAATTTTCACAACAATCCTTCAAAATGCAACAATAGTTTTCTTCTCAATCCATCACCTAGTGTCGACTACTGATCTAAGAGAAAGGATGTTCTAGACTTCCTGGATGACAAAATGGGAGCAAATAAAGTATGTCTACGACAGATTGTGAACACACACGGAAAAGATGATCAGAAAGAGATGGGGTGAGGAAGTGTGGGCTCAATGGTGAACAGAAAGCAGAAGGCAGTAAAAAAGGGTTTGTGGTCTGTGTGTCCATGGCTTCCTGCCCTCTCCCTACCACAGCACGTAAGCACTCATCACCCTGCAGTAATTTGTTTATCTAACCTCCAATCTCTAACTTTTGACAAAGAAAGGAGAAGAGCTATGCTTCACTGTTTTCCCAAAGTCTGCCTGGCACAATGACTAGCAATAGGAGATCCTCCATGAGTATTTTGGGATCAATTTTTGTATGAATTAACAAATGGATGAGTGCAAGATCTAGTGAACAGAATCAGAAAGAAGAGGGAGGAATACATACCATGTTTCGCACTGTAACCTGAGTAAGAGAGAAATTCAAGAGGTAGGTAATGATACGCACACACACAAACAGCACCACTCATTAAAAAACGCCAACAGTGGAGCATGCTCAGATCCTGAGAACCAATGCTTTTTTCCCAGATGCGGGTGAAAACCTCACAGAAAAAGCTTGCATAAATCTAGTCTATGTGAGTATCAATTGAAATGACACACATCTCGAATGGGTAAATCTAAAAATATCCCTGTGAGAACAAATGACATCCGTGCAGATTGCTGTGAAGAACGCTGAGCAGCCAACCCCATGGCGACTTGTGGCAGAAGAGAGACTGTTGGTTTGTCAGGGGAAGTCAGTGTGGGGAAGTGACAGAGGCAAGTGACAATGATCACACATAACCAAAGATGACAGAAAACAGAGTGAAATAAAACAAACTTATCATTTCCTACTGGTCAATCTACTTATATGAAAATGCCCAATGTTATAATTTTATATGGTACAGCCTTCAAGGTAAATGGCAGGTAACAATAGTTTCATTTTCCTAATGCTCAGCAAGTACCAAAATATTCATTTTCTTCAGCGATAGAATTGGGAGAGCAAGGAAAACTAAATGTTCAATTTTACACTACCTTTAGATTTCAGTACACATGATAAAATTTTTGTTCCTTGAGTAAATCCTAAAGTAGAAAGCAGCACAATAGGGGCCCTCACTAGTTTCCCCAACGCCCACATTGTTCCTGCAACCAAACTTGTTTTGAACTATCACAGCTCTACAAAATTTAATGGTTCTCATTCCTTTACTCCTCTTCACTGCTTCTCCCTTCATTACTTCAAATTGCAGAATAATGCCTTGTAATGAAGCTTTCTGATATCTTTTCCTGTCAAGACTACAATATGCCCAATTCTAATCTACTTGTATGTAGGGTGACAGATCATAAGTGTTACAGGGAACATTTAACCTGACTGGACTCTGGAAAGAAACACAGAAGTAAAATAAAAAAATTCAATTAACCATGAAAGATAGTAAGCAATTACTTAGTCAACCTTTGTGTAATGGTTATAGCTATCAGTACATAAAAAATCTACCTGAATATTCACGCCAACTCTGCTGTGAAATGCAGTAAAAGATTTTCAAATAATAACTGTACACTGAACTATTTAAAATGCTGTCTTTTTTCAAAAAGAATTAAGGTGTACTTTACATACTGTATAATTAACCCATTTGTATTGTACAGTTTTAGCCACGCAATGATGTAACCACCACCATAATCAAGATACAGAACTAGATCACCCCTAAAACACCACTATTACTCCTTTGTGGTCAATCCTCTTCTCCTGTCCCCTGCCAACTACTAATCTGTTTTCTGCCCCTTAGACTTGCCTTCTCCAGAATGTCATATAAATAGAACCATACAGCATGTAGCGTTTTGAATACAGCTTCCTTCACTGAGCATAATGCATTTGAGATTAATCAGTATTTTTGCAGCCATCTGTGAGACTTGCAACAAGGTGCAGTGGACAGCTCAACCCTTGATCCTGTCTCCAGGAAACTGTATCCTAGTCTCTTCTCTACCTGAATAATCTTGCTTTTGCTCTAAAAAACACACATCAATATTGTTGCAGGTATCAATGGTTTATTCCTTGGTGTTAAGTAGTATACCATTGTATGGATGTACCACAGTCTTTTTATCCATATGTCAGCTGAAATATATTTGGGTTGTTTCTAGTCTGGGGCAGTTACAAATAAAGCTACTAAAAACCTTTGTGTACAGAATTTTGTGTGAACAAAATTTCATTTCATTTTGTTAAATACTTAGGAGTGGGATTCCTTGGAAGTATTTTTGCAAGGTTGATTTTGCAGCTACTGTTTTTAAGATATCTTCAGTACCCTAGGAGTTTGCTATTAAAAATAAATCCTTCTTTAAATTATTTTACAAAGTGGTGATAATTTAACTGTTTCATAAATACAGATTTTCATATATGGGAGTTACATCTACTTAACACTGGTGAAAATTCAAACTCTCCATTTACTCACGTCACAACATTTTAAACTATGTGTATCCTTGATAAACCACATATATACAATTCAGATGTTTTACACAGTATTCCTCCTACTGTTGGCCATGGGGAAGTGATGGGGGAAGAAGAGAGGGAAGTAACATTTATCCCTTCTAAATGCTATTTTGTGTATCTCATCTCATTTAATCCTCACAATTAGGTGAGGTGTATGGCATTGTACTAGCAAGAAAACTGAGGCTCACAGATGATAAAAGCTACTTACCTAAAGAGTTACAGGCACAGATAAAAGCTCATGTCTGTCTCACATGCCCAGGCTCTTTTTACTCTATTTCCGGACCACAACTCCAAAAAAAACATTAATGTTGAGGTTATGTAGTTTCCAGGGCCATGTAAGTAGGAATTTCATAAGTACATGTAGAAGGTAATGATGGTTCTTCCACATGCTATCATACATGAAGATATTAAGTGTTTTATTATGAGTAACCTTAAAGATATGATTACATTAGGATCATAAATATGTTTTTAAGGAACATGTTCTCATCCTAAACTTTCTAGGATAAGAGAATTGTGTGGGTAAACCTATATTGATGGTGATCACTGATAAGCTACTCTAAAATAAAACAGGAAATCTGATTGTTTGGCTCAATTTCACATATGGAAGGCATATAATCTTAACATGTTTCCATGAAAACCACATGTAGTTAAGTATTTTCAGTGATGACTATCACTTTAGTCCAGACACCAGTAGAACATAATTTCCTCTGAAGCATTGTGACTTGACTTGGTGTTCTATCTAGTCACTGATCTAGCAGTCAGGAACTGACATCATGACTCTTCTACAGTCAAAATTACAGCTGGGAGCCTGGGAACAAATGAACATATTCCTGTAGTTTGCAGGTCTAGGGTAAGACATGTTAAACTCCACTCATCTTCCTCTCATCCCCCCATAAGAATGACAGTTAGTATCATAGATGATACTAACAGATGAATTTAAGTTGAAAATTTCAATTTGTACCAATTGTGTTAATTCCCTGGGTCCAAAGTCCTTCAGCCTGCACCATATTACCTAGTTAAGTTCACTACGAACAGGCCAGATGAATTAAACCCAGAAGAAATTCAAGGTCGCTCCATGCACTTTATTTTAGCAGCTAATAACTTGACAAGCACCTGCAGGCCTAAAGTTCACCACCTAAGCACCCCCCCAAAACCCCAAACTAAAGGGTTTATTATGAAGAAGTCTGATAAACAAAGTTCCTGCTTTAGAAAGCAAGCTACACTTTAGAAAAGAGGATGCAGACTGCCTTACCAAAAACAAGGTAAATCAAGGACTAAAACAAATTTGGTTTTAGTGAAATTCTGCGACTTTTGTCATTTGTTGGAGTGGGTTGTTCACATATTAATATACAGGCACAAAGTTAGGTTTACAGTTGTTCATATGGAAAATAATACAATTAATAAATAATAATACAGTAATAAACTGTTTCAGGTGGGGGCTAAAAGGGTATTAAATGGTAATGGAAAAATATAATAAAGATTATATATTTAAAAAATAAAAATAAGCTATTTCATGTATTCACAACTGTAAACCTACTTTTGACCCACCCTGCATACACAGCCTCCCTGTACATTCAAACCAGTAACCTCAAGTGTACTCAATTTCTCTTCACAAATTTTTGTAAGAATGCTGGCCATGAAACCGAACCAGTTTCCACTCCACTACAAGAAATGGGGCTTTTATTCCTAGAAGGCTGAATTCCCTTAGATACATAAAAAACCTTTTCAGTGTGAGAAGAAATGATGACTATCTCAGGTATGGAAAATAATGATTCACTAAGGAAGAGACAGTTCATCAATGAGTACCTAAAAAAGCCACAAGAGCCTTCGCCTTTGGGTCCACTATGTACCCAACAGATATATATTCAAAAGCCATTGTTCCCCAAGGATAATAAACGCCTGGGAAGTGTTTAAAAATACAATTTCGTACAGGGAAGGCTTAAATCAACCCTGTGGTATTGGCCTGGAATTGAAAGTTTCCATGGACAGATACACAAATATAGATGTGCTTATGCCTGGGCTAGAATACAAATTTAGTATCTGGGATAGTTCTGCTAAGAAGATACAGAATCAAGAACACTCTAGAAAGAGTAAGCGCACCTAGAAACCAGATCTTGGTTTCTAAATACCATTCTCCAATAAAAAGAGCCAGAACTACTTGGAGAAGTTGTTGAACCCAGGGCTGGGGGCCAGGAAAATATAAGATGATGCTGAAGCATCTAATAGTGCCAGAAAGCAGGAAAATACTCAAAATCAAAAGAATAGGAGCATGTTAAACAAACACTGGATCCAAAGTGATAGAGCTCCCAAAGGCTAATACTAGAACGATGTGGGCAACAAAATAATGATAGCCTACATACTAAAATATTCATGAGTCCACAGTGATATAAATTAAATTAATAAGTAGGGAGAAATGACAGCTTCCTCTTAAAGGATGAATTCTAATTAATAAGTAAAGAATGAGGGAAATAGAATCAGTAATAACTGTGACAGGCAATGGATGTTAGAAAAAAGAGGATTAAAGTTTGAGGAGAAATAGGATGTTTGCTTATTCTCAAAGTATCTTTCCCAAAGTATATATATTCATTACAAAAGGTCAAATAGTAACTTTATGGTAGAGAAACCTACAGATACCACCTGCATCAAGTGATCTAGGGAAACCACCCCGGTAATAAGACACACTGCCATCAGGAGCCCCCTTCCTGATGATTCACTGGAAAGGGCACATAACACATCCATGATTTTCTTGCCAAAAACACATGACCTCCACCTAATTAGGAGACATCAGCCAAACTCAAATTTGGGGGAAATTCTATAAAAAACCTGACCAGTACTCACTGAAAGTATTGAGGCCATGAAAGACTGAGGAACTGGTACTGACTGAATACTACAGTAACTTGACAACTAAATGCAAGGTGGGATTCTGGATCAGATCCTGAAACAGAGAAAGGACTTCAGCAGAAAATACCTGAACACATCTAAATAAAGTATGTAATTTAGTTTTAAAAACAAAAACAATTCCCTGGGCTCCACTACCCTCTTCAATTCTGATTCAGTTTGTCTAGGAAATGTTTTATATTTAAAGCTCAGCGAGGGTTCCAGTGATCAGAGTTGAAAACCAATGTCCTTGGGAATCACCATCCTTGGCTGCCACTGAAATGCCTGAGGAGCTCTGAGGAATCCCAATGCCCAGGCCACCCCACCCCCCAGATTATATACGCAAATACTTTTTAAGGCCCCCAAGTGGTCCCAAAATAGCCTATCAAACTATGTCTGATGATCACAAGGAAGTGGATCAATTCCCAGTACCCCCTTCAAAGACTCAGTGTCAGGGGAGTGAAGAGAGGTAGAGGGTATATTTTTGCTCCTCTCCTGTCTCACATCCCCAGAATGAATTCCTTTTCCAATTTTAATTTTATGACTAAATTTAAGTATGTAATGGTTATGACTTCATGCTTTATTAGAATATAAAACAGAGATGACAAATAACTTTTATAACCTCAGCTATTACCCCTTGACGTAACTGAAGATAGCCTATTTGCATTTAAGTGAAAGTCTCAGACATAAGCCTCAGAGAATGCAGCAACATTGTAGAAATTACACAGCTCTGCCTACAGGTTTGCCCAGGAGTTAGGCGAATTTCTGATGAAGACCTTTTCTACACAGATAGGAGGCGCCAGGGTTAAGACGGCAAAGTAAGGGCACGCAAAGTTCTCAGCACGATTTCATCACAGTTAAAGCAATACTGTAGTAAAACAAGACCAGCATATTGTTATTTCTACCATTTTAAAAATGTATTTCCCAAATGTCTTAAGAAAGTAAAAGAACTTAGACAATGGTTCTAAGGTTATGCAACAGACTTCAAATTTTTCCAGAACAAGCAGCAAAAGAGTAAAAAAAAAAAAAAAAAGATTTTCTCTACTTTCAATTAAAGAAGTAACATACAACATATGCACAAATTACCTACTCTAGAATTTTTTCTTCAGTAGAACTGGGTTGTTTTGAATATTCAATACCTAAGGTATGACTGTAAAACAATTGTATAAAAAGGGGTTTTCCAAAAGTTTTTCCAAAAGTGTTTTTCCAAAAATATTATTTTTTCTAACAATATTTTTATTTAGACTCTTTCTGATAGCAGTGTCCCACTCCCCTAGCCTAGACCACACCTGACCTTTTGAGATGCCTAAGGACAGTGATGAGACTAGGACCTTTACTTCCTATGAAGTAAAACTGACTGACCGGCACCTGCATTAGGTCTAGAACACGGGGCTTTTCCTAATCAACTAAGTGAAATTGTTCAGCTATCTGACAGTATGTATTGTCTGGGCAAACTAAAAGAGGTACTAAATAGTATTTATATAGCTGTCTGTCAGATTTCTATACAGTGATGTTACTCACAAAATCAGAGCAGCAAACGATTCAGACATTTTACTACATGGAAACAAAAAAGATTGTGAGCATCTAAGCAGACTCAGTATGGCAAAAAAAAAATATTTGCCGAATGAAGAGAATTATGTTTTCTTTAAATTGTTTAGTGCGTACACTCTTACAGTATTGTGGAGCAATTGTATATGCATGTATTTTAACTGTAAGCTGTCGCCAAGTCTTTCTTTTTGAAAGCAGATGAAGGCATAAGTATAAAAATGGATAATAATTTTCAAATGGTCTAGACATAATTCTGGCCACAGCCTCTAAGTTACTCTTCCCCAAGTACCTGAGCTTACCTGTGGTATCAGAATTAAAAGAAGCAAACAATTTGTGAAAATACAAAGATTCTAACAGAATTTACGCCCCCAAACTGCCTAACTAGTTAACACTACCACACTTCTGTGAGGAAATAAAATTCTATGCAACTAAATATTTAATCAGTTACTCACATTTGTGAACCCTGTCCATGCTGGGCTGGAGGAAAGTGTTAGGTTTTGGACCCATTCACCCAGTGCTGTTCTAAGATTTCAGACAGCAGGGAGGAACGACTAATGTGCGGGGGAAGGGGAGGATTTCCTAACTCAGCATAAAGCAGTGCCCCAAGCCACGCACCTCCAGGGTGACCTGCTATCTTCTACCACTGTTTATGTTACTAAATCTTGCTGTAAATAATGTAACAATACAAAATTCTCTCAGAAAAAAAGTGAGCTTTAGGGACTCAACCATACAGATGCCCAGGTCCTTTGATAACGAGATCAGAGAGACAAGGATAGAGAAGCTCGGGCCCTCAGGGCTTCCCAGAGTCCTCTGCAGCAGGTGAAAATGTGAAGATCCAACCAAGGTCAAGTCTCACTTCTGCCTCATAAACAGGAGTTCTCGTCTCTAATATGAATGGACCTTCCACCTCTAAACCACAGAAAGATTCAATTCTAGAAGCATTTCTTAGAATTACAAGTTTGGCTAGAACTCCTGTAGTCCATTCTGTCCTAATTATAAAAAATGCGATCAAGGTAATTTAAAATAAGTGAGGGTAAATAAGGCCAGTAGATTATTTTGGAGCCTCAGGGTAATTGAATATGAAACAATTTGGTTTTTCCTTGCCAAAGAAAGGAATTATCTTCACTCGTTTAGAAATTATGGGAACATGATTTTTTATTTTATTTTTTTAATCTTCACCCAAGGATACACTTTTATTGATTTTAGAAAGAGAGGAAGGAGTGTGGGGGGCTGGAGAGAAACAGGGACATGAGAAAGAAACATGGAACAGTTCCTCCCCCTCCTGACCCAGGATACAGAGATCTCACTGACAGTCATTTTGGTGTACAGGGACAGCGCTCCACCCAACTGAGCCACCTGGCCAGGGTTAAAAACATGATTTAAAAAAAAACTCCCAGTTTCTACCAAAGCACAGAAAGCTTCCTGGTTTTTTTTTGGGGGGGGGGGGGGGTTGTAATTAATACATTTACATTCCATACACATAAAATCATCTTTAAGATGAAGACTTTCACCTTCCAACAAGAGGTATGCCCAGACAGCATATAATTAGTAAGGTCACTGAGGACCTGGACCCTGAAAAAACCAGGAATCGTCCTCTCCTCCTTGCCACACACACACCCAAGTTGTAAAATCTAACTCCTACGTAATCAGTACAGCTTTTAAGCAGATATCAAAGCCAGTGTCCTGCACACTAGCCATTCAGAAAATCCAAGTTTCTCTTGGGGTAGGGAGGTCACCCACGGAATTTCAAGGTTCTAACATTACCATAAAAGGGAACTGATAATAAAATGATCAAACTAATCAAACACCTATTGCCCTCCCTTTAGAAAGCAGGAAACATTAAGAACTTATTCCTGTGATGAGTGGTTTGTGTTACTGCTACTCACTAAAATGAAATTTTTAAATATTTCATATCAGCTGTGTTCTGTATTCTCCTTTCTGACCTTTATAACAAAAATGCATGAATCCACATACACATAAGATCTATACTATTAAAATGGAAATTTCAAAAGTAAATTGTTTCTCAGTAGCACCTGACTTCTATTCATACTCTATGTCCAGTTCCATCCATTCCTGAGAACCCTGAAAAAGTACTTATGGCAACAGATCCAAAAGCAAAAACACACAAAATGTGATTAATGTTTTTAAAAGGTGATAAAAAATTTTAAACTAAAATCAACGTGATTATGAGCCACAGATTTAAAAAACTAATTTTTGTCATGTTTATTTTACACTTGTTTTCATAAAAACACATTCTCTTAATTTTCTTAAAAAATATCTTTACCTTGCTGCATTTACTTCAGATTATTTTTAAAGGAAAAGGTTCCATAAGTTAAATAATATTTCCCTTAACTCATCTGGTTTTGTTTCCTTAATGCAGACTTCTAGAACTTAACTAAGTTTATATGACTTGTTTTACATCTTGTATTAGAGAAAACTCTAAATTAAAAAAAATACCTTAGACAACCTAATAAAAACACATATATAAAAAATGCAAATAAGAATATTTTAAAAACCCAGACAATATGCATATTCCCCACATCCTTTAAGCTTACAAACATTTATTTTCATTTGCCGTCACAGAGAAAGAAAGACTGCAGTCACACTTCTCTATTATGTATCAGAATACAATGCCAGTTTCACAATAATGGTTTAGAAAATTTGGCCAGAACAGCACAAACTGTAAAACTTTTCAATGTTTTTTATTCCTCAACTACTGCACCTAGATGCAAGAGAATGTGAAACCAGATATGTTTAGTTTGAAACTCAGTTCCAAAAAAAAAAATCTCAGTTTAACTTCACTTTTTTTTCTAGGCAGAAAGTTACTGTTAACTAATAAATGGAAAAATGTAGAAAGATGGTATAGCATGAATGAGGGAGACCAGGTAGGCAAAGATTTCTGTTGAACCTAACATTTAAAAAATTAATAAAATCCCATAAGACACTATAGTTTCCAAAGAAAAGGCATTAGCCATTTTCTTTTGGTGGGTGTCCTTCCCTCTTCTCCCAGTATTACCCAGACTAAGCAAGCAAACCAAGTGCCCAGAACATTGGTGGATGTAACTCACCAGGATACCAGCAGGGGCCTTTCCACGGTAAACATCTTCAGTTTTGCCTAATGAGCCTTCGTGAACCTTCTCCTCATCTTCACTATCATCTTCTAAGTAAAACATCTTAAAACTGAACTAGCTTATCAAGCATGTCTTTTTTCAAAGATGAAAGTACAAATTCTAACTATCAAAACGGAAAGCTGCTCTGCTGACAAACTGTTTGCAAACAGAGTAATATGGTTAAAACTGAAAGGAAATGGTTCTTTAAAAAAAAAAATGAAATACATACATGACTTTACCAGTAAGATTTGCTCAAAAACGCCTCAACCCCTTCTCTCTGAAGGAGATAAGAAAGGGCATGAACAGGCTTTGCCATGTGTTTACGCTGATAGGTACCAAGTCCTGCCCAATCACATGACAGTCATTGCAGCTTCCATCACACAGGACAGGGATTGAGTTAATGATTCTCTCAATCAATCACATCCCCGTTTTCAGAAATAAAAACAACTATTCATATGAAGAAGCAATCTTACAAAAATTAATCATGTAAGGGAAAAGAGTTTATGTATGTTTGTAAACATCAATGAGCTTCCCAAAGACAGCCTGGTTATACATGCTTTGTAGAACTCAATTACCAAAAATTTTTTACTCTGTCATATTGGCATGACCCAACATATTTTCTCTCTCCCAAGTGTGGGAGAGAGACTGCTGAGCATTATAAATAATGAACAAATAATACTGTTAACAAGTTATCATATTAATGTTATTATAATTATATTATGTTGTATTTAACTTCAAGAATATGACAATGCAACACTGTAAAATTCAAATATTCTTGGAACTTCCTTTCCAGCTCTCAGTAAGTTGACATATAGTAAGTTCAAAGGAATTGTTTTTTTAAAAAAACTAAAACACACAGGACATGGACATTTAAATTGAAATATACTATTTTATTCATCAGTATCTAGGACAGCGCTGCTCATTACAAATGGCCGCTAGCCACATGTTGTAACATTTCCAATGTGGCTAGTACCAATTAAGATAGGCTGTCAGTGTAAAATATACAAAATAAAAACAAACTGAAATAATCTCATAATTTTTTACATATGCATGGGTTACATGTTAAAATAATAATATTTTGGATTTATTGAGTTAAATGAGATATATCCTTAGAATTAATTTTACCTGCTTTTTTTTTTTTACTTCTTAATATTACTAGAAACTTTAAAATTACATGTGTGGCTCGCACTGTGGTGTCCCACTGGACAACACTACTTCAGAGCCCTGAGACTCTCTTGGGAGCAACTTGGTAAAAAACGATATTCAGCCAAAGTTTTACTAATGAATAACTGAAGACAGGATTTTTCATCATTCCATAAAAGTATTTGGTTAGTAGCTGGTCCTCATACATTCAATGATATTCCCATTATTAAATTGTTTTTCCTACCTCTAAATGTTACAAAAAGACAAAACTTCCAAATATTTAACTAAATAAATGGGAGTTGGTAATGTTTACTGCAGAAATATACCACTAAGATACACATAATAAAAATATTAAATGGCAGAGTTAAAAACAAATTTCACCAAAATCAGAAATGGGAAAACATACCTTACACTCAATATGTCACACTGCATGCTGCCCAGCCTACCAGATATTAATGTGAACCTGGAGTACATGAGGTACCCACAGGAACTTGTAATCTAACTCAACATGTATCATGTACACAAATTCTTTCTTTCAAAAGAAGTGATTTTTGGAGGGGTCTAAATATTATGATGCTGCCCTGACCAGTGTGGCTCAGTGGGTTGGATGCCAGCCTGTGAACTGAAAGGTCACCAGTTCAATTCTGGGTTGCAGGCCAGGACCCCAGTTGGGGGCATTCGAGAGGTAGCCAATCCATGTTTCCCTTGCCTATCAATGTTTCTCTCCCTCTAAAAAATAAAGTATTATGATGTAATGTGTAACTTAAACCTCCTCCCCCAACTGCAGTTCCAGATCCATGGCATCAGATGGTAAGAAAAAACTGATACAGGGGTACTACCAGTGGGAAAAAGTGGAAGGAGAAATGAGAGGTGGGGAAGAAAGGAGATTACAGGAAAACTACCTAAGAAGGTGAAGAAGGGGGGAAGAAGGTAAGCAGAAGAAATAAAACTTGGAAGGGAAGAGAAGGTACGCAAGGGGAAACTGTTAGTAGGGTAGATGGAGGGATGAAGATACAGGGAAAGAGAAAAATGGTGGAAAACCTCATCCACTTTAAATGTGAAAAAACTGAGTCTCAGAAAGAGGTCAGGCAATTAGCCCCAGTGCACCCACTTAGTTGACACCAGATTTCTGGTTCAGGGCTCCCCCGCCTCACCCCCTGACAGGTTAGGACAAGAGAAAGTACTAGGGGGTAGGAGGATGGAGATTGACAGGGAAGTTAGAAAGGCCTAACCAGAGAGGTAAGATCCAGGAGGGCAGAGATAGGCTGGTATGACTTCTGTTCTGGCAACCTTTGCCTCAAATGCCTTTTACACAACAAGCAGCCCCAGGCCAGCCACTTCAGTTTCCTGCTAGTATTGGAATTGTTTCAGTGTTTCGATTAATGACTCACAGAATGTTCTGACTGCAAGGGAGAGAGCATGTACCAAGGACCAAATGGAGGGTGAGCTCATCCTCTAAACATCTGTTTAGTCAAGAGACACACACCCCCAGCTTCCTCCTGTGGTAACCTGTAGATCACCTAGCTCCCCTGGCTGGCACTCAACATTCTGGTTCCAGTCTGTCACTTGAGTGGTAGCTTTTCGGACATGGTAAGTAACAGCTAGAAACCAACAATTCTTAATCATCCATGTATTTCTCAAAGAAAAGTGCTATTGTATATTGTCAACCTTTTTCTCTATAGGCTAAGAATAATGGTTGAATATTGAGAAAAATTACTTTTTACTTTTCAAAAATCTTCATTATCTTTTTTTAAAAAGGTGGATAGAAATTGGATGCTTTTTCCCAAGACTTAAATCTTTCCAGACAAAGTCTAGCTTAAGAAAACAAAGTCAAAATGCTAATCAGAAGAGTCAGAATCTTGTTTAGAGTCCACAGCTGATAATGATGCTAGTAAAATATATACCGTTTGTTTTTTTCCTACTACCAATTCCATTAGTATCTGAGACTAGGTATAAAACACTTTTTAAGAAGATGTAAGAATTTATTTAAAACTTCCTAACCTGAAATTTGGTTCAACAGAAATACCTATGTGCCACAAATTATATTCTGATTTTAGCACAAAACATGAAAATAAGATACTCCCCCTAGTGGTCATATTATGGATAGCAATGCATTTCTACTGAATTACCAATGAAGTTAAAAAAATAAACTTTTGAGTAGTTTAAAAAATCACAATGAAAATATTTTTAAAACCTCATTTATAAAGAATTCATAATCACCATAATTACTCTATACTGAAGGAATTAACTCAAGTGCCTTGCTGCATTTTCAAGGCCACTCACATGTGAAAGACGCCCACACAAAAGGACCAAAGCCCACCTGAAACAGTGTTCTTTGAGCCCGATGGCTCCTATCATCTGTAATACACTAAAGCATATGAAGTTTTCCTTCCCATATTTGGAACTACTTAAAATACACTGTTTACCTATGAAAACAATCCAAAAGTGACCGATATGCTTTTTCAAAACCAAGAGAAAACTCCTCCTGATGCCACCGAGTTTCTCAAACATTTGTAGCTTAACTGTTTATTGGCAAATGACTATGTAGTTTACTCAAGTTCCAGTGTTTCATTATATCCTCACACAATCCCAAAATGCTAAAGTGCACAGCTAGTGACTATTTTATTTGTACTCTGAATGAATGAATAATCAAATACAAACAAGTCTTTCCAGGAACAAAGGAGAAAAAAAGGGTCTCCCAAGGTCAGAAGGCCCAGCTTAAAGTGACACTCACAAAGATAATCTTCTTGAAGACTTAGATTTTATCTTAAAAATTCAACATATTCTGCATTCTGCTCTGATGTGTCCATTTCTTACTTTGAAAAAGAAAAAAGAAAAAAAAAAGATTCACTGGTCAAAATTCAAGGGTTAATGCACAATATTTACTATATGGCCTAGATTATCCTCAGTGTACATATCCCAGTCTAAGGAGTTGGGGCCTAAACATCCTCTGAGATCTAACCCTTCTGACATTAACATTCTAGGTCAAACTTTCACCCAAATATTTTGAGATCAGAGGGAAAAAAAATGAGAGAACAGTTTGGCTGTAGCAGTCAAGCTTATCTGTTTGATCATTAAGAGGGTAAAGCTAAGCAGTCCAATCAAGGATCAAAAGAATCGTAGTTTGACATGTCACAAATCCTGGACATTCCAATACAATAAACCAAAAGAAGTGGGAAACCCTCTGCCCTGCTCAGAACCCACATGGCAGCTGCCTCTCTGGGTGTGTGTGTATTTCTGTGTCCCGTTAAAGCATCTGTTTCTTTTTAAATGTTTGTCTCTTCCTCAATCATTTCACCCCCTGAATAGCAGTTTGCAATGGTCCTGTTCCCACAGTGACACTCAGGAGTGACATCCTAAGTATACAAGCAATTTTATGTACTAGGGCTTTGTTGCCCCATTTTGTTCACACTCAAGAAATCCTGTTAAAATGCAAGTCATATTATCAAATTTGAAAGATTTTTTGCTATACACTCACAACTAACAGGAGTGCACCAGCGTATCACAACACTGAGTGAGTAAAGGTACTTCAGGAAGCACACTGTTGGGTTTCTCCGTTCCAGGTCAGGAGTGAGAGAGCTTGAGAGAGCCAGAAAAAACTACAACAAATGAAGTGAGCAAGAGTTGATGATGTCATTAACACAACCCAAAGAAAAATAAGTAAAAATTACCACAATTTACGAGATCACACTCTTTGACTCTTAAGAGGAACTTCCCCATTCTACAAGCTGGTTCTGCATAACATTTCTAACTAAAAATTTTCTGGACCATTAAAAAAACCGGTGATGGTTAATTATTTTGTTGCTGTGATTTTACCTCTTTCAAACAGCTACTTACAACTTTTTTATTTTCAAAATATTGGTAATTAGTTGATATTCTCCTTCCTGCTATCTCCTTCCATCTACATAAATGAACTGTGACTGTAGTGTTAAGTGCTCAGGAACCAGGAAATCAGCGTTTCCTTGGCTGTAGTTTCTTGGGGAACATGTAAAAATTCAAGTATAAAACTCATACAAATAATAATACAGTAGGATATCAAGAGGTAAGTGTACAAAGGACATACACAATTGACACCCCAAATATGTAACTGTCATCAACAGTGAGGGCCTACTCAGGTCTTACAGCTGCTACACGGAGAAGCCAGGATATAAACTGAGACCTGAGTTCAGAGCCTTTGCGTTTAATCCTATTATTGGTGTTTAATTTACAGTTTGCTTGCTATCATATTAGTAGGATTAAAGAAAATACCGACCGAGAAGTCGGGATTATCATTTTAATAAAGAATCATCATGAGTGCTAAGAGTCATCCAAATAAAACAGATGGGTGAGAGTATAAGTTATTGATCTGTAGCCTTAAATGGACCAATGGAATGTGGCAACTTCGCAATGTTTCTGTGGTCAGCTTGCTCTTCCAACTGTTTCTTTTTCAAACCTCCATGTTTCTCAACCTGACTAATCTCCATCACTCTTCCTTCCCCATCAGAACATGTGGCATTTCATATTCTTGTGTGCAGATTCATTTGCATTCTTCCTGAAAGGAACAGCAAAAACAGCTAAAATATGTTGCTATGAGAATAACTTAATTTACTTTTCAACAGAGGCTCAGAGAGATTATGTGCTATATCCAAAGTTACCAGCTAGTTTTTAAAAGTGCCAAAGCCAGGTTCAAAAGCTAATCCACATAGTTTCAAACCTCTAGCTGTTTTCCATAGCCCTTGTAGGACTCACTAAGGTTGGAAGTCAGATTTAATGTGCTTAGGTATTTTTAAAATCTCAAATATAATAAATCTAAAAGAATAAAATATCTAGGAGTAAATTTAAGCAAGAAGGTGAAAACTTGCATGTTTTAAATTATAAAACATTGCTGAAAAAAACTGAAAATGACTTAATAGAAAGATGTCTCATGTTCAACAGTAAAAAGACAATATTGTTAAGATGTCAATACTACCAAACCAATCTACAGATTCGAAGCAATCCCTATCAAAATCCGAACACATATTTTTTACAAAAACAGAAAGTCAATTTTAACATTGATATGGAAATGAGAGGAGCCAAATCGTCTTGAAAGTTTCTGATTTCAAAACTTATTACAAAGGTATAGTAATCAACACAGTGTGGTACTGGCATAAAAACAGACATACAGACCAATGGAATAGAATTGAGAGTCCAGAAATAAACCCAAACATTAATGGCCAAGTGATTTTTGACAACAGTACCAAGTCCATTCAATGGGGAATGTGCTGAGACAGCTGGATTTCCACATATAAAAGAATGAAGTTGGATCCCTACCTCACATCATATAGCAAAATAAACTGAAATGGATCAATGACCTAAATATAGTACTAAAAGCATAAAACTCTTAGAAGAAAATATGGGAGTAAATATTCATAACTTGTGATTTGGCAAATGATTTTTAGGTATGACACCAAGGTATGAGTAACAAAAAGAAAAGGCAGATAAACTGGATTCCATCAAAATTTAAAACAATTTTTTTTTTTTTTTGCACCAAAGGATATTATCAAGAAAGTAAAAAGACAATCTACAGCCCTAGCTGGTGTGTCTCAGTGGATTGAGTGCTGGCCAGAGAATCAAAGGGTCGCTTGTTCAATCCCCAGTCAGAACACAACGCCTGGGTTCTGGGCCAGGTCCCCAGTAGGAGGTGTGTGAGAGGCAACCACACGTTGATGTTTCTCTCCCTCTCTCTTTCTCCATCCCTCACCCTCTCTCTACAATTAAGTAAATAAAATCCTTTTTTTAAAAAGGCAGTGTACAGAATGGGGGCAAATGTTTCCAAATCATATTCTCATTAGAGCTTAATATCCAGAATATTAAAAGAATTTCTAGAATTCAACAATAAAGAGACAAACAACCCAAATGTAATAGTGACAAAAGACTTAAATAAGTTGTGACAACCAAAAATGTCTCCAGTCATTTCTGAGTGTCCCTGGGGGCAAAACTTCATCCAGTTGAGAACCACTGGTATGTATGTGGCTCTGTATTTGCATGTCTGTTCTGGCTGCACCCTCACAAATGTTAGGGGCATGCCAGTCAGGCACATTGCTTGGTTTTTAATTTAGACAGATGAAGTTTTAAAGTACAGCTCTGTAACTTACTAAATATCCTCAGCACTTAACCTTTCTGAGCTTCAGTTTGACCTGAGCTTCATATGACCGCTCCATAGAGCCTGAGTCATAATACCTACTAGGGAAGGGTGCTTTCAGGGTCCAATGAAGTTAGCACCAGTAAACTACTAGATACTTAATAAATTTTAATTCCCTTCTTTTCATTAAAAAACAATGTACTAAACAGCTTTAAGGCCTATGTCACAGAGGTGTCTCACAGATGAACACAGGCAAAAAAACCTGTGTTCTAAAGAGAGAAAATTTAAGAGTTCTTTTAAGCCTTCTTGAGAATTATCAGTCCTGCACTATTAGCCCTAGGACTGGTCATCATCACAACTGCAAGAGGCAACAACACATTTATGTTTCTTTCCCTTTCTTTCTCCCTCCCTTCCCTTCTCCGAAAATAAATAAATAAAATCTTAAAAAAAAAACTAAACTAAAAAACTTGAGGTAATTGGATCTCATGGGTAAACATTAGATTAATATGTTGTACTTGTTATTTAAATAATAATATTTTTCATCATGAATAACATCCATCAATTATCACCCATCGCCCCATCTCAATAAGCACTGTGAGGCCATGGGAAAGAATCGACTATTTGCTCATATCCCAGGACTGTATGTATGTATGTATGTAGCTGTCTATCTATCAAATATATATATGAGGTCCGTCCAGAAGGTATCCAGCCATGTACTATGAAAAATAGAGATATTTATTGAAGAAGATACAAGATACAAGAAACATTGTACATAGGACAATGACACCTCAGTCCCCTTCAAAGTAGGCACACCTTGGGACCTCACACAGTTTTCCCAGCATCTCTTCCACTGTTCAAAACAGTCTGGCAAAATCCTTTGTTGAAATTGCCATCAGCTGCCCTATCTTATTTTCCTGAATGCCATCGACAGTCTGAAATCTCTTCCCTTTCAAAGGTGATTTTCGTTTTGGGAAAAGCCAGAAGCCTTTGTTGATTGCAGCCAGTACATGTTCAACATTCTCAGGTGTTCTGCTTGTTGCAGACCTTCCAGAACGTGGATCACTTTCAACTAATTCTCAACCATCTTTGAAGCATTTGTGCCACACTTTTATTTGTGCTGCACTCATTACATTATACCCAAAAGCCTTCTGAATCATCTGAATAGTTTCCACAGAGGAATGTTCAAGCTTAACACAAAATTTGATGCAGATCCATTGCTATACTCGCTCATTTTGAATGCAAGGGCGGCACAGTCCACATGCTCAGTCAATGGTGTCTATGCCATTTACTGACTAGTACAGTGGAGTCACCATTGTTCACACATGCATATTCCAGTCCCCTTTCCTTGGCTGCCAGGTTACATCAATATTGCACAAACCATTCTGGTTATATTTGCAATGGCTGGACTTTTTCCAGACAGACCTCGTATATCCCAGGACAACAGAACCCCATCCCCTTTCCCCCCTCCTCACCATCACACACAGAAAGAATTATTTGGTTTTATGGAGACCTTGCCACAGACACCAAGTTCTCTAAATCTACTAGGACTTCCAAAGCTGACTATAAACATTTGAGTAAGAGGTGCTAGATTCAACACTTCATGAATATGTACACTTCACTTTTGGAGGCTTGTATTTTTCTAAATCTAATGGAAATTCAAAGAAATATTAGTGAGACATAAGCTATAGCAATCGCCTCTGGAACACCATTAGAATACCAAGCCATTGTGCCTACAGCCCTTCAGTGTGCCAGGATGAAATCAGGACAGTGCCATAATTCTACATAAACACTCTGACCAACCACATACTGAACCAATTATATTATAATGACTCCTGTAGGAGAAGAGGAGGATCTTCCCTGATTACCAGTAGTACACCAATTCAAGACAAACAAGAAAAAAAAGAACAAGTACCAATCCATCAGTTTACTGAACTGATATCATAAAAGTGACCAGGAGAATTCCTCAATCCCCATAACACACACTCAATTTTCTCAAATACCTCCCCTCTCTCTTGTATTTAACTCTCAGGAATGCAGTCCCCTAGTTTCCCAAAGGGAAGTCTTTTAGATCAGGAAGCACAACTTCACCACTTCTCCATTCCTCTTTAGAGCTGCCTGGGTCCATCTGTCTCAGTTAAATAGAACATGACAACCATGAAGATAAGAAGCAGGATGTGAACTCCTGTACAGCCAGGCAGGTACCACTCACAACTACAAGCATCCCATGCAGGTGTCTGCAGAGGGTCCTGGGGAAACATAGAAAGGCTGTGAAGATGGATGAGAGTCTTCTACCAGTGCCAAATAAACTACAACTCAAATTTCATGCCTTGCTTTATTTTGCAGTGCCTACTGGCCCCAGTAGAACTTTTCAGAACTATTAGGAGGGGACCTCCCTTTCCTGGCTCTGGGAGGACATTTATTTGGGTGAATAAAGGCAGAGGCTATGGAGATGGAGGCCAACTGCAACATTGCCATCAGCGTCACCCATCATTCTAGTTTGTGCTATGTCCTAAATGTATGCAGCTTTGCAAAACAAATGCCAGGTAAGGCTGTGCTTGTATACTTTTATTTTATTTTTTTTAGAGGCGGTAAGGGAGGGAGAATAAGAGAGAAACATCAATTTGTGATTGTTGTCTCTCATGCACCCTCTACTGAGGAGGTGGGCCCCAACCCAGGCATCTGCCCTAGACTGGGAATCAAACTGGTGACCCATCGCTTCACAGGCCAGGACTCAACCACTGAGCCACACCAGCCAGGGCTGCCCTTGTGTGTAATCATAAGCCCTTTGCTATTTCAACAAGACAGGACTTCCAAGAACAATAACAGGTCAGTGAAGCAACATTTGAATTCTGAAAAAGAAAGCTTGTTTCACTCACTGATCTGCTGAAAAGCAGCATCTACTTTGATGTGTCAGGAACTATTCTAGTGTGAGCTAGGATCAAGTAGTGAACTTGCCTGACAAGGTACCTGCTCTCATAGCACTTACATTCTAGTAGCGGAAACAAAAAATAAAATTCTAGACTGGGATAACTATTATGAAGGAAATTAAAAAAGAGTGATGCTGTAAGAAAGTAAGGAAAGAAGGGCAAGAGGAGGCTACTAGGTAAAGGGCTTAGGGAGTCAAAAACAAGGAAATGTATGAAAAAATTTAAAAAAACCAATGAACAAACTCCAGAAATGCTCACATCTGAAAAAGAAATAGGGTATAATTAACAAGGAAGACAGAGCATCAGAACCTGGCTGACCATGTTCACACATACACTTCGGATTTACTTTCTCACAAGACACAGCTGCTATTCTTTCATTTTTACAACCTTCAAATTACTTCAGAAACAAAGCAAGAGTAGAAAATGAAATGACTCAGGTAGTAAGTTAAACATTCAGGAAACCAGAAGAAATTTTCACAGTGACACAAAAGTCTGAACAAAAATCTCCAGTTATAATTTTAAAATTACTTCCCAAGAGGTGCTTTCTGATCTTCAGTGAAGATAAATGTGACTATAGCATCTTTGAAAATACTTTATAACTAGACATTCTGTTAAGTACAGAGGATGTGACACACTTCTCATAAAATTCACTGTTATGAGCCCTGGCTCAGTGGATTTAGTGCCGACCTGAGAACCAAAGGGTCGCTGGTTTGATTCCCAGTCAGGGCTCATGCCTGGGTTGCAGGCCAGGTGCCCAGTAGGGGATGTGTGAGAGGCAACCACACACTGATATTTCTCTCCTTCTATCTCTCCCTTCCCCTCTCTCTAAAAATAAATAAATAAAATCTTTTAAAAAATCATTGTTTAAAAGCAACCATCACTGTTATGAACTGAATGTATCCCTACGCGGTGAGCTTAAAAAAACCCTCACAGAGTGTATCCCCAAGTGGTGAGTTGAAGCTCTAACCCTCAATACCTCAAAATGTGACCTTATTTAGAAACAAGATCTTTACGGAGATAACAAAGTTAAAAATGAGGTCATTAGGATGGGCCCTAAGCTTCCTCATACATGAAGAAATCTGGACAGAGACAGGACATACATACACACATGGAGAAAGCCATGTGAACATGAAGGTAGAGATCAGGGTACTGCATCTACAGACCGAGACACACTGAAGACTGCCAGCTAAGAGGAGCTAGGAGAGAGGCATGGAATGATTATCCCTGACAGCCCTCAAAAGGAACCAACCCTTCTGGCACCTTGATCTCAGACTTCTAGCCACCAGAACTGTGACAATTTCAGTTGTTTATGCCAGTGTGTGGTACTTTGATCCAGCAGCTCTAGCAAACTAATACACTAACATAATAACAGCAAAGAAATATAAAAGGGGTAACTCACAAATACCAAGAGAATGGTACAAGGAGGAAATGAAAGATGTCAAGTTTTTGAAAGGCGAAAAATGGAGAGAGAAAAAAAGGAAGACCAGAAAGTCAGGAAGTGCTCAAATAAAAGCCTATGTTAATGGATGTATGGGGGAGGAAAAAAAAAAAAAGAGAACTACAAGAAAATTTCCCAAGGTCATAAACATGATTTTCCAAACTGAAAATTTCCATCAAGTGCCCAGCACAAAGGATGGAGAGGTACTGCACTTTTGTGGTTACTCAGGACCGAAAGATGCCGATAGACAATAATAGAGCTTCTGCGGTTTCTTTAAAGGCAAAGGATTAAGAAGCCTTCGCGTGTGCAGGGCTACACAAAACACATCATGCTCTCAATCAGAGGTACAGAATCCCAGCGCACCACTTCACAAACTGTCCATGAGAACACATAGCTGCAGATGGTCTGCTTGTGGGATAAGGCTTCACCGGGCATGAGAAGCACCTACATACTACTGAGTGGGCCAAAGAGTCCTACTTTTTCCCCCATAAAATAACAGACACATTTTTCATTTGAACCAATAACTTTATTGATTTGGAAATTTTGAGTATGTCGGGCATCTCCTGCTACTGGCTTCTAGTGGGTAGAAGCCAGGGGTACTGCTAAACATCTTCCAATGCATAAGACAGCCCCACAGCGAAGAATTATTTGGCCAAAATGTCAACAGTACCAAGGAACTTTCCAAACCAGTCCTGACACGTTTGATCACTTACAGCACCTTCTCCATATACTGCACACATCTTGTTTTGCATTTCAGTTACATTTTTACCTTTCTTGAAATAATAAAGCATAATACTCTGAAAATGTTGCATATCTTCTACCTTCAATATTAAAATAGCCCCATAAAAATTCACCAATTTTGATAAATTTTTTAAAAAATGCACACTGAAATGACAGCTGTCACAATACAATCTAACAAAATTGTTTCAAATTAAGTTAAAGACAACTAAGCACTACTACAGCTATTGTATGGAAAAAACTAAACAAATTTTTGGCCAACCCAATACATTTCCTCTGTTTTTATGCCCTTGTAACTTTTTGAGACTGTTAACATGTCTGCCTCCTACTCAGGAGCAAGTGTACAAAACAGGCCCAGAACTGCAGGTTCACCAGGAAGCCAAGTGAGGAGGGTACTTCCCAGATGTTCCTGTCACTCCCTGACCATGAATGGTCCAGGGACCAATACTGCAAAGCACAAATGAAGGTAATTCATCAAGTGATGAGAAAGTAAGGAGAAGACTTTTTTAAAAAGATAGTAAAGATGCTACAAAAAAAAAAATTGAAAGGATGGGAAAGGATAGAAAGAGAGGGGAGTAAAGAAACAAATTTAAAAGCTTGGGACTTCTCAAAAAAGCAATTCCTCAAAAGTAACTTCAAAAATGGAAAGGAAAACTATTTTCATTCTAGCATTCTATAGCCAGCCTACTAATCAAATACTAGGTTAGAATAAACTTTCAGACATGTAAGGTTTCTCACAGACATGACCTCCTACGATTCCCCTTCTCAAAAACCTACAGGGGTATGTGCTCACCAAAATGAGGAAGCGCGCTGAGAGACTGTCTAGAAAACAGGACGCAACAGAGGAGAAAGTAATGGGATCCAGGTGAGGTGCTGGCTGCACTGAGTTTGTTAGCTCTGTCAGAAAATGGGGGCTGAATTAGCGATTGTACTGAGAAACATCAGCCAACACAACAATTAAATCCAGAGAAAACAAAAATTTGAACCAGTAAAGAAACAAAATCATTGCACATGCTTGTTTTGAACAATGTTAGTCATGAAAATATAAACAACGAATACTGAGAAAATAAAAAATGATGTTACAATTGTATTGAGAAGATAGAAGGAAACATTAGGAGGATTATATAAGAGATGAATCTTCACCTTGCATAGTAGGAAATCCATAGACAATGTCTAAAATTAAAAAAATAAGCTGCAATAGTATAAACATACAAACATGGACTTAAATCCCACAAGAAATAAGTAAAAAAGTTGAAACAAGTTGCTTTTAATAAGCAGTAATCAGCAGTGAGGAACAGACTGGTGCTTTTCATCATATACCTCAAAGCACTGTTTGGATTTTTAAACTATATATAAAAGTAATATACTTAAACATTTTAAAGATAAATAAAACTACTATATGATACAGCCTTATGAAAAAAAAATCAAATTTACAGGAAGGAAAACTACTAAGAAAAAATAAACACCAAGAAAACACAAGCACTGTGGGTTTGGTTTGGTTTTGCTTTTAATTAGGAAAAGCTCTTTTCCAACTTTTTAGCATCAATATCTGTCGTCCATTTGAGCTTTAGGGATGTCTCATTAACAAGACAAAAAGAAATGAACCAGGAAATTTAAATACAGCAAAATTCATATAAATTATCTAGTTCATTCACCTGGCATAAGAAAATGTCCTAACACAAAAGCCCCTTTCCATTCTATGGCAAGAATACTAGCAAAAGATTTAGGGAGCATTCAGAAGATAAAAAAAATCACGTACCGTAATTTGGGTATATTAGTGTTTTTCAAAGAGAGAATAAAATTTCATACAGTTTTATAATCTAAGTAAATTCTTATAAAAATCAGTTATTAGATTTTATATAAAAATATTAATTACTTAGCAACTTCATGAGCAGAATTTTTCTTCCAGTTACGCATTCACCTGCACTATGCAGGCTGGTGCAAAAGTAGGCTTACAGTTCTTTGTACAGAAAGAAATACACTAATTAATAAATAATAATACAAGAATAAACTGATGTACTCCCAACTGTAAACCTACTTTTTTGCCCCACCCTGTCTCTAGTAGGTATAGCAGACGGCTCTGCTTTCTGAAGATAAGGCTCCACCTACAGGCCTGGACAACAAAATTCACAGAGGTGAATTTTGATGGCAAAATTTACAAGGCTGAAATTTATAAATATGTAGTGTATAAAAGTTATATAAAATATTACTTATAAAAGTGTATTTTTCTATCTTGACACTATAGAAATAAAAATTCTGGGTGTCAAGATAACAATTTTAAGCAAACACACGAAGCAGTCATTTTTATTCAGACATAAACACCTTTTGACTATAAACATATTCTCACACTAGTATTACAGAAGCTCTCTCCAAGATATTTTCTGTGACTTATGTTCAATCACTCACGTAGTACTCCCTTCTCAGTCCCTTACTCCTGCAGTTTTATTATGAAAGTCTGCTTTATGTAGAAGTAGACTTAATTCAACCTATAAGACTTTAATCTATTTCAGGACAAGATGGATGTTCTATTCATCTTTTTATCCTTTGCTCCTCTGCCTCTTCCATACTGTCTCAAGAGGTTAAAGCTCCTAGCATGCTGTCCTGACTGAATCTCTGGGCAGCTGGTGGCTCTGGTTTAATACACAACCTCATCTAATACTCAAAATCAGCCTATCAGTAGTTACTGTTATTTCCATATTACAGATGATACAAATGAATAAACTATATACCAAAAGTGTACTCATAAATTTGGGAATTCCTAAAGGTATCTATGAATGTATTTCTGTTTAAGTGAGAAGTCCTTCTGTATTGAAGAGTCGTTAAATACCAAATCATTTATTTATTCAATTACAGTGAGTAAAACACAATTAAAACTTTATTAGAGAGAACGTTATCTATACACATAGTTACCAAGTTGAGTCGATGATACAATGAGGAAAGCACTGGTTCGAAAAATAAATCTGTTCAAAAACTCAAACTATTAGGGGTTTCTGCTGGCTACCCACAACACGATGGGACAAAGGTTCTTGAATGGATAAGAGGCTAGAAGCTCCCTCCAACTCGGAAATGGTCTACACACAGTCCAGCCTCATGTAACCCAGGGAAAATCCTTGAAGAAGGTATCATGTTGGATACCGACATACCATGTCGGAAAAAGTCCAGCTGAGTCCATTTCTCCTTCTCAACACTAAACAGAATCAATTTCCTCTCAGGCTGAGGCCAACAGAAATACTTAGAGTTTTGACACTCAGTCCCCACTTAGCAGTGATGTGCTTGCATCATGGAAGGCAGACAGAGGAACCTCAGCTTCACTCTTTCCACAGCAAGCACCAAGTAGGCCTGTGGAGCTGTATTCTTGACTGGTATTTTTCTCCCTGTCACCGTTGGATTTGCATACACAAATGATTCAGAGAAATCCAAGGCTCCTATGCAGCTGGCGCTTTCCTATTAGCAGTTTATAGATGCTGACATTAAGAATGAGTCCTCCAGTTCTACCTAATAAAGTCAAAATAAAACCCTGAAATTGATTTAAGCATGTCAAATAGATGCAGGAGAATTCTTATATCCCTGTAAATGTGGTAGCATAGGAACAGGGGCACTGATATGAGGTCAGTGCCACCACACAGCTGTATGCCTCTGGCAAATCTCTTTTAGCTTCTGTCCTCACCTAGTAAATGAAGCTATTATCTCTACCCTGCGGGGCTGTTGTAACTCTTCAAGAGATAATTTATGTAAAGCACAATGCCTCGCCCAAAGATGTTCAATCATGTAACTGTAATGATGACAATCTGTTGCAAACATTAAACATCTTCTAGAAACATTCAGTGTTCCTAAAAAGTAGGCATCGGTTAACACTTTAAAGATTAAGAGTCTCTTTAAAAAATAATCACACGCAGAATCCCAAAAGAAACAAAAAGTACATTCCTTATAGTTCTTCAGTAAACCCAAACATTGCTTGATTATGTTGGCTCAGAAGAAGGGCACATCACTTTACGAAAATCAAAAATTTACAGACTCAACTGTTGGGGAAAGTACCATAAGAAAATTCAAAGAGCAACACCCTGGCTGGTGTGGCTCAGCGGACTGAATGCCGGCCTGGGAACCAAAAGGTCGCTGGTTCAATTCCCAGTCAGGGCACATGCCTGGGTAGTGGGCGAGGTCCCCATTTGAGAGAATGTGAGAGGTAACCCAGTCTCTCACACATTGATGTTCCTCTCCCTCTCTTCCTCCCTCCCCTCTAAAAGTAAATAAATTTTCTTTAAAAAGAAAGAGCACCAACTCAGAGTTCTTAATTCATATTAACTACCTGATGGTTTTACTGTCTAATAACAACACAGAATGATATAATTAAATTATCAACATATCTTTATATTGAATAGATTATGCCCAGATGCCTTGTAAGGGCTATTCACATTCGGACACTTCTCTTTTAGAATGAGTTAAAGACCTGGCCCCTGTGGCTCAACTGGTTGGAGCGTCATCCCATAACCAAAAGGTTGCAGGTTTGCAGGTTTGCAGGTTTGATCCCCGGTCAGGGCATGTAAGGGAAGGCATCCAATCGCTGCTTCTCTTTCACATCGGCGTGTGCGTGTGTGTGTGTGTGTGTGTGTGTGTGTGTCTGCTGGTCTTTCTTTCTCTCCCTCTCTCTCTCTTTCTCTCTCTCTCTCTCTCCTCCCCACTTCCTCTCTTTTTAAAAGCAATGTAAAAATGTCCTCAGGTAAGGATAAAAAACAATGTAAAATGAGTTATACACCCAGTCTCTAGAACACCTGGACACACCCATCTTGCTAGGAGCAATAAGTGCCACATCATAATGCACTGAATAAATCAGAATCACCCCAGGTCATTGTACAATTAATCCTACTGTTTATTCAGACCTATAAAAAAAGTCTTTTATGTAGATTTCAATTCCAGATTAGTCAATGAACTTTGTTTATAATCATGATACTTCCTATTTGAAAGAAAGCCTCTTACTATAGATTTAAAAACATATTTAATTATCCTTCCCATCATATTTCAGAAATAGGTGAATTCAGAAAGTCAGTTACTAAAGAAGTTATTTAGTACCATATGCCTACCTTTTTTCTCGCAATAAAATCATTAATCCCAACTTCTGAATTTCTGAAGGATGCTTTTCCCATCCTCAGCTTCTCCTCTTTGTCTAATAATTACTTAGTTATAGTCATCAAAACCAAGTAATTTTTAAACCTAGATCCTGGTACCCCTTTCTCTTTGAAATAATAGTTTTTAATAATCATGTATCTTAATCTTTTCAAACCCATGCCCCTTTGTACCCCATATAATGTTACTTAAAATTCAACTAAATTAAGAGACCATAAAAATTAAAAATCAAAACAATGGGAGAGAACATACAGGACCTTCAAAAAGTTTCCAACGCACTGAAAATAACAGGTCTCACAGCTCAGCTGCTCCAGCTTACTCTATTTGAGCTCTTTCTGCACAACGTACAGAGTCATGGCTTCCTCTGTTTCACCTTTATAACTACGTTTAAAATTAACAGATCCTCTGTCCTCACGACCATACTCCAAAGGTGCCTATGTTTACACATTCCTTCCACACCTCCTCAAATCCTACTTTTCCTACTAGAATCTGACAAACTTTCAAGGCCAGCTTCTTACTACTTCCATTTGACACCTTCCATCTCTCCCCTACTCCTCCTTAGTTCGACATTTACAGAAAGCAAAGGAGGCAAACTGACCAGGCAGTGCCTGAAAGTTAAGAAGACAGTAGTTATTTACTCTAATACTGATTAACAGCTAAAGTCACAGATGACTAGAGAGCAAACACAAAGTGATAACAGAGAACACCTAAGTAACATATCAACACATGTGTGTGACTTCTATATCTGAAGGTAATCAAGGAAAAGTGAGTAGTGAGGAAAATGATTAAATGGGGCAGGTGGAGATGGTAGGGAGAAAACTGAATTGAGGGAACTGAGATGACAAATTTAGATTTGCTAAAATAGGAGAGAACAAATCATTGTAGATTTTGAACACTGAACAGCAAGATAAAAAAGATGCTAGGGATTGAAAACAATTTAGAATTTATAAATTTAAAGTAAATTTTATTTATAATTTGCATGGTTGAAAAAAATAACTTGAGGTAGTTCAGAGACAAGTATACACATGACTAAGCAATAAAATTAAGATAGGGGAATTGGACAAAAATATGGATAGGAAACGAAATAAAGGCAATATAGACTCAGATATTGTCCATAAGATTAACTAGAGAAGGAAAGACTTTCTAAACTGTTCAAATATGCCAAAAAGTCAGAAAAAAGGCAATATACCAGCTACCTGAACATCACAAGGTGTGTTTTTCTGCGAGTCAATGTTTCTCCTCCAAAGTAGTAGAAAAACCTGTTCTGAATGGTTTGCGTTGAAAGTATGACACTAAAGATAGATATAATACCACATAATAAAGTTCTAAAATCAAAGGTTACAAAAATATGTACCACATTCTAAATGGATTTTTAAAAGATCACTTTCTAGGAGCTCCCCCTTCCCTTTTCTAATATACTTATGTAGTCTCCCAAATTATATAGCTGACCTATATAATCTAAAAGATCCCACTTCTAATAATCATATACCTCCTTGCCTTTCAGCCATATCTTCTTTGTACAGAGGTAAAATGGAGGTAGGAAAAGGAGCTGATACTGTAACCATTTTGTTATGTTTTACAAGTAAAATGATTTCTGGCTCCTTTCTTCCTCATTTCTTAGTAACAATTTTAACACCAATGTAAACTGACAAATAGGATCACTGAAATTTAGCACTGAAAGGCTTTAAGGTAAAAAGAAACTAAACTGTAGTTAAGTGAATCAAATAAGAAAAAAATGTCTATTTTATCATCATTCTAATCCTAAAAGTCACATTAAAGGCTTTATCTTGCATTGCAGCGCAGTTTATCTCCTAACAAATTTTTTTGTTCTCCTTCCCTTTAAAAAGTATGTTCAATTTATTGAATTTGAGGGGGGGGAGTGGGGGAGAGAGTGGGAGAGAAATACCAACTCATTGTCCCACCCACTCATGCATTCATAGGTTGCTTCTTACATGTGCCCTGGCCAGAGATCGAACACTCAACCTGGGGGTATCAGGACAACGCTCTAACCAACAGTTACCCGGGCTCCTTCACTTGTAATTGACTAAAAACTTAGAGCAGAATCATCCAGTCGCATGATTTCAGAGCAGGGGCAGACCTCTGGGTCAAGAGGTTCCTGCTGTTGGTTAGGAGCAGAGCTGCTTGGGGTGAGGACTGCAGAGATTGAGTGGCCCCACCACACACAGGTTGGTGTTGACTTTGGAGGAATAACTAACTGCTTCATCTGAACCCCAGGGTAACCTTCCCTTGTATGTTCATCTTCTGAAGAGTATAGGACTGTATATATGTAAAGTGTTTAGTGTTAGTAACAGTATGTTACTAAAATAAAGAGTCAAGCTTCTGGCAGGAAAGGTAGATTGGAAAAAGCACAACTAATTGCTAGCAAAGCCACCAAAACTTCTTTTTCAAATGCATTCTTAGGGATTGAGCAAAAAGGAAAAAGAATGTATGGATATGGACAACAGTATGGTGACTGCTGGGGGGAGGGAGATATAAGGGGATTAAATGATAATGGGAAAAAATACAATAAAGATTAAGTTTTTAAAAAATGCCTTCTTACCAAGATATAGCCAATAAAGCTTATCTAGCCTGCAATAAATATCTTCAAAGTTTTAATAAGACAATTTATAGAGGATTCTGCCTAACAGCTAGTGAGTTGTTTCATCCTGAAGAAGGCAAATGACAGAACAGAAGACACTGAGGCTCAGCCAGAAGCACTTATAATGACTTATTTATAAATGAAGAGAATAAAACTGATAAAATCAGGCTTTCAAAATAAAGGTCCCAAGCCACTACCTAGTGATTAGGCAAGTCAACATGTATGCGTGCACACTCGCACACAGACAGCCACAGGGTCAGAGCAAAAAGGAAAGGGTTTAAAATAAAAGTGGGCCGACAAGTCAGACTTAAAGAAAAACATTAATCTGCTAAGCACCTAAGGGAGGTGCTGAGTCTACCTCCTAACAAGACAGTTTCAGGCTAAGTGTTACTGTGCTGCTATATATGAGGAAATATGCATACAAAAGCATAACCCAGAGGAAACAGTTGTTAACAAAGAGAAACAAGCTATATTTAAACTAAATATTAATATTTTAAACATTGCAAATGTTCACTGTAATGATCATCAGCTTAATTCAACCTTTTACCACCACTAATGCTTGGCACTGCCAGGATTATTCACCCAAAACTCACAATACAGGAAAGTTGAGTAAACTCATTCAGCGAAGTGCCACCGCTCTCAGGTCACTGGTAAGGACACGGTCTACCTCTTTCTACTGTTATTCAGCAGACCTCTACCACGGTTCTTCAAAAAGTCCGTTCTGCCTTTGGTACCCGGCAGCAAGCAGAGTCTGTCTGGCCTTGGAGGACTCCTAGTCTAGTGCAGACCAGTCAGTAAAACAAAAATTACAATACAGGGTGGTGTAGCAATAAAGGACAGAAAGCCCCAGCTGACCCTATTTGCTTCTTAACAAGAGGCTTTGCTGTAGTGTTCAACGGTTTTCACATGCTCCCATTTCCAGTTCCTCTTAAACATAGAGCTTTGCGTGGTTCTCAACTGTGCCATCAAATGCTAAAACAGATTCTATCATCTCGTTTGTAGCATTCTATGGCCATCTCTACCAACTTTTGGGTATGGAGATACTTCAGTCTGATATACCACATTCAACCACACATTTAACTGGAGAAAAGAAGTCATCCATACTACCCAACGCTCTTTCCTGCATGGTCTTGGGCCACACTTCTCACACTCTGGCCAGGTATGGCCTGAGGCGGACCTGCCATTCAGGCAAAGTGAGGGTGCTACACTAGAGGACCAGCCCAAAGACCGTCAAGGGCTAACCCACTCTGGCCCTTCCGCTGCACCTCGCTTGTGGGCTCTGCCACTCCCCATCTCAACATCACCTGCTACACACTTTCCATTTTTAAGCTACCAAGAACAATTAACAGACCATCAGCAAAGAAACCATCATGTGGCACTCAATGATTTGCAAATATTTCAAACTATATTTTAAAGCTGTGGATTGTCAAAGCATTATGTACTAGTCAGGCCAGATTTAATAAACAGTAACATTTACCGAGCATCTCTACTGAGCAAAGAGCTTCAAAGGGGGCTAGCTAGACTCTTTTTCAACTACAATAAAAGAAACAGGTTTGGAATAAAAATTCCCTAAATATGCATTTAAAATTGGTCTAGTGGCTTGTTCAAAAAAAACCTTCAGAGCATTTCCAAATATTCAGAGTTCCAGCACTTTGCGAAAGCACGGGTGGTGACCTTTCTGGTCCTGGGTTTCTTAAACATGCCTTCAAAATGTCACTCTAGATTTTCAGTGAGAACAGTCTTAAATTGTCCAAAAGAAAACGGTGATCCACCGGGCTCAAAGTTGCGAGAAAAGCCCTTAGTACAAAGGGTCTCTTACAAGTTACAGCCAAATTAAGACTGACCTAGGGGAAGGAGTCTGGAACAGAAAAACTACTCACACTGCGGACTCGGTCCACAACCTGGAGGTAGAGCCGCCGGGCGGGCGCACCGCCCCGCAAAATAACAGCAACTTCCCAGCCCGGGCCCTACCTCGGGTCACGTGCCGCCCGCGCCCCCTCCCCAAGGGCCCCGGGCGGGATGGAGACGCGGCCGCCAGCCGCGCTTTTCTCGCCTTGACCGCACTTCGGCCTCAGGTCGAGCCTCCACGCCAGAAACCCGCGCGAGCGAAGGGGTCTGAACTGACCATCACCTCGGGCAGCGGCGGAGGCACCCGAATTTTCCAGCCTTCACTTCCCCCCTCTTGTTCACCCACCGGCTCGCCCCCCAGCCCAGTCCGCGAGCCCGTCCTTCCGCGGCGCCGGCGGGCCCGGCTACGTGACGGCGGCGGCCAGCGAGGGGCGCGCAGAGGGGCAGCTCGGCCCGCTCTGTCCCCGCTGCCGTCCTCCGGCAGTGCAGCCCTGCGCGAGCTGGGGCCCCCACCTCCTCCGCGCGTACGGACACAGCGCACGCCGCAGAGGCTGACCCGCGGCCGCGCGAGCAGCGCGGTCCCGCACCCGCTTACCTGCAGCGGCTGGGCTCCCGGCCCGCGCCGTCACCCGCGGGCAGCAGAGGCAAGGCGGCGACTGGACGGCGGCAGCGAGGACCCGCTGGGCTGGACGGCCTCGAGGGCAGCCCGGGAGGCGGGGCCTGCCGGGGGCGCGCGCGAAGCCCCAGCGCCCGCCGCCGCAGCTACCTCTGGAGACGCCTGGGCCGCAGGCGACCCGGCAGCCCCTCATGAATGGAACGCGGCGGCCGCGGCGACACCGGGCGAGCGGCGCGCAGACCCCGCCCAGTCACGTGATGTCGCGCTGCGCCGCCTTCTCCCGGCCTTTCTACGGGTCTGGCTGTCTCCAGCGCCCACACCCCTGCCCACCTCCTACGCTGCTGGAGTGGGCCTAGACCGCACTAGTGTTTGCAGCAAGGGGAGCCGTTACTTTTCTAAAAATAAACTTTCTTTTGGTCTCCATGGCAACCCTGGGGCACGTCACGTGGAACTTAGAGCCCAGTTGCCAAAAAAGAATAAATAGTATTCAAGTGCAAAAAAGTACAGGGCATGAATGTTTTCCACTTTTGATCACCAGTAGCGCTTCTGTCTGGTTACTTTCTCCTGTCCCCTTTCTACCTCTCAAATCCTATTACATCGTTTTTAATATATATTTTTTAAGGAAATGGAGTACCAGTGCTCAATATTGTTGCACACTGATTTTTCTTTTTATAGCCTATTCTATTATCAAAAGCTATGAGTGAAAGAAAGTACATGTATATTACTTCCAAATAACATTTTACCTCTCATGCATCTTATGGATAAGTGTTACTGGGTTAGCCAAAAGGTGCCTTGTGGTTTTTTCTGTTGGCTCTAGTAGCCTTTAGTTGTTTTTAACGTCATTTGAAACTATTTTGTTAGATTGTATTGTGACAGATGTCATTTCAACATGCATTTTTAAAAGACTTATCAAAATTGGTGAATTTTTGTGCCACCATTTTAATGTCAAAGATGGAAGAAAATATGCAACATATTGGCATATTATGCTTTATTAGTTGAAGAAAGGTAAAAGCGCAACTGAAACACAAACACCCAAGATTTGTGGAGTCTATGGAGAAGGTGCTGTAACTGATCAAATGTGTCAAAGTGGTTTGTGAAGTTTCTCAGTACTATTGACATTATGGCCAAATAATTCTTTGCCGTGGGGCTGTCTTACGCATTGGAAAATGTTTAGCAGCACCCCGGCCTCTACTGATTAGAAGCCAACAGCAGGAGTTGGCCAACATATTTCAAAATACCTGAATCAAGAAAGTTATTGTTGAAAATGAAAACTGTGTCTTATTTTGTAGAAAAAATGTAACAGATTTTTTTGCCAACCCAATAGCTTTGAGGATATTGGAAAAAAATCATTTCTATAAAGCTCCTGTGTGGTGAGCCCACGTGGAACGTGGTGCGAGTGGGCTGTGCTGGGTAGAGGGAACCTGCTCCCTGTCACAATCCTCCCTTTGGCTGGTTCGGCAGAAGGAGCCTTTGGCCTTTCTCTGATATTCAACCAAACTTTGCCTCATCCTTAACCAAAGCCCAACAGATACAGGTGGTTTCATTGGCCTAAGCACACTAGGAATTTTCCTCTTCTGTGCCTTTCACCTGATTTCATAAGCAAAATAAAACTTTCAAAAGACAAGGACTAGAATTTTCCCTCCATATTTCAAAGCATTTTACTCGGCTACGGAGAAGTGGATTTAAAGAGAAAAAAGCCAAATCCTCAGTTTCTACGTCAATAAAATGGAAATAGTAATGCCTTTCTCAGAGGATTGTTTTGAGGATTTCACACAATTACCTATCAAATGCCTAATTTAGCTCAGTATCTTGAACCTACAACATACTGTCAGTGTTCAGTTTCTTTCCTTTTTTCCATTTTTCCCACTTAGACTTTTATGTTTCTCTCAGACTATTTTCACTATCTCCTGTCTTGGGAGGGAAGTGTTCAGCCAAGCTTCCGTTCTTCCTTTTATCATTTAGGAAGCTATATGCATCCCTCCCTTCTTCCAACTTTACATTTGATACCTCACCCTGAATGATTGGTTCACATTTCTGAGATTTCCTCATTCTCTGGTGTCTACCTATTTTACTCCACCACTTAAGCAAACTAGATACTCATTAAAAATATCTGTTGCATGATTTCCCTGCACTTCCTGCCCCTGACACCTAAGAAGTGTGTGGTGAGCCACTGAATTCCCACCTATCTACTGGAAAGTCAGAGGAAGGAAGCTCTTCCTTCACCTGTCCGTTGACCCCACTACCCTCCAGCTCTATCACTTAAGAAGATGGGGGAGGGAAAGTAAAGAATGAAGAGGAGGAGGAGAAAAGGAGAAGTAGGCTTTTTGTCCCTTTATTTCCCCTCAAGCTATCAACTTATCTCACAACTTTCTCCCTAGACAAGCCACCTGAGGAGAGGAGTCTCAAATGTTTTAACTTCTTAACAGTAGTCCTCCTGCTCCTCCTCCACCCCTGAAACAGCCCAGACTAAAGTCACCAACAACCTTTGGGTTGCCAAATACAATGGATCCCTCTCAGGTCCTCTTTCTCACGACCTCTATAAAGAAAGACAATATTGACCACAATTTCCTCCTTGAAACTCCTCCCTCTCATCAGCCAGAACATCTCTAAGAGCCACACATGCCTGTGCGCAGTGACTTTTGACATTTCCACCAGCATGGTCCACAGTGACGTCAAGTTCAGGCCCATCATGTTTGCTGTCAAACCTGCTCCTCCTGAATCTCCTTATCTTGGCTAATTGCACCATCTTTGCATATAGTCATCCTGGCCAGAAACCTAGGAAAGAGTCTCATTGCCCTCCACTCCCATTCCATGTCCATGAAGTCCTGACATTTCTGCTCTCTTAAGCTCTCTACAGACAATCAGGCCCTCCCTTGCCGTGTTTCTTATGATCCACTGCAGGCATAGTCAAGCTGGTCTCCCTGCCCTACGTTCCTCTACAGTTCTAAGTAGCCTCCACCCCGAATTGCAGATCTGACCGTAGCACAAATTATTGAAAATCCACCACCTAGAGGAAAAAGTTCAAGTTCCCTAGAATAGCATCCAGAGTGCTCCTTTTCTTTCAAATCTCCCCTGCTCCTTATAGCCAATATCTTTTAGCCATTCCTTTTACAATGGGATAAATTTTAAAATATTAACTTCTGTATTTCTCCATGTATTTCCTCTTTCTTTTTCCCCTTACAAGAAATGCACTGAGGCCTTCTGCTTGTCTCAAGGAACTTCTGGAAAGCAGAAGTTGCCTGCGAGACATTTCCTTCCTGTCTTCAATTTCCAAAATCTAAATCAGAAGGGAATGGGCCCACAAGAAAGGGTCTGTCTATTTGAGGGAATCCAGAAGGGGGAAGGATTTTCCCTAGAGCAAGAATCCAGTCTCCCCAGCTTGGAGTTGGAAGGGAAGTAGTCCTATGCTCTCCATCTGGCAGGTCCCAGGAGAGGTGATTAAGCCTTAGAGAAATTTTTGTTGTTGTTTCCAGCTTGTGCATCTCTTCTGTAAGGACAAAGACGAGTTAGCATTGTCTGAGTCATTACTCTATGCTTAGCTCTTCTAGTAATTCTAACTACAAACTTCTGAGGTAGATGCTATTGTGAACGCCAATTTATTGATGTGGGAACTGAGGCACAGAGAGGTTAAGTGACTGACCTCAGGTCTCAGAGTTAGTAAGCAGTGACCCTGGGCTTTGTCTCTAGGCCTGCTTGACTCCCAAACCTATGTTTTTCAGCACCAATTTCCACCGCCTTCCATTAGTTGTCTCCACTGTCCTACCCCAATCAATGTCTCTTTTTCTCACACTACTAGTGCACTTGGTAGAGATCATTGTCATAACACTTATTTTGTACATAGTAAGTGTCCAATAAATATCTGATGAAAAATAAATTAGGATTTCCATTTCTAATAATATGTTAGCTTGGGAGTCTGCACTAGGTTTCACCAAAAACAACAACAAAAATACTGGGTAAAATATTTAAAATATATTCTGGAAGGCATCTATAAACTGGCAAGAAGTTAAGAAATAGCACTAGGACAGAATAAAGGCCAGAACCCACATGGGGAAGCAGAGCCCAAAGTCAGCTTTTGACTGGAAGGTATTTGCTGAATCGCGTGAATTTGAATATTGGTTTTGCAGCCTTGGGAGCAGGAGTGAAAACCCAGTGTCTGCTTTAGGCAGGAGTTTAACAAAACTGGAACCCCAAAATCAGTTAAGGCAAATCTCAACAAATTTTGAAAACTTTATGATAGTTTCACAATTCAATTAAGTCAAGAATCATTTTTTTAAAAAGATAACTAGAAAGCCCATTTGTTTGGAAATTCAGGGTCAAAAAACAAATCATGGAAAAATGATAATATTTCAATACTGTGTATCAAGTATTTGATACTATATGTGGGAGCTTGAGAGGTAACACTGAACAAGGAGTTAAAGGGAAATTTATAGACCTAAAAGCTTATATTAGAAGAGAAAATGGTTGTAAATATAAAGAGCAAAAGAGTTAGAAAAAGAACAGCAAAATAAAGTTCAATAAAACATAAGAAAGATAAAATTGAACACAAACATACAATAGGAAGGACCAATTGAGCCAAACACTGGACTTGTGAAAGACTAGTAAGTTCTATAAGCCTGTGGTGAAAATGATCAAGGAAAAAAGAGAATGTAAAAACAACACGAGGAATAAAGAAAAAGTAATAATCACACATGACGTAGAAACTACAGAGATAAGATAATTTTGTGAACATTTTTAAGCCAATTAATTTGAAAACTTAGATGAAGCGGAAAAATTCCAAGAAATAAAATTTAATAAAACTAATATAGAAAACCAGAATAGACTCATAACCACTCAAGAACTTGAATCTGTTATTAAATATTTTCTGCAAAGGAAAATCTGGGCTGAAACACTTTTTCCAGTGACTTTTATCAAACATTCAAGAAATAAATAATCTTAATCTCACACAAGCTATTTTACAGTATAGAAAAAAGAGATTATTCCTCAACTCATTTTATGAGGTTAGCATACATAACCTTATACCAAATATGGCAAGGAGAGTATGAGAAACAGCAATTTCAGGCCCATCTCACTTAGAAATATAGACACAAGTCCTAAGCAAAATTTCAGGAATTTGAATCCAGCAAAATGATACATCATAACCAAATTTATCTGCCCAAGAATGCAATGTTAGTTTCAGATGAGAAAAAAAATAATGTAATTCACCACATTAAAGTATTAAAGAAGAAAAATCATATGATGATCTCAGTATATGCAAAAAAAAAAAAAAAACCACCTTTGATAAACTCCAATAGCCACTCAGAAGACATTTGTAGTGAACTAGGAAAACTTTTTAAATAAAAGATATTTACAAAAATCTATAGCAAACAACATAAGTAAACATTTATTTTATTTGAATTTATTTTTAAAATTTTAATTTATTGAGTTGAGAACGAGAGGAAGGGGGAGAGAGAAAGAGGGAAACATCAGTTTATTGTCCCACTTATTTATGCATTTATTGGTTGTTTCTTGTGAGGGCCCTGCTGGAGATCAAACCTGCTACCTTGGTGCATGCGGATAATGCTCTAACCAACTGAGCTACCTGGACAGGACTAAATAATCATCTTTTAAAATGGGGAACATGGTAAGAGTGCTGCCACCTCTACTTTCATTCATTATTGTGCCAGGAGTGATAAATAGGTTCGTGAGATAAGAAAAAGCAAATATATAGATTGGAAAGGAAGAAATCATGGCATAATAGTATTTGTAGGAATTCAAAAGAATATGTACATAACCTATTTGAAACAAGGTACAAAGCGGGGGTGGTCCCTGAAAATATTCCCATAGCACTGGTTGGGAGGATGGGGAGAGTGAATGATACAACGCTTAAGATACTTTGCATAACTATGGCAAGTTGATAGCTAGTTGATAGGAGATGCCTGGAATGTTGAACTGTGACTAGGCATGCTGAGCTGTGGACTTCTGTTTTTCTGAAAGATGGTACCTCTGACTGGTGTATTCTGAGACTTGCCTGGGTTGGCAAAGGGGTAGGATTATGTATTTTTGGTTGTTTTAAAGGGAGTGGGGCTTAATGGCAGAAATCTGCCATTATTCTGAATCTGTATAACATGTAAATAAACAACCCCTTTCCTTTTTCACCAAACTCTTGCACTGGGAGTCATGCTTCTTGGTGACAGGCAATCAAATGCCACAGCTGTTCCAGAACAGGCAGGGTTCTCTAAGATATTGAGATAAATTATGAGTGTTTAACAATACAAAATCATTAGCGTTTACATATAAAGTCTCTCCAGAAAGTATCCAACCACGTAATATGAAAAATAGAAGTGTTTATTGAAGAAGATACAAGGAACATTATACATGGGACAATGACACCTCAGTCACCTTCAAAGTAGGCACCTTGGGACCTCACACAATTTTCCCAATCACCATCAGCTGCTCCATTGTATTTTCCTGAATTTCAATGATGATCTGAAATTTCTTCCCTTTCAAAGGTGATTTTAGTTTTGGGAAAAGTCAGGAGTCACAGGGTGCCAAATCCGGGTTGTAGTGGGGTTGAGTCACCTGAGTGATTTGATGTTTTGCCAAAAAGACTCTGCATGAGACGTGATGCATGAGAGAGTACGTTGGGATGAAGCTGCCAATCACCATTGCCTATAGCCGCAGAGGAATGTTCAAGCTTAGTGCAAAATTTGATTCAGATTTGTTGCTCTACTTACTCACTCATTTTGAATGCGACAGCCACACAATACACATGCTCACTCAACAGTGTCTACCGCTCCCACTGACTAGCACAGTGAAGTCGTGATTGGTCACGATGTGCATTCCAGTCCACTCTCCTTGGCTGCCAGGTTACATTGGTGTTGCACAAACTGTTCTTGTTATATTAGCAATGGCTGTACTTTTTCTGGACAGACCCCCACATGTCAGAAATAAAAGTTTTGGAAAGACGCCATGCAATGTTTACTATAATTACCTCATACTCTTAACCTACCGTATTTCTATAAGACTGCCCATTCTTCATCACATCTAGCATTAAAATACACAGGTCCAACTGTTTCTTTAGGTGTTCATTTCCTTACAAATGCTTCTGTGTCCTGTAAAACTTATATAAAATAAATTTCTACACTTTTCCCCTGTTAATTTTCATTGGTTTACTTTTCAGACCCAGCCAGGGATCCTGTATGAGTGGAGGAAAACTGTTTCCTCTTCTACAGTATCAAAAAAAAAAAAGAAAAAAGGGGACTTAGGAATCAATCTAATAGAATACAGTATGCGCAAGACTTTTTTTTTTTTATAGACGTATGTGTTTTTTAGTTTTGTTTAAAAAAAAGTTGACAAATAAGGAAATGGGGGTTTAGAAGGGATGATGCAAAAGAGGGAAGGCATGGGGTGGGGTTGGGGGTTGTCAGGGGTAGGTGGCAGTAGTGTCTCCTTCTCCCCCACGCCTGGTACCATCTCTTGAAGAGGGACAGACTGTCACATTCCAGAAGAGGTGGATGAGTCCTCTATCGTGTCTGTTCAATGTACAAGGACATGTCTATCTCAGCAGGGAGCTCACTGATATTGACCTTAAAGCGATCCTGCACATCACTGAGGATCTTGGCATCATTCTCATCTGACACTAACGTGATTGCCAAACCCTTGGTGCCAAACCGGCCTCCTTTGGCCACCTGGTGCAGGTAGCTGTCAAAATCTTCAGGCATGTCAGAGTTAAAAGGCCATGTTCACCTGTTCGATGTCCATGCCTTGACCAAATAGATTGGTAGCCACAAGAATTCGTCGTTGAAAATCTTTAAACTGCTGATACCGAGAAAGCCTCTCCTCCTGGGGCATCCCACCATGGATGGCGATGGCTGGGAAGTTCTGCTCCACCAGGAGCTGGACCAGGACAATGCAGCGCCGCAGAGGCTTCACAAAGATCACCACCTGGTTAAACTCGAGGACATCAGAAGCTGAAAGAGCTTCTGGTTCTTTTCGTTGTCCTTCAGTTTCATGTAGTACTGCTGCAACCCATGCAGTGTCAGCTTGGTCTCATCATCCACAAAGATCTCCACTGGGTCTTGCATGAACTTGCGGCAGACTGGGTGGATCTCTTTGCTCAAGGTAGCACTGAACATCATGACCTGCTTCTCATGGGGGGGTCATGTGAAAAATTTCCTGGGCATCCTGATGCATGTTGATCCGTTCAAGCCCCTTATCACATTCATCCAAGATAAAGTGTTTAAAATGTTTAAGGTTGAGGCTCTTATTTCGAGCAAGGACGAGGATGCGGCCAAGGGTCCCCATGATGATATGCAGGCAGTTCTTCTTCAGCATCTCTTCAACCTTCTTAATAGACAGACCACCAAAAAAACAACATGACCTTGACATTGCGCATGTATGTAGAGAAGTGCTCATACTCCTTGCTGATCTGAAAAGCCAGCTCCCAAGTGTGACACATCACCAGCACAGACACCTGCCCAGTAACTGGCTCCAGCCGCTGCAGTGTGGTCACCACAAACACTGCCGTCTTCCCCACGCCTGACTTGGCCTAGTATAGGACATCCATTCCCAGAATGGCCTGAGGGATGCACTCATGCTGAACTTCGGATGGATGCTCAAAGCCACAGTCAACAATGGCCTGGAGCAACTATGGCTTGAACAGGAAGCCCTGAAAGCCAGAGCTATGGATGGAGACATAGGAGCCCTTAACATCCTTCTTGTCAGGTGCCTCAGTCCTGTCTCCCCCCCGCTGCTGTCTCTACCTCATCATCTTCATAGTCCAAGAGCTCATTGTCCACTTCATTCTCTGCCATAACTGGGCAGCAGGCAGATAAGAGGGAGGGGATTTCTGAATGGGTTCACGTAAAATAAGAGAAAACAAGGGAGGAAAGGGGGGACTTAAGAAATAGAAGATACACTAGTTTGACAGAAGAGCTGAGCAAGGTGAATGCATATGGCAGCAGCAACAGCAACAAAGGAGGCAACCTTGCAAGACTTTTATATAGAGAATTATAAAACTTCATTGAAAGGTTATGATGAAGACCTAGTTAGAGATATATGATATTCATGTGTAGAAAAGACCAAATCTCATAAAAATATTCATTCTCCACAAATTAATCTGTAGGTTTAATGCATTTCCATTCAAAATCCCAACAGAGGTCTCTTCTTCAAGAGACTCTTGAAGAAATAAAGAGCCCAGAAGCAGACCCAGGTTATATAGAGACTTGATGTGCTGTAGCGGTGGCAATTTAACCACTAGGGAAAAGATGAACTTTTCAATAAATGGTGAGAAGGTAGTTGATTAACCACATGGAAAAATGCATTTGGACCCTACTCTAAACCGTATCTCAAAATCAGCTTTAGTTGGATTAAAGACTTATAATAAGAAAAACAAGTTCGCACTCCTGTCATCATTTTAAGGGTACACTTTCTTTTTTACATTTTACTATTTCTGAAATTATAATGTTTCTTACAGTCAATGGCAACTTATAGTGAATGATCTGTGATAGGTACCTTTTAGGAAAAAATATAGAAGAACATGCTAACAAATTCCGGGTAGGAAAATATTTCTTCAACAAGACACAAAAAGTACTAACTATAAAAGAAAAGATTGATACATTTAACTAATTTAAAGTTAGAACTCCTTTAAAAGAGACAATAAATAGAGAAAAACAAATTGAAACCAAAATAAGTATTATCCTAGGAGGATATCTTTACAACATACATAGTCAACCAAATTTAGAATCTAGAATATATAAAGAACTCATATGAATCAATAAGTCTAGCAGACAGTAGAAAAATGAGCAAAGGAAAAAAATAAAAGATTTTCAGAAAAGAACAAGCACAAATCATTGGTAAACTCATGAAAAGACATTTCGTTTCATTAGTAATCTGGGAAATGTAAGTTAAACTTCACTGAGATACCATCACACACTTATCAAAATGGCTGCAATTTAAAAAGCTATTCAATCCCAAGTGTTTACAAGGGTGTGGAGTGACCAGCCAGAACTCAGACATGCTGCTGGTTGGAATTCAAATGTGTAATAATTTTAGAAAACAGATCGATGTTATCTAGAGTTGAAATGCATACACATGAAAGCCAGAAATTCCAATGTTAGGGATATGCCCTTGAAAAATTCTTGTACAAGTATACTCAAAGTCACACAAACAAGAACCTTTGTGGCAGCATTGCTCATAATTGCAAAAAGTGAGAAAAATCTAAATGTTTACCAAAGGTGGAAGATATGATTAAGTTATGCTATAATCATACAATGAAATACTACACAATTATATCAACATGGATGAATCCAAAAAAAGAAAACATTGAACAAAGGAGCAAATAAAAAGATTCAAGTATGATTCTACTTATTCTATAGCATAAATGGGCAACTCTAAACAATATCTTATTTAAGCATAAAAGCATAAGTGATTTTAAAAACTATAAGAAAAGCACAAGAACAACAGACATTTCTAGATAGGATCGGGAGACTGATGCACTCTGAGAGGGGCCCGCAGAGTCCTGGGAAGGGTAATGGGCTGTTTGCTGACTCGGGTAATGGGCACATGGGTGCTTGTGTGTGTCTCTATTTCACAATAAAATTAAAACAAATGAGAGAGAGAAAAAAGGAATTTATAACTGAAAACATCTGTGTATTTTTTAAATGTTATTGTATGCCTACAAACTTAGTACGTTTTCCTTAATCTCTTCTAAGACAAACTTTTACATCTTACAACTTCCCTTATAAGCTGCAAGGAATGATTTCTTTTCTACAGAGTTGCACAGGTTCTTTGTAATAAACCCTTTTAAATGATGAGGAAGAATAAGTAATGTAAGATAGGCCAGAAGTATAAAAGGAAGTGGTAGGAGCAGGAACACTGTTCTAACTAATAAGTCACTCATAATATACCTATCTCTAAATCACTTCATTTAGGTTTATTTGCATTGCTCTAAATCAGTGGTTATAATTCTTATCCCTGGGAACAAAAACTATTCCAGTCATTCCGTGGACTTCCTGCTTTTCACTGGTCATGTGCTGACAAGGCCATAAAACCAGGCATGTAGGAGGCCAACATGTCCAAATGCTACTGCAGCAGAAATCTCAGCAGAGAATGTTGTCCTGTCTCTGCTGGATTCTCTCCAGTCCGGGGCAGTTCACCATGCTTGGGGCAACTCAGTACTTGATAAAACAGATAGGATGGTTGCCCTACTGAGGTCAATTGACGTCACCTAGGAGACAGACTCTCCCCAAAATACTACTCATTGCAGTACCCATCATTTTTCACTGTTTTCAATTGAGCAGTTTAGAGAAAATGTGTTCTGTAAATTTTGTAGGATTTTTATTATTAACACCTTGAGATTTTTCTGCTGTTTCATAATGCTAAGTTTCATCAGCATGTATTTTACATTATAACCAAAACAATACTGTGAACAATAAAATAAGATAACCATAATTTTAGAAGGGGAGGGCAGGAGAGATTTTAAACTTGCCTAAGAAGGACTCTGCCCCCAGCTTGCTGGAGAGCCCTCAGCTTTTCACGGCTGCAGCACAGTTGCCGAGACCAAACTGGAGAACTTCCCATATGTGAATATTAACTGTCTTGTGCTTCCAGATTGCTTGTTTCAGCAGCTACTGTCTTTACTTCTTTCCAAAATAGCCACTAATTTGAATGGAATGTCTGGGCTACCATGAACTGTTCTTAACGAATGCTTTTTTCAGAGTATGTCTGCTCTCTTTACTCCCTTCCTAAAGACTTCAACACCCATCCCTTGTTCCTTATCAGTTTGGGGTTGTTAGTTCTGACTAATGATTCTTGGTGATATACGCACCCTTCCCCATTTTCTCCCTCACAAAAGTTCTTCACTAAATTAATTTTCTTGGCAACACAAAATGTGTTTTTTTCTATTTTTCCTTCACATTTCTCTAAATGGCTTACTAAAGATAGACACATTTCTTCCAATGTTAGAAAAGTCAGGGGAAAGTATATGGCTTTGTAGGTTATTTTCTCATTAGAACTTGACTTTCAGTATTTCACTAAAGGAGTCTTTTGTCACTAAGTAATAGTCCCCAGAATTTATTAAATAAATACTAAGCATGTTTAGAGTGCTCTGTAGTCATTAATTAATTAGCTAATCTTGAGCTGGGTAGTTACTAAGTACCCTCCACAAACATTTATGAGGAAATAGACTGCTTTTGAACTCAGGGATGGCCCAGTTTGTGCCTATTAATTTGTGGGTGGAGAAGAATACAGTGCTTGTCTCCAAGAGTACAGGGAGAAAGAAACGGTACAGTTGGAAAGGGGATTCTCAAATGTTTCCTCGTTGGAACAACTTCGATTCCGAACCGTCCTTTACCCTCAGCCAACACATCCCACTCCCTTTCCATTCTCCCTTCCAAAAACACACCACATGCTACTAAGACTTTCTGTTTTATCCAGAAGGGAAAAGATAAAGACAAGGTACAAACAGAGGAGTAGTGTGGGGGAGGAACAAATTTTCCTCTACCCTCAAGTTTCTTCTAGGTGGTCTAATCAAATAGACATGAGACAGATTAGCAAGAGAAAACAACCAAGTTTAATACTTACATAAGTATGGGAACTCCACATGCAGGAGAGAGTCAGAGACCCCACATGCAGGAGAGGTTTAGAGACAGAAAAATCCTGAACCAGAGATGAGGTGAGGTGCCTTGGGAGCTTCCAAGGGTCCCGCAGGATGATGAGAAGAGCAGATGCTTAGTAAATAGAAGTTTGTCTGGTCCTGCTGTTAGATGAATCAAAAAGGTTATCTCTGATAATGGCTAATTATGGGCAAGGCCCTTAATTTAAGTTCTTCTAGATAGTTAAGGGAGGGACAGAAGTTTCTCTTGAGCCTGCAGCTATAGCTCAAAACAATTTGCATACCACAGAGGAACATCTTGGGGCAACTTGTTCTGCAGCCCCACAGTAGCCTGGAGGAAAACAATAGGAGAGAACCTCAAGATTCTGCACACAGTTGGAAATCAGCTTTATCAACTGAGAAACACAAGCCATTTGCAGGCGGGGGTAAGGATTGCTGCAGAGAAAAATCTCCAGAGCTGTTGTTATCACCACCAAATGACCTCCTTTCATTCTGGATTTAATGTCTCCTCATACTTTCTGGAATTTTCTAATGATTCTGTACCAGAAGATATAACTCTGTGTGTCTAGAGTCTGGAAGAAGATGCAGCCTGGGATCTGGGGAGACATAGGGGTGTGCTTTAAAAGGTTTTTACAGGATATTCAAGGAACATTCCCACTGGGGATATGAAATTTACAACAGAAACACTTAGTCTGTCCTCCTGTTCTCAAATTTGAGTCTAAATTTAGACCACTGTATAGAAGGGCATGCCAGGCTCCTCTTCTATTTCAGTGTCAGGGAGGAAATTTTACATTGTTACTGTTTTGGAGATAGAAGGCTCCTGGGAAGCTAGCTCCCTTGGCTTCAGAGAGTCTTACCCACACTTTGAGTTGTACTCAGTGAAACCTGCTAATAATGTTGTGTTTGCTGAAACTTTTTCCATATTGTTAAGGTGGTTGGTGACATGGGCTGTGAAAGAATTCACAAAGAGAAGACATTGTAGAGAGTAAAGATTTTATTCACTCTCTAAAAAAGGAGAGGGGCGTGGGGTGGAGACATACACCAGCTTTGAGGGGTGGGGGCTTTGAGCTTTTCTTGGGTTATAATTGGATTAAAAAAGGGTGGGAGGTTTTGCTGCTGTTTGTGGCCCCTGGGCTTCTCTGGAGTTGTTAACAGAGGCTGCAGTTTGTTTCAATGTGATCTTCTGCCTGCGGCTATAGGGAGCCTGTTAGTTCTGTTCTTGCTTCCAATAATTTCCAGTCCTGGGGACAAACTCGGGAGAGGAAAATGGCAGTCATGTTTAACAAGGTCACAGGCCTGCTGGGCAAACGGAGCCACAATAGCAAATGGGGCTGGCTCTGTCCTTTCAAATCCCTCTCTCCATATTATGTGATATTTGACTGTCTGATACATGGTTAGTTTGGCTGGTTTATTATTGTTGCTTCAAAACCATCTAACACTGTGTAGAACACATTGCAGAAGGGAAGTTAATAAATATTTGATGCATAAATGGAGCAGTGGAAAATTGTAACAGTGGGGAATTCTGACCCACCTCACTATTGACATTCTTTTGACATTCTTTCTGTAAGTACTGACTGCGACCGATTTGTAGCTTATAGATAAAGAGCATGTTGATATAAGAATCAGAGGAGCTAACTTCAAAAGATACAGACTCCCACCTTCAGGCATCTCAGCTCTGAGAGATTTGCTGAACTTCATCCGTGCGAGTCAGGATGATGTGAATCCGGGATAATGTGAATCCAGAATGACTAAACCAGCATGATGCTCGCCAGGCCATCACTTGCCTTATCGGAACGTAGAGAACTTTTCTACCCCCTCCCTTGATCTCTTTGTTCTTTTCCCCTCTCCCTTCTTATGAAAACCTCTGCACACACTGGGATGTGGAGATGGACTTTGGGATATGAATCCCCTATCTTCCTGGTTGCTGGCACATGGAAATAAACCACTTTCCTTTACATCAGCACCTACCTCTTGAGTAGTGACTTTTGTAATGGTAGGCATCTGGACCTGCTTTTGGTTATACAAATGCATGAGTGTGGCCTAAAGTAAAAGCAAAGATGGATCTACTCAGTGAGTAGTGCTATACAGCTGTTATGCCATACAGCTATCGTACCATACAGCTATGGGAAGAAATTTGCGTGACGGTGAGAAGTGTCCCCAGCCTTGTCCCCAGGCTAGAACAGAGCCCACTGCGTTTGCCTCCAGCTGTGTTGCCCTCTTCTCCTTGTGCATACCAGTCAGACTCACGTCATCACTGCTGGGAAATGTTATGCTCACTCCTGGGTCTGCGGCCCTTAGGAGGATATTCTTCCTACCTGAAATGCCTTACTTCTCTGCTTTTAATTACCTAAGTTTTGCCCTCCCTTCCAGGCTCAGTTTAAAGCCCACCTCCTCCAGGAAGCCTTCCTTGGTATCCATTGGTAACAGTGTGTTACAAAGCAAGGGCAACAGATTAAGATTTACTGTCCCTGGATTCCAGTTTCTGCCCAGCTGAACATTTTGCTTTGTAGGGCTTCAGATAGAGCCACCCCCAGATGTGCCTCTGTGGTATGCAGTTTGTTTTGAGCTAAAGGCCACTTTAGCTGGGGGCTCAAGAGGAATTTCTGCCCTTCCCTTAACTGCCTAGAAGAACTTGAATTGGGGGCCTTGCCCACAGTAAGAGATTATCTGAAATTACATGTTTTTCTCTATCTATAGAGCAGGGCAGACTAATCACTAAGCATGTGCTCTCCCTGTGATGGCCCTTTGAAGCCCCCAAGGCACCTTACCTCATCCCTAGCTCAGAATGTTGCATATGCTCATTTTGCTTTTCTGTCTTTGAACCTTTCATGCATGTGGAGTCTGTGACTCTCTCATGTACATATATGCCTATTAAATTTGGTTATTTTATCTTGTTAATCTGTCTCATGTCTATTTGATTACTAGACCAACCAAAAGAGCTTTGACTTTAGAGGAAATTTTCTTCTGCTTGCACAGCCGTGTGTCTCTTGACTTCTCACTGCATGGTCTCTAAAACTCTCTCTCGGTTTACAGTCTATAATACTAATCTCTCCAACCTCGGAAATTTTAGCTTATATATCGTTGCAGTCATTCATTTGGTACCAAACCTACTGTAATCTGCATTGTTACTGATCTTCCTTTTTTCAACTCTAGTTCATTGAACTCATCTGTGATTCTGTTGAGAACCAAAAACACGCCTTTTAATTATTTGCAGCCTTATCATTTAGGGTAGAAGTTTTGGTGGTAAATACAAAGTCTGTGTGGAAAAAGTCCAACCATTGTTAATATAATGAGAATGGTTTGTGTGACATCAATGTACCCTGGCAGCCAAGGAGAGTGGACTGGGATGTGAGTGCGTGAACAATGATGACTTCACTGTACTAGTCAGTGGGGGCAGTAGAAGCCGTTGAATAAACATGTGTACTGTGTGGTCGTTGCATTCAAAATGACTGAGCAAGTAGAGCAATGAATCTGCATCAAATTTTGCATTAAGCTTGAACATTCTTCTGCAGAAACTCTTTGGATGATTCAGAAGGCTGCAGTTATAAGCAACTGGTGATTGGCAGCTTCATCATGACAACATGCCCATTTATGCATCATGTCACGTGCAGAGTTTTTTTGGTGAAACATCACATCACCCAGGTGACTCAGCCCACCTACAGCCCAGATTTGGTGCCCTTTGACTTCTGACTTTTTCCAAAACTAAAATCACCTTTGAAAGGGAAGAGATTTCAGACCATCCATGAGATTCAGGAAAATACGACTGGTTAGCTCATAGTGACTGGGAGAACTGTGTGAGGTCCCAAGGTGCCTACTTTGCAGGGGACTGAGGCATCATTGTCCTGTGTACAATGTTTCTTGTATCATGTAACTCGTTCAATAAATGTCTATTTTTCAAAGCACATGGCTGGATACTTTCTGGACAGACCTCGTGTTTTTGGTAATAACGACAATAACAGATAGTTACCGATGTCTGTACACTTTGTCCTGATGCTGCTGTTCTTATGGTCAGAATTGGCAGTGGGGTACAGTTATCACCAGTGAGCACAAATACAGAGAGATTCTGGGGTCCATGGTAGCATCATTGGGTGGCTCTCCTAGCCCTGGACTGTATACCTTGGAACTTCTTGTTATACGAGTGGAGACCCCCCAAACCGGAATTTATTTATTAAAAATTGTGTATTTATTCCTACATGTCTAAACTCCAGTCACCTTCACAGTACTCTGCACTTGACGTACTACACTTACCAAGACACTTTCCACTGCTCAAATCAGTTTTTGAACTCATCGATTTTGATACCATTTAGCACTTCTTTTTTGTTTTACTTCTTCCACATCAGCCAAACGTTTTTCTTTTAGGACTTTTTTCATCCAGGGAAACAAAAAGTCACTTGGGGTGAGATCAGGTAATTAGGGAGGGTGGCTCATGGGGGTCATGCTCTTTTTGGTCAAACACTGCTGATCAATCAGAGTGTTGTGGGCAGGTGCGCCTGTAAATCACTCATCCTGAAATGGGCAAACGTGTTGAAAGAGACTTGAAAAAAACTCACTGAAGCTGAATGCAGCCTCTCACAGCGCCGGCTGGTACACTGATACAGTTGGGTTCCTAGAACACTCACCTAGGGGGGAAAGCCTGTATTATAAGGGGCCTACCTTCCAGAAGATAATTCTGTTTTGGGGGGTCCCCCCCTTGTATAAGAAAAATGTTCCCCTTCCTTATCTATTTAATCCACTGTCATTGAGGTTTTCTATTACTTGCAGATGAGCAGGTCGCCAATGTATAAACATGCAGTCCACACAATCATGAGATTTCAAAGATACCACCATAAGCAACATTTTCTTAGAAAGCAAGAGAACTAGAACATTGAGCCAAGACATTGGCTTTCACCTATCTCCAATTTTCTCCTGCAGGGTACCATACAAACCCAGGTCCAACTAAACACCCTTCTTGTGGCCTAACTTTGCTCCTGTGCTTACAGAATCTTGCCGTACGTCATACCTAACTATCCCTCCCCCACTCTTCACGTGCTGGTCATTCCTAGCCTTCCAGCCTTAGCTCAAATGGCCCCTCCTCAGAGACTTTAACTGATAACCTTTTCTAACTTTGCTTATCTTCTTCTATGACTGTGTGTTTGCTTGTCATTTCTCTTCTCTGCTGGGCTGTACACTTCATTAGAGCAGGACCTTTTTTATTTTGTTATCATTGTGCCCTTAGTAGAGAGCACTGTACCTGGCACTTAGTAGGTATTTACTGTGGACTGAACGGAATGAGCTTCCTCTGTCTCTGCCATATGAGGGCCCAACAAGAAAGCAGCTGTCAGAAAGCCAGGAACAGGGTACTCACCCAAACCCAACCATGCTGGCACCCTGATCTTGGACTCCCAGCCTCTAGAACTGTGAGAAGTAAATTTCCGTTGTTTAAGCCACCCAGTTTATGGTGTTCTATAAGAGCAGCCTGAACTGATTAAGGCGGCGTTCAATAAATATTTGTTAATTCAGCAAACTTCTTTTTTTAAATCAGTGATCAGTCTACTTTATTACTAATACTAAAGTAAAAATTTAGCCATTACTGTATAATTATATAACCCTAAGAATTTGTAATTTATTCTAAATTCTGTCCTAAACAATATAAAAACTGAGTTATTTAATACTCTTAACATACTTACTCATAAATAATGTACAGAAACATGAAATATTAAGTACATATTTTTCTTTAAATATATCTCCTATTTCAGTAGCATATGTGGGTGAAGTTATTTTCTTCCAAGTAATCGATATTTTATCTTTAGTACCTTTAAATAATAAATATGTAGGCACCCACTATAGAAATGATTTTATGTGCAAATAATGTATAGACATTCTAGTCATGAATTCAGTTTTCCCCGAAACAATTAACTTTTTAAAAGAAAAACACGCAAAAAATTTTAAAACGCTCTGGATTCCTCTGCTTCTAAATCATTGTTGAGCTGGAAAAATGAAGCTTGTTCTACCAGGAATTGCAAATTAGAATTTTCTCCGGAGTGGAAATTAGAGAGCAAAGTGCCATTTCAGAAACGACTGCTCAGCTTTCACACCCAACACGCACAACTGCCTGTCCTCACAGCTAAACCAGGTAAAAAGAGTCCGAGAGAATTAGGCTTCCACATGGGCGCCCACTATGCTCTTCTCAAATGTTAATTAACCAAACACAAAATACTATAATCAAAACAAGAGATACTAGCACTTGAGGCTAGTTATCATACAGATTGTTAGTTCCTTAAAGGGATCCCTCCTTCTACAACATTTTTACTGCTGTCAAAATACTGCACAGAAAATTGTATTTTATATATCACTAGCCATGAATTTTTGTCATTAGTTATTACATAAATGTAATTTGGATTATTACATTATCCAAATGGCATGATCATTTTATGTCCACAATTCACTTTGTATTTACAGAATTTTCGTGATTTACATAAGTGAATCCATGAGTGAAGCTTTAACAGTGAGATGCAATCTGGCATCCAGATTATCTGATGTTTTGCAGAGAGCAATGAAGAAGAGATGTGATTTTAATCACCTTTTCGTTTGAGTCAGCTTATGTGAAAAATAAGTGAGTAACTTAAAACGTCTCAGTCTCTGAAGAAGCTTTCCCGTTGTGCGCAGAGAAACAGTTGGACAGTGAGATAGTCAGAAACAACTTCCCCGTCCACATCCTCTTCTAGTTTCTGTGCCACTTGGGCTTCCAACTGCTTTACTTTGCATGCGTGGGGGAAATGTTTTGCTTGACTTCTTTGATGTCCTGCGCTTTCTGTACTACTTTGTTTTTCTTCAACCTGCTCACTCTAAATTTAGCTTGCAGTTTCTGTTTGATCTCTTCGACTCTTCATTGCAATAATCGTTTTATTTCGCAGCTCTCGCTGGTATATGACAGGTTCATTTCTACGTTTTTCAAATTCAAATGAATTATCCACTGTACGCCCTTTACCAGCTGCTTTATGGAAGGCTTTAGCCCACCTGACCTTGGAAGGGTTGCGCTTCTTTTTGAAGTTTTTACAACACTTGGATTCACAGAACCTGAACACGTGCGATCATTGAGAACGAATGTTGCGCTGTGGCCAGGGTGTGTGGGCCCCCGGACAAAAATAACACTTCTCCATACGCGTGTTGAACGTGCCTGGGGGCCCAAAAAACAAACTTCTAAAAGCCGATGCAGTTTTAGTTCCAGGCTAAAGTCTATGCTGATAAAATAGGATAACACAATGGCTTATCGTTCAAATGTCAGAAAGATCCTTTGTTTTATAAAAAGAGTCAAGACGGATTTTAAAAGAATTAAACTTCACTTTCAAAAGTTCCTTTAATGTTCCAATGTTCAAGAGCATGACAGTAATAGCGCACGAAGTGAGGTACATCTGTATCCCCTCACACACAGGCAGTATTTAATTTGAAAAGATTGCTAAAGACTCTAATGTATTTCAAATTATGTACACTTCTAATGAAATGTCTTTCTGTTTCCTTTTGTTGGTCAAAGCCACAAAATGGTGGGCAGATCAATGAACAGCAGTGATATTTCTTTTAAATTTAGCACCATTAATCACCTCGGCTTTAGAGAGGCACACATACAGTACGTGGGGGATGTGGTCTGTCGTAGTAAGTGGCTGTTGTCTACCTTTTGCAAAAATCTCAGAGGTGGATGAAAGGGGGAGGGAAAGCACAAGGCAGAGAGGTGCTTGCATGGATGTGTGTGTTCTGAATGTCATATATGTGTGCAAACATGTTAAAAGATAGAGTTGGCTTATTCAGCCTTGGGCCACATATTTTAGGAGAGCTGGGCTGAAACATTTGAAGGAGACTGAAATGTAGTAGTTCTTCCTTATCCGTAGTTTTGCTTTCTGTGATTTCAGAAAATATTACACGGACAATTCCAGAGATAAACAATTCATAAGTTTTAAATTGTGTGCCATTCTGAGCACCGCTCTGCACCGCATCGTGTAGGCATTGTATCACCTCACAACGCAAGAAGGGTGAGGTTAGTACAGAAGGTGTTTGGAGAGAGAGAGAGACCACATTCACATGGCTTTTGTTACAGTATATTGTTATAATTGTTTTACTATTGTTGATAATCTCTTATCGTGCTTAACTGATAAATTAAACTTTATCACTGGCAAAAACAGTACGTACAGGGTTTGGTACTAGCTGTGGATTCAGGCATCCACTGAGAGTCTTGAATATATCTCCTGCTGACAAGTAGGGACCACTGCGATAATTACAGGAGTCATGAGGAAATTTTACTCCACATTTCTTAAGAGGTTAAGCAATGCATCTCTTTAAGGAAAACAGAAAAACAAAACATAGGAGCTGAATTTACAGAAGCCCCTTAAAAGAAACAGTAACAAAGAATATAGAATAATACAGTAGGAAATATACAATTTAATGAAAGCTAAAAAATGGTAACTATTAAATAGATTCCCAAATAAAAGGGAAGATTGAGGAAGAAAGATTTCCTAAATATTCAGAAACTGGAATTATGGAATTTGGACACATAATAGAAAGTTTATTATACTTTCATAATTGTATGAAGAATAGAATAAGTTCATGTTTCTCATACTACCTAGTAGAGAAATTTCTAGGAGTTTTAACTAAACAAATTTAAAATACTTGTAATGGGATGAGTATTTGTGAGTTAAATATATTTTATCTTTTACATATTTTATCTTCTAGTATACAATAGAAACACAATTTTATATGGAAAACCCCAGCTAATTTTCATTCATTGGTTAATCCTGACATCATTCCAGTGAGGTCAGTGGGTTCATTTGCATTTGATATACACTGATGTAGGAACTAGTAACTGACTGAGCAAGTTGTGTGACTGCCCAAAGACACTCCCTTAATCACAGTGGAGTTCGATGGGAGGACAGCCCCAACTCCCGACTCATAGTGCACCCTTTCCTAGCTGAAAAACCTTTCTTCTTCCTGTTTACATATTCAGTTTAACCAACCTTGATGTGTCAGAGAAACCTCGACTGGTTGGAATCAAACCAGCACCCTTTAGTTTGTAGACTGACACTCAATCCACGGAGCCACACTAGTCAGGGCTCTTTCTTACTCTTAACTTTGGGCTTAATTTCCCTTCAGACCTTTGCTACTCAGGTCTTGCTTCACTGAACTTCAGTTGTTTGTATTGTGCAGTGTTGCTGTTGATTTTCCTGGAGACTCTAGTGGAGCCCTATGGAAAAATGGTCTCTTTTGACAAATGGTCAAATAAGATGATCTCTACGAGGAGATTATTTGAGTGGGGTCCTCACCACTGTTTATCAGCAATTAGTTGGCTCTTCAGGGGCAGCATGCAGGCTGGAATCCTGAAAGGCCTTGCTCCCCTAAAATATGTTTTCTACCATGGACCCCAGATTTACTATTGGGGGCCTGTGTTAAAATGAAATGTGTTTTTCAAAAGGGATTATTTAGTGTTTTTCACTAGGAGTCCTATCACTCACCTAGAAGGACACTGAGGGAATGGAGCTCAGGACAGGGAAGTCACGAGTGGGCTGGGCTGGTTCTTGGGACAGGAGGGCTGCAGTGGGAGCATCAAAGCCCCAGGGGCTGAACGTTTGATCAGTCAGGAACTAGCAGCCCCAGGCCAGTGGCTTCCAGACAGAAAGTACAAATGGAAGGTGTGGAATACAAAACGGAAAAATAATGAAGGAAGTTCCCAGCTTGATTAACTGCTGCAGGCCAACTCTGATTAGTTATATTATACCAGGAAAATCTATTATTAGAGAAATGAATAGTAACATTCTCCTCCTGTGTCCCCATCAAACCCGAGAAACACAGAGTAAAACTCACTTCATAGAAAGACGTTTTCTTCAGTAAAGTGAATGGAGAAATTTGTTAGGCATCCATTGCTTTAATTATTTCAGTACATGGAATGAAAATATTATCCTATATATTTATTTGCCTACAACATAACTCTAGTAATCACAACAAACCAAAATAAAGAAGGAAGTGGGACTTGGAAGCCTATTTTGTACGCAGCTGCCATCTAGGAAAGTCTCTTCAAGAACAAAACTCCTGGTCTGATTATATTACCTTCTGTTTCACCCCCTCCCATTTTTCCTCTTCCTTTCAGAGCCAAAGCTTTCACTCACTTCAAATGATACAGAAATAGTACTAGACTCCTTAGGGAGGGTCACGGGAAGTTGGGTTTTTCCACGGCAGCATAATAGAGGAAATTAATTGGTGTTGGAGGCAGCTGACTTTTCCACTCGCCATCTTAGTCAAGGACGTTGTTCTCTTCACGAACTCATCAAAGCAAGTCACGAATTCCTCTCACAAAGGCTAGGGAGAGGGAGTAAGTGGTGTGGGGCTTTGAGAGACCTGAGTTCCACTCTTCCCTCACTTATTTGACATGTGACCTGAGCAAAGCACTTCACCTCCCTGAGTGCCAGTTTGCTCATCTTTGAAATGGGGACGGTAACCTGAGCCGGAACTGCCTCACCCACTGAATGTATTGCTTTATGGACACCAAAGTGACATCCCAACGAGGAAGCGTTCAAAAACATATTTCACACAAAAATTAAATAGCTTCATTAAAATTTTTACATAACCTAAGTAAGAAAAATATAAATTCCTAATTTCATACAGTTCAAATGATTTCTGTTCTACAGAGGGGAACAGAGGCCTTCCCCACCTCCATAATTTCCCCTTTGTAAAGTTACCCACAGGAAAACAAGGCAGGGAGTAATGAAGGGAAATGGGAAGAGAAGCCCCTTACTATATACCTACTGTGTGTTAGACACCTGCCCGGGCACTTCTTAAATGAATTAACTCATCAATCCTCACAAAATCTCCATGTGGTAGACACTGCAATATTCCAGTTTTCTGGGGGTTGAAGGAGGGGCTAACTTTCACACACTCGGAAGCTGGAGGGTTTGAACCCACTCTGTGTAGCTCTGTGATTCTGCCACTGGACTGTGCTCAACTCGCCCGCTGATCCACAAGTGATAACAGTCACCAGGGGAGCAAATTTACGCACACGAAAACTTATTTTTGTGTAAGTGGCCTTCGATCAGTCAAACTTTTAGCATAAGACAACTTTTGATTGTGAGTGGCAAGACTCATTTGAATAGATTCAGCTTGATAAAGTGAGTAAGACCCCACCTCCATTGCAATATTTAATAAGATAAGGTAGGAGCTCAAAAGAGATCCCTTAGGTCACCTCCTGTTCCTGTCAGGAGCGGTAGGTCCAGATTTTTGGTCCAGCCTGGTGACTGACTCTGTAAAGTATTTTCTGTGCTAACTTTCCTCAAGTGTAATAGCATGGATTCCTACCTAGGAAAGAATGGAAGTTATGACACTATTTAGCCTTCAGGGATAAAGATTTCCTGAAGAGTTTTGAAATACATATATATATATATATATACATAACTGAAGCCAGTGCTTCTGTTCTGGCTTCCCTTGCATGGCTGTCATGGTGCTAGTAGCTTCATGGCCCTAAGCTACCTGTTAAAAGGACCTCCGTGGTGGAAAAGTAGTCTGTGGATTCCAGAATAAGAGATTTAAAAGGTTTAAGAATTATCAAAAGTTCTGGTCTAGTTCCTGCTTGCTGAAAGTGAACAGTATGGATGGGCTATCCATAAATGGCCCAGGGTTGGACTGAATGGAAAGTATTTACTCAAGACCATCTGAACAGAAAGCAATTCCTGGTGGAAGGTAGTCAAGATCTAGCGAGGTGATGCTGAGCATCCTGGGAAGGAGTCCAGAGAGGACAGAGGCTCTGCCTGTGAGGAGGCAGGTGGGAAAGGCCACTCAGGGTAGAGGCTGGGCTGCACATAGGTGGTATGCTTTTAGGGATGCTTATTTCAAGGCCAGCCAAGGATGGAAGGGGAGGAGGCTAAAAGGGACTTTGTGGAGGCTGCTTAGGCAGCTGTAAAATGAGCAGACAGTTAGGGTGATGAGGCCAAGGGATAGTCAGCAACAGAAAGCCGAAGGAGCAACTCCTCTATTCAGTAGGCTTTATGCTCTCAATAAACAAATGATCAAACAACAGCAATGAAATACCAGTTATGGATTGGTTTGCATTCAATTCTGTAAACATGCATGGAATGTCCACACTGTGCACGACTCAGTGCTAGATGCAAAGAGGAGGAATGAACTCTAATTAAGTCATAAAGGAAAGGACAGAAGGGCAAAACACTAGTGGGGGTGGAGCAAGAGGAAGTCTCTGAATAGAGTTCTCTCAACTGTCTGACCAGCTGACCAGCTTGGCCTGAAGTAACCTCTTTCTCTGAATATGTCTGTATTACCCAGTAGGCACTTTATTGAGGCTTTCTATCTTATTCTTAGCTCATTTACTTATAATGTAATATTTATGAAGAAGCTACTATGTGCCAGGAGTTAGGAGATATAATGAGGGATTAGACTCAGTTTCTGCTCTCAAGGAACTTTGCTTCCCTGTCTGGCTCCATTGGTTTGAGGTCCACAGTCTTTTTTTTCAGCTGAGCTCTTACTATCACCCTAGACCCCTGAGCCCTCGGTTCCCCTGTTAGGGTGCACACAACAATGCATTCCCAATGCTTCATGCTTCAGCTGCCACATTGCTGACATAGCTGCAGGCCACAAGCCCATCGTGATCCCACTCTTCCTGCCCCCCACCCCGTGACTCACAGTTCACCTCTCCAGCCTCACCTGGCGATTCTTTACTCATCCTGTTCCAAACTCTCCCACACTTCCTTGCATTTCTATTCCATCTACCACTTTACTTTTCACATTTTGGGAGTCTTGCCCAAGCACATCAAAGAATGCAATTGCCAGCCTGGCCAGTGTGGCTCAGTTGGTTGGATTGTCATCGCCAAATTAAAAGGTTGGGGGTTCGATTCCTGGTCGGAGAGCCTACCAGAGACAACTAATTGATGTTTCTCTCTCATAATGATGACTCTCTCTTTCCCCCTCCCTTTCTCTCTTTAAAAAGCAATGCAAAAAATGTCCTTGGGTGAGGATAAAAATTGCGACTCCCTTCACATTTTCTCTCGTCTTTCCCTCTGGTCTCTGTTTCTATTCTCCTGTCCCAGAGGAAAAAACAATCCCTCTTGGTTGTCCTTTAGCTTCTACACGAGGTCTTTCTCTCTGTTCACAAACAGACCAACTATGCGTCTCCCATCCTACTTTCATCCCCAGCGATCATTCTCAACAGAAGAGTGCATTTGAGCTCTGCTCTCTCCTAGCCACTCCTACCTCATACCACTTCAGATTCTGCAAAGGTCACTGCTCCTGAAGAGATCACTGGTGTCCCTCTCACTGTGAGACAATCATCGCTCACCTGCCTGTGAGTCTTGGAGCTGTCACTTCCCATGACTCCCGAGGCACGGAGCATTCCTCTCTCTCCTTCTGTTTTCTGACAGCCCTCTTCCAGGCCCTGTCCTGGCTCCTTGGTACTTGGTACTTGTTTTTTCTTAACTGTGTCCCTTCTTCTTGGGAGATCTCACAAACTCTGCACTACTGCTGTCACACCCACATCAGTATGTACTAAATGTGTTGTAGGGACTTCGTGTTTTCCTCAGTGTCAGACGCGAGTTTACAATTGCTTGCTAGATATCGACAGTAACAACACATCCAAAATCAAATGCGTTGTTTCCCAAATTCTATTTCTTCTGACTTGTTTATCTCAGATAAACATATTACTGCCTTTCTGAAGCTCAGGCATGAACTTCGGTCATTTTTGATTCCTCCCCTCTCTCCTTCCCCACTCACACCACTTAATCACTCACCAAATTTGGATCTTCAGAAAACCCTCATGTCTGTGTCCTCTTTCCTATTCCTTCTGCTACTTCTGTAGTTGAGGACTTGGAGGCATGTGGTACGGTTGGAAATATGGAGGCTTTGGAGGCTGGCAGAACAGATTAAAATTCAGATTTAATGTAACCTAGGAATCGAGTCTAAGTTAGGGCACTCTAGTACAACACGTGGCACAATGTAGACATCAAAATATGTTAGTTCTCTTCTCTTTACTTGGGTTGTTTTGATATTCACTTTTATCTTCCTGAAACTCTGTTTAATATTACTTCATTTCTCTGGTCAACCACTTCTGGTAAGTCCCTGTTGCCTGAATGAATTTCATATCCCAAGACATGATAGTCCAGGTCTTCCAGGATTGGCACCTATTTATTCCTGTTAGACTCTGAGCACCTCTGCAGGACCTTGTAAACACCTACAGGGTCAGCTTTCTCCAACTCAATGGCTGGAACACAGTAGAGGATTAATACATATGTATCCCATGTTATTTCTGCTGCTACATTTCCACCAACTGCACCAAGTGTTCATTCATTTCCTTTAATGAATTACTCCCTGGGACATACCCACTATGGCATAATTTCCTTGAGGCCATTGCTTTTTAATCATTTCTGTATTCCTAGTTGAAAGCCTACTTAATACATGTTTATTGATGATTTTTAAACATTGAAAGTTCTTAAAATTGTTGATGAGAACTAATGGTTCTTTATAGTATTCTCTTTACATTTATGTATGATTTAAAAGTTCCATAATAAACAGTTCTTAAACAATTAATAAATACAGAAATGAAATAACGAATGGATATATAGTTTTCCACTTCTACACACTTGTTCATTCTATTCACCCTACCTGTTATGTCCTCTTCATTTATACCAGTTCAAACAACATAACTTTGAAGACTCACCTTTCTTCCATAAAATGATTTCCAGTTCTCCTAATTTTAAATTGGTCTTTATCTACTCTTTATTCATAAATTATCTCTGCTATTTGTGGATGAGAAGCTAGTTCTACAATATCCATTCTCTCCTTCTTCCATAGAAAGATCCCCAGTTTTTGGCTGAGCTTATGGTCACTCAGAAAAGATTCCATTTCCTAGGCTTATTTATGGCTTGAAGTAACCTGGCCATGAAGTTCTCACCAATGAGATGTAAGTGGGATTGTACCATGGCGTCCCTCGTCTCTTCTTTTTTCTGTGACCTCTATCATACTGCCTGGAATAAGGGTATGATAGCAGGAGATCTGGCTGCTATCTTGGAGACCATGGCCACATCCTAGAGATGCTAGAGCAATGACTTGGGAAGAGCTGGATCCCTGGGTAGTTCATGAAATAGACCCTGGATTGGATGCCTCCCTGTGGAATTTTACACAAGGGAAAATATGCCTCTATCCTGTTTAAATCATTGTTATATTGGGTTTTTATTTCTCAGAGCCAAAGCTATTCCTAACAAATACATATTTTTCGATAATATTTCTGAGTTGTGAATATGCTACAGGACAGGATGCTTCTTTTCCTTGGTCCTCCCCTTTCTACCTTGCTCACAGAATACAGAGATGTGTCGATATTAGCAAGAGAAAGGTTTGCTGCCTTGTGGACCAAATGTGAAAGACCTAGGCCCAGTAGGGACTTATGGCTGCCCTGGCACCACGGAGCCTGAGACAATGCCCAGTATCTTGGGATCCTGCAGGAGGAGGGCCATAGGTTACTTCATAGTTACTGAAGGACAAACTAAATGTCTATCATAATGGTGTGGTTAGTAATCAGTATTTACCACTTCTCAATTTCTGAGTTAATTAGTGTGAGGAACTCCCAAGACCCACCTTACAAAGTGTAGGAAATACACACAAATAGGGGATAATTTCACTCTAACATGTAAATGTAATACATATTATAAATGAAATAGGAGTCCAAAGAAGAAATATTCACATGGCCTGCATGGAAAAGTTAAAGATGACTTCATGGAACAGATGAGTAGCAAGGAACAATTAGGATTTGGCTAGGCAACATGGAGGAAAAAGTGATTTCAGAGGCTGGAAAATGATGAGCCAAGCTTATGGAACAGGGTAATGAGCCAAAGTCTTGAGTTTTTGAGCAGAGGGATAACAAAAAGCACATTCTAGAATACCAGTCTGGTTGTGTGCACCTAGATGGGAAGAAGAGGCTTTTCTTTCTTGTCATAACATAGGTTCTGGATATTGAGGGGGCCTAACCTATGTTTGTTGAGAGAATAAATGAATAAATAAATGTCTTATTTATGATAAATATAATCATCCTCCCTTTTTTATAACAATGGAGATATAATATGTGACATGGTTCTCTCCCTTCTACTTCCCTTCTTTTTCTTTTTATTAATCTTCTCTGCTTTTGTACCTTCGGACTCATTGCCCACCTTTCTCTCCTTCTTTCCTTCCTTGGTCTGTTTGGAGTCTAAAGTAGGGGCACAGGAAATGGAGTAGAAGGCAGCATAGCACTGGGCAGCCTGCTGATTTCTGTGCCCAGCAAGATGGACAGTGGTCACTGTAATCACCACCTGTCATTTCCTCCTCACAGTGTTCCCACTCTGCCCCCAGAAAGATGCCAGAACTGTTTTTCCCAAGCTTTACAATAAAGAATGTCTTCTAGCTCAAGCTACTGCACTAGCTACATTTTCCAAATTAGAAAAATTTAGTTACCAGAAAAACGAAATAGTTTCAGAAAAAGAATGTTGTGCTTCTTGTCTATTCAGGGGCATCCTCATTTTCTGACAGGAATAATTTCTTTTCTACAATCAAGTTACTCATCTTGAGTCAAGTCCTACCTTATGATAGATGTCAGTATACATATTATAAATTAAAAGCTTTATATAATAAAGTTAATGGAGTCTTATGGTAGAATTTTAAGGCTGGTTGATATATATATTTTACACAACTAGGAGATACAGTCAAGTTGGACATTTTTTTTGATGACTAAATATACTCATATTTGGTTTTACTTTCGTACAAATTTAGTAAAGCCAAAGACAGAACCCACCCCCCCAAAGAATCACTCATAATCTCACTCTATACAGTTGTTAACGGTTTCATATATGACCCCTTTATCTTTTTCCTCTGCATTTATTTACATGACTTTCAAGTTTTGAAAAAGAAATGCACTTTCTTCTTCAAGTAAGCAATATATCAAATTAGTCAATATTGCTGCAGCATTACCACAGATTGCTATAGTTTTCTAAACTAATCTCCTATATTTTAGCATTAAACTTATTTTTCATGATTTGATATTGTAAATGATTGTGATGAACAGTTTTATTTAAATGTCTTAGTATATCACCTCTATTTCCTTATGATAAATTGTTTAATGCAGATTTTCTGCGTCTAAGGGTAAACATTTAAAATATTTTCAATCCATATTTCTGCTTTTTATTCCCTTTCAGAAAACTTTTAGTTATGCTCTAACTTTAGGGAAACAATATGCTAGGCCCAGGTAAACTGTGAAGCTCAAACCTTCTCTTTCATATGCTTTGTGTGTCTGCTCTTTCCCACATCTAAACCTGTTCTCTGGAAATACACCTGTCCGTTGGAATCCTGAGGGAGTTGGTTCCAGGAACCCCCTCCTCCCGGTGGGTAGTCAAGCATCTGGATGTTCAAGTTCCTTTATAAAATGGTAGAGTATTTACATATAACCTGCGCATATCCTCTTCTCAACCTTTTTGCCCAGCTGTAGACTCCATGGTCCACCTCTGCAATCACTTCCTTGTAAACTGCCCCTGACTTTGTTTCTCCATTCTTTCTCCATTTACTCACCAGGCAATGCCCCAGTTCTCCATCATAACTACACTTGTGCAACTGAATATTGAAGAGAGTTACGCAACTGTGCTGATGAGTCTCATCTGAAGTTCATGACACAGATTTCAAATGGGCCCTAGACACTTCCTGAAAACTGTACCACATTTTCTGCTCTCTAAAATACAAGGTCTGTCCAGAAAAAGTCCAGCCACTGTTAATATAACCAGAATGGTTTGCATGGCATCGATGTAACCAGGCAGCCAAGGAAAGTTTACTGGAATGTGTATGGGTGACCAATGATGACTTCACTGTACTAGTCAGTGGGGGTAGTAGACACCATTGAGTGAGCATGTGTACTATGTGGCTGTCACATTCAACATGACTGAGCAAGTAGAGCAATTAATCTGCATCAAATTTTGCATTAAGCTTGAACATTCCACCGCAGAAACTATTCAGGTGATTCAGAAGGATTTCAAAGATGATGCAATGAGTGCAGCACAAATATGAATGTGACACAAATATTTCAAAGATGACTGAGAATCTTTTGAAAGTGATTCATGTTCTGGAAAGCCTACAATAAGCAGAACACCTGAGAATGTTGAACGTGTACAGGCTGTAGTCAACAAAGATCAGTGACCAACAGTGCAAGAACTAGAAGCTGATCTGGGGATTCTAAAAACTACTGTGTCTGAGATTTTGATGCAGGATCTTGGCATGAAATATGTCATGGCAAAATTCATTCCATGGCTTCTGCTAGTAAAGCAGAAGGAATATCTTGCTCTAGTTGCTAATGCCTTGAGTCAAACGGCTACCAATGAACCAGATTTCCTCAAAAAGGTCATAACTGGAGATGAACTGTGGGTGTACAGCTATGATCCGGAAACGAAGGCCCAGTCATTCCAATACAAGTCTCCTGGTTCTCCATGTCCAAAGAAGGCGTGGTAAAGTCACAGAAAGATCGAGACCATGTTAACTGTGTTTTTTGATTGGGAAGGTGTTGTCCATCTCTGGTACGCCCCTCCAAGCCAAACAATTAATACAGACTACTACCTCAATATTCTTCATTGGTTGAGAGATGCAATACGAATAACATACACACAGCTATGGGCAACGGGTGATTGGTAGCTTCATCACAGCAACCTGCCAGCTCATGGGTTATGTCTCGTGCAGAGTTTTTTTGGCAAAATGTCAAGTTATCCAGATGACTCAGCCCTGCAACAGCCCAGATTTGGCACCCTGTGACTTCTGGCTTTTCCCAAAACTAAAATCACCTTTGAAAGGGAAGAGATTTCAGATCACCGATGAGATTAAGGAAAATATGATGGGGCAGCTGATGGCAATTCCAACAGAGGATTTTGCAGAGTGTTTTGAAGAGTGGAAGAGATGCTGGGAGAACTGTGTGAGGTCCCAGGGTGCCTACTTTGAAGGGGGCTGAGGTGTCATTGTCCTATGTACAATGTTTCTTGTATCTTTTATCTTCTTCAATAAATATCTCTATTTTTCATAGTACATGGCTTGATACCTTCTGGATAGATCTCTGTATTTATATAATAACTTTTTCATTTTTTAAAAATTCATTTTAGAATGTATTTATTTTTAGAGCGAGGAAAAGGGAGGGAGAAAGAGAGAGAGAAACATTGATGTCGGAGAGCTACACTGATAGGTTGCCTCTCACATGCCCCCAACTGGGGACTTGGCCCACAACCCACGCATGTGCTCTGACTGGGAATTGAACTAGGGATCCTTTGCTTCATAGGCCCGTGCTCAATCCACTGAGCCAAACCAGCCAGGGCTCCCTTCAGTCTTAAAAAGCTAAAACTCACCTGCCCATCAAAACTCATAAAATGCTTCTACTTCTTCCAGGCTTTCCTGAATCCTGTATTTCACCTTAGTCTTTATCTTCCCCTCACTAGAGAGAAAGTATTACACCCCTCCTCTGAGCTAAGATAATAGCATGTTGTCTGTATTTTCCTTATGAACTTGTTGCTGTGTTATGGTACTTCATATTCCCGTCATTGCATGTGTTAGATGTGGCACCCTGAGGGAAAACCTCCGTCTCATTCATCTTTGTATCCTCACAGTCTTTGCGCAATAAATATTTGTTGAAAGAATAAATGTATGGTAAAAAAAACAGCCAAACTCACCTACATTTCTCATTTGAAGTCAAGTGTTGAGAAGTTACAAAAATCTCTGATCAATACTTGACTCATTTTAAGACATTACACGCTTAGCAAAATTTTTTCCAGCTACTCAAGGAGAGCACTTTGAAAGCTTTAGTGGAACAGGCATGAAATGCGTGTGTACCTTCATACAGGCAGGTGGACACCTTTAGCAAGAGAGAATGTCATGCTGTAACCATGTGAAATTCTCAATGATTTGTACAAGAGGTCCACAGCAGAGGTGAATTGGGTTAGAATTCTTTCCCAGTGACTTGCCTAATTTCTACATAAAATACTTTCAAGACTAGAGAAGTAAACACTTTCTGATTTGTTTTTCCATTTAATTTTAAACGGAGTTCCCAGAGTTCGACTCTTATTTTGAATGATGTCTTTGTAACAAACGTTCTGAGTTGACAAAGAACACATGGCATTTCTGTAACTGTGGCTACCATGGAAATGAGGAGCAGTTCCAAATGCTTTACTATTTTCAGGTCCTTATGTAATTTTTTTTGAGAGCTCAATTCCTCTAATCTTTATCATGTGTGTATCTCTATAATATACAACTATAATACAATATAATATGACTATAATATAGTAATAACATACAACGATATGTCTATATATCTATATATAATATCTAAAGACACAATAATAATAATATACAACTATATATCTATAACATACCACTATAATAAACATTTGCAGAAATTTATGTTCGGGTTTTTTTTTAACATTTAGTATCTTGACTTATTTTGCTTTAAATTATTTACCAACAAAGGTCTGAACACTTACTGAATATCTTCACCCTTTATTTTACTTTTGTATTATTAAAAACGGGTGGGAAAGGGACACATTAGCTCTGTACCTGTGCCATTGACATGGATTCTAGCAGAACTAGGGACAGCAAAATGTCTCTGTTTTATAAGATAGAGTGATTTTAGCATGACCATCTTTTAAAACACAAAAAAATTGTGCTATTCTAGCTAACATGGTTTATTATATTTTTACTTAAGGCTTTTCTATTTCTTTTGTGGCTTATATTTTAAGCCAATGACCTTCTTTAGTACAGCATCAGAAGCACAGAGCAATTTTGTGAAATGGCAACAACCATAAGGTAGCCTAGATAAGAAAAAAAATGCTGATTAAACATACGAAGCAATATAAAATTGAGGAAAAGTCCAATTAAAAATCTTTACAGAAAATAGTCTAATTCTTTATAGATAAGCAGTTTATGCATTGAAGCCAATAAATATTCTCTCCCCTTCTTCCTTTTCTCCTCTCACGTCCCTTTCAGGCACCGACACACTGAGCAACTCTCATCCTGCCTCACTCTTTGTCCTGGGAGATGGAAAAAACCAGTTCTGTCCCCAGCTCAATTCCATGACTTCTGGGAATGCCTGTCCAGACGTCAAAGATTCCTGTGATTTTCCACTCAGCCCAGACATAAACCCAGCTAGAAGGCAGAAGTTTAGAGGGTGCTCTACCATTGTGGGTCGGCCTTTTGTGCTGAGGGGCCTGACCCGGGCCTGTCAATATTTGTTGGATGAACAAATGAATAGAAAAAGTGACATATTGTATTTTTATAAGATATAGGTAATTGTCTTCTAGTTCAGTTTTGAGGAGAAAACAAGGTATTTTTTTGTAATTTTTCATTATTTCCTCATCTTCAATACTGCTCAAACTTTCTCCTGAAAGGAAGATTTCAGATTTCTTGATTCGGTCTCAGTAATGAGTTGTTCTCTTCTGCACAGTTTTTTTTTTTTTTTTCCCAGTGAAACAAAAAGCTCCTCCTGGCCTTTGGATGTGTGAGAAAGAGACACTTTTCATGTGACATTCTGGTGAAAGGGGACTAGACCATGGGGCAAGCTCATGAACTGGACGCCTGTATTGACATAAGTCTGAGAGCAGAGAGGGTTCTGAGGTCTCGTTAGAACCTTCCAGCTGGGAAAATTAAACAGTAAAGAACAGAAGGGAGTGGGGGGGAGGTTATTAATATGTGTGCTGCATTTGGCATGGACACCGACTTGGAAAGGCTTTCAATAGGCAGCTCCTGGGCATCGCAGTACAGAGGTATGTTTAGATAACTAAGATCAACCTGGGCGGTCAAAATAAAATCTACGTAGTAAAACACTCATTCTGGTGGTCTCTGTGGAAAGTCTTCTCTTCGACAAGTCCCAGCAACGTAGCTTCAGTGGTGGCATTTTCTCTCTCGTTCAGAGCCATCTCGTGGCAAGTGGAGTAGGTGGCTTTCATGTGCTATCACGGGCAATAGTAACTCTTCAGGTTGAAGTCCTGCTCCTGTGGGCTAGACTCCCTGCTCTTCTTAAACTAGAGAGGAGAGGAAAGGGCGGACGAGAAACTCAAGGCCAGGGAGGGGAACACTCCTTTCATTATTTATTCAGAGCAGGGTGTATTTTGTTGCCAGCGTGTTTTAAATAAAACTGAGTTGCATGTCGTTCTCTCCTCTTTCCAAAATGAAGACATTTGTCCTTAAATGGAGAAGTACTATCTCTTGGTATCCACAGCATGTATGTGAGCTTCATGACAAGTACTGTATTCTTACCCCTTCTGGACACTAGATTACAATAAAGTGTGTTAAAAATACAGTAGGAAAGTCACTTAGATCTTAATAACTATGAGCTTGGTAATTTTGGAAATTTTATGTAAATTTTAGAGACTAAGATTATAATAGACATATACCAATTAATTCTTTGGCAGTGTTTAAATCATCTAAGACTCTTATTAAACAACTTTATATAGCTTTGAGGTAAAGGTCAAAATGTAAATATCTAAAGACAGAGCGTGGTGGTCATTGTGTATTAAGCTTGTAATCTTCCATAAAATCTGTGAATTTTATCTAAATGTCTTTCTGTGGTTAAGTGAACAGGACCACAGAGTAGAACATAATAAACACTTGAAACTCTGCCAGTGGAACTATTCATCTATAAATCGTGTTTTCAGTTGATAGCAGTGGATACTTGGAAGTAATCAGAACATACAGTTTGTGCTAATAACAACGCAATGTTAGTTGGCACCAGAAAAACAACACAGTACCTGGAAGTATTCCAGTAACTGTCAAAGCAGTAAAGAAAATACCTGATTATATGCCTGAGAGAACAGGATTTTAATTCCTCTATTGTTAAAGATTTGCTGCCTTAAGGTAGATTTATTAATGCATCATCACAGATTGTTTTTTTAATATAGGGTATAAGAATTGAGTTTCCAGTACTTTAACTCATAATTTTTCTTTTATTTTATCTAATAATTCAACCCAAGTAATCACTTAAACATCATCCTCTTTTGCTTTCTGGTTTTCCATCTCATATTGCCTCCTGTTCTTGTAGTCAGAGCTCTTTGTAGCTGATATCTTTTGAACACACTAAGTTCTTACCCCAAGTTTTTGCCACGATGTTATACCCTCTGCCCTCAATAGACACCTCTCCTTCTGTCTCTGGGCTGCTCCCCTTTCAGGAGACACAGACATCCACCCAGCTACTCACACCTACAGCTAGGTCAGTGAATCTCTCTGAGCAATTCCCTCTCCAATCCATGGCCCAGTCCTGCCCGTTTACCTCCTACATGTCTCTCCGAAATGTGTGTCCTCATCTCCTCGGCCACCACTCCCACAGAGACACTGTTAAGAGCCTCCTGAGTGGTTCAGCACTGAGTAGGGTTGGACTGACTGTGACTGGAGGGATGGAGGATGGCACATGCTATCAGTGGTGGGGCCTGCATCTATTTCCACACAGCACCTGTGATGGGATGGACACCAAAGCCTGAGAACTCTAGCGGTGGCCAAGGTTGGTGTGGAGGGAATGCGTGTTCTGGGTATGTGGCTGGGCCAGACTGCCTCTGGCAGAGGGATCTCAGGAGCAAGAAGACGACCTTAAAAATGAAAAGAAGGTACTTAATATTTGACCACATGTTTACCAGTTCTGCTATTTTTTGTTCGTTGTTGATCTACATTTCCATCTCATACCATTTGCCTTCCGCCCGAAGAACATTTTTTTTGCAGTGCAGATCTGCTGGTAGTAGGTCGCTCAGCTCTAGTTTGTCAGATAAAGTCTTTATTTTGCCTGAATTTTTGAATACTGTCATCAGTAAGGAGGCTTTTTATTTTTCATTTGGCACTTTAAAGGCCTTGCTCCATGGTCCTTTGGCTTCTATAGGACCACGGGCCTTATGTTTGCTACCTGTGTTTTACATAATGTCTTTTTTTCCTCTAGCTGCTTTTAAGATTTTCTCTTTATCAATGTTTTTTAGCAAATTTATTATGACATGCCTCGGTATTCTTCCATATCTCTAATTAATATATACAGTCTTTTTCTCAGGCTTCTTAAGAATATAGAATATAGTTATATCAGATATTTTAAGGTATATATCTGCTAATTCCATCATCTCAGTCATTTTTGGGTTTCTTTTTATTAATGTACTCACCCCCAAGTATGTATTATTCTATTAAATTACAGAAATCTGCTCACTTAAACAGGTTAATGATCATAAAACTATAGCAATGACATTTGAAGTTACATAGTTATAAGCCACTATCAACAAATACTGATGTACAAATAGGTCATATTTCAAGAGATAAGTAAGCATCTTTTTGAAATTATGCTTACATTTGCTGTTGGGATTACAGCGTTAAAGTGACTAAAAATTACTTTGAATTTTCATTATCTGCTCAAACAGTATTAAATTAATGACTGATTATTCTTGATACATCTATGATATTTGTGTATAGAATGATTTTTTCAAATTTTATTGAGATATAAGTGACATATAACACTGTATTATACATGATGGTTTGATATATGTATATATTGTATGAAATAATTACCTCAATAAGTTTAGTTAATCCTGTCACATAGTTCAATTTTTTTCCTTGTGATGAGAACTCCTAAGATCTCCCTTAGCAACGTTCAAATATATAATACAGTATTAACTATAGTCACCATGCTGTACATTACAACCCCAGGACTTATCTTTAATTTACTTTTCTTTCGGTGATTGGTCATGTTTTCTGGCATGCTTGTACGCCTGCTGATTTTTGATTGGGTGCCAGCTATTGTGAATTTCACGCTGTTGGGAAGTACATTCGTTTAAAATGCATTGCACTTTGTTCTGACACTCCATTAGATATTTGATCCTTTTGAGGCTTGCTTTTAAGTTTTGATAGAGTATTGGAGCAGCTTTTAGTTTAGGATGAATCTACCTCCACTACTAACATGAAACACTTCTGAGCACTCTCTCTGATGCTCCATGTATTACAAGGTCTTTTCATTCCATCTGATGGAAAGGAGAACTACTTGCAATCCATGTGAGGAGTAGTGAGCTCCTGTCTACTGCTTCTCAGCGGCTCTTCTCCCACCACCCACAACGCAGCTCAGCCACAGACCCATCCGCAGCAGTCTGGTGCTCCTCCTCTGTGCAACTACCTTCTCTCTAATATTCTTTCCCACAAATTCTAGCCACTTCAGCCTCCTTGAACTTCCATCTTGTCACCTAAATTCAACAAGAGTGACAGGTTCTGTTTGGGTTCCCACTGGCTGCACCCTGAGCAGTGTGTCCCAGCAATAAGTTGGGGTGAACATAGTCTCTCATTACTATTTCCCTTCCCCCAGGTCACAGACCTGCCAATGCCCCAGGTTTTTTTTCCCCCTTATAATTGCCTGGTTTTCTAGTTGTTTATGGTGGGAGGACAATTTCCATAACAGTAATCCTTTGTGAGCAGACACAGAAGCCCTTTGTAGGATAGTTTTACACTTGCTTCTCTGGGGCCCCATACATTAGCCATTTTTATGGGAGCTCTTGGCTTGGGGTTCCTACACCATGTGGTACTATAAATTTGGACCTCACAAGTATTCAGTACTGGTGTGAGGAATTGTTAACTTTCTTTTTCTACTCAGAACCAGATGGCAAATTTCCATATAGCTTCTCCATGTCAGTTGGTGATATTTTTACTATCCCCATTTTTTAAAACTAGTCCACCCTTCGTGCGTGCCAGCTTTGTGCAGAGATCTTGGTGTGCAGCTTCCATTTCGAACAATGAGTTCATGTCTCTCATTCTGGCATGGGTATTAAAACTCTAGTCCCAGGACACAGGGGCTGTAGCTGGGTAATTTTATTATCTTTGATTATGGCATCTCTCCATATTTAATTTTTATGTACTTATAATGGTTTCATAAACTTTATTCTAGTAATAGCTCAGCTTTATGATTCTAACTTAAAATGTTTAATGATTGTGATTTTTGTTGAGGTCTTACTAAGTTTATATACAAATAAGAACATTTAAAAGAACTCAAAATTTTCCATATTTATGTACTTAATTTTATAGGTTATTAAAGTTATCTAAGTTCTTACAAAGTTTTTGTTTGGTAAGTCAATCAAGAGTAGTATTTAAAAATGGAAAGCAAATATATTAATTACTAAATACAGGTTAACAAGTTGAAGGGAGTGTAGTTATACTATAAAGTACCCTTAAAATAATTTTTTTCAATAGCTAGATTGTTAAATGGAAAAAAATGAGATTTTAAAGCTAAACTTCAAGAAGTTAGGAGTATCTATATTTTTAAATTTATTACTTTAATATATTGAATATCAATTTTATAAAACTAAACTCCGAGTAGTCTTTCCTGTGCTCCTATATGATGCTCTGCATACCAATAAATCACATTTAGCAGGGCACAGATTCTCATAAGTTAAAAGGATCTTCAGCTTCATGAAATTGATAGATAAATTTATAGTTTCGGTTCTTTTTCCCTGTAGAAACAGCAGATTTTTACCTAAGCCATCAAATCATAGCTGATGTACTTTGGTCATTATACTGGCAGAAATAATTCTTATAACCATTTGAGCATCTCAGCTTACAGAGCTATGAATATGAGAACTGTTTTCCTTCTTCACTGCCACCATGTTCCATCAAGTCTGCACTGGATGGCAGGGATCTTAATGATAACCCACTTTGATTTCCTAAACTCTCACACAATTTCAGAATTTAGAACACATTGTTTTAAAGTTGTGTTTTCATTGGATCCAAATCCTTCTGTTTCCTCCTCCATTGGGCTCTAGTGGCATGGAATTGAGGGGTGGGTAGTATACGACTCCCTCCCTCCCTTCTCCCAACACGGGGCTCTGTTGTTGGTCTCATGAGAGGTGTGTTCGGGTTCTGTGTAGTGTCTTAGGAGCCTCTCACCTGCTCAGTTTCTTGACTTGCAGATCCGCCCCTGCTTCACCCCTTCTCTTCTCTTCAGCTCCCCTGCTTGTGTCCACTCTCTTTTTGGGTCCACTTGTCAGAGGGAGCCTTCTTGCTGAGAGGGGGGAGAACTTTAGACTACTCTCCATAGGGTCCCCGTGACCCTCAGGGATCTCATCAATTTGCCATGCCTGTGAGCGGGAGTATAGCATCTTGCTCCTGCCCAGTGTTCAATGTCACGGGAACAGCATGGGGCACTGGGCTGGACAACAGTGAGATAAGACATAATTTCCAGCCCGAACCTTGCAAAGGAGAGGATGAGTAGGTGCCCCTCAAACTGTATAAGGGAGTCTGTTGTCCTGTCCCTGACCCTTGGCAGGAAGAAGGAGGGGGAGACCGCCTTTCACCATTACTACTTTTCCCCAATGTGTGAGTGATTGTGTGTGTGCACGTGTGTGTGTGTGTGTGGTAGTGGTGGTTGGGACTACAGGTGGGGGAAGAACCACATTTGCTAGAGCAGAATGCTGCCTATAGTCATGACCTGCAAGGAGGGACAGGCCCCAAAGCTCGCAGGCCTCAATTTAGAATGAGAGTTGTTGTTTTTCTTAGCCGTGGGACCTTAGGTCCAGTTCTAACACTAGACACCCCACACCCTCTTATTGTTATTTGACACATTACTTCAATTACTTTGGGTATCTTAACAATGGAATCAACTTGATTGTCCAGCAAGCTAACAGGTGTACAATGACAGAGCAATTTCACACCTCTGAACTTCAACTGACCTTGGATGACTTATCAGATCCTGCTATAAAAGTACTGCGTTAACCCAAAGGAATTTAAATTGGAAGACAGCTAGAGGAAGTGGCGAGAGAGATGCAGCAGAGGTCATCCAGCTGAGCAGCCAAAGAACAATGAGAGAAATGCTGATGGAGAAGAGGAAAGGTGAGGACTATTTATTAATACCGAGGAGGTTCCAAATCAAAAGACCACCAACAGAAATGCACACCACTCTCTCAACAACACATGAAACATACTGGTTTACTTAACTAGTCTCTGTCTTGCTGGCGCTTAACTGCAATCCATGAGAATTTACTGGTAAAAGTTGAGCCGAGTCCCGATTCTGTTCCACAACACATTCGTCTTCTCTCTGATCATCATTCAATGTCCCTCTTTTTTCTGGTCTTTTGCTTAAAACCAGTTCCTAATATCTGTGCTACCAATGATATTTTCTTAACTCTTAAAATGTTAGCCGGTACTTTTTAAAATATGAATAAAAGATTTGACAGTGCCCCCCCAAGCCAGCACAACAATAGGGAGTTGAAAGCACATAGACTCCCTACACTTATCCCAAACCGTTTGCATCCTAGCAGCACTAGGCGGACCGGCGCGGATCCCCTCGAATGCCCGCCCGGCAGTGCCCGGTCACTTGGACTTGGCGCCTTTCTGAGGCTTCGCGGCAACCACCCTGGCCTCCTCCTCTGGGATGAACACACTGATGGTGAAGTCGCTTGTCTCCGAGCCGTACTTGTTCTTCACAACCAGCCCGTATTTGCCAGAGTCAGAGGTGGTCACCCCGTTGATAGTGAAGAAGGCGGTCTTGCCTGCTTCAAACCTGAGGCTGCAGTGATCGTCCGAGGCCAGGGACTTCTCATTCTTCAACCAGGAGATCTCCGGAGTCGGGTCACCCCACACGGTGCAAGTGAGATTAAGTGCCTGCAAAACAGGTTTGATGAGAGGAGAGGAGAGATAGCAGATATAATGATCAACTTCAAGAATCCTTTGATGGTATGGCACAACTCAGTGGAGGATAAATATAAACCTCCCAGAGGAGGGTTTGAACTTGCTATGTATATGCACCTGTGTGAGTTACAGTTTGAAATCAAACCTGAGGTTTCCTTAGGGTGTTGGCTTTCTGCCTTTGGGAACACTGATCATCAAAACCACACAGTTTGCTTCCAGTTCCCATCTCCATTTTCTCTTTCATAAACACATAGATGCCTTTTGCTCTAATGTGGCACTTTGGACGCTGTCTCAGTAGAGAAATCTAATTGCCATAATCACCACCTGCTCCCATTTGCATTTCAACGGTGCCACAGAGCTCAGCAGCAGAATCCTAACAGCTGTTTCAGATAATGTGACTAATTTTCAAATCCCATCTTCCTCGTTTTATTTCTCCCCCCAAACCCGACCCAATCTGTTGCAGTTGTAAAGGTGCTTTACCAAAATGTATTCCTATTTCCTAATATTTTATTATATTACTGTCTGTGCTGAAACCCTCTTATTTTAAGAGTCTCATGCTCTACCGACTGAGCTAGCGGGGCATCTGAAACCCTCTTATTTTAAAGATCAATGTTTAGGCCTATAGTTTTACTTTACCTAACATTTTGCTGAAAAGTTTTTTTAAGATAATTATAGGTTTATGTACAGTTGTAATAAATAATTGAGAGATCCTATGTGTCTTTACCCAGTTTCCCCCGATAGTTACATTTTACCAAACTACAGCATAATATCACAACCAGTACATTGACATCGGTACACTCCACTGATCTTGTGTAGATCTCCTAGTTTTACTGCACTGGTTTGTGTCTGTGTATGTTTACTTCTACTTAATTCCATCACCATCTAGGCTCACATTTCCACCCCCTCAGGATACAGAACATTCCCGTCACCACAAGGATCTCTCTCCACGCTCTTTGTAACCACCCCCTGCTCACCTCCCCAAACCTCCCAGCCTCATTCCTAACTCCTGGCGATGACTAATCTATTTTCTGCTTCCCAAATTTTGTAATTTCAAAAATATTATGTAAATAGCACCATACAGTATGTGATCGTTCAGGATTGCCTTTTCCACTCAGCATAATCCCTTGCAGATTCATCCAAGTTATTTCAGGCATCAATAATTTGTCCCTTCTTATCACTGAGTATTGTGCTATAGCACGGTCATACCTATAAGGGTTGGCCTGGTAACAGTTTTGAGTTATTATGAATAAAGCTGCTAGAAACATCTGTGTTTTTATATGAAGATATAAACAGGTTTTTATGTGAACATAAGTTTTACTTTCTCTATGACAAATGCCCAGGAGTGCAATCGTTGGGTCATATGGTAAAGGCATGTATCATTTTTTTAAAAAAAATTGTCCCCCTGGCTGGTGTGGCTCAGTCATTTGGAATACTGTCTGTAACCAAAGGGTTGTGGGTCTGATTCCTGGTCCGGGCACACGCCTGGGTTGTGGGTTTGACACCCAGTCAGGGCACGTATGGAAGGCAACCAGTCAATGTTTCTCATATTGATGTTTCTCTCTCTCTCCCCTCCTTTCCTCTCTCTCTAAAAGCAATGAAAAAATGTTCTCAGGTGAGGATAAATAATTTTTTTGAAAAAAATCACCAATCTGTTTTTCTGAGTGGCTGTACAATTTTGATTTGATTATACCAGTAATGTACAAGTGATTCAGTTTCTCTGCATCCTCACCAGCATTTGTTTTCACTATTTTTTATTTTAGCAATTCTGATAGTTGTGTTATGATTTTTCAGTGTGGTTTAATTTGCATTTCCCTGATGGCGAATAATGTTGAATTTATTTCACATTTTAAATTCAATTCTTGCATTTTTTGTTCCTAAAATCCAGTAATTATAAGGAAAACAACTAAAGCTCACAATATACAGGGAAAATGATATCCTTCTATATATTCTTCTGAAGAGCCTTATATCATCACTTGTTACCTCTTCCATAAGAGTATCTCCTAAAATTGTATAGATTAAGAACTTTGTTTTCTTTCCATGGTTAATTAGCATTTCTCACTGAATTATTCTACATATGCACTTCAAAAAAAATATGACTCAAACCATTGCCATTAAACTTACCCAAGTGGACCAGGGATATGATTTTGGAAACTGTGATTACTTACTGTGGTTAAAACTTTTAGCAAAACCAAGCAAAACTAAATACCTTAGATTCAAGGAAAACTATTAACCACACTGTAGATCTGAGCGGTAGATCACAAAGTATTTTCACATATATTCTGTCTCTTAATGCTCACTATGACCCAGTGAGATGAATATTCTGAACCTCACTAGATGAGGAGAATGGAAAATAGTTTGAAAACAAAAGCAACCCTGCCATGGTTGAGCTTAACGGCAACAGTGGCCACATGTTTACCAACGAAGAAACACAGCTGGACGAATCCTGCCTCTCACTAAGTGCTTAGATATGCCTTGTTTTATCACCCGAGTTCCAATCAGCCATCATATGTCTTCATTACCATTCTGAAGTGGGAAAAGGTTTTAATCTACTACAAATACCCATGCCCCTATGACTGGTATGTTAAATTTGTTTTAATAAAACAGGTTAAAAATTATGTTCATTGCTTTTCAGAGGTTACTGTGGAGCCAGGAAATATTAGTTTATAACTAATGGAGAGAAATCAGTTTTCAACTGAAATAGAGCCTGTAGACATTCATGGAGCAGCTTGTTTCCCCTCAAAGGTAAGGTAGTGAATAAGACAGCCTATTTTCTACTAGGTGTGAGAGGTCGCTTCTTTCTCCAGTTACATTTGTCATACAGTTATGATTGAGCATTTTTCTCCTCTTGTAATTTTAAAGGTCTCTGGAAAGAGACTAAGTGGTCTACATGTGCCCACATCAGACAAACTTGCATCCTGATGCTTGACCCAAAATATTAAGATGATTGGAAAAATGACTGTATTTTTAACCTTGTATTTGGCTATTCTGAAGTCAAGCATAGGCAGCCATGGCATAAGATGACGGTGGGATGTATCTTTAAAAAAAAAAAACAAACCAGCAACAAAGTTTGAGGCACCAGGACCCACTCCTAGAGTGGAAGAAGCAGGGACAGGAATGCTCCATGCTTGCTTACCTTGCCTTCCTGGATGGTGACCACATCCGGGAGACCGCCCATCACCCGGGCGCGATCTGCAAGTACAGGCACTTCTGGTTAATCACTGAAATATTGAGCATCAGCGATTACCCTGACAAAACCACTCCAGGGAACTAATTTTCCAATTTAGTCTCCCTCTCTTTTCAATTATTTTATACCTGCCTGTAACATGCAAAATTAAAAAATGATCTGGCGATGCTGAATGTTAATCCTTCTTCACACACAGAACTCATATGTGCAGCTGCCTCTATTTATGCCTAAAATATCAGCTTGAGATTGCTTTGTTGGATCAAGACCTGCTCTATCATTCTCATGGCTATTTTCAGGGCTGGCCCTATTGCAGCTCAGTGGGGCTCAGCTCGAGGAGGCAGAGCAGACCTCTATGGCCAGCCTCCAAGCTCAGCGTGGCCTCTTTTATGGGCTTTCCTATGATTAAAACGGTTGCATAATTGGAAGCTTTATGCCAGGGAGAGCTGGAGGCTTTTGCAGATGTGGGTTTTCTTTGAGGTCTTCTTTACAACCCTTCCCTTTCTTATCTCCTGATAGTTCTTGGTAGCGCTATGCAGGGCTGCTATGCATGGCCATGGGTATAAAGGCCCCTAGGTGAGGGTGCAAAGCACAGCAAAGGTGCTGAAATCCAGCGCGGACTCCCCACCCAAGCCATGTGCTCTGTGTCTGACTGCTTCAGCCCCGGGGAAGGACACCTTCTCTGACTTACTCAAAGTCTCCTGCTCTGGCATTAACTCAGTGGCCGCCACTGTCTCATTTTCAGGCCTACTTTATTAATATGTGACTCTGGATCCATAATTCTACAATGTCCTTCTCTGCTGAGTCAGGCTAAAGCTTTGACTAGTGTTGACTGCATTCTGTTGATTCCACTGCACTGTATGAGTCCAGCCTGTCTCCTGTGCCACTTGATGTGTGATATTAAGCAAGTCACTTCACTGTGTGGACCTCAGTCTCCTCATCTGCAGATGGGAGGGGGGTGCATTAGACATGTGGGCAGCGTCCACGGGATTCCTCTGAGGGGCCTGAGAGGAGGTCAAGATGGGGTATTGAGTCAGGGAGCCAATGAAGATAACTCAGCCTTTACCTGTTTTATATATTGGGTCTGTGTGGAAGATTTTGTTTGAATTAAATGTCCCGTGGTTTGTAAAAGTTTAAAAACATGAAGCTAAAAGAGTTCTAACATCTCTTCCAGCTCTACACTCCTGTGACCCAGTGATCTTAGGGAAATGCTCATGAACTAGAGGGAAGGTCGGGCTCCTTGCCCACAAGAGAGTTCAAGAATAGGGAGTGGCTGTCAACTGCTGTGGTCCTGGCTTTGCTTGTGTGTACAGGAGCAGGAGGAACATACTCAGTGCCAACAAGAAAAATGCCCTGTTGCTTGGACACTCCCCAGCACGTCCCTGGTGTGGGCATCTGCCCCATTTGCCACCAGCAGCCACCTCGCAAACCCAGGGCCTCAGCAGGGAGAGGGAAAGAGCAGAGAGGGCGGGGAGGACAGCAGTACATGGCAAAGGTGAAAAGTTCCATCCTGATTGACGTGGAGCCACCGAAGGGAAGACAGATGACTTCACTTCCTGCTCCTCCCCCTGGTTCCATTCCGTTCTAGCTGAGGACAAACTCTACAGTCTTAACCCTCAACAATTTTCAAATTCTGCCTCCCAAACTGCAAAAGAACCTGAATTATTATGGCAAATTAGCCTGTGACTTCTGGAATGCTATAAGATTATCTGAGTGCTTCTGGAAACATCTATGTGTGAAGCAAACAGATGATAGAACTTAGTAGCGAGCTCATTTCTGGGCAGATGTGACAGTCTGGCGTGTGTTCACTCGGACTGTGTCCAGTGAACTGAAAGGCAGGAAGGCCGTGCTCGCCGTCTTTTCTCCCGCAGGGGCTCTCAGGAGCGGGTGGAGGGCTGGTTGGAGGACCAGTGCCAGGATTTACCTGGCGTCAAGTTTACAAAGATTATTTCCTTTATCTCTAATGTATGTAAATGTTTCTGATACGTTGTGCCTGCTGCAAGTGATTAACCATCTACTGTATGAGGTGCAGCCCAGAGATTTCCCCAGATAGCCTGGCTCAAGTTAAGAGCTGGGTGACATTCTTATTCCGTAACCTGAGACCTTCTTTTCATAGACATTCTTACTCAAGAGGCTAAATGAAAACATATGTAGAACACCTAAGGTTTTTTTTTTTTTTAAGGAAAAAAAAAAACAACTTTAACTCTCCTCCGTCTGAAGTTAGAATAGAAAAATAAAAGTTATGTTTTGAAACTATGCCAGGAATAAACAGGCAGGGGATTTACTTACTTTTCTCGGCAATGGCAGCTTGTCTGTGGTTGACAGAAACGAACAAACATAGAAACAAAGAAGAATTTGGTTTTAATGTTATTTCAGAGCAGCTAACCTTGACTGCATTTCACTGCCTCAGGGAGAGTCGGCTGTTCAACAGAGTGCTGGGAAGCACCGCTTTTACTGCACTTGTGGGCATGAAAGACCCTCTCTGTCATTCAGATGGGGAAGCAGCACACCCCATGTTGCAGGGAAATTAATGCATGCACATGGCATTTGCTAGGAAAAAAGACTTACTTTAATCTCTGGAATTCGGCAAAGGCTTCATCATATGCTTTAAGGGGAAAAAAAGAGAAGTTAGAATTTTCTTACCCAGAATTGGCCACACACAAGGGCTGATTAAAATTCATACCATGAGGCCAGTGTGACTGGTACAGATACAACTAAGCTGATTGGATAATATCGCACCTATGCATTCACTCTACAACTTGATGGACTTAACAAGCAAATACTTTCTAGGTAGAAAATATGAAATATTGGATTTTAGAAGACCTCAGTTCTGAGAGACCTCCAACCCTTCAAACAAAAGGCAAAGAATCAGCTCCATCAAAGATAAAATGGAAATAACAGTCTGTTTCAAATAAAAGTTGGTTGTCTAATAAGCATTGTGAGCTTCCAAAAGGCCTTTCTCTTATCGAATCATCCCACGTATCATGGCCTCCTAGCCAGACAGTTAAATGTTTCTGTGTTACGTGGCCTGGCCCACGTACTTGTATTAAAGAGCACAAGGAGTTAACAGCAGCCGCAGCAAGCGCCAATGCTTGCCTGAAGCAATGTTTCTCTGCTGTGCAGAGATGAGATAAAGACAGTGAGACCGGGAAATGAGAGCTATAGAGTTCTGAAATAATTTTTTCCCTGAGTCTGCAGAGTAAGCGGCTCTGAAGCCTTCAGGGGAAAAGGCAGCTTCATTTTGAAATCTCTCTCACCTTGCCTTTAAAGAGCCCCAGTGGTTTGAGAATCATAGTATTTTACATCTAGAAAATGTTCATATAATACTAGTCAGACTCCCCTCCTTTTACAGATGGAAAAATAAGCAGAAGGTCAGAGTTAACGACTCTGGAGGCAGACTAGTGTGGAAGAAAAGGGGCCACGTGTGAAACCTGACAAGCTCAGGGGAGGCCTGCGTGGTAGCCTTACAGACTCAGAGACCGAAACTAACCACATAGGATGGTCCGAAATTAAAACTTTCTAACTAAAATCAGTTCATAGCGGGTAGTCATGTCCTGGGCCAGTATTTTTCCCTAACAAAGGTCAACTTTTACCTTAACTGAGCCTGTCGTCTTTTTGCATCTACAGTAACATACCTTTGGAATGTCAAATTTCCTTTCTCTGGACCCACCCTCTCCTTCCCTTAAAGCACAGGCACTGCACCAGAGGGGGATCACAGATCCCCTCATGGTTATTGTCATCACGCTAATTGTTGACTGTTAATTATGTAAAAGATGTGTCTATCATTTTACTTTTTATCCAATCCCAGAGGTCCCCCCGCACTTTCCTTCCTTCCACCTCCCTCATCTATCATCAATGGATGTCATGTAACCCACTTATGCCTCCTCTTTTGATTGTAATATATAAAATAAGGTGCAAAACTGCCCTTCTTCAGATCATTTTCTCAACTCATTAAGGTTTTGCTTCTGGCAATTGTCATCAGTTTGGCTCAAATAGTCACAAAAAATTCTACAGGGTTCAATGTTTCTTCCATTGACGCTAGTCAGGCTATCCACACTAAGAGTTCAGTACTATTGTTTTTGCCCTGCTGTTCTGAGAAAGAGACGGGCGCGGGCGAGCCAGTCTGCGTTTCGTGGCAGTGTCAAGGCGGGTGGAGACAATACACAGCCTTTGGAGAGCAGGTTAGTTAAGTAAGCTCTGATGGGCCAAAGAGTAAAAGAAAAAGTTTTTAAAGTTTTAAATTTATCTATCCACTTCTTATTTTCCTTTTTCTACTGTGTTTAACGGTATCAAATGGACTGCAGAAAAAATCCTCTCACCACAGGATGTGACTCAGGCAGTGTGGCCTGGAGGGTGGAGTCCTTGGGGACAGCCACTCCATTCCCTGCAGAGAACCTTCAGCAAGCGTTTCCTGTCTTCATGGGTGGGCAGGGTGAGGTTAAAGGACTCAGCACAAAACAACTCAAGACAGGGTTGAAAGGCTATTCTCTAAATTATGAATCTACTCTCTGAGGATTAAAACACTGGGAGTTACTGCATATTTAGGTTGTATTTTAATATATGAAGAAGTGGAAGAAAAAGGCAGCCCCAAGCTTTTCTGGTAACTTCATACAGACTTTTTTTTTTTTAAGGAAATAATAAATAAGGTGAAGAGTATAGTACCAGGAGAGAAATGGCACAGTGCTTTTAATTTTTTATTTATGATTGTGTATGTTTTAACTTTTAAAATTTTAATTAATAGTTGTATGTCACCTTTCATCTATGTTCTTAGGTGGAAGCCTTTTTCCATGTCTCTTGCGACTTTCTTCTGTTCCCTATTCTCTCCAGAACCCCCCATTCTTTCAGCAGATGACCAGGAAATCTGAGGCCATAAGAATCTGACTTTTACAACTTTGTTCTGTTCTTCTCAATATTTGTCTTTGCTTATTCACTTTTACTCCCACTTCTGCCCTGGATCTCCAACATTCCGTCCTGCATAACTCTGATACATCAATTATTCCCCTTCACTCACATCTTCAATCCTTCCAGCTCAACTGATTTCTTTGACTCCACGAACATGCTTAAATATCAATCACCATAAAACTATGCTTTTTCTGTGTTTGTTCTTGCTCATGTGATTATAAATCAATCTGCCCCCTTTTGGTATACGTCTTAAAAGAGTAGTGCTTACTTTTCAATAATTCTCCACTTATTGAAATTCTTGTTTCTACCACGATGGCTGACTTGAAACTGCTTTATTAAAATCTCAAATCATCTTTCAACAGGAAAACATAATGGCCTTTTATCACTCTTCATTCTTTTTAAAAAGCCCACTCCTCTATAGTAAGTAAAATTTCCAGAATACTCATTTACCTTCTCCAGAAAGATCCACTGTCTTCTGGTGTCCCGTTTTGCCATCAAAGAGTTCCATTACATATTTCCCTTTGTCATTTGGAGTGGGCTCATTGATTTGCAGCCAGATCTGCTGCCCAGTGACCCCACTTTTAACTCTGTCTGTGTACTTAACAGCAGTTCCACTGTTCAAATTAAAGGAAACATCATTATTGTTTGCTCTCATCTAGAGCTGACTTTTACTTTGTCTTTATTGACAGTCTTACCAGAAAGTTTTACAGGCTTTTAAATAATATGGGATACAGATTTGTTTCCAGCCAAGATGGAGGCATAGGTAGATATACTTTGCCTTCTTGCACAACCAAAAGAAAGATAACAACAAATTTAAAAACAAGCAATAACCAGAACTGCCAGAAAATCAAACTGTATGGAGGAGGTCTGACAACCAAGGAGTTAAAGAAGAAACATTCATTCAGACCAGTAGGAGGGGCGGAGATGGGCAACAAGGGCGGAGAAGACGTGTGGCGAGGCAGTGGCTGGAGGACCCAGAAGGCGAGGTGGCGGCTGGTGAACCAGGCAGTCCCACACTGGCATGCAGTTTTGGATAAACTGGGAGGAACTAGGGATCAAGAGACCACACAACCCAAGGCTCCAGCATGGGAAAATAAAGCCACAAAACCTCTGGCTGTAAAAACCTGTGGGGATGATGGCAGTGGGACAAACTCCCAGCCTCACAGGAGAGTTCATTGGAGAAACCCACAGGGTCCTAGAACATACAAAGCCCACCCACCCAGGAATCAGCACCAGAAGGGCCCACTTTGCTTGTGGGTAGCAGGGGAAGGGACTGAAAGCTGGCCAAGAGCTGAACAAGTGGCATTGTTCCCTCTCAGACCTCTTCCCCACATATAGTGCCACAATGCAGAGACGTGGGTTGCTCCACCCTGGCGAATACCTAAGGCTCTGCCCCTTACGACATAACAGGCATGCCGAGACAAAAAATATGGCCCAAATGAAAGAACAGATCAAAGCTCCAAAAATAGAATTAAGCAATGAAGAGATAGCCAACCTATCAGATGCAGGGTTCAGACCACTGGTAATCAGGACGCTCACAGAAATGGTTGAGTGTGGTCGCAAAATAGAGGGAAAAGTGAAGGCTATGCAAAGTGAAATAAAGGAAAATGTACAAAGTACACACAGTGATGGGAAGGAAATTGGGACTCAAATCAATGATTTGGTGCAGAAGGAAGATAGAAACATTTAATCAGAACAGAATGAAAAAACAAGAATTCAATATTTTGCGACCACACTCAACCATTTCTGTGAGCGTCCTGATTACCAGTGGTCTGAACCCTGCATCTGATAGGTTGGCTATCTCTTCATTGCTTAATTCTATTTTTGGAGCTTTGATCTGTTCTTTCATTTGGGCCATATTTTTTGTCTCGGCATGCCTGTTATGTCGTAAGGGGCAGAGCCTTAGGTATTCGCCAGGGTGGAGCAACCCACGTCTCTGCATTGTGGCACTATATGTGGGGAAGAGGTCTGAGAGGGAACAATGCCACTTGTTCAGCTCTTGGCCAGCTTTCAGTCCCTTCCCCTGCTACCCACAAGCAAAGTGGGCCCTTCTGGTGCTGATTCCTAGGTGGGTGGGCTTTGTATGTTCTAGGACCCTGTGGGTTTCTCCAATGAACTCTCCTGTGAGGCTGGGAGTTTGTCCCACTGCCATCATCCCCACAGGTTTTTACAGCCAGAGGTTTTGTGGCTTTATTTTCCCATGCTGGAGCCTTGGGTTGTGTGGTCTCTTGATCCCTAGTTCCTCCCAGTTTATCCAAAACTGCATGCCAGTGTGGGACTGCCTGGTTCACCAGCCGCCACCTCGCCTTCTGGGTCCTCCAGCCACTGCCTCGCCACACGTCTTCTCCGCCCTTGTTGCCCATCTCTGCCCCTCCTACTGGTCTGAATGAATGTTTCTTCTTTAACTCCTTGGTTGTCAGACCTCCTCCATACAGTTTGATTTTCTGGCAGTTCTGGTTATTGCTTGTTTTTAAATTTGTTGTTATCTTTCTTTTGGTTGTGAAAGAAGGCAAAGTATATCTGTCTATGCCTCCATCTTGGCCAGAAGTCAAAAGACAGTTTCTCTGCTTTGCTAAAATAAATGTTTGACTTTTTAAATCTCTGGTTAACATGCATAATAGTACCTTAAATTTGTAAAGCACTTTATGGTTTACAAGGTACAATTAATTTCATTCTTTCATTGGTCCATCAGTGTTATGAGAAAGAACAGGCATTATTAAGTGAGAGCCAGAAAATTAAGTGATTTGCTTAAGATCCAAGGAAAGATAGGAGCAAAGTCCAGACTAAAACCCATTTCAAGTTTTTTCCCATTGATTCACATACCTACATAAACACAGTGAAGACAGACCTTGACTCCTGAATCTTTCATAGGCATGTGGATACACAAAACACCCATTTAAATGATGAGGGCAAATAAAGTAAAAAGTTTATGCCTTGGCAGTTTAACGGTTGGTTCAAACTCAATGTCCTAATTTTTTGAACAAATATCCTTTTAGAGGTGACGTGTAAAGCTTTTTGATTGATGATTCAATTAATTTATCCTCTCATATTCTTCAGACTGACATATTAGAATGTCTTAAATGTCACCGAGGAATTTCCTGGAATTTGATCTATTTTAACTTATAATTTCCTACAATATAGTGTGAAAGAAATTTAACAAAAGAATGAAATCTCAAGAATTCTACACTGGAATTTCACTTTTCATAATTTTTTAGAACTCAGGAAATTAAGAGTAATAAAAAGAAATAAAACATTGTTCTACATAACAGGAAAGTCATTTTAAAGAAAACACAAATGATTGCTTTGTGGGACCCAGCTCTGGTTAAATACTAACGTAGACTTTTAATGTTTGTTGAACACAGGGGAGGTCCCATGACAGGGGCCTCTGGAGCCAGGTTGCCTGGGCTCAGCACTCCCTGCTAGTTAGCTGTGTGAACTCAGGCAAGTCAGCTCCCCCAGCCTAAACTTCCCGTTCGCTGAAGTAGGATGTACCCATGCCAAAGAGCTGGGTGTGTTAAATGAATTCATACATCTAAATGGCTTGGAGCAGTGCCAGGCATATTGTAAATACCCACTGAAGGGAGGATGTAAATGAATAGTGTTGCCTGCCTCCTCCTGGGGTGCCACAGTGGGTCTCACAGGGCTTTGGGAATGAGTGTCAGCTGCACCCTAAGTGTGGACTAAAGTGACTGTGCCCCACCAGATTTCTATGTCAGGCTGCTGCTCCCTTTAAGCTCAGGAAATTTCAAGGAAGCACAGAGGTTAAGGATAACATCCACAGTATAAATGGGAGAACTCATTTGACTTAGAAACCTATTCTGGCTCTTAAAATCCCAGTGCTGAACTTCAGTGGAATCTCTCTAGAACTCCACAAAGGAAGCCTGGGATGAAAACAGATCTTCAGGCTCAATTCGGTTCAAATACATTTTTCCAAAGTGATTATGAGCTTGCCAAAGCCTTCCACAGGTGGTCAAGACATATGCTAACGATCAACTATGCTAATTGCTATAAACAACAACAATAACAAACTTGGACACTTCTCTGAATTAGGCTTCTTTGGTGAATGGCCACTAATTCACATAATGGGAGATTTGGTGTCTCTTGGTGCATGCTGCTTCGGTTTTGTTCCAGATCATAGCCTGGGTAAGCTGTGCGCAGAAAGAGAATCAGAATCTGGCTCTGGATGCCTGCAAGGCAGAGAGAAGCCAAACACAACCGTCTGAAGGTGTAGGTCACATTATAGAGATGGCCGTGAATTACGGTACAACCCAGATCACAAAGAGGGACGCTCTTAGCCATCACTGGCCTCACCCTGTGTGCTGAGGGAAAGTGCTAACGCGCACTAAGGGACTGAATGGCCTGGGTGCTTCAGTCCTACACTCATCAACATCAGACCTGAGAAATAAGTAGACTCCTTAGCTGAGAATAGAGTTCCCACTTTTCTTTCACTCAAATGGAGAATTTCTACATAGCAATTAAGTGCCCATTTACTTACTTGTGGGACCAGTTCACTTTCAGATCATCCAGGTAGTAAGTAACAAAAGAGTACAGCCGGATGCCCTCAGCTATACTCTGGATTTTCAGGTCTGTAGCAGACAAAGCTGAAAGAAGAAAAAAACATATTTCATACACCTGTAGGCCCGACCAGGAGAATAATGAAACACTGTCATGCTGAGAACATGTTAACTTACCTATTTTTTTACATATTTCAGTCATCAGTTCTTGAAAGGCTGTGGATGAAGATTTATAGAAAAAGCTTTAGGAGAGAAATGCTCAGTTTAAGGTCAAATCTGAACTGTTTGTCAGCATTGTGCTCTGAGAAATATTCTGCCTGGTGAAGGGTATGGGGCACAAGGTGACTTTGTTGACCAATTGATTGTAAGTGTTCTTGGTGTGAATAACTCAATTTTTATGAAGTTGTAACGGATCCTTGCTCTTATTTTGATATTTTCCCCTGTAATTCTCTATAACTTTCATCATATTTACATTGTAGACAAAGAGCCACAATGAGATTTCCAGGAAGTTTCTTGGTTTTAAGATTCTCTTCTTCGCAAGTTCCAGGAAGCCTTAGTTCACATTAGAGGAAGTTTTCTTATCTGTGTCATCAATTCATAATGAATTAACCATCTGTTAACCTCATATTTTGCAGCCTAATAATGCTTTTTGCCAATAAACACAGTTAGTCCCATCTCCACCAAGAGGAAGGTAAAATCAGACTCAGACTTCTGCTGTTTGTTAGCAATGCTGTTAAAGATCTTGTTCAGGGGAAGTTTGTGGGTCACAAAAATGTCTTTGTTATCATGATATATTCTTCCTTAGTAGTCTCTGAAAAGTGGAAATTGCTTTTATGCTCTGCTAATAACTAAAGGTTTAGAGATTCCTATATAAATCTTTCTTGTCACCTTTTAATAGTAGATTAATTTGCAACATGTTTTCCACAGTTTTTGATCCTGTAGCATTTTTTAGAGAGTTGAAAAAAAAATGATTATTAATATTGAAAACAAATCCCTAGTGGATTGTGGTCTATAAATTCTTTGAGGATCAAAATTACACTTCTGATTTCTAGGAAGACTAAAAGTAAAGTATTTTTTTAAAAAAAGTAACAGTAGTTCACTTTGCTGCAATTTCCATTAAAGTCTGTGGACAAACAATCAGCGCGACTTTGATTGTCAGCTCGGCCTCACTCGTAACTCAGGTAACCTGTACACAGGGTACACGTGACAGACGCCGGCAGCGGGCGGACTGACCTTCATCCACAAGCTTCAATCTGCTCTTATCTTTTCCTCTGTCGTCTTTCAGGACAACTTCATAGATGCCAGCATCTTTCTTGGAAAACTAAGGGAGGGGTAGATATGTCACATTGCAGCTTATCGTAACCTCAGAGTGTAGTGTTTGCATTTTCAAAGCCCTAATATTTATAGAACTGCCATAAAAACACACTCCAAACAAGCACCTAACCTTGTGAGCAATGAACAGTTCACAGATAAACCTACCCATTGCATTTAAAATAGCAGTCCTGATTTTTCATCCTCTAAGGCTATAATTGATTTGAAACTTGAAGTCTTTATCCTTTACTCTGCCTCCACATTAAAAACTAATGATCACATGCATTTGCAAGGTGTGCTCTTTTAGACAAAAAAAGGAGATAAAAATCTATGCTGAGATGAATATGACTCTGATTGTACTTTAGGGAGCAAGTTATGAGGCCTCCCTGCCACTCACCTATACACAAAAACAAGTAGCTCAGAGAGGCCAGAGTTGCGATGTCTAGCCAATATTGGTTAAATATGTGACAAATCCACGCATATCACAAGGTGAGAGAAGCTTTTGTGTTCCTTATAGCTTGCTTTTAGTTAAAGTCAGGGCAGGATCTTTGGAGCAGTTAGAAATAAGATATTACAAATGCCCAGGGCACAAGAAGGTAGAACCTAGTCTCTGTTTTTTGGGGAGGAAGTAGGGTACAGAACTAATACATTACATTTCACATTTATAGTCACCTACCTCTGTTATTAGCAGGGTACATATGCCATCTTTAAAGTCATGCTTTTCATCCACCGATATCTCCCTGTCATCTTTGTACCACAGAATATGGGTCTCCTTCTTAATATTTGCCACCTAGAAGAAAAACTATAATTATACTTCTTGAAATAAGGGAATGCTACTCTTGTGAGTGTTGTTGATGTGGCATTGGACAGAAAAAGAAGCACTAAACTTAAAGTCAGAAGATGCTAATGGCATTAATTCAAAACAATTTTAAATGATAGAGTTTAGAATAAAGTAGATACAAGTGGACAAACCTAAATCAGTAGCATCTCTGTTTCTAGCAGTAAAAATTAACTTTAACATCATCTAGTGGACAAGAAAAGAAGGAATAGGATCATACACACTGACACACAAACAGACTTAAAATAAAAATCTGAAAAACACAGGAAGAGACATTCCATCAGATTAAAGTACAGTCTGTCATGTGATAAAGCAAACGGCTTTATCAGATTATAGAAAAACTAAGTCACAAAATACATATCTAAATGCTTTTTAAAAGATAAATGAAGCTTTGAAAATAAAGGTGAAGGGGAATTATGTTTACATTTTTTAAAAGAGATTATACATTTTCTTTGTTTTTTTATAGTTGTATTTCTTCTTTGGGAAATTGTATGTATATTTGTCCAGTTATTCAGTAGGGTCTTAGCAATCATTTTCTTTTTCTTTTTTCTTGATTTTTATGGTCTTTATTCTTTTTTAATTGATGCATCACTTTCACTTTTGTTCAATTATAGTTTACATTTAATAGTACTTTGTATTAGGTTCAAGTGGACAGCATAGTGGTTAGACAATCCTATACTTTACAAAGCATTCCCCTGATATTTCCAGTACCCACTGGCACCATACATAGTTATTAAAATATTATTGACTATATTTCTTAGGCTGAACTTTACATCCCCATGACTATTTTGTAACTACCAGTTTGTACCTCTCAATCCCTTCACCTTTTTCCCCCAGTCTGTCAACCCTTCTGCCTTTGGCAAAACCATCAGTCTGTTCTCTGTATTTTTTAGTTTGTCTGTTTTGTTTGTTCATTTATATTGTTCTTTAGAATCACATATAAGTGAAATCAGATGGTATTTGCCTTTCTCTGACTAACTTATTTCACTGAGCATAATACCCTCTAGGTTCATTTGGTAAGAGTTCCTTCTTTTTTATGGCTGAGTAGTATTCCATTGTGTAAATGTACCGCTGGTTTTCTATTCGCTCATCTACTGATGGGCACTTGGGCTCCTTCCATAGCCTGGCTATTGTAAATAACATGGCAGTGAACATAGGGGTGCATATATTCTTTCGAATTAGGTGATCTTCTCACATTCTATTTTATCTTATTTCACTTGTATCAACTGTTAAACATTTATCTACTTCTTACCTTGCATTTCAATAGTACATTACATTCACCAGTCACTTCCCAGCTCAAATACTCAGCAAAATGTGGGCCTGTAAAATATTAATCATATCAGCAATCACTTTATTAGTCATGAAAGCAAAATCAAAACTCATTCTTAAATTTCAATGTGATTTATATTTGAAGTGAAATTTTTAAAATTCAAGATTTAGTTTTTAAATATTTAAATAGATACCTATTTAATAATACATATTTTCAATTATTTTTTATTTATAGAAGTATTAACATAAGTAATAATATTCATTTTAATTTGTTATACAAATAATCTTGGCATATTTTGTTCAAGAAACTGAAGCTTTTTTGTTTATTCACTGATTGTTTTTACCTTGTTTCCTGATCCATTCTTGCCGCTGGAATTCAGCTTCTTTCTGGAGCTTTTTATAAACTAAAAATTGAAAAATAAGAAAGTAAGAAATTGACTGGTGTGGTATAACTGTACATGACAGTCACTGTGTTAAGTGATCTATACTCATTATAACACTCATTCATCATGACCACTTTATTTGTTTTTAGTCTTCATAGCTAAAGGAATAGACTTCGAGAAGTTAAATAATTTGTTCAAGGTCATGAAGCTAGAAAACAGTGAAATAGTATCGGACATTGTAAATGTAGAGATCTGGCCGGCCTTTCCATCGCTTTGTTAAATGCCATATTTTAAATCTTGGTTATTTCCACAGGGGCTTATGGCAGCTGACATACAATCTAGTTGTGATGTATGATTGATTAATTTGGCATGCTCTAATTTTTGCATATGTTCTTCTTAATTTAAGTAATTTAAAGTAAGTACACATCATAAGATAGTATCAGTTTGTTTCTGAGACACATATACAGTCTTGGCTGTATTGCAGTGTCCTTCACTGGAGAATTTTAGTAATAACTATTTGTTTAATATGAGATCATTTGTATGCAGTCCTGCCTGTAGACCAAGGATAAATTTGGTAGCATTTAAAATTAACTTTCACTACTATGTAATGAAATACTATGGAAAGTATTAACTGAGAATTGTATTCCAAACATGGGAATCCAAACAAAAACAATTCCCTCTACCTTTCGCATGACCGCATGGTGCCATGCGATGCTTGCATTAAAGGGAGCAACAAAGGCTTCCAGTCAATGTTCCACAGAATTCTTACCATCTCCAATGAGAACCAGAGTAGAATGGCCAGTTGCCCTTCCATCTTGAAGCTGGAAAGTGTATGTTCCCTCATCTACGTCCAGTAGCTTTTCCATGAACATTTCAATTATACCAGTGTTTCGGTCAATATGCATCTTATATTTCTTCAATGTGAAAAGGGAAAAAGAGAAATCAGTGAGGTAGATAGGGTGATAATAAGCCTGATAAAATAAATACAAACTCCAAAGAATCATAATTTTAATAAAACTTATTGTTAACATTTTTTAGATGAGCAAGTTTTTAAAATCTAGTAGCCAGAAAAAGGAAAGTATTGTGGAATATATGGCCTTGACCAGAAATGATTACTAAAAAGACTGAAATTTAATTTTAAATATAAATAAAGTTTTGTTATCCCAAGTCACAAAATGTTATCACAAAGTTGTTCTTAGGTTCCCATTTACATTCCAGATTACCTTAGTCTCAATTAGCAGCATAATGCAAAACTGTAAGGCAGCATGAGGAAAGTGTTTGTCTCATGACTGCTATATTTCTAGCATCTAGCAGGTAATTAATAAATATCTGCTGAATTAATACTTGAAAAAAATGCTTCCAAAGCATTTGAAATCAATTTGCTTCTAATGAGCTGAAATTGCCCTGTTAGACTATATTTATTGTATCGTGTTGCTTGGGCAACTTTTTTTTTCAGTGTAAAGATAAATCTTAGTCCTTGGACATATCAGGACAAGTTCTATAATGAATTTGAATTAATGAAGTGTTCCTATAAAGTGTCACAGAATGAAGACTCAGATCTGGGATTCACTCTGTGGTGCCATCCAGGTTCTGGAGCTGCCCCAGAAGGAAGCCAGTGTCCAACAGAGCCCACGATTTTGCTTAGCATTCTCCTACCTTCCTTGTTTTCCTTACTCCCTACTCCTGGGAGTACTTCCCCATAGATCACTTGAAAGAGAGACTCAATTACAGAATCTCCTTTCAGAAAACCTGACGTAAGACTGTAACTGTATTTTCCACCCAATAAAATGCTATGATTAGAACCAACTGCAAAGACAACTGTGTGTGTGTGCACGGAAACAGGCAAGTGTGGGTACACACAAAGGGGAGAGAGCCTACACACACATGTGCATGAGTTCCCTCAGTGGTGGTGGCGGCCTAGTGATGCCAATACCGTTTTTCCTTCGTCTCCACTGGCCAGGTGGCGATCACAGCAGTCTGTGAGAACATGTTGCAAACAGGGAGGAGAGGGGCCCCAGTGGACCCATGTGTGACTTGTTCCGAATCTACACACAGTTGCTACATGAGTTGAAAAGAAATATACTGCATAGCCATCTATTTGTTATGTTACTCATTCTTCCCCTCACTAATGAATCCTCAATGTCTCAAAAACAGATCTTGATCAAAGGAGAACAGGTTGTTAATAGCGGCCACAAACCATGCCTCTCCCCCATCACTTTAGTCTCCCATTTATACCTGTGATAACACAGGTGGGAGCCAGGGCTCCTAAACCCAAGTTCTTTTGTCCCACCAGGCACTGGCCTGATCCTGGCTCTACTGATGTCTGGGGAAAGCAAATAGAGCCTAGATTTGTAACTCTTTCTAGGGAAACTGTTTATGTTAAAAACAAGGGAGATATACACGAAGATATACATAATCATCTATGTAAATGAGACACAAAAAGACATGCACCCACAGAAGAGGAGAAAAAGACCAAAAAGTATGTATTAATATGTACCTCAAAAAGTTGTGAAAATCTGTGATTTGTCTGAGTCTTTAATGTTTTTTACAGTACAGATGTATTGCATTTTTAACCAGAAAAGCAATAAAGGTACTTTTACTGCATTTTTCTCTGAGCGATTGGAACAATAGAGGCCATTTCCTCCCTATGAAGAACCACGTCCCTGCTGGGGTTCTGATGTACGTGAGTTCAGGTCAGAATCTGGGCTCCTCTGCCTTCTCAAGAGCAGCTATTTTCATGGGTGATTATACTTCTTAATTTACCTGGGACAGTTTTGGTTTATGACTCTTGTCCTGGAAAAATTAGTGGTACACTCTTTCATTCTCAAAAGTGCCCCAGTTTGAACAGTATGATACAGTGAATTTGCTTTCCTCTACATTTTTTGCATGTGAAATTTAAACTCCCCACCCCCCACACAGTGATTTTCATAATGATTTGCCTGCAGTCTAACAGGCTTCCCCAGCACATTCTATAATAATGTGTTTAGAAATATAAATGTGTAAAACCTACCGGCCCTTCAAAAATTTCCTTATCATTAAATATGAAGTTGACTTTGGCATTGCTGGACAGCTTCTCAGCCTGCATCCAAAACCGGACCTGGCCTTTCTCCAAAATTTCAACAGCCAGCTCTGATTTAGTTGGGACAGCTATGAAAAATAAAAATAAAAATTATATTGGTAACCAGCTGTATTGATACAGATTCTTCCAACAGTGAAAAAACACTCAGTGGAAATTGCAGTGAGCACCTTGCCTCTTGGAAGGCGTGGAGGCCGTGTGAGAGTGTTGTAGGGCAAGCACTATATTGAGGGACAGACGATTGGGTTCTAATTCTGTCACTCTGGGCAAGTTGTTGGCCTTCCCTGAGTCACAGATGTCTCAACTATAAAAATGAGGAGGGTGAACTCAAATCCTGGGGTCCTTCAGCTAACCTTTGTGACTCTCCACTATGGCGTTGGTTAGGTTTATTTAGGAACTATACCAAAGTGTGATGAAAAGTGTCTTGGGCTGGCCTCAGGAGAGCTGCGGCCTAGTCCAACATCAGCTACTAACAAACTGATATTAGGCAGGTCGCTTTGCATATCTGGACCTCATTTGACTCATTTATAAATGAATGAAATTGAAGTGAACATCCTAATTAACCAAAATATTTTCCAGTTTCATCATTCCGTGATCTTAGTTACTTCAAAATGTTTGGGAAAGAATTATATTTGATTTCTTTCAACAATTTAACTACCTTTGGAGGTTCTTTAAAATGCTTTTTAAAATGGATCTTAAAAAAATAAATTTGGCCCTGGCTGGGTAGCTCAGTTGGTTAGAGAGTCGTCTCAGTATGCCAAGGTTGTAGGTTTGCCCCGGTCAGGGCACATACAAGAGGCAAGCGATGAATGCATCAATAAGTGGAACAACAAATTGATGTTTTCTCTCTCGCTTCTCACCTTCCTCTCCATATACAAAATCAATACAATTTAAATAATTAATTTTGATTATATATACAAGATGAACTAGCTTGTCATTTAAGCCCTATCTATCCCCATGGTATACCAGTTCATTGACACTCTCAGACCAAGCAAAATTTTTCAGAGGCAAATAAGCAAGTCACTATTGAGAAGCTATATTAAAGTATCACATGGATTGCTCCACAAAGAAAGTGAAGGGACCATGCAGTATGATTTACACCTGTATCACTTAAGCCATTTGAGTCTGAGTGAAATTTAAAAGTTGGCTGACACCTCTCAAAACCTGTTTCTAAATTTCTTGTAATGTGAAAATGTTCCCTACAAAGCTTCCTTTAACCAATCCTTTTGTATAGGAGGTATCTCCAGGGCACACTTTGTGGAAAAGCATGGTTGTTTCTCAAAGTTTAGCAGTCCTTCTACTTCCTTTAGGGGAAATCATCACCTTTTGCTTGCTGTGTTCTTAAACCTATCTCAAAATTTTATGTAGCATTGCTACATTTTAAACTATATGCTCCCTAAACTTGTACCAAGTGTACCTTGATGTTTCTCTGTATTTATCCTAAAACTACCCTTGTTAAGCATTCAGGGATGCCTTTCATTTGCACTATTCCATATTCACTGTAAAACTCAGTTATACAGTTGTTCCAATACAGAGCTAAAAGGAGGCTCAGACCAAATCTCTATCTTCCATACAATTTTTAAAAATACTTAACTGTTAAGACATCATTCACGGTATTACTTTTTCAGTTTTATGGTGAACAAGCATCCAGGGGAGAAATGGTTCTATCCTGGAATTCAGAAAGTCTGCATCCTACATTTACACTCCCCTGTGCTGCTGTGTTGAGCAAAGTTGGTTTTGGGAACATGACAGCTGAGGCCAATAGTCATCAACACTAAGTCTCACGATCAATCTTTCCTTGGGAATAGAAGAGAGGTCAGGAAACTGGTTCTAGAGCAGTGTTTGTTTTTTAATCGCAGTCTCATTTGAGAATTTCAGGAAAGCTATAGGCTCCCTAGGAAAATGCACATATACAAACATAGTTTTGCCTATAGTCTGAGGTCAGGGTATAGTTTCCTGTGTTCCTGAAACTCCTGTACTAGTGAAGGAGTTATAGTGTAGGGATTAATGAGTGAAATAATTTCCTGATTTAAAAGAATGAGGATATGCTATACCTTTCTATTTGTTTTCTCAAACTCTAGGGTGTAACTTTCTGGATAAGTCACTACTTTGGTCAAAAGGTGCCAATGACGAGATCTTATCTGGCCAGTGGAACTTTCCGAGTTGCCTTTTCAGACTTCTTTCTCTTCTATTAGGTATCAACTGTGAAATTTAATCTTTTATGTGGAAAGTGTTTTATTAAGGTTTGCAGATAGTTTAGAGAACTTTTTTTATGACCAAGGCATCTTTACCTTATTTTTCGGGAGTTTAAAATGGTAGGTAATGTCTTTATTTAGAAGTATGATTCTTCTATTTAGTGCCAACATTAAATTGCTTAGGAAGAGATTAGTTTCTTGAAAGACATAGGAATTAATGCATCCAGAAAATATATATGCATCCAGAAAATAAATATTATGTGTGTGATTCCAAAATATGTAGGCAAAAAGAGAACTTGATTACAGAGCTGTTATGCCTATGTAACCTGCCGCTTCTCTATGAAGTAGAACATGAAATATAGTTCCTACATTAGTCTTCTTTGTATCTCTTGAAAACAATGACAAAAATAAAAGCCGCACTTTAAGAAAGTGTGTCTGTAGCCACCAATGTATGTTCCCTTGTATCTTCTCAAGAGCCTCCAATGTCATCTGCCCTGTTCCAGAAGTCGTCACGTAGTAAGACGGCTAAACTCTTAAAGTATTGTGAACACTTACTTGGGAACTTGTGTTCTTGGCTAAGAGCAAGTAAACGTTTCACCTCTGTAGGGAGAAAAAGAGAACAATTAAACCTTAAATTACTAAAACAACAGTCACTTGATCCTAGAGAATCATTGAGAACACTAAGCAGCATTAGACTAGTGAATGAATTAATTTAAACTTACCTTCCTCATCTATCAAGTAGCTGGATGCTATTCCATCAGTGTCTGTTACATCACAGGAGTAAATGCCCAAATCTTCCATCCCAAGGTCTTTGAAGGTTAGTTTTGTCCTTAAAACATAATAGTTTTGTAAGAATTGAGGCCGTGTGGCACCTGGGGACCTGTGTCCTGCATCGTCTTCAGGTACTGGCACATGCTACTGCCTTCATTTGCAGCACTTGTTCCTATGCCCCTTATTGACCTAAAGCCTACTCCTTCTTGCTGTTTCTGGGAGGTCTTTCCTGACATCCTCCTGGAGGTCACGGCAATGGGAGCGGGGAACTGGTACAAATTTCCCATTCCCGAGCTATGTGGCATATCAATACACATGCCAAACAAAGATATTTCTTAGCTGACTAGCCCTTGCTAGGAAGCCTGACCATTTTTCCCCCACAGGGCAGAGCCTGCTGTTGGTAATTCCAGTGCTTCTCTTATGTCATCCCCTGCACTTCCCTTTTTTGAGGTTATCAAACTGCATTGGTATTGCCTATTCATTATCTCTATGCCTCCACTGTGTGCCTTTAGGGAGGAAATCTGTTTTGTTTACTATTGTGTCCTCCAGCATCCATCAGTGCCTTCTCGATAACATAATATGTGCACAATGAATATTTGTGGAATGCGTAAACAAATCGGTCCATGGGCTAGTTCACTGTGTTTCCTAACTTTGGTGAGTCATATTGCTAGCCAGTGTCTAAGATCACCCAAACAGTTAAATGTTATTCAAGTGCACAGAGTGAAAGAAAAATTTACACTTTGTCTTTTCTTTGGCCTATGTATGTTTTACTTCAAGGACTTTATAGCATAGCAGCAGTAAAATGTCCTTTAATTCTATTCAGTATTTCTTTGCCATTTTCTAACAAAATTATTATTTATTTTCTTTATTTTTGATATATGCTGGGCTGCTTTGTAATAGAAATAATACTTAGGAATATTTTGCTTTACAAATACAATCCAGTATGATTGGTACTATAAAGATATAAACCTTGATAAATAAGGCAAAGTAAAAAAAAAACACCCAGAATCTTGGGGTGTAAAGTACTAGATGATAAAATTAACCCTCACTCTCTCCCATTCTACAGAAAAAGTAATCTGAGGTCCATGGAAATTAAAAACTGCCCCAGGTCACACAGTCAGCTCCTGGTAGAGCTGGAACTAGAGCTCATCTATCCTGTGCTTCCAATATGGGGTTCTTCTCAGTGCATTCTTCTGTCCCTCATAACTGGTGGTGAAAAAAGGAGAGTGGATTGTACCTAATCCATTTAATTTACCATAACGTGAATAATTAAATAGCAAGTTCTTCCTTGTTCCCTCCCCTTAAACATACCATTACTTTAAGATTTCAAAATTTTGTAGAATAATAAGAATCATTTTTAAAATTTACTTTTATGTCAACTAAAGCTCTTCTAACAACATAAAGGAGAGCACTTTAAGTGGAAAAATGTGAAAAGAACTTTAAAGAATTATTATTTTTTAAGGTTCATACTGGTTGTTACTCTTTACATTACCACATATAAAATATTTGTGATTCATCCCCTTATACCAAGTATTTGAAATGGAAAACAGAGAGCTTACTTCATCCTTTTTTCATGAAAAGGAAACCCATGATTATGAGTGAAACAGTCCGTACTTGTTGCCTTTGCTTTCCACTTCTAAACGTGCAGAATCCTCAGTGGATACATAATCTTTGGACCAGACGAACTCAGAATTTGCAGCCATCTGATCACATTCGAAATTCAAGGAAATGACTCCATCATCATCCACACTTACAACAACCTCTTTGGTTCCTAGAAGAAGAAGAAAAAAGAGACATTGATATTTTCCGGGAAAAACCAAGCAAGTAAGAATTCACTGAGATCCCGTACTTTAGCCTTAAAGCAGGGCTTTGAGCTTGTGCAAGAGAAAAGCCCCAGCTGTTCGCCGTGACTGACAATCTGCTTTACAATTCAAATTTTACTCTGCAGCAGGGAATTTTTTAAAAATATATTTTATTGATGATGTTATTACAGTTGTCCCATTTTTTCTCCCCTTTATTCCTCTCTGCCTTGCACCCCCCTCCCACCAGCATTTCCCCATCTTAGCTGATGTCCATGTGTCGTACATATAAGTTCTTTGGCTTCTCCATTTCCCATACTATTCTTAACCTCACCCTGTCTATTTTGTACCTACCATTTATGCTTCTTATTCCCTGTACCTTTTCCCCCATTCTCCATCCCCACACTGATAACCCTCCATGTGATCTCCATTTCTGTGATTCTGTTCCTGTTCTAGTTGTTTGCTTAGTTTGTTTCTGTTTTTGTTTTTGTATTTTTAGGTTCAGTTGTTGATAGTTGTGAGTTTGTTGTCATTTTACTGTTCATATTTTTGATCTTCTTTTCTTAGAGAAGTCCTTTTTACATTTCATATAATAAGAGCTTGGTGATGAAGAAGTCCTTTAACTTGACCTTATCTGGGAAGCACTTTCTCTGCCCTTCCATTCTAAATGATAGCTTTGCTGGATAGAGTCATCTTGGATGTAGGTCCTTGCCTTTCATGACTTTGAGTACTTCTTTCTGGCCCCTTCTTGCCTGCAAGATTTCTTTTGAGAATCAGCTGATAGCCTTATGGGAACTCCTTTGTAGGTAACTGTCTCCTTTTTTCTTGCTGTTTTTAAGATTCTCTCCTAATCTTTAATCTTGGGTAATGTGATTATGATGTGCCTTGGCTTGTGCTTCCTTGGGTCCAACTTCCTTGGGACTCTCTGAGCTTCCTGGACTTCCTGGAAGTCTATTTCCTTTGTCAGATTGGGGAAGTTCTCCTTCATTATGTTTTTCAAATAAGTTTTCAATTTCTTTCTCTTTCTCTTCTCCTTCTGGCACCCCTATGACTTGGATGTTGGAACGTTTAAAGTTGTCCTGGATGTTCCTAAGCCTCTCCTCATTTTTTTGAATTCTTGTTTCTTCATTGTGTTCTGGTTGAATGTTTATTTCTTCCTTCAGCTACAAACCGGTGATTGAGTTCTGGTTTCCTTCTGTTCACTGTTGGGTCCCTGTATATATTTTTTATTTCACTTTGCATAGCCTTCACTTTTTCCTCTATTTTGTGACCACACTCAAACATTTCTGTGAGCATCCTGATTACCAGTGGTCTGAACTCTGCATCTGATAGGTTGGCTATCTCTTCATTGCTTAGTTCTATTTTTGGAGCTTTGATCTGTTCTTTCATTTGGGCCATATTTTTTTGTCTTGGCCAGCCTGTTATGTTGTAAGGGGCAGAGCCTCAGGTATTTGCCAGGGTGGGCAACCCATTTCACTGTGTTTTGGCATTGTATGTGGGAGAGGGGTCTGAGAGGGATTAATGCAGCTTGCTTGGCTCTCTGCCAGCTTTCCCCTGCTACCCACAAGCAAATTGGGCCCTTCTGGTGCTGATTCCTAGGTGGTGGGTTTGTGTATGATTTAGGACCCTGTGGGGTCTCTGCAATGAACTCTCCTGTTGAGGCTGGGAGTTTCTCCCACTGCTGCAACTTCCACAGGTTTATATAGTCAGAGGTTTTGAGGCTTTGTTTTCCTGCACTGGAACCATAGGGTGCTTGCTCTGTCTCACTCCCCAGTTGTTCCTCTTGATTTATCCAGATGCAAATGTGGGACCACCCCGTCTGCTAGTGACTGATGATGAGTCCTCTCATCATCAGCCATCTTGCCATGAGTCCTCTCAGCTCCAGCTGCCCCTCTCCACCCCTCCTACCGGTCTGGATGGATGTTTCTTCTTTAACTCCTTGGTTGTCAGATTTCCATACAGTTCAATTTTCTGGCAGTTCTGGTTATTGCTTGTTTTTTAATTTGTTGTCCTTCTTTTGGTTGTGCGAGGAGGCAAAGGGTATCTACCTATGCCTCCATCTTGCTGGAAGTCTACCTTCTCTGTAGCAGGGGATTAAATAAACATGTCATGTTACTTAGGCAGAGCCAATATCATGGAAAGAATTGTTTGGGCAGGGATGAATAAAAAGTGGGCGATGTGACTGATGGCCCAATTACAGGACTGGGTTGATCTTATAAATAAGGGGGAAAGGGCAGGATTGGGAAGGAAAGTGAACTGGTCCTTATCAGGACCTAATTCATGACTTTGCTTTTAAAACACCCATATCCAACTCATCATCAGTAAAGGATTGATAAGAAATCAGAAAACCAAAGGGAAATTTAAGGGAAGAAAGTGGAGGTGCCAAGAATGGCTTATATTCACATGCTCAAATTTTGTTAAGTCATTTAAGAATAGAGGAATATATGAAAACTTATTCTGCTGATCAGGCAACCATAAGTTAATCCGAAGAGGCCCTTCAGGATGGAAACAACAGCAACCTAGAAATGACTGTTAATGAACTGTATGGGAAGTAAAATGGAAAGAGATCCATGTTTCAAGAAGATTGGCCTTTAGATTTTAAAAGAAAACAGTTCTGTTAATGTTTTAAATTCTTTTGTTTGTGACAGTTAAATTGCACCTACATGTAATACAGCAATTCAAAGAGAGTTTGTACAGCAGATAAAATGTTCACATCTACATCAGTAAAATGCTCTTTTTAAATTGACATGCATTCAATTACCAGTATAAACTTGGTTTGTTTCCATGTATTAGGAAAGATGTATTATATTTGATATCAAAAAGGTATAGCTTTATCTTTTAAAAAAGCACAAATTTTTTTTTTGCCAAAAGATACCATACTTCCCAAGGTATTGAAGTTTTTCTCTTTAGATTGTGCCATAAGAAACCAGTATCCTAGCCTACTGTCCAGTAAAACTTGTCATGGAAAAAAACTGCAAAATTTCATTCAGGGGAAGCCGAAAAGAACATGAGTGCCCGAAGAGTGAGCAGTGACACATGGGCCTTGGTTCCTAAGCCTGGCAGTTGATCTAATTTGTGTCCTTATTGATAACAGTGAGTGCTTCAATTATAAATTGAGTTTTAACACATAGGAAGAGTAGAGAACACTAATTCTAGGAGATTTTTAACATTACTTTTTTAAAAACAAACAAGGTTATTTTCATATTTGGCTACATAGACAAAAGGAAATAATGATCGATTAAAAATTCATTGTTTCTCAAGTGAAATGTCCACATATATTACTTTTAAGGGGCTGTGTCTGCTCCATTGGAAGTTGCTCACCATGTTTTATTTCTATTCCCAGTGACACATGACTAATCCTCGTAACCCACTGTTGTATAACAATAGAGAACAAGTACTCTAATTAAAACTTAAGAAAAGACTAACACCCAAGCATGCTGAGGATTAGAGAGTGTTATATTACACAGTTAGCATGACTGAGTCACAGGGAGAATATAAATCAGAAATTTCTGTATATCTCTATTGGTATGAAGAGGAAAACAAGTGATGGACATTAACTAAACTTCAGAATAGATACTATTTGTATAGTATCTATTTTGAAGACATGGAAGTTCGTATTAATCACTCATTGCTTATCTATAATCCTTTTTAATTTTTTTGCAGCTATTTTACTTATATTTTATTGATTATGCTATTACAATTGTCCTGATTGTTCCCCTTTTGCCCCTCTCCTCCCAGCACACCACATTACCTCAGGCAACTCCCCACTAATGTTCATGTTCATGGGTCCTGCATATAAGTCCTTTGGCTACTCCATTTCCTATACTGTAGTTTACATTCCCATGGCTATTCTGGAACTACCTATTCATACTTCCTAATCCCCTCACATCTTCACCCATTCCCCCACACCCAGCTCCCATCCAGCAGCCATCAAAATGCTCTCTGTATCCATGATTCTATCTGTTCTTTTTGTCTGCTTCGTTTGTTTTTTAGAGTCAATTGTTGATAGACATATAGTTTTGCCATTTTATTGTCCATAGTTTTGATCTACTTCTTTTTCTTAAATAAGTCCCTTTAACATTTCATATAATAATGGTTTGGTGATGATGAACTCCTTTAGATTTTTATTGTCTGGGAAGCTCTTTCTCTGTCCTTCAATACTAAATGGTAGTTTTGCTGGATAGAACAATCTTGGATGTAGGTCCCTGCTTTACATGACTTTGAATATTTCTGCCAAACCCTGCCAGCCTGCAAAGTTTCTTTTGAGAATTTAACTGACAGTCTTATGGGAACTCCCCTGTAGGTAACTGTCTCCTTTTCTCTCTCTGCTTTTAAGATTCTTTCTTTATCTTTAATCTTTGGCATTTTAATTATGATGTGTCTTGGAGTGAGCCTCCTTGCATCTACCTTGTTTGGGACTCTCTGTGCTTTCTGAAATTGCATGTCATTTCCTTCATCAAATTAGGGAAGTTTTCTTTCATTATTTTTTCAAATAGATTTCCAATTTATTGCTCTTTCTCTTCTCCCTGTGGCACCCCTATGATGCAAATGTTGGACCTCTTGAAGGTGCCCCAAAGGCTGTTTATACTATCCTCATTTTTTTTGAATTCTTTTTTCTTCTTATTGTTCTGGTTGGTTGTTTTTTGCTTCCTTATGTTCCAAATATTGATTTGATTCTTGGCTTCATTCACTCTTCTACAGGTTATTTCCCTGTAAATTTTACCTTATTTCAATTAGTGAAACCTTTGTTTCTGACTGGATCTTTTTATGCTGTTGAGGTCCTCACTAAGTTCATTGAGTATCCTTACAACCAGTGTTTTGAACTCTGCATCCGATAGATTGCTTATCTCCATTTCATTTAGCTCTTTTTCTGGAGTTTTCATCTATTCTTTCATTTGGGCCACGTTTCTTTGTCTCTTCATTTTGTCAGCCTCCCTGTGTTTGTTCCTATGTATTAACTAGAGCTGCCCTCACTCCCTGTCTTGGTAGCATGACCTAATGTAGTGAGTGTCTTCTAGGGTCCAGTGGCACAGCCCTCCCATCACCCAAGCCGGGTACTCGGGATGTGCCTTTTTTGTGGGCTGAGGATACCCTCCTCTTGTGGTTGAGCCTTAATTACTGTTGGCAGATCAATGGGAAGGATTTACCCAGGCCAGTCAGTTGCAAGGATTGGCTGTAACCACTGACCACTACCCTCCTCCCTCTGTGGAGGATCAGCTGTGCAGCAGCAGGGTGGTGGTGCTCTGATGTGATCTGTAACTGTCCGCTGGGTACAAAGGCTCTGAGGTTTCCTGGGTGGTACAGGCCAAGGTCAGACCCCACCTGTGTTTGCCTGGGTCCACTTTGCCCTAGCTATAAAGAAACATGGGATAGCTGCTACTTGTGCTGGGTTTGAAGATTCCCAGGCAAAGCCAAGCTGTGAATCTAGGCTGGCTGCTGCTAGTTCCAGGCCTGGGGCTCACTGAGGCCAGCTTTTGCTGTTTGAGAAGATCTAGGAAGTTGTCTATTTTTATTTTTTAAAGATTTTATTTATTTAATTTTTAGAGAGAGGAGAATGGAGAGAGAAATAGATAGAGAAAGATCCATGTGTGAGAGAAACATTAATCAGTTGCCTCTCATGCACCCACAACTGGGGACCTGGCCTGAAACTCAGGCATGTGCTCTGACTGGGAATTGAACTGGTAACTGTGGGTTTGTGGGACTATGGCCAACCCACTGAGCAACATTAGTCAGAGCTGTAATCCCTTTTAAAAGGAAGTGAATAATCCATATGTTTGCTGTATATTATATTACACTATATATTATATTATATTATATTATATTATACTATATTATATTATTATATTATACAGAACAAACATTTCTTAGGTTAAGAACTGAAAGACTATGAACAATATAATTAGCTTAGTCTTTCTCTCAGTTCCATGGATAATCTTTGTGTTCTAAGACCTCACCCATCTGGAATCTTGCCCCAAACCAAGAAGTAAGCAAAACAAGTCTCTAAGAGCTAGTGCTGATGTGACAAAGTCTATACATTCATAGTATTTCTGGAAACCCAGTGGAGAACCCCATAAAATGTCACTTGGAATCTTTCTATGCTTAGCTTGAGAAGATTCTAACAGGCCTAGCTAGTTGGTTCTCTCAGTAGATAAACCCTAAAATGAGGGAAATAAGAGGCTACTATCAGCAGGCACACTGAGAATAAGGGAAATGACAGCAGGAGAGGGGGTGGAAAACTAAAAAGTAGGCCCAAAGACATTATTTCACAGAGGTACAAATGGCTCCTCACCCCCTGAGCCATCACTGTATTTACTTATTTATCTATTTATTTTGAATTAAAATTTTTAAAAAAAAATCCTCACCCAAGGATATTTTTGTTAAATTTTAGAGAGAGGGGAAGGGGGAGAGAGGGAGAAACCTAGATGTGAGAAATATTGATGGGCTGCCTCTTATACATGCCCTGACTGGGAATCAAATTCTCAACCTAGGTATGTGCACACACTGGGGATTAATCCCTCAACCTTTTGGTGTATGGTACATAAGGTTGACACTTATGGCTCTGAGTCAAGCAAGAAAAGCTAAATAAGATTAAAAGCATTGCAACCAATAAGGTTGAAAAGTATGCACTGAAGTATGCAATCTATTTTATCAGAATTTTCATCAAAAAGTCTTAAAATGATGCTTCAGCAATAAATTCTGAAGTAAATAGAACAACTGAGTATTTAACACATAATTTCTGCAGGTTTCTAAATGACCAAATTTAGTCTCAAACCTGTGGAACTTGAAGAACAGAAAACCCCTGCTTAACTGCTGTCTCAGTTGCCTAGTGACTAAAATAATATAAAGCTGTCTTATTCAATTATTCTGGAAAATTAATTTTTGTAAAGTAACTGGACATCTTTTATAAATATACAAAGTGGAACAAAAGATGTTAATTTTAAAATTCCAGGCAATATATGTGCTTCTACCTAAACCTATGAATTTATAATTTAAAAATAAGTCATTTCCAGGAAAGACAAAAGAAGTAGGGATTGGAAGTAATGTCAGCTAATATATGAGACTTTTTCTCATCTGTGAAGCTTTTCTTGATTAATCATGTCAAGTCAACACATGGCAGACAGTATCCATAGTGGGTAGGAAAGAGAAGCATGGACATTTCTTCAACTTATGAACACATAATTGTGGCTATGATAAGTGCTATTGGCTGATTTATTTAAAGAAAGTGAAAAAGTAAAAAAAATAATTAAAACTATATCTGACACTTCTGTTTTAAAAATCAAATACTTAAGATGAGTTTTTGGTTAGATTTTAATTTTTCAAAAAGTTGCACTGGTTGTTTATTTTGAGAATAGCATTAAATTCTACAAGGTCAGGAATTTTTTTCTTCCATATTTTCTATACATATTTATATGTGCCAGTGGCTGGATTGAAAAAACAGATTTAAAAGAAAAATGTCAGTTTAGATTTGCAATATTTATTTTACTGGAACTTGTATTAGAGCTTAAGTGTAACACCAATATTTTGATAAACAGATAAAATAAAATAAAGAAAATATTCTAGGCAGAGTGGATTTCCTACTTAATGTTATAGTCAGAAGGCAAAGTTTGATATGCTCTCTGACAAATCAATTATGCTGTCAACTGGCTGAAAGCATCCTTTAGAATCTCAAGATTTTGAAAAATCAAGTTTATTGAAAATAACTTAAATATTAGTTATTTAAACATATTTCTTGAACTCTGTAACAATTCTCATTAGAAAATAATGTTTAGTCAAAATAACTTAATGCTATGCTGGAAAGGAAGGATGCAGTTTAGCCAATATCACTGTGTAAATATGACAGGATTACTGTCTTAAAATGGTCAGTGTAACAAGCTTATTGCCTATTTGTCACATGAATTACAATGCTGACGCTATCAGACTCTCTCTCTCTTTTTTTAAAGATTTCATTTATTTATTTTCAGAGAGAGGGGAAAGGAGGGAGAAAGAGAGGGAGAGAAACATCGATTGATTGCCCCAACTGGGGACCTGGCTTGCAACCCAGGTGTGTACCCTGACCAGGAATTGAACCTGCCACTTTTTGGTTTGCAGGCTTGGCACTCGACCCACTGAGCCATACCAACCAGGGCAAACTCTTTCAATAGGCTTTTCAAATTTAAAGAGTTCTGTTATTGTCAAGTTTTAATTAATTTGTTAACATAGTTCTTTGAATAGAGGTGTTTTTAAAGCATGACTTAGCAGGCTAAGTATTTTATAATAATACCTAGAATGGGAAATTGAAGTTGCATTTGGAGAAAAAAGGGGGACACTTCCCTTTTTTTTCCATTCTGGGTTTACAAGTAGAGAAAAGGTGTTTTAGGAAAAACCTTGAAAATACTTGGGATGACAAAGAATAAATGAGAGAAGTTTAAAACAGAAAAAAAAATCTCTTGGAAAATTTAAAAGTATACAAAACAATTTAAAAATGAGCTCAGAGATTTTTGTATGTGAAATGGAAGAACATGTTGGAATGTAGATTTCTCTTTGTATAATAAAGGCAGTACACATGTTAATCTGGGAGGGCCAGTTTTTCCACATGTTAAAATCTCAGAAAAATTAATAGTGGAATTCCTTAAACAAAGGGGTTTGGGACACAGAGTATGCAAAAAATTCTATTGCAATTTTAAAAAAGATATATGACATGCAAATGAATGGTTCTTTTTATAAATGCTGTAGAAAAAACTAGAGCAACATAAAGACAGCCTTTCTGTGGGCCTCAGGCTAACCCGTATGACGACGCCTGTGGAGACGAACCTGGTGCAGGCCCACAGTAAGAAAGGTGTGGCTACAGCACCCTCAAGTTTTCTTTTTAGAATGTCCCATGGTCTAACTGAGTTTTTGCCAGACACTGAGCAGCTGTCAATTCATGGCTGAACTCACAAATGTCTAAAGAGTCACGTGCTGTAAAACTGATTAATGTATGATTGAAACGGCTCACACACTTCACAGGTAGGCAGTGGCTATTAATGGTCTCCGGTCAAAGTAAAGGAATCCCTGTGGATATTCTCATCCAGATGAAAGGCCATCCCACTTTTCCACAGAGCTGAGCTGGGGAAGTGGACCAAAACTTGTCAGGACTTAGATTTTCTCAAAAAGCAGCCTTCGAATACGCTCAAGAACATGAAGAATTCGGTTAAGAGCACAGGAGATTTGACTACAGAAAATGAAAAAGAATATTTTGGTTTGAAAAGGATTTGAGAAGAGTTGTCTCTAGTCAGCGGCCCAATCCTAAATAAATCCTCAATATGGATACAGAGGGATATTGTGTGGAATGGCATCTTAATGGCCCTGCTAGGCTTGCCATGGCCCAGGGCTAAAATACACTATTTGAAAACTAATCCCGTCTTATTTTTATCTCCCCCCTTAAAAAAATTTTTTTTAAAGGTAGATTGAAAAAGCTGAAATAAAACCACAGAAAACTGTTTACCTTCCCATACATTTCATAATCTCATATGAGAATTCTTTCTCATATAATTTAGTCTTTTACGTCAGCATTAATAGATCAGTTTTATAAGCTTTTAAATTTTTTTTCAATTACAGTTGACATTCAATATTATATTAGTTTCAGGTGTACACCCCAGCGATTAGACATTTGTAAAACTTACTAAGTGATCACCCTGATAAGTCTAGTACCCACCTGGCACCATGCACAGTTATTACAATATTGTTGACTCTATTCCCTATGCTGTACTTTACATCCCCATGGCTGTTTTGTAACTGCTAATTTATACTTCTTAATCCCTTCACCTATTTCATTCAGCACCCGAATCCCCCTCCCATCTGGCAACCATCACTTTGTATCTGAGTTTGTTTCTGTTTTGTTTGTTTGCTTGTTTGATTTTATATAAGCTTTAATTATTTGTCCTCCACAGTGTGAGCATGTGCGACGTTTAAAAAACTGTGGAGTGAGATGGAATAGAAGCAGATGGAAGTGAATTAATGTGATCAGCAGTCACAAGTAATACTGAGCTCCCCTGTATTTAAGATGAGGACCGCTGGCTGACCCCCACGTTGGTTCCTCACTGTAGGCTCCATTGATGCTTCTCTCTAGCTCACCCTTCATAAGCAGGGTGTTCACCATGAAGTTTCTAGGGTTAAGTAATCATGCTGTGGCTTCAAAACTGAGTCACACTTATTGGCTAAAACATGGTAGTCATTGTTTTTTTCATTTAATACATGCCTACTATACACCAGGTACCAGGCTCTCAGTGTATATAGAGAAAAGACAGTTCCTGTTTTGAAAGAGCTCACAATCTAATGCATGGTTTACAAGCCGGTGTCACACTATGATTACCCAAGGAGCTAAACAAACAAAAAAAATGAACCAATGCCCAGGCTCAGCACTAGAGGTTCTGATATAATTGGCCTGGAATGGAGAATGGAATGCAGTCAGTATTTTCAGAAAGTTCTTGGCATGATTCCAATGCACAGCCAAGGCTGATAACTCCTGTTTTAATGGGTGAAAGAGATCAGATATTAAGCAAATACAAGTGCATTTTTCTAAATCAGTTGACCTAATCTTTAATAGTGAGCTTGGCTTCCTCCTTCAGAATCCTTCAAGACTCTGCTGCTAGGCCACTGAGCATACATTTGCATTCTCAGCCTTACCAGGTTCTATTACTAGCCAGTTTTTAGAAACTGGGTTTGGATGGTAGGTTGTCAACCCAATTCCAGGTCATTATTTTGTCTGATGCTGTGTTCTTCTAATCTGTCTTGTTCCAGATGTTCCAAGTCCTAACTTCCAGTAACCCAGTTTCCACTTGGGAGTCTGCCTTGCGTCTGGGTTCTTTTGCCCATCGCCTGTAGTCTCTGGCCCACTGATGTTTCTCCGGTAAGAACACCTGCAGCTTGTACTGTCAGTCATTTGTCCTCTAGATCACCTGCCACACCTTAGCAGGTCCCTTTCTTGTCTCCTGTCCGATCTGGCTCACCTAGCCTCCAAATACATACCGGGCCTGATTCAATAAACACAGATACTGCTTGATAAACATCAACTATCAAGAATAGAAGTGCCTTTTATGTCCAACAAGTATACACTAAATATTTTTCAGCTTGTTCTTCTTATAGGCATTTTTAGCTAAAAGATTTCTTGGTAGAGCATGGCACACTTAGTCCATTTTCCAGATCCTCATTCCCAGCAGTATCAGACTTTGTGGCAGTGGCCGAGCTATTTCTGCTGGTGTATTTGTCGACATCAAAGGAAGATCAGTGATCTTAGGTTAACCTCCCTTAGGTCAACCTCAGTGGCTTAGGTTAACTTTAACTGGAATTCAAATTATACTTGAGGTGTCCTGTTAGATGTATTTGAGGTTTGCTGTTACATGATAAGCTTTATTTTGTATCAGAAATTTTAATAATACGTTCCAAAAGATGTTCTTCTGAAATAGCCATCTGACTTTCACGTCCCAAATCTTGAAATTGATAACATGCCTTCCACCGTCTTCTCATCCATTTTAACATAAAATAAATATCTGGGTAAAAAGTAATATATTACTACTTAACAAAATTAATGCATACAGGCAACCTTAGGTTTCATATAAGTTTTTACAAGGAATTATAAAAACTTAATACCCAGCTTTATAGCCTATTCAGCTATGGGAAATATTTTATAAACATCTATCTAGCCCTCATTGCACCATGTTGTAAATTCTGGCTTTTCACTAGATTATAAGCCTAGTATGCATGACGAATGTCACATGACTCTGCTCCTGGTGCCCACAGAGCATCTGAAGAAATACAGTTGCAAGAATAAATGGGCCTGCTGCATAGGGAACAAGTCCAACTGTCTCCTGGGCCTTGGTGCTCCTTCATGGCAAAACATTTTGACTCTGTGCCTCCCAGGATTCTTTTCTAGGCTGTGGTCCAGGGGTTCTGAAGTGGGTTAATCTGGTGCTACTTAGTGTGTTGATGTCTGTGGCTGTTGTTTATAGTTATGTTCTGGGAATGGAATGGTCACAAAAAATGACTTTTGGTGCCTTATTCCTGATCAGTGAAACAAAACTCTAGCCCAGAGCTCAACAGCACATCCTTTTTGGATGCTAAAACTTTCATAGTGAAGACTTTGTGATGTCGTGCGTGGCCACCTGCCATTCTGAGGCTACTGGTGTGAAAATAATAAATCAATTTAAGCTTTCTTCAGTTGATCAGATTTGGATTTACTGCCTAAAGCGTGCTCTTAGTTTACCCATGACTAGATTGAGAGTTTACTCTTACAGTAATTTAAATGTTCTTTTTACAGTGGTAGACTCTGCAGCTGGGTCCTTTTACATGTCCGTTTGCCACCTTATATTTTCTCACAGTTGGCACAGGAAGGGTCTGACTTCTATAGGAACATGTGTGCCGATGTCTTTGTCTGTCACTTTTTACCTGGTATATATGTTCCTAGCATTTCTATGTTTTCTCATAAAATTTTCAGAGAGGACTTATATGAGGTGTGGCACTCTGGCCAGACACACCTACCACACTTTGGCACAAGAAGGTCACCTCTCTCCCACCTGGCTCTAGAGCGTAGTTATAACAATAGTTGAAAGCATATTATGAAGTAATAAAATGAAGGGGACAAATATTTCCTCAAAAGATATATTTGATGTACTTTCCATATAACATAAAGTGATAGCAGAGTTTTCTGTTTACATTCTTTTCTCATCATAAAAATAATACTACATTATTTATCTGCTCTTTATTTCCATCTGAAAATAGGGATAAATTAAAGCGAAAGTGCTTGGACTAGAGTGACTCTAAATTTAAAACAACTGGTTAACATTTTTTAATCCTCTCTCATTTCCAGTACTTTCTTTCATGCAACTTTAATGAACTGAAATATATAGCTTTGAAAAGTGCAGAGGTTACATGACAAAACAAATTATTATGTAACGCTTTGAAACCATTTGCACAGTGAACACTGTTAACATTGTTCCCATAACAAAGGAAAAGACTGTCTTCCCCAATCCAATCATGGCATCTCCTAAACCTGGGAAGTGAGGGCTGCCTGACCTCCACAGATCATTGAGTTATAGTGCTGTTAGTTTAATCCAGGGCTCAGCAAACTATGGCCTGTGGGCTAACAGTGGTTTTCACATTTTCAAACAGTTGTAAAGAATCAAAAGAAGATTAATATTTCAGGACATGTGAAATTATTTAAAATTCAAATGTTATAATGCATATAACAATTTGTATTCTATAATGTATCTAATGTGCACAAGAAAATTGTATTGGAACACAGCCATGCTCACTAGTTTATGTATTGTCAATGGCTGATTCTGTGCCATGGCAGAGTTGAATATTGCAACAAGAACATATGGCCATAGACATAAAAATATTTACTGTCTGGCCCTTCACAGAAAAATTTCGCTGACCTCTGGTTTAACTTAATTTTAAAAATCTTGCTAACCGTTGTTCCAGATTTCCCTATGATTGGAAAAATATTCTTGTGGGACTTTATGGCCATGGTATAACAGAAATAACATCCCAGGAATGTAGGCTTGAAACAGTCAGTCCAGGACCCATAATTGGATCAAGAACATCCCTGTTTTCAAGTAAAAACCAAAATAGCCCTGGACCACTTCAAACCTGGCTCACCCCTGTCCTGAGGCTCCTATGATGTGGTAAATGGTTGTCATGGCCTAAGTCATACTGATCAATTATTCAAACAGCCATATAGGGATAATTTTGAAAACTAGGAAAAGGAGAGAAAGCTAGGTTGAACATTACTTTGATATGTTACACGGATGAGATTAATTATAATGAAAGAACAAAGGCCCACCTGGACGAGTTTCTGCCACAACAGGCCCAGCAAGGTCGGATGGCTTGCCGACACCTGCCTGGTTTATGGCTCGGACGCGGAACACATAGCTGACACCCTCCTGGAGGCCTTGCACCTGGAAGAAACAGGTGTAAATGCAATGGGCATTTTGAGTCACTTAAACAGACATGCTCTTCCTCTGTAATAATGATTTACAGTTGAACACTGAACAACGAAGTTTGAACTGCATGGGTTAATTTATATGCAAATATTTTTCTTTCTTTTAAATAACTTCTTATTGAATTTATTGGGGTGACATTGTTAGATAAAACTATATAGGTTTCAGGTATACAATTCTACAATATATCATCTGTGAGTTGTATTGCGTGTTCACCATATAAAGTCAATTTCTTCCTGTTACCAGTTATCCTCTCTTTACCCGCTTTGACTTCCCTCCACCCGCTTTCCCTCTGGTAATCACCAAACTGCTGTCTGTGTCTCTGAGGGTTTTTGTTTGTTTATTTGTTTTGCTTAATCCCTTCACTTTTTTCACCCAGCCCCTCGATCCCCCTCCCCTCTGACTGCTGACACTCTGTTTTCTGTATCTGTGAGTTCATTTCTATTTTGTTTGTTTATTTTGCTCATTAGATTCCACATGTAAGTAAAATCATATGGTATTTGTCTTTCTTTGGCTTATTTCACACAGCATAACACTCTCTAGGTCCATCCAGGCTGTCACAAAAGGTAAGATTTCCCTCTTTTTTACAGCTGAGTAGTATTCCATTGTGTAAATGTACCCCTGCTTTTTTATCCACTCATCTATTGATGGGCACTTGGGTTGCTTCCAAATCTTGGCTATTGTAAATAACACTACAATGAATGTAGGGGTGTGTATATTCTTTTGAATTAGTGTTTTGGGTTTCTTTGGATATATTCCTAGAAATGGAATCACTGGGTCATAAGGCAGTTCTATTTTAATTTTTTGAGGAAACTCCATACTGTTTTCCACAATAGTTGCATCAGTCTGCATTACCACCAACAGTGCATGAAGGTTCTCTTTCCTCCACATCCTTGCTAACACTTGTTGTTGGTTGATTTATTGATAATAGCCCTCATGACAGGTGTGAGGTGATGTCTTATTGTGGTTTAATTTGCATTTATCTGATGACTAGTTACATTGAGCATCTTTTCAAATGCCTATTGGCCATCTGTAGTTCCTCTCTGGAGACTGCCTAGTCAGAACCTCTGCCTGTTTTTAACTGGACTGTTTGTTTTTTTGGTGTTGAGTTTTATGAGTTCTTTATAAATTTTGGATGTTAATCCCTTATCAGATGTATCATTGGCAAATATGTTCTCCCATTCAGTGGGTTGTCTTTTTATTTTGTTGAGGGTTTCCTTTGCTGTGTAAAAACTTTTTCCTTTGATGTAGTCCCATTTGTTTATTTTTTCTTTGTTTCCTATGCCCGAGGAAATACCAGAAATATTACTGGTATTACTGATGTCAGTTTACGGCCTATGTTTTCTTTTAGAATTTTTATGGTTTTGGGTCTTACATTTAGGTCTTTAATCCATTTTGAGTTTATTCTTGTGCGTGGTATAAGAAGGTGGTCTAGTTTCATTTTTTTGCACATCTGTCCAATTTTCTCAATACCATTTTTTGAATAGGCTGTCTTTATCCCAGTGTATGTTCTTGCCTCCTTTCTCAAATATTAATTGACCATAAAGGTGTGGGTTTATTTCTGGGTTCTTTATTCTGATCCATTGATCTATATACCTGTTCTTGTGTGAATACCATGCTGTTTTGGTTACTATGGCCTTATAGTATAGTTTAATACCACATAGTATGATTCCTCCAACTTTTTTCTTCTTTCTCAAGATTGCTGAGGCTATTTGGGGTCTTCTGTGGTTAAATACACACAGAGGTGTGGTATATTAAATTTTTAGGTTTTTAATATAATTCTTTAATTGTATTCTGTTTATGATAATGGAATGTTACTATGGGGTGATAACTTTCACTGCAGCTAATAGAGTTTTGAAGTAAATTTTGGTCTTTAAATGAACTTGACTCTAGGTACTGACTAAATACACAGACTTTGATGTATTTAATTTTTTTGTTTAGAAACAATGCCAGGCAAGTGTGAATTTACAGAAAGGAACATACACATTTCCTTGTTGTGATAAAAATAGACCAGTTTCCAGGTGCCTCCTACATTTGCACCTGTCACTTAGGTACTATGTGGCCGTGAGTCAGATTTTGCATCATGACACAGGAGGTGAATCCACATCCTAGTGTCTAGTCACTGGGGTGACAATAACATCCTTCCACTCTTCCATTGCCGCAGCGACAATGACTGCTGGGCTTAAAGCAGTAGAGAAGCACAGTCTATGCACATCAATATTTCTTAGATTTTTTTCCTCCCTTGTAATTTCCAAAGGAATTGCATTCCCTTGCCTTCTCCATCCATGTCATCCACCCTTCGATATTCACTCCCTTCTCACTATAGTCTCACCAGGCTGTGATTAATTAGCAATATAAGAGGAAAACAGTGAGCTCTGTTTGGTTCAATCCTTTTGGTTGAAAGCAATGCATCTTTAACTCTCTCTCTGGGAAGCCCTAGACACTTGGTGCTGAAGTGAACATGGGTGCTTCCAGGAGAAACCATGCGTTCCAGCTGCAACTGTGCTGAAGTTCCTCCACTGATGGAGCTATGTCTCCCATCCTCACTTATGTTTGCCAGACCAAACTTTTTAACATGTACACTCGTTTGTCCATTTCAGACTTGAAATTTTTCTGAATGTAAGACATCTGGAAGAGAGAATCTATATCAAATGTGTATAGGGATTGTAGGATATCTTTGTTTTCCTGCTTTGTTCCTTTACAGTTTGAATTATTCACCAGGAGAATGTGTCAGTTTTATAATCAGAAAAATCAATAATTGTATTTTCACTATGAAAACTGGCTAAACTCTAAGATAATTTCCTTACTGAAAGTTCACCTTTGGGCACACTCCACCTCAGTCTCTTTCTTCACTCTCCCCCAAATTTGCCTTTCCTTTTTGTATTTTTTTTTTAATGAGTGACATTAACTTTTCTTTGATATGTTTTAACTCTATTTTTTTCTGCCCATTTTTTGGTGGCTCTTGGTCCTTTTTGTTTGGCTTCTCACTCTTGCTTTGCTTCACCCCGGTCAGAAAGCCTGTGCTGTGACAGACTGATTTAGAGAACATCTGGCCATAAACAGTCACCACCACCATCCACGGTGGGTCTGTCCTTTATTTAACACTGGCCTTTGGGGGTTGCATCTAGAGGCCTCCTGACTCATCTGAACAATTAAGCAGCATCTTAGGGTCCAGACTTTCCTTGACCTTCACTTGTCCCCATGAAATGAGACCTTCTTTATCTCCTCAAGGTTTTGTAAGGGGTAGAGAGCTCATTGGCATATGCTAAATTGAGTTAATGGCATATTTGGTTTAAGGGTCATTTCTCCTGGACAATATATTTATATTTTTTATGGGGACTGTAAATACCTTAACTCCAGAGTGTAGCTGACAGATGGTATAAACATTAGTCCATAGTGGCAGGTTGGTGGGAGAGACCATTTAGACCACGTATGCTTTGAATGTCTTCCAAGGCCCACCCTCTAGGCAGTAAGTAGCCTATTGTGCTAACAGATGGGGCCGCACACTGAATGCAGTGTTCAGCTTTCTGTATGTCTGGTCAAGCCACACTGGATTCTGGGTAACAAAAACTAGAATCACACTGCCCCAGTTTCTGAGGCCCTACTGTGGATTCAGGTTCTCTGGTTCTGCTGACAATAAAAGAAAACATTTTTTTTTGAGATTTCCATTTGGTATAAGGGAGAGAATCAGTGGCTTCAGCAGAACAGTCTTTGGTAGATAAGGTTAGAAAATGGTTCAATCTGAACACTCTAGAGGAATCTGGAAGGCAATGACACAGGTAAGGGTGAGGATAAGGTCAAGAGTTGACTGATACCATCCCACTGGCCTCTAAGAGCTCACATGAGCACAAGCGTGAGGGCGCAGCTTAGGTAAGACAGGGCAAGACTCAAAAGAATCAGCAGCTAAAGGCTTGCTGGCACGAGTCCTATAATAATAGGTCCTCAAATAAAAAACCACCTTCAAAAAAAAGTTAGAGGTCGCAACAAGGTGACCTTTGAGGAATGGTAAGCAAAAATGGCATAAGGCTGTGAGTAACAAAAACATGAAGTAGGTAAGTGGAGGCCAGAAGGGAAAGACAAGATAGAAAGGAACTTGTGCATATTTTCCAAAGTTAGGCTACGGAATTCAGGTTAAATATAATCAAATTATTTTAAGCATCAGAAAGATCCCCAAACCCCAACCACTGACAAGTGAAATCTTACCAAGAGCCCAACGTATGACCCAGACAGAAGCAGAGATGTTGCTTTACCTTGCTAACTAAAAGTTGGTACCATTAGAAGAGCCTTTTCTCTTTTTAAACAGGTTTCTCAAACTATGAGCATCCCCTTACCCTTAGGTATTTGTTTTTAATAGCCGCCACATTGAGTCCTCGCCACTGGTCATCTTTGGCTTTGGCCTCCTTCATGTCCACAAAGTAACCAGTGACCGGAGTCCGTCCAGAGTGGATTGGAGGCTTCCACTGCAGAACCAGGGAGGTCTTCCTGACTTCGCTGTACTTGAGACTGTGTGGTGGTCCTGAAACAGACAGAGAGACCACTGCATAAAAATCATAATGTAGGTTGAAAAAACTCAAATATGTGTAAATCTAGAACCACAGTTAAAGTTTTACAGATGAATCTGATGTTGGTGTTCTTTTTTTTTTTTTCTAATCTACCATTTCCATGGAAGTAGGTATTTTGTAGTCATTTCATATGAAGTTTCCTCAACAGCTCTACACCAACCCATTACAACTCTTTATGGGCAGCAGGTGGAAGGTCGGTTCACGACGCTCCTCAGAGGCTGGATGAAAGTTTCCTTCAGGATGTCCTCAGCCTTATGCTCCTCACCTTTTATCAGAACAGTTTAACTTGGTTAAAGATTCAGTTTCAGGCTACTTTTGGATAATAATCTGAAAATTCTCCCAAATCTCCAATTAGCATGCAGAAAGCAACTCTGTTTGATGGCATATAATAGTAATATTTCTTACAAAGGAAAAAAGAATATATTGCAAAATATCTCCCCACTGGAAGGAAATTTTTCCTATAAAGCATATAATCCCACATAGGGGTAAAAAGAAACTATAGTTATGGTTTATGGTTTACAAAGACCTTTCAATCCTGTGGGCCCTGAATCTGTGCCAAACACTGCCAGGTAGTTTGCACTCATTTATCTCATTTATTCTCCAGAAAACAGAACGGTCAGAGAAGCCAAGTAACTAGATCAGCCTGTTAAGAAAGAAAGCCAGAATGTTCTCCCTGCATGTATGTTCTTTGCACGCCGGGAGAGTCCAAACTACTAAGTGATTTATCTTTGCATGACCACCAGCTGCTATGCAGGTGATACATTTATTTATTTTCCTTAAAAAAAAATTAACAACTGATTTCTGACCAGCCAATCAAAATGACCTGAACTGACTCATAGTGGCCTGAAGGCCAACTGTAAGCACAGACTGTATCATGCTATGCTTGGCGTTTTGCAATCGATAGTTCAATATTTGTTGGTCATTTTACCTTGGCTTAAGAGTCACAAGTATGTGTCATCCTTGTCCTCTGATGACATCTTGTGTGGAAATAGGTTTAAATAATAACACCAATAGTTTACACTGGATGTGACATGTTCTGTTTTGCCAAGGGCTTCTATGATCATTTTCTTGTGTCATCCTCAGAACTCAGTGAGGTGGCCAGACAGGTAGCGCCACCTCTGCTCAGTGAGAAGGAACATGATTCTGCTGCTTCCTAATCCCTCTTGTCTAGGAGTAAGAAGGCCTAGTTTCCAATCCTAACTGCCACTTTCTACCTGAGTGACCTTCCGGGTATCATTTAACCCAAGTCTTAGTTTCTTCATCTGCAAAACAAAGGAACGACAAAACATTCTCAATGCTGTCTTCTGGAAGAGCTTTCTTGAGTTATGGCTTGCCCCACGCCACTCAGTAAGTCCAGGGTGGATCTGAGAAACAAGACGTCATGGGCGAGAGGACTGTCCCTTTCATTTCTCCTCTGAATTCAGAGCTCTCACCCGGCAACCTCTTTTGCAAACTGTGTCTTTCCATCAAAATGTTTTCCACAGGTCTGCGCAGAATTTCTTAGTCTCTAGTCACTCCCATTTTAACTCTATTCAGGAATTGCAAGAATTTAAAAACAAATCCACTTTCGTGTAGGTGACAAAGAACTGAACAAATATCAACTGGATTGAAGGAGGTGCAAAGAAAGGCATGTATTTGCCTCTTGTATTTACTGAAGTTGAATAAACACTTCAACTTCTTTTAAGTTTATCTTGTAATTGTTTTATTCACACTATATAAGAAGTGATGCAGATGGACATTCACTAATTAAAGGCCAAATGACAGTTCTCCGAGGGCACTAGTTTTCAAATACAGGAAGTGGGTGGCACTGGGGCAGGCCTGGGCCTACCCAGTGTGCCCAGTGTGGCCTGGTGTCCTAATGAGGTTGATGCTGGTGTCATAACAGTTGCTATACATTGAATATTAAACCCAGGTGGGAGTATTTAGTTATCCTGTGACACTAAAGTATTTGGGTCTCTGAAGTTAGTACTATTTAAAGCAAAAGAAAACCATCCACCAAATACATTAATGTTGCAACTCTGAATCTTAAAAGTTTAGTAAATTTGTTTGTATTCAATTTTTAAATATGTTCAGTGCTGTAGCTGTGTGAGAGTTAAAAGATAGGTAAATGTTGTTGCCTTCTCCCATTTTCTTCCCAGCCCCAGCCAACTACCCCCTATGACAACCTCCAAAGGACAAGATTTCCAGTCTGGTTCCAGGGTCTTTATTGTGATGCAGAGTTGGGAAACAGTGGAGAGAGAGAGGGAGGGAGGGAGGGAGGGAGGGAGAGAGAGAGACAGAGACAGAGAGAGAGAGAGACAGAGAGAGACACAGAGAGAGAGAGACAGAGAGAGAGAGACAGAGAGAGAGACAGAGTGGGAGAGAGAGATCTGGAGAAGTAATAAGTGGGGACTTAAGTCCTAGACGTTCACAGTGCCTGATGCCAGGAAGAGAGATTTTGGTTGACAAACGAGAGGCTCCTGAACAGTGAGGAATGCATGAGAACTAAGAATACAGAAGAAGTTTTTGGTGAATTTTGCTGTGTCGTATGAATTGGATTCCCTTTTATGGCCTTTCAGAAGCACAAGCAAAAACTGGAATTCCTTTTAAATGATCATCGGCACTGCAAGTGCATGCTTCTGTCAACCCGCCTCTATGCAGAGGCTGACCTGGGGGCTGTAGGATTTATTTGAAATACAAGCATAAGAAATTTGTACTCAGTTTTATATTAGTACCTATTATTTAACAGCATTGTAAAAATATGTTACATAAATATGAAGGACCAAGAGAATTCATTTCCCTTATAACTCATCTATATAGGACTTAAATTTAGCTCCAAGCTGTAGGTCCTGTTGGAGGAAAACTGAGTGTCAGCGCTGAGGCACGGTCTTCACGGTTTACCTGGAACAGCAATGGTCCACTCTTCACATTTGAAGCACTCGCTCACTGCGGAGGGCGCTCCCAGCCCAGCCATGTTCATGGCTGCCACTTGGAACTGATACACTGTGTTTTCTTTCAAGTTGCTAATCTGCAACATGAGCAACATCACAGAGAGTGAATGTTTCAGGTCTGTTTTTTCTAATTGTTCACCATATTATTTATTTGCCTCCTACTATGGCAAATAAATAATATGTCCTAGAGCAGGACATACTTAGAATGACCCTCAGTGAGTCATACCTTTTTGTAATCTCTTCTTGAGTGTGGGTGAAACATGCGACCTGCTTCTAGCGAATATGGCAAGGGTATTGGAATATCAGTCCTGAGGTTATGATACATCATATGACAAAGGAGGAAGGGTATTTCAGATGTATTGAGTTGACCAAAAAGTCCATATGTGTTTTTCCATAAAATCAAAGACACATTTTTCATTTTCACCCATAACTATTGATTTGGACATTTTCAGTATGTCAGCTATCTCCCATGTGGTATAATGTTGATTGTTTTTAATCAATGTCTTGATTTGATTGCTATCAACTTCAACTGGTCTACTTGACCATGGAGCATTATTCAGCAAAAAATCACCAGCTCAAAACTTGGCAAACCACTTTTGACATATTCGATCAGTCACAGCACCTTCTCCATACACTGCACTAACCTTTGCATTTGTTTTGCGTTTCAGTTGCATTTTTACCTTTCTTGAAATAAAGCATATTATGCTAAAAACATTGCATATTTTCTTCCATCTTCAATATTAAAATGGCTACACAAAAATTCACCAATTTTCATAAGGGTTTTTAAATGCATGTTGATATGACAGCTGTCACAATACAACCTAACAAAATTGTTTTGAATGAAGTTAAAGACAACTAAGGACTACTACAGCCATCTTACAGAAAATACCAAACAAACCTTTTGGCCAACCCAATAATTAAGGTCCCTAATTAGTTAATTTTGAGTTAGTCAAAGGGAGCTAGATTATCCTTGTGGGGCCTGACTATGATATTGTAATTCATAATAAAAATATATATATTTGGTCTTTGTCACCATTCCTAGCACATACCTCCTAAAACCTTTGGTATTTGACTAAGTGATACAAGCATAAAAGTTCTTTTGTTGTATTAATAAAGTGACTTTGGGGAAGCCCCTAGGTAGTGTAAGTATTTGGGCTGGTTGCTAGGGAAACCAAACAAGTGATTAGAGGGTTGGAATTTTCAGCAGCACCACTGGGATCTCCCTGTGGTGGCCCAGGGAGGGTGGGGGACGGGGAGGGACCAGAGATTGAGTTAGCGAATGATTTCTTCACTCCTGCCTATGTAATGAAGTCTCCATAAAAAACCCAAAAAGGGTTCAGAGAGCTTCCATGTTGGTGCTGGGAGACTGGCACTCTGGAGAAGGCATGAAAGCTCACTGTCCCATTCCGTGTACCTTGCCCTATGCATCTTTTCCATCTGGCTGTTCCTGAGCTGTATCCTTTTATAAAAAACCTGGTAGTCTAGTAAGTAACAACCTGGACTTAGCCCTGGCATCTCGAATGGGAAAAGGGGCACCCTCATGGGATCAAACCCTTAACCTATGGGATCTGATTCTACCTCCAGGTAGATACTGTCAGAACAGAGTTAAGTTGTAGGACACCCACCTGTTGTGAGTGAAGTGTTGTGTGTGATAGCAGAGTAAGAATAAAGGAGAAACACACAGGAAACAGTGAATTTTTCAAAAGGACTGACTTCATCAGATAGAAACTCCTAAAATAGGGTCTGGAAACTTCCTGAAAAAAAAACTGTCTCAATGGCCTTGAAGAAACAACCCGTTTTGAGAACTGCTTAGCCTCTTGCACTGGGAGAAGGGCAGCCTCAGACCCACCGTGGCAAGGAACTCAGTTCTGCCAACAACCTGAATGAGCTTGGGGTTGGAGCTCAAGAGGAGAATGCAGCCCAGCTGACTCCTAGATTGCAGCCTTGTGAGACCCTGAGCAGCGGACCCAGCTAAGAGGGCCTAACTCCTGACTTGTGGAAACTGTGATCTAACAAACAAGGGTTATTGGAAGCCACACGGTTTGTGGTAATTTGTTATACAGCAGTAGAAAACTAATGCATGTACAGATGAAAATGAAATGAATTCTAGGCTAGAAATCAAAACATTCAAATCTTGTAATGTTTCTGCTCTTTAGTGAATGATCTAATGTTTTCTATATTTCTCAGTAGGAATTGGGTTGTTGTGAGGGTAAATGTAGGTAATAAAATAATAAATGTGAGCACACCTGCAAAATAGAAATGATGGAATGTGTTAGTGTGAAAAAACCCATGGGCTATAAACAGTCCTTTAAATTAAAAAGGCTTAATAAATGGAGGTTCTGATGGAAACAGCTGAGTTGACAAAGCTTACCTATTGCATTATTTAAGCCAAGACAAATATATCTCCATGAGCCAGTCTAGATCCCATTTGCTCATGAAGTCATAAGTACACCCACAAGTGGGCTTGTCTTACCAGTTAGTTAGGGTATAAGTAGGCTTAACGGCTATGTGTTATGGTAACAGAATGACATAAACACTCTTTTTGGTTAAATACAAACACACACACACATTCCCTTTAAGAAGAAAAATTATTTTGAATTATGGGAAAACCATGATGTAGAAAACTTGAATCTAAAAATACTTTATTTAGAGGTTTGAGGGTTGCTCTGGGGCCCGATTACTGTGGCCAACCATTCCAGTGTTCCTGGGAGTACAGGGTCCCAAGGACATAGGACATTTTGTGTTAAAACTGGGAGAGTCCCAAACTGAAAAGTTGGTACAGTGATATACAAAATTAATTTATAAAAATTAGTTATACTTCTCTATTCTGGCAACAACAAAATGATATGCCATTTAAGATAACACTGAAAATACATTGTATCTATAGATAAATAAAAAATAATGAGCAAGGTTTCTATAGAGAATTATAAAACTTTATTGGGACTTTAAGGAAGACAAAAATGAATGGAGGGAAATGTGTTCATGAGTTAGAAGACTCACTATTCTAAAGATGTCAGTTATTCCTCAATTTATTTATAGATTCAGTGTATTCCCCATCAGAATTCTATTATGTTTTCATCTTTAATTTTGTTTATTGTTGTGTTTTCTTTTGCTTGTCTCTTTTTCTTTTTGGTAAAATTTGGTAACCTAATTCTACATTTTATATCAAAGTGTAAAGGGCTAAGGCTAGCCCTGTTGAGGAAAAATAAGCAGGTAGGATTCGATCTGCCAGTTATCAAATATATAGTAAAGCTATAATAATTAAGTGAATGTAACACTGGGCTAGTGGTAGAAAAATAGACCAATGGAACAGAATAGACAGCAGAATGAGTGGGACAAAATAGAGGAACAGACACATGCATATAAGGAAAATTGATATATGATACAGATAGCCTAGCAGAATTGTGAGAAAGGACAAACTTTTCAATATACGATGCTGGGACAACTGAATATCCGCATAGGCGGGAAAATGAATTTTGACCCTTCCTTCACATCACACACAACGTTTATAGGTGAATTAATGATTTAAATGGCAAGCTGTAAAGCTTTTAGAATATAATCTAATACAACATCTCTATGACCCTGGAAAAGAGAAGGCCTTTCCCCTTCCTCTTCCTTCCTCCTCCCTCCCTTCCATCTTTCTGTCTTTCTTTTAAATAATGATATTATTGTCCAGATGTAAGGACATATGAGATCATCTCACAGAGGAGGAAGATGACACCTTGAGGTTAAGTAACTGGCCCCAGTCACAAAGCTAGGACCAGGACTTTCAGGATCCCTGAACCAGAGGGCATTTCTTTAAAAAAAAGAAAAGGAAAGGAAAGGCACAGAAATCATTAATGACAAAGCAGATGCTGGCCAACCTGACTACAATAAATTTTTTTAATCCACACCTGAGGATATGTTTTTATTGAACTTAAAGAGGGAAGAAGGGAGACAGAGAGAAAGAGAGACATCGATCGGTTGCCCCTGTACATTTCCCGGGCTAGGAGTCAAAGCCACGGCCTAGATACGTGCACTGACCAGGAGTCAGGCCTGCAGCCTCTCGGTGTATGGGGCAATGCTCCAGCCAATGGCGCCACCAAGCCAGGGCTGACTACAACAAATTCGACATTAAAATTAGTGTAGTTTACCATAAGGAAAGGAAAAGACTAGCCACTGAGTGAAAGAAGATATACGTACTTACCTAACTAACAAGAATTTATACTCAAAATAGAAAAAGAACATCACAAGTCTATCACAAAGCTCATTTGGAAAGTGGGCAAAAACCTTGAACAGCCATGTTAGAAAAGAAGATTTCAAACTGCACTAAATACAGAGGAAAAGACGTTCACACTCATTTGACACCCAGATTGTCAAAACTGTGTTGAAAATGTGTAAGTATACCAAGTGCTGGAAGGATGTAAAACAATGGTAATTCTTGTATTCTAGAAAAACAGCAGAGAATGATCTAGTAAAGTTGAAGGTAAAGAAGACTCTCCACCCCGGCAATTCTACTTTTAGGTAGCAGCCTAAGACACTACTGTACATCTGCACCAGGAGGCACTGTGGGTTGGGTTCGAGACCACTGCAATAAAGCAAGTATCACAATAAAGCAAGTTGAAATCATTCGGCTGGTGGAGGGTCTTGCCTTCAATATGTAAGAAAATACAACATATCTGTGAAGTGCAGTAAAGTGGCACAACAAACTAAAGTATACCTGTACAAAAATAGTCATAGCTACAATATTTACTATAACCAAAAATGCCCAAATGCCCAAATGTCAGTTAGTAATTGAATGGAAAAGTATATTGTGAGATGGTCATGTAACGGAGTACCACACAGTAGTGAAGTCATAGGTACGCACACCAGTGTGGAAGAATCGTCAAACACGATTTTGTTTTATGTATTCTCAGTATGTGTGTGGTCATAAATTTTAAACGCTAAGTGAAAGGAGTGTAGCTTTGAGTTGCGGAAAGCACAGTTCCCAAGGCCTGGCCCTGCTCTCGCCCTCGAGGCATAGGGCTCTGTGAGTGTTATGGAATGGCAGCAACTGTGGGTCCCCTCAGGGGCTGTGCTGTGAGGTGGGCTGAGAAGGGAAGCCACTGTGATGAGGGACACTTCACAGGTGGCAAGCTGAGTCTGGCCAGGAAGCCCATTTCCCTTTATTCTTTGTGATTTGGACATTGAAAGTTAAAAACCCAGAGTCACTGGCTTCTGAGACTCTTAAACCTAGTGGCATATTTGTTACAAATATTTTGTAAGTTAATTTTTGTGAGAATTACTAGTTTTCACAGTAAGTATACATTTCATAGTAAACATTCTAAGAAATTATATTTATGTGCATGAATCAGAAAATATACATGCTCCCTGGTCAGCAAAACTACTTGTATTTATCTTCATACATTTTTTACAAATGTCATGTGATCGCAGGCAGTGGACACTGGAAAAATGACATGAATCATTACAAGGTTCTGGGCATGTGCATGCATGTGTATGTGTGTGCATGTATGTCATCATACAACATTCCACACTACAGAAGTCCCACGCTTACCTTATATGCCTCCTCACTGACAGCTTTGATGTTGGCTTCTCTCCATCGTCCTGGTACCCCATCAATTACCTCACGATAGTTCACATAATAACCAGTAATTTCAGCCCCACCACTCTTAGCTGGTTGCTTCCATCCAAGAACCATGGAGTCACGAAAACTTTCAAGACAAGTGATCTCACAGGGTGGAGATGGTGGCGCTGTTGCAATATGAACAGTTGTGAGTAGACAGAAGTGCATCTGTGATTGTCTGCACCTCAAACCTGTTTCACTGGTGCCATGCACTAGGGCACTAGAGGGCACTTGTGGGATAAAACTAAAACATGGCACAGATCAGTAACTTGGCATCTGACTTGGCATATGGGGAAAAATTGGCACGTGGCAAAAGGACACTGCAATTATTATTCTAAAGATAAAAAGAACCTGCCCCCAACCTGAGAAATAAGTTTTAAAATACTGAAAGCAAAATGGTCCAATATCCTGTGAAATGATTCTGTTCCCCTTAAAAAAGAATATTTTCCACAAGGTATATATTTTTGTTTCTTTATTCCATTTTGTTTTTAATTGATCCTTAAGGAAAATGGAATGTGTAAATCAATTTCTGCCTCAATTCACTTACTGAGAATTTCCATGAATTTCCAAAGAGTTAGCATTTAACCTTTCAGGCACAGGTACCCTGGTGAGACCTTATAACTACATAGGTTCTTGGTATATAGCGCGTTTTGTCTCATTACCTTTAACCTAATGTAGGAATATTATTCATATAGCACAAAACACTGTATCGCTGTCTCTGTGTTTGTTAGTGCCTGGCCAGAAGAATATTTGGAGGATGTTTTAGAAATCTTCATCTATGTGGCTTTGCTGATCAACTTTTCACTCAACTACTAAAGTTAATAGCTTTTGATAAAGAAAGAGAGGGTGGGGTGGTAAAAAGAAATCTAGCTAGATATGCAATAACATTAAAAAGGATTTTAAAATATTTATTTGGACCATTGAAGATAAAGATACTATCTTATTACTATTCAAAAGATTCTCAGAACAGTAACTATTTTAGAAATAAAATATATATTTTTCTCTCTCCCTACTCCCAACCTCCTTCATTCCTTACATTTAAAAAAAGTGCTATTGTGCTCTCTCTCTCTCTCTCTCTTTCCCTATTTCAGAGCAACGTTGAATAAGAATGTCCCATCTTATACTGAATTGAAGGGACAAATAAAAGCGTCAAAAAAATAGAGGCTGTGACAGAAGTTGGAGGTGGGTAGAAATAGGAGACAGATGAGAGGCGCATTTTAATTTATCATAATATGCTTATTATTTCATTTTTCTTTGATAAAATACATTGTCTCCTAAAATATATGTTACAAATACCAAATATCTTAATCAGAAAATTCTTAACTTCTGATAAATAGTCTTAAATCAGTACTGGGAATGTGGACAATATATCATAGGATATAGCTATATGTGACTATAGTACCCTGTTAAACTTTTCATGGAAACTCAGAGGATGATGTTACTTATAATTATTTGAGTTAAATGTGAAGGGTAATTTGAAAATGTGAGGATGAACCACAGAAGTTAATAACTATGATCCTTTAAAAATTCACTTTTTTGTGAAATATTTTTCCTGTACATGTACTAAATACGAATATCGCCAAGATCCTCACATGAGCTACGAGGATCAAATCCTTCCTGCTCTCTCTTCGCAAAATGAGGCCAGAGGTGCATCTGCCTCAGAAATCTAAAAGGACTCTATAACCAAATTATTTAAATACGCTATTATCACTAATCACAATGAGTTATGTATAAAAGCCAAACCCATATAACTTTATAAAAGTATTGCAAGTGAATAGTTGAAAACATAAAATTAGGAATAAACACTGATGAAAGTGAACACGGATGGAGGAGTGTGATCGGGACAATGAGAGGTGACGATGCTGATGGAGACAGATGGAACAATTTCACTCTTTGAACTCTCACCTCTATCCTTCTTCTTTTTCAGGGCGTCAGACTTACTTTTTCCCTTAAGGGCTGCTTTCTGTGGTGATGGGGCAAGCTCTTCCTGAACTGTTTCACTTACTTTACTCAATCCTGTTTGGCCCAGCTTGTGAGAGCTACTGGGTAGTGAAGGTTTGCTAAGTTTGCTACCGAGTAAAGCATCTTTCTGAAAGGCTGGCTGGGAGGTTTCATGCATGCCTCCCCTGGAGTCTGTTAGTCCAGCAGGTGCACCACTCAGTTCAGGCCACACATCTGGAGACACTCCTCCCCCTACAATCGCCAGATAACAACAGAAACTTTAAGCCCAGACATACTGTATATGCTCTTATGTGACAGAACAAAGAGAAAACATAGGGCCACGGACAGAACAAAAACAATCTTGGTTTAATGGAAATCATTTGGATTTGCAAGAAATATGGAGAGCATATGTTTCACATAATTTGCACCAAGGAAATATTTCAACTTCTCCATATTCTGGAAAAAGAAGAATTGAGAACATAAAACTACACATAGGACAGGAACTATTTTGATTCATAGAACTCAAGCGTACACAAGAGAAAGCAAATCTCAGACATTTCTTGAAAGCTATAAGCCCTATTATTCCACGGAATGGGGGCTGTGGGAAAGGACCATAAAGTACAAAGACACATAACATTAAGGATCCTGATTTCATAAACAATTATGCAACATTATTGAAATATCAATGGGGTGTACTTCCCAATCTCAAAGTAACATAGTAACATGTTCACTATGGTCTATAGTGTAAGAAATATTTTCCTTAGGGTATACATTTTTGTTTCTTTATATCATTTTGTTTTTATTTGATCCTTGAGGAAAATGGAATGTATAAATCAATTTCTGCCTCAATTCACTTATTGAGAATTTCCATGTATTTCCAAAGAGTTAGCATTTAACCTTTCAGGCACAGGTACCCTGGTGAGGCCTTAGAACTATATAGGTTCTTAGTGTATAGTACTTTTTGTCTTATTATCTTTAACTTGATGTGTGAATATTATTCAAGTAGCAAAAAATACTTTATAGCTGTCTCCATGTTTGTTAGTGTCCCACCAGAAAAATAAATGTTAAAAAGTAATATGGGCCCTGGCCAGCGTGGCTCAGTTGGTGGGAGCATCCCCTGTAAACTGACAGGCCACAGGTTCAATTACCAGTCAGGGCACATACCTGGTTGTGGGTTCAGTCCCCAGGTGGGATGCGTATGGGAGGCAACCCATCAATATTTCTTCCTTCGATGTTTCTCTCCATCTCTCTCTCCCTCCCTTCCCTGCTCTCTAAAATTGATAAGCATACCCTCAGGTGAGGATAAAAAAAACCCCAATATGGGATGCTAATTGAAGACAACAAATATGTAATAATCTTTCTCTTTAAGTGTGTTACTATATGACAGATTTTGTTTTGATTGTTCTGAACTTCCTGGGTTCCTTCCTCATGTCATCTAAGATTGGGAGGTACATCATGTACATATATGTAATTTACTTTATTACTGGTTTTATTCTATTGGTTACTTGCACACAGATGAAACATGATTAAGCAAGCACATATGTCTTTGCAGAAATTTTAGAGAAGTTTATATAAAGCATGTTAATGTGCTGTTAGTGAAAACAAGCGAGGCTCTGTTGCAGATGAAATGGCTTTTAGGGACAAGATGGTCTGTGTTACGGGTGATATACCACTTCACGGACTTGGATGGCTCTTTACATTCCCGTGATGAGCACGAAGTTAGAATGGAGTTTCACACAGTGGGAAATATCTGAGGAAACTTGGACTTGTGAAGATGAAAAGGCTACAGATGCACAGAATCTGGGTAAGTGATGAAGATCTGTAAAATGACAGCTATGAAAGGTTAGGTGTCCCCTGGAGCCAGAAAAAATGATCACTTGAGGATGGAATCAATGAGCAACATTAGCAGCTTTAAACAATTTCTGGAGAGGGTGGTACCTCCTTTGTAACTTAGAAAAATTCATTTTTTCCTTACAAAGTTATGCATAAGGAACTTACCAATTGCAGCTTTTACTTCAATCGCTTCTGAATCCTGTGAATATTCACTAAGTCCAGCTGCATTAACTGCTCTGACCCGGAAAATATAACTTTGACCAGTTGCCAACCCATGGCATGTAAATCTGAAAGGAAAGAAAAATTTTAAAAACTTCCTTAGGAGGAAAATTAGAGAAGGTGATTGTCAGCTTAACTGAATGACTGGGCTTTATGAAAATGATTCATCTTTCAAAAGGAAGAAAAAGATGTAGAAAGATGCAGGCAACATTTGTGTTTTGGACAAGTAGGCAGCTAAAGCAATTTTTTAAACTCTGTCAAACAACGAGGAATCCTGGTTTCCCCTAAGTACCTTAACCCTTCCGAGCTTCTTTGTGCTCATCAATAAGATGGGGATAATTATGCCTACTTAATAACTTTTGTGTAAAAATGGTCCATAAGGTATTTAAAGTACCTATCAGAAGACCTGCATAGAGGAGACACTGAAAAAATAATAGGTGGTATTAATAATACTATTAACGGCTATTTCAGGGATGTACTGATGCCACAGGCATAGGCTGCTCCTTGTCACAGCGGCCTAGGCACTGCCTTCCTGCGTGCCAGGGGAGGCACCATCGCCTGAGAAATTACACTGGAATTGATAATAAGGTCAAAATCGACTCCAGAATTACCATTTAGATAAAAAGATCCAATAACAAGGTATGAATTCACGGGCAGTTTTACACAAAACAACTGCACTTTTTAACAGCCATTATGGTTATAAAAAGCTGTTTAATGAATCACTGCAACATTTTAATCCATTCTAAGGACTGTAACCAGAGGAAATAACAGATCTGCTAATGACTCTATTGCAATTAGATGTGAAAATGTTTAATAAAGGCAGCCATAGTCTAGATTAATCCTAAATTTAGGCCAACCCTTACATCAGCTCAGTTCAGCGAATATTGATTGAGCACTTCAGGGTTCCAGACACGAAGCCGGGTATCGTGGATACGACGATGAATGAAATATGGTGCCCATCCTCGGGAAGCTCCGATCGTTTGTGGAAAGGCGGACTTTGCCTACCCTCTGTGAATGTTTCTAAACAGTTCCAGGAAAATGTTGGAAACTCACAGTAAAAGTGAAATGAGCAAACAAGCTAAATGAGTCTTTTGTAAAACACATTGCCTTCTCTCATTAAATTGGTTTGTCTCTATTCTCTAATGCTCCATAAAAGGTGTCCTTGGACTTAGAAGTGGTCAAAGAAGGTGCTGCCTAACACGCCTGCTTGACGGTGTCGACTGTGGAATTCTCCTCTCAGATTGGTCCTATGTCAAAGGAGATCCAGATTTGGGGAGCAGGCCAGAACTCATCAGCAGCTTGCAAAGCTGGTTGATAAAATATTTGAAAGCAAGAAAAACAACCATCCTCATATCAGAAACAAAGAAGTGGTAAAGTGTTCTGAGTGTCCTTGATTTGGTGTTATTTATGTCTCCTTAGTGTAACCACGCTGATGTTCAGGGTCGGTAAAACGTTGATACTTTTTCTCTGTTCATTTAAAATGCCTGGGTCATTTACGTTAGTTAGAGCCTATTAAATCCTTGGAATTTAGTATGACTTTGCACATGAAAGATCAGAATAGAGGGAAAAGAACCAGAAAAGAGCTATAAAATGAACTCTTATCATAGTTGGCACTAAGTATTTCTAGGTGTTTAATGTAACAAGTAAGCCTTTTTTCGAAATGTATTGGAGTAGAAGTGTTCAATTTTAAATTGATTTGGATATTTAAAGTTCAAAGTTTTTAAAAAAAATCTCCCTCCATTGGATGTTTGTGCTGCGCTATGGGTCCGTGGCCGTGTTTCCTCTTTGCAGCGTCTGTGGCTCTAGAGTCAACGTTCCCCCTGCCCCACCCCCAGCCAGCACACACACAGCGCAGTTACCGGGGGCCCTTCACTGGGTTGTTGTTGCAGGGTTCCCATTTGCCAGAGCCGACAACGCTAGACTCTATGTAGTAGCCAACCAGCTCTTTAGCATCTTTGGATTCCTCCCATGTAACTACCACCGATGTGTCTGTATTTCTGCTTGGAATGATGTTGCCTGGGGCCTTGGGGATATCTGAGGAAAGAGGAAAATGATGTTCAACTCGGGGTGATTTTAGAAAATTCATTCTTAACACATATGCACACACCCATAAATTTTATTCAAGTAATCATATCAAATATAAGGTTGCTTTATTTTGTAATATATTTGTTAAAACTAATAAATATATTAGATTGGGAGAATAATGATAAATTAAAATACTCAGGAACACACCAGCCCATTCCAGAAAAAAATACATTAGCAATACTGTTAAAACTCCTGGTTTACTCTCATAGCTTGATAATTCATAATAATAAATTTTTAAATTTATTCTTGCTTAGGAATTTCTTCTAGTATTGAAAAAAAATAAGTTTACAGTCGTTCAACCAAACTCTACACATACCAAGCTTGTCCCCAACCACAGTCACTTCCGTTGCCTCTGATGGCTCCCCAACTCCTGCTGAATTAGAACAGCGGACGCGGAAACGGTAGGATTTCCCCTCAGCCAAGTCGAACAGCGCAAAACGGGGAGACTTCACGGGGAGTTCTGTGTTCACCCGCTGCCAGTTTTCTGTTTCTACGTCACACTGCAGCCAGACAGTGAAATCCATTGAAAACACGGCAGGAATAAATGGGAACTCTAGCAGGACATCTCCCGGTGTTACTTACCTGTCAACAGACTATACCCTGTTATTCTCCTTAGACGGGGGCTGTGGGGGATTCCGAGGGTTTGAGGTCCACAGAATTGGGTAAATCAAATACAGCTTTGTATGTTTTGACAAATATGCTACTTTAATACTTCCTTCATTTCCATTTTTAACTAAATAACATTATTGACCTACTTACAAAGGTTCTTTATTTAGAAAATAGTTTGGGATCAGATAGTTTCCTAATTCTTAGAGTAGGTAATTAAATTTAATAGCTATGTTAGCACTTAATTTTCATTACACTGTTATAAACTGTATTACTTTGACTATTATTTAAGGACTCATAACATTATTCAGGCCTGTGCTCAAAAATCACCTCCTCAGAAAGGCCGTCTTGATTGCCATCCCCTGTCTTCAATCAAATACTTCTTTGCTCCTTTCTCATCAGTCTCTATCCCTTACCCCGGCTTACTTTTTCTTCAAAACATTCATCATATAGAAATTAAATTATTTATTTGTCATCTCCTTCGGGAAGTAAATTCCAATGAAATAAATTCAGGACGCTGTCTTGCTCACTGCTATACCCAGAGCCCAGAATTGTATCTGGCACATAGTGGATAATCAAGAGTATTTTTTTCCTGAAATGAATAAACTTTTCTGAATTCTAAATGAATGAATAAAGTTAGTGAAAGATAAAGATATCCTTTTTTTCTTGCCCATGTTATGGAATAAATAATAGGAAAAATTAATTTAAAGAGATTCTATTCTTGGAATTAAAATGATCTAGAGTGATTTTGCAGCCCTTGAATAAAGAATATGGTATATATTTGAGCATTGGCAGAAAATATGGTGAGAAAACTATCAACAGTCTTCAATAATCCTTTTCCCTCCTTCTTCTAACTTTCAATTCTGCCCAGGATCCATAGAAGCAATATTGCTACAGAACTTCTTAGAGTTTTAACAGACTTTTCCAGAAATCCAAACCTTGTAATACACTGATCAGCCATCAAAGAGGATATATTTTGGGGCTTATAAATTTACTGGCACATCACTCAGCATAATCTTCATTGACTTGAAATGAGAGGCAATATGATGTGGTGAAAAGAAGCCAGAGGCATTGATTCTGGTCTAAGCTTTAATAACAAGCTATGTGACCTTGAGAAAGTCATCCAAGGGTTCTTGGTCTCAATTTTATCATCTGTAAAATGAGCAAATTTGACAAGGTAACCTCTAAAATCCTTGCAGTGCCTTTCATGGTAACGTCATTTGTGCGTGGGATGGTAGAGAGGATAAATCCCCCCTAAACAGTTGATCTGGTGACCATTTATCCAGAGGGATAAAATTCTCCCGGACTTTTAATCCTTTAGTTTATGGCTTTAATTCATTTTGACATATTCTCCCCTGGGGAACACATAAGCAATTATCAATCACTTATACTTTCAAAGCAAAAATGGTAACTGCCTTTCACTGTGCTAAGGACTTTATTTGCCATCATAATTCTTCAATCCTCTAAAACAGGGGTGTCAAACTCATTTTCATCAGGGAGCCACATCAGCCTCAAAGGCTTGTTTAAGGCTATTGTGCCTTCAAAGGGCCAAAATAATTTTAGGACTGTATAAATGTAACTACTCCTAACTGTTAAGGAGTTGAAATTACATTCGGCCCTTTGAAGACAGCCACGAGGCTGATGTGGCCTCCAGTGAAAGTGAGTTTGACGCCCCTGCTCTAAACTATGCTCTGAAATAAGTGTTATGGAGATAGCATTGTGTGATTATTCAAAGTTTTCCAGAGAAGAAGACTTAGGGTTTTGGGAGGTTTAAAAGCAGCAATGTGTAATAGTTGGATCTATATCAACCTAAGCCAGACTGCTGGGTTCAAATCTTAGCTTTGCTTCTTGCTGTGTGACCTTGGGCAAATTATCTACCCCATGAATGCCTCAATTTCCTCATCTACAAAATAGGCATAATGAAAATAAAAGTATTTCCCTCTTAGGGTTACTATAAAAATTAAGTGGGTTGACACATGTACAGTGCTTAGGACAATGCCTGGTCCTGGGTACCATTCTCGCTGGTGCAAACAGAGCTATCAGGGGGTGCTGTCCTTGTCTCTGACATGACCAGAGTTTGCTAGGGGAATGGGCGGAAGAGCTTGAGACAAAAGACACCTGAGGAAAAGACCACAGTAGGACAGGGAGTCTGGGAGCACTGGAGACCGATTCATGCAATTCCCTTGCTAATAAACCCCTCAGTTTCTACCATGTCAGGGCTTATGGACGTGGTGTTAGAGATTGTAATCCTGTGGCCATGGCGGGCAAATGCTTTATGTGCATGCAAATCCCAGGTAGAAAGTTCCCTGAAGAAGTGTAAGCATGGTGATAACCCAAGAGACAGCACTGCGGTGGGCATGAACATTCTGGAGATGGAACTTGCCACAGAACAAGAGTACGTGAATGTTTCCCTTTGAAAGATCAATGTATTAGGAGTGGTTCATCAGAAATAATTTGAGACTCAGCTCAGAATGGTTTGGGTCGTTCTGTGAACGGGGCCCAGGTCTCTGGACATGTTCTGCTTCCCCAGCACCTTAACATCCTGGGCGATTTGAATGTGCCACCTGTGCCCGTACAAGCCTCAGGCTACACAGTTCACTTAACATTGGCGATAGATTGTTGGAACTCACTTTATGTGAAAGGGTATATAATAAGCCAATTTTCTCATAAGCTAATTTATATAAACAAGAGTTACATTTCTACAGCATATTTCTGGTCACAAAACCCACCCAATTTCTAAATAAAGACCCAAAACACATCTAATATTAAGCACTGAGATAAATGTACATTTAAGAGTGATTAATAAAAACAAGTAAGAATTATTTTCCAACCTGCTTATTCCAGTTCAGGGTTGTGGGTGACCCAACCTTGTCCAGACAGGAGCCCACCCTGGACAGAATACCCTCCCATCATGGGGCCACTCACACACACCCACACTCACTCAAGACTGGGACACTTCAGAAACCCCAGTTCATCTCACATGAATCTCTGGGATGTGGGAGGGAGCTGGAGTACTTGGAGAAAACCTACGTAGAAATGCAGAAAATGTGCAATCTCCACAGAGACAGTGGTCCCGGGGGAGAATCAATTCCCCCCCCCATTAATGTTATAATAACAAAACGATGTTGAGAGAAACTTATTCGAAGACCTGCTGTACTCAAAAATGTCCCTCTCTGTTCCATACTAATAGGTGTGCTGATAGAAGAATACTTAAATTTGTAACCACAGACTCGTATGTGTTTAGGTCTAGGGAAGTTACAGACTTTTATGGAGAAATTAAGAGTTTATCTGACCAGAGGAAATGTTCAACAGAAGCCAAAGCCGACTCATCTGAAGAAAACGTCTCAGTACTAGGCTGGTACTAGGTCATTATTACAGGAAAGGTGGTAATTACTGTCACAGTGCTTATTCAGAACTCCCTTCCTGTGGAGTGCTTCAAAAAGATTCAGTCAGGGTGGTATTAAACACAACCAGAAGTGAACATTTATTGTTCTATTCTTGCCTGCCATTAAAAAAAATAAAGAAAAAATTTTAATTGAGACTAATACTCAAGTTATATTTTATTTGAAGTTAATATTTACAAAATATAAAAATTAATAAAATATAAAATGTTAATATTAATTTGATAAAATCAGTCTGCCTTGGAAGATACATATACTGCATGCTGAAGAGATGATCCATTTATTGTTGCCAACTTGCTAAGGATAAGAAGGAAGTGAGGCATCCTCCTGAAAGACTTGAGCTAAATGTTCTTATTAAAAAAAGTAATTAATGAAGTGAAACCACAGACCGTAGCATTTTAAGCCCCAGTATACTTCTCTCAAGCATTGCTGATATGAAATAATGAAAAGGCCATAAAGATAGTTGTGTATTATTTTTATTTTTATTTTTTACCTAATTTGCATATACCTATATATCTATATCTGTTCTCTTATAATAATGTCAGGACAGGTGACCTAATTGGAATTCTAAAATTGAATGATCAGACTAGCGTTAAGATAAAAGACAGAGGCTCTTAGGAAAATTAATTGAACTCTATAATATTGGGTTGAGTCCATATCTTGGCTAAAAAATTGCAAAAAGAAAAAAAAAGAACTTTTCTATGATTGAACTTCATAATATTTTTGTAAAAGAGAGAACTTTTCTATGATTTTGCTATGAAAGCAAATAATACTTTATCAAGCTACTGCACAATTTTGTAGAATTTTCTCTCAAAGACAAATACTGTATAATCTCACTTACATGTGGAATCTAAAAATAAGCAAACATGCAGAAGCTTTTGTTTTGATAAGGTCCCATTTGTTTATTCTTTCCTTTAAGTCCCTTGCTTTAGGGGACGTGTCTGTGAGGATGTTGCTGCATGGAATGTCTGGGATTTTCCTGCCTATGTTTTCCTCTAGGTCTTTTATGGTGTTACAACTTATATTTAAGTCTTTTACCCACCTTGAATTTATTTTTGTGTATGGTGTAAGTTGGTGATCGAGTTTCATTTTTTTGCATGTAGCTGTCCAGATCTCCCAACACCATTTGTTGAACAGGCTATTTTTGCTCCATTTTATGCTCCTGCCTCTTTCATCAAATATTAATGGACCGTAGAGACCCAGCAATTCCACTGCTGGGATTATACCCTAAGAGCCCTGAAACACCAATCCAAAAGAACCTATGCACCCCAATGTTCATAGCAGCACAATTTACAATAGCCAAGTACTGGAAGCAACCTAAGTGCCCATCAGCAAAAGAGTGGATCCAAAAACTACAGTACATTTACACAATGGAATTCTACACAGCAGAGAGAAAGAAGGAGCTTATACCCTTTGCAACAGCATGGATGGAACTGGAGAGCATTATGCTAAGTGAAATAAGCCAGGCGGTGAGGGACAAATACCATATGATCTCACCTTTAACTGGAACATAATCAACAGAAGAAAAAAGCAAACAAAATGTAACCAGAGACATTGGAGTTAAGAACAATCTAAGAATAGCCAGAGGGGAGGGAGGGAGGGATAGTGGGAAGGAGGGTTTTCAGGAACTACTATAAAGGACACATGAACAAAACCAAAGGGGAGGGTGGAAGCAGGGGAGGGAGGTGGGTTTGGCTGGGGTGGGGTAGAGGGGTGGGGAGAAAGTGCAGACAACTGTAATTGAACAACATGAAAATAATTTAAAAATTAAAAAAAATAAAAATAAGCAAACAAGCAAACAAACAAAAATACCCTAATACCATCTCCTCCCCCCCCCCAAAAAAAAACTGAAGTTAGTTTTGTGGTTGCCAGAGGCTAGGTGGGGATGGATGGAGGGTTGAACAAAATGGGTGAAGGGGGTCAAAAAAATATAAATTTGAAGTTATAAAATAAATAAGTCAGGTAATGTACAGCATGTTGACTATAGTTAATAACACTATATTGTAAAACTAAATGAATATATTAAAAAGTACAAATACTTTTTTCATTGATTGTTCTAAAAAAATGGTACAGAGCTGCCAGTAAAAATATAAATATTCTTATATATAAGATAAAATAAACTCATTTTTGTTTCTCTTTTCAATTATATCCTAATGTAAACTTCTAACAAATTGATTTTAACCTTATTTTAAAATTAATTTATTCTATTTACTCATTTATTTTTATTGAATGAATTTGACTTGTACAATACATAGGTTTAAAGTGTATGGCATGTTACTTTGATACACTTGTATATTGTAATATGGTTGGTAATGTAGCAGTGTTTATCACATTACATAACTATAGTACAATATTATTGTCTATTTGATAGGGGAATTCAAGAGTTAAAGATTTTAGCCTTAGTTGATAGACTTAAGTGATTAATGCATGTGGAAAGCTGTTATTCCAGGACCTGGAATGCACGACCACATCAACTCCAGTAGGTCCACAAGCAATTCAACCATGGTCCCCCACGGGGCTGGAGCACAAAGCCAAGTAGACAGTATCTGAGCCATTGTGTCCCAGGTGATGCAGATAAAGAATTGTGGATCAACAGATAAAGAAGGACTTGGAAGATTGCCACTGGACTGCAACTCTTATCCAATTAACTTTTTCCCAAACGCCTTACTTACCCTTTCTTCTCCTTATAAAAAGGTTGGGTTAAAATGAAAAGTTAAGATGGTTTTTGAGGGTACATAAGCTCCACCCCTTCCCGCTGGCTTTTCATATTGCTGGCATCTGAATAAAGTTCCCATGAAGAGTCCATCCTTATCTCTGCTTATTGGTTCTGGTAGTGACACGCAGCACGAATGCTGACTTTTCCGGTTTCATGTGTTCATCATTCTGTACATTAGATCTCTATGGTTCACTGACTACTCACTACAAGTTTTTATCTTTAAACACTATCACTCTTTTGCCCCCTTCCCCTCACCTGGTAACCACCCCATTACTCTCCATTTTTAATAATTTACTTTTTTAGAGTCCACGTATAAGTAATATCATACAGAACTTGTCTTTCTCTGTCTGATCTCTTGGATGGCCAAGAGCCATCCATGTTGCATATGAGAGAATATCTTCCTTTCCCATGGCTGAATATTGTCCCATTGTGTATATGTACCACTTCTTCTGTATCCATTCATCCACTGATGGGCATTTAGGTTGAGTCCATATCTTGGCTATTGTAAATAATGCTGTGATAAACATGGGAGTGCATATATCTCGTCAAAATCTTGTTTTGCTTTGTTTTGTTTTGTTTTGTCATCTCCCTCCTCCTCCCACCCTCACACCATGTATTTTTTGAAAACATTGAGTCACCTCCGGTATTATTTGTGAAATCAGTGCCCTTATCTCTAGGGTTTATGTTTAAAAACAGCCAGTATCTGATTCCTTGGTCTGGAGCCTTCTTTAAATTCTGTTTTCATTTCCTTCGGGAATATACCCAGGAGTGGAATTGCTAAATATATGGTAAATACACTTTTAACTTTTTGAAGAACCTCCATATTGTTTTCCCTAGTGGTTGGACCAATTTACATTCCCACCAACAATGTATAAGAGTTAAACCTCATTTTAGGTAAATTCTCTTTAAACACTCTTTAGTAGCCATTATCTTGTTAGCCAAGGACTTCTTCCACTCCTAGGCCCTGTGCCTTGCCTGGCAGTTTCTCCTATGTGTTTGCACTTGCAGCTGGGGCAGTTCCCCAAATAATGTCCTGCACAGTTACCGGCTCTTCTCCATTTCTTGGGCATAAATACTTATCAGAACTCCCCTCAAATATCAGTATATGATAGATTCACATACAATTCTCATTATTCCATTCATGTTGGGCCTTCATTGTATGCTGCTCTCTGTAACATAATATAATTACAATATACTTGTAAGATATTTGAGAGAAAGAACTAGCCAGTATCCTATGTTGTTTTTAATTCCTGACCCCATCCATCCTTCGACCTGCACTTAGGGTAGTGCTAGCCAAGCGTGTGGCAGCATGGGAGCACTTTCTGTCCTCGGCTCTCCAGCCATTGGAAAGTAGTTTAACTTCTACTCCTCTCAACCATCTACCCTCACTGATGTTCATGCCCTACTGCAGAAGGACAAGAGGTAGAGAGAAGAAAAGCCATTACTAGAGCAAGGGAGGCAGAGAGGTCTCCAGAAAACAGTGTCACACAGGAAATCTACAATTTTGGAAACATCTCTTTTCATAAAGGGATCATGCTTTGGGGTCTGTGGAGCCTTAGAAGTCTATGGAAGAGACTCAGGAGTCCCTAAATCCCCTGGACTCTCCGGCAAAGTTCTGTGTGATATACACTTTTCTGTGGAGATTGTTCGCAGTTTATATGGTTTCAAAGAGTTCAGGACACAGTGAAAATTTAATCTCCACTCTTTAAAAGAAATCTTCAGAAAGTGGTATGAGGAAATAATGCTGATCCCAGAGTCTTACCTTTTCCACGAAGTACAGAATGCCCTCATGGCCACGCCGCCCAGGGGGCTTCCAGCTTAGCACCACATAACTCTGGGTGGCCTCAGTGACAGAGAGGTCTGTGGGAGGTCCAGGAACAACACCCTCTGAAAAACAACAAGGAAAAGTGAGGATCACACACTCTGGGAAACCCAGGATACTCAGAGTCACAGATGGTTCCCTGTTCCTGGAGGAAGGCTTAATTGCTGCTCCATAGAATAAAGAAGTACCTTGTCTCTAAAATTCTTCCTAAAAGTCATTCATTTTACTTTCTTTGTTTGACAATTTAAATTTCTTTAGTAATCGTGAAAACCAGTTGCAATGACACAACTTATTTTTTTATATCTTTGAAAAGGGAGTGGAATCATAGTTTTTAATACAATTTATTTATTGATTAATTGATTAATTAAAATTTTTACATTTTTAAAAATTACAGTTGACACACAGTATTATATTAGTTTCACTTGTACATCATAGTGATCAGACACTTACATAACTTATGAGGTGCTTCTCTGATAAGTCTAGTACCCACCTGACTCTATACATAATTATTATAATATAGGGTAGGGCAAATGTAGGTTTACAGCTGTGAGTATGCGAAAGACAGAGCTTATCCTTGTACTAATATTTATTAACTATTGTATTTTTTATAGAAACAACTGTAAAACTACTTTGCCCCACCCTATACTATTGACTATATTCCCTGTGTTGTATGGTACATGCCCGTGACATTTTGTAACTGTTAATTTGTACTTCTGAGCACCTTCACCTTTTCACCCAGTGTCCCAACCCTCCTCCCATCGGGCAACCATCAGTTTGTTCTCTGTATCTATGAGTTTGTTTCTGTTTTATTCATTTATTTTACTTTTAGATTCCACATTAAGTAAAATACATAATATTTGTCTTTCTCTTAGCATAATACCCTCTAGGTCCATCCATGTTGTCACAAATGATAAGATTACCAGATTGTATAAAAAACAAGGTCCAACTATATGATGCCTACAAGAAACGTGACTGTAGAAATTTATAAGCTGGTTTTACATTTTACATGAAGATGTAAAGAGTTAGAATAGCCAAAGCAACTTTGGGTTAGGGGAAGGTTAGAGGATTTGTATTATCTGACTTCAAAACTATGACGCTTAAAAAAATAAATACAACACTTATAAAAGCCACATAAAAGAGAAAATAAGTTTACCAACAGAGACTGCAGAAATAGATCTACAAATATGCAATCAATTTCTACATTAGTAGGGAAATGCCAATTAAAACCACTATGTTCCCACTACAAAATACCACTATAGTATAAAACAGAACTGTACCCCACGAGAATGACTAAAAGTGAAAAGACTGATCGTACCAGGTCCTGGTGACCATGTGGAGCACCTGGGGAACTCCCATAGAAAGACTACAGATGAGAATATAAAATGGTACAACCATTTTGGAAAATAGTTGGCTGTTTCTTTTAAAATTAAACATAAACCTACTGTATGACATATCCATTCAACTCATGGTATTTATCCAAGAGAAATGAAAACATATGACCACATAAACACTTCATAAGGATTTTTATAGAAACTTTCCATGATGAATGGGTAAGTTAAAATGAAATGATGCATGCATCAACATGGATAAATCTCAAAATAATTATGCTACATGAAGGAAACCAGACAAAAAATCAATATGATTCCACTTATCTAAAATTGTGGGCAATGCAGACTAGAGTGACAGAAAGCAGGTCAGTGATGGCCTGGAGATTACAAAGGCATCTGAGGAAATTCTAAGAGCGATGGATATTTTCACTATTTTGATCATGGTGATGGTTTCATAGGTAAACACACCTGTAAAATTTATCAAGTTGTATGTTTTACAGACATGCAGTTTACTGTATGTCAAATATACCTCCCTGAAGCTTTTTAGGAATAGTGATTCTCTGACAATGTAAGTTACTCTATGATCTTCAGCTAGTTCAGAATGTTCTTCCCAAAACATCCTAATATGCACTACACCATCGATAACAAAAGCTACCCGCCTAACAAAACATTGATAATAGTATCTGAGGAAAACGTCGCTTTTACCTCCAGGTTCCTCTTCAGTGACAAAGATCTGTCCAGTCCACGGTGCTGAAGGGCGACCTGAACAGAGGTAAATATAAAAATCACAAACATTCACAAATGCAGTGTCAGCCACACTGATAAAGTGTCCAGATTGGTCACAAATGGATTTGTTACTTAGCTGACTTACGTAATTTGCTACAGAATCTTACTGAGCATGTATACGGCATTGTGTCTTCAAAGAATTCACAATCTGCTGGAGCCTAGAAGCGGCCTGCACTGAGCTGCCATTTCTAGACTTGTACTTACACAGATGAGATAAACAACCTGTGTTCATTCACCGTTCCATATGGCTCTCCTGAAACATACAGGCTCTCTTGTCCCTTCTTAAGGGATAACATGTATTTGGGAGAAACCTTTCTGGAACAATCATAAGCCCAGCAGTTATTTATGAAGATGAGGAGAGGGGCGCTGATCCTGCAGTAAAGCTCAAAGAAGGCAATTTCTTTCCATTACATTCGACAGTGTTGTCTACAAAGAAAACCAGTTTAAATCCTGAGTAGGGAAAATGGATGAGACCAGCAGTATAGACTTAAAAAGGAAGTTCATTCCTGTGATCCTACAGACATCAGAAATAGAGAATGATTCAATTCCTGCTTTGGTCAAGGGACTTTTCACCACACTTTGTGAAAAAACAGAAAGGTAATAAACAAGATAGCTTATTTTCAGTTCAACCAAATCTCATTTTCATTGGAATTTGTAGAAAAAGAATAAATGAAAGTATGAGATGGAATTAGAAAAGAGAGATGGAAGTCAGACGTTTGGTGCTAAGTGATTGGAGAGCTATCAAGTAGTGTGATTAGAAAAAGTCTCCAGAGGAAAAAGTAGCTTATTTACTTAGATTTTTAGGATGCCACTACATATACCTCAGTAAAGAATAACACTGCAAATATGACATAGACCAGCAGTCCTTGTCCAGCGTGAGTTTGCTTGCCCCCCGGGACATTTGGTAATGTGCTGAGACAATGGGGATCGTCACAAGGTGGGGAAGCTGTGCTGTTGGTCTTTAGGGAGTGGAGGCCAGGGATGCTGCCAACACCCTACGATGAACAGGATAGCCCCCCATAATATAGAATTATCTGGCTTAAAATGTCAACAGGGCCAAGGTTAAGAAATCTGGTATAGAGTAAAATGTTAATTTCCAAGAATTCTTTTAATGTCATTTTCTGGTCCTTTCTACTGAGAGTGCCATATGGTTTCTCATGAAAGAAATGCAGAGATAATTCATGTACCATGGTTCTGACATTGATACTTGGAGGCTAAATATATGAAAAGATTATTTTTGACTGTTTTTATGGAAACTCAAGTATAGATCAGATATAATGTTGTAAATGTGTTTTTCCTTTGATATAAAGAAACTCACTGTACTGTGATATTAATACTCTAAATTCAAGCTTAAGAAATTTACCTTACAGTTTAAAAAAACTGAACCAGAAAGGAAAGTATATTTGGAATGCGCTAATAAAATGGATAAAAATGTTCTCCAGATTCTTGATTTTCATGTTTCATTTCAAACACAATGCCTAGACTCAGTTTTAAAAAGCAAAGCTGTCTGAATCAAATAGAAATAAAATGAAATAAAACCCTTAGTAAATAAATGAGTCAAAAAACAAATGCTTTTCTGTTCTCATTCCCCGCTCCACTAGGATTTTCTGATCAACAGATTATTCCTTATTCTCTTCTCCCTCTAGAGGAAGGGGGAGGAATAACTTTGCAATGAGATCTACTGCAGTTATAGAAAAAGGGTTCCGGAAGAGCCTGGAAAGTGAAAACGCTTACTTTTAAGTCTAGCTTTCTCATCTGGGTCCAGAGCAGCCACAGGCTCAGAAACACGAGATGGTAGGCCTATTCCAGTTTTATTCACAGCTCGGACTCGGAATATGTAAGAACGACCTTCTATCAATCCAGTGACGGGGAAACGCGCGAACTTCACGGGTGTGTCATTGCACTGAGACCAGCTATCTGTGCCCACCTCACATCTAAGGGAAAGAGAGTGATCAGTAAGCATATTAGAAGAAGTATGGCTAAATTAATAGTCCCAAAGCTGTAAACCCACCCAACTGCTTCCGATTTTTCTACAAAATTTCTAGCTCAAGCACGGTTCAGTAGCTATTTAACTGCAGACACTCAGTTCCACTCAACTGTAATGTGCCTTCTCTAACAAGAAAAGAAGCTCAGCTTCTTCTGAAACACATATATGTCCTTTGACCTTACTGAAAGCACGCAGTTAAGGGGCCTCGTGTGCTAAGTACAGGAGCTTTCTGGGGGGAAACAAAAGCAGGTGGGTATGTACAATCTTTATGTTGAATAGGCTAAGGGGGAAGATTGCTCAAGCATCCACTTGGCCGATGTCTTCAGTTCCATCCACCGTTAGTGGCTTCATTTGGCATTGTCTTTTAAAAAATGGAACTGTTGGTGAGAAAGCTAACACCTTAAAAGGTTCTTATCTGTACTGTGGTTTGGAGAGAGTTCACTTGATGGTCACTGTATTCTTTGTGGTGGGAGGGTGAGGAGGGTACTGTAATGCAATTGTTTCTTAACAGGTGAGGCTGAGGAAATGCAGTGAAATTCCCAGGCCTGGAGGGGAAGTTTAAGCACTTGACATCTCAGGTTTCTAATTGGGTGCTTTTCCAGCGATTGATGGCTGGGGATAGAGTGGCCACATCCCAGGAGACAGGAATGAGGGTTCATATCATGTTAGTAGCCTAATCAACAGGGTTTTAGAGGCTCAACGTGTGATTGAAGTATACAGTATAGGGATTAAGTAACATCATTTTTTATGAGTAGAATACTGTACTTTTAGTTTATATCACTTTCCCAGCACAGCTCTATGTCCTAAGTGTGTAGTTTCCAAATGATTCTCATGAGGGAGGGTCGCCAATGGCAGTGCCAAGGTGGTGGGAGTGTGTGTGTAGAGGTTATCTTTATTTCTTTACCATCACCCTTCCATTCTTCGAGATAAATATTTTCCTTAACTTTATGTAAAGTGCTATCAAATATGGCTTCAATCCTTGCTTTCCATCCACTCTCCCCTAACTCTTCCTTTGTAGAAATTATGGAGCTGCTTATAAATGGGGTGTGGGAGGCTAGGACAATTCTTCAATCTGCCCTGCCCCCTCCCTCTGTGCAGATACTGCGTGGTGGCCCAGGGAGACCACAGCATGCAGCCTAACCCTCATGTGGGCAGAAAGAAAGGTGGAGAGCAACCGCTCTGGGGCTGTCTGCAGCAAGGTGGAGCAGAAGGAACACCAATTTTCAGTCAGGCTGCTCTTTGAATTCTAGTTCTGCTAGAATTACTCTCTGTGACTATGTGTTTCCTCATTAGCACGTGGCCTTGGGTCAGCTACTCATTTCCTACTTGTAATAACAGTACCTACCTTTCAAAGGATGGTTATGGGTTAATGGTCAATATGAGAAGTGTTTGGAACAGTGCCGTTCACATGGCAAACGATTAACAAATAGTAGTCATAATGTGGTTATTTTCGTTTTGACTAAGTCGAGAGAAAAACAAAATGTACTTATTGTTCCTTGTCTTTCACTGATCAAAGGCTGCAAATTCCTTAGAAATTTGTGAGAGACAATAAGGCAGAAATCGTAAGGATGAAAAAGAACTTATCTAAAACTTTATGTTCATCATTACTAAAAGATAAAATAATGTAGAAGCATTTAGTGTACAATTAAATAGTATATAATGTATTATAAATATTTCTCCAGGTGGTATTTACCCCAATAGACATATATTTATATACTGCTATAAATATTAGACTTAATATACTTTGGTACAACACCACTGCGCCATACCAGCCAAATTGTCTATTCCTAGTAGTTTCTACTATCAGATTTTATTACTCAAAAAATAGAAAGAATTGGAGCAACTATCTGAGTAGAAACTAAGTCAGCAATGTATTTAGGTTGATAATGTAAAATTTTTGTTTACACTGTCTAAAATCAATGGATAATTAATGTGTAAGACTCAATTACCATAGATTGTAGATTCTCTAAGTTTTGGAGAATGTAAATAGTAAGAGCCTGTAACTAGATAGAACATTATTTAATCCTATTGATATTGATATTTGTTGTTTCTTTTTCTAACTCAAAATCACTTCCTGAAATGTAAATAAGATTTTGTTAGTATTTGTAAAGTATTGCTATTATTTTTTTAATTGTCACCCAAGGCCATGTTTATTGATGAGAGAGAGAGAGAGAGAGAGCGACATTGATGTGAGAGAGAAATGTTGATGGGTTGCCTCCTATACAGGCCCAGACAGGGGATACAACCCGCAACCTAAGTATGTGCCCTGACTGGGGATTGAACCCACAACCTTTTGGTGTATGAGATGATGCTCCAACCAAATGAGCAACCTGGCCAGGACTAATGAATTATTCTTTATGTAATATTCTTAAATTGCTGACATACTAAGAATAGATTGAATACCAGTTATTTCCAAAGTGGTCTCTTTTAGGTCTAGAAATTCATAGTTTTCTTACCAAATTAGTGACTTGTGCTTTTGGAATTTAGGTATATCTGTATCTATATTTGTCTATATCCACCTATACATGCACACATATATGTATATATACATTTATATATATGTCAGAGAGAGAGAGAGACAGAAAGAAAGAGACAGAGAAGGGAGAGAAGACCAGAAGAGAAAATGTGTCACCTAGGAGTGGTAGAGAAATCAAGCATGCATCTCTATGGCCACATCACTCTAACTGAAGTTAGACTAAGTACGAACTTATCGATAAAATATCCCAGAATAGGACTTCCTCCATCCACAGCTGGCTGCTTCCAAGAGATGATGATATAATCTTTGTTGGCATCCAAGCACACCACATCCAAGGGAGAAGCGGGGGCTCCTTCAATCTCTGCATCAGCATCTGTGGAGATATGGAAGGATCCCATTAGCCCTCTCAGATATGCTCTGTCAGCGCCCCGGCTGGGCTCTTAGTGCACACATGTCTTAGCACGCCGCCACAGTGGCTACATCTTTGGCCTTAGTAGACCAAGCTTCAGTCTCGCAATTTGCTTACCCGCATAACAATGTGTGCTTTTCACCATGAGTACAAAGAACATTATGTTAGAAAGGACTCTGAAAAGAACCCATGACCTTTGCCTCATGGCCTTTGCTTGCCCAAATGTTCTAAAAGAAAATAAATATGTAGCTGTTGAGGATTGTTATCAGAAAAGTCTAAAGTAAGTTGTGCCAGAAAGTCTGATCTTAAGATATTTATTGTGTAATGTTACTCAGAAACTATGAATGGCTCCAAAGCGGAACAAATAGCCCCTTCTGTCACCTTCTGGATGCATCCACAAAGAGGAAGAACAGGAAGCTTTGCCCATCCCTACACAGGGCACTACCATTTTGGAAGAGAATAGAAAACATTCATTTTAATCAAATGTTTGTTCCCAAACTGAAGATACTTGTAAAAGGAACTCTGATGCAATACCCACATCTGAGCTTGGCTTATCTGAGTTCAGCAAAAGTCCAGGATTATACAAGACACAGAGGACAGTGAGTATTTATGAAATGGGATCCTGTGACAGTGGGGTCCTCCCAGCAGTGGGTCTCGGGCACAGCTAAATTGGTGGATCAGGGTTGTTTTTAGGGAAGTAAAGAGGATGAAAATAATCAGTAGCCTTTTAAGTGAGAATGATTAAGAAAAGAGGCAGAGTCCCTGAGGGAGGGAGTTCACATTTGCCAATTTCTTGTGACATCTGGTCAACCCTTTAATAACGAATTAGTAGGAGAGGAGGCTGAGACATGTAGGAGCCACTTACCCAAGGGAAACCACTCTTGTTGACTTAATAAACACTTTTATTTTTCTATCAGCTACACTTGTGTAAGTCTTATGACTTACTAAAGCATGTGATAACACGGCAGAAAAATTTGTCTGCTTCTGAATTTAATAGGTTCACATTACCTGTAAATAGCTCCAGTCACTTTGGTTTTGAACACTGTTTCTTGCCCATGAAACCTGCAGGAAAGTGCCTCTAGGTAAATGCCTCCTGCATAACTGCTATAGCAGAACATAACTCCCTGTGCCTGAAACTTCATGTGGAATGCCTGCGTGCCACACAACAAGAAGTGAGCATTTTGGTGGGGAGAAATGTCTCTTCTTCCAGACTCTGAGAGCACTGGATGAGGGAGAGTGCCAGCTGGTGGTGGAAGCAGAGCAGAGGAAAAATAAAGGTAGATGTGCTGAGGTTAACAGGGGTCAGGTACTGCTGGAAAGCTGCTCAACTGCTAGGGGGGCAGCTGGCAACTTCGAGCCATGTCCTCTTCCTAAAGGCCCATAATATTAACGACCAGCAATCTCCAGGTTGAGTGAGTGGAATTCAGTTCACTGAACGTCCATTGTATTTAACAGCCGGGCAGCTGTAGGTATTTAGGGAGCCACTTCTCAACAATTTTATAAAATTACTTATGCCATTTGTAGGGTGGGCCTGACAGTCTTTCAAAAACAGCTTCTGTTTAGCAGCTGCTGGAAGCCAAATCCAAATGCCGTGTTATGTTACTTCACACTTGTGCTCTTGGCTCCCAGCAGCTGCTGTGGACGGTCTGGCCCACAGCGCCCAGTCAGTCGACGTCAATCCTTTCCTTAGCCTCTGCCCTTCTGTCTCCCAACCCTCCAAATAGCCAAACTTTTTGTAGGTTTGATTAATTAGGTCAAAGATTATCCTGCTACTCTTTGTATTTAACCTCTGACACTGGCTATTAATAACTTTTTTCAAAATGTAAGTAATTCTAATGTTTACTTGTATTATAAAAGTACTGCATGCTGGTAAAATATATGATAATTAAAAAACCCTTGAAAATCTCTTTTAAATTTCATAACTCAGAGGATATTATTACTAAGATATTGGCCAATATTTTTCTATAATTTTTTCTATATTTACAACTCAAAAGTGACTATTTTTGAAACAAGAACGGAATGGGTACCATTTCATGTAAAATAATTTTTCTTATTTTTATTTTTAAAATATATTTTATTGATTATGCTATTATAGTTGTCCCATTTTTTCTCCTCTTTATGCCCTTCCACCCTTGAAACCCCTTCCCACCCACATTCCTTCCCCCTTAGTTCATGTCCATGGGTCATACATATAAGTTCTTTGGCTTCTACATTTCCTATACTATTCTTAACCTCCCCCTGTCTATTTTTCTACCTACCATTTATGCTATTTATTCCCTGTACCTTTTCCTTCATCCCCCACCCCTTCTCTGCTGATAACCCTCCATGTGATCTCCATTTCTGTGATTCTGTTCCTGTTATGGTTGTTTGCTTGGTTTGTTTTTGTTTTTGTTTTTTAGGTTAGGTTGTTGATAGTTGTGAGTGTGTTGTCATTTTACTCTTCATATTTTTTATCTTCTTCTTTTTCTTAGAGAAGTCCCTTTTACATTTCATATAATAAAGGCTTGGTGATGATGAACTCCTTTAACTTGACCTTATCTGGGAAGCACTTTCTCTGCCCTTCCATTCTAAATGATAGCTTTGCTGGGTATAGTCATCTTGGATGGAGGTCCTTGCCTTTCATGACTTCAAATACTTCTTTCCAGCCCCTTCTTGCTGTAAGGTTTCTTTTGAGAAATAAGCTGAGAGTCTTATGGGAACTCCTTTGTAGGTAATTGTCTCCTTTTCTCTCTCTACTTTTAAGATTCTCTCCTTATCTTTAATCTTGGCTAATGTAATTATGATGTGCCTTGGTGTGTGCTTCCTTGGGTCCAACTTCTTTGGGACTCTCTGGGCTTCCTGGACTTCTTGGAAGTCTATTTCCTTTGCCAGATTGGGGAAGTTCTTCTTCATTATTTTTTCAAATAAGTTTTCAATTTCTTGCTATTCCTATTCTCCTTCTGGTACCCCTGTGATTCAGATGTTGGAATGTTTAAAGTTGTTTTAGAGGTTCCTAAGCCTCTCCTCATTTTTTTGAATTCTTGTTTCTTCATTCTCTTCTGGTTCAATGTTTATTTCTTCCTTCTGCTCCAAACCATTGGTTTGAGTCCCATTTTCTTTCCCATCGCTGTTGGTTCCCTGTATATTTTCCTTTATTTCATGCTTCAATAGCCTTCAGTTTTTCCTCTATTTTGAAACCATACTCAACCAATTCTGTGAGCATCCTGATTACCAGTGTTTTGAACTGTGTATTTGATAGGTTGGGTATCTCTTCATTGTTTAGTTATATTTTTTCTGGAGCTTTGATCTGTTCATTCCTTTGGGTCATTTTTTTTCCCTCAGTGCACTTGTTACATAATAGGGGGTGGAGCCTTAGGTGTTCACCAGGGTGGGTCAACCCAGGTTGCTGTGTTGTGGTACTGTATGTGGGGGAGGGGTCCAAGAAGGAACAATGCCACTTGTTCGACTCTCAGCCAGCTTTCAGTCACTTCCTCCACTACCCACAAGCAAAGTGGGCCCTTCTGGTGCTGATTCCCAGGTGGGTGGTTTTGAGTATGTTCCAGGACATTGTGGGTCTCTCCAAAGCACTCTCCTGTAAGGCTGGGAGTTTTTCCCACTGCTTCAGCCCCCACAGGTTTTTTCAGTCAGGGGTTTTGAGGCTTTATTTCCCCACACTGGAACTCTGGGTTGTACTGTCTGTGTCGCTCCCAAATTGTTCCTCTTGGCTCATCCCCATGCAAATGTGGGACTGCCTGCTCCCACAAGGACTTGAGGACTCCCATCAAGTTGCCACCTTGCTGCGAGTCCTCTCCACCCAGGCTACTGGTCTCTGCCTCTCCTACTGGTCTGGGTGAATATTTCTTCTTTAACTCCTTGGTTGTCAGACTTCCATACAGTTCAACTTTCTGGAAGTTCTGGTTGATTTTTGTTTTTAAATTTGTTGTTGTCCTTCTCTTGGTTTTGTGAGGAGGCACAGTATATCTATGTATGCCTCCATCTTGGCCAGAAGTCTAAAATGATTTTTCTTGATATATTTCTATATCAATAAATATAATTATGGATCATTAGTTTTCATTGCTGTATGGCATTCTGTTGCTTATATGCAGCCATTGACTATACTTTATTTTACAACTGCCATTGGTGAATATCTAGATTTCTTCCATTTGTTTCCCAATACAATTTTTTTTCAGTTTCGTCCACTCAAGTCCCTAGAACTAGAATTATTGAAAATGTGCCTGCAATATGTGGTAGCGAAACACCCTGAGACAAGTTGAACAATAGGAATTCTGGTCCCTCCATTCCTTTATGTCAGAGAATTTTTAAAATCTTTTAAATCTCTTCAATGTAATCTGTTAACACATTGTATTATTTTAATTTAAATTACTTTGATTACTAGTAAAGCCTTTTTCATATATTTATTTGCCATTTGTAATTCTTTTTTTCCATGACATTTCTATCCCAATGTTTATCATGTTATTATCTCTTCCTCCCACCCTCACTCTCTGTGGGAAATGGTGAGGAAAGAATATAGGGGTGGGGCAAAGTAGGTTTACAGTTGTTCAGATGGAAAATAATACAATAATTAATAAATAAGAATAAACTCTGTTTCATGAACTCACAACTGCACACCTACTTTTGCCCACCCTGCATATAAAAGTCCAGAAGACTATGTAATAAATTGATAACACTGGATAGCTCTGGATTGTAAACTTATGGATGGTTTTTCATTTTCTTTTTTGCTTATTTATATTATCTTTTTTCCAAAAAAATACATTATTTATGTACTTTATAAAATCTTGGAGAAATGAGTACAACTTTGGACTGTGTGCAGACATATGGTGCTGTATATACTTATCAGTCTGGTTCAGAAGTTATTTTTTCAGTAGCAAAAATACCAGAGCTCCAAAAAAAATGCATTGAAATGTCCTCATACAGCTCAGTATAAAGTTTTCAAAAAACATAAAAAGCCATTTAAAACACATAGGCAGTTTCTTAAAGGGTTAAACATAAATTTAACTCATGACCAGCAATTCCACTTATAAGTATCTATCTACCCAGGAGAAATGAAAACCTAGACCCATGAATATGAATGCACATTTTCATAGCAGCCTTATTCATAATAGCCCAAGAGTGGAAACCATCCATTCAGGGGTGTCAAACTCATTTTCACCAGGGGCCACATCAGCCTCGAAATTGCCTTCAAAGGGCCGAAATAATTTTAGAAATGTATAAATGTAACTATTCCTTAACTTTTACGGAGTTGGAATTACATTCGGCCCTTTGAAGGCAACCACAAAGCTGATATGGCCCCCAGTGAAAATGAGTCTGACACCCTGTATTAGCTGGTGAATGGATAGACACAGTGAGGTATATCCATTTTGTGCAATACTAGTCAACAATAAAAAGGAACAAACTGCTAACATGATGAACCTCCAAAAATATGCTCAAGGAAAGAAGACAGACATAAAAGGTCACATGCTATATCCAGAAATGTCCAGAAAAGACCAATCTATAGAGAAAGAAAGCAGATTAGTGGCTGCCGACAGGCCAGGCTGGGGATGAGTGGGGAATGGGCAAGAGAAATCTCTTCAGTGACAGAAATGATCTAAAGCTGGATTGTGGATGATGGTTTTACAACTCCATAGATATTCTAGAAAGCATTGCCCAGTTAACATGGTTTAATCTTATAGTATGTAAATTATACCCCAATAAAGATTTTTTTTAAAAAAGAATGTAAAATACGTAATTTAAAAGAAACATAATATGGGAAATCTTTTTCTAAAGGGTATTAAATTCCCAATGCAATTGCTGAAATTGTCTTTTCAATTTTGCCTTTCCCATTTACCTTTTTAATTCTTTCATATCAACATCTGGTAAATTTTATAATCTTCCATTTCTTTGTTTTATGGATTTGAAAACTGGCTAAAATATAAATTTAAATTTTAAGCCCCTCCCCCTGTCTACAGTTGGCTATCTGAAGTCTGGCCTAAACCTGACAGAGAGCCACAATTCTGAGTGTGGGCTTTGAGAAACGTTGCTGAGGAAACTCGGACTATGTCAGAGTGCCCGAGACGTCCGCAAAGAAGTCACCAAGACATAACTAAGGACTTTGGAATCGCCGAGGTTACTCTCTGGTTCAGGTAAGATAATTGAGAACAGAGGCAGAGACTTTGCTTATTCAGTTCTCGGTCAGGTTCATCCAGATGGTTTGGCTAAACAATCTTGCTGATAACGTCCCCTGTGTCTGTTTTCACTGCAATCACTCAGAAGACTAGCTTCTTTCTTCCTCCCAGTGATTTCTAATTTTTCCCATAATGCTTTCAGGTAGGAAAAAATCTAACAAATTTTTTATTTGGTATAGATATTCATGTATGTTTATCAGTTGCTGGTCAGTGGCAGAATTCAATGATCATTTATTCTTATTCAGTACTGGTGTTGTATAGACTGATTGCTAAGTGTTCTCAGTATCTATTCTTCCTGCTTCCTCTTAGTACATGAACCGCTGAGCTTTAGCAGGGAACGTGGCTGCCCAACCAGAGACCAGACACCCTAGGTTCCCTCACTGTGAGATGTGTCCATGTGGCTAAGTGTTCACATGCGGAAGTGATGTGTGCATCTCCCCCTCCACTTCCTTTCTCTCCGCTTTCCATAGTCCACAATGGGAACATAGGACAGCACCACAGGGGGCGATGTAACAGTGTTAGATGGGATCTGAGACTCTGGATAACCACACTGAACATAACCATTGGGCACACTCCCCTGGATTAGCAAGTCTAAAAAATTACCAAGTCTGCCTGTACTGTTTATATTTTTATTTTCTGTCTATTAAGATTTTTGGACTTCTAACAAAGTCTGGCTGGCGAGAGATTGTTCCCTCCCCTTCCCCCCTCAACTGGCCAAATCTTGGAGATAGCCAAGGGCTCAGCCTGGAATGTCTTTGATATACAAACTAACAACCAGAGCCATTATCTTCTAGTCTGACCCATGCACTCCAGGCAGAAATATTCTTCTGGCTGAATCATCCCAGGGCCAGGTACCAGACAACTTGGCACCACTATAGTTCAGAGTCTACCAAAATTATTCACACTAGGCAACCCTACACTGCCTTGCTCTGCCTTGCCTTTCCCACAGAAACTGCTGTAAAGGCCATGGGCTATGCTCTCCCCTACCTCCTGTCCTTTTGGCCCTGAAACAACCAATGCTGGTTCTTCCTCACATGGCCCTGCATAGTAGGCTGCCCCGCATCTCTCAAGGATTTGTGAGTATAAAACACCTTTGTCCTGAGCCTCTCCTCTGACCCTGTTGTGTCTACACCTGGCTGACCATCACATAAAAGAACACAGAACACTGCCCCTGTAGCCTGGAGGTGTTAATGGTCTTCCCAGGGTGCTAGGACAACATGTAGAAATATATAACATTTGCCCTTGTACATATTTAATCCGTTCAAGACATCGATGAAAAAAGAAAGACTCCTGAAAATCAATGATTATAATAGTTTGTCTTATGAATTAAATTTTAGCACTTTATTTCCTAGTTCATTAAAGCTAAAGCTATAAAAAGCTATGAAATTAAATAATAAATTTGTTCCTCCAAATGGATATTAAAGGGTAAGTTCCCAAATAACCCATCATTTTTTTGTTGCAGCTTCCATAAACTAAGGTGGCTTTTCATAAAGGATTTAACATCTCTACTCAAATTGCATTGCTGGCTCACTGAAGATGAGGAAGGCGAGGAAGGTGCTGCCGTTAGTGACAGTAACACAACTTGGAAACTAGTTATTTTTAGGTTGTTGCCTTCAGTGTTAATTTTTTTGCATCAAGTCTGGAAGTTAATATACCTATGCCATGTAATCTGCAAGAATTTTCAAATGGCTCTTTTATCATTACAAACAGCATAGATTGACTTGGCTCTATTGTTTTAAATACCGGTGTCTGCTTTCTGTTAAGTCTTACCTCGAACAAAGACGTAAGCACTATATTGTTCATAGTATTCTCCCATTCGTACACGGATTGTGTAGAGGCCTTCATCTTCTTTATTGAGATGAGAAAATGTCAGTGTTGCCCGATCTCCGCTCCAATGTGTTTCCACCCATTTTGATGAAGAAACAGGTGCTCCTGGGGTTGGGGGAGGAGAAGTCAGCAAATTAACGGATCTTTTTCTTTATTACTCTTTCCCTCTCTGCCTTCCATTTCTCTCTCTCCCTCACTCCCTCTCTCCCAACCCCCTACCTCTTTCTCTCTCTCTATTCCTCTCCTTCTGTATTGGAAGCGATTTGACTACCAGAGGAAGTCTCTAGGGCTTTGCGCCATCCTGCCATGTTTATACTGGTAAAAATACTGGACCAGAAATGAGGGGACCAGGGCCAGATACACAATCTGCAGTGCAGAATGAAGTGGCAAGTTCCCTTGTTCCGAAAGCAGAGGAAAAAGCACACTGAAAAGTACATAAAGTATTAGGCTTTCCCCTCTAGAAATAGTTTATTACTTATAAAGTGTAATATGGAATGATACAAATTGCAGAAACTAATATTTTTGTGCCATTATTTTATAAAAATAATACTTTATTAATATGATATTTTGATTAATAATAAGTATTTCTGGCTTGCTTTTCTGCAAATTCAGTAATTAGGTAATCAATTCATACCTTTAGCAACTTCATTTTACTTGCTTACTTATTGACTTACTTATTTTAAAGATTTTCTTTATTTATTACTTCAACCATACAAAGGAATACCACTGAGCAATAAGATGAAATTGTTTATACATGCAGCACTATGAATGCACCTCAAAACCATCCTGCTGAGTGTAAAAATAACAAGATTAAAAATATAGTATATACTATGTGGTTGCATTTGTTTGAAATTCTAGAAAATGCAAACTAATCTTCAGTGACTGGACGAGATGAGCGGCTGCCTGTGAAACGGGATAACATGGAAAATGAGCGGCTGGAAGGACAGGCTATTAAGAAGTGTGAGGGAACTTGGGCAAGTGAAGGACAGTTTTATTGATTTGATTGTTTCACTGTCTTGGCTGTTTCACAAGCATATAGTCCTGTGTAAATTAATCAACTTGTACGTTTTAAACTGTACAACATTTATACATCTGAGCATGTACTAATTGTGCATTTTAAATGTTCTGATAAATGTTTTGATGAATGTATTTAATTATATACTTTAAATATATCAGATACATATGTTTTAAAACTCACTTTGCCATTTTCTAAAATCTTAAATCATGTTTTGAAGAATTTTTTTATTAAAACTTTTATATTTTGGAAAAAAAAAGATTTTCTTTATTTCTTTTTAGAGAGAGAGGAAGGGAGGGAGAAAAAAAGGGAGAAAGAGAGGGAGAGAAACATTGATGTGTGAGAGATTCATTGATCAGTTGCCTCTTGCAAGCAACTGGGGACGTGGCCCATAAGCCAGGCATGTGCCCTGACTGGGAATCAAACCAGTGACCCTTCAGTTCTTAGGCCAGCACTCAATCCACTGAGCCACACCAGCCAGGGCAGCAATTTCATTTTAAATGGATATAACTTAAAGCAACATCAGTCTTGCAAATGCAAGATCACAACGGAGATTTGAAACGTTTTTATTTTGGGGAGGATCTTTCTGCTGATGCACCTACTGCTGAAGCTGTTAAGAGTGTTGTATGGACATAGTATTACATAGATGTATCCTAAATAGTATTATATTGCTGTGGTATTAAAAGTTAATATTGGGTTAACTTTCTGACAAACTATTTCAAAATAGAAATTTTACTACTCTAGAGCTGATTATTCTTGAAAAACAATTTTTCTAACAAGATTTAACTCATACAAGTCAGTTTCCTGTAAGTCTAAAATTTTAAGTGCAAATTTACATAATTGTATTTTAATGTTTTCTTTTACAAGTCCCATAATTTCTCAAGGTCATAGAAGAAAATGAAAATGATTTCATGGTTTGCATAGAATTCAAACACCTGTTTATGCATTCTATCACTATTCTATCACTATCTCTTCAATTAGGAGGAAAAATTAATTTTAAAATTATCTCCCTTGTTAATAACTGCTTTATCCAGAGTTTCACATAAAAAGTGTTCTTTTACATTGAATGTGACAATCTTTAAACTTAATTTCTGCCCTGACTGGTGTGGCTCAGTTGGTCGGGCATTGTCCCACAAAGGGAAAGGTCACCGGTTCAATTCCCGATCAGGGCACATGCTTAGGTTGCGTGTTTGGTCCCCAGTCAAGGTGCTCATGTGGATGCGTCTCTCCCTCTCTTTCTCCTTCCCTTTCCCTCTCTCTAAAAATAAACTTTAAAAAAAAACTTAATTTCTATTTCTAAGCCTTATATAGTTGCTTTGCAATGTTGTGGCAGTTTTCATAACCAGAGGGTCTAAACTCTTTGATCAATCCTAGCAACTGCCTTACGTGTTCTATTGCAATGTCTACAGAGATTACTGCCTGATGGCTGGCAATGCCTGGCAGCGCTCAGGCCAGGGATCTAATATCTGCGCAGGCCCCACAAAGAAAAGTTCTGGGCATTGCCTGGCAAGCTGGCCTCCCACCGATGGTTCCCATGCTGCCGCTCTCCTCCTCTAGGGACATGTCCACCATCGATGCTGCTGCTGCCACCGCCATGCTGGCTTCAGCCTGCGCCCAGGTTCCAGCCATTGCCTTGGGACTCCATGGTGCCACAGACTACCCCAGGTGCCCCCATGCACAGCTGACATGCTCCATAGTCTCAATGGACTATAAACTTCATTTATTTTGCCAAACAAAATTAACTTACAAAATGAATGTATATCCAAGTAACCTAAGCAAAATCACATTTTTTGGTAATCCTTTCCATATGTTACTTGATGATAAATTATAATTTCTTCAAATATATTATGAAAATTCTGCTACTTTGATACATATGTAAAAACTTTTTAAACTTTCAATAGGTGATGCCCTCTAATGTCCAGTTTCCGCCAGCTCTGGCAAACAGATCTGCAGTCTCATGGACATTCACGCTCTGGTGCCAAGCCTGGCCTTCAGTGAACAAGAACCTAAGTGAGAATTGGTCATCAAGGCTCACCATTTCTGTACCACTGGACCTCTGGCTGGAAATGCTTAATTTCAGGAGTGATGACTACACGGCAGCCTAGACTCAGCGTCTCACCCTCTCTCCCAAAAGACACATCAAACTTGTCATCAAAGTGGATCTCAAACTTAGACGCATAACCATAAGGGGTCACAGCAACTGGGTACAACAAAAAAAATCAGTCATTTATTTCTTCTCATCAAGGAGACATGAGCATTTTAATAAGCACTGGCACAACAGAGAGAGGTCACAACAAATACCGATCAAATGATTTATCTGGGAAAAAATTAAGTCTTATAAAAGAAGTATGGAGCATATTCACATGTCATTATGAGAAATGGAAATTCTGAGTATGAAAATTCTTGCTTCATTGGTCAGAAAATCTTATCTATAATTAATAGAATTTAAAGGTCAGGTTTAATGCCTTGTATAAAATGTAAAGTAACACCACATTTAGCTTAGATTTAAATAGATAGTAGAGACATATTCAATACATATGCGCTTTGTAATTTTAGATTCTGAGTTCATTTAAACTGCTGCTTGTAATCTTAGGACAAATAGCCATATCAATTAGTCATGAAAAATGAGTTTTTCAGTAAGTTGCCTTAGTTTCTTTAATAATCTAAATTTAAAAATGTAAGAAATGTCAATGAGGATACTAAAAGGTTTAAAATATTGTAACTTAAAACTTTATTCTTAGAAATGTCTTATTTATAGACTGTATAAATGCCTGCATCATAAACTCTTTCAGGTTTTATTTCTTCTTTTCTCAAAGAAAAGGGCTTGAGAAAATAACGACTATTTATTACGGGTTATCATAATGCCAGGCATGCTACATTTGACATGTCATCTAATCCTTGCAAAAACGCCACGACATAGATACCAGTTTTTCATTTCTTTCAGATGGGGATATAGAAGTTCACAACTATACAGCTAATGACAAGGTTAAAAGGTATCACATGTGAAATTAAAATTCAAACCCATACCTGCCCATCTCTAAAACTCAGGCCCTTTCTCTCATGTTTCATCTCTCTCCCTAAGATCTCTTAGTATTAATTTGAAAAAGCAAGCTAACATTTATTGAGTTCAACTTGTGCCAAGTATTGTTCCAAGCATTTAATATCCATTAACTCAAGCCTCACAAAATCCCTGTCAGATAGGTACCGTTACTTATCTGTTTTATAGACGAGGAAACAGCAACACAGGGAGATTAAATAACTGCTCGCTTTCATCCCACAGAGCCAGGATTGACCCTGGCAGGCTGTCTCTACAGTTTGTGCTGTCAACCAATACATGGTATTGCCTTGAACTTGTGTGTTTCCAGGCAACCAATGGCAACACACAAGTTGGTTATAACCAACATGGGAATAACTTCTCTTTGAAGCATGTCTTATCTGCCCTACTTCTATATGATGATGTCCCACTGAAATCAAAAAGCAAAACAACTTGGCCAGACCTTCCTCATTGGGAAGCAGGGCTGATTTCAAAGCTGACTTAGGGGGCAAAGATAAGGATTACAGTAGGCCTGAGGTTTAGGAGTTGGCAAATCAGTGAGCTAAATTTAGACTGCTTCCTGTTTTGTACCATTAAGAATGGTTTTAATTTTTTTGAACATTTGAAAAAAATCAAAAGAAGAATAAGATTTTGTAACGTGTGAAAAATAAGGAAATAGGAAATTAAAAGTTCGATGTTTATAAATGAGGTTTTATCGGAACATAGCCATGCTCATTCATTTAGCTACTGTCTGTGGCTGCTTCTGTGTTACAATGGCAACACTGAATAGTTGTAATAAAAACCGTATGGCCCACAATCTAGTTTTTTTGCAAAAATATTTGCTGACCCCTGGTTTAGAATATGGTTTAAAATTAGAAAGACCAGGTTACAAGTCCCTATATGTCTCTGCTACTATATGGATTCTCGTCCCATGATTTAATCTCTCTAATCTGCTTCCTCAACTGCGTGTCACAGATAAAAGGGTACCTATTTCATAAGCTTTGGGAAAGCACTAAATGAATCAGTGCCTATAAAAAATGACTTAATACAGTGTCTGGCACAACTAGTCAATACATATCAGCTATTAGAGCAGAACCAAGGGCAGGGAGCTTTATCTATGATACTTACCAGCATATTCTGAGCACCTAAACCAGTTCCTAGCACATAGCAGATGCTCTATAAATATTAATTGAATAAATTGATGAGTCCTCTGTTTTCTATGTTGGCAACAATTGCAATTAATTCAGGGGCTAATCAGAGGAGGTTCAGAAAGATTAAGAAGTTAGAGGAGTCAAGATGAGCTGGGCTTTCAGACCCTGACTTGATGGAGGAGAGGGAAAAGGGAGGAACATGGATGATGATGAAATGGCAGTGAGAATGAACAAGATGCATTCAGAAAATTGCATAATGATCGCTGCGCTAGTCTTGGGCACATGGGGAGATGAGTCATAGTTTCAGGATTTCTGCTAGAATACTGTCTCCATATAAATCAGATGATAGGAGGACATGATTTGGAATGCGTTCCTCCCTCACTCCTACTCACCATCCCTTCCTGCCCATGGTATCGATGCCAATGATTATAACTGAAATATTAAAATTAAGAGCTATTTTTAAAAGTTGATAGAGTAAGTCATCTACAGACATCAAACTAACCAGTTAGGTTAAAAGCTGACCCATGAGAAAGTATCTTCATCAGTCATTTTCAAAACTACTACTTATTTTTTAATGTTTGGAAATTAAGAAGTTAGGATTTGGCTACCTTTTTCAGTCTGATTGTTGTAAGCATCTAATTATTTGAACTACCATAAGGATTTTATTTTTATTGCTTCCCATGAGAAGTTTTGACATAGATGAAATAATTGAAGTTCTCAAATTCACAAATTAGCAATAATTGGAATATTTTTAATAGCTTGCTATTTAACCACATTTAGACTTCATTTTAACTTGCACTTCATAAGTTAATGTATTTGTTTATTCATTCATTATTGAACAGCTACTCTGTGTCAGGCACTGGGGTTTAAAGATAAAAGTACAGCCCTGCCTTCAAGTGGCTCACGGGCCACTGGGAGAGGAAAACATGTAACAGTTACCAGTGTGACAGAGATTCCTATGGAGGGGCTGTGGATTTGCCGGGGACACGCAACTCTGAATGGGTGGGGGTTCGGGTGGCGGTGAGGGTCCACATGGATTTCTCAAGGAGAAGATGCTGACCTGGCCATTTAAGGATGAGCAAAGCTGCTCTCGACAGTCCTGACTCGTGTGTGTGCCTGTGCGTGTGCGAGTGAGGTTAAATCACTGCCCAGGGTTGTGCAACGATCCTTCTCATTTTATGCAGAAAGTCACAAAAGGGTTTGCCTTTTTTCACCCAGCACATCTCGGCTTTTATAAAACCTGAACAAAGCAATTATATTCAGAAAGAAAAGAGTAACCAAAGAATCTAAAAGTACAAAACTGACCATAGGTAGCTATTACATATATATTTTATACTAGCACATATTATAATATATACTATGCATTTATTTCAGCATTATAGAATAGCTTATTATGCTGTATTTTATTTTATTGTTTTATTTTTTATTTTCCCTATTTGTTAAAGTTGGGTTTACTGAAGCATTATTACATACAGTAAATTTCACCCTTTCCAGTGTACAATTCCATTAGTTTTTCTTTTTTTAATTTTTTAATTATAGTTGACAACACCATGTTAGTTTCAGGCGCACAGCGTATTATGCTGTATTTTAAGTGGAGATGGCACTCAGCAAACATATTTTGAAACTTACAGCTGAGGGGCAGGGTAGAAGCCCCAGCATGGAAACGAGTCTCATCAAACTCTCCCTTATATCCTAGAAAAGAAAGCAGAAATACACGTGAGCTGCTTCTTCGCTTATTTTTTTAGCTATGAAAATAGTGATAAAAATACATTTTGAATAAAGCAAGTCCAGCAAACCTACTCTTTACCACAACCGACGCATATGCTGAAAGCTCTCCTTTAACATTCATGGCCGAGGCCCGGTACTGAGCCGTGTCTTCAAAATCACACCTGAAAGAACAAACAGAATGCGTGGCCATCCCAGTGATACTCCTTGTAATTACTAGCTATTCCTTCAAGAACCTCTTTTCTACCATGGCACACTGCACATCAGTGGTTAACATGGTGTGCTAAGGAACTCTCGATGAAGCTACTCTCTCTGATCTGGCTCCCTGTGGGATTTTATGTAGTTCAAGAGGTATACAGCAGGTTCAAGCCAGCAGCACAGAATGGGAGAAGACTATAGTCCATTGTCACCCTGGCCCAGGTTCATTTATAATGTCCAAGAAGCGTCAACAAAATGCTAAGCACATACATTACAGCATGAACAGCATTATGATAAACTGGGGGCACAGCTTCCCTGTTGGTCTCCCTCAGGGTGTTTTCAGTCTGGGGGCGACAGGGCAACAGACAGGGAAAGAAACGGCCTCTGCTTGTAGACTTCCACAGCCTCCCTGGTCCACAGGCCAGCTCCAGGTGGGTCTAATGTGTTGTTCTGTGTTCTAGCCTCAAAGTACAAACGAGTTATTTATTCCCTAATTCTACTAAGGTTCAGGGCATACCTGGAGCTTCGGCCCACAGCACGACACAAGACCTGCCATTTGGAAGTTCCTCTGAGTTGTAATACCGAAATTGGGATGTCTTTAACAATGGGGTTAAGGAGACAATGATCTCATACAGAGACGAACAGGCCAAGATTACAAAGCAAGTTGTTTTGTGTCTTATCGCTACCTGTGTCTGTGTTATTCCTCGTCCCTCCAAGTTTAGTTTCACTTGTATAAATTTATTTCTTGTTGAAATTTTACAGACAGCAACAGAGCCCCGGGAAGATCAACACAGCTGTCTTTCCTGTAACTGTTTAATTATCGAGCACACCGTTTTCTCCGTAGAACCAGCGACTGGCAGAATTGGTGTGACCTGAGGTCAGGGACAGAGCTTGGTGCATGTCACAGGGCGCCAGGGCTCCGTCTGCAGCCCAGCTCCACATGTGTCAACTGCTCTGCTCTGAAGAGAAGGCTATAAATCTCTGAAGGTCAGCACCGTGCAAATTTTACTTTGACATCTCAGCATGTCATGGTTTTATGTGAACTGAAAATGGTGGGAGCTTGTTTAACCTTTTTATGCACATAACAAGGCGTGAGTTTCAAAATTATCTTTGGAGACGTGATAAACTTTTGAGGACTTAGAAATTTTGATGTGGATTCTGCTTTCAAATTTTGCTTTGGATTTTGCTTTAAAACCATCCAGTGTCCACCCTGCCTCCAGGGTGATAGTGTGGGTGCACTGTTTTCCATAGTCCCTGGTGAGCAGAAGGAAAGAGCGATTCTCCTAGTCCAGCTTACTTTCATTGCCACCCAAACCAACCTCCATGTACTTTACCGATTAAAGGCGAAAGAGTGTGATAATGATGTTGTTGATTTGGAACTCTGAAAGGATAATTGAATATGTCTAGTTACGTAACTTATTTTCTTAATGATGTCTAAGAAAAACTCGCCAGTATATGAAAGGATAAATAAAAAGATACAAATTGTGTTTTTCTCAATATTTTTGACTGAATTCAAATGTAAGATCACTTTAGTAGGTAAAGTGGGCTTGGCAGGAATGAGTCATGCCTGCCACCCGAAGCTGGGCGCCTGGAGAAGCAATGCATGTGCGGGTCCCTCATTGTGGCTGTGCTGCACTGGGAATGAGGGTGGAGTGCAGGTGCTAAATGGAGCGGTGAGGTGCCTCCCTGAGTGACTGTAAGGCAACACACAGAGACTCTGATGTCCTCTTACATGTTAATCTCCAGCGTGTGCATTCCATACCGACTTTCTATAATATACTTCCCAGGGTTTGCGTGGACATTTATTGGCACCTGGTTTTTATACCTGGGAGACAATGGAAACAAGAGGAAGTTAGTCAAAATGTAAACATCTTCACGATTAAAAGTGCACGCATACATAATTCTTGTTCTTGAAGGAACACCTGTAAACACGGCACTGAGGTCAGCCGCAGCAGCGGCTCAATGAAGGCAAATCTACGGTAGACTAAATAAAAGGCACAGTTAATACAACAAAACTTCTCACTGTATTTATTTTCCTGTCCTTCATCATAAAAATTACATCTAAAAAGCTGACCATTCATAACAATGTGGTTGAATCCTGCATATATAATACTGAGTGGAAGAGCAAGATACAAAAGTGTACACAGTGCAGTGATTATGTCTGTACAAGTACAAAACCAGAAAAGGCCAATTCATGTTGCCAGATGTCAGGAAAGTGATATCCCTCGGGGTGGGGGGTATAGAGGAGAGGGTGGGGGGAACATGAAGGAGGCATCTTGGGTGCCGATAATGGTTGGTTTCTTGATTTGGGCGCTGGTTACGTGGGTGTGTGCAGTCTACAGAAATTCATCAAAGCTTACATTCATATATAATATGCATTTTTGTGTGCATATTATACTCAATAAAAGATCTAAAGAAAAACTTGACCATTGTTGACACAACAGAGGGGAAGTTTTTGTGCTGGGCCTTTTATTGTTGGCTGTCTACGTAGGACGAAAGCAAAACATTCTTCCTACTAACATTCTTGCACGTGGTTAAAGAACAGCATGACTGTATTGGAAGCTCTCTATATTTAAGTGTTTTACTCTGTCATAAGCAAGCATGGTTCTTGGCTTGGAAGAACTTAAAATATATTAATCACGAAAAAACTTCTGAGAAATAAAAGCTGAAAGATTGATTCCCTTCTTCTGACTGTCCTATCCCTACTTAAGCCTCTCAGGCCTCAGAGAGTGAGGCTACATGGAGGGGCCCTTCCTAAGAGACTCTCTCTCAAGTCCAGAAACGACACCTTGATTCTTTACCACGTCCTCATGATCTCAATTGCCAGTGACTATGGTGCCAAACCAGGCTCTCCTGCTTAAGCCATTTTCTGCCCAAAAGAGGAGCTGGATTTTACTTGTTCCTTTTTCAGACACCCCACTTTTCATGCACAGATAACATAAATAACACTAATAACCACAACTGACACAGAGCACTTAATATGAGCCAGGCAAGGTTCTAGTGCTTTATGAATAGATCGGTAAATTCAACTCTGACAACAACCACATAGGCAGAACTATTTTTAACATCATTTTCCAGATGAAGACACCAAGGCATGAAGAGGTGAAGTAACTTGTCCCAGTTCACACAGCTAGGAATAGCAGAGCTAGGATTTGAACAAGGCAGCCTGGCTCCTGACAACATGTGATGCTTTCATTTTCCAATTGCTCTCTATTTAACTCTATTTTATTTCTTCAGACTTCTGGAAATGGTTATAAGGAGATTTGGGATCAGGGAAACTGGTGGAAAGGGAGAGAAGGAAAGAAAATAATCTTCAATCAGTCCTTCTCTCCAGCTTGCACTCTCACACACACGCGTGCACACAGGCTCTGTGTCGCTAAAACACACACTGATTTTCTATGCTTTTTAAAATGAATCATTCTCCTCCACTTAGCAAAATCCCAACTGATCCTTCAAGGTTTATATCAAATGCCACTTCTTCAATAAACCCTTCCCTAAACCCACACAATATTAATATTTTCCTGTCTCTCTGCATCAGTGTTACTTGGATCAAACTGTAAGATATAACACTTACTAAATCATGGCTGAATATGCATCACTTCTGCTAAGCTTCCAGCGCCTTGATCATAGGGATTGTGTCTGATCTACACGCACTTCTATTCCCACGCTCAAGGAAAATGAGCCGCAGGCACACATATTAGGCACTCAGTGTTTGTCAAATTGGATTGAATGGAATTATTTTGTAATGCAATAGATTAATTATAGCTTCATAATTTTTAGAATAGAGTTCTTTTTTAAATTATTTATTTATTTATTTTTAGAGAGGGGAAGGGAGGGAGAAAGGGAAGGAGAGAAACATCAATGTGTGGTTACCTCTCACGTGGCCCCTACTGGTGACCTGGCCTGCAACCCAGGTGTGTGCCCTGAGTGGAAATCGAATAGGCAGTGCTTTGGTTCCCACATTGGCGCTCAGCCCACTGAGCCCCACCAGCCAGGGCAGGACCAGAGTTCTGACAAGCACATACTTCATGATGTGGAAGTGCATATGAGAACAGTAAGTTGAGGCTCTTTGTGGCTCAGTTCTCTCTGATTTAAAATGAGAGGGCTGGACTGACTTAAGAATTGCAGTTGCATGTATGATGTCAGATGGGTACTAGATTTATTGGGGTGCTCACTTTGTAAGTTATATAAATGTCTAATCATTAGGCTGTATCCCTGAAACTTATTTAACATTATATATCAACTATAATTGAAAAATAAAAACATTTTTTAAAGTGAAAAAACAAGAATTGCAGTTGTGAGGCAGTCATAGCGGCATACCCTACCCAACCTTAGAGCACAGTGCCGGCTGCTTCCTGCCAGCCCCAACCAGCTGTCTCACCAGAGGCCCCAGCCAGGCAGGACTATCTGCTCAGGGATGGCCTGTAAGAAGAAATCTGCTGGCTGCTTCGAATTTCCAACATTCCTTGTTTTGACGAATGACAGGGTAGGGCCTGATCATCGACATGTTCTTCTGATTGAATTGGTTTATATAATTTCACACTTGACTCAGAAGCTCCCTCTTGCTCAGTTTTTTTCATGTGCTGGTTTTTTTTCAATAGTTCTTTTCAGCATATGAAGAGAAATATGACCCCAAAGGCTGTGGCATGTGCTACTTGACCCAAAACTGAGTGACACACAATTTAGCTTCTGACCAAACATCTCCACAAAGTTTGAGTTAAAGCAGTATTTTGCATGTCCCAGGGTTGCTTCACCTTCCTTGCTCTCCAGTACTACCTGATTTAGCTCCTTAATGACTTTTCTAATGTGACTACCTAGCACGTGAAATAGCTTTAAAACACATACACTCATATGCACACACTCCACTTTGAGGATCTTCCGGTCTTTCCTCGGGTACTCCAGATGTTAGTGTAAGAAACACCTGTTTTAAAGCAGCAGACAAGGAGTAAATTAAGAAGCAATTCAATTCTATTCTCCATGGACTTCACCGGGGCATTCAGGTTCGGGGTCACTTAGATTGGCTGTCTTGAGCGTTAAGTCAGGAAAGGAAGGAAGGGTGTGTGGCCTGCTCTGTATATGCTTCACAGCTTGTTATTTCTGGAAAGTGAAATTCCAAACTGGCCAGTCATCAGCTAATTTTGGAAAGCAATCTACACCCTGGGATAATCTGTCAAGAGGTTTCTGAAATTCTTGTGCATCTTCAGATATACACTATTTTCCTTATTATTTTCATGTAGTGGCTACAAAGTTAACGAGCACCTGGCCACGATAAGCGATGTGTGTTCCTGTCATTTAGCATCTCCAGTAACCTCTAGATTCCATTTACATAGGCTTGGCCGGCACGTGGGACTGACCAAAGAGCAGCTGCTGCGTGTTCATGCCATTTGTTAGACCTCAGGGATTTCCATGATCTGAAGGTGCCTGGTGGAAACTTGGAATTAAACTGTCTTTGGAAAGAGTTCTAAGGGAGGCAGGCCCAAGGAGTACATGCCTGTGAAAGACGTAGCTAAGGCCCTAACTGCTGCAAATAGAGGCAGCATGACTACACGAAGCATTGTCACAAACTTATTTCTATAATTTACCTCCTTCTATTCAGGAAGATCATTCTCAATTATTTCTCTCATATTTGTCTTCAGTGTTAGACCCAGGAAGCTGCACTTGGGACCCAAAAAGGCATAAATGCCAGCAAAGTACCTTGGCTCTTGCTTGGGCTGTGCGGGGAAGGACGCTTACTGAAGATTGCATTACCAGTATTGTAAAGTCAGATCTTCATGTAATGATTATGTTTTTGAAAAGGAAACATACCCAGGAGAGTACACTAATCCCACATAGAAGTTTACTCCCAGAGGTGGGTTTATCTTGGAGCCAACGAAACTGAAGTTGTGGGGTCTCTCACTACCACAGGCCTCCACAAGACTCTATGCCTAATTTATACTATTAACTTTATATTCTTTTTTGTAAAGAGTACCCCCAAAGTGTAGAAGCTTTATGCCCCCCCAAAATCTAGATCTAACCTCTTAATTGCCATAGCCAGTTTTCTGTTATCTGCTAGCTGATTGTCCAAATTTTAGCTCTATCCAGGGACAAATCTTGCTCTCTAAAGTATGATTAACTATTTTCTTAGTGGCCCACTAGTTCTTCTGTTGTAATATTTTATTTTTCACTTGACTTGCAAGGCAATAGGACTTTCTGTGAAGTGCCCTGATCCATCCCTACAGGGGGAATTTGGGTAAGAATGAAGCTGTTTTTTAAGCACTAACAGGGGTGGAGGAAGTAGAGAAAGGCTTGTTCCAATAGATGAACAGCCTCCCAATCATTCCTGAGACAAATCTTGCTTTTGTCTTTTTCATTTTTGTTTAAAAGGAGCCCCTAGGACATAAAAGTCACATGTTAAGGAAATAAATATTGCAAAGCCAGGTATGAAAGTTTTGTAAAGAATGGCAACTACAGCTCAGTTCCATTAGTAAGGACAACTGAAAATTGACAATACATTCTATTTTTTTCATTTTAACTGGAATTCTAAGAGTTGACAATTTGGTCATCTCAAATTTTTCTGGGGAGCTTTTATCTTTTATTATTTGTTTTTAAATCACTCTTTTTTTCTAGCCCCAAAATACAAATGTAAGGAGTTTAATCTTCAACATCCTTTGAGCTCTACCTTTGTAGAACCACATGCTCTGGCTTAATAAATAACACCATCAATGTATATAAGCATGTTTGTACTGTGTTTTCTGTACATTTAACATAATAAATAAATGCATGAGAAATTAATATTTATCTCCCAGATATTACTTTGTATCCTTTCAAAAATCATCATTAACTCGAAGTTTTAAAAGGCAGGAAAACAGAGATGGGATGCTGTGTGATAAATATATGTTCTTAATTAAGGACCCTGATTATTCATTTATTAGTAGTACATTTACATTTTATGAAAGGATATTTTTACTGGCCAAATAATATTTCTTGGAGCTGGAAATTTGTTATTCTTCATGTGCTTCTATAGGAAAGTTTGGATTTTTTTGAAGGTGGGAATTAATCAGTTTTTGAACAGAAAATGTCCCTTTAATAGGCCAAATTATGCAGTTCTATACTCACAGAGAAAGGTGAGGCAAAGATATGTTGATTCTTAGCTTACTATAGTATACCGTTGTACCTTAAAGCTTGTAAACTTATTTTTAAAACTTCCTTTGCATTGAAATATGTTCCTACATTTCTCATTTTTGTTTACTATAAATTATTTGCCTTGGTAATATATAGCTGGCTTGGATTTTCATTCTTTGCTTTTCAAACTCAAGAACCTGAAAAGAGTTTACATACAGGAAAAATTATAAGTAAATCCAATATTACCAGAGGTAGGGTGATATCGTAGGTGAATTTTTAAAAACTCACCACCTGCTCCTTAAGAATAACTTTACACGGGGTCTATCATGTCAGCTACCTCCATTCGTGCTAGCCAGGTGTCTGACAAACACTAGAGATGGGGGGGGAAGAAAGGAGAGGGAGGCGGGGGCTCTGCGGGCAACAGTGCCCTCCAGCGTAGTGTTTATACTACAACACAGGGTGCATTTACCACTACTCCTGAGGATAAGAAAACAGCATGCAAAATACTCATGTCAGAGAATAAAGTGGAAAACATCTTTTTGAGTTGCCTCATTTCCATACTTCTGCTGTGTGTGGCAGACATTCATAACATACAACAGGAAGATTCTGAGTTTAGGGGCCAAAACATCATTGACAATTGCAATAGGGTGTACAACGGAAGGAGAAAAGGGGGGCTTATTCTTTACAGAAAGAAAACTCTTTCTGGCACCACACTGAGTGGTATTTCCCATCAAATCCCAACTCTTTTTTTTTGTTTTGCTTTAGAAAACTCACTGAGAGCTGAGTTCACATAAGGAGTAGAGTTGCAGCTGTTTGGGCTTTAATTATTTTAAAAATGGCAGTATTGCTTCTTCTCACAAAATGATACCTATACTTAATGAGTTTACCTAATGAGAACAAGTTTGTATGGTCCATAGCAGTTACACATGTATTTTTTCTTTGCATGTAAATACGCTGATGAAATTTTAACATGATACAAAATAAAGACCCATTTGTATAATGTGATTATAAAATAACAGAATGTATTATAATTATGAAAGACTATTCTTCCCATATATAAAATATTAATCCCAGTATCCTTTCTTCACGATTTAAAAAATATATACAAATTTGTCAATGTTTTCATTGACTCCTGTATATTTATAATGATGGGTGTTTTCATGAGAGGTAAGGTTAGCTTGTTTAATTGAGTCCATGATTAGCTTCCATAAAGATACATACCACGTGACACGAGGTTCCGGCCAGCCCGATACCGAGCAGTATAATTTCACGTTTTCTTTCTCCCAAACAGTGTGGGAGCGAAGTTTAATGACAAACTCGGGAGCATGGAGAAGATGATCTTCATTCAACTTTCTATGAAATGCCTCTGTTTCTTCCAACTGAAAAAAATTAAAATATTATAAAATCAAAGTAACTTGTGCTACTAAAATAACAAGCAGAAACCAAAACTACATTTTTTCCACTTGGAAGCTCACTTTTGTATTAAAATCAAATGCATATTCCTTAGTACTTTTTAAACAAATATATCATTTAATTTTTAACATTCTAAGCCTGAGGAACATATTTTATTGGACTTCTTAAGGTTCTTTAGAATCTTAATTTCTGTAGAACTTAAAATTCCATGGGGTTTAAAACAATTAAGTGTGTCTTTCTCTGACATATATTTTGATGCCTTCCTCTTTGTTTCTTTAGTTTTGTTTCTCCACAAGATCACATTTCTTCATTTGAAACAAATCAATTTACACATACACATACATGTTACATGCATTTCTACCTTTGTAAATGATATTAAATTGTCTTTTCTTACTGTTTTTCTTAGTGACAGGCGTTCTGCCTTTTCTCGAATTGCGACTTTCCTCGACTTCTTCTCAAAAATTTCCTCCTGGTGAAGAGTGGATGTAGACTGTTTAGATGCTGTGGACCGTTTGGATGTTGTGCGTCCTTCTTCACTAGCAAGAAGATTCCTCTGGGCTATATAAGCAGCAGCTTCTTTAATTCTTTCTTCTTCTGTGTCTTCAATTCCACTGACATGCACTTGGCTAGAATATAGTAATGGCAAAATACAGATGCTGTGGGTGGCAGTGATAAGATTGCCTGATTTTACTAAGTTCAAAGTACCAGACCTCAGACACTGTGCACCATGCCCAAAGAAAACCTGATAAATCAGGAACTCTTCACATATGAAGTAACAAATAATGGTAGCAACCATAATAATACCCATGATAGTCCTGGAGCTTTGCCAAGTGCTTTCTGTAAACATTATCTCATTTTGTAAACAGTATCTCATTACCACCACAACAACCTTTTTAAAAAAAGATTTCATTTATTTATTTTTAGAGAAAGGGAAAGGGAGGGAGAAAGAGGGACAGAAACATCAATGTATCAATTGGTTGCCAACTGGAGACCTGGCTCCCAACCCAGGCATATGCCCTGATGGGGAACTGAACCAGGGACCTTTCAGTTGCAGGCTAGCACTCAATCTACTGAGCCACACCAGCCAGGTCCAATTTAAAATGAATTAAAAATCTTCCCAATACTCTATCCTTGACTGTGTCAACTCAAAACCTGTTGTGGAAACAGTAAACTCAAAGTATTTCAGTGTAAGAAATGAAATTTTCTTTTTTTAAATTATATTTTACTGATTAAGCTATTACAGTTGTCCTGACTTTTCCTACTTTCCCCCCTCCAACCAGCACCCCAACTCCCTCAGCCAATTCCCCCACCATTGCTCATGTCAGTGGGTCATGCAGAAAGTTCTTTGGCTACCCCATCTTCTGTGCTGTACTTTACATCCTTATGGCTACTCTGAAACTACCTATTTGTACTTCTTAAACCCCACACCTCTTCACTATTCTCCCACACCACCCTCTCATCTGGCAACCATCAAAATGCTCTCCATATCCATGATTCTTTTTCTGTTCTTCTTATCTGATTAGTCTGTTTTTTAGACTCAATTGTTCATAGATTTGTGGTTTTTTGCCATTTTATTGTTCATAGTTTTGATTTCCTTTTTCTTAAATAAGTCCCTTTAACATTTCATATAATACTGGCTTCATGATGATGAAGTCCTTTAGCTTTTTGTTGTCTGGAAAGCTCTATCTATCCTTGCTGTCTAAATGATAGCTTTGCCAGGCGGAGTAATCTTGGTTGTAGGTCTTTGCTTTTCACCATTTTGAATATTTCTTGCCAATCCCTTCTAGCCTGAAAAGTTTCTTTTGAGAAATCAGCTGACAGTCTTATGGAAGTTCCCTTTTAGGTAACTAAATTCTTTTCTACTGCTTCTTTTGAGATTCTCTCTTTGTCTTTAACATTTGGCATTTTAATTATGATATGTCTTATTGTGGGCCTCTTTGAGTTCATCTTGTTTGGGACTCTCTGTGTTTCCTAGACTTGCATGTCTATTTCCTTCACCAAATTAGGGAAGTTTTCTGTCATTTTTTTCAAATAGGCTTTCAATTTTTTGCTCACCCTCTTCTCCTTCCAGTACAGTACCCCTACAATGTGATGTTTGTACACTTGAAGTACACTCTCAGAAGCTCCTTACACTAGCCTCCTTTTTTTGGATTCTTTTTCTTCTTGCTGTTCTGATTGGGTGTTTTTTGTACCTTATATTCGAAATTGCTCATGTGACTCTCAGCTTCATCCACTGTACTGTTGATTCCCTATAATTGTTCTTTATTTCAATTAGTATATCCTTAACTTTTTTGCATGAATTCTTTTTTTTATTGTTGTTCAAGTACAGTTTTCTCCATTTTCACCCCACCATGCCCCCCTGCCCCACCTATCCCCATCTCCTACCCCCCAACCTACCCCCTTTGGCTTTGTCCATGTGTCTTTTATAGATGTTCCTTGACGTCCCTTCCCCTATTATCCCTCTCCCCCCTCCTCTCTGGTTGCTGTCAGTTTGTTCTTTATTTCAATGTCTTTGGTTGTATTTTGTTTGATTGTTTGTTTTGTTGATTAGGTTCCACTTATAGGTGAGATTATATGGTATTTGTCCCTCACTGCCTGGCTTATTTCACTTAGCATAATGCTCTCCAGTTCCATCCATGCTGTTGTGAAGGATAGGACCTCCTTCTTTCTTTCTGCTGTGTAGTATTCCATTGTGTAAATGTACCACAGTGTTTTGATCCACTCATTTACTGATGGGCACTTAGGGTGCTTCCAGCACTTGGCTATTGTAAGTTGTGCTGCTATGAACACTGGGGTGCATAGGTTCTTTTGAATTGGTGTTTCAGGATCTTTAGGTTATAATCCTAACAGAGGTATTGCTGGGTCAATTAAACAAATGGGACTTCATCAAAATAAAAAGCTTATGCATGGCTAAAGAAAACAGCATTAAAATGTAAAGAGAACCAACTGTATGGGAAAACATATTTGCAAATGATACCTCAGACAGGGGTTTGATCTCCAAAATATATAAAGAACTCACATGATTCCACTCCAGGAAGAAAAACTACCCAATTAAAAAATGGGCAAAGGACTTGAATAGACCTTTCATTTTTGACAGGATCTTTTTTATGCTGTTGAGGTTCTCACTAAGTTCCTTGAGCATCCTTATAACCAGTGTTTTGAACTCTGCATCTGAAAGATTGCTTATCTCCATTTTTTTTAAGTTTTTTTTCTGAAGTTTTGTTCTGATCTGTCATTTGGGCCATATTTCTTTTTCCTTTCATTTTGGGAGCCTCCCTATATGTGTTTCTATGTATTGAGTGGAGCTACTACATCTCCCAGGCTTTGCAGAGTAGCCCAATGTAGTAGGTGTCCTGTAGAGTCCAGTGGCACACGCTCTCCTATCACCCAAGGAGGGTACTCCAGATGCCCCCACTGTGTGGGCTGTGTGCACCCTCCTGTTGTATTTTGACCTAGATTGCTGTTGGTATGTCCATGGTCAGCAGCTGACTATGGATCCAGGTTCTGTCCAGGATCACACAGTAGAAGCTACAAAGTAATCTGCAGAAGGCTGCTACTTGTGCTGGGCTCAGAGGTGCCCCAGTAAGGCCAACCTGTGAACCAAAGCCGGCTGCTGCTAGTGTTGGGCCTGGCACTACTTAGCAAGAGGAATGGGCTCATTGAAGCCAGATGCTGCTTGTTTGAAGGAATTTAGGAAAATCTGAAGCATGGGTCAAGACAAGCCATTCATATGGAAAAGTCACTGGAAACAGCTTGGGTCGGCCCAAAAGTTGGGTGGGGCAAACAGTCTGAGCCAGGTTGATGAAGTCTTAGATATAGGAACTGCCTGCTGGCTGTGTGATTCTGTGGGGGGAAGATTCAGAAAAGGAACAGTGGTCTCTGCCGGCACTTCTCTATTGGAGAAAGCAGCCCTCCAGCTCTTGCCCTGTTGCTGGACAATTCAGTTCCTCCCCATAGGTCTCTGATGCCTTTTAATCTGCTTTCCCCACACTGGAGCTCATAGGGAGTAAGTTCAAGTAAGTCTGTGTGCAGGTGCTTTAAGAGGAAATGTCTGAGACTCCTACATTTCTGTCTTCCAGAGCCTCAATCCCCGCTGTTTTTTATAGTCAGAAGTTATGGGAATTTATCTTCCTGTTACTGGAACTCTGGACTGGGGAGCCTAGTATGGAGCTGGGACCCCTCACTCCTGAGATATTCCTCCTGATTTTTATCCGCATTACGTGGGTATGGGACCAGTTCATTCCACGTCTCTATCTTTACTACCAATCTCGATGTGGTTTCTTCTTTAATCCATAGTTTTAGGACTTCCATTCAGCTCGATTACTGATGGTTCTGAATGAAGGTTGTTTTATAGTTGAGTTGTAATTTTGATGGTTGTTCTATAGTTGAGCTGTAATTTTGATGTGGTTATGCGAGGAGATGAGCCATGTTTACCTATGCTGCCATCATGCTGAAGCATTATTTTCAGTGTAGTAATAGTAATAAAATGTAGCAGATGTCTCCATATAAAAATAAATAACTGGAAATAAAACCTAAAAGATAACTTTCTATTCACATTTTCTTTCATCACAGTTACTTTTGTAAATTATCATTTCTTGAGACTGGTATGGAAGACCCAAAATTGTTCGGTGGGAAAATGGCAGGGAAAAGACAATGAGAGCTTCATCTGATGCCCACACAGGTAGAGAGGCTTGCCATGAAGGTTAATGCCAAGTTGACGTGGTTTTTAGATAATTTTTTTAAATGTTGGGGGTGGGGGGAATAAGCTATTTTACTCCTCCATCCTAGCCATCTCCTATAGTGAATACAAGCACATATTACATTAGCTGTGAACAGGCTAAGTCTGGCCAGGCATTCTGAGTAATATAAGCATGTTTTTCTGGAACTTTCACTTAAACAATCAGATATCAAAAAAACAAACATATCAAATAAAAAGCTAAAAATAGAATATTATTTATTCCCTTATGTTCCTAATTGTGTTCAGGGCAATTATGATATCAGCCGCTGAAACAGTTCAAAAAGGAGTTATCAGAGATCAGAGGAAAGAAAAATACAGGAAAACAAAAGTCACGACCACATTATTGCCCACTGAATGTGTGATAGCATTTGTCCTGAGAAGACCTCATTTTGAGTGTCAATTTGGCTCTGTTAACAGTTCTCCACTCAAAGGGAATTCAACAGGGGAAGCTACAGAAAGTTGCCCTTGAACTTTAATTTGGTATCTCAGACAAATTTCCCTTCAAGATTCCTTTTTATATTATTATCATTCCAAAAAAATGTTTACATTTGAAATACAGAAATTTGGTATTACACAGACTTGTGATTTAGTGATTATTTTGTTTGATATTTACCTCAAATAAATAGTAATTTATTATAGATTCAACAAATATAAGCCAGGCATTCAAGTTATGATGCAATTCTTTTACTTAGTCTAGTTATCTAAGATCTTTTTTCCCCTAATGAAAAATAATTAAAATCACATAAACAACCATGGTTTTTCCATCTACTTAAACATATCATTTCATTTTGCTTTTTTAGATCACCCAATGTTTGAGAGTTTGAATGTCTCCTTCTACTCTATAGCACTACATGTAGTATCCAACCACTAGCATCCGACACCCTCCTTCTAATTCCAACTGGTTACAAAAGTAAAATTAAGCTCCTAATCATTCTCTTGTCTCATGTAGCCGTGCTGTGTAATGGCAAAGACTTTTACAATAAACACATCTCCTGCAGTGTGGAGTTCAAGGTTTTTCAGACCTTTCTCAGCTGTATACAGCAAGTGCCCAATAAATGGTAGCTGCTATTATTATGATTACTTGTCAGCATTTACTGTCCACTTTATTATAATCAAAGCCAGGAAGAGAATTCATACTCACCGTCCTGAGAAAATGGGCATTATGTAGTTGCTTGGCAGATTTTCCTTCTCCTCCCCAGACAGAAGGCTCTTCTTGGCTCTCTTTGTTTGGGGGCTCAGCTTGGATGAAGAATCTTCTAACATAAGACTGGAATCTGTGAGTCTGAAACAAAACCCCGAATATTTGACAGTAACAAAAAATTACTTAAAATATTCAAAATACTTTTAAAACAACGATTTAACTAGGGGAAATTTTCACAGAATCCTAGATCTCTAATGTTATAATTATCTTTTATCTTTACAACAAAAGTGGAGTGAGAAACTCTATACATGCACAAAAGAAAAATAGGCCTAGCATGATTTCATGGCTTTCCCCCTAATTTCAAGGAAGAACAGCAGTGCTTTTGCAATAGTTCCAAAAACCCTTTGCTGTTAAGTTAACGTTCGAAATTTAGGCAGTCTACGTAAATGGTTTGGATACATTGTGCATCCAATTGGGCGGGGGGGGGAGGGTAAAAATGCAAAATATTCTGGATAGTGACAGCAGGCAATTCAGATGCAGGGCCTCCTACGTTCAGTTTGGAAGACTTAATGGAGTATAGACATACCCAACCATTTGAAGGACCACTGGATTTGTCAAACAATAGAGTTAACGTATTTTATGTGAATACACAGTATCGAGTGACTCGGAAAGTTACAGGGTGGGATAAGGAACCCTTTGGTCAGTTAGGTCGGAAAAATCTGCCCTTGCACACTGGTGCAAAGGTGCACTTGGAGGTGGTGTTCCAATAAACCAAAAAATGTATCAGGGAAGAAAACATGAAAACAGAGATTGCACCTAGAGAAAAAGAGTTGATGGAACTAAAATACAGTCTCTGATTCTCAAATTAATTTAAATGCATTTCATTCAAACATACACAATGGGGCATAAATTTCAGGAGTTCATGGAATCCCTGAAGTCAATCCATGGACTCCTGTTAAAAGCCCCTGGTCTACACTGTAATGAAAGATGTTCCCAATAAGGAGCCATACCAGAAGTCCATGAACTACCCTATTTTTCTGTACATTTGAAATGATTCTAAAATAAAAAGTTAAAAAGGCCACTAGTCTAGAGAAAATTTGAAAAGGAAATGAAGTGTGCGAGTGGTGTGACATGGGGTAAGCAAGCTGCCCAACTGACACAGAAAAACGTTCCAAACTGTCCAAACCTTGACCCATTTTCAAACTTTAAAAAGCATTAGGGAAAACAAAGGAGATTACCTAAGTCAGAAGCAGAATGTAGGCCAAACATACATAATACAAAAATGAATACATAATAATACAAATAAACCAGTCCTCTGCTAAACAAGTAGCACAGAAATGTAAGGACTTCTGGGAGGTACAGGGGCATAGTGGCACTGTGCCTGGTGGAGAGGGTGGGTCCTTTAAACCCAGGACTGGAAATGGCCAACTCTTCCTTACCCACTAACCATGACTTCCCCTGGGGTGAATTTCTAGCTCTTACCATATGACCAGCATGAAAACTAAAGATTAGCTGTGGCCAGTGTGGCTCAGTTGGTTGGAATATTGTCCTGTAGCTGAAAGGTTGCGGGTTTGTTTCCTGGTCAGGAAACATACCCAGGTTGCAGGTTCGATCTTAGTCTGGGTGCGTACAGGAGGCACCCAATCGAAATTTCTCTTTCTCCCTTCCTTTCTTCCTCCAAGCAATAAAAAATGTACTCGGGTGAGGAGAAAAAAATACACTAAAACTAGAACCTTGAATTCAAACTTGCGGGTTGGTTACTAATTGGAAACCTTAGTGCAATTTGTTCCTAGCTGGCTGTTCCTAGCAGGCAAAATGACCACACTCTATCCCCAGCAGGTTCCAAAGTACAGGCTGTCCTACAGCTGTCAGAGGGGAGGGGGCTGGGGACTGGATGAAAGAGGTAAAGGGATTACCTGAAGAACACAGACACAGACAACAGTGTGGTGATTGATGGCCAGAGGGCAGTGGGGTTGAGGGCATGGGGAGGTGGGCAAAGGAGGTGGGGGGGAGTGGGACATCTGTAATAGTGTAAGCAACAAGCTGTGATTATATGGGTCTAGGTTTAAAGTGGTATTTTCCTTCACCCCTTTATTCCATTACTATACAAAATAAAGTTAATTATGGAGTTCAAGACTTTCTCTTTTTTCTATTTATAGAACAAAAAAATAGAACATTTCTATTTTTTCTATTTTGCATTTTCTAATTTTTCTCCTGTTGTTCTGTTTTGGCTCTTTTTTTGTTTATAGTAGTCCCCCCTTATCTGTGGGGTATATGTAAGGGGACTCCCAAAAAACCGGAATTATCTTTTGGAGAGCAGGCTAGGTGAGTGTTCTAGGAACCCATTGGTCAGTGTATCAACTGGTGTTGTTGTGAGGGGCTGTGTACAGCTTCAGTGAATATTTTTTGAAGACTCTTTCAATGTGCTTGCCCATTTCATGATGGGTGATTTATGAGCACACCTGCCCACACCGCTCTGAGTTTTCAGTGGTTTTTGACTAAAAAATAGCATTCCCCCATGACCCACCCTCCCTATTCACCCAATCTGGCCCCGAGTGACTTTTTTTTGTTGTTTTTCCAGATGAAAAAAATCACTCAAAAGGAAATGTTTTGCCAATGTGGAAGAGGTGAAACAAAAAACAGCAAAGCTCTAAAAGGCATCAAAATGGATGAGTTCAAAAACTGTTCTGAGCAGTGGAAAAAACTTCTCAATAGCTGTATTGCATCAAATGGAGAGTACTTTGAAGGTGACTGCAGTTTAAACATGTAAGAATAAATACACAAGTTTTTATAAATAAATTCTGTTTTGGGGGGGTCTGCCCTTGTATGTTCCAAGATTCCCAGTGGAAGCCTGAAACGACAGACAGCACTGAACCCTATATATACTATGTTTTATTCCAATGCATATATACCTATGATAATGTTTACAGATTCTCATTAGCATATCTGAATGCCGACATCACTACTCCTGTGATTAGGGGCCATTACTAATTAAAATAAAGGCCCCTGGAACAGGAGCACTGCAATACCGCAACAGTCGGTCTGACGACCAAGGCTGTGGCTGCTAAGTGGCTAACAGGTGGGAGTGTCTCCAGCACGGACATTCTGGACAAAGGGATGATTCCCATCCCGGACAGGGTGCAGCAGATGATTCTGAGATGTCACCGCATTACTCCGAATGATACATAATTTAGAACTGAGGAGTTGCCGCTCTGACCAGCGTGGCTCATGGGTTGGGCAGTATCCCACAAAGCAAAGGGTGGCCAGTTTGATTCCCAGTCAGGGCACATGCCTGGGTATGGGTTCCATCCCCAGTCAGGGTACATTCTAGAGGCAACCAATCAGTGTCTCTCCCTCTCTTTCTCCTTCCCTTCCCCTCTCTCTAAAAATACATACATACATACATACATACAATCCTAAAAATTATGAATCATGTATTTCTGGAACTTTCCATTTAATATTTTTGGACCATGGTTGACCTTGGGTAATTGAAACCCAGAAAGGGAAATCACACATAAGGGTGGGGATACTGTACTTGCATTCTGGTGTTTATAGTCATATTCTTCTTTTTTTAATCTTCACCAGAGGATGTGCTCATTAATTTGAGAGAGAGAGGAAAGGAGAGAGAGAGAGAAAGGAATGTAAGAGAGAAACACTGATTGTTTGCCTCCCATTCATGCCTGACGGGGGATCGAACCCACAACCTAGGTATGTATTGTGACCAGAATCAAACCTGCAACCTTTTGGTGTACCGGACGATGCTCCAACCAACTGAGCCACCCTACCAGGGCTATAGTCATACTCTTATGAGCTCATATTTTTTAACATTTATTTACATGAAAACAGCTACAACATTCTTTTTGTTGTGTTGTTATTGTCCCTTTTCTCATCATTTCCCCTCTAAAATAAATCTTTAAAATGATGCGTTTATTACACAGGATGTTCCAAAATGTGAGTATTCCATTCTCACAGGTAAATCACAGCAACTGATTTTTAATAGTTGAACTTTATGGTAAAGACTCATGACACTATCGTCAGTTTCTATTTCATCTTTCCTTTGGGACAAAAGGCTTCATGAAAAGCATTGCGATGTTATATACTGCATAGTGTTATTTAGAAACTCCAAATTATTTAAGATACAAAACAAATCTTTGTTATGCTTTTAAAGTTTCTTCAAACTTTGAATTCAAAAAACAGGAGAATGTGAAGGATTAAGATATTAAAATACTATACTATTTAGTGATGCTGATTTATTTACTAAAGTTAGCAAACAAAACTAACTCAGAGAAAGTTTTAAGGAACTGACTCTATAGTAAGTGTAACTAATTGTTTGAAGAAAAGCCACCAATAGTCTAAATATGACCCATGAACTCGGAAGTCTAACCTCTTACTTTATTGGTTTTGAAAGTTGAATAATATTTTTAGAGGAGTTAAATAGCATGTGAGAAATTTTAAAGTTCTTTGAACTTAAAGAGCTATATAAGGGTTTATTAACTGCTTGGGTTTTTAGTTGCATCTAAATTTTGAAAATAATCCTCTGTCTTATCAGTCACTTTCTGAGTAATACCAAACTTGATATACATGAGTGTGTGTGGTTCTTTTAATTATTAAAACTACACTTAATGTTCTTTATGTACTCGGCTTAAATTACAGAACTTCCTGAATTTTAATTTGCAAAGGCGATGAGATGAAGCCACAGGAGAGGACTCACTTGCATGTGCACACAGGCACACACACGCCTGTAACTATGTCTAGGTAAATCCAGACCAGGTTACGGGTCTGTCAGTCATGACCTGTGTTAGCATGTGTTGTCATGTCCTCTGTTACGTGCTGTGTTGTGTCCTCTGTTAGCATATATAAAGTTAGAAGAACTTTAAGTAACATTTGTTATGCATATCATCATACCTGTGACCAGCAGCACCACAGAAAGGGATATAGCCAAGGAAAAGAAAGCTTTCTCGGGAAATATTTCAGGAACTAAGAAATAGGCTTCCACCTGCATGCAATTCAGATGATGAGCAACAACAAAAGGATAACCTGCTCTTACAACCTCATCATTATTCTTGACAAGAGAAGCAACAACAAAACCACTCACAGAACTCCAGAGCTGGAAGGAACCTTGGGGATACCTCTACCATTTTACAGATGTGGGAGACCTACAGCATCTTTGAAATGGCCCAAGTTCACACAGCCAGATGGTAGCTGCCCTAGCTATGACCAGCACCCATCTAGGTTAGTATTTGTTCTACTAATACCAGTGACTGCGTATTCTTCATCCAAAAATATTGGAAGCTTGATATTTACATATGTTTGTTTATTTGTAAGTTCCATGCATATACTACTGTATAAATATTCTCACTTTCTGAAACATTCAGTCAACAGAAAAATTTTAAAGACCAAATTTACTTTCTTTTAAAATAGAAGTGCTAATATTTCCCCCTACACCTCTATGGTGTGCCTTTGTGGACTCCCCGTTCTAGAGACCCTAATATCGGGTCACACCACCCATAATGACTCAGAGGTGGATTTGCTATTCCTGAATTTATTCATGTAAATTGAGGTTACAAAACCATCACAGTCCAGTTAAAAATAGAGCATAAAAAACTCATTGAACTTAAATGAATTTCAATACTCATTTCTTAAAGTTATGTCTAAAATCACCATATAATTTTGGGAAATTGTCCTAGGTTCCCCGGGATGAATAATTTATTCACACTTAAGTATGGGTTTGCTTAATGGCCATTACTTTCTGAAAATATTCTGACAACCTATCAGCATCTTTCAGAGAAATAATGGGTTGTGGGAATTGTTCTTTGCTGACCCTGCTCCCGCACCCAGCATCACGCGTCCCTCTGTGCTCATGTTTGTACTGCATTATTGATTCCCCTCGACCTTTCCCGCTACCTATAACTGCTAAAGAGGAGAGATGGTCCATTCATCTTTGCATCCTCACACTGTCCCAGTGCCTGACATTGTTCAATAAATGTTTACTGAATAAAGTAAATTCAAAACCCATCCACCTGTAATCATACCCTAACTCAGTGATTGTCAGCTCTGGCTTCACATCAGAATCAGTTGAGGAGCTATTAAAAATGACCAGGCCAGGGGCAGGACTTCCCATGTGATGAAGTGAGTAGTTTAACTGTTTCTCTCCCTGAAAAGCAGTGATAAAACTAGACACAATTGTCAAAAACAACCTATTCAGGATTCTGAAAACAGTGAGAAGTGGTTATTCATAAAAAGTTACAGAACTTGCCCTGGCCAGGTGGCTCCATCGGTTTGAGTGTCCTGCAGTGCCAAAATAGTTTGTGGATTTGATCCCTAGGTGGGATGTGTATAGGAGGCAACCACCTATGTTTCTCTCTCACATTGATATCTCTCTTTCTCTTCTCCCCCTTCCTCTCTCTCTAAAAAATCAATAAATATGTACTTGGATGCAGTTTTTTTAAAATTTTAAAAAGTTACTGAACTTCAGATATAAACAGTAGGACTCTGTGACTTTTCCGTCTAGTCTCCCATCCCCCTCTCCAGCCCAGTCTGTAAGGTAGTTCTACCTAGGTGGGGAAATGTGTGAAAACCAGAATGTTCACTGCCAGAAGGGGCAAATTTGATGTGGAGAACAGCATGATAAAACTTCAAATCCAGGAGCATCGTGAAAAACAGTAGCAAACTAAGTGCAAACAAACAAGGGAAGACCAGCAGGTGAGTTAGCCAGAGGGTGCGATCATAATTGGGGCCAGCAGCAGACTGGCAAAGTACCCAGAAATTTAACAGGAAAACCTGAGAAATAAGATCATCATAGTGGGCCTTATTAAGCTCTCCATGTGACTGTACAGGAAAGTCGGGAGCGGGCCCAGTTTGCCCACACATCACTGATTGACTGTAAGCCTGTGTGTATGTGCAGAGGAGCGGCATCAGCGTCTGGAGGTAAGTGAAGCCAGAACACACTTAAAAATGACTGGAACTTTATATGTGCTCCCCAATGCGTGTGCACGCACACACACACGCAGTGTATTGCCAGAGGGTGGAAGCTTTACTGGCTTAAGATGTTTGTGCACAACATCTGACCATTCACTGACCATTATTAACCTGAGAGTGTGATCCCCATGAATTCAGGCTTGAAAATAAGAACAACAATTTTTAAAACAGAGTAGAGACATCAGCAGCCACACAGTGGTGGGTAAACATCTTACAAATGTGTTTGGACAAGTTAGTAAACAGAAACAAAAACACAGCATCAACACACTTGGGAGAAATTCAGAAATATAATTGCTACAATATGTTATTGATACGTAATGTCCCATTTTCAAGAAGAAAAACTCTGAGATATGCCAAGGAATAAAAACGTGTAACCTGCACCAACAGAAAAGAGCAGGAAATAAAAATTTTCTCTAAGTAGTTCCTGATGTTGGATTTAGCAGACAAAGATTTCAAAGTAGCAATTATAAATATGTTTAAAGACTAAGTTTAAAAACCATGCTTTAAAATGTTCAATGAAAGTATTACAACAATGATTTTTCAAAAAAGAAAATATTGACAAAGAAAAATTATAGAACAGGATCAAATGAACATTCTAGAGTTTAAAAGTAAAACAACTTATATGAAGAGTTTATTAAAGGGACTCAACAGCAGATTTTGGATAGAAAAATAATCTGTGAACTTGAGAGAGAAATAACTCAATCTAAAAATCAGAGAGGTAAAAGAATTTAAAAAATTAAAGGAGCCGCAGAGATGTGTGGGACAAAACAAAACACACCTATACGTGAATAACAGCAGTACCTGACGCAGAGGAGAGAGTAAAGGTAGGAAAATGTGTTTTGAAGAAATATCATAGAACTCCCCAAATTTGCTGAAAAATATTAATTTATGGATCTAAGATTCTCAATAAACCCAAGTAGGATACAAACAAACAGACACACATCCAGGTATATCATAGTCAAACTACTGGAAGCCAAAGCCAGAGAGAAACTTTGAAAGCAGCAAGAGTAAAGTTCTTCATTACACACAGGGGAAAGTGTATTAATGGCTGGCTCCTCATCAGAAACAATGCATTCCAGGAGACACTGGCATGACACAAACCAGGCAGGAAAGCAGGAACAAATGAACAAACAAGCAAAAATCCCATGAAATACACACAAAAAATAACAAAAGTGGCAGACATAATTCCAGCTGTACCAGTAATTTTATTAATGTGAATGGACAAAAAACTCCAAGAAACAGGCAGATTTTCAAGCTAGATTTCTAAAAAAAAAAAAACCCTAATGTATGATGCTATGAGAGGCATACTCAAATCCTAACACACAACAGTCGTCCCTCCTTATCCATGAAGGGTATGTCCCAAGAACCCTCGTGGATCATGAACAGTACTGAACCCTACCTATACTATGTCTTTTGGTACCTGCATACATTACCATACATGTTAAAGTAAAAGGATAAAAGAGATATGCTATGCAAATAATAACCATGGGAGCTGTTTAGATCAAACAAAATATACTTTAAATCAAGAAATATTACAAGAGACACAAAGGGAAATTTCACAATGACAAAAGGGTTGATTCCTTGGAAAATGTAATAATTATAAATTTATATGCAGAATCTTACCAAAAGAGCCCTAAAATATGTGAAGCAACAAGTAACAGAATTGAAAGAAAAAATAGAAAATTAAAAATAGTTGAAAATTTCAATACTTCATTCTCCAAAATTAATAGAGCAACTATTAGACAAAACTATTATAGACAAAAATTAGTAAGGATATAGGAAATTCGAATAACACTATCAATCAAATTGACCTAACTCACCTTTCTAGAACACTTATCCCAATGAAAACAGAGTACATATTCTCTTCAACATTCACTAGGTGAGTTCGCCTACTGGTCACCAAAACAAGCTCAATCAATTTTAAAACGTTTAAATCATGTAAAACATAATGGTTGACAACAGAAAAATTATATAAATAATAATCTACAACAGAAAGAAATTTAGAAAATCTCAAATATCAAATACTTCAAATCTTCAAGTATCAAATCTCAAATACTTCAAAAATGTTATCACAAGGGAAATTAGAAAATATTTTGAACTACATGAAAATAAAACACAACATGTAAACATTTATGGGATACGGGTAAAGCAGCAGTTAGAGGAAAGTTTAATGCTTTATGTGTTTATATGAAAACAGAAAGGTTTCAAATTAATAAGTTAAGTTTTCACCTTAAGAAGTTAAAAAAAGATATGAAACAGAAAGGGAGTTATAAGAAAGATTAGAGGGGAAATCAATGAAGTGAAGAACAGAGCAACGATAGATACAATCAGTGAAACAAGTTGGTTCATTTAAAAGATTAAGAAATTGACAAAACTTTCTGACAGATTAACTACAAAAATAGAAAAAAGATAAAAATTATCAAAATCAGGAATGAAATAGGAGACATTACCAACGTCACAGAAATTAAGAGGCTCACAAAGAAGTTCGTATAGATGTTTCATGCCAATATATTACACAGCTTATGAAATGGAAAAATTCCTATTAACTAAAATTACCAAAATTTATTTGAGAAGAAATTTTTACAAATTTGAACAGACCAATAAAAATTAAAGAGATTAAATGAGTAATTTAAAATCTTCCCACGATGAAAAGCCCATTCACTGAGGAACTCCGCCAGATATTTAAAGAAACAATACCAGTCATCCCCACCTTCTTCAAATCTGCCCAACTCATTCTATAAGGCAGTATTACCTAAAATCAAAACTAAATAAAGACATTGTAATAAAACTACAGATCAATATTATTTACGAACACAGAGGCAAAAATCCTTTTAAAATATTAGCAAACTGAATACAGCAACATATGAAACCAAGTGGACTTTATCCCAGGAATGCAAGGTTTATTTAACATTTGAAAAATCAATTAGTGTAATATACCGTATTAATAGGATATAGAGAAAAAAACACATTATCAATTAATAGATACAGAAAAAATACTTGACAAATTTCAGCATTCATTCATGTTAAAAAACCTCAAAACAAAATAAGAAGAGAAAGGAACTTCTTCAACCTGATTGAGGCCATCTGTGAAAAATCCACAGCTAATATCGTACCTAATAGTAAAAAACTAAATGCTTTCCTGCTTAGGCTGGAAACAAGGCTATCATTCAATTGTTGTACTCAACGTTTTACTGGAGCTTCTGGCCAGGGCAAATAGTGTAACTACAAAACAACAAAACTGCATTGTGGCACGGGCATGAGGACAGGTGTATAGATCAATGGAACAGACCTGAGAGTCCAGAAATAAACCTTTACATTCATGGCCAATTGATTTTTGATAAACGTGCTAAGGAATGTAATAGGTGAAAGGAGAACCTTCAACAAATGGTGCTGAGACAATATGTGCAAGTATGAATTTATGATTTTACCAACATCACACAAAAATTAATTCAGAACAGATTATATTTCTAATTATAAAAACTAAAATTATAAAACCCTAGAAGATAAGAGAAACTCTTTTTTAAAAAGCCTTACCCAAGGACATCTTTTTTTCATTGCTTGTAGAGAGAGAGGAAGGGAGAGAGAGACAAACATTGATGTGAGAGAGAAACATTGATTAGTTGCCTTCCATAAGCACCCCGACTGGGGATCAAACCCACAACCTAGATTGTGCCCCGACTGGGAATCAAACCTACAACCTTGAGGTTATGGGCTGACACTCCGACCAACTGAGCCACACTGGTCAGGGAAAGAGAAACTTTTTATGGTGGTGAGTTAGCTAAAGAGTTCTTACACATAACACCAGAAGCCTGATTCAAAAAGAAAAATAAAAAGAAACTTTATTAAAATTAGAAATTCTGATCTTCAAAGGATACTGTTAAGAGAATGAAAAGACAAGGCACAGAATAAAAGAAAATATTTGTAAACTTACATCTCATAAAATATTACATATAAAATATTTAACTAACTGACAAGTTAATAGTAAGCAGAAAAAATTAAAATAGGAAAAAGGTTTGAATAAGCACTTCATCAAAGACATACAAATGGCTAATGAAAACATTTAAAACAATGGTAAACGTCATTAGTCATTAAGTAAATGCAATAAAATCACAATGTGATCCTAGTACACACCTACTAGAATGACTGTGATAAATAAGGCAAAATAACTAATGTTGGCAAGGATGTGATAAACTGGACTCCTCATACATTGTTATGGGGATAATAAACGGTGTAACTATTTTGGAAAGCAGTTGAGTAGTTCCTTATAAAGTTAACCATAAATTTAGCATTCAATCCAGCTGACATTTTAGAAAGTGGGAATAAGTTGACTTCAAACATTATGAACAATAGCCTTTCAGACTGGGTTATATATTAGCATACCACTGAAATTTTCAGGTTTTATTTTTGAACTTTCTATAGCAATTTCATTTATTTGACAGAAACTTATTCAGCATCCATTGTGTGAAAAATACAGTGCTTACCACTGGGGTGGGAGGGAGATGTGAAGATAAAGACCTTATTTTCTGAGAGCTTTACATCTTGTAGGGCAGTAAATGCCACCAGGCCTGACACATTGTATTATGTCAATCAAGGAAGAAAGGATGGAAGGACAGAAGGAAGGCAGGCAGATAAGCAGAAAGACTAGTACAAATAAAACGAGAATTCACAGGCTTGAGAGAGAATTTTTGTCTTGGGTTATCAGAGAATCCTTTGTGAAAAGCTGGACATTAAAAGATGGGTAGGACATCTCGGGATGAGCTATTAAGTATAAAAACTTAAAACAAAGCTTAATTTTGATTGTTGAATTATCCATGTGTTTCCATTAGACTCTGCTGAGTGGCCATAAAAGAGCTGAGCTCATTTTTATTATTCTAAAACTTTTCCTTTAAAACCAAATGTTACATATATTTATAACTTAGTGCTGTTGCTTGAAAACAAAATGCTTAGCTGTTGACCAGGAGGAAGAGGCAGTGGTTTTGACAGGGGACTCAAGAGTTGGAAAATTTTAGTTTAAGGTAAAGAGTTATAAATCTAGTAAGTAATACATATGTTAAAGCTATTGTTTCAGAAACTACAGATAAGGTTCATCCTTGCTCCTGAAGAGACTGCCTACCTCCTGGGACACTGCTAAAGATTACCACCTAGGGACAAGTGGAGGCATCTGGGCCATTGGGTTCCAGGGAGAAGACAGATGACTACCGGTCCCTGGGAACAGCTAACTGCCAGGACAAGAATGCTGCAGTTTTTTTCACCTAGTTCTCCCTGAATTTCAAAACCCCTCACCACACCTTGTTTATTCACCATTATAAAAACATTGGCCTGGAAAGAAAATGTAAGACAGTTTTTTCAGGATGCGAACCTGCTGTTTTCTTAGATCACTAGCCATTTGAATAAAGTGCCCATAAAGCTTTAGTTTGTGAGCAGTGGCTAGTGTGGCTCAGTGGATTGAGTGCTGGACTGCAAAACAAAGGGTTGCTGGTTCTATTCCTACTCAGGGCACATGCCTGGATTGCAGGCCAGGTCCCCAGTAGGGGGTGTGTGAGGCAACAACACATTGGTGTTTCTGTCCCTCTTTTTCTCCCTCCCTTTCCCTTTCTCTAAAAATAAATAAATAAAATCTTTTAAAAAATCCAATCTCTGTCTCTGCTTATTGGGTTTGGCAAGTGACAGGCAGCACAAGCTCCAGTGTCCTTTCCAGTTTCAGTTTTAGTGAACTATGGGACAGATTCTCCAGAATGGCCCTACTTGGTTGTCATTGCTCATTTAGTCAGCCACTCCTCCCAGGGCTTCTGGTCTCTGAAGCTCCTTTTCTTCCATCTCCAGAATCTCCAGGAGGGTCAGGAACGAGCACTTGAAGTTCGCATTCTGTTTTCTTATGTCAGCTTTTCAATTGACCACATTTTCCCCTCTTGAAAGAGAATACATTTTTTAGGCTTTTGTGAAAAAGTTATTTTGGACCTACTTTTGAGTTAGAGTAGTTTTGCTCTATGCTTATCCTTTGATATTGGCATCTCATCAGGCTCATCACTCCCTACTGACTTTTTGATTCTCTGGTTTCCCATCTGCACACTTATGCAGGTTTCAGGAGAACATCAAAGTTAGTGGAAAAGGAAGAAACTGAGAAGAGCCCGTCTCTTGCTAGTACACTATGCAGAAAAAGTTTCTTGTAAGATACAAGCATGAATTTAGTTTGACCAATATCACTCTTGAAATTTCTAGACAAATAATGTCAAAATAAATAAGCATTCCTTGTGGTTTTGTTGTTTTTATTTTTGCATTATTTATCCTCACTTATATTTTTAAAAAATAAAATTCCAAAGAATTTAATATATAAACTAAAAACAAAAACTTCAGATGTAGATAAAGTAACACAACTTTATACCAGCTGTTAACGAAGAGCAGTGAGGCAAATGTAGGCGCATTCCTGAAGGCAAGGACTAAGAGCAAGAGGGAACTCCAGCTGGAATGTCGATTATATTCACACAGCTTCCTCTTGATTTAAATACCCAGGGCACACTGGATGAAATCATCACATGGGAAATTCACAGCACCTTGCTGAGCATCCTATCTTCAAAAGCTATCTGTCAGAGCTCACAGCTTGACCCAGCAGGTGACATAGTAATCATGAAGGTGATCTTTCCATAAGTGCTGTATGGTGCTGTATCGTTTCACAGTTGAATTCACAGCCTGGAGACTCAACCAAAATCCCATTGTTGTCATGGCCTTCTACAAGTCTTGAGGATCCACTATTCCATACTATTGCTGTCAAACCTGATGAAATGTTGTCTCCAGCCATTCAGTACAGAGCAGAGTTCTTTAAATTCACTGAAACCTATTGTGCCTGACAGATCTCTATCTAGCATTGAAACCTTAAGCCAACGAGTCTCCAGGTTAAAAGGTTTACAGCCTCCAGCAATGCACGATTGTGTCAGGCATCTCTGCAATTCACCAGTATCTATCTGTCCATACTGTCCAGCTACTGCAGCAAAGCAACCATACAGTGGATCCTGAGTTTGTCTGGGAAATTAGGCCCTCAGGGAGCCCCTCCAAACCTGCCTGGGTAGTACTCATCGCTGGTGCCAGGGTACCTGGGATAAGCCATGGTGCAGACTTATTTTTTATTCCCCTCTCCATTTCAGACTTTTGCCCATAAAACTATCTCATTTTTAGGGTTTTTTTATTTAGCTAGGTAAATAGAAATATAGCCATCATTTTTTCTTGTATTTATTATTTCAATTTCTACTGAGAAGTAACATTGTACTTTTCAGTAACTACTCCCAGCTAACGTATAGCCATGATCTAAAAGCAAATACCATGAGGGTCTGAACCACTTCTCACCATGAACGTAGAACACTCATGTGTTCTAGAAAGGGTGGCTGGGTAAAGCATTGAGAGATTTAAATTTTTTATGGTGCTTATCTATGCACACTTTAATTTTTACCAATTTCAGAAATCATTTTAACCAGACTACATTATGACCTATTTTTAAGCAGAAGTGAAAGAGTTTATTCCATAATTTTTTAGAAATTATATTATGCAGGACACTTCTCCATGGTATGAGGAGATACCTTATGCAGGGTTGTCAAACTCATTGTCACCAGGGCCACATCAGCCTCGGGGTTGCCTTCAAAGGGCCAAATGTAATTTTAGGACAGTATAAATGTAACTAATCCTTAACTAGGGGCAAGGAGCTTGGTACTGCCACCAGGTAAAAACAAGGTGCCAGGCGAATAAAACAAGGTGTAGGGCCGGATTTGGCCCGTGGGCCTTGTGTTTGCCACCTGTGCCTTATAGAGTCTAAGTCTGCAGATGGAAAGTTGTCCAGGGCTTATAAAGATTAGTCTCACTAACTTATTTACAAAGCAGCCTGGAAACCCAGATCTCACTCCAATTTGGGGATGGTCCCTGTGGTTTACTAGACATTTTATGAAAGTTACCTTCCTCATTTGAGGTGCTTCTGATTTCTCATTTCATCTAAAAAAGCTGCTGTGGGAAAGGTCAAGCCTGTTGCAATAGATCCCTTGGCCTTCCAGAATTCAGAGATCTCTGCAGGGAAGCTCAGTGACACCCCATTGTGTGGCAGAGCTACAAGAGGACAGAGCTAACATTTCACCTCCAAGCCCAGGGAGGTAACAGCTTTGTCCTTCCTCTACCTCGGCTGACTCATTCTATTCCTACTCTATTAAAGGGCATGCCTTCCTTCTCACAGCATGATCCACCTGCCCATGGAAGATCAATGTCATTTGGGAGGTATCTTGTATCATTTAAACTTGAATTTAACCTGCAGAATAACCAGACAAATAATATTTTCAATGTGAGTAAAGCACAGGAAGCAGAGAATAAATCACATCTTTCTGGGTCTAGGTTAAAATGTTTATAAAAGGGAGGGCTTGAATTAGATGAAGTTTTGGTCTCCTCCTGCTTTACCATTCCACAGTTCCATGCATCTACAAATTGCTGATTTTATGAAATTGGTATTACCCCAAGTGAGATTCCCAGTTCTTTCTCTGCCAACGAGCTGCTCATTTACAGCAGTGAAGTGGTGGCAGGAGGTTGGTGCGTGGTGAGAGCTCTCTCCTGGGACTCAAGGTTTATCATTGGGATTCAGAATATAACTCAACTGCCTCTTACAGAACTAACAGGCTTTTCCGCTTTCATTAGATTTTTCCTCTGACCTTCTCCTACTGTATAGGAAGTAATAATGTGCGTTGTCATTTTCTTGTTACTTAAATTCTGGAAGACAAATCCCAGAATGTTGTACAGTAAGGCTTCACATAACAAGGCCGATAGGTCTTGGAAGCTACAATTTCAAGTGAAACAGCATGCAACAAAATAAATTTTTACCACAGGTTAATTGATATAAGTAAAAGTTAAGTTCTCACAGCATACTTTTGGGCACAAAGACATCACCAAACTTCTAAATAAAGAGCCAAACACTTCTAATATAAAACATTGAAATAAACATACATTTAAGAAAGATTAATAAAAACAAGTAAGATAATGATTTTCCAACCTGCTTATTCCAGAGCAGGGTCACCGGCAGCCCCAGACTATCCTGGCAGCTTAGGGCGCAAGGCAGGAGCCCACCTTGGACAGGATATGCTTCCATCGCAGGGCCACTCACACACACACGCGCACTCAGACTGGGGCAGCGTAGACGTGCCAGTCCACCTCACACGAACATCCTCGGGACATAGGAGAAAACTGGAGGACCCGGAGAAAACCCACTCAGACGTGGGGAAAATGTGCAAACACCACACAGACTGTGGTTCCGGCTGAGGATTGATTAATTTTTCCTCATCAACATTATAATGAATCAACATGGAATGAAATGATGTTATTTGAGGACCTGCTGTATTGATTTTTAACCCAGTACATAATATATATTGAGTGTGGATATACACATACATACATACATACATACATATTTTTTCCTTATGTATAATTATAATACTTTTATTTAGAAGCCATAAAACTATCTCTGGAATACAAAACCTTGATATAATAGCAGCTTTTCAAGCAAACTTATTTCCCATAACAGCCTATTGGTTCGGTGATTTTATATAATTCAGATTTAGCCACCTGAATCTGCATATGGCTTTCAATCTCCACACCACTATGGTCATTTCATGTGTTTTTCTTACTAAGCACCATCAAACACAGTAACAACAGGACAAGGTACTTCTTTGGAATCTTTGGGAATGGAGAAGAAACAAGTAATTTGATCATTATCATACTGCCAGATACAGTCTCAGAAGATCCACTGTACACAGAATATCTGCACGGATCTTTTTGCAGCCTCAAAACTCCATAGGAACTTAACAGCACTTAAGAGCTCCGTGAAAAATTGATGGAGTTTTGAATTTGGCAAAAACTAATAGATCCAAAAATATGACCATTGCTCACCACACCCTTTCGTACTGCACATCACCAGCTCTTGCCTGGACTGGCTATCCTGCCGTTTTGTGCCCCACAGTCTGTTCTCCACACAACAGCCGCAAAGATCCCAAAATAACTTAAATCAGATCATGCCGCTCTCCTGCTCAAAACTCTGCCACAGCTCCACCCGTTAACTGGGAATAAAGTCTTTACAGCAACACACAGGGGTCAACACGGTTGGCCCTGATCTGTCCATTACCCTTCTGACATCTCTTCCTTCTACTCTTCTCTTCACTCCTCCACCCCTTGCTGGTCTTGATGCTGTTCCTTGCTCTAGGGCCTCGCAGTGGCTGTTCCTGAACCTGGTGTACCTTTCCCCCAGATAAGCTCATGGTGAACTCCCTTAGCAACTTCCCGTCTTTGTTCAGATACCACCTTCTCAAAGAGACCTGACCTCCCTATTGAAAATTGCAGCCTGCACCCCACCCCACATTCCTGATATCTCTTACCCTACTCTAATTTTATTGCTTTCATGACATTTATTACCTTCTAGCATAATATACAATTTAAGATCTTTTTAGAATTACATTTACTGTTCATGGCATATGTCTATATGCTGGAACAGATGCCCCATAAGGGCAGGAATCTTTCTCAGTTTCGATCAATAATTTATTCTGAGCACCTAGAGCAGTGCGTAGCACGCATGAGGCAATTGGGAAATATTTACTGAGGGAATAAACAACACCACCTAAGCTTCATTGAGTGTTCCCATGTGACAGCCATCACACTGAATGCTATGACGATTATATCTTTAAGACCTCCCAACCTGAGGAACATTCATTCTTCTCATTTGTCAGATGAAGAAACGGGGAGATAATTAGTTTATTCAAAGTCATAAGGCTAATTGCAAATACAATAGGCCCCCTTATCCAAGGAGACATATTCTATGATATCCAATGGAAACCCTATGTATACTATGTTTTTTTTTAAGTATACATACCTTTTCACTTAAAGGAAGCACTTTATGGCTTCTTCTTGGCAGAGTGAATTGCCAGCATCACCACTCTTGCTCTTTGCAGTTGTATTTAAGTAAAACGAGGGTTACTTAAATACAAACACTGCAATACCAAGAGAGTCAACCTGATAACCAGACATCTACTAAGTGACTACCAGGCAGTTACTGTGTACAGTGTGGATACACACACAAAGGAATGATTCACATTTTGGGTGGGAGACTGCAGGACAGTGCAGGACAGTGTGAGGTTTCATCGCCATACTCACGTGGCATGCCATTTAAAAATTATGAATTAGTTATTTCTGGAATTTTCTATTTAATATTTTGGGACCAAGGTCGACTGTGGGTAACAAACTGTGGAATGCGAAACTGTGAATAAGGGAGGACTGCTGTATACATGGGCCTATTTGACCCCAAAGGCTATTCATTTCCAATTATAACCTCTGGAAATGCTTATGTAGAATATGGACACTGAACTACGCCAATTGCTGAGACCAAGACACAAAAATGTCCACGAGGCAGTAGATTTCCTTGGTAACATCTTTTGCAACTACTTTGGAGTGGGAGACGAAGCAAGTGTTCAGGCCCCACTCAGATCTTCCTATAATCAGATTCACCAATAAAAGGTGAGGGTTTTTCTGTGTTTAGTGGTCTCTATTTTTAGCACTGGTATCTTGCATCTGAATTTAGAATTAGTTTGAGCATTATCATGTTCTTTGCAAACTCTAGTAATTCCAAAAAAGGTTATTGTTAGGATAGTAACAGAGAGGAGTTGATTAACCTGACATTAGTGTAGATAAGGGGCACAATTTAAAGTTCGGCAGACTTCCCTGGGCAAGTCACTCAAGTCCCAGTTTTCTCATCCCTAAACTGGTGTCTTCCAGAGTCCCTTGTGAGTCTCTGTTTGATTCTAAGTGACAAGATAAAGAACATGTAAGGTTCCAGGCTTAGCATTCATGAATGTCCTAGGATTTTTTGTCCTGGAGTTTGTTCCTTGCCCATCTATTGTTCCTTGCTCTAAATCTTGGTTATTTTGTTGCTCAGTGGCTTCTCCAGAAGAAGGGTAAATAAAAGGAACCATAACGGAAACCCATATATTGATGCTTCAGGAAAAATCTGGTGGCAGTGTGGCCAAGGGGAATGGCTGACTGTAATTGGCCTTGGGTTCCTATAAAAAAGGGGTGGGGCACTTCAGTGCGAGGGGAGTTCAAATCACTGTTCTACTATTTCTTAGTGTAACGAGGTCATTTAACCTTTTTGGTATACAATTTTCTCTTTTCTAGAAGTAAGGATAATAATTTCTACTTCTCAGGGCCAATGTGATGCTGTGTTAATTGCATCATATGTGCTCAATTTTAATTTGTTTAGAATCAGATGATTAAATGTCTACCATTACCACAGAGGGTTGAGACAACTCTAAATCCTTCTATCATCCAAGAACTGTCCTATGTTGTTCGCTGATATTTTAATGTTACTCATTCCTACTTATCAAATATAACAAAATATTTCTTTTAGTATTTCCATTTTAATGTGTGATCCAGCTTACTCAAAAGAAAAGAAGGTAACTTGTTTTCTATAATACCACATTATCTGTAAACATCTGCCTTATTTCATCTTAAATCCTTTTAATACTGGCATTAGGAAAGGGATTCTCAGGTCACACACTGCGCTGTCGGTATATATGCAGACTTTCCAGTGCAGTGGTTCTGACCATTGTTGACTCACAAAAGTTCCCTGAGAATTTGATGAGAGCCACAGCCCTTCTCAGCAAAGAGAAATTCTCAGCTGTGTATAATTTTCACATAACTTCAGATCATCCAAGACTGTTGAACCCTCTTTACGAACAGAGGTTGAGAACCCTTGCCTAATGGTTGCAAGTGGTCGTGAGCACCATTTCTCTTTCAATTCCTGATAGTATTCGTGGATTGTTAACATAATATGGTAATTTTGTGTTATTTTGTTTTCCTGAATTATTTTCTTTACCTTAGGTTTTTTTCCCCCCCTCACTGTGACTAATAATACAGGCATTTAGAATAAGCCTCCAGAATTTATTTTATAACCCTTGGCTCAAAATGTAATTGGTAACTGATCTGTGCTATGGCCACACTGACGTTGAATGAGCCATTGTTCTTAAGACAGGTCAGCCAGCTCCTGAGCACAAATAAGTCTCCATAGTTTCCACGTTAACACTGGACATCTAGCTACAAAGCAGAGGCTAAAATTAGATCACACCTAGTGCTGACGTATACTCCACAGAAGTGCAGTTCCAACCCCAGGGGCTTCATTTAATCAACAACACTGTTGACAATCCAGAGAGAGATGTTTCATGTAACAGGAAAAAGATGCTCCACTTTGAGAAAGCTAAAATAGAACCTATAGGAATTAAGAGGGTTTTGAAATGTTCAAAGGTGCACCTGTTAACTCTAGGTCTAATAAAAGAAAGACTAAAATATTCCCAGAATTAGGTTGGCATTTTCTTCCCTTTCTTGTTTCTAGGTCAACATGTTTTTACCAAGAAGTTTGAGTTGTACAAACACAGCGAACTGTTAATAAATACCTACCTACATAAATACATAAAGCAGGAAGGAACGAGATGTGAGGTTGACTATAGAAAAATAATTACAGTTCTATTTCCTATAGAAAGTTTATTACATGAGGCTCTTTATAGCTAAAATGACTCTTTCAAAGAATATATAGAGCAAATGTTTTCTAAATAAAACATAAAAATTTCCAAAAGTTCAATTACTAATGTTTGATGGGTGTAATAGATCAGATTATAAATAAATATAAATGCTGCACATGTGGTTAAAAGAAGGACTTGTGTAAAATTAAAATAATTTTAATATAAAATTTAGCAAAAGAGTTGAAGAAATAAAGAAGTCAAAAGTACAAATTCATAAACACTATAGATTCTCCAGCACTAGGAAAATGAAATAAGAACACAACGAGTTATACTAACATGGTATGATAATAAAAATGCCCATCTCCTATAGACTCAGCACAGATAGTCCAGGAAAATGAGTATTTAAAATACAACCCCCCTTTCTTATAAGACAGCTGCTTTCCTACATGAAGTTATTAAACGTATCTGTGGAACATTGCTCAGGAGTTGAAAATGATGGAATCACATACACATGGTGTTAATTCCTCCCAACTTTCCTTTCCGAGGCGGTTCACTTGAAGCAAGTGCTAAAAGAAATGAATTTCACTCAGTGACAGTATTTCCACATTTGCAGCCAATTCGAGGTCCTAATGAATACCCAGTGGCAGAAAATGACTCATGACAGTGAGACTGCAAAATGATCCTGTTCCATCTTAAATGGAATCTCAGAATGTTGACGTCATGCATTCCAGGTAACCCCCATCGGACTCTGGCTCTATTACCGAACACCGCAGAGGCTCCCAGGAGGTCACTGGCAGTGCCCATACAAGGTCAGCCGTAGGTCAGGTGCTACTTACTCCCATAGGAAATCAGGAATCTGCCTTCAGACACCTTCCTCACTTCTGTTCATACAAACCACTGTGTTATTTCCTCAATAACCTTTTCAATTCCCAGAAATAAATGCCTTGGAGAGGATGTGGAGAAAAGGGAACCCTAGTGCACTGTTGGTGGGAATGCAGACTGGTGAGGCCACTGTGGAAAACAGTATGGAATTTCCGCAGAAAACTAAAAATGGAACTCCCCTTTGACCCAGCAATTCCACTGCTGGGATTATACCCTAAGAACCCTGAAACGCCAATCCAAAAGAACCTATGCACCCCAATGTTCATAGCAGCACAATTTACAATAGCGAAGTACTGGAAGCAACCTAAGTGCCCATCAGCAAACGAGTGGATCCAAAAACTATGGTATATTTACACAATGGAATTCTACGCAGCAGAGAGAAAGAAGGAGCTTATACCCTTTGCAACAGCATGGATGAAACTGGAGAGCATTATGCTAAGTGAAATAAGCCAGGCGGTGAGGGACAGATACCATATGATCTCACCTTTAACTGGAACATAATCAACAAAGGAAAAGAGCAAGCAAAATACAACCAGAGACATTGAGGGGGGGAACAGTCTAGCAGTGGCCAGGGGGGAGTGGGATGGGGACAGTGGGAAGAGGGGATTGCAGGAGCTATTATAAAGGACACATGGACAAAATCGGAGGGGATGGTGGGGGTGGGAGAGGGAGGTGGGTTCAGCTGGGGTGGGGGGAGGTAAGGGGAGAAAAGGCATACAACTGTAATTGAATAACAATAAAAGATAAATTAAAAAAAAAAGAAAAAGAAAAAAAGAAATAAACGCCTTTTCCAGATGTTTTAATAGCTATTTTGTGGGCTCAAATTTTGTAAGACATAAAATTTTATTATGTTTATAACAAAAAAATGTGACCTATGTCAAATGCTTTGGAGAGAATTCGAGGAAACAGGTGGTTTATTTACCACATAGCCAGAAATTTTTATGTGTTGAAATTCAGCAATTCTTTCTGAGGACTATAGATAGATTTATAATAAAATTACACACCGAATCCTCGTGAAACATTTGAGTATTGACAACAATGAAAGTTAACTTGGACCTAGAAAGTAAGTACCTGCTCAGCAGGCTGGAACAACAGACAAAGAAGCCAACTTCAAAATCACAGGAAACGTTTCTCCCCGGGACACCGCTGCCATAGAGTGGCATGGTATCCTCCTTCTTTCTCTCTATCCTCTATCTATCTATCCTCATCCTATCCTCCTCCTCCTTCTGAGTGACTACAGACTCACTGAGGCACTTACTTCTCTAGTACAAAAGTCTATGAGTCAGGTTGCTGTTTGAAATTTTATCAGTAAGAATGAGACACTGCACTCTTGCCTGAAAGATCTCAAGAGCTGTTGACACAGAAAAGCAGCTTGATCTCCAGCCCAGGAGCTGAGTTCCACCCAAGGGTTTTCTTAATAGGACAGCCCACACTTGCCTCAGCGTACTGTTTCCAAAAAAAAAAAAAGCACTCTGGGCTCACATTGCTGACCAGACTTGCATCTAAATTCCGCTCTTTCTAGAATCCTATAGTTACTCTCTCTTTCCTCTACCTTGTTTCCTCATTGCAATGGGCTAATAAATCTAAGTTCGTGGGACTCCAGGTTTGTTCCTGGTGTTCTCTGGTTGACTGAGTGAGATAGGGCCTGTTTCAATAAAGTGCTCCAGCTCAAGAAGATGTCTGCTGTTTCAATAACAGTCCTGAACTTTAATATTGTCTCCCAGATACTGAAAAAACAGAACACATCTTTGCTGTAATTTAGACTCCTGTGACCTGTGAATTTTAAATTCTCTACTGTCTTCTCATCTAAGTAAAACATCCCGAAAGCCAGGACATCTGTTGTGAGTGTAGAAATGGTATGTTCTGGCTCCGCTGCTGCGAATGCACCCTGTGGCAAACCGCGTCTGTTTCTAAAGCTCAAGCAAGACTCCGCAGCAAGCCTGTGAGGCTCTTTGTGAAACTTAACAGAGCCGGGATGATGGGAAATAGGCGGCGGAAGTCCCGGGTCTCCCAAACACAATGGCTTGTCCACCTCTGTTTTAAATGCAGGAACACCAGATTTAAAAAGAAAAGAAAACCTGATGTGGGAGGAGTATTCAGAGACTGCCCTGAGGTTGTCTCTGCCCTAAGGTTGGAAGGCTGCTTTTGACATACCCGTGCGAGTAGCCGTAATCGTAGGCTGAGGCCGCCTTCCGACTGACTGCGGACGCGAAGGAGGACTCGGTGGCCCGGGACGCCTGCTGCCGGTAGGAGGCCTCCGCCGCCTGGCTGAAGGCCTGGGATTCCTGGCGGTGCGCTGCCGAGGAGCGGCTGCTGTAGGCCGCGGAGCCGTGGGTGTAGATGGCAGAACTTTTCTTCTCCTGCTCGTGGTACTGGCTCATGGAGCTGCGAAGGTCCCTGTTGTAGTAGCTGCGATCATAGTGCTGGTGCAGTTTCTGGTAAAACGGCAGAGACATCTTGGGCCCTCAGGGAACCAGACAGCCTGTAAGAAAACAATAATGTTTGAGGGAATGGAGAAACAAATCCCACAGAACAAGTCATCTAAACCAATGTGTGAAATTAATACTCTTATCTTTTCGAAAGAGTAAAGGAAAAATGCTGTGAAATTGAGCTTAACCGCTTCCTCAATCAAGTTCATACTTCATGCCCAGATGTGCCCCTTCCTGCCTGTCCTTGTGCAGCTTTCTTTTTCCTTTTTCTTCCTTCCTTCCGTCCCTTTCGCTCCCTTCCTTATGTATATATTCTTTACAAAGTTTCCCTACCAGAGCTATTGTGCTTTTCCTCAGATCTTTCATGAAATGTATTTCTCAGTTCCCATCATGTTGTTCTGACGGAGGCTTCCTCTGGGAGAGCAGGGAATGATGGAGCGTCTGTGTACAGCCAGCGTGGTTTTCATTCAATAAATAACGACCGAGACCTACGATGAGCACGGTACTATTCCAGCACAAGAAATACAGGGATGAACAAAACAAACACAATCCCAGTTCTGATAACCTTATATAGAAACTTACATTCTATTTCAGGAGATATACAATAGAGAAAATAAGTAAAGGATAAGGTATATTAGAATGTGCTAAATGCTATGGAGAAAAAGAAAGCAGTGAAGGGAGAGGGGAAACAATTTTAAGCAGCTTCACTGTTAAGTGACATTTGAGCATGAGGATATCTGGGAGAAGAGTGTTCCAGATAATAAACCATTGCAAATGCACTGGGGTGTGGGGGTGCTTGTTATACTCTAGGAGTAGCTCCTAAGCCAGGGAGGCTGCATGAAGGCATGAAGTTGCAGGGGAAGATGGGAGATGATGCTGTGGGGTGGGGTGGTAGGCAATGGTCACGCAGTGCACGATCCCACGGGCAACTCTAAGGACTTTGTGTTATTTCCTGAAAAGGCTGAGAAGCCATCAGAAGTTTCTGAGCTGAGAATCACTCACGCCGATTCTGAAGAATAGACCGTTGAGAGAAAAGAATGAAAGCCAGGAGACCAATGAAAGGGCTGTTAGGAGCTAACTTGTATTACCCAAAATTCATAGGTTGAAGTCCTACTGCCAGTATTTCAGAATGTGACTGTATTTGGAGATAGGGTCTTACAAAAGAAACCAGGTTAAAATGAAGTCATTAGGGTGGGTTCTAATCCAATATGAGTTGTCCCTGTAAAGAGGAAATTAGGATGCAGATATGTACTTCTTGTGAAGATGCAGAAGAAAATAACCATCTTCAAGCCCGGGGGAGGCCTCAGAAAAAAAAACAACAACAACTCTGCCAGCACCTTGATCTCAGATTTCTAGCCTCAGAATCGTGAGAAGGTAAATTTCCGTTGTTGAAGCCACCCAGACTATGGTACTTTGTTATGGGAGCACTGACAAATTAATGTAAAGACCATTGCAACAGTCTAGGCTAGAGATGTTAGCGATAGCAGTGGCAGTATGAGAAACGATTAGACTGCACATGCTTTGAAGGTAGAACCAATACCATTTGCTGAAATTACTGCATTAGGGTGTGATAGAAAGAGAGGAGTGAGAAATGACTCCAAGGATTTTGCTTAATTGCAAGATTGCAGTTGCTGTTAACTGAGTTGGGAAGAGTATAAGGAAACAGGGGTTTGGGATGGAAGAAGAGATTGATTTAAGACATTTTACATTTGAGATACCTGCTAGGCATCCTAGTGAAGATGTTAAGTGGGAAGATGGGTATGTGATTTTGTTGGAAAGGGTAAAGGTACAGGATGAAGACCTACAATTAGAACTCACCAGTTTATGGATAAACTGCACCCTCCACCCCCCACCCCCCTGCCCCCACAAAAAAAAAAAATTAGAGTGAAGGTAAATGTAAAAGGAAGTCCTAAGACTGAACTCTGGAGTATACTTATGTTATAAAATGAGCTCTATCAAATCGCACAAACACTTCAAAAAGGTATAGTGTCAAAACAGAAAAATTTGCTCCATTAAGAATATGAAGATTTCTGCCCTGGCTGGTGTGGCTTGGTGGATTAAGCACCGGCCTGAGAACCAAAGGGTCGCTGGTTTGACTCCCAGGCAGGGCACATGCCTGAGTTGTGGGCCAGGTCCCCAGTGGGGGAGCATGCAAGAGGCACCCACACATTGATGTTTCTCTCCCTCTCTCTCACCCTCCCTTCCCCTCTAAAAATAAATAAATAAAATCTTTAAATAAAAAGAATATGAATGTTTCTAATTCTCTAACATAAAGAAGAAAGTCAGTAATCAGTGTATCATTTGTATTGTGAACTTGAGCTAACAGTTCTCCTGTAAGTCAAGGATTTGTTTGCTTAGCATAGGGAGGAGAGACTTCACATTGCATTAGCTTTCCTGAATAATGTATCCACTGACAGAAGCCCATCAGCCACCCTGACAACCCTGGAGGAAGAATAGTTTTATGGAGCCCCTACTTCAATTTTTAATGCTTTGGTGCATGTTCTGAAATGTTATTTTTAAATGTTACAAGTGAAATTGTTGTGAAGTAGTCATTTTTTCTAAATCTTTTTACGTTCTAAATGAGGAGTGAATCCTAAATTTGCCATATATTTGTCAAGTTTACAGCTACCTTTTTATTTAAACTACTTTAAAAGTCAGCATGTATTCCCTAGAGAAGAAAGTCCAGCAAACTTCACTCCAGAAATATTTATCTTAGGGTTCACGGAAGATGTCAGTCTACATCACAGTTCTCAAGAGGAAAAAAATAACCACTAGCAAGCAACTTTGCTTCAACCCCTAAATAGAGTGCTGTTTTATGTTCTAAAACACACAGAATTATCATGTGTAATGAATAATTACTAGATAAATTTTGATAAAACAAAAGGACTAGAATATATTAATATGAAAGTATATTATGTTTGGCAGCTATAAAGATATTAGGTAAGTTTCTGCAAGGATACATACTACACTGAAACATGGCAAATGGTATTTGAATGAGATTCAAGTAAATAAAGAATAACCTTCCTATGTGTTATGTTATAAGCTAAATTCACAACTCAAATGCCTTAAAATGCTATTATTTTCACAAAATAAAATCTTTAAACATCTTGTCTCATTTCTATTTTCCACTCTACTGTATTTCTACTTTCTGCTAATATATTTAACTTTAACAATACGTAATATTCTAAGTATATAGGTGATGAATTACAAGTAAACAGGTTTGGCTTTAAGTGAACAGTACTGACTGTCACAGCTCTGACCTCTAGAACGAAGGTACAAGTGCCGCCTCTTAAAGTGAGTGAGGATTATCCCCAACGTACGACAGCTAGAGTATGTGGGGAGGAAAGATGGGTTGGTTGTCTTCTTTCCCTCTCATACCTGCATTTTCTGCTGGAAAATAATTTGGGAACTTAGGAAGAAATACTAATCCTGACATGAGGCCTTTGTACAGGCCTTAGAGGCCAAAAGCTGATCAAAATTATTCACAGAAAGTGTGAGCTTCAGGATCACTGTGTGGGGATCTCTGCTGCTCTGAAATGCTGCCTAACCATTTTCAGGTTAGAAATATCATAACGCATCCTCCATCTACCCGCATGGCATTGTCAGAGCAAAGTCACCGAATTAGACACTAGTGACTTCAGAGTTAATTTACCTCCTTTTGGTCTAATTTGTAATCAGGGGCTATTGTAAGCATACAGAGGATTGAAAGCACATGAATTCCTGTCACCTCTTCCATTCCAGATTTCAACCAAACCACTGAATTATCACTTGGAAAGAGTACCTAACTCACACTTCCAGTTCCATCTGAGACAGTTATTATTTCCTTATAGTTCCAGGAATGGTGGCTTAATTTAAAAAGAATACAGTGAGCTGGGAGAATAGCTGTGCCAGCAAAAACTGGCACTCTGTTGCTCTTGTCTTCCTTCCCAGAGGCTCCACTTTCCTATTTCTCTGCTGTTCTGGCATCTCTTTGAGAAAACTGCTGAGCTCAGAAGATAGAAAGAAACCACACACGCCATAGTGCTGTTAAGCACATAAAATATCAGATGCATTCTTCTGCCTCCATGTCACACTTACCAGTTTCCAAAAGAGTGATGATGGTGGAAATGTTCCGATGTGGCTGTGGAGCAGGATGAAAGATAAAACACCCACGTAGGTTAAATCCAAGAAAAAGTTAAGAGGCAGGGCTAAAGACAGGACCCTGGGGCCAGTTCAAAAATAATGCATGTGGTCAGGCAGTAGAATGTCAGAGCCACACAGCCAGCCTTTTATGGCAAAGAAGTCAGATAAATATAGCAGCAAATGAGGAGAGTGGTCCTAAACTGAGAGGAAAAGAGAGGCACTGGCTGGTAGCTGCCTCAGTAATGTAATTATATTAATGCCAATCAATGGGTCTGGCCTGATTAAACCAAACGTAGGATTTATATTTGGCTAGAAGAGCTATTTTCAATATCACTCTATCGCTGGATATTTAAAAGTGCAACAGAAAGAGTGGTTTGTGTTGAGAGCTAAAAATAAGAGTAGTAATCTGATTCCCAACATGGACTTCATGGAATTTTAATGCCAAGACATGTTTCTGGGTATGCTGTTCATAACACATGTAGAGTACATTTAAAAGACACGAGGTGAAAAAAGAGCTTGAGGCTGACTACAGGCAAAACAAGCAGGAAGTGGGTTACACATGGAAGCAATTGTGGCTTGATGATACAGCCATGGTTTTTTCCATTTCAAGAAAATTTACAAAGTCACGGCTTCATGTTTGAATATCTGATTCCCTATTCATTAAGTAAAGCCTGTGAGAAGAAAAACGTTTTATTTTTCCTGAAGGCAAAGTAGAGTCATTCTAGCTGAGGAAACGGAGGTTTCAAGCAGCCAAACCATTTGCCAAAAAAGCACATAGCCAGTAAATGACATAAATGCAATACTTGTACATTCAGAGATATTTGAATTCCAAAGCTTATGAACTTTTTGTCATGCATTGCTGTGTCTTCCATGCAGTGATACTTTGTTTATAATAAACTAGATATTTTGAAACAGTTTTTTAAGTGCAATATAGGCCTCCACTTATAACTGATGGCCAGCTTGTGAGCTACCCAACATATATGAAAGAATGTATTCTACTTAGTTCTGATTAAATTCAATCTGGCATTTCTTTATGTAAATACACCTCTTGTGAGTGTGTATATGGACATTTTATCTTTCTGGAATCCACAGGAAAATTTTCCAAGCTTTTTGTCCCCCAAGTACTCATTTGTTCTCTAGACATCCAAAACACAATGACAGTGGGGCTGCCGAATTTTGCCCCTCAGCCATTGGAACAGTTCCCAGTGAGCTCTTTTTCTAGAGAACATGACAAATTGCTACAAATCTTCTCAAAGCAAAAAAGGAAAAATAAACAAAAATAAGAAATATAAATCATCATAATACTAGCTAAAATTTAATGACCAGTTGCTATATGCTAGGCATTAATGCTGTTTTGCAGTATCTATTTGATCATCACGCACATAAAAACTTTTTATGGGACGTGAAATTGAGATTTAGAGAGATTAATATCCTTAAAGTCACACAGCTATTATAGAATGTGACAGAAGATTCAAGCCTATGTCTATTCTACACAGAGCCTACTCTTCTATATAACATGTTATACTGGCTTTCAATCATTTAGTTGTGGGTGTGTATATGTGTGTATAGATGCATAGATATATATTGTAGACAGACAGATAGATAGAGAAGGAGCCATGTGCCAACAATATCCATTAGAAGGAAGAAGTATTACCAAAGAAGAGTTTTAGTTATATTCCTGTGAAACATACTACTGTTTATTAAATAAAGATGTACTGGGTTACAATGTACCCCAGGTGTAAGACGTAAGGCTACAAATATCAATACATTAACATATTTACTGAACTTTGACCCCTGTTAGGAAATGAGAGAAGTCCACACACACTTGTGGAAAAACTAAAATATATATATAATTTACTTATTTATACTCGGGATCCCACGTAAAGCCAAAGAGTTTATTTCAAACAAATATGCAAAATTGACAAAAGAAGTATAAGCAAGACCTAAATGACCTTTCTGCTATAGCATCGTCTGGATGCAGGCTTTTCTGACAAAATATTTATCCAAAATGTAACTACCCATATAATAAACTATATACTGTGGTGTACTACATGATAAAACTAAAATTTTAAAAATTTAGTTGGGCTCATATAAATGAATTATTGTGGTTTAATTATAATTCCTTATAAATCTATAATCATTTTGTTGATTACTCTGATTTAATCATAATGCCCTATAAATGTGTAATTATTCTGCAAATTTAATGAAATGATAATCAACTCTTGATTTCAAAGTTTCCAGAAAACTTTTATTTTTACTTTTAAATTATATTTTATTGATTATGCTATTACACTTGTCCCAATCCCCCCCTCCACCCCCCGCCCTTTGCCGCCCTTCCACCCAGCCCCACAACTCCCTCAGGCAATCCCCACACCATTGTCCATGTCCATGGGTTATGCATGTATGTTCTTTGGCTACTTCATTCCTTCTGCTATACTTTACAGTCCCATGGCTATTCTGTGACTACCAATTTGTACTTCTTAATCCCCTCACCTCTTCACCCACTAACCCATACCCACCTCCCATCTGGCAACCTTTTCTTAAGTAAGTCCCTTTAACATTTCATGTAATAATGGTTTGGTGATGATGAATTCCTTTAGTTGTTTCTTGTCTGGGAAGCTCTTTATCTGCCCTTTAATTCTGTATGATAACTTTGCTAGGTAGACTAATCTTGGCCGTAGGTCCCTGTTTTTCATGACTTTGAATGTTTCTTGCCAATCTCTTCTAGCCTGGAATGTTTCTTTTGAGAAATCAGCTGAAAGTCTTATGGGAACTTCCCTGTAGATAACTAAATGCTTTTCTCTTGCTGCTTTTAAGGCTCTCTCTTTAACCTTTGGCATTTTAATTATGATGTGTCTTGGTGTGGGCCTCTTTGAGTCCATCTTGTTTGGGGCTCTCTGTGCTTCCTGGACCTGCATGTCTATTTCCTTCACCAAATTAGGGACGTTTTCTTTCATTATTTTTTCAAACAGATATCCAATTTCTTGCTCTTTCTCTTCTCCCTCTGGCACCCTTATGATGCAAAAGTTGTTCCAGAGGCTCCTTCCACTATTTTCATTTTTTTTGGATTCTTTCTTCATCTTGTTGTTCTGATTGGTTGTTTTTTTCTTCCTTATGTCCCAAATGATTGATATGATTCCTGGCTTCATCCACTCTGCTGTCATTTCCCTGTAAATTGTTCAGAAGAGGAACAGTGGCCTCTGCCTGCCTTTCTGTCTGGGAGAAAGCTGGCCCCCAGCTCTTGCCTTGATGTGAGACACTTCAGTTCCTCCCACATGCCATTGGTGTTTTTCATGCTAGTTCAGAGGGAGTGAGTCTGAGTGAGTCCATGTATGGGTGCTTTAAGAGGAACTTCTTGGGAGTCCAGCACTTTCTTCCACCAACTCTATCCCTGCTGGTTTTGCAGCCAGAAATTATGGGGACTTATCTTCCTGGCATTGGAACCCTTGGCTGGGGGTTGGCCTGGTGTGGGGCTGGGACTCCATGCTCCTGAGATATCCCTTCCAAGTTTTTATCCACTACACTTGGATGTGGGACCAGCCCATTCTGTGTCTCTGCCTCTCCTACCAATCTGGTTGGATGTGGTTTCTTTAATTCCATAGTTGTCAGACTTCCACTCAACTTGATTTCTGATGGTGTTAAGTATTGTTGTTCTATAGTGTAATTGTAATTTTGATGTGGTTGTGCAAGGAAGTGAGGTGTGTTTACCTATGCCACCATGTTGACTGGAAATCTCTGAAATAGATGGTTTCTAAGGTGCATTCTAGTTCTAATAACTGTGCTACCAACCCAAAACGTGACTATTTTTTTCATCTCTGGCTCATAAGTTGATTAAGAACATCCTATGTGGAGCAATTTGCAACAGGATAAAATAAACCTTCCTTGTTCCAAAAAGTCTGCTTCTACCTGCTAGCTCACATCCAAAATGCTTTCTCTTGGCAGTGTCAGTTTATGACTTTGATCCCCATTAAACAGAAAAGAATCCAGAAAGATGTTTCAGCACATTAGTGGTTCTTTAAGTCTTTTTGTGACCATCGTCTCAGATGTGTTATGAGTAGAACAGTGGGGAGGGAGGCAGTGGAGAAAGGTAATTATGGGAAAGGTCTAGAGGAGTGGGGTCTAGGATGCTTACCAAAAGCCAATTTCTTCTAGTTATGAAATGAACTACATCTACACTAGATGAATTAGATATAGATCTATAATTAGATTTTTGCCTGTCTTGCATCAGGACCTATAAGGCTACAAGGGGCCCACGTGTGCTCTTACCCAGGCAAGGGACTGAGGATAACTGCTGGGGCTCACAGCCTGGTCCTAGGAAAGGACTGCCATGTGATGTGCAGCACTGGCAGAGATGCTGGTGGAATAGGACCCCAAGTCCTGCTCAGATCCCTGCTGCCCACGCTCTTGCTCCAGACTAGGTTCCAGGCCACCAGAAAGCACAGGCGTAATTCCACAGTGGCCTTGGTTTACTGTAGAATGCTGTACTTGTGGCTGCAGAAATAGAGTTAATTTGTATTCTTTGTCAGTATCTCTCACTCCTCCCCTCAACTCCCTGCCCATCACAAGAAACTTCACCTGGCTCATTCAAACCTTCTTCCTATTTAGTTATTTGTGTATAATTAGTGTCAAGAACAATGAAGGTATACAATGGAATATTATTTGGCCTTAAAAAGAAATGAAATCCTGACACATGCTACAACATGGATGATCCTTGAGGACATCATGGTAAGTGAAGTAAGTGAGTCACAAAAGGACAAATAGTATATGATTCCACTTATATGAGTTACCTAGGGTAGTAAAATTTATGGAGACAGAAAGTAGATAGCGTAACCGGACACTTGGGCAGAGGGAATGGGGAGTTAGGATTCATTGGGTAGAGTTTTAATATGGGATGATGAAAAACTTCTGGAGATGGGTAGTGGTAATGGTCGCACAACAATGAAAGTACTTAATACCACTAAACTGTACTTTTAAAAATGGTTGAAATGGCAAATTTTGTTATGTCAATTTTACCATCCACATATACCCACAGACACAAAACTAAGAAGGGTCAGAGATTTTATACTACTGGCAAGCTAACAAGTTGACCTGCTACAGTTGCGTGCATGTTGACACAACGTGAGACTTCTGGGTCAGAGTCAAAGGATATCATTACTCACAGCAACAACATCAGCATATTCTTCCCTGGTTTGCTAACCCGCAGTTCCCACAGGGCAACGTGAAGAGGACCAGGCGACACCTGCGCATATACTGGGTTGCATTACAAAAGAGGAACTTTGAGCTCAGAGAAACTGCATATTTCATAACGAGCATTAAGCCTGCCTTCCCTTTGCTTTAAAGGCAGACAATCTCTTTATTATACTGGAGGGTAAACATGCCTGCCTTTTACCCTGTAGGGAGACACATTCTCTGTGTTCAAAGATCCCTGAAAAGATCGTCTGGAACAAAGGGGAGCCAGAGCCTTGTTTGCCAGATGTGCACGAACATGGCAGACTCAAAGAATTAGCTCCCAGCAATGAACATGTGTCATTTTTACAAAACCAATAGTTTCTTTCTTTTTTTTAAAGTGAGAACCAAACTAAAGAGCAACTGATCTGAATCCCTAGTTTTAATTTATTTTTAATTTCTTTCCAACAGTTCTTTTGAAGTATAATTTACATACCATAAAATTCATCCATTTTAAGAGTAAAGTTCACTGAGTTTTAGTAAATTTATACAGGCTATGCAATCATAACCCAAATCCAGTTTTAAAACATTTCCAGTATCTGAAAGGAATATACAAGCATGTATATTCTTAAAATATGTATCCTTTTTCTTGTGCTAAATGGACTGTATCTGTGTTCTTTGCTATCAAGCCAAAATAAAACACTTTTTATTAAATTTTTAAAATATTCTGGATATTAAGCTTTTATTTATATTTATTACAAAATGTTTCCATTTCAATTCTTTCCTTGCTTTTTTTTTATTACATTTTGACTTTTATAGAAGTAGAGTCATCATTCTAATCATCAGTAACACTTTCTCCAGTCAAATCTCATATTTGTGCAAACTAAAGCGACAGATGAGTGGTTGTCTGGGGATGAGGGAGGGGGGAAGTGGGAGGAGTTGAGTGGAATGGATTACAAATGGACATGAGGAAACCCTGGGGGTGATGGGTACACGCAGTACCTTGATTGTGGTGATGGTTTCACAAGGGTATAATGGTGCCAAAACTTACCGCATTGTATGCTTTAAATATGTGTTTACTGTATGCCAATGATACTTTAGTTTAAACCATTTAAACTACTTATATTCTTCTCCCCAACCAAAATATACAATTCTCTTCATTCAAATTACTATGCTTTGTGCTTTATGCTTAACTGTAACAATATTTATAATATATGCTATGAGAATTTTTTATTTTTGTCATTTTTAGTATTATATTTTCAATGGCATTTCATAAATAATTATTTCCTTCAAGTATAATTACTATACTTGAAGTCATATGTTGAGCCTTATAGTTTTAATTCTATTTCTATTAATATTTTCATTTCTCAGTCAATTTTTCTATTTTTAAACCTAATACTATCTAGTTTGGAGGTTTGGAATTTTGTCCCTTTGTAATATTTGTAATGTTTTAAAGTCATGTAAAGGACTTTACATTAGGCAAGAATGCTAATGCTAGCTTACACACACACTATTATTCTTACATAATGTAAATACAATGTAACTATTATATATTGTTTTAATTGAAGCCTGAGGCATTTCATATGAAAAGAATTTAAATAGAAAAAGTACTGTAAGAATTAATCTAAAAGATTTCATTCATTGTTCTCCTCTGCCTTGGACAGTGATTTTCATTCAGTTTATATTTCCAGACAAGATCTAACCTGACCATGGCTAATCTGGTCATCTCAACTCCCTATGTCCCAAGAAAGTTTTCACTGTGGGCCTAGCAGGCCATACGGAAACCTGGTAACATTTATCTAGTTGAGTCGTAACACAGACCTATTTTCTTCATTTAACCACTTCCTAAATCTCCCCCCTTTTTTACTACCACCATTGCCCCAAAGTTTTAAAATAAGGTTTACATTTTTAATTTAGGTTTTAGTGAGCACAGATGATGTGCCTGACACTGTGCTAGGTACTGGGAATACAAAGAGAAGAAGGTACTCTTGGGAAGTGTATTTACGTTCATACTGGGATTCTTTCTTCTTCCTTAAGCAAATAATGAATTGTGTTGCATACAGTAAGACACTGGAGAATACCGACCTTGGTAAAGTTCTTTCAAACATAATTTCTGCCTCTTTGACCTTTCAGATTACTGGGTAAAACTGCCAGTTTCAATGCTTTACTGAATCAGGATTTACTCCTTGGAGCAATGCAAAAGGAGTGTTCTGTGTTAAATCTTGACAAATTATGTGAAATGGAGACTGTCCATACAAATTGGTTTCATTCACCATTATTTCTCTAGGAGTAAGAAAAACTCAGAATAATACAGTTGGCTGGCAAAGCAGGTATTTTCCTAAGGCACTAATTTCAATGGAATTAAGTCTTACTGGAAAGCCCACAAGAGACCATACAGTCTCTTTTCCTGGGAAGACCAAAGAAATAAGTCAAGATTTTGGGTAAATATTCCCACTCCAAATTATTAACACAATCATTCTGATCAAAAGTAGGATGCTTCACTAATCAATGTATCATAGAGGCTTTGAAATCATACAGACCTGCGTCAGATTCCTGCCTTTTCTCTTCCCTAAAATATGATCTTGGGCAGGTTTTTAGGCTCACTAAGCTTCAAGTTCCTCACCTGTAAAATGAATGTGACAGTAACTACCTTGCAGGGCAATGACTGAGAGATAATGCTAATAAAACACTTAGCAGAGTGTTTGGCTCCATAAGCAATAATTTCAATAATTCACTATCTCTTTATTTTTAAAAGTATATGTCAGATCTGGGCAGGCCTAGGAGGAATGAAAATCACCAGGTGAGAAAATGACACCGTGGGAAGCTGCCTACAGACCCTATCCAGGAAAAACAAATGAAGGTTAGGGTCTGGGGTCGGCCTATTCAAATAACAGGATGCAGCTTTCACCCAGCAACCAGCTCTAGCCAATCAGACTCTGACACCCCCACTGGAGGTTTTTGCGCTTAAAAACCCTGATCAAAGAACAACTGAGCAAGCCCCAACCTCCCTTGGTTGGCTCCATTTTCCCCCAGGAGTCCCAACCTCCCTTCGTTGGCCCCACTTTCCCTCTTATTCCCACTGATAAAGCCTGCTCTCCTTAGCTCACTGCGTCCATCTGGCTTCTTGAGCGACTCCGACCTAACAGTATACACTGAAAAACTTCTACTTACCTAGTGTAAAAATCATATGGGGTATGTTTATAAGCTAGTTGGAAAGCAAGTCAAACACACATTAAAAAATAGAGAACAATCAACGTTGATTTAATATTTTTTAGTACAAAAGGATGTTAAACATGAGGTCATGTTATTTCAGAATTCTGGCAGATGTCCCAAAGACTGAGAGTATTAATAGTAAGAAGATCTATTCAGGATATGCTAAATCAATTCAAGACATTTGAAATCGATTTTGTGACAGATTCCTTAATAATTGACCTCAGGATTATAAGAGGCAAAAAAATCAATCTTTAGACCTGAGAGAGTCTAGAAAGACTAGCACCCCTGATGTTTTTGGAGTTGTGAGGATTTGGGGAATCAATTCCACACACATACATTGTGCGAGGAGTGGGTGGTGTCTTTCACAGCACTTTGAAGGTATTACTGCACCGCCTTCAGCATCTAGTATCGTTGCTGGAGGAAAGCGCACTGCTGGTGCGATTCTTGTTCCAGTGTAGGCAATCTGTCTTTTCTCTCTGAAGTTTTTACTACTTTCCTTTTACCCTTGATGTTCTGAAGGGTAACTGTGATGTGACTTGGAATAGTTTTATTTTTATTTTTCTGCTTCATATTCGCAGTGCACTTTCAACCTGAATGAAGATTTCAGATTTTCTTTCAATTCTAGAAAACTCTCAGTCATTCATTCCCTTTTAATATTATTTTCCATCATCCTCTTTTTTTTTATCTTGTTTTGGATTTCCTATTAAATACATAATGGATTATCTCAACACATCCTCCATGACTTCTGACAGCTCCTCTATATTTTTATCTTTTGTCTCTTTTTGCTGTTTTGGTAAAGCCTCAATACTATCTTGTAATCCACTACAGTGGTAACTCGGTACTCACCATTAATTCATTCCAGAACTTGTGATGAGTGCCGAAACCCATGAACACCAAGCAAGCACCAAGTGCTGAAACATTTTTTTTCTCATCAAAATGTGACAAGTACAGGGTTTGATGAGTTCTGAAGCAGACAAGAACTGAGGTATGACTGTACCTCAAACGGTCATTTCCTGCTATTACTGTACTCCACATTCTAAACTATTTCTTCCCGTGTTCCTTATTTCAATAATTGGCATTACCATCTGTCAGATACCTGATTCATTCTTCTCCCAGGTTTACCTTCTACGAATCCTCTGTACTATCAGCAATTTAAAAATAGTACCATTCTGGGGCAGTGGGAGCCAAGGAGGAGGCTCCAGACGCTGCTCAGAAACTGAACACATGAGTTCCTGTACCCTGCACATTCAGCCTGGAGTCATCAAGGCCAAGTACAGGGCCCCCATCCAGGACCAGACCAACAACATCATCCTTAAATATCTGGAACAGTTCAAATCGGCCTCCAGGGAGGAACTCCCCTTTGAGATCACAACAGGCAGTGTCTGGTTTAGCTTCCTAGAGAACCACAACAAGCTGGACAAAGACAACCTCTACTACACTGAGTGCATCTTTGAGACCACAGGTAACAAATGCAATGGAAAAAAGTAAAGCAAGGGAGGAAAATGCTGGAGGTGGAAGATGAATAATGAAAGTTTAAATATACTGACCAGAGAAGGTGTTACTGAGAGAGATATTTGATTAAAGACTTGAAAGAGTTGAGGGAGAAAGAAAGAAAATATTAGAAGGATCATTTAAATCAGATGGAACATCAAATGCAAAGGTGTTGATGTGGAAAACCTGACTTCTTCAAGAAATAGCAAGAAGATCATTGTCACTGAGCAACAGGGGAGGGCAGGCAGTAGGAGATAAAGTCGGAGAAGTTCCCAGAGTCTGATCTCTTTGGGCCATTGTAAAGCATTTGGCTTTCACTCTGAATAAGGAAAGACAGCATTGGAGGGTGTTGAGCAGAACAATGACATGATCTAACTTATTATTTGAAAGAATAACTCTGTGGTAGAATGGAAGTACAACATAGGGGAAGTAAGAAGGTCAGTTGGAAGGCTTTTGCAAAAATCCAGGCTTGAGAGAGGATACCTTGCACTAGGATCATATTCTGATACGTTTTGAAGAACTTAACAGGTTTGCACTAATTACTGTTCTAGACCCTAGAGATACGTTATTGAAAGGTTAGATGAGGGTCATGAAAGAAAGAGAAGTGGCAAAGATGAATCAAAGGTTTCTCTTCTGAGCAACTTAAAGTATGGAATTGCCATGAACCTACTCAGAGAAGACAGCAGGAAGACAAAGCTTTAGAGGTATGATCTGGAGATATTAGAGTATGAAGGGTGAGATGCCTACTAGACGTCCTCATGGAGATGTCAAGTGAATATTTAGATAAATGAGTCTGGAGTACAAGGCAGAAGTCTTGGCCAGAGATACATACTTGGGAGCAATCACTGTTCATGTAGTTTTAAAGCCAGGAGAGTGAATGAGATCAGCTAGGAAAGGAGTGTTGACAGAAAAGAGAGCCAAGCACTGAGTCCTTGGCTACTCCAAGGGACTGGGGAAATTAGAAAAACTGGCAAAGTAGACTGAAAAGTAGCCATAAGGAAGGATGAAAACCAGGAGAGTGCAGTATCCTGGAAATGAGAGAAAAAAAGTGTTTCAAAGATGAGGAAGTGATAACCTTATCAAACCTGTTTGAAGACTGAGAATTGGCCAAGATGATATCGAGGTCATCAGTGTCCTTGATAAGCCCACACTTTGTGGAATGGTTGGGAAAAAAGCCTTATTATAGAGGGTTTAAGAGAGAATTGGAGCCAGTGAGTATAGGTGACTCTTTTGAGGAGTCTTGTTAAAGGGAATAAAGAAATAGGACAATAGCTGGAGGAAAATACATCAGGAAATGGTTTTTTTTTGGTCTATATTAGTTTTCTGTTGCTGCTGTAACAAATTACCACAAATTTAGTGGCTTAAAACAACACAAGGTAATGATCTTACAACTTGGTAGGTTAGAAGTTCAACCTGGGTCTCAGTGGGCCAAAAATCAAGGTGTCAACAAGACTGTGTTCCTTTGTAGAGGCTCTGGGGAAGAATCCATTTTTCTTGTCTTTTCCAGCTTCTAGAGCTCACCCACATTCCTTGGCTCATGTCCGCCTTCCTCCATCTTTAAAGTCAGCAACACTGCATTACTCTGACCATGCTTCTACACCCATACCTCCTTCTGACTGTCTTATCCTGCCTCCCTGTTCTACTTTCAAGGTCCCTTGTGATTACATTGGGTCCCCTGGGATAACACAGGATAACTTTCCTATTTTAAGATCAGCTCATTATCAACCTTGATTCCCTTTTGCCACATAACATAACATATTCACAGGTTCTGGAGACTTGGACATCGACATCTCTGGGGAGTCATGATGCTGGAACACATTGCAGCATACTTGTTGATGGAAATAATTACAGAAAGAGAACTTGATGATACAGGAGAGGGCTGAATCATTGGAGTGACAAATAGCAAATGGAGGACTGCCTTTCCATAGGAGCAAGAAAGATTCCTCTCTATTTCAGAGAGGAGCTTGAAAATAACATAAGGGAACAAATGCAGGCTGGTAGGTAGATATGGTGGTGGGAGCTTGTGGGAGTCATTTTTTTTTCTCAGAGACTTAGAAACAAGGTCATAGACTAAGACCAAGGATGGGAGGTGTTGGAGGTATAAGAAGAAATTATAAAACTGACACATAAGAGAGCAAAAGCATGAAAGGACTAGAGAAATATCATGAGCATCAAGGTAGCATCAAGAGCCTGTGATCATTAAATGTAAAGTGTGACCATTCGGCTTGTTTCCTCCAGTAGAGCAGAGCATTGGTATAGTAATTAGCCAGGGTAGGATAACTGCTCTACAAACTCCAAATTTCAGTGCCTTAACACAACCAAAGATGATTTCTCACTAAGAAATTGACATAGATTTTCTCACTTAATCCTCACAATGGTTGAATATAGTGGCCATTATTATTATGCCCCTTTTCAGATGAATTAAAGAATTTCTTGAAGTAAACCTAAACCATAATTTTTGCTTTAGGTATTAATTTGGGGGGTACTTAAAAATAATATTTGCCTCCTGGTCATCTTCAGACAATTGAGCATACTGCTCCCTTTGCCTGGAATCTCTCCTCTCTTTCCTCACTGACTTCTAGAATCAGCTCTGCAATAGTCCTCTGGGGGAAACCTTCCCACAAATCTCCAGACAGGTTTATTTCCTCCTCTGTGCTCTTTCTATAGGTCTTACACTATAATGATCTGGTCCACCATTATTCCCTGACACCCCCCGTGCCTTTGCAATCCTTCCTATTCCCTCTCCCCTCATCCAAGAGATAGCAATGATATTCTATTTCAAAAACCATAAACCACAGCACCCACCACAGTGCTTGGCAATGCAGTTGCTCTTTATCTGTTCACAAAATGGAAGGAAAGAAGGAAGACAAACTAGGCAATACTTTGACACTACAGAAGGAAATACCTGCTCCCTTTGGAGCTGAGTGGGAAACTAAACTATCCATTTCATTGTTATGGGTTAAAGTTTTCTTTATGAAGGATAGTTGTGGAAGGCTTGAGCTCTGTACGGTGGCAGGCCACCACTCAGTGGAGGTGTGCGTGCACTGCAGGGAGCTGCACCTATAGGGTGCTTTCACTGCTGCCCAAGACAAACTCCAAGAACGAACTGCAGTCACCACCACTCACCCAATCTGCTCTCTGAGCTGTCACTGCCTCCGCCTTGGGCCCTAAACCATCTGGCTCTGTGCTCCCCACCTTTTGTGATGAGACACTTAGGAACTCTGTTAAATTGATGATTTTCTTAGACCTGCCCCAGATGATTCTGATTCAGTGGGTGGAATAATTTGTATTTTTTAGCTAGTACTCCCAAGTGATTCTTACTCTCAAGGCTAGGAAATTAATCATCTTTGTTTCAGTCTCACACTATGAAATTGGGGCAGCTATTTACTTTTCATTGACTTTAAGTTATTTTTTTAATCTACTTTAAAGATTTTATTTATTTTTAGAGAGGGGAAGGGAGAGAGAAAGAGAGGGGGAGAAACATCCATGTGTGGTTGCCCCTCCTGCCCTCTACTGGGGACCTCTGCAACCCAGGCATGTGCCCTGACTGGGAATGGAACCGGTGACCCTTTGCTTCAGTCTGGTGCTCAGTCCACTGAGCCACACCAGCCAGGGCTGGACTTTAAGTTAACTTTAAATATATTATTGGTTAATAGATGAAATATTCCTTAAGTCCTTGAAGGTGTAGCTTAATACTTAGATTATTCTGCAGCTTTTACCTATCTTTTCAACAGGGTGATTCAAGTGAGAGCAGCTTTTGAGAGTACCATGGGGCAACTCCAAACTTCAGAACTGTTCTGACATAGGAACCAAAATAAGTATTGAATTGAACCTTAGTGCCTGCATAATGATCTGGGCATTATCCAGTCCCATTCATCTCTTTCTCGGATGAGGTCAGAGATCTGAGGTGACCAGCACCATAGTATTCCTCAATAGACTTTGGACGGAAAAAGAATCAGGGAACCCTTTCTCTTCTCCCTGAACAAGATGCATTATTAGAAGCTGTCCTAGGCAAGGAAAGCTGTGAAAAAATAGGCCCGACTATCTATTCCTATTTTCGACAGCCACAGGTCTGCAACATAGTGAGAGGTAGGGGATAGGTTTAGTAAGTTCTTGTTGCTGGTCGTCTGTCTTCTTGGTCGGATGCAGTTAGCCTCTCCTTGTTAATCGGTGTCAGAGGGGCTCTTCGGGTAGGAAAAATAACAGCAAACGTTTTTGAAAAGGAAGTTAGTCTTCAGCCACTTACGACCTTATGAAACCTCTCTGGGCCAAAAAGACAATGGCCGTCTGGCTGAGGGACCTCGAGACTTCACAACACTTGCTCCCGTGCGAAAGGGTCGGGACTCTCCATAAAACCACACGGTATTCGGATGAGAAATCACTCGGGGGTTACGCGCGCCCCCGCGGGACGCAGAGGCGGAAACCCAATCCCCGGGAGTCCCAAATTCAGGCTTAGGACCGCCCTTGCCACTCGGGGGCGGGGCGAAGGTCAGTCACGTGGACCTCGCAGCCCTCTCGGCTTATTTCCCCTACAAGGACTTGGACTCACGAGCCCTGCCCCTGGTCGTACTCTGGTATGTGCAAGGAAGCAAACTCACAGGATGGACCCTACCATCTGCTCACATGAAAGGGGGGAAGAAAGAAATACAAATAAGAGTGGGTACAAAAACCACAAAAACTCAGACATCAGACCCACCGAGCCACCACATATTACTCTATTTCTAAGTCACTGCTTTATAGTCTTCGTCATGCATTCGGTTAAACTCGCGCCCTTAGAGCACTAGCAACTGCGCCCCCCCGTTAAACTCTCTCTGTTGGCCTAGAATGGTGACTTGGCTTCCGTCCGGTTTTCTAAGCGGAGGCCGGAAGTGTTGGATTTTAGCGACTTTGGGTGTAGAAGGGCGGTGATAGCGGCAGCTAGGGTTGCGAGGAGGGTCACCGAAGCGCTCAGATTCTCGCGGTTGTGCTGGGTGAGTGGTGCTTGCGGACCGGCGGGTGGGACCCATCCCGTAGACCCGTCTCCTCGGGGCGGCTGGGAGGGCAGCGGCGCACCTGGGCAGGTGTACTAGCCGCTTCCCCGGTTTCGAAGGCCGCGGTCCCAGTGGCCCAACAGCGCGCGACCTTAGTTGCTTTGCCTAACTTGGAGTTTTGAAAGTGTGGCTTAGCTCCCCGTGCCGCAAACTTGGGCGGTAGCTGAGCCCGCGAAACCCGAGCCTCGCGGCTTTTGACTCCGGTACTATGTTTAGTTTCTAACGTAAACTTAGCCAATTCGGGAGAGTTTGCGCGAAAACTGTAGCCCGGTGTCCTAGCCCAGCCCCACTGCTGCAGCTGTTGTTGCAGCTGTGGAGCTACATTTAGTAGGAAGAATTAACTCAAATTAGGTTTCTAGTTCAGTACCCACTTCGGTAACTGGAACTTTTTAAAAAAGATTATTTGGAGAAAGGGGAGTCTGGGGTTTAGTTTGCGGTTTGAGAAAAATTCTAAAATGTAACATCGCATTCTTTTTGGGTGGAGACTTTGGATTAAGTCCATTTCCAGTGTTAACTTTTAAGTAGGTGAGCATATGAAAACATATGTCAGTTCTTTACAGAACTTTGGAACAGAAATATGCAGTCAGTTGAGATTTTAACTTAAGTGCCAAAAATTTCGTATTCAAAGGTGAAAAAAATGGTAGTTTCTTAAGATTGCTATTGTTTGTTCTGGAAGGCTTTTTGTAAAACTTACCTAGAAAAGCTTTTTATTTTCAAATGTGAAGCTTTAGTGGCAAGTGAACCCTGACAAGTAATAGCCTTTGTCAAGTGCTAAGAAGTTTTTGGGTGTGGCAGGTTTGAGGGAACTAACCGTACCTTCAACCGGAAGTTTGCACAGTAATTGAAAATTTGGTTTAGTTAGAAGGGACGCACCAACTTGAAAGTGTACTTTTAAAAAACTGTGTTTGGCACCAAAAAGTTACATATGCTTAGCTTGCAAAAAAGTGCATTGATTAAATAATTTGATTTGGATTTGGGAAGTTGACCAAATTTTTCTAAGATGGGAGTTTTTCCTTGAAAAAATGTATCATATCTCTTACAGGTCAATTTGAGTGGTAGTTATGTAAGTCTAGATTACTTTACATTTATTACAACATTAGACTAAGATTCTACCTAGAGTAACTTACTGTGATATTAGTATGGATTAATTCCATTTTATAAATGAAAGCATAGTATCTAGAGATTGTGAAAAATCTTCTGATTGCCCTTGGTGTGTGGGGAAAATCCTCTGAAGATTTTTATTTTTCATTTCTCCTACCACGTAATCTAGTCTAACATCTTCCTTACATGTATTTCTCCTTTTGACATAACACTAAATGATTTTCTTCTTATTTAATCAAGCAAAAATAAAACCACAAAAAGTCATTGTCACCAACACTCCACTCCCTTGATTTAAAACAAGATTATATTCCCTTTAGATCTGTAAACTGAATCTCCTTGACTATCGTTGACTTTCTTTCACTTTCTCATGCATCTGAAATCCGTATGTGTATTTCATAGAAGCCTGCTGTGCAAGTCACTCTGCTGTTAAGTCTCATACAACACATGTCCCTTCAACATTAAATATTTGAAAAATAGATTCTAGACTCTTAGAATGAATAAGATCCTTATAACTTGGAAATCTCAGGTGCCTACATGGCAATCTTACCATCCCAAATAAAGAATACTTACATTGATATATGAAATATTTTCATTTTATCCCAAATACTAAATTTCTGTGAAAGTTGTGTATTTGCTGAGGTCATTGAGAATTGTGCATTTGTTGAGGTCTTGTTACATGAAGACAGTTCCAGTGTTAATTGTTCGGGGAAAGTAAAAAATGGACAGAAAACTACAGTGATGACAAGGGAATAAATGACAATATCATAAGTAATTTGGTCCTTGGGATCATAGCACTCTTCCTGATTTGGCTTCCTCTCCACCAGTGTTTATTCCACTGCATACTTTTAGTGTGGTAGGGAAAAATAAACTGCACTTCCCTTGTTTTGAAACAACTGACTGTGAAGTTAAACCCCCTATCCTGAAAGGCTCCAGGTTTATGGTGGGAGATAATGCATAGAACAAAATACAATCTCTTTAGTAGTAACTTGCCCAATGTTACACTACCAGTTTTTGGTAGAATTAAGACTGACGTCTGATCTCTTAATCTTAAGAATCTCTTGTCGCTTCTAAGTTCAACAGCGTTTTTCAGGGTCTTTTATTTCCCCCTCTGAATTTGTCATAAACAAAGATCTTTTCTGAACTCATGGTATTTGATAATCATGTGCCACTTTTGAGTTATTTTTCATTATTGTCACACATTGTTTTAAATTGAGAGTCATACTTCTGGAATGAAAACTATGTGACTCATTTCAGAAGTTAAACCAATCATCTTATTTCTTTATAGTTGCCTCCCCAACAATATTTTAGGCTCCTTGAAGACACTTGCGTTGTATTTCTTAATTCTTAAGTTGTTTTCAACACTAGTGACATTTGGTGCACATTACTGCCATTAACTGATCATAATAAAGGTTGATGATTAAGTATTGAATGAGCGAAAGAAAAGTTCTATGTAATTACCATTTTCAGTGCTGACGCCAAAAAACTTTATAACTTTAAAAAAACCGTAATGCATTTACAAATTTAAAGAATGCATGATAAAAGAAAGATTTAAAAATACATCAGAGCTCTGTATATATTACTTTATAACCCAAACTAAGCGTTCTTTTTTTTTAACTGCTTTTCTTTTTTAGAGAGAGGGAGGGAAACATCATTTTGTTATTTCACTTATTTATGCATTCATTGGTCAATTCTTTTATGTGCCCTGACAGGGGTCGAACCCACAACCTTGGCGTATCAAGATGATGCTCTAAGCAACTGAGCTAGCTGGCAGGGCCCAAACTAGAGAGACCCTATCTCCTCCCACCAAATGTAGTAATATGAGGTTTTATAGATTAAAAAATCAGTTGTCAACTATTTCACTTGTACTTCTTATCAGTATCATTGTTCTTAAAACAACTGACATTCCTGTATCATTGGGGGAAGACATGTTATCAAACAAAACATTATTTCTAAAGACATGCTTTTGTTTGCAATGACACGGCATGCCTAAAATAATAAAGATTTGGACTGGTAAATATGTGCCACTCATCGGGTCTCAAACACTCTAAGTCCTTCAGTACCTTTAAGAGATGGGGAATAATATACTCCATATTCCTCATAGTTCTTACAACTACATTTAAAATAGAGGGAAAAATTACAGCTCTGTGTAGTTGAGATAATAATGGAATGTAATTGCTGTCTGTAAGAGGTGTTACAGCATGAAAATACGCTTTTGTGAATGGTTTAAGTAAATTCTAAAAGGCAGTCTTTTGAAGGGTGATTAAAGGAAACTAGGACGTTAGGGACAAGTATATATCATAACTTCATTGTCATGTAAGGTATATCTTACCAACACATTCCAGTCTATTGCCAAGGGGTGCTATATTGGATGGACTGGAATTTGTGACTCTTCTTTGTGGAATTTCCTATTAAAATCTAAGAACAGATTTAGGTGGGGAGGGGACTAAGACTGAGCTTTTCTAATTATTTACATAATTGAATTTAGTCTGGATGATGTGGTATAATCAAGGAAAGAATGTAAGAAATAACTTTAAACTCACATGAAGCATTGTATCCTAAGGTCACTTTGCAGTGCTGAGATTTAGGTAGTGCTTCATTCTTTGCAATCCACAGACTTATTTTTAGACCAAGGGCATAGTGTTTTGCTACATCATAGCTAAATGTTGTTTTCAGAACGTAAGCTTTAAAATTGTTGTCCTGGTCAGAGAATGAAATCAGTGGTGCCTATTTTAGACCTGCTTGGAAGAATATAACTCAATACAGTGTTAGACTTGCTCGTTAGAGGTTTTGCAGTCTGCTGTCACCACCTCAGCTCTGAAGGATGGTACGGTAAAATTTTACCTGGTAACAGTGGGATTCTTAGTTTTTCTAAAGATTCGGTGTTGAAAGGAAAAATTGCTTTTTCATTTAGAATTAGACATTCTTTTAACTTAAATTTTATAGGGATAAATTTAGACTACTAGAGAGCAGAGATAGTTCTCATATGTCTTAAAATATTTTCCAAACTTTTTTAAAAACTAGCTCTAAGAACTATTGTGCTCTGATATCTGTATAGAGGACTCAGTCACTTGTCTGTGCAAGAAATTGATTTGGGTAGAGTGGGAATTTGGTAAAACTTAATTATAGATTAATTAACTTCAGAGTTTTCCATACTTTGCAGTTTGCCTTTCAACAAATATCTTTCTTGACTCCATTGATTTCAGAAGTGAGGGTACAGTAAGAATGCTAGTTAGAAGTAGAACAATATTTGACAGTAAAGACTAGGAGACGTTCCATCCATTAGTCCTCCTTCCTATTTTCTGTCCATTTAAGAAAATGGAGTAGCTAGTTTAGGCTAGGGCTGTGGAAGAATAGACTTGTTGAAGATGTATTAGTATTCCTCAATCGTTCCAAAGCACTGAAGTTTAGAACTGGAACTATTTCCCCAGGATACCTACATTCTTTTGTTTCTTGTTTCTATATTGCTTCTAAACCAGTAGATTTGGTTATCAGTCCTTATTAGACTGTACAGCAGTGCAGGGGACATGCAATCTTGTTGATGTCCTCTGCACTTTGACTTAATGTTGGTTGTAGTTTGGAATTTAAAGTTAGTGATGGACTGTTGATTAAATGTCAGAACTACTAAGGAAAAATGAACTCAAAGCGTGATTCTGGTTTTTCTCTTTGTAATTTGGTTCTATGAGTAATGGTATCAATTAGTTGTGATATTTTGCTAAGTGATACTATACTGCCAAATAATTTTTAGACACATCTCTAAGTATGTTTCACATATCAGGAGTTGATTCAGTTTACCTTTTGTTATTCTTTGTCTTCTTGTATTTCTCTTCCTAATTAGGATCTAACTACCACCATGTCGAGCAAAAGGGCAAAGACCAAGACCACCAAGAAGCGCCCCCAGCGCGCAACGTCCAATGTGTTCGCCATGTTTGACCAGTCGCAGATTCAGGAGTTTAAAGAGGCCTTCAACATGATTGACCAGAACAGAGATGGTTTCATTGACAAGGAAGATTTGCATGATATGCTTGCCTCACTGGGTAATGATCAGTTTTAATAGTAACACATTATTGGATAGTATTTTTGTAATCTCTTTTATGATTATTTCCTAAATCTTAAAGCTCTGTAAAGCCAATCTAATGATGCTATAGCTTACTAAATAAGATTCAAAGTCTTGAGCAGTGTCCCTCAAAGTGCGGTCCTCAGACTACCTGCAGATTACTGGCCAGGCCGCAGGACTGTGCTGGGGGCCAGTTGTGTGTGTGTGTTGCAAGCAGTGATCTTGATTATGAGAAGGGTATTATTCCTTATGTCATCCCAGTGGAATAGCATGTAATCTCCACTTTTCATACAGGCCCCGTTCATTGAAAAGGCTATTTTCCTAATGGTTTTGCTATTGCAAATGGGAAGAGCAGACTGTAAATGATCATCTTTCTTGTCAAAGTGTTTACTATGATGAATAGTTGATGCATTTTGTGATACAATCAAAATTATGACCCCTTTTTTTGTTTAGGGAAAAATCCAACCGATGAGTATCTAGATGCCATGATGAATGAGGCGCCAGGGCCCATAAATTTCACCATGTTCCTCACGATGTTCGGTGAGAAGTTAAATGGCACAGATCCAGAAGACGTCATCAGAAATGCTTTTGCTTGCTTTGATGAAGAAGCAACTGGTAATTACCAAGTGATTTAACTTTTAGTAATGGCAACTGAAGTACATAATGACTTGAAATATGACATAATACTCTCAGGTTTATACCATACCTATTTGTTGTTGTTTGGACAGACTTTTCCTGTGGTATCACTCTCTTCACTGCCTCTGCCCTTAAACATTTGATTTACAATTTAATAGATGTACTTGAAAGTTCTTTAGGAAACTTATACTCCACACAGATTAGGCTCTCACTAAATACGTGGTGAATGAATAACTTGTACTAGAGCAGTCTTGATAAAGTGAAAATTGCTATAGGCTACGACACCTATACAGTCCTATATTTATCAGGTACCTCTCAGTTCGGAGATTGTTTAAAGCTGGTATTAGACTTTCTAGTTTTGTATTCTTATTCTTCGTAATAGCTGTGGATTTAGGGCAAGTTATTTAAGTTATCTAAATCTCTGTTTTCTTATTTGTAAAATGGGCAATAATGTTACCTACCTCACAGGGTTGTTGTGAGGATTAAATGAAGAAATGAAATAATAGCATACTGCTTGGCATAGAGTTAAATCTCAAAAAAAACCTCAAAAAAGTTAACTACAGAAATGCCCATTCCTTTGGCAAAAGTATATGTAAGAGAAAAGATAAGGAGGCAACTCACATGGCAAGTTTTTTGAGGGGGAAGGCACACCCTTGGGTTACGCATTACTTGGAGCAGTTTGAATAGAACAGGCACAGTCTGGTAATGGAAGCGTTCTGTCCCCAGTTTGGCTTTCAAGGCTCCCCACAATACGGCGTCTTCGGGCCTATTCAAGTATACCACCCTCGACTCTTGTATCATCTTTCTAACTCCTTCCAAGCTCCTCTGAGCAATGTTGTCCTAACTTAACCTCCACCATTTCTGCCTCTATGCCTTCCTCGTCATATCACGTTCTCTTTCTTCTTGAACTCGAAACTCCTGGCATTTTTTTCTGGAAGGGCCGGGGAAGAGGCAGGCAGGGGAGACTTACTTATTTTTTTCTCCTTAAAAACACTTGTGTATTGATTGAATTCTTTTGTTATGAGCAGGTATTAGTTTTTTTAAATGGGGGGGAGATAATACCTTTTAAAGAAGTGAAATGTCTTACCTATTCTTCAGACTCCTGTCAATTGTCATATACTTTCTAGAGCCTGTTCTGCATTTTCATACTATTTTCTTCTGCCCCTAAGAAACTTAAAGTCTCCCCCTTCTTTTTACTTCCAAACAATTTTATTTCTCCTCCTGGTACTTAACTGTATGTCATCTTCTATTTTAGTTGTATACTTCTCCTAATCATCAAGTGTCTCCCTGCTTCCAGGGTAATGGCTGTGTGTCTCATTGGAATTATATTCCCATCTCTGTAACTCCTCCTGGCACCTACCACAGTCCCTTGTGCATAGTTGGTGGTTAGTTTATGTGATATTTGAACAATTTGGCTGTAGCTGACAATTTATTTCTACATGCTGAAAGTCTAAGATTTGGGGCGCTTTTTTTTTAAGTTTAAGGTTGAATTAGAACCCCCCCCCCCCCATTAATCTACAGTTTCTTATGTGACCTGACCTTCTACTTTAAACTCATTTTATAGGAAGTATATTCTCAACGTTTTAGCTTAATTTTACAAGCAAGGAAGTTGGTGGGGGGCTTTTGTTTGGTTGGTTGATTTTTTTATCACCTTTGGTGTAGTAGAGTATCAGTGGTTCTCAGTCATGACTGCGCGTGTCCTGAATTACTTGGGGAGACTTAAATATCCAAAAATACCAGTGCATCTGGACTTTTTTTTTTAAGCCCTCTGAATGGTTCTTATTCTGATGTGCAGTCAGGTTTTATGAGAACCCTGCTTTCACAATTCCAGAATAGAAAGCACACCTTCCGGCTCACCACTCCCACCCCAGTGCCTAGCCCAGTGACTGACATAATTAATGCTCAATTGTTTACTCAGTGTTTTTTGCACACTCTGGGCCTGGCCATATCTGTTATTAATCTAAGTTAGATTCGTAAAAAAACATTTAAAATTTTCATTTTACGTATTGAAAAAACAAAGTCAGGTAAAGTGAATTACCTGAAATGACATAGCTGGTTAAAACTGGACCTCATGACTTCAGTGTTCTTTCACTGAAGCACTCTATTGATGTGGTATTGATTTTAGTGTTACTTAGTTATAGAATAAGTATGACCATTCATGCTACTTTAAGGAACTATGAGGCTTAGGTTTCTTAATCGTACTTTATTCCTTTCGTTTACGCATGGGTTTAGCCCTTGTAATCAAGAGACCAGGAGACGGCTGTAGAGGAAGGTTAATACAGCAGAGCAGGTTAATACCACTAAGCAACTAGGTATTCTCTAGGCAGCTGCTGAGGCTGACGTGAGCATGTGGAGACCCCATATTCCATGTAGAACATGCTTAGTCAAGTATAGATGTTCCTTATAATTAGTCTTCACAGTGGTATGTATTCTGAACCCTAGTTCCTTATTTTTTTAGGCACCATTCAGGAAGATTACCTGAGAGAGCTGCTGACAACGATGGGAGATCGGTTTACAGACGAGGAGGTGGATGAGCTGTACAGGGAGGCGCCTATTGACAAAAAGGGAAATTTCAATTACATCGAGTTCACGCGCATCCTTAAACATGGAGCAAAAGACAAAGATGACTGAAAAGAACACCAAATTCCAGCCAAATGTTCCTTATTGCCACTTTGGGTGTTTCTGAGACTTTCTCTTAAAGCCTATAGCATGCCCTAGCTTTACAGCTTTAACCTTTCTTGTGGTATTTATTCTCAGCCATTTTGGGCACATGCATCTCTGTAATCAGACTGGAAATGGGACTTTTTGTCATTTTCAGAATAGAAAAAAGGGTAATTTAACTTACTGGCTCCCCTCATAACTACAATCTACACAGAGTCAATATATTTTTTCAGAGAAAGTTACTCAATTTTTTCTGAACCATAATTAAACTTTTATGATAAAAACTTACTTGTTTAAAACCTCTTTATTTACCAAAATTAACTTTTATTAGTTGTAGTTGCACCTTCCAAAGAAAGGTAGGTAGATGGGGCAAACCCTGAAAAATTATTAGATCTTTCCCTTACTCTCCCCAGTTTTCCTAACCTGTCTCCTCTGCTATCCCTTCCCCTGCCAAAGGAGTACATTTTTAACTGCCTTAATTGTGTTTCCTGCACTTTGTCTTCCAATTTTAAAAACAAGTTCCTACAGAACAGGGGTATCCAACCTGCGGCCCGCGGGCTGCATGCAGCCCAGGGTGGCTATGAATGCAGGCCAACATAAAATTGTAAATTTACTTAAAACATTAGTTAGTTTTATTACTTAGATGTGTACATTTTCTGTATTAGTGATCACAAACTTGGGACCTGCTCGATGATTTTAAAAGATTATTGAAAGGGCTGCTGCATAACTAGGGTTATTATGTAAGGACATTTTTGCTTATCTGTGGTGGCAGATATGAAAATTATGCACGGACCTTTTTTTGCTCATCAGTTTTTGTTAGTGTTTGTGTATTAAGTTTAACGTACTGCCAGCATCCCTCCTTATCTGTCCTAAGCTTTTGTACATTACTTGATATCATTTAAAATTAGACCAAGCCACTGAGTTTAATTTTAATTTGTCCTCATTTTTAAAACTATTTTAGACCCAGTGGTTCTCTGGAATGCTTCTACCAAAAAGCTTTTTTTTTTTAAATTGTATTTCAAAGTGTTGGGAATAAAATACAGAATCTTCAATTATATAAAGCTTTTCTTTAATACAGTAACCTCTGTTGAAATACCATGTTTGTTTATGCAGGGAGTCACTGAGTTCTTGTATGAATTACGGACATTCTTGACCTGCCCACCAAGAAAAAAAGCTGAAGCTAAATGCCTGCCTGAGAAAGTGAGATCATTCCTTCAATCCTCAAAATAACTTCTATTTCCAGAAATGCAGGAGTGTTTCAGAATTAATCAAGAAATGGTTGACAGTTTCATTTGCTTTGCACTTCAAAAATCTGAAAGATTCGTGAGTTTAAAAGTTGAGACATTGAGGGAAAAGTTGTTGAAGAAATTGGACAATTAGCCTGCAGAGATGAGTAATTGACAACTACTCTAAGTTTGCATTTTATGCTACTATTAATGATGCTTGGGAGAAATCATTACCTCACTCAATAAACAATTACTGAATGCCTTCAGGGTGGCAGACCTTTGCACTCAACAAAATCTGTGAGCTTTCAACCTTAGGAGGCCAGCTTTATAGGAGAGGAGTAGAAGGACCAATACAAAGACTGCGCTTGACCCTTTCATGTTTAGAATCTTAGCACCTGCCTTAACTCCTGAATTTCACTCTGGTTTAAGCAAATTACTTTTTCCAGGCTATAGCCATGATACTGAAATCTTGTTTGTTGAATTGAATTTTCATTTCAACTGAAAAAATGTAATTTCTGCTTTATTAACAGGTTTCTAGTGGAGAACAAGTAACATTGTTTTCACTTAGGAAAAAAGTGATGTCATTTACTAAAATTATCTCTTGCAGTATCCCCATTTCCATTTCAGATGACTGCTCAAAGAACCAGCTGCTGTTAGGAACAGTGCACAGTCTCCCCTGAATGAAATAAGTCTCCTAATTTAGTAATAGTATTCTCTATGTAGTAAGTAAGCCTTGCTCTAGCAAAGATGATTGCTAATAAAAAGCCAAAGCATCCACTCCAACAGTGGATTTGACTAAAAAACCATTTTCCATGAACATCATACTTAAACCACTTCAAAAGTTCTGAGAAGCCAACCTAATAGGGGCATCATTATCCACCTTCTTATGGTTATATGGTCATTTGGACTCCCAGGTCCCAAATTTCACTTGATCACAGAGCCCATAACTCAAGAACAGGAACTGATGAGTGTTGGGGCGGGGGCTGGGAGGCCAGGCCAGACTATGAGGTAGCAAATTCTGAAAAGGAAAGGCAACAATTTTCTACAAAGTAGAGAAAAGACATCAAAAGGTGTAGCACCTAGACTTAGGGATGTGCCAGCAAGTTAAGAAAAATGAGAAGACAGTAAAAGGGCTTGGAGAGGTACATAGAGCCACAAAACAGTATTATGGGAACCATAAATTAAAAACTCAGTTCTTCAGTTATATTAGACACATTTGAAGATATGCCACAAATAACCATTTCCCAAGTGCTAAATATTTACTCAGGTTTTCACATTTTTCTTTTGAATCTAGAGAGAAAAACACACCTTAGAATTACTTTATTTAGAACCGTTATCTAGTAGAACGCTCAGTGATAGTAGAAATTCTCTGTCCTGTCCATTAAGGATAGCCACATGTGGCTATTGAGCACTTAAATGTGTCTACTATAACTGAGAAATTTAATTGTTAATTTAAATAGCCACCATGATCAAAGTCAAAGTACAGTCAGGGTGTCTCGGCTGTGATCTTAATTAAGGTAGTCCCGGTGAGGGTTTATAGAATAGTAATAGACCACACTTAGAAGAGCTCTTAAGACAAAGACCTAGGAAGCCAAAAAATTATAATTGGGAGAAAAATTAAACATTTAAACTATTGGACCAAGGGCACACTGCAGCTGAGGGAAAGAGTAAATACTTTAGAACCAGGTGCGACTTCTCTGCAGTTGCTTTCAAGTTCTACTGAAAAAATGCATTCAGTGATGAACTGGACCTTGGGCAGGGATGAGGACCACAGCACCGGCATCGCCTGAGGGCTTTTAGAAAAACTACCACCTCACCTTCGACCTGCTGTATCTGAACATCTAGGGTTGGGGCTCAAGAATCCTCTACCAAACCCGCCAGGTTTTTCGTATGCGTGCTACTGTTTAAGAACTACTGTGTAGTGTGCTGAACACAGTTTCTACCATCTAGGCATTTATGATCAAACATTTCTGGAATATAAATGATTGAATTATTCATCTCCCCAGCATCCAGCACACGTTCAGGCAATCACGAGTGCTCAATAAAGATTTGCTATTAAGTTGACTGTCCTCCATTCAGAAATAATGCTATTCATATTATTCCAGGGTGAGGGAACTGGCGATTATAGAGTCACAAACAACCAGAACAAAACTTGGATAGTGTACCTTCGTGGTTTCCTTTGTTTTGACCAAGAGCATTATGTAATGTGTGAGCGATCGTGTGTATAAATCTGTCATCTCTTTAATGCCCAAAGGAAAGTAAATAATTTGAATAAAACTTTTTTTGTGGTTGGAAGGGGAATGAAACAGGCTGGCCCTGGCCTGATACCGTAAACCTTATCATTTGAGAGTAAGCAAGAAGTTAATGATATAACTCGGGCTGGAATGCAGTTTAAGAAGAGGGTTTTCCAGCAAGAGTTGGCGCGGTCATCGCCCTCTTACCGTCCTCAGTATTTTGTAAGGACGTATCTAAAAAGTTAACTTGTTTTGTGTGAAGTTCAAATTGAACTAGGTCTGCTGTACTATTTTGTTTACTCTGGCAGCCCCGACTGCGCGGTTTCCGGTGCCCGGGAACCCCAAATCTTGAGGAACCGCATCCTGCCCCGCCCGGGTCAAATTCCTGGCCCTGCCCGGCGACCCAGGAATGCGGAAGGGCCTCGGGAATCCACTGCGGCCGGCGGGGGGAGACGGCGGGCCGCGGGGCCGCAGGTGCTCTGCGGAAAGCAGATCGGCCAGGCTCAGGAAGCCAACTAAAACCCTGGCCCCATTCTTCGGCCCGAGCCCCGTTCCCCGGCGGACGCGGCGGGGCTCGCTCCATCCTGAGCGAGAACTGCTACACGCCCCCCACCCCGTCCGGAGTTGGATCCTGCCGCGCCTTCCGCAGCGGTTTCCGGTCCGCCTCCCGAGGCAGGAAGTGCCGGGAACCGCATCTGTCGCGCAGCATCCCAGTGCTCGTCGCTGTCGCCGGTCATCTCGTTAGGGCAGCCCGTCTTCTCGTGTCTGGCCGCGGTGAGTGGCACTCACCCCCGCGCGCTACAGCCTTTGAGCTGCACCCGTCCCCCCCTCCATTCGTCACACGGCAGCGGGACCCCGGCAGGGGAGGAGAGGGCAGGGGGTTGTGGGAGCTGTCAGGGTGGGCGAGGAGGGGACGTTCGAGTCGCCGCCGGGCTTGGGCCGGGATGGAAGCTCCTGGGCGAATGAAGCCGACCGGCAAACAGGCCCGGCTGGAAGAGGTGGCTGGGCCGTGGCCCTGCGTCACCCAGGATGACTTCACACACCTGGTGCCTCCCACCGCCCGGCGGCCTGGCTGCCTGCCGCCGCCCTCGCGAGCCCAGTCGGTCGGTTAGGTTGTTGAGCCCGTGCTCTGTACCGCACACATGGCTTGATGCTTTGGGGGATACGGGAGTCTGTTGGTGCGTGGTTCTCGCCTTAAATTAAGTGTCCGAGGAAAATAGAGAAACGTACTGGATGCGTGGTTACTATAGGCTAAAATGTAATGATTTCCATAAGAGTGGTGAGTCTCGCCGTTTCGTGCATCTTGTGAAGATTTCGTGCATTCATGTTGACGAAAAGGATAAATAAAAATCAAGAAAGTTTCCCTGAAAAATAAATCGTGACCTCACTGAAAGCCTTGGAGTCAACCCTGGAAGGGAAAATTGAGTATTTCTGGCTAGATGTGCGGTAGGAGGTAACAAAATCAAAAGCGCAAAAGGTGGGAATTTGTGCGGAATGGAAAGGAGATGGTGGGAAGACCAGCCTGAATGGAACAGAACTATAGTGAATAATAGGTGGAAATAAGGGTAGGTAGATAGATAAGTGGGGCCTTTTTATGGGTGTCTTGAAAACTTGAGAAATAAAAGATTTGTGTAATAGGCATTAGGGATTCATTTAGGATTCTTCACCAAGGAAGTAATATGAAGAAAGTGTGTTCAGAGGAAATTGATTTGGCAGCCTTTGTTTAAGATGAAATTGCTCTGGTCCTTTGGTAAGAAAAGTATCATAGCATTTTAGGGTTCAAAAGAACTTTATAGAACTCTTTCATTTCATAATTGAGGAAACAAACTAAGAGAGGTGAGATGATTTACCTAAGGTCACTTGAGGGATGTTCCCATGGTGCCACCCATTTTCTCTGGGAGCATTAGGTGGACCCTCCAGGACCCTCTAACAAAGTGCACAGCTCTTTTTGTTGTTGTTCAGGCTGCGTTGAATGAAACGACTTCATGATGCCTGAGCCAACATTCATTTATGCTTCAGTGAGTCCGAATTTAGACCACAGGACAATCCCCGGTTCTGGGTTGCAGGGGTTAGGAAAGATGAGAAGACTTGGAGCCCCTGAATGGGGCTGATTATCCCTCCCAAGATTCAAAGACACCACCAATCTAGGAATGGTTTTCATTGCCAGCAACTTGAGGATCTTCCTTCCTCATTTCACACTGTAGGGGTGTGGCAGTATTGCTTTTTACTCCCAGCTCTCTGTCTGTCTATATTTTCATGGTAGAGAATTTCAGTTGCCTATATGTAGGATATTAGGGACTAGTGGTACAAGCTCTGGAGCTAGACTTCCTAAGTGCAGATCATAGATTTAAGCTCTACCTTTTTCTAGCTGCAGGCAAGATGCTTATTCTCTTTTCCCTGATTTTCTTACCTAAAAAGGGGGGAAGTAACTTTTCCTGTATCATAAATTGTTGCATGGATTAAATATGTTAATACACGTGAAATGTTAAGACCAGTGCCTAGCACATGTTTAGTACTCAATTGTTGGCTGTTTCTTCTAGGTATGGAACAAGGGGTAGACGGTAATTTTGTTAAAGATCTCTTGAGGAGGAGTTCAGTGGAGTTTATGCTAACCCATGGGTAGACCATATAGAAAAGCTTTGTTTTGGGAGTTAGATCCAGGTCCTACCTACAGTGAGCATCTGTGTATATAAGTCTTTGTGATAGGAAGGAAGCATATATATTTATTCGCTTAACTAGTATTTATTGAGCTCCTGCCATGTGTAAGGTACTCTGCTAGACCCTGCAGTCCAAGGTAGAAAGGCTAAATGCCACAAAAATAAATATGCAAAGGACACGGCAGTGGAATACTACTCAGCAGTCAAAAAAGAATGAACCACTGATAGCTGAATCTCACAAACATTACATTGAGTGAAAGAAGTCAGGTGCATAGAATATATACTGTATACTTTTATAAGAAATTCAAAGACAAAACTAAGCTGTGGTGGTAGCAGTCTCAGCAATGCGTGCCCATGGGAGAGGATGGCTGACTTGGAGGGAACTTTTAGAGGGATGCTAACATTTGTTTTTTATTGGGGTGTTTACCACATATATATTTCATTGTAATAAAGCAAAATGATATAGGAGTTCAAAGGATGGAAAGTTTACTGCCAACTGGGACAGTTAAAAAATCCTTAATGAAGAAATGACAGCACTATAATGGATGTGGTAAATATTAAAATGTACTACAGGAGAAGTTTAACTGGTATTAAGAGAAAAGTTGTAAAACTTGAGTAAGGCTCTGGGGAAAAAAAAGTATAATCTGTGGAACTGATTATATATTTGCCTAAATATGCAACATAAAAACATATCCTCATATGTCATTAAGTATATGAGGAGAATTTTTGTGGGACATTTTAACTTAATTAAACACTGAACTCTCTTTATGATTGCTATTTTCAGCCTGTTGATCATGTATCCAATCATTTAATCCTCCCTATTAGCACAAAATTAGCCTTGACTATAGTAATGACCTTGGAAATCAGTGAGAATTTTTTAAAAATTATTTTATTGTTGTTCAATTACAGTTGTCTGCATTTTCTCCCCACCCACCCCACCCCAGCCAAACCCACCTCCCTCCCTTGCTTCCACCCTCCCCCTTGGTTTTGTCCGTGTGTCTTTTATAGTAGTTCCTGAAAGCCCTTTCCCTCGCTATTCCCTCCCCCCTCCCCTCTGGTTACTGTCAGATAGTTCTTAATTTCAATGTCTCTGGTTATATTTTGTTTGCTTTTTTCTTTTGTTGATTATGTTCCGGTTAAAAGTGAGATCATATGGTATTTGTCCCTCACTGCCTGGCTTATTTCACTTAGCATAATACTCTCTAATTCCATCCATGCTGTTGGAAAGGGTATAAGCTCCTTCTTTCTGCGGCGTAGTATTCCATTGTGTAAATGTACCGTAGTTTATTGATGCACTCATTTACTGATGGGCACTTGGGCTGCTTCGAGCACTTGGCTATTGTAAATTGTGCTGCTATGAACATTGGGGTGCATAGGCTCTTTTGGGTTGGTGTTTCTCTGTGAGAAATTTCTAAAGATTCTGATAGACTTGGATGAAGGTGACAGTTGAATGAGAAATGATCTTAGATTTTGGGCCAAGAACTGCTGCTCTCTGCTTTTTTGGGTTCCTGTACTCTCAGCCTTACCTTGTGCCTGCCTTCAGAAGTTGGCCTTGCTAAAGGAGACCTCTTAACCATCCTGCCTCGGGCATCTGTCTCTTCTGCCATTCTACTGTAACTTGGCTAAAACTTGAATTCTTTATCATCCCTTTGCTCACAAAACCAGCTCCTCCTCCCTCCTTAACGACCTCATTTTTGAGTGGTAATTTTATGCTACCAGTTTTTCAACCAGTACTTAAAAGCACAGTCATTTAAGAACAGCTTTGAAGGAGACTCCAATTAGAAAGGAAGAACTATCAAATCAGCCTAGGAATCAGCCAGAAGAATAGAATAGTGGTGATGGTAATGTTGAAGAAGGGGTGACTGTTGCAGTTAAAAGAGGAACCCACAGAACTTGGAGAGAAATTGAATAGAAGGAATTAAAATTTTCTAACCAAAAATTAGTTGCCACTTTGAACTTTTAAAAAATTCTGTGATTATAATTCTGAAATAAAGGCATTGCTATATTTTAATATTAAAGAGACCAGGGAAACACAATGGCTTTATTAGTTTTCTATTGCTATATAAAAAATTGCTCCCAAAACTTAGCATCTTAAAAAAATAGTAAGTGGTTTCTGAGGGTCAGGAATTCCAGGGTGATTCTGGCTCAGGGTCTAGGAGATTGCAGCCCAGATGTCAGCAGGTTTGCAATCTTTTGAAGGAAGATCAACCTCCAACCTCTGGCTGACTCACGTAGCTGGCAAGGTGATCCTGAGTAATGACAGGAGGCCTCAGTTCCCTGCCACATGGACCTCTACTTAGGGCTGTGTACTGCCCTCGTGGCCTGGTGCTGGCTTCCCCCAGGTGGTGATCCAAGAGTGAGCAAGGCAAAAGCTGCAATGCCTACTATGTCAAAGTCACGCTATTATTTTTGCCATATCCCGTTGGTTATGAAGGGTAGGAGAATATGCCACCCCCAAATGTGTCATTTTAGCATAAATAGGATTTTGAGCTAGAGGCAATTTAGAAGAAGCAGATGCAAAAAAAGCTTTCTGCCTTCCCCTTATTTGTCTAAAAGCAGGACATAAATTTCCCCCGGAAGGACCAAGATTACCCTCTGGAGATAACTTTAGACTCCTTATCAGTGGAGAAGGCCTTCATGAAAAAAATACATGACAAGCATTACCCTAGTTTACTTTGGTTATTTTGGTAACCTTCCATGACTAGCCCCTTTCCCTCACATACCTTTCTTCTTTTGTCTTCAGCTAAAGATGATATTTAAGCCTGAGTTCTAAGCCACCTCTGAGAAATGGTTTTGCCCTGGGTATCTCCCATGTATACAGGAAGTATACATGTTAATGAGCTTCTCTTTGGTTTTCTCACTAATCTATTATCACAGTGCTGTCGGCCAAGAACTCAGAAGAGTAGAAGGAAAATTATTTCACCTCCCGTACAGTTTCACAGGTCAATCCTTTTTACTGTTGAATGGGACTACACAAAGACAGGAGAAGTGTTGAGGGCCAATTTGGATCCTGGCTACCACCAGAGCCAAGGAACAAGTTCAACTCGGAGGCCAGGCAGTGACAAATACTGGCGGTATCAGGAAGTTGTAGGGAATAGTGGGGATTGCTCACAAAACACTTATTAACCACAAGAATTTGGGAATGCTGGTCAAGGGATTCCTAATCAAGATGTCTGAAATTTGTTTTTATGAAAGTGAAATAGTATTTTAAAATGTTGTCAAACTAAATAATTTAGAAGGCAATTTAAAAGGTCATCCCTGGAGGTACTAAATGACCATTCCTACAAACTGTATATAGTTTGGTAGGTGCCAGCTTGTGCAGTTTGTGACTTTTGATCTACTCTTTATTTTATAGATGAGGAAAATGAGAACCAGGAAAGCTAAAATGACCAAAGGCCACCTTGAGAATGACAACTGGAATTAGAATCCAGGTCTCCAGCATCACCATTAAACCACAATGACCACATTTTAAAAACTAAAGGGAACTAAACAAACAGCCCAATACCTTCTGAGTGGTTAACACAGTGGTTCTCAGCCTTCAAAGTACATTGGAATCACCTGGTGCATTTTTTAAAATACAGATTCCTAGGCCCCATCTGTAGGCATTCAGTTTGTTTGACTAGAGTAGAACCTAGGTATCTATTTGGTTTTTTTTTTTTTTTTTTTTTTTTTTTTTTAACTTCCAGGGTAATTTTAATGTGCAGCCAAGATTGAAACCAGAAGGTTAACTACTGTGAGAGCCACATTTACTTAAGTGTGACAACAGTTAGCTGACTTAAGATACTTAAAAGAAGAAGCCTCAAAGGAATGTTGAGGAAGTCATAAGTAACTGACAGGATATGTCCCATGACCATGTTTCCCTGGCTTCCAGTGAAGCCATATAGGCCAAATGAAGTTCACAAGCATTTTCTGCTTATTAATCGGGTTATGGTGCTCATGTTTTGATTTGTACATTAGTATTACAGGTGATTTTGTAAATATTTAGGTTATTTGAATATGTTGACACCATCGTTACCTGTAATACCAGTGTTCCTATATCCCTGTCCTTCTCATAACCTCTGTGAGCACTACGTATGACCTTTAGTTCACTGTGTGTCAGAAATTTACAAAACATAGCCCTGGCTGGTGTGGCTCAGTGGGTTGAGTGCGGGCTGCAAACCGAGGGGTCCCTGATTCGATTCCTGGTGGGGGCACATGTCTGGGTTGCGGGCCAGGTCCCCAGTGGGGGCCTCATGAGAGGCAACCACACATTGATATTTCTCTTCCTCTCTTCCCCTCTCTCTAAAAATAAATAAATGAAATCTTTTTAAAAAAATTACAAAATGATTAAAATCTGCAGAGGAAGTGAGTTTTTCCTGCTATTGAGAGTTATTCATTACATTATGTGCTATGTTATATGTGGGTATACCTGTAACCATAGTTCAAGGGTGAGGTTTGGTGGTGGCTTTTTTCTTTAACATTTATAGGTTAAACATTAATTTGACAGCCCTAGGTAAAGGTTTCAGACCTTTACTTATGTCAAGCCAAAACCATGACTGATAGGAAATACTGCCACTTGATCAAACCCAAACTAGGGCTGCTGCATTGCACAATTCCAGGGAGTATCGTTTATATTTTATTCTCTTACCGTTCCACAATGCAGTTGTGTTCTGTACATTGATTTCCCCATAGAGCTTGAATTTATTTGAAAACTCAGTTTGTCTAGGATTTGAGCTCACAGGAAACTAGCTGCTCAGAAATCAGTGTCTTGTTATATTGGTAGTATTGAAAGGTTTTTTTAATTGTGGTGAACTCAGAATATTAGAAGAATATTTAATACAAAGAAAATATAGAAGTAGAAGTAACCTTGAATAAAGGAGGTTTGACTCGTTAGCTCTGCCACTAGGTGACCTCGGGCAGGTTATTTAATATCCTTGATCTCTACTTCCTTCATTTGTAAAGCAGGCATGTTATATTTAATGAATGTGATCTGCTTAGTACATGAGTCAATAAATGGTAGTAGCCATAGGTTGAGTAGACCTTTAATTTTTCTCTCTGATCCTAAAGCATTTTGGACTAGAAAAGTAGCAAGAACGGAAACACAGAATATAAGGTAAAAAACTGCATGGTGCTTTGGGCGCATAGAAGCAGTTTGGTGTTGCTGAAGGAAAAATACAAAACAGAGAAGGGCTAGAGATGAGGCTGGAAAGGTCATTCTAGAGGAGGCAAAGAACGCCTTGTGTACCCTGTGTCGTATGAGGCAGTAGAGGTGGAAGATCTTTAAGAGGGAAATGGTAATGTCACTCATGTTTTAGACAACTCTGGCTGGAATATAAAACGTAGTTTAGAGGGAGGTAAGAAGCAAGGATATTGGTTAGTTGGCCATAGAAGTACGCAAAGAGATGATGAGGGTCCAGCCAAGGAGTGAAGAAGATGAGTAGACCTGAGAAATACTTAAGAGGCAGGCATTGATTCATCAGGGATAGGGATGAGTCAGGATGACTCCTGGGTTTCTGGTTTGGCGAGTGGGTAAATGATGGTGCCGTTAACGGAGAGAAAACAGAAGGATGACAGAGTTCAGGAGGTGGAAGATAATTCCGTCTTCAGCATGTTGATTATGAGTATCTGTGGGATATTCCGATGGATGCCTGTCACAAGCAATTGGATATTTAAATCCAACTCAAGGAAGAGGTCAGGCCTGTAGATAACAGACCTAGGAGACATAGGTGCTGTCAGGTCCGCGAGAGTCAGCGAGACCGTCTAAGTAAAGTCACGACTGCTAGAATACTGAGAAACAGGAATATTTAAGTGAGTGGAGGAGATAAAGACTTAACAGGAAAATGGAGGAGGACCAGTCATAGAAATGAAACTGAGAGGGAGTATGTGGGTGTTACCAGGTCACATACGGCATTTTGCGTAAATCGTTCTTTCCAAGATAACATTTAGAGTCTTCCTCATTAAAGTGTAAGGTCTTCAAGATAGGGAACCTTGTATTCTCTTTCCATTTGGGACAGTTCATTTCTACTGTGACTGTTCACTAAAACCAGGAGTTGTTGGGGCTCTGAAGAAAAGAGGGATAAAGTGTCCCTCTTTTGTCCAAGGAGATTTAAACTGGATTTGGCGATTTGAAAGTAGTTGGAGTAGAAAAAGCCAGATTGTGGTGGGTTGAAAGTGAGTGGGAAGTGAGAAAGTAGAAAAAGCCACGATGCTTCTCTCTCAGTAGGTAAGGAGACCAACGATGGTAGATTCTTTGGGGGGAGTGGGGAGGGACAAAAATTCTCTTCAGATTGATTGTTTCCCTACAACTTTGCCTCACTTTTTTCACTTTATGTGTCTGCATGTATAATTTTTATAGGTACCATATACTTATATAATGTGCACTGTTTTTAAATGAAGTACAGAGAAAAAAACAAGCTTTTTAAAAAAGAAATGATGGTATTATTACATTGAGCCTATTATCTGCTGTGTTCAAAACTATACTACTAAGCCAAGCCTCAAATACCCAGTGGGGTATTTTTTAGATTGAAGTAAGAGAAACAATGTAGATTAAAAGTCCAAGACTAGACGTTCTAGAGACCTAGGTCCAAAATTCCCTTGCTCAGCCACTGTTGGAGCTAGTAGCCACTGCTTTCAGACTGTGCGGCTACAGGGTTAGAGAACAATCCCCAAGACCATCCTCATTTCTGACACCAGTGGCAAGTTTGGGTTTCCAGGATGACCCTCGGGTTCAATAATTTACTAGGATTCACAGAACTCACTGAAAGTTATTATCGCATGGTTGTGGTTTAGTACAAGTAAAATGATTCAGATTAAAATCAGCCAGGGGAAGAGAGGCATGGAGCATAGGCCAGGAGTCTTTTGAATGCAGACCTCCCAGTCGTCCTCTCTCATGGGATTGTGGACGACTCCTGACAGCAAGGTGAGACAGTTGTGCATGGAGTATTGCCAGCCAGGGAAATTCATGTGATCCTTGATATCTGTAGTTTTTATCAGAGCTCTGTTACATAGATACTGTGGGCTGCTGCATAGCTCACCTCGGTCTGCAGCCTCTCTAGAGGTCAGCTAATAACATGTAACCCAAAGCCTCCACGGTACATCACATTGTTTGAAATCTGACATGACCCAGGACCCCAAATATTGGGCGTGATATTCCAAGGGCTTAGAAATTTCTTCCTAGCAGCCAAGGACAAAGGCCAGACCTCTCTTTGGACAAAATTAAATCCATCATTGCACAAGGGCCATTGGTTTTTTTTAAAACAACTTAGGTGGTACCTATCTCATAGGTGAAGATTGAATAAGACATTGAATCAGAAAACTGCCCTGGTGTCCTCCAGTAGCTAGTAATGGTGGAGGTAAGATTCAAACTCAGGACTTTGTAATTCCAAGGCTGATAGTATTTTTGTGTTGTATATATTATTTAAAACTACAAATAAAAAATGGAATAAAAAATGTTCATTCTATCTGACATTTATTGGTGGCTTTCAATAGAGTACTGGAGGCCACCACCAAAGCCATATTGTAGAGAATTGGGCAGTGATTGGGAAGATGAGAAAATGGAGACAGTTGAGTATTAATAAAACTGGTAATCTGAAAGTTTTGTCAAGGGAAATGGGAAATGAAAAGGTGGCAAGAAGGGATACAAGATTAAAGAATAGGTTTTGGATTTCTGGCACCGGGTAGATAGGCCACCGTGAAGTTCAACCTCTTTGTGAACTCAGACTGAGGCAAAAACCCCAAACACCACTTCGGTGCCCCCTCACATGTGTGTGGGGAGAAAATACATTACCTACATGGAGCAGGTGCAGCGTGAGAAGGCTAACGGCGTCACTGTCCATGTGGGCATTCACCTGAGCAAGGTGGTTGTCACCAGACTAAAACTGGACAGAGATCAGGGAAGTATCTTGAACACAAAGCCAAATCTTGACAAGTGGGAAAAGAGAAAGGCAAATGTAAGGAAGAACTTACAAACATAGTCCCGGAATAAATAATTACGTGCTGTGCAACCACGGGTTAGGTTAGCTGTATCTACAGATTTTTAGCCTATTGTGTATTCATTTGGAACTTTTTAAGATGTCTCTGGAGTATTTCATTTTCTTCCTGTTTTGTTATTAATATGCGGCTCTGTAAATCTGTTGTTACTGTTTTTATTAATTTTATGAATAAAAATGGGAAATGTTTACAAAAAGAATAGGTTTTTATGATTTTCTAAAAAGATATGAGACTTTTTAACATGTACTGTGCAGCGACTGTACTAGTCTCTTTTGCCTTTGGTATCTCGTTTAATTTTTACTTGCACTGAAGTAGGTATCTTTTGCTGTGAAACATGATCGAGTCAGCTTCCCTGGTTTACAAACTGTTTTGAAAAAAACTGAGGCTCGGAGAGTTTTTGCAACATTGGTAATAAAGTGGAGGTAACCCTACCGCATAGGATTGTGTGAGGATTACATGGAGCAGTCCTTGTAAAAGGAAGACAGCAACTTTAGAACTCTCTCTCTAAGAGAGCCTCATGCCTTCATAACAGTGCTTGGCACGTAGCAAGCCCTCAGTGAATACTGAGTATTGTTACATATTTTAAAATGAATTCCCACTTAGTAAATATGGGTTTAATGATTTTAGGGGAAGGTACGTCAGTAATTTCTGTTTCTTAATTTTTTTCGAAACTGCTTTTTTCCCCTAACCATTGGAAATAAAGTTTAAATATATACTTACTTGTACTCAAATGAATAATTCTACATTAAGATATTTTTACTTCACTAACTTTAGATATTATGACTTCTTTTTTTTTGCTTTATGTTTTATGCATTTTTTTGCTTTGTTTTTTTTAACTCTAGAATTAAACAGCCACCATGTCGAGCAAAAAGGCAAAGACCAAGACCACCAAGAAGCGCCCCCAGCGCGCAACGTCCAATGTGTTCGCCATGTTTGACCAGTCGCAGATTCAGGAGTTTAAAGAGGCCTTCAACATGATTGACCAGAACAGAGATGGTTTCATTGACAAGGAAGATTTGCATGATATGCTTGCTTCTCTAGGTAGACTTTTATGTTCTCAATATGCCTGTTTCCCCCAAAATAATAATTTAGCATTCTATGGATTATTTTCTGTGTGATATTCACATATTTCTGTCCTTTTTCCAAAGCCTGTCGAGAGATGTCTGTGTGGAAGGTGCCAGTTGAGGCTTGGCCAATCATAAGAGGATAAACCTATAGCGGTGGGGACCTGGCAGGCACTAGGCAGGCCTCAGTTCCACTCATCTAAATACGATAGATCTCCTAGGGGATGGCTAGGTGGCAAAATATCAGAATTTAAGATAGAATGTATAACTAATGACATAGCGTAGTCAGTAATAAAGGTTGAGAATAGGTTATAGGTAGGAAGTGATGATGATGAATGGTAATCGTCTTGGGAGGAAGGGCAGTGCTACTGAACAAGGGAACACAGGAAAAGGGACTTTCACAATTTTACTTACATTATTTTTTATAACAAAAGAAAAATGTAAAAATAAAAGATTTAAAGCAAACATAAACTGCTCTTTGTTATTTTGGTTATTATGGGTGTTATTTTATTATTCCTTGTAAGATTTTGTTACTGTTTGTTTGATCTTAAAAAGAAGGAAGGTACAGAAAGTCCTCTGTGTTCTGCACTGAGTCAGCACTAATTACCTGGCTGTGGAGAAATGAATGGCCAGCCTAGTTCTTGGTAGACAAGAGTGACTGGGCATGGAAGGGGGTGTGGGTCAGGGATGGCCTCCAGTTAGGCTGTACACTCTGGGGTGTTTTTTTGCTTGACTCTTAGCCAGAGGGCAAAGAGAAAGAGGGTGTTATTTTTTTCCCTTTAGTTACAACCACAACACAATTTGTTCCTCTGTCTTATTTTTATTTTTTTCTCCTAACATACTATTTTGAACATTTTTAAACCTACAAAAAGTTGAACATCCTTTACCTAGGTTCACCAATTGTTAACATTTTGGGACATTTCCTTTATTCAGAGTGAGAGTAGAATCAAGATACGTATCTAATTTGTTGATTTGCCGGTAGGTTGGATCCCAGTGTTTTCTACTAAGCATAGCAACTAAGTGTATTTGCAGGTCACTATTGAAGAAGCCCACTGAGGAAAATTGAGTGACTTAGTTAACTATTACAGAGATTAAGCATACAAGCCTGTACCATGAGCATAGTAGATGCTCAACTAATTTACAAGTGATGGTAGTGTCAGAGGCTGGCTTTAGGGCCTTCTATTTTGGGAAACTGTGCCTTTTAAGATCAGCACAGTTTACCTTTTATGTGTAAATGTAAAAAGGTAATGTATATACCTTTTACATATAAAAGCTTATATATATGTATATGTATTTACCTTTTAAATCAGCAAATTATATTGGATGCCTTGAATGGGTTTGTAGATGTTTAGCCTAAACCAATTCATTTTAGGTCCCAGTGTCTTTTCTGTTCTTTTCTGTTCTTTTGGCACCTTTGGATTATAGTTTTTCCCCTCCCACAACAAATTGCTGCAAGAGAGTTGGGTGAAACCTGAACATAGAAAAGTAGATCTTTTTAGCTGCTGTTACTTACTCAGTGAATCTTGAAATTAATTTTGGGCTAATTTTTGTGTTGGGCATGTCAAATAGGTATGAATGAGGATTGTAAGACAGTAAGAGAGATGCCACCTTGGCTTTTAAATTTTACCCAAATTCTCGAGATTAAAACTTTGCATATGAACCACAATTCCAGATTTGACTATCATTAGCACTTAGTTGGGTATAATATTGAGGTGCTTCCTTAGATATGAATATCTAACTTACAGATATTCTTTTCATGGAGGATCATACAAACTTAATATTGGAAGGGACCTTTCAGATACCAAATTTAATCAATCCATTTTACAGATTAAAAATAACCCCAGATACCTGCCACCTTCTCCCAGGTTACACAGCCAGTGGCAGAATTGAGATTCAAACTCACTATTCCAGACACCTCATTCATTGTTGCTTTTCCTATACCATGGGGCCTCACAAATGCCTAGACAAAGAGAAGTCCATTTCACCCCTACTGTGTCTGGCCATCCCAGGGGAATTTCTCCCAACTTTGAGGGAAGGGTCAGAGCAGTTCCCTCACCACTACTAGAATAGGGAGAAGTACTGTCAGTCCCAACTGAGATTAAGATTTCCATTACGAACAGTACTAAATAAGACTACAGTTTAGTGACATGCATTGACAGCACTTGGTGGTGATACACCTGGCAACCTGAAAATGACATTCCAATTCCTAATAGTTTTAGCTTCAATGACCAACTTGTAAATAAAATTTTTGAAGCATCCGAGTTCATGGGTAACTGTACTACAATTGGAAATATACATATTTAAATTTTTAAAAAATAACTGGTATTGAAATGCCGTGATTGACCTTAAATGTTATCAACATAGAAGATTTAATAATGGCATTGCCGGGACCATAGTTTCAGGTGTGTGTTCTGTTTAGTTTAAAATAGTGAAGGAAAAGTTACAGAAAGTATCAATAAATGAACAACATTCACCCTAAGCCCATTTTTATAATGCTGTGTCAGAGACTTTTTAAGATGTCAAAAATCATCTTTTAGAAATGTTCTTAATGCAGTTAATTCAAAAATTAGTTTCATGTGAGTATGATGTACCTTTTAAAAATACATTAGGGAGCATAACATTAACAAAACAATTATTTGTTGAAATTAGTTCTTCGTCCTTTAATGTTAAAATGCGAACTTTTCATAGGGAAGAATCCAACAGATGCGTACCTTGATGCCATGATGAATGAGGCGCCAGGGCCCATAAATTTCACCATGTTCCTCACGATGTTCGGTGAGAAGTTAAATGGCACAGATCCTGAAGACGTCATCAGAAATGCTTTTGCTTGCTTTGATGAAGAAGCAACTGGTGGGTGCTCTTTTTTTATGTCCTTATTCCAGACTATATGAAACACTTTTTAGGAAATGAAAAAGATTAGTAAAGTATACATTTTAAAAAATGAATAAAGGGAAACTATCGTTTACAGCAGGACCATACAACTGAGAATGGCTAGCACACAGTTAATGTAGATCATAAAGCTACACAATTTGTGGTGTTAATCTTTGAATTTGGACCTGAGCTTCCTGAAAGCCAAAGAGAATTGTCTGTTAAATAGTATTTCTTAAACAATGAGAGCTCCTTCTTCAGGAGACTATAAACTGCACAGGGAAGTGTAGTCATGTGCTGCATAACTCTTTCAGTCAGGGACAGACAGCATATATGATGGTTTATAGTGGTTTGCATGGAATGCTTCCCACAGGATTATAATGGAGCTGAAAAATTCCTGTCACCCTAGTGACATGATGGCCCTCATATCATAGCACATGTGTTACACACGTGTTTGTGGCGGTGCAGGTATAAACAAACCTGCACTGCCAATCATATAAAAGTAGAGTGCACACAATTATGTACAGGACAGAATAAAGGTAATGAATGACTATGTTACTAGTTTGTGTATTTACTGTACTATACTTTTTATTGTTATTCTAAAGTGTACTCTTTCTACTTACAAAAATGTTTTCTGTAAAACAGTGTGCTGTGTGCTACAGCACCATTGCCCACATACGTCTTGTGTTTACTGCATCTCTTCATTGCGTCGGTTTCTCTTGTGCTTGATTTAAATTCGTGTTGTTCTTAGGGTATATATAATCCCAGCAGCGGAATTGCTGGGTCAAAGGGCAGTTCCATTTTTAGTTTTCTGAGGAAATTCCACACTGTTTTCCACAGTGGCCGTACCAGTCTGCATTCCCACCAACAATGTACTACGGTTCCCTTTTCTCTGCATCCTCTCCAACATTTGTTTGTTGATTTGTTTATGTTGGCCACTCTGACTGGTGTGAGATGGTACCTCATTGTGGTTTTAATTTGCATCTCTCTGACATTTACACAATGGAATTCTATGCAGCAGAGAGAAAGAAGGAGCTCCTACCCTTTGGGACAGCATGGATGGAACTGGAGAGCATTATGCTAAGTGAAATAAGCCAGGTGGTGAGGGACAAATACCATATGATCTCACCTTTAACTGGAACATAATCAACAAAAGAAAAAAGCAAACAAAATATAACAGAGACATTGAAGTTAAGAACAATCTAACAATAGCCAGAGGGGAGTGGGGAGGGGATAGTGGGGAGAGGGGTTTTCAGGAACTACTATAAAGGACACATGGACAAAACCAAGGGGGAGGGTGGAGGCCGGGGAGGGAGGTGGGTTTGGCTGGGGTGGGATGGGGAGAAAATGCAGACAACTGTAATTAACAACAATTAAATAAATAAATAAATAAATAAATAATAAATAAATAAATTCATGTTGTTTTGTACAGGCTTGTAGCCTGGAGCAATAGGCTATGCCTATAGCATGGTATATAGTGGGCTATACCATTTAGGTTTGTGTAAGTATACTTTGATGTTTGCACAACAAAATCTAACAATGCATTTCCCATCACATGACTATAGTTAACAAACACGAACAATGAAAATGTTAGGGTTTTTTTCCTTTCTCATTTTAAAGTGGGTAAAGTCTCACTATTCACTTTTGTTACTTCCCTTATTTTAGTCTTCTACTTTAACCCTACATTAACTCAGCCACCTTCCTCACCTCCTCAGATATTTCCTTGCATCCTGTTCCTGTTTCCCCATTTCTGCCTTTCAAAACTGCACCAATTCTTCATGCACACTTGGTCACTTTTCTGGGTAGCTGCCTTTTTTTTTCCTCTTTATTTCTGAAATGCAGAATTTTTTTCTCCTAGAAACACTTGCTTGAAATAAATTTTATAAGCATATAATCTGCTAACAGCTTTTTAAAAAATTTTAAAATTATTTTATTGTTGTTCAATTATAGTTGTCTGCATTTTCTCCCCACTCCTCTACCCCACCTTAGCAAAACCCACCTCCCTCCCCTGCCTCCACCCTCCCCCTTGGTTTTGTCCATGTGTCCTTTATAGTAGTTCCTGAAACCCCTTCTCCCCACTATCCCCTCCCCACTCCCCTCTGGCTATTGTTAGATTGTTCTTAACTCCAATGTCTCTGGTTATATTTTGCTAACAGAGCTTTTAAAATGATTTAATCTAATATTGTAAGGAACTCTTAAGTAACAGGAAAACATAATGACATAGTTACATATTGCCTTAGTTCACTAAGTTATTTTGTTCATGTAAATTTGGATGTTCTGAAATATTTTGTAAAATTGACCTAGTGTTGCCCTGACTGGTATGGCTCAGTGGATTGAGTGCCTGCCTGCAAACTGAAAGATCACTGGTTTGATTCCTGGTTAGGGCACATGCCTGGGTTGCAGGCCAGGTCCCCAGTTGGGGGCATTTGACGGGCAACCGATTGATGATTCTCTCCCTCCTTTTCTCTCTCCCTTACCCTTTCTCTTAAAAGTAAATGAATAAAAATGTTTTTTAAAAAGATTGACCTAGTGTAGAAATTAACTATTAAAGTACCAAGAAGTATTCGTGACTCTTTTCTTTCTGTGTCTTCCAGGCACCATTCAGGAAGATTACCTGAGAGAGCTGCTGACAACGATGGGAGATCGGTTTACAGACGAGGAGGTGGATGAGCTGTACAGGGAGGCGCCTATTGACAAAAAGGGAAATTTCAATTACATTGAGTTCACGCGCATCCTTAAACATGGAGCTAAAGATAAAGATGACTGAAAGAACTTTAGCTAAAACCTTCCAATTACTTTGTTTTACTTCCCCGACACTTCCCCCCATCCTCATAGACCTGTTGCATGCAGCTTAGTTTCACAGCTTTGCCTCTTTTTGATGTATTTATTCTAGACCTTTCTGCCACTTAGCACTTGTATAATCAGACTGCAGGTGGGTATAAAGTTGTAAATTGTGTTGAAAAAGAGTTTGCAAATAAAAATCAACAAATGTGAAAGCCCAGGAAAATATATTCGGTATTTCTGGTTTTGCTGGATTTTTACATTTTTATATAATAAAAATGCTATTTTGAAATAAAGATTATACTGACTCAGATGGAATATAATGAAAGTTTAATAAGTGGTAGGTGGGGTCTGTCCTATTTTCGTATTTTCAACTTTATGTAATTTAGATGTCATGGTTAAACTGTTTTTTCCACATATATGAGACAATGTTCTTTAGAACTTTTAGGGACAGATTAACATCATTATGCAGTAAAAACTAGCCTTCATTTTTCCCCCCACACTTCTAGCAAGTCAGATGTTTAAACTACTAAATTACAAATACAGAAGTATCCGAGAAAATGCTCAATGTTTTATTGATCTAAGTCAACAAAGATGAGGCAAAACTGAAAAATACACTGTGTGTAAAGCATTGCACATAGATGATTTTAACTGAATCTTCCCAACAAACTTGTGACGTAGATTTCTATTAGCCTTGTATTTAAGGCGAGGGAACTGAGCTCTGAGTAGAGTGACTGATCAGAATCACTGTTAGTGTGAGTTGGAATTCTAAAATAGTGCGCCTAACCCCAGGTGCTATTTCAATGAAAAGCCCCAAATGCCTAAAAGGTCAAGATATTTACATCACGTTCTAAGATAATTTTGTACTTGTATTGAAATTTAAAATAATATTTTTGGGAATTGATTATTTGAACAGAATTTCAGGAAATTGTGTGCAGGTAGAAGACAAGCTTCCAGTCAAGATGGTGGTGTAGGTATACATGGCTCACCACCTCGCACAACCACATCAAATTTACAACTAAACCATAGCACCATCATTCAGAACCATCAGAAATCAAGTTGAATGGAAGTCCTACAGAATTGAAGAAACCACATCAAGCCTGGTAGGAGAGCTAGAGACACGAAATAGGCTGGTCCCACACCCATGTGTGGCAGATAAAAATTAGAAGGGATATCCCAAGAGCAAGTACTCCCAGCCCCACATTAGGTCCCCCAGCCCAGGGTTCCAGTGTCCGGGGGGAAAAAGTCATAATTTCTGGCTGTAAAAGCCAAGGATTGAGGCTGTGGAAGACAGAAATTGCTAGAGTCCAAGGCAGTTCCTTTTAAAGGGCCCACACACAGACTTGGTTGGACTCATTCCCTCTGAGCTCCAGCATGAGGGCAGCAGCTTAAAAGACACCAGAAACATGGAGAAGAACGGAAATGTCCAGAATCCGGGCAAGAGCTGGGTGGCAGCTTTCTCCCAGACAGAAGTGCTGGCAGAGGCCATTATTCCATTTCTGAGCCTTCCACTCAAACCACAAAGCTGGCAGGTGGTTGCTATATCTGAGACTTCATCAACCTGTCCCACCTGTTTGCCTCACCCTAGTGATTTACTAAGGCCCTGCACACCCAACTTTCAGGCCCATTCAAGCTGTTTGGTGGCTTTTCAGTACAAATGGCTTATATTGGTCCAAGCTTCAGATTCTCATACATACAGCATGTGGCTTCACTGAGCCCCATACCTCTTGCTAAGTTATCCCAGGCCTGGCACTAGCAGCAGCTGCCCTGGTTCACAGATTGGCCTTGCCTGGGCACCTCCAAGCCCAGCATAGCAGTCATCTGCAAATCAGCTTATGCTGTGTGAGCTGGGACAGAACACGGTTGGTTGACCTTGGTCAACTGACTACAGCAGGAGGGTGTACACAGTCCACATGGTGGACATCTCTTGAGTACCTAGCTTGTGAAATAGGGGAGGCTGTGCTACTGGACCCTATGGAACACCTACTACATTAGGTCATTCTACCAAGCCTGGGAGGTGTAGCAGCTCTACCTAATACATAGAAGCAAAAACAGGGAGGCTGCCAAAGTAAGACAAAGGAACATTACCCAAATGAAAGAACAGAATAAAACTCCAGAAAAAGAACTAAACAAAGAAAAGCAATCTCTTAGATGCAGAGCTCAAAACATTGGTTACAAGGATGCTCAAGGAACTTAGTAAGAATCTCAACAGCATTAAAAAAAAATCCAATCTGAAACAAAGGATACACTAATTGAAATAAAGAACAATTTACTGGGAACCAACAGTACAGTGGATGAAGCTGAGAATCAAATCAGATTTAGAATATAAGGAAGCAAAAAACAATCAACAGCAAGAAGAAAAAAGAATCCAAAAAAATGGGGCTAGTGTAAGGAGCCTCAGGGACAACCTCAAGCGTAAACTGATTTCTCAAAACAAACTTGCAGGCTAGAAGGGATTGGCAAGAAATATTCAGTCATGAAAAGCAAGGACCTACAACCAAGATTACTCTACCCAGCAAAGCTATCTTTAGAATCCAAGGACAGATAAAGAGCTTCCCAGACAAGAAAAAGCTAAAGGATTTTATCGCCACCAAACCAGTGTTATATGAAATGTTAAAGGGTCTTTTTTAAAAAGAAGATAAAAAATATAAACAATAAAATGATAATAAATATGCCCTGGCTGGTGTGGCTCAGTAGATGGAGCACCAGCCTGTGAACTGAAAGGTCACCAGTTGGAGTCCCAGTCAGGGCACATGCCTGGGTCGTGGGCCAGGTCCCTGGTTGGGGGGCATGTGAGAGGTTGTGGTTTCTCTCGCACATTGATGTTTCTCTCCCTCTCTTTCTCCCTTCCTCTCTCTCTGAAAATAAATAAATAAAATCTTTTAAAAAAGAAAAAAATAAAATGCAATAAAGATATCTATCAACAATTGATTCAAAAAACAAAATAAAGAAGCGGAACAGAAACAGAATCAGATACAGAAAATGTTTTGATGGTTGCCAGATGGGAGACAAGTCAGGGGATGAGCAAAAAAGGCGAAGTGATTAAGAAGTACAAACTGGTAGTTACAGAGTAGTCACAGGGATGTAAAGTACAGCATAGGGAATAGAGTACCAAAGAACATACATGCATGACCCATGGACATGGACAACAGTTTGAGGATTGCCTGAGGGAGTGGGTGGGGCTGGGTGGAGGAGGCCAAATGAGAAAAAACTAGGACAACTGTAATAGCATAAACAATGAAATATTAATTTAAAGAAACCATAGAAGACAAGATTATTATCAATACAATGTTTGAAGGCAATTCATGTGGTGTAGATGTGGGGAAGGACGGACGAACATAGACAAGGCTGCCCTGAGCTTGTTTAAAATTCTTAAGGCCAAGCAATATTAGAAGCAAGAGAGAAACTGAAAAAACAAATTTTCTTAAAAGTTTTCCAATGTGGTTTAACATCTATTTACTCACTTAAAACTCTTCTTTTGGTATATTGTCTGCTTAAAATTACATGTTTAATATTTGTCATTCAGAGCTTGGTGCGGTAGCTAAATCACTTGCTCCTCTCCCAATTTTTCTGGACTTCCTTTTCATCGTCTTTGAAATGAGAGCAGTTTCACTCTCATTGTCTACAGTGTTTCACAGTTCTCAAGAACTTTCATATTTATTATCTAACCTTCACAGCCCACGAGGTAAGTAGGGTGGGTATTACTCCTGATTCTTTTTGTAAGGGCTGAAGTTTAGAAAAGCTGATGAACCTGTCCAAGGTCCCACAAGTTCTAGAATCCACATCTGGCTTCCTTTCCCATTTCCAAGCTTAAAGCCACCATGGTCAAAACCAGCGAAGAATCACTATGCTTAAGGAAAGGGGGAAATAGACTGGGATAATCTTGATCATCGGTAAACCAATGTTTATCAATAACCTGTTATGTGCCAGGCACGGCTTTAAGTGGTGGGGATAACTTGGGGGGCAGGACAGACAAGGACGCTGTCTTCTTGCGGCTCCCATTGTCACATGAGAAACAGGATCAGTAAGCCATATCAAATTTCTGTGAAATGGAGGGCCTCAGAGATCTGAATGACAGGAAGGGCCCCATAGGGTGAACAGGCTGGGGCTATCCATGCAAAAGACATGGGTTCTATTAAGGCACATGTGCCAGGAGCATTAGAACACAAGGACATAGGATGGTATTTGCCTTGTAGACTAAGTGCAAAATCACCGGTCTTTGGGCAGGGAAGAAATGTGAGTTATGTTTTTAAAAGCTCAATCTTACTGCTCTGTATGGAATGGAGGGGCCAGTGCAGAAGCAAGAAGGCTTCCTGTTAGGAGGCTGTCACCGTCCAGGCAAGATACAAGGGCGGCTTGGGCTCCGGGAATGGTGGAGGAGGTGGCTAGAACATGCCTCTCCGTGTCCTTCCTATTTCCTCCACTTCAGCCCTACCTTGTTACCATCACTTTGGCAGCATTTTAATTGCACTTATTCTATTGCTCTGTTTAAAGCCAGATTTGAAAGATTGGACTGAGGTGGTGGGTTTCAAGATTAAAAACAAGAAAAACTTAGTTGTTTGTTAAATGCTTAATTTTTTTTAATAATTTAAATTTTTTCAATTACAGTTGACACACAATATTACTTAGTTTTAGGTTAGATATGTATATAACTTACTAAGTGTAAGTCTAGTATCCACCTGGCACCATACATAGTTATTATAATATTATTGACTGTATTCCCGACGCTGTACTTTATATCCCCATGACTCTTTTGTAACTGACAATTTGTACTTCTAAGTCCCTTCACCATTTGAATGCTTTACCGTGACTTGACCGCATTGCATTTGTTTCATCTATAGTATCTACAGGGAGTTGTGGAATCGGTACTATGAGGAACCTAGGCTGGGAATTTGTTGCTCCCTAGTGTCCCATAAATATTAATGATGATGATGAAAAACCTGTATCTATTTATTATTTCTCTTTAAAATTTTTATTTATTTTAGAGAGAGGGGAAAGGAGGGAGAAAGAGAGCAAGAGATCATTTGCCTCTTAAACATGATCCACCCCAACCAGGGACCTGGCAAAATCCAGGCACGTGCTCTGGGAAACTGGTGACCTTTCACTTTGTGGAAGATGATGCCCAACCAACTGAGCCACACCAGTCGGGACTAACATTTCTCTTTCGAGAACCATACAGTGACGATCTTCTGAGTTTACAATTGATCCCTTGGTCATCGCAGCGGGGATGTCTGTGTGTTTACTATGTACTAAGCATGTTACACTATGGCCCTTCAAGGTAGGCAGTTTTATTATACCTGTTCTGTAGATGATGCAAAAGTAGAGTAGTAACTTTCCAAGGTTCCCTAATTAGTACGCAGTGGGGCCATGATTTGGGTCCAGGCAGTCTAGCTCCAACCTGCCCGCCCTCCCAGGAAAATGATTATTGAAAATAATGGCTCTAATTTCTTACCATCATAGAAGAGTTTTAAAGCATTCGCTATTACATTTGTTCCTCAGAACACTAGGAGGTGGATTAAATAGGCATTGTCATTCCACTTTACAGGTGGGAATACTGAGTTACAGAAGTTAGTTGACTTGCTCAAATTGCATACCCAGGCAGCGTCTGAGCCAGAGCCAGCTTCCAAGCTTTTTGGGTGAGATGCAGTGCTTCTCATTAAACTTAGTTAGTTAATGATTACTAATACCTGTAGCCTGACTAAATTTTTTTTACTTGAAGTTAATGTATACTACATATCATATAGTATACCCACTGATATTTACAAAAAGGAAATTATATTTAATTGCACATTTAGTGAATCATCTTTCCTGATAAAATAACTGCACAAAAATTAAGTTTTTAATTCAGTAATAGGTAGATGAATAAATACTTGAATAATAAAATTTCTTGATTATAAATTTATTTTTAAAAACATTTTAATGTTTAAAAAAACAGGATATCTTACAATTAATCTTCATATTTACTGTTTTTTATCCTGAATATGTCATCTGAGAAAAATGATTGAGGTGCAATTTTATCACAAATTGAAATTTTGAAAAAAGATTTCTTGGAAATCAAAATGGTGAGGATCAAGGTTGAACATACTGCACTCTGTACTTAATCTCTTAGGTGAATCTTTTAAATAACAGAACTGATGGCAAATGCAATTGGAGAGACAATAACTAGAAGTGTCACTAGATGGCACTATTATTCTTGGTACTGTAGTAACCTATTCCCTAATGAACTTGACAATGATAAAGCATGAATATGAGTATGTAGACAGCACTAGTCCCAGTAATGCTGTAACTTTGTCATTGATGACAAAGTCTATTACAGTGAAATTTATACTATTTCACGAACCCCAAAATGCAGGGAGCAATCTCTAGGACTCCTTTTTGCAATGCTCATTCATTAGTATTCGTTCATTTATTTGATCCTTCATTCACTTACAAATATTTATTGTCTGGAAAGTGTTGTGATCTCAGCAATGCTCTGGTTATTTTCACATTGAAGTATTGACATTTTTTTAATGGCTTTGTTCTCGTAAGACCTGACTCCTTCACTTACTGACTGGGTCATCTTGTACGACTCATTATAATTATCATTTCTTCTATTTTAGAGATGAGAAGACTATGGGGCCAGTTGAAAGCGTGTGAAATGCTTTGTAAACTCATGCTTTCTATGTGAATATTATTACTCCCTCTAGGATACTGAGAACTACTTCTATCAGTTCTATATAATATACTCTATTAAGTCGCACAGTCGGAACTTGTTAAGATCAGCCCCAACACAAATGATCATGAGACAACGTATTAGTGCAGGTGTTCCCTGCCTCTACTTACCTCCTGGAAATGTCAAAATAAAAAGTGGAGTAGATAGATCTGAAGTGTTTTGGCAAAAGGCTATTTGAAGTATGTTATAGGGTGTGTATGAGTGGGTGTGTTTAAAAATATAAAAAATTGTTTCAACGTATCTTGCATGAAGCCAGCCTAATCTTTTCCCAGTCCCGCTTCCAGGGCAGTTGATTTTGCTCCTAGCACACAATCCTGCTTTCAGACTCTCATTCTCAATGAACACAATGCCATTGCCTATTTCCTCATGGACATTGCTAACTAGCTCAGCAAAAGTAAATCTGAATACTTTATTCACATTTCGTAATCACTTGAGTATAAATCGACAGTGACTCATATGGAAGGCTGTGTTTACTGTGCTTTTCTCAAGTTATCTTTTGATGTGTGGTCTTGTTATTCAATCCTTACTTACTGAAGTGTATATTGTGTTCATGTGTTGCAGGTGATACAGATTCTGATCCTACTCTCAGCAAGTATTATACTGACTAGCACTTTGGGTGCATGTAAACAAGACTAATTCTCTCCCGTTACCAGAATCCCCCAAACAGCTAAGAATTTAAACAAAATACACAAAACAAATCACCTTGATTTTAAATGTTACATTGAAAATACTCAAGATTTCCTGCTTATTTTAGAGACAGTTAAAGAAATTCAGAATATTATTTATGTTAGGTCCCTACCAGATCATAAACAGTTGAGAGGAGGGTGCACTTGCTGAAAGGCATCTTGAGAGAGAAACTCGCACTTCTCAGGTTAGCAGACTAAGGCCCCTAATCTCTCAAGTCTCCCCTGGGGTGTTTAGCTTGTTGTGGCAGAGCCAGCCTCCTACTCCAGGCTCCTTCTAGCCTCCATGGCTTCTTCCTTCTTACTCAGTCTATGGGTGGTAGAGTTGGCTCTCTCTACGAGATTCAAGACCTTTTTTTACCTTTGTTTTTAAATTGCCCTTAAGTTCAGCACTCTTCCTCTTTCTTTTCCCCACAGTGTTTTTACAACTTGGGGCCCAAACCTTGAATGTAAATACAAAGATACAAGAATTTTTAAACAGAGAAGCAAATAGGGAACAATTCCTACATTCACGCAAATAAACAGAGCAATCTCAGGAGATAATCTAATGGCAAATTTTAATCAGTGATTCTCAGAAACTCAGTCTCAGCCTCTCCTTACACTCATTTCAGGTCAGAATTCCCAGCTCTGAGAAAGCCAGGGGCAGGGTTGGGGGGAGGGGTGCAGCACATATTCATATAACTTTTTTCCCCGGCTTTGTTTGTGAGCCTGGCTATATCTTTCTCCATTAAAAAGACAAAAAGAGTTTGTAGCCCCAACCTCTTTATATAACATCAACACAACTAGAGCAGGAACCTCCTCCCTTTACCTAACTGGCTTGCCATTGCCAAGTGGGCAATCCATGAAGAGTCGTTAGCTGTTTGATCTGAAGCAAATCCATCACGTACTCCTAAGGGAAGGGGTAAAGGCACACCCATTGCCAGTCCAACCTGGTCACATGGAAAGATGTGCAAATCCAGGCTGGCCCTTCACGCTGGCAGGATCAGCAGAGAGCTGAGTGAATAAAGTGAAATGGAAGGAAAATGAATGCAATCAAATTATTACAAAGAGGAAATAGACAAGGTTATTTTAAAGATATGAAAAATAAGCATTTCTACTTCACAATCACGGGATTGAACATGTTAGTATTCTTAGCTTTTGTGAGTGTGCGTATCCGTCTTTGTATGCATGTTTTTTGTTGTGATGCTTTTTTTTACCACCTGTGTTCCAGCTGTCTGTCACCTACCCGGCTTTGCTACTCTGCTTGAATATTTCAAAACAGACCTCAATTTTAAACTCTCTTGTGACACATTCTTCTCTATTTGAAAAGATATGTTTGACTTAGAAAATACAAAGACATTGCCCTACTTTCTTTGCATCTGGGCTAAATTGGGGGTAGGCAGCAAAATGGGTTACCTCCTGATTAGTGGAAGAGATGTTTATCAACAGACTGAGGGCAGTGTGGACTCTGGGGGAGTAGGGGTCAGGGCCAAGTGCATTTCCCCAAACTTTGTGCTTCATTGTGTCATACAGGCTAGGAATGACAGAAGAATATGGGAACCTGAGGCCTTGGTTTAAAATAGAGTCCATACTATACTGAGAAATCTCTTCGTGTATCTGTGTTCTACATATGTGAGTACACCTGTGTGTTCATGCAGGCACACATTCGTCAAACATCCCTGAAAAGACACAAGAAGGTGGGAATTTGGTAGTCATGGGCAAAGGGGGAGAGGGAGACTCAATTTCACTATAAATGCTTTCTTTTTCAAAATTGTGGAAATTTGCTTGCATTTCCTTTTAAAAATTAAAACATTTGGTAATCATAACAAAAGAATATATCCCATGAGACTGGGCAAATCGAAAAATAGTTCCATACAACCATTTCTCCCTTTGCGTAGGAAGAAGAAAATCCTACTTGTCACCTCAGTTTGAAGGGAGACTAATGTGGCGTGTCTATACACTATGATTCTTCTGCAGAGATATTTAAATGCCAAAGATATATGAGGTCTGTCCGGAAAAAGTCCAGCCATTGTTAATATAACAAGAACGGTTTCATGACATCAATGTAACCATGCAGCAAAGGAGAGTGGACTGGAATGCTCATGCATGAACAATGACGACTTCACTGTACTAGTCAGTGGAGACAGTAGACACTACTGAGTGAGCATGTGTACTGTGTGACCATTGAATTCAAAATGACTAGTGTGTGGAGCAAAGAATCTGCATCAAATTTTGAATTAAGCTTGAACATTGCTCTTCGGAAGCTATTCGGATGATTCAGAGGGCCACAGCTATAAGTAACTGGTGATTGGCAGCTTCATCACGACAATATGCCTGCTCATGCATCATGTCTCATGCAGAGATTTTTGGCAAAACATCAAATCACCAGGTGACTCAGCCCACTACAGCCCAGTTTTCTTGCCCTGTGACTTCAAGCTTTTCCCAAAAGTAAAATCATCTTTGAAAAGGAAGAAATTTCAGACAATCAATGAGGCAGCTGATGGCGATTGGTAGAACTGTGAAGTCCCAAGGTACTTACTTTGAAGGGGACTGAGATACCATTGTCCTATGTACAATGTTTCTTGTGTCTTGTATCTTCTTCAATAAATGTCTCTATTTTTCATATTAGATGGTTGGACCTTCTGGACAGACCTCATATTCTGAGGTCAGCAAATGGCCCTTGAATACCATGGGCTTGATGGCTCCCTGATTAAGTGCCATAAGGACTTTGGTGTTTGTGTTGACTGGGTCTGGATGACACATTCCTGCCACTCTTGCTGGGGGGCCATGTTCTTGGGAGGAACTGAAGTAAGACTAGGGTAATGGGGATTGAGAAAATGAATGAATTAGAAGAATATATTGAAGAAGCAGATTGTGGAACCCTTATCTCCCCCTCCTCAGGCTACCAGAGCATGTGGAACATCCAGATGCATACAACCCTTTGGTTATGTCACCTTGATACACTCTTTGCTGCCACCACTTGATGGGCAACTATCTAGTTTATCTAGTTTACTGAGACATGAATCCAGGCCTTTCCCTAATTCTTCCCAGATTCTCCAGTAGGATTTTGTCTCCCTCTTTGCACATGGCCCAGAAAAAATAGACAGGTGATAAGACAGAGTGAAAATGGCAAATCTCTCATACAGTCTATCTTATCAGATTCCTTACCTATTTACTCATTTCATGAGCATGTATGGAAAACCTACCACAGGCGTAAGCTGTGTTAGGCTCTAAACATACAAGACCTCAAGAAGTTCACACTCTAGCAAGAAATATAGTTTTTAAAAAAATATGAGTGTGAGAATCTGATAAGTGTTAATGTAACATAAGCCCTAGGTAACATCAACCAGAGGCATGCAAACCAGACTAGGGGTTGTGTTGATGAGGGAGGCAACCACGCTGAGAATGGAAGGGAATGTGGGAGAATGGGAATATCTGTGCTGTTGCTACTTGGTGAAAGGAAACTGGAGGCTGAGAAGACTGCAGGGCACGTCAGAAAGAATTAATAATATACAAAATGAGAAATGACCACGGCACATCAGGAATTGAAAATTGCTAGCATGGGCGAAACATAGTGTCTGAGACAGAATAGGAAGGGCTTTGAATGCCAAGCTAAGGACTTCAAAAAAACCTTAAGCAGGAGAATGACATGATTTAATAAGATTTGTGTTTTATGAAGATAACTGAAGGCAGTAGAGAGAAAGTATTGGGGGCGGGAAATACTACAGGTAGAAGATCATTTAAGTGGCTTCAATATTTCAGCCAAAGAGGGACGAGATGGTGAAGTGAGGCAGCAGTTGTAGAAAAAGAGGAACGAGGTCAAACCGACAGTACGACAGTCATTGCAGGGCTATCTAGAAGGGTCTTAGGAGAAATGATCGGAGCATCCAAGCCTATGTCAGATCAGGCCTAGGTAAGTAGTAGAAGCCAGTCCAAACATAACCAAGAGGAAGGAACTGAGGGATAAGACCAGGTGAGATAGAGAGTGAAGGGAACAAGTAGCCTGATTTGGGGGACACTTGCAGCTCCTGGTGAGTATCCCAGGAACCCTAAAGGAACCAACGTGGAACCTACATATGGGGGTGGGGAGGAACCTAGACCCATTTATTTTCTGGTTTGTGTACCTGGGTGGGTGGAAGTACAGTGGAGAGGGAGACAGCGTATAGGAAGAAAGATTTTGGGGAGAAGACGATGAGTTCGGTTTTGAGCTTCTTTGAATTTCAGGTGCCTGATGGCCATCTAGTCCACGTTAACTCTGGAACCCAACTAGATAATGCAAGAGGTGTCATGCAAGCTAAGGAAAAAGAATCTCACAAAAGAAAAACTATAATAATATCTATTGCTTCAGGGAAATAAAATAGGTGTTCATTTGATTTGACAATATGGAAGTAACTGGTGATCTTAGCAAGAATGTTTTTGATAGAGGGGTGTTAATCGAAACCAGATTACGATCACTGATGAAGTAAGGGAGAGGTAAGGAGACTGTTGTGGTGAGAAATAAACATGTTGCAATGATTATCTCCAATAGGGTGATCAACTGTCCCTGTTTGCCTAGGGCGAAGGGGATTTCCAAGACGCTAAGCAAACCAGAACAGTTTGATCACCCTACCTCCAAGCTCACTACCAAGCAGGCTATCCTAGGAATCATGAAAAAGACAGGCTGAGATCATATTAAGATGCTTGAATCACAAAGCTTATTGAATAAATTTAAAACACACAGCAAGAAGCAAAGAAAAGAGATAAAGTGGATATCACACTGAGGATAGGGTGCCAGTCGGGTGGAAGGGCTACGTCCCCCCTCACTCTCCCTCTCACCATCATTCCCTATTGATAGTGTAGTTATGAACTCCGGGGTGGAGGGTGAGCACGAGGACTCAGCTGACTGAAGATTAGTAGAGTCACCACATACTTGCTCTTTCAAAGAGATTGAGGGACAAGAGTAACCTGAGAACAACTTAAAACTCACCAATAACCTACTGAGGAGCTATATATTGATTTGTGTCTCTTAGGCAGTGGTCTCATGGGGCAAGAATGGCCATCACCAATCGGTAGCCAATTTAAGAATGGCATAATAGTCATTCTGGATGATTTGTGACCTGTGCTTTATTAATATTCTAGGTTTACTTGGTTTTTCTATCCCTTTGTATCTACAAGTAGCACTCTTGTTTGTTCCGTTCTTTTCATTATGTTCATCAAACATATGCTTTGTTTATGTTAGTTATGTTTAACTTAACAGGTTTCTAAATTGATGCATTTGCTGTCACTCCTCAACATATTTTATGAATCTCACCTGTGTTCTACTTGTTAGTTTCACTTGTTATTTATAGAAGAATTGAGTATCTTCAAATAATATAGCAAAATTATATTACACAAGTGACAACAGCACCCATTGGCTTTTCATTCTCAAAACTTGGCCGTGGGGAAGAGAAAGAACGAATATTGGCCGGAGGGGCTTACAGAATCGTGAGCACGTTTTTTTCCCCCCCAGTAAACTGAAGATATACAGCCAGAACATAAGATGTTTAAACCAGAGACATAAGAAGTTAACTGCTGGGGCATGATCCTTGGGAGAGCATAAAAGATGGAACTAGATCAGGTGGAGAATTGGTGGGAGGTCTCATCTTCTTATCCTAGAGGGGAGAAGGAATCATGTGTGGCAAGGCAAATATGTTTCCAGTGGTGGATGGAGTTGGCCATGTATGTCTCAGGTTTCTTTGTGAAGTTGCTTGTCCCTTAAAAAATTACTTCCAGGCACATATTGATTTACAAATGTTTACTTTTTTAAGGTGAGGTGGCTTTGTAATATATTGATCAAGCTATGTTGAACTACTTTCCTCAGAAGTTTATTTTCTGTATGTTTCTAGCTATGGTGGGTCACAAGGAAGATTCTTGTGAGATTGGAAAGGCAGCTGAGAAGCAGTGGTGATTTAATAGCTCACACACATTCTTACTGATCTGCTGACTCACCCCCTGGGAGGAAGCAGAAGCTGGACCTGCTCTGCCTGCCCCTGGATCCTCCCCAGCTTCTCTGACTCCTATATGACGTCTCTGTGTTCAGTTCCATGAGGAAGGGCCCCCACCACCAACACAAGAGGCAACATAAACTGACGCAGGTTTTAGTCTGTCCCTCCTGTAGATTCCAGCATATTCTTGATCTTCATCACTTTATATCCATCTTCCCTTCCTAATTGTTTACCATCTGAACACCCAGCTCCACTATCAGGTGAGAATATTACAGCCTAAAAGAGACTGCTTAACTGGTTCTAATAAATGTGTAAGGCCAAATCCCTACAATACAATCTCCTGAAGCCATACTTGAGTTTATGCTAACAACATGATTTAGGACAAGAGTTATCCTTGCCGGAATAACTAGCCAGATGATCAGAATGTTGGCATTTTGAGCCACATGGTTTCAACCCAACCTCTGACCTTTGGGAAGGGGAAAGGAGGGGCCTGCAGATTTAATTCAATCATGTGGCCAATGACTCAATCAATCATCTCTACAGAATGAAATCCCAATAGGAACTTTGGACATGGGCCCTGGCTGGTGTGGCTCGGCTGGTTGGGGCAATGTCCCATGAACCGAAGGGCTGTGGGTTCAATTCCAGTCAGTGTGCATGCCTGGGTTGTAGGTTTGGTCCCCATGTCGCAGTGCGTGCACAAGGCAACTGATGTTTCTCTCTCACATCAATATTTCTCTCCCTCTCTTTCTCCCTCCCTTCCCCTCTTGAAGCATGTCCTCTGGTGAGGAAAGAAAAAACAAACTGAACATGGAAGCTTAGGTGAACCTCCTGGTTGGTAATCATACATCAATGTGCCAGGAGGGCGATGCAAGCTGAGGACACGGAGGCTTCTTATTCAGATCCCACACAGACTTTGCCCTGTGCGTCTCTTCATTTGGCTAGTCCTGAGTTGCATCCTATATAATAAAACCATAATCATAAATACAGTGTTTTCCTGAGTTCTTTGAGCATTCTAGCAAATGACTGAATCTGAGGGGTAGCCTCTGAATTTGTAACCAGTTGGTCAGATACATGGGCGACCTGGGGACCCTGGAGCTTGGGGCTGGTAAATGAGGTGACAGGAGTCTTGTGAGGGACTGTGCCCTTACACTTGAAATCTGACCTAACTTCAGGCACTTAGTATTAGGGTTGCATTACGAAGAAAAATATTATAATAACCCCTTATGTGGGCATTACCTATCTAAAACGGTAACCAACTCATGCCCAATCTCGTTTCATTAATAAATGCTGCCACTGGATTATTTTGAAACAAACCCATGACATGATATTATTTCACCCACAAATATTCAAGTAGATAATCTCTAAAGGATAAGCCACTCCCATCTTTTTAATAAATATAATGCCCTTAATTTATCTTTCAAAATTGACAGTGACTACTTAATATCATTACATAATAATATTCAATCGGCGTTCAAATTTCCGTCACTTCAAAAAAATTTTTTTACCCCTGGTTTGTGCAAATCGAGATCGAAACAAGTCCCCACATTGTATCTTGTCAATAGATCTCTTAATCTTTTTAAATCTTCGGTTTCCCTCTCTCTTTTTTTCTTGCAATTTATTTGTTGAAGATATTGTCTTTTCCAGAAAAGTAGTACTTCTCAGTTGTGTATAGTTGAAAGTATGCACAATTCACCTAGGGATCTTGTTAAACAGTAGATTCTGCTTTAGAAAGATCTGGAGTGGGACCCAAGATTCTGAGTTTCTAGCAAGCTCCCAGCTGAGGCTGGTGCTGCTGACCCACTCAGACTAGCAAACTCCAGAGCTTCCTACAGTCTGGATTTTCCTGAGTGCACCCCCACGATGTCATTACTACATTTCTCTGTGCTCTCAGCAGATGGTTAGGTCTTCTGGGTTAACTGTAAATGCCTTGTATGTGAAGCATCCTTCTCTCATGTAACTTTAAATGCTCTTTCCAAAATGTATATTAAGCAATATGAAGGTTTTCTATTAGTACTTGTATAGCACTCCCAACTCTTTTTTATATTCCCTCCAATTTAAAGTTTATGCCCAGTTTATAACAATTGCACCTAATAAAAACACTTCTCAGGGAAAAGGGGGAATATATTTGGTAGCTGTGAAGTTAGAAGACACGCCAGCATGACATGGAAGAAGGCCTAGACTGAATGGAAGACAAGAATAGAAGCAACTATAAAATTCACTTAGGTAGAAGGAAGGGTCCTTGGGCAGGGGAATAAGGCCAAGTGAGGGCTGGAGGATAGAAGTGGGGGACAGAGGATGTAAAAAACAACTGCACACAGCAATTCTCAAAAGCCAGTCCAAAATCCCAAAAGCACACGAGAGGATTGTGGAAAAACTTTCCTGTTCTGACTCATTGAATCCAAATCTCTGGAGAAAGAGCCCTGGAATATGCTTGACAGGTACCCCCTGGAGATCCTGCTGTCGAGTGGGTTTAGAAACCACTGAACTGCCTGCAGTGCCTTAGATTTCCACAGCGCCTACCGTGGACAGTGTACTTCCATTCTTGGTCGGCACTTGGTAGTCTGGATATGTGTTATTTCTTTTAACGCCTGAGATTTTTAAGGCACAGTGGTTAAGCACTCCAGCAAACTTAACCTCTGGGGAGGAGTGTGGTGTTTACACTTTTGTATATGGCACCGTTTATATACCGACTATGGCTATAGAGTTGCCAGGCTGTGAAGGAACTGGACCTTGGACAAGAAAAATGGAAATAAAATTTGTAAATTATTTACAAGTTTTAGTACTCTGTTTTCAGTCATGAAACCAGACTTCACCCCCAAAAGAAAAAAGACAGAGAAACATTTGCACATAATGGCGAGAGCTTGCTGGGCTGCCACAATCCGTGAGCCCTTGATCTCCCTGTGTCCTTGGCCCGAGTGTCTCGCACAAACCTAATTTGCAGCAAACTGCTGGCTTGATTGTGAATATTATCTTTATAGGGGCTTCGGTCATTCAGAGGGCAAACGGGTTTTCAAGGATTTGAGGGAGTCTCCTTGTTAAAATGTTTACATTATTTCCTCTTTACAGCCGCATAAGCCACCAGCATGCACTGCTTCCCACTCTGCAGATTCAACTGCAGCTCCTCTTTCCTTGGCTCAAGCACTCATCACTTCCTTCTGATCCCGCCTGTTATTTCTGTTCTTTTGTCACATCTGGCTCTGAACCAAGTTCAGCCTACTTCGGAGAGTGTGTTTATTGGCATTCCTGAGCACTTGGGGAAAACTTGTAGTGTTTCCACTGCGTTAGAACATTTAGATTGCAGGACGAATTGAATTGATGATGTAGATTTTTTTCATTACAATTACTCTTCAATTAGCATGTCCAATAACGCCAATAAATTTAAAAACATGAACATGTTTTAAAGACGCTCTGAAATGTACTTTTTTGTTGTTGACACCAAATGACATTTTGTCACAAATGGAATGCCAACTTTATTCAATATTCTAAGCCAATAAAATTTAAGGAGGTGACTGATGCCACCTGCCACTCTTCCCATCTTCCCCCCTCCTTATACATTGGAAAGTCATATACTGCCTTCAACTGCCAATTTAAAATAATTCCTGAATTATCCACTCCCTCTTCCTCTTCTCATTGGATCAGATATTGAGAGTAAGGGGAAAACTCAAATGAGACTTAGGTTTGAATCTCAGAAGTAATTAGCTGTACCATTTTGGACAAAACTATAAACCTCTTTAAGCCTCATTTTTATCATCTGTAAGATGGAAATAATATTAGCATCACTTTCAGAAGGATGTTGTGAGCATTGATTATTATAATCCTGGTAAGCACATAGTGTCTGGCTCATTGTAAGTACTCCAGATGCTTTGGTTGTTAATATTTCTCCACGGTTTGTTGATAAATATTCTGCCTTATAACATGGCATTATCACTAATTATAAAGTCATTTTTGATAAAAATTTGCTGTCAAGAATATAACCAAGATAAGAGAAGACTAAAAACATAATCAGTAAACTGAATTAAACTTTGCATTACTTGGATATTGGTTAGTCCTATATGTGCCTTACGTATGCCTCTGAAACACATGGACTGGCATTGTAGATTGACTTTGAAATGACTGCGATGAGCCAAAAAACAGACTAAACATATGGTCCTCACAAAACAGTTGCCACATATTATCATCACAAAGGAATTTCAGAAGGTCTGTTATTTTAATTTTACTTAAAGTGCCACAAAGGCAAGTATTTGTTTAAGATAAAGCATCAAACTCTCTGATTCTATGTATCCCAAGTCATTCATGAGGGAATGTTCTTTGACTTTGTGTTCAAGTAATAAAATACTCATGATAAAGAAAATTCTGAATAAACAAGGATGTAAAAGAAAAAGAACAAGACTCCCTACCCGAGCCTTCCCTCCACTTCTCAGAGAGAAACAAGACTGACGATTATTTGTTTATCTTTCCAAAAGTATAAGTATACATAAGTATATGGATACATAAGTATATATTCTGGAAGCTCTATAGTTCAGCTTGACCTCAGTATTCTATAGTTCAGCTTGACCCGTTATTTGATTTCATCTTAGTCCTGTAGAAGACTGCAGAGTCAAATACCAATTTATCCTGGCAATCCTGGCATCCTCAGTCTTGTGCAAGATCAATTATCACCTAGGTCAAGGGCTCAGCAATTTACCATCCTCGAGCCAAATCTGGCTTCTCCTCTGATTTTGTAAATAAAGTTTTATTGTCTAGATAATTGCCTATGACTACTTTCATACTAGGTGGCAAAGTGGAGTGGTTCAGAGACTGGCCTGCAAAGCTTGTAATATATCCTGTCTGGCCCTGTATAGAAAAGTGTTGGTCGCCAATGATTCATCTGGGAAGGGCTTAATATCCAAAATTTATAAAGAACTAATACAATTCAACACCCAAAAAACTAATAATCCCATTAAAAATGGACAAAGGACCTAAATCAGGGGTGTGGAACTCATTTTCACTGGGGGCCACATCAGCCTCATGGTTGCCTTCAAAGGGCTGAATGTAATTTCAACTCCTTAACTGTTAAGGAGTAGTTACATTTATACAGTCCTAAAATCATTTCGGCCCTTTGAAGGCAACCAAGACTGATGTGGCCCCACGTGAAAATGAGTTTGACACCCCTGAAGTAAATAACACCTCTCTAAAGAGGACACACAGATGGACAATAGACATGAAAAGATGCTTGATGTCACCAATTATCAGAGAAATGCAAGTTAAAACTGCAATGTTTTAAAAAAATCACCTCACACCTGCCAGAATGGCTATCATCAATAAATCAACAAACAAGGATGTGGAGGAAAGAAAACGCCTGTGCACTGTTGGTGAGCATGCAGACTGGTGCAGCCACTGTGTGAAACAGTATAGATGTTCCTCAAAAAATTAAAAATGGAACTGCCTTATAACCATGTGATTCCACTTCTGGGAATTTATCTGGAGAAATCCAAACACAAATGAACATACATCTGCACCCCTGTGCTCATTGCAGCGTTATTTACAATAGCCAAGCTAGGGAAGCACACAAGTGCCATCAACAGACAACTGCATAAAAAATTGGTGGTGATATAATGGAATATTACTGGGCCATAAAAAAGAACGAAATCCTATCATTTCCAACAGCATGGGTGGACCTAGAAGGCTGTATACTAAATGAAATAAGTTAGAGAAAATCAAATACCATCTGATTTCACTTATATCTGGAATCTAAAGAACAATAGAAACAAACGAAACAGAAACAGACTCACAGATACAGAGAACAGACTGATGGTTGCCGGGAGGGAGGGGTGTTGGGGAACTGGGTGAAAAAAGTGAAGGGGTTGAGAAGTGCAGATTCATAGTTACAAAACAGTCATGGGATGTAAAGAACAGCACAGGAAATACAGTCAATAATTTTGTAATAACCATGTATGGTGTCAGATGGGTATAAGACCGATCACAGTGATCACTTTCTAAGTTATGTAAGGTGATAAGTTGTATATGCTGTACACCTGAAGCTAATATAATATTGAATGCCAACTGTAATTTTAAAAAAGGAAAAAAGAAAAGGCTTGCCATCTCTGACTGATTATCACCAGAGCTAATCAGTATAAAAGCATTGATGATCCAAACAAGGCAAATCATTGATTGCTAATATCTGAATAGTCACTTTTTTTCCCTTTTTTTTTTTTTCTTGGTGTCTGTGACCAAATTTATCCCTGAGGCCCAGCAGGGGATCAGGGCCCACAAGTCACAGTGCTTCTGTGGCAGCCTGCAGCTGAATGGCCACTTTTAAGCACAGAGAGTAAGTATAACTTGGAGAGAAACATCTCTCCAAGCGTTTTATGTTGAAATTCCTTCAGCTAAAGTGTAAGTTTACATTTATCATTGCAAAAGAAAAATGTTGGAATAATTAATGTAAAAGCTGTTAAAATTTTGAACAAAAACAATTATTAAGATGTTTCAGATAGTTTAATGCAATAGATCAATGGCTAATGTGAGTACTGACAGTTTATTAACTCCAAGAAAGAATAAAAATCCTTTTTGAATCAACAAGTGTTTATTAAAGTATTAATGCAAAGGATAATAATTGAGATTAGAGAGTATCAAAATTACATATAGCATGTATATATGTATTTCTGTATTTAAATGGGGTCAGTGCCCATGACCTTTTTCGTAACCACAGATTCTCTAGTCCAGTGGTTCTCAGACTGATGTGCCTCAGGATCACCTGGAGGCCTGGCTTAGTAAAACACAGACTAATTCACTAGTTCTGGGGTCATTGCCCCACGTTTGCATTTCTAAGAAGTTCCCAGTTGATGCTGATGCTGCTAGTTCAGGGGCCATGTTTGAGAACCACTGTTCTAGGTATGCTCCTGTATTTTGATTCATTTCTGGGTTAGCTTTATTGAATTACTAAAGAGTTTTTTTTTAAATCAAGAGTTTATAAATTTTACATTCTCTGGGTTCTTATATGTGCAAAATATTTGTTGTTGCCTTTATACTTAGAGGGAACATGACTCGTCTATCATTCCTGAGTGAAACTCTTCTTACTCTCAGAATTTTGTCAACTTCTACCGAATAACGGAAAACTTGACTTTTGTAGGTGATTTCTCCTCCTCCTCCCCCTCTGCCTCTCCCTCCACCTCCTTCTTCTTTCTTTTCTTTTTCTTCACTCTTCTGATTTGACCTGAAAGTTTGGAGATTTCTTTCTTTGTTCTAAAATATAGTAACTTAACTAGAATATGGCTTAGTGTCGATCATTCTTAAGCAATTTGTCCTAGAACACAGTACCCCTTCAATATGCAGATGTATCTCTTTCATTGTTTCAAATGTTTTTCTTTTACTTCCTCTTAAAATATCATATCTATTCCATTTATTGTGGTTTCTGATTCTGGATACCAACCATCCTGACATCAGTTAATATCAGATTATTATTATTTTTTATTTTTTATTTTTCCTATATCTCTTTTTTAAAATATATTTATTGATTATGCTATTACAGTTGTCCCATTTCCCCCCCCACTCCACTCCATCCTGCCCAACCCCCTCCCTCCCACATTCCCCCCCCCCATAGTTCATGTCCATGGGTCATACTTATAAGTTCTTTGGCTTCTACATTTCTTACACTATTTTTACCCTCCCCCTGTCTATTTTCCACCTATCATCTATGCTACTTATTCTCTGTACCTTTACCCCCCTCTCCCCCTCCCACTCCCTTATTGACAACCCTCATGTTCTAGTTGTTTGCCTAGTTTGCTCTCGTTTTTGTTTTATGTGTGGTCGTTAATAACTGTGAGTTTGCTGTCATTTTTACTGTTCCTATTTTTGATCTTCTTTTTCTTAGGTAACTCCCTTTAACATTTCATATAATAAGGGCTTGGTGATGATGAGCTTCTTTAACTTGACCTTATCTGAGAAGCACTTTATCTGCCCTTCCATTCTAAATGATAGCTTTGCTGGATACAGTAATCTTGGATGTAGGTCCTTGTGTTTAATCTTGGGTAATGTAATTATGATGTGCCTTGTTGTGTTCCTCCTTGGGTCCAGCTTCTTTGGGACTCTCTGAGCTTCCTGGACTTCCCAGAAGTCTATTTCCTTTGCCAGATCGGGGAAGTTCTCCATTATTTGTTCAAATAAGTTTTCAATTTTTTGTTCTTCCTCTTCTCCTTCTGGCATCCCTATAATTTGGATGTTGGAACGTTTCAAGGTGTCCGGGAGGTTCCTAAGCCTCTCCTCATTTTTCCAAGTTCTTGTTTCTTCATTCTTTTCTGGTTGGATGTTTGTTTCTTCCTTCTGGTCCACACCATTGATTTGAGTCCCAGTTTCCTTCTCATCACTATTGGTTCCCTGTACATTTTCCTTTGTTAGTCTTAGCATAGGCTTCATTTTTTCATCTGTTTTTCGAACAGATTCAACCAAGTCTGTGAGCATATTGATAACCAGTGCTTTGAACTGTGCATCCGATAGGTTGGCTATCTCTTCGTCGTTTAGTTGTATTTTTTCTGGAGCTTTGAAGTCTTCTGTCATTTGGGCCATTTTTTTTTGTTTGTCTTGGCGCGTCAGTTACTTTAAGGGGTGGAGCCTTAGGTGTTCACCAGGGCGGGGTAATGCTGGTTGCTGCGCTGTGACGCTGTACGTAGGGGAGGGGCCGAGTGGGAGCAATGGCGCCTGCCTCACTCTCCTCCGGATTTCAATCTTTCACTCCGATACCCACAATCAAACTGGGCCACTCTGGTGCTGGTTCCCGAGTAAGTGGGCCTGTGCACACTCTAGGCCTCTGTGGGTCTCTCCAACAACCTCTCCTGTGAGGCTGGGAGTCTCTCCTGCTGCCGCCCAACCCCCAGGGGCGCTTTCAATCAGAGGTTTGAGGCTTTATTTCCCCGAGCTGGAGAAATATTGCCCGGTCTGCTTCCCTGCCTGCCGTTCGTCCTGTTTATCTGTGGGCGAATGTGGTGCCGCAGGGTGCTACCCGCCACTCTGCCTGCCCCACTCTCCGCCACTCTGAGTCCGGCCCTCTGGGTTTATCTGTGCCCATGTGGGGCCGCAGGGTCTGCTAGTGCTCGAACTGCCTGCGCCATTTGTCCCACACTCTGCCAGTCTCAGTCCCGCCACAGCCACGTGAGTCCTCTCCGCCCCAGTGCCCGTCTCCACCCCTCCTACCAGTCTGGATGAATGTTTATTTTCTATTTCCTTGGTGTCGGTCCCCCTTGCTTTTCGATTCTCTGTCCGTTCTGGTTGGGCGAGGAGGCGCAGTGTGTCTACCTACGCCGCCATCTTGGTTCTTCCCAATATCAGATTATTATTGTACGCTCTATATCTAATTTCTTTCCTTAAAGTGTTAAAAATCTTTGTCTTTTTCCATTGCATTGTTTGTGACTATTGCAGGCCTTTTCTTTGTGTTATGAATTTAATTTTCAGCCATGTATGTTCCATTCCTTGATATTTCTAATCAACTTTTTAATAGTACATTATGGTATTTAATTTTTTTTTTTTTACTTAACATTGTCTATTAGAACTCTCCAGAGGGGGAAAAAAATCCAATAGGCTATCTGTCTAACTATATCTATCTATCTATCATCATCTACTTATCACATTGACATCTATATATCTAGACAAAGAGACTGATTTAAGGAATTGGTTCATGCAATTACAGAGGCTGAGAAGTCCCAAGATCTGCAGGCTGCAAGTTGGAGACCCAGGTGATCACCTGTGTAGTTTCAGTACAAATCTAAGGACCTGAGAACCAAGAGACCCAATGGCATAATTTCAGTCTGAAAGCTTGCAGGCTTGTGACCTGAGCAGAGCTGATGTTTCAGTTTGAGTCCAAAGGCCAGAAAAGACCAATGTCTCAGCTTAAACAGTCAGATAGGAGGAGTTCCCTATTGTTCAGCCTTTTTGTTTTATTCATGTGTTCAATGAATTGGATGAGACCCACACAACAGGGAGGGCATTCTGCTTTATCATTCACAAATACCTGACAGATACATCCAGAGTAATATTTGACCAAATGTTTGGGCATCTGGAGCCCAGTCAACTTGACACATAAAATTAACCATCACATTATTCACACATATTCACATATAACCATCACATATTGCAATCTCAGCCTTCTGTGGCCTTAGCTTACCTTTGATTTCTTGTTTCATTGGATACACATACTTAATTTTTTTCATAAAATAATAGCATTTGTTGTAGTTATTTTTTTCAGGTTTTTGAGATACATTTTTATATGTATTTTTAACCTTTTGTTCCTTTCCTTTTCCTGACATAGTGTTTTTACATTGTTTTTATACATTCCTCCTCTCCATCTTGTTATTTGACATGTGAAACTCTATCCAGATTTTCTATTTTCACAGATATGTTGTGGAAGAATTCTTATTTATTATCTTTTTCACATTGATCTGGGACTTGTCTTCCTCTTAGAAATTCAGGTGAGGAGAGTCTTTTGTGTTCTTCCTTCTCTCCCATTGACTGAGGGCAAGTTATCTATTAGTTAGAAATGAATTTACAGTGGCTTAAATTAGAAGTTTGTTTCTCTCTCTCCTAGAAGCCTGCACCAGCCATCACAGTTGATATGATACTCAGTAGTGTTTCAAGCTCAAGTTCTCCCAGATGGTCACTCTCTCTCCAACCTTCACATCTGCTTCACAGTCAGAAAAAAGATTAAAAAAGAGGAAATGGGAATGCCCACTATGTTTAAGTACCTTTCCACAAGTTATACACATCACTTCAGCCCAGAACTTAAAACCTGTGTGGTTGTACATAGCTACAAGGGTGGCCTGGAAATGCTTTTTTCTGGGTGGCCTTGTGCCCAGTAAAAATGTGAGGAATATATATGTATATGTATAGGTATATGTATATGTGTATATATATATGTATGTATGTCCAGAAAAAGTCCAACCATTGTTAATATAATGAGAATGGTTTGTGCAACATCTAGGTAACCTGGCAGCCAAGGAGAGTGTGGGGACTTCACTGTACCAGTTAGCGGGGTGGTAGATGCTGTTGAGTGAGCATGTGTACTGTGTGGCTGTCACATTCAAAATGACTGAGCAAGTAGAGCAAAGAATCTGCATCAAATTTTGCATTATGCTTGAGCATTCCTCTTCAGAATCCTATTTGGATGATTCAGTAGGATGCAGCTATGGGCAACTGGTGGTTGGCAGCGTCATCACGACAATGTGCCTGCTCATTCATCGAGTCTTGTGCAAAACATCAAATCATGCAGGTGACTCGGCCGCCCTACAGCCCAGATTTGGTGCCCTGTGACTTCTCGCTTTTCCCTAATCTATAATCACCTTTGAAAGGGAAGAGATTTCAGACTGTCGATGAGCTTCAGGAAAATACGATAGGGCAGCTGATGGAGACTGGGAGAACTGTGTGAGGTCCCAAGGTGCCTACTTTGAAGGGGACTGAGGTGTCAATGTCTTATGTCCAGTGTTTCTTGCATCTTGTATCTTCTTCAGTAAACATCTCCATTTTTCATGTTACATGGCTGGATACCTTCTGGACAGACCATATGTGTGTGTGTGTGTGTGTGTGTGTATACACTTTACATTTATATACATATATACATTTTATATACACTTAGTACACACACACACTAAGGAAGAAGAGAATTGCAGACGGTGAGTCTCTGCAAGGATGAGGTGCAGTAAGAGGAGAGGAGGATGTTTACCTGGGGCCATGGGCTGTCATGATTGGTGGACCTGGTCATTATTCGTTTGCTATCCTTGAGTTAAAATTCTCATACCAAAATTTATTATACTTTAATGGCAGAGTACATTTACTCTTAGATTCTGGATGTTCTCCAGTTAAGAGTAGAACCAAGAAATCTCTGTTTCTGGCCAAGAAAAATGTAGGCATTGATTTCCTCTTCTTCACCTCTGTTTCACCTGCCAATGCCTCTCCCTGGCAACCACTCCGCTCCCCTATCGATAGAGGAACAAAAGATAAACAAAGCGTGTGGGTTTTGAAATCTGAAGTCAGGAATGTGCATTCCTTTTTTTTCACTTCATTTAATTCTTAGAGGAGATTTTGTGATCTAGCTTCACAAGTTTCCCATCTTATCCCCAAATCCTCTTCAAATATCCCTAGGTGGAAACAAAATATGTGACAGTATATTGAGTGGATAAATTTGTCAGGATACAAAAACCCATCTCTATATCACCTCTCATACCCCCTAATGGCAGTCTGGTAATTCAGGCTGATGCGTCATGGATAACTCTTGCTTGTGCAAATATAGAGAGTTATATTTTCCTTAGGAAACTAACTACCAGTTCATTTATAAAATTAAAATTTTACCAAGAAGTACAAATACTATCCTCTTGTGTGCCAGCAGCTATTCCCCAGCTCCTCACTCTGCTGGTTATGGTAACCCAAAGGTGTTTTTATTAAGTAAATGAAGGCATTTTATGACCATGTAAAATTGACCTTCAGGGAAGCCTCAAAAACTCTCTTACTATTAGAATTTTTTGCACAATACTCATCTTTTCTATTTTCCCCCCTTAGATAGATGTCTCCTGAAACATCAGACTGGCCTGTAGAGATAATCTGACTCATTTGAAATGCCTGACTGGAGTGAATAAGAAGTGTAACGGTTATTACCAAAATATTGAGCCCTAACCAATAATACCCTCACTTAAGCACAGCTGAGTGCTGCACAGAAGTAGAAATATTTGTGTTAAAATTAGACTCTCACACTAGTGTGAAACTTTTTCTTCATTTGCCTTCCTCATTTTAATGGAACACTAACATTGTAGACATTCCCCCCAAACTATAGTATTGGCCTCAATGTCAGAAAGATGTCACATATTAGCATCTGCCATATGCCAGGAAGTCTTTAGCACTGGGATGCACTTAGTGAATAAAACAAAGTCTCTGCCCTTGGGAAGGTGACAGTCTAGTCAGAGAATGAGCAAAAAAACACATCAATATATGATAGAATGTTAGGTGCTGTGAAGAAGTCAAAAGGAAGCACAGTAGCCCTGGCTAGCGTAGCTCAGTGGATTGAGCATGGGCCTGCGAACCAAAGGGTTGCAGGTTTGATTCCCTGTCAGGGCACATGCCTGGGTTGCTGGCCAGGTCCCCAGTAGGGGGAGCTTGAGAGGCAACCATACATTGATGTTTCTGTCCCTCTCTTTCTCCTTCCCTTCCCCTCTCTCTAAAAATAAATAAATAAAATATTTTTTTAAAAAAGGAAGCACAGTAAAGGGGTAGAGTGACACGGATGTTCTTGTCCACTGGGGCTGAACAGGGCATCTCTGATGAGGTAAAATTTGGGCAAAACAAAGGAAGTGGTCCATTTGGATGTCTCAGGGAACAACTCTGCAGGGTAGGTGGCTGGAATATCAAATGCAAAAACCCTGAGACAGGAGCATGCTTGGTGTGAGTGGGAAGCAGCCAGGAAGCCAGTTCTAAAAAACAACGGCTACAACAAAACAGAAAACAAAAACAAAAACCAAAACAAAAATACACAAGATGTCACATATTGCTTACTCACTTTCTTGCCCTGCTGAGAGGAAGATAAAATCGCTGCTTCTCTGTTTCTATTACCTCCACTACCCCTTTGGGTCACTCAGATGCACCATAGTACACTTGGTTACGCTGGCAATTTGATTTGTCATCAACATTATTCTGTAACTTTTGGGTGGAGAGGCTTTCACTTTATATCCATCTTTTGGGATGTGTAGAGGTAAGTGAAGGTTTTTCTTTTTTTTTTAAATTTCCAGAAACTGTACATCTCAGGGGAATGTATTGGTGATTCTGGCTTTCATTTAAATGACACCAAGGTCATGAGAGATGAGTTGAAGTCTTCATTTTGCCTCAGGCTCAGAAATCACAACTTAACAGGAAATTGGATAGAATCAGAAATCTTCACAAGAACAGTGATTATCATGAGACCTGCAATGGCCAAACCTCAGTCTGGGGAGACTTCCCACTTCTGTGAAGCAGAAACAAAGGCGGAACTCATGTTGGTCTCTCACCGCCTAGTTTTTTTTCTAGAGCGAAACATCATTTGTGTCAGCCTGAGGTTTTAACTCTAATCATGAGCATTCTGTTATTTTGCCACTCCTAGAATGTCAAAAATATTTATAAACATTGATTTAATGAGTGAGGTGCATTGGGGAAATCATACATTTTAAATACAGTAAGTCTTCAATGTTGTTGATAGGTTCTTAGAAATTGCAACCTTACCCCAAAACAACGTAAAACAAACCAATTTTTAGTTGTAGAATAGCCACAGAGATGTGGTTTGCAACGTGGAGAATAGAATTAATAATGTCGAGGTAAGAGGGTATGGGGCTAGGTGGGTGTTTGGGGCAAGGGGCAGCCACTCTGTAGAGGGCATGGTTTTTCAGCCACTTCGCTGCACATATGAAACTGGTGCAGAATGACATTGAATGTAAGTTGTCACTGAAAAATAAAATAAAAAAAATTTTACATCTATGAAATCAATATTCAGTATCATCTTATATCACCACTGACCAAACAAATCACCTTAAAAATGAGATGTAATTTACACATAATTCACTGTATAACTATTACATTATAACACATTCTTCTCCTGATTTGATTTTAAAGTTGAAATGAGTTCTAATACGTATAAAACAAATGTTAAAGCTTCTTTAAAAGGCTAGTGTAATTCACTGCATATTGTATTTCTAAGAGCAGAATAAATTTCTATCTAATATGAAAAAACAAAAACAAAAATGAAAGGACAAAACCAATTTTCCCATAGGTTAATTGATACAAACAAGACTTAAATTCCTGTGGAACATTTCTGGTCACAAAAACATCTAAATTTCTAAATAAAACCTCAAATGTTACCAGACATTAGCACTTCTAATGTTAAACATTGAAATAAATGGAAGCTATACATTTAAGAAAGATTAATAAAAACAAGCAAGACAATTATTTTCCAACCTTGTTTTCCAGTTCAGGGTCACGGTTGTCTGGAGCCTATCCCAGAAGCTCAGGAGGTACCCCGCCCTAGACAAGACACCCTTCCATCACAGACCATGTGTGCGCACGCACACACACACTTACTCAGGCTGGGGACAACACAGATGTATCAGTTACCCTCACAGGTGCATCTTTGGGATGCGGGGGGAATCCCTAGGATCCAGAGTCAACACACACAGACAGGGTAAGAACATAAAGACTCCACACAGACAGCAGGCAGAGGTTTTGCTCATCAGTATTATGGCAAAACAATGTTGAACAAAACGCTATTCAAGGATTTTCTGTACATATCAATTGTCATTTTTGTTTCAACATTTTGAATTTATATTGAAGGCTGATTTTATAGTTTCAGTCCAAATCTTTACTGCTCACTATAACACTATACAAAGTTTGTATTCAATTGTTTCCTAAGCTTCTCTGTTAAATTCCTGGTTCTCTGACCCTCAGTGTCTGCGGAGGCATAACTGTCTCTGTTATTGCCACCTCCAGCCTTCTGAAAGTTATTTCTTAGATTCCTTCAACATCATGTTGCAGTTGGAGTTTTCTTAGTCCCCAAGTCCTGACAGCCCCAGAGGGGACCTGTTGTAGGGAGGTGGGATCACATGAGGTCAACCAATGGCCAGATGCCAAACTCTGGACTGGGCTGTACCTGGTGGGTTCCTGCATCACATTGGCCTCCCATACCAGACACTCCCTTTGGAAGGGGTCCAATTGCAGCACTGGACTTCTGAGTAATTTCTCCAAACTTTAAACAAAATCCATTTTAAGACTTGTTTTCTCCCTAAAGTCTTTCTTCATGACTAAACTCTACAATCTTACTGCATTGATTCCTAACTAATAAATAAGAAACAATAATGTTTCAATATGTGTATTCTAGATGTCATACACACATTTTGGTGAATATGTAGAGGTAGACACTGATTCCGAGTAAAAGCAGCAAGAAATATAGTAGGTTCAAAAAATAGAAGTTAAAAGAAAAAAATCAATATACCCTGTAATTTTTTCTCCTCTTGCATTGTTAAGTTTTCTCTGATCTCTAGAGCATGACAGAAGTTCAAGCACGAATAGGCTATAAAAAGAGAAGCCTAGAAAAAGGAAACGTATTAAGTCTAAGATCTTTCACACAATAATTTTTAAAAGAACACAGTGAACAAGGAAGAGAAGTTAAAAGATAACAGGAGGGATTTTTTTAATGGAATAGATTAAAATATTTTTGACCCCTCTTCCTTTCCCAGCCCACCACCCCGTATATAATCAGCTGTGGGGGGGGGCTTTTGTTTGTTTTATGTCTTGTTGCTGTTTTTAACAAAGGAGGCTTGAAAACTAATCTTTGATGTTAGAGGCCAGGATAGTGGTTACCTTTGTGTGATATTGACAGCGGGCGGACTGAGGGAGCCTGTTGGGTGCTTGATCTCGTTGGTGGCTACAGGGTATGTGTATGAAAATTCATCAAGCCGAACACTTAAGAAGAATTTGTAAATCAGAGAGGGTTTGACCAAACTAGCTTATTGAGAGGTCCAAGGAGCGTACCTTGGTACAATGCCCTATGCTTCCAGACACCGCACATGGCATGTTTGGTGGCATGATGGCGAACCCACATACCCGTACCCCAAAACACCGGAATTTATTTATTAAAAAATTGTGTGTTTATTCTTACATGTTTAAACCTCATTCACTTTCAAAGTACTCTCCATTTGATGCAATGCAACTACTGGGACTTTTTTCCCACTGTTCAAAAAAGTTTTGAACTCATTGATTTTGATGTCTTTCAGTGCTCTTGCTGTTTTTTGTTTCACCTCTTCCACACTGGCAAATTGTTTGCCTTTGAGGGCTTTTTTTTATCTGGGGAAACAAAAAAAAAGTCACTCAGGGTGAGATTGGGTCATGGGGTCATGCCATTTTTGGTTAAAAACTGCTGAAAACTCAGAGTGGTATGGGCAGGTGCACTTATAAATCATCCATCCTGAAAGGGGCAAACATATTAAGTCTTCAAAAAAATTCACTGAAGCCCACGAATGCAGCCTCTCACAACAACACCAGCTGGTACACCGATACAGATGGGGTCCTAGAACACTCACCTAGTGCGGGAAGCCTGTACTACAGGGGACTACCCTCCCATCCAGGTGCCAGTGAGTCAGGTGGATGTATGGACACCAGCAGTGACCTCAGTTTAAGGGGATTGTTTGTTTCCATGCATTTACGCCACTCCAAAACTATTAAATGGAAAAAAGTTAATAACTATGAGTCCATTTTTAATATACATAGTATTTTTCAGGAAATGGTTAATGATGAGTCCTAATTAATTGAGGTCACAGGTCCATTTGGAGCATTCCTCAGATACCAAACATCAAAGCAGCAAAGTGCAATGGTCAGTTGCTTGACCAGAGGCCAGGGAACCTGACTTCTCCTGCTGACCTTGTCACCAGGTTACTCGAGCGCTTCACCCTAGTCACTTAAACACTCAATCTCTGACCCTCAGTTTTCTTACTTATGAAAAGGGATCATAACTCTAAAATTATGAGACTATACGATTTTGAGTTTTACAAACTTTTTGAATGGATGTATTGAATGTCTCCAAGGAGAGGCGACTCTTTAAAAAATAAGACATGTACATGGTAAAAAAAAAAAAAAAAGAAAAGAAAATTCAAACAGTACAGATATAAAATGAAGTCTCCCTCTTCACTAACTACTAGTCCTCCAGAATATATTGACCAAATATAATTAGACTATATTGATTAAATATAATTACCCTACATGAAATTTTTATGTAAATATCATCATATATGTATACATACTTTACAAATGACACACAAAATGCTGTATATATTTTGCCTTTTTTCTCCAGTAATATTTCTTAGAGATCTTTCACATGAAACATACACATTTACCTACCTATTCAATTTTAACAGGCACATGTTATTTCATAATTTATTTAATCAGTCCCCTACTAATGGATGTCTGGATTATTTCCAAAGTTTTGTTATTACAGTTAATGCTGTAAGGAACATCTCTCTATCCATAAAATTAAGCATACTTTTGCAAATATATCCCATAAAGTAAACTGTCAGTAGTAGAATTACTGGATCAACTGATAAGCATATTTTAAATTGTGGTAGATTGTGTTAGATTACCCTTTCAAGAGGTTTACTAACTTATCCTCCAACCAATCCTGTGTTAGAGTGTCTATTTCCTCCAACCCTTGCCAAAAATGAGTATTACCAGTAGTTTACTTTTTTGTCAATTATGCATAAAATTGTGGGGAGGGATAATTTTAACATCAGGATTAAATGATGTCAGATTACTAATGTATTTGCTCATATTTGGTCCAACAGAGAGGTCACCTTCATCTTTAAGTGTTTGGCTTTCTGCATTTAACAACCTGTCAATTTATTCTATGATAACTTTAGAAGTTTAACAATTAACCAGATTTGCTTATGCTACTAAAGATATCAAGACACACTTTTCATTTGCATTGTGTTTCAGCCCCTCATTTACTTCTAGAAAATTTGCCCTGAAGGGCACATCTTCTGCAATTTAGCTGATATACCAAACCATAATGTACATTTCGATGGCTACATTGTGTCCTGATACTTTTACAGTGAGTGATATGGCAGCTCTCAGAACAACCCCTTAAAAGAAAAATTGGGTTCTGCTCTGCGGAACATGCACTGTTTGCCAGGTAACTCACTATAGATTTTCTCTCTGGTTTAGTAGGGTTCTTCCTAACAGCTACTTACTAATCTTTCAAGAAAGGCTGAGTGCAACACCCTATCTTACTATCGTTTTATGAAGAAATAAATTGTCGAGCAGCAACCATGTTCTTTTGCATCTGGCTTCCCAGACTTCTGTGAACATAGTAGGAATATGTCTACTTACAGAAAGGAAAATGACACTTAGCCATAATTAGTGATGGTTTCAAATTCATTACGTTTGGGTACACCTGAAATGCAGTTTCGAAATTGAAAACCTTCAGTGCTTTGAAAATTATCACAGATAACTAACTTCCACTATTTTTACAAGAAAATTCTATTAACCTCTAGAAGTTTCTACATCTTTTCTTTGAGCTACAAAAATAAGAATATATCTGCCCTGAACAAATTTCCAGATGTCACTGATAAATACTGACATTTAAACCCTTTAAGAGTATCTGAGAGCCCTGGCTGGTGTGGCTCAGTGGATTGAGTGACAGCCTGAGAACCAAAGGGTTGTTGGTTCAATTCCCAGTCAGGGCACATGCCTAGGTTGCAGGCCAGGTCCCCAGTAGGGAATGCACAAGAGGCAACCACACAATGATGTTTCTCTCCCTCCAGTTCTCCCTCCCTTCCCCTCTCTCTAAAAATAAATAAATAAAACCTTTAAAAATAAAAATAAAAAATATCTGAGAACATTTACCAAAGATAAGGTTTTTAAAACAGCCACAATGAAACATGGGAAAGAATAGATAAAGGAAAAGAGAGGAGGGAGGAAGGAAGGAAAGAGAGAAAGACTAGAAAGGAAGAATAGGAAGATAAAGCTGAAGAGTGTGGGTCATCTGGAAGTTGATGGGGAATTATTTTCAAATTCGTGTTGTTCCAGACTGATTTATTTCACCAGTTATACAAGGTCACACATGTTGATTTAAAAAGTTCTCTTAGGATACCTACTAGTATTATTCGATCTCTAAAATGGAATTCATATTGTTAATACCACCATATTTAGAGAACACTTATAATACATGCTAAAAATACAGGAGAGAGATATTGGCTCCAGGAAATATGGAGCAGATGTACTTTTATCTATTCTTCTAAGTATAACCGCAAACTCTGGGAATTATATGTAAAACACAGAAAGAAAACTGAGAAGTGGAGAGAAGGCTGCGTACCAGGTAGGGACCTTAAGATGCAAGAAACAACAGGTGGTGAGTTTCCTGTGTTTACTTTTTTGCCCTATTGCTAAGACTTGTAGCTGAAGAAGCCACCAACCCAGAAATGCCAGTAAGCGCGGACAAAACAACAACAGCCTGTTCTCTCAAGTCAAAGGACCAGGTGAGGGACCGCATAGGAAGACAGAACATTTCAGACAATAATCACTCCAGTTCAGTCACACACTAGAGAGCATACACTGTGCTCATTAACTGGAATACTCAACATAGTAAAAACATTAGTTCTTCCCAAATTGATATACAGGTTGAACACAATTTTTATCAAAATCTCAGTAAGATCTTTGTAGCTAGAGATAAGATTAGTGTAAAATTTATATGGGAAAGCAAAGGAACCAGACTTGCTGAAACAATTTTGAAAAAGAAGAATAAAGCAGGAGGAATCAACAGTCAAATAGACAAAGAAATAAAGTGTGGCATATCCATACAATGGAATACTTTACAATGAAATAAATAAACATAGTGCAGACATGAGATGAATGAATCTACACAATTTTAGATGAAAGAAGCCAGACACAAAAGACTAGATATTATACAGTTCCATTATATACAATTTTAAAACAGGCAAACCTAAGCTGTATTGTTTATGAATGAATACTTACATGGTAAAAGTCTAAAGCAAGAAAGTGGTTTCCATAAAAGTCAGGAAAGTTACTTCTGGTGGGAGGTCAGGGGAAGAAGTATTATTGGCAAGAGATAGGGGGCTTCCGAGGTGCTGGCAATATTTTATTTCTTGTGGTTATAGGAAGTATATTTTATAATAATGTCCTAAGCTGTATATTTATATTTTGTGTACTTTGGATATACAGGTTATATTTTCCAATGTAAAGGTTATTAAAAAATCAGTCATCATCTTCGGAAGAATATCTTACACGAATTGAAGAGGGACAAGATAGAAATTGGGGAGAGCAGTTGAAGTGGGGGAGGAGGATTGTTATTAAAAGAGCCTGGGGTGACATGACAAGAAGCAAGACTAGCACGTCAATAGTTAGGATGGAGTGGAGAGACTAGAGAAGAGTTAGCCAATGGAGAAGAGGGAGAAGTGAAGAGGTGGTGGCTAGTCTCTAAATACGGCCCCCGAAGAAACCACACCCCCAGCAGTGTAGTGCCACATAGATTCTGGCACGGTCCATTGAGACTGATGGAATGCGGGAGAAATGACACTACATGACTTTGAAGGCTCGATCAGAGGAAGGTTTGTCTGGGTCTCTTGGAACGAAAACCCAGCTCTCATATTGGGAGAAACCCGAGCCACTCCGCTGAGCTCTTGGATGACAGCCAGCACCACCTGCAGCCTTGTGAGCTTTCTTAGGGGGCTAGTCCAATTGAGCCACCAGAGGATTGCAGTCCCAGCCAATATCTGATTTTCATTACCTGAGAGAACCGAGCAAGAAGAATCCACCTGGGCCTTTTAAACCTCAGAATCGTGAAAGATAGTAATAAATTGTGCTACTGAGTTTTGGAGAGGTTTGTTAGGCGGCAATAACCAGAACACTCCGGTGCCAAGTGTGGATGACTGGATGGATGATGATACACCTTCGGGTGGGGAATATAAGTGTAGTTTTAGATTTTGAGATGCGTGTGGAGCATCTAGATGTAGTTACCAGCAGGCATTTATTTATCTTTATAAATCCTAAGCTCTGGGAAGAGACCTAGGCTGAAGTTGGAGATTTGGAAGACCTCAGCACATAGCCATAAAGTGCATGACCCTGCTCAGGAAGGAGGGCTGCCTGGATGGTCTGGTCCAGTTAGCTGGAGTGTTGTCGCATAGACTGAAAAGTCGTGGATTTGATTCCCAGTCAGGGCGCACGCCCGGGTTGCAGGTTCGACCTCTGGTCAGGCCACAAAGGAGCAGGCAACCTATCGATGTTTCTTGCATTAATGTTTCTCTCTTTCTTTCCTCTCCCTCTAAAAGCAATGAAAAATGTTCTTGGGTGAGGATTAAAAAAATTTTAAAAAAAGAAGTAGGACCTATTTCTTCAAGGTTAGTCCAAACTTCATTTCCTCTCAAACCAGCTGACACTGTTTTCCAAATGTTAACTACTTTTGTTCCAGTAACTTGGTAGCTCTTTGAAAATATCTTTTTTAAAAAATGTTTAAAATATGTTTATTGATTTTAGAGAGAGAGTAAAGGAGAGAGAAAGCCACATTAGCCAGGGTGAAAATACATTTTAAAAAATAGTCCTTACTACACTATCCTATTATTATATTGTCTGTCTTCCCTGAGAAATTGTGAGTTGGTCTAAGATAAGACTGTAACTTGTTTATGTGTTTTATAGTCCCTAAAAGCAAGGAAATTCTCACTGGATAAAAGGATGAAAGAATAAATGCACAAATGAGTATATGAATGCCTACTCACATCATTTTTAAAAATCTAATTTATTGGGGTGATATTGATTAATAAAATTATATAGGTTTCAAGTGTACAGTTCTATAACACATCATCTATATACAGCATTGTGTGTTTACCACCCAATGTCAAACCTTCTTCTGTCACATCTTATATAGATAAATATCAAATACACACATTATGAAATAGAGATAAATGTAGACATAAAAATTAATAAGTAATGGTTGCTAGTATCTTGTGAACATGCTAATTTCTTACTAAGCTAAAATTAGTGATGTGATGAAGATAGAACTAAAACAAATTGTTTCCCTACATATTTCACTCCTCTTTTGGACTTACTCCTTCCTTTCCAGAGACTATTTATAATTACACAAATTTATTTTCTATCTGGTATTTAAAAAAATGATTTACTGATTTTTGGAGAGAGAAAAGAGAGAGAATCTTTGACCCCATTGCTCCACCTACCCATGCACTCACCAGTTGCTTCCCATAGGTGTCCTGACGGGGATCAAACCTACAACCTTGGTGCATCAGGTTGATGCTCCAACCAACTGCGCTACCTGGCCTGGTTCTAGCTGGTATTTAATCAGAAGACATTTTCCTACTAGTTTACAGATCATATTTTGAAGAGACTCTTATTTTTATATGAATTGAGTAGTTACTAAAGAAGAACAAAATCAGAATACCTTAAGATTTTGTGAATTACAGAGACATATGTGTTTTTCTTTTTACCCAATAAAAGATTCAAAATAAACTAAAGAGCTTCTTTTATTTACTAGTATTGACTATTCTAGGAGGTTATTAGGACAACCCTACTCTAAAACCTTGTATTTTTATAACATGGAGTGCAATGTACGAGGTCTGTCCAGAAGGTATCCAGCCAGGTAATATGAGAAATAGAGACATTTATTGAAGAAGATACTAGATACAAGAAACATTGTATATAGGAGAATGGTAGCTCAGTACCCTTCAAAGTAGGCACCTTGGATTTCTGGCCAAGATGGAGGCATAGGTAGACACACTTCGCCTCCTCTTACAACCATAAAAAGGATCACAACTTAAAAAAAAACAGAACTGCCAGAAAATTGAACTGTATGGAAGTTTCACGACCAGGGATTTGAAGAAGAAATATTCATCCAGACAGGTAGGAGGAGAGGAGATGAGAAGCTGGGGCAGAGAGGACATGGTGTGGCAGTGGTAAGGCAGCGGCCAGCAGAATGGGTGGTTCAGTTTCATGGGTGGCAGATAAAAACCAGGAGGGACACCTGGAGAGCGAGCTATCTCAGTCCCAGGTCGGACCACACAACCAAGGGTTCCAGCACTGGGGAAATAAAGCCTCATAATTTCTGGCTGTAAAAACCAGTGGGGCTTGGGGGTGTGGAAGAAACTGCCAGTCTCTCAGGAGAGTTCATTTAAAAGGCCCCATAGTCTTAGAATGTATGCAAACCCACCCACTCTGGGAACCACTACCAGGGCAAAAGCTAGAGGGGTGCCAGTCACATATGGGAAGTGGGTGAAGTGACTGGAAACGGGGCGAGTGCTGAGCAAGCAGCATTGTTCCCTCTCTGATGCCTCCCCACATACAGCGCCACAAATCAATGTAGCAGGGTCCCCTGCCCAGGAGACCAGCTAAGGCCCCACCCCTTATAACATAACAGGTGTGCCAAGACAGCTGGAGTGAGTTAATGGGCTTTTTTTCATGGGTAGGTCTCTGCTTCCACTGGACTGTAAGCTTATGAGGGTAGGGTTCCTCTACTTATCCCCTGGGTCAGTAAGCATTGCCGGAAGGGATGAGGGACAGATAGGAACTACTTTTAGAACTCCATCTGCTCTGTTTGAACCTGCAGAATCCCTTCGGGGGGTATTTCTAAGACATTTCTAAGACTACTGGCATTCCAAAGGCCCATACATTCTCCACATTCTCCACTGGAAACCTGTCAGTGGAGGCAAGTGGTTATGAGGACATGGGAGGGAATGTCCAAGGCTGTAAAAAATCCAACTTTAGGCCCAACTGTTGGGACACACCCCCTTCGGGTCTTTGCGGTTCAGGCTCTGTTCTAAGATCTTATCTTCCACCAGGTTTACTGAGGTATAATTGACAAATAAAAACATATAATAAATGTAAATATATTTATACTTCATATATTTTTATATAATTTTATTTATATTAATAACATAATAAGAACATGCTTACATATAATAATATAGTATTACTACTGTACTCATCATTCGGTACATTAGACCTCCAGAAATTGTTTATTCTGCATAACTGAAACTGCACCCTTTGACCAACGTCTGTCCATTTCCCCACCACCCAGCGCCCGGCACCACCGCTCTACTCTCTGCTTCCAGGAGTCTGACTTTTTTAGACTCCACTTAGGTGAGGTCATGCAGTATTTGCCTTTGTGTCTCTGACATTCCACTCAGCATAATATCCTCCAGGTTCGTCCCTCCTGTCACAAATGAGAAGATTTCTTCTTTTTTAAGGCTGAATAATATTTCATAGTATATACATACCACATTTGTTTGCCCATTCATCCATTGACTTTACTTCCTTTGGATACCTACCCAGCAGTGGGATTGATGGATCTTATGGTAGTTCTACTTTTAAATTTGGGAGGCATTTCCGTACTATTTTCTACATTGGCTATATAGTTTCATTCCAACCAGCAATGCACAAGAGTTTCCTGTTCTCCATATCCTTACCAACACTTATCTTTTGGTAATAGCCATTCTAACAGGTATGAAGTGATACCTCATTGTGGTTTTGATTTGCAGTTCTCTGTTGAGTAGTAATGTTGAGTAGTTTTTTTTCATATGCCTGTTGACTATGTGTATGTGTTCTTTTTTAAAGATTTTATTTATTTATTTACTTAGACACAGGGGAGGGGAGGGAGAAAGAGAGGGAGAGAAACATCTATGTGTGACAGACACATCTTTTGGCTGCCTCCCACATGCCCCAAACCAGGGACCTGGCCTGCAGCCCAAGCATGTGGCCCAACTGGGAATCAAACCTGCAACCTCTTGGTCTGCAGGATAATGCCCACCCATTAAGCCACACTAGTCAGGGTTGTGTACGTATGTATGTAATTTTTTCTTTTATTTTTTCCATGTATGTCTTCTTTTGAGAAGTATTTTTTTCAGGTTATTGGCCCATTTTTAAATCAGATTATTTGTTACTTTGAGTTATTTGAGTTACATATATATTTGGGCTATTAACTCCTTATCAGATGTATGGTTTGCAAATATTTTCTCCCATGCTGAGGTTGTTCTTTGACCGACTTGCTTGCTGTACAGAAGCTTTTTAGTTTGCCCAGAGCATTGTCCCATACACCAGAAGGTTGTGGGTTTGGTCAGGGCACACAGCTAGGTTGTGGGTTCGATCCCCGGTCAGGGCACGTATATGGGAGACACTGATTGATGATTTTCTTTCACATGGATGTTTCTCTCTCTTTCTCTCTCTTCCTCTTTCTCTAAAATCAATAAACATGTCCTCAGGTGAAGTTTTTTTAAAAAAAGGAAGAAGAAGAAGCTTGTTAGTTTGATGCAATTGCCTAGTTTTACTTTTTCTGCTTGTGCTTTTGGGGTCACATCCAAATAAATCATTGCCCAGATAAGTCTCAAGAAGCTTTTTATTTCATCCTCATAATAGTCATATCTGCTAGATACTAATAATATCCAAAATGGTAGGTTATTTATCCAAAATTACTTTAAATTTAAAGTAATTTAAATTTAAAACATCTGAAAAATCAACAGCCATGGAAAGAAACATCGTCTAAACTTATGCAGAGCACCCCTGAAATCACAGCTGCCATTGATCCTCACTCTGAAACAGTTTTCTGTTTGGACAAAGACTGACCCTTAACACCAGGAAATCCAAATTCAGCCACCATTAGCACCAAAAGTCTAATAGAACCCTCTATACATTCCCCTTTTTTGTCAAGTTGGTATATACGTAATGTCCCCCCTTTTTTGTTAAGTGGGTATATAAACCACTTCTGATTATTCAGTGAGTTGCTCCTCGTGAGTACTCCCTTGTGCACATGTAAAAAAAAAAACATTTTTCCTTCTGTTAATTTGTCCATTGTCAATTAGTTCTCAGGCCCATAACCATTTGAAGTTAAGTGGAAGAAGAAAAATTATTCTTCTAAGAATTTTGGCAACGATGATGGGATGGTTGGGACTCCCTGTTTGCTGCAGAGACTGTAGCTGAAATCCCAGGACCTCTGACCAAGTCAGGAAACACCAACTTTTCACCAATCAAAAACTCTGTCTGTTCAGAGTCCAGCTGAGTGCAGGCGGTAGGAGACTCCTCTTGTCTTTTCTAAAAGGGATTTTCCAAACTTTAGATCTACAGGAGAAAAGTTTTGGGTTAGAACTAAATCTTTGAGTATTGTGACTCTCGTCATAGATAGCCATTTTGTCTTATCCGTTCGTCTCTGTCTTTTGTGTTGTTGTTTGTCATAAGGAGGAGAATCATAGAGCAGACAGAGGCATAGGTTCTATAAGCCCATTGTTTGAGCCAGCCTCATAGACCACTTAGTTTATAGTTCTCATCAGTCTGTGGTCTGCTTAGACAAACGTTGCTGTGAGTCACCAGTAAAACTGGGTGAAGTTCTCTTTCCAACTCGATGTCATGCTCTGAGAGCTTTGCTTGGATCCAGAGAGAGAGCGCTCTCTGGTTTCCCACCTGCTGGGTGGCACGGATTATTGAAATCTGTGTTTGGAGGCAGCCGACCATAAGGTTGGGGTTTATACATGATGTACATAAGCAACACTTTCCTACCAACTGTTGCCAGTTCTTATGAGTACATCTAAGGCTAAATCCTACAACATAAGGACCCTTGTTGTCTCTTTCCTCATTGCCTTTGTAGTGCTGAGAATTTTCATCTCAGTATCATGGATGAGTAGGTCTATGATTGGAAGAGATCACAGACATGAATATCTAGACACCATTCTTACTGCTTTTGGGAATAAGGGTCCTTGCTTTCTTTCTTTGTGGCTATTTTTGAATATGGGGACTGCATCTTCTGTGCCCTCTTTGAGGGATACTTCTTGTATCTATGTTTAAGTCATAATTGGTTTAAGTGACATTTAGAATGAATATACTTTCAGAAGTTGAGTGGGAATCCTAAGCTTCTTTGTTTGGAATATACTTTTGGGCTGCAAGTTCTTCTTTTTCTTTTATTTTCTTTCTGTTTTTGAGACCTCTCTGTTCTCCTTACTTGCCTCTTATGGGAACTTCTCAGTCAACTGACACCCTCTCCCCTTCTCAAACTCCTGACGACGACATGCTCCGCCAATACAGTGCTATCTTTTTCCTTTCTTATTGGTATGGTTTTACTAAGGGTAATTTGGAACTTCGATGGACCCTTTGAGAAACTTAAGATCTAAATTGGCTCCTCTAAGAGCTCTCTCTTATTTTTATCTCTGTCCCTCCTTCCTCCTTTTAACACCTTTAACCTTCCCTTCAGCTTCTTTAATATGTCCACTGTCAAACTCTTGCTCTTCCATTACTTTGCTCACCACTGCCAGACCTTTCCCTTCCCACTCCAGTCCACATCTCCCTGCGAAAATCATTGGCTAATTGGGCAAGGTCACTCAAGCTTTAGGTCCTGTGCTCTTCATCAGGAGCTCTTGAGGGAATCAGGGTCCCTCCAATGCAGCAATCTGTAGCTAGAAATTCTAACTGGAAAGATTGAATGTTTTATCCACTCAGATGTACTTCAGAGATGTCCAGGTGGCTGCTTGATGTATGTTCCATTTCCACATCAGGGCAAAAAAAAAAATTCTTAAAAGTTTCCTCCATAAATATTTGTGGGAAGTTTTAACCCTCATATTGAGCAGGTAACCATCAGACAAATATAAAGTAGAGCAAAGACAAGAACCAATGAATATTTATTACTGTGTTTATGCCTGACTCTTGGCTAAAAATTGAGAATGAAAGCCATAGATGTCCATTGGCATTTGTCTGTCTGTTTATATATTATGTATTATGTATGGATAGATGATATTTTTCTACCTGTGTATGGTATTACCAAATTTACTTTAAAAAAAAAACACCCTTAAAGGCAGCTCTAGGTTGTCTTGAGGCTGCCCTTTTTCCAAAACCCTGCAAGCTGGGCGACTTGACGTAAACTTCGAAAGGCTCATCACCACAACACTTTGGACTTTGTCTTCCATTCATGGAAAATAATCATGAATCATGACTGTGACTCTGATATCTATACCATTACCCCCCCCCCCAAGAAAAATCAAACTGTAGACCAGGAAATCCGTCAGATCACCACTGCCATCATCACTCCACCATTTTTTCTTTTTTAAAAGTATATTTTATTGATTATGCTATTACAGTTTTCCCAATTTCCACCCCTTTATGCCCCCGCCTCCCTGCACCCCCAACCCTCCAGCATTCCCCCCACTTAGTTCATGTCATGGGTTGTACATATAAGTTCTTTCAGTTCTGTTTCCTATACCATTTTTGACCTCTCCCTGTCTATTTAATGCCTACCAACTATGCTTCTTCTTCCCTGTACCTTCCCCCCATTCCTTCCCTCCCCCTCCCCACTGAAAAACCCTACTGAAAATGTGATGTTCACTTCTCTGATTCTGCTCCTCTTCTAGTTGTTTGCTTAGTTTTTGTTGGTTTTTTTTTCTTTTTTTAGGTTCATTTGTTGATAGTTGTAAGTTTGTTATCATTTTACTGTTCATATTTTTGATCTTCTTTTTCTTAGATAAGTCCCTTTAACATTTCATAGAATAAGGGCTTGGTGATGATGAACTCCTTTAACTTGACCTTATCTGGGAAGCACTTTATCTGCCCTTGCAATCTAAATAATAGCTTGCTGAATAGAGTCATCTTGGATGTAGGTCCTTGCCTTTCATGACTTTGAATACTTCTTTCCAGCCCCTTCTTGCTGTAAGGTCTCTTTTGAGAAATCAGCTGACAGTCTTATGGGAACTGCTTTGTAGGTCACTCTCCCCTTTCCTCTTGTGGCTTTTAAGATTCTCTCTTTATCTTTAATCTTGGGTAACTTAATGATGATGTGCCTTGGTGTGTTCCTCTTTGGGTCCAACTTCTTTGAGACTCTCTGGACTTTCTGGACTCCCTGGAAGTCTATTTTCTTCATCAGATTGGGGAAATTTTCCTTTATTATTTGTTCAAATAAGTTTTTAATTTGTTGCTGTTGTTCTTCTCCTTCTGGCACCCTTACAATTTGGATATTGGAATGTTTCCAATTGTCCCAGAGGTTCCTAAGTCTCTCCATGGTTTTTAATTCTTGTTTCTTCATTCTGTTCTGGTTGGATGTTTATTTCTTCCTTTTGTTTCAAATCATTGCTTTGAGTCCTGGTTTCCTTCCTGTCACTGTTGGTTCCCTGAATATTTTGCTTTATTTCATTTTGGGTATCCTTCATTTGTTCTTTCATTTATTTGACCAAGCTCAATCAGTTCTGTGAGCATTTTGATTACCAGGGCTTTAAATTCTCCATCAGATAGGTTGGCTGTCTCCTCATCTCTTAGCTCTCTTTCTGAGGTTTTGCTCTGATCTTTCATTTGGGCCCTATTTCTTTGTTCGGCGCACCTGTTAAGTTGCAAGAGGGTGGGGCCTTAGGTATTCACCAGGGCGGGGCAACCCTCCTTGCTGTGCTGCCTGTGGGGGAGGGGCCAGAGAGGAAACAATGCAGCTTCTCTGCTCATCTCTAACCCACTTTCCAAGGAACTCTGGTGTGAGACTGGGAGTTTTTCCCACTGTGCAACCACCGTAGTCCACAGTCAGCTCTGAGTCTCAGTTTTCCTTTAAGTCAGCTCTGCCTGCATGGTCCACCACCTTGCATTGGGTTCTCTCCGTCCACTGCCTTACTGGTCTGGTTGTTCTTGTTGACTGTTTCTTTAATTCCTTGGTTGTCAGAGTTCCATGGAGTTTGATTTTCTGGTGCTTCTGGTTGTTTATTGATTTTAGATTGGTTGTTATCCTCCTTTTGGTTGTGCAAGGAAGTGAAGGGTTTCTACCTATGCCTCCATCTTCACTGGAACTCAGACCTCACTCCACTATTTAAAGATGTTTTGGAGCTCAACGTCTAGAAATGTTCTTAACTGGTTGCACTCTGAACTCAAAATTCAGTTCGTAATCTGCTCCAGCAATTAATCTTTATTTCCCTTTTTGTTTCTATAGAAATACCCTTTGTTAAATACTTAGGACTGAGAGTATTGCTGGTGTTCAATACTCAGCTGGTGTTCAACAAAATATGAAGCAATATGTCTCCATTTGTTCTTTTCTTACTCATCTAATCTATATTCTTCTTTCCCTTTATAGAGCTCTTAACTCACAACATCTAACCAGTCTGCTCTCCACAGGAATCAGTGTAGCTCCTTATTCATTAAACATCCCTACATGAAGGGACTGTATCAACTCCCACCCTACTCTACGTGCCCTTCCCATCTCATTTCCTGCCTCCCTTCTCCGCCACTTGGCTGCAACTCATTGGATCCTTGGCTATTTTTCAAACCTGCCAAACAACCTCCTGCCTCAGGACCTCTGCCTGAGCTGTTTCCTCTGCCTGGGATGCTCTTCCCTCAGATCTCTGCAGGACTTCAGGTCTTTATTCTGATGCTCAAATGTCACTTTATTTTTTAAAGCCTTCATGACAATCATATAAAATAGTTGCCCATATAAAAGTCCCCGTGTCAATGAGACAGAATTTGAGGTGCAGGATGTTTATTATGGGTCAACACTTATGAAGGGAAGATTTGGGAGAAGAAAGGTTGGACAGAGGGAGAAGGTGAATTGTGATTCAGGCCTGAAAATCATTGGCTAATTTGGCAGGGAACGCTAGAGCCAGATTTACTCATAAGAACTGTTCTGTATTGGGCTGAAATGGTAAGGCCTTTATACCCCTGCTGCGCTCAGCCATTGGATTTGAGGTGCCCTGGGAAGGGCTTGACCTTAGACAAAACAGCAGTCTGCAGCTGAGACTGACCCTGAAAGAGGTGACAGCTGAAGTCTGCAGCTGACCAGTCCCCACATCCAGCACATTGAAAGTGGGTGTGAGGGGGGCATCTTTGTGTCTGTGACCCACCTCTGTTGTAACCAAGTTCCACGAGGGCAGGGACTCATTCTCTAATAATCACTGATATAGGGCCAGCACTTAGAACACTGTCTGGTTCAGAGTCAGGCTCAGTAAGTGCTGAATGATTGATAGAATGGATTAATGAGAGAGAGAGAGAGAGAGAGAAAGGAAGGAAGGGAGGGAGGGAAGATGAAAGGAAGGAATCAGTTATTAGATTATAGACTTTATTAAGATTATGCATGGCCTTGGCTGGGTGGCTCAGTCGGTGGAGCATTGCCCTGTACACCAAAAGTTTGTGGATTTGATCCCCACTCAGGGCACATACCTAGGTTGTGGGTTCAATCCCTGGCTGGGGGTGTATGGGAGGCAACTGATTGATGTTTCTCTCTCACATCAATGTCTCTCTCTCTCTCTCTCTTCCTTCTCATTTTACAGAAGTTTGTAAAGACAACAAATATCTTTTTGGATGCTCACTTTATTATAAAATTCTTGTAAACCTGTGCAACCTTTTCTCTGTTTATCTAAATGAGAGTTTTATAGAGATAACAGATTTAAAATTTGTTTTACAAAATTTATTTACAGCATGTGTCTTTGGAGGGGAACTATTACAGAATTACTTTGAGCTAATTAATACCTAGTGCACATAAGTATCAGGTAAATGCAATCTCCAGGGCAATTCAAACCTAAACAACATACGCACACATACACGTGCTTATTCAATAATGCATTATGTTTAGATAGGGCTTTATGGTTTCCAAATGTGTGAAAGCTCACTTTTTCCTTGAGGAAGTTAGGAAGGCTGGTATTAATCTGCCCAAGGTCACCTACTAAAAAAATGGAAGAATGAGGCTTTAAATCCCAGCTTTCCCATGGACAGAGCGACTCTCTTTTCATGCTTTTACATTAACACTTGAATATGATGATCCTCTTCTCCAGGGTTCCCAACCTTTGGCATGCTCGTGAACTTGTCCTAACATTCTGCAGACATGCTCCTAGGCCTACCTGTCCATCCAACCATGCACCTCACAGAAAGAAAAAATCTGGCCAATTTAGAATGTAAGAGAAACTGCTTATACCTCCTACTCTTGAAACGATCCTCTTGGCTCTCATAGTTAAAGAGAGCCATCTGATCCAAAGAGTTACGGAGATCAGTTATCTAGAGCAGACTTTAAATCAGACTTGATAACGCAACAAAAGGGATTAATGAGGAATGAGCATAATCTACAGCTCACCATATAGTCAATATAAGCACACAGCACATTATAAGTAATACAGACTGAGTTTCTTGTGCCAGCTTCCAATTTGTCTTCACTAAAACTAATTTAGGAGGGAGAGATGTCCTTCTTCTACTGCAGTTCAAGTCTCCTTTATCTTTTGTATTTTTCCTCTGTAGTCAAGGTTCTGTTGATCTACTTCCTTCTAGGAAAAACATGCTATATTTTCTTTTACTCTCACACATAATACTCTGGTACTAGATGTGTGGGTTTTCCTCCACACCAGCCAAAGCTCTGACACAAGCTAGGTATCCTCCAGTTCAATTCAATTCGGACACCAATTGGAGTTAGCACAGGCCCTGTGGATCAAGGGCTGATTTCCGTAAGAAGGCCTCCCACTTCAGAGGCCAACTGCAAGTAGTAGGTTTCCAGGTTACAACTTCTTGTCCAACTTGGCTACAAGTCAGAGGTTCCCAAGTCAGGTTCAATAATTTGCTAATGTGACTTACAGAAACCCCCCAAAACAGTTTACTTACTAGGGCTGATTTATTATAACGACTGTTTCAAAGGATACAAATGAACAGTCACATAAGGAGATACATTGGGCGAGATCTGGAAGGGTTCTGAATTCAGGAGCTTCTATCCTCTTGGAGCTTGGGGGTTACCCTCCAGGCACTTAGATAAATTTACCAACCTGGAAGCTCTCTGAACCCCATACTTTTGGGATTTTTATGAAGGCTTCGTGGTGTAATTTATCATTAACTTAATCTCCAGCCCCACTCTGCTTCCTGGAGGATGGGGATGGGGCTGAAAGTTCCAAGCTTCCTATCATGGCTTGGTCTTTCTGGTGTCCAGCTCCTATCCTGAAACTCTTTCTCCAGGAGCCCACCAAGAGTTGCCTCATTAGAACAAAAGACAGTTCTAACACCCAGGAAACTCCATGGGATTTAGGAGCTCTGTGTCGGGAGGGAACCGGGTAAAAGACCAAACATTAGGACAAAGGATATTCCTAGTGCTCATATTACTTAGGATATTACAAGAGTTTAAGAGCTCTGTGCCAAGACCTGGGGGCAGAAGCCAATATATTTTTTCTATTATTTTACAGTGTCCTATTGTCCCTTGTAAAAAATTGTTTCATTTTGTCACTGATTGTCCGTCTCTGTTTATAACTGCTCAAAGTGTAGATTTTCAGATGGAGGCTTCATAAAGAACTTGTGATAATTTTGTTGACTATCTGCCATCCTTACTACCTACCTGGGACCCAGCTAGTCTCTGTTTCCTGCCCTGGGCTCCTGGGCTCCCTCTGAGCTCTCAGTCACCTCAGAGCTGCATCCCAAAGTATAATAGGAAGGAGGTTTCTGTAGTCTTCTGGATTTGGGGAGGATTGTCTAGATAGGGCCCAAACTGTAAATGACTTTCTCCAGCATCCAGCCCTAAGCACCTTAGTCTTTCCTCTGCACTCACTACTGGGCCTTTCTTGCTGAAGGGGAAAAAGAGGTCTGTTTACTCCCCGGCCCTGAACCTCATATACATGGCATCCATCTTCTTTCATCCCGTCTGGACCAAAATTGGCCTATGGAGTGGGAAACCCGTGATTCTGTGTCATGATCCCACAAGGAATCTCTCTAGACAGGACTCCATTCACTGGTGGATGTTGCATGTGACAATGCACATTTTGCTCGGTTAGTTGAGGCTGGCAGGGGAGGCAAGTTCTGAGTGGGACTGACAGGAAGCAGGGCAAGTGCGGCTGTGCTCTGCCTGGAGAAGTCCTGCACATTCAGGCCAAAGAGCCTGAGGCAACGCTCAGAGGCAGCAGTCAGAATCAGAGAGAAATTAAAAGTTTGAGAATTGTTTGAAGCACAAATCAAACTGAGGTCATTTAAAATGATCTCATTTTTCTTTTTTATTACCTAATAATTCTAAATCACATCTAACCCTACCATTCTAAAGGTATTACTAAAGTGTAATTTATTTGTTTTGTTTTATTTCTTTATTGGGTTTTTATAAATTAAAAAAAGACCTCCCACACCAGACCACACGATTTGTTATTTGCGGCCAGAAAATTCCCATTAAGAAGAACAATCTTCCATTTAGGATAATAAATTTCTGAAATGGATGATGATGATGGCTGTAAAACATTATGAATGTACTTAATGCCACCGAATTGTATACTTAAATATGATTAAAATGCTAAAAATTTATATGTATGCTTTACAGTGATTTAAAAAAAAAAACATTTAAAGGCAGAAGCCTGAAGCAGGGCAGAGATTCAAACTTTCTTCAAACATCTAGAAGGCTTAGGAGGTGGAGACACACCTTAGTGTAACAGAGTCCGGCCGTTGGAGCCACACCTACCTGAGCTCCCGGGGGTGTTCTGTCCTCACTGGCTGTGTGACCTTGAGCAAGCTACTCAGTCTCCTTGGGTCTCAATTTCTTACAGTTAAGAAAGAGATATTAACCACCAAGTAGGGTTTTTGCTAGAATTAAATAAAGTAATGTGAGTGAAGGATTTCGAATATATCAAATCAGTTCACCTTAATCCCTGGGCTTTTAAAAGCTGCCCATGCTCGGCCTCTGATCTAGCTGGCCACACACCACTGTCCAACGGTCTGAGAAGTGACGACTTCTGTTGCTTAAATTGGCTTCTTTAAAAAAATTTTTCTTCTGTGAGAGACAGAGAGAGGAAGGGGGAGACGGAGAGAGAGAAACATGTATTTGCTCTATAAGCCCTGACTGGGGATCAAAAACGCAACTTTGGCATATGGGGAGGACGCTGTAACCAACTAAGGTACCCAGCCAGGGTGACTCCTGTTGTTTAGAGCAGGCATCTGCACCAAGTATTAGTGCAAAGCTCCTTTCACTATTTAGTGCTTAAGTGTTTTATACTTCTTTTCATTATCCACATTTCATTTATCCTGAAAAAGAACCTTGCTCCTCCTGTCTCTCCATATCTTCTGGCACTTGACAATACAATAGTCTTTTATATTATCGCCATGGTTGTTGGGTTTTCAGATTTCATTATCAAATTCTCTCTTTGCCAGTTTGGTGATAATATCATGGAAGTGAGAAAGGAAGGCAGAGACTGGGTAATCAGCCCTCAGGAGAAGCAGGGTGAATTCCAGAGGCCCTGCCTGGGCATAGCCACAGTGGGTCTCACTCAGAGTAGTTCGGGGTCTCAGTACTTCCGAGTCGCCTATTTCCCCATGTTACCCAGGAATGCAAAGGGTATGTTTGCCTCTCCCATATTGTTCTTTGTGACTTAGAAAAATTCCCAGATTTTTAAAAAATATCTATCCCGGATAACAAGTTACATTTTTCCCACAGAATAGCCAAATTCTCTAAAATCCTACATTCCTTGAGAGTTAACTCACTTCTGTGGAAACCTTTCAGGTTGGTTGGAACAGTAATAACCACTTATCAGATGGCATCTAGAGAGAACAGAGAACTGCCTAGAAGGAAAGTCATAATCCCCTGATTTGTTTAACAGATACTTACTGAGTGCTATTGTGAGGGTTCTGCTTTTCTTAACTCCTGTGATCCTTACACTAACAATATTATCCTCTTTTGATAGATGTGCAAACAAGGCATGGAGAAGTTAAGTCACTGCATTTGGACACACAGGTAGCAGGTGGCAGAGCAGTCAGATGCTGAAGCCCATCCACTCGTTACCACTCAGTGTTACTACCAGCTTATTACTACCCGGTCTCTCTGGGTGCCCAGGCTCTGTGCCCAGCTGGAAACAGCTGGAGAGGCCCCACCTCTAACTACAGAAATGCACTGAATCTCAGCTGCTATGAGAGAGAGACTGCCCCTCACCTCCTGCTCACATGTCCCAGAAGGAAAACATCAGAAAAATAAATGTTTCTCATGCCTAGATAATGGGGTTTTTGACTAAACACCACGCTAAAGAATGATATTCCAGTAAACGGTATGCAAACCAGAATTTTAAATAAGGAGGTAGAATGACTTTATGCCAATTATTCTGTCCCCAAGAATGAAGGAAAGTGGAGAAAAAATATTGTTACTGTTTATTTAATAGTTTCTAGAAAGTAGTATCTGATTACCACTTCCTCTAGTTGTCTTGGAAAGTGGATTCCTGCACAAAGGAGAAAGAGAGAAGGTCATCAAATCCAAATAACTTTAAACCAACTTCCAAAGCAAGCCTAGCAAAAAACTTGCTGCCAGAAGCTAATAGGAGCTCCCAGGAGAGGAGCTCAGGGGGCACCACTGGGCTGCCAGCGTGAGCCAATAGAAATCCAGGACATCCAGTGAAATTTGCATTTCAAATAAACAATGAATAATGTTTTTTTTTATAAGTATGTCCACATTGTTTACCAATTCAAATTTAACTACAAATCCTGTATTTTATCTGGCAACCCTACTCCCAAACACTAAAAATATGTACATAGTAGAGTTTCCTCTAGAAGCATTAACTTTCCTGCCTCTTTATACCTCAAAGAGCTGAACTTCTTTCACTGAAAAGAAAAACTCCTGAAATGTGCAGGAAATGTAAACATGTAAAGTGAATTTCATTATTGCTGTTGTTCTTCCAAAGGAAAGAACCAGTTAAAAGCTGTGTAAAACCACTGGGCTGACAATGAAGAGAAATGGGTTCCAGTCCTATGCCTGGTCCAACCCCCACCCCATGCCCCCACCCCCAGCACGCTCTCACTCAGATCCTGGGAAGCACTGAATTTCTTCCACTCCATAGCTGGGGCCCACTGAGTGGTGGAGGCTAGAGGAAGAGGGGCAGAGTTGGGAAGATGTGGGTATGTTCACAGGACATACCCACAGGTTGGAAATGAACTATATTTAATATTTAAAAACGCACAATTATTTAATCAATGTAATTAGATATTTTTGTGATTATATTCATAATATATGTGCCTTTTGTTTAGTAAAAAATAAAAGTTATACATATCTGTTCCTGAAGAAAGAGCTGGAGGTGAATGGGTGTCAGCCTACCTGTGCCATAGTTCCAAGTGTCTGGTTTTTTTCTGAGTGTCACATTGTTCACACGTGACAGGGCAGAGCTGGAAGGCAGAGCTCTAAGGTCTCTTCTTGTTCTAGAATTCTTTGACCGGACAATTCTTCAATGGGCTTTTGTAGGCTGTGGGAATTTCATAACTCAGAAATGGGAATTAACATCACTACTTACAAGTTTCAGCTGAGAGACAGAATTACTCTAGCTTTACTACTAAATAACCACCATAAAATAAAAAAGACTGAACCTTAGCTGCACGCCCCCTGAAAAAAAATTTCATATTAAATAATAGTGTCATTCATCCTCCTGCACAAGAAAATTTGCCAAAGAAACAATTGTTCAAAGGCATCTGCCTTGAGGCCCTTGATCACCAGCCCTCTTTTAAAAGACAACTAACCCCTTTGAGTAATGAATGACACGAGCCTATCCACAATCTAACCGGGACAGGAGTATGAAACTAATACCGAACCTTCCTCTCCTAGCTGCTTTTGGGGCCATTCCCCCGGTCCAAAAGACGTGCACACAATCCCTGCGATTACTTGCTTACTATTGATACTCACAGTGTTCAAGCCTTCCATCAAAAAAGTACTTAGACCTCCAATTCATATAGGGCAAGTATGGCCTGGAGGTCTTTTACACACATTTATATTTTGTACCTTGATTATTACTTAACTCTAAGTATCAACAGGATCCATCAGTAGATGGCCGAAAGTGGTAGAAACCCTACCCCCCGTCTATTTTGTACTGTGAGTAAGAGAAAACATAGCGACTATTTAAATACAGCCAGGCACAGCCACACACGGCGGAATTGCACACCAAAGTTCTAGTGAATCCAAACTTAAAACTTTCATCCCGAAAGTCCAAACCTTAGAAAGGTGTATTTTAATAGCATTTTAAAAGTTATTGAATTGCAAATGAATGACTTCAAGTTGGAAAAGCTGGATTGCCTTTAAAGTGACATTAACAGTAATGAATATTATTACTATTATTATTATAAAAATGCTTGATCTTAAAGCATCCCATTTCTCTAGTAATTTGAAGTACTTAACAATATGCTATACTCTGCTTGTCCTCATGACAATAAGATTTACGGGTGCTGAAAATCGCTGTAAAAGAACAAAGTGACTTTTGGATTATTCTAGCTCTTTATCAGAGCTCAAAACGAAGGGGAAGTACTTCTTTTTCTATTACCCCTTTCAATCAATATGGATAATTAACCAGGATAAATTAGTTCCCAAAGTTGATATAGGGCAGCTCTCTATCCAGTTTAAATTCACTCGATAATTGCCAATATTCCCACTTTTGTTTTTCCAACTCTATCCATGTTCAACATCTGGCTTGGGATAAAAACATAGGTAGAAAGAGAAAGAAGCTAAGCTCTCTCCTTTGGATCTCTGGAGATCATTCTTTGTCTTTTTTCATCTGTGGGGCCAGGCTTATGTCTGACCATCCCGAGGGGTCCTGTGATCACTGCAGAGTCCTGGCCCTACCCGTGTGCTGAGGAGCACTTCTGAGTGCACTGACCAACCCCTTCCAGCGGAGGTGCTAGACTACTGCAGAGGGCTGCCTGCTGTGCCAGCTGCCCGAGTCTTCTATAACCGCTAAGGCTAAGGCAGGGTGTGGGGAGTAGACAAATTATGGGTACAAAAGAGTTACTGAGACCACTCCAAAAGGTGTTCTAGAATGACGAGTTTTGGTCATGGATTCTCTGTGTGCAGTGCCCAGAGTTCAGCCTTTTGCCTCCCAGGCCAGACATAGCTGGAAAATGATTATCCTTTGGTTCACTCAATGCAACCACCTTTCAATACCTCTCCTTCATCCTGACTCACCCTCCGTGAAGTCAACTTTGCAGTCTGGAACTCTTCCATGAGTTAGTCCTTAGCTTTTCCCTCCCTTCCTCCTTCATCCCCTCCCTCTTCCCTCCCTCGTTTTCCTTTCTGAACTTCTTTGGTTCCGTAGTTTTAATAACATATTTCACCCAATATATCCAAAGCAGTATCATCTCGATATGTAATCAACATAAAACATGCATTTTACATCCTTTTTTTCACATTATGTTTTTGAAATCCTGTGTATATCTTATCCCACTAACACACCTCCGTTTGGACCTGCCACATCGTAACTATCCAATAACCCTCTGTGGTTTTGTCTGCCGTGTGGGACAGTGCACACGAGACTCATTTGGATACCCCAGTGTGACTGTGGCAGAGATTGATAATTACCTCCTAACATTCATTTTCCCTTTTTCATTTAATAACAGAACCCCCATTTTTAGGTTCTATTTCTCAGCCTCTTCTGCAGTTCAGCATGGCCATGTAGCCAAGTTCAGACCAACAAGACGTGACAGTGTCCAGAGTCACCAAGATGCTCCTTACGGGGAAGAGGCATGCATTTTTTTGTTGACTCTACTCATTTTAACATCTGGCTTGGGATTTTAAAAAATCTTTAAAAAGTGAGAGTGAGCTCAGTTCTCTTCCTGGAGGTCTGTAAAAGAGAAGAGCGTTCTTGGCCTTCTTTCATCTGTTGGAATGAGCTTTGGAATGCAATCATGGAGCTTTTGTAGCCCTGGGCTGCAGGGCTCTGGACTCCTATGTGAGAGGGAAATAAACTTCTGCCTTATTTAAGTTATTGAAATTTTGAGCTTTTTCTGAGTCCCATCTTAACTAATGCACTTCTGTAAGATTTGTTTTATTTACAATAGAATCAGTCACAGCAAACTGTGGGAAACCTTGGGAAATCCTTCCTCTCTATGTTCTCCCCAGTGCTGTATCTTACTATGGTCTGTCCTCCAGAGATGTTCTAGGCATCTACATGCACAAAGACCCTTTTGACTCTGAATAACCCTAAGAAGGGGGCTGGTTACCAAGCTCATTGAGAGAGAAACAGGCTTACCAAGTCTCCGTTACCCGAAACTGTCCACTGCCACATGCTCCAGCGTGTGAGAAAATGTCAGTTACGTGGACTAGAGGTTCAGACTATATTTCACTTTAACATTTAAAGCCACTATTAAAATGCTATTGTCCTGGTTCACAAGGGCCAAGTGGAACATCATGATTCACAGAGCTGTCCGCTGTCTCATTCACAATGGCAAGTAGTCCCTCAATCTTTTAGAACATGTATCTTTGAAAGGAAAAGAGCTCCAAAAGCAATTCAGACCAAATAAAAAGGAAGATGAGGTACAGCGAGCAGAGCCGTGTGAAAAGGGGTGTAGGACAACCCCTGGCTAACCTGGACAGTGTGCTTTTGCAGCCAGAAACCCTTGGCTTGTTGAAGGGATTGCTCCCAAACTTCACTTCCCACAGGACCAGTGGCTTCTTTTCCTGGCAAGGGGCTAATACCAGGACACAGCAGACAATGGCTGGCAGGTTGTAATCATCAAGAGACTCACTTTACACAGCTGAAGAAAAGACTAAAATTTAAAAAATACATTTCCTCAGTCACTTTGGGAAGTGTCTGGCGGTTCTTTGTTGTTTTGGGTTTTTTTTATAAACTAAGCATACACTTACCCTATGATCCAGCAATTCCACTTCTAGGTATTTGCCCAAGAGAATTGAAAGCACATGTCCACACAAAGGCTTGCACGAGAATGCAGCAGCTGTATTTATAATAACCCCAAACTGAAAACAGCTGAAGTGTCCATCAGCGTGGTACAGGCTAAAAACTGCAATTCTGGTAGGCAGTAAAAAGCAATGAATTTCTGATATACTCAGCAATATAGATGAAACTCAGAACAATTATGTGAAGTCTTCCACAAGAGTTCATGCTGTATGATTCCATTTACATGACATTTTAGAAGAGGCAAAACTAATATATTGTGGAAAATATTAGAACAGTGGCTATCTATGGGATTTTGGACAAGAATTGGTTGGGAAAGGGCAGGAGATACAGTTAATATCTAGAGTGGGGGTTGGATAACACATGTTTATGCAGTTGCTAAAACTTTTTGAATGGTGCTCTTAAAATTTGTGTAATTTATTAACTTTGTATTGTGGTAAAATGTATATAACATAAAATTTACCATTTTAACCATTTTAAAATATGTAATTTAGTGGCGTTAAGTAAATCCACATTTTTGTGCCATCATCACCACTATCATCTTCAGAGTCTTTTTATCATCCCAAATTGAAACTCTACCCCCACTGACAATAATTCCCCAGTATCCTCTCCCCACGGCCCCTAGTAACTACTATTCTACTTCCTCTGTCTATGAATTTGATAATTGTAGGTCCCTCATATAAGTGAAACCTTACAATATTTGTACTTTTGAGTCTGGTTATTTCACTTATCATGTTTTCAAGGTTCATCTATATGTACTATGTATCACAATTTTATTTCCTTCTAAGGCTGAATAAACATCATATTTTGTATATTGATCCATTGGGGGATATTTTGGTTGTTTCCACTGTTTGGCTGTTGGGGAAAATGATGCTATGAATATTGGTGTACAAATACCTGTTTAAGTCCCTGCTTTCAATTTTGAGGGTATATATCTAGAAGTGAAATTGCTGGATCATATGGTACTTCCATGTTTAATACTTGAGAAATTGTCATATCATTTCCCACATCAGCTATACCATTTTACATTCCCACTGGCAACAAACAAGTGTTACAATTTCTCCACATTGCCAACTCTTGTTATTTTGTTTTGTTTTTATAGTAGTCATTCTTTTTTTAATTTTTATTTTTTAAATATATTTGTTGATTGTGCTATTACAGCTTTCCAATTTCCCCCTTTTATTCCCCTCCACTCTATACCCCTCCTCCCACCCACATTTCTTGCCCCTTTAGTTTATGTCCATGGGTCGTACATATAAGTTCTTTGGCTTCTCCATTTCCTATACTATTCTTAACCTCCCCCTGTCTCTTTTGTACCTACAATTTATGCTTCTTATTCCCTATACCTTTTCCCTCATTCTCCCCCCTCCACCTCCCCACTGATAACCCTCCTTATGATCTCTCTTTCTGTGAATCTGTTCCTGTTCTAGTTGTTCGCTGAGTTTTTGTTTTTTTTGGATTCGGTCATTGATAGTTGTGAGTTTGTTGTCACTTTACTGTTCATAGGTTTTGATCTTCTTTTTCTTAGACAAGTCCCTTTAACATTTCATATAATAACTCCTGTTGGTGATGATGAACTCCTTTATCTTGACCTTATCTGGGAAGCACTTTATCTGCCCTCCCATTCTAAGTGATAGCTTTGCTGGATAGAGTCATCTTGGATGGAGGTCCTTGCCTTTCATGACTTGGAATACTTCTTTCCAGCCCCTTCTTGCCTGAAAGGTTTCTTTTGAGAAATCAGCTGATAGTCTTATGGGAACTCCTTTGTCAGTAAATGTCTCCTTTTCTCTTGTTGCTTTTAAGATTCTGTCCTTATCTTTCATCCTGGGTAATGTAATTATGCTGTGCCTTGGTGTGTGTTTTCTTGGGTACACCTTCTTTGAGACTCTCTGAGCTTCCTGGACTTCCTGGAAGTCTATTTCTTTTGCCAGATTAGGAAAGTTCTCCTTCATTATGCTTTCAAATAAGTTTTCAATTACTCTTCCTCTTCTCCTTATGGCACCCCTATGAGTCGGATGTTGGAACGTTTTAAGTTGTCCTGGAGGTTCCTAAGCCTCTCCTCATTTTTTTGAATTCTTGTTTCTTCAGTCTGTTCTGGTTGAATCTTTATTTCTTCCTCCTGGTCCAAGCTGTTGATGTGAGTCCCAGTTTCCTTCCCTTCACTGTTGGTTCCCTGTGCATTTTCCTTTATTTCACTTTGCACAGCCTTCACTCTTTCCTCCATTTTGCGACCATACTCAACCATATCTGTGAGCATCCTGATTACCAGTGTTTTGAACTCTGCATCTGATAGGTTGGCTATCTCTTCATCGCTTAGTTGTATGTTTCTGGAGCTTTGATCTGTTTTTTCACTTGGGCCATTTTTTATTTTTTGTCTCAGTGCACCTGTTACATAGTAAGGGGCATGGCCTTAGGTATTTGTCAGGGCGGGGCAACCCATGTCACTATGTTGTGGCACTGTATGTGGGGGAGGGGTCCAAGAGGGAACAATGCCATTTGCTCAGATCTTGGCTGGCTTTCAGTCACTTCTTCCACTACCCACAAGCAGATTGTTCCCTTTTTGATGCTGATTCCCAGGTGGGTGGGTTTGTGTACATTCTTGGACCCTGTGGGTCTCGCCAATGAATGCTCCTGTGAGGCTGAGAGTTTCTCCCATTCCTGCAACCCCCACAGGATTTTCAGTCAGAGGTTTTGATGCTTTATTTCCCCATGCTGGAACCCTGGGTTGTGAGGTGTCTGTTGCTCCCCAGTTGTTCCTCCTGGTTTATCCACATGCAAATGTGGGACCACCCACTCCACCAGCTGCCACCTCACCCAGTCCTCCAGCCACTGCCTTGCCATGAGTCCTCTCCACCCCAACTGCCCATCTTCACCCCTCCTACTTGTCTGGATGAATGTTTCTCCTTTAACTCCTTGGTTGCTGGACTTCCATACAGTTTGATTTTCTGGCAGTTCTGGTTGTTTTTTGTTTTTAAATTTGTTGTTGTCCTTCTTTTGGTTGTGCGAGGAGGCACAGTGTGTCTTCCTATGCCTCCATTTTGGCCAGACTATAGTAGTCACTCTAATAGATGTGAAGTGGTACCTCATTGTGGTTTTGATTTGCATTCTACTAATGGTTAGTGATGGTAAGCATCTTTTTTGAGCTTATTGGCCATTTGTATATCTTTTCTTGAGAAGTGTCTATTCCTGTCATTTTTTCAGTGTTTAATTATATTGTTCTTTTTTTGTTGAATTTTAGAAATTCTATGTACATTCTGGATATTAATCCCTTATCAGGTATAGCTTGCAAATATATTCATCAATTATGTGAGTTGCCTTTTTACTCACTTGGTAATGCTCATTTATTCACAGAAGTTTTTATTTTGATTAAGTCCAATTTTTCTATTTTTTCTTTTGTTGCCTGAACTTTTGGTGTCATATCAAAGAACTCATTGCCAAATCCAATGTTATGATTCTTTCCCTCTAGGTTTTTTTCTAAGCATTTTATATATAGTCTTAGTTCTTAAATTGAGATCTTTTGTCCATATTGGGTTACTTTTTGCATCTGCTGTCAAATAATGGTCCAACTTTATTCTTTTGTGTGTTGATAGCCAGTTTGTGCAGCCCCAGTTGTTGAAAGTTTGTCCTTTGACCATATATTCAAAGGGTCTCTCTGGATGCTGTTTTATGCTGTTGGTCCAAATGTCTATCTTTTAGGCCAATGCTATACTGTTGATTAGTGTAGCTTTGTAGTAACTTTTGAAATCAGAAATTGTGAGTCCTCTAAGTTTGTCTTTCTTTTTCAAGATTGTTTTGGCTATTCAGGGTCTCTTGCAATTCCATATTACTTTCAGAATGGATTTTTTTTTTTTATTTCTGCAAGGAGCACCATTGAGATTTTGATAGAGATTTTATTGAATCTGTAGATTGCTTTGGGTAGTATTTTCATCTTAACAATATTACATTTTCTAATCCATGAACATGGGATGTCTTCCATTTATGTGTTTCTTCTTTAATTTCTTTCAACAATGTTTTGTAGTTTTCAGAGTACACATCTTTTGCCTCCTTGATTAGGTTTATTCCTAAGTATTTTATTGTTTTCAATGATATTGTGAATGGAATTGTTTCTTTAATTACTTTTTTAGGTTTTAGATTGTCAGTATACAGAGCTACAACTGGTTTCTGTGTGCTAATTTCATGTCCTGCAACTTTGCTGAGTTTATTTATTAGTTCTAAATGTATTTTTTGTGGAATCTTTAGGAATTTCTACATATAAGAGCATGTTACTGCAGATATAATTTTACTTCTTCTTTTCCAATTTGAATGCTTTTTATTTCTCTCCTTCTTTCTTCTTCTCCTTTTTCTTTTCCTCCTCCTCCTTCTTTTTCTTCTTCTTTTTTTCTTCTTTCTCCTTCTCCTTCTTCTTCTTTTAAATCTAATTGCTCTGGCTAGGACTTCAAGTACTATGTTGAATAGAAGTGGCATAAAAATCCTTACCGTATTCTTGACTTTAGGGGATTCATTAAAAGTTTACATTAACAAAAGAACAAAAACATATTTTGAACTCTACTTAGTTATATATGTGCTAAAGTAGTTAGAGATGAAATTACTGGTGCTTGAAAGTTACTTTAAAATGAATCAAAACATAAAATGAACTGATAGATGAGTAGGTAGTATATGTGACAAAGCAAATACAGTAAAATGTCAAGTGTAGAATTCCAGTCTGTGGGTACATGGGTGTTCATTGTGCAAGTCTTTCTACTTTTCTCTAGTTTTGAAATTTTTCATAGTAAAATTTTAGAGATTATGGGGAACCGTTCCAAGCGTGGGAAATGTGGCCCAGCCCCTACTCGGAAAAGCCAGTGGGGAGCGAGGTTTGAGGGGCAGGACCCACGCCCCCACATGGGTTCTCCCCTGGGGAATCAAGTCTGTATTGTTCCTAGGCCGCTATGAGGCTTGCTCTTGCTAAAACTCCCTCATTCTGAATTGAGGCCCCAAATGTTTACTGCATATCTTTAAAGTAACTTCCTAAAATCTATGCTAAACCTTCCAAGGATGAGTGTAACCAACTTAACCACTTTTCCCTTTACATTTGCAAATATCCTTCTTCTTTTATGTAATTAGCAACCCCGGCTCCTTTGTTTTGTGTAAGCACCTAAAGCGAAGTGTGCATAGTAAATGAGGACCATCCTCAATGTAATATGCCTAGAAAAGCAATAAAAGCCTGTCAAGGCAAGGGTCAGGATGCTCTGCTCTTGAGAGAGTGGCCATCCCTTTTCCTCCACAGGACTCGGTAGTCCGTGTGTATTTGTCTATTGCTGCCACAACACAGGGTCCTGCGGACAGGATCTGTGTCAAGAGATAAGTTTTCCCCACATTTTACTGTGAAATATTTACCTCTAAAATGTATTAAAAAGTCAAGATGGTACTTTGACACCACTTATTTGTGAAACCAACCCTGGAGCTTCCTACCTACAACTTCAAGTTATATGAAGTAACTGAATTCCTTTAATTAAAGTTATTGATAGTGAATATTTACAAACTAAAAAGACTCTAAAAGATACAACTTAAAAAATATATATATATAGTGGCTAAGTACATCTTAGTTTCTTAGATTAGAAGGAGCCAGTTCCCATCTAATTCAAAAGTTTTTTTCCAGAACTTCTAAGATAGGTAGTGCTTGAACCAGCTGCTTTAACTTCAGGAATAGAGAGGTCATTATTTTGTGGGCATTTACTGACCTCCTCTAATTGTTACAGAGCTCTTCTAATATGTTAAGGCAAAATATACCGCTTTACTACTTTTACTCTTGGGTTCCTGGGAACAATCCACAATGAACTACTGCTTCTCCATATTCCAAATATCTGACAGTGCCTGACAAATATCTGAAAATGGCTCATACATATTCCCTTTGTGCCATTTCTAAGGACTTAAAATGCTTAGTTTATTTAACTATTTCTTATAGGCCATTGCTTTTAAATATTTTGATATCCTGGTCACCCTCTAGTTCACAGCAGTTTTTTTTTTTTTAAATCTTCACCTAAAGATATGTTCATTGATTTTTAGAGAGAGAAGAGTGGGGGGGGGATGGAGAGAGGGAGGAGAAGAGAGAGAAACATCAATTGGTTGTCTCCCATACGCACCCCAACCAGGGATCGGGGATCAGAGACCTAACACAACCTAGGCACGTGCCGTGACTGGAATCGAATCCACAGCCTTTTGGTGCATTACTGGAATAATGCTCCAATCAGCTGAGCCACTCAGCTAGACCTACACCAGTTTTTTCCTTTTAAATAATCTCTTGAATGAACACAAGAACCCAGCTAAGTCTAACTAGGACATGGTGAACTAAGATTACTTAGCTCAATTTAGGAATGCCATCAAATATCTAAATTGTACTTTAAGGGTCTACAACATGGCCAGTGCTTTTTCTCGCGTATGCATGAAAATAGATATCTTTTAAACCTAAATGAAATTTTTCTTGTTAAAATTCATCTTATGGTCTTAATTCATGTTCTAGCCTTTAAATCTTTGTTACTCTTCCTCTGTTATCCATCATATGAACCCTCCCTCCCAGGTTTTTCATACCAGTTTATTAAATAAGCATGTCTAATAGCTTTTCATCAAAATAAACATTAAAATATAAAACTGGAGGCCTAAGATAAACCATTGGATACTCTCTCCAGTTCGACACTAATCAATTACTACTCTTTGGGTGCTGTTGATCAATCAGCTGAAATAATATCAAGCAGAGGTCCCCAACCTCTGGGCCGCAGACCAGTACTGGTCTGGGCCTGTTAGGAACAGGGCCACACAGCAGGAGGTGAGCTTGAATGTAATGCTGTTGAATCATCCTGAAACCATCCCCCCTCCCCCTGGGCCCATGGAACAATTGTCTTCCACAAAACTGGTCCCTGGTGCCAAAAAGGTCGGGGACCACTCACGTAGAGGATTATTAGCTGAGCACTATTAATACAGAAAAATAAAGCCCACTTAAAACTATTTAATGCAGAGAATGTATTAAATATTGAAAATTATGTTTTGGAATTAACCTTAAAAAATAAAACCAAAAATTTTGCAAATGAATTCATTTTACCTCAAAGTTAACAAAATTTCAGTTATGATGTATCACTTTGGAGAATGAAAAAAGAACAGATCGAGCTCCATTGTGTTTAGGAAGGGGGATTTTCTGACAAACTGTGTGACATGTCTTTGTTTAACTTTTGACATTCAGATCACAATCATAAAGACTGTCATTTCTGCAAAAGCATTAGAAAGCTTTATTAATTTTCCCAAGGTTCTTACCTTTCCTTTTATATTAAAAAATTTCACTGTTCTGGTATTTTGACATCTTCATCAATTTTTCTCTTCCCCAATTAACAAGTCTGACTCTTCCAGATCTTCCTTCAATTTTTATTTTGGGTCTCATTCAAGCCATTGTCCAAAGCCTTCTTAAAATCCTGTATTTTTGCAAAATTTATAATTTCAACTTTGCAATTGATTTGCAAGATAGCTATTAAAATGGGCTCTGGATCCAGCTCATCTAGGCTGAAACCCTACTCTGTCACTCACTTCACCTGGGATGTCAAGTCCCTCGTGTGTGAGATGGGTTAATGATAATATTGACCATATGGGATTTTAACAAGTATTAAATGGGTTCAAATGGGTAAAGCACATAAAACGGTACCTAGTACATAATAAACATTCAATAATATAGTGCTTATTTTCATTATTGTATTGTACGAGAAAATGAGCAAGCGATGAACAAAGACATTGACCCCTTAGGCTGGGCCAGACGCTGGCATTAAGTAGCGTTATGGGCTGGACTGTGTCCTCCAGAGTTCATATGTTGGAGTTCTAGCCCCCTATACCACAGAATGTGACTGTGTTTGGTGACAGGCCCTAGTCCAGAATGACTGGTGTCTTTATAAGAAGAGGAAATTAGGATACGGACACACACAGAAGAAAGACCACATAAAGATGGGAGAACATAGACATCATCTGTAATCCAAGGATAGAGGCCTCAGAAGAAACAAACCCCATTAACATCTTGGTCTCAGCGTTCCCAGTCTTTAAAATTATGAAAAAAAAATTTTGGTTGTTGAAGCCACCCGGTCTGTGGTAGTTTGATATGGCAGACCTAACAAACTAATGCAAGTGAGGAGGGATAATTGAGCATGACTATCTTACTTCAACAAGTGAGTATTTTATAAGTTCATTAGCAAGTATTTCTATTATGATCATTTTATTCCCCTTGCACCCTTGTAGCTGAGGTTTTGTGTGGTAAATACTGGAATACGGAGGGCCCTAGTGTCACTAGACTTGTTTTTCTATCTGCAAGGATACCACAAGAGGCTTCTAGCAAAAGTTTTGCCAAAATAAGTCATTTCTGACTACAATATGTCCCTGCTCCTCCAGTCAAGTGTACAAAATGGAAATGACTTTGGTGGGGGTGACCTCGGATTTCAGGGAACTCAGGAGAGTGCCTCGCAGTCACCACTTTTTAAGATAAATACACACAAAGCCCCTTCCACCCGCCATTCTGGTGTTCTGCTGAAGCTCAGCGTTAAACTTCACTAGTGCACAGATCCGTAAGTCAGCTTTCCCGTTGGGCTGGAAAATCTGGAACTCGTTTGCCCATCTCTGGTCTTTTGCCATCTCATCATCTCGCTGTTCCCTGATTCCTCCGGTTCAGAGAGTCCTCTGATCACACCTGCAAGTTCGCTCAGGACTCCAGGGGGGCATTTATCTAAGCTAACAGCCTTGCTCTCAGTTTAAGCAGCTACAACATTCTCTTTGCATCTGTCTTGGGTTGAAGGTCATTCCGCTTAAGAAAGAAGACAAAATTTTTCTCATCTGTGCTGTTTTATTATATTCCTTGCATTTTTTTCATATACATTTATCATCTTTCTTTTTGTCTTTCCTGGTTTTGTCAGTCCAAAATTGTGTTCACTGTCACAAATATCCTTTATACTGCAAAACCTCATTAAGTAAATATCAGTTTAATTTAAGATATACTATTCAGAGAGGCAATGACTCCCCTGATGACTATTAAATCCATTAACATAATATAATAATTTGTATTATTATAAATACACTCAGGAATTCTAAACATAGTTCTATTTTTTCCCTACTTCTTTAAGGCTTGAACTAATCTTGAGTCTTTGTCATGTATTACAAACAATATACAGTCATCCTCATCAGCTTCAGAACTTGTCAAACCCTGTACTTGTTGCATTTTGATGAGATAAAAATGTTTCAGCACTCGGCGCTTGCTGGGGACTCCTCACACTTGGTAGAACTTGTATGAGTCACAACACCGCCCCAAAAGGGGAAATGCTCCATCACTTGTCACTCGCTCGGTACTTGTTGATTTCAGCACACGTCGTGAATTCTGGAATGAACTAACAATGAGTGCCGAGGTACCCTCTATTTAAAAGTGTGAGTATCGAAAGTAATGAATATCATGTGCAAAATCGTACCATGTTGTTCTCCATTAAGCGATGCCAGCTTAGGAAGGTACATGCTTCTTTCCCTCCGTGTTCCTGTACAGTGAACACGTTTGCCTGCTGGTACCTAGACCCCTTTCAGGGGCTCATCTGTCAGACCCCCTAGACACCAGAGAAGGTTTGCAAAACCATACACATTGGTCCCTTCCAAGACTGAATCAAATGAAAATGGGCACTGTCCAACAGAGCCCCAATTCCTCGGGGGTTATAGTCCTGCCACCTGGCACTGATGCCACCATGGGCTCCTTCAGAAGAGGCCTCTGCTACATCCAAAGCTGGTCAACACTTGCTCTAATGTTTCCATTGAAGGGCCTGGCAAGAGCTTCTTTAAGGGTTCTGCGGAAATGACCCAAGAAACTCAGCTCCCCCAAGATGGAAGCAGTTGCTGCGTGCTCCTCAGTGAATTTTCACATTTGCCTGGGGCCTCAGGCCATCGCAGGGAAGACGGAGTGAGGAGAGGGCTAGTGGGAGAGAGCACCCCCTTATCCCCGCTTCAACCTCAGACGATTAATTGCTTTTTTTCTATATTTAGCTTCCTTAAGATTTTGTTTCAATAAAGCTTTCAAGGTAGTTTATAGTAATTAGTATTTCTGGAGGCTCTTCACATCTGCTCCCCACTTACAATTGCCAGGTTTAGCAAATAAAATATGTACATGATACCCAATTAATTTTGAATTTCAGATAAGCAACAAAGGAAAGTTTGGTATAGGTATATTCCTCATATTGCATGAAACATACTGAAGAATGATGAGTTGTTTTCTGAAATTCAAATCTAACTGTGCCTTGTACGTTATCTGGCACTTCTATCCTACTCCCAATGACCAACAGCCCTTTCTCCCACTCAAGAGACTGAAAAAAGTGGTAGATTGATCACCTCAAAGAGGTCATTTGATTCATTAAAATAATATGCATGATAAAAAATTTTAAACAACCATAAAATATTTGGAGAGTAAAAAAAAAAAAAGAGAGAGACATAACAATGAGGTGATCACAGAATGGAGGGCGGGGTCCAAGCCTTTTCACAACCTCTCTGACCCTCAGCTGCTGCACCCGCAAAATATAAGTCATAGTATAGACCCTGTCGTCCTGGATTAACTGCAAGGGAAAGCATGGTTTGGGCAAAGCTTTTGTAAATTTAAAATACCATAGAAATGTAAGCAATTGTATTAATTAGGTGCATGAAGCAAAAGGTAGCATAACAACACTAATGTAACACCCGTAAAGAGCTGGCTTTTTTTGCTTGTAGTGCTCAGAAGACTTGAACTGAAAATCGCCGTCTCACACACAGATATCATGGCTAATCCCTATGGAAGAGACAATGTTGCTGCTTTCCACAGAGCACTAAGGTTGCTCTGAATGTTCATGGAGTTTGGCACCAGAAAAGTGTTTTATGGAGGATACATATCTAGTGTATATTGTAAGATGCTTCCCAAGGTGGCTCCTGAGCCATTTTGCCTGAGCCACGCAAACATGACCAAGTCTGAGGCACAGTTAATAACAATGCACAGATTTCAATTTCCTGGTTTTGATAATACCCTATGGTTACGTAAGATGTTATCACTGGGGGAAGCTGGAGGAAGAATACACAGAAATTCACTGCACTACTTCTGCAACTTCTTGTGAATCTAAAGTGAATTCAAAACAAAAAGTTAAAACATAAGAGTAGCCCAGGCCCAGTGGCTCAGTTGTTTGGAGCATGGTTGGGGGCGTACGGAAGATAACTGATTGTTTCTCTCTCACATCGATGTTTCTCTCCCTCTCTCTCTCTCTCTTTCTAAAATCATTGAACATATCCTCAGGCGAGGATTTAAAAAAAAGAAAAAGAATATCCAGATCCAATCAATGGCCCAAATTAAAGGGAATGGAACCAAATTACATCTGGAGCACAAAGGGACAATAATCCCTGTAAGAACACTGTATTGCGCTACAATAAGCAAAGGCTGTATCAACATCCTTCCAAGCTGCTCTGTTTCTGCCAGGAAGGAATGGTCTTTCGCAGGATCTATTCTTCCTGAACCATTTGCTCTACATCTCCCCTCAAACGGTTATCAGACAGGAGCGGGCCCGGAGCAGTTCTGCCTCAGGCCCATCTGTGGTGTGTAGGTTCTTGACTTCATGTAGGAAAGATTTCACAACACGAGTCCAGATGATTTTGAGAGTCTGTTTATTAAAGTTGGGGATGATGAAACAAAAGGACTTAGGTAGAAGAAGCAAAAGGAGAGAACTTACCAGGTGCTTCGGCTCTCTAGAAATGTTAAAGAAGTGAACTTAGGAGAGGCTGATGTTAGCTCACTGGAACGTCAGAGAAAGAGGGGGCCTTGGAGACAGGATCAGGGGGTAAGGCCAGGTCGAGCTGCCGCTGCAGGACCCTTAGAGCTTTTAGGAAGGAGTAAAGTGTTCATGCCTGAGAAGGGGTATGGGCATGCTGTAGACTCAGTCTAGGGTCTAGAGTGTCCCTGCCCTCGGTCTTTGTCATAAGGGTTTTTTCCCCACTAAGGGCGATAATCTTGGGGGAGGGCCAAGTTTAGTAGAATATTCACTAGCTTTCCAGGGGTGCTTTTAATATGCTGATACATCAAAATGAGTGCATAAGGGAGTTTGGGATTATTCTTTGATCTGCTTTACTGTTTTACTTTTATCTTGGGTCTGTCTGCCCCTAATAGGGTTTCTGTTGTTTGTTTCTCTGACTTCATCTGTCCTTGGGTTAGCTGGCGCAAATGGCACTAATCAGGTCTCTGTTCTCTATTCCCCAGACCAAGGTGATTTAAGCTGTACTTTCTCGGTTAGCAAGGAGAGGTATAAACCATTTGCTCTCAGGTGTCCTTGGTTGCAGAAGATAAGGTCTTACAATTCACTAGCTGGCTATAAAGTTGTTAAAATTGTTTCTTGTCTCACTTACCCTATTCTATTAGCCTGGGACTTTTCCTAGCTTTTACTATCCTGTCACAAAACCATTATTTTATTTCTGCCATTAAGAAAAATTACCAGGTATACTCACTCACCTTAAAGAAAGAAAAGAATATAATAATTCTGCTTACTTTTGGATAACAGACTAGGAAATCAGACATCCCTAGGTAGCCGGTATAAATTCCAACTTGGTTTTATTTAGGACATGCCAAGACTCCTCGTGCCACTGGCACTGTGGGTACGGGATTTCCTACGCGCTAAGTCACTAATGCAAGATGCATTAGCCCTGTGCTTTAGAAGTTCCAGATTTCTTGGCACCAAACCGTTATGAATAATCCTCTACAAAGCTCGTGACTGTTGGAGGCCTTTCGGACTGTTTTGTAGCCCTCACCCCTCCTGCCCTTTGATCTTGTCAGGGAGAGTACAAGATATCAAGTTGTTTATACCCTAGATTACCTGCACTGCTTCTCCAACTTTAGTGTGTGCTTCCATCATCTGGAAAAATACAGATTCTCAGGACACGGTCCCTGCAATTCTGCCTCCGTGGATCTGGGCTGGGCCAAGTCAACAATACTAACTACAGATCACACTACGAAAATCACTGGCAGAGGTTAGTTGCTTATAAACAAGAAAGAAGATGGCTTATTATTATACATAATATTTCATTTAAAATTATATGAAAATCAAAGGTTTTGACATGAACATTGAATCATTAAGAAATGAAGATGTGATCATGGGTCATCAGCTACCTTTTAGACTCAATATTCCCTTTAGTAATCACTTAAGAATAAAAACTTACAGTTGGCCGGTTATTTTCCCTTGCGAGCTATGGCATTGATGTTGTTACTTCAGTCAGCCTGACTGAGACAAAATGAAATAGGATTCTTTAGTGTTTCTTCCTCAGCTGTAAGCAGATGCGTCTAAAGTGCAAAGACTTCATTTGCGTTGGGTGAACACACAATACAATATACAGGTGATGTATAATAGAATTGTATACCTGAAATCTATACAATTTTATTAACCATCATCACAATAAATTCAATTAAAAAGTTAAAAAAATAAAGTGCAAAGATTGTCTTCTTTTTAAAAGTATCAACAAGGAGAAGAGCACAAACACGTGAACATACAGACTTGCTTATTTTATAAGGGTCGTGATTGTTTAGGAAAGTTCAAGGAGCAAATTGCGTTTTAAAGCTGGGCAGTCTTCATCTTTCCTATTTCATTTCCTTCCTAAACAGCACTCCTCTTAACATCTCATTTATCTTCCAACTTTGCCATTTATCAGTTTTTCAAGCACAAGATTTTATCCTCAGCAGGACTGTGATTTCTGGGCAAAGCAAAATCATACTACTCTCCCACATGCTTTACATACAGTAACTGTTTAGTAAATATTTGTTGTTTGAGCCGTGGCTGGTGGCTTAGTTGGTTGGAGCATCCTCCCATACACCAAAAGTTTGTGGGTTTGATCCCAGGCCAGGGGCCAGGTCACAGACCTTGTTGTAGGACTAATCCCCAGTTGGGGCGTGTACAGGAGGTAACTGATTAATGTTTCTCTCTTACACTGATGTTTCTCCCTCTCTTTCTCTCTTCCTTCTTCTCACTCGAAAATCAATAAACATATCCTTGGGTGAGGATTTAAAATACATGTATATTTGTTGTTTGAATCCATGAACAAATAAATGTAAATAAGACACCAGTCAAACCACCTTCACCAAATAAAATGGCTCCAAAGGGAAAGAAATGTATATATTAAAAAGATCATTATCTTGCCTTGGCTGGTGTGGCTCTGTGGATTGAGCGCTGGCCTGTGAACCAAAGGGTCACAAATTCAATTCCCAGTCAGGGCACATGCCTGAGTTGTGGGTAAGGTCCCCAGTACGTGCAACCACACATTGATGTTTTTCTCCCTCTCTCCTTCTCATCTCCTCCACCTAAAAATAAAAATAAAAATAAAATCTTTTAAAAAAAAGATCATGGAATTCAGAGTCAGCAGAACTAGTCTCTGCTTCCTTGATTTGTAATCTGCAAATCAGTGTGATCCAATAGCTATATATAGTACAAGTTACTAATGCAAGCTACCTATGCAATTTTAAAAATTTTAGTAGCTCTATTTGTAAAAGAAAAAATAAACAGGTAAAATTAACTTTAATAACAAATTTTATTTAATACAATGTGTCTAAAATGCTATTTCATCATACAATCTGTATAAACTATTAACAAGATACTCTGCATTCTTTTTTTCCATATCATCTTTTAATCTGATGTGTTTTACACTTATAACACATCTCAGTTTAGGCCAGCCACATTTCAAGTGCTCAAGAGCCGCATGTGGCCTGTGTCAGTTGTGAAGAAGACAACCCCAGAGATGTGCTGGTTATAAACAAGTCTTAATTTCCTTATTGGGAAAACTGAGGGAACAGTGCCTCCCTCATAGGGTGTCTGTGAGAATTCACTGAACCAGTGGGGTGTGATGACGTGGTTTGTAACACAGGGCTCATTTCTTGCTTATGCAACAATGTTGTGTAACAATGTTGTATACAACACTGAGCAGGGTAGGGATTCTTAAGTTTCTACTGTGTCCTTTTACATTTTGTGGGGCAAAGTAAGTCATACAGCCACACCTAATCTTCAATGGGAATGAAGAATTACACTCCTGCTAAGCACTGAAAGGTGGAGGGCAAGACATATTTGATAAAGATCATGAAGAACTAAATCAGAAGGTATTTCAAAACAATAATTATTTTTACTTTCTGAAGAACTCATTTCTGCAGTCCATATGACCCTCAGAGATAATGTATTAAACACAGTGTTTTCTCCCAACACGTTTGTATAGGAAGCTAAGGGTGGGGGAACCATAGCAGACATTTCAAAAGACCAAGTTCCAAAGGTCTTAATACTGTGGTGTCTTTGCAAATGCTGATCCAATATGAACAGTCCTCGTTGGTGAAGAGTCAAGTCAAATACCATTTGTTTTGCTCGTCCTTTAGATGGACCCCGCCCATGTCTAGGCACTGTTCTAGAGGGTGGGGAAACCACATGAATAAACAGACTAAACCTCTGCCCTCATGGAGGTTCTTTTCCTTATTTCCTCTGCAGAATGCGGTCTTTCCCTCCTAAGTGGCACCCTTCTGTTATAGCCTATTGCAGGACAGTCACTGTTGAATGCCCTTCTCCTTCACTTCCACGGAGCAGGCTCAGTCTTACTATCATCTTTATATGCATAGAGTTTGAAGATGAGGTTTTTGAAAGTTCAGTCTCTGAAACAAAAATTTATACGTCAACTCATAAGTCTGGTGTAAAAGGAAGTCCCTGGGAGGAGGCTGCTGATGGCTGTCTTCTGAATCTGGGGAACATAACCAGGATACATTATAAAGTCCACACATGACTGACAAAAACCAGACTGGAGAATAGAACTGATTACCACACAGAAGTGAGAAAGTCAGACTCCTGGTCAAGATGGAGGTGTAGGTAAACACTCTTCGCCTCCTCATGCAACCACAAAAAGAGTTACAACTAGAGCTCAAAGCAAGTAACACCCAGACCACCAAAAGATTGAGCTGCATGGAGGTCTGACAACTAAGGATTTAAAGAAGCCACATTCATCTGGACAGGTAGGAGGGGCGGAGTCACAAAGACAGGTGGAGAGGCATGGAGATGCAGTGTGGCATGAAGAGGTGGCAGCAGTGGCAGAATGGGCGGTCCCACATTCATGTGTGGTGGATAAAAATTGGGAGGGATACCTTAGGAGCAAGCAATCCCAGCCCCAGGCCAGATGGCACAGTCCAGGGTTCTAGCCCCAAGAAGATAAATCCCCATAACTTCTGGCTGTAAAAAGCAGTGGGGGTTTGGGTGGCAGAAGAAACTGCCAGATTTTCAGGAGACTCCATTTAAAGGGCCTGCACAGACTTAAAACGTACCCCCTCTGGGATTCAGCATTGAGGCAAGAACTGGGAGGGCACCTGTCACACAGGGCAAACCTCCAGAAGACAGGCAGTGGCATTTTCCACTCTCCAAGACCTCTCCCCACAAAGAGCCACAAACTGGTGAAGCAGGTTGCCCCACCCCAGTGATTACCTAAGACTCCACCTCACACAATTTACAGGTGCCTTTTCTACAATAAGCCATGCTACTAAGACAGGGAGTCAAAGCAGCTCTACCTAATACACAGAAACAAACACAGAGAGGCTGCCAAATCGAGGAGACAAAGAAACATGGCCCAAATGAAAGAACAGAACAAAACCCCAGAAAAAGAGCTAAACAAAATGGAGATAACCAACCTATAAGATGCAGAGTTCAAAACACTGGTTATCAGGGTGCTCAAAGAACTCAATGAATAGGGCAACAACATAAAGGAATAAATGAAATTTACACTGAGTGAAATTAAAAAAAAATCTACAGGGAACCAACAGTGGAGGGGATGAAGCCAGGATTCAAATTAATGATTTGGAACATAAGGAAGAAATAAGCTCAACCAGAGCAGCAAGGAGAAAAAAAGAATCCAAAAACCAAGGATAGTATACGGTGCATCTAGGACATGTCCAAATGCACCAACATCTGAATGACAGAGGTGCCAGGAGAAGAGGGAGAGCAAGAAATTGAAAACTTATTTGAAAAAATAATGAGAGAAAACTTCCTTAATTTGGAAATAGACATGCAAGTTCAGGAAGCACAGAGAGTTCTAAACAAGTTGGACCCAAAGAGGACCACACCAAGACACATCATAATTAAAATGCCTAAGGTTAAAGACAGAGAATCGAAAAGCAGCAAGAGAAAAGAAGTTAGTTACCTACAGGGGAGTTCTCATAAGACTGTCAGCTGATCTCTCAAAAGAAACTTCGCAGGCTAGAAGGGACTGGCAAGAAATGTTCAATCAAAGTCTTGAAAAGCAGAGACCTACGGCCAAGATGGCTCTATTATCTAGAATTGAAGGGCAGATAAAGTGCTTCCCAGACAACGTAAAGCTAAAAGAGTTCATATCACCAAACCATTATTACATGAAATGTTAAAGGGACTTATTTAAGAAAAAAAAGATAAAAACAATGGACATTAAAATGGCACCAAATTCACAACTATCAACAACTGAATTAAAAAAAAAACAAAGTAAGCAAACAAGCAGAACAGGAACAGAACTGTAGATGTGGAGATCATTTGGGAGGTTATCAGTAGGGAGGGGAAAGGGGTAGAATGGGGGAAAAGGTGCAGGCATTAAAAAGCATAATTGGTAGTTACGAAATAGCTGGGGGGTGTTAAGAACAGTATGGGAAATAGAGAAGCCAAAGAACTTATATGCACAACCAATCGACATGAACTAAGTGGGAGGATTAATGGAGGGAGTGGGGTACCAGGTGGAGGGAGGCAAAAGGGAAAAATAGGGGCAACTGTAATAGCAAATCAATAAAATATATTTTTAAAAAAAGAAGTGAGAAAGCCATTTTATCTGACAGCTCCTTGGGCATCAGATGCAAAACTTAGAGTGGAACAGTTTTAACATCTATAAAATGGGAATAACACCTACTTGATGGGCTGTGGAAATTAAATGAGAGATTCTTTGTAAAGGACAGTGCCTGGCACTGGTAAGAATTCAATATATTATGTTATAATTATTGAAATAATTAGTTCAATAATTGCTAATAAGTATGATTTAAAAAATTATTTTGATAATTGTAAATAATGGTTATTATTGTTTTAGGTTGCTTTAATTAGTATTGGTTCTAGCAACCAGCTTCTTCCCTATGTTAAGCAGGTCTTTATTAAGACACTCCGAGTTCATCGAGTTGGAGTTACTTGAACTACTTAGAGCTGGGCTTACATGCTGCTCTGGTCATCAAACTGGGAGAAAGTGAATCAGGATATTGGCAGGTATCTTCCTAGCCACAGGAGGAGACTCTGCAGAAAGAAACCCCAGACTTTAGGCATTGGCAAAGAACATCTTGATGACATTGTCAGGGGCCTGGTGGCCAGATTTTCTGAAGTTGGGCACACCTTTGGACACCCAGCTTCCATGAAGCTTTTTTTTTTTTTTTGGACAAACTTTGTGCTGCGTGGAACTGGGGTTTTAACCCCAGTAACTGAGCCCCAGTCTGTGCAGGGCTCAGTCTGCCTAGAGCAAAGAGCTTCCTAGCAGTCCGTGTGGAGACTCTGTCCCTCAAAGCCCTTCCTGAGAACACTGCAATTGAACTCTTATGGGGCTTTTCTGTCACTGGCTCTGCACACTGGAAAGAATCCAGCAGCCCCTGCCTGCCCCAGCACCTCAGAAGGCTAGATAAGAGGGGGACGTTTGAATCACTGTAACCCTCTCAGCCTGTGGAATGCAGGATGGACACAGGGCCATGATGAAATGAAAGGTGTCACATGTGTGATGACCTTGATTCTGGGGCTCCCAACTTCTGCTTCAGAGGTTACGTCCGCTCCTTCAGCTTGTCTGCTGTGGGGTACACAAGGTGGAAATGTCCAAACCTGTAGAGTATTTTTATGAGTTTATTTGAGTCAAACTGATGACAAGTGCCAGGAAGCAAAATCTCAAAGGATTAAGAAATGCTCCCGAGAATGGCAGTTTGGCACCTTATTTTGTACATTGCAAAGGAGGAAGGAGAAAGCAAAGCGGGGGAAATCTCTGTGTTTGGATAAGAAGTAGAAGGAATGGACACACACTTCTTTTACATTGCTGGGTATAGGATAGTTAATCATTTGGGAAGTTAACAGTTTGTGTGATTACAATAACAATTAGGGGTTTTGTGGTCTCTGCTTGGGTGCAGTGATTCTGCCCTGAGGGGTCTAGAAAAAGGAAATTACCCTGACATTCCAAAGGTCTGTTATCTTAGATGCAAAACAATAGACAGATTTAAGGTAAAGATTGACCTTTGTCAAGGAAGATTCCCACCTAGGACATGAATACCTGCCATGACTTGCTTTTAGTTCGAAAGTTTTCATTTCAGAATATCTTATGTGGTTACTCTCAGTCTCTGAGTTTGTAAAGGCACCAGGCTGGCCTCCCCTGAGCTTTCAGATTTAGTATGTGGTCCCTTTTTCATCCACAACATGATGATCTCCTCCCAAGCCAAGGGTTCTCAGCAAGGGGCGGTGTTGGACATCAGACATTTATCAGAAAATTCACCTTTTAGGATACCTCCTTATTATATTGGGAGGTCCCCAAATAATTAACATAAAATTATTTATTCCTCTGACTATAACTTCTCAATAAGAGTGTGGTGGGACATTTCTGTGTAGAATAAGACACACAGGCATATAAATTTCTCTGAGTTCTTAAAAGCTGTCAGATTTAAAGATTTATGCATGGTAATGGAAGTTTTTTTTAAAGATTTTGTTTATTTATTTTTAGAGAGAGGGGAGGGAAGGGAAAAAGAGAGGGAGGGAAGCATCAGTGTGAAAGAGAAACACTGATCACTTGCCTCTTGTACCAACCCTGACTGGGAGCCAAACCCACAACCCAGGCTTGTGCCATGACTGAGAATCAAATCTGCAACCTTTCGCTTTGCAGGACATCGCCCAACTGAGCCACATATTCCTTAAAGTGAAGGTAGACTCCTGATTATTCTCTTCTTTTACCAGTGAGAAAACTTGGCCCGGAGATCTGAAGAGCCCCGTTCAAGTTCGCAAGAGTTTACTTGCCTGAAATCTGTGTCCTCAGACACTGTCATGGAAGCTGTACCTTTCCTCTTGGCCCAGCATTCTTGCCTTTGTAGGGACTGTCTTTCTTTACTCCACATGATCATTCTGGGGGTGCCTCAGGCCCAGATGTTCCTGAGGTGACCCCAAGAGTGGGGAGGTGCTCCAGTCAAGGTGTCCCACCCACCAATAATAGTGATTGTAAACAAGGCCGTGAAACTGAAGATACTAATTCCATGAGATCACATGATATCCCTGAACTGAACTTGGCATAAACATAGATTGATTAGATTTTCATGTTTTGTCCTAGTACCTACTTTATGTTCATGCTCCTCGTGTAAATTTTAGTGACTATTTCTAAGAATAGCTACGGTGATTCAGGAAAGAGGATCTGTTTAGTTTAGGGTTTGAGTTCTTTCACACTGAAAATGTTCTGTTCAAAGTCCTCCTGAGAGATAAGATGGGGGTTATTTACAATAGGGCATGTAGAATTTGGGGATGGTGGTGATGAAACTTTCTATATCTTGATTGTGGTGGTGGTTACCACTGTATGTGTTTGTCAAAACTCATAGAACTACCTGGCTGGTGTGGCTCAGTGGACTAAGTGCCGGCCTGCCCGTCACAGGGTTGCTGGTTCAATTCCCAGTTGGGGGAAATGCCTGGGTTGCAGGCCAGGTCCACAGTAGGGGGCATGTGAGAGGTAACCACACATTGATGTTTCTCTCCTTCTCTTTCTCCTTCCCCTCCCCTATGTCTAAAATAAAGAAATAAAATCTAAAAAAAGAAAAAGAAAACTCATAGAACTAAATACACTAAAAATGGCGAATTTTACAATTTTTAAATTATAACTTGAAGGGAATCAGAATATGCCACCCCAAAATATGCCACTTTGACATAAGGATTTCTTTTCACTAAAAACTATTGAGAATCAACAGATGCAAGAAAAGTTATTGCCCTCCCTTACCGGTCTAAAAGCAGGACATAAATTTCCTTTTGTGAAGGTGTCTCCTTCCCCTCCACCAGAAAGAGAACAGTTCTTATCACTGTAGACAAGGAATTGGAACTGAGATGAGTTTGCATACACACACCTTACTAAAAATAACCTTTGTATTCCATTATTTCCTACATATTTTTGCTAGTCATTTCTCCATGATTTATTATCCCTTGAAACCGAACCCTCTTTCCTCTCTTAAAAGGATGCATAAGTTTAAATCTAATTACTTCCTTGAGTTTCACTGGTTTTCTATAAACAGAATTCTGTGCATGTGAATGTTAATTAAAATTCTATGCCTTTTCTCCTGTTAATATTACTTTTTTGGGTTTAACTTACAGGTCCCTAATTACTAAACCCAAGAGGGTAGAGGGAAAGTTTTTCCTTCTCAACAAGGCTAATAAAGTAAATGAATAAAAATACATCATTCCCGGAGAAGTGTGTATGTAATATTAGTATTTGAGGGTAAAGGAAAAAAAGATCACGAATCAGCACGCCCAGTTTGATCTTGTAACGGACAGTCTGTGGATTGGATCGACCTCAAACCCCGCTTTCGCTGCAGAAATCTGCTCTTGCCTGATTCCAATTCCTCCCTAAAAAGACAAAAGTAAAGTGAGTAAATGGAAAATTTTCAGAAATATTATTATTAAATATTTAAACATCGAGACATAATAAAAATAACTCCAAGAGATCATATAATTGCTCACATGACTCAACACTTAAGAATTTCTCATGTGGCCCTGGCTAGGTGGCACTCGGGTGAGGACTAAAAAAAAAGAATTTCTTGTGCAGAGAGCTCAGTCACTACATTAGGCAAATAATATCATGAAATATCAGAAAGAATTGTCTTTTGTAGAATAGTCAATGTGGAAGAAAATGGGCCATGTGCTAACCTTAGAGACTCAGAGACCTCAAGTAACCATAAAGGATGGTCTGGAATTAAAACATTAACTACAATCAGTTTACGGCAGGTAGTCATGTCCTGGACTGGAATTTTCCCTGACAAAAATCAATCTTTATGTTAACTGAGCCTGCTTATTTTCTATTTGCATCTATAATAACATTCCTTTTGTCAAAGTACTTTCCTTTTTCTGGTCTCCTCAAGCACAGGCACCACACCAGAGAGAGACCACGATCCCCTTCTTTGTTACTGTTACTGTGTTAATTGTTGACTGTTAACTATCCTGTACCCATCTATGTAAAATAAGTACATATGTGCCTATCATTTTGCTTTTCTCCAGTCCCAGATGTTCTCCCCCTTTACCTGCCCCCACTTTGCTTTCCCCCACCTCCCTAATCTGTCACCAGTGGATTTCATGTAAACCCCTTACATCTTCTCCTTTGATTGTAAAGTATTAAGTAAGGTGCAAAACTGCCATTTTCCAGACCATTTTCTCAATCTGCTGAGATTGCTTCCCAGCAATTGTTATCAGTTTGGTTCATATAAACTCATAAAAAGTCTCTACAGGTTTGAATGTTTCTTACATTGATATCAATGAATCATGCAATTAAATAAACATGACCAATCTCAGTTGGGATCACTGCCATTTACTGTGAAATCATATAATATCGATTCAGAAGAAAACTTTAACATCATTAACTAAGATCATTCATTTGGAATACAAAATATTTTTTTAATTCTTCCTCTGTATCTCATCACTTTCAATAATCTATTTTAAACCTGTGAAGCTATATTTTATAAAAGTTATATAGATTATTTTAAGGACTGTATGGCTGTTAAAAGATAAGCGAGAGCATATTAAAAGTTTATGTGATCGAAAATCAGTTTGAATCAGGCAGCATCTCACTACAAGCCATGAGAAGTGCTCCACTGACAGCAGCCGGGGCAAGACCTTTACAGAGCAGATATGGAAGTAAAGCGAGGAAATTACCTGATTGGCTGTTATTTAGGCTTGCCTTATTTGGGAAAGCTTACTTGGCTGTTTCTGATCAGTTGTCTTTAGTTCACGATGTCTTAACCTCTTAGGTTTTGGGTTGTTTACATGGGCTACTAAAACTTGTGTAAGCCACCTCAGTCTAATGACCTCCTTGTTTGTGAAAGGGTGCAGACTTTGCCACCCCAAAATATGCCTCTTCTGGGGTAGTGATCATTTTAAGCTAGTTAATTTTAAGAAACAGCAGATACGGGAGAAGCTTTAAAAACCAAGTAGAAACTACCCTTGTACAGGACTTACATTTCTAAGGAAAATCTCCACTTGTAAGGATGCTGCTCTACTGTATCAGAAAAGTAGGATATCTAAATCTCTAGAAATTGTTATTAATAGAGAAGCAATGGATTTAAATCTGTATAACAATCTACCCTTGTTTACTGTGATTTTCCTGTTAACCTCTCACAGCTGACTCTCCACCCCCTTCTTTGACTGTTGCTGAAGGTGGTGTTTCGGTGATGGTTTCTGCCATTTTGGTGAGTTATTCAGTGTTCTTGCATCTCTGCTATGTATACAGGAGGCATAAATGTTAATAAACTTTAATTTGTTTTTCTCTTGCTAATTGCTTTCATATTAATTTATTAGATTAGCCAAAAGAACCTAGAAAGATAGAAGAAAAGTTTTCCTTCCTTACCATACATTTCATTTATTCATGTTCTTGCTTATCATTCTCTTTGCCATTACCTAGTTTTTTCAAATTCTATCTCCAGGCTCATAATTTGTTTCCTAGTACTTTAAACATTAGTTACTTTGGGCCTAATGAAATAGACAACCAATAGTTAGATTCTCACTGCCTGTAGATTACTTTTTTGACAAAATACATTGGAAAAGGAATCATTGAAAGTTCCATGTATTAGGTTTTATAAGGAAATGGCTTACCTATAAAGGGTACTCATTCCACCCTGGGTCATCAATTTGTGTGAATGGGAACATGAAATTGGGTCATGGAATTTTAAGGCTGGAAAGGATCTTAAGTGTTAATGAATATATCATGGCTTTGTTCCTCAGTGGCTCAACATTTACAGCAACCAGTGAATGAGCCGACTGCAGGAAGCTACGTAGCTATTCCAATGTGCACAACCTGGAAGTACAGACATGTAGCACACCCTGGGACAACCTTTGATCTCTGAGGGATGGGAACTCCTTGATAAGTATTCTCCTCCTCTATCCTTCTGAACCTGGAAAAGACACTGGAGTTCAGGCTGCCTGTCACTACCAAACCCAATAAGCAGACACAGGGATTGAATCTTTATGGGCGCTTTATTCAGATGGCTGGCAATCTGAGAAGATGGCAGGTTCATACCCTAACAGACCATCTTGTCTTTCATTCCAGGCCAAGATTTTTATAGCAGGGAATAAACAAGGTATGGTGAGGGGGTTTGAAATTCAGGGAAAAGTTAATTGGACTAAAACAACAACTTCAGCATTCTTGTCCTGGGCAGTGATCATCTCACCCTGGAGTACAATGGCTCAGATATCGTCTTGAATTGCTTGCAGTCCTCCTGAAGAACAAAGGCGGAACTGCTTATGGTCTCCTGGAGTCAGGGTGGGTCATACCTTGAGATCCTGGAACAGAAGCTTTTACATGCATTGATGACTAAGCTTATTAGCTATTACTTAAACTAAAACTTTCCAACTCTTAGGTCCCCTATCACTTCCAGTGGACAATTCTGAGGTGAATTATACATGGTTCCTGAGAGACTTTCTAGCAGGAGTTTAGTCCAATGCAACTGTCACTCTATTTTATTCCAGAACCTCCCGCTGTTAGGACTATTTCCAAAAATAGTCTGCATACAAGCACATTTCTCAGGCTCCACTTGAAGATACCCACATTCTACAAGACCTTACTTAGTGCCTGTGAGTCCCTGCAACCAAACAAAACAGAGGTCTGGATGCCTGACAGCACAAAAGCCAAATTCGTGAGGCAGGTGTTGGTGCCAAATGAAAGAGGTTTTATTCAGGTGCCACACAACCTGGGAGAATGGCGGACTCCCATCTCAAAGTGAAACCCAAAAAGAATGGCGTTCGTGCTGCTTGTCACATACTGATCCCAATAAGCAGAGAGAGGGACTGAATCTTTATGGGAGCTTGATTTGGATGACTGGCAATCTCAGAAGACAATGGGTTCATACCCTAACAAACCACCTTAAATTCCATTTTAAAATGGCCCTTTTTATAAGGAGAACAAAGTGTAGTTAAGGGGTTTGGAATTCAGGGAAAATTCGTAATCAGAGTAAGAAAACTGTAGTATTCTCACCCTGGGCGGTGGTCTTTAGCTGAATCCTGGGTGGTGGTCATCTCACCCTGGAATACAATGGCTCAGATATCATCTTGAATTGCTTGCAGTCCCCCTGAGGCACAAAGATGGAACTGCTTATGGTCTCCTCGAGTCAGGGTGGGTCATACCTTGAGATCCTGGAACAATAGCTTTTACATGAATTGATTACTAAGCTTATTAGCTATTACTTAAAGTAAAATTTTCCAACTTTTGAGTCCCCTATCAAAAGACCATGTCATCTTCCTGCTCAAGCCCTCAGTTCTTCTAGGGATAGGGAGAGGAGGGCTTTTTTTTCTATCAAATAATCTTGGTATCTTTGGGCGTGCTCTGGGCCCTATCCATTCATCTTTCTAGCTTTTGGTAGCACTCAGTGTAAGAGCCTACCCCTGCCTCCTGTGGGAGAGACTTGCCGGTGCTTCGAATGTCTACGATAACATCCTGATCTTCTCAGTATCTATAGAGAGAATCATCCTACTTCACATTGACATACTGCCCTATCATTGTTAGAAGTAGACCCATCTTTTCTGCTAACTCAGTGAAAACTCCTTCATATACTCCGCATGTTATAAATACTACTGGATATCTGTTGTCTGTCAATGGCTCTTCTCCCATTCCCTTTGCCCTTGTATGACCTTTTCACTCTTGTATTGTAATTTTAGCTGGGAAGCACTAAAATATGCAATTATCCAAATTAAAAAAAAAACTTCACAGATGGGCTCAATAATAGGATGGAGATAACAATAAAAATTCCGTGAACTTGAAGATAGAACAAAAGAAACCACCAGTCTGACCAACAGAGAGAAAATGGACTAAAAAAGGAAGAAAGACAGAAAGAAAAAGAACAGAACCTCAGGTATCAGTGAGGCTATAACAAAAGATCAAACATGTGCCTTTCTATTTTTCATCTTTTGAAATGTTCACATGGTATTTCTTCTCTTTGCATTGTTGTTAATATGGTGAATTACATTGATTTGTCTTTTTAAAAAAAATCCTCTCCCAAAGATACATTTATTGATTTTAGAGAGAGAAGAAGGGGAGGAGAGAGTGAGAGAGAGAGAGAAACATTGATTGGTTGCCTCCCATACATGCCCGACCAGGGACTGAATCTGCAGCCTAGGTATATGCCCTGTCTGGAAATCAAACCCACAACCTTCGCTGTACTGGGTGATACTACAACAGGGCCATGTTGATTTCTCTCTCTTTCTCTCTTTTTGGTCCTCACCCAAGGACATTTTTTAAATTCCTTTTAGAGAGAGGGGAAGGAGATCTATGGACATGTGAGAGAATCATTGATTGGTCACCTCCCCTCGGTGCCCAGAGCAGGGATTGATGCCTGGACCCAGGATTGCACAAATGCAGACTGGGACCCAAACCTGCCACCTAAGTATGTGCTCTGATTTGTGATCACACCCACAACCTTCCAGTTATGGCATGATGTTTCAGTCAACTGAGCCACACTGGCCAGGGCTGATTTGTCTTTTGAGTACTAGGCCAATTTTGCATATCTTGATTATAACACTATACTTTTTGTTTATGGTGGGATTCTATTTGCTATTAATTTATTAAAGAATTAAAGATTTTGGTATCTGTGTTTATGGAGATATTGAAGGAAAAGATATATCATCTAAAAATAGCTAAGTAATAATAATCTGTATTTGCTATAGTAGCAAAGACCAAAGAGTAGTTGGTTTAAGAAATGTATTGGTCTACTTTGCATCTTATGTGAATGGAGGTGGGATGTTGAAGAGAGCTCTGGTTCACTTTTGGCTTTGTCATTTGTTTGAATAGCCTAAAGGTAATCACTAGTAGAATTTAAAAATAAGTAATAAAACAAAATAACACGAGAAAGATCACTGTATCCATTATAACAATAATCACATAGCCATTAGAGAAAATAGATTCCTATGGAAAGCCAAAGATTCTAAGACTGAGCAGAAGGTAGCATTCAATTCTAATTCTATGAGGTTTCTAGGGACACCCCAAGAGATAAGTCACAGAAAAGAGTAAGGTAAGATGATTAAGACAGCATCTTACTTTCCTAGCTTTCTCTTTCTTTCTTTCTTTCTTTCTTTCTTTCTTTCTTTCTTTCTTTCTTTCTTTCTTTCTTTCTTTCTTTCTTTCTTTCTTTCTTCTTTTTCTTTCTTTCTCCCTTTCTCCCTTTCTCTCTCCCTTCCTTCCTTCCTTCCTTCCTTCCTTCCTTCCTTCCTTCCTTCCTTCCTTCCTTTTTCTTTCTTTCTCTCTCTCTCTTTCTTTCTTTCTTTCTTTCTTTCTTTCTTTCTTTCTTTCTTCCTTTCTTTCTTTCTCTCTTTCTTTCTTTCTTTCTTCTTTCTCTCTTTTAAAGATTTTACTTATTTTTAGAGAGAGGGGAAGGGAGGGAAAGAAGCACTGATATGGGAGAGAAACATCGATCACTTGCCTCTTGTACAACCCCAGCCAGGAATCTCGTCCAAAACCCAAGCATGTGCCCTGACTGGCAATTGAACCAGTGACCTTTTGGTTTGCAGGACTTTGTCCAACCAACTGAACCACACTAGTCAGGGCTTACTTTCCTAGTTTTCTGACACTAAGTGTATAGATAGTGAATTTTATTCAATGTCTTCTAGCATAAACTGCTTTTTAAATGACTAATACACTTTTTAATATGGTTAAATGATACATGGAGACATATTTAAAATTTTAGGAGTTTATCTGAGTGAAAATTGATTCATATTGGGCAGGGCCAAACAAGAAGTGGTTAGAAGTCAGGGGTAAGACTTCTGTAGAGAAAGTGGGAAAGAAATATATGAAATTACTGATTGTCTATAACTTAAGTCAGAGTTGGCTGTTTATGATTGATTGTCCTTAAGTTTCAATTTTGTAACCTTGAAGCATTTAAAAGCTTAGGTTTTGGTTTGCTTATGTAGGCTGCCACGGCCTAATTAGAGACACTGGAGTCTAATGGCTTCCTTGCTTCACTAAGTTAACAATATAACATTATAATAACAAATATTCTAATACTGAATGAGCCTATAGTTCTAGTATAAACACTAAAAGAAAAGAGAGCAAAATACTTATCAGATAACCCTCTAAATGAAAAATATGTATGTAAAGTAAGGATGATAATATTAATATCATACAAAGTAAAGACCAAGGCAAAAAGCACTAAATGAGATCAAAATGGCTATTTTATTTTACTTTATGTTTTGGTTATTTCTTATCTTTTAAAAATAGAAATAATACATAGACAGGATTTGGAAGTAATAAATAAGAAAGATTATATGGAGTCCAAAATAATAAAATCAACAAAGTTACCTTAATAGCTGCACATCAAACATTATCCTCTTCACAATGAGAATATACTTTTTTTCCAATATCAATAAAATTTATTAGGCAACAAAGAAGATATTAGTAAAAGTTAAAGCAGAAGTTATATAGAGCACAATGCTCTAACACAAAGAGTTAGAGCAAAATTCTAAATGTTAAATAACCACAATACTTAGCATTTAAACTAGAAGTATATTTAAACATGAAGATGCACTACTTGTATACATAGGAAAAAATATCCAGATTCTAGAATCAATTTCCTTGAAGTGTTTTTTTTTTCAAAGACCTATATCCACCCACAAAAATTACTAATTGGAACTTAGGTTTAGAATGATACATGAAAAACATTAATTTTACCCTATGAGGAAATGCATATGAGATTATTAAATAATAAAGATAAAGCTTTAATGAGCATGCTACTCAAAGGAGAAAGTGGCATTTTCCTAGAATGGATTTTTTTCCTGCTGTTTACTATTGTGACCACTGAAATTAATAATAAGAAAAAAAAGAAATGAAATAGGAAGCACTTTGCTTATGAACATATACCAGATAATTAATGAACTATAAAGAACTAGTAATGGGAGAATGGATGAACAGAAAAACCTGTCAAAATGTGGCTGAACTAAGTTCTATTGTTCCAACAAGAATATTATTATAATGCTATATTCTGGAATTAAAAAAGTAGCAGGAGAGGAGAGTTGAAGATGGCAGCTGAGTAGGTGGAAACTGAGCCCACTTGCTCTTTCCCCCAACTCAGATTTTCCATTTATCTTCTGAGAATTAACGGGAACATTCAATGGAATCTTAGCTGATAGGAAGTTTTGAAGCCAAGGCATACAGAAGGTGCTTTGTGCCATCCAGTAAGGAGATTTTATAAGTTGAAGGGGAAGTATGCTGTGCATGGCGTCTACAGCAGTGGAGGAACCAAACAGAAATCACAGCTTTGGAGTTCCCTCCAATCTAGAAGTAAGGGGCCCCAACCCCAATTGGGAGCGACTTGGGAGGATTTACAGAGTCTGGGAGACACAGGCTACACACACAGCAAGCAGCGCCTCCACAAAGGTGGGGTCAACCTGGAGAGTCCCAGATAGGGGCTCAATCTCCTAAAATGAGTAGGTTGCCTCACCTGGGACTGTCAGAAAACCCTGCAGGCTGTAGTTAGTCATGTTCTTGAGAAACAGTTTTGTTTGGGGGGCAGTTGGTATGAACAGAGAACCAGCAGTCACTCACTGCTGCAACGTGCGTACCGCATGGAGACTTCTTAAAGAAGAGCTGAAACGTGGCGGGGGGGGGGGGTGGGGGCGGGGTGTGTGGCAAGGACCACACATGCAGCTGCCCTGTCAGTAAACGGACCAGACTGAAAGTACAGTTACAAAGAGAAATCTAGCAGAACAGGAAAAGTGTTTCTCTTGGACCCATTCTGAACCTCCCTCAGCCATGCCAATACACACTGGAGCTACAAGTTATTTTTCACTTAGACCAGCCGGGCAGAGAGGTCAGAGACTGGCTCAACACAAAGGGGAGGCCAGAACAGAGATCTTGGTGAGCAGACTGAGGAAGACAACAGTCTCGAGTCTATGAGAGGCGCCCTGCCCCCCACCCCCCCCAGCACAAGCTGATCAGCTGCTGCCATTGCAGCTGTGGAGAAGAACCTTGCAGAATGAGAAAATTGCTTTTTGAACCACTCTGAACTTTTCTCAGCTTCATCAGGCCATGCTAGATCTCTGAGTCTGTTCTCACCAGGTCCAGCTAAGCAGAGAGATTGGAAAGTTGCACAGTGAGGGGTTTACTGGGCCCCACCCACCTGGAGTAGTAAGCAAGCCAGGAGCTACACAGAACAGAGGTCTGGACTGTGTCTCACACAAAGGCAGTGGGCTATGAGTTAGATGGACAAGAGTTCAGTGTGTGGGATTCTTTGCAGCCAGGCAGACCCCACTCCCCAAGAGCACAAACCTCGGTGAAGGAAAGGGAATGCCCATTCCCCTCTTGCAAAATTTGCAGACACCACATCTAATGAGGAAACTCTGCAGAACAGTCCTGCCCCACTCCAGATCCTCCTGCTGGGTGCATTTCCACAGAGGAAAATAAAAGGGGCCTTTCTGAAGTTTTCTCAGCCCAACAAGTCATGCTGGTTCCCCTGGTCCTATTCCACGGAAACCAGCTGGGCAGAGAGAGCAGTAATTGGCACAACAAGGGATATTCAGGGCCCCACCCAGCCTTGGCTCTTATACCAAGCTGCCATCAGCACCAAAAAGGAAAGAGCTGACCCTTTTACATAGATTGGCTCCTCACATGAAATATAACAGCTAACTCATCAGAAACTATACATTTCTGGAAATAATCTGGGACAGACCAAGGTGTGTGGCGCAGTGTCAGGGTAACACATCCAACATCTTCCCTAAGTTTGAACAGCACCCGCCAGGGGAGACTCAGGGGTCTCATCCTCCCAATTGCACCAGAAGCCCTCTCAGAAACAGACAGGTCAGTGGCAAAGCTGAGACTAAGGGGAGGACCATAGGCAGAGGCAGGTGGAGGTAGTAACTGCGGTGCTTTCATACATGAGATGACCCACCCCTGGGGCTTGTGCTGATAAAAAGCAGGCAGTGCAGAGAAGGAAAGTCCATACCAGACGCAGGCAAGCCTGAAGGAGACAGCCATGGACTGTGGATCACTGTAGCCCCGAACAGGCTGCCTAGAGCTAGACAAGAACAGCATCCAGAAGGAGAAACTAGCAGGCAACCCCTAACCTCTGCTGAGATGAAATCCACCTTGTTCTTTTTCATTATGTGTGTTATTTTGTCCTTCACATAGCTTTTTAACATTTTACTTTTTTTGATTTTATTCCTGTTTTTTCACTATTTTTCATTTCAAATCTCATATTTTAGTCTTCCATTTTCTTACTCCATTTTGCCTTCTTCCTTCCCCTTCTCTTTGTCATTTTAAATTTTATTCTTTACTTTTTTTCACTTTGTTTCTATTCCTTACTCTTATTATCTCTTCTCCCTCTATCCTCTCAAAATCATTTTACTTCCCTTCAGTCATCTCAATTCTTTTTTCTTTTTTACAATATTCTTATTCCCTTTCTGCCTTTATTAATCTTTGCCCATTTGTTGTTGATGTTGCTGTTGTTGTTTTTCTTCAATTTGTTCCTATTTTTCACTATATAAAAAATTTATTTCAAATCTCATATTTTACTCTCCCTTTTTCTTACTCCATTTGCCTTCTCCCTTCCCTTTCTCATTTACATTTCAAAATTTATTTTTCCCTTTCTTTGCTGCTTCTATTCCCTACTCTTATTATTTCTCCTTCCCCTACCCTCTCAAAATCATTTTTCTTTCCTTTGGTCACCTCATACTCTTTTTTAATAATATTATTATTATCTTTCCACCTTTATTAACTTTGATTATTTATCATTGATATTGCTGTTCTTGTTAGGGGGACTTTTGTTTTCTGTGTTGTTTTGTTTTGTTCTGTCAGCACTTGTACTACAGCCCACAAGGTGTGGTGGGTTGAGACGCTCAGTCAGCCAACCAGAGGGGAGAACCAACCAATGAATGGTTTGAAATCAGTCAAAACCCAGGAAGACAAGCAATCCAAGTAAAAAATGGGCAAAAAAAACTGAATAGACACTTCTCTAAGGAGGACATACAGATGGTCCCCAGGCATATGAAAAAATGCTCAACATCTCTAGCCATCAGAGAGATGCAAATTAATACCACAATGTGATCACTTCACACTTGTCAAAGTGTCTATAATTGATAAATCAACAAACAACAAGTGCTGGCGAGGATGTGGAGAAAAGGGAACCTTGGTACACTGTTAGTGGGAGTGCAGACTGGTGCAGTCACTGTGGAAAACAGTATGGAGATATTTCAAAAAATTAAAAATGGAACTACCTTTTGACCCCCTTAAACTACCTTTTGATTCCACTGCTGGAAATATACCTGAAGAATCCTGAAACACCAATTCAAAAGAACTTATGCACCCCTATATTAATAGCAGCACTATTTACAATAGCCAAGAGTTGGAAACAGCCTAAGTGCCCATCAGTAGATGAGTGGATCAAAAAACTATGGTATATTTACACAATGGAATACTACACAGCAGAAAAAAGAAGGAATTCTTACCTTTTGTGACAGCATGGATGGATTGTGCTAAGTGAAATAAGCCAGTTAGTTAAACTACCATATGATCTCACTTATAAGAGGAATCTAATGACTAAAATAATCTAGTGAGCAAAATAGAACCAGAGGCATAGAAACATGGAATAGACTGATCACAGTAAGAAGGGAGGAAAGAGGTGGGGATTGTTTGAAAGAGGGTGAAGGGATTAGTCAAAGAACATGTATTAAGGACTCACAGACACGGACAATGATGTGGGGATTGACTATGAAAGTAGGGGGTGGGCTGGAGAAGGGAGGTGAAGGGAGAAAAATTGAGACAATTGTAACAACATAAACAATAAAAAATTAGCAGGGATTTTTATTTTTAGTAGATACTTCTTGTCTACTGCTAGTCACATCAATTGTAGTTTCGTCCTCTCCTTCAAATGGTGCAGGACTGTTGGACAATCAGTTGAGGATTTGGTTTTCATGACAAAACAGGCGTCGTCTTTGCTTGGAGTCAGCTTTCGTTAGTTGTATGTCTCTTAATCTTAAACTGCCTCACAGAAACATCTTGCCCTGAGGACTTCATATTAATATGATTGTTGTTTTAGTCTGTACTCATTTCTCAGAATTATCATCTGTCTGGGGTCACAGACTAATGAAGTGAGATAGTGCGACCAGTCTCGATTTTTCTTCATCCTTGATTTCGTGACTTCTCCAGTTTTTCCCATGACCAGTATAGCTACCATTTATCCCACCTTATAGGATATCCTTTGTTTTCGAGTTTCGAGAATTGGTTAGAGGTATTTAACAACTCTTCTAATTCATTAATTTGTTTTGTTTCTATTTTTCTTTTTATTTTCTTTAGAATATTATAAATTCTTCTAGACAGTTTTTATGTATTTGCTTATTAATTTGATAAGAAATAAAGACATTAGAGGTCATGAATTTTTATCTTGGTATTAACTTTCCCTCATGTGTTTTGATCTGTATTACTATTCTATAATAATATTTATTATTATATTATTTTATTCTTTTCTACTAATCACCATAAAATTTTCAAGTTGCTGAGATTTGTTTTGCCCCCTCATTTTTATTCCACTTTTAATTGCATTGCTGTCAGGGAAAGTAGGTTCTACTATCTTTTGGGGGGATATTTTTGAGGTGTTTTTTGTGGTAAAATATGTACAGTAAGTAGTAGTAATTACTTATTAGTGTCTGCAAAGAAGGTGTGTTCAGGATATAGATTTCAAGTGATATCTAAGTTTATAAACTGTTATAAGTTTTCCGTATCTGATTTTTTATATTACAAAAGCAATACATACTTGCTATATTAAGTATGACAATACAAACAATAAAGATGCATAGATGCAAAGTCAATCATCTCATCGCACCCTCTCCCCAACTGTTGTTAAGAGAAAAGGCCCTTCTATTTTTAAAATTTTTTTACAGTATTTTTTCCATTACCATTTATTCCCCATATCCTCCCTCCTTCCTGCAATCACCACACTGGCGTCCATGTCCATGACCTTTTTCCTTTTTGCTTCATCCCTCCACCCCCAAACCCTCCATCCCAGAGATCTCTATCTATGAATCTGTCACTATTTTGCTTGTTAGTTCAGTTTGTTCATTAGATTCCACATGAGTGAAATCATATGGTACTTGTCTTTCTCTGACTGGCTTATTTTACTTAGCATAATGTTCTCCAGATCTATCCGTGATGTTGCAAAGGGTAAAATTTTCTTTTCTCTTTCATAGCCGAGTAGAATTCCATTGTGTAAATGTCCCATAGTTGTTTTGTTCATTCATCTACTGATGGACCTTTGGGCTGCTTCCATATCTCGGTGATTGTAAATAATGCTACAATGCTTTTATTTTGTCAAATTAGTGTTTTTGTTTTTTTCAGATAAATTCCCAGAAGTGGAGTTCCTGGGTCATAAGGCAGTTCCATTTTTAACTTTTTGATGTATCTCCATACTGCTTTACACAGTTTATGGAATGCACCAATCTGCATTCCCAACAAAATGCAAAAGGGTTCCCCTTTCTCCACATCTTCATCAGCTTATGTTTCTTTAAAGCTTTCTTTATTTATTTAAGTGTTCTTGATTGATTATTCTAGTACAGTTTTCCCAATTTTCCCCCTATATCCCCCCTCCACCCTGCCCCCCCAACCCTCCAGCATTCCCCCCTTCCCCTTAGTTCATGTCCATGGGTTGTACATATAAGTTCTTTGAGTCCTCTGTTTTCTATACCATTTTTATCTCTCCCCATCTATTTTATGTCTACTAACCATGCTTCTTCTTCCCTGTAACTTTCCCCCCCATTCCTCCCTTCCCACTCCCCACTGAAATCCCTCCAAGTGATGTTCATTTCTCTGATTGTGTTCCTGTTCTAGTTGTTTGCTTAGTTTTTGTTGTTTTTATTTTCTTTTAGATTCATTTGTTGATAGTTGTGAGTTTGTTGTCATTTCACTGTTCATATTTTTGATCTTTTTCTTAGATGAGTCCCTTTAACATTTCATATACTAAGGTATTGGTGGTGATGAACTCCTTTAAATTGACCTTATCTGGGAAGAGCTTTATCTGCCCTTGCATTCTAAATGATAGCTTTGCTGGATACAGTCATCTTGGATGTAGGTCCTTGCCTTTCATGAGTTTGAATACTTCTTTGCAGCCCCTTCTCGCCTGGAAGGTTTCATTTGAGAAATCAGCTGATAGCCTTATGGGCACTCCTTTGTAGGTAACTCTCTCCTTTCCTTTCCTCTTGCTTATTTTAGGATTCTCTCTTTATATTTAATCTTGGGCAACTTAATGATGCTGTGACTTGGTGTGTTCCTCTTTGGGTCCAACTTCTTTGGGACTCTTTGGGCTTCCTGGACTTCCTGGAAATCTATTTCTTTGTCAGATTAGGGAAGTTTTCCTTCATTATTTGTTCAAATAAGTTTTCAATTTCTTGCTGTTGTTCTACTCCTTCTGGCACCCCTATAATTCAGATATTGGAATGTTTCAAGTTGTCCCAGAGGTTCCTAAGTCTCTCTTCATGTTTTTGAATTCTTGTTTCTTCATTCTGTTCTGATTGGAGGCTTATTTTTTCCTTTTGTTCCAAATCGTTGCTTTGAGTCCTGGTTTCTTTCTTGTCACTGTTGGTTCCCTGAATATTTTGCTTTATTTCATTTTGGGTATCTTTCATTTGTTTTTTTTTTTCATTTTTCGACCAAGCTCAATCAGTTCTGTGAGCATTTTTATTATCAGGGCTTTAAATTCTCCATCAGATAGGTTGGCTATCTCCTCATCTCTTAGCTCTCTTTCTGAGGTTCTGCTCTGTTCTTTCATCTGGGCCCTATTTTTCTTTGTCTTGGTGCACATGATAAGTTGTAAGTGGGCAGGGCCTTAGGTATTCACCAGGGCAGGGCAACCCTCTTTGCTGTGCTGCCGCACTGCCTGTGGGGGAGGGGCCAGAGAGGGAACAATGCAGCTCTCTGGCTCATCCCTAGCCCACTTTCCAGCGGACTGTCAAGTGAGACTGGGAGTTTCTCTCCCCTTGGCAACCCCCTCTGTAGTCCACTGTCAACTCTCAGTCTCAGTTTCCCCTTAAGTCAGCCCCGCCCATGCAGCCCCACCCCCAAGGTCCACCTCCTCACTGTGGTTTTTCTCAGCTTGCCAGCCCAAGCAGTCTGCCACCTAACCAGTCTGGTTGTTCTGGTTGATTTTTTTCTGTAATTCCTTGGTTGTCAGAGTCCCATGCAATTTGACTTTCTGGTGCTTCTGGTTGTTTATTGATTTTAGGTTGGTTGTTATGCTTCATTTGGTTGTGTGAGGAAGTGAAAGGTTTCTACCTATGTCTCCATCTTGGCAGGAACTTGTTTCTTGATTTATTGATGACAGCCATTCTGACAGGTGTGAGATGGCATCTCAACGTGGTTTTAATGTGCACTTCTCTGATGATAAGTGATGTTGAGCATCATTTCATATGTCTATTGGCAATCTGTATGTATTCCTTGGAGAAGTGTCTATTCAGGCACTTTGCTCAATTTGTAATTGGGCTGTTTATTTTTTTGGTGTTGAGTTTTGTAAGTTCTTTATAAATTTTGCATATTAACCCCTTATCACATGTATCAGCAAATATGTTCTCCCATTCTGTGGGCTGTCTTTTTATTTTGTTGATGATTTCCTTTGCTATGTAAAAAGTTTTTAGTTTGATGTAGTCCCATTTGTTTATTTTTTCTTTAATTTACCTTGCCTAGGGAGATATAGCCAATGAAAAATTGCTATGAGCAATGTCCAAGATATTGCTGCCTATGTTTTCTTCTAAGATTTTTATGGTTTTGGGTCTAACATCTAAGTCTTTAATCCATTTTGAACATATTCTTGTATGTGACATAGAAGGTGGTCTAGTTTCATTTTTCTGCACATATTTGTCCAATTTTCCCAACTTCTTTTATTCAATTAACTATCTTTAGCCCATTGTATGCGCTCACTTCCTCTGTTAAATATTAATTGACTATAAAGGTGTGGGTTTATTTCTGGGCTCTCTATTTGGTTCCATTGATCCATGTGTCTGTTTTTATGCCAATACCATGCTGTTTTGATTACTACGGTCGTATAATATAGTTTGATATTACGTAGTGTGATTCCTCCAACTTTGTTCTTCTTTCTCAGGATAGCTGTTGCTATGCAGGGCCTTTTGTGGTTCCATATAAATTTTTGAAATATTTGTTCTAGTTTTGTGAAATATGTCATTGGAATCTTGGTAAGAATTGTGTTGAATTTATAGATTGCTTTGGGTAGTATGGACATTTTAATTATGTTAATTCTTCCTATCCACGAACACGGTATATGCTTCCATTTATTTGTATCCTCTTCAATTTCTTTCTTCAGTGTCTTATAATTTTCCAAGTATAGATCTTTTACATCCTTGGTTAGGTTTATTCCTAGATATTTTATTCTTTTTGAAGCAATTGTGAAAGGGATTGTTTTCTTAATTTCCATTTCTGTCAGTTTGTTATTGGCATATAAAAATGCAACTTATTTCTGGATATTAATTCCACATCCTGCTACTTTCCTGAATTTATTTATCAGTTCTAGTAGTTTCTTGGTGGAATCTTTGGGGTTCTATATGTATAGTATCATGTTATCTGAAAATAAAGGCAGTTTTACTACTTCCTTTCCAATTTGGATGCCTTTTATTTGTTCTTCTTGTCTGATTGCTGTGGCTAGGACTTTTTGTACTATGTTGAATAAGAGAGGTGAAAGCTGATATCCATGTCTTATTCCCAATCTTAAGGGCACTGCTTGTAGTTTTTGCCCATTGAGTGTGATGCTGGCAGTGGGTTTATCACATGTGGACTTTATTATGTTTAGGTATGTTCCCACTCTGCTGAGAGTTTTTATCATAAATGGGTGTGGGGTTTTATCAAATGCTTTTTCTGCATTTATTGATATGATCATGTGGTTTTTATCCTTCATTTTGTTTATGTGGTGAATCACATTTATTGATTTGTGAATGTTTTACCAACCTTGCATTCCCAGAATACATTCTCCTTGATCATGGCCTATGATCTTTTAATTCATTGCTGAATTTGGTTTGCTAATATTTTGTTGAGAATTTTAGCATCTATGTTCATCAGGGATATAGGCCTCTAATTTCCTTTCTTTGTAGTGTCTTTATCTAGTTTTGGAATTAGTATCATGCTGGCCTCATAAAATGAGTTTGGGAGTTTTCTCTCCTCTTGAATTTTGTGAAATAGTTTGAGAAGGAGAGGTGTAAGTTCTTCTCAGAATGTTTGGTAAAATCACCGTGAAGCCATCTGGTCCAGGGCATTTGTTTGTTGGGAGTTTTTTGATTACTGATTCAATTTCATTAGGTGTAATCTGTCTATTCAGATTATTTGATTCTTCCTGATTTATATTTGGGAGACTATGTTTCTAGGAATTTACCCATCTCATCCATGTTGTCCAGTTTGTTGGCATATTGTTCATAGTATTTTCTTACAATCTTTTCTCTTTCTTTGGTGTCAGTTGTTATTTTTCCTCTTTCATTTCTGATTTCATTTATTTGAGTCCTCTCTCTTTTTTTCTTGATGAGACTGGTTACAGGCTTGCCAATTCTGTTTATCATTTCAAAGAACTAGCTCTTGGTCCTGGCTGGTGAGGCTCAATGGATTGAGTGCCAGCCTGCAAACCAAAGAGTGGATGGTTCGATTCCCAGTCTAGGGCACATGCCTAGCCTGCAGGCCAGGTCCCCAGTAGGAGGCATGTGATAGGCAACCACACATTGATGTTTCTCTCCCTCTTTTTCTCCCTCCTGTTCCCTCTCTAAAAGTAAATAAATAAAATATTTTTTTAAAAAAGAACTAGCTCTGGGATGCATTGATCTTTTGTATTTCTTTTAGACTATTTCACTTATTTCTGCTCTGATCTTTATTATTTCCTCCATCTACTCACTTTGGGCTTTATTTGTTGTTTTTCTTCAAGTTCTCTTATGTGTAAAGTTAGATTGTTTATTTGAGGGTTTTCTTGTTTTTTGAGAGAGGCCTGTAATGCTATGAATTTCCCTTTTAAGATTGCTTTCCCAGTGTCCCACAGATTTCAGATTGCTGTGTCCTCATTCTCATTTGTTTCCAGGTATCTTTTAGTTTCTTCCTTGATCTCATTGTTGACCCATTCATAGTTTAATAACACATTATTTAGCTTCCATGTCTTTATGTATGTTTTCAGTGGTCTTGTGATTGATTTCTAGTTTCATAGCATTATGGTCAGAGAAGGTGCTTGATATAATTTCAATCTTCTTAAATTTATTGAGACTTGTTTTGTGTCCTAACATGTGGTCTATTCTAGAAACATTCCATGACCACCTGAAAAGTATGTATATTCTGCTGCTATGGTGTGAAATGTTCTGAAGATACCAATTACATCCATTTGATCTAGTGCTGTTTAAAGCCACTGTCTCCTTGTTGATTTTCTGCCTGGAAGATCTATCCACTGAAGTCAATGAGGTGTTAAAATCTCTGAGTATGACTGTATTTTTGTTGATCTCTCCCTGTATGTCCATCAAGATTTGCTTTACATATTTAGCTGCTCCTATGTTGGATGTGTAAATGTTTACTAGGGTTATATCCTCTTGTGGATTACTCCCTTTATCATTAATTAGTATACTTCTTTGTCTCTTACTGTGGCCTTGATTTTATTTTGTCAGATATAAGTACTGCTACCCCAGCCTTTTTTTTTCGTTTCTATTGGCATGAAATATCTTTTCCCATCCCTTTACTTTTAGTCTGTGTGTATCTTTTGATCTGAGATGGGTCTCTTGTAGGCAGAATACATATGGGTCTTGTTTTCTCTTCCATTTAGCTACCCTATGTATTTTGGTTGGAGCATTTACACCATTAACATTTAGGGTGATTATTGAGAGATACGTATGTAATGCCATTTTATTGTTAGACTGTTTTCCTCTTTTTTTTTCTTTCTCTTTTTCTTCTCCTTCATGAAGCAAGCCCTTTAATATTTGTTGCAATACTAGTTTAGTGTTAACAAACTCCTTTAGCTTTTTCTTGTCTAGGAAGCTCCTTATTTCTTCTTCGATTTTAAATGATAGTGTGTTGCCACCTTTCAAGACCAGGCAGGTTCATGGTGTTCGTGCAGATGGAAAAATATTCATGAAGCCATTGGGGTGTCTGGCATGCCTTTATTCACATGTGGGCAAGCCACACATGCTGCAAGCTGTGTGTCCATCTGCATGTCTCATGTCATGGCCCTTGCTCCCCAGTGTGGCACCCGTTGTGGCACCTGTCCCCTTGTGTGTCTCTCATCATCATCGTCCCTGGCAGGGAGTCCCTACCTGTTTAAGTACTAGAGGGGAGCAAAGCCAGAAAACTGCCAGAACATTACATAACATAACATAATTATGCGCATGTGAGCTCACTTCATGTTATGGGAACCGTTTATCAGACTCAGTCTCAAGGCTATGAGAACACTAGTTATCAGGTCCCTCCAAGGCTATGGGAACACTGCTCCCCTTAGTTACCCAGACACCTGGGTGTGGAAGCCAGACTGCCTCCACTTACCCTACAGATAGCCTTGCTTATTAAACTAACCTTGGTTGTAGGTCTCCTTAATATTTCATCACCTTAATATTTCATGCCACTCTTTTCTGGCCTGAAATGTTTCTGTTGAGTAACCAGATGACGGTCTAATTGGTGCTGCCTTGTAGGTAACTACCTGCTTTTCCCTTGTGGCTTTTAGTGTCATCTCCTTGTCTTTAAGCCTTGTCATTTTAACTATGATGTGTGTCAGTGTAGGCCTCTTTGGGTCCAATTTGTTTGGGACTATCTGAGCTCCCTGGACTTGTGTGCTTTTTTCTTCCCCAGATGAGGGAAGTTTTTGGTTGTTATTTCTTCAGATAGGTTCTCTATCCCTTTTTTACTCTCTTCTCCTTCTGGTATTCCCATGATGCAGATGTTGTTACACTTCATGTTGTTTGTTGAGCTCTCCTCATTTTTTAAATGCTATTTTTTTTTTTTACTAGTGTGTGTGGGTGTTTTTTCTACCTTGTCTTCCAAATCACTGATTCTCTTCTCTCTTTCATCTAACCTACTGTTTATTCCTTCCAGTGTATTATTTATTTCAGATATTGCATTCTTTATTTCTGACTGGTCCTTTTTTATGGTTTCATGCTGTTGAATATCCTTATAATCATTACTCTAAACTTTCTATCTGATAAATTGCTTGCATCCATTTCATCTAGTTCTTCTTCTGGAGAATTCTTGTTCTTCCCTTTGGGGTCTGTTTCTTTGTCTTCCCACTTTGGCTGCTTCTTTGTGTTTTCCACCTTAGCTGATCGGTTATTAATTTAATCAAGTTGTGATCAGAAGCCTGACTTAAGCACCACAGGGTGGGAAAGAGTAATTCCTGCAGGTGGGGCTATTGCTTTCCCTCAGGTTGATGCCACTTGGAGAGGAGTGCTTTGCCTATAAAAGCTGACTTCTGCAGTATGAAGAATGACTCAGCAGGATTGGGATCCTGGCAGCTGTTCCTTCAGTTCTCTCCCCAGAGCCACCAACCCCAAACTCTCCTCAAACATCTCTACTTCACTCTGTCCTCCTTCTGCCAGAGCCCAGGGTAAGTGGCTGCAAACAAAATTTTGTGTGTTGGCCTTTAATAGGCTTTCTGAGTCTCCAGCCAGCTCTCCTTGGCAGACAGAAGTTCTACTGCTTTTCACAGCTGGATGTTATCTAGGTTCCTATCTGGCTCTGGTGCTGTAGGCTGAGGAACCCAGCTTGGAGTTTAGACCCCACACTTCTCAAGGGAATACCCCCAGCCGCTGAAATATCCCCCTAAAACTTCAGCTGCCACCTGTGGGAGCCCAGCCAGCCCTCTCGCGCCTCCTCCACACTCCCTACCAGTCTTGTTGTGGTGAAGTTGTTTCTTCTGTCTGTCCTTAGCTATAAGGCTTTTCTTCAGCTAGTGTTCAGTTGGTTATTCAGGGTGATTTCTCTACAATTTAGTTGTAATGCTAAACTGATCCTGGAAGGAGGTTAGTGTAGCTTCCACTTACTCCTCCACCATCTTGGATCCCCTAAAGAGACCTTCAGAATACATGTGGATCTTGATCTTGGTGGAACTCATTGTATTTTTCTTGATGTGTTGTTTTAACCTGAAGATTTAGCTCTTTTCTTTCAGGAGAATCTCCTTTTACTAACTTTCTGAATAATTTTTGTTCCTTTTTTGTTGTTTTTTTCCCTAGTAACATCTATTATCTGTGTGTTGAATTTTCCTTATTTGTTTTCACATCTATAACTTAGATGTTAGCTAAAGCCTCTTGGCCCTTTGAAGATCTAAGTAAGTGGTTTAGTCCCCAGACAATTTCAGGACCTGTAAATGACCAAAGACTTTACAACATCAACTAAATCCCGTGTCTTTGTTTCTCTCCATATGCTCATAAATGCAAAACTATAAATACACAAAATTACCTGCTTTTTAAAAAACTAATTTTCCCAAGAAATCAACTTATATCAATATTTAGTGATTTTTAGTTTACTTAAGAGTTGAGAAGACATAAGAAGGGGTTGTATAACAGGGCTGTAGCCTGTCATCTCTCTCACTCTTTCTTTATTCCTCCTGACACACTTCTGCTCCTCAACCCCTCCAGCACAGATGGCTGCCCAGTTCCAAACCTGCTCACCATGTAGTGCAGGGTAACCTTCCTCTTTCTTTAAAGCCTTCTTAATTAACAATTTACCACATCTGGAGCTGGAAGTGTGGTGGGGGTGGGGATAGTAGAACTCATTTTCTACTCTTATAATCTGCTCAAACAAAGGTTTTAGTGACAGGAGCATTCAAATGTTTAAATGATGTCAGCAAGATTATATTTCTTACTCTTCCTCTCAGGTTATATTTTTTTCTTTTTCTCTCTTTCTTTGGCCTAATTTTATTCTGATACAAATATGCTCATTATTTGTGGCAGGAAGTATGGCTGCTGATAGCCTCAACCCTATATATAACTGTATAATTTATAATACAAAAATAAGACACTCCCTCTCTTTCCCAATATTCCATATATAAAATCTCTTGGAAGAAATATGATTAGATTTGCTTGAATCAATGCCCAGTTGCATTGTGTCAACATGCCTGAGGTATCATGGTTGGATGGGGTGGTTAGTGTACCCATCACCATGGTAATCCTTGGTGATCTGTGAAGACCTATTCCCCAGCGTAAAGAGGAGTGTTGTGGTGAGAAGACAAAAGCAACAGGTGTCTACCATACCTTACACTCTCTGGAGTCTTAGCTGTGTTCCCTTTCTCTCCTATTGAGGCAGGAGAGTAAGAAGCTAGGAAAACTCCTTGGCAAGTGGGACTGGGAAAGAGAGAGATGGCTGAACAAACTGGCCAACCAATTTACAGCCAGATACAGAAGGTCACCAAGGTGGAAAGCTATGGCTGACCAAATCTGTGCCTGTATCTTGCCCCCAGGGTGGCCTTTCCTCCCCTGGCATAGCACTGGTCATGCAGTGTAGATCCCCTGACCCTTCTTCCCTAAAGATAACATCTAGGCCTCAGCTGTATTTCAGCTCCAGGCTCAGAAAAGCAGCAAAATCAGGTGGGTGATGCCAGGACTAGCTGAGTGGTGCTGACCAGTCGGTGAAGTTCACAACCCTGAAAAGAATACACCTGGAAAACCTGATGAATATTCTATTGAGATCCTTCCCTAAGACCTTCCCTAAACTCCCAGCCTTTAAAACCCTCAAGATGTAGGACCCAGCTCACACTCTTCCTTCCGGGAGCATGACTGCCTTTCCCTTCTCCCTCTTCTTCTGCCACACGCGTGCATCTCCTAAACTCTAAGGGTCCCCATGAGACTTGCAAACAGGGGAGCAATGGGAACACAGCTCATCCCAGGCTAACCCTTTGAACCTTTCTTCAAGGCCCCCTTTTCTTTGACTCTCCAGTGAGCTGACAGCAGCCCCACCTTGGCTCATTTCTTTCCCATAACATTTCTAGAGAGCTAAAGCTGGCCCACCTAGTCTCTCTCCTGTTTCTTCTTCTATCCTAGGCCCTTCCTTTGTTTTACTGTCCCCAGCTTTAATAAACATACTCTCAAAATCACCTGGACTCCTGTTGTGAAATCTTTGCTGCAGGAGGTCAAGAACCCACACACTATAGGCTGGCCTGAGGCAGACCCGCTGCAGACCCAGTCCTTGTCCATCCAATGACACCATGGCTCATCCTGTCTTTAGTTATTTCCAGGACCTTTCAGAACTTTTTACTAAAATATTGTTGTGGGGGGAGCAAAACAGAAAAATTAAGTAAATTTGAGAATCTAATTGACTTTATGAAGTGATTTGTGAATCAGGCACACCCCTTCTAGCAACTAGAAGGATGCTCCAAGGGGTTGTACGAAAAAGAAAATTTTTGTAAAAAGAAGAGTGGGGCAAGGGAACTATGAGCAAAAGAAAAGAAAGGATTATTTTTAGAATGGGACATTTTCTTTCTCAGGAAAAGGAACACCAAGCATTTTTATCATGCAGATTGCTTCTTCTTTCTATGGGAGATGGAAGGAGCCCATGCAACAGGTTACTTCACTGGTGTAGACCAGAAAATTCCAGATTGGTTGATTAAGATTATATTTCTAAGAAAAGCTGAAACACCTATTACATCAGGTGTTAAATCTAGGTTTGGTATCATGGACTTTAAGCACAAATGACACCACTTTGGACCTGCGGTGTTATCTTTAACAATATTAGTATTTGTATCCTATTAAAGATTTGGGGAACTAGCATTGTTACTGTGCAGTTATGTAGGGTTCTGCTGCCCACTGCCAATAAACTCCGAAGGCTGAGGTTTAGTGAAAAAGGAAAGGGGTTGTTTATGTAAAGACTATACAATTTTGGAAGAATAATGAGTTTCTGCCTCAAAGCTTATTTCCTTTAAAGCATCCAAAGGTAAATAACCTCTCAACCCCTTGGCAGCTCAGTTCAAGGATGCACTTGGAATCCCTTCTCCCATTTAAAAAATATACTGTTCTTTGGGAAAAATAAGTGACTTAGCTGGTTCCCCATCACAGTTCAGCTCCAGGTGCCTTTTGGAGTCTGTTCCCCCCAGACTCCTTCTTGCAGCATGCTGCCCTTTTTTCTCCAGCCACTACCTGCCGGGCCCAGTGTTTGAGTTCCATCCCTCAGACCACCAGCTTACCAGCATCCATGTGCCTGGCCAAGCAGGGCCACAGAGCACAGCATCCTGCAGCTGCTTTTCATGTGGGAAGGGCATAGACTTGTCAGACTACGTGGTCTCCGGGGCCTACAGCCCAGGAACATTCTGGCCCTTGACTCCTGGCCAGGCTTGCAAGGGGAAGGAAGAAGCATGAACTTCTACATACACCCTCTGTTTTAAAAGCCCAGCCCCAAATACCACGTGAGGCAGAAGTGTCCAAATTCCCAGCCAGTTCCAGCCAACGTCCACCACTTTGTCTCTACCCGTCTCCCCACTACCATGATTTGGAAGTGAGTAGGAGGGTTTTGCAGCCTTACAGGGGCATTGCATCTCTATCCAGGGCAGGGCATCATCTTGTTACAAGTGTGTCCTGACTTTTTCAGCCCCTCGCAGGCTCAGTGCAAACTGTCACTAGCTACTTTTCCCCAGGGATATGGAAACCTATCAAGCCCCAGCTCCACTTTCAATCCCAGGCTGCCTTGCACTTCATAACCCCTCTCAGAGGTCCCTCCCTTCCCCAAGGATGATGGGCTCTTTTGCCAGCTACTGCTGCAATCTGCCATCTTGGATTTTCCTGCATCCCCTCCCTTCTCTGAGAAGTCAGCTTCTCCCGAGCTGTATTGGGGCTCTCCTGACCATCCCCCACCCCCACCCCCAGTGATCTTGGCCAGACTCCTCTGTTATAGCATCTGCTTGTGTTTTCATCTTTTTTTGCAAAAGTTTTTTTTCCTCTCAGTAAATTTCAGGGAGAGGAGTTGCTGTACACAGTTACTTTTATGAAAGGTCTTTTGTTTGTTTTTGTTTTTCTTGCATATGAAGTATGGGGAAACTAAAAAGCAAATGAGAATTAATAAGAATAAGGAAAAAGACTGCAGAAAAATAGGCCTCATAAATATCTGCCTTTCAATGTAAAATTATAGTTGCTGCAGTGGTCCCACACACACATGGCTCAGCGAGCTACACTGAGGCAAGTCATAATGAGGCAATTCCATCAGTAAAAATGTCAGTCACCTGGGTATCTGAGTGATACTAGAGTCAAGGAAAAATCTTGCTTTGAAGATGTTTACAGAAAACATTGTACATTTATTGGGCACTTAAGATTTGCCAGGCATTGTGTTAAATTCTGAGTATAAACATAGGTGATAAAAAGAGACTATGTCTTAAGAACATAAAATCTAGCTATTGGGTTGTATAAATCTTTTACTTCCTATATATATTTTAGTCTTTATTCTAAGTGATGATTTTAGAAGACTCTACCATATTTCTTTCTTTCTTTAAAAATAATTTTATTTGTAATAATAGCTACTATTTGGTGAGATCCTACTATGTTATGTATACTTTATATACACTATCTCTAATCCTCCCCAAAACCCTATGAGGTAAGTGATTCCCTTCAAATTACAGATGAGAACGATGAGGTTTAAAAGGGTTAAGTAAATTCCTCAAGATCAAGGGGCAGAGCCAGGTTTGGAACTCAAATCTCCAGTCTCTTTCTCTCACTGTGTTTTTTCCCTCAGGGCTTCTATTGCATGCTCTCATCTCTGCCTCCCAGGGTAACTGCCTCCTGCTCTCACAGTTTCTCAGTTTGACCCAGTTCATCCTTTGCCAGTGGCTCACAGCATAGTCTCTGGCCTATGCCTGAGTTGGTGTCCATCCCTGGTCCGTGTCCATCCCTGGTCCAATCAGTTGTGGATGCAAATAGGGCCACCTCAGCTGTTCTCTGCTGCAGTGGCCATCACAGGCAGAAGTCGCCTTAGAAGGGGATGCTAATATTACTTCAGGGTAGCAGAACCTGCCACTGAAAATGTGTCACTTTGGCATAAGTATTATTTGAGCTAAAGACAATTGAGAAGTAAAAAATACAAGAAAAGCTTTCTGTTCTCCCCATATTTACCAAAAATCAGGGCATAAATTTATAAAGGTGTCCCCACTTCCTTTCTCTACCAGGAAAAACAGAAGCTAATCACCAGAGACAACTTCTAGACCCTTATCAGCCTGGAGGTGACACCAGAGAAATCTACCTAACAAACTTTACTAACTAGCCCTTATCTTTCTTAGTTTCCCCATATATTTGCCTTCCTACAATTTGCTACCCTTAGAAGCTCAAAGTCATTTTCCTCTGTCTTGTCATTTTTCTACAAAATTATTACTTTTTTCTTAAAATGCCATATAAGCCCAAATCCTAAACACCCTGTTTGAGTTACTCTTCGTCACTGAGCACTCCAGGTATGTACAATGCACACGTTAATGACGTTTTTCTTTGTTCTGTCTTGGCAGTCTGATTGCAGGGCCCCAGTCAATGACACTAAGATGGGTAGAAGATAAAGATTTTTTTTCCTTCCCTACAGCAGACACACCTGAATGGCATGCTTTTATTAATTATTGATCAATTAATGTGATTTTATTGAATTTTGTGTCATGGTTGTCAGGGAATTTGCCCAAAATCATCCCATACAGGCGAGAGGGCTAGCCAACATCTGAATTAGATGCAATATTGAAAAGTGACAATGTCAAGAAATGTCAAGAAAATGTCAAGAAAAGGAATAGGTAAGCAACCATAGTACATATGTAGTCATACTAAGCATCATGAGTTATGTTTTCAAAAAAATTTAATGACATGGGGAAATGACCAAAATATACTATGTAAAAAAAAAAGGCAAGATAAAATTTCTAAATGTATCATATGTTAAATGAACATAATGTACATTAATAAATTATTTAAAAGCACTATGGAGTTAAAACTGAAGAAAGAAAAGAAGGAAGTTGTTTCCCTGGAAAGTACCAATCAAAGGAGTTAGAAACAGGAAAGAAAGGCAAGGAAGTATTATGTGCTTCTCTGTATCGGTGTTGGGGAAGGGGGTTCTGGACCAGGAGGCAGACGATCCCAGAACAGACAAAAACACCATAGGGTCTCGCATTCTGGTAAAAATATTAGGTCACAGAGTTAGCTCCCTTTACTGGCATTCTGCATAGCCAATCTATGATTCTGAAGCTTACCAGGTATTTTGACATAGGGGAGGGCATGCTCTTGTGAGTATGACTGTCTTTCTGAGAACACGCCACTATCACGCTAACATACCAGGCTTGCTGTCTGGATGACAAAGCAGCCCCTGTTTGGATAACGCAAGACAGTTACTTCATTCACCTCAAAGTTCACCAGGGAAGCTCTGAAACTTCAGAGTAGAGAAAGCAAACCCTAAACTGTGGTCACTTTGCCACAGCAAAAAGAAACCAAACAGGTTCAACCTGAAACTGCCTACCAACCTTTCCCATTTCTTCACCCCCAGAGAATTCTGAGGTCATTCAACTAAGGAAACAGCTTTTTGTGTTTGTAAGTGACATTTGGCCCAAAGTAAACCCTTATGTCCCGGAATTTCGTACATAGGTTGGCTCCAAAACACAACGTCTCTACTGTTTGTCCTTAACAGGCATACCCATGTATATTTTGAGGTTAGAGAGGTAGATTCTTGTGGACAAGGAAGGAATAAATTCCATAAATACAAACTGGGAAATCATTGGTTAGATGCAACCAGGGAAGAAAAGTCTGGGAAAGGAAGCAGACCACAAACTGGATATGAGTCAACAGAGCAACAGAAAATACACAGGTACACACACACACACAGCATTTCAGAATGTTCAATGAAAGCATTGTTTGTGAGACAATTCTACCTCTTCTGTCTACCTCCACTGAAAACACAAGTGGAAACCACAATGACAGCATGCATGTAGTCTGGAAAACAAACTATAAAGAAAGTGATTAAAATGAAGCTGTTTCATAGAAGTGCAATAGCAAACAATAAATGTACAAATGTTTATAAAGGAGGAAACAGCCAGGGAGATGAGAAGGGAATGATTACAGGGGTTAACTTACACCATTTGCTAGCAGAAGCATAAAGTACAATCAAACTCAAAGATTTCAGTTAAGCATTCTGAACTTAAATAGAAAAGTCTCCTCAAATCTGGGATAAACTATCATTAAGCTATCCAGATATAATAGTGGTTAACACTCCATTTTATGACTCCATTTCCCATGCAACCTTCTAAGGGCCTTACACCCATTAGCTTACTTAATCCTCACAGAAACACTATAAAATGGGAGCTGTTATATCTCTATTTACAAATGAGAAGCTTGAGGCACAGAAAGGTTAAGTATCTCCATCAAGGTCTCGCTGTTAGTGTTGATGGAAGTTTTTGAGCCCAGGAAACCTGACTGTTACCCAAAAGCCTGGAGCTCAAATTTTCATACAGTGCACTCACTCCTTGGCCTTTCTTTTGGAGTTTATTATAATACACTAATTTGCCCAGAAGCCTGGCATAATAATTTTCTATATTACCAGTGACTCTGCATTCAAAAGTGTCCCTTTCTTCCTTCCAGCTTCCAACTAGCTTCTAGAAAGATCCTTAAAAAATACTTTCCACAGTATATCTACTCATCACAAGAATCTCTTAGAATGGACTGATATTTAGTAATTATAATAATGTACATTTACATTTTACAATGTACAATTTTATAAGTACTTACTTTCTTATAAATGTTCTCACTTCTTGCAAAACCCTGACAGTGTGTCAAGGCTAGTGTTATTCTTCCCATTCTAAAGTGAACTAACTTAAGTCTTGAGAGTTCAGGCGACTTGTCCAAGGACACATAAGTAATATGTGACAGATCCAGAACATAGTCGTATTCAGTGAGCAGTCCCCCGTGCAATGGAAACTCTAGAGACCAGGGACAGTCTTTGGGACCTTTGGGACCTCTGACATCACTAATATGGTAGATAATACATAACCCAGAACAGATCTTCAGTAGAGAGTGTTGAAAGATTTTGGTGTAAATTTTAAAGTGCTGGTGTAAAACTGGGGCAGTGTCTGCACTCTGCATGGGCACTTAGAAGAGACCTTTAGTTTATTCTAGGAGGGACCTTTCCTGAGTCCTTTCTGTCACTCATTCTCAGGGAAGGCTTGCAGGTGAGCAGTCTGAATGCACCATGTTTCAGAAGGGGATGGGATTGTAGTGCTGTTTAATGATGTAATGCTATATTCATGTGCCAACAATGGTGTAAAAGGGGAGAGTCTTCATTTGGAGCAGAGCTTTAAAATTTTTTTTTAATTAGTGATTTTTGTATAATTTATCTTAAGGTGATAGAGGTGAGATAGTTAAAAAGAGAAAGTGGGCCTGGAAACAAGGGTGGTAGGTTAGAGGGTAGAGAACAGATGACTAAAGGGGACCCCAAGTGAAAGGGTGTGGCCAATGGATGCCACTAACAATGATATTAGATAGTCCACTCTTATGTTTCCCTTTTCTGCAAAATAGTCCCCTGTGTTGACTTCAAAACCTTGGTAAAAGCTGTTAAACATGGCAGCCTTGCCTTATATCCTCTGGGAAATATGAGAAAAGGTTCTGCATGTGGCATAAGAAAGGAAGAGATTAGAGAGCAGTGCCGTGGAAAAATGGTTATGAAACAACCAGAGGTGAATGACAAAGAAGTCTAGAGGCCTGATGGGAAAGAGGTGATCAATGACAACAAGGACAGAAGTGTGGAAAGGATAAACAACACTCACCCAGATGAAGATACTTAGAAATAGTTGGGGAGGTAATGGGACTTGCAGATAAGCAGTGTAGGAGCTTTAGGATGCTTGTGTAGGTTTTCAGTAGGAGTGTTCCCTTGCCACCAGCCATCACATGCACCACTAGGACCGCAGATAAGCACACTGAAAAGCTAGAGAAACTGGGGAGGAGTTGGGTTACTTTTGTAAAATGCCTGAACTTCCATATTTCCTGAATCTTAGAAAACTAACATGACTAACAAGAAAATGATATTGCCTCACTCTAAAACTGGGGGTTGGTGATAATAGTAAGTTAAGGGAAATGAAACCACAGAAGTAACAGAATTGTAACTATGAGAAAAATGATTTATGCAAGCCACATGTAAATGTATGCTTGTCTGCAAACACAGCTTTGTCCATTTTGATGATTTAGACCCTGAAGGTGTCCCTGTGCTAGAGCCTACCCAGACAGACCACTGTGCCAGCCAGGGGCATTCAGATTCTGTGGACATTCAGTTTTACAAAGAATACAGTATTGGTATCTTAATCATAAAAAACAATCTTTAATTATTTGCATTTGTGAAATAGTTGTTTATAACTTTGATATAATCTATTGTTTTTAAAAGAAATAAAACAGGACTTCCAGCCAAGACGGAGGAATAGGGAGATACACTTTGACTCCTCACAAAACCAAAAGAAGGACAACAAATTTAAAGACAAAAAATAACAAGAACTGCCAGAAAATTGAACTGTATGGAAGTCCAGCAACCAAGGAGTTAAAGAAGTAACATTCATCCAGACTGGTAGGAGGGGTGGAGATGACGTGTGGCAAAGCAGTGGCTGGAGGACCAGGGTGGGCAAGGTGGCAGCTGGTGGACAGAGCAAGGTGGTGGCAGGAAGAGCAGGTGGTCCCACATTTGCCCGTGGATAAAGTGGGAGGAACAACTGGGGAGCAAGACAGACCATACAACCCAGGGTTCCAGCTGGAGGAAAGATAGCCTCAAAACCTCTGACTGAAAAAAACTGTGGGGGTTGAGGTGGCAGGGGAAACTCCCAGCCTCACAGGAGAGTTCATTGGAGAGACCCAAGGGGTCTTAGAATATACAAAAAACCACCCACCTGCGAATCAGCACCAGAAGGGCCTGATTCGCTTGTGAGTAGCAGAGGAAGGGACTGGAAGCCTGCTGAGAGCTAAGCAAGCAGCGTTGTTCCCTCTCAGACCCCTTCCCCACATACTGCATCACAACGCGAGGCATGGGTTGCCCCAGCCTGGTGAATATCTAAGGCTCCTCCCCTTACTATGTAAGAGGCATGCCAAGACAAAAAAATATGGCCCAAATGAGAGAATAGATCAAAGCTCCAGAAAAAATACAACTAAGCGATGAAGAGATAGCCAACCTATCAGATGCAGAGTTCAAAACACTGGTAGTCAGGATGCTCACAGAAATGGTTGAGTATGTTTGCAAAATTGAGGGAAAAATGAAGGCTATGAAAAGTGAAATAAAGGGAAATGCACAGGGAACCAACAGTGAAGGGAAGGAAACCAGGACTCACATCAACGGTTTGAAGAAGAAGGAAGAAATAAGCATTCAACCAGAACAGAATGAAGAAACAAGAAGTAAAAAAACAAAAACAAAAGAAAACAAACAAAAAACAACAAACCCAAAGAGAGGCTCAGGAACCTCCAGGACAACTTTAAATCTTCCACCATCTGAATCATAGGGGTGCCGGAAGGAGAAGAGGAAGAGCAAGAAATTGAAAACTTATTTGAAAAATTAATGAAGGAGAACTTTCCTAATCTGGCAAAAGAAATAGACTTCCAGGAAGTTCAGGAAGCTCAGAAAGTCCAAAAGAAGTTGGGCTCAAGGAAGCACACACACCAAGGCACATCATAATTACATTAGCCAAGATTAAAGATAAGGAGAGAATCTTAAAAGCTGCAAGAGAAAAGGAGACAGTTACCTACAAAGGAGTTCCCGTAGACTATCAGCTGATTCTCAAAAGAAACCTTGTAGGCAAGAAGGAGCTGGAAAGAAGTATTCAAAGTCATGAAAGGCAAGGACCTACATCCAAGATTCCTCAACCCAGCAAAGCTGTCATCTAGAATGGAAGGGCAGATAAAGTGCTTCCTATATAAGGTCAAATTATAGGAAGTTCATCATCACCAAGCCCTTATTCTATGAAATGTTAAAGGGACTTATCTAAGAAAAAGAAGATAAAAAATACGAATAGTAAAATGACAACAAACTTACAACTATCAACAACCGAACCTAAAAAAACAAAAACAAAAATGAACTAAGCAAACAACTAGGACAGGAACAGAATCACAGAAATGGAGGTCACATGAAGGTTATCAGTGGAGAGGAGGAGGGGGGAGAATGGGGGAAAAGGTACAAGGAATAAGAACCATAAATTGTAGGTACAAAATAGACAGGGGGAGGTCTATTTTGTTAAGAATATTTGATTAAGAATAGATTGGGAAATGGAGAAGCCAAAGAACTTATGTGTATGACCAACGGAAATGATCTAAGGTAGGGGAATGATGATGGGAGGGGGTACAGGGTGGAGGGAAATAAAGGGGATAAAAAAATGGGACAACTGTAATAGCATAATCAATAAAATATATTTTAAAAATAAAATAAATAAAAGTTATTTTTAATTTCCAAATAAAATAAAAGAAATAAAACACTATACACAGTAGGTAAAGTAATCTTAATGGGCAGCTGCACGTTTCTGTAACAACCATCAGCGATGAAACAATAATAGTGTAGATATTTAAGTAACAATAATTAGGTTTGACATTCAGATGAGCTCCACACTTCATTTTAGTAATTGTTATGCTTCATAGTCTACAAAATGGGTAGTACTCTGAAGGTAACGTTAGCATTCTAAAAGACCTAGTTTTTATCATAACACATTAGTTAATCTCCTGAAATCACTTTGGGTGAGACTATTTTTGAGGAATGAATGTAGTTCTATTACTTCTAATATGATGATAACTCCTGGGTATATTTTAATTTGTGAAAAAAATTAACAAAAAAAATCATCCATTGAAGTGAAATATTTCAATAATATGATTCTGATACAGATTCAAAATTAATAAATCAAGGTTTCCTTCAAAAAAGAATTTATCATCTTTTGGGGGGATATTGTATAGATATTTGTGTAAGGTAATTTTGAGAGTTTTTAGCTAACAATACCCTCATTCATTATCAAGTGGTTGAAACAGCACACTCATAGAGAAGGAAACCCAAAGATGGTGTTATGGGTTATGTCACCCCAAAAAGAAATGTTGAAGTCTTAACTCCCAGGACCTCAGAATATGACCTTATTAGGAAATCAGGTCATTGAAAATATAACTAGTTAAGATAAGGTCATAAGGAGCAGGGTGGGCCCCTAATCCATTATGATTGATATCCTTATAAAAGATGGTTTTATGAAGACAAGTGTACACAGGAAGAATGCCAGGTGACCACAGAAGCAGAGATTTGATTGATGCAGCTGCAAACCAAGGAATGCCAAGGATTGCCTTTGATAACACAAACTAAGTGAAAGCATGGAACAAATTCTTTCTTAGAGCCTTTGAGAGAGCATGGCCCTGCCAACACTTTATGCTTTGGACTTCTAGCCTCCAGAGATGAGAAACAAGGAATTCCTGTTGTTTTAGGCCACCAGATGTGATAATTTCTTACAGCAGCCATAGAAATGAATACAGGTGGAAATGATGTGCCCACCTGTCTTGAAGAATGATGAAGTGCAAAGGGCATGGACTTTGGGCTTCAGCAGAAGTGGAAATTAACCCTGACCCAGCCAATTTTGTCCTGTGTACTACACAATGTAATTACTTTAGTTTGTTTTCTTAGCAATATGATAGAAATAAGCTCTTCACAAGATTGTTGAGAGCATTAATTATTAAACATATGAAAGTTATGAGACACATAGTAGACTTTAGTCATAATCTTTTAGCTAGTGGAGAGTCTTATAAAATTAAGTCTTATAAAAAGCACAATAAAGTGCAGTAAAACAAGAGAAGAGATGAAAAAAAACAGAAAGATAATGTGGTATTCTAGTCAAGATGATGACATAGGTAAACACGATTCACCTCCTCACACAACCACATCAAAATTACACCTAAACTATACAAAAACCATCACTAAGAACCATCAGAAATCAAGTTGCATGGAAGTCTGACAACAACAGAATTAAAGAAACCACATCCATCCAGACTGGTAGAAGACAAAGATGCAGAATGGGCTGATCCTACATTCATACGTGGTGGATAAGATTCAGGAGGGATATCTTGGGAACAAGGAGTGCCAGCCCCACACCAGGCCCCCAAACCTGGGTTCCAGTGCCAGGAAGATAAGTCCCCATAACTTCTGGCTGAGAAACAAGCAGGGATTGAGTTGGTAGAAGAAACACCTGGGGTTGCAAGCAGTTCCATTTAAAGAACTCACACACGGACTTAATCAGACTCACTCCCCCTGAGCTCCAGCACAGGTATAGCAGCTTGAAATGCACCAATGGCATACAGGGAGGAAGTGAAGTGTCTGGAATCAAGGTGGGAGGTGGGGGACAGCTTTCTCCCATCATCCCTTTTCTGAGCCCTCTGCCCTCAGAGCTACAGAGAAGGCAGGAGGGTGTCATATTTGAGATACCATCAACCTGGCTAATATGGTTTGCCCTCCCTGCGTGATCTCCTGAGACTCCATCTCAACCATCTTACGGGCCTACCCAAACTGTTAACTGTGACTCTTCCATATTAATGGCTGCTCTGGGCTCATGCTTCATAACTTCCTAAATCCTATCAAACTAGCAACCGCCAGCCTCAGCAAAAACCCAGCCTCTATATCTCTTGCTAAGTGGCCCCAGGCCCAGCACTAGCAGCAGCCAGCCTAGAGTCACAGCTTGTCTTTGCCTGGGAATCTACAAGACCAGCACAACTAGCAGCCATCTGATATTCCTTCAGATAGGTCATAAAGGGTGGCCCTGGGTGGAACACAGGTGAGGGCTGACCTTGTCCTATACCACCTGGGAAACCCCAGAGCCTGCACACCTGTGGACAACTATAGACCACATTATAGCACCACCATCTGGCCTTGCATAACTGATCCTCCATGGAGAGCAGAAGTTGGTGGTCACTTGTCACAGCCAGTCCTTGCATCTGACTGGCCTGGGTAAATCCCTCCCATTGATCTGCCAACAGCAATCATGGCATAACTACAAGAGGAGGGTGTACTCAGCTCACACAAAGGGCACAACTCAAGAACCCAGCTTGGGTGGTGGGGAGGCTGTGCCCCTGGACCCTACAGGATACCTACTACATTAGGCCATGCTACCAAGAAAGTGAGCCATGTAAGCTCTACCTAATACATAGAAACAAACACAGGGAGGCTACCAAAATGAGAAGACAAAGAAACATGGCCCAAATGAAAGAACAGATCAAAACTCTAGAAAAACAACCAAACAAAAGGGAGATAAGCAATCTATCAGATGCAGAGTACAAAACACTGGTTATAAGGATGCTCAAGGAACTTAGTGAGGACCTCAGCAGCATAAAAAAGATCCAGTCAGAAATGAAGGATACAATAATTGAAATAAAGAACAATTTACAGGGAAACAACAGTAGAATGGATGAAACCAAGAATCAGATCAATGGTATGGAACATAAAGAAGCAAAAAAACAACAATTTAGAACAAGGAGAAAAAAGAACTAAAAAAAAGGAGGATAGTGTAAGTAACCTCTGGGACAACTTCAAGCATTCCAACATTTGCAACATAAGGGTGCCAGAAGGATAGGAGAAAGAATAAGAAATTGGAAATCTATTTGAAAAAATAATGAAAGAAAATTTCCCTAATTTGATGAAGTAAATAGACATACAAGTCCAGGAAACACAGCGAGTTCCAAACAAGATGGATGCAAAGAGGCCCAGTCCAAGGCACATCATAATTAAAATGCCAAAGGTTAAAGATTAAGAGAGAGCCTTAAAAGCAGCAAGAGAAAAGAAGTTAGTTACCTATAGGGTCATTCTCATAAGACTGTCAGCTGATTTCTCAAAAGAAACTTTTGCAGGCTAGAAGGGATTGTCAAGAAATATTTAAAGTCATGAAAAGTGGGGACCTACAGCCAAGATTGCCTTACCCAGCAAAGATATCATTTCAAATCAAAGGGCAGATAAAGAGCTTCCCAGACCAGAAAAACCTAAGGGGTTCATCATTACCAAACCATTATTGTATGAAATGTTAAAGGAACTTATTTAAGAAAAAGAAAGTCAAATCTATGAACAAGAAAAAAACCATGAACAATAGAATGGTATTAAATACCTATGTATCAACAACTAAATCTAAAAAACACACTAAGCAAACAAGAACAGAGACAGAATCATGGATATGGAGAGTATTTTGATGGTTGCCAAATGGGATGGTGGTATAGGGGAGTGGGTGAAGAGGTTAGGGGATTAAGAAGTACAAATAGGTAGTTACAGAATTGCCATAGGGATGTAAAGTACAGTACAGGAAATTAGCCAAAGAACTTATATGCATGACCCATGGACATGAACAATGATGAGGGGATTGCTTGAGAGTTGGGGGGTGCTGAGTGGAAGGAGACAAAGGGGGAAAAATTGGGACTACTATAATAGCATAATCAGTAAGTTAATTTTTAAAAAACAAAAAATGAGATAATGTCAACTGACATTGCAAAAAAAGAAGTTGCTAATTTAAAATTATGAGTGTAACCAAGAGAAGAACTCAAAATGAGAACATAACTACATTGGAAAAAGTGATGGGGAGAAGTGGAAGTGAACTGAATCTTCATCTTTCATAGTAGAAAGTCAACAGACAATTTCAGAAAATACTATACCAAGAAATAGCAATGTTAGCATATACTTAAAGATATGAGGCAAATACCATATAAATAAAAACAGAATGACTAAAATAGCTAAATAGAATTTTTCCTGCCTTGACTGGTGTGGCTCAGTGGATTGAGCGCCGGCCTGCAAACCAAAGGGTCACTGGTTTGATTCCCAATCAGGGCACATGCCTGGGTTTGAGACCAGGTCCCCAGTTGGTGGTACACTAGAGGCAACCACACATTGATGTTTCTTTCCATCTTTTTCTCCCTCCCTTCGCCTCTCTCTAAAAATAAGTAAATAAAATATTTTTAAAAATAAAGAATTTTTCCTCTTAGGGTAGTTTAGAGTAGTTTAGAGTAGTTTCCTCTTATAGTGGTTTAGAGTAGGGACTGCTTTTTATTATTAGTCCTTCTTTACAATTTGATTTTTTTTAACTTAAGGAATGCATTCCTATGATGAAATATTTATAATTATGTTTTCAGAGGGAGGATACACAAACTGGGACAGAGTCCTCCTACAAAGAGTTTCTTTGTAAAACTGCTTTGTCTGTGAGTGGAGTCACCGGAATGTGTACAGAATCCCAGACAAACCTGTCTTGTGAGGCAACCTTAAAAATGGTTGGATGGGGACAAAGTTTCTGACCAAAAAAGGCCTCTCCTCATTGGCATAATCCTCTGGATAGCCGTACAGAAGCACAGGTGGCATGAGGGAAGAAGGACCAGCTCCACATGGCCTGTTGATGTTCTCGCTGTTTGGCAACAGCGAGAACATCTACTTTTGTAGAATTCCCCCCTTGACCACCCCTGCCTTCTCATTCAGAAGTGGGTCACACAGCCACCATGGGTAAGGGATATTTTCACCAGAAGAATCAAAATCATTAGCCTCTCAGTTATGATCAGAAAGCTATATGTTTGCATCACAAAGGTCATACTTTATCAATCTATTGGCCCCAAAGCACTTTTCCAGACAGTAATGGTAGTATACTGAAAAAGGATAGATTAAACCGTGTCTATGCCTTTAAATTTAGCTGGTGTGTTTCCTCCTACCATACTGTTATTTTTGTGATTTACTCTGTGCCCCAAATTACTTGTCCCACAAGTTGATGTCAGGCTCTTTGTTTTCAACACCAAGTAATTATGGCTGGAAATGGGGGCGGCTGAAGTGGTTTGGGAGTAGTGTACACAGCGCGGTGCGCGGTGGTTCTCAGCAGAGCCCAGGGGTGTTGCAGAGACACCTTCGTGGAGGTACCCCAGGGAGTGGGAGGGAGTGGCCAGCACTCTAGATCCCACCTCACTCCCAGTTAATCAGTGATGCTATCCTGTCTTATATTTTGGGAGGAAGGAGGTTTCAGAAATAAATCCCTGAGGACCACTGTGAAATAAACGCTGGGCTGGCACTCAGAAGGCCTCGTATGTCTCATTTTTTTTTTTTTCATCTACTTGGTAGCTCTACAGCCATGAACGATCGTAATACCTCTTTGCCTCTATTTCCTCACTTGTAAAATGGAAATAGTGGTGTTATTCTCCTACATCACAAGATTGACTCTTTGAATCAGATTTTAAGAAGCAAATCCTAGATCATTATTAAAACGAAAAGGATTATTACCTAGAATAGAGAAAAGCACAGCCTCAGAAGATTTCATTTAATTTGGCTAAATATTGATGGAGGACAACACACAATTTTATAGATTGATCAGAAAAACTATGAACAATTATCATGTGGCAGTAGCTGTTTTTAATAATTTTTCCTTTTGAACACTCTTTTCCCCCAATTTGTATTAAATTGCACATGTAAAAGAAACATGTAGCAACCAATTGAGTAACTACTTTTTCCTGCATTTAATTTCTCTAAGTGTAATGGGGTGCTGAGCTAGAGGTCCCCAAAACAGAGAAAACCCCCACAGCTATCGCCTGGGGGAAGGGAGGGGGAAGCAGAGCAGGGCCATTGAGCATTACTTTGCATATCTAAAGACTTGCTGGTGTTTTAGTAATGCTAAGGAGCTGTGCCTGCTCAGAACCAGGGAGATGGGCATGGCTCTAACTTGTGATGTAGCAGGAGGGCCTTGCTTCACCTGTGAGAGAGGCTTGGAGGTGGCTCCTACTTCATTGGGCCCTGCGTGCCTGGACCAACAATGGCAGCCCAGAAAGGCAGAAGACCTCAAGCTATCGGCAGGTGTAACCCAGTGTGGGAGGAAGTGGAAATGGGGCTATGGAGGAAGATCCACACTGGAATTTAAACCCAAGTGCAGAGCAGCCGTAGGGCTCTTGACCACACAGTTTAGAGAAGAGCAGAAAAGCAGGATGTAGCAGCTGTGCAAGGTCTTGGCCGCGTGTTTTGCAAGGATGCAGAAGGATATCCAATGGCCCACCATGAGGATGACGGTTTGGATTAAGAGCTGGAGCCTACCTGGCAGAGCATGGATGACTGGAAAAAACCAGAATACAGATGAGACTCTGCCCAGCTAAACTACAGACTTCTGTTTCTTGTCCTGAGAGACAGTAGCTCTGACTGGCCTGGTTTGGCAAGGGGAGGCAGGACTGTGTGTTTGTGGGTATTTTTTGTCTCTACAGAGCATGGAATTTAATGGCAGAATTCCGCCATTATTCTAAACCTGTATAACTTTTGAATAAATAGTTCCCTTCCTTTTCATAAGAGTCTGGCATTGGGAGTTGTGGTTCCTATTGGCCATGGGCAACAGAACCCAGAGCAATAGAACCCAGTGGTTCTGTTACATAAGGACAGTGACAAGCATCCCGAAATCTAAGAGCTGTGTGTGGGCCCCCAGCTCCCAAAGGCCCACTTGAGTTTTCTTTTTTAAATTTTTTATAGTTTATTTTTTATTGTATTTTTTCCATTACCATTTATCTCCCTTACACCCTCTTCCACCTCCACCCACCCTCCTCCCCTCCGAGGCCCACTTAATTTTAAATGCAGCCTTTCAATTCCTACAATACAGAGGAACCAGGATGCAACAAAGTTGTAAAATTACACAACTCAGATGTGCAAAAAAATCTTGAGTTCATTTTCCCTGTGATTGCTCATTTACAAGCACTCCTCCCTCGGCCACATCCACCCTTCTTGACTTCTCAGGTATCAGGGGGAAAGCTCCTTTACAGTACTTCCATTTATTTAGTTCCTTTACAGTATTTCCATTTATACAGGTTTGTTTCAGTGTAAATATTTTGTTCCAAAGTTCAACTTCCCATTTGGGCTGATTAAAATCTTTATCGAGTGGAGTAAATGTCTTTAGATAAAATATCTCCTAAATTTAGTCTTGTCCTTTCTTCCTTGATCTGAGAGATGGGCAGGACTTGCATATCCTCTTGATGCCTGGGAGATAAAAACGTGCTTGGATGGTGCGGTATCCAGGCCTCTTCTGACCCCAGAGGCAATGTCCCATGTCTGCTTGGTGAAGTTTGCTGATGGAGTAATTTATGGCTTGGTCAGTGCCCAGGGGGCTCTCTTTCTGAGCTATGCCACACCTGCCACCCTGGCCCTTGCACAATGGGTCCACACAAGCCTCTGCTGCCAGGTCCTCTTACCCTTGCCCCCTTGGGACACCACTAGCCCCCTGGTTCTCAAGTCAACCACTTCTGTGTCTTCCCCAATCAGGAGACATCCCAAGCTTCTGGGTCTGGTGATACTTCTTGGGAACCAAGAGCAGCTTGGGAAACCATACTCCATTCTCCTCTGTCCCAACCACAGTGTGTGACCTGTCCTCAGCCCCCCAAAAGAAAACCAGAATATGTCTAACCAGCCATGCCCTTACCTCCGGCTCCTCTGTCTCTCTGCTAGGACCCTAGGAAGAAGGACAGGCTTTGCCTCTCTGCTTCCTACCTTAAAGTACGTTCCCCTTCATTATATCTTTTTTCTCCCAGAGATGACTTCTGCCCTTGCCTCAGGATGGAAAAGGCTCAGGGAATAGAAACTAGCTCATCATAAGGAAATAGAGCCAGTAATAGTTCAAAAGCATTTTATCTGTTTGGGAAAGGCCTCTAGAAAAACAGTAATATGCCTCAGCTGGGAAAGGCCTGTGACGGAGCCCAGCCTACCCAGATGGAGGTAGGTGCCCAGTTCTGCAGCAGGCTCCCCCTGCCCTTGTCCACAGGGGCAGCAGAACCCTGGCAGGAAAAACCCAGGTAGGAAAGGGCTTGGCCTCGCCCTACTGCCTCTGCATCCCAGCCCTGACTCACTTTTTCACCTTGTCAAACTTTCCTACCTAAGTCTGTTTTTCCCCCTCTGTGAATGAAAGCTGATAACAAAACCAACCTCATGAGGCTTTTTTCAAGTATGAAAAAGATAACGTATTGAATATTCCTTAGTGAACTCAGAAATGTAAGGGATTAGATTCCCTATTTTTTAGTATACCCAGATATTAATAGTACAGTGAGTAAAATGTCAATTTTCTAATTGGCATTCTTTAATAGAGCAGAAAAATAAGAGATGTTTATTTCATGGAAACAAGAAAATTATTTTCATGTTCAAAGAAGAAAATGTGGCAAATGGATATTTTTATTCTTTTTGACCTGGCTCCTTATGCAATAAAGTTTGTTAACTTCCACGCAAAGGTTACCTTGTTTCCTGTTTATTCTTCCAAAGAAATTAGTGTAGAATCATTAGTTAAACTACTTCCCCCAAAACTGAGCTGAGATGTGACTGGAATTGTGTTAAACCCCATGTCTCTATAACACTGAGCCTTTCCATTCTGGAAGATTGCAGTTTCATTCTCTTATTCAAGTTATTATTTTTCTTTCGGTACATTTTGGAGTTTTCTTTCAGAGTCTAGTGTGTTTTTTATCTAGATTATTTTTAAGAATTTTATAACATTTTTTTTCTACTACAAATGAGACTTTCAGCCTTAGCTGGTGTGGCTCAGTGGACTGAGTGCCGGCCTGCGAACTGAAAGGTCGCTGGTTTGTTCCCAGTCAGGGCACGTGCCCGGGTTGCAGGCCAGGACTCCGGTTGGGGGCCTGTGAGAGGCCATTTGATGTTTCTCTCCCTCTCTGTCTCCCTTCCTTCCCCTCTCTCTAAAAATAAAATAAATAAAATCTTTTAAAAAATTAAAAGAATAAGTAATAAAATTATGGTAGTATTGTGTAGTTCCCACATGGCCGGCACTATGCACTGTATTTACATGTATTTTCCTCTTGTATCTTCATAGTAATTCTATAAATTAATTATCACTATTATCCTAATTTATAGATAATGAAACTGAAGTTCAGCAAGATTAAGTAACTTGCCCAAGGTCACACAGTTTATTACTGAGCACTTATTAATTCTCTTAGGTTTTCTAGATGCATAATCATGTGTATAACTCATATAAAATGATAATTTTGTCTGCTCCTTTCCCAAGGTGCTGCCCTTAATTATCGTAAAATGTTAAATAATACTGACAGTCTCTTAAATGTTCCTGAACTCTCATACCGTCAGAGGACATGAGATATGACGCTGTAGTCAAACGCAGCAATGGCAACAATAATCTCTAACACTTATTGTGCATCTAGAGAGTCTGCAATCAATGCTCTCAACTTCATTACGAATTCGAGGATTACTCTAGTCTTGTTTAGAATGTTCCGTGCCACTCTTGCGTGATCCATATGCTTCAGACTTTCTCCTCTACCACATACCCTAAGTTTCCTGGCTTTGAAGCCAGGCTTCATCTCTGTGTCAGGCCCAGTCAGATTGCTGATCATGTTCACCTTGGATCTTATCTGACATGTTCTCATAACTGCTTCCAATAATGGCCTCTTGGCTCTACCAATGCAATGAAATACAAGGGTGGCCAATCTGCACGTCCTCTTTAGGCCTCAGGGCCCCATTCCATGTCAGCCCAGAGTTTGCTTTCACCCCCGCCCCCCACCGAAGTCTCTCCCAACTTCACTTTAAAGTATCTTTGAAAACAAAACAAATGAGGAATTGGCAAGAAGTTTTGTTAAATAAAATCCTACAATACCTAATGCAGAAAGACTAAGGAGAAAGAATATACACTACCCATATATTCTTTCTAAAGGGTAATTTGAAAATGCACGCCAAAAACTGCAGAATTTTGCATATTCCTCTACCCAGAAATCTTGCTTGTTGGAACTTATCCTAAGCAAGTCGTCATGGATGAACACAAACATTTTTACAAAGATATTTATTTGAATATTATTTATGATGATTGAAATTTTGTAGCAATCTAAATATCCAGCCATGGGTAGTTTGTTAAATAAATTATACTACATCAAGAGGAATATTCCATAAGTGGAAGAGGTTATGATACACAGTGTTAGGTGAAAGAAGTATATCACATCTTGACATGTAGAGTATAAACGCATTTTTGTTTATGAAATATATCTATTTATATATAACTAGATGATTGTAAATCTCTCTCATATGTATATATCTAGCTATCTAATTACTATAGAAATCACCACAGAAGAACAGAATGTATAACCCCAAATAGTAATCTTTTGATTGTGTTATTTTTTATAATTTTTGAAGTCCTCATCCAAGGATATGTTCATTGATTTTAGAGAGAGAGAAACATTGATGTGAAAGACAAACACCGATCAGTGGTCTCCCACCTGTGCCCTGACTGAGGATTGAACCCACGACCTACCGGCCCTGAACAAATATGTATGTGACCCAACCTGGATTCAAACTCATGACCGTTTGGTATATGGGATGATGTTCCAACCAACTGAGCCAGTCAGCCAGGGCTTGATGATGTTATTTTAAATAATTTTTAATAATAGTTTTTTCCTACTATAAATGTGACTTTTTCCCCATTGTATTTTAGTTGTTTATAAATGATATACTAAAAATTTACTGATTAAAAAAAAATTTGTTCTAGAGCTGCTATGGTAAAATAACAATAATTAGTAATACAATTTTGTTAGTATTGTGCAGTTAGGTTGTAGGCAAAGAGGCATAAAATATAGGGTTCAAATAAGATAGAAGGTTAAATCTCAAACTGTCTAGAGATGAACATTACAATGAAGCTATATTCCACAAAGTTATTCAGGGATTCAGATTTCCTTTATCTTGTGCTGTTGTTATCTAGGTTAGTGTCCTTTCCACGTGGTAGATGCTGGCTAGCCTCCACATCCCCACTGTAGCCCACAGAAGAATCCAGGCCAAGTAGGTTTGTCTTTAAGGGAATGAGCTGATGAATTCGCACACTTCATCTTCACCCATCCTGGGCTTTATCCTAGTCACATGACCACACCAGGCTGCAAGGCAGGCTATGATCTAGAGTTTCCAGCTGTCAGTCATGTAAACATATTCAGCTAAAACTTAGGTTGGAGGGATTATTACTAAAAGGAAGAAGGAGGAATGAATAATTGGGATCAATTAATAGATTCTTTTTAAAATATATTTTATTGATTATGCTATTACAGTTGTCCCATTTTTTCTTTTCTTTAATTCCCTCTGCACCTCCCACCAGCATTTTCCCACCTTAATTCATGTCCATGGGTTGTACATATAAGTTCTTTGGCTTATACATTTTCCATACTATTCTTAACCTCCCCCCGTCTATTTTGTACCTACCATTTATGCTTCTTATTCCCTGTACCTTCTCCTCCATTCTCTCCTCTCTCCCTCCCTGTTGATAACCCTCCATGTGATCTCCATTTCTGTGAATCTGTTCCTTTTCTAGTTGTTTGCTTAGTTCATTTTTGGTTTTTTTTTTTTGCTTTTTAGGTTTGGGTGTTGATAGTTGTGACTTTGTTGTCATTTTACTGTTTGTATTTTTGATCTTTGTCTTTTTCTTACATAAGTCCCCAATTAATAGACTCTTTCCCCAGGTATTATAAAGCTAAAGTAGTTGATACTGTGATGCTGGTATAAGAATAAATAAAATAATAGAGTAGACTAGGGAAACCAGAAACAGGCTCAATTCATATGAAATTTTAGCATATAAAAAACTCAACTTTTCAAATTAGGAATTTGAAAGGAGAATTAATTAATGGTTTTGAGAACTAGATAACTATTTGAATATAATGAAATTATATTAAATGACAAAATGCATTCCAGAAGTCTTGTAGGGAAATATCGATGAAAATGGTGACCAGACTGTAACTTGTGCTCTAGTTGGTTCCCCATTCCACAATTCTCTGGACTATATTGACCTTAATTACCTCTTCGCTGACCTTCAGCAACCAGAACTGCAAATCATATACCACATGTAAAGGGCAGTGATTGTCTTAGGTCAGGAGAATGTTTTCTGTTTTGTTTTTTGTTGGTTGGTTGGTATATCCTTTCTCTGAAATGGTCTTTTTTATGTTGATCTTACATGTTGCTAAATGTAATGCATATAATTAATAATCCATGTAATGACTTCTAATTCCCATCCTATATGTGCATCTGGTTGTATTTGCTACATATAAAAATTAGTCTTCAATTCAACAACAAAAATATAACTTGATTAGAAAATGGACAAATAATTTGAATAGACATTTCTCTGAAGATGATTTACAAATGGCCAACAAACATATGAAAAGCTGCTTAACATCATTAACATTAGATACATGCAAATCAAAACCACAGTGAGATAGCACTTCACACATCCTACTTATTGATAAGAGGACGACTACAATTGAAAAACTGAAAAAAAAATAAAACAAAAAATGTTGGCAAGGATGTAGAGAAACTGGAACATTTGTGCACCGTGAGTAAGAATACAGCTACTATGGGAAACAGTATTGTGCTTCCTCAAAAAATTAATAAAAACAGAACTACCATATAACCCAACAATCCCACTTCTGAAACAAGTACTGTAAGATTCCACTTATACGAAGTATCTAAAATAGTTAAATTCATAGAAACAGGAAGTAGAATGATGGTTAACAGGGGCTGAAGGGACAGGGAAATGCAGAGTTGTTATTTAATAGATGTAGAGTTTCAGTTTTGCAAGATGAAAAAAGGTTTGCACAACAATGTTAGTACACTTAACACCACTGAACTGTACACTTAAAATGGTTATGATGATAAATTTTATGTTATATGTTTTCAACACAGTTTTAAATAAGGTCTCATCACAATGTTTTTGCTTTCACTTTGCAAGAATCAGAGATAGGGATTTCTTATACTTGAGCTTTCCAATATGGTAGCCATAGCCACATGTAGCCATGGAACACTTAAAATGTGACTAGTTCTAATTGAAATGCACTATAGTTTAAAAATACACACTGGGAGCCCTGGCCAGGGGGCTCAGTTGGTTTGAGTGTTCTTCCATGCCGCAAGAGGTTGCAGGCTCAATCCCTGGTCAGGGCATATATCTAGGTTGAGGGTTTGATGCTTGGTCAGGGCGCCTATAAGAGGCAACCAATTAATGTTTGCCTCTCACGTCTATGTTTCTTTCTCTCGCTCTCTTTCTCCTTTCTTCTCTCTCTAAAACCAATGAACACATCCTTTGATGATAATCAAAAAAAAAGATTTTTAAATACACACTGGGATTTGAAGACACAGTACAAAAAATTTTAATATCTAATAATTTTATATTGATTACATGTTGAATGAAAACATTTTTGATATATTAGGTTCAGTAAAATATATTATTAAAATTAATTTCACATGTTTCTTTTTATTTTTTTAATGGCACTATAGGTTTGGCATTGGTTTTGGAATTATGACAACAGGAATTTAAAATAACTATGGATAACATGCTAAGCGATCTAATTCAGAAAGTGGGCAACATGCAAGAACAGATAGGTAATATAAGTAGAGAGATGGAAACTCTAAGAAAGAATCAAAAGGAAATGCTAGAAATCAAAACCACTGTGGCGGAAATAAGGAGTGCCTTCTATGGCTTCATCAGTAGACTGGGCATGACAAAAAAAGAATCAGTGAGCTTGAATATATAGGAGTAGAAACTTCCCAAACTAAAAAACAAAGACAAAAAAAATGAAAGAAGTGGAACGGAATATCTACAGACCATGCAACAATCACAAAAGGTGTAACGTACATGATTAAGTACCTGAAGGAGAAAAAAGAGAGAAAAGAACAGAAAAAATATTTGAAATAATAATGGCCGAGAATTTTCCAAAATCAAAGAATTTTCCAAAACCAAACCACTGACCTGGGAGGCTCAGAGAACACCACACAGGATAAATAACAATAACAAAAACGTACAACTAGGCAAATTATATCCAAACTGCAGAAACCACAGCAGAAGAGAAAATCTTGAAAGAAGCCAGAGAATAGGGGAAAACTCCACCTTATCTATAGACTAACAAGAATAAGAATTAGATTGGCCTTTTCTTCAGAAATCACAAAAGCAAGAAGTGAATGAAGTAAAATATTTAAAGCACTTGGAAAACAAAATACCAAGCAACCTAGAATTCTGTATCCAGAAAAATTATCATTTAAAAGTGAAAAAGAAATATTTTCTCAAATGAGAAAAACTGAGGATATTTGTCTATAGTTGACCTGTTTTGAAGAGCTGTTAAGAGAAGTTCTTTGGAGAAAAAGAAAACAATGTAGGTCCTACATAAAGAGAGTTTGAGAAATGAAGGTGAAATGCAATATTTTATTTTTATTCTTAACTGATCTAGCAGGTAACAATTACTTCAAAATAATAATAGAAACAATATATTAGATGATTACAGCTTATGGATAAGTGAAGTGTATTATAGCAATATTATAAGTGATGGGAAGGAAGAATTAGAAATATTACTATGTGGTAACTGCAAACGTATGAAGTGGTATAATGTTACTTAAAAGTACACTTAGGGGGACTTCCAGTTAAGATGGAGGCATAGGTGAACACAGCTCACCTCCTTGAACAACCACACCATTATTATAACTAAACTATAGAACAACCATCACTCAGAACTGTCAGAAATTGAGTTGAATGGAAGCCTGACAACTATAGAAGTAAAGAAACCACATCCATCCACACTAGCAGGAAGGGTGAAGACACCGAGATGCAGATTAGGCTGGTCCCACACCCAAGAATGGTGGATACAAATACAGGAATGATAGCTCAGGACAAGAAATCCCAGCCCCAAACGAGGTCCCTCGGTCCAGTTTCCAGTGCCAGGAAGATCAGTCCCCATAACTACTGGCTGCCAAAACCAGCGAGCATTGTGTTGGTGGAAGAAACAACTGGAGTCCTAAGCAGTTCCTCTTAACCCTCCCCCCAACCACAGACTTACACAGAATCATTTCCTATGAGCTCCTGCACCAGGGTAGCAGCTTGAAGACACCAGTGGTATACAGGGAGGAAATGAAGTATCTGGCATCAAGGTGAGAGCTGGGGGACAGGTTTCTCCCAGACAGAAAGGCAAACAGAGGCCATAGTTCCTTTTCGGAACCCTTCCCCAATAGAGCCACAGAGCTGGCAGGCAGGTACCTTATCTGTGTCTCCATCAACTAGGATGACACATTTTGCCCCACCCTGGAGATCCCCTGAGGCTCCATCCCACCCAATTTATGGGCTCACCCATGCTGTTAACAGTGGCTTTTCTATATGAATGGCTAGTCTTGGCTCATGCTTCACAACTTCCTAAATTCTCTCAAATAAGCAACAGCTGGCCACAGCAAGCCCCTAGCCCTTGTACCATGTGCTAAGTGGCCTTATGCCTGGCACTAGCAGCAAGCAGCCTAGGTTCACAGCTTGGCTTGGCCTGGGAACCTGTAAGCCCAGCACAAGTAGCAGCTATCTCAGATTGTTTTATAGCTCAGGCAGGGTGGCCCTGGGTAGAACACAGTTGGAGGCTGACCTTGGCCTGCACCACTGGGAAACCCAGAGCCTGCACAACCAGTGGACAGCTATAGATTACAATGGAGCACCACCACCCAGACCCTGTGCAGCTACTCCTCCACTGAGGGCGGAGGTGGGTGGTCAGTGGTCACAGCCAGGCCTTGTAGCTGACTGGTGTGGGTAAATCCCTCTCGGTCACCTGCCAACAACAATCAAGTCTCAATTACAAGAGGAGGGTATACTCAGCCCACATAGAGGGCATACCTCGAGTACCTGGCTTGGGTGACGGTGGAGGCTGTGTCACTGCACCCTATAGGACACCTATTACATTAGGCCACACTACCAATACACGGAGTCAAAGCAGCTCTACCTCACACATAGACACAAACACAGGGAGGCTGCCAAAATCAGGAGGCAAAGAAACATGGCCCAAATGAAAGAACAGATCAAAACTCTAGAAAAACAACCAAACAAAAGGGAGATACGCAATCTGTCAGAGGCAGAAGACAAAACACTGGTTATAAGGATGCTCAAGGAACTTAGTGAGGACCTCAACAGCATAAAAAAGATCCAGTCAGAAATGAAGAATACAATAATTGAAATGAAGAACAATTTACAAGTAAAACATAGTATAGTGGTTTTAGCTGAGAATCAAATCAATGATTTGGAACATAAGGAAGCAAAAAGCAATCAGAACAACAAGAAGAAAAAACAATCCAAAAAAAATGAGGATAGTATAAGCAACCTCTGGGACAACTTCAAGCATTCCAACATTAGCAACATAAGGGTGCTAGAAGAAGAGAAAGCATAAGAAATTGGAAATCCATTTGAAAAAATAATTTAGTGAAGGAAATAGACCTGCAAGTTCAGGAAGCAGAGAGAGTCCCAAACAATATGGATGCAAATAGGCCACTCCAAGGCACATCATAATTAAAGTGACAAAGATTAAAGATTAAGAGTGAATCTTAAAAGCAAGAAGAGAAAAGAAGTTAGTTACCTACAAAGGAGTTCCCATAAGACTGTCAGCTGATTTCTCAAAAGAAACTTTTGCAGGCTAGAAGGGATTGGCAAGAAATATTCAAAGTCATGAAAAGCTGGGACCTACAGCCAAGATTACTCTACCCAGCAAAGCTCTCATTTAGAATCAAAAGGCACATAAAGAGCTTTCCAGACAAGGAAAACCTAAAGGAGTTCATCATCAACAAACCATTATTATGTGAAATGTTAAATGGACCTATTTAAGATAAAGAAGAAGTTCAAAATTATGAACAATAAAATGGCAATAAATACATATCTGTCAACAATTAAATCTAAAAAAAACAAACTAAACAAACAAGAAGACCAGAGACAGAATCATGGATATGAAAAGCATTTTGATGGTTGCCAGATGGGAAAGGGGTGTAGGGGAATGGATGAAGAGGTGAGGGGATTAAGAAGTACAAACTGGCAGTTACAGAATAGCCATGGGGATGTAACCTACACTATAGGAAATTGAGTAGCCAAAGAACTTAAACTCATGACCAGTGGACATGTCAAAGGTGTGGGGATTACTTGAGGGAATGGGGTGATGTGGGGGTGGAGAGGGCAAAGTGGGAAAAGTTAGGACAATTGTAAGAGTATAATCAATAAAATATAATTAAAAAATTAAAGCACACTTAGATAAATTGTAGATATATAGTACATCTCCAGGGCAATGATTTAAAAATATTTATGCCCTGGCTGGTGTGGTGCAGTGGATTAGCACCAGCCTGCAAACGGAAAGGTCACAGGTTCAATTCCCAGACAGGGTGCATCGCTGCGTTGCAGGCCAATGTTTCTCTCTCTTTCTCCCTCCCTTCTCCTCTCTCTAAAGGTAAATAAATAAAATCTTTAAAAAATAAAATATAAAAATATTTAAGCATAATTGATATACTAAGAGAGGAAAGAAAATGGAATTATATGAAACACCCAATTAGAACCCAAAAAGGCAGAGAAATGAGTGGATAACAAAAAGAAAAGAAATAAAGAGAAAAACATTTAATAAAAAATAGTTATAAATATAATAGCTATTAATGCAAATACAACAATAATCACTTTAAATGTAAATGGTCTAAATATACCAATTAAAGGACAGAGCCTATCAAGGTGCATAAAATAACAGGACCCCACTCTATGTTGTCTACAAGAAACCTTTATAATTTCAATATAAAGTACAGACTAACTGTAAAAAATGGAGAAAGATAAACCATGCTAACACTGACTAAAAGAAAGCCAAAGTAGCTGTGCTAATCTCCGGCAAATTACCTCCTACAATATCTTGGGAAGTACTGCTCATGCCAATCAGGCCCACAGCTCTGGGCTGTGTTTGAGAAAGTGTTTGAGAAAATTCAGAAAGTTTATGTGTTGACTTCTTTTTCTGCCTTTATCTGAGTTATATGAGATGAATCCAGGCAAGCCTTAGCCAGCTTGAAAGCAGAGTGAAATGGAATGTTTCCACCAAGAGGTTTTGTAAATGCTTTCTCTGTGTACTTTACCAGACAATGGGAGCCAGCCAGATTAATGTCTGGTTGCTTTCCAATACAAGCTTATTTTTTCACGTGGCCTTAGGGGATTCATCATAATACTTTGAGTGTGGGTTCATGTCATGTACCAACCAGTGAGTAAGAGAGGAGACTTTTCAGGCTTAAGAACACTTCTTTTTCAGACAAGACATATGGCTGTGGTTATTTCACAAGCAACTGAATGGAAAGAAATATACCAGAAATGTATTAAAAATGCAGCCCTGACTGATGTGACTCAGTTGGTTGGACGTCATCCAGTAAAGTGAGGGGTCGCAGGTTCGATTCTCAGTCAGGGCACATGCCTGGTTTGGTGGTTAAGTCCCTGGGATGTATGTTTCTCTTGCACATCGATGTTTCTTTCCCTTTATCCTTCCCTTTTTTATTTAAAAGTAAATAAAATCTTTTAAAAGAAATGCACAAACTGGCCTTCAAGAACCTGTAATTCTTCAACCCCTAAAGCAATCCCCAGAGTCCTGACAACTTAATTTACATGAGAGTATATTCTTCAGTAACACTTCAGATGTGGCTATGGAGGATAATTGGTGGAAGAACCTTCCAGAGGCAAAGCCAAAGGCCACAGAGGATGAGGGGCAAGGAGATTCCTTGGCAGAGTCAGGATCTAATGGAGAAATGCATTTCATTGCCAGGGCAGGGAGCTTTTAATCTCAGTGGGCATTACATCATTGCAGTAATCCAATGATTACTGTTTCCCTCCCTTTTTCTTTCTAAAAGAGGATTTTTATAAACTTGTTCTTAATTCATCACTCCCTTTTTGATAGGTAGAGGTGGGGAGGACAGCTGACTTGTTTCTCAGTAGATGCTCACCTGAAAGAGTCACAAGTAGCCATGGTGAGGGGAAGGCATAACACTCAGAGTTCCTAGATTTTTAAGTGAATGGAGAGGCCAGATGGAACTTTGTGTTGGTTCGTTTGATCAGAGGAAAAGTATACTTTATGTGTAGGGAGAAGAGTGAGCAGGACATGAGGGTGATCTGTGGGTGGATTTCACCTGAGACTGCTAGTTTCCTGTTTGTTTGCATTCTCCCCTCTTCCTTTAGCAAAAGAATTACCCAAATTTTAGATTAACACACAGCCATTCAGCTAAGACTATATTTCTCACCCTCATTTGCACCTGGGTTTGACCATGTGACTTGGTTCTAGCTAATGGGATGTAAAAAATAAATCATACATACTATATTTGGGCTACAAAAAATTAGGCAAGCCCTCCTCCGCAATCCTTGTTCTTTTCTCTCTTCCCAGTGGCCAAGAGGTTGATAGGTATCAAATGCTAAAGCAGCCATCTTAGATGACAAGAAAGCAGCCATGGGGGAGGAACACAATAGACGGAGTCTGCATCCCTAACACCTCATACCTGCCATAGCAGACCCAGAGTGCTTATGTTCACACTGTGACGGAAAGAGAAATAAAATTCTTTCACGCCGATTTGGTTCTTTGCTAGAGCAACTCAAGCTTATTGCCTGAATAATACAGGTATATAATCAAGTATTATATCTCAATGTATTGTAGTTCTTTTTATTAATTATGATTCTTTTTATTATAAGTAGCTAATTAGTAATAATGATAGTATCAGCTAATAATAACATGTAGCAAGTCTCTACTGTAACCAAGGGCTGGAAGTTCAGCCAACCCTTGCAGGATCTAAAACAAGAAATAGAGAAGCCATCAATAACTGAGGTTGCTCTTAGCTCTGCCTCTGCAATCTAGTTTCCTCTACTTTGGTTGGTATATGATCAAATATGATTGAACTGGCCCGAACTTTGCATCATTTTCTAACCAAGACAGACTGGGACCTCAGTCCTAATTTCAGAGTTACCATGAGAGAGAATCTAACCCAGCTTTGTCTTGGGTCCACTAATTTAGGATTGATAGTGAAGGAGAAAGTTCTCAGAAAGGCTGGTGTCGGCTTTGTAGAAAGCCCATGAGTCTAATACGTTATTAATTTACATGTTTCTCTTCTGTATTATGCTTTGTTTCTAGGGCTGTGGAGAAACAGGAACTCCCATTCATTGCTGGTGGAAATGCAAATTGGTATAACCATTGTGAAGTAGAATTTGGTAATATCTAGCAAAACCACACTTGTGTTCACTTTTGACATAACAATTACACTTCTAGGAAGTTGTCCCCAAGATACGCCTTCAATAATATAAAAATACATATTCACAAGATTGTTCGTTGCAACATTATTTGTAATTGGTGTCTAAATGCCCCAAAATAAGAAAATAACTGCAGTATGGTACATCCATACAATGGAGTACTATGAAACTATATAAAAATAAGAATGATATCTATAAACTAATATGGAGTAATTTCCAGAATATATTCTACAGTGAAAAAAGAAAATTACAAAAAAGTATCTATGGCAATAATTCTAAAAATGTAGTCCACACTCACCTGTGGGGGCCCTGAGACTTTCAGGTAGTCCATGAGATCAGGTAGTCCCATGAGATTATTAGTTTTTCCTAATAATACTAAGCCGTATTTTGCCTTTTTTTCATTGCATTGATGGTGAAAAAGCAATGAGAGTAAAAACTATTGGGGCCATCACAAATCAAGGTTGTGGTAAACTCTTTACACAACCAAACTCTGTTGGTTCAAGAAAAAAAAAGATTTTACTTAAGTATGTCCTTGATGAAGTAGTAAAAATTAGTAATTTTATCAAAACTTGATCTGGATGCATGTCTTTTTAATATTCTGTATGACTAAATTGAAATACACAGGAAGCACTTCTGATACAGGGTATGAGATAGTTATCTCAAGGAAAAGTACTTCTGCTATTGTTTGAGTTACAAGCTGAGCTAACCACTTTTTCGTGGAGCAACAGTCTTACTTGAAATAACAACTGATGGACAGACTATTGTTATTCAGATATGGGTATTTGACATTTTTTTTCTGAAATATGAGTGAAGTGAGTATTGATTCAGGCAAAACAACCGATACTATATGTTATTAATGGTAAAATTCAACTTTCAAGAAAAAAATAGAATTTTGGAAAAGTGTGATCCACTACCATGAGCTTTTAAACTTTCTTGTATTTAAAGACTTCTCTGATGGGGTTAGGGATTATTTCAAATCAAGTAATTTTAGATACTGTACAATGAAATGTGTCAACCTTTGAAATATCTACAAATTTCAGTGAATTATTATTTTCCAAATGACCAAAGCATGTTATAAAATCATGCATGGTTAAAAGATACAATCAAAGTATAAGATATATCAATGGACTTTATTGTAACAAAATTTATAGAAGTTCATTGACATGGTTTCATATTCTACACTGCAATCAACATTTAAGAAAATAATGCTATTGAGTTCTAGGGTTAGTACCAAAGACACAATTATCTGCAAAGACTTAAAGTACTCTTCCCTTTTCCAACTACATATCTGTTAGAGGCCAGATGTTCATTATACACTTCTACCAAAATAATATACTACAAGAGATTACTTGAAGAAATAGATCGAGACTTCTGGCCAAGATGGAGACATAAGTATAGACTTTCCCTCCTCTCATAACCAAAAGAAAGACAACAACAAATTTAAAGACAAAAAATAACCAAAACTGCCAGAAAATTGAACTATATGGAAGTCCAACAACCAAGGAGTTAAAGAAGAAACATTCATCCAGACCAGTAGGAGGGGCACAGACAGGCAGCTGGGGTAGAGAGGACTTGCGGCAAGGTAGTAGCTGGGGGACTGGATGATGCAGTGACTGGTGAAGCAGGCAGTCCTACATTTGCCTGTGGATAAACTGGGAGGAACAACTGGGGAGTAAGACAGACTATGCAACCTAGGATTCGAGTGCCAGGAAATAAAACCTGAAAATCTGACTGAAAAAACCTGTGGGGGTTGAGGTGGCAGAATAAACTCCCAGTCTCAAAGGAGGGTTTGTTGGAGTCACCCACAGGGCCCTAGAATGTACAGAAAACCAACCACCCAGGAATCAGCACCAGAAGGGCCCAATTTGCTTGTAGATAGCAGAGGAAGTAACTGAAAGCTGGCTGAGAGCTGAGCAAGTAGCATTGTTCCCTCTCGGACCCCTCCCCAACATACAGCACCACAAATGGGTCCACCCAGGCTAATACCTAAGTCTCTGCCCCTTACTATGCAACAGGAGCACTCAGGCAAAAAAAATATGGACCAAATGAAAGAACAGATCAAAACTCCAGAAAAAAATACAACTAAGTGATGAAGAGATAGCCACCTCTCAGATGCAGAGTTCAAAACACTGGTAATCAGGATGCTCACAGAAATGACTGAGTATGGTCACAAAATAGAGGAAAAAGTTAAGGCTATGAAAAGTGAAATAAAGGAAAATGTACAGGGAACCAACAGTGAAGGGAAGGATACTGGAACTCAAATCAACAGTTAGGAACATAAGGAAGAAATAAGCATTCAACCAGAACAGAATGAAGAAACAAGAATTCAAAAATATGAGGAGAGGCTTAGGAACCTCCTGGACAACTTTAAATGTTCCAACATCCAAATCATAGGGGTGCCAGAAGGAGAAGAGGAAGAGCAACTGAAAAGTTATTTGAAAAAATAATGAAGGAGAACTTCCCTAATCTGGCAAAGGAAATAGACTTCCAGGAAGTCCAGGAAGCTCAGACAGTCCCAAAGAAGTTGGATCCAAGGAAGCACACACCAAGGTACATCATAATCACATTATCCAAGATTAAAGAGAAGGAGAGAATTTAAAAAGCAGCAAGAGAAAAGGAGCCCCAGCTGATGTAGCTCAGTGGATTGAGCACAGGCCTGTGAACCAGAAGGTCACCAGTCTGATTCACAGTCAGTGCACATGCCTGGGTTGTGGGCCAGGTCCCCAGTATGGGGCACTTGAGAGGCAACCACACATTGATGTTTCTCTTCCTCTCTTTCTCCCTCTCTTCCCCTCTCTCTAAAAATAAATAAATAAAATCTTTTTTAAAAAGAGAGAGAAAAGGAGACAGTTACCTACAAAGGAGTGCCCATAAGACTATCAGCTGATTTCCCAAAAGAAATCTTACAGGCAAGAAGCAGCTGGAAAGAAGTATTCACAGACATGAAAGGGAAGGACCTACATCCAAGATTGCTCTACCCAGCAAAGCTATCATTTAGAATGCAAGGGCGGATAAAGTGCTTCCAAGATAACGTCAAGTTAAATGAGTTCATCATCACGAAGCCCTTATTATATGGACTATTAAAGGGACTTATCTAAGAAAAAGAAGATCAAAAATATGAACTGTAAAGTGACAACAAACTCACAACTATCGACAACTGAATCTAAAAAAAACAAAAATGAACTAAGCAAAGAACTAGAACAAGAACAGATTCACAGAAATAGAGATCACTTGGAGGGTTATCAGTGGGAAGGGGGAGGGGGGCAATGGGGGAAAAGGTACAGGGTATAAGAAGCATAAATGGTAGGTACAAAAAGACAGGGAGAGGTTAAGAGTAGTGTAGGAAATGGAGAAGCCAAAGAAGTTATATGTACAACCCATGGACATGAATTAAGGGGGGGAATGATGGTTGGAGGGGCATTTCCAGGTGGAGGGAAATAAAGGGGAGAAAAAAATGGGACAACTGTAATAGCACAATCAATAAAATATATTTTTTAAAAAGTCAGATTAAGAATCTAGCTGTTATTCTATTAAATTAGACACTAAAGAAATTTTTTAAAGTGTAAAACAATTTCTTTTATTTTTTGTTTGAGAAAGTGCAGTTATTTTCATAAAAATATGTTTACATTTCAGGCATTTATTATTGTTAATTTTAAGTAAACTAATAAATATTTTATAATTTCTCAATTTTAATTTCTAATGCATTCAATACGTAGATATAGTCTACATAAACAAAAACGTTTTGGCTCTTCAATAACTTTTAATAGTCTGAAGAGGCTCAGAGACGTAAAACTTTGAGAACTGCTGATCTATAATGTATTACCTATTGTATAATAAAGAAATTCATATATACATCCTTTTTTTTTTTTTTTGTAAAATCAAAACAGAAATGGAACACAAGAAACCTGTGATGTTGGTGACCTATATGGTGAAAAGAACTTGCAGCTCTGACAGTTCTCGAGGTAAACTTTCCAATTAGTACTGATCTGGGAACCACACTAATGTTTTAAATACCAAAGAGTAATAATAAAATCAAAAGGATGTGGGGGAACTATAAAATGGTATATACATTTAAAAAATTTAACTGCATTTCAGTATAATAACAGTCACATTGAAAAGAGTAGAAAATACAACTAACTCAGGTAACTTTTAAACTCAGTATTTTGACCTTATACCCTCAGACTAAAGAAAAAAAATAAAGGGATAGTGAATTATAATAGTAGGTTTGTTCTTTGCGGAGACATGTCTGGTATATCCTAAGATTGCACAAGTACTAATTATCTTGAGAGTAATGGGAAACAGGTTTCTCACTGTTAGACAGAATTACAACTATGCAAAGTGGAAAGACTGAAGCGAGTCCTGTGGCACTGGACTGAAATGTATCAGTGTGAATGCAAGGTTTTCAATGTACAGACGCAGAGGTGTGAGTGTGTGGGTACATGTGTGCATTCCACCTCTGTCCACAGAGAGGACCCAGAAGTAATGATACTCCAGTAGTAATAAGCACATGTGGAACCCATGTCTTAGTTTCTAAATACCGTTCTATACTGAAAATGACTAGGGCTTTTGGAGAAATGATTGGTTCCAAGTCTGGGGCAGGGAAAATCAGTGTGAGCCTGGAAAGTCCTCAAAGAATAATAGAGTTGAATCAAAAAGACAAGGAGATCAGTTTGAGGAACTCCCACTGGCCAAATATGAGACAATCTGAGCACCAACATAAATAATATTATAATAGTACATAATTAGTTATAATCCACTGAATAAAAGGGCTCCGTAAATCCACAGGGATGTAAATAAATAAGCAAATGGGGAAGGAGAAGCTCTTCTGTACAGGAGAATGCCAACAAGTAATAAAAAGAAATGATGGTGTTAGAAATCACTACTTGATAAATGTATTAATATTTAATTCAAGCTAGAATCATAATGGATTAGACACCATCTTTAAAAAAAATTTTATTGATTGATTTTTAGAGAGAGAGGAAAGATGAGAGAAAGGGAAAGAAACATCAATTTGTTGTTCCACTTCTTTATGCATTCATCAGTTGATTCTTGTATGTGCCCTGACCAGGGATCAAACCTGCAAACTTAGCATATGGGGACAGCATTTAACCAACCGAGTAACCAAGCCAAGGCTAGATACCATCTTAACAAGTCATCAAGGTTAACATTACTCAGTAAAGTAATAATTTTCAACCACTGCGAGAATTTTTAAAACATGCAATACTTTACTATTTAGTCAGGGGCACTGATCTCTTTTCCTTAGATTGTCAAATAAAAACATGACAGCAACCAGCATAACAGCTGTCTGGTGCCCTGTCTTGAACCATAAATATACAGATAATATAATAGAGTTGCATCTTATTGGTCACATTACATAATAAGTTTGCATCCGATTGGTTAATTCTCAGTACCAGAAAACTTTATATACAAGTATAGGCACCTGACTTTTTAAAAAGTCATGTTGGAGCAAAAAGGGTAGATAATTACTATTATTATTTTCTTTTGTGAATCAATCAGAATTATACCTATTTTTTGTCATAGTTGCAAACATATATTTTTTTGGTATGCCACAGAATTTTAGTAATTAGTTTATGTGTGCCACAAGATGAAAAAAGTTGAAAATAGCTGCAGTAAAGGGATACGTCAACAGTGAAATTATCTGCCACCTAATATGACGCACTGACATAATGTCACTTTTGTGATGTATCTGTCAAAAACGCACAGCCTCAATCTAAATATGAGGAAACCTGAGACAATGCCAAAGTGAGGGTCATTCTAAAAATAACAGGCCTCTTCAAAAATGCCAAGGTCATGAATGACAAAGACAGACTGTTCCAAATTAAAGGAGACAAATGAGACAGGCCAACTAAATAGAACATATGATCCTAGACTGTCTCTTAGTCTAGAAATTTTTGCTTTCTTATGAAAGACTTATCTGACAACTAGCAAATTAAGAATCTGGCCTGTATATTGAATAACACAGAATATCAATGTTGGTTCCCTAATTTTGATAATTGTATTATGTAAGAGGAGGTCCTTATTCTTAGAACCCTAGCGGCAGCATATCTGCAACTTATTCTCAAATGATTCAGGAAAAAAAAAAACCCATATATGTGGAAAATGAATGTGTACCTGTGTGAGTATAAAATAATGAACCAGCCCTGGCTGGTGTGGCTCAGTGGTTGAGTGCCAGCCTGCGAATCAAAGGGCCGCTGGTTTAATTCCCAGTCTAGGGCACATGCTTGGGTTGTGGGCCAGGTCTCCAGTGGGGGGTGTGCAAAAGGCAACCACACATTGACGCCACACATTGACGTTTCTCTCCCTCTCTTTCTCCTTCCCTTCCCCTCGCTAAAAAATAAATAAATAAAATCTTTTTTAATAAATAAATGAACCAAATCTGGGGAATCTGGGCAGTGAATGAAGAGTATATAGGAGTTCTTTGTACTATTCTTACTACTTTTTTTGTAAAACTGAAATTACATCAAAATTAAAAATTACAAAAGTAAATGAGGAAGTAAAGAAATTCCAACACATGTAATAACATGAATCAACCTTGGACACATTATGCTAAGTGAAATACCAGACTCAAAAAGAAAAATAGAGTATAATTCAACTTATATGAGGGACCTGGAAAGATCAAGTTCATAGAGACAGAAAGTAGAACAGAGGTTGTCAGGGGCTGGGGGAGGGAGGAGCGGGGAGTCATTGTTTAATGGGTGCAGAGTTTCAGTTTGGCAGGATGAGAAAAGGTCTGGAGCTGGTAATAGTTGATGATGGTTGCACAGCAATGTGAATGTACTCAGTACCCCTGAATTGTACACTTAAAAATAATAAAAATAAAAAATACAATAAAGATTAAGTCAACAACAATAATAATGGTAATCTTTACATTATGTATTTTTACCACACATACAAAAAAAGTAAATGAGGGTTGACGGCCGCAGATTTACATTTTAACCCCACAACATCGACCCTGCTTCCCCAGAACTGATTACAACTGCAGTTTCATTCTACAAAGGCATTTAAGAACCAGAGCTCTTGTAACATCTTGCCAATCACAGTGAGAACAGCCTATTTAAATAATAGTGATAAGCTGGCTCAGGAGGTAATTTTAATCACTATAGTAGTTGGCCAACAGCCTGTTTGCAGGGTAACACCTCCCAAAGATGCCGGTGACACTGAGAAATCACGCATTTTGAAAGCCTTTTGCTTTTGCACCCTGTGACCTCTACAGTGTGAACAGGAAAAATAAAGCACAGTAAAATAGCTGATTTATTCAGTTTAAGTTCTGGCACCAGCCTGACCTGAAGTGGGTTCATGTACTCATCTAGGTTACTCATTATTTTTTTTATAGTATAAACAATGGTAAAGTGTTTTCTATACTTCAGAAATTTGTAGTACAGTGTCAAATATCAGGCACAATAAATCTTGTCTTATTTTTAGAAATGCAAAGTACCAAGTGAAAAAATCATTTCCATTTTCACAGGCACAGTGAAATTTTAGGCCTTTAATTTTTAAACCCTATTAACCAGACTCTGCGTCTGATTCATTCTGGAGAAAACTGCAAACTTCATCTTCCTACAGTGTTGTCAAGTTGTCAGCATTTCCTGTAGAATAAGGCCCCGATCCCACCTCAGTGCAGTCATTTGATCATAATGTGCCTTTTGAGGTTTGCCTTCTATGATTCCCTCCTTCTGTATCCACCAAATTAGTCCACTAAACCTTAAAATAAACCACCTAAAAGTGTAATTGGGGATCAAAGAGTACGTTAGATATACATTGTTGTTCTCTCACCAGCTTTGAAGAAAAAGCTTCTTTTTCCTCACATTTTTATCAACTCCACTTCCTTTGGTTTTTGAAATTCACTAAACTACTCATTTTTTCTCCTCCTTTGAACTCCTGGCACATTTGTCTACTTTGCATACTTCACACAAACCAGCTTAAAACTTTGCAAACAGAATCCACTCAAGAATATTAGTCAATATCTGTCAAGTGAATAATATCATTATTTCAGTTCATGTGTAAAACCTGTAAATGTACCTACAGCCAGGTGCCAAGGATAGGCAGCTTCCCCCCCCCCCCCCCGCCCCCGCCGTAACTTAAGAAGTAACACCCATTGCCTTTTATGATGATAAAAGTGAGAGAATCCAAGCTCACTGCAGAAAACTTGCAAGAGAGTAAGAAGCCATAACCCCTTAACCCCAGCATAGGGATTATTTACACTTAAGGCTACAAATAGGCAATCTTGATGCAACAGATGAAGCTGAATCCTGGAAGTACACAATTTTATTTTTGTTTTGTTTTGTTTCTGTGGACTTTAAAATAATGTCTGAAATGGATGTAGATTAAGTGTGGGTATAGAGGACCCCAGGTAAAAGAAAATACACCTTCAATTTCACTAACTTGAAAAGAAGAATAAAACTCTTTTTGTATGCCTCCGAAACTTCTCAGCTCTATTTCTCAAGAACAGTCAATAACCGGGACTGACTACTCTGTGTGAGTAAGGATGGCAAGGGGCGAAATGAGGCATTCTAATCCTACTGCTAAATCAATGAGGAATGAACGTAAACTTCTTCGTTCAGTATTTTAAGTTTTTTATTTCTAGTTTAGACCACCTATTAGCAGTTAAGGATTCCTTAACAATAACTTAATTAAGTCTTTCTTATACAACTTGAAGACGAACAACCAAAATGTGTGTTTTTTCTGGACTACATTTTATTTTTGCATCTTTTATGTAGAAATGATTTAATTACAATTTGCAAAATAATAAGAGATGAGTTTTGGGTGGTGGGTGAGGAAGAACTAGGAAGTGCAAGAGTATGTTTAAGTTCTATTAGAGAGGAATCTTTTTCTAGACAACACTGTTAATATGAAAAACGGGGACATTATTTTGTGAATTGGATTTCAAAGCTACACAAAAGGACTTGTATTTCAATCTGAGGACATCTCAAGAATTCTTTGAGGCTCAACAAAATAATGATGACACAGGCAAAGCAAAGCATTGTGGTTACAGAATCATTAGTCCTTTTGGAAAATATACTTTTTGATCAGACAAATAAGAAGTGACAAGTGACTAATCAAGTAGAAGTTTGTGTAGGCTTTTGCATAAGAACCTGTTAGGATGAACATATTTTATTAGATGAAAGCCAAGTGAATCTCATTCAAGAAATGTAGGCCCCATTTTTCAGTTGTTTGGTCAGTTTTTTAAACTAAATGGGATTCTTGTGAAATACAAAATATTTAGGACAAATCAAAGATTTGTGATTTCCAGTGAGGGATAATGTCTCGAAGAGTTATGGGGGAGGGGAAGAGAGAGAGAAAGGAAGGAAAGAAGGAAACAAAAGGGAGGGGAGAGAAAAAGAGGAGAGGGCAGGGAAGGGAGAAGGAAGGGATAGCATCAGATAAGCTACCTGACAACTCTACTTTTAAAAACCTAATGGTCAGAATGTTATGTTTTAAAACTTTGTGTTAAGGCTTGTCTGTTTTTATATTACCATCAAGCAGTTCTGGGTGGAAATAACTCCTTACTTGATGTATCAAATCTTTTTTTAAATTATATTTCATTGATTATGTTATTACAAAGTTGTCTTGACTTTCCACCTTTAGCCCCACCCCCTCCACCAAGCAACACCCACTCCCTCAGGCAATCCCCTCCCTAGTAATTGTTCATGTAAATGATTTATGTATGTAAGTTTTTGGCTACTCCATTACCTATATTGTATATCCCCATGGCTATTCTGTAACTACCTGTTTGTACTTCTTAATCCCCTCACCTCTTCACGCACTCTCCCACACACCCCTCCCATCTGGCAACGAAATGCTGGACAGCAATCAAAACGCTCTCCATATCCATGATTCTGCCTCTGTTATTCTCGTTTGCTTAGTTTGTTTTTTAGATTCAATTGTTGATAGACTGTCATTTTCTTGTTCATAGTTTTGATCTTCTTTGTCTTAATTAATTCCCTTTAATATTTCACATAATAGTGATTTGGTGATGATGAACTCCTTTACTTTTTCTGGTCTGGGAAGCTCTTTATCGGCCCTTCCATTCTACATGATAGCTTTGCTGGTTAGGGCAATCTTGACTGTAGGTCTTCGCTTTTCATGACTTTAAATATTTCTTACCAATCCCTTCTAGCCTGAAAAATTTCTTTTGAGAAATCAGCTGAATGTCTTATGGGAACCCCCCTGTAGGTAACTAACTGCTTTTCTCTTGCTGCTTTGAACAGGATTTAGGAAGTTGTGAAGCATAAACTAAGCCCAGTCATTCATATGGGAAAGCAGCTTGGGTGGGCCCATAAATTGGGTGCGGAGGAGTCTCTGAGGATCTCCAAAGCAAGTCAAATAGTGTTAGCCAGGTTGATGGAGTCTCAGATATGACACCAGCTTACAGGCTCTGTGGGGGAAGAATTTAACAACGGACAATGGCCTCTGCTCACCTTGATGCCAGACACTTCAGTTTCTCCATGTATACCATCAGTCCTTTCAAGAGGCTACCCTGGTGCTGGAGCTCAGAGGGAATTAGTCTGAGTAGGTGAGTCTGTGTGTGTGTTCTTCAAGAGGAACTGCTTTGGCTCCAGCAGTGTCTTCCACTGACTCAATTCCCCCTGGTTTTTGCAGCCAGGAGTTGCGGGGACTTATCTTTCTGGCACTGGAACCATGGCCTACTGGGCCTGGCGTGGAGCTGGGACTACACATTCCTGAGATATCCCTCCTGAATTTTTATCTACCACACATGGGTAAAGGACCAGCTGGTTCCGTGTATGTGCTCCTCCTACCAGTCTGGATGGATGTGGTTCTTTAATTCCATAGTTGTCAGACTTTCATTCAATTCGATTTCTGATGGTTCTGAGTGATGGTTGTTCTCTATTTTAGTTGTAATTTTGATGTGGTTGTGCAAAAAGGCAAGCCATGTCTATGCTGCCATCTTGACTGGAAGTCTACAAATCTTTCTTGACTTTACCCTCCCTTCTCCTCATTCCTATTTCACACACAGGAGACAGAAATAATTGGCTTTTATAGTTTTTTGTAGGCATTTATTTTTTAAAGTATTCTTTTTTACAGTTAGTGAAGTAAAACAGTATTTCTAGAGACCTCAAAATGAGGTACTGATTTGGTGAACATGTTTCCTGAAAAAAAAAAAATGAAGGCAAATAGTCTGACAAGTTCAAACAGAAGAAATGGAAATAAATATTTGAGGGTTGGTTGACCAAAAGAGAAAATTTAAATCAGTGTTTGGCCTAAAATAGGCTAATAAAACAAAAAAGCCTTAAAGTACCTTCTTAAGATAAAATATAATTGTTCTCTTTGGCATGAAGAAAATGTTTAACCATAAGAAACAAAATTAGCTAGAAGGGGGATCAATAGGGCACAATTCTGGGACTTCTTAGCCCCCTTAGTAAATAAATCATTTATACTAGGGAGTAAGGAATTAATGATTCAGCAAGCCAAAAGATTAGCTATATGAGTTTATCAAGAAATGAAATGATGGCTGAGATTTGCTTCAAAATAATACAGCACCCCTTGCTGGTGTGGCTCAGTGAATTCAGTGCTGGCCTGTTAACTAAAAGGTCATTGGTTCGATTCCCCATCAGGGCACATGCCTGTGTTACGGCATACTCCCCACTGGGGACGGGCTAGGTCCCCAGTGGGGAGTATGCCATAGGCAACTGATCAGTGTTTCTCTCCCTCTCTTTCTCCTTCCCTTCCCCCTCTCTAAAAATAAATAAATAAAAATAAAAATAATAAAAATAATACACTAGGGAAGGATATGTATGAGGGTATAGATGAAGCAAGAGTGGCCATGGGTTAATAATTGTTGAAGCTAGGCGATGAGTATGTGGGGGTTCATTATACTAGGATCGCCACTGTTAGGTATATAAAGCAATCCATAATAAAAAGTAAAAAAGCAAAACAAGCCAAGGCATTCCGCGCATGACAAAGCCCTTATTTCTGAGGTTATTTTTACCTGGCTACCTGGCTATTTTTAAGGTTTTTAAAAAATAAACTCGATTCAGAACTAGTAGACGCGTGTGAGTTGTTGCCAAACTGAAACAAAAGGGGAGCGAAAAGTCTGGACGGATTTCGACACCTGTTTCACCCGTGAGGAGTAGCCCTGCTAATCTACTCTGGAAATGAGTCTCTGAGGAGAGCTTCCAAATGAGTGAGAAAAATAAAATATGTATCTAAGTTTTAAAATTAAAGTACCAGTATATCCAAGTAGCTTGGAAGTGAGTATGTTTTCCTCCCTTTTAAGGTAATACGGAAGAATTGTTTTGGCTTTTGCATGACACCCTGTGGAAGCCCGATGAAAACACTGGGAGACAACAGATTTTTCCCTCTTAAATGCTCCATGCCTTTCGGGGGACATGCTGACTCCATCCATACATTGATAACATTTATTAATTCATTTATGGAAAAGCATCTTGCCCTATTTTTATATGTCATAATGCTTGGCCAATTTTCTGTAAAAATTGCCTGCATCAGAATTAACCTTTCCAATTTTGCAGATTTGGTCATCCAATAGAACAATCTAAATGGTTTGACAGCTTTTGTCCCTTGTAAAAGGAACAAAAAATTTACATTATTCCTTGTAAAAGGTGATGAATAATGAGCTCCAAGGGTGTCACTGGGGGTTATTCACACTTGCTAATGATTAACTACCCCTGGCTCCTGAACTGCAGAGCCAATTCTAAAGGCCCCAGATACTCCATCTAATTTTAAATCCCTGCTAGGGGGAGGGAGATATACAGAATTTGCAAAAATCCCCTCTCCCTCAGGTCAGACTAAATGTATGATAATTGAGGATTGGTACCTAAATAACACCTGTAGTTATAATCAACTACATTTAGTTAGTAAAAATGATGATGGTAGACCTGTCTTGCAAGAAATGTTAAAAGAAGTTCTTTAGACAGAGGAAAATAAGATAGGCCAGAAAGTCAGGCCTACCCAGAGAAAGGAAGAGTACAAAGAATAAGAGGAAGTGAAATAAAACGATGGTGTAGGCCCTCTCTCTGCTCCAGTCTGGGATCAGGCAATTGCCTTCTCCAACTTCACCTCCCGTGTCTCTCTCTGCCTATCTCACATTTCAAGCTGGTACAAAATAGTAGATGAAAAAATAGCCTCCTTATCAAGCATCCCACCTCCTTCCCCTTCTCTTCCTCCACACGTAGCTGTTGTTAATGTTTCCTTGAAGATCATTCTAAAAATACAGGCATAAAATTTTTTGCACCAAACAGAGAATACTATAGTATGCTGTGCCTTGCTTAAAAAAAAAAAACAAAAAAACCCTAATCAACATATATTAACCTTTCCATATCAGCTCAATCCAATATACTTTGTTGTAATGACTGTTTTAATGGTTTTTTTGAAAATGTTTTTATTTGTATTCCTTTTTTTTTTTTTTTTTGGTAAACTACCTGTCTATATCCTTTGCCCAACTTTTAAAAACCAGGATTCTTCTTTCCTATGATTTGTATGAGCTCTTCATATATTAGGTAAGTTGGTCTGATGATGCCTGACATGTGCTGCAAGTACTTTTTCCCAGTTTTTTTGCTTTTGAAAATTTTATGAAATTTTCCTTCAAGCACAGTTTTTTTAAAAAAACACAATGCTTACTTCTCAGCTTTGTGCCCTGCTAGAAAGGCCTTCACCATTCCAAGGTCATATTCACGCCCCCACACTATTGACATTTTGGATGAGATCATTATTTTGTGGAGGACTGTATGTGTGCAGTAGAATGTTTGGCAGCATCCCTGTCCTCTATCCACTAGATGCCCATAGCTTTCCCTCCTCAGTAGGTGCAATGACCAAATGTCTCCAAACAATGTCAAATGTCCCTGGGAGGCAAAATTGACACCACACCCCACCTGTTTTAGAACATAGTTGGTGCATTTTAAATTACTTTAATATTTCAATCTTTGACTACGTGAATTTTATTTTTGTTAAAGGAGTGAGACAGAGGTTCAACTTTATTTTCAACTAAAAATAGTCAATTGTCCAAATTCAATTTATCTCTGATCTGAAAACACTACCTTTGCCAAAATCTAAATCTCTCTTTCTATTCTAATGTCTCATTGTCTCTTGCTTCCTCTTTATTGATTTTCAGTGCAAAACGTTTACATTTTAATTATTATCAACTTCAAAACACTTTAATATTTAGGGGGAGGTTCCTGTTTCCCCCCATCACAACTTTCTCTTTTAGAATTTCCCAGCTATTGTGAGATATTTAATTTTTATAAAACTGTGGCAATTAAAAAAAATCCTGATGGTATTTTAATGGAAATTGCTTTGAATTTAAATATTGATACAGGCCCTGGCCAGATAGCCCAGTTGGTTACAGAGTCCTGGTGTCCTCCCAACATGGAAAGGTCGCGGGTTTCATCCAGGGCAGGACGCATACAAGAATCAAACAATGAATGCATAAATAAGTGGAACAACAAATCGATGCTTGTTTTTGTTTTTTCTCTCTATTTCTCTCTTCCATCCTCTCTAAAATCAATTAAAACTAAATAAAGAGAGTTTTGGGGGAAAATAAACATCTTTCTGCTTTCATTATTGAATCTTGCTTGAAACAATGTTATATTTTTTATTTTCCTTAATGTCTTCCTTTGTGTCCCTCAGTAGAATTTTACGTTTTCTTCATAAAACTTGCACATACTTCTTGCTAATTTTATTCTTAGATAGATATTTCTTTTTTGTTTTCTTGTTTTTTGTTTGGGGTGTTTTTGTTTGTTTGTTTTTTACTATTATAAATGGGTTCTCTACCATTTGGGAAGATAAATGGAAACATGTGAATGGATTAACTACTTTCATGGAAGTAGAGAAAGGGAGTAAGTTAAATCTGGTATGGTATTCTGAAAGCCTTCTTTTAGTGGGAGTCAAAGGAAAATAAACAAGTTAATAGTCAATTAATCAAAATAACTTAAAGTGTGGAGTTATGGAAAAAATAAAGGGTTGAGGTAGATCTGTGGTTCCCAACCAGAGGTGACCCTCCCCACATGCACCCGAGCCCCGGCCCGCTCCTTTCCACCACCTCCGGAGGACTTGGGCAAAGTCTGGGAGTGGTTTTTGTTTGTCACAACTTGGGGGATGGGTGTCACTGACAAGTATTGGTTAGCGGCCTGGGATGCTGCTACACATCCTACAATACACAACAAAGAATTATCAGGCCCCAAATGTTAATAGGGTTGTAGTTGAGAAACCCTGGTAGGTGGAGGTAGGTGGTAGCAGTGGGGATGCCTAAATTTAGGTCAGGATATCACAGACTCCTCAGACTCCAGGCGGAGGGCACATGGAAACAACAAATAATAAAAAATAATAATCCCTTACATTTGTATGTAGTATACATATGTGCCTTTGGAGAGTGAAGAGAGGAATTAAGAGGTCTTTTATTTATTTATTTTTTAAGAGGTCTTTTATATTTCACTTTGTATACTCCTTGCTTGGATTTTTGAGCACAGCCTATTTTGTAACTGAAAAATGAGGAAAGGAAAAAAAAAGCACAAAAATCTGGCAGGTTGGAACAGAGCCTTCTGTAAAACTACTGGTAGAATCCAGAGAAGAGATTTTCCTGCAACCCCAACATGTTCAGGAGGCCCTGGTGCTATTACCTGTGCTTGGTGTCTGCCTTATACACCGCCGCCTCCCACATCCCTAGGCTCTTCAACCAAATGACACAGGAAACTTGACTTAAAGCCAGATAGTTTATGCCCAATACCTGATTCTGTACCTTTTTGCTTTGTTGTATTTGGATGTATTTATGTTATCTTGACTAGGAAAAAATAATAACCTACTTTACTATGCTATTAAATAAGGTCACTTAATTGGTTCATAAGCTGTAAAGCACACTGCTGACATATGATGAGGCCAAAAGAGGGTAAAGGCTGTGCTCAACAAATTATTTTTTCACTCTGCCCTTGATTCCAAACCTATAGGCAAAGAAAAATGAGGGAGACAAGGATGAGAAGGGAAGTACAAGTTAGAGGGAAGGCGATGACAAAGTAAAGTAGTGGCAGGATTCACATTTTCATGTAACTGAGAATTGGAGATAATCCTGATGGGGTCACTAAAATCACAAGATGGTTGTGGCTGAGCCCCAGGTCCTTGAAAAGACAACGGTCAGCTTCTTTTTAAGCAGTCCCATTCCCCTAACCTGAGAAGTGAAGAGATGATTATGGAATCCTTGTGCAGTGTTTGGAGACTAACAGTCTGCGTATTTTTTCTTTTTAAATATCCGTCCCTGGGAGTGGGGGTATAAGGTGACTAAATGGTAGTGGAAAAGAAATACAAGATTAAATTTTTTAAAAGAATTTAAAAGAAAAAAACAAATATATGTCCCCCAGAGACTGGAAGTAAAAAGATCCAGCGAATGAGTGAGTCATCATTCCTCCACCAAGGACAAAGCCAGATGGAATTCACGCCTGATCAAAGGTTGTTGAGTAGATGAATGAAATACATTCTCCAATCATGTCAAGGACCTGGCATAAAACTAACTGGATGTATTGATATATTTTTCTGGCTTATGCGCCTGTGAAAGGTTTGCAGGCTGTGAAAAGTACTTTGAACAACTGTTCCATTCTTGGCCTTGCGGCAACTTTAGAAGATAGGGTAATGGCACTACGTGTGCCTGGAAGGAACAAATAATGGTGAAAACGTTTATCAGCAGCTTTCTTGAGCATCAAACATCATCTCACTTTTCTTCACGCAATATGAATTCATATACTTTTTTATTAATTAATTTTTTTTTAGCACGGGAAAGAATCTTAAGTAACTGGATCAGTTTTCAGTTTTACGGAGAGGCCCTATCTTTGACAGTAAGGAATTGACACAGCCAGAACTAAAACTTGCTTTTCTGGCTCGGGAAAAGCAAATAAAAAATATGCTAAGCAATTGCTGTTTTTTCGAGCCCACTCCTCTGGGTGGTTTTTCTTGCCGGTGTTATGCAGACTCCGAGCGCTTTTCAGAACGCGCCAACAATTCAAAGCTCCAAACAAACTTGGTAACTAGCCTCGAGGGTGGGGACCTCTACCTGAGGAGTCATCACACAGAAAGGTGCGCGTGCTTCTCTTAGGAATATCTCTCCACCTTGAGTAACTGCTTCGATCACTCGCTCCAGCAAAAGGCGAACGTCGGCCGGATCAAGCCGGACCTCCAGCAAGAGAGTTTAAAGTTCGAATTTTTCCTCTTCGCAACTTGAATGAGGCTTTTAATTCTGTGCGCTCCTCCCTCTTCCCCTCTAAAGTTTGTTTTCTAGCTATAAACTCGCTTCAACTCTCAGTTTCCATCTCAGTTGCCTGAGAATATTAGTAATTAGCCAAGTTCACTTAGACGAAGAAAAAGATACCTTTGTGTACAGAATGAGAGCCACCACGTGGCCAAGGAGAACCACGCGGAAGAGGGAAACATTTCTTGTCGCGAGTGCTGAAAACGGCCAGGAGGAGGGTTAAAGTGACCAGGAGGCGTGTTTTGTTGAAAGCGGCCGAGGCAGCCGAAGCTACTTTCGAAGTTAGCCAACAAAGCATCTCCCCAGTAACAGCCAGGTTCCAGACGAGGCTCCTGCCAATCAAACCGCGGAGTCGCGGCGTCTGCCGGCCCCGGGCTCCTCCTCTCCGCGTCTCTCCTTCCTCCTCTCCCTTTCCTCAACGTACCAGGGCCACCAATCCCAGCAACAAACAAGCCTTCAAATGCGAGCACCCAGCGGCCCTCTAACGGCGGCCCCCACCCTCCCTCTCCCCGCCCCACATCTGTTCTGCACTGTGGCGCAGCAGCTGATTCATCTCCAGCCAGGTTTTGCGAAGGAACTGCGCTCCAGCAAGTTGCAGGGGGAGCTTCCCGGCTGCTGGTCTACTCTAGGACCAGGTTTCCCTGCTTTGTCGTTTTAGATGTGTGTTCTCTTAGGTGCCAAGCAGCCGGCGAGCCACAGAAGAAAAAAATCGCAAGGCTGCTGTCTCTTCTTAGAGTGACGCTTTTTTCCGTTGTTTATTCATTTTAAGTCCTGTAACTGGAAAAACCACCCAAGCTTTGTAAACTCTGGCTTTAATTCACTCTCCCGGCGGGGGTGTCTTTTTTGGGAGGGTGAGTGGGTGGGAGACTGGCTTTAATTTTCAGTGCAATCCTAAAACAGAGGCTCCAAAGTCTAATTAGTCATCGTTTGGCTGCCTTAGTCCTCGGGTTTAACCTTATTTCCACCGAACCTACTTCTGCCGGGTTCTCCATTGAGGTTACAAAACAAAAACACCACAGAGCCGAAACCGGAGGCAGACTCCGGCGCTGACGTCTCTACCGGGGTTATTTACGCCTGGGTCCCTCCTCCTCCCCGCTTTTAAGTGACGGGGAAAGTCTAAACATGACAGTGACAGTTCATTTACTTAAAAGCAACAGGACACACGCGAAAACTGGACCCAGAGGAGAGGGCTGGGAGGGGGCACGCGTTTCTTGAAATCAGCCAAACAGCATCTGGCCTTTTAAAAGGGTAATTTCATCAAGGAACTCTAGTTAGAGTCTTCCTCTCAACCAAAATAAACTAACCGGAACACGTATTTGCTCAATGACTAATTTGTTTGAAATACCCGATGGGAGAACGGGGCCCCTAGCAGGGTTTAAGTCTTAAAGGTAGACTTTTTATCGAGACAGAGGAGCAGCCCAGGTGTGGGCCACCTCCTTTCCAGAAAGGCGGCAGCTGCCCGGGTCCAAGGGGGGGAGTGGCAGGCGGAGTGGCAGCGGGACAGGCGCGCGCCCGTCCCCAGGCACAGACTTTTAAAGAGCATGTGAGCATGACAAGTGTCCGTCGCAACGTGTTAGATTTCGAAACTGCCTAGCAATCCAGTCCGGAACTCGCAGCGTTAGCCCCGGGGGAACAGTCATTCGTCTTGGGTGTCCGTGTCTCATCCTACCCGCCCCCGGCACTGTCGCCGTAGGAGGCAGAGCTCCGGGAGGGGAAGGGTGCGCCGCGCCGCGCCCGCGAGTCAATGGCAGCCGCGCATTCTGGAAGAAGTTGGTTCTTGTCCCGAATACTTTTCCTACGGTGCTCCGCCCCTTGAATCAGAAGTGGCTGTCTTCCCCCGCGGCTACAGCCGGGACGGTGGAGTGTGGGGCAGCTGTCAAAAACGAAAGCAGGGGCCTTTTCTTCCCTGGGGTAGAGGAAGGGAAGGAGGGGACGGCCTGATTTCCATCTGTTGCAATTTCCTAACCAAACGCACCCTCGTCAGCCCCGGGAAGAAAGGCTCAAAGGAGAAGCCCAGGGCGCTCGGCTACTAGCGCGGGATGCGGGAGGCGAGCGCGCAGCAGGGAGGGAGGCTCGGTTTCTGGGCTCCGCCACCCCCGCGAGGAACGGGTGACAGCGGCCCCGAGGGTGCAGAGTGAGGCGGCGCAGCGAGGCCCTCGTGCAGTCCTCCGGGGCTGGAAGGTGCGGGGGAGGGGCGGGGAAGCGGCGGGGCGGGCGGGGGATGGGGCGGGCGGCTGGGGGCGGAGGCAGGACCTCCTGTACCTTCCCTCCTCGCCTCTCTTAATCTGACAGCGCCGAGGTGCGCCGAGCAGGAGACGGGAACAAAGGAGCGGCGCGGGGAAGGGAGTCAGTTGGGCGAGGGAGAGTCCCCGGCCGACTGCCAGAAGATCCCGGCAGGAGGAAGCCCGAGTGTCACTTGAATTCCACCCAAGAAGCGGGCGCCTGGGATCCGAGCGCCTAGTTTAGCAATAACTACTGGAGTTGGTCGTACAAATTACCGGAGGGTCCGCTGGGGAGCAGACAGCCGCTTGCCCCCTGCGCCCCCGCTCCTGGCCCCCGCGAGCCCCCAGGAGTGTCTTGCGCTGGAAGGAGAACCCCAGAATGAAAAGCAAGAAAGGTAAGCTCCGCGGGCTCTCGCCCTGTGGGCGCGAGTCCCGGGAAAACGTGCTCGCTGGGCTTGGGGCGAGAGTGACTTGTTGGACTTTCCGGCCCCGGGGCCCTCCGGCTGGAACCGCGGCCGATCTCTTTGTTGAGGCTGCGTCTGAAATGGCAGTTGTTTTCCCTCTAGACACAACACGAGGGGCTGTTGCGGAGGGACGGACCGCTCCACGCTGCTGGCACATTGTCAAGAAGCACGCTCACCGCCTTGTTTGTGCGACTCCCAAGTTTCATTGTTCAGCCGACACCCCGTGCTCCGTCGAGACGCCGCGTGGCTTCTCGCGCGTTCGCGCAGGCTAGGGGTGTGGGCCCGGCTCAGGAGGTACCCCCTCCCCGCTTCTCCCGTGGCGGCTCGGGGGCGGCCGCGCGCGCCTTTGTCTGAAAGTTGGGCACGGACTCCGGGGCCCCAACTGCCCCGGAGCTGAGCCCGGGCATTCGCTCCGGGGTGGGTTGTTTTCACAATCCAGGGACTGCTACTCAGGCCCCCGGAGCGCCCTCGGGGACTGGAAACTTTGGAACGGTAGACTTCAAAATTAACGACTTCTCAAAGTTTTCCCACGAAGAATTTGGGGCCACATGAAACGGTAGGACTGAGGGCAGGCAGCTTAAAGCACCATGCGAGTCAGAATGAGTCCAAGTATGACAAGCAGGCTTGGTTGTAAGTGCAAAGAGTGAGTCTGTCATTGTTTCCACGAAACGCTCGCCGTCAGTCTGGTTTAAAAACAAAATACACGGGGGGGGGGGGAACCCTGCCACCACGAAAGGTCAAAGAATGTGAGCTCCCTCTTGAAGTGAACTTTTGAGTGCCTGGCAGGGAGGTACCCCGAATGTTCCGTCGTGGGCCGCAGTTGGCTTTTCTGTTGTGATTTATGTTAAGTGGTTCAAAACAGAAGTTAATCACTCGGGGAAGCCAGCGCGGGGGCGGGGGCGCGCTGCTGCGCACGCGCAGGAGCGCCCCGGAGTTTCTGCAGCTTCACATTCTTTCAGACTCCTCGCGAAAGCAGTTACAACAATAAAGTCAGTGGGGCAGCCTCAGATCCCAGACGGCCCGCGGGTTACCAAGGCCCGTTTTCACCCTGAGGGGCTGATGCTTTCATTATGGGCTGGTGACTTTGAAACGCGCCTCATCTCTTGCTTTCCCAGTGGGAGTAAAATTAAATGTCAAAAGCCGGGGCTTTCGCAGTGGTCCGTGGTAGGACTCCGGGCTGACCGACCCCCTTCCCGGGGACAGAGTGGGAACACGGGGCCCGGAGTTTTGAGCCTGTAACTGGGCACCGGGAGCACCCGGGATGGCCCCTGGAAGGCCATGTCTGCTGTGAAAAATTGACAGACGGGTCTAGATCCCGACTGCAGCGAGTTCTTCCTGGGATAACTTGTGGGGAGGCCGTGTTGAAGAGTGGTGATTGTGCGCCCCGTGCTCAGCTGGGCTTCCGCCGGGGATGGACTTCCCCCACTGTCCGCGCCCCGGTGGGGAAGCGTTGATTGGCATTCCCGGCCCCCCACACCACCAGGCCTTTGGGTACCTTGCCCCGGTGCCCTTGCCTTCCCCGGGCCCCCTCAGGTGCACCCCCCTGGCGTGCCTCGCCGATCCCCCTGCACTCTAGGGTACCTATCCATCCCTTCCCCGAGCAATTTTGGGTACTCCCCTACACCCCATGGTCCCTCGCCCCTTCCACGGCACTCCGGGGCTCTCGGGAACCCCCCTCTCTGTTGCCTCCCCCTCCCACCCCACCCCCGGGCACCTCCCTGTCCTGCCCCCACCCCCATCTTCAGAGGGCCGGGGCTCGCGGGCCCCTGGATGGGAATGCTTGGTCCGCAGCCCGGGACGCGCCGGGTCGCGGGCTCCAGGAAACAATGAAGGTGCCTGGGTGAAGGGGAAACTTGACGACTGGCGCGGAGCGGGTGCGGGGAAGCGCAGACGGCTGAGTTTGCTCGGTTTCTTTCCCTTTTTAGGTTTTCTTGATAAATCTTGTGGGGGTGGGCAGGCCCCCTCAGAACGTAGAGATTCACGGCGGCGTATCTAGTTGCTTGTAATCTGAAACTCTCTAGGTCCTGGTTGTGCTACTCGGGCAGTTGGAGGGGCCGAGCTCTGTGGAGGCTGAGGGACTCGCCAGAACAAAAGCTGGCTGGCCGTCCCCCCTCCCGGGTTCCTCCCTCCAGGCCTCCTCGGACCCCCCCCCACACACACACACACACCTTGGTGGGGGGCCAGCTTTCCGAATGCTCGTTTAAGGACTCTGAAGAAGTCTGCCCGCCTGGTTTGTAGGGTTGGGCTATGATGTAAAAGTGTCTGAACATCTTTTCAAGTTTCCTTGAAAACAAAAGAACCTTAAACTGTATCGCAGAGACCGAGTCTTGGGAAAACTGGCTTGTGATAATAGTGGCTCGTCTTAGAAAGCTGAGGATACCAAAAAAATCTCCCCAAATGGCTTTAAGCCACTCAGAAAGAAGGTTCATCCAGGAAAATCCCGAAGTCTTTGTCCTCGTCGTTCCTCACAGTGTGGAATTCTTGCTTTAAAATTAACTGTTGGGTGGCTGCCACCAGCCAAGCACACCTGGGGTTTAGTGTGACTCCTGTCTGGGAAAGGAAGTGTGTTAGGTTAGGTTTGCTTTTTCCTAATTGTGTGCTTAAACTTTACCTTCCATCATACTTTCTTTCTTTTTTTAGAGAAAGAAACATGGATTTGTTATTTCCACTTATTTATGCATTCACTTGTTGATTCTTATATGTGCCCTGACTTGGGATGGGATCCTTAGCCTTGGCTTATCCAGACTAGTTCCAACCAAACTGAGTTCCCCGCCAGGGCTTCCTTCGATTATTCTTATTTCTAGATCCTTTTTTAGCTTCATCTAGATTTACAACCCCTCTCTCTGGCTCTTGCACCCCTCGCTCCTGTTCAGAAAAGAAAAGGTTGCTTTTTAGAGCTGTGGGACCATGGGCTTTTAGCTTTTCATACATTTCCTTGTCATGTGAAGGGAGTAAAAGAGGCTTGTGATTCCCCGCACCCCTCCCCCCACCACTTTTTTTTTTTTTTAAGTGTAAGCAGAAAGCAGGACTTTGGAAACAAGTCGTAACCGGGAAACTTTTCAAAAGTTCTGTTACAATAGGAAATGAGTAACGTGGAAAAGTCTTTTTGTTTTTCCAAGTTGGGCCACAATCCGGAGGGAGAATTTTAATGAAAATCGTCCTGACAGCAGCAAACGTGGTTTGCTGCAGTGAAATATCAGCTGCCGCAGCCAAGAGACTGGAGTCTTAACTTCCTGTTACTTCAGCTTTTGTGCACATATTGGAAATATTTGTGAGGAGGTCCAGGGGCCTGGCATTCATTTATTTAAATGACCTGAGAACAGAGTAAAGTCGCGCTGCAGTGTGGTGCCGCTTCACTGAACCTGCTTTTCTGTGTCACTAACCTACTCTGAAAGAGCAGGCTTCTTCTCATCAACCCTGAGCAGATCAAAGTTCACGCTTCGGGGCTTCGTTTGTTTGTTTTAAACTCTTTGTCATTATCAACTTACAGTTGAATTCAATGAGCAAATTTTCACACTTTAAAAAATTTAAGGGGAGAGTGGTTAACAGCCTTGAAAAGAATGTCTGGCTTTTCAGACATTGAGGAGTTTGAACAAGATTTATTTTAGTCATTGGATTATTAAAAGATTGGTTTTAAAAGCTAGATTTCTTTGCAAATGTAAAACTCATTTATAATTTATTAAAGTTTTTTTATAAATAGCTCTCCACCCAAATTTCACTATGGGTTTTACATTTTTCTCAACAGTGAAAGCAGTTGCGGTTTAAAATGTACCCTTTTTTTTTTTAAAAAAAAAGCAGTTTAATAAAAGCTTCTGTGAAGGGAACCATCAAATACAGGGGAGTTAAAATTTAGGATTCTTGTGGTTTATTGATGGCTGTTTACTAAGCCTTGGGCTAAAGTGAATTTACAAGATCATTCTGCACTCTTGTTAGAACTTGATTTACTTTGTCTTCTGAAGGTTCTGTCTCTTCAGGGGACACTCCCTCCAGTACCTTATGCCCCCTGCAGTCCAAAACTAACCATGGGTCACCAACTAAAGTCTCACCCAATTAACTGGGAAAATACCTCGTCAACAAATCTTTGAGTGTGTAGCTTTTTCAGTTTCATTGTGTTAAAAGGCTTAAAAAGGATGGTTAAGAAAAAAAAAACCTTCAGAAGTACATTGAATGGTCTCACTGAGAAACATTCTGTTTTTATTTCCTATCCAGGTAAACCACTGAATTAAGTTTGTGACAACAAAGTTAAGAATGCATACCTTTAAGTTTTGTTATTTTAATTAATTTCTTTTATGTAGAAATACTGGTATGTTCAAGCATGGGATAGTTTATAATTTGTTTCTTTTTAAAATTTTAGGTTGTGTTAAAGAGAATGTATTTCTTCAATCACTAAGACTTGCTCATGTCCTTTTGAAGGGGGGGAGGGGAATAACATTAATTTAAATATTTTTAAATCTTTTTTATTGTTGTTCAAGTACAGTTGTCTCCACTTTCCCACCACCACTTTCCCCTGCCCCACCCACCCCTACCTCCTACCCTCCATACTTCCTCCCATTGGCTGTGCCCATGGGTCCTTTATACTTGCTCCTTGCTGAGCCTTTCCCTTCTTCCCTCCCCCACCTCCCCTTATCTCTCTCCCCCCTCCCCTCTGGTTATTGTCAGCTTGTTCAAAATTTTCAATTTTATTTCAGTATTAAATATTTTAAAGTTATAAGTTATGTTTAAATGTCTAAAAGGGCCAGGTCTCAACTTTTATTGAATGCAGTCTATGTGTGATTTGAATATCCTCTATGGTTTGTGAATCCTTAAAATTTCTGGTAGGATTAAAGTACTTAGAGACAAAAGAGAGTTTCCTTTGGAGTTGCATATTCAGTTTTCTTTGTCTTGTAATAATTCAAGACAACTCTGCTTATTGATATCTAGTATTTTCCCTTCAGATTAATATGGCAGTTGAAGTTTGTGGAAATTTAAAATTTTGAGTTTCGGCATCTTTTTTCTCTTACTGCAGTACTAATAGAAAATGTTTTTGTGTAACAACACTGAAAACTACAGGGGTTGTATTTAGTAGAGTTATTAGGCCATTAAAAGCAGGTATCGAGTTTTGAACAAATATAAATATCCATGAAAAAGAAATGACCGTGCAATTGGCAGAAAATTTTGACATACATTTTTATCTTTAGAATAATAACTGGGTTGAGTGTGTAATTTTCCTTCTTATTTCAAAACTTCAGTAGAAGAAAGAGGAAGAATGGCATTTAAAATGTACAATGGGAAACTCATTAGATTTATCCTAGATAGTGGTGACCTCGAAGAGACACATTCCATCTGCCATTGTACCTTTCCTGACACACAGGTGGCAAACTGTTACTCACTTGGGTGAAGCTTTGTCTTCTATTGGATTACGTGAAAAACTTGCCTGAGTATCATTCCAAAAAATTGTGAAAAGTTAAATTTTATAGGAAAGTGGGTACGATAAGGCATCTGACAACTGGTTGAGAATATGTTTCTGGTCAGATTACTCTTGATGATTTACATGTGCTCTGGTATTTCCGAACAGAAAACACTGGTCCCTCCTCGGGTCCCAGTAGTTGAGAAAACATGTTTACACTGAATGGTCAAAAGAGATGAGTTTTGCAGTAGGTGCCCTGCTGATGAAAGCGGTTAACGGCTGGCCTTTGTCCTTTGCTAGGTGTTGTTGCAGCGTCCGGCAGTGAGACTGAGGATGATGACAGCATGGACATCCCCTTGGACCTTTCCTCTTCTGGCTCAGGCAAGAGAAGGCGAAGAGGCAACCTGCCGAAGGAGTCTGTGCAGATTCTCCGTGATTGGCTGTATGAGCACCGGTACAACGCCTATCCCTCAGAGCAAGAAAAAGCATTACTGTCCCAGCAAACACACCTATCTACACTACAGGTAAGGAAAGAGAACACGGTCTATGCACACAGGTTTCTTTTTTTTCTTTCTTTCTAAAGTCATTTTATAACGTTCTTGTATGTCAAGTCCTTAAGTGCCTCCTGACTCAAAAAAAAAAAAAAAAGGAATATCTTATAAACTTTCTAGTGCTGATAGCTAATAACTGGCTATTAAGAGAAACAAACAGTGGACAGTCATCTGTCCAATAACATTTTCGTAATGCCTAAAAGAGCCTTGCTTCATGCAACAAACATGAAAAGGAGGTTAAATCTTACTCTTATTACCCAGGAAACTGGTTTGATATTTAAACGAGGATGGACCTCAGTGAGGTAATTCATGTCTGTCTGTTGACACAGTGATTTGAACTGGGAAAAATCAGTAACTGGGAGGAGTGGCCCTTTTCATACAGGAAAGATTTTCCTGTAGTTGATTAACTTAGATGCTGGGGCAGTAGGTAATCGGTTAGTGTGGGAGAGAGTCAAAAGGTAAACTTCCTTTCCTAAAATCAGTTTTAGACATTTGAGAATTTAGACTGTTTTCTTCCTGAAAAGGGTTAAGGATGATGAGACAAAAAAGGGCGTTTGTATTAGAAGAAGAGCAGGTCTATGACAGGAAGCAGTTTGCTTTCTGGGCTGGGCTCAGATACCTTGGAATAACTTGTAAGTTCCAGTAAGCCTTTTCACGCCTTCTAGATGCAAAGAGAGATCAGGTGGGCATTTATGGATGGTTCTCAGAACATGCATGCTCAGAGTTAAAAAAGCATACCTGTGTAATTTCAGGTCTGTAACTGGTTCATCAATGCCCGCCGCAGGCTCCTCCCTGACATGCTAAGAAAGGATGGCAAAGATCCAAATCAGTTCACGATTTCTCGCCGTGGGGCCAAGATTTCTGAAGCGAGTTCTGTGGAGTCAGCAATGGGCATCAAAAACTTCATGCCAACTCTAGAGGAGAGCCCATTTCATGCCTGTACAGCTGGACCAAACCCAGCCCTAGGAAGGCCACCCTCCCCTAAGCCGTCATCTCCAGGATCAATTCTGGCTCGTCCTTCAGTAATCTGTCATACCACTGTGACTGCGTTGAAAGATGTGCCTTTCTCTCTCTGTCAGCCAGTTGGTATGGGACAAAACACAGATATACAGCAGATAGCAGCCAGCAACTTTATAGACACCTCCCTCGTGTACCCAGAGGACACCTGTAAATCTGGACCAAGTACAAATACACAAAGTGGTCTTTTCAACACTCCTCCCCCTACTCCACCGGACCTCAACCAGGATTTTAGTGGATTTCAACTTCTAGTGGATGTTGCACTCAAACGCGCTGCAGAGATGGAGCTTCAGGCCAAACTTACAGTGTAACCCTTTCTGAGCAAAACGGTTCTCACAAATGTTATGATTGCCGGGGTGATGGCAAGAGATTAATTGCATTATTTTATATATTTTTTTATTAATATTTGCACATGGGATTGCTAAAATGAAGCTTCCTGTTACTGAGATGTCTTCAATGGAATACAGTCATTCCAACAACTATAAACTAAAGCTACTATAGAAACAAAGTTTTTTTTTTTAATGTTTCTTGGTAGATTATTCATAATGTGAGATGGTTCCCAAGATCATGTGATTTTTTTTCTCCTCTTCCCTTTTTTTTTTTTTGGTTGGCGTTTTTTCAGACTGTGCAATACTTAGAGAACCTATAGCATCTTCTCATTCCCATGTGGAACAGGATGCCCACATACTGTCTAATAAATTTTCAATTTTTTTTTCAAACAAGTATGAATCTAGTTGATGCATTTTTTTCATGACATAATAAAGTATTTTCTTTAAAATTTACTGTAACATAGAGTGTTTTGTTGAGGGAGGTGCTTCTTAAAAGTGAGTAGGAATATGTATTACGCCAATGAGAGGAAGTCAGGGGGTTGGGTGGAGTGTGAGTTAAGGGGGTGTCACCAACTCTTTGAAGAACTGAGGACAACAAGCCAGTATGTATAAACAGGATGTGTGATATTGACTCTTGATAGGAAGCGTAAAGCTTTTCTTAAAACTGAATGGCAAATTGAAATGAGTCATTCCATCAGTGTTTTGCTGACCACTAAAGCCCTAGTAATCTGCCCTGCATATATTAAAACATGGCCAGTGTTGAAAGGAAAGGTCTCAAAGCACCTGATTATGGCTTAACTTTTCAGAAGTAAACAACAATCTAAGCAGTCTGTTAGTATCACCCCTCCTTTATGTTACCCTTTAAACTTTATTTAGTGGTAACAGTTAGATAAGGGCTTTACATTCCAGTAGAGCACTAATTTGAACAGAAATCACCTCTGGAAACATTTTCTAAAGTGATTAAAACAGTGCGGCTTTGTCTTCTGTGGGGCTGTTAGTTTATCAGGTTTATTTTTTAAGGTCACAAGTGGAGTTTGTTGGGATGGACAATTACGTATGGAGCCAGGATGGCCAGAGGGGAATTGGTGGTGTTCCTTTCACTTACGGTTGAGCAGATTTGTCACATGCCACAAAACCATTCTTAGCAGTCATGCTTAGTATGAGGTTTCTTTGTTAATGAAGTCATGTTCTTTCCAGCCCTGACCCAGTGCTGAATTGTCTAAGTTTAAGGGAACATCGGAGCTTCAGCATTGTTTAAGGAATGTAGAAAAATTCTTCCAAATATACGTTTATCTAATTTTGAAACTATTTAGAAAGTACTTCCTGCAGAAAGAGCTAAATTCAAAGACTTGGTCAATGAAAGAGAAAGACTTACAACCAGGAGGTGTAAGAACAATAAGTGAGGCCCAGGCCAGGTTGCTCAGTGGATTAGAGCGTCATCCCCTTACGCCAAGGTTGTGGTTTCACCGGGGTCAGGGCACATACAAGAGTCAACCAGTGAACAGCGTAAGTAGAACAACAAATTGATGATTTCCCCCCATCCCTTCCTCTCTCTTGAAATAAATGTTGAAAGGAAAATAAGTGAGGAAAAGGTGTGGTACTATAACCTGTTAGTAGCACAGCTTTGAAAGGAACATCAGATTTGAGCCGCCGGCTAGTTCCACCTCAGGGTCACAGGAATAGATAAAACCGAGAATGAAATAAGAAAGTATATAAAAGGAACAAAATAAACTCATAGAAATGAGATAAAGGTGATTAAGAATCATTACTTGCTCTAATAGCTAGATCAAAGGCTGAAAGTCTTTGAGTACAGATAAGGGAGACCAGCAAATCATGAAAGTCTTCCCTAGTTATGTTATGAATCATGCCAGAAAGGGGAGAGCAGGAAGCCATACAAGTGATTAAAGAAAATGTCAAGGGTCAGATGAAACCCAAAGGTTTAAGAAAAAAATCACTCCAGATTGCTTGCTTTATTTTTTTTCCTCTGTTGATAGAGAATTTGATAGAGATCCTGATTGATAATAATTTGTGTCATGTAATTGGAAAGGTAAATTACTAAAAAAATCCTAATGGAAATGTTTTTACACATATTATTTGCATGGTGTATCTTCTCATTTGTTTACTTTTAACCTATTTGTATTTAAAGTTCATCCCTTTAATTTTTTTATTTTTTATTTTTTAAAGATTTTATTTATCTACTTTTAGAGAGAGAGGAAGGGAAGGAGAAAGAGAGGGAGAGAAACCAACGTGTGGTTGCCTCTCACGTGACCCCCACTGGGGACCCTGCTGGCAACCCAGGTATGTGCCCTGCGAGAGAATCAAACCAGCAACCCTTTGGTTTGCAAGCCCGCGCTCAATCCACTGAGCCACACCAGCCAGGTCTAAGAGTTCATCCCTCTTAGATAGCATACAGTTGGCTCTTTATTTTTTATCTAGATTAATAATCTGCCTATTTCACTTGGTGTGTTTACTTGATTTACATTTAATGTAATTACTGATATGTTAGTATATGTTTACCATTTGGGTTTTATTTCTCTAACTTTTCCTGCCTTTTGGATTATATAAATATTTTTAGTATTTTGTTTTTATTTTTTTCTATTGGTTTATAAACTATTCTCTTTAAAAATTTATTTTTCAACTACAGTTGACATTTTAAATGGTTGCTCTGGGATTACGATATACGTCTTTATTTATTACAATCTACTCGGGGTTAATATACAACTTGCTACATAATACCGAACCTTGCAACAGTGTAGTTCCAGTCATTTTCTCCTCTCTCCGTTTTTCATATACTATAGCTACATGACATCCAACAGGACAACGTTACAATTTTTGTTTTAAACTTATAGGTGTCTTACAAAAAATTAAGAGAAAAGAGGATGTGTGTATAGTCTTTTATATTTGCTGAATATTTACTATTTTTGAGGCTCTACATTCGTGTCAGTCCAAATAACATGTCATCTCTTCAACTTAAAGGAATTTCTTAAGCATTGTGTGGGCCTGCTGGTGACAAATCCTCTGTTTTTGTTCGTTGAAAATAACTTATTTAACTTGTGTCTTTGAAGGATAGTTTCACTAAAGATAGAATTAGGGGTTAATAATCTTTTGGGTTTTTTTTTTTTTCCATCATTGTAACAGCATTATCTTCTGGCTCCCAGTGTTTTTCATGAAACATCAGTTGTTTCTTGTATCATTCTTCTCTTGTATGTAATGTCTTTTTCTCTGGCTCTTTTATCGTTGTATTTCAGTAGTTTGGTGTACCTACGAATGGTTTTCTTTGTATTTGCTATGCTTGGGGTTTGTTCCGCTGCTTGGATCAGTAAGTTTATGGTTGGGAAGTTTTGCCCATTTCTTCAGTTGTTTCTTTTTCCGCTTTCTCCTAGCACTCCAGTAGGTTTATAGTAGATCACTTGATTGTCTCTGAGGCTCTCTCTGTTTTATATCAACCTAGGTTCTCTCTGTAGGTTGGATAACTTGTACTAATTTGTCTGTTCATTGGAATCATCTGGAAAGCTTAAAAATCCCACAAACACAAAAACTGTGCTGTGGTCCCTTTCCACACACCACACCTGAAATGGAAGAACTTGGAACCATCCCATTTTTATCACACTGTTCAGTAAAGTTTTGGTGATTGCTTTGGCAGGTGACCGTGTACAAGGTTCATCTTCCAAATACTTCAACTGACGGGTGTGCTGTCTGTCAACTGCATTCCCCTCGCCCGTTCCATTTCCCTTTGGCCAGCTTTGCCTCGCAGGGAGACTTGCGGGATCTGACACATCCTTTGCTTTCCTAAATCTTAAGGTTGGCCCGGGCCTGAAGTAATGAACTGTCCAATGCCGAGAAATCTGTTTTGTAGCCTCTCTGTAGGTCTTAACACTTAATGTATTATTCAATGTATTTCATTTTCCTTTCTGGCTTTTCGAGCCTGCAACCTTGGACTACTACCATTTTTAGTAGATTTCTGTTTTTTACTGTGACTGTGAGAATCTTTAGACTTATCCTAGTATCGATAGTTATTCTGTGTTGGTCCTTTCAACTTTCTCGGTACAAAAATGTCTTTAAAGCTATATTTTGCCAAATAGAGATTAAGGACTGCTCTGGGACAAAGGCTAGCTTAACTGAACAACACTTGCAGTTTTCAAAGGGAAGTAAAGATTTATGGCAATGCTTTCCCACTCTTTGCCTCCTACCCACCAAACCTCCCTTTTCAGAAATAATGTATGTCCGTCCATTAGAGCCAAAGGTCTTAAATGATATACATCATGGAGCAAAGATGAGCTTTAAAATAAATAAACACCGCTCTGTGAATAAAATAAAACAGCATTATTTTCCCTTTGGAGACCTAAGATACAGCAGGAATAAACTTAGCCTATATAAGTTTTATAAAAGAACTGCCTCCTCCAAGCTTGACTAAAAGATTAACTTTATTTGGTGAAATGTGTTTCTGTTCGCAGGCAGGTGCTGCTCTGATTCTGCAACTCCTGTTAATTTGAACTCCTGTTAATTTGTAGCTTTGATCAGCTCTCTCAGAGCCTACCGGTTTCCTTAGGTGGCTCGGAAAACATCAAAGGAACTGTAAGGCTGACTCTAATCTCAGCCTTCCTGTTTCTAAGTCTGCCCACTGGGTTCACACAACAGCATGCTTTCCTTGAAAGGCATTCTCAACAGATTGTACTGTCACAATGTTAAACCCTTGTCCACGTAGGGAATATATCAGGAATATATCAGAGGGTATTCGTCTTTGTAACTCAGATCTCTGCAAATGATGAATCAGGGCTCTTAGGCTCATTTGCACTTACATTTGTATGAGTATGTGAATTAATGCCCTGCTAGCCTGATGCCGGAAGAGAAGACACATCAGTTTAGGGAACTCTGTTACAGTAAAGCAGTCACTAAGTGCAGCACACTCTGCATGAGGATGGCACTCAGACAAGAAGGCTGGGTGATGTTATTTGGGACTCGCAGTGGATTGGGAATTCTGAGTTATGAGCAAATGGCAAATGTTTCTTACCAAGACACTTAACACTCGAGGGTGGTAGGCAGGTCAATAACATTGAGTCTTTTTTTTTTTTTTTCCCTTTCCATTGGCTTCTCTTGCTTTTTACACTCAGTTACAAGTTAATACTTGTCCTTTGGCTTTGCTTTCCTTTCAAGGCCCATACAAAGGATTTTATGCCTTTGTATTCAGATTTCTAAGAAGCCTTATTTTTTATAATGTATTGGGAGGTGTGTTAGAACAAAAGAGGCCGTAGGTAAAAGAACTGCACTTTGTGTAGCCTCAAGCAAGTTACTCGGCATCTGTAAGCCTGGGTTTCTTCCTCTCTAAACTTGGCAAGACTAAATACTTAAATCTCAAGTTTGTTGAGAGGATTAAATGAGGTAACAAAATAGAAACTAAAAATTTTAGAGCAAAGCAGATTGGCCTACAAACGTGTTTTGGTTGTTGCATCTTAGATAGAAGGACCTACCTCTATACGCCTACCATTACCTGGGACAGATTTAGAGTTCTGCTTCTGCATTGCCACCTGGCTGGTGAATGTTCCTAATCTAGGTTCAGCCTTTGATCTTATATTGCTAGGCCCTGGCCCTGCCTGTCCTTCCCGCCTCCAGCTTGCCTTTCTCCAGTTTCTCTGAACAATAGCAGCAGTTCAGTTCCTTTCCCCCATCTTTAATGCTGTCTCTGCTTCCTTCTCCCCTAGGATGTTATACAATAAAATGGGGTGAGGGCTTCAGAAATGGGTTGCAGGCTGCAGAGAGTGGTGGACCTTATGCCAAAGACTAGGTAATCATCTCTCTCACACCAAGATGTTTGAATTTTCAGTACTGGCTTCATTTCTGCAAATTTCAAAATAACACTACTTCTTAGTTACTAGAAGACTAAGTATCCAGAGCCTCTGATTTGCTTTCTGTTCCTCCTTCTGGGCTCACTTCAGTGGAATACTCAGAAGAGATCTCAATTTACCTTTTGTGATTTTTTTCTGTTCTTATGATAGATGCTAACTAAGTTTAATATAAGTATGGAACAGAAACATATTTTTTCATTTCTTTTTATTGGAGGTTAGAAGGACTTTTAGGGATTATTTAGATGAGATGAAAAAACTGGATTTGTCTCTTAACATTTTCAAGTTACTTAACCTCTCCAAGCCTCAATTTCCTCATCTCTTTGTTTCATACTCCAGAGAATATTTATCATATATCACAGTCGATCTTGTACTAGGAACAATGACTGGCTTAACAGAACCTCATTTGTCTATTCTTGGAGTTTATGCTTTTGCCACATTCCCTAGTTACTCAAGTAAAATTTCTTCCCTTCAACACCTTTCTTCACTCTTTGCTCTCCTTTTTTCTTTCCTTTTTAAAAAAATTTTTAAAAGATTTTATAGTTTTAATAAATTTATTCATCAAATTACTACTCTCATGATCCATTTTTTAAAAGATTTTATTTATTTTTAGACAGAGGAGGGGAGGGAGAAAGAGAGGGAGGAAAACATCAATGTGTGGTTGCCTCTTGCCTGCCCCTTACTGGGGACCTGGCCTGAAACCCAGACTTGTGCCCTGACCAGCAACCCTTTGGTTCTCAGGCTGGCACTCAGTCCACTGAGCCACACCAGCCAGGGCTCCTTTTTTCTTTCCTTATTCCTTTTTTTTCCTTACTTTATTTGCCAAGTATTTATAAAGGACATTTTATAAAGGATACAGATGAAGAGGTACATAGGCTGAGATCCAAGAGGGCCCTGAGTATAGGAGCTTCTGTCCCCATGGGACTGGACTGGGCCCCTGCCCTGCATGTGGATCATTCGCCAACCTGGAAGCTCCTTACCTTTTGTGATTTTGATGCACAGCTGAAGCTGACATCTGATGTAGAAGGAAGAGGACTGAGCTTAGCTTCAGAGGAACTAAGTATTAATACTGGGCCATCATACCACTAATTCCTCTAAACTGGTTTTCTCACCAATAAAGCAAAGGGGTTGGATTAGATGACCTCTGTAGGCTCTGAAAGATTTGAATTTCTATGACCATAAGTAATAGTACATGTAGATCCAAGAACGGTGTAGCTTATTTGTAATCAATAAAAGTGCCATAAAATACTAATCATCGGTATTCTCCATGTGATGAAATTTGGTATTCTCAAAATGATGAAATGACTCCTTTTTTGGACAAAGTATCAAAAGGGTGATTATAACTCTAGGGTTGACTCTTCTGTCCAGGGGAGAGAACAGTGGATGTTAAAATATTAAGCTGGAGTATCGAAGTGCTTTGGTTCAGGTATAATTCATGGGAATTGTGAAGAAGTAGCTGACACAGCAGGATGTGGGGGTGGGGGGCCAGAATGGGGTGGTGCTGTTGAGAAGATGCCAGAAGAAGGGATACACCGAGGCCTGGTTGCTGAAGAGTGCCAGGCCAGCTCTGTCAAAATCAGGTGTGATGTTCTTCCCTGGAGACAGAAGACAGGGATCTCAAGGACCTTGAGGATTTCTTGAGAACAGACAGAGCAAGAACTATCAAAATGGCTGTTAGTACAGAATTTCCAAATCCTTTCTTATCATGACAGACAGAAAGCGGTCACATTTGTACCGCATAAATGACAGCTGAAGGCTGGAGAACCTGCCTTGGAATTCCAGCTGCCCTCGCCTGGCCTGGAGCTCCAAGGACGGCTGCGCTCCCAGTGTACCTTAACCCGGTCCTTCCAGTGGCCCAAACACCCTGCTTGGGAAGCTCTGAGGGGTAGACACTTGTTGGCTCCTCCCTGATAGCCATTTCCCCTTTCTCCTTTCCAACAGCATATAGTTTTCATTTGGGGAACCAGATGATTTAGGAAAGGTGGTACTACTGCTGGCTCACAGAGGTAAGCACAGGACTAAAGCTAAATCAATCGGTGCGTTCATTGGCCTGGACTCAATGACTGGCTCTGGCATGGAACTCCACTAGTCCAATCAGAATGAAGCTCATGCTTAGAATACTGGGACTAAACCCACCTCTCCTCCTTTGGATACTGTGTGTAGATATGAGCCCACTGCTGTTGTCCATTGGGCCTCCAGAACAGAAGCAAAGCTAAAGAAGAAGCCAATGCTTGAAAGAGGGCAGAGCAGGTAAAAGGGGTCCAGGAGCCATGATTCTATTTATAATAAACATCCAGATAATTCTAGACCTGAAAGTTATGTGGCTTTTACACTTGGCATTTACAGGAACCAATACAATTATTTTATTGTTTAAATCAGGTCTTAATTGCAGCTGGCTGCATCCTAACAGGAGCAGGTTCTCATATACCTCTAACACTAAATCATCTACAATGAGTATTTTGAGTTTTCCAGTAGCACTGTGGAAATGTCTACCCAACTTTTTCATCCATACAGAATTGTTACTAAGAACATCTGTTTGAAAGGTGTTTGGCCAGAGTAAGACCCAAGGCTATGAGGTGCAGTAAAACAAACCAGGCCATACAGAATGCAAACCTGTGACAGTGGCCAGTTTGTGAGGCTTATGAACCAATCCAGTTAAAACTGCTTGTACCACCACCCAAGGAGATGGAGAGGTGGTTTACCATTAAGGATTCCGGGAGCCAAATGCTTCTAAAAAATGGAATGACTCCATTTTTGGAGACAGAAGACCAGTCTCTAATTGCTGACTCTGAAGTTTCCTAGCTCCATGACCTTGTCTGAGCCTCAATTTCTTCATCTGTAAAATGACAAGAACATATATTTTATCTGCTTCACAGGGATTTTTTTTTTTTAATTGATTCCGGATAGAAGGGAAGGGAAGGAGAAAGAGAAGAAGAGAAACATCTGTGTGAGAGAGAAACATTGATTGGTTGCTTCTTGCATGCTCCTCGCTGGGGACAGAACCTGCAATCCAGCCGTGTGCCTTGACCGGGAATAGGATCGCAACTTTTCGGTTAACAGGACGATGCCCAACCAACTGAGCCACGCTAGCCAGGGCTGCCTCACAGAGCTTTTGTAAGGATAAGTGAGATAATGGATGCTGATGTGCTTCATAAACTATAAACCTTGCACAAACTTCGTGGATTGTTGGTATAGAATCTTTAAAGATCTGATAGACATTCACCAAGGAATAACTACGTGCAACTGCCTGACAGTTATTTTTTTAAATTGCAGTAAATACACATAACATAAAATTTACTCTGTTAGCTATTCTAAAGTGTACAGTTCTATGGCATTAAGTACACTCATGTTGTGCAGCTCTCACCACCTTTCATCTCAAGGACTCATCTTGCAAAACTGATGCTCTGCAGTCATGAAGCAGCACCTTCCCTCCGCCCAGCCCCTGGCAACCACCATTCTACTGTCTGTCTCTACGAATTTGGCTACTCTAGGTCTCTCATTTAAGTGGAATCATTAGTGTTTGTCCTTTTGTGACTGGCTTTTTTCACTTAGCATAATGTCTTTAAGGTTCATCCACATTGCAGCAATGTCAGAGTTTCCTGCCTTTTAAAGGCTGAATAATATTCCATTGTATACATAACACATTAAAGAATTGAGATTGCATTAGTCTTTTCTGCAAGGCATTAATTTGTAGTCTATGATGAGATTACCCAATAGTTTCAATATATTTACAGCTATCTCAGTCAACTTAGGCTGCTGTTACAAAATAGCATAGACTTGATGGCCTAATAAAAATATATGTTTTACATTTCTGTAGGCTGAAAGATCTAAAATCACAGTGCCAGCACAGCCAGGTTCTGGCAAGAGCCCTCTTCCTGACCTGTTGACAGGACCCTTCTTGCTATGTCCTCATTTGGCAGAGAGAGAGAGTGACTCTGATCTCTGTTATGTCTTCTCACAAGGACACCAATCCTATTATGACGTTCCTACTCTCAGCATCTCATGTAATCCTAAATACCTCCCAAAGGCCCCTTCTCCGAATACCATCACATTCGGAATAAAGCTTCAGTGTGTGCATTTTGGGGAGACAATTCAGTCCATAGCATTATCTAGAAGAGCCCACAATGAGCTGCAAAAAAAAAAATCATACAAATTAAAACAAATATGAGATACCATCACACACTGAATAAAATGGTCCAAGTCTGGAACACTGATACACCAAGTGCTGATGAAAATGTGGAACAATAGGACTTCATCCATTGCTAGTGGGAATGCAAAGTGGTACAGCCACTTTGGAAGACAGTTTGGTGGTTTCTTACCAAATTGCACATAGCTGGTTGGTTGGAGCATCGTCTTATAACCTAAAGGTCACTGGTTCAATTACTGGTCAGGGCCCGAATTGTGAGCTCAATCCTGAGTTGGGGCAAGTGCAGGAGACAGCTGATTGGTGATTCTCTCTTGCATTGATGTTTCTCTCTCCCTTCTCTGTCTTGAATGACAAGAAAATAAACCTTAAAAAAAAAACTACACATACTCTTACTATATGATCCAGCAATTGTGCTCCTTGGTATTGACCCAAGGAGTTAAAAACATATTTATACAAAACCTGCACATGGATGTTTATAGCAGCTTTATTCATAATTTTCAAAACTTGGAAGCACCCAAGATGTGCTTCAGTGGGTGAATGAATAAATTAACTGTGTTACATGTAGCCCTGACTGGTGTTGCTCGTCGGTTGGGCATCATCCTGTGAGGCGAGGGGTCACTAATTCGATTCTCTGGCAGGGTGAGGGCCTGGGTTATCGGTTTGGTCCTGGTCAAGGTGCATTTAAGAAACAACCAATCGATGTTTCCCTCTCACATCGATGTTTCTCTCCCTCCCTTCCCCTCTTTCTAATATATGTATGTACATATACGCACACATGTGTATATGTACACATGCATGCACACACATACATGTGTATAACACACACATATGCGTATACATGTGTATACACACAATCTTTAAAAAACTAGTACATCTAGGAAGTAAACTATCATTCTGTACTAAAGATAAATGCGCTATCAAGCCATGAAAAGATTTGGAGGAAGCTTAAATGCATGTTACTAAGTGAAAGAAACCAATCTGGAAAGGATACCTATTATATGATTCCAACTACATGACATTATGGAAAAGGCAAAACTATGGAAATGGTGAAAAGATCAGTGATTGCCGAGGGTGAGGGTAGTAGGAAAGATGAACAGACAGAGCACAGAGGATTTATAAGGTAGTGAAACTATTCAGTGTGATACTATAATGATGGATACATGTCATTATACATTTTCCCAAATCCATAGACTGTACAACACCATGTGAACCCTAAAGTAAATAATGGACTTTAGGTGATTGTAATGTGTTGATGTAGGTTTATCCTTGCTGAAAAATGTACCATTTTGGTGAGTGATGTTGATAATGGACAAGGCTATACATGAATGAGAATAGGGGCATGTGGGAAATGTCTGTACATTCCTCTCAATTTTTTTGTTGTAAACCTAAAGCTGCTCTTAAAAAAAAGTTTTTCTAAGAAAGAAACTGAGACTATAAAAATTGAAATGGAAAAAATCTTAAAACATAGTTATGAATATTGTTTGGGATCATCACTCTCAAAACTAATGCCATTTCCAGAGAAATTTGCTGACTCTACATTTGTGGAATGAAGGAAGTGAGACAGAATGAACTCCAATGTACCTTTTAACTCAAAATTCAATGATTAAAAATGTAAACAAAATTAAAGTCTAGTTATGATAAGTATCCTGAAGTATTCAGAGGGAAATGCCTTCAATTTTCCTTGAAATACATAAAAAAGATAGATTGATAGCTAGAGAGAGGGCTGGATAATAGATAAATAGGTGACACAGCAAATTCAGTGAAATTTAATAGTAGGATCTGGGTAGCAGGTAAACATTGGGGTGTTCACTTAAAAGTTTTTTTGATTTGGCTGTATTATTGAAACATGTTGAGGAGAAAGTGAGTGATTTGGCATCCAGTCTTCATGACTAATGTGGAAAAAATGAGCACCATGAGGTAACCTGTTCAACTGGTTAAGAGCTGTTAGATTTAATAGCTAATCTAAGATGTAACTAAAGGCTTTGATCTTAAGAAGCGAAAGTTCAAAACTTCTGCTATTGAAAAATTTTAAGGTAGCAATTATTGAGTACTTATTCTATGCCAGAACCCTTCTGAATGTTTCTAAGAAGCATGTCATCCAATTGAATCTTCACAACGATCCATGAAGTAGGTAAAATAGATATAGTTATTTGTCTTGGACAGACAAGGAAACAGGCTCAGTGGGCTAAATAAGAGATTGCCTGAGATCACAGAGCTGGTAACTGACTGAGCTGGGATTTGAATTCTGGGCCGAATGATGTCCCACACAGCTCTTAGCCAGTATCTTATAGTCTGTCCTGCCTGCTTCCTCAATCTTATTGACACTTTGTCATAAAGTTGACAGGAAAGTGAGGTTTGTACATACACAATTGATTAGTTGGCGGATCTCTAGGCAGACACCTAATGCAGTAAAAAAGCTCCAGTGTGCATGGGCTGCTCCCAATTTAACTGTGTATAATGGCTTGGCTGTGATCTTGCCCAGGTCGCTTATCATTCTGCACCTCAGTCTCGTCATATGTAAATGGAGGCAAGAAAACTTACCCATGTGAGAAAGAATAGGACTTTTTGTGCTGTTCTTCTTCACACTTTGTGCAGCCTCTTCTGTGTTCAGCCAGAAGCAATCACAGGCCGTGAGGACCATGAGGAGAGTGATGGCAGCAACACGAAAAGAAAGATGCAGCCATTTTGTTCATTGGTTTTACTCTGAAAATATACTTTTGAGAATCAAAGGTGGGGAAGGAACAGCAAGGCATAGGGTTTATGCCATAACAATAGGTTGAAGAGAGGAGTTGCCAGACTCAGAGCAGGGAAGGGAGGTGAGAGGAGGTAGTGAGGTGACCGTCCCCAGGGCTGCAATGGGGAGGGGAAGGGAGATAGGGCTTCATGGCCTTGTAGATGGTGGGGGCTGGTGATGAGAGGTGCTGATGTGGAGGTAGAGAACAGGGTGGAAGCGTTCAAGTAAAGCCCATGCTTGGCCCCGTGCACACCTGACCAGCGGGCTCCGTGTGAGAGAGAACCACCTTCCTGTGCTGTTGAGGCATTAGCACAGCTGCTCTGTAGCTGCTGGCACACTGCTCATGGCTGTCTCTGCAGTTAGAGCCCCAAATGGGCTCTGTGTGAACTCCTCCAGCTCCTACACCCCAACCAGGGCAGGTGCATTACTGGTGTAGAAGCAAATTCCTCAGCTCCTTAACTAGGGAAGGCTGATCAGTGGTAAAACCTACACTGGTGATGTACCATTTGGGGAGAATCAAGTAAGAGTAACCCATAGGGAAGCACTTTATCATTTCTAAAGTATTGGCAAATATAACTTAATATAGGCATTTCTTGATTATAAAACAACTAACCAAATTCCACTTTAGGCTAGTTTCTCCATGGAGCACTTAGTGACATTTCAGATATGTGGAAAAGTTTGCTTCCTGGGTTGCGATATTTCCATTACCCTGTGAATTCCCAGTGCATCAGCTCTGAGTTATTGAGGTGTGGCCCTCTTTTTGAGTAACTTCAAATTCCAGTCTTCCTGCTTCCTGTGTTCAGTCATCCTTTCTTTTAAAATCTTTCTGAAAGCACTCTATCCCTTATCTCATCTGATGAGGGCAGTATAATATCCACCCCCCACCTCCCTGCCCCAATATTTTTAAGAGTTTCAGAGGAGGGGAGCTAGGAGCTTACATGCTTATTACCATCTTTTACTCTGAAACTGATTTTACCTAACTTCCACCTTACCTCCTACAGTTAATGTCCTCTCTCCATCCTGTGACCCCACACCCTTTTGATTTAATTCCTCTATATCTAAGTTACCAGAAGAACACTTACATCTGAAACAACTTTTTATAGAAGAAATAAGAGTAATGAAGGATTATTATAGAATGTATAACAAATAACTTCAAATGCTGACAACTAAAATATTAGTTGAGTATAAACTCAAATATTTATTGAGGTTCTTCTACATGCCAGGCATTGGTCTGGCTCTGGAAATAAAGAAGTGAGCCCTGCCTGGTGTAGCTCAGTGGATTGAGCACGGGCTGCGAACCAAAGGGTTGCTGGTTTGATTCCCAGTCAGGGCACGTGCCTGGGTTGCAGGCTAGGTCCCCAGTGCGGGGTGTGTGAGAGGCAACTACACATTGATATTTCTCTCCTTCTCTTTCTCCTTCCCTTCCCCTCTCTCTAAAAATAAATAAATAAAATCTTTAAAAAAAAGAAATAAAGAAGTGAATAAAACAGGCAGCCCTGGCCACATAGCTCAGTTGCTTAGAGTGTTGTCCCAATATGCCAAGGTTGAGGGTTCATCCCCAGTCAAGCACATACAAGAAATAACCAATGAATGAATAAATAAGTGAAACAACAAATCAGTGTTTCTCTCTCTATAAAATCAATAATTTTTTTTTAAAAAAACTTAAATTTTTAAAAAAATCTTTAAAGAAAAGAGAAAACTTCAAAACTAAAAAAGAAATATTTTCCCAAATCACTGTTTCTCATACAAGGAATTTCCATGTTCACTTTTAATGAAAACAAGATTTTATTTTCAAGAAGAAAGTAGTAAGCCCCCAGAATAAGAAACACACACACACACACACACATACCATGTGGGCTAAACATCCCACCTTGTTCTGGAAAGGATGTAAAACCACTATACCCACTTTTTAAAAATATAAAATGCTGTTTTCCAATCATTTCTTACTAAGCACTATACTAATAACAAAACAACCACTAATTCTATTTGTGTGATGGACCATAGAATATGGACCATTTGTGTCTTCCCTAACCAATTCATATGTTGAAGCCCAAATCTTCAATGTGATGGGATTTGGAGGTGGAGCATCTGGACAGTTATTAGCTTTAGATGTGCTCATGATGGGACTGATGTCTTTTAAGAAGAGGAAGGGACCAGAGCCTTGTCTCCCGGCCCTGTGAGGATGCAGTGAGAAGATGGGCACCTACAAACCAGGAAGAGGTCCTCACCACACACTGAATCTGCTGGTGCCTTAACCTTGGACTTCCCAGCCTCCAGAACTATGAGAAATAAATGTTTTTTAAGCCACTCAGTGTTCAGTATTTTTGTTATAGCAACCCAAATGGACTCTAAAACAGTAAGTGATTTGCCCATGGTCATGCAGCTGCAAAATATCTTCACAGGGGTGGGGTGCTCAACCTTCACTGCACCCAAACATTCTAATGTCGTTAATGTGCTGTGCAGACTTTTGAAGCTTCCCGGATTGAAGACCACTGCTGGCCGGCAGTCCTCAGAGGGTGGCCCGTGAACGCCGGCATTAGACTCACCTCCCCAGGGTATATTTGTTAGAAATTCAGATTGGCTTTCTGAACAGACCCACGGACTCAGGATCTGCTGGGATGGCTAAGTGATTCCTAAGTGATTCTTAGAAACACTGAAATTTGAGAACCATGTTTCTAAGTCAAACCCCATCTTCCATAAATCTTTGTCTCCCTCTCTTCAATTAATCACTGTATGTATTTTATAAAAGGTAGAATCCTTTGGCTAATTTTCAAGTTTTCATTTGCTTTGTTTCTTTGGCATTTGCAGTATTCACCTTCTTCTCTTCCCTTTTCCACAACTTCTAAACAGCGTAATGTGGCTCCTGTTTGGAAGGTAGGAACAGCTCAGCCCAGTGTTCTACATTTAAAAAAGAATTGGTGGTTTAAATTCAGTGTCAAAGCATAGCCTTTCCCAGCCTGGGGATGAGATATTAACCAGGTCTCAGAACCAACGCTGCACTGTGCAGTCTTGTGTGTGCTTTCCTACGCTGAGGACGACTCCTCTGTCCCAATGCATGTTCAAAGACACAGGGCAGTTTGCCTAAATGAACTGGAACTGCCCTCTGGGTCCTAGCACAAACACCAGTATTAGGTGGTGACAGCCCTGAGGGATAGCAGTGTCTTCTTCCATCTTCCCGCAACGCAGAGGCAGCAGGAGACCGCAGGGTGGGAAGGATGGTAACCTTTAGCAGGCAAACGAATACGTTTGGGAAATGAAGAGTTCCTGCTTATGGACAAGTAGGTCCAGAAAGTCACACACTCTGCTATGAGTCCGACTGAACAGGAAAATGAGGACTTCTTCTTTGTCAAGTTGCCTCCCTGAAAAGAAAAGAAAAAAAACATCCCCACTGAAATACTGCTCACTTCCCAGAAGGAAGGATACATACTTGTACTGAACTCCAAAGGATGTTGGACTCAGCAAGGATGTTAAACTAACTCTGTCTAAATCTGAGATTATTTGCCAAGAAACAAAAATCAATTGAACCAGTTAAATAAAGTAGGATTGATTTTGAAGACACTGTTGTACTTTGTGTCATTTGTCAGTGCTGTGATTAGCAAGGCAGCCCTGTTCTGAGCTCATGCACTAGGTTTGCAATGTACGCAAAATCACGTTGGTAGTTCTTTGAGCACGCAAGGAGCTTTCAAAGTTTTGGTGTTTCCAAAACCAAATGGAAACAAAGTAAAAAATAATGACCACTTGCCCTGGCCATCAGGAAGCCTAGAAAGAATTTTAGTATTCATTTGCCATAACTCAGGACCCTGGGGCCTGGGACCTTGGTGAAATTATTTATCTACCAATTTTCTTCACCATTTAAAAAGTGTTCAGTGTTTTGTGTTTTAATTCTATAAATTGTCTTAAAGCCCTTTATTTATTTATTTATTTAATGAGAGAGAGAGAGAGGGGAAGGGGGGAGAAGGGGGAGGGGGAAACATTGGCCTGCTACTCCTTGTATTCATGCATTCATTGGTTGATTCTCACATGTGCCCTGACCGGGAATTGAGCCAGCAACCTTGGCATATCTGGACAATGCTCTAACCCACTGAGCTACCTGGCCAGGGCTTAAAGCCTTTTTAGAAGTGAACTTTTACTTAAAAAAAAAAAAAAAGAAAGAGAGAAAGAAAAAGTCCTGATAAGAAACAAAAGAACTACCAGGTATAGGAGTTGGTGTCCTCTGGTATAAACCTACTAACCTTCAAAGTGCATAGGCTTTGTTCCCAGTCCTGGCTCAGACCTCCGTGGTGCCCCTGGACCTGCTGCAGGAGGCGCTTCTTAGGCTGTCCTCCAAGGTGTGTGACGTAGGCCCAGCTCTCGGGTAAGTTCACACCCTAGGGCTGTCCTACGCTTATTCCTTCCTTTAATTCTAGCATCTTTGTTCTGGGGTTTACATAAAAAAGTGCATTAAGACCATCTTCACATTTCTAGCGACCTTTGTTCCCCTTCTTTGTTGAAAGCCAATAAGGCGACTCCTGGATTTTTTGTTGTTGAATTTTTAAGCATGGCTGTGAACTTACTTTATGAATGCCTTGTTTCCTTGTTTACAAAGGTAGGTACTAAAACCCATACATGTTTGGTGAGGTGGAAATCAAGGTAGTCTTTTTGAAAAGTCAGTTGGCGATATTCGTAAACAAAAGTGCACGCCCATTTATCTGGGAATATAACTTACAGATACATTTCCATATGTACTGAACATGCAGCGTAAACAATCTTCACTACAGATTTTGTTTGTCACGGCAAGCGGTGGAAACAGCTTAAATGTCTATCAATAAGGGAACTACCTAATGTCTAATGGTTCATCCATAAAATGGGATGCTGTGGAGTCACTGAAGGGAATAGGTAGATCATAATGTTCTGAAATAAAATAATACATTACTAAATTTAAAAAATGGCAGGAAAGTGACAGATAAATTGCTTTGTCTTACACAAATTACACACATATGAAGAGTTAGATTAGATTCAAATGCTGGCTCTGTCACTTTCCAGTGACCCCGGGATGCTCCTTCGTCTCTTGGTAACTCACACGCAGTGACTGTCTCATAGAGTTACAAAATGCACATGGAACAGTGCGTCCAGGGCACGAGACACTTTCCTAGTGAGTGTGAACGTGGAATGGTGATGATGATGACTTTGAACATTTGGCTGCTTACCATGTGTCAGGCATTCACTGTATCAACGACTTTACATATTCATTTAATCCTTGGAATAATCCTGTAAGTATTACTTTCTTTTATTTTTAAAAAGGGTTCACATTTATTATTGCAGCAACCTACTACAGCAGAAAAATATCAACAGGAAAAATCACTTATCCAATAACTTCCCAATTAAAATACCCAACTGTCCAGAGAGTAGAGATCTTTTCAGTGATTTCAAGATGCAGGCAACCTCGCTACAGCATAAATATGTGAGCCACCTCTCATGTGTGATTCTTTACAGACCCAGGTTGGTTCTTCTCCAATGTCTCCTCGTGGAGTTATACCTGATTCTATCACGTTTTCGTCCAAATCCATTGGGGAATGGGCTGATTCTGCTTTTGTTTCTTGGGAAACAAAAAGGAACCTTGTGATTTTGAAAGTCTTGTGAGACGGCATGGTGTAGAAGACTCAATTGCATAGACCATGATGGCAGAGAAAGAGTTGTAACTATTATTTCCTCCTAGTTGTACACAATAGGGAGACTGAAGTAGAGAATGGTTAAGTACATTGTCCAAAAAGACGCAGCTGGTCAGCGGTAGAGCTGGGATTCAAACACAAGCGGCCTGCTGCATAACCTGAGGTCTTCCCCTCTTATAGAATGGCCCTGTCCCTGCTGGGCAGACAGGCTCGCTCATGGCATGATGCTGAGGCTGCCGAGAGGGTCAGTCCAGCTTCTGAGAGAAAAGCTGGCAATATGTGTGAATGCCTTACAAGAGTATGGCAGTGCTTTGCTACCTAACCCCAAGTCAGAATATTACAATCAAAATGACACTTGGGTGTTTCTGGTGGGGTGCATGGGGACTTTTCCCTCTGCCTCGGCTTTCTCCCAGCTGGATCTTCTCTGCTCATGGATCTGGAGTCACTGACAGAAACCCTGCTGGGAAATTGTTACTTCACTCTGGACCGAAGCCCACAGGGATCATGGTGCGTGTGTCTGTGCGTGTGTGTGCATGCACGTGCAGATCTCGCTTTCCTGTGTGCATTATCTCATAAACGAGCGTAACTACTGCAAGCCGTGGAGGGCTTCTCTTGCACAAGGGCCATTCGGTGACTCAGTTCTGCCATGACTCAGGACAGTGTGCCAGGTTTCTCAGGGCAGTCGAGATGTCATATGTTCTTTAGGTAAGCTTTTCCTTAATGTTTAACCCAGGTTCTCAGCTGAATATTTAACCCAACCCTAATGTGATGCATTTGCTAGAAGAAGGCTGCTCCTTGGCCTCCTAATAACCTATCTTAAAATGAAGTGCCCTTGAGAGCAATTATACCATGAATCAGCCACTGACAGATCCTGAATAGTCTGATGCCAAAATATCTTAGGTTCGTGTTAACAGAGTGTTTTACTTTCTCTCTTTATCTTCAGAATTACTCAGACTTGTCTGAATAATTAGTTCTCACTTCACCACCAGTTACAAAGTGCTTAACACCCACTAGCATTCTGTTTGGAAATACTCATTTTTGTGGGCTAACATCTCTCCACTCTTGCAGTTTTCCAAACTATTGATCAGTTTTCACTCTCTCTGTAAAGACTTCATTTGGAACAACCCACTGGTCAGGGGATCCTTGGGGCACCAACTCAGGGCCTGGCACAAAGATATCAGCATCTTGAAAAGGATCCCCCTTCAAACCGCTCAGACTCATTACCTATTGACTAACATAAGAAACAATTCAAAAGCCCTTGAGTTCCTCTTTCACATTTGTCAAGCTCAGTGTTGGAAGTGCCAGGCTCACCAAGGCCTCCCAAGTACTGACTGCTTTTGCAGAGGCCAGGCTGCAGGAAAGAAAAAAGGTTAACTCCTGCCAGGGATGGCAGTGAGGGCCCGAGGTTCTCCTGCTTGAGCAAGCTGAGGAGGGGCAGGCTCTTAATGAATGTGTTAAATTAAATCAAACTGGAAAGGAATGTAAGAGAAAATTAGTTAACCTATCTCTTTCTCACCTTTGTTCAAGTTCTGCCTCTGAGATCTGATTTTTCTCATACTTGAGAATTCTGGAAAGACACTATATTGGCTGAGGTTGTAAGGTCCATTAGGTCTTATTCTAGAAAAGAAATGATGTGACACAGCTGGGATTTTAAAAAGTGTCCCTGACAGTAGTAGAATATAATTACTCTAACCTGGAGAGATGTGTCCTGTAATCCACTTCCTGGGCCGTCCACAGGATTATCTAACTCCTTAGATGTTTCTCCTAATGTCTCATAATGTAAACTGCCGGTGGGCATTGGACTTGAAAGCCCTAGAAACAAGGAAGGAATCATCAGTTGATGATTATGTGTGTGAATCTCAGAAGGCTAGCTGTGCAGGAGGAGTATTTTCCACGAGTAGAGCATTGGCCTCTAGAAGCTGTGAAAGCATTGGATTGGAACCTGTAATTGTTGTTCATAATCTCCCATAGAGTCAACAGGAAGAATGCATTTCCCTCTAAGAAAACGGAGGCTCTATTTGTTTCCCCCTTCCTCCTTTCCAAAGGGAAAGGGCGAGTTTTTCTAGGGAAGAGCCTCTTTATTGAGATCTCAGTACGAGCTCCCTCAGGACACCGATTTACCTATCAATTAATCTGAAAAGAGGAAATTAGCAGGTACTTCTCACAGAAGGCAGGCTGGAAGTGTGAAGAGGAAGAATGACAATCTTCAGCTGAACTAGTGAAAACATTTGGTGCAATGACTAACAACAGTTCTATCAGCTACGTGGCAGAGCTTGACTTCTGGTGTTTTTATTAAAACACTTTCTTGGTTTCAGCCTTTGTCTATAAAGTCAGGCTTGTGCTCGTTTTCGCAGAAGACGGGGACATAATGCATTGGCTTGGCTAAACAGATACCCAGGAATCAGGAGTGCACTGGGGCTTCCCATTCCTGTGGTTATCTGATGAGGGCTCCCAGGGCCAGCAGAAAGCCCCGAGGAAAGCATATGGACCAGGAAGCAGCCTGCCATTTCCTCTCCCTGCTTCAGGGGAGAGGACAGTGATTTACAGAGGACTTTCAGACCTATTTTGTAAACTTATAAATACGTGAGCTAGGACCCTGAGATAGTTTTAAACAGGGCCACTAGACTCTGTTTACAAAAGGAATTGATCTACTCTTGCTTTAGCAGCTGGAAGTCAAACAGTGGAGCAAATCCGAGGTAAATTTCTAATTTGGCACCCTTGAATATCAGTGGCATCTGAAAATGAACACATTCGACACAATAGTTTTTAAATGTCATTTATTTAAACCAAAATAAAATTATATTTTCAAGGGGGTGGATTTCAAAGACATAAAAAGAAATCCATATTCAAGGCAAACAATTGTTCAATTTCTATCAAAAATGAAATCACATCTTTGGGGGGTGAACCCAGTAACATGGGAAATTGCTTCACTGAAATTCAAATTTCCACATGCAAAAACTAACTCATTTGGTTTGCATATTGGCCAAAACACTTAAGGAGGCCCAATAAAATATAAGAATTAATTTGTTAAAAGGCAAAACTTTTTAAGTGTAATCACGGTGCAGACTTCGGGAATAGTCGGGTCATGAACTCGGGTCAGGAACCCAAGTTGTAAGAGCTTTGCAACCTCACAAGGATCCAGCCACTTCAAACTCTTTTGAAGCAGTTTCAAAAGTACATTGTATTATTTTGGTGACTGGTACAGGTTTTCGTTATGTATAGAAATCAGAGGAAGAGGCTTATCTGCTTAACAATTTTTAAGTTTGTTGCATATAGGTGGATGCGTTTGCCAAAGAACTTGGTGGGGAGGAAGCAGTGTGGACACAGATATCTTCAATTACAGCATTTTCAGATAACTGCAAGGTCACTTCATAAAACATTATGATTTACTTTTTTAAAAAATGTAAGTCTGTATTTTTGTGTATATGAAGTAAGGTTTATGACCTAGATAAAACCAGAAAAATCAACAGAGACAAATAATTACCAATTTTAAATGCTGGAAGAATAATAAAGATTTCACTAAAGAGCTGAATGAAGGCTTGAATTTTGGACTCAAAACTGTCACTTAACAATTATGTCACATCGGGCAAGTCACTACACATCAGTGAGCACAGTTTTTCATTACTATGAGAATAATTGAAAACCACAAAGCATTATTCTGACTTTTCCTACCCTGGAGAACTGTGTAGAAAACAAAATTGATGAAATATTTGCAAAGAAATTCAAGTGGATAAACTAGAAACAGATTTGCACAAGTTTGAGAAGTTAATAACTTCTTTCATGAAATATACAGCTCTTGACTTGAAACTTTCACATGTGTGCGAACATCACAGTAAAGTGACTTTTAGTTTTCAGTATGTAAACCCCTTATGTAAGTCTACTACTTGGCTCAACAGTGACTAGCATGTGTTGTTATAATGAAAGTTAGACTGGTATGCTTAATTGCTTAATTATACCCCTAAACGGCTATTAATCATACTTTGGAAGAAGCAGGACTCTGTAGTGAAAACATGCAGACCTGAAAGCAGTGCATTAATTATTTTATTAATTTCTTCTTTTTACATTATGGGAAACATTCATCTATTTACAATTTTTTTTTGTCCACACACAATCTAGGTAGATAAGCCTATGAAATTCCAATTCATAAAGCCATAAAAATGTTCCCCACCCCTCCATCTGAAGGCTTTCAAATGAATCTTTTTTTTCCAAACCAAAATAATTTTTAAAAATTACATTTGGGAATTCAGATATGCTAGTGATTTACACTCCAGTTATTTAAAATATGCATCTAGACATGTTTTTAAAAAGAAATGGTAAATTCACAAGGATAAGGCTTAAATTAAAGTGGTAATGCACAGTAAAACATTAAGGAAACATCTATAAATAACAGAAATATATTACAAATAAATTAGTTCTATTTACCATTTCAAATATTAAAAATCTTTAATCCATTTCTTCATCTCTCTTTACAAAAAGGTTATGTGAATTGTATGGAAACATCTGCAAAAAATATAATAAATACTTAATTTCTTTGAACTTTTTTGATGTGGGAGACAAACTTCTTTTGTAATCCCCCCTCCCCGAGAAAATGCCCAAACATCTTTATACCAAAGTTAAACAAAATAAGTAATTTTTCAGGGTAAATACATTTTCCATTATGAACTAAAAAACATTTCTACAAATTACATCAAAAAGAACAATGTAACAAAGGTTATACTCATGGATGTCAGTTAAAGGGGGCAAGTGATTAACAAGCAGCTTTATGTGGGGTCATGTTTTAACATCAATAATTAGCTCTTTATAAAGTGTTTGCACAATTTGTGTCTTTAAGGAAGGCAAAGGTCATGATGCCTGTGGGCGTATAGCTAAAAGATTTAAAATTCTTACCAAAAATAGCTTATGAATATACAAATACCATTCACATAGACAAGATGAATAGGCTTTCTCTTGTCTCTCTTTAAAATATCCTGGGCTAAACCAGTTTCCAAAGAAAATGTTGTAGGATGATCTTGAATCATATTAGAAATCTATTTCTTAATCCAAATCTTATCTCTACTTCAGGGCACAGAGCTGTAGTTGGGAACATGGGTCTTCAAATGGATTTCGCTTCCTTCGTGCTAATTTGTGAGTTCCAAGTCATTTGCAAGATTGAATGTGACCATAGGCTACCCAAGGTGGCAGTTGGCCTTACTTGATGCAAATTTTGTGTGACCTTCCAATGCAGTTACAAAGTAAAGATGTATTCTGATTAAAACCAGCAAATACTTGAAGCTCAATATCTCTGTATGTTCCAATTTTACAAAGCACTCAAGATGCTTTGTTCACCCTAGTTAAAAGTTTGTTTTTTAGTAAGTTAGTAGCCCTTTTCTTGTAAACCACAGCAGTAAACATTTGTGCCCTGTTTATAAAGATTGCTCAAAGCATCAGTGGCTCTGAGAGGTAGCAAATTCTCTAGTGGTTTTAGAATATGTCCATGAAAATAGTTGTTGCCAGAACCCATCACCTCTCAATTTCATAAATAAAATTAAATTAGCACCTGGCTATGCGAGTATATTTTTTTGAAAAAGCTTCTCTGGTGCAAGCATATTTGATGTATGTTTTTAAGTCTTTCGTTTTTCAATGGTAATTTCTAATACTTCTGGGTGGGAGCTGGACACAAAATGCCAGTGATACTTTAAGATCATCACATTCTAAATGTTTAAACTGCTACGAGTAAGGGCATTTAAAGATAACTTCAGCTGGACGCCAAGTGCATACTGCCCATCAGCATGACTAAAAATGTAAATCCACATTCTCTGCCAAAAGCCTGGGTTTCTTTCACTGTTTGTGAGTCGTGACTTTTCCCCTCTCCTGTGGTTGCGGAACCTTGTAAGCCAAATTTCTCTCACTAACTGGGACTTCAAGATGAGGGGCAGGTGTTTGGAATGAGGCATGTCTCTTGGGGTAGAAAATTGATTTTATCGGGTTGACATAGGACAAAATCCTTATCCTGCTGGATGACAGGACTCTGCAAGAGCCAGAGGAGAGGAAAGGAGGAAATATGGCTGCCATGGGAACTAACCGTTTAAAAGGGGTGGATGTGGAGCATTCAAAGGGGTGACAGGAAAATCCACTCGTCTCTGAGAACAGCCTGGCTGCCATTTACAGCACTTCATAAGCAGATGGGTACGCACACACGTGTATTAGGTAGGCTCCCCAGGATGGACACTAACAAATTAATAGAACCAACCAACAGTTTCCCCTTTAAGACCCCACCACAACAAGATAATATACACAACACAATAAAAGTTGATAAAACACTTCAGGTCTAAAGTTTCTTAATAATAGAACAAAAAATAAATCCCTTATGTAGTATCTTAAACTCTCAGTGCTTCCTTTGCCTTGCCTTTCTTCATTTTATTGCCTTTCAGAATAGATTAATTTCCCTGAAAGATCGAATTTACAATCTTCTGCTGATTGAAACATTTGAAGCAGTGACTGATGAAGTACCAGTGAGGCAGGTTGTGCAGCTGTGAGTGGTGCAGGTAACCCCAGCACCTGCAGATTTTGCTTCTCCCTTTCCCACTACACATCCAGGTCCTCCACCCCCAGCCCAGCTCGGTCCTCCCCGGGTTTGTCACTCATTGATTCCGGTGAGATGGTGTGATTTCTGAGGTTGGAAATAAAGTGCTCCATCTGCTTTGCAAAATAATAACCGTTTAGGGGAAATACAGGGAATGGGAGCCCTAGTTTCTTTCACGTGGAAGACGGTTAAGTCCCAAAGGATCACCCTGTGATACTGGATTTCTGAAATACCCTATGGTTTTATATTGCTGAGCTCTAGGGACAGACTAACTTGAGAGAACTGAGGATGGTGAGTGACTTAAAGGGGCTATTTCTACACAGGTGGGCTTAGTTTTGCCGAGAACAGAAAGGGTTGGCTATCCGATGAGGCAGGGTGACGCGTCAATACAGGTGGCTAAGCTCGGTGGAGAACGTGGGCAAACCGGTTTGGGCAGAGGGGTGAGCGGGGGACGGCTTCTGCAAGATGAACAACTACACGCGACAGTGGAAGTCACTGGGCTCGGAGACAGACGGGCTCGGAGCGCGCAGAGGGGAGGGCGGAGCAGGAGGGGAGGACAGACACAGGGTCCCGACGCCGCGGGACGAGCGCTGAGCGGCCCGGCCCGGCCCGGCCCGGCCCGGACGCCTCAGAGCCGGGTCTGCGCCTCGGGGATGTAGATCTCGATGCTCTCGGCGCTCTCGGTGGCCGAGTTCTGGCGGACTGACGCGGCGCGCTTGGCTGCCATCAGGCGCTTGCGGGCCTCCTGGCGCTGCGAGCTCTCCAGCGAGCGCTCCCGGATCAGCGGCGCGGGGCCCTTCGCCGGCTTCTTTGGCACTGGAGGAGGGGCCCTTCTCTCCTGATCAAAGCAGAAGGTTCAGGACATTACACAGCTTCTCAGGACAAGCTTGGGAAAAACTGGGATAGGTCAGTAGTTAGAACACACTTTTTTAAAACCTACGGATGGTTGGTCCTGATCTGCACATTGCATATATATTTTTCTTTATTATTCTGGCTTGGGTATTCAAAAGATGCAGAAAAAAATATATACCGGTAAGCTTAAGGCCAAGAGTAGGCTGGATTGCAGAACTAGGTCTCTCCAATGAAAGGCTGTGGGTATTTAAAATGCCCCCTGCTGAGAGGCTGCAGCTCCCAGCACATTTAGTGTGGTTCTCTCTGGAGGCTCCAGACTCTTCCGGGTGCTAGAGATGGGAAAAGGTTGCAGCGGCAGCAGCAGCACCTTAGCATCTGCATCCCCTCTAAGGAGGCAAGGCAGCTGGTGCGAGCTGGGTTCAGAGTTTAAAACCATCACCGCCCTCTCTCCAGGCCCACCCAAACCTAAATAGCCAAATGAGGAAGAAGAGATGATAAGACTGTGTTCTTTAGCTTTGTAGATCCCACAGTGAGTTACACCCCTTTGCACACCACAGACAAACTCACAGTGATATACGTTCTAGTGTCATCCTGGAGGGAAGACCCTGGAAATTCCTACACTCTGGCTTGGAATCAGTTCCAACATGGCTCCTAAAACACCCAGCTGGGATGTCACTCAGGGACCTCAGAATGACTGTGGCCCAGAAGGCTATTCCCATCACAGGGACAGACGCTGTGCCATGGAAACTTGTCCCAGGACTGAAACAGTTCATCTGCTTTAGCAACAGCAAACTATAAAACAGTTAAATGTGTTTGAATGCCATCGAGAAAACAAAAGTCATTCATGACTTAGGTAGAAAAGAAAAATGCAGCGGGAGAGAAGGAAATCTAGAATACAAAGGATTTTTACAAAAAGGATGATTAACTGGCAGGCTGCGAAAAGGTCTCCGTGAATGCTTTTGTGTTTAATAAAACTCCCCCTGTCCTCATAAAGAGATGTGAAATGTGAAATGTCTCATAAATGTGAAAAGTGTTTTTTAAAAAGCATGGATTCTAAGATTCTTCAAAGGGCACCCCTTGTGCCTTCACACTCGGCGCTCATCTCATCGCAGCAGTTCCCCTGGCTGATGTGGGAGAAGTGCCTACTTAAACTCATCACACTGGGGCTGCTGCCCGCGGGCAGTCTGAGGGAGAGCCTGTGTGGCCCAGAGGACAGCAAAAGGGAGCACAGTGTGCAAACAGTGTCCGGCCAACTCTGATTGTGCTCGTTCATTTTTTCCCCCTAAAGTTCATGGGGTGATGAAAAGCTCTAATCATAGACAAAGTGTATAATGATTTAGGGATCAAATGAACTAACGATTTACTGTGTGAATGCCCAAGGGTTAGCATCATTTCTTTTGGACATTTTAAATCTTCATTGTTGGGTAACTTGGTGGATATTTTTGAAAGTATGAATATTGATCAAGTTCAGCCACATTTTCCTATCCTCGTACACTTTGTTTTCTTAACAATAACTTTTTAAAAATCAATAAATGGAAGATTAGTTGGTTCAGCTCCAGAAAGTAAATTGTCGGTATGTGTGTACATCTGTAGTGTTTTCGTAAAATAAGACCAATTCAGAAGTTTATCTAGCAGACAATTTTAAACACGGATTTAAAAAAGAAAACTAGATTAAGTGCAAATGTTTGGCTTCCTAGGTGAGAGGCCACACATACATGTATCAATGGTACTTTGATGCTTACCTCTACGACCCCCAGGGCGATGGTGACAGAGGAAATGAGGGGTAACGATGACAGCATTGCTTTCCTGTCTACCATGCGCTGTCCCGTGGGACTGGATTTCTCGTGGGAATCCCCTGACCCCAAGAACCCTGGTATTATGATGGGCAGCAACAGAATGGATTGGATGGCTATTAGCTCTGTGATAGGTGAGGAGATCTGAAAAGGGCAGGGCCACCAGTGCTTCAGGGTCATAGCCATTCGTAATTTTTATAGTTGAATCTCTTAGAACTACTTGACCTTAGGCCATAGGAAAACAAAGTGGTAAAAAGTCGTGCATGACAGCCCCGCCTAGGGAGGTGGGCAATGTGTATCTGTGTAAGCCTGGTGGAATCACCATAATCAAATGTGAAAATTGCAGTTCATTAATTAAAGCAAAAAATATTTGAGTCTTTATTTCTAAACTGTAGCATGAGGAACCCAATGAGCAATATTCCCCAAGGCAAATCAACCAAAAGTAAAACTTCCTTAAAGAGAAAAAATCCCAACATTTTTGATCAATGTGAAACTGATGATGTGTCTATTTTTAGACTTGACCAACAGTGGTTTCTTTATTACTCTATTTATAAAATGATTATCAAAGTCGATTAGTTTTCAGGGCTTCCTATTTTTCTCAGCAACACATCCTAGGGGTAAGGAAGTTGAACTCTTGCTCTATGTAATCATGCACTGAAGATGTCATTTATTTTAGTTTAAAAAGCAAAATGGAGGCAGTTGCTTCCAGTGACTAAAATGGTTTAACTTAACGTTTAATTAACAAAAAAAAGCCACATTCCCATTTTCCAATTCACAAAGACAGACTTTTCTTTAAAAATATGCCTGAAACATATTACAGATAATATCCCAAGTGATTACTATGTAAACATTGTCATTACAATGAAATTAATATGATATCAGCTCCATTTCACATTGTAAACAGCAAGACTGAATGCAGAAGCCTATTTAGACTGTCCAGTGTTTGTGCAGGTTTTTAAATGAACCATACAAAATCTACATTGTTCTACCTTCTTGTCAAGAGGATCCATCTGTTTCCAATTATTGGCCTTTAACTGATGAAGTTCATCAAATTTCATACTAATATTTTCTATGGACAACTGCAGCATGTCCCAGAACCCCGCCAAATCCTGGGAGGTGGGCCTTGGATGAGCATTAGGGTTCTGTACAAGAGAAAGAAGAATATGTGTGCTTTAGCGGTGATTCATAACAATAAGCACAGGACAAAGCGACATTTTCAAATATTTCAAATAACAAGGAGGATGAGTTCTTTTTGCTTTTCAGACAGGAGATAAAAGTGGTAATGTTTTTGTAATTTATAAATGGTAATTTTATTTAAAAATTAATGTATGTATTTTCAGCTTTGCCGAAGTATAGCTGACAAATAATAATCATAAGACATTCAAAGTATTCAGTATGATAATTTGACATATACTATGAAAGAATTCCTTCTAAGTTAATTAACACATCCATTACTTCACATATTTACCTTTTAAAAATATTTCTGGTGAGAACATTAAATTCTACTCTCTTAGCAAATTTCAGTTACACAGTACAGTGCTATCAACTGTAATCAACATGCTACACATTAGAGCCTCAGACCGCGTTCATCTCCTAACTGCAAGTTCGTACCCTTTTACCAGCTTCTCCCTATTTCTTTCACCCCTCAGCCCCTAGCAACTGCTTTTCCCCTTCTGTTTCTATGAACTCGACATGTTTTTAGCGTCCACTACACATGGTGATTTATACACACATCCATTTGAGACAGTAATTCTGAAAGGCCGAGGTTGTAGAACTCTTGTAGTACAACATCTGTCAGTACGGTATGGGAGGAGAAGAAATGTTTGAAAACCCAGAATGCCCGATCTACCACAAGATGCATATCAATGTGCCACACTTAAATGAAACTACCATCTTTGAAAAAAAGTATATTAGAGTCAGTATTTGACTACCTGTTACCCAACTTATTTAGACAACAGATATGAAATCTAAACATATGATTTGTTTTAATACTAAGGTTAAGTGAAATGCTAGGGTAAACGGATGATGAGTAATAAAGTAACTGAATGTTCAAAGTAATACATGTTTAACAATTAAGCTGTTACCAATATAGGAAGTCATTTTATCATATGAATACTTTGGCAAAATCCTTTGGAAATGAATTAGTTCAAAATTGACCATAATATAATATAGCAAATGTGAGAACACATATCTGTACATACACATAGAGACTATAGTGAACCATTTGCTAGATTTTATTAAACATTCTTTGTTATTTAAGGATTGACTTTCTTTGTCTCCATCTGCACATCCCTGACAAGAATTAGAAAGTACAAACCACAAATTAATATGCCCTAAGACAGAAAAAGCATAACTAAGGGACTGAAGGTGTCAGGTTCATTGTTAATCACTAACTGTATTAGTAGCTAAAGCATTCATGGTCAGATTGGTGGGAGCTTCCGCATGTCAGAGGTTTACAGCTGGGGTCCATTTAGGTCTGTTGGTTACCTCTAAGTATTCTGGGCGATTGGATAGGCCGTGAAACCTCATGCCATAAAATAACTTGAGGCCAGTTTGTATTTTTAAAACCAAACACTATAAAAATGGTATCAGGATTTTAGAAAGTGTATGGTCGGTTATCAATCATAGATTGGAGAGAAGTTTTTAGCCCTTTGAATAAACAAGCATTATTGGTCTATATTGAAAATAAGGATGTTTTTATAAACTTATAGTTCTAAAACTCCCCATAGTTTTGAAATTTACTGGAAGAAGTAAATTCTAAAGTTTGTGTTTGGTTCATTATTAAATCTATGCTAATGACACTTGAATTAGTGAGAGAGTTTCTCTGTAGCATTTTGATTTAGCAAACTAAACAAAAGTTTTCTTAATATCTAGGTTCAGAAAGGACGGATAATAGTTTTGACAAAGTACCTCTCAAATGGAGTTTTATGATCTCGCAATGTATTTCCTTATCTTACTGATAACTGAAAACTAAATTGCTTATATTCTGGAGTCACTGGAGCCTTTTAGGTCACAAGCTCTAATGGCTAAATTGTTTCAGTGCACTAATGCATGAAATGACTGGCAAAGAGTTATTTTAACTCTGTATAATGGGCAATTTGTTCCCTCATATCATGAAGGGGATAGATGAGGAAGCAGAGAGAAAGAGCTTAGGCACTCAGCCAGTCTCTTAATCAGTGGGTCATGTGACACCCCACGCACAAGAAGAAGTTGTAGCAGTAGCCTTAGTCCAAACCAGGCCACTTAGAGGTCAGAGGTGGTGAAGAGTGTGAAAAGATGAGGAGGGCTGGACTCCTCGGTTTAGTTTTGTTGGGAAAAGTAACTCTCAGCAATTCATTCTGTGCTTGAGAGTCTAGTCTGAGATAATGTACGGGTACTCAAGTGTTCCCCTCCTCGGAGTAAGAACTCAAGAAAGGAGAGCTGGGTCTGGTTGTGACCAATCTTAGTGCCATCTTTAAGCAGCTTTGTAGACCTAAACAATGCCACCAGCAGGCCACCGGGCTTTCTGCTGAGGAGGAGGTAGAGTTAATTGATCAACCCCAGGCCCCTACACGAGGGTGAGGAGTGCAACTCAGCTTCTGGGGGAGTAAGTAGAGTGGGGGAGTGGGTAGTGGATTTACAGGGATCGAGGTCAAAGAGACTGAGACTTGAATCTTGGTTCAGCCTCTGACCATGAGGCCCTGATCAAGTTACTTAGCCTTTCCATGCCCATTTTCCTCAGTGGTAAAACCATCATAAAAATAGTGTCATAATCTGCTCCATAAGGTCTACAAGTGGGCTCTTGCCCTGCCCTCCGTGGCACAGTTTGACCAGCCATCAGGGGCCCCTGGCCCCCAGTGTAGTTCCACTTCCAGTTGCCTCTAATAATGTTTCTCACATTTGCCATCTACGTTCCTCTAGTGGCCAAGGAATGCGAGCCCACCAGGAATAAGGAACAATCAAAAGATAGCTGTAACAAGATAAACCTTTCCTAGAAGTCTGCAAAGTTCTTCAAACATTCTGTCTGTGATGTCATCTTTAAAATCTGCATAATGTTTATATTCTACTTCATACCATACCTGCCCGTTACCTAGTTCTTTTACAAGGCATGCCCTGTGCCCTGTACTGTGTACATAGCGGGCTCCAGGTATATCTGGCAGCCAGTTTGAGAAGTTTGGTTTTACATGAGTACAGTATGACTTTCTTATATTTAAAGACTAAGCATCACACTAATTAAGATCTGTGACACATTACCAAGTTTATGAATTAGCGGGAATTATGTACCTGGCACGAAGTGCCGCTCAATAAAATATTTGTTGTATTCACTTATCAATATGTTTACTAATACATATTATCTCATAATCCAGAATACAATTTCTGAGGTGAAGGAAGGATTAAGTAATTTTTGCTAAGAGCGGGTGGTGGTGGTAGGAGGGAAGGGTTAGCCCCAAAGGGAGACTTCCAAAAGGAAAGCCTGGTGAAGAGGGATGGAGAGTACTAATTTTTGCATGCTTTTTATTTTTTCTTCGCTCAGTTCTGTCTAGATAAATCGCTTTCAGTATGTATTTGCCCTTGTTAACAAGGAGATATGGTTAAAACGCTGAAATCATAGTTTGGGTCAATTAGAGTGCATATAGGCATGTTTTTACTCTCAACAAGATAAAACAAGTTGCTTTTCATTATCTTTGTTTTGGATGCAGTTTGACCAACAATTGGCCAATAAAAGCTATTCTTGTGGAATGACACTTGTAGAGATAGTAGTAGTTTTTTTTCTTAAAGGTAAATGTGACTGAGGAAGCTCTTGCCCCTGTAGTTTGCAGTCAATTTTTATGAGGCTGTCGGTACTGGTGCTTGTGTCAATGTTTTACTTCATTTTGCTTTTGTGTGTCCAAGAAGGACCCATTTGTCTCAGGGAGATAAAATCTACACTTTGTGAAGCTCTCCCTCTCTGGCCCTTGAATTAAAACAGAGAACTCCGATTAGGATATACAACCTGATGGCTATTTCAGAAAGAAAACCATCATCCAAAATGATTTTCCATAATACAATTTTTGAACTAGCAGGGTGCTCCCTATTTTGGTAAGAATAATGAAATCAGAGATGGCATGTGAAAGCCAGGAAAATGGAAATTTTTTAGTTACCATAAGCAGGAAATGGAGTTTCAACCTGATTGGGTTTTTTTCTTCTAAGATTATTTAAGTATGAAATAAGTATTTTTAATTTTAAGAAATGCAGGAAATAAGATGCATCAGAAAACTCTGTTCCAGGTGAGAGAGTCCAATGGCCTTGACTCGGTTCAAAATCAGTTGCACTCTAGCTGGGCCAGTCTGGACGACACGTTCTTCTCACGGTCCTAGCAGGGAAATGGTAGTGAGGGGGAATGTTACCTACCAGATTTTCTTCACACAGTTCTCTGAACTGGTAGAATTTCTGGGCCATGAGAAGTTGGGCACTGCCCACTGCAGTTCGGATTTTCCCTAGAACTGAAAAGAGCAAACATTCAAGAGGTTTACACATTATGTCTCACTGCTGAGATGTAGTCTGGTAAAGCAAAGAGGAAGTTACGCTGAAACAACTCAGGGAAACAGCACACACAGTGCACAAACACATGCGCACAGCCCCACGACGGTCGTTATTCTGCTGGTCCAGGCAACAGAGGCTCCCAGGTTCCAGTACAAAATCAGCTGGGAAAAACTAACCGCATGCTCATCATGCATATTTCTCAGGGATCGCGGAGTTTTCCACCACAGCACTGGATGTCACCAAGGGAAGAGGCAAACGGTTTTCTTTCTTTTACTGCAAGTGTTTATCCATATGGTTATGGATTTATTTGTGTCAGCAATCATGGTCTGCTAGTTTATTTTTCTAACCCAAATCCAAACACAAGAAAAGCCATCCTGTCTTGGAGGGGGACCTCTTGGAACTCACCATGTCCCATCCATAGCCTTCATAATTTTTCCGGAGCTCAGCCACGGGTACTGTCAGGAAAGAGCCATGGCCAGTTGAAACACTTTCTAAGGAGTGAACATTTTCAGCCTGTTGCCTAGGGAACGCCAGCACCGTCCCAGCTTTTCCACTCCACAGCTCAATGTTATTGTTAATATAGGTTTAATTCCCTATGCACTGTGCTGAAAATCTTCCCCTTTGCAAGCTACTTCTTGCCTTCTGTGCTGTCTAAGGCTAGAACCTTTCAACTGATGGGCGTGCTGAGACGGGGCGGAGCGCTCTGCCCGGAGCTGTTCTCAGGTCTGCATTGTCCCAACGTCTCTCCCTCCAGCTGGTGGGGGACCAGGGCACAGCTGCACTGCTGGAGCCCTGCCACCAGGCAGTTCTCAACTTGCCCTCCCTGCTGGGAAGGAAGCAGAGAAGGCACCCTGCTTGCCCTTTCCCGGCCCACAGAGAAAACCAGAGGGGGAGACTCCTCCAAGTGCACTTGTCCTGCTTTGAAATCTTCAGGGGGAGGCAGACTACAGGACTGAAGCAATGGTTTTGCTGTTGTTCTATTGTGAATTTGCAGAGCCTGAGACACAGAGTGAAATCAGGTCTCCCTTTCTTGACCTCATTCCCCACAAAGACTGAGGAGAAGAAAAGAGAAGAAAAAGAAACTTCATTTGGGCCCAGGGGTTTCTAGAAATTTGCTTCTCTGTTTAAAACTGCCAGGCTAGCTAATGGTTTATGATGCACATTACGCCCAGGCATTGCTCTAATACTTCAGCATTCCTTCATGCATAACTCAGGCAATTATGAGCCCTCCAGTATGTCACCAGTCACACCAAACAGCTCAAGTGCAGAAATTTGCCTATGCAGTGACAGCAAGGCATCCCCTTGACAGCTGTCTGGTGGCCATTACTCAGGGAGAAGTTTTTACTTCTTTTCAATCTATTTAAAATCTTTTGAGATGGTTATCTCATTCCTCTTTTTTTTCTCTCCTCATGAGGGTGTCCTTGCATGAGGAGAGAAAAAAAAGAGAGGACACCCTTTCATTGCTTTTAGAGAGAATGGAAGGAAGAGAGAGAAACAATGGTGTGAGAGAGAAACCTCAATTGGCTGCCTCCTGTGAGTGGCTGGAGGGGGACTGAACCTGCCACTGTGGTGTGCACCCCAACAAGGAAGCCATCCCACAAGCTTTTGGTTATGGGAAGATGCTTCAACCAACTGAGCCACACCAGCCAGGGCCCATTCCTCTTTAACTGACCTATCAGTTTTTTGAGGCCTCCTCTCCCTTTCTTAACACAGAAGCAGAAGCGCCAGTGTATGAAGACACGGGGTACTACAGCAGTTAAGAATTGAGGCCCTGAGTGAGGCAAGCGTCCTGCTCCAACACCTGGACCAGCCACTGCCTGGACAGGTCACTTAATCTGTTTTCTCATATGTAAAATGGGGCTAATGGTACCTATTTTTAAAAATAATTATTTTATTGTTGTTTAATTACCGTTGTCTGCATTTTCCCCCAACCACTCCCCCACCACCCCAGCCAAACCCACTTCCTTCCCTTGCTTCCATCCTCCCCCTTGGTTTTGTCCATGATGTTAAGGTTAAAAATGGTAATTACGCAAATTGCTTAGGACAGTGTCTGATATATAGCAAGCACTCAATAAATGTATGTTATTATCTAGGACTAGGACATTACACTTCCTCTCTGGGTGTGCCAACTGTGAGCTCCATGCTTATTCTGCCCTGAAGAGAGAGGAAAAAACCCAAAGTCTGGGTTATTCAAAGGTTGCCTGGGACAGGCATGCACTTTGACGACCTGTCCCAGATCTGAGGCAGGTCTGAGGAGGCACTTCCTGAGGGAACATGTGGCTTTGGGCAAACTCTGAGGTTCCCGAATTACCTTGCTGAAGGGTAGGATTTTGACACCAGCAAATTTCAGAATGAATCCTGGGAGATTAGAACTAATACCTAAGTCTCCAATTTGCTGATGGGGATTGCTTAGTTCCTTGGAACTGTCACAGAAACTCGAACAATTCTGGTATACCTCAGACTTTGCGCTGAGGTCGTCTGTCGCAGCTGAATGCCTGCACTATACAACAGACGGCCACGGTAAGAGTAGCTGAGTAAGACAGGGAGCCTCAAGTGAGGAGAAAGCGCTGCTCGGAACGATCTTCCAGGAAACACCAACCATGTAGGCAGGCACTAACTTGGATTTCGTCTTAGGGAAAACAAGGAGCTTCTTTCTTCATTCAGCACGGTCTGGCGAGAACCCTAGATGTGGAGTGAAAATATCTGGGGTGGAGTTGTGGTCCTTCTGTTTCCCAGGTTTTTGCCATCACGTTCCTTCAGGGGAAATTCCTTACTGGCTCCAGGCTGATTTGCATTTCCAGCGTCCAAGTGATGGTCTTTCCTAGGCCCAGGGAAGGGAGATGACGATTTGCGTTGGGAGTGAAACCCTGAAACAGGAGGATGCGACACAAGCAGATGATAACTGCTACTTCTTTGTCCTCTGCACTTGCTTTTTTAGAATGAAAAATTCACTTTAATTTTTAGGGAAGAGAACTCTAACAGGGTTTGTTCTCTTTTGTTTGTCCATTAGACACTGACTTGGTATGTGAGGTAACTCTTTTCTCCTGGGGGTAAATTTCATATTTGTTACATAGGCTTTAAGGAAGTACAAAACTAATAAATAGTAAATGGTAAACACCAGTGGAAGTGAACAGTAGGGAAAAAAAACAAATGCTGGTAGAGAAATGAGATAAGGAAGAAAGAGGCATCTTAATGTCATTTAGAAACTACTCTAAAACAATCCATACCAACCTCAGCAGAATGCAAAGAAAATACTTTGGTCAGGGATGCTAGGAAAAGAAGTATAAAGGAGTACCAGGAAATGAGATGTATGGGTTTCAGCTGTAGGCTTTCCTGTGCATATAAAACAGCCCAATGTGGTATTAGAAAGTTCTAGAAGGGGCCTCGATATAGTGCATCTTTCCAGGGTTAGCCTTGCATCTCACTCTTTTACTGCAGTGTGGCACTAGTTAACTTCGCAGGGGCTGGCCTGGCCCACGAGGACATGGCCAAAAGAGCCAGAGGAGCCTGAAAGTGTAGGATTCTTTTCTTGTCTTTTCTCTCTCTGTCTCTCTGTCTGTCTCTCTCTCTAATGAAATAAAGCCCTACAGAAGAAGTACACTCCACTTGTGTCCCATTTGCCTCCCTCCCAGAGGGAGCCACTAGACTAGACAATGAACATTCCTGCCCCATTCCTGAGTTAATGAATGAAGGTTTTTCCCCTAGTCCTAGAAAGGTGACAGCTAAGGGCCTTCCCAAGTGTAAATGAGAGAGCGAGAGAGCGTTAGACAGGGGCAACCCCACTAGTACAGTTGAGAGCCCATGGCCTAAAGCAGCAGACCCTCTTAAAGCTAGATGGGGGTTCTCAGGCTGTGTCGATCCAGGAGGAGGAGGATGTGCTGCTGGGGCTCTGATTAGTTGGTTTCCTTCACACTCTGGTCCATACAGTCTTTCCAGATTGTTCAATCCAAATGTAGCTGGCAGTTTTTACCACCCAACTCATTTAGGGCACTTGACTGCATCTTCCAGAATAATGATCTTTGCTGTATCCCCAGGCATGGCAATCAACCATAATTTATACCATCTATCTGTGCAATATTTAATCCTACAACAGGCCTTGTTTTGCAGTGCCACTCTTTTTATGTAGATACGTGTGGTTCTCCCCAGGTGTTTTATTATCACCTTGATAGTGAATTTTTAGATCACTTTCTGCCTTTCGTTTTCTCCCAGCTCCTTGGTTAGGCCGTCCCTCAGTGGAAGTACAAAACAGCAGCCATAAACACTGGTGAACTAAATTCCTTCTATTTAAAAAGCAGGCACTTCTTTATTAACTCTCCTATTTATAATTCTAGAAATCTTTCATCCCCCATTAGATGGTTATGAGGGATCATAACACAGAGGACAGGCCTGGGCTAATTGGCCACATAAAGCCAGGAAGATTCTTGGAAGGCCATCACTGTTTGGCTTTTGCAAAACTTTGCCTATTTATCTTATCTATCTTGTATTTCAAAGCACTTTCCCATGCACATCTGGTTTGAGCCTCATAGGACATGATGAGGCAGGGAAGATGTCATCATTTCACTCGGAAAATTTGGGCCCAAACTGAAAGGTGCCTTCCCTGCTGCCCCATAGTCCTGGATCTCTGTCTTCTCACTCCTGGTCCAGTTGTGTTCTTTCCTCTCAACACTTATTGCAAATCGAGTCTGAATCTCCTGAAATGAAGCCACTTGATGGTGATTTCTTTCTTTTATCAACACTTTCTAGGCAGCACGAATGGATAGAAAGGGGATGGCTATACCAAGTCGAGGGGGGAATTTCAGTTCAGCAACCCAGTCCCTACAGGAGAGCAAAGCACATCTACGCTAAGTCAATGCTGCACAAAGAAATTTCAGTGGTGAGAAGAATAGAAGAACCAGGGAGGATCACTTGAAAGAGACGGGGGGTGTAAGGTTTGAATTTTGTTTTTTCTTTTAAAGATTATGCATGTAATAAGAAGCAGAGAAAGACTACTTGGGGCATGGGGGTCTTTTATGAAAACTGTGATTTAATATCTCTTGGCTAGCCCTGGCTGGTGTAGCTCAGTGGATTGAGTGCCGGACTGTGAACCAAAGGGTCATCTGTTCGATTCCCAGTCAGGGCACATGCCTGGGTTGCAGGCCAGGTCCCCAGTAGGGGGCACGCAAGGGGCAGCCACACATTGATATTTCTCTCCCTCTCTTTCTCCTTCCCTTCCCCCCTCTCTCTCTCTAAAAAAAAAAAAAATATATATATATATATATATATATATTTTAAAAAATGAAATAAAAAAAATCTCTTGGCTACATTCAGTAAAACCCCCAGACATTTAAAAGACAATGTACCTCCCCCCCCACCCCCCCACCCCCCCACCCCCGTCCCCCTTCCCCTGGGTAAAGGCACAGGGTGAAGGGAATGAACAGTTTCTTTTAACCCTGCAAGTGACTCCATAACAAAGCTGCACAGAGTTCAGTTTGCTGTGGTAGCAGAGTAAAACAAAACAAAACAAAACAAAACAAAACAAAAAACTGTTTCCTTTCAGGAAATGCCTGACTTTTTGCTGAGTCAAAAATCAGTATTTCAAATCCGTAGGCATAATTAATACGTGTATTCTTTACTATTCCAAGGGAAGTTAGGTCTCTTGAACTGGAAAGGCACAGGCACTGGTTTCTCTGACTGCTTCCAATTCTAATTACCCAACTCCATGATCACCAGGCCCTCACGTTAGGCCTCAGAAACACAGAAGGATAGACATATTTCTTATACCCCCAACACTGCTTCCCTGAAACCCGGACACTACATATGAATATGAAGGAACGACATGTCTGGTGTCTGTCCAGCAGTGAAGGTTACTTCAGGGGACACACTGATTGACCGCTTCCCGGGCCCTGCCACCTATATACCGTAATTCACCTAGTGTGCTCCTTTTCCAGGCTGTCTCTCTGTGTAATATACTGGAAAGAGCACAGGCTTTGGAGTCCGGAATGATCAGCCAAGCCACTTAAAAGCTGCTGACCTTGGGAGAGTTTTTCCTGTGTTGGCATGGCAGCCCTGCCAATCTAACACATTCCCCCGAATGCTGGACTCTCCAAAGGGTAGACTGCCTTTGTTCTCTCTCTGTCCTCAACTCCACTTGTCCCTCCAGGCCCTGCATCCTGGCTCCCTCTTTACCTTCCTTTCCTTCCTGGATCTCTCTGCATTTGACACAAAGGAAACTCAGCTTCCTTGGCTCCTATAACACACTCTGGTTCTGACACTGTCTTTCTTATTCTTTATCTTGCACTTTACCTTGTAAATGTTGAACATAAATTCAATCCTGAGCCCAATTCTCTTATTCCCCTTCAGTGATCTCACTTGTTCTCCTGGTTTTAACTATTCTATAAATACATTTAGTTCCTCATATTTGTAACTCCAGTGCTTACCAATCCCCCAAGCCTCAGAGTAGCACGTTTAAGCACCCACCCAACACCTCTTGTCTCTTCCCAACTCCCATGTTGATTACAATTAGGGCTACAAGACTGGGTCATCCCCTCCTCACCATTAATGTTCTCCTTCCCTTTCCAATCTTGGAGGTTTGGTTTTAGTAAGGGAACCGGAGGGCCCTCTTATCTCATAATTCTTACTCCTTCATGGTTCCCTATAACCCATGGGATAAGCGGAAAGTCCCTTTGATGGTTTGCAGGCAAGGCCCACCTCCTCTGCCCACTCTCTCAAATCCCCCAGGGTTCCCAAATCCAAAGCTGTATCCTCAGTGTCTTTGCTCAGGCCAAACACTAACCTGGGGATGCCTCCTGCCTTGGTGCCTACCCTATCCCCTCCACCTGTGCTCAGGTGTACATCCTCCAGAAAGCCCTATCTCCTTTCACCTCCCCCTCTGCAATGCTCCTCATATTCCCATGCATAACTCTGTCCTTTCCATTCCCACATGCTTCCCAGCATCTCCTAGTTATATGTCTGACTTTCTAACCAGATGACCAGCCCTTCAATGACATAGTCTGTGCCCACAGAACCCCTGGTATCCTGTTGAAGAACTAGGTTTCAAAATTAACTGACTCATCGACAAACTTTTTTTTTAAGTTTTTCTTTTTTAAAGATTTTATTTATTTATTTTCAGACAGAGGCGAGGGGAGAGAAACATCAATGTGTGGTTGCCTCTCGTGCGCCCCCTGCTGGGGTGGGGACCTGGTCTGCAACCCAGGCATGTTCCCCGACTGGGAATCAAACCAGTGACCTTTTGGTTTGCAGGTCAGTGTTCAGTCCACTGAGCCACACCAGCCAGGGCTCATCTACAAACTTTGATGTCAACCAGAAAAATAAATTAACTGCAATATTCTGGGCCTTAAGCATTCTGATTCTTTAAGATTTTACCATGTTTCACATCACTTTTCAAGTTATAATCTTGACATATTAATTAGCTAATATAGTCTGGGCTGGACTATTATTCCTCTTGGGTTTCTGTTTATAATATTATTTGTGCTGACTTAGGGTGGAAGAGCCAAGCCATTTGGGATAAGTTGAATGTGCTTGTGTGTGAATTAAACCTCCTTATCCTCAGGTTTTGACTTCTTGGTACTCACCAGGCTTTTTTTTTTTTCCCCCTTAATGTTGTAGACTTTGGGGCTGAAGGAGGGAAAAGGAATTTTTAAAAAGTGGGCCCACCCACTTGAAGTCCCATGGATTTATTAGACTGAATTTACGCGATTTCGAGTTGGGGTCACCCACGTGAAGACATTCCTATTTACAGGCGTGACCTCACGGGGAAGAATTTCCCCAACCAACTGGCCAGCTGCTGCTCAGTCGGAGTTGTGATCCCGGGCTGCCGTCAACAAAAGGTCCCCTAGAAAACATGGGCCTGCTTCATTCCTGCCGGACAGTGGCTGCTCTGCATTTAACAAGAGTGCTTTTATTTTATTTATTTATTGTTTAGCTTCAGCTTGGTGGCTAATGAACAAAGAATGAAATTCACAAGTAGAAATTATCCCATAGACCGAAACCGGGGCTTCCATAGGGTTAAAACATGGGGGAGGGATGCTGCAGCGGGGAATACTGATTGATTTGCTTATAAAGAGCAAGTTTTCAAAAACTTAGCTAATTTAACTTGTTCCCCCCAGTCCCTATTCCAGGAGTCATACTCATGAAAGATGGTTACGCTCCAGCCCATATTTCAGTTACATCAGCACTGAAATAGTAACTATAACATCGTATGCATCACATAGATAGATACAGTTTTTGAGCCTTTGCAAGTTGAAGGAAATGAAATTAGTTAACATTTCTGTTGGTAATATAGAAGAAAAACACTCAGCGCTGTGTTTGAAGCCCATTGTAGTTACATTCCCCAGAAAGAGTTATTATTAGAGAAAACAATTGGAGACCTTGCTCCAAGAGTCAGTCCCTCTCTGTAATCTCTGCCGCTCTGCAGTACAGGAGTGGCGGAACTTACTCCAGCGGGAAATAATGGGAACACCACTGGCCTAGGGAGCAGGAGAGCCGGTTCCGGGCCTGGTTCTGTCTTCAACTTGCTGTAACACTTCCCCTCTCCAGGCCTGAGCACTCTCCTCAGCCTGGAGACCACCCCCAGTGATTCACAAAACCACGCTCTGTAACGTTCTCCTGGCACCAATAGCTTCCTCGTTGTGCCCAGTACTATGCGAAACACAATGAACTGAGCATTCTAGGTTAAACATAAGTCCCATTACACAAGATTTGCTTTTCGTTACTTTCACTACTTCTGCAGTCACTAATTTCAGGTTGGCCAGGCTTTAAAAAAAAAAAAAAAGACTATATAATGTGTGTGCGGGGGTGGGCGTTGTTGGGGGAGAGATGGGGAAGGACCTTTTGAAGGCTACTTCAAAAGTAAGATGAGACTAAAACAGAAAGTAGCTAGGACACGCCCACTTCTCCCTGCTTAGAAATGCACAAGGGCTCGAGGCAGACGACTGGCAGAAATCATGAGCGCTGCTTTGCCTGCCACCCACTGTTTCACAGGCTGCAGAAACACGCCACAGGCGACACTGGGCAGAGTAAGCTGGTGATCACACCGATAGACGGTCACAATGATGACTGTGCACAGCTTCCGTAACTCAACCTGAAACCAGGCAAACCCCATTTCAGGTTTCATTACCAGCCCCATACTTGCTGCCAAGGCTCACAAGCCTTCTGGGGGACTCAAGGCCAAGTTTCACTAACTTGGATGCTATTACCAGGCAAAATTAAAGTGGAATTAATCTGCCTCCTACACACGCTCTAGGGTTATCAGTTTGGTTCAGATAGAGCCTGAAAATTCCACATATAAGTTGTCCACGATTCAGGAGGCAAAGATAGATTTCCAAGTACAATCAACTAGTATTCCATCTGAGGGCCACTGAAACCCGAGCCTGTGTTTTTCACCCGCACTGGTAGACAGCATTCCTAGTTAGAAGCATCCAGTTCCATCCGGTCATTTCATTCCCGGTCAGATAATACCAGACGTATCTATGTAACATACAAGCCACTGTCAAACAGCACTGAGCCATCTCCCCGAGACAGCTGTTTCACACAAGGGCTTCATTGTCTGACAAAAGCTCGTATCATTTTACTTCAAGTGCAGCAGGAACAAGCGTTCTGTCAGCTGCCATGGTTTGGAGGAAAACTCAGTCACTGCAGATTCTCATTATTTTCTTATCGAGCCAAAAACCTACTATCGACTGTTAGGCATGAGGGTTTAAAACAAGGACTAAAGTCCTTGCTCTGCTTTTATTTTATCAGGGAAAATAATAGCTCCACACACCCGAAGAATTTATACTTTTCAAAAGATAGCTTGGGGTTAACTACAAGGGTTTGTTTTCATTCTGCCCAGCGTGGTGCACATTTATCCAGTTTCAGGTAAACTGGGAAAGTGTTTTCCAGCCTGGGAATGCCAAGAGCCCAATGCCTAGGAAGCAGCTGTCAGGGTGAGGATAATGGCATCATAAAGTAATTGATAATTGAATAATTATGTAAAGTTGGATGGCGCCTTTCTTCGTCATCTTTCTAGGAGAGAAAGATGATTGCAACCACCCAAGCCCAAATCTGTACTTCCAATCCCCACTGAGCAAGTAGGTTCTATTCCTAACACCTCCTCTTGCTCCTTCTTTTCCACCATGGGCATCCTACATAGTTGGCCTTTGGACAGTGCAGAGGTTAGGAGCACCGACTTCTCATAGTTGAAAATCAGCAAATAACTTCTGACTCTCTCAAAACTTAAGTAGCCCCTTGGTATCTGTGGGGGTTGGTTCCAGGACCTAGCATATACCTAAATCTACAGATGTTCAAGTCCCCTAACATCAAATGGCTTAGATCAATGCACACAGTCAGCCCTCGGGGTCCACAGACTCTCAACTGTAGGTCGAAAACAGCACAGGTGCTCACTGAAAAGAAAGATCCTCATATAAGCAGACCCATGCAGTTCAAGGGTCAACTGTACTTTGAATTCAAGAAGACATTTAACAAAATACCTTACATTCTTATAAGCATAATGAATAACTGTGAACATGATGCTAGAACATACTTGTTCTACCAACCTCCAGCTGCTGCAGATATTTTATTTGAGAACGGGGGATTTTAGTTTTACTGCGGTAAAATATACCTAAGAGCTACCATTTTAATAATTTTTAAGTGTACAATTCAGGGAGACATCAAGTACATTCACCAAACATTTTAAAAGATTATAAAAGTGGGATAATTATGGTGGCTGACAAAATAAATTAGGTATGGTTAGAATTTTCCTTTCTCTCCCTCTATCCTCCTTATCTTCCCATGAAGACTTTGAAGGCTAGCTCTCACGGCAGAGACATGTCAAGCAGCCATCTTTGTCATGTACCCTGAAGACAGGCCGTCCTTGCATGGGACCCAAAGAACACATAAGGTGGCTTGACCAAGAGATAGACACAGTGTCCCTGACCCATGTATCAAAGCTACTTTTCTGGGTGTACACAGAATTTTTGGTTAAAGCTGGTTACTTTGAAATTGGCTATGCCTGTCAAACAGGATTGACCTCTTGTCTTTACCACCCTTCTTTTGAAAAAAAGAGAAAAGGTTAAATTAGAGATTTAGTAAAACAAAAACCCTGTGCAAGTCCAGGCCCAGTTATTGGAACAGAATTTGGTTGCCAAGAAGCCAGGGAGCGTTATGTAGAAAGAGCTATCGAGGACAGCACCAAGCAACACATAGAGTATCGTTTTCTTGTCAAATGTTATTCATGTTGTATCTGTTCCATCAGACACTTCTGTGTTCTGTGACCTTGGACAAGATACTGCCAGAAAGCTGTTTTGAGGGCAAATAAGACAACACCTGTCAAAGACTCTAGCCCACTGCTGGGGGTATTGTAAGGACAAGATGAATATTCTTTCGTGTGCTTATATTCTCCTTTCTTATGGGAGAGGTTTGCTCGGGCTTTCTGGTCATTCCCTCCCTTGGATTTGCCTCGTTGAAACTGGCGATTCCTAGACCTGGGCATGCGAGTTTACCTCTGCACTGTTTAGGTCTTGAATGCTAGTAGATCGGAGCTGCTCTTTGTCCCTCCCAGAGCATAAAACATAGAGAAAGCCTTCAAGTACTGGCAGGATGCAATCACATCCCAAAAGCTGAAAGGGCTTGTCTAGACCATCCAGCTGACAAACACAGCAGTCCCTTTTACTGTTTCTGTGGCAGGTGCTCCTCTCTCTCTGCCAAATCCTTGCTCTGATGAGAAGGGCTCATCACTTCACAAGGGTACGCCCCTTCCATCTTTTGGCAAAAGTAACTGCTAGTTACTTATTGAGAATTTTATAGCTCCTTAGGAAGAAATGTTTTGTTAGGTAAAATACTTTTGTAAAACAAAATTTCCAAAGTATTTACTGATCCTCTGCTATATGCTAGCAAATATGAAGATGAATGAGACAAGAATAATTTCTGTCCTCAGAGAGCTCACTTCTCAGTGGAGGAGAGAGATACACATATTATCATAAAATTGTGTTGGAAATACCTGATAGAGAAACATACAGGCAATTACAGAAAGCACTAGGGAAACACACCTAATTCAGCCTTTGCAGGAGGCATTCCGCAAAGACTTCTAGAAAGTGAAGCCCAACCTGAGACTCGAAGGAAGAACCATATATTATAAAGTAGTTGGACTTATATAAATAGATGTACTAATTTGGATCAGTTTTTTATATTTTTAAAAAGCATGTGTAAAGGGCATTTACCTCTAAACTTCATGTCAGCAGTTAGATCTAAAATTATAAAATTATTTAAAAAATAATACTTTGGACTTTTCACTATAGACCATTAGCTTTCAAACCATATCCTAGGTGTCCTAGGATTTTGGAGGAGGAGGATGGGCGTGTTTTTAGGAAGCTTGTCTGGGGGTAGTGGAAGCTAAGCAGGCAGGACTCCAGGCCCTCACCAGAAGTGCTTCACTGTTTCTCCTGTTATATTTAGGGATGTTGTGTATATATTTTAAAAGATTTTATTTATTTATTTTTAGATAGAGGGGAAGGGAGGGAGAAAGAGAGGGAGAGAAACATCAACGTGTGGTTGCCTCTTATGCGCCTCCCACTGGGGACCTGGCCAGCAGCCCAGGCATGTGCCCTGACTAGGAATCGAACTGGCAACCCTTTGGTTTGCAGGCTGACACTCAATCTACTGAGCCATACCAGCCAGGGCTGTTGAGTGTATTTTTTTAAAAATTAGAAATGGGGGTTCTAATATTAAACTATGTTTCAAACTATTCAAACTACAAAGGCAGATAACTCCCCATGAAGAAGGTTTCGTTACATATTTATCATCTAAGACTAATTTACTCAGTTGGGTCCTTTAAAGCAAAGCACCAAAAATATTCCCACCCCTAGTTATCTTGGCTCGTTCTAACAACCATGACCTTAGCACCTCTCCCCCAACCCCCTGCCCAGGCAGCAACCTCGTAAAATAAAGAGGTAGATCTGAGAAAATTACTCTGAAGAAAACATCCTCAAGAGTATGGTTTATTAATGGTGGGACACTGGCACGTTCACATACAAAGACAGGTCCTATTGAAAGCCAGCGAGGGAGGTAGAATGAATCCCAATGTAGTGGGATTCAGATTTTCAACAGATTAAAATCTAAAAGTTTGTTCTGTTCAGCAGCACTCAAAGGCCATTGCTCCTGAGACATTGATTTTTCCCTAGGAAAATCTAGTAAAGGTTGGATATGGCCACAAGGAGAAAAGACAATAAGAAGCAACTGTTAAGACTTTCTTACTGAAACCTATCCCCACCTACTGCTCCTGGTGGTGCCTCATTCACCTGTTACAAGAGCAAAAAACTAAATCTGCTTGTGGATCCACACTCAAGTGAGCCTGCGGTGGCACCAACTTTTAGGGGCAAGTGTCAAGGAGATTTATTTTTCCACTGCTAAGTTGTTTGCACTCATAATATGAAAGAAGGAAAGGAATGTTACAGAAACCCATTTATAGGTTTTTCAACCTGCTCATAAAGCTAACAAATAAGCCAGTCAGCTGGTTGGTAGGGCCCAAGCAGGGAGAAGGAGCAGAAAGAAAAAATGTGAGCAAAAAAGTGGACATATTGAGAAAATCCCACAACCTGCTGTTTCCCAGACTGTTTTCATCAAAACCTTTTTCCTTTATAGAAAATTCACTGATCCTTGACACAATGAGCTTGGTTTATTTAATAAGTCTTTGTAACATGGTTTAGATTAGGCTCTGGGTCAAGTTATTGAGAAATTACTATTACTTTTGTCAGGAATCATAATGCATGATGGTTATGTATAAAAAAAGTCTTTAGTGTGAGTGAGATACCTAGTAAAGGGACATGATGCCTTAGACTTTTTCAAAAGAGACGTTGGCAAAAATAACAATAAGTGGGGGTGTATAAGAGAAGACTGGTCAAGTGTCAAAGTTCATGATGGGTATATGGGGGTTCATTGTATTAAACTTTCTACGTGTGGGCATGTTTTTAAATTTTCATAGTAAAAAGTCAAATACTGATTTCAAAAATAGGTCTAAAAAGCCAGGCCAGCACAATACTCTTCTAGGCAGCTCCTACACAAAAACGAAGGCAGCCTACCACTCCATTTCTTTGGTTCAAAAATGTCCTTGGTTGGAAGGCCCACCACTCATTTAATAATAGTGTTTTAGAAGAAAACAAACACACAGCATTAGAATATACACTGAGTGTGAACTATATAGATTTTTAGAATTGTTGAAAATGTGCAAAATGGGCCTTAAAATTATGGTAATCTGCTAATTTTTGTTTGTTAATTTTTAATAGGAGTTGTTGCCAAAAGGCCAAGTTTAAAAATAATGATGTGCTAGGTCTCCATTATTTATTTATTCATCATATTTTATTTTATCATCTATTTTAAATTGGAATTTGTGTTAATTAATTTAGTGGCTAAAGATTCGCCTTCCCTAAAACGTAAGAAAGAAACTGCATGCACAGCAGGCTTACGAATGTACACAAGCATGGGCCTCCCACTGGCCTATAGACTACTAGCTTGTTTTAATATTGTATGTTAATGAAAGTAATAAAACGACAGGACTATAAATGCCCAGTGCACATGTATCTGTGATCCTTGGAACTAGTTGGAAGTACCGTCAGTTTCCTGAGAATCAGCACCCCTTCAGAACATCTTGGGGAAGAGGAATCATGTTAGGAACAAGAAGCCACCCCTATGCTGTGCTTGGTATTTTTCAGAGGGAAAAGATCCAGAGCTATTGAAGGAGAAACCAGCGCTCCTCTCGTTATTGTGCAGTTCAGGGGCGTCTGTCTGGACGCCGCTGGAATCACCTTGCTCACCCACACGTTCTGGTTGCGGTGGGGTTAGACTGCAGGGCTAGACCGTGTGCATCTGACAAGGAAGAAACCCCGAAGTCTAGAAACACGAGGTTAGCGCAGACCCCCGGGCTGCGTGTACAGATGTGCACAGCTGTGTTACTTACTGTCTTCAGGCAGGTTGTTTTCCCGTTCTTCTCTCTCCATCTGCTGGCACCACCCTTCCATGCGGTCTCGTTCTGCCTGGAGAAGCTTCAGAAACCAGTGGCCATCCCGGTGGCACACTGACCTTTGAACGGCCTCCATGGGGTCTTCAGTGATCGAGTCAATCCAGGGATCCGGGGGAGGCAGAATCGAGGGGTCAAAATCCGCGTCGAAGTCATCGTCAGCTGCGCAGGCGTGGTAATGGTTTCCTGAGCCCTGAATGCTGACAGTGGAGGTGCTGGCGTCCCGGGAGAACTGTCTGGCGGTTGGGCCCGGGCATGAATTGTCCTCTATAGACTCCAGAGAGTTTTCCAGGTTATCGTGGAAGTCCAGGTCAGCCTGCACTGCTGTCGTCACACTGTTGGATCGGGTGAACCTGCGGAAGCTTGGAGGAATAGAGAAAGGAGATTTAGTTCAAGGATATTTCTTAAAGCAACATCACTTTCTACTTTTCTTTGTGAGTGTGACAATAGGGAATCTCATCTTCTCAGTCTGCAGAGGTAGGCCCTTTATGCAAGCATATCAATTGTCATAGCTATTAATAAAGAGCTATGTCCAATATTTGTTCACTATTAAAGCATATTTAGAGAAATTTTAAAAGTGGAGAAACGAATATAGCTATCAAAGCCAGTACAATGTCCAATGCCCAACTTCCTCCCCAAATCTGGACAGCTTGAATCCTGAAATTCAGATAGGTGAGGGGTAAGGGAGCAACTCAATTACATATTATGACGAATAATTTGCCCAGAAGTGAGGGGAGGGGAACCAAAGCAACCTGAGCCAAGACTATAGTGAATCCTGCAAAATCACATTTTCCTGGGGCAGCTCTTACCAAATAAGACTTCCTTAAGAGCAAACCAAACAATTGCTAGGTTCCTTTTAAAATTAAGACTCCTTTTCCTAGTAAGGATTCACCTGTCTCTTGATTATATAGGTCATTGTTATTATTTGGTACAAAGCTTTTGGGGCAAAAATCAGCTCACAGTTCTAGAGTTCTCCTGTACCATCATCCCCTTCAATTTCCCTTCCTACAGTCCTTCTACCAAGGTGGTAAAAGACAACTTCAAGAAATTCAGTCTGAGCATTTTATTCGGACACCCCTGCCGTCAGCGTTTCCCAGCCAAAAGTCTCTGCATGTCTCTGGTTGACTCCTACAATGAAGGCGAAGACATACGGAGGATGGAAGCAAAGAGGAAAGAACAGAGGAACAGTGAAATATTTCTCAGACAAAGGGAAAGGGAAGGTGTGGGTGTGGAGTAATTTAAAGTACAAAATTAAAAAAAAAGGCATACGTGGCTCGTGGGGCAGTCAGGAAACAATCAATATAAACCCAGTGAAGGCAGCATCATGTGTCTGTTACCCCATTCTGTGTTTCTTTTCTTTTCTTTTTTTATATGTGTTGCTTTTAAGATCAGTGTCAGTTTACTTTTATTTATTTTTCTCTATTTTTAGAGAGAGGGGAAGGGAGGGCGAAAGAAAGAGAAATACAGATGTGAGAAACATTGATTGGTTGTCTCTCGCACACCCCCAACTGGGGACGCGGTCTGCAACCCATGGGGGCGCCCTGACTGGGAACTGAACTGGAGACCTTTCGGTTCGTAGGCCCGCAGTCACCGCTTCTTGATCTAATATTTTAATGTGACAAAATACATGTAAGATAAAATTTACTATTTTATCAATTTTTAAGTGGATGGCTCAGTAGCATAAGTACATCATTCACATTGCTGTGCAACCCTTACCATTGTCTAGCTCTAAAACTTTTTCATCCTCCCTAACTGAAACTCTATACCCATTAAAGAACTACAATCCATTGGAATCCCCCACCCCCAGCCAAGCTCTGGCAACCACCATTCTTTCTGTCTCCGATAATCTGACTACTTCAGGTCTCTCATATAAGTGAAATCACAAAGTATTTGCCCTTTTGTGACTGCCTTATTTCTTTTAGCATAATGTCTTCAAGGTTCATCCATGTTGTAGCATGTGTTAGAATTTCCTTCCTATTTTAAAGGGCGAATAATAGTCCCCCCTTGCCTGTGAGGATATGTTCCAAAATTCCCAGTGGATCCCTGAAACTGTGGATAGTATTGAAACCTGTACATGCTATGTTTTTCCCTACAATATACTGTCATAAAAGTTATGTGGATGTAGTCTCTCTCAAAATATCTTATTGTACTGTACTCACCTTTTCACTTAAAGAAAGGACTTTGCAGTGTCTCTTTGGCATGTCTGAATTGCCAGCAGCACTGATCTTGTACTTTGGGGCCAATAAGTATAAAAAGGGTTACCTGAACACAAACACTGAGATGCTGGGACGGCCAGTCTCATAGTTGAGTTCACTGCTGCATAACAGGCTCAGAGTATGCACAGTGTGAGTACAAGATAAAAGGGATGATGGAGTGGCGTGGAGCAAGATTTTATCACGCTATTCAGATGGTTCACAATTTAAAACTTAAGAATTATAGACTTACAAACAAGATGGTGGTATAGGTTAATGAGGTACTCACCTCCTTCCACAACCACAACAAAATTACAACTAAACTACCAAACAATCATCATTCAGAACTGCCTGAAATCTGGCTGAATGGAAGTCCTAAACTAGGGAATTAAAGAAGAAACCACATTGAGACTGGTAGGAAGAGAAGAGATGGAGAGCAGCCTGGTCCCACACTCACGTGTGGTGGATAAAAATTGGGAGGGATATCTTGGCTACAAAGGTCCCTCCTGAGGAGCAAAGGGTTCCAGCCCCACACCAGGTCCCCCATCACAGAGCCCAATGCCAGGAAGAGAAGTCCACAGAAAAGCCTGTGGGGATTGAGGCTGAGGGAAATCGAGAGCAGTTCCACTTAAAGGGCCCATGCATGAACCTATTTGGACTCACTCCCTCTGAGCTCCAGCACTGGGGCCTCAGCTTGAAAGCACCAGGGACATCTGAGGAGGAACTGAATTGTCCGGCACCAGGGCGAGAGCTGGGGGAGCAGCTCTGTCCCAGACAGAAGTGCTGGCAGAGGTCATTATTCCTTTCCTGAGCCATTCCCCCTACAGAGTGGACAGGCAGATATCATAGCTGAGCCTCCATCAAGCTGGCTCACAGTTTGCCCTGTACTGGTGATCCTCTGAGACCCCGTCCCACCCAACTTTTGGGCCCACCCAAGCTGTTTCCTGTGGCTTTTCCATATGAATGGCCTGTCTTGGCTTAGGCTTCAGACTTTCCTATAATCTCTCAAATAAGCAGCATTTGGTCTCAGCATGCCCTGTACTTCTTGGTAAGTGGACCCAGGCCCAACACCAGTTGTAGCTAGCCTTGGTTCATGGCTGGAACTCACCTGGACATCTCCAAGCCCAGCACAAGTAGCAGCCATCTGCAGATCACCTTATAGCTCAAGCCGGGTGGCCCGGAGCAGAACACAGCTGGCTACTGACCTTGGTCTGCACCTGCCAGGGGGTTCCAGAGCCAGAATACCCAATGGACAGCTTTAGACCATGTTGAAGCATCACCAGCCAAACACCACCACAAGCAAAACACCAAGCGGTGGACTCAGCAGGAGCCAGAGCCTTGCTGAAGTAAATCCTGCCCTGGAGGGAGGGCCCCTGAACAGCTGATCACCACAGTGGCCAGAGGTCTGCAGTTGTGGTCACAACCATTCTTTGCAGCTGATTGGTCTGGGGATAAATCCCTCCAACTGACACGCCAACAGCAAGCAAGCCTCAACTACAGGAGAAGGGTGTATGTAGCCCACGCACAGCGTGGGTGATTGAGGAGGTTGTGCTGCCGAACCTTATAGAACACCTATTACATTACGCCACTCTACCAAGACACAGAGTCAAAGCAGATCTATCTAATACAGCTCTATCTATTAGCTCTATCTAATACATAGAAACAAACACAGAGAGGCTGCCAAAACAAGGAGACAAAGAAACATGGCCCAAATGAAAGAAGAGATCAAACCTCCAGAAAAAGAGCTAAACGAAATGGAGATAAGCAATATGTCAGATGTAGAGCTCAAAACACTGGTTATAAGGATGCTCAGGGAACTTAGTGAGGACCTCAACAGCATAAAAAAGATCCAGTCAGAAATGAAAGATACATTAATTGATATAAAGAACAATTTACAGGGAAATCACAGTAGAGTGGATAAAGCCAAGAATCAAACCAATGACTTGGAACATAAGGAAGCGAAAAACAACCAATCAGAACAACAAGAAGAAAAAAGAATCCAAAAAAACCAAGGATAGTGTAAGCAGCCTCTGGGATAGTTTCAAGCGTACCAACATTTGCGTGATGGGAGTGCCAGAAGAAGAGAGAGAGCAAGAAATTAAAAAACCTATTTGAAAAAATAATGACAGAAAACTTCTAACTTGGTAAAGGAAATAGATATACAAGTCCAGGAAGTGGAGAGTCCCAAGACACATCATTATTAAAGCGTAAAAGTTTAAAGACAGAGAGAATCTTAAAAGCAGTAAGAAAAAAGCAGTTAGTTAACTACAAGGGAGCTTCCATAAGACTGTCAGCTGATGACTTCTCAGCCTTTTGCTGAGATGAAGTGCAGTAGCTATTCTTATCAGTTTACTATCCGACATGTCCTTTATCCAAGGTCAATATATTACGTGTACATCTGGGATTAGGATATGGAATAGGAGCATGCTCTGTCCATTACACACATCAGCCTGGTATTGCAGTATTTTCAGGAATGGTACACACACACAGACTGTCAGCTGCGTTTTGAACAGAAACTTTGTAGGCCAGAAGAGATTGGCAAGAAATTTTCAACCCTGGTTGGGTTGCTCAGTTAGTTAGAGCATTGTTTCAATACGCCAAGGTTGTGGGTTCAATCCCAGGTCAGGGCACATACAAGAATTAACCAGTGAATGAATAAATAAGTGGAACACGAAATTGATGTTTCTCTTTCTCTCTCTCTCTAACAACAACAACAACAACAACAAAATCAACCAATAAAAAATTTTAAAATATAAAGAAAAAAGAAATATTCAAACTGATGAAAAGCAAGGACCTACAACCAAGATTACTCTATCCAGAAAAGCTATTAGTTAGAATTGAAGGACAGATAAAGAACTCCCCAAACAAGAAAAAGCTAAAGTTCATCACTACCAGACCAGTATTACATGAAATGTTACAGGATCTTCTTTAAGAAGAGGAAGAAAAAAAAAGATATAAAATACAAACAATAAAATGGCAATAAATACATGTCTATCAACAATTAAATCTAAAAAACAAAATAAACAAGCAGAACAGAAACAGACTCATAGATACAGAAAACATTTTGACAGAAACCATATGAGAAGGAGGTTGGGGGATGGGTGACAAAGGTGAAGGGATCAACAAGTACAAATTGGTAGCTACAGAATAGATACAGGGATGCAAAGTACAGCATAGGGAATATAATAAATAATATTCGAATAACTATGTATGGTGTCAAATGGTTACAAAATTTATCAGCGTGATCACTTAATAAGTTAAATGATGTCCAAGCACTGGAGTGTACACCTGAAACTAATACAGTAATGTATGTCAACTGTAATTGGAAAATAAAATGATTTTAAAAGGCATAAAACTTATGAATTGCTTATTTCTGGAATTTTCCATTTAATGCTTTGGACATGGTTGACTGCTGGTAACTGAAACCTCTAAAAGGAAACACCAAATAACGGGGACCATTGTACGTGCATACCGTGTTTTGTTTTTCTCTCCGTGGACTCTTGGGTTGCTTCTACTCTTGGGCTATTGCGAATAGTTCTGTTATAAACATGGGTGTAGAAATATCTCTTTGAGACCATGCTTTCACTTCTTTTTGGTATACATATCCAGAAATAGAATTGCTAAATTTTATGGTAATTCTGTTTTTAATTTTGAGGTACTGTCACACTGGTCTCTAGAACAAATATACCTTTCCATATTCCCATCAACAGTGCATAGGGGTCCAATTTCTCTACTTCCTTCTCAACATTTATTTTGTGTGTTTTTTTAACAGTAGCAATTTTAATGGGTGGGAGGTGGTACGTTTTCTTGACCAGTTCAGGATTACACCATTTTAAGATTGCTTATTTGCCTGTTGATTTTCAGTTACTGCTTCATGTTCCATAGCGCCAGCCTTAAAGGACAGTGCACTAAACAACGTCCAGACAACGTTTAATAAACCAGATATGTTTCTTAGCTTTTCTGGAACATGCTTTAAAAGCCAATTAAGACTAATATGGTGGTCCACCAAAAATGAAGAATACCAGAACAAAACTGGTAAGTAGTTATTTGCAAGACGGCAGAAAGCCTGGAAGTCACCAAACAGAGAGAGACCAATCATCTCCATAAATCAAAATTTTCCCTTAGACAATAAATATGTAGTATAAAAAGTGGCTGCATTATTGATCTGTGTTAGTTATTCAGGGTGGCCAAATGATCAAATGTATTATTCATTTTATGAGACTAGAACAGACTAAACTGGCCTGTTTCACTGTTTGCTATTTTCAAGAAATTCTGTTGAATGCATTATACCTGGCCATTTTACAAGTTTTTAAACTCTCAAATGGGCCATTAAAAACATGAGAGAGTATGAGAGTTTGAAAGCAATGTTATAGATCTCTTGTACTAGCAATGGCTGTGGTAGGCCACTCTGTATTCTTGTTCATCCTCAAACTGTTCCATGACGTCTCCTGAAGCTGAGCTTTCTCTCTAGCTGCATATGCGTGGATGGCTCTCTCTGCAACAGCTGACATTCTGGTTGTTCTACTAACACAAAATCCCAACTATGAAAAAACACTAGGCTCCACTCTCCAAGATCAAGTACTGCCAGAGGCATTACATTTCCAGACTTAAAGACAGACCAGTAGTGCCTTATTGTTTTCAACTGGAGCAGACTTGCCAGAGACAGAGTCTGTTTCACATACAAAACAGGACGACCTACTTTCCTGTGCCTCTGTTTTTATCTACACAAAGCTGTACCACCAGCATTCCTGACAGAAGGCTCCTGGCTATGAATCTTGTAAAATATCCACCTTCTTAAGAAAAATTACTTGGCAGTAGATTAGTGGAAGTTTGCAGGTTAGTCACCCAGAAAGAAATAAAAGTTAAGTAAAATGAAAATGGTTTGGGATTAAAAGCGGTGCCTTTGAACTGAGGCAGCCCTGTCCAGCTGCACTATTTCTATCAATTAAGTTCCTCAAGCAAGTGCTTTCTTCCACCCAGAGCTTTCAAAGAATGTTCTGCTCTACGAAACGTTTTAAGTCTTTCATGTGCAAAGCTCCTTCTTGGTGAAGGATGTAATCAAGTTGTTTGTCGATGTTTTAAAATTTTGATAAAAACACAGAAGGAATCACTGGATTAATTTCTGTATTTTTGAAAAGAATAGATCAGTTTCTGGTTGCTGGTAAAAATCTAAAAGCTGAACCCAGTGTCTGGCTAATTTTGAACTCACAGTTTCCAGTATTGAAGTTTCTTGGGTCCTTCATGCCCTGAAGGCACAATGTGTAATAATTACAACTTCTGAAAAAAGACCGGCCAATATTCTGGCCTAAGGAGCAAAAACCATGAAACTGAAGACTGGATCAACCAGTATGGGACACAATACCTTGTCTGTTCTGAATAGCAAGAGGAAAGTCACTTGTTAGTATTCACCTCTGCCTTTGCTTTGTGTTCCTCCTATAAAACCAGTTTGTATTTCAATTAGAGGATTTTCTGTCCCCATCCCACGACTTTTCTGTAAAGCAGGTTGCAAATCAACACATGGATGGTGAATCCGAGAAGCCCGTTCTCATCTCCCCTGTCTGATGGGGCTGTCTAAACAAAATAAGTCATGAACAAAAACTAAGCACAGATGTTATCTGTAGAATACACATGCTTTGGACCTGCAAGGCATTCCACTCTGTGAGACTCAAGTCATAAAATTATCTTAATGAAACTACCTCGTCATTCTGTTACTGAATCGCCCCGCTTCTGGGGATCTCCTTTATCCCTCTCATTCACATAATGGTTGCTTTTCAGGGCCAAATCTAGTTTCTAAAGGAGAAACACTAGTCCTATGCTGTTCTTTGTAGGGGACTTCAGACATTTTCCACTAAGCCGTCTGTCAAGACTGAATATTTGTGGGATCTCAAAATGTTACTCTTCGAAAATGCAATCATCTTCGTATTTTGGCACCCTTTCACTGATGTAAAAACCCAAGGCATCTCCCTATGTAAAATAAGAGAGGTCAAAAGAAAGGTGTGGGGTCAGGAGATTGAGATCAAGAATTACCATATTTTTTGGACACACCAGACCATAAGAGCCAGGTAAGCTACATTTAGAGTATAAGACACACCTCCATTTTCCTCCCAAATTTGGGGGGGGATGCATCCTATACTCCAAAAAATACAGTAGAACTTCCTAGAAAAGAGGTTCATGCTTTCTTGTCACATAAGTTCCCAGTTAAAATAGTTCATGAAAGAACCTACGTGTAATGCAACCCTTCTGCACAAATTCTGTCGTAACAACACATTTTAAAACTATCTCAACACAAGCATCCATTGGTTATTTAAAGTCTCTTTAAGAAAAGGAAAACGGAATAGGTTTTCAACATAAAGACTCTCCTACTCCACATAATTGTAATATATTTGTCAAATAAAAAAAAGGGAAGAAACGGAAAATAACCACAGTGGACTTGTTATCCTCTCATAGCTTCAGAGAGGACCCAGCATTGTTGCCAGCCTCCTTTTGGTATCATCTGGGCAGGTGCCAGTACAGCGATGAGGTGTCACTATAAAAACCTTGGTTAGAAGTCTCAGCAGAACATCCTTGAACTGTCTGCACAGCAGGAGGAACTGCTTTCCCTCAGCAACCAGGATATTAGGTCACTCCTTACCTATTGCCCTCAGGTAACTAAAAGCCTGACAGGTCTCACTCACAATTCTTTTTTATTGTGGTCTTATTTTTGGGTCAAAAGAAGGCCATAGGTCTGTGAGTTAAATGCTCGGTTTTCTTTTTATAAATTACATTATCTTGAAAAACATGTAAAAAAAGAAAGAAGGAGAGGGAGGTGGAAAAAACAGAAAGACAGACAAAAGGAGGAAAGAGGAAGGAAGGAAGGGAGGGAGGAAAGAAAGAAGGGAGATAGAAAGAGAGAGAGGGAGAGAGAGAGAAAGAAAGGAAGAAAAAGAAAGAAAGAAAGAGAAAGAAAGGAAAGGAAAGAGTGTACGAGGCATATCAGGAATTATGCCAAGTTTCAGGCTTTTGAAATTTGAAACACAGTGAACGCCACACCTTTAAAACTCAGGTATACTGTAAGGAACTATTTGGCTAGATCATGGCGTTGTTAACTTGGCAAAGAAAAGAGGTTGTTTGCCAAATGTAAAATCAATAGTGGGTACTAGACTATGCAGGACTCCGAGTAAACTGTGAGGAGTGGGGATTGATCCAAAGCTTCTGAGTTGGCAAAGGAGGCATGTTTTTTGACTGCCAAAGGTCTTTCCAAGCCTGTGTTCCCTGGACTGGCTGTCAGAGAGTGCTGTCTCAATTTACGCTTTTTTGTTTTAATGTCCTGCTGAGTTGAAAAGGTACAAATTACTAGAAGCCCAAAGTTTATACACTTAAGTCATATGCAATCAAAGAAAAAGATCATTTGTAGTAGTTGACATTTGATAAAAGAGAAAACAATGCTACCAGCTCTCCACACACTTGTTCCACCCAGTTATAAAGCCATAAACTTGAATGTGTAAGGCAAGGACGATTTTTAAAACTCAGAATTTTATAGAAATAGAAGTAATTTAGGTGATGAAAGTATAATAATCTCATTCACTGAGGCATTTGCTTCTATAAATGGACAGCAGCACTCAGAATGGATTTCCAGTGCCTTCCTCTGACACCTGTGCCTCAATTTGTGCACTCACTGACTCGCTGAAATGGCAGGTGTCATTCTCAAGCATATTTTGATGCCAGCGTTACCCCCCACCCCACCTAACCCCAGCCCAGCATCAAGTGTCTCCTGGAGGTCTAAGTGCTATTGCATAATATACAAACGGTATACAAGGAGAGAAGGAGATGGCTTCACCCACTGGAGATTAGAAAGTCCAGAGGCTTTTATGCCAATCAGCAAAATATCCATCTGCTCCCATTTCCATCCATCAATATAAATGAAGGGATCTTGCTTTCCCTTGCATTACATGTACCTCCCAACACACACATCCTACTGCAGACATTCACTATTCCCTACTTTCGCCTATTTCACATGGAATGGTGCGGGTGAGGGAGTTGATGAAGGAAGAAAAGAAGTCACAGAATGATTTACTACCCATTTATTCTAGTTCAAGTTTTCTTCTCTAATTTCCTGGATGCTGAAGGCCAATTGTCATTATTGTACCACAACATCTCACCTAGATGATCTCTAGATAATGATCCCAGGCAGTTAAACAGTCCTTTGTAAAGATATGGATGAAAATATTAAGTATACATACACCAAAAAAAAAGACATTCTGGAGTTTGCTTTCTAGAAAATTGCTGTAAGACCACTAAAAACAGATCTCAGTTTGTTAATTTGACAATGTTAACAAATAACCAAAAAGTATATAATTTCAAAACTTCTACGTTCCCTTAACACTTTTAGTTGTGAAAATAAAAAATCATTGCTTTATAAGTTTTTCCAAAATATATCATAAATATCTAACCTTATGAAAGCTGAGTTGAGATCTAGTTCAGACACATAAGTGCAGTTCACACTTATCTCTTGTGTCTGAACTAGAGATTGTAACAGCAATACGGCAACAACAGGAGGCTGGGCTTAGGCCTCAGCTAAGAGCCCCCATCTATGCAATAATCCGATTGAAAATCGAGGAAACACTGTTGGAATGTTGGATCAGTGAACTTACACCAAAAAAGGTTCTGATGTTAATTGTATCCAATTCTCAGATCTAGAGACAGAAAGGTGAGTCTATTTTCAATTCAAATTTCTTGACTAGAACGATCCTTTTTATCCCCCTGTGACCACAATACATTTCATGACCTTCCCAGTCAGACAGTGCTAAATAACAGGACTTGCCCCTGTTCTAGGCCAGATAAAATCTATATGGATGACTTCTGCTTCGGACCAAAATGGAGTAAGAACAACTGAATTTACTCTTCGATCTGAAACAACTAAAAAAACTGGCAAAATATATGAAACAACTGCTTTTAAACCATTTGTCATCAGAAAATGAAAACTGTGGGACAGATGAAGTCTATGACCGCCCCTCATAATTGACTAGGGCAAGTTTCCAGGCCACAGCACAGGGAGCGGCCCCCCTTGTGGAGCCAGCAGTCTCCCTGACTTGATGAGATACCACTGGTAGTTTGGGGAAGGCAGTGCAGCTGCACTTGGCAAGGCAGAGTGTGGCAGAGGCAAGAACTGTACAGAGAAAACACCAGAGATCCGTGCAGGGTCCCAAAAGAGCATTCACCTACATTCCATGCATGGGGAATCTTTACTCCTCTTTGAAAGAAAAGTCTGATGAGGTACCGTGCTATATGCGGCAGAAAGACCTTTCAAAATGATGACAAAATAATGACTTTTTCAATGTCCAAAAACTGAAAGAATTCATCATGAGTAGAGATGCACTATAAGAATGGTTTTTAAAAATTTCTTCAAGTAGAAGGAAAATGATGCAAGATGGAATATGCAAGGGAATGAAGAACACTGAAAATCATAACTTTGTGGATAAATATGAGACATATTCTTACTTAAATTTAAAGATAATTAAATCTAAAGATAATTTCAGTTATGGGAAGATGCTTGAACCAACTGAGTCACACTGGAGAGGGCTAAAATGATATTAAAGGAATATTAATGAATGACTTTATACCAATAAGTTGGATAACTTAGATAAATTAGACAAGTTCCTTGAAAGACACAAATACCAAGACTCAAGCAATAAGAAATCAATGATCCAGCCCTGGCTGGTGTGGCTTAGCGGATTGCACACTGGCCTGTGATCCAAAAGGTTGCCTGTTGGATTCCATCAGGGCACATGCCTGAGTTGTGGGCCAGGTCCCCAGTTGGTGGCATGCAAGAGGCAACCAATTGATGTTTCTTTCATACATCTATGCCTCTCTCCCTCTCTTCTCCTCTCTCTGAAAATTAATAAATAAAATCATTTAAAAAAAGAAGTCAATTATCTGAATAGTCCTCTATTAAAGAAATTGAGTTAGTAGTCAAACATTTTCCCACATGACCGTGACCCATGTGGCTCAGTTTGCTGAGCATCATCCGGCAAAGTGAAAGGTTGCCGGTTTGATTCCCAGTCAGGGTACATTCCTGGATTGCAGGCCTGGTCTCCTGTTGGGGCATGTGTGAGAAGCAACCGATCGATGTTTCTCTCACACATTGATGTTTTCTTCCTTCTCTTTCTCCCTCCCCTCCCCTCTCTCTAAAAATGAAAAAAAAAAAAACCCAACACACACACAAGTTTTACTACATGTGTATGAGATTGCTGTTTACAATGATAAAAACATTCTGGAACACAAAGTGGTGATGGTAGCACAATATTGTAAATGTACTTAATGCTACTTAATTGTATGCTTACAATGGTAAGTTTTATGTTATACGTACTTTACCATAATTTTAAAATATCAATCAGCGTAATCCATCATATTGACAGTCTAAAATGAAAAACTTGTGACTTCTCAGTACATGCAAAAAGAAGCATTTGCCAAAATCTAACATCAATTCCTGATCATAATTCTCAGAAACCTAGGAATAGAAAGGAACTTTCTCAAATAAGTAAAGGGCATCTACAAAAAACCTAAAGCTCACCTAAGACTTAATGCCTTTTGTGAGTTCTGAAATTTAAATCAAATTGCATCTTGGATTTCTGCATCAATGGCTTTAGATTCAATTTCTCTGGTCAGCTAAGTAGGTTATCACTTGTCTATCTGCCTTCCAGCTTTTAAAATTGGCTCTGTGCATGTGTGTTTTCCCTCTTCTGTTCTCTTCATCCTTGGCAATGTGTGCCAAACAGAACAGAAATCCTTTTACTATTATGTAGTTTCAGAAGGCCTCCAAGATATTGTAGATGTGTGTATTTTTCATTATTCTGAATCAAAAGTCAATCTAGAAATAATGTAACTATTCAACAACAGAAGAAAGGGAGGTGAATTATGGTCCATCTATATTTTTAAATATGGTGTAGTCATTAAAAGAAGTATTTGTCATAAATTTTTAATAATGAGAAAGCTTTTGCTATAATGTTAGTTGGTTTTAAAAATATCACTAAATTTTGTACATAGAATGATTCCAACAACTTTTGAAATTTCCTGGAAATGCAACCACTATTGAAAACAATATGGAGGTTCCTCAAAATATTAAAAACAGAATTGCCTTACACTTGGCAATTCCACTTCTGGGTATTTATTTCCAAAACACTAATTCAAAAGAATATAAGCACTCCCATGTTCACTGCAGCATTATTTACAATAGCCAAGACATGGAGGCAACTCAAGTGCCCATCATAGACAAGTGTATAAAAAAGTGGCAACTTCCAGCCAAGATGGAGGCATAGGTAGATACACTTTGCCTCATTGCACAACCAAAAGAGGGACAACAACAAATTTAAAAACAAAAAATAACCAGAACTGTCAGAAAATCAAACTGTATGGAAGTCTGACAACTAAGGAGTTAAAGAAGAAACATTCATCCAGACTGGTAGGAGGGGTGGAGACGGGCAACTGGGGTGGAGGTGGTGGCTGGCAGAGAAGGTGGGCCCACATTTGTGTGCGGATAAACCGGGAGGAACAACTGGGGAGCGAGATAGACCTTGTAACCCAGAGTTCCAGTGCGGAGAGATAAAGTCTCAAACCCTCTCACTGAAAAAAACCTGTGGGGGTTGAGGCGGCAGGAGAAACTCCCAGCCTCACCGGAGAGTTCATGGGAGAGACCCACAGGGTCCTAGAACACACACAAGCCTACCCACCTGGGAATCAACACCAGAAGGGCCCACTTTGCTTGTGGTTAGTGGAGGAAGTGACTGAAAACCGGCTGAGAGTCAAGCAAGTGGCATTGTTTCCTGTCAGTCTCTCCCCCCACATACAGCATCACAACGCAGTGAAATGGGTTCCCTGGCCCTGGTGAATACCTAGGGCTCTGCTCCTTACTACGTAACAGACACACCAAGACAAAAAAAAATATGGCCTAAATAAAAGAACAAATCAAAGCTCCAGAAAAAATACAACTAAGTGATGAAGAGATAGCCAACCTATCAGAGGCAGAGTTCGAAACACTGGTAATCAGGATGCTCACAGAAATGGTTGAATATGGTTGCAAAATAGAGGAAAAAGTGAAGGCTATGCAAAGTGAAATAAAGGAAAATGTATAGGGAACCAATAGTGATGGGAAGGAAACTGAGACTCAGATCAACGGTTTGGAGCAGAAGAAAGAAATAAGCATTCAACCAGAACAGAATGAAGAAACAAGAATTCAGAAAAATGAGGAGAGGCTTAGGAACCTCCAGGACACCTTTAAGTGTTCCAACATCCAAATTATAGGGGTGCCAGAAGGAGAATAGGAAGAGCAAAAAAAAAAGAAAACTTATTTGAAAAATTAATGAAAGAGAACTTCCCAAATATGGCAAAGGAAATAGACTTCCAGGAAGTCCAGGAGACTCAAGAGTCCCAAAGAAGTTGGACCTAAGGAAGCACACACCAAGGCACATCATCATTAAGTTACCCAAGATTAAAGATAAAGAGAGAATCTTACAAGCAGCAAGAGGAAAGGAGACAGTTACCTACCAAGGAGTTCCCATAAGACTATCAGCTGATTTCCCAAAAGAAACCTTGCAGGCAAGAAGGGGCTGGAAAGAAGTATTCCAAGTCATGAAAAGCAAGGACCTACATCCAAGATTACTCTATCCAGGAAAGCTATCATTTAGAATGCAAAGGCAGATAAAGTACTTCCCAAATGAGGTCAAATTAAAGAAGTTCATCATCAATAAGCCCTTATTCTATGAAATGTTATAGGGACTTATCTAAGAAAAAGAAAAATATCAAAAATGCCAACAGTAAAATGACAACAAACTCACAACTATCAACAACCAAATCTAAAAAAACAAAAAGAAAAAGAAAAACAAAGCAAACAACTAGAACAGGAACAGAATCACAGAAATAGAGATCACATGGAGGGTTATCAGTGGGGAGGGGGAGGAGAAGAATGGGGAAAAGGTACAGGTAATAAGAAACATAAGTGGTCAGTACAAAATAGACAGGGGGAGGTTAAGAATAGTATAGGGGAGAACCAAGATGGAGGCGTAGGTAGACACACTGCACCTCCTTGCACAACCAGAACTGACAGAAAAACGAACGGCAAGGAAGTCCGACACCAAGTAGATAAAAAAGAAACATACATCCAGACAGGCAGGAGGGGCGGAGACGGGCACCGGGGAGGAGAGGACTCGCGTGGCCGTGGCGGGACCGAGACTGGTGGAGTGTGGGGCGAACAGGGCAGACAGTCTGACCACTAGCAGACCCTGCGGCCCTACATTCGCGAACAGATAAACCGAGAGGGCCGGACTTAGAGCGGCGGAGAACGGGGCAGGCAGAGCGGCAGGTAGCACCCCGAGGCCCCACATTCGCGCACAGATAGACCACAACGAAGGGCGGGGAGCAAAGCGGACAGCGTAAACCAGCGCTCCAGCGCGGGGAAATAAAGCCTCAAACCTCTGATTGAAAACACCCATGGGGGTTGGGACGGCAGCAGGAGAGACTCCCAGCCTCGCAGGAGAGGTCGTTGGAGAGACCCACGGGGGCCTGGAGTGTTCACAAGCCCACCCACTTGGGAGCCAGCACCAGAGGGGCCCAATTTGACTGTGGGTAACGGAGGCAGTGACGGAGATCCAGTGGAGAGTGGAGCGGGCGCCATTGCTCCCTCTAGACCCCTCCCCCACGTACAGCATCACAGCGCAGCCACCAGCGTTACCACGCCCCGGTGAACACCTAAGCCTCCGCCCCTTAAAGTAACCAACGCACCAAGACAAAAAAAAAAAAAAAAAAAAAAAAGGCCCAAATGACAGAACACTTCAAAGCTCTGGAAAAAATCTCTTTCTCGTGGAAAAAATCTCCACGAGTAAGCAAGGAAGAGATAGCCAACCTATCGGATGCACAGTTCAAAACACTGGTTATTAGGACACTCACAGAATTGGTTGAATTTGTTCGAAAACTAGATGAAAAAATGCAGGCTATGCCAAGAGAAACAAAGGAAAATGTACAGGGAACCAATAGTGGTGCGAAGGAAACTGGGACTCAAATCAATGGTGTGGACCAGAAGGAAGAAAGAAACATCCAACCAGAAAAGAATGAAGAAACTAGAATTCAGAAAAATGAGGAGAGGCTTAGGAACCTCCAGGACATCTTGAAACGTTCCAACATCTGAATTATAAGGGTGCCAGAAGGAGAAGAGAAAGAACAAAAAATTGAAAACTTATTTGAACAAATAATGAAGGAGAGCTTCCCCAATCTGGCAAAGGAAATAGACTTCCAGGAAGTCCAGGAAGCTCAGAGAGTCCCAAAGAAGCTGGACCCAAGGAAGAACACACCAAGGCACATCATAATTCCATTCCCCAAGATGAAACAGAAGGAGAGAATCTTAGAAGCAGCAAGAGAAAAGGAGACAGTTACCTACAAAGGGGTTTCCATAAGACTGTCAGCTGATTTCTCAAAAGAGACCTTACAGGCAAGAAGGGACTGGCAAGAAGTATTCCAGGTCATGAAAGGCAAGGGCCTACATCCAAGATTACTGTATCCAGCAAAGCTATCATTTAGAATGAAAGGGCAGATAAAGTGCTTCTCAGATAAGGCCAAGTTCAAGGAGTTCATCATCACCAAGCCATTATTATATGAAATGTTAAAGGAACTTATCTAAGAAAAAGAAGATCAAAAATAGGAACAGTAAAAATGACAGCAAACTCACAGTTATTAACGACCACACCTAAAACCAAAACAAAAGAAAACTAAGCAAACAACTAGAACAGGAACAGAACCACAGAAATGGAGATCACATGGAGGGTTATCAATAGGGGATTGGGAGGGAGAGAGGGGGGGAAAGGTACAGAGAATAAATAGCATAAATGATAGGTGGAAAATAGACAGGGGGAGGGTAAGAATAGTGTAGGAAATGTAGAAGCCAAAGAACTTGTAAGTATGACCCATGGACATGAACTATAGGGGGGGAATGTGGGAGGGAGGGGGTGGGCAGGATGGAGTTGAGTGAAGGGGCAGAAATGGGACAACTGTAATAGCATAATCAATTAAAAAAAAAGGATAGTATAGGAAATGGAGAAGCCAAAGAATGTATATGTATGACCCATGAACATGAACTAAGGTAGGGGAATGCTGGTGGGAGAGGGGTACAGGGCAGAGGGGAATAAAGGGGAGAAAAAAATGGGACAACTATAATAGCATAATCAATAAAATATATTTTAAAAAGTGATAGTGCATATACACAGTGGAATATTATTCAGCCATGAAAAAGAATGACCTCTTACCACTTGCGACAGCATAGATAGACCTAGAGGGTATTCTGCTCAGTGAAATCAGTCAAAGAAAGACAAAGATGTGGTTTAACTTATGGGTGAAATAAAAAAAAATGAACAGGGAGAAAAGTCAGATAACTGTAAGTGAATACGAATAAAAATTAAAAAAATAAAATAAAAATAAAAATCCTAAATAAATAAATAAATAAACATACAAAATTGAAAGAGAGTCATAGACACAGAAAATAGACTAGTGGATGCCAAAGGGGAGGGGGTGGGGAAACTGGGTGAAAGAGCTGAAAGGATTAAGAAGTACAAACTGGTAGTTACAGAATAGTCATGAGGATATTTACAACATAAGGAATATAGTCAATAATATTGCAGTAACTGTGTATGTGGAAATATCAGGAGAACACTTTGTAAAGTATATAATTGTCTAGCCACTATGCTGTATATCCGAAACCAATGCATAACAATATGAAAGAAAACTATAATTGAAAAATAAAAGTTTTAAAAAATAAAAAACCAAATATTACTTCAATACTATTATTAATATTATTACTTCATTTTACTCTGTTCTCAATATGACCAGACACTGGACTAAGTATATTATTTTCTTATTTCATTTATCTCTTTTAATAACCTTTTGGGATACATGTAATTTTTGTTTATATATTAAGATACTTGTCCAAGATTATTTAACTTCTAAGTGGAAGGTTTTATTTTTAAATTAATGAATTAATTATTTTTTAAATGTTGTTTAAGTACATTTTCCCCTGACCACTCGCCCCGGCCCCACCCATCCCCACCTCCCACCCTCAATCCTACCCTCTCAAGTGGAAGGTTTTAAAATCAACCTGAGCAGCTTCAGAGCATCACTATAGAGTGAGATTCAATGACAGTTTGATATTCTAAAAAGTACCTTCATATCAATAGTTTTGAAGTTAGGAAATTCTTTTAACAGTGTGAAATCAAGTGCTTTAGCTTTGTCTGCTTGACTTTTATGAAAAAAAATATGATCAGAAACAAGTAGCACAGGGAAGTTTGATGGCTTTGCTTTGTTTTTTGTAATAAACACAAAATGGAAATAAAATAAAATAAAATAAAATGTTCCTGGAAAAAGTATGCATAAAACTATACACTCTTATATTAGTTCATGGTTAATGGATAGGATTATGTGGGACTTTATTTTATTTCTGTAATTTATAAATTTTCATAATATAAATACTACCTTACTTTTCTTATCATTAGATTATTCAATTACAGAAAAGATAGATACCACTGAATAAGGATCTATATTTATAAATGTATGCATGTGTAATCAGTTTTTTAAATTACTCTAAAAGCCATCAGAGAGTTATAAACTTATGCTGCTGTATGTTTTCTTCCAAGTAAATTTGAATACTATTTTTATAATGAAAATAATAATATTTTCCCTCTTCGTGTCCACTCTTACAGTCTTAGAGTCACTAATGGGCTAATGCAAGAAGTTTGGTTTGAACCACTGTGGAAGTACAATTGTTACATAGAAGGAAAGGGGAGGTCCTTGGGAGGCTCTTAGCTTTCTCACCTTCGCAAATAGAAAGGACTGGTTTACTAGATTCGCTAATTTTCAGCTTGAAAGACAAGAAGCCCTCCTGTAAATTCCTGGGGTCTTCAAAAGGACGAGAAAGAATGGAGACAGGATGCTAGGAGACAGTGGGATACAGAGCCAGGGCAGAGGGGAGTATTCCTGGGGGAGGGGTTGGCCAGGTCTGTCTGCTTTGTTTAGTTAGCGCCAGTCCTGCCTGTCAGCAGTGGACCCTGTCAAGCAGTGCCACTAGCCTACCTGTGAAACAGGAATTGAGGAAAGATAGCTAATGTTTGATGGAGATGAGGAGTTTCTTCATGGGCTTAAGATACGCAGTCTTGTTTCAAAACCACTTACGTTCAGGGCTTGGTGCTGCCCTGGCGTTTAAACTACCTCGGTGCGCGGCCCCACCAGGAGGCAGCCCTGGAGAGTGAACGTGGCACATTTACTATCAAAGGCATTCGTAATCTTTATTTTTATTCCTCTTCTTGAAGCAGATCAGTTACCCAGTGCACTTTACTTTTTACTAATGAGTTATCAGCTTCTGATTTGATTTGGAACACTGAAGAGCACCCTATATTTACAAGTCTGCTCTTAAATAGACAAATCAGCCAGGTGGACTTCGCTATGTTAGTTTTGGTTCCTAAATTGTGGCAAATTCAAAAGGTGATAATGAGTCTCTTGGCCTCTTAGGAGTCTTCCTCTTCCTCTTTTTGCACTATCTCTTTCTTTCTCTGGCTCTATTTACTTTCTCTCACTTTCAGTCAAGTTACTGCTAAGTATTGGTCTGTTTATTTGGGGAAGGAAGAGATGAATGCTATTGGCCATTCATTGTGAAAACAGCAGTCTCAGCTTTATCACCAGGTCACTTAAAAACTCCCGTCATTAGGTAATTTTATCTGCCCCATTTTGCTTTTTAAGATCCTATCTAAATGAATTACTACCAGCAAAATTATAAAAAGAATTATAATTCGAGGCAGAAGATATAAGCAATCCCTGACTGTTTGACAATAGATTTCTTCTGGAGAGGTTGCAAACAATCATTAACATCAATTTAAATTCTTATTTACTTTACAGAGGTTAGCTATAAAATGGCCTTTGAAGAAGGGTATGTTTCAGAAAGTGAAGCACCAAAATTAGGTCTGCTAGCCCTTTGGAGAATGAATTTTAAATAAATTACTCAGTTTACTGAGGAACTGACCATCCCACAAACTTCAATAATTCATTCAACATTCCACTTTTCAATAACATGTTAAAAGTGGCTCATCTGAAGTTTTTGGGTTGCTCCTACGTCTGGCCAAATAACACGATAGTTCACGTTCTGGTTGCTGGGCCAATGTCAGGTCATTAATTTGGTAACCGAACAGTTGACTGCAGGACTGTTTGAATTAAAATGTAAAAATTGAGGTTATATTCTCTTATTTTTAAAGAAAAGATGGTTTCATTTCTTTCTTGAGATTTCAGTCTTTAGAGAGATTCTATTTGGGTACATAATCAAATCGGAAACACTTATACAGAGCTTCTTTTATGTCAGGTGTTTTTCTAAAGTTTTACATATATGAAACAACACACCCCCAGGACAAAACTCTGAAGTGAAAATTGTCTATCCTCCCACATTTTTAAATTAATAAATTTTATTTTTTAGAGCAGTTTTAGGTTCCCAGCAAAACTGAGCAACTTCCCATACACCCTCTGCCCTCTCCTCCCCATTACCAACACTCCCCACCAGAGTGGTCCATGTGTTACAATCGGTGAACCTGCACTGACACATCATTACTATGCAAAACCACAGATTCATTCGAGCTCAGTCTTGCTGTGGTATGTTCTATGGATTTTGACAGCTGTGTAATGACATATATTCAAGTATCACATATGAGACCATCACTGAAGTGTAACAGAATAGTTTCACTGCCCTAAAAATCCCTGTGCTCTGCCTATTTATCCCTCCTTCACCAGTCCCTGAGAACCACATTTTCACTTCCACAGTTTTTGCCTTTTCCAGAATGTCATGTGGTTGAAATCACAGAGTAGTAGGTAGCCTTTGTAGATTGGCTTCTTTCACTTAGTCATAAACATTTAATTTTTCCTTCATGTCTTTTCATGGCTTGATAACTCATTTCTTTTTAAATGCTGAATAATATTACATTGTTATTCATTCACCTACTGATGACATCTTTGTTGCTCCCGAGTTTTGGCAATTATGACTAAAGCTGCTCTAAACATCTGCGGGCAGGTTTTTGCTTAGACATGAGTTTTCGGTTTCCTTGGGTAAATATCAAGGAGTGCAATTCCTGGATCATACGATAAGAATATTTTTAGTTTTGTAAGAAAGCACCAAACTGTCTTTGAAAGTGGCTGTACCACTTTGCATTCCTACCAGCAATGAATGAGAATTAATGTTTCTCCACATTCTCACCATTTGGTGTTGTCAATATTTTGGATTTCGGCTGTTTTAATAGGTGAGTAGTGGTGTCCCTTTGTTGTTTTAATTTGCAATTCCCTGATGACATATGATGTGGAGCATCTTTTCATATGCTTACTTGACATCTGTATATCTCCTTTGGTGATGTGACTGTTAAGGTTTTTCACCTGTTTTTAAATCAGGTTGTTCATTTTCATATTGTTGAGTTTTAAGGATTCTTTGTCACAATCCTTTATTAGGTGTGTCTTTTGTAAATATTTTCTCCCAGTGTGTGGTTTGTCTTCTTATTCTCTTTTATTTTTAAAGATTTCTATTTATTTACTTTTAGGGAGAGGGGAAGGGAGGGAGAAAGAAAGGGGGAGAAACATTGACCTGAAAGATAACATCCATCGATTGCCTCTCATATGTGGCCTGATGGGGGACTGAACCTGCAACCCAGGCACGTACCCTGACTGGGAATTGAACCTGTGACATGTCGCTTTGCTGGACAATGCCCAACCAACTAAGCCAGACCTGTCAGTGCTGTCTTCTTATTCTTTTGACATTGTCTTTTGCGGAGACATTTTAAATTTTAATGAAGTCCAGCTTATCCATTATTTCCTTCACGAATTGTGACTTTGGCATTGTCTCTAAAGTCATTGTGGTACCTAAGGTTATCTAGATTTTCTCCTATGTTGTCTTCTAGGAGTTTTATAGTTTTGTGTTTTACACTTACAACTGTAATCCATTTTGAGTTAATTTTTGTGAAGGGTGTAAGGTCTGTGTCTAGATTCTTTTTTTTAAAATGTGGATGTTTAGTTTTACAGCATCATTTGTTGAAAAAGAAAAATCTTGTTTGTCCATTGTATTACCTTTGCTCCTCTGTCAAGGAAAAGTTTACTATATTTGTGGGGGACTATTTTTGCATTCTCTTCTGTGTTCCACTGATTTCTTTGTTTGTTTTTTCACCAATAAATGCCACACTGTCTTGATTACTGCGACTTTACAGAAAGTATTGAGGGTTGAGAGTGTCAGTCTGGCTTTTCCTTCTCCTTCATTATTGTGTTAGTTTTATTGTCTTTTGCCTTTCCATACAAATTTTACTTTATTTATTTATTTATTAAAAAAAATGTTTCATTTATTTACTTTTAGAGAAAGGGAGGGAAAGAAACATCAATATGTGGTTGCTTCTCACGTGCCCCCAACTGGGGACCTGGCCTGCAACCCAGGCATGTGCCTTGACTGGGAATCAAACCAGTGACCCTTTGGTTCACAGGCCGGCATTCAATCCACTGAGCCACACCAGCCAGGGTGTCCATATAAATTTTAGAATCTGCCTTTTGTTATCTACAAAATAACGTGCCAGGATTTTGATTGGGATTGAATTGAATCTATAGATCAAGTTAAGAAGACATAATATCTTGACAATACTGATTGATCCTATTCATAAAAATGAAGCATCTCTTCATTTTTTTAGTTCGACTTTGATTTTTTTTATCAGAATTTTACAGTTTCCCTCATGCAGCTATTATACATATATTGTCAGATTTATACCTAAGTATTTCATTTTTGGATGTAAATGGTAATGCATTTTTATTTTATTTTATTTTATTTTATTTTAAAAGGGGTGTCAGGACCCATTGGTATTTTTTTTTTTAATTCTCATTCAAGGACATGTTCATTAATTTTTAGAGAGGGGAAGGGAGGAGGGGAGGGAGAGGGAGAAAGAGAGAGAGAGAGACATCAATGTGAGAGAGAAACATCAATTGGTTGCTTCCCATATACACATTGATGGGGGATAAAGCCCACAACCCAAGTGTGTGCCCTGACCGGGAATCCAACTGGCAACCTTTCGGTACACAGGATGACTCTCCAGCCAATGGAGCCACACTGACCAGGGCAGTAATGTGTTTTTAATTCAAATTCCACTTGCTTATTGCTGGTGTATAGGAAAATGAATGACGTTTGTATATTTACCTTGTATCCTGAAACCTTGCTCTAATTATTTATTAGTTCCAAGAGTTTTATTTTTTCTATTCTTTCATATTTTCTACATAGATGATCAGGTCTTCTGAGAACAAAGTCTTTTGTTCCTTTTCAGTCTGTATGCTTATTTCCTGTGCCTGTCTTACTGTGTTAAGTAGGACTTCCTGTACAATATTGAAAAGCACCAGCGAGAGGAAGCTTCCTTGCTTTGATCCTGATTTCAGCAGAAAAGCTTCAAGTTTCTCACAGTAAGTATGGTTCATTCATTACTATAAATTTCCCACTAAATACCAATTTTGCTACATGCCACAAATTTTGATAAATATTGTTTTTATTTTCATTAGTTCACAAATTTTAAAACTTCTGTTTCTTCTTTGACTCATGTGTCATTTTGGGGTACACTGTTTAATCTTAAAATATTTGGGTGAATTTCTAGTTATCTTTCTGTTACTGATTTCTAGTTTAATTCCACTGTGGCCTAACAGTAGACATTTTATTATCTTTATGCTTTAAAATGTTTTAAATATATTTTATTGATTATGCTATTACAGTTGTCCCAATTTTCACCCTTTGCCCCCCCACCTGGTTCCCCCATTCTGTCCAGCAATCCTCCCTTAGTTTATGTCCATGGGTCATGCATATAAGTTCTTTGGCTACTCCATTTCCTATACTGTTCTTAACATCCCCTATTTTGTACCTACCAATTTGTGCTTCTTAATCCCTGCACTCCCCCCCATTCTCCCCCTTCCTCCTCCCAACTGATAACCCTCCAAATGATCTCCATATTTATGATTCTGTTCCTATTCTGTTTGCTTAGTTTGTTATTTAGATTCAGTTGTTGATAGTTGTGAATTTATCATCATTTTAATGTTCATCGTTTTGATCTTCTTTTTCTATATAATAATGGCTTGGTGATGAGGAAGTCTTTTAGTTTTACCTTGTCTGGAAAGCAGTTTATCTACCCTTCCATTTTAAATAATAGCTTTGCTGGATAGAGTAATCTAGGTTGAAGGTCCTTGCTTTTCATCACTTTGAATACTTCTTGAGAGTCCCTTCTAGCCTGCAGTGTTTCTTTTCAGAAATTTGCTGTATGGGAACTCCTTTGTATATAACTATATTTTCTCTTGCTTCTTTTAAGATTCTCTCTTTATCTTTAACCTTTGCCATTTTAATTGTGATATGTCTTGGAGTGGTCGTCTTTTGATCGAACTTGTTTGGGGCTCTCTGTGCTTCCTGGACTTGTATGTGTATTTCCTTTGCTAAATTAGGTAAGTTTTCTTTCATTATTTTTTCAAGTCAGTTTTCAATTTCTTGCTCTTCCTCTTCTCCTTCTGGTATCCCTACAATTCGGATGTTGGTACATTTGAAGATGTCCAAGAGGAGCCTAGCCTCATTTTTTTTTAAATTCTTTTTTCTTCCTGCTCTTCGTATTGAATGCTTCTTTTTTCCTTATGTTCCAAATGGTTGATTTGATTCTCAGCTTCACCCTCTCCACTGTTGGTTCCCTATAGGCTTTTCTTTATTTCACTTAATGTAACGTTCATTTCTGCTTGGGCCTTTTTTATGCTGCTGAACTACTCAATGAGTTCTTTGAGCATCCTGATAACCAGTGTTTTGAACTCTACATCTAATAGATTGCTTATCTCCATTTTAGTTCTTTTTCTGGAGTTTGATCTGTTCTTTTTTTTAAAAAAGATTTTTTAAATTTATTTTTAGAGAGAGGGGAAGGGATGGAGAAAGAGGGAGAGAAACATCAATGTGTGGTTGTCTCTTGTGCACCCCCTACTGGGTACCTGGCCCACAACCCAGGCATGTGCCTTGACTGGGAATTGAAACAGCAACCTTTTGGTTCACAGGCCAGCATTCAATCCACCAAGCTACTCCAGCCAGGGCAATGTTCTATTCTTTTATTTAGACCATATTTCTTTGTCTCCTCATTTTGGCAGCCTCCCTGTGTTTGTTGCTGTGTTTTAGGTAGATAGAACTTTTTGACTCCACGTCTTAGTAGCATGGCCCAGTGTATAAAAGAACACCTATAAGTTGTATGGGGCGGAGCCTTAGGTAATCACTTGGGTGGGGCTACCCATGTCACTGCTCTATGGCTCTGTTGGGGGGAGGGCTCTGTTGGGGAGAGAAGGGACAATGCCACTGCCTGGCCTCTGGAGTTTTGCCCTGGAGGAAGCTTTCTCCCAGCACTCGCTGTGTTGCCAGACACTTCGATTTCTCTTCCTACGCCACTAGTGCCTTTCCACCTGTTGTCCTGGTGCTGAATTCTAGAGTGAGTGAACCTGCATGAATCCTAAGTCTATTGCAGGCCCTTTAAGAGGAGTCTCTTGAGAATCCTACAATTTCTTCCACCACCCCAAGCCCCACTGGTTTATACAGCCAGAAGTTATGGGGACTGATCTCCCTGTCACTGGAATCTTGGGCTAGGTGGTCTGGTCTGTGGCTGGGATCCCTCAATCCCAAGGTATCCCTCCTGATTTTTATCCACCACATATGGATGTGGGACTGCTTGTTCCACATCTCTGTGCATCTCTGTGTCTCTGTGCACTTGTCCATCTCTCCTCCTCTGTGTGCCTCTCCACCTATCCATGCCACTCTGTGTGTCTCTGCATCTCTGCCCCTCCCACCCATCAGGGTGAATGTGTCTTCTTTATTATTTTTATTTTTAAAAAATATTTTATTTATTTATTTTCAGAGAGAGGGGAAGGAAAGGAGAAAAAAGGAAAGAAACATCAATGTGTGGTTACCTCTCGTGCCCCTCTACTGGGGACTTGGCCTGCAACCCAGGCATGTGCTGTGACTGGGAATTGAACAGGTAACCCTTTGGTTGGCAGGCTGGTGCTCAATCCACCAGCCAGGGCATCGTCTTTAAATCCTTGGTTGTTGGACTTCCATACAACTCGATTTTCTGACAATTCTGGGTGATATTTGTTTTGTACTCTAGTTGTAGTATTTGCTGTATTTGTGTAAGGATGTAGGGTGTGTTTACCTATGGCTCCATCTTGACCAGAAATTCCTAAAACATTTTAATAAAAGTTTTATGGACCAGAATGTGGTCTATATTGTTGAATACTCCATGTGAACTATCTGTTTCTTATAGAGGGGTGTTGAAGTCTCCAGCTATAACAGTGGTTTGCAGAATGATGCCCAATCCACCGAGCCACACCAGTCAGGGCTCCAGCTAAATATAATGTGGACTCATCTATTTCTCCTTGCAGTTCTATCATTTTTGTCTCATACATTTTGACACTCCTGTTAGGGATATAATCATTAAGGGTTGTTATATTTTGGAGAATTGACTTTATCATTATGTAATTTATCATTAATTCTCCCCTTTATCCCTGGTAATTTTCCTTGCTCTGAATTCCTCTCTCTAAAATTGTTATAGCTACTCCTGTTTTCTTTCTTTCTTTTTTAATCCTCATCTGAGGATATGTTTATTGATATTAGAGAGAGAGGAAGGGAGAGAGAGAGAAACATCAAGGTGAGAGAGAAGCATCAATTGGTTGTCTCCCTTTTGTGCCCCAACCAGGGCTCAAACCCACAGCCTAGGTTATGTGCCTTGACTGGGACTCAAATCTGCAAACTTTTAGTGTATGAGACTAAAAGTGTATGGGACTCCAACCAACTGAGTCACCTGGCCAGGGCTACTCCTTTTTTCTTTTGATTAGTATTATCATGGTATATCTCTCTTTATCCCTCTACTTTTAAGCTGTGTCTTTATATTTGAAGTGGATTCCCTGTAGACAACATGTAACTTGGTATTATTTTTATCCACTCTGACAATCTCTGTCTTCCAATGAGTGTATTTAGATCATTGATATTTAAAGTGGTTATTGATATAGTTGGATTAATATCTGTCATATGTGATAATGTTTTCTACCTGTTACTCTAGTTCTTTGCTCCTATTTTTGTCTTTCACACATTTTCTCTCTTCTCTTAGTATATTAGTTATACTTCTTTTTCTATTCTTTTTAGTAGTTGCTCTAGAGTTTGCACCATACATTTGGAACCAATACAAGTCCATTTTCAAATAACACTATACCAGTGCAGGAGTACTGCAAGGACATTATAATAACTTAATATCCTTAATTCTTCCCTTCTATTCTTTGTATCATTGCTATCGTTAATTCCATTTATGCAAATATGTTTGAATACATTGTTGCTATTATTATTTTGAACAATTTGTTATTTGTTAGGTCAACTAAGAATAAGACAAAGAATACGTTTTATTCCTTTTCTAACACTCTTCCTTTCTTCATGTAGATCTGAGTCTCTGACCTACAACATCTTCCTTCTTTCTGAAGAACTTCTTTTCACATTTCTCACAAGGCAGGTCTACTGGCAAAAACTGCCCTCAATTTTTGTTTGTCTGCAGATTCAAATATTACGTCTGTTCCTTTCTCTATTTTTCTTCTGGTATTCTCATTATGCATTTATTACATTTTCTATAATTGCACCATGGTTTTTGGATATTCTATTATTATTATTATTATTTTCAGGGTTTTTTTCCTCTTTGTTCAGTTTTGCAAATTTCTGTTGTGACATCATCAAGCTCAGAGATCCTCAGCTGTGCCTGGTCCACTAATGAGGCCATCAGAGGCATCCTTCGTTTTTGTTAGTGTTTTTGATCCCTAGCATTTCTTTTTCATTCCTTCTTAGAGTCCATCTCTTTGCTTAATTATCCATCTCTGCTTGCATGCTGTTTACCTTTTCCATTAAAGCCCTTAGGATATTCACTATAGTTTAAAAAAATTCTTGGTCTGATAATTCCAATAATTCTTGCCATATACGACTCTGGTTCTGATACTGGTTCCGTCACATTAAACTGGGATGTTTTTTGTTCTTGTTGTTTGTTTGAGTTTTACATTTTAGTAAGCTTTCTAAATTATTGTTGAAGCGTAGATGCGATGTCCTGTGGAAAGGAACTGTAGTGAGCAGGCCTTTCCGCATGTGGTGGCGAGGCGAGGAAGCACTCCGATTGCCGAGGTCTCAGCCTTTTGCAATCCTCTGCCCCTGCACTCCAGCAGTGCTTCTCAGCTTCTCCTCCCCGTGTGTGGGACACAATGGATACGGGGCCAGGGTCGGGTGTTTCCTTTCCCCCAGGTCATTAGGCTCTGATGAAACCCAAGCAGGTTAGGCTCTGATAAAACAGTTTCTCCTGAGAGCAGACCTGTTAATAACAAAGTATTCTGGTATATTTAAAAATAGTTCCTTTCCCTCTTTCTCTAGACGGAAGTTTTCTCTGATATTTACTGTGAAGAACTGGTAGAGCCCCTAGAGGTAAAACTCAGGAGTGTGGTAGGACCCCTGTGTAACTGGGTCCCTCTGAAGTTTTTGACCTTCAGACTTACCCACACTGAGCCTCCAGCAATTTGTCAGTTACAGTTTAGGGTTTCCTGCCCTGGTAATTGGTTCCCACAGAGGGTTCTGCTTCTGGGGTCTACTCTAGTAAGCTGTCAATCTGATTCTGTGTATCTGTCTATCTGTGTCTCCAGTTTCAGGGGAAGTGACTTCACTTCTCTGACTGATTTAAGAAGAGTTGTTGATTTTTCAATCTGCTCAGCTTTTCACTTGTTAGGACACAATGGTGACTTCTAAGCTTCTTACATGCTGGGTCAGAAACTGCCTATTATCCTTTTAACATATAAGGAAACAAAGCACAAAGATTTTTAGTTAATGACCAAGTCCCCCCAGCTACTATGTGGCAGAGCCAGGACCTGAATCTAGGTGTTCTGGATCAAGACCACAGGTTCTTAACCACTGCACCATTGAGGGAAACAAGCAGTCAGGCTAGTGAGTAAAGAAGAAGTACAAGGTCTGCGTGGAAGAAAAACAGCCATTGTTAGTATAACAAGAACAGTTTGTGCGACATCTGTGTAACCTGGCAGCCAAGGAGAGTGCACTGGAATGCAAATATGTGAACAAGGATGACTGCACTGTACTAGTCAGTGGGGGTGGAAGATGCTGTTGGGTGAGCATGTGTACCATGTGGCCGACACATTCAAAATGACTGAGTGAGTAGAGCAACAAATCTGCATCAGATTTTGTGTTAAGCTTGAACATCCCTCCATGGAAACTATCTGGTTGATTCAGAAGGCCGTGATCGGCAGCTTCCTCACGACAATGTGCCCACTCATGCATCACATCTCATGCAGAGTGTTTTTGCAAAACACCAAGTCACTCAGGTGATTCAGCCCCACTAAAGCCCAGATTTGGCACCCTGTGACTTCTGGCTTTTCCCAAAACTAAAATCATCTTTGAAAGGGAGGAGATTTCAGACTGTCAAGGAGATTCAGGGAAATACAACTGGGCAGCTAATGGTGATTGGTAGAACTGTGTGAGGACCCAACGTGCCTACTTTGAAGGGATTGAGGTGTCATTGTCCTGTGTGGAATGTTTCTTTTACCTTCTACCTTCATCAGTAAATGTCTCTTATTTCCCTGACTGGTATGGCTCAGTGGACTGAGTGCTGGCCTGTGAACCAAAGAGTCGCTGGTTTAATTCCTAGTCAGGGTACATGCCTGGGTTATGGGCCAGGTCCCCAGTATGGGGTGCACAAGAGGCAACCACACATTGAAGTTTCTCTCCCTTCCTCTTCCCTCCCCCTCTCTAAAAATAAATAAATAAAATCTTAGAAAAAGAAATGTCTCTATTTTTCATAGTATATGGCTGGATACCTCCTGGACAAAACTCTCATGTTTCCCTACCATGAGATCTTCCATGTCTCCTAAGTTGACATACTCAAAAAAATTCCTAAAACACTTGACTAAAGAAACATGTGTCAGAAAGGTTGACTTAAAAATAATGATTACTAACACTTGCAGTAAATACAGTAAGAAAATCTTTTAGAGTAAAAGAAGAAAACCACTTCTAAACCTACCACTTCTACAGATTACACTTCAGTCTTTGTCCATGTTTATGAAAATGATACATGGATATTATGTGTTCAACTTTTTTACTTAACATTGTATCATGGGAATTTTCTCATGTTTTCATATTTTCTTTACAAATTAACTTACATTTAACAGCTGTATAATATTTTCTCTGGTAATGATGTGCTGTAATTTACAAAAGCATTCTCTTGTTGTTTGACATTTGATAATTAATATTATTCTTTTTCAGTAATAGATAGTGTTCCATACTTGTTTCCCTTCCCTTGACTAAGTTCACTCAGGCCAGCTCCATAAATGTGATTACTGGGTCAATGGGTATGGATAGATATGTCACTATTGCTAATTTTTGTCATAATAGTTTGCAAAAGAGTTATACCAGTTTTCTGGGTTTCTTGCATTATATAATTATGTAAAATGTAATTCTATAGAAAACCTCGTAAATGCAAGAACAGAGTCAATACCAGGAGGCTCTGAAACAGGACTCCTTCCGTGGACTGATGCATGAGTTCTTTTCAGACTTTGGTGTGTGTTACAGGCAGCCTTGCACATAGGAGACGTTCCATATGTATTTATTGAATGGATGGATGATGATGGTGGATGGATGACACTTAACCGATTTCTCCTAATTAACACACAGAAAGTTAGTGGCTGAGTTTAGATGATGTCTTGATTTATAACACAGAGCTCTTTTTCTTACTGTAACTGCAGTGTTACTCTGTTCACCGATATTTGCTGCGTATTTATTATGTTCAAAGCACAATTCTGGAAGCTGGGGGTACTATTATCAATAAAGTATAGTCTCACACATTATGGTCCTTACAGTTTGATCAAGAAACTCACGTATCTCTCTGGATCAAGTTTTCATTTACAAAATAAATGTACTGACCTCAGAAATACCTTCTGGATTCTACAATCTTCTGAACCCCTAAGTTTCCCATTTCTAGATCCTATGACTCTAGAGTAAGCTTATTTTAAAGAGCATTCTAAAGGAACGGGTGATTTAGGATAATGATAGGGAATTTTCTCTTTTTCCTCTTCCCCATTCATTCACTCACTTTTTATCATTCATTGAGTGCATACTAAACACCAGCCATTAAGTGCTGGGGGAAAAAGGGAATAAGGTAAGTCCTCTTCCCTTAAAGAGTTTACAGTGCCAAACAGGAACATTTTCTGAAGAGGCAGAGCTTTGCAACGCAACAGTAATATATGCTGTTTATATGTATGCGAATGTGATGTGTCTACTCTACTCTTCTGGCTAAAACTTAAATTGGGTGGTCTCTGTTGTTAAAGTAGAGAAGGGAATCAGCTAATATCATTTCAAGCTTACCCTTTAAATGCTCCCAAAAGTTAATGGAAAATACCACGGACTCTCGTTGGTTTATCGGGGGGAAAAATACTTGTACCATACTTGCCAACATCAAGACGAAAGAGGATGAACGCATGTGGACTCACCACTTCTCTTCTTCTACTTGCACTCCTACGGACTGGAACTTACTGGGTGCTTTATTTTCCCCTGTTTTCTCAGGTTCTTCAGCATCATCCACCTGAAGAAGGAATCAAATATGTAGAGGTGCTCTATTTTAGTTATCTCGTTTGAAAAGCAAATGTCACTTTTCATTAGAAACATCTGTACTAGAATGTTTTGAGATTTGTAACCATTTTCTTCAATATTCTTACATTTAATGAGAGCCGTCACTACATTATTATATCATGCACTTTGACTCTGCTGATCTCCATAAAATGCAATTTTAGTCACTTAAAAACTGCCAAATAAATGTCTATGATTCCTTCATAGATTTGTACATACTTACCTATGAGCACTATGTTAGAAGGGAGTACTACATGGAAATATGTGTTTGGACATTTTAAATTTGCAGATAACAAAATAAAAAGAAGGAAGAAAATTAATTTATTGTACTTAGAATTATTAATGGCGGGAGGCTTAGGTATTTACCTCATTAAGATAAACTATAGAGTATCTTCATTTTTTTCCCCTTAAACTAAGGAATTGGCTGAATATTACGCCATAGTTTCTAAGTAGTTATATTGCAGCTCATATAGAAAACATGTCCATGTACAACTGAGAGCCTGTGGGATAGATTAGGCCTAAGCCAAATTTGAAATAAATTCTATGGCTATTCAGAGCAAAGAGGTTTATTTCTCTTTTTTCCAATGTATTTAATAAATTATTTTTGCTAAGTATAAAAGCAATTCAATGTAAGTTCTATAAAATTAAAATACAGGAATATATAATGTAAAAAACTGAAGTCCCTCAAGAATTACCACCAGTCATTTGATGCATATTTGACCATCTTTTAATATATATTACATATAAAAGTATTAATACAAAATTTATACTGATGGGATTATACTATATATAGTTTTCTGCAATTTGCTTTACTCGTTAACACTTCTATCTTTTGGACATTTTACCATGCTAGTAAATATAGGTCTACCTCTGTCTTTTTTTTTTCTTTTGGTTACATAAATATTTCTTTCAATGACCGTATAAACAACATGGGCATCAAGGTAATTCTCTCTTTGCTGCTGTTTCATAGTACTACAATTAATGTTTCATATGAATCTTTGGAACAATCGTGCAACTGTTGATTGGGAAAAATTCTTAGAAGTAGAAATGTTAAATGGAAGATACTGAGCAGGTACAGCTGTAAGGGATATTGCCAAATTGTTCTTAAAAGCATTTATCATCCGCCCTGACTGGTGTGGCTCAGTGGAATGAAATAGCCGGCCTGTGAACCAAAGGGTCACCAGTTTGATTCCCAGTGAGGGCACATGCCTGGGTTGCTGGCCAGGTCCTTGGCTGGGGACATGTGAGAGGCAACCAGTCGATGTATCTCTCACACATCGATGTTTCTTTCCCTCTCTTTCTCCCTCCCTTCCCATCCCTCTAAATATAAATAAATAAGACCTTTTTTAAAAAAAGCACTTATCATCCTGCCATAATCAGTGTGTGGGAGAATCTATGTTCCTACACCCTTACCAATAGTAAATGTTGGCAAACTTCTAAATTTTCGCTAATATCACAGGTCAAAAATATCTATTGTCTTTTTGTACTATCTGTAAATTTCTTATTCATAACCTTTGCTAGTTTTTTGTTTTTATCTATTGACTTGTGTTTTATTTTATTTGTAGGAGTCTTTTGTATCTTATTACCTGTAATAACCCTTTTTTAGTTATATATCCAGTCAATATTTTCTCTTGCTTATCTTTCGTCTTTTAAATTGTGTCCTTCATTGTAGAGAATCTTGAATTACTATGTAGTTACCGTATTTTTCGGACTATAACACGCACTTCCCCCCAAATTTGGGAGGAAATGGGGGTGCATCTTATAGTCGGAATGTAGCTTACCTGGCTGAGGGGGTGGTGGGGGTGCGGTGGAGCGGGGTTTTTAACCTAGGTACATCTTATGGTCCAGTGCATCTTATAGTCCAAAAAATACCGTAATCTAGCATTTATAGTTTAGAAAGCCTTCCTACCCTGAGTTAGTTTCCTTTAAGTTCTGTTGTATTTACTCTTCTATCATTTTTCATGTTTACTTTTTAAATCCACTACCCTAATATGTCTTTGTGTAAGATATAAAGTAGAGCTCTAACAATCTAACCCTCCCACAGACACACAAGTCACCAGTGGATCGGGCTCCCACTAATTAATCTTTCTGACTTCAGATGCCAACTTTATTGTGTTCTGTTTCCATTGATATAGACCTGGTTTTGGTTATTTCATAATAAATCTTGATATTTCCTATGGCAATCTCATTCTGTAATTATTTTTTTAATGTAATTTAAAAAATGCCAAGTGTCTAGATAATTTTGAGGTATTAAAATCTTCAAAATGAACTTGTTTTTAGATATTAGATAGGTATTATATTTTTTATGAAGTTTAATCCTGTTTTTTTATTGTTTTTATTGTTATTGTAAATGGGCTCTTTTTGTTCCATTTTCTGTTTACTAATACTATATTAAAAAGTTATTGATTTTTCTGTATTTATATTGTACTCTTTTACTCTATTGAATTCTAATAGTGTTTCAGTGGGTTTCATTAGATTTTCTATGCCGACATACATATTATCTACAAATAAAAGAAATTCTGCTCTTCTTTTGGAAAATGTTTTTTAAATACACATCTAGTTCCTAGAACATGTCAAGCACTGTTTTTTAAGTATTTTGCTCATTTAATCTTCCAATAGTCTATGAGGCAGTGATATAATTATCTCCATTTTATATATAAGATGACAGAGGACGAGGAAACCGAAGTTCAGAGAGGTTGAGTAACTTGCTGGAAGTAACACAGTAAATGGAGAAGTCAGAATTTCAACACTGGTAATTTGGCTTCAGAATCTAGTGATCTTAACCACTATGTAAATCTACAAATTATTTTCCAATATAAGGAAATTTTTATGAATACTAGATTGAACAGTTAGTGAAGTTGACATAATGGGATGCTTCATACACATTTGCCATTTATTTATTAACTTAGATTTTGATATTTTCCCCTTTGTATTTTAAGGTAGATTTTTTTTATTGTGGTAACATAGGTAAAGAAAAGTTTCCATTTTCACCATTTTTAAAACATACAGTTCCAGGGGCTTTAAGGATATTCACATTGCCGTGCGGCCGTTACCACTACCCTACTCCCTAATTTTTTCATCATCCCGGTTGAAGCTCTGTACCTCCATCAGAAGCGGATTCAGTAAACTTAATTCTCAAAATAACCCTATGAGGGACAGAAGAGCGAACAGGCTCAGGAAGATGAAGTAACTTGCCCGGGATGACACAGAGGACTGACCTCTGCTCTCCCCGGCTCCTCCAAACCCTCGAGGGGGGGGGCGGTGGGAGGGGAATTAGCTTCTAGGGAGCTGTGCACTGTGTGGGGTGGAGGCTGGCTTTGGGCCCGTGCCTCCTGTTGTGTCATGTTGTCCCAAGCACCAAGGCTACAGAGTTCTTTTAGGAAGCTTGACAATTTGTGTTACGGTAACCTGCGGGTTATAAAAAGCACTTGACTCATCACTACTAGAGAAAGTTTAATTACCCTTTAAAAGTGGACTCTGCAGAACAGACTGTGAAAATACATCACTGTTATGAAGAAGTACTCCACACCTGGCTTTTAGACGTGCCCTAGTGTTGGTTCAGTGTGGATAGATTTATGGGACACGGCGTCAGGAAGTTACCATTCAAAGGGAGCCTGCAGGAGGACAGGGCACAACAAAACTGGGGGGAAGGACTGACTCTTCCCCACTGATAGAAGGACATTTCTAGCAGGGTAAGGCAAGCTGAATAGATGTGAAAAGAAGGAATCAGTTTGATGTTCTATTTGACGAGCAGAAAATAGCAAAGTGAATGAGAAGTGATGACTTTTATGAGATGTTTGATTAAAAGCCAACAATTACACGGAAACTGCTGTGCATTCTTTTCTTTTGATGCTGTGATGTGAGTTACTGCTTTCCACACCATCAGGCTCTTTGGTCTTGCTCTCCCTCCCACATCTATGAGGAATGACTCACATTTTTGTTCTCATCTGGTTACTCAAGGGTGTTGAATGTACAGTGACACAACCCGATAACCCAGGTTATTCTTGGATGTCCACTCCTTTGTTGAGAATCAAAATGTGCATTAGGGATTGAGGGCACTTTGTGTTGGACCGCGCTCAGGTTTGTCTCATTATCCTACACTGGGAGCCACAATTTCAATTTAGAGAACAAAAACAACAGCTGCTAATAATATCTATAGACAAAATGCCTCCCTAAGTTTTTTCACTGTGTTTAACAATGTAGGGAGTCCATAGATAATAATTTGAAAATCTGATCCCAGACATAGCTGTATTAACCAAAATGGCAAGGTAGCAAATCTTCTGGCAAAATAAAAAGTCATGTTTATTAGTTTGGGGTTTCTATTTCAAAGGACAGAAAGAGAGCCTGTTACCTGTATCCCAATAGACAGGCATCGATTTTTCTTAAAGTGATCCTTCTTCCTGTCCTCTGTAGTGATGGTGGCGATGGTGGTTGTGGTGGTGACAGTGGCAGGGTTGTTGCCCATGTGTTGACTTGCAGGGCCGTGGATCTGGGCGTTTGCAGCTTCGATGGCAGCTGTCAGAGCCTTCATACTGTCCAGGCTCTCCGTGGAGTTGCTCAGTCCAGACTGGCTGATAATGTCTCCTCGCTGGCCCTGGCCGTCCATGTAGGCATCCTGGGCAGACTCTGTGCTACTCTGGGCTGTGATAGAAATGAAAGGTTTCGTGGTAGTTCTGGGTGGGACTGGAGGTGGAGTCTTCTTATATGTTGTAATGCAAGATGACACTGGAAGACAGTGAAAACAAAGACACTGTGATTTCTGCATGGGTTTTAGTTTCTGATATTGTAACTGACATCCATTGGAAATCAGGGCACATGAAACACACTAGGACACTTAACACGAGAACAAGTCCATTGACAGACTAAGTAAAATTTCTGCTTGGGCCCTCAGGGCCCTCTGTGAGGTGATGCCTCCACAAAATCGAGGGGACAAAAGACTGGAAAACACCAGTCTCTGAGATGGAAGTTTCTGAAATGGAAATTAATATACATCAACATAAAAGAGACATGATTAGCCATCTGTAGAAATCTTCCCAGGCAACAGTGCACCCTAAGGGATAATGTGTACACATGGGTAAGGCCTTCTCTGGAAAACATCACACAGAGGTAATATTAAACAAAGTAACTCATTAAAGAAGATTCTGATGGTTGATGATAAACACTGGAAAAAGAAGGAAAACACAGAGGTTGTGAGCATGTATAATCCTAGTAACAGTAAGAAGTGCCTGGGTAGGATGGGGATATACAGCGTGTTAGCATAGCTTCCTGCAATTTGCTTTATCAACATCCAGTTTTTTCCTTCCTTCCTTCCCTCTCTTTTCTGTCTTTCTCTTTCTGGATAGGTGCTCACTACATAAACTTCTGCTTGGAATTTTTTGGTTGTTGTTTCTGAGCAGAACTACCTAGTAAGAGGGAATACACTGACCCGAAGTCTCCTGTTGTAAAATAAATGTACACACCAGTTTATACAGCACTCTCTGTGTGTGTGGTCCATGCCCTAATGGGCTGTCCTTCAGGGCGACTTGATCAACTCAAGGGCCTGAATCTCTGCAGTCAGGTGTCCTTCCTGGACCTGTGTGATTTTGTTAAGGTCTTCCTGAGGCTCCAGCTGAAGCAGCCTCTAGGGCTTCTCTCCAACCACCTGATTATAACCCTGAGGGTCTTGAAGAAGCTTTATATACTGGTTTTTAGCTTTCTATTTTTGTAGCATGATATAGAAAAATACAAATCAAAATGAATTATTAAGTGTCCAAGTGGGAACCAGTAAAGAACAATTCCTTAACCAGCTTTCTAAAGACTTTGTTTGGTCCCTTTAAAACATGGTTCAAACTGTAGTGTTTCCATCACTCACTCCCCGCCCCACCCCCACCCCCACCCTGTCTGTGCCTTTTCCACTCAGCTTGTGTCACTGTTGTTACACCACATCAGCTGGTCTTGACCACACAATCCCAACCCCTAACCTCTGGCTGTAGCTGGCACTGGGGCCATCTTCCAGAGGGAAAGCAAGTACATCCTAAGTATTCACATCAATACTTGGGATGGTTCCCGAGGCCACTCAAAGGAAGCATCCGATACTGAACAATAAACAGAAAGACCCTATTATACTGCCTGCTGTGCCACTGCCCTGTGATTCAGAGTAATTTCCTTAACCATAGAAGACATAGGGACTGAGGTGCTTGGCTACTTCCCAGAGATTGCTTGAGAGTTGATGAAAAAAACCCCACACAGATGTCACATTACAATATCATATGTGCTCTGTGGACAGGGGGAAGGGCAATGTGAATAATACATATGTCACCTGTCAGTTATCTGGGATGGATGACTGGTAGAGGCTCACCTCAGGAAAACCTTCTATTTAGGATTATTGAATAAAACATACAGCTTTACGTTGGAACAGAGAGCAACAATGAGCATTCCTGAGAGGTAATGTGACCAGTGGAGGCTCACAGTGCCTGCAAGGTGCAGAGCCAGGGCCAGAACCCATCTGGTCTCAGCTTCTCCCACGGGCCATAGCGAAGCTTCTGGCCAAGTAACGCCAGGCGAGCACTGTCGATATTTCACCTCACTCAGTTTGGCTTCACTCACTGTCACTACTGGTGGTGTTGCCCTCTGCTTCCTAGGGAGGTGGGGACATGATAGCCCTGCTCAGGGTCATGCTCAGTCTCCGCCATTCATCGGAAGACCAGAGTGGGTGAGAGCGGGAAGAGGCCATAATTGGGATAGAATCTATTTGAATCAGATCATACTAGATCATTTTATTTTTTCTCCCAAGACAAAGCTTTGTAGTATGAACTCATTGTTTTCTTCAGAATGGTTTGTCGGGACATTTGGCCTGCTCATATTCCAAAGACACTAAATGCCACATTCTAACATCAAATGCCTAATCTTTTGGGTGATTTACTGCTTATGGTTAGCTACCCCAATCTCCTCTTTTAATGTGGACAGTCAAAACCGGACAAAGCAGAGAAAGAGTATCATTTCATTTGCTGTGACTTACGGTACAAATTCTGCCGTGATGTGATAAGTATGGCATGGAAGTAGAGGAACACATCATTTCCAGTGCATTAACTGGGCTTGGGGACAGTCCCTGGGGCTAACTGCAACTGGGTGCCATCTGAGGGCTGTTGTCAGCTCCTCTTCAGTCTCCATAGGGATAACTCTGGGTGCTGAAGAGAACCGAATTTTTGCCACCTGGGAGCTGCTTTTTGGGATATTGATCTTAAGCTGTTTATTAAGAAACAAAAGACTCAGAAAGAACTTTTGTCCTCCCCCTTTTCCTGCCCAAGATATTCAGACAGAGAAACCTGCTTTGAAAGGGGCCTCGTCTTAATCACCTTAAGAATCTTCACCCTCGCAGGAAGACTCCGAGCCTCTTAGCCAGATACCCCTGAGTGCCATTGTTTCTGAGTAGCCCAGCAAGAATTTGCCAGACCCGTAGGTGCCCCTCGCCCTCAACTACCTGTAAATCGCCCATTCTCACTCCTGAAATCTAATCCCCCCAACCCCCTTCCCCTTTCTCCTTTGTTCAAAAATGTCTTATACACCCAATGTTGCCTCACGGTCTTTTGTGGAGTTTTCAGGCCTCTGTGAATTGCCCATGTGCATGTATTAAAGCTTTGATTTTCTTATGTTAATCTGTCTCTGTTAATTTGATTATTAGCCCAGCCAGAAGACCTTAGAAAGTGGGGGGAAAAGTGTTAATATTTTCTTTTAGCCCCCATAGTACTTTGATCAATAGGGACTTCCAGAGAGCAGCCGCAATGCCAGAAGTCCACCAGGGTTAGACTGGATGGGGGGATCCTGCAGACAGGTCTTTCCTAACAGGCTGGCCCAGCTCCAGTGCCCAAAGGAGGGGAGAATTTAAGATTGTCCCACTTTGAATAAGGCAGCTGAATAGAGGTCAAGAACCATCGGCCATGTATTATCCCAGGGGCTGTAGGATGAGGTTTCACTGCAGTGTGGAGCTTGGCACAGTTCTGCTGCAGGGGTCACAAGTCAAGCAAGCACCCCTGCCAGTCATCCAATAGGAATGAGAAGGAGCTCAAATCTTTAAGACGGCCTTTTGAAGCAGAGGAAAGATCCAACACACAGCTTGCACTTCTCACAATTCTCTTCCTTCTCATGCCTCAAGTCTTTTGCATTCAAGGCTGCCCTAGAAACTCATACAATTCAATCCCCCAATTTTTCCCAGCATCACTCTTTCCTAGTTTTTCAGGCTAAGCCCTACACCCTTCTTCTCTCCTAGGTTTTTTTGTTTTTTAATTCTATTGTCATGATTCTACACCATGAATAACAGAATTGCTGAGGTCTCAGTGCCAGAAAACGTATGGTAGAGAAGGGTGAAGCACAGGTTTATAAATCTTGTCTGGTCAAGACAGAAAGAGAGATGAGTGGCTGGTAGATAGTAAGTGAAACATTTCGTTTGTTTAAGAGGAACATTCTCAAAACAGTTGATTTTAAACACAAGAACTCCTTTTGTTCACGTGGAACGAGAAAAAGAAATGATGTATTTAACCATTATTATGGTTCCCCTTCCTCTGATATGTTTATTTGTTCATTTCAAATTAAAATGATTATTTTTTTCCTTCTCTGGATCCTGATGATATTCTGCCCCAGCTCGAAGCTGAGCAGAAAGGACGCCCGTCCACTTAGAAGGAGAGTCCGCAGCACTGGGTTCCAGGTTTCAAAGACATGACTTTCATTCCATTGGTACCGCAGAACGTAGAGACACACGCAGCTGGCTTTTCCATTTGAGTCAGGAAGTCATTTTTTAAAAAAAGTCACAGAGAAGACAAATGAGAACAAATTCCTATCCATTTTAGCTTCTATACTGTAATGTATAATATTCAAAATTGTTTCTATTTGCATAGAAAGTTAACGTAAGTGTTACAGGGCCCCAGGAAGGCTTATGTCAGGAATTAGTTTTTTTCTGTAGCAGTGAAGGTTTCTTGGAAAAAATATGTACGCTTTCTTACCACTCTGCAAGAGCACACGTCAGGTGACCCCAAAACAGATGGGATAAAACCCACTTTCTGTTTGTATCTATTAATAGGTTCTTACTGGCTAAACCAACGGGTCACATACTATAGAGCTATGTTGAGGAATTATTTAACAGTCTTGATTACTAAATTTTAGAAAGCCTTTTGAGTACGAAAACAAGCCTATAAGAATTAACTGTGCATATCTCGGCCCAAGTCTGTGTGCAGTGACATTTCAGTGACAGCTTGAAACCGAGCTTGGCATGAGTGTTTCCACTATGGAAGTTGGCAGATGCTGTAAATCCCTAGGTGCCTCCCTGGAGAACCCGTTGTTAAGCATTTCCAGCACATTTCTGGGCACAGAGGTGCTATTTAAAATGTGGTCCGCAGACACGTGTTAATTCACAAACTATTTGATGAGCGCACTGCGAGATACCCCATGAAAATTAAAAGTAAACTTTTAGAAACCTTTTTAGCAATTGTACAGAGTAGTTTGACAGTTGAATCTAATGAAAATTGTGGCCTTGTTTTTTAATGCCTTTGTTTTTTAAATTTCCTTTCCTTAGTAATGCATTTTCATTGAATTTTACCAAAATATTGTTCTGCAACAGATCAGACACCAAACAAACAAACTAGTCCATCACTGGAGATAGTTTGAGAAGCACAGGGAACATGTTCAAATCCGGTGGAAAAGACCAAAAGAAATAAAAAAGAAACCTGGAAGGGCCTAAACTTGGAACCTAAAGTATTTACTGTACAAATGCAGGGTGGACTTGTGGTTTTAACATCAGGTAAGCTGCCTGCCGCTTGTAAAAAGGTGCGCAAGGATAGAAGTGTGATGTCTGAACAATGGAAGCATCGTTGTGCTGCATTTCACCGTGGGCCTTCTCTTTTAGGGTGAACTGCAGGGTGCTCTGAGGAACGAAAAACCATATCTTATGAGAAATGGTTTATGAAAAGGGGTCGCTCAGTTTGCAAGGGAAGGAAGCCAGAGGGCTTTTTAATTATTTTGAAGGCTATTGTGTAGAAGATGGCACGGACTTGTTTTCTGTAAGGACCCAGGAGAACAACAAACGTGAAAGCTTAGAGAGGCATAAAAACTAATTTCCCCATAGTCAGTTGCCCAAAGATGGCACAGGGGGACCTTGCTGGATAGTGAGTGCTCAGTCCCAGAAGTTGTTCAAACAGAGACAAGCTCATCTTTTGGTTGGGAAGTTATTGAAATTGCACCACCATCTCGAGGGTGCGTGAAGTAGGTGACGAGGTTTCCTTCAAACCGGAGCACTGTGGCTTTATGAATATGAATGGGAATCTAAAAAGTATTTCAGTAGAGACCCACTGAGAGCAATGTCACAGAGCTGAGAAGGAAGCCAAGAGACGGGGCCAGATTACATTACCAACAGGCTGGGTGGTAACAGCAGTGGCACATGTTCTGGCATCCTGGGCACACATTTTGGCACAGCTGAGGACAACATGGCTAACAGAGAAGTTCACTGCCGCTGCTTCCAATCAGTAGGCCCAGAAGTGCTGACCCTACAGAGAATTGTGGAGGTCGGGCCACCATGGTGATTCACTACACAGGGACGACTCCCCACCCAACGCCAATCAGTGATCTGGCTGGAGACCTTCACAGGATGGAAGCACAAATCCGGGTGAGAACAAAGATAATGAGGTGGAGAATTCGTCCACACGCTGGGTGTGCTGTTAGATCAACCTAACCATCAGAGAGTGAGTCCGTACTCTCACACACACTGGGCTAAGAATTAGCAGACATGGTCCAATGACTGAGGAAGATCTCCCTGCCCCCATTTGTTGCCCAGTGAGACTGATGCTCAGAGCGGTAAGTCATTCAGCTACCAAGTGGCACAGTTAGCATACCCAGGCTCCGCATCTCATCTGTACACCTTCCCCGAAACCACCTATATTCACGCCCTCATTAAACCTCCCATTTCAACACCTTGTCCAGTTAAGCCCAGAGCTTTCCGTGAGAAACTGCCAGGAGACTGCTCCTAGCACAGTTCTTTGTGCCCTGCAGGACCCTGTCAAAGGTTTGTAGAATGAATGAATTTGGAGTGGTCAACAAGGGGTGTACCAGCTGCAACTTTAAAAATACTGCAAAAAAGGAGAAACTCCACAAAATAAAATACACGTAGAAAAATCGCTCCCGTGTTTCAAAATATTTACAGCCTAACATTTACAGGCCACCCAACGTGTGGTGGTCAGTGGTCCCTGCCCTGCCCACGTCATGGTGAGAAGGCAGAGGGCTGTGGGTGGGGGCACGCGGGCTGCTGGGACCTGCAGAGCTTCCCCTGGCTTTCTCTCCCGGTTAGTTTTGGCTCAAGGGACGTAGCTACGAGAATGATTTCCACTAAAGTCATCCTCTGCGGAAACCACAAAGACTAGTTAACCTTTTTCTCCGTTGAAGTAGAAAAAAGCATGCTTGTGTGAGCGTGTAGCGGGAGGAGAGGGAATGTGGACAGAGAGGGAGGGGTGGGGTAATAACTCTTGTAGTCATAAGACTTGCCAGTTGGTAGTTACTAGTATGCCAGACACTTCCTAATGCCAGACAAACGCCCCAAGCCTCGGCATGTCTGGCTCAGAGATCTATTCAACTGATAGCAGCCGCTCTTGTGGGGAGAACAGACCTTTCACTGGAGCGGTGCTCTGAAGCTAATCAAACACAACATTGTTCTCAGAAGGAAGAATGGAAAGGTTTGTTTAAGTCACAATTTTTTTTTAAAGAGGCACTGAAGTTGTTCTAACAAGTTGCTACAAAACTTGGGCTTCCTGAGGTGAGTCTGTTGCTCACAGTGCCTGTACTGTACCTAAATCCAGAGAGGGAGGGATCAGAAAGTTAGTCATAAAAAAAGAAGAAGAAAAAAAAAAGCCCCAGGCACTTCATGCCTGGAAATGATGTAAGACGCAGCCACTCCTCTGTTAGAACTACAGTCAAACAATGCGCAGGCAATCCGCGGCAGCTGCTCTCCAAATGTCAGCGACAGCCCGTCAACAGAGCTTGAAAGCCACCAATCTGAAGGACTTTGTGCTGTACCTTTCTCGCCCACATTTTCCCCAAGCATTCTCAGGAACCTGGCAACAGGTAACGTGGCAACTTCTGCTTTATAAAATGGCAAGTGGCATAATTTCAGAGAACATTTTTTTTTTAAGTCAGCTGTAATTCCCGCACCACCCCCACACCCATCCCCCTCCCTCCCAACTAAAAGTCTGAGAAAACAAATTACTTTAGGGAGGACAACCCTGCTCTCCAGTGTCCCCTTGTGGTCAAACTTGGAATATCACCGATGTTACCTTGAATTTCGCTGCTCAGCTCCAAGGTAAGTAACGCTCGTGGAAAGGGGTGGACATCTTTGCTGAACTCATCTTCCAAAAAAGCATAAAGAGTGGAAATGAAGACTCAGGATGTCTTGCTTTTTAACTTACCGCCTTAACAAAAATTTTACTCTAGCTTCAGGGTAACATCTCTGCTTTGAGATTGCAGCTTTTTTGTTTTTAAGCAGCTGCCAGAGTAACATTTTTTGTTAAGACGGGAAGTTGAAAAGTGAGAACCGCTGTAGTCATTTGGTATGGCTGATGGCAGTGAGGATCCCTGCTGGGTGAGACTTGCATTTTCCATTTTTATCTGAATTTGTATGTTGAATGCAGAACACTTTCAGGCAGAAGCATTTGTAATTTACATTCCTGGCTTCCTCGTTTGCCTATTTGCAAGGATTACTTGGGATTTCCAGACCATAGGCCCAGCCTCCCAGAGAGCATGCCTCGCAGCCCCCCACCTTAGCTCCTTTATCTCTGTGTGGGGCACACACCCACAAAAATGCCAAGGGCAGTATTTTTAACCAGTCTTCTTCCTCTTGGGTGCTCTGCCCTCCGCTCTGTCTCTGATTTGGAGGCTTGACTACAGTTGTGAGCTGTTGGTAGTTCCGGCCAGTTGCGAGGCCATCCGTTCTTTCTCCATCTCTGGAAATGTTAACTGGAAACTAAGAAAGAGGCTCAGATCAAAGGAACTGTTCTCTTCAAAAAGTTCCATTAATTAACTAAATTAAAGGAAGTTAAATGATGTTTGGAGGAAAGTCATTTTAGAAGGCCCAAGTCCAGGCGCTGAGGTTTAAAACTTGTAATGTGGACTTTTAATGAAGCTTGGCAACAAGTTAAATAGTATTAGAAATGGAGGGTTACCACATGTAAAAACCAGTTGTTGCCTGAAATCAATCATATCAAAGGAACATCTTGAAAGTAGACATTTGGGTAAAAGTTGCCTAGACCACTTACTACTAAAGATTAAATACCCAGGGTTCTGAGTAAGAATCATTTGTGCAGTAGCTACGGTGAATCACAGCCTCTTAGAACTAGGCACACATGTTGAAGTCAGGATGTCGAGAACACCAGGCTCACTAGTTTGCAAGGCAGGGCTGTTGCTTCCAGTAGGGAATGTGATCAGGATTTCACGGCTCATTTTCCCGGCCTTTCCAACAGGTGCTATTGAGTCATCCACGTACACAAGTGGCTGCCCTGGCAGTTTCATCTGTTGGGATTAAATTTCTTTTTGTTCCATTAGTTTATGAAGTGATTTCAACCACTGAATCAGATATGTCACTTCCTCTAGGAGTTAGGGGTTTTTTTTTTTCTATGTTTGTAACATGGTGTATCTTTCAAAATTTGTTCCAGTGAGGTCTGCAGGCCTTCCTGGGTTGAATAGACTGTTTACAGGAGGGGAAGATTCAGGGCCCAAGGTCAGGGTTACCGAATTATATAAGGTTTCCTGTTTGGGCAGCTGGTGTACCAACTCCTCAGGTTAGGGCAGACCGAATTTTGTTGAAAGACAGCATGCCTAGGAGTGCTGGGGTAGGGATTGTGCCAGAGCAGGGAAGGCAATTTTTCTTTTAAGCTTCTCATCAACAAGTTTTCATTTCTTCTCAGATGTCACTTCTCAGCAATACTTTCCTGTATTCTCTCATATGATTTTTTTTTCCTGCCCAGACTGAGAGAAAGGAATGAGTTGAGGAAGTAAGAATCATAGGTCAGTCATTGTTGTCTGTGTTCTTCATGATGTGACCGCAGTACTTAGAACATGTGTGGCTCGGAGTAGTGCCGTGTGAGGTAAATACTTGTTATGTGAGGACATGAACAGGAACGAGAAGAGACTTCTTGGCAAAACGAAGAAGACACTAGCAAGGAGGTCACTAGGTCTCAAGTAAATGAATACTCACCAAAGCTATTCTCAGTGATCTTGGATGTTGCAATGTAATGTCCTTTTACCAATGCCCACTTCTGTTTTGGCATTGGCCAAATGCAGTTGTGACTGGCCAACTTCTGACATGGAGGTAGTATGTGAAAGACCAACGTCATGTCGAGGGAAAAGCTGGTCCTGTGGGCCATCCACCTAATTTCCTCCATCCTCTCTGCTTGGCTTTACCCATGGGCACTGAGCAGATGGCTGTATGAGGGTCCCTGATGCTAACTGCCCTATCCCGTGCAGCTGCCTTTCTTCTCCTCCATTCCTTTCGCTTCTTATTATTTGACTATTTTGTGCTCTGTCTACCGGCACAAGATGGGTATCTGAGAGCCAGGGAACCTTCTTTGCCTCCTGTTCCCATTTCAGGAGAATTCGTACTACCTGCACAATGAGAGCTGGAGCCTGAATACAAGGAAAAGTCTGGAATGGAATTGCTCAACTGAATAGGACTCTCCCGCCCTGTACTGTGTGTCTGGTAAAGAAAATAGAACTGAAGTGCCCCAAGGCTGTGTGCAGTAACTGGTTGGTTCTTGATGGGATCGAGAGGTATTGGGCATATATTGCCAACCTGTCTCCCTCAAGAAGGTGAGAGATGTGTAGAGTGAGTGACCTGTGTACAAACCAGGTAGGTCATGTCTAATGAGAGTCCAGTCAGGCTAAGTCCAAACTAAAACTTCAGGCTGGATTTATCTGCACCCTCTGCCCACTGGAAGCTGTCTGGGCTTTGGAAAGGAGGCAGACCTATCAAAGCAGCCTGGTGCTGCTGGCTGTGGACAGAGGGCCTGAGGAAGGGCTTGACCTGGAGCAGACGTTTTTGCACAAGGCAAACTCAAATCCCCAAACCTGGGAAAACAGGATGTATGGGGAAGTGAAGAAGAAAGAAAATGCATCCACCATTCCTTCCTGTTGGTTTCAGCATGATGAGGAATAATTACCTGAGTCTGGAGAACAGGGCGTGTGGGAGGCCACAGGAGGCCCTGGTCTGTGTAGTTAGGCAGTTAATTATTCATCCTCCTTCCTCCCTGAAACCCGCCTTTTCAAAGTCAAAACAGGAAAAACTATCTGGGTTAACCTGTGGAATACTGGTTTTTGTCCGCCTGCTTGGCCCAGAAAAAACACCAGTCCCTTCCTAACTCTCAAACAACAGGATCAGCACTTTAAAATGACACCTCATTACCCGAATGTGTCACTGACTGATGAGGACCCAAATCCAGAGAAGAGCCAGTCCAGGTGTCCCACAGAGCTGTCTGTCACACAGCAAGCCTGAGTTCAGTCCTTGCACTTAGCCTTTACGGTTGGAGCGTAAAGGGCCACTTAAAGGCTCCACTTAACATTCAACTGCACAGCTGGGTTTTTATCATTTGCCAAAATTAAATAAAAAACTCCAGGAAACTGGTGTGGCCAGCACTAAAATCTGTATCAATTCACTCTGTCTACCTCCCACCATCATCTTCATTCACTGACTTTAATAAACCAGGTGTTGTATCTACAAGCTCAATTCTCCAAGTGACAAGGAGTCTGGAGAGTGTGGGTTGTCTGTGTTCTCCAGGGTGGAGTCTGGTTGGAACCTGGGCTCTCACCTAAGCTTCTTTACTGGTATTTGAAAGAGCTGCCTTATATATACTTTTGTCGTTAAGATCACCTTCTGAACCCTTGTGAGAACAATGACTGCATCCCAAAGCCCTTATCAAATATCTGTTGGTCAAACGTGCTTGGAATTCAGAGCTATTTTGTCTGTAGAAAGCTAGTATGCCTGACACGCCCAGGGGGTTTGGGGGAGCACCCCTTGATCATGTGCTATAAGGTGTCTGTCTGCAGGAAGCAGAACAGTCACACTGCAAGTAGTTCCAAGTCAGGTTTTGGGCAATGGCCTTCAGAACTGCAGACGAAGGAATAACGTCCACCCAGTGCGTTGGATGCCTTGGAGCAGTCAGTTCTCCCTTCCAGGGCTTCCTTCAGTGGCAACTCGGGTCCTGGTTGGAGCTCTGTCCCAACCAAGCCCACATGGAGGGTGGCAGGTGGTGCTGGATTTGGCATTGTGTGTGGGCAAGGTTTCTATATCTTTAAGGAAAAGTGGAATCCAAGATCAGATCTGATAATCCTGCTGACATTGTCTCTCTTTCTTTGACCACGTTGGAGTTTGGGGTGTTTATTGGCTTATCACTATGAGAAACATCCATTATGGTTTTTGTTATAAGGATAATCAGGGTACAAGTAGGGTTTTTTAACTGGCTTCCTACCACAACATGGTCCAATCTCTATACCAATTACAGAATGGGGTAGTCTGACATGTTCTTATAAACACTTCATATTTGCAAGGGTGTGTGTGTGTTTTAACTCATCCTTTCCATCATTCTCTTCCTCATTCTTATCCCGGATCCTCAAACGATAGTCTGAGTTCACAGAACAATCCGTAAAACCAACATTCTTTCCTTGGCCCATCATAATTTGTAGTGATGGGAGTGGCCCCATGCTAGGTCCAGGCGCAGCGCTAATTTGATGTAACTCAGGACACTCACCTACAAGTTTATCTGCAATGGCGCTCTTCATTCATTAACGTGTTACCTAGTATGGACAGTTAGAAAAAATACACATTTTTATACCACATTTCCAACCCAAGATCTAATAGAGATAATCCATGTAAGTAACATAGATTGAATTAAAGAATAAACTGATGAGTTGACTAAGACATGTTAGTGAACTGCAGATATAAATAGATTGAGCACTAGAAATTTTTATTATTGAAAACAATCACTGCACCATCTTCCAGGTGTGGATGACATTCTACTTTCAAAAGGAACCGTAAAAAGTAAAGGCAATACGATGTATTTTGGATTTTTACTGTCAGAGGTGAAAGGTTTTTACATATCAACTCTTTGAAAAAAAGATTTTGACATATCTTGGTAGATACCCATCTACCAAATCAGAATGTGTTAAAATATTCTGTGTTGTTTGTTTGGGGCCGAGGTTGGAATTTCATGCTCATGTTTTGGGATTGGGTGATGGTTGCTACTTACACTGTTCATAGTTATGATTGTGATAGGATTGCTTAAGTGCTAAAATGCAGGAATGCGGAAAAACTAGAGGAATCAAAATCAACTAGCGATGAAGGGTGGGGAAATGGATTACAAGGAAAGGAAGCATTTCGATGGCCACTGCTCAAAGGTTCAGCCTGTTTACAGTTGCTGATAACCTTGTCAGGTCTCCAGATACAGGCAAGTCTTGTCACCCTCCAGCACCTGGCTGAGAGGTAATAAAAACAGTTGCCTTATCTTATAATGGTGGAATTAATCCAACCTCAGCCCATGGTAATTAGAGTTAACTGAAATTGCCTGTCATTTACAGAAAAAGGGGGAGGGAGAAAGGAACAGGCTTAAAGCAGGAAATTGCCTTCCTCCCTCTCTCTGGATTTTACAAAGAAAGTGAGCAAAACAGCCAGAAGATTTTCTGGGAGTGAGAAAAACAGTCTGGCTAGGCTGCCCTCTCCCGGGGGGCCCAGGATTGCTGACAGCTCAGTTCCACGTGACGGTCTAGGAAAGAAGCTCACGCTGATGAAAATCCAAGAAAGCTTCTTAGGAGCTTTCCTTTCTAAATGTAAATGACTGAGTCAGTGCTTTGCTAAGCAGGGAAGGAAGTCACAATCAACCGAGTGACTCATTCTGTGCTGTCGGTTCAGGCAGTTGGATAAAAAGTTTTAGCAAAAGCAGCAACAAATCTACTTTAAATACTAGCACAGTGAGGAAATTCCTCTCTTTCAGGCTGAATGCCATCTACACAAAAGAGCTCCTGTTGACATCTCATTTACAATCTCCCCCAGGACACAGACAAGACCATTTCAATAAACCCAGCTCAGAAACACCTATTGTTCAAAATCTTCAACTAGCAACAGGCTACCACCACTCCCTATTGTTTTGTAAAATAAAAGATTTAGAAAGAGAAGGATTGGGGCTGTGGAAGCTATGAAAAGAGGAAGGAAAAAAACTCCCCTTGACCCAGTGCTGTCAGAGGGCGTGCATGAAAAATAAAGTTAATGGATTTCCATTTCTATAAGAAATGCATAAGAAATGTCTGTTACTTTCCTGAACTGGTGTTCGGGATTCTAAGTCTGATGCCAACACCGTGTGTTAAGAAGCTAACTCCTGCCAACAATGCTAGCTAAACGAAAAGCCAAAAACTATCCATACACTATTCTCAAGTCACAAAAGTCCTGATAGCTGCTGGAGCAAAGCCCCAGGAGAGTCTTTGATCTGGGCTGTTTCTCCAGCATTTATAGTTTGTCCTTTCCAACGAGAATTTTCAGGCTCAGCCTCTGGAGCCCACACGTCTCCATTAATGATTTGGTCCTTCCCATCTCTGCCATTTTGTTCCCTCCTTTAGGCAAGCTTGAACTCTTTATGGAGTTACATAATGTCTTTAGTACCAAGGGGGGAAAAATGGACATCTCCCAAATGCTCAGTATCTTTAACTTCCTAGTAGATCTTCCAGTTAACGTTCCTCATGTCAGCAGATGACCTTTTTGTCTATCCAGAGTTCAAGCCAAAACTCTGGGTACTATCTCTCATTCCTTTGGGTCCTTCTGTCTCTTAAATCCCTTAGGAATCATTCCACATCCTTCTATCTACCTTTCTGCTTCCCTAGATCCTATTACCTCCTCTCTGGGGGATCATAGCAACTTCCTAACGCAAGGTTTCTCAAACTGCTAGTTGTGACTTATTAATGGGCCATGAAATCAATTGAAATGGGTTATGCTGCTTCACCTTTCAAAGTGAAATAGATTAGAAAGTGTCATTAGAAAATGCATTCAACAATGGAAAAGTAAGTATTGTTTCATAAAACTTGTTTCAGTTTGTGTGTGTGTGTCTAGATGTGTATCCATTCTGCATTTTGCTTGTCAAAATATATTGAGAAATACTTTTCTAATTGGTCTCCCTGGGTCTGTGTTGCCCCTGCTTCCTGTTGTGGTGCACACATCCGCGAGAGTGGGAGACGGGAAACAGACCCTGTCACTCTGCAGCTGACAGGTCTACCCTCAGGGTAAAGTCTCAGATTTAGGGCTTTGGAGATTCTGAATAACTTGCTTCCAGCTCACCGTTCAGGTCTCAGAACTCTCCTGACCACTTTTACTTTTAGTTGTTAAAACATCAAGTTCCCTGGCCTTTGCGAATGGAGTAAGTTATTTCCTCCTCTTTCTCCTTCAGGTATCAGCTTAGGTATCGCCTCTTCTAGGCACACTTCTGGAATGTCCTTCTAAATGCTTCTACTAGGTCTCATTAGAGTTATTATGTTACAATTATCTTCTCAATTCCCTACTAGACTTTAAGCTCCAAGTGAGCGTTCAGTAAATATTTGTTGCGTAATTATTGTGCATTGCACGTTTTACAGTCTACACTGTTCCCATTTCCTTTCTACATATAAATTTGAATAATTATTATAAAGTACCTTATCTCTATTTTTCAAACCTTTTGTTTTTATTCTTTTACACTTCAGTATCTCCTGTTCAATTGGTTTTTCAGAAACAACCTAATTAAATTTAAAATTCACTGAACTCTTAGAAATTGAGATAATAAAATTTGGAGAAAGATGTTGAACTTGTCGGGTCGCTCACTCTCTCTGAGTCTCAGAGCCTTCGCGTGTAAAAGGAGGGACAAAACTCGGTGATTTCTAAACTCTCTTCCGGTCTGCCACTGTGATCTTAAACTTCCTCCTTTTAAGGACCAGAAAGGCTAAGTGATTTATTCCCAAGGTTAAACAGCTTTTTAGGGGCAGGATATTGTTAGCTTTTCTATAGATTTTTAACAACAAGCTGCAAACAAAAAAAACATAACTTTACCCAGAAACTTGACAGTGCCACTAAGTTTGTGAGAAACAGAATCATAAAATTAAAGAAAAGGGGACTAAAAAACCCCCAATAACCATAATGGAGTTCTGCCTAGGCAGGTCCTAACATTTTTTTAAAACAGTCTTACTATTGTTTGTTATTAAATGGTAAGATGTTCAGAATTCCATTTTAAAACTGGAAGTGAAAAATTAAAGAATTTTGCCCGTCCTGACCTCTTGTAGTGGGGAGGCACAATGGACAGCTTCCTGAAGGTGCCAGCAAACACATCCAAATACCTTTCTTAGGGCTGAGGACCTGGGGCCTTGACCTGTAACCACTCTCAAGGCTAACACTGTATCTTACCAAGAGGAGTCTTGACCTCAGTTCCTGTAACCACTCTCCCATGCCCCACACCTGCCAGAAGCTTCTGAAGAAGTCCCTGTTTTTGCCTGCTTTCATTACTTACTCACATTATAGAGTCTGGGTTTGCATAACCTGCTCTGTAAAGTAGAAAGTTGACAGAAAGACACCCTTTTGGGAGAAAACCCCTAAAACAGTCGTATTACTTTTAGTTTTCCTAATGTAATAATGTTGTACGCTATAACTTAAGTCAGTGTGTGTATTTGCTGTATTTGTTGCTTTCTTCCTTTTAAAAAGACCAGCAGTTGTTTGCTTTTGTTTGGCACAAAATTTGACAAGAAATTATGGTAAGAAGAAATTGACTTTGAAGTGCATTCTTACAAAGAATAAAAAAGAAATTCACTATTGTAACTCCATATAACACAACTATGAGCAGGAGGACCCAACTCTGACACCAAACAGAGTCCAGTGATGGGCTTAGAGATGATTTTTTTTTTATTTTTTGGGCTTCTCTCATGTGCCTGATTAGAAAAATGGACACACATTACCACTGTAATCATCAAAAAAGTACAAATATTAGAATAAAAATTAGATATACTATTATGTCTTCATTGCTGGCACTTGACTAAAGTAATCTTATTTTTATCATATATGTTGCTGTGTATTTTTCTGTATTTAATCACTTATTCCTGAAGGAACTTTTATGTGATCTCCACATTAAAAAAAAAGAATAATGAAAAATGCTTAACCGTTGATAGTTCACACTCTTTAAACACTTAAGGAATGCCGATCCACAAGACACGGCCAAACACTAGCACGTAACTCCTTTACCACCTGGATGCGGCATATTTTGTTTGCCTGACATTTTCATGCCTAGTGACTTATTGCTTCCAGAATGCCATCTTTCCATGCCTTTCTGCCTGTGGCACATGTTTGCTTTCTGATAACCGCCCTTCTTGCCAACAGGAGGACCCCAATGCTGTTGACTTTGCTGTGCAGCCAAGACTTCCATGGGGCGGTGAGCACCTCCCTAGATTTGGAGGCTGAATGTTCATTGGTCTGTAGGGCGAAGGAGAAGGGAAGTCGGGTGGGAATGCTTTGGGGAAGGTTTACTTCCCTATTTACGTGACACGAGTCAGGAACATCCCTTTCTTCCTCTGGACGTTGTCGTCAGCAAGAGATACTCTGAGCGGTGTGGCTGCCATCTGGGGGACCACAAGGAGCATTCTGCCTGAGAAGACAAGTCCGCGGTGTTGGTCACAGGTGAAAAGATGGCAAGAAGCTGGGTTTGATACACTCACTGGCTGCCCTTCCTTTAGACTTGGTATTTTTTGAAAAAATAAATGCCTTTACCAGCTAAGTCATTATGATTTTATTTTTTATTTTATTTTATTTTTATTTTTTTAATATATTTATTGATTATGCTATTACAGTTGTCCCATTCCCCCCCCACTCCACTCCATCCTGCCCACCCCCCTCCCTCCCACATTCCCCCCCATAGTTCATGTCCATGGGTCATACTTATAAGTTCTTTGGCTTCTACATTTCCTACACTATTTTTACCCTCCCCCTGTCTATTTTCCACCTATCATCTATGCTAATTATTCTCTGTACCTTTCCCCCTCTCTCCCCCTCCCACTCCTTTAATGACAACCCTCATGTTCTAGTTGTTTGCCTAGTTTGCTCTCGTTTTTGTTTTAGGTGTGGTTGTTAATAACTGTGAGTTTGCTGTCATTTTTACTGTTCCAATTTTTGATCTTCTTTTTCTTAGGTAACTCCCTTTAACATTTCATATAATAAGGGCTTGGTGATGATGAGCTTCTTTAACTTGACCTTATCTGAGAAGCACTTTATCTTCCCTTCCATTCTAAGTGATAGCTTTGCTGGATACAGTAATCTTGGATGTAGGTCCTTGCGTTTAATCTTGGGTAATGTAATTATGATGTGCCTTGGTGTGTTCCTCCTTGGGTCCAGCTTCTTTGGGACTCTCTGAGCTTCCTGGACTTCCCGGAAGTCTATTTCCTTTGCCAGATTAGGGAAGTTCTCCTTCATTATTTGTTCAAATAAGTTTTCAATTTTTTGTTCTTCCTCTTCTCCTTCTGGCACCCCTATAATTCGGATGTGGGAACGTTTCAAGGCGTCTGGGAGGTTCCTAAGCCTCTCCTCATTTTTCCAAGTTCTTGTTTCTTCATTCTTTTCTGTTTGGATGTTTGTTTCTTTCTTCTGGTCCACACCATTGATTTGAGTCCCAGTTTCCTTCTCATCACTATTGGTTCCCTGTACATTTTCCTTTGTTTCTCTTAGCATAGGCTTCATTTTTTCATCTGGTTTTCGAATAGATTCAACCAAGTCTGTGAGCATATTGATAACCAGTGCTTTGAACTGTGCATCCGATAGGTTGGCTATCTCTTCGTCGCTTAGTTGTATTTTTTCTGGAGCTTTGAAGTGTTCTGTCATTTGGGCCATTTTTTTTTTTTTGTCTTGGCGCGTCTGTTACTTTAAGGGGCGGAGCCTTAGGTGTTCACCAGGGCGGGGTAACGCTGGTTGCTGCGCTGTGACGCTGTACGAGGGGGAGGGGCCGAGTGGGAGCAATGGCGCCCGCCTCACTCTCCTCCGGATTTCAATCTTTCACTCCGTTACCCACAATCAAACTGGGCCACTCTGGTGCTGGTTCCCGAGTAAGTGGGCCTGTACACACTCTAGGCCCCTGTGGGTCTCTCCAACAACCTCTTCTGTGAGGCTGGGAGTCTCTCCTGCTGCCGCCCCAGGGGTGCTTTCAATCAGAGGTTTGAGGCTTTATTTCCCTGAGCTGGAGCCCTGGGTTGCACGGTTTGCTTCGTTGCCCGCCGTTCGTCCGGTTTATCTGTGGGCGAATTTGGTGCCGCAGGGTGCTACCCGCTGCTCTGCCTGCCCCACTCTCCGCCACTCTGAGTCCGGCCCTCTTGGTTTATCTGCGCAGATGTGGGGCCGCAGGGTCTGCTAGTGCTCGGACTGCCTGCGCCATTTGTCCCACACTCCGCCAGTCTCAGTCCCGCCACAGCCACGCGAGTCCTCTCCACCCCGGTGCCCGTCTCCGCCCCTCCTACCAGTCTGGATGAATGGTTATTTTCTATTTTCTTGGTGTTGGTCCCCCTTGCTGTTCGATTCTCTGTCAGTTCTGGTTGTGCGAGGAGGCGCAGTGTGTCTACCTACGCCGCCATCTTGGTTCTCCATGATTTTATTTTTAAAATTTTGTTTATTTGCTTATTTATTTGTTTGGCTAGGCACTTAAGTGATGTCTTGATATATGCCAAGTGTCCTTTGTTGTTTGGAAAACTCCTATTCGTTCATCAAGATTCTCTTAATTGGGGTTCCTTTAGCACCTCCTACATATCTTTGTTACAGAATTCATCCCAATTTGCTTGCTCTGGTCCTAGTCTAGTGCTCTTGGACAAAAGCAGAGAAAACCAGTGATCGGGGAGATTTTTGTTCACTACTGTATGTACTTGTTGGATTAAATGAATCCCTATGGCAAATTCTATCACACAAGACAGTGATTTTCAACTGGCGTGCTGCAAGAATTTTTAAAGCATGCAATATCTGACTATTTCGTCAGGGCACTGACCTCTTTTCCCTTACATTGTCAAACTGAAAAAAAAAAAATGACAACAGCAAACACAACAATGGCAGTCTGGTGTGAGTGAATCAAAATGATACCTATTTTTTTGGTCAGAGCTGCAAAAAAGATGTGCTGCAGAATTTTAGTAATTCGTTTATCTGTGCCACGAGGTGAAAAGGGTTGAAAATTGCTGACCTAAGGGAACGAAAGAGATCTGGGAAATTTGGGATTTGAATAAGTAGGGAAGAGCGGTGTGGCCGCAAATCTCCGATTGTCGATTGTCGGTTGCCGATGGCCAGACAGACTGGAGAAATTTTGCCTGCCTCGCAGCTGCGCTCAAGGCTGCCTCTGCACAGTGAAGGGGCAGCAGGTGCGAAAGCCCCTGGTGAACTGCTGGGCAGGTGTTGCAGTAGGAGCAGCAACAGCAGCGGTACAGACAGTTACTTTTTTGGGAGCCAGCCAGGTAATTTTTCTAAACCGTAATTCTTCCTTGGAGCAGCAATTGACTCGGCCTTTGGCTGGTATTGGGTTGGGACTCTGGGAATACCACAAAATACTTTATAAAATTTGCATGATGTTGCAAATTTAGGCTCATTGGGAGGGGAAAATGCTGTACAAATTAATAGGACCAAAGGGAGTGGTTTCTAATCAAATTGCATATTCTCCCTCATAATATTTGATATAAAAATAAAACAGCAACAAATAACTTCATTAAAAGGGAACAATTCTTCCAACATAGTTTAGGATGAAACTAAGTAGATTATAAAAGTGTTTGAAGTCAAACAACTTGAAGGGGAGACATAACATAATTTTTTAAGTGATGCATAAATAGAACTGATAATTTAATTTCAATGGTTTGGAGAAAATGGGTAGAAAAGTTGGCAATGAAAGGTCTAATGTTACCCCAGTATGTTAGAGATCTCTATTTTCTTGAACAGAAGCTTGCTTCTGAAGAGAAAGAATTCAGATACGCTTAATCAATATGCTCCAGTATGCCCCTTCTTGAATTTGGAGAAGGAGGATAAGCCAGGTCACAGGCAAACAATCTCTTGGATGTGCTGGAGGATTGGCCTTGGAAATTCTACAGGAGGAGAGAAAAAAGGCTTGGGGAGATCTTGGCAGGCGGGAGGAGGTTGGAGAAGAGATAGCAAGTCCGAGCAATGGAAAAAGGGAGGCAAATGGTACGGGGAGGCCAAGAAAACATTTTCAATGCTTTGTCTGAGGCAGAGGCCGCCCTGAGCACAGCTGCGAAGTAGGTAAACTTTCTCCAGTCTGTCTTGCCAGGGGCAGTCGGAGATACGTTGCACGCAGCTCTTTCCTACTTGCTCAGCCCCAAATTTCCTAGATCCTGTTCGTTCCCTTAGGTACTTGCTCTTTGAAAGGTAAAAATATAGCTAGTCCGGTAAAAGGATGCACTGAGGAACGTGGGGTGAGGATTGCATTTTTAAAAGAATTCTTGCAAACATTCCTTTCCTCCACAGTACTAAATATGTATTTAAGTCTGAAAAGGGAAGAATTGAATTTTATACTTTATCTGTTACAGCCCTAGATTTGTGCTAAGTACTTTTTACTTATGATCCATTTCACAGATATGGAGCTGGAAGTCAAGTGCAGAAAGGCTGTTACCCTGCCTGTGGCAGGTGGCGATTATTAAAGGTGACTGAAACAACGTCTTCCATCTGACATGTTCTTGTGGAACAGGGGTCAGCAAACTTTTCTATAAAGAGCCATACACATTTCAGGCTTTGTGAACCATGCCATCTGAGCCCCAAACACTTAGCTCTGCCACTGTGGCAAAGCCAGAGACGGTATGTAAGTGAACAGGCTGGCTGTCTTGAAGAGATGAGCCAGATTTCATGGGAGGGCACAGTTTGCTAAGCCTGCTCTAGAACGTCACCACTTCCTGTCGAGGTGGAGTCTAATTGCCCTCTCCTTGAACCCATTGTGATTTGCCTGTGACCAAGAGAATGTGAAGGAAGTGACACTGCATGACTTCTGAGGCTAGATCAGAAAAGGCGATGACATCTCCACTCCCTGGGACAACGGCCTGCTTGGAGCCACCACTAGAAGCAGTCCAATTGTCCTGAGGCCCCCAGGGTGCAAGGGAGCCCATGTAGGCCATGAGAAGCCCCGAGGCTGTAAGAAGAGGAGAGATGCTCATTCAACCCCTCAGTCATTCTAGCTCTTACCCTGACTGCAAGCTCTGGAGAGACACTGAGCCAGAAATAGCCAGCTGTGTCTCCTCCAAACTCCTGTCCCATAGAAACTGAGGGAGAAGGTGATTGCCGATTTAAGGCATGTATCGAACATTGCTCCCAAACTAGTGAGTGGCAGATAGGGGATCCCAGCTGAGGTTGGCCTGACCTCAGCCATGTATTCTTTCTGTTACATGATTGCTTCCGGCAGCTGTCTTCCAAAAAATTGTGTTAAAATATATGTTCATAACATTTACCACGTTAATTATTTTAAATGTATAGTTCAATAAGTGCACTTATGTTGTGCAAATAATCCCCAGAATTCTTTTCTTCTTGAAAAACTGAAACTCTCTGCCCATTTAGCAACTGTCCCTCCCCACCCCCAGACCCAGGCAACCACCATTCTACTTTCTGCTCTATGAATTTGACCACTCTAGGTCCCTTGTGCACGTGGAATCGTGCATTATTTGTCTTTCCGGTGACTGGCTTGTTGCACTTAGTGTGAGTGTACGTGCGTGCATTTGTGTGTTTATATACTCGTATTTTAAGCCTGTGTTGGTTAGTGAGTCTACCAGTGAGTAGCAAAGGGTTGTCAAGGAAAAATGTCAGAGCTTCAGGTCCTGTAAGTCACAGACGCAACATTTCCCAGTAAGGATCTAGCAACAGCACTCGCTCTAACAATGACAATTCAGTGTCTGCCTCTAACGGGCTTTGAAGAAAGAGGAACCCATGAATCAAGCATAAGATAAGGCTGTTTGATTTGTTTCAACTTGTGGGCTGTTTGACTTTCCTCTCAGGGCCATGCCTTGAGAATGAAGTCATTTTCTCTCACACAGCCCTTTCAAAGAGCATCAAACACAAGTACTCACTGTCTGCCCCTTTATTTCCTCTGTGTCCAGGGTGGGCACTGACTTGGTGGAATTACTGTGACTAGCTGTGAATTATGTATTGAGTCAAAAACCTGCAGGGAATCAGCTAAAATGCTACTACTTGCTTACACAAACTACGACTGAGCCTTTGGGGGCTTCCTTGACCTTCTCTGCTTTCCCCTGTGCCTAACCTAAGACCAACAGGCGGGTCTGGGCCGAGGTGCACACTTCCAAAGTCAAGGTCTTAGCTTCCTCTCTCCCCACTCACCCTAATTGCCTAGTCCACTTGTTACACCACAAACGAATGGAAGTGGTCTCTTTTAGTCTCCCAGAGGTTAGCTCACAATTATGGGGTGACTTGTATCTCCCTCAAAATTCCTGTGTTGAAGTCCTAACTCTCAGTACTTCAGACTAATTGTATTTAGGTCTTCAGAGTGGTTATTGGGCTAAAGTGAGGTCCTTAGGTCCAAATCCAGTATGGCTGGGTCCTTATAAGAAGAGAGAGGCATGAAAGGCATGTGCTGAAAGAGGAGGCCATGTGAGGATACGCAGAAGATGGCCATCTGCAAGCCCCATAGACAGGCCTTGGCAGAAACAATCTTCCCACACCTCGATCTTGGACTTCCAGCCTCCGGAACTATAAGAAAATGCATTTCTTTTGTTTAAGTCCCCAGTCTGTGGTACTTTTTGTTATAGCAACCCTAGAAAATGAACACGCTCGTCAACAGAAAGTTCACAGCCTTGAGGCGGGGATTTCAGTCCAGAAAGTTCTGAAGGTAATAATCATCAACACAAAAGTCAAGAAAGCCTTTCAATACAGTTTCTGAATCCTTCACAAGTGGCCTGCTGGCAGCTTAAGAAGGTGGTCCTGGTGGCAGAGCCTGGGATGAGGGCTAACCTTCCCCAAGCCCTCTGGGGCTGCTGGCTCAGAAGGGGAGGGACCATGGCTGTAGATTCTAGAAGTCTAGCAAGTATGGGGAGACTTAGGTGTTTTAGGCATAGTCTGAGAGGCTCATCTGCATGAGACTTAACTCCTTCCCTCTTCGGGCATGGCAGGCCTTGCTTCTCCCTCACCTCTTCCCCTCTCTAGGGCTTTTCCCACCTACCCCTCCTGCAAGAATGCTTTATTACCAGGAAAGTCAGAAAAAGGGATTGTATCATCCAAATCCCGAAACAGTTTTGGTTTTTCTTTTGTGGGAAGGGTGATAAGGGACAGAAGGGACACCTGCTGTTTAAGCAGGTGATAGGATATGGGTGGGATGGTGGACAGAATAATGGCCCCTAAATTTCAAATCTTTGGAATGTGAATATGTTACCTAACATGGCAGAGGGGACTTCCCTGCTGTGATTAAGTTAAGGATCTTAAAATGGAAAGATTATCCTGGATTATCAGGTGGCCCAATGTAATCACAGGGGCCCTTGCGGGAGGCAGGCAGGAGAGTCAGAGTCTGAGGGAGATGTGATGGTGGAAGCGGAGGTGACGGAGAGAGGTTTGAAGATACTACACTGCGCTGGCTTTGAACGTGGAGGAAGGAGCTACAGGGCAAGGACTGCAGGCGGGTTGTGGAGCTGGACGGGCTCCTCCAAGGAGCTGGAACGGATTCTCCCCTAGAGTTTCCACGATGGTACAGCTCTGCCGACCCATCGTGGGCTTCTGATCTCTAAAATGTAAGTTGATTGCTGTTCTTTTAAGTCACTAAGTTTGAGGTAATTTGTTACAGCAGCACTAGGAAACCCAAACAGGTTGGGAAAATGAAAGTCCTGGAAAACAGCTGCTATCACATTTAAATAGGCTGATGCCCAGAAATAAAATAACAAAGCTAAAGCTTCTATCCCTTAAAATAGTGGACCTCAAAGGTGGCCTCTCAAGCAGCAGTGTCAGCAGCACCCGGATGTGGTCAAATTCTCAGCCCCCACCCCAGACCACTGATTCGGAAACTGGGGGTGGGACCCACTGGGGGTGGGGCCTGGCAGTCTGGGTTTTAACAAACCCTTTAGGTGATTTTGTTGCCTACCAAGGCTCACCTTAAAAATAAGTGACCTGGGCCAAATTCTTCATGACCGAAGGGTACCTGTGGTCCTCCAGTGTCTGTGTTCCTATTGAGTCAGTAGTTCAACTAGTTATTTCACAATTTATGCTTGACTAGGAATCTGAGTGACAGGCTCTGCAGGGGGAATGTGGGAGGAGGGGGAGCCCAGAGTTCAGTCTCCATGTGTTCACAAGTCCCCACCCCCTCACATAGCCTGTGCCTGTGGTCCAGGGACCAAGAATCTGGCTCAATGGTCATTCCAGAGCCCTGCACTGTCACATGCATTTGTCCCCACCTTTTCCTCTTTAATGTCCTTACCTGCTGGAGGCGACCCTATACTGGCTAGTTGGAAAGATACATTTGAAAACAAGAGAGTGCTTATCCCTTCCAGAATTTCTGGAATCACATAAACATTGATTTCAGCCCTGATCTGCCTCCTATTAGGTGGGTGACCTTGGGTGTGTAATCTCTGAGTCTCGGTGCCCTTTCCGTAGGCGGGGCAGGCTGAGTCCTGCGATAGAGTTGTTGAGAAGTTAAGTGAAGTAACGTATGTCAAGGTCCTAGTGCAGGACCTACAAAAAAGTAAAGGCCTAATGATCTTGTTACTAATTGTCATTCATTGTAGTTAATATTATTAATCGAAGTTAACAGCGATTGTTTACACTAGCCCTGATACTCATCGTCTCCTGTTTCCAGGCTTCACATATATAAGGGATCCAATTCACAAGTTCAGTCCATTTGAAGTCCTGTTAATCATCTCCTGTGGAAGTTCTTTAAGGCTCTGCCAAAAGGGAAAGCCCCCTATAAACTGAGGGCATTTCTCATAGCTTCCCAGCTGATGGAACTTTTCGCAGGAGCCTGGGCCCCCCGTCCCAGGATGTGGCCAGGCCTGAGGTTCCCCTTTCCCCCTCACTGCCTGCATTCCTCTGACCCGTCTGGTCAGTTCTAGTATTTTTCCTCCCTCCTCCTCTGCCGCTCCCATATCACTCAGACAGCTGCCGCTACATCCTGCTGCTTCAGAAGCGGAAGTGAGGCGCATTTACGGCCTTTCCGGGTGACAGCATTTGCAATGAGATTAGTGAAATGCCAGTGCTTATGGGAAACCAGACTTTCCCTCTGTCACCTCAGCTCCACCTTTCTCGTGGCACATAAAACGAGCCTGACCAGCGTTAGTCTGTGCGATGTGGTGGTGCCCTCCTCTTTGGGAGCCAGTGGGCTCCGGTGACCTTGGTGTGAACGGTCCCTGTGTGAGAGTGGGTCTGAGACACTGCCACCGAGTGAGCCTGCATGCCACTGGTCACTGTGTCCTTGGCTGTACCACCGAGCGTGTGCAGGGCTCCATGGCAGATGAAGTATCATTCCAGTTTGCCCCTGGACGCTGCAGGGTTTTTCCTCAGCTACCACATCACACTGCGTGAGGAGAGCATTCCAGGAAAGCAGAAGGGCTGCTCTAGGCTCTGGGGTTTCAAAGGAAACTAACTGCTTGGCAAGGCAGCCAGCTCTTCTCCACCGTGTCATTTTCTCTGAGCTGGACCCCCCTTTGTGGTGCTCCCTGACCACTGAATCCCACAAACTTTAAGGTTTATCTTTCTTAGAAGGGAGAGCCTATTTATTTTTCCTCCACAGAAACTTTAAGATTCAAGATGTCACCAAAGGTCATGATAAAGACTATTTACAAGAATAGGGGAAACTAACAGATAAAGAATACCCATCCCCTTTTAATTCAAATTTACCCTGTTTAACTAACAAGAGGCATTGGTTGTATTACATCTGATTTAGGCCATATGCACTCAAGGGCACTGGTGATGGACTCCATGTCTGTGCCCCCACAAAATCCATATGTTGGAGCCCCAACTCCCAATGTGGTGGTATTCGGAGATAGGGACTTTGGGAGGTAAGATCAGATGAGGTGATAAGGTGAGGTGCCCATGATGAAATCAGTGCTCTTGTAAGAAGAGACACCAGATCTCTCTCTCTCTCTCTCTCTCCATGTAGAAAGGCCATGTGAGACATAGCAAGAAGGCAGCCATCTGCAACCAAAGGCAAAAACCAAAGTTCTTGGTGGACATGTAACCTGCTGGCACTTTGATTTTGGACTTCCCAGCCTCCAGCATTGTGAGAAAATAAATGTCTGTTGTTTCTACCTCCTGCTTCTCTGAGGACATAGTTTTTCATTCCCCTCAGCCACAGCAATCCCACACGTAACCCCACAGTGATCCCGGGAGGGCGTCGAACAGGTGTTCCTGTGTTTGTGTCTTGTGCCCTGCAGGGGCCAGGCCCTGGCTGGTGAGCCTTGGAAAAGGGTTACTGTCACTCAACCATGAATAAAAAACTGCACGATCAAAACAAAGATTTAATTAAATGCTGCTATCAACTAACATTATGTCAGCAGCACTTATTGTTAAACAATTAACAAAATTATATTACATTTGAAAATCCTTTGTGGATTAGACTTTTTTTCCATTTTGTGAGGAATTCACAAAATGAGGAATATAGGTAAGATTACAAAGGAATCATAGCTAATCAAACTAAATAAATTTTACATACATAATTATAATTGCAGACCAAAAAAAGATGAAAATTCTTCCAAAATACTTATCCAGAAAACAAATTCACTTAAAAGAGAATGTGGATCATTGTAACATGTTTGAAATGATACAGGGTGGCTTTTCGAAAGGAAGCAGAGCCTGAGTTCCTGTGGAGTGAGTCCCTAAATCACCTGGTCACCCTCACTGCAGCAGGAGGCTGCCAAGCACAGAAGAAAGCATTTGCCGGTAAGTACAGAGGTGCAACGCCAATCCTCACCACCGAGGCACAACGCTACTTCTGTTCGGTGTCCTCAGGGACATCCCGTAAATAAGATCACACAGACCAGTGCCCCTTACTATAGACACCCATTCTGGAGTATGTTCGCTTATTTGTGCTCCATTGTAATTATCCACAAAAACTCGCCAGCCACTCCCTCACCCGACTCTGTGAGATTGTGCCTGAAAGCATTTAGTACTATGTGTAAGCCTGGAGATGTCACTGTGTGCCATCTCCCTTAGAGAGTTTATCAGAAACTGAAGGAAAAAAGGTCTTAGCCCTACCTGGAAACAGGAACACTGAAAAAGGAGGGTAGTGTGGGATGACTTCAAGGGCTATTAGTCTTGGGTTTGGAATTCTGTGACCTTGAGCTAGGAACTTCTCCACGCCTTGGTTTCCTGCTTTGTAAATCAGGTGATGGTAAGAGTAGCTCCCGAGTTGCTCTGAGGTTTTAATGAGATAATGCGTGTATTTCCTTTGCTTGCAAACACATTATAGCTACAAATGTATTATAAGTGCTCCTCAAATGCTAGCTTATAGTATTATCACTAGCTTTCATACCTTATCAATAGCATAGTTCTTTGTCCAGGACTTAAAAAGTACACCTAAGAGGTAGGCAGGTAGAAATACAGAAGTTCTAACTCCTGCAAAGGGGCATACAGCAACATGTGGCAGCCTGGGTCTCTGAGAGACTGTGTGGAGCAGACCTCCTGCCAGCTTTCGTGGACACGTCGTATGAGTTGGAATACTTTTGTTAAGTTTAACCACTGAGATTTGGGAGTTGTTTGCTATTGTAGCAAAACCTAACCTAATTAAAGTGACCTTTGACCTATTACGCTTCAGAGAGTAATCCTGAAGACATCCTGGATAAAATGAGATGTGTATGCAAAATCATTCAGTAAACCGTTGCTTAAAATAGCAAAATATTGAGAGCAATCAAATGTGTGGCAAAGAGGAGCTTGGTTAAGTGATTTGTGATATATGGTTGCATAATAGAATACTATGTACTTGTAAAACATAATCAGGAAATTCTTGAGGGAAGTGTGGAAATATTACCAAGACATTATTAAGCAAAAAATAAATAAATAAAAGGTGTACAATATTCTATATAGTAAACTATCCTTTGTGTAACAAAGGGGAAAACATATTCATGAGGTTTCAGTATGCCACAAATATATATTTATATAGAAGAAAGGCAGTTGATAATGGTGGGTAAAGGGGAATAGAAACTGGGCATGGAGTCAATGCCTTTTTCCTCCTGTATTTTGATTTTTGAGCTATGTGAATTTTTTTAATTACAAAAATAGATACTAAAAATAAAATCCTTTGCTGGCTATTTATTGCCTATAGAAACCTTGAAAATGTATCTCTATTGCCAGCTCAGGCCCCGCCATTTTCTGTTTTGGGTGCGGTGCTTCAGCTGCATCTGATTGCATCTGACTCCCGGAGCATCTGATTCTCGGCTGCTGGCTGGCGTTGAGCTGGCCTCGTCCCCGAGTGGGATGTACCTCCCTTGCTCTATGTCTTTCAGGACCCAGACATCTTTCCCGCGGCATCTCTCTGGTCCAGTCAGGCAGAGTTCCTAGGATGCCTCCTGCGGTCACAGAGCTCCTTTTATATATGTCTGCTGTTGAATTTTTATTGTATTAAGTTATAATGATCTGTTTACAAAAATGCTGCCTTGGTTGGGTCATCTTTCTATCCTCATGGCCTAATATAGGGCATGACATAGTGTAGGCATTTAATGACTGTATCCGTTAATTTTCTGTAAATAAGAGATAAATGACAATGAAGTAATAAAATGGTATGTTTGAAAATAGAGTCTTTCTATGCCTGCTGTGCCTGCTGCCATAGTCCTCAAGCAGCCTGAGTTCTCCCTCAGTGTGGTTTCAGACAGAATGCTCTCCCTGTGCTATGATACTGAAAAGGATGGTATATTCTAAGTAAGTCTGTGGTGGTATTTTTAAAACACTCTATTTTAAACTTGATAACATTTGCTAGAGCAACGCTGCTCCAAAACAATATGAAAAAGGAAAAGAAAACAAAGCGCTCCGAATTTAAACCAAATCAATAACCAGGATTAAAAAAAGAGAAACAGTTGAATAAAAGACATTTGGAGACACACTGATCCTTCCCTAAGGCGGCTTTGATTGTATCCACCCCACTGTTAGATTTCCATAATATTACTTGAAATAAAATTATATCCAATTTAGTAAAAAAAGTTCATATAACTCAGGCACTTGATTATTATTCTTAAAAACTTATGAAGTAACATCAAACAAAAGTAGTAACATTGATTTTGATAATTCAGTATTTGAGCCAATATAATAAAAGGCAAAATGCTAACAAAAAGTATAAACAAACATCTAAAATATATTGAGTACCTTTGTGCCAAACGTTTTACTAGGTGCTTCAACGTGATCTCATCATATTCAAGCCTCTTCTCTGGAGTGCTAAACAGCTTTAACCCATTTTACAGATGAGGAGAGTTGTTCGGAGAGAGTAACTTGCTTCAGATTGCAACACAGCCACGAAGTTACGGCTATAAGGCTTGAACCTAGAACGCCCTTTCTATTCTTCTATGCTTTCTTCTACTTCAGTGTGTTCTAAACTCAGTGTTCGGAGGGTCCTTGAGGAGACCATCTATAAAATCAGCTGTGAGATAGAGAAGACTCAGAAGGAAGTCTCACTTGCCTCTCTACCTCCTCACAGGCACAGGCTCAATGAACCCTACACTCAACAGAGTGGTACCCAGCAGCCTTCTGTTTTCACCCTATGATACATGTTGGTTAAAACTAGGAAATACCTAAATCTACAGATTTCTCCAACACATTTCAGATACCAAGCTTCAGATTGGTATTTGATTTTGCGTTTAGTTGATATATTATTGTAAAAATGCTTTGGCTTTTTCCTCAGTGAAACCAAACAAAAGTCATAATGTATGTTCTTCCAAGTGACAGCATTCATGGCTTCAACCAAACTGTTGTAGATACAGCTGTGGCGATATTTACATAGGTAAGCATCTTAGGTGAACATGAAATACACATAGGATCAACATGAAGTTGACTTTACGGTTAATTTTAATGGGTGTGATGTATAATTTAAGAGGGTGTGATTCCCAGGTTCACACTCCAAATCACAGCAGTAAGTGATTTCAGCGGTTGTCTAAATTATGGTGTGTTCCAAAATTAACAGTAAGGTCAGACTCTAATTTTAGATTGAAAATGTAAAGGCCACTTTCAAAATTTGGGATTCAAATACAAAGGTGGTTTACTATCACTATCAAATTGGCCTTGAAGACTGCTAATTAGACCACGGTCCTTAAAGGCTGCCTTCTTAGGCAGCTTAATAAGTTTGGTTATTCTTTTAAAGTAAGAGGTTTATTTACATTGAAAACTTCCAGTAGGTTGCTAAAAATAATAAAAACAAACATATAAACACTGAAACTTACACTCTGAAAAAACAAACAAAAAGAAAGTAAATCAGTGGCAAAAACTGGCAGATTTTCCTTTATAGCTTGCCTTTGACTTATAAATTTCCTTTTCCTGCCCCAGGGAGGGTGGTGAAGGCTAGGCTATGGTGCTTTAGGTGAAAACTGTCTTCAGAGTTACACTAGTTTGTTGCTAAGTGCTCAAGGCTGCTTATTCAGCACGAACTACTAGTTTTGGGCTACTGAAGTTCAAAGATGTACAAAGGCTACTCTCTGGATATCTGTGGCTGTTGTCACTTTAATTCTCCTTATTCAAAATCTTCCATATTTTTGATGAGTGTTGACAGATGGCATGCTCACTAACACAGTGAACTTACAATATACTTCATTAAAAAACATTATCGATATTGATGAAATCAGTCTTTATCTCTTTGTTGGTTGGATCAGCCTGGAAACCCTTCCTCTTCTCCCACCCCCCAGGACTGGAAGAGCAGGTTGGGGGATGATTCCATCTAATGGGAACACCCTCAGTTGGGGTTGTGATTGGCTCCTGGCAAAGTTCATTTGGGTGACTTCCCAGATCCACAAAGATGTCATGGCTCCCAGTGAGGTAATCAGGAACTTTATTCCCCCTAAGTTCTCTCAAAGTGGAGAAACAGTGGTTTATGCTGGTTGTTTGTCTGTGGCTTTGCCCCAAGTGAAACTGACTTTCAGTGGTGTGCTATGATATAATCCTCGAGGAATGATCATTTGTTTGCTAGATCTTTGGATGATGGAAAGGGGCGGGGAATTCGGAGAAGTCAGTAGAGAAAGAGGAATGGTAAAGAAGAGAACAAAAGCTTATTGAGCACCTACTGTATTCCATTCACTGTGTTAAATCAGTTGTGTAGTCTTACAGCTGCCTTAAGAAATAGAGAACTTCATTTATTGGTGAGGATGCCAAGGCAAATAGTGGTTACTTGCCAAAACCTCCCAGTCAATGGTTGGCTTTCTGTTTCCTGAAGTCACCCCAAACCCCTACTCCACACCTTCTACTGGACTCTGCAGAAACAGAGGAGTGCAGCTGGTTTAGAGGGGGAGGAGAGGGAAGGAGGGAGGGGAAAAGAAAAACTGAAAAAAGAAAGAATGTGAGAGAGCTCTGAAATGCTGCCAGTAGTTATTCAAGGTTCATTCTATCTGAGGTGAGGGTAATCCCAAGCAAGACCTCGTATTAGGCTTGCCTTGACCCATCTTCCAGTTTCTGGGTTACAAGGCTCCATCTTTGCCATTTCGGGAGAGTTCTAGTTTTCAGAAGCTATTTGGTAAATTCTCAACTGGATGCTCAGCCTTCCCAGAGACATTGCTATGCAATGGGAACATTTTGCCAAAAGTATAATGACAATTTTCTACAAAATACATCTGAGAAGACAACATTTATTTGCTTAGTAGGATGATCCAGCTTCCAGGTTAGCCTCGTAAGCAGGAGGTCTAGGTGTTGTGTGTTTTTCCCTGCAGAAGCAACTTTCTTGAGTCTTGTTTTCAGTTTCTACAATATTGCATTTTTAGGTTCCTGACCTTCTGTCACTTTTCACTCCTTCCCTGGAGGAAGCCCTTCCTTATCTCTGTAGCAATCTGACTTGAAGCCTGTAAAGATGTTTTATTTTGACTTCTGTAGTAAAAATGTGGAAACTTCATCCAAATTTATTACGAGCAATAGGCCCATCGGCTATCTGTTTGGTAATGGATTTACCACAGTCTAACCTGACAAATGAAGATGTAACTTTGCTCAAAAAGTAGAAAGACACTGACAAAAACAAAATTCACCTGGGGAGGAAATGACATCAATATATTTGGCATATTTTTCAAATGTTAAAATCATTTGGGGTTGCTATGGACTGAATATTTGTGTTCACCAAAATTCACATGTTGAAATCATAATCCCTAAGGTGATGGTGTTAGGAGGTAAGGCTTTTGGGAGGTGAATAGGCCATAAGGATGAAGCCCTCATGAATGGGATTAGTGCCCTTACAGAAGGGACCCCAGAGAGTTCCCTCACACCTTCCACCATCTGAGGGCACAGAAAGATGTCAGCAGTCTGCAACCTAGAAGAGGGTTTTCACCAGACATCAGATCTGCTGTTGACTAGATCTTGGGCTTCCAGCCTCCACAATTGTGAGAAATAAATCTCTGCTGTTTAAGTCACTCAATGTGTGGTAACTTGTTATAGCAGCCCCAATAGACTAAGACAGGGATATTTTGGGATTCATTCTACGACATATTTTGGAAAGTAGAACTTGTTAAACAAAGTAAACGAGTATTTCAGTCCTCAACACACATGTAAAGGAAGATCAGAGCTTTGCAACAGAAAGCAGCTCTATTTGTATAGGTTTAAAATACAAACATGAAGCTGTGGGTATTGTGAATTTTGAAAAAGGGAACAAAGATTGCAACAAGTATTTACTTAGTTTATTCTTCCTATACTTGAGGATTTGTTGCAATTATTGGGTCTGAGGCCACAAGGTTATCGAAAACACCATCTCGGATGTGACCACAGTCCTAAGTTCCCTACTCTAACCAGGGAGAAAAAAGACACTCTTAACAGTATCTAAATCACATGAAGTGACAAGAAGAAAAAGGGAAAGCAAAAGCTTCATGTGCCCAGGGGAACTTTTGTTTGTGAAGTTGACGCTGTGCAGTTAGACCTCGAGTGCTAACGGAAGCCCCTCCATGTCCCCACCACGAGGCCATCGAAAGTGGGCAATGACTCGAAGAATCTTCTTGCTTATTCAATTATTATCATAAAGACTCATCTGTTCCTATTTTTAAAAACATGGAACTTTTCCAAAAAAGCCAAACTTCATTCTCTCATATAGGCTTTGAAAAGAATTTGACATCATTTTGGTATTTGGAATCTCACCTACCTACAAGCTACAAACAAATCACCTGTGAGGCAAGTCTCATCACGGAAAACACCCTGGTTATCAGTTGCAAAGGCCTGTCATCAGCTTCCATTGCCCCATCTTGCCCCTTCAGACTTGCCGCCTCGCTGCCTGAATTCTCCCTGCTTTCTGCGCGTCTGAACACATCTTGCATGCTGGATAAAGAGCTTCTGGTTGGGACCTTCCCTCCCTGGAAAGAAATTGCTGCCTACAGAATATCAGAGCAATTCTAATTAGGCATGACGCAGCTCTTCCGTGACCTCTGCTCTCACTTTTCTTTGATTAGGCTGCTGCACTGGTCCTACTTGTGGAAATATGGTGTGTGTCTCCCCACCCTCCATCAGTTTCAAGAGGGAAAAGTCCCTTTTAGAAGTTTCTCTCAAGGAATTCTTGTCATGGATGGTTTTTCTTCCCTTGCCATGGCCCCTGTTGCCTCCCTTTCCCCCCAATTTGCTGCCTAGAGATTTCTGTCTTACCCCAATTTTCCCAGAGTTTGGAATTATCAATCTAAACTTAAGAGTCCAGAATTCATCACTATTATCAATAAAACTTTGCAGTTATTTCTTTCAAACTTGTCTTTTCCTGTTGAAACATTTCTTTATTTCAAAATGATTAAAGCATTGGTTTGTGTTTCTGTTTAAGTACAATTTTAAATCTTTAAAATGTGGAAGGACAATTTAAATTTACTTTAACCTTACCATTAATGTAATAAAGATTTTCTCTTTCTGCTGACTTTAAAAACTTACATGAAGCTGCAAAATGCTGAAGGGGGCAACCCTGCTTCAGAAAAAGAGAAGGGAAAACTTCATGACAAACATACTTGTTAGGAAGTAGCAAAAAAATCTGTCAATTTTCTTTTATGACTTTGACAATTTTTTTCTGAAAGAGAACAGAAAAGGAAAAGATAACCTACCTAAAACATTAATATTATTTTGAGAGTTCTAGGCTAATCCAGAAGAAAGTCATTTTTGAAGAAAAGGAAACAGGTTTCATTTCGGGCAGTGGATCCCCACCACTGATTGGCATATTCCTTGACATGATAAGCTGTATGAAGATGCCTTGAGTTTATTCCACAGATGGAAAATAGCACAGACAGGAATTGGCTAAACATTCACAAGGACTACCATCTGAGGTTTGATTTTGAATCAAGAGATAGTGTCCAACACACATTTCACTGAGCATGCTTGTCAAAAATCTCACATTCCAGATGTGCCAAGAATGCATGCACTGAACACACACACACCCCGCCAACAACGGCATCCCGGCGGCCTCTGCACACAGGTTTTAACACAGTCACAACAGAGCATGCTCCCAAGCCTTCAAGCTTCTACAGCCCTCAGCCAATCAACTGCCAAAAAGATGCTCAAGCAGCAGTTGAGGTGGGTCTGACCTCTGGTACCCATGGCTACTCCAGAGAACTTCCTGTGAGTCCCAGGGACTCAGAGGAGGTGGTGAGGAGTCTGCCAAAAAAGCCCCAGACAGTCAGTCTGCTTCCTACCCTCATTCTTCCTTACTGGAATCTTTCTCTGGAGACCATAAATCTGTTTTGGGGGTTCCAACAGGCCCTGCTACTCAGTAGTAACTAGTTACTAGCAAAATGATGAGCAAAACAATAATTGTAGCAGAATAATAGTTTTTACATTATCTAATGTTTTCTTGGCTTTCTACACATTTTTTTTTTCTCTATCCTTTTGTTGCAAGTGGAATCCTGTGCTTAAGCCAAGCAGGCAATGTAAAGCTCTGACTTCAAAGCCATTTCTTGATAAAACATCAAACAGCCCGGAGTGGACCAACTGTTATCTGGAATTCTACAGATAATTAACTGAAACTCAGCACTCAGTTGCCTTGGGAGTTTCTGCAGGCAAGGTCTTTCTCATGGTCCTGCTCCCTTTTGTTGCCATTTCTCCTATGATTTTTGGGGCAGGGAGCGGTTTGGATGGCCTCTCAATAAAATTCCCTGTTGTTACCAGGCGTGAGGAATGTGAACACTTAGCCTCGCAGAGGCCTGAAACATGCACTGTGCCCCATTCGCTCCGTGAGGTGCCATTGTTTTGCTCCTCCCTCTTGATTTGGAAACACTACTGGCTGCACCTTCTCCTGGTATTTTCCTTACTTTAGAGAAGCAGCATGCTTTCTGCTGGGAGTGTCAGAAATATTGTCTTATAAACTTAGTTTTGAAAAATGTGACCGTACTAAATGTACAGAAGACCCAGAGGATCTGCCAGTCCATGAGCACATCAGTGAGCCCCCTCTCTTCTTCCAGCCTTCAAACTGCAGCCCTCCCGACCCCTTTACTTGAGTCAAGGGGGTGGTCTCACCACTCCAACCCCCCTGCATTTTTCCACTCCCCACCTCCATGCATTGCCCATTGATCAAGCCACATCTCCCTTTAAATGTGAAGACTCACCTGAAACCCCACAACCTCTTCCAAGGAGCCTCCCCTGATTAAGTGGGGATGAACACACCTCCGAAGCATGACCGACAAACTCCCGATACATAAGAAAACATACAGCCCAAAACAAACACAGACACTCACAGAGAGAGAAAATTACACATTCTCTACTTTCAGATTGTATGCTCCTACGAGGGCAAGGGAATCAACTTTATGGCAAAACCAATGAATCATTTCAAACAATAAGGTGTTTTTAATGTTTGTGGGGGTTACTCAGAAAAACACAGCTACAACTTCTCTTCCCCAATGGTTCTCCACTTTCTTCAAATCCCTCTTCCTTTTCTTCTCAGCTTCTTGCAAGCACAACTAACGGGGACTGGCCCTTGCCCGATATGAGTGATACGGAGAACACTAAAGGAAGCTGGTGCTTGCCATATCTCCTGGGTGGTGAATCATGCTGCTTGGGATGAACCTGCGTTTGAGCCCGGCAAACGCCTTAGCCACTTAGTTTTTCTTGTCAGGAAGCCTTGATGACTCTGTGTCTGCTATGTTGGCATAAGGGACCAAAAACACTCTAAAGAAGGCCCTGCTAAAAGAATGGGAACAAGGCTCCTGGCGAGACTCAATGCCTAGCTTCAAAGAAAACCTTTGGAGGGCAAGGGGATCTCTACACAGCGAGGCAACCACATCAGAAAATAGAAACAGACATGTTCGCTGCCCTCTCGGGTCAGCGTTGATGCCACTTGTGGAGGGTGGAGAGACTTGTGGCAGAACATGACCAGAATGAAGAGAAACACAGATGGAATGGCGAGAGCTGGCAGTTAGAACATGGCATCGAACACCACCGCCACAGAAGCTTTCTAGCTACAAAGCCACGCTGTGCAACCTTTAAGCAAAACATTACTGATTTTGCGGTTGTGAAACGTACCTTCAACAGCAGAACTCAGTTTTATGACACCTTGAATAAAAACAAAAAGTGGCAGTTATATAATGGACCCGAATTACCTTTTCCAGTCTTCTCATAACAAATGTATGCTTCAGAGCTGGATTTTCTTTGTTTGTTTGCTGATATTTTGATAATTTAACTAAACATATGTCAACCTCAAGATCTAAGTAATTTTCAGCCCTTGATTAGACATCGTGGGTGTCTTTGCTTTTCCACGAAAAGTCATTTGGGGAAGTTTTTCACTGAATGGATCTGACATGTTTGGGGATGAACGAAGGCCAAGCCTGTCTGTGTAGTTCTGGGTATAAATCATGCTGCATAGTGGATTGATAAAACTTCCCACATTAGGACACTAGTGTCTAGTACTTCCTATTTATTACTGTGTACAGAGATCATTTGATACATATTGGAACAGGGGTTCTACTGAAATATGTAACAGGCAGTTAAAAACCATGGTGTGATCTGCCGGCGGTTTCTGGTCTGATGTGTTCAGGATTCCCGTTCCCCGAAGGTCAGACAGTGAAAGGGCTATGTGAGAGCGCCGAATTATTCAGGAAACAAGTGGACATAACCCTCAGCTGTATATTCATGTGCTTTTCTTGTGAACTTAAAGGTGAAAATACTAAACTAAGATAAATTAGACCTGCTTCAATAATTTGATTTAAAAAGTAAATATTTTTATAAGCCCTGGTTTTGAATGAACAGTGTTCCCCAAACTCTGTAATAGCCAGGGTAATTTAGGCTGAGCAAAAATGTGGACAGTTTCATTCGGTTGACATTCTGGTTCTCTTTAAAGCTGGAGGAGTTTCGAATTAAAAATGGAAACAAAACTGGGGAACTAAATTGGTATCAACATGAACACACTCTGATTTTAACAGATTTGGTTCACAAAAAGACAAACTTGCTGTCTATTATAACTTTCCAAAAAGGCTATTTTCAAGTTACCTGTTGAATTTCCTGTTTCCTGCAGAGCCAGTGGTGTCTGCAAAATATTTCACAAGGGACTCTCCAGGGGAAAATGTATGTATACATATAGGTATGTGTGTTTATTATAAATTTTGCTAATATGAATGATGGGTAGCACAGAATCTACAAATAATAATAGACTCTACAGCGCTCTTTACTGCAAGTTCTGTTACAGCCAATTGATCTCACATAATGGTTTGTTGATTTTGGTCAAACGCTTGTATCCATAGCCAGCAAGTCAACCATGATTTGACAAAATCACGCACTGATTTTGTAGCACTCCAATCTGCTCTTTTCCCAGTAAATTTATTATCATTACATCTTTTTTGTGACCTACTGTCAAACTATTTTTCACTTTCAGATAAGTTATTGTCATTAAATTAAAACCCTTTCACCTTTAACACCTTGCAAGCACTACCCCCAGGGCCTATTTCAAGCGACCAGAGAGATGTCACTGAACGAGGAATTGGAGAGATGAGCAGCCGCAACGCCGTCACGTACCGTTTCACAATGCAAGTGGGGTGGATAGAAACAGCCTCAAGAGTATAGATAGTAAAATGTAGTCAAATGATTAGGATGTAAATATTTTTACTGGGGGGACCCCCCGAAACAGACTTTATAAAAAATTGTGTATTTATTCTTACATGTTTAAACTTCAGTCACCTTCAAAGAACTCTCCATACGATGCAATACACATATTGAAGCTTTTTTTCCACTGGCTCAAAACATTTTTGAACTCGTTGATTTTTTTAAAGAAATTTTATTTATTTTGTTTTTTAGAGAGAGGGAAAGGGAGGGAGAAAGAGAAGGAGAGAAACATCAACTGGTTGCCTTTCACATGCCCCCAGAGGGGGACCCAACCTGCAACCCAGGCATGTGCCCTGACTGAGAATCAAACCAGTAACCCTGTGGTTGGTAAGCTGGTACTCAGTCCACTGAGCCACACCAGTCAGGACTGAACTTTGCTATTTTAATGCCTTTTAGTACTTCTGCCATTTTTTGTTTCACCTTTTTGTTTTCTGCCATTTTTTGTTCCACATTGGCAAAACGTTTCCCTATGAGGACTTTTTGCATCCAGGGAAACAAAGGAAAAAAAAGTCATTCAGGGTGAGACTGGGTGAATAGAGAGGGTGGGACATGGGGGCCATGCTGGTTTTGGTCAAAAACTGCTGAACACTCAGCGTGGTGTGGGCGGGTGCACTCATAAATCACCCATCATGAAATGGGCAAATGCATTTAAAGAGACTTCAAAAAGATTTCACTGAAGCCAAATGCAGCCTCTCACAACACCAGCTGGTGCACTGAGAGATGGGCTCCTAGGACACTTACCTAGCAGGGGAAGCCTGTACCACAAGGGGCCTGCCCTCCAGAAGATAAATCCGTTTTTGGGGGGTCCTCCCTCAAAGGTATTTATTACCTTTGTTTTTAAAATAATTTATTTAATTGTAAGTTTAAATAATTTAATTTGTAATAATGACCGCGTTTAATAATGGACTCCCAAAATTTCTGAAAATGTAACAACTGGCTCCTGCAAGCTAGTGTGAACCAGGCCTAGATTAGCATTGTTATAACTGATGTTTCCTTCCAGTTGGGCTCAGAAAAGAAAGTCTTAATCTTCAAAACACGTTCTGAGATAGTCACAAAAAGGGCTATAATTTAACGGAGAACAAGCTGAATGTGTGTGAGCTTAGCCTTTACTGCTATTTTGCCAGTAATTCCAGAACCTCTTAAACCTGTCATATGCAAAAATACACTATACATAGATTACCTTGGAAATAACAGTCGTGGACAATCAACTAAGAACACAACCTAAATGCACTCGGCATTCTTTTGGTCAGGCAACTATGCCAAGAGGTATGAGTCATTGGCTTATTAAACAATGATCCTGTCTTTTTTAAACTGTGGAATCTTTATACAGGAAACTAGGTCAGAATATATTTTTTTCAGCCATATTTATTTTTCTGTTTAACCATAATGTCAGCAACAGTTATTCATATGAAAGGACAACCAGGCGCTCTAATCAGTGTGTAGAAATAGGCTGTGTGCGAGGAAAGCAAGAACTCTGAACAAACTCTTATGGGAGATATGGGTGGTGGTGGACTGGAGCCCAGTTATGCATTTATGAAGGGGAAAAAGGTAAGTTAAAAAAACAAATAAAAGTCTGACTTTAGAACTCTAATGATAAAGATTATTTTAATAAAAACTTTAGTGATTCATTAGCTCCATATGGCCTGTTGTTATTTTTTTTAAACCTCAAATCAAGCTTTTCCTTATAGTAGGATAGGCCTTTATACTGCAAGTAACCATGTTATAGTGAAAATCTAGAATTAGCTAAACGTAGTTGGATAGCTAACATTAACATTATACAAAAAATGATAGAATGAGGGGGAATATAGCTTTTATGTTAAAATAGGAATATATTTTAAAGTTCGACTATTTAAGAAATGATTGACATTGATGCTGAAGTTACACGTAGCACTGCTGACTTCCAGGACACACGACAGACGTTATCTTGCGACTGGCGGACAGTGACATCGCCTGGAACTCGGGGTGAGCCATAGCACATACGTGTGTGTGTATGTAAACACAGTGGACCCTCCCCTGCCCACCCCACATTTAGTTCTTCACAGTCTGCAGAAATATTTGAAAAATAAAATAGAAAAAAAAGAGAGAAAAGGAAAAGGAGACCAACTGTTCTTTCCTCAACTCAGTATCTTTAGTAAAATCCTCATTTTGTGGGTGATTCAAGTGACTGTCTTCCCGCAGGTCAGAGGCAATCACTAACTCGGTGTGCTTTCTGCAGCAGTTCTCCAATTCCAGAATTACTCCACCCTCTTTCCTACCACTTTCACCTAATGATGAGTTTCCATGGATCTAAAATAATTCTTAGGAGAAAGCATGAGGTTAAAATAATTCTTGCTAAAATTTAAATGACTGTGGCTCATTAAACCTTCCAATGATACCTCACTGTTGTTGAATAATAATCAACATTTTAACCCTGGCCATTAGGCCCTATGTGATATATCCTTGCTTATTTTCCTATTTCTTCTACTTCATTATTTAAGATGCTTTAGCCACTTCTGTCTTCTCTGTGCTTTGCAATGCCAATGACTTTCTGCTCCTGGCCAGTGCCCTTGCTGCTCCTTCTGCCTTGAATGCTCTCCCCTAACTTGCCAGAGCTTCCTACAGCTAGCTCTTTCTCCTCATTCAGATTTTACTTTAAATGTCACTTTCAAGGAGTTCTTCCTTGATTACCGTATTTAGAGCAGCCCTAGTAATAACCTCTAGACCACCTTTCTCTTTTATTGTATTTTTTCCATAGCAATCATCACCTCTTAGAATTATGTCATTGATTTATCATTTGGCTCCTTGTTTGTATCTACCTTCCTCATTAGAATGAAGTGGAATGAGGGCAAGAACCTGCTCTGTTTTCCTTGCTGCTGCAATACCCCTGGTAGATCAGTGCCCTACATGGAGTAAATACCCAACAAATATTATCCATTGATAACTGATCATTACCAAGTGTTGCCACGTGTTCTAAAAGAGGATTTTATGTATCCCAGCAAATGCATTTCAAACGTGTTATCTTAATTTGTGGATATTGTTGTCAAATTTCACTGTAATGACCACTGTTTCTACTCAGAGGCTGGTCTTCATGGAGGTGAACATTGAGATGTGGAGTGAATATACATAAGTTAGAGTAGGTAGTTAAGTTTCAGGATTATAGTGTTAGAAAGGTACCCAAGAAGTAAGTTTATCAACTCACTGGAGACAAGGAAATGCCCCACATGGACTTCAAGGAATATTAGCTAATTGAATTTATATGCTTACATATCTCTAGAATCCTCAGTTCTCATCCCTACTGTCATCACCCTAGGCCAAATTATCATGGCAATGTTCACATGAATCTGTATTATAAGATAAGAATAAAGAAGGAGGAACTAAGAAAGAGACATTCAGTTTTTAATATCCTTGTTCCAGTGCATTCTTATACTGCAGCTGGAGTGATCTTTTCGAAAGGCAAGTCCAATTATATGCTATCCCTCTCTCCTTTAAAAGTCTTAAATGGCTTTTTATTATTCTTAAGATAAAGATCAAAAGGCTTAACATGACTTGGAAAGCTGTTTATGAGGTCACCCTTGACAGAATAAAAAATGGCTACAAATTCCCCTCTATATCTCTCATAGAGAGCTGGGGGCTATATGCCTTCCTGAATCCAGGCAAGCTCTCAGCCTGCCTTGACTATTAAAATACAGTGGAAGTGATGCTCTCCCAGGGTCTGTCCCCAGGCCTTATGAAACAGACAGCTTCTTCCTCCTGTCTGTTGGATCACTCCCTCTCGGAACCTTGAGCCACCAGGTTAGAAGTCCCGAGACTTCTAACTATGATGGAAAGGCCAGGTGTAGACATTCTGATAAACCATATCAGCTGAGGGAAGAAGCTAGAAGGCCTAGAGAAACTGTCGATGGAAGCTGGGAGGACAGGAAAAAAAATGGCCCTAGAGACTGGAAGAAAATGCAACTTCTATGATGTAGTGGCAGAGAGTTTGGCAACGTTATGACCTGTAGTATTATGGAAAACAGAAAATATACTTAATGAACTCTTAATTTTCATGAGATTTCCAGGCAGAATGTTTAAAGTACCAATTCATTTTTTTAAATAGTGGCATATAAAAATATATAGATAAAGATGAGTTAAAAAAAGAACTGTTCAGTTTTCAAGAAAAATTAAGAGAAAATGTAGAGCTAGTACTTGTTAGGAGAAAGAAAAAGGTAAAAAGTTTTCACATTTCTACACTTTTTAAAGGAAAAATTCTCTCAAAATAAGGAATTGATAGAGTGAAAATCATCATGTGGGTCTGGCTGTAAGACATTTTTACATGATTTTAGAAAGATTGACGTGTATGCCTCATAAGCTAGTGAAGAGACAAAAGGGCTTCTAAGAATCCTGAGGGTGTTGTCCCACAGCAGCCTGGCTCTGAGCCCAGGCCGAAGAAAGATCTATATTGAGGAGAACTGTGGATGTGTGTTTTGTCAAATGGAGTGAAGTTTAATAAGATTCATAGGAAGCCCACAAAGATTTTAAGAGAAGCATATTAGTGGATATATTATCAGCATGGACAAAAATCAGCAGATGCAGTTCAAAGTGAAAGAATCTTTAAAGCCCCCAAGCTTCTTTGGTCAGGAAATAGGCTGAGAAGATCATTCAGTTGCAAATACCATGTCTTAGGTACAATGGGCTGAATTGTGTTCCCCGACAACCCCATCATTCATATGCTGAGGTCCTAACTAATCCCCAATATGATGGTATTTGGAGATGGGGCCTTGGGGATATAAAGAAGCTTGTTAAGATGATGAGGGTAGTACCCCCATGATGGGACTAGTGCCCTTATAAGATACTGTTCTCTCTACATGTATGCACTAAAAAAAAGCCACATGAGCACTCAGTGAGAAGATGGACTGCAGCACGACACGAAGAGTACTCACCACAACCTGACAAAGCTGGTACCCTGATCGCAGACTGGGGAAAAGTAAATGTCTGTCGTTTAAGCCACCTAGTCTATGGTATTTTGTTAAGGCAGCTTGAGCTGACTAAGACATTATGCAAATAAGATAACTCTAAAGGTGCAACCAAGAGTTTGGAGGGTAGAGACAAGAACTGCAGAGACTCATACCTGGAGAGTGGGACTGGGCCCTCCAGTCAAGGAACTGGCAAGGCATTAATTCCAGAGCTGCTATGGTCCAGCGATTGCTATGTGCCCCTCAGTCCTCCGCTCTTTGATTGAGCGTGCTCAGTGTATCCATCTCACCTCTGTATCATTAGTGTATGCTGGGTATGTGCGGAGCAGACACTTTTTCATTTTAGTTCACACATTTTCATATTGAGAGAAACTGTACTAGAGGCCAACATCAAAGGAACTTCATCAACACCTGGACTTTATTTATATTTCTAAGAATCTGAGTCTCCAACTTGAACTTCATGCCATAAAGAGATAAGATTTTTGGAGGGCTTTAGAAGGATTATATTTTGCTTTACAGAGAAACCTAAATAATTTGTGTACAGATTAGAGGGCGAACCACGGCTGAGTAAAAATGGCTACAAGTTAATTGAAACTGTTCCAATTGGGAGATGGCATCTCTGTCATTCTCTGTGATCTGGAAGGGCTCTGTGGCTGCTTTGACCAATATGGTGAAGTGATGCTCTGCTAGTATCTGGACCCAGACCTTAAGATCTCCTGTCTTTTGGGCATTATCCCTGGAAGCTGAAATCCTGGAGGTGCCACTCACTCACATACTGTGAACTTTTGGTTCAAAGTCATTGTAACTGGGAAAGATAGTGTGGCATATTAGGCAATTGCCACTGCCTTGCCTGTGAAGGCAGCTCAGCACAACTGAAGTTGCTAAGTTCCTTTTTGTAACCCTGGTGCAGAGAAGAGGAACCGAAAGCTTGCTTCTGAGTGTGCGTGGGCACAGGAGTGCAGAGAGAAAAAAACAATCAGTGCCTGCTCACATTTATATCTTTGGTGAAAATCAGGGAGCTTTCCCGAGCAGCTAAAGAAAGTTGTGGCTCTTGCCAGGGAGTTCAGTTGGCTACAGCGCCATCCTGAAATGCCAAGGTTGTGAGTTCGGTCCCCTGGTCAGGACATACAAGAACCAACCAATAAATGCATAAATAAGTGGAACAACAAAGTGATGTTTCTCTCCCTTCATCTCTTTCTCTAAAATCAATAATAAGAATTAAAAAAAAACAAAGTTGTGGGTGCTCGAATCATTTAAATTATTCCTAAGTTTAAGTTTAGAAACAATTTCTAACTAGATTAAGAGTTTGTTTCTACTGTACCCCTTTATTCAAAAGAGGAAGGACCGGTTGCATGCCTGAGGGCAGATGTCTACGGAAAGATTCTCTTTCCTTCATATGCACTGCCCCCCACATTATTTTCTTCATACCTATTTTGTATTCTATTGCTTTTAAAAATGCATTTTCCCAGTTATTTAGTCCTATGGGTGTGGAAAATAGATGATGTATTGGAAATAGTCTCTCTTAAATATTTTCTGCTCTATCTCTTTAAGATTTTAGTTTGTCATTTTTGTTGAAAGAGAAATAAGCTTAGGTATCTATAAATGTCTTTATAATTTCCATTTTGTAACTTAAAAGTATTTTCCTTTGACTTCTAAATTTCTATTCAACACTAGTCACCAAATGGGTACATGTACAATATTTCTTTCTTCTTTTCTTTTTTGTAAAAGGTTTTATTTATTTATTTTTAGAGAGAGGAGGAGGGAGAGTGAAACATCAATGTGTGGTTGCCTCTTGAGCACCCCCACTGGGGACCTGGCCCCAGGCCCAGGCATGTGCCCTGACTGGGAATTGAGCCAGTGACCCCTTTGGTTCGCAGGCCAGCACTCAATCCACTGAGCCACACCAACCAGGGCCATGTACAATATTTCATTAAATGAGTTCAGTAGAATTTCAACTAGAGAAAGGAAGATCACCATTTACCCATAATATCCTTGCTCATTTTAAAGAAAAACACTCCAAAATGGCAGGGCTATTATCTAGGCAGACATGTTTCATGTCATTTTAGTGAGTGTACACACTTCGCCCATTTCTACTTCTCTGATTTATCCTCCTGGCCTAACTGCACAATACTGCACTTGTCCCTTTTGAACATGTGACAGATGAAAGAGCTGGCCAGGAGGCAGATGTAGGTACACCTTTGATCTCTCATCCTTGGGGGTTAAAAGAGGGCAGACACCTGGTGCTTTGAGCAGGGAAACAAAACACAGTCGGGACTGGAATTACCTTAAAAGGAACCACAGCTCTAGCCAAAGGTGCAGCTGGATTGGCTGAATGGGCACGGAGAGAGGAGAGCCTACGGTTGGGCAGAGGCCACAACAGAGAGTCCCGATAATATGATTCAGACTATCTGAGGGTTGGTCAGAAACTGGAAACATCAGGCAATCTTACCAAGAAAAAAATGAATAGTCAGTCTTTTGCAAGGAATGTTGCAAGATGTTCAGCTGTGCACAAATGCTAGAAAGCAATTGGATGGCAATTCAGGAAGCTTTCAAAGAAAGGATTTACAAACTCCCCCTTAGCAGAACTCTCTTTTTATTAAGGATGTCTTTCACCTTTAAACTAGGATGTTGTAAATGCTCTTAGTCAAAATGAGACCTGGAGCATTTCCTGCGACTTTGGTGAAACTGCATTGCCCCCTGGTGTCTGTATGCTGTTGTTACACCATCACATAGAAAGTCTAAAGAAAGCCAATCAAGCTGTGTAAGGTGTAGCTTCTGTCTTATCTGGGATCAGAGAATACAGTTTGCTACCTCAAGTCGAGACATGGTTTGAAAAGACCTGGAATGATATTTTGAAATAAAGACTCTTTCTTTCACCACCCTCAGTGGAATCTCCTGAGATTTTCAAGTAGCTTTTAAAATGAATGGATCAGATTCTAACTGGCCAATTTTAAATTTACAAATGGCCATGTGAGAGGCTGCCACACACTTACCCATTTTCCAAGAACCAGCTCAGATACCTCCTGTGCTGTAAAGCCTCTCCTGACTTCTCGGCACCTAACTGTCATGCTTTTCTCTGCCTTCATGCTTCCTTCTCTGACGGAAACTTGAAAGTGGGGATTACACCCAATTGCTCTTTGTATCCGACATGACTAGCATAGCGCCTGGCGGATGCTATGCATCCAACAAAAATGAGCTGTTTTTTGGTTGCATATAACAATACTGTTCACAAAATGACCAAGTACATTTCTTGATCAACAGCTGCTGAAAGTCAACATAATAACCAAATTGGAGACAGGAGAATATGGTCCGTGGATGGGATTTAGGGGGTCCTTAAGCTCCCTGAAACTGCCAGGCACCATGTTGATTACGGCGGAGGATGGTTAGAAAACCTAAACCTAGCATGCACCTAGCTCTAACAATCTAGGGATCCAGAAAACTATTCAAACTTTAACTTCTACTTATTCCCCAAGGGAACCTCTACTCTAGAGAGATCATGACTATATTCGTTATCACCAATTCAATCATAACTTGCTTTTGAGCATATATTTCTAGGAGTAACTAGGCTTCTTACACTAGGGTTTTCTTACTGAAGATACTCTGGTGTGTCGATTGAGGCCATCAGCCCAGAGCTGAGTGACAATGAGCATGAGACATGGGTGTCTGGGGAAGGTTGTGTGTACTGAGGGGCAGACTGTAAAGAAACTGAAACTATGAATCAAGGGTCAGACTTACCTATGTGTAATGGATACAGTGTTATTCTGCTTTGGATATTATTTTAGGGCAGAAAAAAGTGACCAGTTCTGAAGAATTGATTGAATTAGGATGAGTCAAGCAGTTAATATTATTAGCAAGACTGTTTTTGTTATAATTTTGTCACATTAATGCTCTTAATAAAAGCTTCTTAAATCTGTTTGTTATGCTTTAAATAAAAAAAAAATTCAAGGGAGAAAGCAAGCATAGTAAAGGCACAATTCATGGTTGTTAAGAGCTTGAACTTTGGGGTCAAACTAAATAGGTACAGATATTGACCACACTACTGACCAGCCATTTGACCTTGAAAAATTCACTAAATTTTTCTGTGTCTCTGTCTGGAACCTAGTAAATGCTCTGTAAGTGTTTATTGAGGAGAACCATGGGAGTTTCCACTATGGTAGACTAATAAAGATAAAAAAAAATTCTGTACTGTTGAAAGAGACAGTCTCCTGGCCAAGTTTGTTCCATGAGACATTGTTAAAACCCCCAAATAAAAGGAATGTTCTCAGGAGTGGGGCTTTTCCAGTGCTGGTGTTTTCCTTGAGGTTGGCCTCAGTGCAAACCTGGAAATAAGCACATCTCTGACACTCCCAAGGCTAGAATGCCCGGGCCTCCGGGAGTGTGTTGGGGTCTGAGAATGCCCATCCTTGTCCCATTCCAGTGCAGAGCTCCTCCCTCAGAGGTAGCCCAGAGCCTGAATGGCCACTAGGAATGGGGGTAAAGTCTTCTTTGTCCCTGGTTCTTTAGGAAGGTGTCCAGAATACACTACCATGACATAAAACTATTTTGAGGTGAGGGCATTTGAGAATAGACTTTTTTTTCTGGAACTCCCTTATTGGACTAAAAGCAGAACATCACTAACAACTCAATTGTCACGAATCCACCCCCCAGGAGTTCCTGCAAGCAGAGATTGACTCATCCCCAGAGAGAAGAAATGTTACTGCATTTAAACAGACATTGTCTTAAACTATTATACCTCTCATCTATTTTCCTAAGGGCCCATTTCTCTTTCCTAAAAGTCATTTGTAAGTGCTTTTTTCTTCTTTCCCTTACCCTAGTAAGATGGTACATGAGTCTCAAATTCTAACTGCTTCCTTGAGTCATATTTTTCTGTGAACTCCTGTATGTACACAAATAAAAACCTGTCTTCTCTTTTTAACCTGTCTTTTGTCATTTTAATTCACAGGATCCTCATGAAAGTTCATAAGAGGGTGGAGGAAAAGTTTTTCTTCCCCAACATGTCTCTATAAGGCTTTGGCCAAATATTGGACCCCACTATGCTAACTTCCTTCTCAGGCCCTCGGAACTAGCTTGCCACCTCGCACCAGAATATCCTCAGATTAAGAAGTTATGACAAACATAAATCCACCATAAACCAGAAATGGACCATCCCATAATACTTGATATGTTAATATTTGTACAGCATCTTTGAATATTTGTAGAGCATTGTTGAACAATGGCTGACAGATACCGGTGCTAGATAAATAAAGATAAATTCTCGCTATATTGCACAATCTCAATCATCAATACATACTAATTTTAGGGTTGCAAGCCTTCTACATATTTTTCTTATTTGGTACTGCATCTTTATAATCTTCCATAGATGAAGATGTAAAAAGTGAATACTGTTCAGAGAGATTAATCTTTTTACGGTTGAGACAAGATAATCAGAGTGAGACCATTTTCGCTGACTTCTGACTCTTGAAGTGTAACTTTGAATGGCATTCAGACAAGGACAAAGCCATATTCAGACTTACACAAAATGCAAAGAGTGGATGAATGGAGAGGTAAATGGTGGAATAACCACTAACAATGGTGCAAAATTATGCATCCTGTGGGAGTTTGGAAAGATACATCCTTTTTTAAGAAGAGATGAGACTCAGAAATGGGCCCTCTAATGTGATTTCAAAAGGCATATGGCCATCAGTGAGCTAAACGGGCCTGGCAGAGCACACTCTGGATTTTTGGGCATTCCAGCGCATTCCAAGCAAACCTGGCAACTGGTAACTTCCTGGACAGCTGTTTCTCCTATTTATGCCCCCAATTCTTTTTTGTTAGTTGTCAGCTAAATTTTTATGTGAATGCAATATCCACCCTGCAGAAACAAATTCTTCTCAGAGGTTTTCATTTTCACTGGCAAATGATTTGCAAAAATGTTGATTGTCATTCTCTAAGCCTAAGTTGAAAATGAAAGTGCAATCAAGCATAAATTATATCATGTTTTTGAGAAATTTCTAAGTAATTTCCATCTTAATATCTGTAGATGTAACCAACAATTCTGATTATCCATGCTTGTATTAAGCATATTCTGAAATTAATATTTGACAAATGTCAGTTAAGTAAAGTGGTCGATGAATCATTTAACATTTACATTTACATTAACATATCTAAGCGCATTGAGGTCAAGGGCACTTAACTTTATTTTAGTTTATTAAGAACATCTATGCATGGTGACAGATGTTAACTACACTTATTTTGGTGATTATTTTGCAATATATACAAATATCAAATCATTATATCATATGCCTGAAACTAATATAATATGTCAATTATACCTTTAAAAAAAAATAGCATCTGAAAATTTTAAGCTGCTTGACCCTGGTTGAAACCAATTAACAGAACTTTTTGACACGCACAATAGAAGTCAAAATGGCACAGGGGGATGTTTCTACTTCGAAACATGCACGGTAAGAGCCATAAGGGGGCAGAGCCTAGCTTGGAAAAAACTGGAAAGGTAATCAGATTGGATAGAGAGCCCGGAGTCCCAGTAGGTCCTGGAATGGGAAGGCCCAACTCAAGGCCAGGAAGCATGAGGAAGTTGGGTTGGATAGTTTGAATGGCTCCGTGATCATTACAGAGAACCAAGAAGATATTTGGAGGATTAACAGAAGCTTTGGAGTAGCTGCTGCTAGAGCCTGCCCACCCTCTACATTTCTGAGGGTGTATAATTTCCCTTAACCTCAATAAAATCTTGCTACCACATTTAAAATTCTCAAGAGAGAAAAAAAAGGAAGAAAGGAAGGAAGAGAAAGAAGCCATTTAATAGCCTCCCCTTGTAAAACTTACGAAATCCTTCCTGTGGCATACAGCCTGGGTCGCCTGGGTCTCCTGGGCCCTTCTTAGTCCTTGCTTTAGCTTAGACCACTCTTGTACCCTCCTCTTCTCTCTCCCCACCAGCGATTTCTATGTTCCTGCTACTCTAGACTTCTCTTAGTCAGGTAACTTTCCCTTCTCATTCTTGCCTCTGGCTTTTGCCCTTTGATGGTCCTTCACCTGGAACTCAAGCAAGGACTTTGAGGAAATGGCAATCAATTTTCCCTGACCACACACTTCACAGTTGTCCTAAAATTCCAACTCTCTTACTTCTCATTTTATAAAGTACTTGTAACCATGGTAAACAATTATGTGCATAAACATTAAAAAAAAACAATGCCACCTCAGATTATTTGCTTCTTGAAGTCATGGCAGAGCCTGGGTCAGTGTTACTGCTGTGTCCTTAGGAGCAGACCAGTGCCTGGCACACAGTAGGTGCTCAAAAGTGCTTAATAAGTAAGGAAAGGAATTTTTAATTCTGTCTACTCTTAAACTGGCAATTCATACTTTCCTGTTTCATGGCTGGACTTGAGCAAAAATGATAACCATGCCATGGAAGTTGATTATTTAAGTCTGAGTTGGAACAAGTTATTTTCTCATAAAAGAAGAAAACAGATTTTGAACTTGAACTGTCCAGGAGCTAACTTTCTAAACTAATCTTTTCTCCCACACATACTTATGCACCATTGATGGGAGTGCAATTTGCAAGAGAACCTAAGCAAATACAGTCTTAAAAACGTAATTCCATTTTCTACTTTTTAGAATCTATTTTTAAAGAAATAATCATAGATGCTTTTACTCTTGTTTCCATACATTTTATTCCCAGCAGAACAACATGAATAATTCTTTAAAAACTGAGATAATGGGGAGTATTTGAAATCTTGCTTCCTGGCATGTCATCAGTTTGGCTCAAATAAGCTCATAAAAATTCTCCAAAAAAAAAAAAAATCGAGATCAATCGAGATCATGTAACCCATTTGCTAATACACTGAAATACTCCTATTTCACTTGGAGTGGAAGCCAAATCCTTCCAATTGCCAGGAAAGTCCTACATAATTCATGTTATTTATGAATTTATTGTTACCCTTTTCTTCAGAACTTTTTATAGTGAGACATTTTTGGTCAGGAGAAACAAAAGCACTTTTAAAAAGAGGACATTCAGAAAGGAGCTTTGGAAAGTTAATGTTCTGTTTCTTTTACATTAAAAATCAGTTAGGAAGATACCTGTTTTTTTCTGAAGATTTTCTAAATGGGGAAACATGATCATCACTATTTAGTCCTTCATCTACTGATTAGAAAGACACATACCAGGAGAAATTTGACTGCTACTTTTCTTCTGCATTTCTCTTCCTTAAAAGCTAAGGAGAACTAGATATTATCAGGGCGTGATTAAGATGTTTAGAGACCATGTGCTGCTAAATACTAGTTCTTATTCTGTATTTCTTTTGAAGTCACGGTGTTCTGCATTCTTGGCTCAATTTCAGCTGCTTGTCAATAGTGCAGCAAGAACATCTCTCACATCGGGGCAGGTTAGATGCCGAGAAGCTGGGAGAACTTACTGCAAACACACTCCTTTTCCTGTAGTTCCTATTTTCTCACTGTCTTCCAGATGGGTTCTCATAGCTGTTCTCTGTCCCTACCACCTGGCCGAGCCCTTATGTCCTCTCATCTGGGCACTTTCAGTGATATTGCATCTGATCTTTCTGTCTTCAGCCTTTTCCCTGTTTAATTCATTCTCCTTAAGAGTGACTTCCTTACCTAAAACCTGTTAACAGCTCTCCACTGCCCAAACAAGAAAGTTTGAGGCCCATCTTAGTCTAGATCCAACCTCTTTTTCTATCACTTTCTCCATGAACCCCATTCCTTGGCTTCACTCTTTCCTTCACACACCATGTATGGGGTTGGCCAAAAAGTCCATTCAGTTTTTTTTCCATAAAATAAAGGACACATTTTTAATTTTCACCAATAACTTTACTGATTTAGGTATTTTGAGTATGTCAGCTATCTCCCGCTATTGGCTTCTAGTGGGTAGAGGCCAATGGTGCTGCTAAACATCTTCTGATGCATAAGACGGCCCCACAGCAAAGAATTATTTGGCCAAAATGTTAATAGTACCAAGAAACTTTGCGAACCACTTTTGACATGGTTGGTCAGTCACAGCACCTTCTCTACACACTGCAGAAGTCTTTTGTTGCATTTCAGTTGCATTTCTACCTTTCTTGAAATAATAAAGCATAATACACTGAAAATGTGTATTTTCTTCCACCCTCAATATTAAAATGGCTGTGCAAAAATTCACCAATTTTGATAAGTTTTTTAGAAATGCATGCTGATGTGTCAGCTGTCACAATTCAACCTAACAAAATTGTTTTGAATTAAATTAAAGACAGCTAAGCACTACTAGAGCCATCGTATGGAAAAAACTTTTTGGCCAACCCAATACTTCTGTGCCTTCACTCTGCTGCATGTGCTACCCTCTCTGCCTAGAAATCCTTCCCCTATTTTTATTATTGGTAACTTAGAGTGTAAAGTATATTATTTTTAAACTTCTAAATTTGAAGACAAGATGGCCTATGTTAAATAATATAGTTTTCCAAAGCTGAATGTGCTCATTTGGAGCTCAGTTTTTCTGCTTGAATTATGAAGACAGCTTTTGAAAACTCCTAGGGAGGAACACTACTGTTTCCATGATCTGTGATTAGAGGAACTGATCGATCTCAGTTGGTAATGTCTGTTTTTTACCCCTGTTGGTAAGGGTTTTAAAAATTTTAGAACAGATGCATTTTTTTCTAGTCTTACACTGATAATTTCATTCCAAATATTTCCTGAGAGACATATATCATATACAGGAATCCATCTTCATCCTTCTCACTTTAATATACTTCTGAAATTGGTGTGGACACATTCACTGTGCTGTGCCCACTCACTAACAAGAAGAAGGCTTGACTAGCGTTGAGCTGTAAGGGGCTTCTAATTATCTCGATGAGTTCACGCACATTGACATGAACAGGTACAAGAAACTTGGTTTTATCCAGGACAGGAAGCTGCTGCTTCACACTTTTGTATAATTCTATTATCACCAGGATTTCAGTCGGATGCTCTTCTCAGATAAGTTGGACATCTTCTACTCTTTGTTAAAAGGTGCAATGCTGCTTGAAGTTCTCCTATGACATGGTGGCATGGCAGAGGAGGGTGGGAGGGGGTGGCAAAGCAGAGGGTCCTGGCAGCTTTAAGGTGGCCACAGATCTGACTGTAGCAACAGCGACTCCCCTTTCCCTTCCTCTATTTTCCATGTGAACAATTTCCTTTAACTCCCTGGGCTCAACTTACTGCCTTTTACAGTGAAGTCTTCCCAATCCTCTTTAGGCACAAATCTATCCCTCTATTGCATCCTTTAACACTCTGCATATCTCTGTATGGCCCTTAGTAAACAATATTCTAATTATTTATATTTCTGTTACCTTTAGTGACCTGTGCTTTCCTCTAGAGCACTGCTTCCATTGGTTATCTTACACTATTGCTCTTTAGAAGTGTTAATTGACAGAAAATCCCTGTTGATAGGACAACCATAGAGAACAATTCTAGTTAAAAAACTATTGTATTAACTATTGTTAGTACACAAATTGCTGTTATGATGAAGAGGAAGATGATTGTTATAATTAAAACCAGCACCACCTTACTACCTCCATCATCATCACTTCCACCATCAACACTTCCTTCATTACCATCTCTACCATTACTACCTATGTCCACTACCTCCATTATCAGCACCTCCACCACCTCCACAAACTCTACCTCTACCTACTATGACCACTTCCATTATCACTTCCCATCATCACCTCCACCATCATCACCTCCATCATTTTTGTCTTCACCACCATTTCTACCACTATTGCCTCTGCTACTTCTACCACCCTACCATTATCACCCCTACCACCTCCACCTTTCCCACCTCCATTATTTACATCACTTTAATCATTTCCACCAAGTCTATCACTTTCATCACCCCCACCCGTTAATATTCATTGAGCACTGTCCAGTAGCAGACTCTGAGGCAACTTTTTTATGCATGATCTCATTTCATCCTTACAATCTAATTAAAGCAGAATGCTACGGTCTGAATGTTCTTGTCCCCCAACACTCACATGTTGGAATCCCAGTCTTACAAGGTGGGACTGGTAGGAGGTGATCAGGATATGAGAGAAGAGCCATCGTGAATGGGATTAGTGCCCTTATAAAAGAGGCTCGAGAAAGCTCCCTCGCTCCTCCGCCATGTGAAGTTACCTGTGAGGTTGTTTATAAACCAGGAAGCAGGGCCATGCCAGACATAGAACTGGAGCATGTGGCCACTCTGACCTCTGACCTCCAGCCACCAGAACTGTGAGAGATACATTTCTGTTGTTCGTAGGCCACTCAGTCTGTGGTGTTTTGTGAGAGCAGGCAGGAGGGACTGAGACAATGGGAAAACTGAGGCCCAGAGAATCACTAACATGGTGTGATTACATAGGCCCAGGAGGAAGTTTGGGCTATAACTTGGGGCTCTCTGACCTTGGAGTCTGAGTTCTTCATCTCTGGGCAAAATGTCTCCTACATTTCAAATTCCACACATTTTACTTTGCAGCTCTTCTGTCAGAGCTTTTCACATGGTGCGAATACAATAAATGTTGAAATTCAATACTGGGCGCAAAGTCAGTAGCCCCGTAAACACCCAGCTTGCTTACTGAGTGTATGTGTGTTCTGATTAAAATAAGGCACATTATACAATGGACAATTGGTTTTAATATTCCTCATAAAGTCTCTGTCTCAAAAACAGTAACCTGGATTTTAATCTATTTTGCTCCTTGTATTAAATCCAAGGTACTTTATTTTACTTTTGGTTTTAGATAGCAAGGCAAGGCCAAGGGTAATCTCAATTACTATAAAAGATATTATGTCCATGTCTAAAAATGTGATTACAAAAGAGGACTATAAGTGGAAGATCAAAAGCAAGGAGGAGTTGGAAAATAATGAGTCTGGTATATGTTATGTAATGCCCAGCAAATTGGACACATTTATGCGAAAGGGCTCTAACGCACTTTGGTTTTTACTAAGAACTCTAGTGAGAAAATCTGTTGCAAAGAGCAATGATATCACTTGCCTTTCCTGACTTTCCAAGCTGCAAGTCATGAACAGAATTTGACATTAGGAGGGCAAATTTGCAGAGGCTTGCTCAGAGTACTAGCATTTCAATGGAAACTTGGGCTAATGAGTCAGATCTTTTTTTTTATTATTAATAAGATACTGCCATTTACTTCATAATTTCCTGTTTCCTTCATTCCTATTATATTTGTTCACTTTCATGCCCTCCAACTATCTCATCCACCCAGTTCACTTCCACCTCCAGTCTTTCCGGAAAGCTTTCTCTCCGTGAGCAATTCCTTCTTTCCATACCTCTGCCTTAAGGAAACTGACTTTTCTTTGTTAATCTCTTCACCCTGAAGCCCTTGCCAATTTGAGTCCACTTCTCCTCACTGGTCAGCATACATAGAGAAATACATTAATTTGTTGATTAGAAAAGGTGCTGATACAGAGAGATCTGATCAGATCACTAGGGCGGAGTAGGACGGGCTGTAGGAGGAGATTGCCCAAGGTAAACAGTCTAGGTCGGATTGGCTGAGAAGCTGAATGCCTCCAGAGTGCATGGAATTATGGGCCAGAAGATTTAAAATAAAAAGAGGGCAGAGACTGGCTCTTTTCCTCGAGGATGCCTGGATGATCGCACTGCAGCTTCCTATTTTTCCCAAAGGGGGTAGTTTGGTTGAATTTTGGATGGGAAGGAACTCTGCGCACAGCCGAGGATCAGGCTGGCCTGGCAGAGGGTGGCAGGTTTATTCTTTGGGTGTTTCAGAGGGGATGGGCTCTGAGGTTGCCATTCTTCCAAAATTGTGTAGCTTTTGTATCTTATGTCATTTTAGCTTGTAAGCTAACCATATAGAAATCAGATAAAAATTAACAAGGGGAATGATAGGAGAACTCAGGTGTGAAAGAGTTTAGCCTTAATTGATAGGCTTAAGTGACTAACGCATGTGGAGAGCTGTTATTCCAATATTGTGTAGTTTTTGAGTAAAAACTCCTTCCCTTTTTCACCAAAACTTTGTCTCCAGAATTTTGCCTAGAGGGTGGCTGTGGGCAGCAGGACCCCACTTGTTGTTTGGTAACAGTACCACATTTTCATGACTTGAATTTCAAAATTCATCAGGGTAGCCAGTGAAAAGTCTCTTTCCTCCCCATGTTCCCAATCATTGGCTTTATTTCCCTGAGGCAATCAATGAATGTTCTCAGTTTTCATGTGGATCACCATACTTTTTCATTCCCAATGCCATTTATCAGTCATTGTTCTATTCCACCATCCTACGTACTCTTGTTTTGAGATTAAGTCCATTTACACCATTCTCTCTGTTGAATCTACTAACTTCCAGGATATTCCTCATTTTCTGCAGTGACTTTAGTCCCTGTTTCATTGACCTTTCCATTCCATCCTCTAAGATTTCAACATTCATGTTTATGACCTTACAAAATATCCTCACATTTGGTCATCTTTATCTCTAGTTCAATTCCTACCCTCGTCATACCTCAGACATCAGCATTTCCCAAAACAACGCCACCTCTAAGTGCTTGAAGAATAAAAGTGCTCCGCTGACCACGATCCCTTTTTCTTATACCTTAATCAACTCTTCTGAGGACTGACTCTCCCATAAGGCCATTGGAGAACTCTAGCATGTCTCTATGTCTCTATTTTACCAACTGAGCAAGCTCTCTGTGGGTTTCAGGTGTTGCCCTACCTAACCTGGACCCTAATTCAACAAGAAAATTCTCTGTCCTTTACACCAACTAACACGTACATCTATTCTAATATTATTCATTATCTATTTATTTCTGGGGCCCATATAAAGGCACTTAAAAACCTCCAGTGGCTTCTCAGGGATTCAATCCTGAATTCTCAGCTAAATAGCAAGTCATTTCCATAGTGTGGGGAGGTCATGTTCCCAGTGTATCTGTGACCATCACTATGTGGATCCAGTGTTTGAGGCAAACTCAAGTATGTTCAAACAAGAGCTAGTTTGAACATACCCTGGGCTTTCTCATCCCCAAGCCATTTGATTGATTCTTCCTTCTGCTTAATCTGCTTATGGGTTTATTTTCTATTATCTGTGCCTATTGAGTCCCATAGACTCAAATTTTTTTAAAAAATTACATTTTATTCATTATGCTATTTAAGTTGTCCCAATTTTACCTCTTAGCCCCCTATCCACCTAGCTCACACCAATCCCTCAGGCAATACCCCCACTGTTGTTCATGTCCACAGGTCAAGCATATAAATTCTATGGCCACTCTAATCCCTATGCTGTGCTTTACATCTCCATGACTATTCTGTAACTACCAGTTTGTACTTCTTAATCCTTTCACCTTTTTTGCCCATTCCTCCATTCTCCTCCCATCTGACAACCACCAAAACATTCTCTATATCTATGATTCTGTTTCTGTTCTGTTCATTTATTTATTTTGTTTTTTAGAGTCAATTGTTGATAGATAATGCATTTATTGCCATATTATTATTCATATTTTTGTTCTACTTCTTAAAGAAGACCATTTAACATTTCAAATAATAATGGTTTGGTGGTGATGAACTCCTTTAGTTTTTCTTGTCTGGGAAGCTCTTTATCTGTCTTTGGATTCTAAATGATAGCTTTGCTGGATAGAGTAAGCTTGGTTGTAGATCTTTGCTTTTCATCACTTTGAATATTTCTTGCCAAACTTTTCTAGCCTGACAAGTATCTTTTGAGAAATCAGCTGACAGTCTTACAGGGCTCCCTTGTAGATAACTAACTGCTTTCCTATTGCTGCTTTTAAGATTCTGTCTTTGTCTTTAACCTTTGGCATTTTAATTATAATGTGTCTTGGAGTGGGCCTCTTTGCATCCATCTTATTTGGGAATCTCTGTGCTTCCTGGAATCATATGTCTATTCCTTCACCAAATTAGGGAAGTTTTTGTCATTATTTTTCTCAAATAGGTTTCCAATTTCTTGTTCTCTCACTTCTTTTTCTGGCACACCCATGATGTGAATGTTGGAATGCTTGAAGTTGTCCCAGAGGCTCCTTACATTATCCTTGCTTTTTGGATTGTTTTTCCTTCACGCTGTACTAATTAGTTTTTTTGTTCCTTATATTCCAAATTGATTACATGACTCTCAGCTTCATCCACTGTACTGTTGATTCCTTGTAAATTGTTCTTTATTTTAATTAATGTATCCTTAGTTTCTGACTGGATCTCCTTTTGCTGTTGAGTTTCTCACTAAGTTCCTTGAGCATCCTTATAACCAGTGTTTTGAACTCTGCATCTAGTAGCATGATTGTCTCCATTTTGTCTAGTTCTTTTTCTGGAGTTTTGCTGTTTTTTCATTTGGATGTGTTTTTTTGGCTTCTCATTTTGCAGCCTCCTTGTGTTTGTTTCAATGTATTATGTAGAGCTTCTACTTCTTCCAGGCTTCGTAGAGTGGCCTAATGTAGTAGGTGTCCTGCAGGGTCCAGTGGCACAGCCTCCCCTATTGCTCAAGGTGGGTACTAGAGGCACACCCACTCTGTGGTCTGTGTACACCCTCCTGTTGTAGTTGAGCCTTGATTGCTGTTGGTGTATAAGTGGGAGGGATTACTGCCATGCTGATTGGCAAGGACTGGCTGTGACCACCATGGAAGATCAGCTGTGCAGGGGCCCACCCCACAGAGCAGGGCTTACTTCAGTGGGGCTCTGGTACCCATTGAGTCTGCCCCTCGAGTGTGCTGCTTGTAGAGGTGATTGGGTGGTGCTTTGAAGTTATCTGAAGCTGTCCACTGGGTGCGCAGGCTCTAGGGCCTCCTGGGAGGCACAGGTCAAGGTCATCTGCTGCTCGTGTTTTGACTGGTGCTCCCTAGCATGGGGTACAAAGTAATCTGTAGATGGCTGCTACCTGTGCTGGGCTTGGTGGTGCCCAGGAGAGGTCAAGCTGCAAACCAAGGTCAGCTGCTGCTAGTGCTGGGCTGGGGCCACTGAAAGGTATGGAGCTTGCCAAGGTCAGATGTTGCCTATGTAAGAGATTTTAATAAAGTCTGAAGCATGAGCCAAGACAGGGTATTTGTATGGAAAAGAAACTGGAAACATTTTGGGTGGCCCCAAAAGTTGGGTGTGGTGGGGGTTTCAGGTAATTACCAGGGCAGGGTCAACAGTGATAGCCAGGTTGATAGAGACTCAGATATAATGCCCACCTGTCTGCTTTGTCAGGGGAGGGCTCAAAAAAAGAACAATGGCTTCTGCTAGCACTTCTGTCTGGGAGAAAGTTGTCCCTCCAGCTCTTACCCTGATGCCAGAGAATTTAGTTCCTTCTCATATTTCAATATGTACCTGATGCTTTTCCAGCTGTTTCCACAGTGCTGGAACTGAGAGGGAGTAAGTCTGAGGAAGTCTGCATGAGGGCCCTTTAAGAAGAACTGCTCAGGACTCCAGGAGCCCTCTGTTTCCCTCAGCCTCAGTCCCCATTGATTTTTAAAGCCAGAAGTTATGGGGATTACTTTTTCTGGCACTGGAACCCTGGGCTGGGGGGCCTGATATGGGGCTGGGGTCCTGACATGGGGCTGGGGCCCCTTGCTCCTCAGGGGGGATCTTTGCAGTCAAGATATCCCTTCCAGTTTTTATCTGCCACACATGAGTGTGGGACCATCCAGCCCCTTCTGAGTCCCTGCCCCTCCTTCCAGTCTCTATGTGGCTTCTTCTTTATATCTTTAGTTGTAGGACTTCCATTCAGGTAGATTTCAGGCAGTTCTGAATGACGGTTGTTCTGTAGTTTAGTTGTAATTTTGATGTGGGTTGTGGGAAGATGAGAGTATAGTATTTACCTACACCTCCATCTAGTCTGTAATCCCTTGTAGAAGACTTAAAACTGATTTTTTTTCCCCTCCTCTAATTGTCTTAGAAACTGCTCTTTTCTACCTAAATGTAGAACAAAACTCTAGCAAAGGAAAGTGTAAGCATATTTCTTCTACACATTACAACGTGTAGGATGTTTGCATGGCAAATGCATGTGTGGGATGTGTCCTGTATTTCTCTGTTGGGGGTACTCCCCAGCTCACAAAAGAGGTCAATGGACAAGAACAGCTGTGACCATCAGTGGTGGTCCAGGCTTAAGTTGTGACTATTGTGTTATTGATCAACAAGGCCCCTGTGTCTTCACCACAAATGTCGTTTTCTCATTTCCCCCCAGGGGATTTTTACACTTTCACAGAAGCTCTTGTTGACCTCCATTCTCTTATAATTATTCCTCAATTCTGTACTAGTTGGCCTTCCTAACATAACAAAGAATGAGGTCTCTGTAACGATAAAAAGGTTTGTGTGACAACGTTATCATTCCTTTTGTTGTGAGAATTAATATCAACTTTTACTTCTAGAGAAACACAGCTCTGGATTGATACACTTGACACCTGGAGTCTCGTGGGGCCTCAGAGGGGGACTCTGAAGCACAAACGCAAGGGAAGAGCATGATACTACCATCTAGAGTTTTTAATCACTCCCCACAGTCCGGTCATCCCTGTGCTCAGGCCCTCACTGATCACTAGCGGACACCTGTGCAGCACACATTGCAGAGTTTATAGGAGACTGAATGTGGCCCATGGGCTCTCTGCTGATTTGGCTGTTTAAGAAGGCCAGTAGGGACATGAGGTGTCATTATGGTTTTCTGACTTCCGTTAGGTTGTGGAGGTATTTCCCAAGGGAATAGTATAAAGTATGAATGATTCCCCCAAAAAGAATAGCACAGCAGTTCCTTACAAGAGAGCTTGGTTAAGGTTTGTGGCTTTCATGTCTGTAGTTGATGGTGAATATTCATGTCCTGTGACAGCGTCCTGTCAGTAGCAGACAAGTCAGACTGGCTGGAGGTCCCAATTTGTTATGATTTCTATCCATATGATTTCTAAAGCAAAATAGGAGCAACACCAACCACAATTATTACTCCACGCTGCTTAGGGTTAAATGGAGAAAATAACAAAATGTCCACTGGTGAACTCTGCCTCCAGGCCTGTCCCAAATGTCCAAATGTGTGGGGATGTAGAGAGAATGGACGGTGGTGACATCACAGGCTTGAGGGCAGAAGAAAATACTACAGGTTGGAATTGATCATAGAGTCTAAATTTTCTGAGGAAGTCCTGATTTTAAATATTCTATCCTGTTGTAAGATGTGTTCTGTTGCTTCATCCTCAAAACTTAGTCATCAAAAATGTAGGGGGGAAAAATACTGTTTTTGCCCATGGTAGCATTCTCTATACACAAATGCTATCATTCACATACTTGGAACTAGGACAAACGGAGACAGTCTCTGTTAAACCCATGCTTACTGGTCTGGTTTCCATAACTGTGCTGAAAGGTGAGCAGAGCAAGCTGAGAAGGCTAGTCCCAAACGGATGATATCAAATCTGGAATCACAACTGATCCGGCGAGTCGTGAGTAAGTGTGGGTTTGGTGAAAGTAGAGAGGTTGATTTCAACTCAGTTTACAGGCACAAACATGAAGGCTGCCCAGGATTCAGTTCAATCACTGTTTCCATCACCAGAGTAGAGAAATATGAATGGGCATCGTTATAGAGAAATTGCAAGAGGTTTACATGGACTGGAAAACAACACTATCTTCTCATTTTTCGGTTGGTTTTTTAGGGTCAGAGGTGATGTCTTGGAGGAATTAGCAAGGGCATTTATAACAATGATTTGTTTTCCTTTTTCTTCCTTTCTTTTCTTTCCACCCCCACTCCCAATTGCAGTTCCCCACTACCACAAATAATGCAGTTGCGATTTTCACACTTGGGGAAATTGTAGGGGTCAGCACACCTGGAGTGCAATGGGTGAGCCTCGCTCTGGGGAAATCACCTTCAGGATCATGGTTATGTCCCCTGCCAGGTAGGTTTTCACATTGGTTTGTGACCAGGAGTATTGATAAAAAATAATGTCTCTTGCCAGGATCTTCAGAGGAAAGCTATGCTTCCAGTTCCACCGACTGACAATAATTCACTGTTTGATCTTAAGAAAAATGTGAGGCTTTTTAAAATTCAAGGGTATTTTTTAAAGCATCTTCTACAAAGAACTCTGATTTCTAGTTATCTTATATGATAGATGATAATGACTAAATAAAATGCTTATTTGTCTTCACCAAATGGCATGTAAAATATTTATACAAATTGATACTGCTAGATAAATTGCAGATTCCAAACGCTTGGGTTCATATTTATTTCCTTTTCTCTGAAAAAAGCCAGTTTGTTATTACTAGGAGACTATTATATTTTGGAAAAAGTCCTAGATAAAGTGCAAGGCCACATGACCAATTATTAGTTATGTAATGACTAGAAAAGAATTAGGCCCAATTCTCTCTAAATTTCTAAGTTTTCTAAAGATCCTATTAATTTATGAGTCACAGGCCTGCATTTGAGTCCTGATGCTTCTCTAAAAAGATAAGTTTGACTACTATTAAGTTATTTTGACCTTTGTTGCCTACTCTGTAATGAGACAGCTACTCGGGATGAAGTAAGTCTCTTCCAGCTGTAGAATTCTGATTCTAACTCCGGGGACTGGTGCGGTGTGTAGGCACAGGACTTCTTACTGGCTTCTAGGAGACACTCTGCAATATGGAACTCCTAGGTGCTTTCTCTAGCACTTGAGTATTGTTTGATTAACGATCGTGTGCAAAGCTTTAAGAAAAATACATTGAATGTATATTTTTTATTGAGTATTCTAACTGATAAAATATGGAGAAGATGCTGAAATCAAGTGAGAAAAGGACACATATATAAAAACATCAAGAGATAAATTTAGTTTCTCTTTATAATAAACAACCCAAACTAAAAATAACAATATCTAAGCAAGAACTGTTCTGATAGAACCCTATAAAAAGAAATAGCTTTATTGAAACTCAGCCTGAGGTTTTATAGAGAAAAGATTAGACTTGGAAAGCCTCCAAATCTGTTAAAAGAGAAACATTTTTTTCATCTCTATTTGGGATGATAAATGACGCAGCTCAGTTGTAGAGGCCCAACTAAAAACCAAAGATGAAATAATAAGTGCATAAGTGGCTAGAAATAAACATAGTTGCAGCTTTCTCCATATGAGGAATTTCCCTAATAATGAAGAGCAGAAAAGGGATTATCATCACAGAGAGGAAATGAGGCTTTAAACAAATAATTAAGGAGTATTAAATCATCTCAGAGAATACTCATAAGACTGTAGAAGATAAACATTGTTTGCCATATTGTTGAGAAATGATGGTAAGAAAAAATGAATGAAATAAAATTAGTATCTGGGAGGGAGTGTGGTATTGTGGTCTCTTACTAGGTGCAAGGTTTTTGGCAAATTATTTATTCTCCAAGATTCTTAATTTTTTTTCCTTTGTAAAATGGGACAAATAATATTTCCCTCACTGGTGTGACAGGATTAAATGAGGTCACAAATGTAACCTCATAGAAATGTTTCTGAAACTTAAAAGGGGCCAATACTTGGTGCCTATTATTATTTAAGAATAGAAACAGCGATGTTTGATCTAGCTGGTCAAATAACTGTATTCTATTATTGATCTGCACAATGTTCCCCATGAGAGATGACAGCTTATAAAATATCACATGTAAATAACATGATCCAATCAGACATTTTCACAATTTTCTTGAAAGTTGGGGCTCTTCCACTTTCATTGCATGAATCAGTTTCTCTTTCCAATTAGACCAGGTAAAGTAATTCACCCGAAATTCTATGATATGCTAGACCACCTATGAAAATTGAAGAAGGAAAGAGATTAGGGGGCTGGGGCACCCCCGTCAGGTCAGCTGGAGGCCTTGTCTGAGAGACACTAGGCAGAGCCCGGGGAAAGAATCTTTCACTTGCCAAGAAAAATTGCTGAGATTCTGATGAAAGAGGAAAATAAATCAGAGGTAATTGTTCCAGAAAATCGCGATTTCTGATACAACCAATCACTTAAACCACACCAACATGTACAGGATCATCATTAGCTGGCAACACCACAAAAAATATTGTAAGAGAAGGCAGCACAGTTTGCCAAGCTCTCTGATAAAGTCAAACAAGGATTTGCAGATAGTGAAAAATGTCTCAGGATTATTTAAATGAGAAAGCTGTAAGCACAGATTATTCCTGCTTTTTTCTTTTTGGTTCCAATACTTTAACATTTGTCATTACTTAAAAAGCACTATTTTTTTTCCCACTAGGCATTGGAAATAAGAATCCTGAGCATTGTTAAGAAGCCTGCGTAACCTGGTAAATAATAGCTGCATCCTTCTCACTCCTTGATGTAGTTATAATTTAACAAAAATGTTCTTCTGTGAAGAAGTGGATTTAAGTGTGAGGCATTGCTAACAAGCAAAAGAGAGAAACAAGGAAAGGAACAAGGTATATTTTTCTAGGAGCACCGAGTGTCTCCTAGTGCAAATCCAAAAGTGCTACCCTTTAGATTCTCATTATAAGAGAACCATAAACCTGGAAACTGAGGGGGTCATTACAGCATACAAAATAACTGGTATTCAATATGGAACGGTGCAGCAGCAAGGCTAACCAAGACAATGCTGCATGAGGTTGTTCTTGCAGACCTGACCCTTGTGGTCGAGCGGGACTAGAATCCCTCACAGAACAGTAAGGAAGGATGGAGGAAGCTTGTTTACACAACTATTGTTTTGGGCACATTGTCCATGATATTAGCAGCATTATTTAAAGGTTATATTGGTTATGATAATGACAAATATTGCATGCTTGATTCAGTTCCCTTCTATTAATATTCCCTTATATTAATGCTGTGGAGAACAATGGAGACTTCATATAAAGGTGTTTCTTTCCTGCAATTTTTCTTTGGCCCTACAGGCCTTCATCATGGGAAGAGACTGCAATTGCCTCAGGAAGAGAAGAGTTCCAGCCTAAACCAAAGAAATCATCGGTCAGGTTCTAAGTAGCCTTTTGAAATCAATAAAGTGGTATGCATACCACTCACCCTTTAAGAGTGAGTAGGAGCATGGGGTCCTCCTCATGGAACAGATGTTGTAGGCACTATAATAGGCAGAATAATGGCCCCACAAAGACAGGAGGGTCAGAGTCAGAGTGACGAAGAGTGAGAAAGACTCGGCCAGCCATTGTTGGCTTTGAAGGTGGAGGAAGTGGCCGCAAGCCAAGGAATGTGTGCTGCCTCTTAGAGACAAAAAAGATAAGGAAATAGATTCTTCCCTAGAGCCTCTGGAAGCAATGTGGTAGCCCTGGCAACAGGATTTTAGCCCAGGGAGGCCCATGCTATAATTCTAACCTCCCAGGACTCTAAGATAATAAATTCATGTTGTTTTAAGTCACCAAGTTTGTGACGATTTATTATAGTATCAGTAAGAAACTGATACCAGCACCCTCTCTCAAATCTTTGTCTTCAGTGTCCTTTCATGTACTTCAGCTGATAGGTGCCCAATTAGAGGGATTTTCTGGTTACATTATCTGGTTTTCACTGAATTAGCCTTCATAAAATAGAAAGATAGTTTTAAAAATAAAGGATAATAGGCCCTGGCTGGTATAGCTCAGTGGACTGAGCATGGGCCTGCGAACCAAAAGGTTGCTGGTTCGATTCCCAGTCAGGGCACATGACTGGGTTGTGGGCCAGGTCCCAGGTGGGTATGTAAGAGACAACCACACATTGATGTTTCTCTCCCTCTCTTTCTCCTCCCCTTCCTCTCTCTCTAAAAATAAATAAGTAAAATCTTTTAAAAAATTAAGGATAATACTAATGTGAGCATATGTAAACAACACAAGTTGACTTGCTTTGCTATATAGCCCTCCATTAGCCACTTTATAGATTAAATATGATGATGATTTTATCAAATCTGATAAGAAATTGGCCCCCAAACTTAGAATTATCAAAATGAATAACATTTACTCTTGAATATGAGGATCCAAGCTCTAAATAGATCAAGCTTTGATAATATTAACAAATGATATAAAGTCACAATGGAAAAGTGCTTTTAGAAATACTGAAAGTATTGAATGTGTTGCTAGCAATAAAAAAGTTACTTGAAGAAAATATTTTCAAAGAAAAAACTGGAAACACAATGTAAAAAAAATACACAAAACAAATGTTATGCTAGGAAGTGAAGTACATGTGATGATTATAAAAATGACCAAAGAAGCCCTGGCTGGTGTGACTCTGTGGATTGAGTGTCGGCCTGTGAACCAAAAGGTCACTGGTTTGATTCCCGGTCAGGGCACATGTCTGGGTCGCGGGCCAGGCCCCAGTTGGGCACATACATCTCTCCCTCTCTTTCTCCCTTGCCCTCCTCTCTCCAAAAATAAATAAAATCTTCCAAAAAAAATTTTTAAATGACCAAAACCCTCCCCGCACAAACTGACCAGCCTGTACTATTAAAGAGCAATTCTGAACAAACAGCAGCTCTCTAATGATGAGGGTAATTACCCCAACCTCAAAGACTGATTTAAAATTTACTAACAATGTAAGACAATTATTTTTCCATCTAAAATGCATGTGGTTAATGGTTATCAACTCCAAATTTCTTGATTCACATGAAAGAAACTGTGTGACTTAAAATCAAGCAGAGGAATAAGATGCCAAGTAGAAAGCCAGCACTGTGAAGGGAAGCAGACAGAAGCTGACCTGGGAAACGGAGTGGGCCATCCTGGAGACTTAACGGAAAGATCAATGTAACTCTGAGAAATTCTAAACAAAAGAAAAATGTGAAATACCTGTTTATGTAAGACCACCACAATATCTTAAACTATAGAATATTACTGTTGATAATATTTACTTTATTACCTTTAGTTTAAAGTATTATATTCTAGGTGTGTAAAAAAGACAATACAAAACTAAAATAAGAAATACAAATTTTTCCTACTTGAAGATGACAAAAGGCTAAGAAGCTGAGGAATGGGTTAAGGGGTAATCTGGGATGGCTGGGAAACATCTGGCAGTGTCTGCCCTCCCATCTCCTCCCCCCGTGGATTCTTCACATGTTTGCACGAACCTCAAGTATACAGGAGACTGTGGCTTCTTTCATCCGGCCTCCTTTATGGTCTCCAGAACCCTCAAAGCAAGTATTTATGAGAAACAGATTTGATAATGAAAACGGTGCAATTTAGAACCCTGAAATTAGCTCAGTCGTAACCAGCACACCTTTACTAGGCCTCCACTTTGCTCTGGCTTCATGTCTTCCCTAATGCATACACGTCAGGTTCCTGCACGTATCTGTCTCTCTGGAAAGGTTTTAGGGTCCTCCTCCTATATCCTGTCTCATCATAACACAATGTTTTTGCAGCACGAAGCTCTGAACAAATGCTTACTAAATTAAAAATGAATCTTTGAAGAATATTCTTTGTATTATTATTGTATTATTTGCAAAGCAGGATCAGTGGTTTCTAGCAGAATTTAAGTTCATTTATGTCCCTGCTTATGTTAAATGCTCCAAACTGTTCCCAAATCTTAGACTATAATTGATATCTTCAAATGACAAATCTTTTCATCAGCTAGAACAACAAAGTTAGAAACCCAGCTGTCAAATAAGCTCTATGCTCCATTTGACCTTTAATGGATTTCAGAAATGTAATTTTAGATTTCTCATCAGCCAGGTCAGGTTGCCCTCATTTTTGTGATACTCTGAATGTCTGAAAAATAGTCTCTGTCCTTGTGTATATTAGACAACATGTATCATGTATCCTTTTGCTAGTGGACCTATTATTTCCTCCCTCTAAACATCATCATGAAAACGAGAAGGTAATTAACCATTTCAATGGGATGCTGGTACATGTTAAGGAGTGTTACCCACCTCAGCAAACCAAAATATGGGTGATGGGTACAAAGTTACAGTCTTCTGTGTCTAAGATTTGGACCCGTACAAATACACCCAGGTCAATGTGGCAGAATTGTTCAATTTTCCTTAAATTGTAAGCCTTGGAAGATTGGTCCTGACAGATATAAAAATATGTTTTGAGAGAAAAAAAGATTTTGTGTTTAGAGCAATTTGGAAAATTCTGGATTAATGAGAATTAAAGAGGTTGCTTTACTGTATGGTTTCTTAGATTCTATAATATGGTAACAAGATTGTAATTTCCTTAGAGGTTCACATCTGAGATACACTCAAATAGACAGTGGTACCTCTGTACCTGTCATTAATTCATTCTGAAACTCGTGACAAGTGCCGAAACCAAGTACCCAACGAATTTTTCAAGCAACAAATGATGAAGCCTTTTCACTTGTGGGGCAGCGTGGTGACTCATACAAGTTCTAGCAAGCGTGACAAGTCTCAAGCAAGCACTAAGGGCTGAAACATTTTTTTCTCATCAAAATGCAATGAGTACAGGGTATGATGAGTTCTGAAGCTGACAAGTACTGAGGTATGACTGTATTTCAATAGGTGAGATATATATGTTTTGTTAGTTTTTTTCTAGAGCACCTCATGAAATCCTGGAATCTAGTTTGAGAAATGCTGACAAGAGTCCTTACTCCCCTTGATTTTGTGAAATCCCTAAGCATTGTTAACAATGTTAAGCTCTAGGCTTATTTATGGTTTCCTGAAGGCTGAGTCAGGGTTTGAATGTGCAATACTGAGGAAGGAAATAGTGACTTGGTGGTTTAGCTCTTGGAAAAGCCTTTGGGGATTCCAAGATGACTTGGGGACATTTTTAAATTTTAATTTGTATTGAATTTATTGGGGTGACATTATTTAATAAAATGATATAGATTTCAAGTGTGTAACTCTGTAATACCTCATCTGTGTATTGTATTGTGTATTCACCATCAAAGGTCAAGTCTCTGCTACCATTGATTCCCCTGACTTTGATTCTGAAGCACCATGTCTCTGAATGGCCTGGAATGGCCCGCTAGTCCCAGGATCTGTGAGGTGTATTATGCGATGAAGTGATTGAAGTGCCCAGAGAAAGTGCAGATTGATAGAAGCGCATTAGAGAAGAAGGAAGTTTTAAGAAGAAATGAGGAAAGGAAGTGATTGATCTCTTAGTTTCCTCATTCTTCCTCAACTATTTATTTCTATGGGAATTTCTTCCCTTATGACGTCTATTCTTTTTCAGTTTTCATATAATTTTTCCCTTCAAGCCTCCTGATTTATTAGGTTTTTGATCACCAACAACAGAATTAGGCTCCACATCTCATGTCGTTATTCACTGAGATCAAGACTTATGGTTCAGATTACGCAGGGTAGCTGGCTTCTAATAATGTGAGGAAAAGCAAACATAACTTAGGAAATAAGACAATAGCTGCGTGCTACACAAAACAGGATTCGGTAGAGATCAAAGCCCCATATGAGGGTCTGGTTTAGTAGGAAACTTCAAAAGCACCCGCATAATGACCCTTTCTGATAAAGGCAGCTTCCTTTTATATTTGGGCCAGATGATTTCCATAGTTAATAGGCTAATTTGAAAAAAACAGTCAATGAACAAAAAATTGCTCAGAAAGGTTAAATTAACATGAGTATAGCTTCGAGCAAGTAACCTTTTATCAATAAAAATTTTAAAATGTATTGGCATGTATTTACATTTACTACTATAAAAACGTAACAAATATTGGCCTAAATAATTCTGTAATTCTACCATACAATAATATTTTTTAAAAGGGTTGAGGAATTAATTTAATATTTTACTTTAATACTTTACATAGGGAAAGGTAAGGAGAAAATCCTGAAAATGACAAAATGATGGCCCATATTTTTCTCTATATTTGCTCAAGTCATTTTCTTTAGTTCATCTTAATATATAAGGAGTTATCCTTAGGATAACTCTGAGAAATTTACTGATAACTTAACATATCATCAAAATAACATCAAGGGAAACAAATTCCTGGCTGCTTATAGGCAGCCTCCAGTAACGTAATATAATTCAAGATGAAAGGTTAAGTGCCTCTTACAAAAGGAGAGAAGCAATCATTTCCATCATGTGTATTTCTGGGAGTGTTTTTATTGCTAATACAAAACAAAATGGATCCCCCCCAAATTAATAATTGTGTATGGACATCCAAAGCACATTATAAGAGTCAATTATAAAGTTCGAATGATCTCCAGTATTCAAAGGCAATTTTATAATTTTAATTAGCAGTTTATTCCTTTACCAGGCATCAGAGTATCTTGTAACAATGTACACTGCGGCCGCCCTCACTCCCAATTTACAGTGGATTAGAGAGGCATTAGCTCTCCAAGGTCCCTCGATACCTTTCCCCTTTATTTACACTGGCGGTGGTTCAGGCCCTGGGAAGGCAACCTCTTTTGACGCCTGAGGGTCAGATGAACAGGTCTGGCAGAGATCTGCATGCGGCAGCTGTTTGCTAACTATTCAGCACTTCAGGCTTCAAAGTGCTCTCCCCTTACTGAGTTCTCCTGTTACGCTCATGAGGGATGGACATTAGCTCTGAATTACTGTCCACACAGCTTTGGATGGAACGTTTTCTCTTCGTCATCACCTGAACTCCAAACGGCCCCTTGGACTCAGTCCCCCAGAGCTTCTCCACACCAGCCTCTTCCCTACTCTTTATTAACTTTTCTCCTCCATTAGGAAATCGAGAAGCTGTGTCCCTGGAAAGTCAACCAGATTCTCTAGGGTTCCAGAATTAGCCGATGGGGAAGGCCTGCTGGTGAAGCGGAGCTAGGACCTAGGTTACTAATTCTGGACTTGCTCTCGCTCATGAAAGCCAGGCCGCATCGCCATCATCAGCCAGCACCTCGGTCACTGTGAGAGATCTTCAACTCTTTGCTTAAGGCATTCTGGGCTTCTTGATAGAAAAGCCGTTACATTTGTTTGCTTTGCTAATTTCTAGGAGCAAACATGATGCAAAACATGGTTTCTAACACTTGATTTTTCTCTTTTCTACATACACTAATCTGTATGGTGAAGACATGCAAAATATTTAATTATACTCTGCCCAGGCATGAACTTGTCAGAAAACCTATTTAATAGGAAGGTAATTGCTGCATAGATGTGTATCAGATTTGTGGTGTAGCTTCTTGCTGAACATGATTAGGTAAAGAAAAAAGGGAAAGTCATATCCAGAATAATTGATTCAGCACAACTTATGATTATGACTATGATTCTATTCAGGGCCATGCCTCCTCTGCGATTTCACAGTCAAAGTCAGAGTGCTTCAATCAATTAAAATGGAAGTATTTTCCTCCCACGAAAACTTGCTTATTTGAAAAGGACGAACGGGAATGCATATTGGGCAAGGAGGTAGTGAGGGGCCCATTTCACCTTTGCATCACTATTGCTCAGGGTTCAAGTCCTGGTACTTGCTGTAGCTGCTGAGGTAGGCTGACGGTGGCTTTCTAGGTGTACAAACTGTCTGAGTTATCAGAGGAGCAAAATACCATGTGAAGGGAAAAATAACCAACTTGGCCGCATGGATCTCCAGGGTGAAGGCATCTTCAGTCTGTAAGGTCACTGTGTGATGCTCTGGTTAATGGTGAGAAGGTATGACAGGGGTCCTGTGCTGGAGCCTCCTGAAGCAGTCACACCCTCCCTGAAAATCAGTGAGGACCCTGGTTTGTGCCGAATGTTTGCATCATAATATGGGCTCAGGAGGATGACAATGCTGTAAACTCAAAGAAAATCGTAGGGCAAGGTGGAGGGAGGGTCCTAAACATTTGGTGAATTCTGTGCCAGCTGGTTGAGCTCAGGCAAACAAGGGGCAGGAAGTTGGAGCACTGTGGCTGGCCACTAAGGCCTGGAGTAGGGAAGAGGCTGGTGTGGAGAAGCTCTGGGGGGCTAAGTCCAAGGGGCAGTTTGGAGTTCAGGTGATGAAGAAGAGAAAACGTTCCATCCAAAGCTGTGCTGGTATATTATGGGCCCAGAGGTGCCGTATGATCTCAAAAATCATGGAGGAGTCATGGGAGGGGCTGTGTGTGACACAGAGAGCCACAGAGAGTTCCTGCAAGTGACTGTTTAAGATTTTAAATGTGTGTCAAGATGCCACAGTAAAGCTGAGATGTATGCATTTATGATTCACTGCAGATGACTGTCCTGAGGCTGCCTTAAATTCTAAAATAGCAGGGGTGCCTTATGGTGTGCAATTGTGAGTCCTTCACTGGCTTGGACAGGGTTGGGAAAGGTCACCCCAGAAGTCAAAGCCAGGGATGCACAAGTTGTCACCCTCTTTATATTTCCTGTGGGATATCAACAAAACAGTTCTGGAGAGGCATAGAGGACCCCTAGGGTAGAGCCTGGCAGGGGAATGGACCATCTGTGCAGAGGTGGCCCAAAGATGCTGGGCTTCTTCATGAATGCTCTACTGGACATGAGAACCAGTGGGGTGAGGCAGGCTGTAGGGTCCTATATGTAACATGCCAGGGGCAGGTGGTTTCAACAAAGTTGCTGGTGTCTGAGCAAATTGTGTAGCTGGAAGAATTTGAGCTCCATGGGCAGTAAGAAGGACCATGCCTGGAAAGATACACCTGCAAGGTTAGGAAGAGGAAATAACTGGAAAGTCAGTGAAGCCTGTTGGCAGGGCTCCTGCCACTGGTGTTGAGTGGAAGGGGAGGCAAGAGAAAGCTAAGCAACAGGGTAAGAAGACAGAGGACAGGGATCCAAGTCCTAGAAAAGAGGACAAGATGGGAATTTGGTTTTAGAAATAGGAAAACGTCCTTGCCAGGACAAAAGAAAGCAAGGGTCATTTGGGCGTCCGAAATTCCTTGAAGGTGGGATCAACTCAGAGCTCATGAAGGTATGGAGCCTGGTGGTGCAGACTGGCCACAGGGCCGTTCATGGAAAGGAACAGTTAGGAAGGAGGATGGGGATCCAGGCACATTATAGAAACCTCTTATTCCAGGTTCAGAATCTTTGAAATGGTGTGAAGACTATGGCCAGGATCACCAGAAATACCTGGTCCTTAGGATGGAAGTTTGGAGCTGTCCTGACAAGGAATCAGAACTCTGTCAGTGAGAGACTGATTCATGTGCTTGGAGTTCTAGTACATTTACTTTATTTATTTATTTATTTTCTGGCCCAAGGAATTTTTTTCCATTACTTTGAGAGAGAGAAAGAGACAGAGAGAGAGGTGGAGAGAGAGAGAGGCAGAGAGAGAAAGAGAAAAACATCAGTGTGAGAAACATTGTTTGTGTTTTGTATGCTCTGTGACTGGAGGGGGAACCCGCAACCTGAGTGTATGCCTTGCCTTGGAATTGAACTTGTGACCCCTTGGTTTATGGGACAATGCTCCAACCAACTGAGCCACATGGACAAGGGCTCGCATTCACTTTAAATGCTACTGGGTAGGTGTATGTTTATAGGTTGGGAAAATTGACAGGAAGGGCAGAAAATATGAGAAATATTATAAAGGGCCAGTAAATGAGACTGGTAATGAACTAGACAGAAACAGGAAACAGAAGAGAAATTGCCAGAATTGCTTTAAGTGTGAGGTACCCGTGGTCCTGATTTCTGGTGGAGAAATGGAAGTATGAAGAAGGCCTGCATTCAAAGAATGAGTAGCTATTTTTCCTGTGTTTTCTTTTAGAAGATGGAGGGATATTCAAAAGTTCACTGGATATGGATAAATCCCCTGTTTTCTTGAAATGTTTTCTTTGTAATGACTTCATGGAATGCATTTTAGCTGGTTTTCTGTCCCTTGTGAACGCACCTCGGCAGCCACCAGAGGGAGACTTCATCCACCAGCTTTTCATGAGGAATTTCCTTGGGGAGTAATGCGCCCTGCATTACACAAATTTCTCCTAAATTTGCCTTCACATGCTGAGCTTCTAATCTTGACAGTTCCCAGAGCAGCAGGCATGGCTATATCTGGGCAATTATACCGTTGGGAACATTAAGATTGCTTTGTAAAACCAAAAGCCCCAGAACAGATGCTTTAAAAAATGTAAAAACAAGACAGCAGTGACAGCATTTAGGATTATGACAGCCAAGTCACGAGTCACCTCGCTGCATTTATGAGGAGAAAGCTCTGCAAAGAAAGCCCTCTGAGAGGGCCGTGTGCCACATAGGGGGACTGCGGGGTGGGCAAGAGGGGCCGCGCACAGCAGCCAGGCTTCTTTTGGCGGGGAGGGGGAGTTCTGCTTCCCTCATTAAAGAAAAAATTAAATTTCAGGACTAAGTGAGAAATGGTCATTTTGGAGGCCCAGTGCTAGGTATTCTTTCAGTTCTTCTCCAAACAACTTAGAGTTACAATCGCTGTGAGTACACAGTGGTTCCCTGCTCTTCAGCCCGGTGGCCACTGTGTCACAGGGCTCAGGCCCAGAAGGCAGCTCTTTTTACTGGAGCTTTATCTCCTCGTTTCTGGGCTGATATCAGGGGTACTGGCTGGACACATGCAAGTAGATGAAGAAAGAAGACCTCTAGGATGTATTGATATCAGGACTTACAGTCCTTTGGACACTTTTGACAGGAGGCTTGTGCAAAAAAAAAAAAAAGGCATGACTACATGGAGAAGCAAACGAGAGTAAGGTCGGAATTTATAACACTGTATTTTGGGGCTCTGGAATTAGGTAATAAAGGACAAATGTGGGGATCTTTGAGGAATTATTTCTGTAGTTCAGTTCACAGAATGCAGTGTGAGAATAAGTTTAATAGACAGAAATAAGAAATTCAGTTTCTTGTTACAGAGAAATGTAGACAAATTGGTAAGGTTATTTTAATTTTTTGAGCCAAACAGACTTTGTGCATGATGATTTCAGCAAACCATCTGCAAGGCTATCTAAAAGGAATCTAAAATAAATGAAGGGGTTATTTTAGTTTATGTTGGGGAAAGAAACATTTTAAACTTTCTTCTCAGAAAACTTCGGGGTGAGGGAACGCCACTCAGTTTGGTTTTGCTCCCCACACCTGTTCAGCCAGTGTTGTACTGTAGACTATGGCAGCTGGAATGAGTTATTTGTGTTTGCCTCTCAGATGTGCCACGCTCCCGTGGTTACAGTGTAACTCTCCGTAAGATGCTGCTCTCCTGAACCATCAGCAAAGGGGCAGTAGGATCCCCCTTAATCAGGGGCCCGAGGCTTAAACACAATTCCAGATGCCTAACACCATTTCAATAGGATGACTGTGCCTCTCAGTGACAATTATTAATAGTATCTTTTTTACTCTCAATCGTGACCCAGTTTGCACCATAAATTAAATGGCCATCCTACATCTAGACCCAGTCCCTGAGCATGTAGGATGACGGCCATGGATGAGACATTCCATCTTCATGCTCAGGAATAGCACTGGTCACTCCCTGGGCGCAGGCTGCATCCCTGTCCTTCATCCTCCCTGGCAAGTTCCCACAGCAACAGCTCCCAGGCAAAGACAGAAGATGATGGAGAACACGATAAAAATCCTCTAACCCAAAGTGCTTGCAGACATGAGAACATAACCGGGCTCTGGAAATGTAAGTGTTGACTCCGAGCCAAGTTGAAGACACCGCCAAGGGCTTGCAAGGATGACGGTGATTTGTCAAGTGATATCATGACATGGGGCAGAGAGAAACTGAGGCCGTGATGGAATGATTTGACCCAGATCACAGACCTGGGACTCCCATCACAGGAGAATGTCCGTTTACCAGGGGAAAGTAAATAGAAAATGTTGAAGAAGGATGAAGCACTAAAGTGATATGTCTCAGCAGAAAAAAAACGTCCCTCAGATGAGAGCTTGTTAGAAAGGCATTCATAAGAATCTACACAATGTTGGTACCACTGAGTCTGGAAATGTGGGGAGGGGAAAGGAAGTTTGATATGAATTTTAAGAGGAGACCTGAGCTCAGAAAGGGAGAACTGAGTGCCACCAGGTATTATAGATGAAATTTTGTGTTAGCTCCATGGGAATAAAATGGAGAAACAGGTTGCTAAAACTCTGATTAATTAGTAAGTCATTTGTTTGCTTGTATCTTATTAATCTACGTAAACCCACCTAACTAAATAGCGATTTGCATCTACTGTTTCAGGACTCCCAGTTCTCTCACTGTACCTGGGTCAGTCGGAGAAAAGGGAAGGAGAGACATTGGTGCGCAGACCATACCCTGGGCAGGCGCGGACTCGTTTGCTTTGGGGGAGGCGGACAATGGGTCTCACTGCCTGCGCCCTTGTAACGACACACTGCGACCACGGACACACTTGCCTGTTCTTCTGCATCGGCTGCTGTATTTCTGGAAGGGTGGGAACAGAGTTTTCTGTGAGGGCAAGGGCTGCATCTGTTTGATTCAAAGGGGCCCCTTAGAGCCCTTTGGTCCCATTAAAGAGGCAGAGGAATGAGGGTCCTGGAAAGAATCTGTGCTGGATCTGCTGCGGGATGTGGAGCCTGCAGCACAGGGCCCTCCTGGAGTGAAACTCCAGCGCGGCAGTCCCTTGAAATTCTGAATGGCATTGCTCCATCTGTGAGAAAAGAGTAGAAATACCTTCTACAGCTCATTCTTTTTAATTCCTATCTGAGAGAGAACATATAACTGACCCTGTAAAGCAATTCCTTTATTGTCGGGGCTGCTACTTCACCAATTTGAACACTACCTGGTGTGGCCTTCACCCATTTTGCCTGAGAAGTGCTGGGGGCGGCGAGTCCCGGCTTGCTATCCCAGCGCCCAGGACTCCACCTCTCTGTCACGGTCCTGCAATGGGCACAGCTAGTGTCCCTCTCTGCTCTAGTCCCTCCTCTCCACGTGCACATTCAGGAAGGGCAGACGGCAAGGGGACCTGTTTGTGATGGGCATCTGGGCTTAAATGGTTTTTAATTTTGCTGTCTGCTCTCCAGCAAGAATTTAAAAGTCTGAGTAAATGTAACCAGAGGTTATCTAAAGCTTGCAACTAGGGATGAAACAAAAGAATACAAAAGGACTTAGATGAGCTCTCCCTTGGAGAAAAAAGAAGTCTCAAGAGCACAGCTGACAGTACTTGGAAAGGGGACTTAGCCCAGGCCCCTCATCCGTAACTCAGATATGGCATTTTAAAGCTTCTCTCTCTGGTTTTCCTCAGGTAGAAGGAAGAGAGGAGAGGGGAACCCGATTTCTTTCAGTATAGTAACAGAACTCCTGTCTTTGAGATGCCTTAAGCCTCCTGTAATCTACTTGGATTCACTCTCCAAAGAGAATGGGACACAGACACTCTATAAAATCTACTTGCTAAGTGAATTAGTTCAACAAATATCTTCAGCACTTATATACCAGGCATTGGATATACAATGATGGGAAAACAAACAGTACTTTATTTCATGGTGCTCATAGAAATACATACTTACAAATGAGGGTAAGCATTATAAAAGAAAACAAAATACAAGGAAACTGAAATCCAAGTCCAGCCTAAATAAAATTAGAAAACTGCAGTACAACCTAACGTGGACACTGACCCCTGGGACACCTTCCTTTGCTCTGTGCTGGTCCGCCCAGCCTCCAGCTCCTCACCAAAGACCCCCCTATAGAAGTCCTCCTAAGACTCTGACAGTGCATTTTCAGAATACTTCACAGAACACAAATAAACCAACAGCAGTGTTGAGCCAGCTCCTTGGATCTGATAAGCTCCATTTGAGTGTAAAACTGTCAGCACTTTTGAGGTAGAATTGGGTTCCCAACAAGACGCCAGTAGAGTTGAAAGTAATTGCACATGTCAACTGTATAAAGTCCTGTAGTAATTTTAAAAGACAGATTACACCAGGGTTTTCAGCCTCTTTTCGGTCTGCAGAGAACATGTACATTTGCAGTGACTGGGTCCTAGAGCATTCTGCCACTGGAAAAACAGTGCAAAGATTGAGAATTGAGCAAAGAGTGTTGAAATTAGAAGTGCTGGTTGTCACACTGGGCTGTAACCTCCAGGCCGGAACGATTTCTCACCATGTTGGTGTTCCTAGCCCCGGCACTCTGGGTTGGCACCGAGGAGTGTTCAGTGCTGGCTGGACTGAAGGACTAGATAATATTTGACATTCTTCTTTTCTCCTCATTCCCACCTCCACCAGGCTTCACTGATACAGAAATCAGAATTAGATGGTGTGGGAAAAGGGGGTATATTTCCTGCCTCTGGGATTCGAGGGGGCCTTTCTAGGAGAGAGGTCCACACCTGGCTTTCTTTATAGATCAAACTAAAGGGCAGGTCCACTGACAGTGAATCTGTTATAAAAAAGATAGAAATAAAACCACTTTAAAATGAAGTCGAAATCGCCGTCTCAGAGGAACTGCCTCACCCATCTCAGTCCCCAAACCTTAGAAATAAGGCAAAATAAGGCTAAAAATAAGGCAAAATAACCTTTAGACTGGCTGTAAAGTGACATTGTCTCTCAAATAACTGTTTGCAAAGACAACAAGAAAGCAGATACCATGACTACTGGAATAAAAATTAAAAACACTGTTAGGATTAATGTCACTATGTTAGCTTATTTGCACCTATAGGAAGGCCCTCCTTCTACTGATGTCATTGCTCCCCATTCCTTCTTTCATAAATATCCCTTGCCTTCACCTCCTACTCAGTACACTACTTGGATTTCTTCCTGAATAGGTACTTCTCAAATAGCTATACTTTTTCTAAAAACGGATTTCATGTATTTATTTATTTTTAGAGAGAGGGAAAGGGAGGGAGAAAGAGAAGGAGAGAGACATTGATGTGAGAGAGAAACATCGATCAGTTGCCTCTCATACGCCCCCTGACCAGGGACTGAACCTGCAACCCAGGCACGTGCCCTTACAGGGAATTGAACCCATGGCCTTTTGCTTTGCTACATGGTGCCCAACCAACTGAGCCCTGGTCAGGGTTCAAATAGGTATTCTTTGAATTTCAAACAAATGCTTGTTGTCTTTCATGTTGGCTTTTTAAAAAGTATATTTTATTGATTATACTATTACAGCTGTCCCAATTTTTTAATCCCTTTTATCTCCCTCCTCCCTGCACCTCCCACCCTCCAGCATTCCCTGTGCCCCTTGCCTTAGTTCATGTCCATGGGTCATACATATAAGTTCTTTGGCTTCTCCATTTCCTATACTATTCTGACCTCTACCCATCTGTTTTATGCTTACCAATTATGCTTCTTATTCCCTGTACCTTTTCCCCATTCTCCCCCTCCTACTCCCTCATGTTGGCTTTTTATTTTTAGGTTAATACCCTCCAGCCAATAAGAGGAAGCACAGATAACATTTTAAATAGAGAACTAGAATGTTTTGTAGTAGAGAGACTGACACTTCTTGTGTGGCTACGTTTAGGACAGACAGCTTGGGACATGGATGGATTTATGCTTCCCTGTGCAACAGGTTCTCTCCATAAATACCCTAAGGTCCTTCATTTTACACTAGGACAGATGAACCAGCATAAAACAAGAGCTTCTCCAACTGTATCTGACCTACCTAAACTTTGGAGAAGGAATACGTAGGGGAGATAGTTTGAAGGGTTTGTGGCTCTTGTTTCCTTTGGTAAACTGAACAGTCTCACTTGCCCCTGTAGATTGTGATGGGTGCCCTACCTCACTCCTGTCCTATTCCACTCCAACCCCAGCTCTAGACCCTGCAGTGGGACATGAGGTTTTTGTTTGTCAGGTTGAAGACTCCGGTCTGAGTGTTGTTCACATTGTTCCCAGAAAAACTCCTGGGAGAGTCAGGGCCATTAGCTGTCAGGGGGGGAAAGCACGGCTGCCTTCGCACATTCATTCCACAGACAATTCTACGGCAGCCATTACAGACGGTGCTGTTCTAAGAGCTGGAGCAGTGAGTGTCGTGAAGAAAAAGAAAACATAGCAAGGGACAGGTCCCATGAGACAGTGCCAGGAGGAGCAAGACCGGGGGTAGGGAGTGGAGGGGATTCCGGGTTCGGGGGGCTCCAGCACCAGAGCCAATGTTAGGAAGAGGCTTGCTGTGGGTCAGAAGGTCAGAACTCCCCATCCCATGAGTTGAGGTGCCTGGGGAGTAGCCAGTAGGAATACAGGTGTCCCGAGAAGGCTGGCGGGCCAACCCCGGGAGGCTGTGATGGGAAGCACTGTGGGTGAGGGGCAACAAGGAGGCCATGTGCTTGGAACAGAAAAATCTAAAAGAGTAACTGAAGAGGTCCAAGAGTCATCATGGGCCACACTGGGCAAGGCCTGGGATGTAATGCTAAGACCTCAGCCCCCGAGTGTAAGAAGGCAACTTGGAAGGAAGCAGAACAGTAACAAGCATATCACCTATCCTATCAGGCACAGAAATCTGATAAGAACCTGATAACTGGAGACGATAAAAGCCACAGCCTGATGCCTCACGTAATGACTCCAGTGATCAATTCTTTCATCATAAAAGTGAGTCAGGTCATATCTCTATAAGTTACAAAAATTGAGTTAAAGAATAGCTAAACGAAGTGGCCTGTTTATACAATGTTTATGCCCAATAGGCCTATTGGAACAAAATGAAATGCAAGACAAAAAATAGAGATAGTTACCCAGGTGAGACTTTATAGACCAACTACCTGAAAAGCGGGTCAAGTATCCCACAAGAAATCGGCCGTGTTGACTGGTTGGGAACGACACACGAGGCCAGCTGACAGTGACTGTATAGTTTGGCCATGAGGTCTACACACAGGCGGTGAGGGTGGGCTGTGGAGAAGGGAGACGTTCGGAAGTGTGTACAGGAGCCTCCCTCACCTGCAGTTTCACTTCCTGCAGTTTCAGTGAGCTGTGGCCAACCCGGGCCCCAAAATATTACATAGAAAGTTCCAGAAATAAACAACTCATAAGTTTTAAATTGCACATCATTCTGAGTAGTGTGATGAAATCTCACACCATCCTGTTCCCTCCAGCTCTGAAGCATCCCTTTGTCTAGTGTCCCCACGCTGTGTATGCCCCCAGCCTGTTAGTCACTTAATAGCTGCATCCATTAACAAACTGGCTACTGAGGTATCACAGTACTTGCGTTCAAGTGACCTTTATTTTACTTAATAATGGCCCCGAATTTCTAGTGATGCTGGCAATTTGGATATGCCAACAAGAAGCCATGAAATGCTTCTTACACATGAAAATATATGTATGTATAGGAAGAAACATAGTATATACAGGGTTCGGTAATATCTGCAGTTTCAGGCATCCACAGGAGGTCTTGGGACGTATCCCCCTGGAAAAGAGGAGACTACCGTATTACATGGGCCCTAAGAAACCATGCCTGAGTCCCCCTTAGAGGCCTTTTCCGTAAGTTCACACTGGGCCTAGGGGAAAAAAAGATGATGGGTGAATGGCTAGAAGCTTTGGTTTCCAATCTTCTCCATCCTAAAAGCTGAGGTAACAACCCCAAATGAACATTTCATGATGGGGAATCTCACTGCACTTACAGCCCTCTCAGTCCCTGCTGAGAAACGCATCCCACCTCTGTCTCTTGACTGTTGTACAAGTGGTGGGGGAGAGCTCGGACTGTGGCTCGGCTCAGACCCGCAGCCTCTGCGGCAACACGCAGGCGGGACCCTGGGCGCGCGGCAGTGCTAGGTGCGGGGCTTCCACTCAGCAGCTCTGCTCTCGTTGGTCTGTTTCACGTGGAAAAGACCTTCAGTCTCCAGAGTTTCTTTTCCATTGGGAAGTCTTACATGGGGCTCTGCTTCTCACTTGTACTTGTTAACTTCCATGGGGCTCTCCTCGGAGACATATGTGACCATCTTACTTAACCTTGGTTACTAAGATCTGAAACTGCCTGAGGTGTTACTTTCTTCAAGTAACTAATAGACTCTGATTTTGAGCAGACCCATTAAAAGGAACTAAAGTGGGGTGTCCAGTGGCAGGTGGTGGGGAGCTATATATTGACAGGGACTTGCCAAGTCACAGAACTGCCCCTCTAATTATTCCTTTGCCCACTGCAGCTGAAATTGCAGGGGTCTCCAATGGAAGATATGGGAAGGCAAAGGAAGTGATAACAAATTTTAGTTAAAATGCTGAAGTTACCACTTTTTGCAGCTTGCACAGCTATAAGTTTAAACAAGGACACTGAAAATAGAAGCACTTCTGTATAAGCTGAACCAATTATTTCTCAATCAATTCATCAGTTTGAAAGTCACAAAGTACCTCTTCAACAGATGGTGTTGGGAGATCTGGACAGCTACGTGCAAAAAAATGAAACTCGATCACCAACTTACGCCATACACAAAAATAAACTCAAGATGCATAAAAGACTTAAATATAAGTTGTAACACCATAAAAGTCCTAGAGGAAAACATTGGCAGGAAAATCTCAGACATTCCACACAGCAACATCCTCACAGACATGTCCCCTAAAGCAAGGGACATAAAGGAAAGAATAAACACATGGGACCTCATCAAAATAAAAAGCTTCTGCATGGCTAAAGAAAACAGCACTAAATTACAAAGAGAACCAACAGTATGGGAAAACATATTTGCCAGCGATACCTCAGACAAGGGCCTGATCTCCAAAATATATAAAGAACTCACACAACTCCACTCCGGGAAGACAAACAACCCAATTAAAAAATGGGCAAAGGACTTGAACAGACACTTCTCCAAGGAAGACATACAGAGGGCCCAGAGACATATGAAAAGATGCTCAGCATCACTGGCCATCAGAGAGATGCAAATGAAAACCACAATGAGGTACCATCTCACACCAGTCAGAGTGGCCAACATAAACAAATCCACAAACAAATGTTGGAGAGGATGTGGAGAAAAGGGAACCCTAGTGCACTGTTGGTGGGAATGCAGACTGGTGAGGCCACTGTGGAAAACAGTGTGGAATTTCCTCAGAAAACTAAAAATGGAACTGCCCTTTGACCCAGCAATTCTGCTGCTGGGATTATACCCTAAGAACCCTGAAACACCAATCCAAAAGAACCTGTGCACCCCAATGTTCATAGCAGCACAATTTACAATAGCCAAGTACTAGAAGCAACCTAAGTGCCCATCAGCAAATGAGTGGATCCAAAAACTACAGTATATTTACACAATGGAATTCTATGCAGCAGAGAGAAAGAAGGACCTTATACCCTTTGCCACCGCAGAGATGGAACTGGAGAGCATTATGCTAAGTGAAATAAGCCAGATGGCGAGGGACAAATACCATATGATCTCACCTTTAACCAGAACATAATAAATAGAAGAAAAAAGGAAACAAAATATAACAAGAGACATTGAAGTTAAGAACAATCTAACAATGGTCAGGGGGGAGTGGGGAGGGGACAGTGAGGAGAGGGGATTACAGGAACTACTAGAAAGGACACATGGACAAAATCAAGGGGGAGGGTGGAGGAGGGAGGGGGGTTCAGCTGGGGTGGGGTGGAGGGATGGGGAGAAAAGGCACACAACTGTAATTGAATAACAATAAAAAATTAAAATTATATAAAAAAGAAACTCACAAAGTAGTTTACAGATACTGTTTTTATTTTTTCCTCATATGTCTTCAGATGGATGTGGGTGGTGGGTAGAGAAGGACTGGGGGAGGATAAAGGGAATATTTGCAAAAGATCCATTGTCAGCATTTAAAGCTCTTATTAGCTTCAATTACGCTTCATAAAACAATGCTTTGGCCCGAAATCAGACACTGGCTATAGGGAGATTTATATACATAGTCAGAACCTGAACCACCACTGAGCACAATCAGGGTTAATTTTGAATCAAGTCAATTCTATGAATGCTTCCTTTCTCTGCTTCTTCCCCACCATTCACAGCTTTATCAGCTGAGCTAGAATTTGCATAGTTGCAACTGATTGAACTCTCCCTCACCTTTTCTAGAACATTTAATACATCCCCAAGCTGACAAAAGCTAATATTAACCAGGCAAGTGAGAAGATTAGGAGCAAGGAATGATAAGGATGAAGATGGGCTAATCCAAGATGGATGGGGTTAGAAGCCCGTGGACACATAACTCAGACAGTCAAGGTTTATGCAGTAATCGGAAAGATTAAAAAGAGTAAATGTTCCAGGAGCTCATTAGCAATTTGGAGTATGAGTATGAGCAAATTGCCTTTTGGGATAAAATTAAGGCATCTGGGGTAGGAGAGAAGCATGGTTGGTGGAGGGAGAAGTAAGCAGCAAACTGATAATTAATGCTTTTGCTTATACCTCTGTTCTCACAACTCAGAGTTTGCTTTCATCTGACCATATCTGTTAGTGGTCATTCCCCTGATACGCAGTGTGACACTTGTGCAATATAAACACACACTGCTTGTGAACACAGCACATGCAGGACGCCTGGCACGCTGCAGATGTTTGGTAGGTGTGCACAGTTTCACCGATGTGCAGAATACCCACGTTTGCTCAGAGCACGTTCAGGGAAAGTGCCCAGGGAGCAGAATTGGTCTACTCCTATTCATTAATGCTTCAGCTATGTACCTTTTCTGTGCTGGTACCTATGTGCTGGTACCTTTTATTCAGCCTATGTGGAAAAAGAGAAAACTAACATATGGGAAATCCAAAAATAAAAGGTTTTAAAAATGATTTATCATTTTCAGTTAGATAGGAAAACATAGGCAAGCAAGTGAGGACACTATTAAGAATCTGCCCTCTTCTGAAATGTTCAAACCCTTCTGGGAGTGTGGTATTAGTATCAGAAATAGCTCCATAATTAAGAAAGCATTTTATCTGAAGATCACAAATTTCTCAATCCCCCTTCCTTTGAAAAATTTTTGATTCAGGACCAGTTTAAGGTGAGAAGTGTGGATGTCCAGTTTAGTAACATAACCCTATTAGGCCTTTCTTCGAAACCATGCATGATTTTCTAAGATGGTTTTGATACAGGTGGATGGCCAGGCCAGGCCCTGGAATGAGGGAAAGATCATAGGTAATGCTAGAGTAGGTGGCACTGGAGCTGTGTGTGCTGCTGGTGTATGACAGATCTCCCTAGCCCCATGCTGAGGCAGTGGGGGAGAGGCTGCCTTCCCCAGTAAACAAAGCAGCGCAGCAGCGTCACCTTGGCCTGGCAATTGAGTTAGCACCGTGTGTGATGACAGATTCCCCACCCAGGCAGAGAGACCACAGGAGGAAGCTTTGCAAGTAGTTTGCACAAGGCTGGAGCATGTAAAGCTCTGCTATCCCCTCCTATTTCCTGATTGATGGGTCACAGAGGCATGTGTACCTAAAGGTTAACATGGCAGCAGGGGGAGGTGCTAACATGCCAGTCTAGTCTGGGAAAAAGGCCAGGGACTGGCTGGTGAAGTTGGTCCCTTCTGGAGCACATGAAAATTTGGGCCCGGAGATTTAAACGGAGGAAGGGCAGACTCGTGCCTTCTCCTTCTGCTCACTGGCCTGGTTGGGGGCTGGCTTGCGCTGGGTTGTGCTGCAGAGAGCATTCTGGACCATGCCCTTTTCTTCCTCTGAGATCAGTGTGCAGGCCAGAGCACTCACGGGCCCGGGGACTGGGGCATCTTCAGGCACCAGGCCCCACAGATGGAGCCCCTGCATGACCGGCTGCAGTGACTGGCAGTGGCCCTGCGCCCCTGCAGTTGGAAGCTGTGGTGTGGTGATGGTGGCACTGGCCCACACGTACACACTCCAGGTAAGGAGCCTGAATCCAGAGAGCAGTCAGTCTCACAGCCTCGTGCTCCAGAAGGACTGATAAGGATGGAGTGGGGTTTCTGGACACTGTTTCTGGGGGCAGCTGGGTTTTTTGTGCATGAGATTGCATGGGGCCAGGGAGTCCCCTGCTCCCCTTTATTGTGCAATGTTTTAATAAAGACCTTTTCCCTTTCCTATCAACCTTTGTTTTATGCCTGTGTTCAGCAGTGGGCAGCCAAACCCCCACTTTTGTTTGGTAACAGTTTAGGGCTTCCCCATTGTGCAGTTGAAATCAAGAAGAGTTATATTTGGAAAGGATCATTACAAACTACATATGGATTCAAATTGTCAACTGTTTTCATACAGAACCAAAGGCTGTGTATGAGAGATGGAAGTACAGCCCCAGAAGGAAGGTATGAATGAACATCCAGTTATCATTAAGGTTAATGGCAACCACCTAAAGCACAAGGCAGGAAATACGCTTCAGTTTGCTCATTATCTTCTAGCTGAAATCCTTCTGTTATACACATTCAGCTCGAATCCCATAGATCTACTCACAGGTTTAAAAGTATGAACTGATGCACGTGGGTTTTAAAATTAGGCAGACAACACAGCAAATGCATTTTCTCTTACACTCAGATGTTTTCACAACGCTTCTGAAGTAACGTTTCCTACAAGGCATCAGTTAGGGTACACCAGCCTACGGGAGTTTTGTTCAGTCCAGTGTGACCTCAGCTGCTTGGTTCTGAGTCTCATTTATGCCATGTTCCCTCAAACAGAGAGATCCAGAAGAACAACTATGGTAAAAGATAACTGGTTAGTGTGGCTATTCTCATCTTTCCTCACGTTTCCCCTAGAGCTGTTGGAATGGGTTAGAAACGCCAAGTGCCTTTGATTTCTCTGGAAAAGAATAAGGAAAAGGGGAGGTACAGGTTTGAAAGAGGAAACTGGGAAAGAGGTTTGAGAGAGGAAAAGGCAGATGCTGTGAAGAATGCCATTAACCCAGTAGCTTCCGTTTCCACCAGGGCAGCTGAGTGCTGCCCCATGGCTGACAGGTATGTGAAGAAGCGTTCTCTTTTGTTTTGTTGCTTTTACACGTCTCATGGAACAAGAGTTCCTAATACATTGTTAGTGTAACTTTGTCAACATCACTTTCTTTCTTAATGAATTACATTGGACAATGATGAGTATTTTCCACAACTCTCCACAATCTCATTCAGTACTTCACTTTTTCTATTTTCTAATGAGTTCCTGCTTTTCTCAAAACTCAGGTGGCCTACACTATGACATTAGACTGTGGTTCTGGAAAAAACTTTTCTTTCACCTTAATTGCCTGGGGACCTTTTCTGGCTAGTGAAAGAGAAAGCATGCCTCTGAGAGTTGAGCTTTGTCAGAGTAAGAACTACAAAGGCATGGATTTATGTTTTTAAAGACACTATAAGCTGGGTTTATGCAGCTTTATTCCTTTGTCTGGAACTTCCTTCTCCTCAGAAAACACCTGCAACAGTCATTTGCAAATCAACTGCTTCTGAATCTGAAGGGAAAACAACACCCACAATAAAATCTACAAAAAAAACTCACCTGCTACCACGATGAGTGTCAGGGGAGACAAAGGACAGGATTCTTTAAACATTTTTGTTTTCATTTTGTTTTTTAAGAATTCCTTTCTAGAAGGCTATATATGCCGAGATGCATAAGAACCATTACAAAGTGGCATCTTACTAGATATCATCCTTAACTATCCAGGCTAAACCCTGTGCTCGGGAGACTTCATTGGATCCAAAAGTAAAAGAAATAAAGGTAAACCCTGAAAGGCTTGCTGATGTGAGATCTATTATTGTTTCCAATAGGACCCTAACCATAACATGTTTGCTATTTTTAAAGTTTCTTTTATTATGAAAGTAAAACATACATACTACAGAAAATTTAGATAATAAAGTATAAAGAACAAACAAATCCATCTTTGGTTCCAATACCAAAAATAACCACTGTTTAATGTTCTAGTGCTTTTTCTCCCATTACTTTTCTGGGCGCAATTTCTTGACAGTTCTGAACTATGTGTGTATATCTGTATGTGCATTTTGGACAGTGCTTCGATGTGCTGTAGATTTCTAATATCGTATGATATCATATCATATCATATCATATCATGTCAGGTTCTCCCCCTCTATATTATTATAAACACTTCCAAACATATTTTTTATAGTTGGTTTAATAATTCATGGAAGTGGATGTTCCTTAATTTACATAAACTTTCTTCTACTGGTAGAAATGTATTTACCACCAACAAAGGTTCTTCAAATCTTTCACCATCATAAATAATGCTGCAAACATTTTTGTCTAAATTTTTTTGTCTCACATTACTTCTGCAGAACAGATTCATAGAAGGAAATTAAAGGTTAAAAATAATGAGTATTAAAAAGTTATTTGAGATTTCAGCACATGGCTTGGGTGGTATCTTGTGGCTTGGATGGAAGTAAAGAGTGGAAGTAAAATTTAGAAGTTTTTACAATTTTTTAATGGAAATTCAAAATAGAGAAGTGACCTGATGTTTATAGCAGCTTTAGAGCTTATCAATATTTTTTTCATAGTGCTCTAATTTTTGGGGGGATAAAAATATGATGCATTTTAAGAGAAAACTAGAAAAAATAGAAAGAATAAATGGTGATGCAAATCCTTTGTAGGTTTTTTCATGTTTTCATATTCATTCCAGAGATGTGATCAGCAGCCCACAAAGTCCCTTATACAGATATTCACAGATTAAACAGAAAATTGAGACCAGGTCAGGACTGAGGATACTATTAACACTAGTTCCGTATTTATAGACAAGAGAGAGATAAAAGGTGGTGAGGTAATCTCCATCAGGCTTTGGCTAAAAGAAGTGAGGATAAAAACAAAGTGGAATCAACAGCCTGAGAATAAAATGAAAGATTTTTGCAGAAGTTAACATTTTCCAGTTTCCTGAATTCTTTTTTTTTATTGTTCAGTTTTGATCTTCTTTTTTCCCCCTGAATTCTCATTATCACTTATTTCCAGAAGTTCTTTCCCCAAATAATATACTATTGAAACTTTGTTCCTCAAGACGGTGTGAGGGAAACGTGCAACCATTCCACTCTCTCCAAAATGAAGTGGTTTATTTCCAGGTGCATGCGAAAAATTTTAAGTACTTTCTGCTTCTGTGTAGATGCTGGAGTTACCCCAGAAACTTTTGGTATTCATTGATGCAGAAAATTTCCTGAAGAAATCCTACATTTTCACCCAGCAATCAACTCTCAACAAATATTCATGATGCAAATCTTATGCAGAACTGTAGGTTTGTGTTTCAAAGGCTAATTGCTGAACGACTGCAAAGCTATAAATTAATTGGTAATTTTAAATGGTAATTAAATGGTAAATGGTTTAAACTCTTTAACCCATTGTTTGAGTTGCAAGGTACGAATAGAGAACTTATATACATTAGTACAGACTCCAAGACTGCTATAGACCAAAGTTAAGAGCTTTTATTTTCTTTATTTAAACAATTTAGAAAGTGTTAAAGGATTTTAGAGGGTGGGTTTCTTTTTCTTTTTATCTGATGGACAGCTATTCATGTTTCAGGTAACTAATTTTTAAATAAAAAATGTTACTGTAATTTGTGTCAGCTTCACCTGGATTTATGTCAATCTTTGAATTTAATGAGATACAACAAATGTGCTGTCATAAAGTTAGAAAAATATTGATGTGGCTGCCACGTGAATATAGCAAAATATATCCCATGAGCTATAAAAACAGAGAATGTCTAGACAAGTATTAATTTTTAAGAGAAGTAGGTCTCTATTAAGTTCATCTGTCACTTGACATGTCATTGAAGTCATCCTAGATTATTTGAAAAACAATGGATACTGCTGTCCTTGAGAATTCTTTATCTTCACCTTTTTATAAATCAAGATCATTAAGTTTTGTTTTGAGTAGCTGAATGTTTTAAAAGAGTATATAATTTAGCCCATAGGTTGCAGAATGGTGATAAGTAATACCATATGGGTAGGATTGGAAAGGAAGATAATTGGGAAGGACTCTGACAGTGACAAGAGGCCCTTCAAAGAGGATGCAGCAGCTAAATTCAACTTTGGGTGGTTTCCCATCAGTGAAAGTTGGGTCATAGTTGGTGGGGCTTCTCTCTGTGTGGCTAGAACTATTGTTTTTGTTTGACAGGTAGAAGACATCTATAATGGAGATGAAACAGTGACTGCCCATCCACATTGCTTTCTAAGGACACCACTCTTAAACCCCCCCGTTGAGGGCGTTGGGGCCACTGTGCCATGAGAGTGCCAAAGGACAGGAGAAAGAGAGTGGATGAGAACAGTCACAGAGATAATGGGGGAAAATGTCCCAAATCTCAGGAAATAAAAACCATGGGTAAATATGATCGACATTCCCTCTTTAAAACTTTCTAAATTACATTTGGCATTTGAAGCAAAACGTATAACATTGTGTGACAGCCTCCTCAATGTGTGTAGACAAAGTGCTTATGAAAATTATATTATAAATGGGAGAGGACAAAAGAAATCGAAAAGAGGTAAGGTTTCTACACTTTGTTCAACTGGTAAAATGTGGACAACAGTAGATCTTTGTGGTGATGGAGTAGTTCTGCATCTTCACTGCAGTGGTGGTTATGGGAGTTTACACATGTGGTGAAATGTGAACTCCCCGCATACTTTGTACCAAGGTCAGCTTCCCGGTTTTGACACTGTATTATGGTTACCTGAACTGTAACCACTGGGGGAAACTGGGCAAGACATACAAGAGACTTCTCAGTAATATTTTTGTAACTTCCTATAATCTGTAATTATGTCTAAATAAAAAGTTAAAGGATGATGACAAGAAGTTCCTTGAAAATGATAAGGAAACAATTCATTATGACATTTTGGCCATAGTCAACATTTCGGAAGAGACAAAGGTTTTTCAGAAGCCAAGCAGTGGATGATGTGGACTAACTGATTTTCTTAAATTAAAAAAAAATAATTGTGGGAGAAAATATGTGATGAAATAAGAACATCAGATGGAAAAGAAATTCACGGTCGGCTTTCAGAGAGAGGACGGCAATCCTGTGCAGAACTTCAGGATGCATTCTGTCTTGATCAGGGATATACCTTTAAAGTATGGCATTGGTTACCAAAGCTAATTTTAATAATGTTATGAATTCCTCTGAAACCATAAAACCATACAATATTTTAGGGATTAAAAACTAATGAAGTTGTGAAACACTGTCAGATTTTTAGAGATAATTTAGAATGGTAATTTTTCTTTCTTTTTAAATCTTTCCTACCAATTATCTTGTATGTTGGTGGAATTTGCTTGTCAATTGAACACCAACAGATGGCAAAGAAAGCTTTGAGAGTTAGTGGTTGCACGATCACTGATTCATCATTACAGTAAGTATAAGACTGTTTCTTATTTTCCAGCACAGTAAAATCATGGTACTATTCATTTTGGTCTTTTGGTAGCAATGAAGGGTTGCCCTGAACACTTGACAGAAAGTCAAGGGCAAGAGTAATAATGAGAAATGCAAAGCCTTGGGCCTTGGATTTACCACCTGGAGCAACACAACACTGCTCCCAAAGTGGCTGTGTGGGGTTGTCCATCTGCCAGTGCTGATTCTGTGTATGGTTTTTAGTTGCTATTACTTTGCTATATTTATTGAAGTACAACATAAATTGAATCAGACAAATCTGGATTATAAAGACTTTTAAATGTGGCAGTTTCTTTAATAATAAAACGATGTGTATCATAAAGATAAAACATTTAATTTTAGGTTCTATGTGGTCACATTGTTGTTGTTGTTATTATTATTATTATTTTAAAGATTTTATTTATTTATTTTTTGGCAGAAGGGAAGGCAGGGAGAAAGAGAGGGAGAGAAACATCAGTGTGATTACCTCTTGCATGGCCCCTACTGGTAACCTGGCCTGCAACCCGGGCATGTGCTCTGACTGAGAATTGAACCAGTGACCCTTTGGTTCACAGCCTGCCACTCAAACCACTGAGCCACACCAGTCAGGGCTATTATTATTACTTAATCCTCACCTGAGTATACACTTTTTTATTGCTGTAGAGAGCATGAGGCAGGGATGGGGGTGGTGAAAGAGGTAGAGGGGGAGAGGGAGAAAGAGAGAGAGACTGAGAGAGAGAGAGAAATACCAACATTGATTGGCTGCCTCCTGCATGCTTCCCAACTGAGGACCAAACCTACAACCCAGGTATCGAACCTGCAACCTTTTAGGGAATGGGATGATGCTCCAACCCACTGAGCCACACGGGCCAGGGCATGTTATTATTTTTTCGAGAAATTTTCCATACAATAAATATTCACATTAAAGGAGTCTGATTTTCTAATTTGTGCTTTCCGATTGACTTTCGTAACTGGGTTGTGAATGCTCACATCTTTGCTTTGCAACTCAATCAAGAGATCAGTCAGATCAGGATTAAATCATTGTCATATTTTTTTATTTAGTCTAAAAAAGAGACCTCTGATAATTTTATCAGCCACTAAACAGAATTTGCCACCTGCTTAGTTTATATGAGAGTTGGCAAAAGTTCCCTTTTCTATTCAGTGCTAACAACACTATAACTAGATCAAAGGATTAGAAATTTGATCTTTTAAATACGTTATACCAAAATGACAAAGTGTTATATGAAACTTTAAGCCCAAAGAGTATTTTCTTCTCATATTCCCTTTATCCATTCATTTTAATTTCTCTGTATTTTTTACATCTGTAATTTCACTTTATACGGCTATTCCACAGTTAGACAAACCAACATGAAAAGCCATGTCAATAAGATGTGAACAAAATGGTTTCTTCTAAAAAGGGCGATTTTCAGAAATTTTAATATAAAAACAAGTTTCAGACATGGCAGGAGCTAAATGAATATTTGAGGAAAGAAAGAATGAAGGAAAGGGATCCTCTCATTTAGTAGACAGATCTGTATTAAATTATTGCAGGGTATTCCATATTTCACTAAATTTTTTCGACAGGTAATGAGAATTTAAGAGTCTGCTCTCTTCATCACTAGCTGCAGTGCCTTGGTCAAGTTGTACAATAAAGTCTCTAAGCCTTAATTTTTTTCCTGCACCTCCTTCCTAGTCAGGAATTACGTCGGTCACATCGTAGAGTATTTGTTAGGATTACACAAGACAATCTATGCAGCTGGTTCCTAATCCTCATCATAGTAAGTGACCCAAAAGTTAGCCATTATCAGTATTAATAAACTAAGCTAGGCTGAGAAATTTAAAGTCAAAGCTCGGGTAGAGGCCATTTATAATTTACATAGTGCTTCCATTAATGATGTCGGTTGAATATCATAACAAACTTAAAGGCCAAAAGCCTGGGGTGGGGGGGGCGGGGGCCCTTTGCTACTGGCCATGTGACAGCCCCGCAGGTGGACAAAAGTGGACTTGTGGCCTTTCTACAGAGCACGGCACCTCGAGGCTCAGCTCCGTTCCCAGGAGGTAACCCATGTGTTCTTGGCAAAACAACTGTAGGAGATGAAAGCCTGCGATGTTCTTCAGACTTTTTGTTTTCTTCCATGTCTGACAGGACTTTTGCATTTTGTGACTTAATTTTCTGTTAGAGTACAGAGGACAAGGTGAGTGTCCCCCAAAGGAAATGTATAACCAAAATTCTTCCACAGGTTATCACTGTCAGTTTGCTCGGTCACAGAAACCAGCAGATTACCTCACAAGAGGCATAGGCTGTGCCACAGTCTTGTCTTTTTTTATTTTTTGGTGCGACAGCCTCCTTAGATGGAGGAATGGGGATATCTCCAGTTCCGATTGGATGTTTGGAGAAATTCAGGGAAGAGAACCTCATTAGGGGCCAGTCTAGGCAAAATATCAGAATATTTAGTATTTGTCTCATGTTTTAAATTTTATTTTCCTTAAAAAATTTTTGAGCAACTGCTAGGTCACTGGCACTTGTATTAGGCACGAGGATCCAAAAATGGACGCCCTCAGGTGGTACAAAGGCCATGCTGTGTGTCTTCCCACCAGTCACACCAGAAACCGTAGGGATGACATGACCCGAAAGCCTTCTTCTCTTTCCCGTGCTCCCTCTGATTCCAGAATGATGATTGGAGCTGTGGATGTTCATCTAGTTACTACTTGATCTTATCCTGAAGAGAAGAAAAGGCTCTTTGTTCAAACAACTGACTGACGTCTGTCTCTTGGACTTCTGAACCTTTCCCTCAGAAGGCTTTACGAAAACACCTGTTAATTAACCAGTGCCTGGCAGAAAGCCGGGAGCTTTCTCTGAACTCTAAAGATTCTCCAGAAATGGTCATTAATGCTGGTAAGGGAGGCAGCATTAGAATTTCATTTTACACACGAAGAAAATGATGTTCAGGTTAGCTTTATAATCATGCAATAAATAATTTGTAGAGTTGGGAGCCGAGCAAGCAAAGGGCTGTGGCTGGGAGGCCTGGGGTTTTATTCTTTGTCTTCAGCTAGCAGTCCACCACTTCAGGCTTCAGTTTCCTTACTTTAAAAGAGGCTCAGTGAATTAATTTCAGTGTGGCAACCTTTTCCAGTAAAGGGCCAAAAGGAAATGTTTTCGCTTTTCAGGCTACACGGTCTCTGCAGCAGCTACTCAAACCTGCTGTTAAAGAGAGGAAGCAGCCGCAGACAACATGGAAACAAACGGCGTGACTTTGTGCCGACAACACTTTATTTACAAAAATAGGTAGCAAGTTGGATTTGGCTATAGTCTGCAAACCCCTGGACTGGATGGTGTAGAAGTTTTTTCTGCTAATGTTTTATGATTCGACTGTTTTGATAGCAATGCTATTTCCCTAGAAAAGTCACCTTAATTATTCACTCACCAGTTGGTTATGCAGTTTGTAATGTACCTAAGTAGTTTTTGTTGTTTATTGCAGCATTATTCACAATAGCCAAGATATGGAAACAACCTAAGTGCCTGTCAACAGCTGAATGATTAGAGAAGATGATGTGTGTGTGTGTGTGTGTGTGTGTGTATGATGAAATATTATTCAGCCATGAGAAAAAAGGGAATTCTATCATTTCCTACAAGGAAGGACTTCAAGGGCATTGTACTAACTGGCTGAAGTCAGACACAGAAAGACAAATACGGTATGATCTTACTTATATGTGGAGTCTAAATGTGATAAACTTGTAGAAACAGAGTAGAATGGTGGTTGTGGGGGTTGTGTGTGGGGGGGCAGAGTGGGAAGGCAGTTGGTCAAAGACTGCAAACTTGCAGCTGGAAGATACATACATTCTGGAGGGCTAGCACACAGCGAAGTGATCACAGTCAACAACACTGCATTATACACTTCAAAGCTGCTGCGGACTGGATCTTCAATATTCTCACCACAGAACAGAAGTGGTAATTATGTGACATGACAGAGGTGTTAACTAACACTATGGTGGAAATCGTACTGCAATATATAAATGTATCAAACACATTGTACACCTTAAACTCACACAATGTTGTATGTTACTTATATTACAATTAAGAAACATATTTCTCTGTTCCTTTCTCTCCTTTCTTCCTCCATTATTGAATGCCTACTATGTGTATTGCAAATATAAATTATTACTTTAATGTCATTCCGCTCAAGATCTTATGTGGTCGGCGTTTTTTTGGTGGGGTGGAGAGCAGGGTGTGTGGGACTGGGTGCAGGGTGCATGAAGGTAGGTTCGGTGTAACCTCCTTGATGAGAAGGGTGGCTGGGGGTGAAGACCCAAACGTGTGGGAGGACTCCTGGAACGTTCGCTCGACCTCAGGTGACCTACAAGGTTTGGCTATACCAAGACTTGAGTCAGCGCGTTAGAGTTGAAAGCAATTAGGAGAGCATGTGAAGTAGAATTATGGAGCATGGGTCTCAGTTTAGGGGAAAAGATGATCTCTTTTTATAGAAAAATCAAACTGCAAATACTGTTGTCACCGTGGCCCCAAGCCACACCCAAAAGAGCAAACTACCACACTCCCTGGCTGGAGGACACTGGCTTCCTGCCCAGAGGGACATTCGTCCTGGGCCCTCGCAACCTTGGCGGGTGCCCTGGGAAGGACAGGAGACCAGTACCACCTGAAAGACATTTCAGAGCTTCCCCTAATAAAAACAATATAGCACAAGCTCCAAGAGCAACAGTGTGGCAAGTGAACCTACCCACTCTTTATAAAAATGACACTGCTATGAAAAGCTTCTTTAAAAAGCATGTAATTTCAAAACGAAATTTCTCTTTAAAATATCAGAGAATTATATATCATGATAGTTTGCCTGTTTTTTCAGTATATTATTTTAATGCAAATATTTTATTGACTTTTAAAATCACAAAAAGCAATAAATGCTTATTTGAAAAACCTCCCTCTCTCCAAACCACCTGACCCTCCCACTTGCTGGGTAGCTGCTGCAAAAGGTTTATTTTTTGTCCTTTCTGACCTTGTGGGTGTCTGTGTATCTGTATGGGTGTAACCAATGATGGTTTCTCTACGATGTTTTTGCTTATTGCGGCTACGGGCATCAGCAGATACAAGTTTGTCTAGCTACAATATGGTAATGCTTTTGATTCTGGAAAATGCTCATATTAGGGAGTAAAAGGAAGACATCCTTAAATATGCACGAAGTAGGTTTAATCCAATACTCTGAAGTGGAGGTTTGGGTATATTTCCGGCATCGAGTTCTACGTTTATCTAAAATATTTGGATGACTAAGTAAGGGTGCCTGTTTTCTGATAGCTGTGAAGATAATTGCCCACTTTCGCATTTCCTTTCCTACAGTAGCTCTAACCCTAACCCAAAAGTCCCAGGGGCAGTGGTTTATATAAAAACTTGTTCAATCCATGCTTGGAGCAGATTACATAGGCTGAGAGAATATCAGATTCTATCATATTTAAATAAGCTAAAACGTGAATAAATCAAAGGAAGCATAATTATAAGTCACTCTACATCAGTTCCCAGCTTGCCGTGGTTTGCTGGGATGATTTTTGTTAATGCTCATGTTGCTGGTGGATTCTTAGGGCCGCTTAGAACTCAGCCCATCACCATGACTCTCCCAGAAGGCATCGGACACTTTTTTCATGGACTTTTACCTGTGGTTTCATTTTGCTAATATGAAGAATGAACAAGGCTGGAAAAGAAAAGCTTAAAAGTATATTCTGTTGAAAATTTGAACGATTGTTGTGGGGAGAAAGTTATAGCTAATAACTGCAGTTTGCCAAAATGAAGAATTTTTTTCATGGAAAGAGAAGTTCAGGGGAAATAGATTGTGTTGTGAGTATCCAAGAATAATGAGCAAAGGGAGAGAAACAAAAGGAAATTCTACATCACGCCATACAAACACGGATGTAAATTTGATCTGTGTACATGGGGAAATGGTTAAAATTAGAGCAAAGTAATTTCCTGATTTCTACGGATGAGCTCATTCTTTCAAAAATTAGTAGATCCTATGAGAAAGTAGATTTTCTGTGTTTTCTACAGGAAATTGTGTGTGATTCAAAGTAGGAAGGAAACCAGTAGAAGAAGACAAATTAGTATGATAGTGCTGAGGTCATGTGAGAGAGAAAGGGAAATGAGAGGGGAGAGAGAGGTGCACACAGCAGCAATGGGTGGTAAAATGAAAGATATAGAACCTTATCAAATAATAAAACAATGGCTTAAAAAAGACCAATCTATGGCATAGAGAAACTCTGAGAGGTGATATTAAATTCTTAAGGTTGTATTTCTAAATATCTGATGTACTTACTTAGAATCTACTGTAATGGTTTATAACTCCTCAAATTATTTTTCCACGACTATAAAGATGATACATCTTAATGTTCAGTTTGATGTAAGGGTGAAGCCCTGTGCAAAAATCTGATATTTTATGCTTCTCCACTCCCAGGGCAAGTCTCATCTTCCTGTTCCTGCCCTTCCAACCCCCCCCAGCCCCAACCCCACAGCTGCAGGTAAGCCTGCCTGCTTCCCACCCACAGAGCGCAGGCAGTGGCCCGTTCCTTAGCACCAGACACAGAGAGCCCAAAACGAGCAGATGCAATCACCTCCATGGTGTTTTCACTTATTTCTCCCTGTTTGGGGATGTTCTCCCCCAGAGGGCCTCTGGCTAAAGCCCCTCCAATTTGATCTGGATTCTAAATATAACAACACAGTTCACCCTCCCACCCTGCATCTCCACTGATAGGCTTTCCAGATTTAGCAAATGCTGCAAACACTACAAATAATTTTGTAGTATATGTGTGTTCTGTGCCATATTTGGGGTGTACTTACACTACAAAATTATTTGCCATTTATGTGAAATTTAAATTTAACTGACAACCTGGATTTTATCTGGCAATCCTGTTGTTTGAACCCTGGGAACCTCCAGACCCTGGGACAGGAACTGTCACAGGAAGTATAAGTAGACTGTCTCTCAAATAACAAAATCCTCTGAGAGGTGAGCAAAACATAAGCCATCTGTAGTCTCTTCCCACTTTATCCATAACACCGTTCCGTGAGGTGGAAGGAGTCAGCCAGTGGCCCTTTTTCCTTCCCTCGGTTCTTCTGAGCAAGGATCTGCATTTTGTGTATTTAAGGGGCGGTTTTAGTACAAAAGGGCAGCTGGCAGGCCAGGAGATTGTTAGAGTGAAGAACGGACCAGACACTGGGAAAGGGCCGTGTGTGGGGTAGGGAGGGTGAAATGGGAAAACACCTAAAGACACAGCGATGCGCTACAGGCACAGGGCAGACCTCGAAGCTGCACTTACTGTACAAACATAAACACACGTAAATATGCTGATGATAATAAAAAATGTTTTTGCATTACATAAATCAACCTTATTTAATTTGTAAATCTCATCTGCGGCTGTTCTTATATAGAATTTCTGAGTGAACAAGAACGTACATTTACTATCTCTGCTTGGAGACAGGCAGCCAGGGCAGAGTGCTGAGCTCCCTGGGGAGCCAGGGAGCATTGCTTCCCCTAACCCTGAGATCACTGTTCTCATTGAACAAGAATGAACTCCTGTTGTTCAACCTCTAAGGTTTTTTTCCCCCCAAATTCCTTCTTTGACCTCATATCTCTAGTTAGTAGGATTTTAGCTCAGGTTTGAGGACCTATAATTCTCAAGCCTGTAAAAGTTCTAGGCTGAATGATAATTATTGACATTTCATCTACCTAGAACAGAAATTGAATAATACAATATTCTAGCATAGGCTTTTTCTTCTAATTTATTCATCATTATTTATCTTGCCTTTAGGATTGGTAAACTTGTAGAACTGCTCTGTATTGGAGTTATGCTAAATGTAATCGTAAAGTTAAGCCTTGTTGAGATGGAGGGGATTTTCTGCTCAGACCCAAATGTTATAAATCTGAACACACACACGTTGTTCTTCATAACTCATGGCTACCTTCCCGTGCAGCCTCCAGCGACATGGAAATCAACTAAGCTCTTTGGTCCCTTTCTGCCTACAATCTATTGATAAAAACACAGTTTAATGGCATAAAACGAAATCCAACTTTTAGAGGGAAAAGAGGTTTTAAAATAAATAAATCTTCCTCTGTTACAATGAAAGGGAACTTATCAGCTGTTCCATCAATATTACTGATGGAACATCATTTCTTCCTTCCTGTTTTCTCACAGTGACATTTCAGGTCTTTTGGGATAGTCATTTTGTGGGTATCTTGGAATCAATAAAGCATTCCAGCTCTGTGATGCTCAACACTCAGGGTGTGCGATTTGTTTAGGGGGTCACTGCTCTAAAAGTCAGAGATGGATTATGAAGAGTAAGAGTTGTAGGGATGACTTCGTTGGCTCCTAGGATGTGGTGGGGGAATCTTGTGAAGACCTGTCCCTTGTGATGTTCCTCTTGGTCTTGTAGTTGGGATTTCCTCTGTTGAAAGCAGAGATGGTGACAGAGAGAGAAGGTTGGGTGTGAATGTAGCCAGAAGCTGGGGAAAGAGGAAGGCAGGGAAGCAAACCACTGCTTTGTAGGGCATGGGTGGTATTTGGTGACTGTGCGCACGATGTGCATTCTTACGGGACAGTGTGCCACAGCTCCGGCTCAGAGGCCAGGCTGGCTGGGGCATGGTGTCGCCGGGGACTCAGGGGACAGCTGCTCTGCTCACTCACCCGTGCTGCTCTGAATGGTCCTCACGGTGGTGGTGGTGCGCGGTGGGGAGCAGGACCTCAGGGACACACACTCGTCGTCCTGGGAGCAGCCCTTCTCGATGGCCCGCACGTAGCTGTGGCTCCGCATGCGGAAGCAGCCTGGCATGGGCAGGTCCAGAGCTTCCACCGCCTGGGACTCCAGCTCACTGAACACCGATTCGCATACAGACTCGAACTGCCCGTTCACTTCCATCTCGCTCACCTGTGGGCACAGACAGGTTGCCGTCACACAGCACGCTCCTCCTCCTCCCCAGGGGACAAGCAACCTCTCCCTTCAAGCATCTGCAAACTGCAACCCCCCAGAAGAAAGCAGCGTCTGATGACATTAAAATCCAATGCATTTTATATCCTCTACATTAAAGACTTATTCCAGTGCATGCCCAGGTGCTAATCTTCCTTATTTATAAATGCAAACCTAGAGAACGACATTTTGGTCATGGTCAGAGTTCGTGTATTTCAATGGAACCATTTTTAGCACAGACATATTAGAAATTAGTATTTTTATTGTGCCTTTGCAAGTGAATAGTTTGGCAAACAATTTCAGTGTCAACTGAAGCTTAATTTGGTGTAAAGTATAAAAACAGGCCCTATATTTATTAGCAAGATGCTCATATTCTTCCCCAGGATAGACCAAACCTGATATGTCAACGCCTGGAGAAGCACTGTCAAGGTTTTCAAACTCTCTACGAACTATCTAAAGCTTTCACTCCTCTTTTTAAAAAGCTGATATGGTCCATAAATTATTTATAAATGCATTGAAAAAAATCTTCCAAACGAGGCCTTCTCTTTTTTGAGGAATGAGTTTTTATTTATTTATATGCCTCTGTAGATAACGTACATTGGATTTGAGCATCTTCTAGAAGGATAAATACGTAAATAAATAAGTCAGACCAAGTGCTCCAGTTTATCACCTTTTAGAGATGTGGGAGCATTCTTCAATTTTTTGTTCCTTTCAGAACTTCATATGTCTAATTTTCCTATTATCAAATTCATGAATAATTGAGAATTTAACAGATTAAAATATAATTAAGGTTAGAACACAGGGAAAATGATTACAATTTTTAACTGTCTCCTCATTTTGTGTTATCTGAAGATGCACTCAAATAACGGCTAATTCTTTAAACTTCCAATAAAAGGGACCAATTTCCTAAAGGCATATAAGTGGAAAGAGACATGGATTTCTTAATAATTCATTATAGTTTAAAATAGTATTTTAACATACATTATCTAATTTTATATAAATAATCCCTGCATGTTTTCAAGGCTGATAATTATGTATGTATTAAAAATTAAATATATATTATCTACATCCATGCCTTTTTAGGAAATACTTGGAGGTGCATTGGAAGTTAAAGGGACTTGATATTTGTAATTCATTGTGAAAGAGCGAAAGAGTTATGTGTAACTCTTTTGTAAGTTTGAAATGATGTATATGTATATGTACAGGTACATATCTCATTTATTACACTTTCCACTTTAATCACCATGCAAACATCACAAAGTAATACATCTATCCCTGTGCAGTAACGACTATTAAACTTGGGTAACTAGCTTTCCAGAGGTATGTACCTTCTCTTCTATTTTTTATAAAAATTGAATCATAAAGTAAAACCACACAAAACTAATGTATAACTCAACAAATTATAATAAGGAAAACACCCTTATAAGCACTACCCAGAGCAAGAAACAACTCCAGGCACTCAGCAGACCCTCCACAGGCCCCTTCCTAACCACAATCCACCCCCCTCCAAATACAACCCATTCTCTGAGTAGTTGTATAGCAATCACTTCTTTGCATTTATTTATGTTTTCTTTTTGTTGTTCTTACCAAAGTGTGCATCCCTGGACCATATAGTTTAGTTGTACACATTTTAAAAACTTAGTATATCTTTTAATTCACTGTTAACATACAGGTTATCCTTCATCCATTTTTAAAATTATAATTCATCATCTATTGAAGCAGCTGGGTCATTTGACCTACAGAGATTCCCATCGGATTTCTAATTTCACACTCTCGATGGGATGTAGCATGTTTTCTGTCTTTTCTATGTCCTGAATATTATAAGCTGGGTTCTGACTTTTGATTGGTCTCAGGTTCAATCCCTTTGGCAAGACTAGAGGCCATGCATTCTTTCATCGAGAGGCACATTATTTCCTTGACAGGCTGTCTTTACGCTGTTGGGAGTCATTCGTGCTCAAATGCCCAGGTCCATTCATTCATTGGGGGTTTGCAAATGGTGATATTCTAATCCATCAACTTTTACAGTTACTAGTTGGAACAGTTTGATAAATAATTGCTTCCTGTCATATTATTTGGTTACTTAATGGTTTGGTTCACATGGGAACTACAGGAACTCTTTCCTTTTATTTACTATGTTTCAGGATAATATATTTGTTCACTCTTATCTACAAAAAGTGATCTGTATGTTTAAAAATATCAAAACAAACTCATAGATTTAAAAATATTTGATGGTTTTAAATCAAATTCATTTATTATTCTTAGTGAATTGACATTTGTCTCACTTCGGCCAGTGGGAACCTCTTTGGTTGGCTGCTCAGTCCTTTTGACACGAAGCTAGTAGTCTCAGATAGCTCCCTTGATATCTGTTATGACAAAGGATTGCAAACTCATCCTATACATTTCCTGCCCAGTCCCGAAATCAGTATTTTCCCCCGAATCCCTCTTTTCTATCAGCGGGAATTGATATCCCAAGAACACAATCTGGGCACTAGGAAGCTTTGTTGTCATTGCTACTTGGTTAGTCATTGTTCCTAGGCCTTTTCAACAGGAAGAAGTAGGCTATGAATTCCTCCAATTCAAACTCAGGCTGTAGGGTTCTTAAATAATCTGTTCTATATTATACTTACACCTTTATTCCATACTAAATTTTGGGTCTCAAGCACACAGACATGATAGCTTTGGGATGTCCTACTATTATTCATTTGCTTTATTTTACAATACACGCACAGCAGCCTCAGAATAACATAGTGATACTACCACTGCCCATAGCATTACTGAAAACAGCTAATAATTCCTTTTTGGGGGGTGCATATGCTCTCTCCATTCTTTCCTCAGTTTAAAATAGTTGTGATATATTTACAGGATCATGTAAATATATTTATTTACTTGTACTATATTTACATTATCTTACACCTTACCTCGCCTTTAGTCTTAGTTTTACCAATAGCTATATTTTTAATGTTGACACTACTTTTTCATATAAAAAGATTATTCTTTATGAGACTTATACACAAATGTGGGTCAAATAGTTCTAGGTAGCTGATAAAGAGAAAAGCAGGGTCCTGAACCATCCTGCCCACTTTGGACTCCGTCTCCCCAGAGACAACCACTTTTAATTCTTTTTTCTGGGTCTTATGGTAGTTACATCCATTTTTCCAAACACGTGATTATGTAAATCGCTTGATATGTTCATAGACCTCTGGTAACCTCTTGGTTTCCCTCCTGCCCTTGTACTGTAATCTATGGCTGCCAAGCCTGTTGCCCTCCTGGGATCTCCCTTCCCCATCATTCTGGGGGTGCCCTTCATTACGGAGCCCATGATGGAGCCTTTGTTTCCTCCTCTAGGCTTTATTCCCTCCTTGTGGTGGAGCATATTTTCCAATGCTTTTCTGGATGAGGCAGCCACTCCGCATGGATGGAAATATCTGTGTTCCACCTCCACTCTTACATATGCTCGCATCTAGAAACCTAGCCTGTATCCTGTCTCCTTCTATGTATTTTCAGGCTTCTCTCCTGTCGCTTAGCTTCTGCATATGCTAGAGGTTGAATAATCAGATGCCTTTCTCATTGCAGAGCTTTTCCTTGTGGGTTGCTTCCCTCCCCCACCCCTTTCTGAATTTTTTTTAGGATGTTCTTGTCCTAATGATCTAACATTTCCCCATGATGATTTCTGTATGGGTATTTCTCTGCCCAATGTGCTCAGTGGGCCTCTCAATTTGCAAAATCATGTCTTTCTGCTCTGGACTATTCCTTAAATTATTTCATTAGTGATTTCCTCCCATCTGTTTTCTCTTTTCTTTCTGGAACTCCTACCCATCAGATGTTGGATTCCAAGAAGCTCAAAAAATGCGAAGCATAAGAAATATGAGGAAAAATACAAATACATAAAGATACTAATTTAAGACTTAATTTAAAATTCTAAGATACCAATTTAAGATACTAATTAAAACTTGAATTTCCAAAACAATATTGAAAAAGAATGAAGCTGAAGAACTCACACTTCTGACTTCAAAACTTACTACAGAGCTTACTACAGTAACTGAGACCGTGTGGCACCAACAGAAGTACAGACACACAGACCAATGGAATGGAATTGAGAGCTCAGAAATAAACCCAGACATCTGTTTGCTACTAGTTCTTACATCTGGTCCTGTGGGTTGTCTGAAGCTCATTGTCTGGTAGATCCCTCAGGAAGAGCTCATGGAAACAATATTCTCTGCATTCATCCATGTTTATAACTGCTTGCCTATGTATTTTATACCTGAAAGTCAGTTTTTCTGGTATAAAAATCTTTGGTTCACATTTTTCCCCTTGAGTATAATAATATATTATTAATTTTTCTTTTGGCATAAACTAGTATTGTTAAAGAGTCTGATGGTAATTTATATTTTGTTCTTTTTAAAGCCACTTGTGCTTTTTGTTTAGAATTTCAAAGTTTTTTTTTTTTAACTCTTGAAAATCCTGTAGTTTTACTAGGTTATGTCTTGGTGTTGATGATTTTGGGTCAATTTTGCAGGTACATGCTCTTTCAAGATGTAATTTTGAATCATCTTTCTGTTTCAGAAAAGTATTAATTATTGTTATTATTTGTTCTGCTCCTTTACTTTGATTTTCTTTTTCAGAGACTTCTATCATCTGTATGTTAAATATTTATGTTTCTTGAATATTTTTTACCTCTGCACTTCTTTTTGTTTTTAAAAATTTCCTTCCTTTTTAGAGTCTTTTTTTTTAGTGTATGAAATATCATGTTTATTTGCTCCTGTATTCCTCCTAGTCTGATCTTCATTCTACAATGAATTTTATTTTACTTCTGAATCTTTCCTGAGTTCTGTGACTTCATTTTAAAATATCAAGAAAAAAGATTTTGTTTATTTATTGATAGAGAGGGAGGAAGTTGGGAGAAGGAGAGGGAGAGAAACATCGATGTGCGAGAGAAATGTCAACTGGTTGCCTCTTGCAGGCCCACAGCTAGGACCTGGCCCGGAATTGAACCAGCGACCTTTCAGTTGTGGGATGACGTCAAACTCACTGAGCCACACCAGTCAGGGCTGTGACATCATTTTTAAGTTTTTAAAAATCAGATATATTTTTCTTTCTTGTCTTATATCATTTTCTTAATGTTCCTGAGTTCATTTGGAAATAGTGTGTTACAGTCTTGGTCTATTTTGTGGGTGTGTCTTTCTGGCATATTTTCATTTTTTGTGGCAATGTCATTCTGCACCTTATTCTCTTTTCTTTGTACAGTGACTTTGAATGTGATTTGAAGTGGGTACTTTTCTTTGGCTCATTTTCCTATAAAATTAGCTTTTCTGAAAGTGAGTGGGTGATACATTCAGGATCCCCCCCTAAATTCACAGGGCTTTCTCTTCTACTGTTTTAGCAGTGTTGCTTTCTGAGATTTCCTGGTTCTCTTGCCCTCACTCCTGCCTTTATCTAGACTTTCTCATCTCTTTTTTGCTATTGTCTCTATCTTGCTCATAGTAGTTTCTACTCCCAACTGGGAGTATCTTTTCATTACTGGGCCCTGTCTTGCAAGGAAACACTGGATGGTGGTTTCCAGTGTTACACAATGCACTCAGATTGTTCTAGCCTTACTGCACACACCCTGAACACGCCTGCTAATAGAAAGGTAAAGTCCTTCCCAGTTCAGCCGATATTCTCAAATAGCCCCCTGTGAGCTTTCCAGAGTGTACCTTCTGCTCCTTTGGTGCTGTCATACTCAGTCCATCACTAAAGTCATTGTCTTCTTCTTTGTCCTCCTATGTAGATGTGGATACAAGGCCTGTTTATTGCTACTGGTGGTTTTCCTTTACTCGTATTTTGGGATCATAAGGATATCTGATCACCTCATTTTGTTATAAATACTGTCCATGAGTTTTGATTTTTCTATCTAGTTGCTCTGTTTGCTTTTTATAGAGATTCAAGGAAATTCAGACACTAAGTTACTACCACCGTATTGTAGCATAATTTATGTAGCCACTCCTTCATGGATGATGATTCAGGTATGTCCTTGGAGACCACACTATGGTGAATATTCTTATGCATTAGTCTTTACATACTGGTGTTTTATTTCTGTATCAGAGAGCTCCAAAAATGGGATTCCTTTGCCAAAAGATAATCCCTTTTTCTAGATTTTACCAATTTACTTTCTAAAATAATTGTAGCAATTCATTGCAAACAGCAGTAAGACAGAGCTCATGTCTCAAAATGGTCACCAGACTACATGTTAGAAGTTTTTGCCACTCCGACAGGTCAGAAATTATATTGTGCTGTTTTGATTTGCTTTTACCAGCCTTCTAGTGTATATGAGCACCTTCTCTTATATTCATTGACCTTCATATATCTTTTCCCCTGACTCATAAGTTTTGCCACAAATTTTGGGTTGTGTATCTTTTCATACTAATTGGTAGGACACTTTAAGCAACTGGAATATTGACTCTTTTTCTTGATGTGCTCAAATATTACCCCATCAATTGTATTTTAATTTTATGATGGCTGCCACACAGCAATACCTAATTTTTAGTTAGAATAGATGTCAATTGCCCTGACTGGTGTGGCTCAGTGGATTGAATGCAGCCTGAGAACCAAAGGGTTGTTGATTTGATTCCCAGTCTAGGGCACATGCCTGGGTTGTGGGCCAGGTCCCTTATCCCCAGTAGGGGGCGCACAAGAGGCAACCACACATTGATGTTTCCCTTTCTTTCTCTGTCCCTTTCCCTCTGTAAAAATAAATAAATAAAATCTTAAAAAAAAAGGAATACATGTCGATTGTTTATTTTATGTTTTCTGGAATTCTTGCTTTATTAGAAATTATAATGCCTACCACAATATCATACATATAATCTCCAAAGTTTCATATTAATATTTTTTGTTACTCTGTGCTATTGATTAGATTTTAAATCCACTTGGATTTATAGTTTATATGGGAACAGGGAGCAGTTTAATGCTCTTTCTACTATATTATGGGCAATTTGCTTGAATTCTCTGAGTTTCACTTTCCTCATCAGTAAAATGGTTAAAATAATACCCCATAGGGAAGCTTTAAGGATAAAAATAAAATAATATATACAAATGCATACTATATGTCTAGGCACATGGTAAGCACTGCATAAAGAGAGGATATATATATATTTTGAGATAGTATAGTGGGAAGAATGAGACAAATTACTCCAACTCTCTGAGAGTGAGTTTCATAAACTAAAAATGATCTTTCTTAGAGTTGATATGAAATTAATGAGATACTATGCAAAGCTTCTACCCTGATCTGGTAAATGATACATTACAACTTTGCAACTGAATGCATATAGATATTGTTATCATTTCCATTATTATGACTACTATTATTAACAATATTATTGCCACCAATACTCAATACTAGCAGGCACTAAAGAAACTTACCAGTTAGGACTCAGAATCCCTGAGTTTCTGGGTTCTGTCACTGACTAGCTGTATGCCATAGACACTTCCTTCATCTGGGCTTCCATTCCTTCGTATACATACTATGAAGGGGTGATCTCAGTCAAAGTCACGGCTGAACTGCTGGCATCACGACTGAGCACAGCAATATTTAATTTTTAAATGATATAGACTATAGTGATGTTGCCAGACAAAATATGCCTGTGGGCTTCTAGTTTACCATTCTAAATGAAGATGCTTAAGATTTGGACTTAAAATAAATTAAGACATAAATTAAGCTAACTTGGAAATAACAGTTACTATACCAAATATTTTTTAAATGTGACTTTATAACATTCTTCTCAAGCTCTACTTTTAAAACCCCCCATTTTAATTAGATGTATATGAAGTAAAAATAGGACAATAACCATATGAAAAGATGTTCAATTATTCTCTAACATTCAAGCACAATCTGTTTTTAGAGGTATTTTATTTCTGTGAGGTATGAATGGTAGAAACAAACAATATAGTTATTCTAGACCAATTTCTTAGCTGTGGTTCTATTTTAGGGTCTCACTCATACAGGTCAGAGAGGCTTCAGTGCTAAGGCTGTGATTTCACCATTTTTTTGTTCGAATGCATTATTTGTTTCATCCACAGCCCTGTCACACTATACTATCACCACACCATACCAGCATCACTGCCATCACCACCATCACCACCATCTCTACCACCACCACCACCACTATCATTATCACCACCCTCATTTCCAGCACCATCATCTCTACCACCATCATCACTATTACCACCATCTCTACCAGTACCACCAGCATCACCATCATCACCACCATCTCAACCACCACCACCATCATTACTACCATCACCATCATCTCTATCATTATCTCCACCATCATCTCCAACACCATTACCATACCGCAATTCCTATCACCATCATCACTATGACCACCATCACTATCACTAACATCAGCATCACCATCATCACCATCTCTACCACCACTACCACGATTACCACCATCATGCCCACAACACAACCATCGCCATCATCATCGCCACCATCATCGCCACCATCATCAGCGGCAGTGCCCCCAGCAGCATTAATTCATGTGGATGATCACAATGTCTGTCTTATCTGCCTTTAGTCTCTCATCACCTCCAATATTTTCCACATTTTTTGCCAAAATAACTACCCTGCACCAAAGTTCCGATTGTATCTCCTGTCTGCTTAAAAGCTTAAGTTTTAATTAATCTTTAATCAATCTCATTCCTAATGAATAAAGTCCATTCACTGAGCCTGGCATGCAAGAGTATTTATATAAAAATGTCTCTAGAACAGAATTCAGAATAGATTTCCCATTGCTGCCTCTTTAAGTATGCTAAGCTCCAACCAAACTAGAGCATTTTCTAGTCTTTGCATATGTTTTAGGCTAGCGATTTTCAAAGTAAGAATCAAATACTACTTTATTTGTTAAAATGCATATTTCTACACCTCATGCCTAGAAGCTCTCTCTTTAAAATCTGGGTACTTAATGTCTTTTTCTGCTTAGCTTCAGGATCTTATTGGCAGTTTCACGACCATAAAGACATTCTCATTTGCCATCTGGTTACTTACATATCTCACAGAGCGTTTATAAGGACTAATATTTCATTTATTTTAAAAAAGATTTTATTTATTTATTTTTAGAGAGGACGGGAGGGAGAGATGGAAATATCAATGTGTGGTTGCCTCTTGTGTGCCCCCCACAGGGGACTTGGCCTGCAACCCAGGCATGTGCCCTAGACTAGGAATTGAACTGGTGACCTTTCAGTTCACAGGCCAGCACTCAATCCACTGAGCTACACCAGACTGGGCAAGGACTAATATTTTAGAAGTATAAAGCAGTTGTCATAGTGTCTAACCCAGTAAAGGTGGTTTTTATTGTTAATTCTTGCCCTACCTACCTCAGAGTGTTTTTGTGGTGTATAAGTAAATTATGTTCACGATAGCACTTTTATGTTTTTTGTATGTTTGCCAGTAGATTGTAAGCTTTTGAGGAATAGGGATTATGTTTTATTCATCACTGAATAACTTGCACAATCCAGACCAGTGTTTTGCTCAGCAAATATTAGCTGAATAAGTATGGTACTTACTTTTTAAATTCTGATATAAATTTAAATGAAGTGACCCTAAACATCATTACAAAATACCCTTCTTCTTGCCTTTCCGGAGGAAGTTTCTGAGGCATTTTCTGCTTCTCTGGTGGTCCCTGAAAGCTTCAAGTTCAGGTCCTCCAAGAGTTCCAGGTTCTTTCCACCCTTGAGTTTAGGCAGCACACCCCTCTCCCACACCCTCTGAGATCCTGGATGGGAGAGACTAGAAAAGCTTTACTGAGTCCTCATCCCCTTACTGAGTCTCCATCCCCTGTCCTGTTCTTATAAGTGGGCTTCTACCTCATTACCAAGCCACAATATTCACCTAAGACCACTTAAAGTACATAGACAGTATCTCATTTCTTGTGCCTGGGTCCCTGTCTTGATGACATGCTTAATACTTGTACTTTTGGTTTTTAACACTCTTGGTTTTGCCAGTGATGTCTACACTGTCCTTCTATCCTTCAAGCATCTTACGTCTCATCCATTAACTTCTTGCTGACAGATTTGCTGGTGTTGAGAGTCTGCTCATGAATTTCCAAGGATTCCCTGATGTGCTTTATTTATCTTCAGAGGACCCTTCACCTGCTGGTAGACTGTTGATACCAGGTGCTTGCGGGGACAGGATGCAAGTAGCATTTAGATCAGACCCCCTGCCTGATCCAGCAGTGGTCTCCTGGGGGGGATGACTGCCTCCTTACTTCATGTACCCTCAGTGTCCACTCACCCTTGTGCAGTTAATGGCTTGTGGTCAAGTTGCTCACCTGGCTGATGGTGCTCATGGCTCTCATGTAGCTCTCGTTCCTGGAGCGGAACTTTGGTGACGTGAGCAGGCCTGCAGGGTCAAGGCTGTCTAGGCTTCGATTGATGGAGACTTCACTTACTGCCCTCAGGTAACTGTGACTCCGGATCTGGAGTTTGGGGGAGTGTTCATTAGAAATCCTGGAAGAGAACAATAAAGGGGGTTCATTTAGTCACATTCTAAAATGCGGGCAGTAATAAGATGTGACAATACTATCACTGATAGGGCACATGATTAAATGCCCTCTTATGATTGCTAAACTCCTACATGGTGTCTCAGAAGGAAAAGCTTTTCACAGGAAATCATCAAGGTCTGGTGACATTAGTGAAAAATTAAATTCTCTCAAGCCATGAAATGAACTATTTACCATTTTTTGGCTTCCTGGGGAGGGACATGATAGCTGTGACTGCCCTGCCCCAGAATTCTGTCCTGTGTCATTTGTAAGCTTTTCCTTTGTGCCTCTTTCTTTTCTGTGCTTTCACCTACTAGAAATTTTAATTTAAAAATTCCAATCAAAATAGCAAAATATTATAAAATAAGTAGAAGTTATTGTTCAAAAAAGAAATGCACCAGAATTTCATGAAGAAAACTATAAAACTTCATGGCAGGCAACATACAAGGCCTAAATAATATAAAAAGGAAAATAATTTTCCTGCATGGACATACTGAATATTGTAATAAAAATTAAAATTATCCCAAATTAATCTATAAATTTAAAGCAATTAGAAAAGTTCCCACTGAATTTTGTATTGGAATGTAACAAACTTCAAAAAGTTTATATAAGGTTCACAGCAGCATTATTCATAAAAGCCAAAAGGTGGAAACAACCCGAATGTTTATCAACAGATGCACAGAAAAGTAAAATGTGGTATTTTCGTGCAATGGCATATTATTTGCCCATAAAAGAGAAAGCATGTACTACTGATACATGCCACAGCATGGACGACCTTTGGAAACATCATGCTAAGTGAAAGAAGCCGGTCAAAGAAGATCATAGATTATGATTCCACTATCAAATATCCAGAACAGGCAAATCTATGAAGACAGGTAGTAGATTAGTAGTTGTCTCGATAGAGCTGGCCAGGCAGTAAAGGAGGAAGAAGACGGCAGAATTGAGGGCTTATATGTAGAAGGCATGGAATTTCTCTTTGGGGAGATAAAAATACTCTAAAATTAGTTAGTGATGACTGCACAACTTTGTGAATGGAGTAAAAACAGTTGAATTGTACAATTAAATGAATTAATTGTATGGTATGTTGATTATATCTCAATAATGTTGTTATAAACGTTACATGAGACCTCAAAATAGTCTGGTTTCTTTATAAAGAGAGTTTAGAGAGTAGACTACAGAGGGCAAATGAGAGAAGGAAAACCAGTCAAGGTGGCTGCAGTATTGTAATAATTTCAGCACGTAATAAGACTGAGTTAAATATCATTGGTACTTGAATAGATAGATTTGAGATTCCACATGAAAATTAAATATAGAAGATGGGTAAGAGGAGGGCTCTAAAATAGATGGAAAATAGGAATGGATAAAAAAGGAGAGAAATGTTGATCTCAAACATAATTTATAGCTACAGTGATGAAAATAGTGTGGTGTTATTGAGGGAATAGACAAGTCAAAGGAAAATAGATACATAAATTCACAACAAAATAAATTTATATGCTGCCATACACATGAAAAGATGTTCAATCTTACTAGCAATTAGGGAAATGTTGATAAAAAACAAGATACAATTTGCACGTCAGATCCATGCACGCCCATGTCCACATCCTCAGATGGTAAAGATATTCTTCACATTCAACTGTCCCCTTAGCAAGGTATAATATTGCATTCATTCTTGCAGCTTATATGGAATTACTTTAATATAATGGTCAAAAAAGATATACTCAATAATACTAAACTTGGGGAATTTGATTAGCAGCCACTTTTTGCTACTGTACTGAGGGAGAGACCAGATTAAAACAAATCTAGAATTTAACATAAAAAATAGACCTCTTGTATATTCTACTATTACAAAAGAGAAACTGATTTTTCTAGAATTGTACCCTATATAGAGCCTTCAAGTAGCTGCCAAACATAAAAACACCCCTGCCAGGTCAAGTCAATATTTTCCGTGTGTTATACTCCATTTTGGCGATTTGCAGCGGGTTATTGCAAATGCCTGCACCCCAAATCCCAACCAACAAACAAATAAACTGAAGAATTAATTTTCCCTTTACAATCTCTTCTAGGAAAAGAGAGCCCTAGCTAGACTTATTACACCCTAAAATTCACTTCCCTTTAGAACCTGAGAGGTAGATGACAAATGTGTTTCTTTTTTTTAATTAAAAAAATTAAATTATTTTATTGTTGTTCAATTACAGTTGTCTGCATTTCCCACCCCCCACTGCCCCCCACCCTAGCCAAACCTCCCTCCCTCCTTTGCTTCCACCCTCCCCCTTCATTTTGTCCATGTGTCCTTCACAGTAGTTCCTGAAAACCCAACAAATGTCTTTCTTTAGCTATTTTGCAAACTGACCCAGAGCAATGATATTGCTATCATAAATGATGAGCTGTTCCAAATGGTTATCAGGGCAGCAATGGGGGTGGATATTTAATAAATGGTGTATATTCAAAAGAGAATGTGAATGTCCACTGTTTTGAAAAATGAGTGTCTGCTGGCTAAGATGGGAAAACAGTCATTCTCCCTGGCCACTTGTTAAGAAATAAGGCATAATTCCCAAATTTCAAAGTGAAGAATCGTTCACAAAGGATTGAATAGTTCTATTTTGGCATGTCATTCATGATAAAACAACACATGCTTTAATAATACCCTAAATAATAAGGAAATGAACTCGTTTATCTTTGCCATTTATAGAGTGGACCTCACAGTTATTAATATAAAGGTACAGTATGCCCATGTACTCCTGATATGAAAGTACTTATTAAAAAATAACCAGAAATATTTATTAAACAATAACCAAAAATACTATCAGCTGATTTCCCAAAAGAAAAGTTGCAGGCAAGAGGGGCTGGAAAGAAGTATTTGAAGTCATGAAAGGCAAGGACCTACATCCAAGATTACTCTATCCAGCAAAGCTATCGTTTAGAATGGAAGGGCAGGCAAAGTGCTTCCCAGATAAGGTCAAGTTAAAGAAGTTCATCATCATCACCAAGCCCTTCTTCTATGAAATGTTAAAGGGACTTTAACATTTAAGAAAAAGAAGATGATCAAAAGTATGAACAGTAAAATGACAACAAACTCACAACTATCAATAACTGAACTTAAAAACAAAAACAAACTAAGCAAACAACTACAACAGGAACAGAGTCACAGAAATGAAGATCACATGGAGAGTTAGCAGTGGGGAGGCGGTGGCGGGGAATGAGGGAAAAGGTACAGAGAATCAGAAGCATAAATGGTAGGTACATAATAGACAGGGGGAGGTTAAGAACACTATAGGAAATGGAGAAGCCACAGAACTAATATGTGTGACCCATGGACATGAACTAAGGGGTGGGAATGCTGGTGGGAGGGGGTGTGCAGGGCAGAGGGGAATAAAGAGGGGAAAATGGGACAACTGTAATAGCATAATCAATAAAACATACTTTAAAAATAAACAAAAATTGTGCACTGATTACTTTGTGGCCACCTCAAAAGAAAGTTGATTTACTAAGAAGAAACAGAGTAAGTATATTCAGAAATATTAGCTCTCACGTTAGGTTATTTTTTTTTGATGTTGGCCTATTTAAATGGTGTTCATCTTTTCCCACTTTTCACCCAAGATAACTTATGCTAATTTCACCTCTGGTGGCTTATTAGAACTGAACTGAGATTTGGCCTGGAGGAATGCCATTCCTTATCCTGTCCTTTCACGACAGGCAAAGACAAGATGCCTGTGGGCGGCTGTGAGGCAGCGATACAAACAGGTTAGGCCCAGGCTGTCGGTAAGGTTGCCATTGCAAAGAAGAGAAAATGCAAAAATATTCAGACCATGAAATTTTAAGCCAAGATCTCAAGAGAGAAAATGACTAACTTTATTACTAAAAATGTAATTTCATAGGGTAAATAAGCTCTGGCGAATCTAATATACAGATTGTGATAAAAGTTAGTAACAATACGTTGTATATTTGAAATTTACTAACAAAGATCTTTTAATTTTTAAAATTGAGGTATAATTGACATATAACATTAGATTAGTTTCAGGTGCATAATGATTCAGTATTTGTATGTATTATGAAATGCTCACCACCATAAGTCTAGTTAACATCTATCACCACAGTTATAATATTTTTCTTGTGATAAGGGCTTTTAAGATTTATTCTCTTAGAAACTTTCCAATACACAATATAATACTATAGCCAACATGCTATACATTACATCCCCATGACTTATTTATTCTATAACTGGAAGTTTGTTCACCCCCAGCCCCCACCTCTAGCAACTACCAATCTGTTTCTAGAATCTATGAATTTAGAGTTTTTTTAGATTCCACATGTAAATGAGATCACATGGTATTTGAAAATAAATCTGAAGGGGTCACCACACACAAAACTGTGAGGTGATGGATGCTTTAATTAACCTGGTCATTGTACATTTTAAATATACACAATTTGGGGGGTCAATTGCTTCTACTACTAAGTTTATGCTGACAACTCACAAATCTATTGGTAGCTGATGGCTTTCTCTGAAACTTTAAAACTGAACTCTTATTAACTACTGTACATTTCTATCTGGATGTTCCACAGGTATCAAAAAATCATCACCTCCCTGGCTGGTGTGGCTCAGTGGATTGAGCACTGGCCTGTGAACCAAAGGGTCGCCGGTTCTATTCCCAGTCAGGGCACATGCCTGGGTTGCAGGCCAGATCCCCTTAGGGGGCAGATGACAGGCAACCAGACATTGATGTTTCTCTCCCTCTCTGCTGCCCTTTCCCTCTGTCTAAAAATAAAATAAATAAGATTAAAAAAATCATCACGTTTTCCCTCGATTTTGTTTCTTTTCTTTTATTTCATGTTGAGATGAATGACACTGAAATTTACCCCATTAGCAAACCAGAAATTTGGGTGTTTATTCTGTCTCTTCTTAGCTGTCCAAATCCCATTGATGATCACACTTTCTCAGTTTTACTTCCTGTGCACATTTAAAATTATTTTCTTCCTCATCTTCCTCAACACTTCCTGCTCCATTACTTCCTTAGTTCAAGCTTTCTCCTGATCATCCTACACCAGGCTCCCTGGCACCAGCCTTGTGCCCTCAAATGCATCTTCTTTTCCTGCTGGTGAAAGGACACTCTCCTGCTTACAATCTTTCTGGGAATCCTCTTCAGTGACAGGAGGAAGTTAAATTCTTTACTTGTTTTCTACTATTATTTTGCTATTTCCTCATATACCATGCACAGTTCTCACATTTCTTTATTTTTGCATATGCTGCTTCTTTTCCTTGAAATATTCCCCTTCACTTTCTACCCACAAAACTATTATTCAACTGATTGAGCAGGTCACTAGGAGTTAGAACATTTATTTAGATCGATTATCTTCAGAAAGCTGCCTTTGTTCTCCCCAGACAAAACAAAGTACTTCTCCATCTGTACTCTGATAGTGTCCTTTATATTTGTCTGTTAAACACTTTTTTCATTATTGTAGTTGTTTTGTTTATATGTGTGTGTACTCTTAGATTATTGAATGCTTAGAAGGTAGAATCAATTTTCATTCATTTTGTTACACAGTGGTACACTGGCACTCCAATTTTTTAATGCCCGATAACAATACCTAACACTTCTTCAAGTGCTTCCTTTATGCTGGGCACAGCACATGAATTACCTCACGAAACAGATGAAGGGCTACATGCATAAATGAATGAGAGGGCAATTCAATTGTCATTACTGTAGATCTGAAATAGTTTTCAAAATTTCAAAATTTTCTTTTTTCACTTATAAATACTCTATAAAGGATTTTTAAAAGCTTTATTGTATATAACTCACATACAATAGAATTCAACATTTTAAAGTATATAATTCAGTAGTTTTCAGGACATTCACAAAATTGTGCAACCATAACCACTGTTTAATAAATTTTAGAACATTTTAATTATCTCTGACTCTCCTCCCCTCCAACAATTCCTGATTCATTTGCAGTCACTCTCCATTCTTCCTGCCCCTAACTCTTAGAAAACTCTACCAGCCTTCTGTCTCTATGCTTTTGTCTGTCTGGGACTTTTCATGCATATAGAATCATGCAATGTAGCATTTTCAAATGGTTTCTTTCACTTATCATGATGTTTGCAAGGTTCATCTATGTTGTACCATGTATCAGTACTTTATTCTTTTTTATAGAGGAACTATATTCCATTGTATGGATTCATACCACAATTTATTTGTCCATTCATCAGCTGATGAATATTTGGTTTGTTTTCACTTTTTGGCTAATACGAATTTTTCTGTACGAATAATCATGTACAAAATTTTTTGCTGGAATATGTTTTTAATTCTCTTGGCCACACAGGCCTTATAGGAAAATATTATTCAAGAGAAAAGAGCCAAAACTTTACATATGGGGTGAAACTTGCAGAAAGGCAGAGTGAGGACTTTGATGACTTTAATTCTACACAAAAGCAATTGCAAAAAAATAAAAAATGGCAAAATTATGAAAACCAATCATTTCAGAACTCTGGAAGCCAAAGGCAGAGAACAAGTGAAAGTTATTTGTTGAAGAAAACTACTGAAAATAGATGTAGGAGTGGGGTCAGTGGTGATTTAACTGGAGATGCACCCATTCCTCTGCTCCCCAGATCCATGGCATAGTAGCTATGAACAGATGGAGCCTCAAAATCAATGGAGGGGGCGCACCTCTCAGAGCTCTGCTGCAAGCACCATTTTCAGTGCACAGTGGCATTTTTATTGATTTCACAGCTCCTTGTAAAAGCTCCATTCCCAGGGTGTTGATGGTATTTGCTCTGACTGGAAGTTCAGCTCTGTGGAAAAACCCTATCCCTAGGTTGTTATGCAAAACAGTAGGAATTGGTCGAAGTTAACATCATAGCTACTTAAGGCTGTAATTTCAGCTGAAGCAAACAAGAGCTGAGCCCAACATTTAAAAGAAAGACCTGGAGAAGATGGCCCCAGAGGATATTGAAAAGTTTTGATGCATTGCTAAGAGTCTACAAGATTTCATGTGTGCTCAGAGTAGACCTGGGACAAGCAGGGGCCTTTTTCATTCATCTGTGGCTTACTTTGAAAATGCACAAGCAGGAAGTAAAAACTAAGGCTGATTTGTAAACTGCCTGAAATTCGGAAGTGTGCCTTTACATACAGATGCCATTGGCAAAGGTGGAAGACTTACTGACTTAAGATATTTAAGAAAATATTCTGACCAATCATTGGTTGATCACTTAAATATGGTGACTCCAGGGTGAACCCAACAAAGTCAAGTTTGAAAGTGAAAAATTTTTAAAAGGAAGCAGAGAAGCCAGTGGCTATATGATGCAGGGAATACAGACTATAAAGAAAATAGTCCAGGATTGGTGTTAAAATTAAGCAGTAGAAGGGCAAAGTAAAACAAACTCAGCAACAAAAGGAAACTGGGGTCTTGGGGAGAGAGAAGATGGAGGGGGAAATGTACAGATAAAGAAACTCAAAATACAGATCACATTAAAGAAATGGGAAACATGAAATGTAATCTAGGGATCCATGCTTGGACGTTAAAACTACAAGGATATACGAGGGAATGATCATCATAAAAGTCAGGATAATGCCTACTTTTTATGAGAGGGAGACAACTGTGATTGGGTCTGGAGCGGCTGGCAAAATTCCACTTCTTGGTTTGGATGGTAGTTTCAAGGGTATTTGCTTTATAATAACTCATTAAGTATAAATTTCTTTTGTAAGATTTTCTGTATATGTATATTATTTTTCAGTTATAAAGGTTTAAATAAAAAGAAATGGGGAGATATCTGATTCAAGAGTTACTACAATATAATATATAAAATGTACAATTTTCAGCAAAAATTAACTTTAAAACTTTGTAAGTATAAATGTGTACTTTGTATGACAATAATAGCACAAAGGAAGGAGAGTAAAGGGAGGTATATTGGAGAAAATTTTCTATCCACAGTTGAAATTGGATTAATATTAAATTGAACTAGTTTATTTCAATTTAATATCCATATTGTAATACCCACAGTAACTACTAAGAAAATAATTTTTAGGATATATAGTAAAAAACAAAAAATTTAAATGATACATTAGAGAAAAATGTATAATACAGAAAAGGGAATAATAGGGGAATAGAGGAGCAAAAGAGACACAAGACATACAGGAAACAAATAGCAAAATGGTAAATCTAAATACTGCTATGGTTATAATATAACCATATTGTGTAAGTGGATTAAATATCTCAGTCTAAAGACAGACATCGTGGGACTGGATAAAAAGCAGGATCCAACTATGCGCTGCTTATAAGAGACATACTTTAGATTAACAGCACAAATAAGTTGATAGAGCAAGGATGGCAACCCCAAAGAAAACTGGAGTGGCTATATTAACATTAGGCCAAATATACATTAAGAAAAAAATGTTACTAAAGACATGGGGGATATTTTATAATGACAAAAGAATGAATTCATTAGCAAAAATGCCAAAATTATAAACATATATGTACCTACTCACAGAGCCCCAAACACGTGAAACACAAACTAATGAAGCTAAAGGGACAAGTGGATAATTCAAAAAGAATAGTTGCAGACTTCAATACTCCACTTCCAATTATGGATAATACAATTACACAGAAAATAAGCAAGGATATAAAAGACTTGAACAACACTATCAACCAACCAAACCTAACATACATGTATAGAACACTCTACTGAACAAAATTAAAATGCACATCCTTTTCAAATGCACATTATCTAGGATAGACCAGAGATTATGTCACAGAACAAGCCTGAATACATGTAAAAGGACTGAAATTGCACAAAGTATGTTCTGTAATCACGATAGAATTAAATTAGAAATCAAAAACAAAAGAAAAATTTGAAAAGCCATGGCTATTTGGAAATTAAACAACACATTTCCAAAAACCCATGTGTCAAAGAAGAACTTATAAAATAAATTAGAAAGTATTTTGAAATAAGTAAAATTTGTGGAATGCGACTAAAGCAATGGTTAGAGGAAAATCATAGGTATAAATGACTATATAACAAAAAAGAAATGATGTCTAATCATAATGTAAGCTTTCACCTTAACAATCATAAAAAAGAAGAGAAAATTAAACTCAGTTCAAGCAGAAGGAAAAATATAATAGCCATTAGATTGAAATTTAATAAAATAAAAAACAAAATTTTGTTGTTTTTGAACAAAAGTTGGTTTTTTGAAAAAAAATGCCAGCACTTTCAATAGACAGATGACTAAAATTAGGAATGATAAAAGATATATTATAACTTGCTTGTCAGAAATTTAAAAAAAATTGTAAGAGAATACCAAATTTAACAACTTAGATCAAATGGACAACTTTTTTAGAATCTAGAAAAAATTACCAAAACTAACTCAAGAGGAAATAGAAAAGTTGAATATATCTAGAACAGATAAATAACTGAGCTTGTAATTAAAGATATTTTTATAAAGAAAAGCTCGGGCCAGATGGTATCACTGGTGAATTATATCAAACACTTAAAGAAATAATATCAATACTCCCCAAACTGTCCCAGAAAATAGAAAGAAAAATCATTACTTTTAAATTCATTCCATAATACCTAAGTCAGACAAAGATGTTGCAAAAAAAAGAGAAATATAGACTAATAGCCCTGATTAATATAGACACAACAGTCTTCAATGAAACAATAGCAAACTGAATCCAAAACATACAAAAAGGATTATACACTATCACCCAAGTCTGATTTATTTCAGGAATGCAAGGCTGATTTACCATCTGAAAATAGATTAATGTGCCATATTGATGTACCAGAATAAAGAAAAAAACATGTGATCAATAGGAGTAGATAAATCATTTGAAGAAATCTAATACCCATGCAAGATAACAAAAAAGTTTGAATACACTTGGATTAGAAGGGAACATCTTTACTTTTACAAAGAGCTTCTACAAAAACCTACAGGTAACATCACTTAATAATGAAATAGTGAAGACCATCCCCATAAGATTGGAAGTCTAGTATGGATGACTGTTTTTGCCACCTCATACTGGAATTGCTAGCCAGTGAAATCAGGCAAGAAAAAGAAAAAAAAGTTACACAATTAAATACCTGATATATCTTGAACTGATGAATGAAATCTGGACATTGGATACAAGTCTTGGCTTTTCATCATTAACTATTTGAATGACCTTGAAAAAAATGACTTGAAATTATTGGGATTCAGTTTTTTCATTCGTAAAATGAGAGAACTCTTGTATGATGCTATCATAATGGTGGCTTCAGTTTAAAGTAATATTGCTGATCATATTGACCATAATTGGCCAAATATTTACAGATTACAGCAAGGATTGCAGCTGCCTAACTTTTCTTCCTGTGTTCCAGATGTTCATATTACCGGGCACATAAAGTCCTATTTTCAAACTTTGCTTCTTTTGCAACACCTTGTTGTTCCTTAAACATTAATTTTTCTTCTGTTTCTTAGGGTTATAAGTTCATAAATGGATCCATTTCACCAACTGATTAGCCCCATCAGAGGAGCACAGCTTAGACACAGGGGCCCCTTTTACAGGTGAAGATACAAGTCGGAGAAAAAACTCTTCTAGATTCTCTGCTACATTCTTTGTCATTCGTCCTCCATATGTGTTTGACATGGGGGCTGAATGCCAGCATTATTTCTGGGAGACACTGCAATTATCAAGTGCTGTAGACCTTTCTATGTCTCAGAGGCTCAGGGTTGAGAGTGGGGTGAAAGGAAATTGGGGGGAGAGTCGTGGGGCTTCAGTTGATCCTGCAGCTTTTGCTCCATCAACTTTGCTCTGTGGAAAACAAAAGAACTAATGTGGGTGGAGATTGCTGACTGTTCAGCTGGGGCAGCTAAGAGTGACAGCCTTACTATGTGCAAAGCCTTATGCTAGAAGCTGGGATAACCCATTTTACTTATGAAGCAGGCCTTGTCCAAAATGAAGGTGCAGTTCTTTGTATAATAATTCATCAGATGTGGAAATTATCAACATAAAATAGAATGCTTTTAGTGTGCCGAACATATTTTCCATCATGTTTAGACTCTCTGACACTTGGAATTCAAACGATGTTTCCTCAGATTCTCTAGACTATGCAACATTAGGTTTGAAGCAACACAAAACAATGCCAGGTATTCATAATGCTTGTGCTAAACGTTATGGAGGGCTCATGGTTCCTGCCTTTGAGAACTTTAGTCTTTCAGGTGAGACAGATATGTGGAACTAATGTCAAGATAATCTGTGTTAAGCTTATAGGAGGTGTTCAAGAGATCATCAATAAGAGGGTTAAAAAAGAGCCTCATTTGGAGTGAAGGTGTTAGGAAGAACTTCAGAGACAAGATGGCTTTGAGTTCAAGCCCAAATGATGAGTCTGTTACCAGGTAAAAGTGAGCCAGACAGAGGCATTTCAGACCCAGGGACCTATGAGGGCAGAAGCTTAGAGGCACAGAGTACAGGGCAGTGCCGGGCATGATAAATATCCAGGATCTTGGGGTATACAGGCCTGAGCCTTCTCTGGTCAAAGGCTTATTGAAGTGTGTTGCCACTACCTTCTGGTCAGTCCCCCCCATAAAACTTTGGGTTTCTAAGGACACTGACCAGATCTGGGGTTATGGGAACATATGAATTCCACCACTGTATTCCCAAAGCTCAGCATAGTGGCTGGCATTTATTAGGCTGCTTTAAATATTTGTTGAATAAATGGGAGAGGGGAGAGTGGTAGGGTCTGAAGGCCCCTAAGACAAACAAGAGGCTCAGTAAGAACTTGATGAGAATCTGAAGAAAATCAGGGCACCATGGAAGACAAAGACTTGAGGGGTGGTATAGGGGAGACTCAGAACTGGTGGAGGCTGAGGGGGTTATGAGGGGTGACCTGCTGACTTCTACGGCTGGGTGACAGAAGGCAGTGTGGTGATGTCTTTTACCATGATGTTTAGATGTGTCAGGCCAGGAGTACTTGTTTCTTTCTGTGTAAGGAAAGAACCTTTCTTAATACTTCAGTGTGACCAGCAGAGTTTTATTGCTGGCTGGCTAAGGATACAGCACTTAGTACATAAAGAATGGTTTCCAAACAACCCCATGGAGGTGTTTTTGGGCCATGGCCTGAGTTAATCATCTAAGGGCCTCTGTGTGAGTATACAGTGATATACACTTAGGCAAATCACCACCTAGAACTGAAGTGAACAGAGTAGTGGGGGTCCTTCTCTCTCTTTCCTCTGCTCTGTGGTTACCAGTTTTATAAAAATAATTCTTATGCATTACCTCAAAATGATTCCTGCAATTATCTTTGCTTTAGTTTGCTTAGGACCAAATTGATCATCAAATAAATTAAAATAATTCAGACAGAAATTTGATTTGCTGTGGGAGGTGGTGGCCTTTAATATAAGTAGTTTCACAGTGGGTTGCTTGCTTTGCTGACCTTGGCTCTGTGTTCAATAACCTGACTCAACTGAGCCTTGGTTGGCTCCATGGCCCTGGGCAAACCACACTTTCTTTTTCCTTCATATAGAGATAACAATACCCACTTCACAGAGTTGTGAGAATTTACACCACAGTAAGCATCTCTCTTTCTCTGTGTCTTAGTGTGGCAAAATATATGTAACATAAAATCCACCATTCCAACCATTCTTAAGCGTACAGTTCGGTGACTCTGAGACTTTCACATTTTTGTGTAGCCATCAACATCATCCATGCACAGAACTTTTTCATCATCTCAAACTGAAACTGTCACAACCATTACACACTAACTCCCCATTACATCCTTCCCCCAGACCCCAGCAACCATCATTCTACTTTCCGTCTGTTTGAGTTTGAAAACTCCAAGTACCGCACATAAGTGTAATCACACAGCCTTGTTTCACTTAGCATACTGTCTTCAAGGTTCATCCATGTTGCAGCGCATGTCCGCACTTCCTTCCTTTAAGGCTAGATAGTATTCCATTATGTGCACTTAACCACATTTTATTATCTATTTATCTGCTAATGGACACTTGGGTTACTTCCACTTCTTGGCCATTGTGAATGATACTCCTATAAAAATGAATGTAAAAATATCTGTTTGAGGCCCTGCTTCCAATTCCTTTGAGTATATACCAAGAAATAGGAAATCTCTCTCTAACAGAAGAATTTAACATTTTCTATTTCATTTCTTAGCAATTAAGTTACCAACAAATTTGGGGACTAACATAAAAACAAAGCATCCCTTTTCCCCCTGAAAGACCCCTCTGTACAGCTGACCCTTGAACAACACAGAGGTCAGCAGCACTGGCCCCGGTGCAGTTCAAACTCTGCGTGTATCTTCTGACTGACCAAGAGCTTCGCTTCAGTCAGCCCTTTGCATCTGATCAGTGGCTGGGAATCCGAGCTGGGAATCTGCACTGGCAATGTGAAGACACTGTTTTTGATCTGCGGCTGGCTGAACCTGCAGATGTGACACCCATGGCTATGAAGAGCTGGCTCTATGTACTGAAAAACTCTGCTGTGAGTGGACCTGCGCTACTCAAACCTGTGTTGTTCAAGGGGCAACCCTACATAGTTATATGAAGTTTTAAGGACACTAAATAATGTAGTAGTATTTCAGGGACTATTATTGCTATGGCTAAAAATAGAAAAATGATTCTTCTATTATTTGGTGGAAAGTACAGTAATAAATCTGAATATAAATTTACTGCTGTAGTAATTGCAAAACAGTAATATAGTTAAAAGTCAATACAGTATTATTGAGAATAAATTGCTTCGCCATGATTAAGACATCCAGGAAAATAATTCTATAAGCAGAGATTGCAGAGAAACTGAACACAGTGGGGTCAGCTTATGAACTGGAAAGAAAAGACATAATGTCATCACTAAGAAAGATGTGACAATTCAAATGTACTAGAATAAAGAGCCTGCAATGGTAATTCTTAGGAGGGACTGGAAATAGTGGCTTACATGCTGCTTTGAGTTGAATACAGAACATTTCTTTCAATTTAAAAAATGTTAGGGTGGAGCAGATATACTTACACAGATGTAAGTTGACATTGACAAATTGGAGCAATTAAAGCCTGTGTTAAAGTATTTTGATAAATTTTTCACAAAGGGCTTCATATTCTGACTTCATTTTAGGAAGAAAAAAAGCAACTAAAGACAGACTCTTAAATAATTCTTTTAATGTTTCTTCTCTTCTAATTCCCATCGTCAAATGCTCTGTGTCTGTTCTCATTATCAGCATGCCAAAAGGTCACAGAAACATCTCTTCCATGCAGCAGTCTTCGATTGTGAACAAGCCATCATGTCCCAGCCAAGAGCTCTCTTCTTCAGGTGACATGCTCCCTTTTTCTAGTCCATTTATGTCAAGATTTCCAGGCTCTCCATTACCTTGTCGGCTCATCTCTAAAGTCAGTCCAATTTGTTATTTTCTCTTTGACAACAGAGCACCCAGAACCAGGCTCAGATTTTCAAATGCAGGCCGATGAGTGCAGAGTACAGAACAGCCATCACTGTCTGCTCTGCAGTAAGTCCTCCCGGACGTGGCCTGAGAAAGCTCTGGGTTGCTTGTCCACAATCATGCTGTTAGCTTCTGGTTAGACATTGGTGGACAACTTTGAGATCTTCGTATCAAGTGATGATAAGTCACGCCAATATTTGCCCTTTTGTGTGTGTTAAATGAAAACCAAAAGCTAATCCTATCATCCCCAGGATATATATATGTGAGCTATCCTTACCAGTTATATGTCACCAGCAAATGTGATAATAGAAGTTAAAGTAACAGAAGTCCAAATCAGTATTGCAAAGCCTAGGCATTCGAGTACTTTGTCAACGTCTTGTTTACTTTTCACACCAATATTATGGATTATTATAACAATCATGTGCCATTATCATCCATACTTTACAAGTAAGGAAACTAAGGCTGACAAGTTTTTAAACCCAGAATTGAAAATTAGGTCTATCTAACTTTTGTATTCTTAACTACCTGTACCCTCCCCATAAGCATGCCATCTATTCCTTACCACATCACTTGTAAAATTATTGACAAGGACAGGGTACATCAGTGACCTCTGAACTGGCTCAGTTTATTAATAATACAGTTTTTGTTATAAGGCTATTTCACATATGCCCCTATTACCTAACTATATTTCTCTGATTTTTATTTTTTCCTGTAAGTCAATTGTGATCCACTGTTTTAAACCTATTCAAAATACAATTACATTCCTCTGATATGTCTCCACCATTTCAAAGAGGAAAACATAGGTCTTCTACATATACCTTGTTAGTAAATCTGTGTTGGCTCCCTATTTTCTAAATCATCTGTTTTAGACAAACCCCCTGTTTAAAAAGTCATTCTGAAATTTTTCAAAGGGTTCACATCAGGTTAACTATTTGCAATTTTTAGAATCCTCTCTTTGGAAAACAAAAATAATATTTACTTTTTTCTTTGTATTTTTTCCACAGTTCCTAAAATATTACCAACAGTGATTATACAATCATATCTAAGTTTCTTCAGATGAAAACTAAAATTTTATGGCTTTATATGTTTTTTTTTTCTTATTTGTAGCAGCTACCAGTTTTAGCTCTAGGCTGGACTTACATAGTTGGCCTTACTCTTTATGTATGACCAGTTCAATTAAGTTTTAATTCACACGGCTATTACATATTGGGGATTATCTTGCAACCTAATTTAAATATGGCTTCTAGACATTCAGAGCTGTTACTAGCCCATGTAGTACTTCTGTACAAATTTGAAAAAAGATACCCTTTCTTTAAATAAATTATGTTTAGATTACTGTATTATGGTGTAACCTGAATAACTAATGGCAGATCCCAGCCTAGAGTGGCCCTGTGGCTCTGGCAGCAAACATAGGCACTCATACCCTCTGCATACTTCGGCTCAGTCTCACGCAAGACAGAATGGTTTTAGACAATGACTGCTTTACTCCGATCAAGTATCAGAAAAACTGTGGTTTCACCCACACCCATGACAGCAAAGGCTGTGTGGGGAGCTTAGACTTCCACCCTAATGAGACTGTAATGAGGTACCCCAACAGTACCAAGGTGGTATCAGAGAGGGCCAGGTAGGGAGCTGTGACTTTCATCCCCATGAGGGTTCCCCTATCCCTATGGTGTTAGTGAAGACCAAATGGGGAGCCTGGACTTCCACTCCCACCCAGCAGTGAGAAGGCACCCCTACCCCTCTTTGCAGGGGTGGTTCCAGAAGAGGCCTAGTGGGGACTCAGGTCTTTCATCATTAAGCAGTGGTAACAAGCCGCCCCCAAAGTAGTGTCAGTGGAGAGTGCGTTGGGAGCCAGAAGTCTCACCCCCACCAACAGTAATGAGCAATGCCCACTCCAGGTATGAAGAGAGTTTGAATGGAAACTTGGACTTGAACAACTTGGACTTGTACAACTACTGCCAGCAGAGACATAGTCTCTCTGACTCCCCTGCTGGGGTGGTGTTAAAAGTGCCAGCTACAACAAAAGGTTTGAACAACATCTATAGTCTTATAACATAATCCAAAAATGTCCAGTTTTCAATTGTCATACTAAGAACCAGGAAGGTTTAAAACTATGAAAAAATATAATCAACAGATGTCAACACTGAGATGACAGAGATGTTACAATTATCTGAAAAACTTTAAAGCAGTCGTGACAGCAATGCCTCAAAGAGCAATTATGAATGCAGCTGAGACTAGTACAAATCGTCTCAGCAGAGAACAGAAGATACAAAATAGAGCCAAATAGAAACTTAAAAACTGAAAAATATAATAACAAAACTATAAATCTCAGTGGATGGGCTCAGCAGCAACTCTGTGTGTTTGTGGTGATAGAAAGGTTTTGTACCTCATATGTGGTACTGTACAATTTTGTAAGATGTTACCACTGAGGGGAGACCGGGTAAAAGCTTATGGAATCTCTCTGTATTACTTTTTATAACTACATGTGAATGTACAATTACATCAAAATAAAAATTAAATAAAATAATAATTCTACTCTCTGATAGTGAATAGGTTAGAATGTGCAGATGCTCCCTGACCTGCTATGGAGTTACATCCCAATAAACTTATTGTAAAAAGTGCTGGCAACACGGTACACTGGAGGCTATCAGTTGTTTACCCCTGTGCTTGACCTTGATGTGTGGCTCAGTGCTACTATCCAGTATCATGAGAGTATTGTACCACATATTGCTAGCCAGGAAAAGAGAAATATTCAAAATTCAAAGTACATTTTCTACTGAATGCATATGGCTTTCGCCATCATAGAATCAAGAAATTGTAAGCCAAACCATGTGTTGGTGACCATCTGTAGAAAAATATTAATAACATGGTCCCTGGCTTACTCTAAAACTAAATGTTAGTACTGAGTTCATGCCTGGGAATAAGCAGAATCAAGTTAATCTCCAAATTTTTAAACCTCTGGTATGATGAATCAGGGCCTATACGTGTGTGATAGTGAGCAACATACACTTTAAGAACACACTCAATGATGTGGGCTCCAGGAACTATTGGCACCCCTGTGCTCGAGGCTCCTGCGTATTCCATTTCCCTGCTGGATGGATGGGTCGGCACTGTTTTCAGTGGAGAGGAAGGAACGAGCTAAGGGAGGTGGTGGGACTTTCCTCTTGTTCTCTGGTTTGTAGCATTCTTTTCATTGCCTGATTCTCTGGGGAAAACGGGTGGTTTGTAATGACCAGACTCTTCTACTGAATAACACTTGCTGCCTTTCCAAAACATCACTGGCTACCACATTCCTTATGGCCGCTTGATGCCTCAATGAAGGCACGAAAAGACCAGAGGTGACCATGGAAAAAGGCATTTAAACTATAATTTTAATGTGTCACAAAACACACTGAATACACATTCTTTGGCTATGTTCTACACCAGCTCTAGCTGCAGAAATGCAGTAGTTCTAAAACTTATATTTAGAGAAAATAAGTACTCATTCATCCAGACAAAAAGGGAAAAAAAGCTTTTCCAGGAAATGTAAAGAATCATTAATTTCACAGGGTCTGAATGGAAAGTATAATTGCCTACGATATAAGGCAGAGACATTTTAAACTATTTTCAAGCAAAAGGGAAACATGCTGCAGCAATCCATTATCACCAGAATCAAACAATATTCAGATGACCATGTTCTCTGACTAAATCAATTAGGTACAAAAACAGTAATGATTAGGACTGTTGGCAGTCAAAAGCTTTCCCAGAATTGCACTCAGATATTGAAAAGATGACTTTTGCCCACTTTTATTACCTTTGTGTTATGATAAACTATAGGAATTTTTTATGCCTTGAGTGAGAAAAAATGGAAAGATACTATTCACCCCAATGAAGATGGTTTAACTTATCCACAGAGCAGCACTGAGCAATCATTCACTAACGCATGAAAGGAATACAAGGTTTTTGATCAAAATGTTCTCTATTATGGTAGCAGAATAGTAAGCTACACATATTCTGCTTCAGAAAATCCTAAGATTGTGATAAGGAATGTGTGTGAAACTCGAGCTAGAGAGCCAGGGGATTAGATAAAACAAGTAAAGCTCCCTTTTCACTAGCTGCTTTCTGGGGACTTGTGTCTTTTTTCCCCCTCATCTGCACCCTGGGGGCCCTTCCTCTTCTTTGGGTCTTTGTTAACTGGCCTTTGTCCCTGCTCTAATGAAAAAGGCATTTATGCTCTGTCCTGCTCTTTCCTGTGCCCAGCGGTTTAAGTGAAGAGTGCCTCTGCGTTTCCAAGGAGACGTTCCCCCACGTCAGTGCGAATCAGTCCTGCAGAGAACCCACGGGCGGCGGTGGACGTGGGGCAATGAACAGAAGGCTCTGGCCGTACAGGACGTCCCTCACTTCTTATACGTACAAACGTCTAAGAAAGGCGCCTTCCAGGAAAATCAGCATTATTTGTTCAAATCAAGTGGTTAAATGCTTGCCATTGGTCACTTAAAGAATCAAAGGGTGTCAGGGACCTAGATTGGTGTGGTCATCCTTTCAAAGGCTCTCATCATACAGGTGAGGGAGGAACTGAGGCTCGGAGGAGCTCTGCAGTCTAACTAGCCAGCCAGAGGCGTTGTTGACTCTAGAGCTGAGGTCAATTGTGTTGCAACCGATCAAGGCCAGGCAGATCCACTCTTGCCTCTGGGAGACAGAAGGAAATGCGTGGAGCCTTAGGGATGCTTGACACACCTTTATTCACCGGTGGGAGAGCCACACATGCTGGAAGCTGTGTGTCTACCTGCATGTCTCATGTCATGGCCCCTGCTCCCCAGCATGGCACCCATCCTGGCACCTGTTCCCTTGCCTGTCTCTCATCATCATTGCCCCCCAGCAGGGAGCCCCTACCTGTTTCAGTAATAGAGGGGAACAAAGCTGGCAAGATGCCAGAAATTATATAACATAATTCCGTACATGAGAGCCCACTTCATGTTATGGGAACAGTTTATTGGACCCAGTCTCAAGGCTGTGAGAACACTAGTTATCAGGCCTCTCCAAGGCTATGGGAACACTGCTCCCCTTAGTTACCCAGACACCTGGGCGAGGAAGCCAGACCACCTCCACTTACCTTACACTAGTCAGAGGCATAGTTGACTCTAGAATTGAGGTCTCCTAATAGCCTGCCCAGCACACTTAAAAAACTCCAGGTAGCACCTACCTGCTTTTATTTACAAGACAAATATCTGATGATGAAAGAACATTCCCCCCTTCCGAGTGGTGAAGGTCATTAGGGGAAAATAAATACAAACTTGAATAAGATAGAGTTATGAATATATTGTATAGGGAACTGTTCCATGCGTGGGAAATGTAGCCCAGCTCCTGCTCAGAAAAGCCAGTGGGTGCAAGGTTCGGCAGGCAGGACTCATGCCCATGGACAGGTTCTCCTGTGGGGAATCAGGCCTGCATTGTACCTAGGCTGCTATGAGACTTGCTTTTGCTAAAACTCTCTCACTCTGGATTGAGGCAGCAAATGTTTACTGAGTATCTTTAACTTTCTAAAGTCTGCTAAACCACCCCAGTATGGAGTGTAACCAGTTCAACCACTTTCCCCCTTGAGCTGTAACATCCTTCTCTTTGAAGTAATTAGCAGCATTCTGTCCTACGTTGTCTATAAAAGGTAATCACCTACAGTGAACCCGTGCATAGTAATCGAGGACCGTCCTTGATGTAATGTGCCCAGAAAAGCAATAAAAACCTGTCTAGGCAGGGGTCAGCGCTCTCTCTCTTGGGCTCTCTCTAGTCTCTCGCCCTCTCTCATTTAGAGAGTGGCCGTCCCTTTTTCTCCACAGGATTTCTGTAGTCCATGTGTATTTGTCTATTGCCGCCACAACACAGGATCCTGCTGGCCGGGATCCGCATCATCATTGCAATATCCTATAGCAACAATAGGCTCTCATAGTAAGACCCATTAATGAACTGGGTTTTGTTTCTTTTTCTCTAGCTGTATCTGCCTAATGTCTTTAAATATATTTAAAAATGAGAAGTTGGTTTTTTTTTCTGGTGAATTTACATATTTATTTTTCTGGTGAACACTCAGGAATTTTATTTTCACCCCCTTCCCTATTTCTGAGTTCTACTCAGAACAATTAATTTAGTTTCTAAGGTATTTTTAAAAGCAAACTACTCAAAATTTGGTCCTAGGACTAACAGCATTACCTGAGAGCTTGCTAGAAATGCAGAATCACAGGCCCCCTTTGGGGCCTACTGAATTAGCACCTGCATTTGAACAGGATTCCCAGATGATTCTAATATGCATGAAAGTTTGAAGAGAACACCTGTAAGCCCTCTAGACCTCCAGTACCACCTGTCACTGGGCTTTGCCTCCTGTTTCATGTGTTGGGCTCTTAGTCCCTACTGTGTTCTTGCCAAAAATTAACTTTAGCATTTCCCATTGAGAAGAAGAGAACATTATTACTAGGGCTTTAAAATTAGGCTGGAAGGATAACGGACTAAAGGAGTTCCTAATGAGTTCCCTGTGTGTTCTTTCATGGAACACATTTTTTTAATGGGAAAGGGCACTATGTTGATATTATAAAAGGGAGGTTTGACAGTTCTAATATAAAACTACTGGGACTGGGGAAAAAAACACAGTTTCTCCGTGGACTCTATCCCAGGGCTTGACTCACTCATTGTTAATGAAGTAGGTGTCCTAACAGGCACATGAACTCTGTCAGCTCCCAGGATATGAGGACACTTGGCAGTAAACTAATATTGGCAGAAACCTCAACGTCTCATTGTTTTGTTTCATTCCACCACCAGGCGTAAAGCGGTGTTTTACACGCAGCACAACAGGTGCCCAACTACCCTGAACAAAAACGCTGGTAGAGAAATATTTACTGAGTCTTCACTATGCACAAGTACTGTCTTGGATCAAAATGATTTCCTAATTAGTTAAATAGTTGCCATTGTGCTGCTATCAGTGCAAGGGTGTAGGTAGAGCATCATCTTTGGGTGACCTGTCCTGATGACCTCACTCTACATATGAAGTCAAATATTCGTTTATTTCACATATTTCCAGAGAGTTATCAATTTTGGGGACAAATGACTTGCCCATAGTCATTAGAGGAAACAGTCAAAGGCATGGGGGACAATAAAAATACTGGATGATAAGTACTTGGATAAAGACTTCTACCAGAAATTGTTAAACAGGCTTTGTAGTGCAATTCGATGTTGACAATTTGCATCGATGACTCCAGCTATCCTGTTTGCTTTCAGATAAGATGACTAGGGATTCCCTAGAGCCGAAAGACTAAGTTCTGGTGTAATTACCTCTAGCTTTTTTGAATAAATTCTTGCCCTACTGATAAAAATATAGATGAATTCATTTTAACTGATTGCTACATGTTATTTATTTTAACTGACTTTATATGCCATATATTAGTAAATATATTCTACTCTGTTTAGGGAGCACCAAAGACTGGTGCTATATTAACTCAAACCTATTAGGAAAATAGATTCAGACTCTGCTAATACTTCTGGGTAGTCAGGTGTTAGAAGTTACAAATCGTTAAGTTAAAAAGAAACAGAAAGAACCAAAATATATTTTTATGTTATTGAGAATCCAATCTGAGAAATAGTACTTTGCCTGGTTCCCTACCCCAGCTTTAGGTTGTGTTTTTTCCCAACTATCTGTCAGCAGCTAGTACCCCATCCCCAACCTCCTATTTATTAGAAATAATTTTCAGCAGCTGTTTGAGGAAAGTTCTGCACCAAGTGCCAACTTCTGGGTTTTGATAGCATCCACAAGCTGTTGAAATAATTCACTGCCAGAACTTTCTTCTTGGCATGTGCTAGGACACAAGAAGCTCAGATCTTCTTTTTTTTATTTTTGTTTTGTATTGTTGTTCAAGTACAGTTGTCTCTATTCGACCTCCCCCTTACTCTCCCCCACCCCAGCCATCCCCACCTCCCACCCTGGATCCTACCCCTCTTTAGCTTTGTCCATGTGTCCTTTATACATGTTCCTTGATGGCCCTTCTCCCTAATCCCTCCAATGTCTCCTCCCACCTCCCCTCTTGTTACTGCCAGTTTCTTCTTTATGTCAATGTCTCTGGTTATATTTTGCTTGCTTGTATGTTTTGTTGATTAGGTTTCACTTGTGGCTGTAAGTCTTACTTAAAGTCTGGTCAATGGTTCAAGTCTTCCAGACACCAAAAGCCAATTTCTCTCCTCCTAATGACAAGGCAATTAATCACAAAGAGCTTGTAATGATCAGTGACAGAAGGACTGCTGGTAATTGTGGATTCTTAGAAGCAAGAGTTATGAAGTCATTTATGGAATGATTATCATCTAGAATGTAATGGAATCTTAGTGATGTTCTTTTTTATTGCTCATTAGGAGAGTCTGTGATGTTTGGGAGGTTTCAGTTGAGATGGCTGGGGCCGTGCTATGGAAAGGAGGCAGACTGGTCTTGCTAGAAAGGCTGACTTGCTAACTGCTGGCAGGAGGTGCTTATCATGAAAGGGGATGAGGGGGTTGAGCCTAATCATCCCATTTTCCTACTTGACCCAACTTCTTCATTTTTTAAAATTATTTTTTATTGATTATGCTATTACAGTTATCCTGATTTTCCCCCTTTGCCCTCCTCCACCCAGCATCCCCCACTCCCTCAGGCCATGCCCACACCATTGTTCATGTCCATGGGCCATGTGTATAGGTTCTTTGGTTACTCCATTTCCTATACTGTACTTTACATCCCCATGACTATTCAGCGACTTCCTATTTGCACTTCTTAATCCCCTCACCTCTTCACCCATTCCTCCACACCCCCTGATGATCTGGCAACCATCAAAATGCTCTCAGAATCCAGGATTCTGTCTCTGTTCTTGTTTGCTTAGTTTGTTAGATTCAGTTGTTGATGGCTATTTTATTGTTCATACTTTTGATCTTCTTTTTCTTAAAAAGCCCCTTTAATATTTCATATGCTAATGGTTCGGTGATGATGAACTCCTTTAGTTTTTTCTTGTCTGGAAAGCTCTTTATCTGTTCTGCAATTCTAAATGATGTGTTTGATGGGTAGAACAATCTTGGCTGTAGAACCCTGCTTTTCACGATTTTAAATATTTCTTGCCAATCCCTTATATCCTGCAAAGTTTCTTTTGAAAAATCAGCTGATAGTCTTATGGGGACGCCCCTGTAGGTAACTAACTGCTTTTCTCTTGTGGCATTTGAATATCTCTTTTTTTTATCTTGAATCTTTGGCAATTTAATTACAATGTGTCTTGGCATGGGCCTCTTTGCATTCATCTTGTTTGGGACTCTCTATGCTTCCTGGACTTGCATGTCTATTTCCTTCACCAAATTATGGAAGTTTTCTTTCATTATTTTTTCAGATAGATTTCCAATTTCTTGCTTTTCTCTTCTTCTGGCATCCCTATGATGTGAATGTTAGAATGCTTGAAGTTATCCCACAGACTGCTTATACCAGGGATCCCCACCCCATGGGCTGCTGACTGGTACTGGTCCGTGGCCTGTTATGAACTCGGTCTTGAGTAAAGCTTTCGTGATTTACGCCTCCTTTCCCCTTTCCCTTATTTGAGCTCCTCCTCCTGTTCCCCCTTCACTCCCACCCCTCCTGTCATCTGTGGAAAAATTGGTACCTGGTGCCAAAAAGGTTGGGGACCACTGGTTTACACTATTTTATTTTATTCTTTTTTCTTCCTGTTTTGATTAATTGTGTTTTGCTTCCTTATGTTTCAAATCATTGATTTGATTCTCAGTTTCTTCCACTCTACTGTTGTTTCCCTGTAAATTGTTCTTCATTTTGTGTATCCTTTGTTTCTGACTGGATCTTTTTTATGCTGCTGAGGTCCTTGGTAAGTTCCTTGAGCATCCTTATAAACAGTGTTTTGAACTCTGCATCTGATAGATTGCTTATTCCCATTTAGTTTAGCTTTTTTTCTGGAGTTTTGATATGTTCTTTCATTTGGGCCATGTTTCTTGGTCTCCTTGTTTTGGCAGCCTCCCTGTGTTTGTTTCTATGTATTAGGCCAAGCTGCTTTGACTTCATGTCTTGGTAGTGTGGTCTATTGTAGTATGGACTATAATAGTGTGGTCTATTGTAGTAGGTGTCCTGAAGGGTCCCGTGGCACAGCCTCCCCTACCACCCAAGCTGAGCATTCGAGGTGTGCCCTTTGTGTAGGCTGAGTACACCCTCCTCTTGTAGTTGAGGCTTGGCTGCTGTCAGCAGATCAATGGGAGGGATTTACCCAGGCCAGTCAGTTGCAAGGACTGGCTGTGAGCACTGACCACCACTCTCTACCCTCCGTGGATGATTGATCAGCTTGTGCAGGGCCAGGGTGGTGGTCCTCTGACATGGTCTATAGTTGGCCACTGGTGTGCAGCCTCTGGGATTTCCCAGGTGGTGCAGGCCAAGGTCAGCCCCCACCTTTGTTCTACCTGGGGCCACCTCGCATGAGCTGTAAAGCAGTCTGAGATGTCTGGCACTTGTGCTGGGCTTGGAGATTCCCAGGTGAAGCCAAACTGTGAATCTAGGCTTGCTGCTACTAGTGCCAGGCCTGGGGACACTTAGAAAGAAATACAGGAGCTGGGAGCTCATTGAGTCTGGCTGTTGCTTGTGTCAAATGATATAGGAAGTTGTGAAGCAAGAAATAAGACCAGCCATTCATATAGAAAAGTTACAGTTAACAGTTTGGGTGGGCTTATGAGTTGGATAGGATGGAGTCTTAGGGAATCTCCAGAGCAGGGCAAACTGTGTTAGCCAGGTTGATGGAGTCTTAGGTATGGCACTGGCCTGCCAACTCTGTGTCTCTGTCAGGGGAGGGCTCTGAAAGGGACAATGACTTCTGCATGCCTTTCTATTTGAGGGAAAATTGTCCCCCTGCTCTCACCTTGATGCTGGATACTTCAGTTCCTCCCCATATGCCACTGGTGTCTTTCAAGCTGCCACCCCAGTGCTGGAGTTCAGAGAGAGTGAACTTGAGTAAGTCTGTGTGTGGGTTCTTTAAGGGCAACTGCTTGGGACTTCCGTAGTTTTTCCATTGACTGAACCTCTGCTGGTTTTTGCAGCCAGAAGTTGTGCAGACTAATCTTCCTGGCACTGGAAACCTGGGCTGAGGGGCCTGGTGTGTGGCTGGAACTCCTTGCTCCTGAGATATTCCTCCTGAATTTGTCTCCACCACATGTGGATGTGGGACCAGCCCATCTGTATCTTCACACCTCCTACCCGTCGGGATGGATGTAGTTTCTTTAATTTCATAGTTGTCAGACTTCCATTCAACTTGATTTCTGATGGTTCTGAGTGACGGTTGTTCTATTTTTCACTTGTAATTTTGATGTGGTTGTGTGAGGAGGCAAGCCATGTTTACCTATGCTGCTATCTTGACTGAAAGTCTGGCCCAACTTCTTAAATAAGACACTTTTAAAATCAGTTCATTAGCTGAGGATGTATTGTCACAGGAAACCCTCTGTATAAAACTATGGAATTTTAGATAATTAACACACAACTCTAAAAACAACTGTCTTATTGAAATATATATATGCAAAGTAGTACACAAGTTATAAGTTTATAGTCTGACAGATCAATGAGTTGTCACAAAGTAAATATACCCATGGAACCAACTCTCAATCAAGAAAGAGCACTTTCTAAAAAAAAAAGAAAGAAAGAAAGAAAGAAAGAAAGAAAGAAAGAAAGAAAGAAAGAAAAGAAAGAGCACTTTCTTAATGACTAGTCCTAGAAGCTCCCTACCAATCACTACATCCTCCCCTTCCCTAACAGCAACTGCTCTCCTGGCTTCTAACACCATAGATTTGTTTGGCCTGCCTTTAACTGTTGATAAGTGTAAGCATAAAGTATGTATTCTTCAAGTCCTTTGCCCATTTTTTAATTGGGTTGTTTGTCTTTCTTGAACAGACACTTCTCCAAGGAAGACATACAGAGGGCCCAGAGACATATGAAAAGATGCTCAGCATCACTAGCCATCAGAGAGATGCAAATTAAAACCACAATGAGGTACCATCTCACACCAGTCAGAGTGGCCAACATAAACAAATCCACAAACAAATGTTGGAGAGGATGAGGAGAAAAGGGAACCCTAGTGCACTGTTGGTGGGAATGCAGACTGGTGAGGCCACTGTGGAAAACAGTATGGAATTTCCTCACAAAACTAAAAATGGAACTGCCCTTTGACCCAGCAATTCTGCTGCTGGGATTATACCCTAAGAACCCTGAAACACCAATCCAAAAGAACCTGTGCACTCCAATGTTCATAGCAGCACAATTTACAATAGCCAAGTACTGGAAGCAACCTAAGTGCCCATCAGCAAACGAGTGGATCCAAAAACTATGGTATATTTACACAATGGAATTCTATGCAGCAGAGAGAAAGAAGGAGCTTATACCCTTTGCAACAGCATGGATGGAACTGGAGAGCATTATGTTAAGTGAAATGAGCCAGGCGGTGAGGGACAAATACCATATGATCTCACCTTTAACTGGAACATAATAAATAGAAGAAAAAAGGAAACAAAATATAACCAGAGACATTGAAGTTAAGAACAATCTAACAATGGTCAGGGGGGAGTGGGGAGGGGACAGTGAGGAGAGGGGATTACAGGAACTACTAGAAAGGACACATGGACAAAATCAAGGGGGAGCGTGGAGGTGGGGGAGGGAGAGGGGTTCGGCTGGGGTGGGGTGGAGGGATGGGGAGAAAAGGCACACAACTGTAATTGAATAACAATAAAAAATTAAAAAAAAAAGTATGTATTCTTTTGTGTCTGGATCCTTTCACTCAGCATGTTGTGTATGAGATTCATCCTGCTTGTTTACTGGTCTAAGTATTCCTTTGTGTGCATATGCTATTATTTACATATCCATTCTATTGTTGATGGACAGTTTAGCCATTTCCAGTTTGAGGCTGTTAAAAACAACACTGCTATGAATATTTTGTATGTATTTTGGTACACATGTGCATGCATTTCAGTTGTGTATATACCTAGGAATGGAATTAATGGCTCATATACTATGCATTTTGGGGAAGTGGCATTACACCGCAGGGGTCAAGCATTTCTGCATGTCCTTCCTGAGTGTGCCAAACTTCAAGCCATATCCATTCCTGGTACTGAGCACTTCCTGTAGCTAGCCACATAGAACCTAAGCATGTCATAACCACTATGGTGTGACTGCTGCTTGCTCCTCAGGGGAAGTAGGGGGACTGGCTTCTTTGCTGCTTGCTACAACAAGTGCTGAGCCCTGGACCCTGTGTTCCTCAGCTGTTGTACAACCCCTGGCGTAAGAGGCTTATACCTGAGCCCATCGTGCTGCCCAGTGGGTGTGCGAGGTGGGGAGCCAGCACACCTTTCTGATGTCCCTGCCGTTTGCTATGCTGTGAGTCATAAACTGTCTTGCTCTGATTTGTTACATCTGAGTCCACTTTTGGCAACTGTGGAGTTGCATCAAGCCACCTTACTTGTCTCCGAAGGCATTTCCTTCGGGCTCCTATTACTCCTTGCTCTCCCTCCAACCGGCTGGGTTTCTTTCCCGACAGTGCTTAGTCAGCTGTACTAGGTAACACTTAACAGTCTCCCCAAGTAGTCTAAATCTCTTACCACTCTTCTGACTCAAGCTTTATAGAGTCTGTTGTGGCAATTTTATTGCCCATTATTTGCATGATACTTTCATATTAATTCTTACAACAATTTTGTGAGGTGGGCATTATTTTACAGATTAAGGCACTAAAGACAAAAGGTTAAGGGGCACATTTGATTTTATACAACCATGATAACAATGGTTACCATAATATATAACAATAACCCTAACTGCTTTATGTGTGTGAATTGTTCCATTACAATGCTATGATATAGGTATTATTGTCATTCCTAATGAACAGACCAATAAATTAACACACATTACAGTTAATTCACCTGCCCATAGTCATACAAACTTACTGCTGGAGCTGAAGTTTCAGTTCAGGGAGAGACTGACCTCCAAGCCCAAACCCCAGGCAGTACTTGCTGTCTAATCTGGTGAGTGGCACAGGCACAGCTTGAACCCAGGTCCTCAGAATCCGTCCTGGTGCTCACTCTACTGCACGTTTGCCAAGACACCTCAACCCTCAACAACACCTGTCAGCTTGTTTGATTTCCCCATCTCGCACATGACTGAATGAGCCACGAAATGATCAGTGATTAGGCAGAAAGGTAAGTAAGAGAGGAAGGAGAATGGAAGGTTTGTGTAATTCTTATACTAGATCATCAGCCTCCAAATAACAGGTTGTGCACTGAATGTAAGATGGTATCCAGAAGGGGAGTTAAATCCTTAGAAATCTAGAAGAGCATATGTGTCTAATTTTAAAGGAAAAATTAATTTTGGCTCTTAAGGGTTCCCAGTCTCATAATCATCATCTGGAGCTCTCTGTCTCCAGGGAAAGTAGTTCTAGAAGGTCAGGAAGGGTGTCTTTGTGCATGTCTGTAGAACTCAAATGACATGAATTTTCAGAGAGCCAGCAGTCTCTCATGCTTTTTCGTCTCACCATGCTAAAGTGGCCTCAACCTAGATCCAAGAGACTGGCCTCTGGCAGGAACGAATACATGATTAACTTTTCAAGTCGACCCAGTTCTTGGCTTCTTTGCTTAGGGACCTTGGACACTCTTGGGGTTATCTTAACTCTCCATCTCTCCATCATTACCTAAAAGTGAAAATGCTTTCCCTACTCACCCCTGCCCCCCCCCCCCAGTGCCAGCATGTTTCTTTGGGGACATCACACTATTTCTCTGACTCTGAATGTGATAGAGCGGAAATCATGTAACCTTTGCTCAGGAGCCATTTCAAGAAACCAGTTCAAAGAGATCCTTGGGAAAATTATTTTGTATAAGTTTTTATAAAATCAGCTTCAAGGGCCCTATACATTTTTAAAATCTGTATTTCAATGATTGTTCAGTTTCTTCTTTTTAATCCACACTACTAAATGTGGCTGGGTATTTTGGCAGATAATAGGGAAAGGGGCTTACGTGGATATTCAGAGGGAAATTCAGAAATATTCTGCAGTTACCAGGAACTCCGTGATAAAATGTATCCTTCGTAGGGCGGGGCCTTTTCAGTATAAGCCCATGTGATCCAAAGAATGATTATTTCAGAGAATAAACTAAAGGGGATATGTTGAAGAAAAAATCTAAATAATTTAATTAAAGTGGAGAGATGGTAAAGAAATATGTGTATGGGGCTGGGGAGAGGGACTGGTAGGGGTTATACAATGTTATATGTTTTTAAATTTTTTCAGACTCATAGACACAGAGAACAGACTGACTGACAACTGTCAGAGGGAAGGTGGGTTTGGGGGCTGGGTGAGAAGAGTGAAGGGATTAAGAAAAGAAATAAAAGAGACTCATGGACACGACAATATGGTGATTGCCAGGGGGAAGGGGGTAGGGGGAGGAAGAAGAAAGGAAAGAAGCGATAACCGTGATGGAAGGAGACTTGACTTGGGGTGGTAAACACTCAATACAATATACAGATGCTGTATTGTAGAATCACATACCTGAAACCTGTGTAATTTTATTAACCAATGTCACCCCAATAAATTCAATTAAAAAAGTTGTATCTTAAAGTAAATTTCAGAGTCCTGTTGGTTATTGTTTGATATGGAGAGTAAGAAAAAGAATGCAATTCTCAGCCATTTTCCTTGGAATTTTTAAATCATATTGTTACAGTCATATTCTCTTGTGTAAGTAGAAAGTGATGTAAATGTTATTCCAAGGGTATCTGTGGTAGAGAGTAGGCATTTTTTGATTCTGAAAGGTGTTCCAAATCAATGACAAGTTTGAGTGGATCAGTAAGAACTGGTCAGAAACATGTTTTGCATTTTGATATTATTAAATACTGCTTCTTTTAGTACAATAAAACAATTAAGCCAATAATGATTGGTCCCTTGGACTCCTGGGTATTAAGAGGAGAAGGTTCATGAGAAGCAAGTCCTTCAGATCTAACATTAGAGTCCTAGGTGGGGGGATCCTCATGGAAATCAGGGGGTCATGTTGGTGTGTATACGTTTGCAGAGCTCATTTGGAATTAATCCCCCCAAAGCAAGCAATCTCTCACACAGCCATTCTTTTACTTTGCTTTTTATAAGTCCTTCTCTTTGCACTATTGTGAATGAGACTTGCTCAAGAATTTCTGATTAAAGATAGTAAATCTATGAGAGAAAAATTTAATTATGCACATCAGAACAATTGAACTAATTGCCTTTCATGATGCACATATAAAGCAGGTCATACTTCTCGTTTTAGCATAGGTAGGGAAGAAGACCTTTCTGATGGAAGGATCTGGGTTAGCAATAAAAGCAGTTTCCTGATGGTGTGGGTTGCAAGTGCAGGTTTCTTGGGGCTGCTGGGGAATCTCTCATTAGAACGCTCCGGCAGAGAGAGACCTGTGCATAGCAGTGGCATGTGGGAGAAACACACCCCTCAGAATCTCCCAGAGTGCAAACGCTGGAGCCAAACCGCCTCATTTGTGAAACAGAAAGGCTAACCATGGCTATGGAAAAGAAGAATAAATGATCACTATACTAGGAATAAAAATTCCTTGGGAGAGCAGATAGAAAAAACAAAGAGAAGGGATGAAGATGTGACAGAGAGGTGGATACTGCCATGGAGATGTAGACAGGTACTTTGTAGACTCTGGCCGAGGCTCTGCTCCCGCTGCCCATGGCCCTGCCCTGTCCTGGAGCCTCCTAAATCACCCTGATCCTGCTGCCCATGTGGTGTCTACACAGGAGACTCCCCTGGCACCTAGAACTCAGTATAACCCAACCTGCTCTCACCTCACATTTTCTATTATTCTGCTTCCTTTTCTAGCTAGCCCCCAGCTGGTGAGTGACTAAGCCTTCCAGAACTGGCTTCCACATCATCTCACAAATTTCTATCTGCCACCCTCTCTCCTTCTGTCCTTATTTTAGGGCCTAAACCCTGGAAAGGTATTCTTGTCCAGTCTCCCTTTATCTCTCTGTAATGGAGGATTAATCTTAACAAGCAATGCATTAATTTTCTCTGCAACTTGAAAACCTTCATTGGTTTCCACTGCCTATCAGATCAAGCCCACACCCATAGCGACCCACCCAAACCTCCAGAATCAGGCCTAAACTCTCGCAGGCTGTAAGTCCCCCTGCTCTGCTGTATACCATGCAAATTACACATGATGGTCTTCCAGCAAGCCTGCTTCATTCCTTTGTTCATGCTGCCTCTTCACGCCAATTTCCTCCTCAACCTTTGCTTGTCAATTCTATTTAAGGTCCAGTTAAAATCCCACCTCTTCCAGAAAGCTTGTTCTGATACAAACAGAAGGAAGCTACCCTCTCCCTTCTCAACATCCTTAAGGCATATTATTTATAGTAGCTAGTGCATACTTTATTATAATTGTCTTTCTGTCTACTCTTTTCTCAGACAACCTCACAGGTTTAAAAAATATTTTGAATAACAAGGTATATTATGTTCATATAAAAACATAATAAATAACTATAAAGTGTGAGAAATAAAGGTATCCTCTCTTCATACTTTGATTCTGCTCCTTTAAAGATAACACATTATTGCCTGGCCAGTGTGGCTCAGTTGGAGCATTGACCTGTAACCCAAAGGTTGTGGGTTCAATTCCTGGTATGAGAGGGAACTGATAGATGTTTCTCCCATCAATGTTTTTCTCTCCCTTCCTGTCTCTCTGAAAACAATGAAAAAAAAGTCATTGAATGAGGATAAAAAAATTAAAGATAACATATTATTAATTTGTTAAGCATCTGTCTTCATTTCCTATTGCTGCTGTAACAAACTACCAAAAATTTAGTGGATTAAAACAATGCAAATTTGCCCTGACTGGTGTGGTTCGGTGTTGTCCTGTGGACTGAAAGGTCTCTGGTTCAATTCCCTATCAGGGCACATGCCTGGGTTGCAGGCCAGGTGCCCAGTGGGGGCATGTTCGAGAGGCAACCAATCGATGTTTCTCTCCCTCTCTTTCTCCCTCTCTTCCCCTCTGTCTAAAAATAAATAAATAAATCTTTAGATCAACACAAATTTACTGTGGTATGGAGGTCAGAAGTATGAAACAGGTCTCACTGGGCAAAAATCGGTGTTATCAGGGTGGCTTCTTTTCTCAAGGTCCCACTGGAGAATCTGTTTCCTTTCCCAGCTTCAATGGGCTGCTTCATTCATTGACTGATGGCCTCTTCTTCCCTCTTGAAAGCCATCAATGGCCGCTGACTCTTTTGCATGATGCATCTCTCCCACTCTGACTCTGACTATCCTGCCTCCCTCTTTCACTTAATGGGACCCTTGTGAGCATGTGGAGCCCATCTGATAAGTCCAGGACAATATCCTATTTTACGGTCAGCTGATAATCTTCTTTTTCTTTTTTAAAAATTATTATTCAAGTACACTTGTCTCCATTTTCACCCCATCCATCCTTGCCTCCCATCTTTGAACCTACCCCCTTTGGCTTTGTCCATGTGTCCTTTATACCTGTTCTTTGACGACCCTTCCCTTATTACCCCCTATTATCCCTGCCCCTCTTCTCTCATTACTGTTAGTTTGATAATCTTAATTCCATCTGAAACCTAAATTCTCCCTTGCCATATAAAATAACATAGTCACAGTTTCCAGGATTAGAATGTGGACATCTTTGAAGGCTATTATTCAGCTTTCCACAGGGTCTTTTCATGGATCTTTCCTATTTCATATCCATATATCAGTATCTATATGGAGAGATATTTATTTTTTAATATATGATTTTTGTAAATGTGAGATACCATACATATATGATATTATATATTATTTTTAATATATACTTTATCTTGTATGCTTTTTATGCCATTATTTTTTAATGGGTACACAGTATCCCATAGAATAAGTATTTCATAGATTAAACATTTTCTTCCTCATGGATATTTAAGCAGCTTTTAATTTTTTACACTTGAATGTATATGTTTGTGCCCTTAGACAAGATTATCTATAGCACAGATGTTCCTGAGTGCCAGGAGCAGAGGATGTATGTATTTTTGCAGAGACCTTTTAAAAATTTTAAACTATATTTGCTTATTATATACCATAAAATAAAATAGAAAATTTAAAACAAGGTTTTTGCAGTTGAAATTTTTACAGTTCCATAAATCCACATCTTTTTTTGACTAATTGATTGGTACAAATATTATTCATCTGTGTGCAATGTGCACATCTGTGTACCTTGATTTGATTAAAACGCAGCTATCTTTGTTATTGCTACTGTTGCTTGCTTATTTGTTTAAAAAGTGTACAGGAGATTTTTTTTTTTTACCTTTTATTTTTTTTATTTATTTATTTTTAAATATATTTATTGATTATGCTATTACAGTTGTCCCATTTCCCCCGCCACTCCACTCCATCCTGCCCACCCCCCTCCCTCCCACATTCCCCCCCCATAGTTCATATCCATGGGTCATACTTATAAGTTCTTTGGCTTCTACATTTCCTACACTATTTTTACCCTCCCCCTGTCTATTTTCCACCTATCATCTATGCTACTTATTCTCTGTACCTTTACCCCCCTCTCCCCCTCCCACTCCCTTATTGACCACCCTCATGTTCTAGTTGTTTGCCTAGTTTGCTCTCGTTTTTGTTTTAGGTGTGGTCGTTAATAACTGTGAGTTTGCTGTCATTTTTACTGTTCCTATTTTTGATCTTCTTTTTCTTAGGTAACTCCCTTTAACATTTCATATAATAAGGGCTTGGTGATGATGAGCTTCTTTAACTTGACCTTATCTGAGAAGCACTTTATCCTCCCTTCCATTCTAAGTGATAGCTTTGCTGGATACAGTAATCTTGGATGTAGGTCCTTGCGTTTAATCTTGGGTAATGTAATTTTGATGTGCCTTGTTGTGTTCCTCCTTGGGTCCAGCTTCTTTGGGACTCTCTGAGCTTCCTGGACTTCCCAGAAGTCTATTTCCTTTGCCAGACTGGGGAAGTTCTCCATTATTTGTTCAAATAAGTTTTCAATTTTTTGCTCTTCCTCTTCTCCTTCTGGCACCCCTATAATTCGGATGTTGGAACGTTTCAAGGCGTCTGGGAGGTTCCTAAGCCTCTCCTCATTTTTCCAAGTTCTTGTTTCTTCATTCTTTTCTGGTTGGATGTTTGTTTCTTCCTTCTGGTCCATACCATTGATTTGAGTCCCAGTGTCCTTCTCATCACTATTGGTTCCCTGTACATTTTCCTTTGTTTCTCTTAGCATAGGCTTCATTTTTTCATCTGTTTTTCGAATAGATTCAACCAAGTCTGTGAGCATATTGATAACCAGTGCTTTGAACTGTGCATCTGATAGGTTGGCTATCTCTTCGTCGCTTAGTTGTATTTTTTCTGGAGCTTTGAAGTGTTCTGTCATTTGGGCCATTTTTTTTTTTTTTTTTTTGTCTTGGCGCGTCTGTTACTTTAAGGGGCGGACAGGAGATTTTTGGTGAGATTCTGTGTATCCCAAGCTGTTGGCAATAACCATCATGGTCTGGAGGTACAAGGGATGCCTTAATGGTAATTAAAATTCACTTTTGCTGCAAGATTTCAGTATAAAACTTTAGATATGTACCAATTGCACCTGACAAGTCACATAAGGAGGAACTTTGTGAATTTATAGCACGTTCATCAGACCAGGTTGGGAAGAATGTGGGCAGAGATCCAGAATCCCTTTAGGACTGCCCAGCTTCTTTTTGAGAAAGAAGAAGGCACTGGCAATGACTAGCTAAGGTCCACCAAATCTTTCCCTCTTGTGCTCCTGCAGTTGTTTGTGCAGCACGTCTGCTGCTGTCAGGTGGCCCCATCCCTGGCATGATGAACAAGTCTGGACACTTGGCTTGCACTACGTCTGAGTGTTGAGGTGATAAGGAAATGGGCCCCTCAACAACTAAGAACCTCATGTGAAATATTCCGAAAGTTACGATCTCAACTAACAAAGACATCTGCAATGTTTATACTCCCAGGGTCAACTATCACATCTCTTTACAGACCTTCAGTGTCCTACTCCCCTTTGTTCCTCCCAACTATACTTGCACAACAATAAAAGAAAAGAAAAAATAAATTATCAGCTGACCTTAAAATAGGATATTGTCCTGGATAACTTCCCTTCTTTTCAAACTTATATTTGAATTTCTTCTTAAATGTTTTGATTTCATTTCCTGTGATTTTTCTTCATTTTATAAAATTTTATATTTTAATCCAAGTTTAAAAATAATATCCTTTCATTCAGGTTGTAGGATGTAAAATCAATATACAAAAACCCAATAGATTTCTATATAGTAGCAATGAACATACTAAAAATTAAATTAAGAAAATAATTTTTCATCAAATACTGCCATTCACAACATGGATGGACCTTGAGAATATTATGCTAAGCGAAGTAAATCAATCAGAAAAAGCTGAGTACCTATTATAGTCCAGATAGTTGAAAACTCAAATATTAAAACTTTAAAAATCCTGGTAGAAAATATAGATGATTATCTTTGGACCTTCTGTCATTAAACAAGACATAAAACACATTGACCATAAAATAAAGCATTAATAAATTTGGAAATATTAAAAGAAAGAAGTTTTGGCCATCAGAAGCTACATTAAAGAAAGTGAAAGTTACAGAATGGCAGAAGATATCAAGACACCCACACCCTAAAACAATTAGGATCAATAATACTCAATAAGGAAAACACAACCTACATGAAAATGAGCAAAAGATAAACAGACATTTTACAGAAGAAGAAACCACAGGCCAATCAACGAAGGGCTGTTAACCTCATTAGTGATTAGGAAAATATGAATCCAATCAAAATAAATTATCAGTTTATATGTTTCTGATTGGCCAACATTGTAAAGCTTGTCAATATTTCGTTGGGGAATCCACTGGTGAAGACCTAAACAGGTGATTCCAACTTGGAAAACAATTTGGTATTATCATCTAAAATTGAAGGTTAACCTATGACCCAGAAATTCCAATTCAAGCTATGTACAAAAACAAACAAACAAAGAAAAAGCTTCTTAATCTCCTCACCTCTTCACCCATTCCCCCAGAAGTACAAATAGGCAGTTACAGAATAGTCATGGGGATGTGAAATACACAGGAAGTGGAGAAGCCAAAGGACATACACATGAGCAATGGACATGACCAAAGGTGTGGGGATTGCTTGACGGAGTGGGGGGCGCTGGGTGGAGGGGGGCCAAGAGGGAAAAATTGGGACAACTCAAATAGCATAAACAATAAGATATAATTTAAAAAAAGCTAAGTACCATATGATTCCACTCATATGTGGGATATAACAATGAAACTCATAGACACAGACAGTAGGTATGGTGGTTAGCAGAGGGAGGGGGGTGGGGGTGGCAGTAAAGGGAAAAGGGAACCAAATGTGTGGTGACAGAAAATGATTTGACTGTGGGGGGTGGGCACACAGGGCAATGTACAGATCATGTATCACAGAAACGGACACTTGAAACCTATGTAATTGGGAATAGAGAACCAAGATGGCAGCGTAGGTAGACACACTGCGCCTCCTCGCACAACCAGAACTGACAGAAAAACGAACGGCAAGGAAGTCCGACACCAAGTAGATAAAAAAGAAAAATATATCCAGACAGGTAGGAGGGGCGGAGACAGGCACTGGGGTGGAGAGGACTTGCGTGGCTGTGGCAGGACCGAGACTGGTGGAGTGTGGGACGAACGGGGCAGGCAGTCTGACCACTAGTAGACCCTGTGGCCCTACATTCGTGCACAGATAAACCGAGAGGGCCGGACTCAGAGTGGCGGAGAACGGGGCAGTCAGAATGGTGGGTAGCACCCCGCAGCCCCACATTCACACACAGATAAAACAGGAAGAATGGCAGGGAGCAAAGCAGACCGCACAACCCAGGGCTCCAGCAGGGGAAATAAAGCCTCAAACCTCTGATTGAAAACACCCGTGGGGGTTGGGGCGGCAGCAGGAGAGACTCCCAGCCTCACAGGAGAGGTCGTTGGAGAGACCCACAGGGGCCTAGGGCGTGCACAAGCCCACCTACTCAGGAACCAGCACCAGAGGGGCCCAGTTTGATTGTGGGTAGCACAGCGAGTGACTGAAACCCGGAAAAGTGGAGCGGGCGCTGTTACTCCCTCTCGGCCCCTCCACAGTGCAGCAACCAGCGTTACCCCGCCCTGGGGAACACCTAAACCTCCGCCCGTTTAAGTAACAGAAGCACCAAGACAGACAAACAAACAAAAACGGCCCAAATGACAGAACACTTCAAAGCTCCAGAAATAATTCAACTAAGCAGCGAACAGGTAGCCAACCTATCAGATGCACAGTTCAAAACACTGGTAATCAAGAAGCTCACAGAATTGGTTGAATTTGTTTGAAAACTAGATGAAAAAATGAAGGCTATGCTAAGAGAGACAAAGGAAAATGTACAGGGAACCAATACTGATGCGAAGGAAACTGGGACTCAAATCAACGGTGTGGACCAGAAGGAAGAAAGAAACATCCAACCAGAAAGAATGAAGAAACAAGAATTTGGAAAAATCAGGAGAGGCTTAGGAACCTCCAGGACATCTCGAAACGTTCCAACATCCGAATATAGGGGTGCCAGAGGAGAAGAGGAAGAACAAAAAATGGAAAACTTATTTGAACAAATAATGAGGGAGAACTTCCCCGATCTGGCAAAGGAAATAGACTTCCAGGAAGTCCAGGAAGCTCAGAGAGTTCCAAAGAAGCTGGACCCAAGGAGGAACACACCAAGGCACATCATCATTACATTCCCCAAGATGAAACAGAAGGAGAGAATCTTAGAAGCAGCACGAGAAAAGGAAACAGTTACCTACAAAGGAGTTCCCATAAGACTGTCAGCTGATTTCTCCAAAGAGACCTTACAGGCAAGAAGGGGCTGGAAAGAAGTATTCAAAGTCATGAAAGGCAAGGACCTACATCCAAGATTGCTCTATCCAGCAAAGCTATCATTTAGAATGGAAGGGAAGATAAAGTGCTTCTCAGATAAGGTCATGTTAAAGGAGTTCATCATCACCAAGCCCTTATTATATGAAATGTTAAAGGGATTTATCTAAGAAAAAGAAGATAAAAAATATGCACAGAAAGAATGACAGCAAACTCACAGTTATTAACAACCACACCTAAAACCAAAACAAAAGCAAACTAAGCAAACAACTAGAACAGGAACAGAACCATAGAAATGGAGCTCACATGGAGGGTTATTAACAGGGGAGTGGGAGGGGGAGAGGGGGGGAAAGGTACAGAGAATAAGTAGCATAAATGATAGGTGGAAAATAGACAGGGGGAGGGTAAGAATAGTGTAGGAAATGTAGAAGCCAAAGAACTTATAAGTATGACCCATGGACATGAACTATAGGGGGGAATGTGGGAGGGAGGGGGTGGGCAGGATGGAGTGGAGTGAAAGGGGGGGATGGGACAACTGTAATAGCATAATCAATCAATATATATATATAAAAATAGATGTACAAATAGGTAGTTACAGAATAGCCATGGGGATGTAAAGTGCAGTATAGGAAATGGAGTAGCCAAAGAACTTACATGCATGACCCATGGACATGAACAATGGTGGGGGGATTGCGTGGGGGAGTGGTACATGCTGGGTGAAGTGTTGGAAAGGGGGAAATATTAGGACGACTGTAATAGCATAATCAATAAAATATAATTTAAAAATGAAAAAAAAGAAACCTATGTGATTGGATTAACCAGTGTCACCCCAATGGATTTAATTGAAAAGTTACATTCACCTTGATTAAAAAAATATATATCTATATAGATTTAACTACAAGTGCATTTAAAATTGGGTTAAAAATAAAATTGACTATGGTTGGAAAAAAGAAGAAAAAAGAAAATTCTATTTACAATAGGGTTAAAAAGAATAAGATACTTACAACTAAATTTAATAAAAGTACAAAACTTATACTCTGAAAGCTACAGAATTGTTGAAATTAAAGAAGACCTAAATAAATGGAAATATATCCTATGTTCAAGGATTGAGAGACTTAATATTGTTCAGATAGCAATACTTCCCAAAATGAACTAGAAATTCAGCATGACCTCTATTCAAATCCAAGTTAGCTTCTTTGTAGAAATTGTCAGGCTGGATTAAAATTGCTATGGAAGTTTATGGGACCCAGAATAGCCAAAACAATCCTGAAAAAGGACAAAGTTGGAGGTCTCGCACTTCCCTTTCAAACTTACAATAAAACTGTAGTAATAAAGACAGCACAGAAAACACAGATAAACTAGATTTTATCAACTTAAAAACTTTTGCAATTTTAAGGACACCAGCAAGCATGCTAAAAGACAATCCACATAACAGGATAACATTTTTGCATATCATATAAAGAACTTGTATTTAGAATGTATAAAGAACTCCTACAACTCAATAATAAAAGACAAATAATCCAATTAAAATGGGTAAAGGTTTTCAATAGATATTTCTCCAAAGAAGATACACAAGTGACCAATAAGCACATGAAAAAATGTTCAATATTATTAGCTATCAGGGCAATGCAAATCAAAACCACATGAAATGCCACTTCATACCCATGAGGATTGCTATAATTAATAATATAGATAAGTACAAGTGTTGGGCAGGGTGTAGAAAAACTGGGACCCTCAGTCACATCTAAAGGGAATATAAAATGGTGCAACCATTTTACAAAACAGTCTGGCAGTTTCTCAAAAGATTAAATATAAACTTATCATATGGCCCAGCCATTCCTAGGTATATATTCAGGAGAAATAAAAGCAGATGACTGCTTACATAAAAACTTGTACACAATGCTCACAGCAGCACTATTCATAACAGCTAAAACATGGAAACCATCTAAATGTCCATCAGCTAGTGAAAGGATAAATGTAGTATATTCATACAATGGTATGTTACTGAGCCACAGAGAGAAATATGATACTACTAGTACATGTGACAACATAGATTAACCTTGAAGATTTGCTACGTGGAAGAAGCCAGTCACAAAGGGCCATATTTAAGAAATGTTCAGAATAGGCAAATCCAGAGAGACAGAAAGCAGACTGGGAGTTGTCTAGGGCTAGAGCAGAGCTTGGTGGGGAAATGAGGCATGACTACTAATAGGTGTGGGGTTTTGGGAGTGATGAAAATATTCTGGTGGTGGTTGAATAATGGTGTATCTATTAATATTAAAAAATCACTGTATTGTACACTTTAAGTAGACAAATTATATGGTATGTGCATTTTATCTTATTAAGCTTGTATTAACAAATAATATACTTTTGAATTTGAACTTGTGAATATCAGGCTATTCCCTTCATGTGGATCCCAAGGCAGTTTCCAGAAGGGGAGGCGATGGTGGTGGAGGTAGGAGCCCTGTGGGTTCTCACAGGTGAAACTGGTTAAGCACGGAGGTAAGGTTGCTCCTAACCTGGCCTCTGCCCAGTGGGCTCTTTTCTTTCTATATGCAGATCTTGAGTGTCCAACAAAACCTAATCTCAAAATTTTGAATATGTCCCCAACAGGGGGCATTTAGAAGACTAGAGTGGAAAGAAACAAATTGTGTTTGTATGTTTGCATATGCATGTATAAGAGGGCAGATTAAGGGAGTAGTACTAGCTCTTCAAAACCATAGTGTATCTCTGGGTGCCAGCCCCAGGGTTCCTGGAGGTAGCCCTGGTTTTAAGGCACCAAATGAGATGTCTAACCTGAGCTGCTTCTTCCTCGAGCCCTCCCTGCCGCACCCCACCCCAAGGTGTTGGATCTCTGTGCAGTAACAAGCTGGGGTCCAAGGAATTACTTATGATCCTCTTTCCTAATTTTCTTTTCAAAGTTTTTTCTCCATTTTCTTCTTCTTTCTCCTTCTCTGTCTCCATCTCCTTCTCCTTCTCTGCCTCCTCCTCCTCCTTCTTTTTCCTTCTCCTTCTTTTTCCTCTTCTCCTCCCCCTCCTTCTTCTTCCCCTTCCTCTTCCTCTTCTTTATCTCAAGCTGTTATATATATTCTCAGGGAAGATTTGGCTCTTCCCTCTCTCTCTCTCTTTTATTTTATGTTTTAAAGACTTTGAGGATTCTGTTTTTACTCATCTATTCAAGTGTCTGAAAGATGAAGATATTGTCTCCTAATCAATGGCAACCCACCCACAGTGTCAGTGTGTCCTGTGGTTATTAACCCATTCCTGCCTTGCTCCACACCCCCAAGCTGCTATTCATGGTGTCCTTGGGGAGCTGCTGCTGACAAAGAAAATGTGCAAGGCTGGGGCCAGATCTGGAGCCAGTGAAGTGTGCCGGAGCCGAGGGAAATAGCATTCTGGAAATCTTATTTTGCTAAACATTAAATTAAGAAACAAAAATGAACTCCAAAAGTTCAAAGTCATCAGTGAAACCTGTAAACTTCATATGACCTGGGATTCTTGGCCTCATCCTCTCCCACCGGCCTTTGCCCACTCCCTGCCACTCACCAGCTTCTTGCCCTATCTTGTATCTGACAACCACACTCCTGCCTCAAGGCTTTTCCCAAAGTCATAAAATAAAACCCAAGTCTTTTACTTCTTAGGAAGAGCTGAGGCTGATTAGGGCAGACTCAGAAAATGCTGTTCTGTGGTCATTGTTTTGACAATATATTTATTTTCTGGCTGCAATGACCTGGGAAACATTAGTTTTCCTCCAATTTAGAGTTTGTGCTGGAATAAAAATGAGCCAAAAGTGGGCTGTGGCTTGTGTGGCTTAGTTGGTGGGAGCATTGTCCTGTAAACTGAAACGCTGTGTGTTCGATTCCTCCCTCAGGGCACATGCCTAGGTTACGGGTTCAGTCCCCAGTCAGTGTGTATATACAAGAGGCAACCAATTGATGTTTCTCTCTCATATTGATGTTTCTCTCCCTCTCTTGTTCCCTCCCTTCCCTTCTCTCTAAAATCAATGAGCATATCTTTGGGTGAGGATAAAAAAATGAGCCAATGTAGGAGGAAAGGCATCTGAAGCATGGAAATATGATTATAAGTGCATTGTAGATACCATTTGTTTTCCAATCTTTATTTAAGTGAATTGTATCTTACTGATCTGTGTAGTCTAGGTCCAGTGAGATGTTGGGCGGGAAATGCTACATTAGAATATTTATCAGCTAATAAAATATGATTTATTGAAAAGTAGAGTAAAAAATATCTACTTCACTTTATGGATTGAGAAAACAATGACCATTTTCTTTCTCATGTGTTTCAATAATCTGTGAGTATTTGCATATCATATTTATGTCTGTAAGTATTCTCTCTCTAATGTAAGTAGCCCTGATTGAGAGGTGTGTTAGTTTCCTATTGCTACTGTAACAAATTTCCAGAAATTTAGTGGCTTAAACAACCACAGATTTAGAATTCATCCCAAGTAGATCTGCTTTAAGGAAAAAAAAATGCTACAAGAAGGTTTTTGGATGAAAGGATAATAATACCGGAGGAAAAACTGGAACATGAGGAATTCAAGACAGCCGAAATGGTAGATATCTGGCTAAGGAGACTATTTTTCACCTCTTCTTTAAAATGCGGGGGTGGGAGCAAGAGTAAGCTTGTAGTTGTAAGTACACAAAATGCAGTTTATTCTTGTTTTATTATTTATTAATTTTTGTATGAACAAAAATATGAAGAACCCTATACCTATATTTGCCATACCCTGTGTGTGTGTTGTTGAAAGCAAGTGTGTAACATCATTTAAGGGGAGTTTTAGTATGTGTGTATGTACTAGACATGATGATTGTAAGAAAGAGGGGACAGAGTAAAGGGTGTTATATTGTTGGGAGAAATAGTAACTCTGAGTAGAATGTGGAAAGTTAGGTTTGTATTCTGTAATCCTGAAAATCTCCATTAAAACATCTATACAAACTGATAGAGTCACGGAGCCAATTGACAAATTAAAACAGAATACTAGTGATATTCAAGCAATTCAAAAGAAGGCACAGAAGAGGAAACAGAAGAACAAAAATTATGGAGACAAACAGAAAAGCATGAAAACATTATAAACTTATGTCCAGTTATAGCAATAATTGGCATTAAATGTAAGTGATCTTACACCCCCCTGTCACCACTTTCCCATTTAATTACCTTACAGTTCTGGAGGTGGGAAGTTCAAAACTGGTCTTACAATCCACACTGAGGTATCAGAGGAACTCAGTTGCCTCTGGAGACTCTATGGGAGAATCTGTCCCCTTGCCTTTTCCACTTCTCCAGGCAGCTTGTATTCCTTCACATTCAAAAACAGGGATATAGTGTTGTCCACTTTCTACTCTGACCCCTGCTTCTGTCATTTCCTTCTCTGACTCTGACCTCCTCCTTCTTTTTTATTTTATATATTTTTAAGATTTTATTTATTTATTTTTAGAGAGGGGAAGGGAGGGAAAAAGAGAGGGAGAGAAACATCAATGTGTGGTTGCCCCTCATGCACCCCCTACTGGGGACCTGGCCTACAACCCAGGCATGTGCCCTGACTGGGAATTGAACAGGCAACCCTTTGATTTACAGGCTGGCACTCAATCCACTGAGCCACACCAGCCAGGGCCTGCTTCTTTTTTAATAAGCTATCTTGTGATTATGTTTCCATCTCAAGATCCATTACTTAATGACATTTGCAAAGTTCCTTTTGCCATGTAAGGTGTTCACAGGTTTTGGAGATTAGGGCATGGATATCTTTGGGGGCCATCATTCTGCTTTCCATAGAGGATAAAGGCTAAGACAATTCCAGAATATGAGATGTAATGAGCTGATATTTAGGAGAGCAGAGAGAGGGTATCACTTCAGCCAACATAAGTTTCAGGAAGATAGTGGTTAACAGTGTAAAATATTACAGATGTGTCAAAAAGGATGAGAACTCTGAGATATCCCTTGGTTATGGCACTTTGAAAGATATGTGTGATCTTAAGATCACACTAGCCATCAGAGAGATGCAAATTAAAACCACGATGGTGCTCTGTAGTTCCATCCATGCTGTTGCAAATGGAGAGCATTATGCTAAGTGAAATAAGCCAGGCAGTGAGGGACAAATACCATATGATCTCACCTTTAACTGGAACATAATCAACAAAAGAAAAAAGCAAACAAAATATAACCAGAGACATTGAAATTAAGAACAATCTAACAATAGCCAGAGGGGAGGGGGGAAGGGACAGTGGGGAGAAGGGTTTTTAGGAACTATACTATGAAGGACACATGGACAAAACCAAGGGGGAGGATAGAAGCAAGGGAGGGAGGTGGGTTTGGCTGGGGTGGGGGGTAGTGGTAGGGAGAAAATGCAGACAACTGTAATTGGACAACAATAAAGTAATTAAAAAAAAAACACAATGAGATTCACACTGGTCAGAATGGCCATCATTAACAAATCATCAAACAACTACTGCTGGCGAGGTGGTGGAGAAAAGAGAACCCTAGTGCACTGTTGGTGGGATTGCAGACTGGTGCAGCCACTGTGGAAAACAGTATGGAATTTCCTTAGAAAACTAAAAATGGAACTGCCTTTTGACCAGGCAATTTCACTGCTGGGATTATACCCTAAGAACCCTGAAATACCAATCCAAAAGAACCTATACACCCCAATGTTCATAGCAGCACAATTTACAATAGCCAAGTGCTGGAAGCAAACTAAGTGCCCACCAGTAAATGAGTGGATCAAAAAACTGTGGTACATTCACACAATGGAATACTACACAGCAGAAAGAAGGAGCTCCTACCCTTTGCAATAGCATGGATGGATCTGGAGAGCATTATGCTAAGTGAAATAATCCAGGTGATGAAAACCAAATTCTGTATGATCTCACCTATAAGTGGAACTGAATCAACAAAACAAATAAGCAAGCAAAATATAACCAGAGACATTGAAGTAAAGAACAAACTGATAGTAACCAGAGGGGAGGGGGGAGGGAAATAATGGGGGAAAATAGGGGAAGGGTCATCAAGGAACATGTACAAAGGACCCATGGACAATACCAAAGGGGGGTGGGATTGAGAGTAAGAGGGGGGAATGGGTGGGGTGGGGGGAAGTGGTGGGGGGAAAATGGAGACAACTACACTTGAACAATAAAAAAAATACATTACAAAAAAAAGTCATAAAGATCAAAGAGTTAATAAGAAATACAAAAGAGTTGACTGATAGTGTGGTACATGTAAAAGTTTTGGCTTGAAAGAATGAAAAAAAAACAATAAAAAGTAAATAACAGAATTTAGGTACCAGACTAAGGGAACCGGCAATGATATTTTTAATTGTCAGCAGGTACATTTGGCATTATAAGCATTAGGTCTAGTACATACATTATTTCAGAGTCAAGGGAGATTCTTTCAGCCTGAATGTGTGCAAATGTTGTTAAATTCTTATTGGCTTTCAAATATTAACTAAGTGTGGCTGACTTTAAGTCTGAGGAAATGCCTACTGGCCTCAAATTACATGTCATAATCAGGAAAAATTTTAAAATTCTAAGTCTCCAAAAAGATTTTAGAATGAGCTTCCTTTTCTTTGTTTATTTGTAAAACAACCAGCTGCCTGGGTGAACAGTGCCACTTCTTTGTATGGGCAGGTTCAAAGTCTCCCCGATCATTGTTTCTTTAATCTCTACAATGAGGAAGTTGGATTAGATTGTGATTTTTGCTATTGAGTTTATTCAAGAAAAGCAGGAAACACACACTAGATTTAACTGAAGGAGAGTATTTCCTTGGTTTCTGTAAATACCACAGCATTTGGGGAGAAGGGAAAGACTTGTGGCACTTAGGGAATTGGACACTAGGTTTTGGCATTGGGAAGTGGGAAGGCTTCCTCTGATGAACTCATTGTGATGGCATTTGGCAGGGCTCCAGCATCTGTCACAAGGGGGTTGGTAGATTTATGTGCTTCTCAAGGATGTCCCTGAACTTACTTTCAGCATGAGATAAATCACTGTCACTTTGCAGACAGGCACAGACAAACATGGCGGTGATTTTTGCCTTATTAAAACAACAGAACCAACCAGGCTCTCGCAGATGTGGTTTCTGCCTTTTAGAAATGACAGAATCAATTAGTGCAGGTTCACCTCAACGGTATGCCATGGGCATGGCTTTTGGGCTGAGACAATAAAGGGCTGTCAACTATGATGATGTTTTTGGAGAACAGGTGGGGAATATTTGGCAGCTCATCAGGATATGAAAAATGATATCTCTCAGAACAGTAGGTACAGGCATTGTAATAACATACTTGACAGGTACCTTACCTTCTAGCAAATTTGCAAGACATGATGATAATTACTAATTAACATTAGCTCAATATAGTGTAACAGTAGTCACCAGAAATCAGTATAGATGGGAAATCTGTGAAAAACAGCATTTTTCTCATTACTTTCATACACATTTGTTACTCTAATGGGGTCAGAAAACTAAAAATGGCTCATAAGAACGATAGACTATGGATTTATGAAGTTGGCTTAAATCCAGAGCTGTCAAAGTATAGTCTGTATTGTATGATACTATTTATTGAAGCAAGGTGATGTATGTGTGTGCACATTGGTGTGTGTGTGTGTGTGTGTGTGAGAGAGAGAGAGAGAGAGAGAGAGAAGTCTTCTTCAGATAAAAATACTTAGGCATCAATGATAATCATCATTGATGATATACAGTATTATATGTAGATAATATACAGTGTTATATGTAGATAGCCAGATATTGTATGTAAAAATATATTTTCCTAATAAATGTAACAGTATTAACATTTTAAAGCTTGTTGCCCTTAGCCTCACAACCCGTGCCTGCCACTCCCACCAACCTCCCCAAGTCGCTGGGTCTGTGGAGGTTCAGGCTTCTTTCCTGGGTGACTGGAAGGGTTCTATATTACAAGTTGGAAGTGTGGCCGATTTGTAACACCCTGTGGGGCAAATTTTGACCCATGAGAGGAAACTGAGAGGAACTAGCAGATAAGCTGCTTGTCCTTTCTGCCTTTGATGAACTGTTCTCTCATGCTGTGGTTCCATATGGCCTCCCCAGAGATGCCCCATGCAACCAAATAGCCAGCCATATTTTCCTACCTGGCTCTGGTCTGCAGGTACTACCCCACCTTGTAGTTGCTCTGCTTTCTTCCCAGCCTCACATCACCCTCCCTGTCAGTCCTCCTCCTTTGAGGAAGAGTGTAGAAGCTCTTCCTCAGGTTCCATTTCTGAGGAACTAGGTAAAGATTGACAGTGTGATCTAGACAGCACAGTGCCCTTGCAGAATGACTGAGGGTTCATGGATACACCAGCCAACCTCAACTCAACTCTGCCTGTTCATAACTCTTCTGGTCCCTATGGTCTGTGGTCTCACACCTGTGGCCAGGTGGGTTATGGTAAAAATGGGTGGAGTCTTGGATATTTTGATAGTTGTCCAGTGTGGCTGTGTGTTTTGGGGCCTACACCAAGGAGAAGAGGATTTGGTTTAATATTCCTAATTTTTAGCAGCCCCAAATAGAATAGGTTCTCTCAGGTGTGGTGAGTTAGTGGGATTCTCATAGAGAACCTCAACCTTGGGCAGGTGACTGAGCTTGGGAAGATAGTAGGAAGTAGTGACATACAGGCTTGATTTTGTGTGAGGACTGATTTTTTTTTTTTTAATTTTATTTTTTTATTGTTATTCAATTACAGTTGTGTGCCTTTTCTCCCCATCCCTCCACCCCACCCCAGCTGAACCCACCTCCCTCCCCCCACTCTACCCTCCCCCTTGGTTTTGTCCATGTGTCCTTTATAGTAGTTCCTATAATCCCCTCTACCCACTATCCCCGCCCCCACCCCCCCACCCCCGCCCTGGCTATTGTTAGATTGTTCTTAACTTCAATGACTCTGGTTATAATTTGTTTGCTTTTTCCTTCTATTGCTTATGTTCCAGTTAAAGGTGAGATCATATGGTATTTGTCCCACACTTCCTGGCTTGTTTCACTTAGCATAATGCTCTCCAGTTTCATCCATGCTGTTGCAAAGGGTATAAGCTCCTTCTTTCTCTCTGCTGCGTAGAATTCCATTGTGTAAATATACCATAGTTTTTGGATCCACTCGTTTGCTGATGGGCACTTCGGTTGCTTCCAGTACTTGGCTATTGTAAATTGTGCTGCTATGAACATTGGGGTGCACAGGTTCTTTTGGATTGGTGTTTCAGGGTTCTTAGGGTATAATCCCAGCAGCGGAATGACTGGGTCAAAGGGCAGTTCCATTTTTAGTTTTCTGAGGAAATTCCATACTGTTTTCCACAGTGGCCTCACCAGTCTGCATTCCCACCAACAGTGCACGAGGGTTCCCTTTTCTCCGCATCCTCTCCAACATTTGTTTGTGGATTTGTTTATGTTGGCCATTCTGACTGGTGTGAGATGATACCTCATTGTGGTTTTAATTTGCATCTCTCTGATGGCTAGTGATGCTGAGCATCTTTTCATATGTCTCTGGGCCCTCTGTATGTCTTCCTTGGGTGAGGACTGATTTTGTAAAAAAATATATTTACAGTGTTTTCTTTTTCTTAAATAATTATCAGCTCATATTTTTAAAGTTGCTGTAGCTTTCCTACATAAGGACAATTTTGAGAAATAAATAAAAGCAACACCATTAAAACATTCCTTGGGGACTGCCCCACTTTTTGCTAACAGCAGGAGTGTCTGCCTCTACACAGTGCATGTGGGTTTGGGCAGGGCGGGAGGGAGCAGGTCAGTGAATCTCCTGATGCTGCATGCAAGATGGAATGTGCACCTGTGCTCTGCTCGGGAGAGCGTTCATAGCTGTCAGCTCCTCAAAAGAACTGGTGACATACATACATACATACCTACATACATACTTAATTCTTATTAGTCAATCCTTGGCCTGATCAAAGAAATCTTTTAAATTTACTTGATATAAAACAAATTAACAGGGACATTCAGATCTTTTTATAGGAATCAATTGTTATACTCATCCTCTCCCCCTGCCCAAGTCAAGGAAAGGGGCTGGGGCCTTTCATATGGCTGTCCAGAAACTTCTATTTGGATTTCTGATCTTTTTACACTTAAATATCCAGAAAGGATCTTCTGATCTTTCCCCCTAAAGCCGTTCCTCTCATCTCCCCAGTTCTGGACCAAACTGCTTTCACAGCCCACCTCTGATCCACATACCCTGAAAGGCTCTGCCTCCAGAACAGATGCAGTGTCTGACCACTGTCTCCAGTGACTGTTCCCAGTGCTGCCGCCAGTCCAAGCCCTCATTGTGGCTCCCCTGGAATATTGTCATAGCTTTCTCCTTGCTCCCCTTTAGTTCTTCTCAAAAAGCAGTCAGAATAATTCCCTTAAAATACCACTCCACTTAATACCTTTTAATGTCTCTCCATCTCACTCAGTAAAACCTAGTGTTCACATGCCTTCCAGGCCTATCATCAATCTGGCTCCACTCCCTCCAGGAACTTCCTCTGCCATTCTCCCCTTGCCCACACTGCTCTGGCCACATGGCCCTGTGCTGTGCCTCAAACACACCAGGTGCCCCTCAGGGACTTGGCACTTACCACTCCCTCCCTGCCTGGCTCCTCTTCCCTCAGACAGCTGCAGGCCTCACTTGCTCACTCCTTTAGATCTTTAACCAAATCTCCTCTTGATGTGGCCTTTCAAGATCACTCTATTTGAAGGGCATCTGTTCCTGCTAAATGTTTTCTTTCCAACACTTATTCACATCTGACCTATTCAATACTTATTTCTCTTGTTTTCTTTTTTTTGTCTACTCAGCCAGAATTCAAGCTCCATGAGGGCAGGGGTTACTATCAGTTTTGTTCACTGTGTATCCTCAGTGACTGGAATAATGTCTGACAAACAGCAAGTATTAAATACTTGTTCAATAGATTAATAAGTGAACAAACAAGGATGCCACATTCATTTAAACCTTCTATTTCTAACTATACACACCTCCTCCTTTCTCCTTTGAAGGTTAATACATCCCTGGTTAGGTCCCAGGTGGTCTGTGAGTACTGCCTGCCCTCACACTCTCCTGCCTGGCTGTACTTCCACCTTTGATCCCTCCCTGACATGACAGCATAGACGGTGAGAGCAAAAATACAGGAAACTCGTCAGCTAGGACATAATATGCAAATACGAGAATTCATGTAGTTGACAATATGCATTATTGTGATACACGTTGTAAGCTCATCTCAATTATAGGCACTGCCTTATTTTTTCTAAATTCAGAATGCCACATATTAAAACTCTTGCTCCTAGCACTTTGTTGAGCATGACTATGGCAATGGAATGCCTGGGGATGGGCCCATGAATAACCACCCCAGCATGTTCCCTGTTTGACACTTAAATTATGCTGAATGTAGAAGGCTCCTCTATGTGTAGAGAGCTTCTCACACTTGGGGATTTTATGTGGGGCAGAAAAGGCTGACACAGGACAATGGGGTTGAATCGTCCACATGGGATCACACATGGCCGCAAAGGCATTGTTTGGCCACCTGCCACCTCTGGGCAGATTGCAAATTTGGCAGAGAATCCACATAATTATCAAGGGTAGTTGCCTGGCTATGAGCTACTATCCTAGGTATCCAGCAGCAGAGAAAGCTCTGCCAATTCTCCACACACAGGATCTGGCTAATTTGATAGCATATGGTAGAAAGAAAGTGCATCACTAGTTTCCTCTCCCACTATGACTGACTTCTACAAAGCTGCTGTCTCCTTGTCTCCCACTGTGAGAACTTCTGCATTCATCATTCCCATGCACTGGAATCAGCATCGTAAAGAAGACAGGATATTTTAGAGATTGTGGAATGATCTAATGAAAATTTACTTATTGGTAAGTAAGAAAGTGACTTCAACCAATTTCACTTGTGAGCTGGCCTAATTCATATCCAAATTGGCATGACCCTAATAGTCAGTGGACATAGGTAACTGGCCAGGATCAGGGGAATCACAGAGCCACTTATCAAGTGTCTCCAGCAACAGGGATGTTAGATGTTACAAAAAATGAAGAATAAGTTCCCAAATCCCTTGAAACAGATAAGTTTTTTTTTTTTATTGGTGGCTGTACTAGGTATTCATTTAAAAAATATTTTCCTTATTATCCTTACCTGTTTTCTCAGGGTTACATAGCTTGTTGAGTGCAATTTATCCAAATAAAACACATACCAGCCAAAATCCATAACAAAAGTCATTATCCATTCATTCATTGCATGATCTCTTTATGCATCTGGCAATGCAAGGAGGATGAGTAAGTGGATTATGCTGAGCTACAGGACTAGGTCAATCATGAAGAGGTGTCATCTAATGATTAAAAGGGTTAACATGATTAAGGAGGTAAAGATTGATACCTGACTACTGATGTCATTCCTTTGCATTTGTCTGAGTTCTAGTGTAGATATAGAGAGAGAAAAATTAACTTATGATTAAGACAGCCAAAATACTTAGAACTAGACCCATCGTGGTCCTGATAAATTCTTATAGCGAAGATTTAGAGGAAACAACTCTTTTTTTTTTTCCCTTAATGATTGTGTCCTTTACCCATTTATAACCAGCATTTAGTATTTTGGAGAACATTCTGCCTGCAGAGTAAGATGACATGAGCTAAGACCCAGTTTTGCTCCTGACCTGTAATTAGTGTAATGGATTCTCCTAAATAGAAGGGGGCTGTGTGATGGTCAAATGAGATATAAATGACAAACTTTAAAAAATGAAATTAATAGCAACTGCATGTGAAAAGTGTTTTTAATAGTCACATCACACAACCGGAAGGGTTCAGCTAGTGCACAGGTGGCAAACACAAGGCCCCCTACCTTGTTTCTACCCAGTGGCAGTGCCGAGCTCTTGCTTAACTGTTAAGGAGTAGTTACATTTATACAGTCCTAAAATTCCGTTTGGCCCTTTGAAGGCAACTGTGAGGCTGATGTGGCCCCTGGTGAAAATGAGTTTGACACCCCTGAACTAGTGTATTCTCTTGAGGAGCCTGGAATACAGGGAACATGTACTGAGTGACAGCCCATCCAAGACATCTCGGGAGGAGGCTAAAATGTGTAACATGAGCTTGACCCATGAATTTGCTATAGATCTGTTGGTCACAAACGCTCAGCCATGAGGTTAAGAGCTGAAATCATGCAGAAGATAGGAGTAGGTGGGTCCTCATCATGTAGTCCAAGCAAATTCCAGCAGCAGGTTCTTTATTGGTAAAAATAATCGCCATAATTCATTTTTAATAATTACAAAATGTCTTTTTCCAGTAGTTTCTTTTTTGTGTGGTGCATCACCACCATTTCTTGCTGCTGTACTTAGAGACAGTAAATGAATGCCAAGTATAGATCAAAGGATGAAGAATATGAACAATACGAGAAGAAATCCTCCTACCATTAAAGGCTAGTGAGCATGGTAGAAAGGTCTGTTTCACTCAGGCTGGTCAAGTGAGTCAAGGAATCAGTGTATCATGAGGTACTAAGCAAAAGGGTCTGCTTCACTGTAACCTCTGCTCCCCAAACATTGATTTTTTGGAAATACAGGCAAAGATACTTGTTTATAACAAAAAATAAAGCACTTAGCACCCAACCACAGATCAATCTCAGCAACTTGCTAGTGAATTCTTCCAATGGAGGAGACAAATCAGTGAGGAATGGGTAAAGGACAGAGATACAACTTAGGACAGAGGTAGCTACATAGGTCCTCAGCCATGTGGGTCCAAAAGGGGAGGGCTTGGTAGAAGTAGATGCCTCCTCCAGAAAAGGATCCTTTTGGTTCATCCAGGAAAGTACCTTCCTTTTAGGGACAGAGACCGGAGATGAACCTATAGGGATTAGACCAAGGGTAGCTACAAAGTTGAGAAAAAAATAGTCCAGGGCCTCTACTGGGGGAACTCTTTGGGGAGGAGAATAGAACTTCAGTTCTGGGAGGAAGAATTTCGCAGGGCCTGCTGGAGTCCACCTAATTGGCACAATGTGGGTGATTGAATATTCTTCCTCTGCAAATGGATCTGTTTCTATAGTTTTCTAATTTTCTTTTATCCTGTAGGGTTTTTTTTTAATGGAGAAAAATGTAGTTCATTTTTTAAAGCATATTTCACTGATTGTGCTATTACAGTTGTCCATATTTTTTCCCCTTTGCCCCTCTCCACCTGGTACCTCCTTCCCTCTGGCAATCTCCCCACCCCTTTAGTTCATGTCTATGAGTCATGCATATAAGTTCTTTGGCTTCTCCATATCCTATACTATTCTTAACTCCCCCTGTCTATTTTGTACCTACCAATTATGCTTCTTAATCCCTGTACCTTTTCCTCCATTGCCCCCGTCCTTCTCCCTGCTGACAATCCTCCATGTGGTCTCCATTTCTATGATTCTGTTCCTATTCTGGTTGTTTGCTTAGTTTGTTTCATTTTTTTAGATTCAGTTTTTGAAAGTTGTGAGTTTGCTGCCATTTTACTGTTCATAGTTTTGATCTTCATCCTTTTCTTGAATAAATCTCTTTAATGTTTCATATAATATGGGCTTGGTGAGGATGAGCTCTTTTAACTTTACCTTGTCTGGGAAGCACTTCATTGCCTTTCAGTTCTAAATGATAGCTTAGGTGGATAGAGTAATTTAGGTTGTAGGTCTTTGTTTTTCATCACTTTGAATACTTCTTTCCAGTTCCTTCTTGCCTGCAAAGTTTCTTTAGAGAAATCAGTTGATAGTCTTATGGGAATGCCTTTGTAGGTAACTCTCTCCTTTTGCTGCTTTTAAGATTCTCTCTGTTTTGTTAACCTTTGGCATTTTAATTATGATGTGTCTTGGTGAGGTCCTCTTTGGGTCCAACTTCTTTGGGAGTCTCTGTAATTCCTGGACTTGTATGTATACTTCCTTCACCAAATTAGGGAAGTTTTCTTTCATTATTTTTTCAAATAAATTTTCAATTTCTTGCTCTTTCTCTTCTCCTTTTGGTGTCCCTATGATATGGATTTTGGCACATTTGGAGATGTCCCAGAGTCTTCTTATTCTCTTCTCGTTTCTTTTAATTCTTATTTCTTCATTGTGTACTGGTTGACTGTTTATTTCTTCCTTATGTTCCAAATTGTTGATTTGAACCCTGGCCTCCTTCCCTTCACTGTTGGTTCCCTGTGGATTTTTCTTTATTTCACTTAGTGTAGCTTTCATTTCCTCCCCTTTGCATTTGCTGTACTCATCGAGTTCTCCGAACATCCTGATCACCAGTGTTTTGAACTCTGCTAGGCTGGCTATCTGATAGGTTGGCTATCTACATTTCACTTAATTCTTTTTCTGGAGTTTTGATCAGTTCTTTCATTTGGGCCATATTTCTTTGTCTCCTCAATTTGGCAGCCTCACTATGTTTGTTTCTTTGTATTAGGTAGATCTGCTTTGACTTCCAGTACCTGTTACATTGTAAGGAATGGAACCTAAGGTATTCGCCAGGGTGGAGCTACCTGCTTTGCAGCTTTGTGGAGTTGTATGTGGAGAAGGGGTTGGAGAGGAAACAATGCTGCTTGCTCGGCTCTTGCCCCAATCACTTCTTCCACTTCCCATATGCAACTGGAGCCATTCTAATTGCTGCCCTGGTGCTGAATCCCAGAGTGGGTGGGTTTGCATACATTCTAGGACCATGTGGATCCTTTAAATGGACTCTCTTGAGAGATCAATGGTTTCTTCCAGTCCCTCAATCCCCACTGGGTTTACAGCCAGAAGTTATGAGGTTTTATTTTCCTGGCACTGGAACTCTGGGCTGTGCAGTCTATCCTGGAGCTGGGATTGCTCACTCCCCAGATGTCCCTTCTAATTTTTATCTGCCACATGTGAATGTGGGACTGTCTGTTCCACTGGCTGCTGCCACTGCTGCCTCCTTTCCACTGCCTCACCACTGCCACTCTGTGTCCTCTCCACCCTGGCTCCCCATCTCCGCCCCTCCTACTCATCTGGATGAATATTTCTTCTTTAAATCATTGGTGGTTAGATTTATATACAGCTTGATTTTCTGGCAGTCCTTGTTGTTTTTTGTTTTAAAGTTAGTTTTTATCATTCTTATGGTTGTACAAGGGGGTAAAGTGTGTCTACCTATGCCTCCATCTTGGCCAGAAGTTATCCTCTGGGTTTGTTTGCTTGTTTATTTTAAAGTAAAATTTTTATCTTGCACACAGGAGATATTAAATGCATCAGATACATGCATAATGTATGCTAGCTCATTTAATTTTCACAATATTTATTTAATTATAGATCATAAGAAAAATTTTAAAAATGAAAAAAATACCCACATTCAGAGAAGCTGAGTAACTTGTCTAAGGTTGCAAAGTGGTAAAGGGCATATCTGCACTCAGGTTTGTCTTTTCTGGCTATTTTGGTCTGCCTCTTCATCCTCAGGACTGTGATCTGATTGTCACCGGTGGACCTCGGAGAGGTGGGCGTTGTGGTGATGAGAGAGGGAAGCAGATGGAGTGGGTGGCCACCGGGCTGTGTTTCTGCTGGGATTTCTTCACAGCACTCCTCTGGTTCCTGAATTATTGCATCTCTCACAGTATTGAGGGTGGCCAGCAGACTCAAATGACAACTATTTTATTTTCAGTATTTTATCATGTTATTTGAAAAGTAGAGTTTTTTAAAAAACAAAAGAGCACAACAACATTATTAATACATTTAAATAATCATTTAGTTTTAATGTTGCTATCCCCAGGGCACAGGAAATGATCATGGAAGTTAGACAGAGGCTCGCCAAGCTGTTACTCACAAAACTCAGCTCAGCTACTTAAAGTGTGGGTGGTTGCTATGGGCAACTACTTAAATAAACTCGGGGAAGGTCCAGAGGGTCCTGCAGTACAGGCATTTAATGGATTTACCTTATTTTGAGAAAACAATACAATACAATAGAAGCTAAGATTTTTTTTACTCCCCAAGGGTCTCTTTTCTCTCCTGCTAATACTAGAAATTTCCTCTGCCTAAGATATTGTTTTTGTCCAAGACAGCCAGTGAAAGCGGGTTAGGAAGAATGATCATAACCTACCTTCTAAACAGCTCGGGCAACCTCAAAATATTCAAAAATGAAAATAAGGTTGAAGTTTCTAGCTGTGGTCTAATATCACAATGACTTTAAATTAAAAAACAAACAAACAACAAGAATCCACTTATTTTAAAAATGGCCATAGATTATTTTCTCACTGGTAGATTGTTTATATTCAACCCCCAAGTGGCAGACTCTTAAAACCCAAACCTGAATGCAAGGAATTGAAATGGCAGGCTTTATGATTATACATTTTGATTTCAGTGACTAGGAACATATTTCACTTTATATCATGCTTTTTACTTCATTTTTATTGTCTTCAAATGACTAAGGTCCTAAGCCTTCATGTTTATTGAAATTACTTTAAAATTCTTAGCTCATTTCTATACTATTATGCAAGATTTATAATCCAATGACAATTTTGATATATTGTAAATATCTGTTTCCTTATAAACTAAGTCTTTTTCCTTTCATAGCTTTTCATGAAGAATATTCCCCATTCAAAGAGAGAAGTGGTTACACAAATTATTGTACATGCACACAATGAAATGCTTTGCAATTGTTAAAGATAGTTTTTTAAAAAGTTAATCTACATTCACTTATAGAAAACAATATTATAAGATATAATTTTAAGTGAAAAGAGCAAATTGTAGAACAGAATGTGTAGTGAAAGTATAGATATGTATATATACAACATATGCATATAATACATGCATAGAGCATTTCTGAAAAGATACACAAGGAATGGTTAAAATTTTCACCTGTGTGGAGGGGGAAGAAGGGATTGCAAGGGGAGAAAAACTTTTACATATTACTTAGATGCTCTCTGGTGCTGTTGAAATTTGAGTATTATTTTTATAATAATAAGGAGACCTGTGGAGGTATGGCGTTTGTTGTGGTGTAGGGTATGAAATGAGAAAACAATGACAAGGGTTATGACACATTCATTCATGGTTGGCGTTTGATTCTTAATATCGTTATTTATCATTGTAATTGCATATCAGCCCTTTCTGATATCATGTTAATCTATACTTCTACTATTTCATGCTTGGGTCATTGTAACTCCCCCTGGAATCATCACTTCATTTAAAACTTTCTGTCTCCAATTTGTCTCTATCACATCCAGAGGCAATAGAATATAGCAGTTAGTGGTATGAGTTCTGGATTCAAATCCTGGCTGTGGCACTTCTAGCTTTATGACCTTTGGCAAGTCAATTAACTTTCTGTGTCCTAATTTTCTCATTGTATAATTCAGGATAATAATTTATGTCTTATTGGTGCCATTAGAATTACAGTATGTACTGGCATATTGCAAATTCTTCTAGGTGTTAGTCATTATTATTCTTCAAGATTTTTTTTGGTTAAAATTAAATAACTCTAACAAAGCAAAACAAATACAAGAAATGGAGAGAGAGACTCCAAGATGGCTGTGGAGTAGGTAGAAGCCACACTCACATGCTCCTGCCCCCAAACTGGGTTACAGTTAAATTATAGAGCAATCCATCTGAATAACCAACTGAAGGCTAGCTGAACTGAAATGTTATAACCGATAACTTGCAGAAGAAGCCACATAGAGATTGGTAAGAAGGGTGGAGATACAGAAAGGGCTGGCCCCTGCACCAAGGTGGGGGAGCTGAGGAGTCAGAGGGATATTGCAGCTGCAAAACTCCCTCCTCCCAGGAGTGTGGGGTCTCAACTCCACACAGGGATCCCCAACCCAGGGCAACAGAGATGGGAAGAGGAGCCCACATAGCATCTGACAGTGAAATTTGGTGGTGAGTCAGTTGCTCTCCTGGGAGACTCAAAAGCCACCTCCCCAGAAATGAGCACTCCTATTGTTATAGCACCATCCTGGGGAGTGTACTGTCCAGTTCCCCTGACTGTTGGTGAGGCCACTCTGCCGTGTTCAGGTCCTGCAGAGGGGACTGCAGCTACCCCCAGAAGTGACGTTTGGGGCCTCCTTTTTCTGGGGGTGCCCTTGGTAGAGACTTAGACAGTGATTAAATAGTGTGGCTTTGGAAAGAAGGCCTATCTCCCCCACCTCAAGTGTGCAGCTGGTGCCCCTCCCCCCACTTGCTGACCCACTTGGCTGGCCCTGTCCCACTGAGATTAGCTGTGCAGAGGGACCACAGTGCTGTGCAGAGCTGGGACTTTCAGAGTATGTCTCCCAGGGAAGATATTATCTGAGAACCAGATGGGCAGGTCCTGGGGTGTGTGGCTACATTATGGGGTGGGGGGATGCATCCCTTTTTCCCCTGCCAGCTCAACCCATGCTACCCGAAGAAAGGAAGAAGTGCTCACCCCTATCCTACAGGCTTGTGGGCACCATCCCCAATGTAAGACTGTTTGGATCAGCCCTGCCAAGTCCTGGATACTGTTGGGAGCCGACCAACAGCCAACCCTTGACACAGTCAGGATGGATAAGATGGGACTGCACAGCAGAGGCAGCTGTGGCTGGACTTCCTGTATATCTCTTCTTACATGCATGTCTTTGCTATTACTAGGTGGTGGGATTTTTGAGCACTTGTATTTCAGGTCCATTGATCTGCAGAATTCCAATGCAATTGTATAAAATGATTTCTTGGCAATAGAACAAAGGTCCCTTACAACCCCTCCACAGCCTACTTCTCCTACTTATTGGAAGATTAATATTAGACAATGGGCAGGTTAGCTGCCTGAAAGATAGAGAAAAGTTTTACTAATGTCCCCCTTAGTACAAGCCCCTCTATACCTTGGACAGGAATAATAATTGATGGAACTAGATGGGTAAAAGAGCAAGGAAAATACGTGAACTATTATGATTTAAGGATGAGGGAACAAATACAAAGATCACCCCCTGCAAAGTGCATAAAGAAAGAACCTAGACAGGAAGACAGATGGCTGAGTTAGAAAGCCTAACCACATAGACCCTTTAATAGTTTACATATAACCGCTGACTAGTCTAGCGTATCTTTTTGGCCTATGCCAAATTCTGAAAACTTTGTTAGACATCAAATGATCAATAGACATTTGAAACTTTGTACATGTAGTTACTTGTAGTTGTCTGATTGATAGCCCTCCTGGCCAAAATACCTTTTGTTTAGTATAAACAAATCTGTAGAACTTCCTGTACATTTCCTTGGTATTTTTGTGTAAACGTTTTCTGCTTGAGAAATCATGCCACGCACCTGTTCCTTAGATGTTATATAACAAATCCCTATAAAAATAAAGCTTGATTAAACTCTTTGAGTTCGGTCAGACCCACAAGGGCTGGCCATTCTCCAGCATCAAATTTGGTGTCTGATCCCTTGTTCGTTGCCTGCACCATCCATTCTTCAGGGACCCTGAGACCCACCGAGGCTGGACCCCGGCAGGATACCCTACCCTGCTGGGCTCAGTTACATGGGGGGAAGGGAGAGTAGCTAAGGGATGGTATATTCAAAATGTGAGTCCCTCAGAGGCTATTGTCTGGGACTGGGAGAAGTGCCTGGTACCCTCCTGCAGGCTGGGCCGGAATCCCCCCCAATGGGAGACTATTTTGATCTGTTCCCCTGAGCCCAGTGGCTCTGCCAGGTGGAGCTTGCTCCTGCAGGGGATGACTGGCTGCACCCAGCATGGACCTGTAGTACACTCCTCCTGGGGAACTAGAGTTGGAGACTCAAGCAGAGACAGAGCACTTTGGATCTGGAGTAGGGGCCACTTTCTCCTCATTTAATACCTGACTGCATGACTCCCAAGTAAGGGACACACTATCCCTGTCCTCCTGACACCAATTGCCCCACCCTACTGAGCTCACAACCTGTGTAAGGGTTTGTGGGTCATGGCCAGCCTGGGCCCATTCTATAGTCTTTCTTCAGAAGGCTCTGGAGGAAGACTAAGCAAACTCAGGGGGAAGCAGAGTAGCCAACAAGTAGAGGCAGAACGCAGGGGGCCTTGGTCCTTTTACAGATCTTCCCCAAGCTCTAAGCTGGAGGAAGTTGATGCTTATGCACAGATTGGACCCTCCCATGCACATCCAGGCCAGACACAGCCACAAACAGTAAACAGTGTAGTAGCTCCATGTAGGTAGCCAGTTACACACAACATCTGACATCAACCTGTACCTGAAACCCACCCAAGTAGACTCAAAACTAATACAACCAGTGGGGGGCTTCAGACCAAATCAGAGCTTGACCTAGCTGGCCACATAAGTGGCACACCCAAAGGGGGATTCCAGCAGGCACTAGATCATGCTGGGAGCAACTCCAGCTAAGGGGAACAGCTCCTGCATAGTGTTTCATACATGGTGATCAAGGCTGACCCTCATAGTCAGCCAGCCTGAAGGGTTAACTCCACCCATGGAAAGGCCAATGGCATTCAAGACTCAAATACAGCAGAAGGGTTCACATAATCCACAAGAAACATCCCTGGAACATCGAGCTCAGGTGATCTGGAAGAGTATGCAACTTAGGCCAACAAGATACCTTCATCATAAAGCCATTATAGCAAGTTTGGGGGTCATTAGGGTCTACCTAACACACAGAGACAAAAGTGGGGAGACAAAGAAATATGCTTCAAATGAAAAAAGAAGAGAAATCTCCAGAAAAATAATTAAATGAAATGGAAGCCACCAAAATACCTGATGTAGAGTTTAAAACAATGGTTAAAGAATGCTCAAGAACCTTAGGGAAAGAATGGATGATCTCACTGAGAACTTAAACAAAGAGATAATGAGCATTATAAAGGACATAGAAACCATAAAAAAGAACTAGTCAAAATATCTGAAATGAAGAATACACTAGAAGGATTCAGCAGAAGATTAGATGAAGCAGAGGATCAAAAAAGTGATTTAAGGACAAAATAACAATAAGCACCCAAACAGAGTATCAAAAGGAAAAGAAAACTTAAAAGATGAGGAAAATCTAAGGCACCTCTGGCATAACATCAAGCATAACAAAATCCACATCATAAGGGTATCAGAAGGAGAAGAGAGTGAGCAAGGTATAGAGAATCTGTTTGAAGAAATAATGGCTGAAAACTTCCCTAACAAGGAGAAGGAAAAAGCCACATGAGTTCAAGAAGCACAGAGATTCTCAATAAAGATGAAACCAAAGAGACCCACACCAAGACACATCATAATTAAAATACCAAAGGTTAAAAATAAAGACAGAATCTTAAAAGCATCAAAGGATAGAGACTGTTAGTTATCTACATGGGAGCTCCTATAAGACTGTCAGCTGATTTTTCAGTGGAAACACTTAAGTCCAGGAGGGATTAGCATGAAATATTCAAAGTGATGAGAAGCAAGGACAACTCTATCCAGCAAAGCTGCCATTTAAAAGTGAAGAAAAAATAAAAAGCTCCCCAGACACACACACAAAAAAGCTAAAGGAGTTCATTACCACTAACCCAGTATCACAAGAAATGTTAAAGGACCTGCTTTATAAAGGATAAGAAATAGAAAGAGAGGAACATAGTTATAAAGAATAAAATGGAAATAACGCCTATCAATAGTAACCTTAAATGTAAATGAATTAAGTGCTCCAATCAAAAGACATAGGGTAGCTGAATAGATAAGAAAACATGACTCATATATATGCTCTCTGCAAGAGACCCAACTCAGAACAAAAGATACACACAGACTGAAAGTGAAAGGATGGAACAAATTTTCCATGCAAATGGAAATGAAAACAAACAAACAAACTGGGGTAGCAATACTTATACCTGACAAAATAGACTTCAAAATAAAGCTTGTAACAAGAGACTATGGAGGTCACTGCAAAATACTAAAGGGATTTTTCCAACAAAAGGATATAACCCTTGTAAACATATATGCACCCAACATAGGAGCACCTAAATATATGAAGAAAATCTTGGCAAACTTTAAAGGAGAGAGCTACAGTAATAGAGTCATAATAGGATTTAAACACTCCACTGTCATCAATGGATAGGTATTTCAGACCAAAAAAAAAAAAAATCAGCAAGGCAACAGCAACTTTAAGTAACACATTGGATTGGATGATTTAATTGATATTTACAGAGCATTTCACCATAAAGCAGCAGAATATACATTCTTCTCAAATGTACATAAAACATGCTTAGAGCCAGACCACATGTTAGGACACAAAATAAGTCTTAACAAATTCAAGTAGACTGAAATCATATCAAGTGTCTTCTGTGACCACCATGGTATGAAACCTGAAATCAACTACAATGAAAAAACTGAAAGCATTGAAAGACATGGAGGCTACATTGCATATTATTAAACAATGAATGGGTTAACATTGTGATCAAGAAAGAAACCTGAAATTATCTGGAAACAAATGAAAATGAACACACAACACCTATAATCTATGGGACATAGTGAAAACAGTCTTGAGAGAGAAGTGTACAGCATTGCAGGCCTACCTCAAGAAGCAAGAAAAATCTCAAATAAACAATCTAACCCTTCATCTAAAAGAACAACACACAAAGCCTAGGGTAAGTAGAAGAAAGGAAATAATAAAGATCAGAGTGGAAATAAATGACATACGGAATAAGAAAACAATACAAAAGATCAATGAAACCAAAAGTTAGTTCTTTGAAAAGAATAACAAGATTGATGAACCTTTAACCAAACTCATCAAGAAAAAAAGAGAGAAGGTACAAATATATAAAATCAGAGATGAAAGAGGAGAATTAACAACTGACAGAGAAATACAAAGGATTGTAAGAAAATATGTTATGAACAACATTAGGCCAACAAACTAGACAACCTGGGTGAAGTTGATAAATTCCTAAAAACATACAGTCTTCTAAAACTGAATCAGGAGGAATCACACAACCTGAATAAACTGATTATAACTAATAAAATTGAAGCAGCAATTAAAAACTCCCAGCAAACAATATACCTGGATCAAATGGTTTCACAGATGAACTTTACCAAACATTCAAAAAAGAACTAACACCTATTCTTCTCAAACTATCCCAAGAAATTCAAGAGGAGGGAAGACTTCTAAGGTCATTTTACAAGGCCAGCATTATACTGATTCCAAAACCAGATAAAGACATTACAAAAAAAAGAGAAAAGTATAGGCCAATATCCCAGATGAACATAGATGCTAAAATCCTCAACAAAACATTAGCAAACCAAATACAGCAATACATCAAAAATATCAGACACCATGATCAAGTGGGATTTATTCCAAGAGTGCAAGGTTGGTACAAGATTCACAAATCAATAAATGTGATACACCATATGAACAAAATGAAAGATAGAAACCATATGATCATGTTAATAGATGCAGAAAAAGCATTTGATAAAATCCAGCACCGATTTATGATAAAAACTGTCAGCAAAGTGGGAATAGAGGGAACCTACCTAAACATAATAAAGACCATGTATGACAAACCCACTGCCAGCATCATACTCATGGGCAAACTACTAGCATTCTCCTTAAGATCAGGAACAAGATAGAGATGCCCACTTTCACCTCTTGTATTCAACATAGTACTGGAAGTCCTAGCCATAACAATCAGACAAGAAGAAGAAATAAAAGTATCCAGATTGGAAAGGAAGAAGTAAAACTGTCTTTATTTGCAGATGACATGATACTGTACATATAGAACCCTAAAGAACCACCAAGAAACTACTAGAACTGATAAATGAATTCAGTGAAGAATCAGGATACAAAATTAATATCTAGAAATCAGTTCCATTTTTATACACCAATAATGACTATCAGAAAGAGAAATTAAGAAAACAATTTCATTCACAATTGCTTCAAATAGAATAAAATTCTGAGGAAGAAATATAGCCTATACTTGGAAAATTATAATACACTGAAGAAAGAAATCAAAGGAGGTACAAATAAGTGGAAGCACATAGCGGGTTCACAGACAGGAAGAATTAACACCATTAAAATGTTCATACTGTCCAAAACAATCAATAGCTTTAACACAATTCCTATTAAAATATCAATGGCATACTTTGCAGGTCTAGAACAAATATTTCAAACATTTATGTGGAACAAAAAAAACCCCACTATAGTCTCAGCAGTCTTGAGAAAGAAGAACAAAATTAAAGGTATCACAATACCTGATATCAAACTATATTACAAGGTCATTGTAATCAAAATAGCATGGTACTGGCATGAGAACAGGCATATAGATCAATGGAACAGAACACAGAGCCCAGAAATAAACCCACACCTTTATGGTCAATTAATATGTGACAGATGTAAAGAAAAAGAAATAAACAAATGGAACTACATCAGACAAATGCTTTTGCAAAGCAAAAGAAACCATCAATAAAATGAAAATGGAACACACTGAATGGGAGAATATATTTGTCAATGATACATCTGATAAGGGGTTAATTTCCAAATATATGAGAAAGAACTTATACAATTCAATACAAGGAAGACAAATAATCTAATTAAAAATAAAAAAATGGGCAAAGGACCTGAACAGACACTTCTCCAAAGAAGACATACAACTTCTGGCCAAGATGGAGGCGTAGGTAGACACACTTTGCATCCTCACACAACCAAAAGAAGGACAACAATTTAAAAACAAAAACCAACCAGAACCAACAGAAAATCAAACTGTATGGAAGTCTGACACCAAGGAGTTAAAGAAGACACATTCATCCAGACCGGTAGGAGGGGCGGAGACGGGCAGTGGGGCAGAGAGGACTCCTTGCAAGGAGGCAGCTGGCGGATCCACTAAGGTGGTGGATTGTCAGGGTGGGCAAGGCTGCAGCTGGCTGGCAAGGCAGCGGCTGGCAGACCCAGCGGTCCCCCATTGGTGCACAGCACAGATAAACAGGGAGGAACAACTGGGGAGCAAGACAGACCAAGTGACCCAGAGTCCCAGTTCGAGGAAATAAAGCCTCAAACCACTGATTGAAAACACCTGTGGGGGTTGAGGCAGCAATGAGAGAAACTCTCACCCTCACAGGACAGTTTGTTGGAGAGACCCACAGGGTCCCAGAACATAGACAAGCCCATCCACATGGGAGTCAGCACCAGAAGGACCCACTTTGCTTGTGGGTGGTGGGGGAAGTGACTGAAAGCTGGCAGACAGCAGAGTAAGCGCCATTGTTCCCTCCTGGACCCCACTCCACACACAGCACCACAGCACAGCGAAGTGGGTTGCCCCACCCTGGTGAATACCTAAGGCTCTGCCCCTTTATGTAACAGGCGCACCAAGACAAAAAAAAAAAAAAAAAAAAAGGCCCAAATGAAAGAACAGATCAAAGCTCCAGAAAAAATACAACAAAGTGATGAAGAGATAGCCAACCTATCAGATGTACAGTTCAAAACACTGGTAATCAAGATGCTCACAGAATTGTTTGGATTTGGTCTCAAATTAGATGAAAACATGAAGGCTATGCTAAGTGAAATAAAGAAAAATGCACAGGGAACCAATAGTGATGGGAAGGAAACTGGGACTCAAATCAATGGTATGGTCCAGAAAGAAGAAAGAAACATCCAACCAGAAAAGAATGAAGAAACAAGAATTCAAAAAAATGAGGAGAGGCTTAGGAACCTCCAGGACATCTTGAAACATTCCAACATCTGAATTATAGGGGTACCAGAAGGAGATGAGGAAGAGCAAGAAATTGAAAACTTATTTGAAAAAAATAATGAAGGAGAACTCCCCCAATCTGGCAAAGGAAATAGACTTCCAGGAAGTCCAGGAAGCTCAGAGAGTCCCAAAGAAGCTGGACCCAAGGAAGCACACACCAAGGCACATCATAATTACATTACCTAAGATTAAAGAGAAGGAGAGAATCTTAGAAGCAGCAAGAGAGAAGGGGACAGTTACCTACAAAGGAGTTCCCATAAGACTGTCAGCTGATTTCTCCAAAGAGACCTTACAGGCAAGAAAGGGCTGGCAAGAAGTATTCCAAGTCATGAAAGGCAAGGACCTACATCCAAGATTGCTCTATCCAGCAAAGCTTTCATTTAGAATGGAAGGGAAGATAAAGTGCTTCTCAGATAAGGTCAAGTTAAAGGAGTTCATCATCACCAAGCCCTTATTACATGAAATGTTAAAGGGATTTATCTAAGAAAAAGAAGATAAAAAATCCGAACAGTAAAATGACAACAAACTCAGTTATTAACAACCACACCTAAAACAAAAACAAAAGCAAACTAAGCAAACAACTAGAACAGGAACAGAATCACAGAAATGGAGCTCACATGGAGGGTTATCAACAGGGGAGTGGGAGGGGGAGACAGGGGGAAAAGGTACAGAAACTAAGTAGCATAAATGGTAGGTAGAAAAGAGACAGGGGGAGGTTAAGAATAGTATAGGAAATGTAGAAGCCAAAGAACTTATAAGTATGACCCCTGGACATGAACTAAAGGGGGGAATGTGGGCAGGAGTAGGGCAGAGGAGAGTGAAGGGGGGGAAATGGGACAACTGTAATAGCATAATCAATAAAACATATTAAAAAAAGAGGACATAGAGATGGTCAAAAGACATATGAAAAAATGCTCAATGTCACTAATCATCAGAGAGATGCAAATTAAAACCACACCGAGATATCAATTCCCACCTGTCATAATGTCTACTATCAATGAAACAACAAACAAGTGTTGGTGAGGATGTGGAAAAAGGGAACTCTTGTGTACTGTTGGTGGGAATGCAGACTGAAACACCAATTTAAAGGAATATATGCACCCCTATGTTCATTGCAATATTACCTACAATAGCCAAGCTCTGAAAACAGCCCAAGTGCCCATTCTTAGATGAGTGGATATAAAAGTGGTGGTACATTTACACAATGGGTTACTACGCAGCTCTGAAGGAGAAGGAAATCTTACCTTTTGTGACCGCGTGTATGGACCTGGAGATTGTTATGCTGAGTGAAATAATTTACTCTCAGAAAGACAAATACCATGTGATCTCACTTACATGTGGAATCTAATTAATAAACTAAACTGACAAACAAAATAGAAACAGAGGCATGGATACACTGAACAGACTGACAGCTGTCAGAAGCAGGCAGTGGATAAATCAAGGTGAAAGGATTAGCCAAAAAAAAAAAAATATATATACATACATAACACACAGACACAGAGAATCAGTGTGGTGACAGCCAGAGGGGAAGGGGGTGTGGGTAGGTGGAGGTGGGCAAAAGGGGGGGAAATGGGGACAAAGAGAGACTTTACTTTGGGTGATAGGTGCATGAGGTATTGTGCAGATGATATTTTACTGATTGTACAGTTGTAACCTGTATGGTTTTGTAAGCCAAGGTCATAGCAATAAATTCAATTACACACACATACACACAGAAGTACAATAAGGAAAGCAAAAATCACCCATAAAGCTTTCCAACAGAGAGAATGACTACTGAGATGTCAGAAAACATCCATTCAGACATATATAATCACATAATATAGAATATACTCTTATCTAAATGGGAAACAAACTCTTGTATAATTGGCTTTTCATTCTATACCATGCAGGCCATTTTTCTAAAACAACACAACATCACTCTATTCCCCTTCTCTGTCACCAGTGATGTCCTATCATTAACTGGATTAAAAAACTGAATTCACTGGATATTTAAGGCTCTTGCTTATAAAAGTCTTCACTATTTTTCCAAGGATATTTCCCATTTTTAAATACCTCTCATGCATCAGTCTGCTTGGTTTCTTCATATTCACATGCATTTCTCCTCCCTAGTTTGTTTTTTTTTTGCATCTAAGTAATTATTCAAATTCAAGGTTGTATCCTTTCTCTTTTAGGAAGTCATTCCTTGCTATTTCTACTTCATAAAACTTTTTAATTTGGGGGACAATTATAGCACTTTTAGTGTAAGGTAATATACATAACATTATTGTGAAACTTACAATTAATTGTAGAAAATTGTTTTCATCACTCTTGATGGCACTTAATCATATATGTGCAGTAGAGACAAAGCCTTATATTTCTCTTGTCTCCTTCAGGAAATGTAGCAGCACAGAAATGTTGATTTCTCTGGAAAGGATTCTTGGTTGAGAGTGAGAAGACCTGGGTTCTATAACTTGCTTGCTAATCGTTTAAGCAAGTTATTGCTCTTCTCTGGGCCTCCACCTCTTCATTTGTAATATCACAGGGTTGGAATCATCTCTAAGGTTCCTTCCAATTTTGCTTCTGAGATTTGTCTTTCACCTTATATTTAAAGAAATGCTACATAAAGATAATGCTCAGTGGCCTACAGATAAATGTTTAAAAAACTGGCTCTTTGGGAGGCAAAATCTTTGACTTGCAGGGTTTGTTGATTTCTTTGGTGTAGATTTTCTCATCATGGCTAATATCCAGCTACTAGTGTGACAAAACCAAGTGTGGAGTTGGGAAGAGATGCACACTATTGGCTCGTATTGGCTGACAAGACCCAGCCAATGCTGCTAAGTGGTTCTTTTCAATGAACAAAAGCACAGTCTCAGGCTTGCTAAGACTATGGGAGAATCCCTAGATTCCCTCTAAGCTGTAGATTCCCTACAGCTTCTGTTCACTGAGTGGAAGGGAATAAGGGAAACAACAAAAGAAAGTGGTTGTGTCTTGGGTTTTAATTTCAGGCTCTCCAGACATGAGCTCTCAGGTTAGCCCAATCTTCTCAGGTGCCTGTACCCATAGCAGAGCATCCATCTCTCTCAAAATCTGGCACAGGGATGATATTACTGAGTTGTGACAATTTCATATGCAGTTGGTAATCTGGACCTATGCCTAGAGCTCTGAGCTCTGCTTTTTCTGTGAAGAGAAGTGGTCCAAAGAACTAAAAGAAGTGTCTGAGCTGGAAGTCAGAAATGATGTCCAGATGGTGAAGACAGCCTTGTTCAGGGAAAAGTCCCCAGCATTCTGTGAGGCAGGGGAGGAAGGAAGTTGGAGTGGAAAGCACAAAACTGGACCTGAAGACCCAGCTCTGATTCTGGCTCTACCTCATAATGCCCATAACCATGCAAAACTCTTGGGTTACCTGTAAAGTGTTGGTTAATCCTAAATTCCTTTGAGACCATTGGGAAGATCAAATGAGATATATTGAAGACACATGACAAACTATTATTTATGTTAAAAAATAGCTTGGAAGAAAATGAAAATATTACTAGTTATCAGGATAAATGATCACATGTATTTCTTTTTTGATTTATGTGATTGGGTTCACAAATAAGTTTGAAAGTGGTAAATGGTTAATGTGATCATTGAAGAGGATGCTTCTCTAATTCGAAAAGTTCTAGTTAATGCTGTTTTCTTCCAGCCACTCCTCTCCTCCTCCTAGAACTAGAAAGCACAGGGATTCCCCAGGTGAACTGAGGGAAATATGCTCATGTGCAGAGTGGATGACAATACGAGGGACGGCTGCACAGATATTTTTAACTTGCTAATGTGTACCTGCCAGACTGAGCTCTGAGTCTCCAGGTGGGTTTGCAACATGAAGTAGGGTTGAGAAGGAACAGGGAGCTTTTCAGAGAACCACAGATGCAGAAGCAGAGGGAAGAGAAAGAATCTGAGTGAGGCCAGACACAGCCGAAGGGTGCTGGGCAGATGTATGATGATGATTCACCTCAGCATCTCCAGGTTAAAGCTTCTCTGGGAAGCTACTGTTTGAGCATCTCAGGCATATAGGAATCGTGTAATGGTGAGTTAGCCTTCGCTCAGTACCTCCTCAGGGCTGTCCCGAAAACTTCACAAGCATTACTTCAGATAGAGCTTGAACCCCTTTTGACATGAGAGACCGAGAGAAGACAAAAGTGTGTGAGAAATCCACAACTACCCTGAGAAACATTTCAACACAGTGCTTTGAAAATTCTAAGGAGGAAGGAGTAACAGCCAATAGGGAGAGGTTAAATTTGAGAGGAAGACTGAAAAGGGTACTTTTCTTTTACTCTTCTCCCCTATTACATTGTAAATTCTATTATGTGAGCAATACTGACTAATATAGCACATAGTAGGTGGCCAACAAATTGTAATAGCTAACAGGTGTGGAGCACTTACCACGAGCAAAGCACAGTTCTAAGTGTTTCACACGTTATCCTATTGAGTCTTCACAATGGCTGTTGAAGTAGGAAATATTATCATCCCTATATAACTGATGAGGAAATTGAGGCATTGAATGATTAAATGATTTTCCCACAGTAACACAGCTAGAAGTGTCAGAGCTATGATTTTGAACCCAGATAACCTTGCTTCAGAGCCTGTGCTCTTGAACAACATACTACAGTAAGTCTTTGTTGAATGAATGAATGAATGGGGACAGTGTTCTAGGGGTACAGAGTGGGGACTGTGTAATCAAGGGCCTTTAGTTTCTATGACTGCTGTTCACCAGATACAGCCAGTGCTCCATTTTCTGGGCATGTGGTACTATTGCACTTTTCTGTCCGTTTTGAAATTAGTATGGTTATGTAGCTGGCTTTAGCAATGAAATGTGAGCAAAAGCAACATGTATCACTTCCAGGAAAGAGTGCTCAATTTACCACATTCCCTTTCTCTGATTCAGTAACCATGGAAGCGCCTATTTCCTCTGCTCTGGGTATCAGATGATTACTGAGCCTCCGTCAATTCATGATGGACACATATTGTGAGCAATAAATAAACTTTGGAGATTTAGGGATTGTTTATCAACAGTGTGACCTAGCCTATCCTAGCTAGTACATACATGGGTACCAGAAATGTATAGTCATGTACCAACAACACCAAAATCCCCCAAAACATGTATGTGGTTTCAGGAGAGGTGGCAGGCAGCAAGGTAATTGTGATCAGAAGGTGGAAACACGTTGATCCACGTTAGGTGGAGGTGAATCACTCTTGTTTACAACAACTTGGGAGGCAGATGATGTAACAAATGAACTTGTAACTCTAGGGAAAGTAGTTGCAAAACACAATGTTAATAGCGTGTATTGGTTGCTATTGGTAGCATTCATCAAGGTGTTTTGTAGTTTGAAGTAAACTCAGAAAAGACCTAGTTAGGTTGCAAGTAGAAATGAAAGGGAATAAGGCCAGGCTGGACAATTGTGAATTTGCAGGATTGGAAAAGCAACTGACTTCAACCCAGTTTGTAAAAGGCAACCTTAGAAGGCATTTGAGTGATGAAGACAATGTGGAACTACCCTTGTGGCAAGGTTCAAATCAAGGATATGGACACCTCCCCCCATTGTTCAAACCTGTAAATGGAGTCAGAGGACGAAATGAAGGTACATTTAAGTAATCCTTTTGTTTAGACAAAGTGATTCAGAGGAAAGCAGCTGGTAAGTTGATAAACTTAGCATATCTGAAAAACAGGGCAGCATGGGGGTAGGAAGGCAACCAAATTGGAAAAATGATCATTGTATCTAGAAAGTTCTGTGAGTGTGATGATTATTACGCAGCATTCACTGGAATCAACAGGTAAGAAGCTGACTATAGTCTTCAGACAGCTGTACTGCCAAAGGACCACAAGTCTAGATGAAAAGACGTGGTAATAAGGGTGGTCCTAAAGGGTCTCTGGGATCCAAAGAGCACACTTTCCCTGACCTGTGCACGGTCAAGGAGGATAATGGAAATGGGAGACTCTCCCAGAGCAGGAAGCTAGGGGACAGGAGAACAATGAACATGGACGTTGCTTCCAGAGAGGGGAACTGCAGTCTAAACAGCAAACGTCTCTCCAGGGTAGAGAGACTGAACACCTCACCCAGTGGGGCTGCAAAACTGCTTTGGACCAGCGACTACTCTTGTCTCCCATCTTGTTGATTCTGAGTGACAGGATTTATTGTGTATGAGTTTGTCCTTGTCCTACCATTATATACGGGCTGTGTGGGAAGAAGATAGTTTGTCTTTGTCAATCACAGGTCTCCAGACACAGAGGAGCCCCATCTTGACCAGATGTGGATGTTACAGCGTATCGCTTCCTGCTGCACAGGCTATCCCACGTCACCCACAGACCATCCCACATCACCCACATACCATACACTTTGAGACTAAGATAGGACCAGGACAGAGTGTTTGGTTTTTCTCCTTTTGGTGGTGATGGTGGCACATGAATATATTTTGCTTGCAGGAAAGAGAGTGAGCCAAAAATTGAGTGTCCAGGAAATAAACTTTGGTAGTCATTATTGCTGCTTGTCAAATAGTGTTTCATGTGTCCATGACCTGAGCTCATGGTAAGAGTGCCTTCTCTGCCCTCTGTGAAGAGAGACATCGCCATGCCACTAGCTTTTGCCCATAAAATGGGAATGGAGATGACCTGTCCCACTTACAAGTGAAAGTTTTAAGACCCTGTGCAATTGCGCCGACTTGGTGGCTCTGTGGGTGTGGTGTATCCACACCTTGGTCCTGGCTGACCTTGGAGAACAGAATTCCCTGCTGACCCGGGATGGACATGTGGCATGAGCAAGAAGTTTTTGTTGTTAGAAGCCTCTTTGATTTGGGGCTTGTTTCTCGCTCCCAGCATAATCTACCCTATCCCGATTAACACAGTCCTAAAGCCAGCAAAATATATCCTTAGTGCAATTCGAAGTTCCACTTGATTTAAGCATGGAATCCTTGTAATAGGACAGCAAAAAAGAAAATCTGAAAAGAGAATGAAGTCTTCTTGTGATTCTCTGAATGCTGTTGAGGCTTATGTGCTTAGATGAAATGGATTCAGAGATGATTTCTCAGTAACCTGGTGGAAAGTTTATAGAAGGAATTGTTGCAAAGACAGGCAACAGCCTGGTGGCAGCAAGACAAATCGGTCCATTGCAATTTTTCGAGTGAGAAAGAGTGAGCCCTAAAGCTTGAAGACGCAAGAGGTGAGCTGCAATGTTTCAAGACTGAATTTACGAAACTGGTAATTCAGCTGACAGAAATGAAAGAGTGAGGGAGAGAAGTGATACACTTCCGGGAGTAGTGAATTATTACTGAGTGCCTTGAAATCTTATCTTCCTACCTGCTTAGATTACAATGATAGGATCAGTGCACATGATAAGAATCTTGACGTGCCTGTCTTATGCTGAAGTCTTAGACTCCATGGGCTAGAAAAATCTCACACAGATATATATTTTTTATTTTCCACCCAAGCCTCTGAGAAGAACTATCAAAGCTTTGAGAGAAATTACAGTTCAGGCTGTTTTAAAAGATGGCTGGAAAAAGTTTCTCTCAAAATTCACAAAATAATGTATTATAACTTTGTGGTCAGAAGTTCTTCCTTGCAGCTAAGGTAAATTCCTCAGCCTGCAGTTTTGATCTCATTTCCTCCTGTTTTGTATGTAGAAATGTCAATGGTTTTACTATTTTATTTATGTCTTCTGTAAAGGTAGGTTTGTTTACAATCTATACCTAGCCTGCTTCCAAAAAGGAAGCTCCTAGTGAGTCTGCCTAGCTCCCCTTTAAAGTAGCTTTCCTCACTCCTGCGGTGTGCTGTCGTCTGAGGTGCGTGAGGAAGATTCCTCTAATGATATCAAGTGAAAGCGAAGCTAGTAACCTGAACTATGCTGACAAAATAGTAACCTGTAATTAAGAAAAGACAAAATCCTTCCCTAAACTAGGTAAAGTGGATTTTTCTGAGTGGAAAATATTCTGAACAGAGTGATCAACTTTAATACCACCAGCCTCTGAATTATGTTTCTATACTCTGCGTAGTACCTGCTTTTGCTATTTTCAGGTTTTAGAGTATATATACAGTAATTCCTCACTTAATATCATTAATAGGTTCTATAAGCAAAGTGATATATGATGAAATCAATTTTACCATAGACTAATTGATGATATAAACAAAAGTTAAGTTCCTATGGCACCTCATTAACAGTATAACAAAATGATGTTACATGAAATGACATTATTCGAAGACCTGCTATACTCTGAAATATATATATTTTACTTGAATACATTATATATATTTATTTCACATGAATACATTTTCTGATGGCAATTAGGGTATTCTCCTTTGCCTGGTTGCCTGCATTTTAACAGGGGACATAGATTGAAGGAATGGTAGCTAGCAGACAGGCAAAGAAAAGAATTTTAAGGTTCTCTGCAAACAGAAGTCTTTCTGGAAGATAAACAGGTAGCATTTTAAATCAGTACTACTGAAGGGGAATAAGGAATCAGCTTCCAGACCCCTCTTTTGGGTTCTTCTCTTGTTCCCATCTCTCCAAAGTCTTCAGGGACCTGTTCAAACAGTCACACACACCCAGGCCATTGGAAGAAAGCTGAGGTCGTACTCTGTGCAGCTACGGAACAGATACAGGTACCTGACTTGTTCTTTGAATAGTCCTGACCCAACCGAACCCAGGCTCTCAGAGGCCGTCCCTTTTCCCTGTGACTTCCGTCAGCAAACAAACGCCTCTTTTATCTCTGATCCTTTGATCATTTGGTCATTCCCTCTTTCACCCCAGGCCGAGACTGGGCCAAGCCATTCTCAAGGGCCTTCCTGTTTTAGCTGCTTGTCTGCCTGCTTGCACTTTCGGGTCAGAATTTACTTCACTACAGCTTCTGACATCCCCTTCCAATCTACTCTGCTTTCTCAGAGTCTGCTTTGAATGGTTCTTTTTCCTGGGCACCGCTTCTCAGTCGTCCATTCTCAGTCGATCTTCCTTTTCTCTTCCATCTTAACCCCCTTTTTACATAGCTCATCTCAGCTGTCTTGGTAAATTATCATTCCACTCAGCTTGTTATCCTTCCTGCCTTCAGCACCTGGGCTCAAATCTCAGCTCTGACATTTAATTGATATGTAACCTTGGACAAGTTATTTAATCTCCCTGAGACATGGGTTCCTTACATGTAAAGTGGGGGAAATCTCATTCATATATAGAGTTGTTGTGATTAAGTGAAAAAAATAAAAAATAAAAAGGAACCTAAAGCCATTGGCACTCAGCCAGGCACACATAACTTCATTCGAACTGAAATCTCTCTTCCATGTTTCCTTCCCTCCAAAACCATCTGAATTTTCTTTCATTTTTTCCACCTTCCTCAAAGACACACAAGCAGTGTTTCTCCTCTCTGAAGTCATGACCGTTGTAGGTTCAGTTCAATCTTTCCCATAGAGCAATTATATAGCAACAGATCAGGTTATTATATGGTACAGACTGCACTACTCACTACTTGCCCATGTCATTTGGGAGGGTATTCATACCCAAAGTGGGACCTTCTATATTTTTTTTTAATAAGCATGGCAATCAAGGGCTGAATATAATAGGCCATTTCTTTCTTTTTTTTTTTTAAGATTTTATTTATTTGTTTTTTAGAGAGAGGGGAAGGGAGAAAGAGAGGGAGAGAAACATCAATGTGTGGTTGTCTTTTGTGTACCCCCTACTGGGGACCTGGCCTACAACCCAGGCACGTGCCCTGACTGGGAATTGAACCAGCAACCCTATAGTTCACAGGCCGGCACACAATCCACTGAGCTACATCAGCCAGGGCAGGGCCGTTTTCAAACCAGGCTTATTTCTATCAGGGAGTTGAAAGATATTTAGATAATTTGTCTAGGAGCAAGTGAATGAGTTTCTCTGTTTTAAACTTTTTTCATTTCTTATTTTGGGAGCAGAGGGTAGAGTTGAGTGGATAGAGGACAAAAGAAGAGAGTATTATGATGAGGGAAGGATGGGAAACTATTCCAAGTTTATATCTCTGAGGACATAAATTCACAATTTTGTAGTGTCGGATTGGGTTATTTTGTTCTTCCTCCCATTGTAAGGAAGCATTTGCTATTATATGTTACAATTATACTGAGAGACATGTAGAGAGGAATGGCAAAACATTTGGGGAAAGTAAACATCAAAGAAAAACAGAGACATTTCATACACTTAGGAGAAAGATGGGCTGATATATATTGCTTTGTTCTTAAATATGGTTCACATACTTAGGGAAAAAAATCCTCATACTCCTATCTTAATATGACCCCCAACCCCCAACCTCCCCGGGGGAGGGGGATCATACAAAGATACCCACCCTTCCTCCCCTCTCTTCCTTTTCTGGGAAGAGAAGGAACATGAGGAATCATAGGTGAGTAGAGGGGCATTTGAAATATGAAGAACTGGCAGAGGACAGTGTGTGTCTAGAGAGAAAAAAGGGAGAAATAAACTTACACAAAGGTAAACAAAAAAGGAGATGGCAGCAAGAGGCTATAGTTTTGGGTTCTTGCTGTAGCACTGACTTATTTTAAATCTCCAGAATTAAAGGTGAAGGAGACCACCCTATCTCTTCTCAAATTATATCATTTACCTATATGACTTTCAATAGTCAACTGCTATTTCTTCTGTGCCTCAGCCTTACAATTGTACACGGTAGTGCTGCCAGGTTCCTAAGAGACTGTGCAGACAAGGGATAGCAGCCAGGGAATCACTGGGAGATGAGAAGTGGTGGCTGCAGCCCTGTGCTCAGAGGATTTGTGAGCCCTGGTGGGAAGTGGCTCAGTGGAAAGTGTGCCGGGGTCCATCAATGCTGGCATCGGCTAATGCTGTCTGTCATGGGCCTGGCGGGAGAGTTGTGATGGGAGACTTCTGTGTGGTGCCATCCATACTGACAGCTCAAGCCTCTCATTTAATTGGGGTGGGGGGAACTCAGAGACATTAATCTAGTTGCCCAAAGCCACAGAACTATTAGTATCTCGCCAACTTATTACTATTATTTTTGTATTTTTTAAGTCATTTTAGACTTTTCATTTACAGTTGACATACAACATTATATTAATTTCAGGTGTACGTCCTTGGTTAGAATGATTAGATGTTATATAGCTTAATAAGTGATCATCTTGATAAATCTCACATTCGTCTGACACCATATATGTTTATTAGAATATTACTGACCATATATATTCCCTAGGCTGTGCTCTCCATCCCTGTGACTGTTCTGTACCGACTGAACTGTACTTCTTATCCCTTAAGAAGAAGAAAAATGTCAAAAATATGAACAATAAAATGGCAATAAATACACATTTATGAACAATTGAATCTAAAAAACAAAATCAATGAACAGGCAGAAGAGAAACAAACTCATATATACAGAGAACATTTTGACACATGCCACATGTGAGACAGTTGAGGAGATAGGCGAAAACATTATTTTTTTAAAAAAAGTTTTCAGATCAGGGAAAGAATGAGAATAAGAGAGTTAACCACCTTCAAAATAAAAACTATCTGCCTTCAAGGCATTTAAATCGAAAATAAACCTTCCTGAAGCTGTTTGTTAAGACACTGCATCAAAATTGTTAGGAGCCCTGATTGGTCCTCTCAAGCAGCAAACACACACAGAGGCCGGGGGGCCTTCTCACCAATTTCAGGGACTTTTACAAGCCTATGGTTCCAGAGCCCGACTGTTTGTTCTAGGAGGAAATCTTTCTTCATACTTGGATAGAAGGATAAAGAAGTAGGAAGAGATTTTAAAGTGCTATTTTCCTTGGATTAATGGACATTTAAATTTAACTTTAGAATCTTTTAAATGACAGCTAACAAATGTTATTTTTTAAAGTTCTTCATTTTCACAATATATTGAAAAAAAAAATCTGGGATGGGATTTGCATGTGGTTTTAACTAACCATGGTAGCAGGCAGCAGTTTTAATTACAGAATAAACTGCATAATATAGTAAATCCCAGTAAAAGTCTCAAATTTTTTATCAGAGCTAAGCTGCCGAGACGTGCTTTGAGGGAACTCTGGCCCACAAATCTCTCCCTTACTTGCCTGAGAACTTACTATTAAGCATTCAGAAGTTATTTTTGAAAATAATAATATTCTTGGGTGATAAGTCATTTCAAGTTTATTGTTAGAGAGGAACAAAGGAAGAAGAAAGGCCAGTAGTGGTGAAGTGAAGGGATTTCTTACTAGCTGTGGAAGAAGAGAAGGGAGTAAAAGAAATAGCGGTCCTCAGAGAGTAGCTACAGTTTTATAGCCCAAAGATGGAGTACACTGTCTCAAGATGACCTCTGACTCTAGAATGTTCTACTGACTGTAGGCCTTATCAGTCTAAAGACAACATTAAGTAGCTGAAGAAAACCATGCTCATGAATAGACCCTTAAGATGCCTTTGGAAAATAGCAAAGGGAAAAGAAAAGAGAAAAACAATATAAGAAAGTGTAGGAGTACCTTCTCTCCAACATTTCTGAGAGAAGTTGGGAGTTGAAAACCTCAAACAACATGTTGCCCCAATCTCACTCGGCTAATTTTAGTTATCTTGGTTCATGGCTATGATTCATCCCTAAAGCTGTGAATTGCTGAGGAGGAAGGAGGAAAAAAATTGACTTAAATGTCAGAGCAGTAGGAACAAAAATATAGTTTCTTTTTTGGGGAACTAGAATTCCAGGATATGGGGATTTTTTTTCTCATAAGGAACTAAATGCTTCAAACTTCTAGAAAAACAATTACCTCCAGTCAAAATATCATCAAGGAATAAAAGACAGCATTGATTATGAGTGATGCCATATCTGAATTTTCCCTTCATAGTGTGTTCCCCCTTTTTCTTGTATCCCTCCTTAAATCCCATTAAGCTAGAAATCACTGATAATCACATGTACTTGAGCATGGTGGAAGGTTGATATGTAGACTGTAATGAGAGATGGAACTCCTAAAGCAGGGAAGGAAGAAATGCATGGAGATGAACAGAACTATGAGAAATATGTCTGGTGAATAGGATGGTAGCACAGAGAAGAAAGACATACTAGAATGGTCAGATGTTGTCTTGGCTGCTAAAGAACAGGGGGGCAGCAGAGGTGGTTTGGTAAAATGCCATCCTAAGTCAAGAAAAAGTCTTTTTAATTTAGAAGGGACCTCCTAGTAAAATGGTTATCATTTTGAATTTCCAGAGGTTAGAGGAGGAAAATAGACATCTCAAACTCTTAGACCCTGCTCAGTGACTAATTTCAGTGTCTGAAGTGCTGACCCTCTTTACCATCAGCTTAGCCACCACCTGGGTGTTGGCCTCTTTCTGCTCTCAAAGCTTGTGAGCAGTACGTGAAAACATGAATGGTTGTACAAGTAGCGTCCCAGGCATTAGAGAAGGCAAAATGTAAAAGTTCCGATGACTTCAGAGTGGGTTCCCCACAGCCTTGAAGCTCTAGAAAGTAGGATACAATTGTGAACTAGATTTCTGCACATACTTGGCCTCCTCAGAGCACATTCCACACCTTCCTTAGGGCTCTGCCCCTTTCTGTTCTCCTCATACCTGCGTACCACTGTGAACTGCAGCAATCACTGTATCTCATTGCCCAAGACCCAAAGTGTTGTTCAGCTGATGCGACAAATCCATCCCCATAGGTAAACTAATGGGATACTAAGAAGGTGGAAGGGATTCAGGAGGTTGCAGGGTCTTACTACCTGGTTTTCATTGGAGGGAACTGAGATCTTGAAGGTCCAAATGACATTCTTGCCCAAAGCATTCCCTCTTTTTGCATCTTTTGGAAGATGTCAGTGCCACGGCTGTGACTATCTATTGTCTGTAGTGGAGAAACTTTAAAGTCCATAGAAAATATTTGCCAGAAGAGTCCTTGGCTACCCTCATGTCACACCACCTTGGCCCACTGCCTTTATTATGTATCTAGTTCTTTTCACATTGTGTATATTTAGTTTTCTGAGTTTCTGTGAGCTGTGCCAAAGTACAGAGAATACCTGATTCCATTTTTCATTTCCATGACCAATTCTTACCTTGTGTGGCAGTATTATGGGTTGAATTGTGAACCTCATGTAGATACGTCAAAGTATTAACTCTCAATGCTTGTTAATGTGCCCTTACTTGGAAAAAGGGTCTTTTCAGGTTTAATAAAGTTAAGATAAGGTCATCAGGGAGAGTCCTAATCCAATGTCACTTGTGTCATAAGGAGACAGCCACATGATGACAGAGGCAAGCTGAGGAATGCCAAGAATAGCCGGTCACAACAAGAAGCTAGGAAGAGGCAAGGAAGGATTCTTCTTTACAGTTTCAGATGGAGCGTTGCCCTGCTGATAATTTGACTTCAAACTGCTAGGTTTCTGAACTGTAGGGTAATAAATTTCTACTGTTTCAAGCCACCCAGGTTATAGTACTTTGTTACAGCAGGCCTAGGAAGTGAATACATGCAGAAATAAAGGCAAAAAAAGAGGGCAATTGGAAGCCAAAGGAAAGGAAGAAGAGCTTCCTTTCTTGGGCTGGTTTACTAATGTCATTGGTATTAGCTTTCTGTTGAAATGGTCCATAGTGGTTTCATGTGATACCTTGAAAATATATTGATGAGGGGACTCTCCCCATCCACTTCCTTAAAATATAATGTGATTTGCTTTTTAAATAAATTTCCATCATAGAATAGTCAGCTTCTTTTCAGTGTTCTAGGTTATAATCTAGTTTGCTTTCCTTAATATGATGGCTTTTGCAATTTTCTGTTTTATTTATTATCTTTTAATATCTTATTTTGTAGTGAAACCTAAATGCATGAATAGTACTATGTATTTCCTCAAAATATGTAATCAAAGGCACTTAAAAACATGAATAATGCATAATATATTTTTCAGATTCAACTGATGAGCTATGGGATGCTGTGTTCCAAGTTCTAATTTACTGTCCATAAATAAAATTAAAAATTAAATATGGCCTTTCTTAAAATAATCAATTCCTATAATTTATTTTGTAAAGCTGTCCTCTGTTTAAAATGGTACAAATGGAAGTAAGAACTACTTATCAACATATTTCTTCAAAACAAAAACCATTTTAAGGTCTTACAAAATACAATATATATTGAGTACACAAATTTAAAAACGAATATCAAGAACCTTCACATATCACCCAATTTTAAAGCATGGCCACATTCTACAAGCTACTCCAATATAATCTGCTCTATTAATTACTCAATTATCTGAAAAAAGTCAAGGGTCTTTTAAGGAAGGGATCCTTCATAGATTTAGTGGTTGAACAAATGCCCAGATTTGGGATACACGGACCTGCTCATTGATCAGAAATCTTAATTCCTTTCAGAAGCCACTCTGAGTTATTCCAAACTCTTCTCAGAGGTTGGGGGTTCAGCTTGTGATCTGTACAGAGTGTACCTGGTGCCCATGTCTTTGAAAGCATAGGGACATACAAGTCAGACCCAATGTCGAAATTAATAGGCCAGTCAACGCATCACACTGCTCCGTCTGAAGAGTGCTTTCTGTCCCATTTACTCTAGGTGTCACACAGTCTGATCCTAGGTAGCAACACAAGCAGCTGGACTACCAGAGTAGAGCATTCGGAACACTTACTTGAGTGTGGTGAGTTCTGTGAGAGAAGGCTGAGTAGCCTTGAGATAGCTTTCTCTTCGTGCAGCAACTTTGGGAGAAGGCTTGGGACTTGTGTCTGAGTCACCACTGTCTTCGTCTCCCATGGCTTTGATGTAGCTGCCACTCCGCATTCTTCGGCATGGAATTTCATCATCTTTCCCACGAGGGGTATACCCTGTCCATTCATCTTGGGGAACCTATTCAGATATAAAACAGATGATTCATTTTTTATAAGACCCTACATTTTTCTCTTCTTTCCTTTTTTGGGGGAGTATGAATGACCCTAAATATGGATAACACAGGTAACCATCTTAAACTTTAGATGTGAACTTTTCAATAACGGTGTTTTACTTTAACTGGTTTGAAACTATTTTGAATACATGCAAATCCATGTCTCAATCTTTAAAACAACCTGTGTATTAGGAAAGATGAAAACCATTGGCTCTGACTTACTTGTATGTCTCAGTTTTCACTTGCTGATAGTAATTGAGTTAGGCATAAGAATGTCATTGGAAAGGAGACCGGTTTTATCAGAGTTTTTTAATTATTAATTTTCAATTGTCATTCAAATAAAAACTGTTTCTCTCTTGTCTACATCTTCCCTGAACCCTCCATCTCTACCATTTTGTATCCAATCTTCCTTATTTCTAAATCAGTGATCTATACTAGCTGCATTGACTTCCTAATTCAGCCTCCATAGATCTGCCTAAAGCACACTTTAAAGGTTTCCAATGATCTCCTCATGAAAGTTAGTGGCATTTTCTTACTTTAATTATTCTTGACCTCTACACACAAAAACACACCATGAGCACTACCCCTTAAGAATTTCTCTGCTTACCTGGCATAGCTACTACTACTGTGCTTATCTGAATCGTTCTTTTCCTCTTGCTTTGCTGGATCCTATTCTAAATTCCTAACTGTGAGTCCCACACAAGATAATGTTCTCAGTATATTGCTCTCTCTTCTTTTCACAGTCATTTCCTCTGAGTTCAGTAGAGCACCATTATGCTATAGAAAGTGTCTTTATGACTTTCTTTTCAGTTCCTCTTAGATTTTCCACTTCAATATGGACTCAACCTAGGATCTTATTCCTCCTCCGTTTGGTAAAAGAAATGCATAATTACCACTCTTTATACACATTAAGAAGTAACAGCCTACAGTGCATAAGGCTTAATTTAAAAAGATGGGGGAGTCTGGTTCTTGCCCTCAACATGTTTATAACAGAGATGAGAAGACGAAGCATAAATAAATTTGAGAAGAGTTCCAAATCAACATGTTAGCAGGTTTAAGATATGGCACCATAAATGGAAACTGGCCCAATTTGCAATGAGGAGTGAAAAAGGTATTTCATATTTTTATGCTATTTACTGATTATCCATTAGATAATACAGTGTTTCATTATTAACATTTAACTATGCTAAGCAATTTGTTTATAGGATCTTATTTCATCCATACAAAAACTCTGCATTTTTTCCTGCATTTCTTGGATGAGAAGCAGGAGCTCAGATAGCTTAAGAAATTTGCCAAAGAACACATAGCTAGTAAATGGCAGTGCTAGAATTTATAGCATTTTGGTTTAACATCAAAAATCAGAATTTACTTACTCCCAATTTTATAATTAATTACATATGAATCTCAACACTTAAGTTTAAGAAAATTGTCTACAATGTTACATACACATATACATAGATTTCTAAATGTATGGGTTTTAAGAAGAGAATAGATGTTCCACTAAATACATGATTCTTTCTCCCTTAAATTATAAATTGGTCCATATAATTTGAAAGCTTATATCTAGAAACATCAGATTGAAGAGTTGCTACTATTCATGGACCTGAAAACAGTTGTTTATAGGTTCTAATCCTGAAAAGTACTGATGAAGTGTGATTAAGTTTCACTGTACAGCTTGATTATTTTATTAAACAAATTCTTAAGTCATACTTTCTATGTGCAGGTACGGTTTTAAATGTTTTATAAATGTTTATTCATTGGATCTGCACAGCTGAGGGGTAGTATTATTATTACCCCTATTTTACAAATGAGGAAACTGAGGTTATGTAACTCGCCCAAAGTCCCAATTATGAAGGGCAGGGTTCTAACCCAGCAGCTCTTGGGCCTTGCTGTTAACCACTATTTGATGCTGTTGCTTTGGTCTCTGATCAGCAGTAGCTACAGAAACAATTATTGGCTCATGACACCTTCATAATCCATCACATCTGTTGCATTTGCCTTCTATTAGTTATGTTAGTAACAATGGAGATTTTTTACTTTTTTAGCTGAAAAGCATCACTGTCACCATAGCAACAAGGAAGATTTCTTAGGCAAATTGTAAATGTTGAGAACAGTCTTGTTTTTCTTCAATTGGCAGATGACTCACTGCAAAGATATGATCATATTCACAACCTCATTATTGGCTTAGCAATTGCATTTTATAAATTAAGTAAGCACAGCTGAGGGTCATAGATGATGCATACAATGTTTAAGAATAGGTCAGAGACTAATGACAAACTTATTAGCTCATATCACTTATGAAACAAAACATGGCAAATTTCTGTTTAGGTGTTTTTCCCAAAATCAGTTCATAGTAGAAGCTTGGATTCAGACTAGAAAGAGACTATGATCATTGAGAAGGGAATCAGATAGATAGTATTCAACCTGTATATCTTTCAATTAAACATAATTTTCAAATGACAGCAACTAAAAAGTTGTATGTGAGTGACTTACATTGGAATGTAATTTAAAAATTAATACATTATTGATGCACCTAAAGATAGCCTAGAACAAGATTACATATAAAAGATCAGGGATCAGTTACAGGGAAAAAGTAAAGAAACAGAAAATCAAGACCCTGGAGGAGAACAATACTGTTGCTGAAGTTTAAGGGCCAGAAAAGTTGCTATAATTGAGCCACAATTTTCATTCCAAGTTCCTTAAGCTCTAAAGTAAAAGGGAAGACAGTGGTCAGGTACGTAGTTTTCAAAGAAAGCATGCAAGTCTACCAGGCACCCAGAGCATAAAATGTCATCTCCTTTTGTGTGAAAAGAAAGGAGACTCGTGGCTGCAGCTACTATTCCAGTCAAAGGTTGCTGTGTCTTTCTGCTTTAGTTCACAAAGAAGAAAGATTTAGGGAAATCCAAAGAAAAAAATTAACCTTTCAGGTGTCTGAGAAAGCCTTTCTTATTATTAGTCCTAGCTGGTTGAAGACATGGGAGTCTGGGTGAGAGAAGGAAGCCGGAGCAGGAGGAAAGCAGCCTGGTCACTTGCTGACGCAGTGTGGCCAGGTCTCCTGCTTGCCTGAACCAGCTTAGTGGGTGGTTGGGTCCAATAAATGTTAAAAAACATAAATCTAACAAAGGTTAGGTTTAAATAGTGATGGGTTAGAGGAAAAAGAGGATCATTTGCTTTTGAATGCATATGTTTAAGCAGTAAAGCTCCAATGGAGAGTTATTTTTGATAAAACGAGATAAGGATAGTGTGAATTTGTCTATTTCAGGTATAGTGTCTGTAACTTAAACCCAGGTCATCATTCAGAAGTACAGAAGTCCTACCTCTGACCAAGAAATGGCCATAACCAGTGCCATCGGTCTCTAATTACAGGATGAGGATGTTTTATCAGTTGAAACAGAATCATGGGCACCAAGTCATGGTCCATTCTAAAGATGCCCACAGGCTATTCAGTCGCAGAACAAAGAAAAGTTAAACACAACTTAATGAGGCAAGCTTGCACTTCTAAAGTCTCCCTCCCTTTCTCCTTGCTTCTTTCCCTTCATTCTTTACTCACACAAGTATTTTTTGCTTGTTGATTTTCCAGCCAGGGCCTGAGTGAGAGGAATATGCAGCAGTGAACAGTACACGTGTGAATCCTGTGTTACTGAGCATGAAGAGATAGATAGTAGACAAGTACACCAATAAGTGAACAAGATTATTTCAGAAACCATAAATGCCTTGAGGAGAGCTCAGGGAAGAACTTCCAGGCAGAAGGATCAGCCAGTGAAAGTCTCTGGGTTAGGAATAATCTTGGTGCAATCAAAGCCTTGGAAAAATATGCCAGCACATCCAGAGGGCACTGAGCAAGAGGGAAGTGAAAAGAGAAAAGGCTAAGAGGGCAGGGCCAGGTCTCAGAGGTTTTCCTAAACCCACCTCAAATTTTTCTTCAAGGCTAAATTCAGCAATCCCAAAGCCCCCTCCAACTGCACCAACCTAAATTGATCTCCTTTAAGAAATCTATGGCTTATATCATCTATATAAGGGTCAGCAACTATAGCTCAAAGATTAAGTCTAGCTTTCCGTTCATTGACCGCGGCTGGTTGCCAGGTCCAAGGGCAAAGATGTAATGGAGATTGTGTGGCCCCAAATCAGACCCATATCTTCCGTCTGAGTACTTGGTTTGCATAACCATACCATGGCATTTGCATATACTTCTTGTTTGTGTTTTTGTGTCATCTGTCCAAGTACTCAGTAAGCTCCCTGGAATAAGAGGAAGCAGTATTGCTGAAGGCTCAGTGTGTGGGCTCTGCAGTTAGACAGCCCAGGTTTGAATTCCCACTGGGCCAGTAACAAGGTACTTTCACGGTCAAGTTAATCAACTCCTCTGTGCCTCAATTTCCTTGTCCATTCCCCACTCCATAGAGTTATTTGTGGATTACGTGAGCCAATGCCCACAGGCACACAGGAAGTGCTCAGCAAAGGTCTGTGTTAGGGGAGTTCTGCACTACACACGGCCGAGTACACAGAGGCTCCCTCATGATGGATGACACCTGCTTTCTAAGGAGCCTGATGCTGTGTTCAATTTTCTTTGGTAATGGAGGGGTAGCAATAATTGAAATACAGTAATCAGAAACTTGAATTCCTAATTTATTGCGTACTCCCATCATCTTCAGATCTTAGTATCCCATCACCTTAGTATCTTTAAGGGAGAGTTCCCCACCAGGATGTACCGCACAGCTTCCTGCTCATCTCTCTGCTGCAGGGCTGAGTCCTGCTTCCTTGGGCCTCCTAGCTTGCCGGCTTCCCGGTGATCGAATCTCAAGTGTGTCCTTTTGATTCACAAAGCAGAAATCTTAGGGAAGAAGAAAGTTCCATGGGAACTATTTTTATGTTTGTATTTGTATTTTTTAGAAATCTTGAGCCTAGCTCTGTGCATTCCAGAGGTATTAGGACTGCCAAGGCCAACAGCTAGGGGTCAGGGAAGCTCTAGGCTGCATGAAGGTTCCACTCTGGGCAGGCAGCTCTTTGTCACAGAGGTGAGGGAGGGAGGGTCAGAAAAGGTAAAGGAAACAAGCTTCTTACTCTTTATCTCACTATTTCTAGGGCCCAGGATAGTACTACAAACAGAATAGGCTTCTGGGTAAATGTGACACTGAGTGAATTAATGAATTTCCAACACCAGCTTTGCTTTCACTCACTGTATGTGGGCTTGGGTAAGTCACCTCACCTCTTTGATTCAGGCTTTCCATCTGTAAAATGGGGATGATAATCGACATTTAACAAATATGGATAATGTGTGTGACGATAGTTGTGAACTTCAAAGCATCATACAAATCTGAGAATAAAGGTTAGAAATTTGTCTCCTCATGTCTACTTTTTAAGTATGGCCAACTATGAATATCTTGAAAATTAAAAAGCAATGGCATTTTAACTGATAGACTTCTAATCATTATTCTAGTATAAGAATAAAAATGCAAATAGAACATATATGTAACCCTATATAAAAATGTAAAAATTTCATATATGAAAATTATAAATATTATACATATAAAATTTCATCTGGCCCAATATATATCTTCTATAGTAAAAATTTGCTCTCCCAACTTGGCTCACATGCACAAAAATACATTTATCTTTCTTCTGAGACCTTTGGAATTGGACTCTCTTCTGCAGCAGCGATATTTTTTCCCCTTTAGGCTTCCCCAAACCCAGCTGAAGCAGGATCACACTAGTTCTGGGAGATCTGCGAGCTAAAGCTATAGCACGCTAGAGGTCCTTAAGAAACCTTTTCCACAGGAAACCTTTAAAGGTGATATAATTCAAGGCAAAACCTTCCATCTGAATGCTTCGAACTCTGTGCTGATTTTTTAGGGGTCCTTTCCTCACTTGGTTAATAAAATTTCCGTATTAAACAGGCAAGGCACTCTTACTTTTACCCTTCTTCAGTTTTCCTCTAAGGTCCAAATACCACGTTTTACTGACTCTAAGATACCAGCGCAAAGGCCACAATATTTTTTTGTACCATAAGAGAGAAATGAATGTCACCAATTAAATTCTGATATGCCGCAGATTGTATGATACATTCCAATATCAAGATGCTAAAATGTCAAAAAATGTGTTTTAGAATCAACTAAACACCCTTTTAAGGAATATGTGCAATAATAAGAACAAGAAATGGATACTAATTATAAACTTAACGTTCATATTTCTTAGTAACAAAATAACAGTAACCATTAGCATTCACGTATATCATGCTTTTGCAAGAGACTTTAAGTACAAATGCAACATAATGTCTCATGATTCTTATAACTACCTTGAAGGATAAGAGGATTAAGTGTGTATTATAATTTCAGCTTGTAAAGTAAAGAAACTGAGGTCCAGAGAGGTTATTAATTAGTCAATCCAAGGTGACACTTTGCCCAAGCTGGGATCTGCCGTACACAGTCCAGGGATTTCCCACCCATATTCACATCTTAGCTACCTTGTGAGTAATAATTGTTATTTTATGATTATCAAAAGAACATATTTCAGATAAGAAAACAACTTTGTAGAGTTTAAAGATCTACCTGGAGGAAAAAACAATGAAATGAATAAATATTACATGCTTAGGAATAAAAACATATGAGAAATACTGTTGCAGACAAGGGAAGGCTTGCTTTTAAAAGGCTCTTTCAGAGCACATGTGGTCGGCATCCCCACAGTGGCGGGGCTGCAGTCACAAAGTGTAACTAAATGTAGATCGAGTCAGACATCCGGTGCCAATGGTCCGAGAGACGGTGGCTGGGAGATGAAGCCATGTGTGAGTGACTTCTGGAGAGTGACTTATCTCAGGATGGGAAGTTGGATGGTGAGGTTTGTAGTAATGAAAATGCGTGAGATTTGGGGAAATCTGAGAGCCACAAAAGGAATGAAGACACTTAGAACGCCGGGACAGCTGAAATGGAGCCTGTGTCCTGACATGTACCAGGGGAGGCCAGTGTGGTTCTGTGAGCACTTCTGCACCGCAGAGAATTGGAAGGAGAGCTGACCCTAAGATTGAGGTGCTATTTAAAGCCAAGTTCCATTTCATCAGGAACCAAAGAAGCTGGGAGAAAGAACTTAGGCATTGGATTGATTAAGTAGAAATAAAGACAATATAGTAAGGAAGAACAGTGATTAAAATGGTGGAAATGAGAGGTTTACATCTGCAAGGTTACCCCTCAGCAATAGTGGATTTGTTGCCAAGCACAGAGCTTGGCGATGGAAGCAATCAGGTAAATGAAGGTGCTTGGCTATGGCTGAGGGGACTCAACCTCCCAGGCTTTTCCTCAGCTTTAGCAAGGGTGACTGTGAGGAGGAAAAACTGTATTTATGAAAGGGGAACTAGGGATCTAATATTTATGGAATACACTGACATTTATGGACTAACCTCAGAGGGCTGGAACTGATACTTATGTTGCTTTATTTTCATCCTTCCAGCAGTCCTAGGAAATAGGCTTGAGTGCTATAAAACTAAGCCTTGAAAAGCTAAAATGACTTGCCCAGGGTCCTAATAAGGAGTGGAAGCCTGCATTTGTCTACCACACAGTTTTTAATAGCATCACCCTGCCTCTAATGAATGTATGTTGACTGGGTGAATGAAAAACATAAACTAAAAAAAAGTGGAGTGCACCACTCAACTGTCCTATTTTTTAAATAAAATGTACCTATTAAAATAAGCATGGTGTTATCTTGTCATTAATTTTCTAGTACTGATAAAGAAGGTTTGAATAATAAATACTTAAAATAATTGTGAAGGAAAACCGTGTTTGGCATTTCACGGTTTTGTGGCACCCCGACTGACGGTCGCTCTCAGTCACTGCTTACGCACAAATGGACAGTCTGGGGAAACTGGGAAACTTACAGGAGAGCCATGCCTTTTAAGGATGGCTTTGGGGGCCTCCAAGCACCCCAGTGGTTTTCCAGCATTTGTAAGAAGTCTTCACCCTGGATTTCCAGTTTCTGCCTACCACTTTGCACAGAGATGGCTTTAATGTATTGGCCTTCTAAGCACTTTTAGTGAGCTCTCAGATTCCCTACTCACTCGGCTCCTTTGCATCTTCTTTGCAGCTGGGAGAACTGCTTTTCTGCTCCACACAGCTTTCAACTTGACAAATGCGACTTGGCATAAATGTCCCTGTAGCTTTTTTAGCTTGCTCTTCTCATGGCAAAAGCAGAAAAAAAAGAGCAAGAATAGGAAAATTACAATTACGCGATGTGCAGATCCCAAGGCCTGATTGGTGTTTTCCAATCAGATTTCCCTGGCAACCGCCCTTTCTGACACCCCTTGAAGCCCGGAGCTGGTGTAAACCTTAATTTGCTTAAAAATTACCTTTAAAGGATGAGAGTAAATACCCACCTCTTTTAAAATAGGGCATATGCTCTTCGCCAATCTCCTTCCAAATAACATTTTAAATGCTCTTGCACAGAACTTCATAAGTAGTGCTATGCAATGGGGATTTGTTCACTCTGACCTTACAGAATTGTTCTCACCCATGGACATTTACAGGTATCTACAGGCTACCCAGAACCATAGCAGGTGAACGGTAAATACACCAAATCGTATTTTAAAACACAGTCTTGAGGAGATTTACAAGTTTTCAGTGGATTAGGCAAATCTGGGGGATGGATGATGAAAGAGTAAAAACAGTTTTTAAGCAAGTCAAACTGAGTTGAACACTAAATTTTAGTGCCTCCAAATTACCTACTGTGTTTGTAGTTTGTTCTTATGTAGCCTCTTCCCTGTGGTAACCCTGTTCCTTGGGAGCTGACTGTGTTTGAAGTGCATGGATGCCACTGAGAAATAGTAACCACAGGAGAAACACAGGGGAGTGAGGTCTGTGACCCTCAAAGGAAGGAAGGAATCCATGGGCATTGGGGGGCTGCTGGAAAAGGCTACTGAGGTGATGGCTGACATCAAAGGGGGCACTGTAGCTGGGAAGATGCCCTTGTGATACTATGCCAAGAAATAGTAACTAAGTACGCTTTGGTATGATGTGGCAACAGGGGAGGAAAATGAATTGTATTCATTGTCCACCCTGCATTTTGACTGTAGTGGACATCTGTGGGTTGTGCTACCTTGCTCCCACTTCTGCTTCTTATAGTCACATCCCCTTGATTTTGCTTTGGGGAAACTGTCTCCCCTACATTGGAGGTCCTAGTATTTCAGGAGTAACACAGGAGTTGGGCTCAGCCAGTCAGCACATCATATTCCCAGCTCCCCTGCTTGGTTCAGGGCTGAGCTAAGCCTGTTCAATTAACAAGCACCTCCGGACCTTGAATGCTGGAACAAAGATATTCTTCTCATTCAGTGTATCAATAGGGTTGCAATTAACCTTAGGGTTTGCTGGTAGCCATTTATAATCCCTAATACACAAACATTATCTCATGTAATACAAAAACCATACTTTCCTATTAATTCCAATGCAAAGATGAGAACATTGAGACTTAGTGGTATTAAATAATTGACACCAAATTTTACAGCTAGTAAAATCATAATCAGAATTAAAAATCCGGCTTTATCACTCAAATTTCTATGCTCTTTTCTTCATACCATGGTGTTGGGGACTGCTCTGTGTGGTTTTGGAGACTGTAGCCCCATGAGCACAAGCCCTGAAAGGGGCTAGTAAGTTTCCCTGGAAAACCAGGTAAAAATGCAGGTGGCAGGCATGACTCAACTAACATCCATGATTCCCATGGGAATCAGGCCTGATAAATACATTGTATCCTTTGAAGCTTGCTCTGCTTTGTTTTGTATAGCCCTGGTGATATAAATCAGATGTTTAAGTTCAAGGCATAAGGAGTAAACTCCTTATCTCATGAAATGTGTCTTAAAGACCCTCTAGCATCAGTATGACTAACAGACCCTGACCTATGACAGATCTCTGTGTTCCTTCAATTGTTATCTATGGATAATACCTGTTTTTGTATGACTATAGCCTTTTTGACATTGACTGATGAGCTATGCATGTATGCTGTATACACCTGCACATACCATTCCCAATAAAAGCCATTTGGGAGAAGGGCTCAGGGCGTTCTCCACTAGAAGGAATTGCCACCCCATTTCCCACCAGAGCAGCAAGATTGTATCCAGGACGACTTATTTCTCATCCGCTGAGGACGGGAGAAGCATGCTGCTGGACGGAGTTCCTCCCACGCCATGGTGCTGTCTGTAAGTTTCAAAATTTAGTAACAATAATTTCCCATTAAACATAAAACTCAAGAGTTAGGTTGCTGGGAGATACAATGCTATGTAACATTTTGAAACTTGTAATGAGTAGTGAGGGTTAGATGCTTGGAAGAACCAAAAGACTTTAAAAAATAACGTCCACAGAACACCCATCACCCAACAGTTATAGTTGGCTACAAGTTTTAGCAAGATATAAGGAAGAACACAAACATCCTAAAAGATTACAAGGTAAAAACAACAGAGGCTTAGGTCTATAATAAATATCTTATTTTTATTGACTATATAGGCAATAAGCTAATATAGGGGGCCCTTTCTACGTTTTTAATGAAGCATTTATTTTTTAACATGTCTTTCTGGCATATTGGAGGAGCATCTGTTGGCTTGCAGTGGCTAACTGAGGCACCTTATTTTTCCATTGTAGTAGTCACCAGCACAGTGTCCACCTACCACCGTCTCTGGGCTTTGTACCTATAATGCCCCAAATTGAATTGCCTGAGGGAAACTAGAATTCTGTGTCTGGTGTTCAGAAGCATAGATGTGTGTAGAATACTTGAGATCTTCCTCCTGGGGTCAATGGAAACCCAGATGTACACATAGCATTCATAAAACTAAACTTCAGTGGTGGCTAAAATCTTACAACTCTCCCAGCAGTGAGACCCCACCACCTGTCAAATGTTTATGAGTATGAATCTTTTCCCTTAGGACTTAACGTCTGATAACCTTATTATGAACAAACAATACAGCTACAGTCTACAAAATATCAGTCACCTCCAATATTAATATCTGACTAAAAATTATGAATTTTGAAATAAATATCAGCCAATATTTTACTTTAGTTTCTCCATCATTGATTTGGGGATACTAGGTTTCTCAAAGGAGGCTGTAAATTGCCACTATAAATTCCGTGAATGATTAACTTAGCTATTTGTCATCTACAAAGAAAAAAAGCAATATATTTAAGAAGAGATACAACTCAAAATGTCATCATTATCATCTGATTCGTACTCTATCTTGGTGCTGTTTGAGCTTATTCCAAGTTACATTCACAATAGCTAAAAGTACACTACATTCCAATGGTCCAAAAGAGAATCTTTTCCTCATGAATCTTGTTTATTCTAATTCAATGAAACCATCATCTTTCAAATTATGTCAATCTAGTTCTTGATATCTAGGAAGAACTGAATAATATTTAAGGTATACTTATATACACAGGTAATATAAAATTTCATTTTAATAACCATCATATGAGGAAGTTGCCTCTTGAGGATTTGTACTTTAAGATTATATTCCAAACCGCTTCTTCTAGGCAGCATGATGTGTAGGAGTAACGGGAGTCAGTCCTATCTTCTTTTCCGAGAGGAGTGTGATATGCTTTATACCTACAGCTATCTGGGCCAGCATTTCCGAATTAGCACTAACTCCTTCGAAAGGAAATGTCTCAACAGGAATATTCATTGCAAGGTTTGGGGTAAGGTTTCTGAGACAAAACTTTATTATGGTATTCTCTTTCTTCATTTAGTAGTTAAACTGGAGTTAAAATACCATTTGTTTTATGACTTTTCCAAAATATTTTAAAAGCATATTATGATGAAGTAGGTGCTGCTTCAGATACTAAGGGTATAGCAATCTATAAACAGAAAAAAATCTGCCTCCCTGGGGAAGGAGGAAGACAAACATTGATAAAATAAGTAAAAGGAATATTAGATGGTGACGTGAGCCATGTGTATGTGAAGGAGGGAGGCTATGGGATATGCAAGGTTAGAGGGCATGGGCAGTGAAGGCCTCCTCAGAGAGGCGACCTCTGAGTGAAGATCCAATGCGGCAGGCGGTTAGCCCTGAGATCTGTAGGGGGAGTGCTCGGGGCACAAAGAAGCGTCTGGGGAAGGTCCGCAGGGGAGACGTGCCTGCAATGCTCACAGAGAGGCCAGGCGGGTGGAGTGGAGAGGAGAAGGAAGGGAGCACAGAGGGATGGGGGGTGGGTGTAGGGTCCAGATCCCCTGGGCTTTGCAGGCCTTTGTAAGGACCGTGGCTCTTAAACTCAGGGTGAAATGGGAATGGATCGGAGGTTTGATGACAGATGTTACACGTTCTAGTTTAAAAAGATCACTTAGGTGGCTGGTTGAGAATGACTAGAAGGGAGTAAGGGTGGGATTGGAGGGAGAGTTTGGAGGCTCACACAATAATCCAGACTAGAGTGAAGGTGAGGAGCGGTGGTAGCATTGGGGGTGGAGAGAAGATAGGGCCAATAGGTTTCTCAATGCTGATTTGAATGTGGGCTGAGAGAAAGAAAGGAGTCAAGGATGATAACTTCAAGGTTTCTAGCCTGATCAACTGGGAAGATTGAATTCCCACTAACTGAGGTGAGGGGTCTAGGGAGGCTCAGACCAGGGGACAAGGATTGGGCGTTCAGTTCGGGACACACTGAGTTTGAAATGCCATTGAGACATCTATGTAGAGAAGTTGGATAGGGACCTGGATATACAAGTCTGGGACTTCAGGCATTCTGTGCTAGAAAGAGAAATGTGGATATCCACATGGCATTTAAAGCTCTGAGAGTGAATGAGGTGACCCAAGAAATGAGTGTTGGTAGAAGAGAGAAATGGCCCAAGAGCTGTGTCCATTTGGCACGGATTCAACCTCAGGAGAAGGGAAGGTAAGAAGAAACCAGCTACCAGTCTGCGAGGGATCAACGAGGCACTGTTGCCCTAAAAACTGGGTGAAGAAAGCTGTTCACTAAGGAAGGAGTAATAAATGATCACAGGGATTTCTCCTAGGCCTTAATCCCACTGGGACATTCAATTAGCAATGTTGATTTCTACTACTTAGTCATTAACTGCTTTATACAAAGGCTTCTGCTGTTCATTAATTAGCTTTATCTCCCCAGCAAGATGCAAGCTTCTTGAGAGCAACGCTTTTGTCTTTCTCTCTCTCTAGAGTGATAGCTTTTAAATGGTTAGTGACTGCGTTTCACAGTGAGAAATACGTCTTACTTTGGAAAGCAGTATACGCACATATGCAACTGAAAGAAAGAAAGATGTGCTATGTGCTCTATCTTCTTTTCCATTTTCCTCTATTGTATTCTATCTAATTAAAAATAATGTTGTTCCTGACCCACTGAATTGATTTCACTAGTCACTAGTTGGTTGCAACCATTAGTTTGAAAAGCACTGCCTTCGGAACATCCGGCACAGGGCGCCGCCACATTCACTATTAATCAGAGACAATGTTATTCATCTTCATTTCTCCTGAAGTCCCTTCTGTAAAGCAAATGCTTAATGTATTCTTGCTGAATGAATAGCTTTGAGACCCTAAAGCAATACTTCTTCTACTGAGTTACCTTTATTTTACTGATTGTATTTGTGTAGAAGAATATTTCTTAAGAGCTCTCTAACTTCAGCGTGAGGACACATAGAAGTGTCTTTTTGAATGGGCTCCTGTAGCCCTAGTCAGAGAGCACTCTGGCCAGAATTAGAGATGCTGACCGGATGGAGTGGGTCTGCTGGTTGGGTACCAAGTGATGTTGAATGAATTTGCATGTCTTATGTATCATCCTCACGGTGCAGGGGCAGTGGGGTTCAAAACGTTAAAAAAACTAAACTAACTCACTGTACAAATTAATTTAAAAAGGCTATCATTCCCCTTACAACAATTATGTCTTTTTATTCTAATTAATGAGGTATTAGATGTTAAAATAAAACATCTATCATCAAGGCATGGGAAGGCATTAAATGTCCACAACAAAAGTACATGGACTGGGACAAAAATCACTAGTAATAACATGTTTTAGAATTTTGAAATGTCCAACTATAGACATGATGTATAATTAAACCTAGACATTTAAGAAATCTTGAAAACAAGAGCTTGGCACATAGTAAGTCCTCAGTAAACATCAGGTAATGTTTTAGTCCTTCCCCACGCAGCACACCTACGGAAGTAGCACAGAACAAGGTGGGGTATTTTCCACCATGTAATTCTTTCTTCTGTAGGTTTTCACTGATATGGAAGGAGCATTGTGCAATGAATACAGCATAGATTTTGGACTCAGTTAAATCTGGGTCCAACTCTAAATCTATTACTTACCAGACATGTGATTTTGGCCCAGTTACCTTAATATCTTTTAATGTTAATTTCAAACATCAAATGAGGACAGTAACATATACTTCAGGGACCTGCTATAAGGATAAAGATGATATAAAATTATACATATATATGCATGTGTATAGTACATGAAAACTTGTTTTTTGGAATTCAGATATTTTCTGGTAGAAATCATGTCATAAGTGATGATTAAATTTCCACATGGGTCAACCCCTACAGCTTATTTAATTCATAACAGAGCAGAACCATGATGAATTATGTGATAGTTCCTAGGCCTTTTCACCCCTGGGGGTGGTAGGGGTTTGAGGTGAGGAGGATTAGTGCACTTGAGGGACTCTCCTTAGGTCTGTGTGTAAGAGGTGGTGGGCCAGTAAAGGCTCTCAGAGCAGAAAAGGAAAAACAGATTTGTTGTAAGGAACTGGCTCACGTGACTGGGGGTGGGGGGTGGTAAGTGTGGAATCTGGGGCAGGCTGGTAGGCCAAAAACTCACGAAGGGGCTGAAGTTCAAGATATTCTTGTAGCAAAATTTATTCTGCTCAGGGAAGCCTAAGCTTTGTTCTTAGACCTTTCAACTGATTGGATGAGGCCCACCCACATTATCTAGGGTAATCTCCTTTATTTAGAGTTAACTGATTATAGGTACTGATCATAAGTACAAAATTCCTTCACAGTGACACCTATATTAGTGTTTAATTAAATAACTGGGTACTCTAGCCTAGCCAGGTGGCCACATAGAACTAACCATTACAGATGGAAACTTGAGTGGCAGCTTTTAGGGAAGTGGGTGTGAGCCTCCAGGGGCAGACAGGGGCACTGCAGAGCTCATTGGTATGGAGGTTCTCTTCAGGTGCGAGCTGTATGTGTTTCACTTGTTCTTCTAAGGAGTTAGACTGGGTCACAGACATAAGTGTAAATGCCAACTCTCTAACCAGCTGTTCAGGAGGCCCACAAAGTCCATCCAAGCTGAGTGAGCCTGGCTTTGCACACGGTGCCCTAACACAGTGCCTGGCACGTCAATTCAGTGGTCATGTTTCTAAGAGCATGGGAGTCAGTTGTGAAATTTTTGCTTCTTGTTGACAAATGAACTGAAAAGTCTACAGTTGTGTGAAGTATAACACGAGGTGAAATAAATAGAAATTTCAGAGACTGATCATTTAAGCTGTCTTACATCCTAAAAGTCCAATACTTCCATAAGGAACTGCCTTAATAGAACAAGTATAGAGCTAAGCTGAAAAAATAAAAGATTGATTCTAACAACTGGCACATACTACTAACGTAACACATCACATTATTTTAAAACCAATTGTTTACAAATCTGTCTCACCCACCAATCCGTAAGCCACTCGAGAGAAGGGGTGATGTCATTCATCTGGCTGAGACTATGTCTTATTCATGTCTATATTCCCAGTTCCAAGGAGAGTATAAAATCAAATAAATAAAACAAAATAAAACTGCTCACCAAATCTTTTATTACATTGCCTGAGTTATACCTGCTTTGTTAATCAATTCAGAAGTAAGTGTGGGAACCTTTAGTCCTGGATTTTCCTTCACCAATGGCAGGGAAGAGACATGGCATCTGCTGTGGACAAGTAGGAGGACCCCAGCAGAATAGGGCAGGAGGGGTCCCTGTGTGTGAAGGGGCTGGTGGGGGGTTCAGTGTCATGGCGGTGGGTTCGGATGGTGGACACATAGCCAGCATCCAGAGCACAGTGTTTGGTGGCCTCCAGAGAGCTGCAGCTGGACGTCTCTGTGGAGACTTTTAGGGAACCACAACCACACCCCACAGCAGGGTCAACGGAACTCCACCAGGTCCAGAGGGCCCATCACCAGACTGTGGCTGGGCCAGTCAGGCAGAACCCTAAAGCTGTCATCCCACCCAGCGGATGCCAGCCACGTTTTACGGGTTGCTCATCCTAGAACTGCTCTGTGGAAGAGGGCTCCCAGGGGGAAGAGGCTGGGAGGCGCCCTGTACCGTACTGCCCACTTACAGAGCTGCCGTGAGTGTGAGCATCTAAGATTTCAGATGTCTGGGTACATCACTGAGGTTATCAAATCCAATTCCTTTTCTTCACATGACATCTACTCACATCATGAGTAAATGCCAACCCCTCATCTACAAATGAAGAAACAGACACTCAGAATATAAATTGCAGTTCGTATGGGTAATGGGGGCAGAATTTGACTAGAAATCAGATCTCCTCTCTCTTGAGCCTGTGTGCTTTCAGCTTTATCACATTGTAACTGTCTGTCCACTGAATTCAACAAAATAAAAACATGATTACTCCACACGAATACTTCTCCAACTTTGCAAAACTGTTTTGACCTCCCTGAGTGGAGATGTAAAACACAGAAATAAAGGGTGGCTTCTATGTAGAAAGGAAGAACTGTGACAGAAACGCAGTCTTTGGGAAGTCACACTTTGTGTCAAGCCTATGCCATTATTTGTTTCACTCAGGAAATCTGTGCCCATGAAGCAAAGCAACAGAGACGTGAAAGGGGCACTGGCCTGTGGAATTAGGCATGTGTCACGTGGCTTGCATTTTATATCATGAACCTGCTGTGCCAACCTTTCCAGTAAAAACCGTAATGAGGTAAGAATGTCCCACTCAAGATAATAAATCATTACATTGGGATGTAAAAGAACCTTTACTCACTCCATATTTCTTCTATCACCAAAAAATTGACTGGCATTCTTTAGTGTTCTCTCTCACACACACACATGAACACACACGCACACTTCATATTCAGTTATGGTGTTTTCCCTATTACATTGTGAACTACCCACCAACACTAACTATGCAGATATACTTCATTTGAGAAAGACTTGTTTTGGTCTTTTTTCCTTTCTTTATCCTTTTGGTAATGTGTCCAGCTGACCTGATTTGGGTTCTTCAAATATTCATATTTCCTAGTAACGATGCTGACTTCTGCAGTTCACACACACTTTACTGCAGCCGGGTGAGTGGGCACTTACTTCACACTTAAGCTTGCAATTGTTTGTGCAAAGTAAAAAAATTCTGAATTAATACAAAAGCATTAAATTAAGTGTCCCTCATACTATCCTATTTGACAAAAAGGAATTGTTTTCTTTTTCCCTGAGACAGATTTGGACAACATCCAGAACAAAGCGAAATAAACTGTTTTGTTTCAGAATGTCCAGAGGGAACTTTTTTTTAGTGAGACATAATTCTTAAATTGGAAAAAAATGTAAGTGGCTCCCAAAGCAATCAGGTGTCCCCAATAACACTGGAAGTCTGGAACATGGAGCGTGTGTTCTGGGGGCGTGTAAGACACGATAGGGCAGGAGGAGGCTAAGGCAAGGGTATCTTGGTGCCCTTGCAACCACTGAGGAAGAGGGGGTGAGACTTTCTTCCTTGTGTACCCACCAATAAGGCTACTTGAATTTCTCCTCCTCTTCCATCCAAAGTGATACTGAAGGTAAATTTTGACCTGATTTCAAGGGTGATAAATACAGGGGCATAGAGGCAAAAGAAACTTATGAGCAATTTCCCTATTTAGGTGATTTTGGGGGATGGCTGTATGAACAAAAAACAATTAAGTAGCAATTGAAGGTATAATTTTCTTGAATTTCATATGAAAGGAGACAAATACATTTATTTGCTTTGTTTTGGTTTACAAAACATCTTTCCTTTTGTTCTATGTTATGCAGAAACCAAAAGGAGATATAAAAACTGTATCTTGGAGATTTCCAGTCAAGATAGCAGTGTAGGCAGACATGGCATGCCTCCTCCCACAACTACATCAAAAGTACAACTAAAATATAGAACAGTCATCACTCAGAACCATCAGAAATTAAGTTGAATGGAAGTCTGACAACTACAGAATTAAAAAACCCCACATCCATACAGACTGGAGGAGGGACACAGATGTGGAATGGGCTGGTCCCACATTGTCGTTTGGTAGATAAAAGTTTGGGAAGGATATCTCAGGAGTGAGGAGTCCCAGCCCCATACCAGGCACCCCAGCCCATAGTTCCAGTGCCAGGAAGATAAGTTTCTACAACTTCTGGCTGCAAAAACCAGCCAGAAGTTGTAGAAATTGAGTCAGTGGATGAAACTGCTGGAGCCCCAAGCAGTTCCTCTTAAAGAGCCTACACACAGGCTCACCTACTCAGACTCACTCCCTCTGAGCTCCAGCACTGGGGTAGTAGCTTGAAAGGTACCAGTGGTATACAGGGAGAAATTGAAGTGCCTGGCATAAAAGTGAGCAGAGGCCATTGTCCCATTTCTGAACTCTCCCCTACAGAGTCAGCAAGCTGGTGCCATATCTGAGACTCCATCATGTTGGCTAACAGTGTTTGCCCTGCACTGGAGATCCCCTGAGGCTCTGTCCCAACCAACTTATGAGCACACCCAAACTGCTTTTCCATATGACTGCCTGGTCTTGGCTCCTGCTTCACAACTTCCTAAATCCTCTCAAACAAGCAACCGCTGGTCTCAGGGAGGCCCAGACCCAGCACTAGAAGCAGCTAGCCTAGATTCATAGTTTGGCTTTGTCTGGGAATCTCCAAGCCCAGCACAAGTAGCAGCCATCTCAGATTGCTTTATAACTCAGGTAGGGTGTCCCAGGGCAAAACACAGGTGGGGGCTGACTTTGCCCTGCACCAACCGGGAAACTCCAGAGCCCGCACACCCATGGGGCAGCTAGAGACCATTTCAGAGCACCACCACCCTGCCTCTGCATAGCTGACCCTCCATGGAGGGCAGAGGGTAGTGGCCAGTGGTCACAGCAAGTCCTTGCAACTGACTGGCTTGGGTAAGTCCATCCCATTGAACTGTCAACAGCAATTAAGGCTCAACTAAAGCAGAAGATGTACTCAGGCCACATGAAGGGCCCATCTCAAATGCCCAGCTTGGGCGATAGGGGAGGCTGTGTCACTGGACCCTACAGGACACCTACTACAAGAGGTCACGCTACCAAGACATGGAGTCAAAGCAGCTCTATCTAATACATAGACACAAACACAAGGAGGCTGCCAAAATGAGGAGACAAAGAAACATGGCCCAAATGAAAGAACAGATCAAAATTCCAAAAAAAGAACTAAACAAAATGGAGATAAGCAATTTATCAGATGCAGAGTACAAAACACTGGTTATAAGGATGCTCAAAGAACTTAGTGAGGACCCTAACAGCATAAAAAGATCTAGTCAGAAATGAAAGATACACTAATGAAAATAAAGAACAATTTACAGGGAAACAACAGGAGAGTGGGTGAAGCCAAGAATCAAATCAGTAATTTGGAACATAAGGAAACAAAATACAACCAATCAGAACAACATAAAAAAAAAGATATCCCCCCCCCAAAAATGAGGATAGTATAAACAGCATCTGGGACAACTTCAAGAGGTCCAACATTCACATCATAGGGGTGCCAGAAGGAAAAGAGAAAGAGCAAGAAATTGGAAATCTGTTTGAAAAAATAACGAAAGAAAACTTCCCTAATTTGGTGAAGGAAATAGACATGCAAATCCAGGAAGCACAGAGTTCCAAGCAAGATGGATAAAAAGAGGTCTACTCCAAGACACATTGTAATAAAAATGCCAAAGGTTAAAGACAAAGATAATCTTAAAAGCTGCAAGAGAAAAGCAGTTAGTTAGCTATGGAGGAGTACCCAGAAGACTGTCAGCTGATTTCTCAAAAGAAACTTTGCAGGCTAGGAGGGACTGGCAAGAAATATTCAAAGTCATGAAGTGGGGACCTACAGCCAAGATAGCTTTACCCAGCAAAGCTGTCATTTAGAATTGAAGGGCAGATAAAGTACTTCCCATACAAGAAAAAACTAAAGAAGTTTATCATCACCAAATTATTATATGAAATTTTAAGTGGACTTATTTAAGAAAGAGAAGATCAAAACTATGAAAAAATGGTAATAAATACATATCTATAAACAGTTAATCTAAAAATCAAACTAAGCAAACAGAAGAGCAGAGATATAATCATGGATACTGAGAGTGTTTTGATGGTTGCAGGATGGGAGGAGGGTGCAGGGGAATGGGTGAAGAGGTGAAGGGATTAAGAAGTACAAATTGGTAGTCACAGAATAGCTATGGCTATGGGAATGTAAAGTACAGTACAGGAAATGGAGTAGCCAAAGAACTTATACACATGATTCATGGACATGAACAATGGTGGGACAATTGCCTGAGGGCGTAGGGGGTGCTGGGTGGATGGCACAAAGGGGGAAAGTTAGGACAACTGTAATAGCATAATCAATAAAATATAATTAAAAATTGTGTCTGGGAGGCATTTGGATTCATGGAATATTTAAATAGAAGTTTCTAGCACATGTAATCGATATAAGTAGAGGGAAACTCGGGCATCTGACTTTATTACCCTTGGAGAATTATCATAGGCTAGTTCAGGAGGATTCAATTCAGGTACAATTTTAATGTAAGTTACTTGAATATGTGTATTTATAAAAGATAGAGTATTTCAATGTAAAAATTCTGTTACTACATTAATTTAATTAACAATAAAAATTCAGTATTTATTTCTCAAGAGGTTGATAATATAAAGAGAACATTGAATGGCAAAGTATATTAAAATAATATCAGTAACTTACTCAACTGATAAATTGGTAAAGTAAATAAATTGATAAATTTATTTACTAGGTGATTCATTACAGGATTCTTTGTAACAGATAAAATGTGGTACTGAAAACGCTCCTCAGTGTGTGGTATTAATATGCTAGTTCCTCCATATGTGATGCTAAAATGTTGTAGAATGTGGTCTTTATGAAGGCAGGGATTTCGTTCTGTTCACTTCTGAATTTTTAGTGTCTGGAACGATGCCCGACACAGGGAAGATGAGCATGAAACATTTGGTAACTGAATGAACACTCCCATATAGTGAAGCATTTCACAGCTATTAAAAGAGGGGGGTAGATCGACATGTTCTGTCATTGAAAGACCAATATATACTGAAGTAAAGGGGCCAAGTGCTAAATTGTATTTATGTTATGATAACAGCTTTTTGAAAAAGAAGAAAATGTGCTTATATATCTATATGTATGCACACACACATATATAGACATATATTTTTGTGTGTGAGTATATGTACGAAATGTCAGAAGGAAAGTGTTGAAATGATAACAGTGGTGGTTACCTTTAGAAAGCAGGAATGCAGGACTGGGTAGCAGGGGCTTTTACTTTTAACTCTCTATATACACCCTTGTGTACTGTTTGTATTTTTTTCAGAATTAACATATATAAATTGAGACCTTCACATGGTCTCAATCCACAGAGCCTCCTGTGTTACTGGCAAAGAAAACCCAAGGAAGAAGTCATAGATGGATATTAATCAGTGTTGGGTAGGAGAATTAGAAAGTAGAACCTTTATTATTAAAGTATATATTTTGTTCTTCTATTTTTTCAGCTTGGGCTAGAATTTTATATTCAAAATTAAGAAATGTGCATGTAACTGAAATGCAAAAACCCATATGTTCTGTGTCAGTCGGCACCACTTATTTTCAATGAGATAAAACAGCTTATTTAAACTTTGAATTTTCCCATTGGGTTGAGACGATTCAGCTGTTTATCTAGCAGCACTCTGCTTAAAAATAGATGGGATGACATTTGTGGGTGCTTTTAAAAAAATATCCTTTGGAGAAAGAAACAGAATTCTAATGCCACATTTACCATTTATATTATGTAAGGAAGGCAAGTTTTATGTTATGAGGACTTCATGTAAATTATTCTCCTTTCTAACATATAAGTTACAGCTATTTGGAACCAATTCCAATCATTGAATTTTATATATATAATATATATAATATATCATTGAATTATATATATTATATGAGTGTGTGTGTGTGTGTGTATATATATATATATATATATAAAAAATCAGCTGAGTTTTACTTTTTGGTCACTGTAATTAATTTAATGGTTAGAAAGAGTTTTTCATAATTGCACAGGAAGATTTTTTCCTTCTTTCACCTTCTAATTATGTACTTTCCCCCGTCATTCTTTTGTCAACTATTTATTGAATGCCTGCTATGAGGCAGGCACTGTGGTTACAAAATAAAATACAAAAATGATTTTGAGTATATTTTACCTGACTTCATAGACTTATTTAGTAATGTTTATGCTAACCTGCCAAAAATAAGTGATTAATATTAGCCTTAAATCTGCTGTCACACGATTCCACAGAGTCTAGGATAAGAATTAAAATAGGTTGAGCTGAAAATATACTGTCATCCAAAATTTCAAACTGAGTAGACATACAGGAGAACCATAGTCAACTAAAGTATGAAATATTAAAATCAGTGTTCCAATCTTGGTAGCATGGCTGATGGCAAAGGATTATGACACCAGGAGGAAATGAAACCAAATGTATCACTTTCCCGCCACTGAAAAATACACCTATCTCATAGTCTTGCTGATTTTATTTATTAAGAAAACACATTTTAGGAGGAAATTGCATTTATTGGCTAATATGAAAGAGGAAATCCAGTCTGTGTAAGGGCAAAGGTGCATGTCAGCACTATGCAACATTTTTATCCTCAGCCGTTTTAGAAGTTTTCTCTGAGTACTCACAAAAGGTAATGGGATTAGACTCTGTTCCTTCCTTCTCCAGGCATTCTCCTGACTCTGAACACTGTTACACAGATGGCAGGTGAATGGTATTTGCCTACTGAGAAAGAATTGTACTCTTCACCATTCCATTATGTGACTTGAATACCTGGCTTGCTCCATTTTGGGCTTGCACCTGCTCCTGCTCTGAGGTAGCCTGCTGACCTGAAGCCGTCACAGTGAGTGGTCAGGTTAAGATGGAGAAAGAATTCTTAATTACCTATTCTTTCTTCTCCCCTCGGAATCTGCCTCTCAGAGGTAGCCTAAGTGGCCTTCCCACTGGACACATTGCTTTATCACGACTGTATTTTCCTTTTCCTTGATTTTGTAAAATGCTTTTAATGGTCTGGATGCAAGAGCAGGGAGTTTGTTTTCTTTTGGCTAGCATGGCAGAGTTTTGAGCACCCCTTGGCATTCTGCAAAAGTGATAAATACTAATAATGAACAATGGAGCATGCTCTTGAGGCCCTGCGGTTGGCTATAGGAGAACTCACAAAGAGAGAAAAAATTAATCAAATCCTAACACAAAGGCAAGATTGAGCCTCTCATTAGGTCCAACTGCTCCATGTGAAAAGTGTATTAATAAAATGGCACAGGGATGGGGGGGCCCTGCACATATGGTCTAGGCCTTCAAAATGTGTTTTCCATCTTCTTTCCAGCTGTGGTGTCATGATGTAACAGGATTTGAAATCTGAACATATGTTATATTCTTTCTTCTTTCCCTTTTATGTGTAAGCCTTCACTATAATGAATTAGCTTTCCCTCCTCAACAACACAGAGTGCTTATTTCCTCTTATAAAAATGAAGCATTTAGACATAAGGTGCTACTTACATATATTCCCTTTTATGACTCCTTTCAGCTGTGATGGCATGTGATTTTCAACTCCGGTGTAAACACATTAATTTTGTCAACAACCGACATCATTAATCTCATACTTAATACAAATGTATCACCTTTATAAATAAAACTTTTAAAACACCAAAATTTAAAAATATTAGATATAATTTATAATTGAGAAAGCAAAATAGCCCAGATTATCAAAGTCACATGCAGTGATGACTGTGCTAAACATTTTTATTTCTCTCCAAATTCTGTGGTAGTTTGGGAAAAAAGACCAATTTTTTAAACCAGTAGTACATTATTAATTGATGTCATCTAATTTCTTAGTGATTTAAAAATATGTAGTTTGGGATGGGGCCATGGAATTAAAACAATGGGCAGGGGAGGGAGGGAGGAGAAGGGAGAGAGAGAATGAGAGAGAAAGTCAGAAACTGCGTTAGAATAATGGTTAACCCCCTGTGGTAAGAAAGCTTGAGTGAGTGGGTAAAAAGCTGCGTCTTCCTGGTGTTTTAGCCCAGCAAGTTTATTCTCCTGTCACAAGCACAAGCACAAGCACAAGATATGATCGATGAATTAATTCATCCACTCACTTGTGTTGACTACTTCCAATATGCCAAACGCTGCAGGGGCAGAAGACACAAGTGTCAATAGATTCATATTTGCCCTCAGGGATCTTTCTGTCTGTTGGAGGCAGAGGTGAGATCAGAGAGAGGGAGGGAGTAACAAACACTTAACTGTGTTTACAATCAACTATGGGAATTGCTAGAAAACACATAGTAGACAGCGCAATTGGCATGGAAGTTGGCCCACGGAGGTCATACCTGACCAGATACCTGAATGATGGGCGTACTTTGCCAGCTGGGCTCAGGACAAGGTGGTATTACAGCAGAGGACACAGTGTATGTGGAGGCGTGCCCATGGGAAATGGCAGCGTGTGTTCTGTAGGAAATACCGAATTATGCATGATACGTGGAGAGTTCAAACAAAACAAGCTTCACTTTGATGGAGTCCTCTCTGGGTACTGCTAGAAACAGATTAAGGTGGAGGCACTCAGTCTCCTGCTAATAATCGACTTGATCTAAAGCACAACACATGTTTTCCAGAATTCCTTTTCTTGGATGTTTTTTTAAATCAGTCATATAGCTGAAAGCAATAGAAATGGCTGCTTTTGTTTCTGGGACACAGGTCGTCTTTTCTAAATCTATATTTCCTCCCTTTCCCAGCAAGCCTGGCTGCCCAGGGAAATTTCCCCAACTAGCCTTTCTTCTTAACTGATCCTTCTTTCCTGGACAGGGAGGGCATTCACTATCTGCTTAGCCACCCTCCACTGTCACATCCCACCCTCAGACACCATTTATTACATCCTTTCTCCACAAGACTTGACTTTTCTTTCTGCCTAAAATCCCCATACACGCTTCACCCTTCCACCCTCTCCTTCCGCACTTCCTCTAACACCGGCTCTGGCGCTGTGATACCTCTAACCATGCCCTCAGGTGCACGTTTAACACTTAAAGGGCTTTTCTATCCCCTACATCAGCCTCTCTCATATTATCCGCTCATCCAGAGATACCTTTCATTTCTAAAGCTGTCCCCACATGTTCTAAAGCTGGCTGCTTTATCAAATTATCACAAACTTAGTGGCTTAGTGCAACTGGCATTTATTCTCACAGTTCTGGAGGCCAGAAGTCCAAAACTGGTTCACTGAACCGAAACCAAGGTTTCGGCAGAGCTGAGCCCCCTCTGGAAGTTCTACGGGAGAATCCATTTCCTTGCTTTTCCACCTCTGAGAGATGCGTTCCTTCTCCCTCTTTCTGGCTCAAGTCCCTTTCCCCTGACTTCCGAACCAGGAGCATGGCATCCTCATACCTCTCTGCTGCCATGGTCGCAATGGTCTTTTTCTGTGGCCAAGGCTCCCTGTCTCCCTTTTACAGGGATACTTGTGATCACATTTAGTGCCTGCCCAGATAATCCAAGATAATGTCCCCATCCCAAGATCATTAACAGTCACACCTGCAAAGCCACATTTCCCATAGAAAGTAACATTGACTGTTAATTGGGATTAGGATATGGCCATATTCTGACCCATTTTGCACATACCACAATCATCAACACTACTTTATGTTGAATTAATATGGACTCTTTGCCAGTTATCATTTTACGAGGTAGGCACCATTATTATCTGTGTTACAGAGATAATTGATTCAGTCAAGGTCACATAGAGAAATGGTAGAAACAGGATTCCCACTGATGTCTGTCAACATGAAAGGCTTTGCTCCTCACACAATGCTGTGTTGTCCCTCACATTTTGGACTGTGTACCATACGTGTTGGTTTGGATCTCAAGGACCCTCAAGACCATCACAAAATGGAACACTTCCCAGAAATGTTCCATTTCCCTTCTCTAGCTGTATTTCCAGATATTTCTTCCACAGAGAGCACTGCTAATTAAGTGCTCAGATAGGAACAAGTAGCAATTTGCTCCCCCCATGAAAGGCTAGTGGAAGCCCCCTAAGTAGTCTGACGTCAGGCTGTGGCTAAGAAACATTAAGGGCCATGGAGCCCAGGCAAAAGCACTGTGGAAAAAGTAGTCATAGAACAGAACCAGGAAAAAAAGTGTTGAAAAGGACAATGGGAATGAAGCAGAAATGTAAGGCCCAGCTACTTTCATTGTGGAGAGAGCAAGAAAGGCAGAAAACTCCCGGAGGCATAGGGGCTATAGAAGAAAGCTTAAGAGTAAAGAATACAGTACAAAGAAAGGTGCTTTCATATGAACAATAGGGAAAAGTACACCCAGGGCAGACCACTGGAGGACGAAAGGCAAATGAATGGGTAGGCCATGACAAATCGAGGGTTTTTTTTTTACAATCCACTATCCATTTTGAAGATTAAGATGTTCTCTTGTTCTAAGGAGGCAGTGGGCCATGTGGAGAATAGAGAGAATGGCCCTGGGAGTCAGCAGACCAAGGGGCAATTTCCTTAAAAACAGTGTCACTTAGGGCAACTTGAGACTCAGCTGTCTCATTTATGAAATGGGAATACGAACAAGATGAAAGAATTTATGTGAACTGCTTTATCACAGTACTTTGCAGGAATAAGTAACAAAGAATCATTGCATTCAGTTTCTGCAACATCATCAAAAGAAAAGATGGTAAAGCTTGTTAGGGAGTCCGAGTATCTCTTCATGCATTCCTACAGAATTTACTTCCTGCTTGATCATGGCTACTAACTGTGAATAAAAGACTGGATATCTTCCTTCGTGGAACTAATAGGTTAGTGAAGTAGGCAGTCCTAGATAAAATAGAAGAAGCATGATAAAGGACTAATGGACACTAAGAGAACATATTGGGAGAAGGTCCTGAACTCAAACATGGCCAAAGAGGGCTTCCTGGAGGAAGTGCCATTTCAGAGGAGACCAGAAGGTTGGAACAGGGCCAGTAGGGAAGAGAGGAGTTTGGGATAGATGGAGAGAAGAGACAAAAGAGAACACAGCTCATGTGAAGGTTTGGGACATGAGAACATGGAACCTTTGAGAAAGTTAAAAGTTAATTGAATAGCTGAAGTGAAGATTGGACAGGGGTGTGGTATGAAAGGAGGCTGTGAAGGAAACAGTCTTCACTTATGTCTTACCCTGTAACTCATATTTAGGAGTTTGGACTTTATCCCAAGGGCAAGAAGGAATCATTGAAGGATTTATATGCAGAAGCTTTCATGATTCTATGTGTAGTTTAGAAATGTTATCTGGGCTACTGTCCATGCAATAGACAAAATGGAAAAAGTAGGGGAGGAAGATGACTTGGAGATATTTATAATCATCTAGGTGACAGACCAGAGAGATTTAACTAGGATAGTGGCACAGGGGATGGAGAGAAGTGAATAGAAATAAAATTTATAAGACTTGGTGATTTTTCGCTCACTCACTCATTCATCCAACCAACTTGCATGAGTTTCCCCTGGAAATATGAGAGTGATCTAGAGGGGAAATGATAACGGTTTTCCTGAGTTTCTGGGATGAAAAAAATGGACAGGCAGTGATGCTACGGACAGAGGTTGGAGGCACAGGATGAGGAGGCCCACGGGGAGGGTACTAGGCCCAGTTTTAGGGATGAGAGGTTTTGAGCAATGCCTTCATTTGTATAATGCAGATATCCTTGTGTTCTCCAGCCTGTGAGCTTAAATTAGGTAACACTAACAATAATAACCAAGTTGAGTGATATTTTAGTCCTCTCTCATCTTTCCTCCTCCTCCACTTAATTCTGATTGTCCCCAGGAATGGGCTTCCCATGTATTTGAGAACAAATCTGTTTGCTGCCTTCTGCTCAGGTCTCTTTGCCATAGTGCCAAGAACGTCTTAGGATGGTGGGCCATCTGTAACCATGGTGCTGTCTCAGTTACCACTGTCCTCAGTGGATGGATGCTCTGTGGTCTTTGCTAAGTGTGTGTGCATATGTGTGTGTGTGTGTGTGTGTGTGTGTGTGTGTGTGTGACAGAGAGAGAGAGAGAGGGAGAGAAGAAAAGGTGGCGGTGCTGTTTTCTCTAGATTTTCTTCATTAATTAACACTTGGAGTTCACATGTGAGTCTGTAATTAATACATGCCTTGCATTTGGCAACTGTGCATCTCAGCTGAAGCATGAGTGGGTTGACCGCTGGAGACAAGAGAGTCATAAAAGGGAAGCTGGTCAGATAGCCGTGCAGATTTACACCATTAGGCTGGTGTTAGGCCTAATGGTATAAACGCCATGCTGGTATAAAGTCTTTCAGACCCTACAAATGACAGGAAATAGAAGAAAACAACTTAGTGGTCATAAAAATTTATTTTCTAGTTAGTTTCTTCCAGCTTTAAAATGGACACAATGCACTCCATAGGTTCTGGACCAATGGTACTGGGTAGAAAGGAAATGGGGAAAATATTAGAATTAAAGGAGCAAAAAAGGGCATGGGCAACCAGGATGGTCTGGAGCAAAGAGGTGTGAGAGGGAAAGGGGGGAAAGTGGAAAAGAAAATGAACACATTGCCAATCCAAAACAATCTGCCACATTTGAGCTTCCAACAGAGTTCATCTACAGAGAAGAGCCACGAAATTGAACATATTTTAAAGCCTTGAAGTATGAAGAGGTAACATATGTCTGTCTTGGTATTCGTAAAAGTGAACTGTGACAGCCTAACAGGACACACTCCTACTTCTCATAGGTTTACTAAATTAGAGAGGTCTCAAGAGAAATGGCTAAAATTTGTAGGTAGAGCATGGATGATATTTAAGTGGAACTAAGTCATTAGTGGTAGCTAAATACTTGTGCTCAAGTGTCTTGTTTATACTTTTAAGAAAAACAGACATTGTGAACAATTTAAAGGGGGAGCAACAAAAGTTCTTTCGTTTCTATAAAAGTCTGCTTGTGATTTCTAAAGATTTCCACAAAACAAAAATATCAAGTGTCCACCAGCCTATTCCCCACACAGAAGACAGAATGGGACGATTAGACAGTAGGAACAGAGGACGTATTTCTTCCCCATTTCTCCAAAATTCCCCGCATAGTTTGGCTGTTTAGAATAACCCTTCAGAAATACCTTTTGAGGTCACCTACTTTGGAAGAATAGAGTCTTTAATTTTCAGGTGACATGGCAGCGAGCCCAGGGAACATAAATTTTAATCGTATTTCCCATTTTTGTCATTCTTGTAGAAAAGAAAAGATTATAATTATAATTTCCTCCCCATCTTGCTAGGCTTTTGCTAGTGACAACAATTTGTGCTTCAATCTGACTAAGATAAAAATCTGTGTTAAAGACTGGGAAACTGGATCATAGAAAGCACCCCTGAAGTAGCCACGGAAGCCTCAGGGAGGTCTCATGGTTTTTAATTCCGTGAACTTCAGTGAACAAACAAGTGCATTTTCCACATGAACCGAAATCATTGCAGCCATGGTAAATAAGAAAGTAACAGCCCAAATTCACATTACTGGATACTGCTATTTTAAAATTACAATCTTACAAAATAAAATCCAAGTAAACTAAAGCTGGAATAATTTTAGCAGCTGAAAGTACTGCCTTCTCTAGAATAACATGTACTTAGCTATGAAATGATCAGGACCCAACGCGACGTATGCATTCTGTTTTCTGTAGAGCACATTCAACAGCAATGTGTAATACATCATGCTACATGTTAGATATATTCAATAAGCAGTGCTTAAACAATTTTGTCTGTCTTTGCTGCATTGAAATATTCTGCTAGTTTAGCTAAATTCACTTTGCACTATAGATAAAAAATTATTACATAGATGACATTCTTACTAAAGAGCTGTATTTCTCCCTCAGCCCCTCTAGTACCATAAGCAACCTAATCAAAGGAAAAGGGTGCATTGGGGGTACTCTCGACAAAATTGTTCACCCCAAATTCACAGACATGGTGAAACATAAAAATTAACTCCAGCATGTTAAAAGAAGAATTATGAATTAGCACAGAAATCAAATACAGAGAGACTGTTTTCTTTTCCATAGCCCAGAATTGCCATTAGCTTACCTTATTAGCTGAAACGCCAAACAGAATGTCTTTATGGAAAATTAAGTTCATTATTCATCTCAGCTCTGATTTGGTGTGGTGTAGCTGAGAGCATTTAGCTTCTCTCTATGATTTGCCGATGCAAAGTGGGTGAGTAAGGCAGTAAACACAGAACTTGGGAGGTGGGGAGTGGTTGGCCATGGCTCACAACTCCAGAATTGCCACCGTACATTTTATTCACATGAAATACCTAATGAAATCAAATCTTCTCACGAAAGAATATCACTTAGGTGAATACTTAGTACAGATTTTTAAGCCCATGCCATTTTGCACAGCACTTGCAGGAATAATGCCCTGCATGCTCCCTGTCCCAGCAAAATTACATTGCTATTGTTCATTATCTCAGTGGATTCTGAGGCTATTGCTTCACATCTAGTGGATAATGTATATTCTGTCAAGGAGAAATCCACATGGGGAAGCAATCTCGGCAATTTTCTTAAAAGAGAACACCTGTGATTGTCTGACTAGTGATGGAAAGACAGATGCATTTCAAGATTTTGAGCAAATTGGATACAACATTCAGGCAGATACTAAAGAGAGAGACTTTAGGGCTCCAGGAGTAAAATAGCAATAGATATCTTTCCTCTGGACATAAAATTCTCTTTTAAAAAGTCATATGTTTAGTAATTCATTCGTTTTCTTCAAATGAATTAAACATGATTTAAAATTTCTTTGGCAAACACCTTTTCTTTCTTAACAAATAAATGATTTCCATAGAACATACCCCAGAAAAATCTCGTTTACTTAGTGTGTCTCCTTTCCAGATGGGCAAAGGAGCTGTTGCAGCTTCCTCTCCCAGGTGTTTTAGTTATAGAATTTGAGTGGGCAACATATATTTAAATCCAGCTTTTCCAAGTAAAACATACAATCACAACAGCAAGACCAGTCCTAGGTTATTTATCAATAGATAAGGACAACCTGACTGAGCAAAGCAATTTAGCTTTAAGACTTGTAAATCTTTCTCGTCTTTGTCACACTGCAAAACTAGACCCTGAAATCCTCCTCTCCTGAATTAATAAGACTGACTGCCTCTAATGAGAAATAATCAAGAAAAAGTAATAATTAGGTTATTTTTACCTTAAAATGTTAAACACAGGGTTATCATATGACTCAGCAATTACACTCGTAGGTATACATCCCAGAGATGAAAATATGTATCCACATAATAATCTGTACCCAAATGTTCATAGCATCATTATTCATAATAGCCCCAAAGTACAAACAACCCTAGTTTCTTTCAGCTGATGAATGGATTAAAAAAATGTGTGCTGTCTATACAATGGATTATTATTTGGCATTAAAAATAAATAAAGTATTAATGAATGCTACAACATAAATGAGTCTTGAAGACAGCTGTGCTGTTTAAAAAAAGCCAGTCACAGAAGATCACATATCGTATGATTCATTTACATGAAATGTCCAGAATAGGAGGAATCTATGGAGACAGTAAGTAGGTTAGTGGTTGCCCTGGGCTTGGGGTAGGAGCACTGGGACATGAATGTTTCTCATTGTAGTGATGAAAATGTTCTTCTCTTAGACGGATGTTTGTACAACTCTGTGACTATTAAAACCATTGATCTGTATACTTTAAATATGTAAATTATATGGTTTGCAAATTATATCTCGATAGAAGCATTAATAAAATTATTAATTTGTCACAGAAACATTGTCATATAATATTTGTAATGATAAGAATTAGGTATATATTATAAATTCTGTAGATGGTACACAGAGAGAGTTGGGAAAGAGTAGTGATAACCCCAAACATGGGAAAACCTTGAGGACTCACCAGCTGTAGACCTACCTAAAGAACCATTTGTGCCGGTATTTAATCATGGCTAATTTTCAACAAGACAAAACCCTGAAGCCAGAGAGATTGAGAGCAAGAGGAAAAAGAGGAGGAGGGGGAGAATAAAAAAGAAGAGCAAGAACTGAAGAAAAAAGAAAGAAAGAAAAGGAGAATAGGGGGAGACTGTTTTCCTTAATCTTTATTATATTTTTTCTATTACCATTTGGTCCCCTTTTAACCTCCTCTCCCTACAGTCACCACACTGTTGTCCATGCCCATGAGTCCTTTTTACTTTTTATTGATTAGATAACATGAAAGGGCTGACAATTCAGGAGGGAAGTGGGATCACAAACCTTAATTCTGATGATATAACATCAAATGATCGAGATGAGGATAATAGAAGAATGCCTTCAAAGAGACCAAAAAAATTGTACAAGGAGGATTTTGAAGTGTTTGAATTAAAGGATTTTTTTTTCAAACATGAGATGTGAGTTCACAATCAAGGAAGAATACAGGTAATAATGAGCATCTAAAAGAATTGCACCAAAGAGCTAAAGCACAGGTTAAAATAAAGTTTGTGAATTTAAAAAAAAAAAAGGAATAAAAAAACCAAGGACAGTAAAAAAAAAAAAAAAAGAGGCCATTTTAAAAGATGTGAATTGGAAGAAATAGAAGGACAAGGACAATCCTGAGGCTTGGTCCAGATGGTACAGTGTGAACAGATGATGAAGGAGGAGGAAGAGCAGCAGCAGCAGGAGGAAGAGGACAAGACATGAAAGGTTCGAACTTTACTATTTTCTCTATCAAAGAAAACGATCTTCAAATTGGAAAGGGTAGAAAAAAAAGCCCTGTGGAGAGAAATTTAAATCCCAGGAAAACCTCTTACATGCAGACAACTCATGAATCTTCCATATGAACTTCAGATACCTGACAACCTCGCTTAGACGCCTCAAAGCACTTCATACACAGCACCTTCAAATCATACTCATTTTCTCCCCTCTCCTCCTCCCCTACCTCCTCAACTCTTCCAGTGTTGCCTACTTCAGGGAGTGGAAACACCACCTTTTAAGTAAGGCAGAAACATAGGTATCATTCTGAACACTTCCTTCACCCTGCACATCACTCAGCCCTGTCGATTGCAATCTCTGGAAACTGTCCCCTGTTTCAACATTACTGCCACCATCCTCATCCATTTTCTTTCACCTGAGATACTTTAGTTCTCTTCTAATTGGTTCTTCTTCTATTTTACATATCTTTTGACTTTATCTAAAGAGATGTTTTCAGAGGCAAAGTGGTTATTAGCTTTCCCCACTCTTACAATCCTACACACACAAACGAGGATATAAAAATTCAAAATATTATTCCACTTCTTGGAATATAGTTTAAGAAACCTGAACTACTAACTTGAAAGAATATACATACCCCTATATTCACTGCAGCATTATTTACAATCGCCAAGATTTGGAAGCAGCCCAAGTGTCCATCAGTGGATGAGTGAGTGAAAAAGCTGTGGTACATTTACACAATGGAATTCTACTGCCCTAAAAAGGAAAATTTACCTTTTGCAACAGCATAGGTGGACTTGGAGATGATTATGCTAAGTGAAATAATCCAGTCATAGAAATGTAAATACTATATGATTTCACTTATATATGGACTCTAATAAACTAAATAAACTAAACAACAAAATAGAAACAGATGCATAGATACAGAGAACAGACTGACAGCTGCCAGAGGGGTGGGATGTTGGGTGACAGGGTGAAAAAGGTGAAGGGCTTAAGCAAAAAAAACCCCTGCCTCCTAGACACAGACAACAGTATGGGAAAGGGGTTGGAGGAGGGAAAGAGGTTGGGGGAGGTAGAAGGAGGTACAGGGGGGTAAAAGGTGATGGACGGAGACTTGATATTGGCTGGTGAACACACAATACAATATACAGATGGTGTATTAGAGAACTGTACCCTTAAAACCCATATAATGTTAGTAACCAATATAATCCCAATAAATTCAGTCAAAATTAAAAAAAAAAATCAAAATGTCAACACAACCTCCAGAGCCAGGAAGGATATAGCCCTGCAAATCTTCCCAGACTTATCTTGAACCACCTCGGTGACTTTACCATACTAGATTCATTTCTGACCCTTTTGTTTCTTCTTCCTGCCTTTCATGGTTCCCTAGGTTGATTGCCTGATTTACACTAGCCCTTTCTTCAAACGTAATCTCAACCGTTACTTCTTAGGGCATGCTTCTCTGAACTGAAATCAATGTGCTACTAGAGTATCATAATCTCCTTCGTATGTTTTGGGCAAAGTGGTCACTTAGGATAGGCTTGTCTTTATGAGCAGAAGGTTCAGAAGGCGCATGAGCTATTTCACTATTGGCATCTTTGAAGACACTTGCTTGGGTTGAGTCTCTTAGTTAAACTCACTGTGAAGAGACCGTGCCTCCCCCATTGTCCAATTTTCTAATGGGGCAGGTATGAGGGATGCATAGAAGGAAGGCAGAGAATAAACATTTTGGGTTCAGACATACAGCAGTCTGATCTTAGATATAAGATGTTTAGGATAGTGATAAGAAAGGGGCTGTGGTTTTGTGAGAAGCAATATTCAGACACAGTTCCTTTCAGTGAAGAAAGAAACAGCTCTGATTACATGCAGGGAAGAGCTTCCACCATAATTCAACAGTGGTCCTTACCATGGTAGTACTACATTTACATTTATATGTATGATTGATTTGAAAATTTTTTATCTCCCCACTGACAATAAGGAGCATGACAGTAGGAATCATGTCTACTTCTGACCATCTTTGTATTCTCTGCATCTACTCAGGGACTGCCAATAGTAAGTACTTAATAAAAAATTTTTGGATGACTGAATGGGAGAACTCTTATATTGGCAGGCTGTGGTGAGATGGTAATGGTAGTATAACTGCTACTATGAAAATAATTTGAAGCATGTGTTCTACCTTGGGTGTCAGGGCTAGCCTTATTTATAAAGTCTCACCATTCTGTATCTTTCCCTGGTTAACATGGCTATGATGTCATTATGCGTGATGATCCACTTTTAGTTAAACACATACCTTTTACTTAGAAAATTAGCATGCAGGGTGTTGACTTAAAATATCACAATATTTATTAGGTTAATAATTTAATCTTCCCAATGAAGACATTTATCTTTTCAAAAAGAAGGCATGCTTAAAAACATTAAGCTTAAGTTTTTGTGCCTAGTCAAATTATATCGTTGTTCACTCTAAGAACTTCCAGTAGGCTCCCAGAATCAAGGTGGGGAATATTAAATGTGGTAGAAAAAGGTGGAGATGGATAAGCCTTTTGAATCATCCAAAGATGGGTTTGATGGACTTGAATTTATAACACAGCATTGTCCTAGAACCCAGAATTAAATGGAAGGTCTTTGAGCCCTAAGAAAAGCAGCCTGGGCTTATGAAAAAGTAGTGTGCTAAGCTGACTGTGCTTTATTTTCATTTTTGCAGATCAACTTGATTGATAGGTAAGCACATGCCTTGAGCTTCCTTATGCAAAGTCATCTTTATAGAAAGAAAACAGTAGCAAAATATTTCTAAATGTTAACAAGAATGGTTTTCACAGAAATGCAATGTTTTCACTTTTCCTGGATTCCATTCCAAACAACAAAAACAACAATACAACCAAGTAAAGAGAAATACCCATGAATCACATTTGCAGCAAAACGAGCAGAAAATCCCAACTCCACAGTCAGAGTCAGGCAGAACATCAACCAGGGAAGCCATAACAATGACGTAAGTAAACAGGAGGTATGAAACAAACCTCGATGCAGCAGAGCCCAGAAAACTCTGTCGAACATATACTCCACCCAAAGTGAGGGCCTCAATACCAGAGGCATGTGCTGTGGAACCAAAGTAGGGCCGGGACCAAAGGAGGGGGTGGAGAGTGAATGGGCCAATCTCATTAAGGGGAAGAAAAATTCTTTCTGAAAATGACTGTATCATTTGAGTCCCCATGTGACAGGCAGCCTGTGAGTCCATCCATGAAGTAGTTGGGGGAGAAAAGGACTGGGTTTTTCTGACAGTCGGACGATGTGTGACTACATGGGTGCATTGTATCATAAACAAACAGTTCATAGCTGCAGCAACAGCGAAAGGAGCCCTTGATTTATGAATGCTTGGGGAACTACTGCCCACCAGTCTCGGTAAAGGCAGTCGGGCAAAAAGATAAAATCAGGATAAGAGAGAGAATGAGGTTGACATCAGACTTACCCCCAGAAACATTTAACTTCAGCTTGTGGTGGAAGAACATCTATAAGATATCAAGGCAAGAAAGCAGGAGCCAAGGATTTGCTATCTAGTCAAGTTCTCCTTCAAGTATAAAGACTCTAAAAAACACAGCTTTGGATATGCTGGAATTTGAGTAATATTGCTGAAATGAGCCTTTCCAGGGGAAAATGCTAGAGGACAAACTGTAGACAGAACGCTTTCAATAGCAACAAAAATATGTCAGCAAAGAACCAATGACCAACACCCCCATGCTCACTACAGCATTATTTATAATAGCCGAAACAGCTGAAGAACCCAAGTGTGCACCAATGGGTAAATGCAAACAAAATGTGGTATATGTGTGTATACAAGCATATGTGTATATCTCTGTGTGTGTGTGTACACATATATACCTATACACAGGGATATTATTCAGCCTAAAGAAGAATGAAATCCTTCTATTTGTGACAACATGGGTAGGCCTTGAGGACACTATGCTACGCGAAATAAGTCACATGGAGAAAGACAAATACTGAATGATCTTGCTTAAGCGTGGAATCTAAAACAAAACAAAAAGATCCCTGAGTTCATACATGTAAACAGATCGGCGGTTGCCAGAGGCCTCGGTTGGGGATGGGGAAATGTGCAAGGCAGTCAGTGGACGCAAGCGTCCATTTACAAGGTAGGTAAGTCCTGGGGATGTTACGTACAGCACGGGAATAGAGTTAATCAAGTTGCATTGCATATTTGAAAGTTGTTAAGAAAACATATCTTAAAAGTTCTCATTACAAGAAAAATAATTTTTAAAATTAAGTATGGTGATGGATAATGACTTATTGTGGTAATCAGTTTGCAATATAAACAAATATCAAACTGTGTTGTACACCTGAAAGTGTTATAATATTATATGTCAAGTATACCTCAGTACATTTCAGAAGAAGTTTATCATCTTCTTAATGGACTTAAAAGAAATACTTTTTAGATGCAACCTCATACAAAGTTCATATCCCCTCTATATATGTAGGTACACTTTAAGAATTTTTTCTATTTCTAACTTGTTATAATTTTTTTCTGTTAAATCTTTGCTGGGTGTTGAATATGATGAAATGCTTTTCAGGCATATATTAAGATAATCTTATGTGTTTTCTCCTTTAATTTATAATACTGTGAATTATGTGAACATCTCTAATGTTAAGCCTTACTTCTATTATCAAATAAATCCTATCTGGTCATGTTGTTTTACATTGTTTACAATTATTTACTTTTATTCAAATATTTACTAAGAATCCATAAAGTTCATGAAAGAAATTGCATTAAAAATCTCCTTTCTCACACTCCCTTGTCTGTTTAAGAATATACTAAACCTTAAAAAGAATCGGACATCTCTTTTGTTCAGATTTCTAGAAGAATTTTTGTATGAAAAAGATTACATTTTCCTTGTAGGTTTCATAAAACTATTTGGTCTGGTCTTTTTCCTGAGTACCTTCTAAGCTAATGTACCAGAAATTATTGTGGATATATTCAAGGTTTCTGTTTTTGAGTTTTGAAGAATTTATTTTTCCAAGAAATTATCCACTTAAGTTTTCAATGCATTGGTATGAAGTCTATTTCTGTTCTATTCATATGATAGATTTATTGTTTACTGCATGGTTATCTATGTTCCTTTCTTCATTTCTAATAGTGTTTATATTGTGTTTTTTCCCCTCACTGGGGAGTTAATACAGAGTTTCCTCAATATTATCAGTATTTTCAAAGAACAGCAACAACACAAAAATGTTCAGAGTGATTTATCTCTGTGTGATTTCTATTATCTGCATTTTCTTATCTATTTTACCAAATTTTCCCAATAAATGCACATTAACTTTAGAACCTCTCCAATAATACCTGTAATAAAATGATAGAATTTGAAACAAAGTAAAGACATGTGGACTGAACAGGAGATCCACAACTCATTGAGTGGTTTTCTCTGCATGGCATGAGAGTATAAACGTGTTCATGAAAAGCTGTAGAAGGGTCTCTAGTGGCATGCACAAGCCTTTCTTTTTTTGGCCTTATTCTGAACATTTTTTATCATTAACTTTGATGATGATACATTAGACACTATTAGGAGATATAACATCGTGGGAAAATATTTAAAATATTGGAGTTCAGATTTAGTAGTCTCAAATTTTGACAGCAGAAACATCATTCTTGGTAGACCAAATGGTACTTTTAGGGGGGTGAATTAGAAACAAGCTGTCTCTTCCTCAAGATTTTACTGCTGTTGACTGGAAAATTATAGTAATAAATAAGTAACACTAAGGTAATTAATTACTGATATAAATAATGTTCCTTAAGGTTAGTGCATAACTTGTATAATAGTGAGGGGTGGCCCTGGGATAGAAAGACATATTTATGGCTGTAAGATGACATTTAATAAAAATAAACATAATATTCTAAGTTATGTTAAAATATCCAAGTGCACAGTACTGGTTGGGAGAAACACATCAACATGATTTCACGTGAAAAATGGCTTGAAAATTTTATCTGAGTGTGAGATAGGTTGGCATGGCTGCCAGACAAGCTAAGGGTGTTTATGTTCAGAGGTTTTTCAATGGACTCTGTGAAGTCCCAATTCAACTGTAATATTGTTCACGCAATTATACTATAAGGTAAGAAGAATATTGTTTTTCCTGGAACAAGACACAATTTGTCAGTTGGGATGCTGACAGTGCTTGAAGAGCAATTCTTAGAGAATTGCTGAAGAAACTAGGTTTTTTGAAGATGGGCCAATGAAGACTCAGGGACAAATAATAGTTTTCATTAAACATTTGCTGGATTGCCATGTGGAAAGAGTATTTAGATTTGTTTCATATAGCTCTACATCCAAGTTAAAGAGAAGTAGATTTGTATTCACAATAAAGAAGAATTGTCAAGTACAGCAACTGGTATGGGAATGAAAATTCAGATAACCTCTGTGGAGGTCATGTGGTAATACATGCAAAGATCCTTAACATTTTGCAGACTCTTTGATCCAGCTAATCTACCTCCGGGAATTTCTACTGAATAAATAACTGGGTGCATCTTGAGGCATTTGCAACAGTAAAAGATTTGAATAGGTTACTGAATCAGTAGGAGGAAAAGGAAAAGAAACATGAAAAAGACAGAATGGGGCAAAGGGAACTGTGGAAAAAAGCATGAACTCAATGGAACAGAAACTACTATTATAATAAGTACAGGGGTGAAAACGAGAGTGTGTGATATTATTAGATAGCTGCCAGTCAAAATAAGGTTGAATGCAGGCCACTGAGGCAATGGCCCATTTTTTTTAATTAGATGAGAGAATTGTGATTGCTAAAATAAAACTTAGATTGAGGATCTCTAGTGAAGTGAGGTCAACAAAAATAGCTGATGGGGGGGCGAAATTACTTTAGTCATTTGAAAATGAAGAAACCTATCACTAATGGGTGTCAAACTGTTTATAATGTGGAGGAAGGAAACGGATTATTATATATTACGATGCTGCACTAATGGAGGGCTTCAGGATGCAGCAGGCTAAGGAAATGCTTGCTGTACAAGTGTGCGCTCCAGGTTAGCAGCAGTCCGTGTTTGTGACGGTCTGCGTCTGAAAGTGATGGAAAGAGCAAAGAAGAAAGTCTTTGCAACATAATTATTCAAAATTAGCACATTTAAATTATTTTAAGATACTAAGATTTACTTGCACTTCTTTTTTTCAACTGAAAAATAGTGCATAATATTTGGGAATATTAACTGGAAAAAGTTTTTCACATTTATCAAAAATGACACTTATGACATTATTCATAATGTTGAAAAATTGTAAAAATAATCAAATGCCAAATAATTGAGAAATGAATAGTCTAACCATAATGTATTAGCATATTTTAATAGCTGTACACATTTCCATTAAAATTATACTATTAAAAATAACAAGCATTTATTAAAATGAATAGCATATATATATGCATACAATGTGTACAAACTGATTTTACCCTATTGCTTTAGGGAAACTGCTGGGAAATGCAATAGTTATTTCCTAATTGCCATATTTATGGACAAACTTTTCATTCCTTGACCGACTCAACCACTCTTTGGTGGTCGATCTTGTTGAACTCTCCTTATTTCTTGAAATCCTCTTCTTTCTTTGCTTCAATGCAGTCTTGTTTTCCTTTCTATCTTTCTGATTCCGTATTATTGCTCTATTTTTGCTCCTTGTCTGTGCTTTAAATTCTGTGTAGCCCAGGAAATTGGTCTGTGTTGTCTTGTCTTCTAAGTTACACCTGCCCCAATGTGATCTCGTTCACTCACACTTTACTTTACCTTCTAGCTCCCAGATCACCTTTCTCCACTCCTGTCATCTTCCTGGACTCCAGAGTCATAACCTCAGCTGCCTTCACAACTCCATCCTCCTCACGTAAGAATTTTTGACCAAACAGACAACTTGAAGATATGGTATGAAGATATTTTTACTTTCCTCTCCCTTTATTGCTTTTACCCTAGTCGGAGCCACAGTCATCTCTCATCTAGATTACTGTCATAACCTCCCAAATAGTATCGGACTAAAGGAATGCTTGCCTGGGGGTGTCCTCAACAAGTACATCAGATTCAAAACGTCTAAAATGAAATCATTTTCTCCATCCAACTTATTCTTTCTTCTATATCCTCTATTAAAATTGGAGGTACTGAAGAGAACCCAATTTTTTAAGCCATAAATTATTTTTCATTTCTACCCTTCCCTTTCTGACAACCCAGTCACTCAACCTGCATGACCAGGCAATTCTATAGTTTAAACATGTCTCCTCCTTTTCAACTATTCCTACCACCAGGATTCCTCCCCGCTTCCGGTGCCATGAGAGCTCCTGGAGGGCAGGAGTCAGTCTTCTATTTCAACCTTGTCTTCCGGTCTTTATCAGAGCGCCTGATGTTTGTTTGTGCTCCTCAAATTAAAAATAATACCGTGAACAACAAAAGGCAATCATTGAAAATGTGTAAAATGTATGTATTTATACTTACAGATATTGGAAGGAGTTTTCAAGTGATATAAAAAATTGGTGTTTTACTGTAAAGTGAATAATAAACTTTTTAGATAAAAAGGAAGCAGCAAATATGTAATTAATTCGTGGGCAAAGAGGAATCTAGACCCAATCATTTAAAATAGCCTAAAATAGGTTAAAAGAGACTAATATAGTTTAAATAGTGTAAGTGACCTAAAATAGTAATATAGTCTAATTGTTTGGAATAGTCTACCAATCACAGAAGTTGATGGCCCTTTCATTCCACCTCTACGTAAAAGAAATACCCAGGTGCGACTGTACATACACAGTGATTTCGTTTAGATCATATGCACTGAATGGATGATTTGACATGTTTCGTAAACAACTTAAACATGATATTTGGCTTTAAAAACATATCATGCACCAGGTGGTAGTTTCTATAGCAGGTAGAATTGGTTCTGCATAGATGCCCACATCTAAATTCATGTGACCTGTGAATGTGTTACCTTACAAAGGTGATTTTGCAGATGTGATTACGTTAATGACCATGAGATGGGAAGAATATCCTAGTCACCTAGGTGGTCCCAATGTGATTACAAGGGTCTTTGTGAGGGGTGGAAGGGTCAGAAAAGGGGATCTGACCACAGAAGCAGAGATCAGAGTGATGTGATTGCTGGCTTTGAAGATCGAAGAAGTAGCTAGGAGTCAAGGAATGCAGAATGCCTCTAGAAGCTGGAGAAAACATGAAAATGAATTCTTCCCTAGAACCTCCAGAAGGGACAAAGCTCTGCTGAATCTATGATTTTAGCTCACTGAGACCCATCTCAGACTTCCGACCTCCAGAACAGTAAGTTAGTAAATTGGTGTTATCTTGAGCTGTATCTTGTTACAGCAGCAGTAGGGAACGAACACAGATGCTATAGGATTTCATTTCATCAAAAGCCTGACTGAACGAAATTGTAATCTTTAACAGTAACTTCTGCAGTGGCTCTTAAATCTGTTTTGTTGTTTTATTTTACATTACTGCCACCATATTTTCAGGCTTAATAAAAGTAATAGCATTTATTGAGGCATTCTATATGTCTCTTTTCCAAGTACTGTTCTATGCCCTTTGCATTAAGTCATTTAACCCTTTCCATATCCCTGTGTGTATGTATTATTATCTCCACATTACGGAGGAGGAGACCGAGGCAGGGAGAGGTTAACAATGCACTCACAGTGAATATTCAGTAAAACACAGGGTTTGAACACAGCTGCCTGGCTCTAAAACTGTGTTTGTTCTTCCTAGAATTAACTTCATGGCCTTAGAATTGCACGGCTGTCAGTGGAGATACTGCCCTCACCAATCTGCTATTATATTTACTCACTCTGCTGATAACTACTGTGGTAGACAGATCCCCACCCCCTGATGTCACACCTGTGAATATGTATGTTGCATGGCAAAAGGGACTCTGCAGATGCCATAAGGTTATTATTAATCAGAGATCTTAAAATAGGTACATCATCCTGATTTAATCTGGTGGACCCAATGCAATCAAGGGAGCCCTTAATAGAAGAGTTTATGTGTATTTTTTCAATACAATACAATACAATACAATACAACACAATACAATAAAGAGCTTTCTTCTGGCTGGGTGCAAAAGAGGAAGTCAGCGAGATGTAGCATAATTAGTGAGAGATTCAACGCATGATAAAAGCCCAATGTGTGTTTGTTGGCTGGCAGATGAAGGGACCTCAGTTGTATAGCTACAAGGAACTGAATTCAGAGTCTTCTCCAGAGTCAGCAGATACGAGCCCAGGCCAGCTGATACCTTTATTTCAGCCTTGGGAGGCCTTGAGCACGGTACTCAGCTGAGGAAGGCTGTGTCCAGACTTCTGACCCATGGAAACACCCATGTTTTAAATCTCTCCGACTGCTCTCCTACAAAACTCTGAACTGAGCTGGCTGCTGAAATAAGGACATGCAAGCATGCGCAGTCTACTTCTTCTTCTCTCCCTCCCTCTCACTTGGACACTCGCTCTCCTGCCTGTGACCAACCATCCACTGTCCATCCATCCGCACATAAATGGTGTTTGCCAGGCACTATGTTAGGCCTTGGGGATGCAGGGTTGAATTACTGAGAGACTAATAAACATGGGAAAATGCCAAGAGAAATTTCTCTCAATACGCTTTCATAAAAATGACAGCAAAGCTTCAGAGATACAGCATTTGCAGTTGAAGAACCTTTCTTCTCCTCTACCCTTCCTTTCCTAAACCTCAGGTTGGAATTCTAGTTCCTATAAGCCTCCACATTCTTTGTTCAGTTATCTTCATACTTCTTACTTTGCCTTGTATTATATTTATTTAACTATGTAGTGTTCCATGAGACTACAAACTCTCTGAGAGTAGGAACTATTTCACAAATCTTTGAATTCCCCTCTCCTCTATGCTGCAACCCTTATACACAGCGGACCCTCAGCTTTTGCTATTTGGATTGATCACTCAGGGGAAGCTTCTTCAGAATAAGTCCTATTGCAAGCTTTACTTTGTAATAGGATATTCAAGTTCCAAAAGAGGACTTACCTATTTCAGGTAATATCCTCCCACAATAACTCTTTAATAACTGCACACTCCTCCAATGAGTCTAAGGTTACAACCAAAAAAGCTTTTCAAATGAACTATTATAAAAAAGAAGAAAAGTAATCAGCTTTAAGTTTTTAAGGAAAAAACTACCTGATTTTAACAATATCATGATTCATGGCTCTTCACCTCTTTTGAGAATATGATAAAAGTTAAGGACTTTTCTCCCAACCAAAATGGATACAAACTCTCCCCCCAAATTTATAATGGAATATTAGGAATTTACTAACCCCCTGGAGTTCGTTCTTGCCCACCCTGAAGTTCCCAGCCTAGCCTAAGAATACTTGAATGAGGTGGGTAGGTATGCCCAGCCTTTCTGCACTTGAGTTCTCCTCAATCTCCCTCCCCATCCTCCATCCACCGAAGGGTCTACTCAAGGTAGGATTACTTCAGAAGTCAGTCAAACTGCTCCTCAGTTCTGCTTCTGGGCTTCAAACCTATAAGTAACCTCCTGGTGAATGCTCCAGGCCTGGAAAGCCTCTGAGTTCTCCATTAGGGAGCCTTGCCTTAGTAAGCTTTCCTAGAAAGGCCTTTCTGAAAACTAAGGTTTCCCAACTGGCCAGTGACCAAAGACATTTTCCCAGCTTGCTGGGCTGAAGCAATTTCTCTTTCCAGGCCTCAAATATGGCCAAATAACATGTGGTTTCAGAGTGTAGTATGAGGAAACATGATTTTTGAATCTTGGTAAGTAAACAAAGGAGGCCAGACAGCACATTTTTGGTTATACCCGTTTCCCTAAAACAGAAACTACTTTAGAAAGCATATCCTGGTTATTAGTCTATGATACTATTGCCTATTAAGAAAATAGATAATTATATTTACAATTCATAATGGTGTGCTTAAGTCTCACATTACCACTCATAAATTGGTACATTAAATTTTTAGTATGCAAAGGGAAGGTGTGAGACTTGCTTGTTTAGGTGAATGAAGGGTAAAGTAAGCACTGCCCTGGAAAGCCCACAGTGAGTCCTCCAAGGGTCTCTCTAGAAAGCTCTTGTCCTTTGCTTGTCAAAGGCAGGAGAACATGAGATGTAGGCCGAAGTTTCTCAGGTAAGGTGCAAACCCTGCCTGTTGGTGGGGGAGGGGGCCTCTGATTGGCACCAACTGTGTGACTGGCAGCAGCAGAAATTACTAAGCCTCGCCAACTTCTAAGTTCATTTGCACATGGGTTTAGCTCCTAGAAGTGCCAAAAGATTGTAATTTACAAATAAATGTAGTGGGAGGAAAGTTTTGCAGATTTCTTTTATAAATGAGGAAGAGAATCACAGATGTGGCTTAGTGTCTGAGACAGACCTTCGGTACAAAGCTCAGAGTATGAATGGAAATGTTATTCTAGCTACTGCCTGGTTGGGTACGGGGAGTCAGGCATACAGTACAAAGTAGGAGCAGAGCAGGGCTGCTGGAAGGACCAGCGCCAGGGCTGACCGCAGATCGAGGGAAACAGTGATGCGTCCAGCACAGTGCTCTGTGCGTAAGGAGTGACTGATAAATGCTCGCAGAAAATCTGGGGGAAATCCCCGCTTTTCTAGAAACTCCAGGCCAGTTGGTTGTCCTTAATGAAAACTGAGTACTTTTTAGAATTTATTCCTCAAAAGAACTCCACAAGGTGAGTCTTTTTGCAAACAAAGACACACAAGTAAAGAGTGGTGGAATGGTTAATCTAATGCCACCTAGTGAGGGGGTGGAGGAACAGGCATTCACACAGGCAGCCCCCTTCACTGAGCCTCCCTGTGCCCCCACGGACACACAGACAAGTACAGACAAGTACAGACAGCTCTGACACTGCTGAGCACAGAGAAATCACAACAGGAGGTTACCTTCTCAGGGAAAAACCCAAATCTAGTAGAAATCAATATATTAAAACAGGCACACACGCACAAAACCAACCCAAAGAAGAGGAACGCTGTCTCAAAGAGCTTTCTGTGATGATGGGAATATTGTGTATTTGTGTTGTCCAATATGGTAAACACCAGCCATACGTGGGTGCTGAGCACTAGAAATGTGGCTACTGTGACCGAGCAATTAAATTTTTATCATTAACATATTGTAAATGTATTTATTTATATTTTTAAAGGTTTTATTTATTTAGGTTTAGAGAAAGGGAAAGGGAGGGAGAAAGAGGGAGAAAAACATTAATGCGTGGTTGCCTCTCACACACCGTCAACAGGGAACCTGGCCTGCAACCCAGGCATGTGCCCTGATTGGGAATCGAATCAGTGACCCTTTGGTTTGCAGAGCTGGTGCTCGATCCACGGAGCCACACCAGCCAGGGCTAGTTATTGTAGATTTAAATAGCCACATGAGGCTATTAGCTACCATATTGGACAGCACAGAACTAGGCTATTTGATTCAAAAGCAAATAGTCATTCCTCCAAATTAGGAAATTTCCTTTGCTATATCCATCCTTTCTTTATACATTTTTAATAATAATAAGTTCCTCTCCTTACTTAGGATCTGATGACTTTGTTAGAAAAATCTTCCTGATCTAATAGCTCCCTCCATTCTCAGTTGTATGATCTGGGGATGCAGCTAGGTTTTGCTGCAATAATAAACCCACCTGTCATTCCCAGACTTGCCGTTTCTGCTTTTCTCACGCCTATGAGCTTTCATGTCTTCAAGGGCAGCCCCGGTTGCATCTCATATTCTGGGTGCAGTGTTGCTGGCCTGGTGCTGATGCTGAGGATGCTTTTCCTCACCACCAGTGCTCTGCTGTCTGTCCAGCATTTTCTTTAGGGCCTGGGCAGCCCCACTGCCTCTGGGGCCAGCGGACTGGTTGTTGGACTCAGGAGTCTGATGCCTCCTATGCTCTCTGGGAAGTCTGTCCCTGCTCTTTCTCATTTCCCACCATTGCTTGTCCTGAAAAATCCTGCCCAGAGAGTTAAATTGCTTGGGCTTGGCCTCTGGACTAGACCATATCCTCCATCTTTGGCAAATTTGAGTATTTTAGAAAAAAATGATTTCATATCATCTTGTCATCCAGACACTCAATCCTGTCCTCCATTTACTTATTCTCTACAGCCAGGTGGTTGGCCCTCTAGATATTCTGTTCCTTTCACCAAACTGGTCTTTAACCCTTTCCCACCTCTATCTAGTCACCTCTCCTGGAGTTCAGCTGGGTCACACAGGCGCTAAAGAATGAAAGACTTGTTAAGAATAGTGGTTCTATTAAATCATTCAACAAAATTTTCCATTCTACACTCATGGTCTGGAAGATGCAAAGGGATTATATATTATGATACTTGGGTGGATTCTCCACTGAGCTAAGAAAGACATTAGATTCTATTCATTCATTAATCTAATAAAACTTTCAAAAACATAAATGAGATTAAATTGGCATGGTTTAATTTTAGTGAATTCTTTCATTTGTTAGTCATTTACAAGTTCCTATGAAGTGAATAATTAACATTTCATTTTAATGCATAGGGATATTTTATAAAATAGTAAACCAAGAGAAAGTGAAGGCTGTGGAACTTAAGATTGTATCTGTGACTTTAAATGAACTTCATATAGACTTAAACAGACAAAGGAGAGCATTAAATAAGGGCTTGCTAGAACACGGAATTATATGCAATGAGATACATGTACATGAGGAAAAATCCAAAATAAGCTGAGAAGCAGAGTAAGAAAGACTACGTTGACTTCCAAGCTCATAATTGAATATGGCACCTTTTACCCTGATGGGTTTTAAAAGTTTGAGAATATTTAGGGTTATTTATTAGAGGAATTTAGTTTAAGCTTTACTAATATCTGATAATAGCACCATTTATGCATTGGATAGAAACAGCCACCTCTAGGCTGACATACATTAAGTGCTCTGCCCTGGATATTATCTGACTAAATTTGGTTATACTTTTATAAGGTAATTTAGGAGCATTCTAAAGGCATAGCTTTAGAGAAACATATCTTTTCCTTCAACACAAAGTAATAATTTAACAGATAGTAAAGTTGGTGAACTTCCCCAATATTTAGTTAATAATCAGGGTTAAATGGAGCTCAGGTACCAAACAGAATTCTGGCTCACAATATATCTGGGAAATAACTACCTGGTCTCCCAAAAGGACAAAATATAGTTCCTCATCATTTCGGTGAAATTACTTCCTACAGAAGCAAACATCACCAATTAATCCAAGCAAAGGATAGTAAATTGGAAGACACCACTTATCTGGACATAACCTTGTAGTATTTTAAAAATGTTGTAACTGCAATCAGGGTGGAATCTGAAGGAGTCAATAGTATTGTTTCTCATGGAAACAAATAAGCCAAAACAGCCTTGAGCAATGGTTCTTTCATAGATTGAGATATAACTTTCCAGTTTCATGAAGTAATGTTCTAATACAATTTAATATTTTATTTGTTGGACTTTGCAAATTAATCACATATATTATTTGTTTTCTAACATGATCACTCTCTAAACTAGACTGTTAGGAACCGCCCTGCCTGGTTTCAGAAGCTGTAAACCCCCATGACTAAGGCTGAGTGAGAGACCTTGGGACTCTAAGCCATGAAGGAGACAAAGCTTACCTCCCTGGCAGGGGTGCCACCTCTGCCCACTTTACTTTACCCTGCTTGGCCCTGAGCCTGACCAGTTAGCCAATGACAGGTAAGATTCCTTAAGGGAAGGATGACCTATGACAGGCACGGTCAAGAAGAGGCCCTCAGGGAAGGACTTGGGGGGCTGGAGAAAAAGGTGGTGATGGACCCTTGCCCCTTGGCTTTGGCATAGCCTGAGTCCTCATTCTGTCTGCAAGAAGTCTCCTAATCTCTTAGCTGCCTTACTTCCCCTGCCAGACTTAAGCCTGAAACAATGACAGAGGGTGGTGCAGTCCTGTGCTGGAAAGGGCAGATTCCCTGGGGCGATCAGGCCTAAGAAGGAATACATAAAACCCTGTGAAACCTGCTTTGCTAATACCCTCCATTTAAATGATAAGGGTCCAAGCCTGAAATGAGTTTGTTTCCCAAAGTTTTATGGCCCTTTAGCTATCTGACTCTGCCCTCAGAGTTCTTTGTATGTTATCTATTGTTTGATCCTTACTGCCTGACAATGATTGATGAGCTTTACCTATATTCCTGTGCAGACTGAACCCAATAAAAGCCCATTGAGGAAAAGGCTCCTGGCCCTTCTCCTTTGAGAGATTGGCCACATTTCCTCCCCAAGCAGATCATGTCTTGGTAGATTTATTCTCATTCTTGGTGGCCGGTGGGGTGGAGGGAGCCCTGTGGGCAGAGCTCCCCGCCCTCCCGCCACTAGACTTAGGTTTACATTTAAGCATAAAAGTAGAATCTGTTTTCAACCATAGTTAATTATTTAAAAAATTGTTATTAAAATAAATTCTCACCAAGAAACATTCCTGTAGGAAAATACCAAAGGTCATGTTTACACAGCAGAGACAGCATGATATGGCAGAAAGTGAACAGATTTTGGAATCAGACCAATGAGGTTTTAAATCTTCGTTCCATCACTTAATAGCAGCATAATCTTTTAAAAAAAAATTTTATTGTCATTCAGTTACAGCTGTATGCCTTTTCTCCCCATCCCTCCACCCCACCCCAGCCGAACCCACCTCCCTCCCCCACCTCCACCCTCCCCCTTGATTTTGTCCATGTGTCCTTTCTAGTAGTTCCTGTAATCCCCTCTACTCACTGTCCCCTCCCCACTCCCCCCTGACCATTGTTACATTGTTCTTAACTTTAATGTCTCTGGTTAATAGCAGCATAATCTTAAGCACATTAATCACTTCCATTTTGTATAAAATGAGTGTATGAACAACTACCCTAGTAACTTTCAGAAATAAGGACAATATATGTTTAAGCATAGGGCCATAAAGTTTTTCAATAAATTATAGTCCTTTTTTCTCTCCCTTTCTATTCCTTCTCCTCTTCCTCGTCTTGCCATCATTTATCATCACGTGCACTGCATCCAGCATGTGATCACGTGCAGGGCATCCAGGGCTCTAGACTGGAAATCAAAGGGCCTCTGTGTTCTTAGAAAAGTAAACCCCTCTCTCTGGGCCACAGTTGAGGAGTAGGGTATGGGGGTGACATAAGAATTGTCTGTAATAGCCAAGAAGTGATTTTATAGTGTGAGCCAATCATGAATTCTTGGTGATCCATGCTCAGTTGTGTTTTCATGAAGGACAGGGCACCAGGATAGCAGCTTGGGAGAGCTGCAAATCAAACTTACCAAGCTTGGGATAGTTACCTGACATTCTTTGGACTTTATCAGTGTTTTCTGATTTATCAAGAGTAGATACAGACTACCCCTCTCCTCACCCCAGTTATTAGCCTCTTTCTTCAACAGTTTACATCTGCTTATTGGGAAAGGAACGGACAACAGTTTTCAAATTGTGCCTTGTGGAACCCTCACCCTGCCTTCAGAAAAACTTGATGCAGGGCAGTGGATGGGGGGAGGGGATTTGGATTTGAATCCTTTTCTTCTTGTTTCCATATAAGAAGCTCTGTTTTAAAATTGTTTTATATGAACAAGAAATTCCATGGTTAAAACATGTAAAATGCACTGAGCTGGCTGACCTTTGAAGCTCTTTCTAATACCTGCTTATATTGACTGTGCATGTTCACTGGGAGTTCATAAAGAAGAAAGACATAATGAGACGCACTCTCCAGAAATGATAGGCTTGACTAAGCAACAACCAAATTAGACCTAGTGCCTAGAGTGAAAAAAAGCAAGGGGTGAGGCAGGAGGCAGAATTTCTTCAGTATACAAAACGTTAAGATACATGAATGTTTTGTGCTACATGATTGAGGAATGCTATCAGATGGAGTAAGAGGAAGATTTCCTATTGCCCCTGCTTCTGCACGACCCCCCACAACTGAAGAGCCATGGGAATGCCAGTTAATTTCTCCAGGCCTCGGGTTCCTCATCTGTAAACTGATAGTTTCTCATTCCAAATTGTATTATAAAATAGCTACCTAAAAAGCAAGGGAAGAAAGGAGAAGAGGAATAAAGAAGAAGAGGAAAGTGCTGCTAAGCCCAATTCTCTTTTTCTCAAAAAGGTGCATGACAAGAGATGGTGGAAATAGATGGGAGGATAATCAACCTCACATTTCTGATTTCTAAGGTTGATTTCAGTAAGACCAGTGAGGGATGATATTAAAGTCTTGCTTAACATCTGTACAGCCTTCCAGGGAGTTCCATAAAGCAAATTTGGGAGATTTGGTGGTGTTGACAATGGGGAGAGAGGCATAGGAGACAAAGAGGAGTCAGGCCAGATAGTAAAAGATCTCTGTAATCAAGGACAGTTTTGTGGTGATAGTTTCAAATTTCCTGTCATAGAATATCTACAGAAATGGGTTATCTAGATTTACCAATAAAATCTAATAAATAACAGCTGGGTTTCTTTTTTTAAGTGGCATGAGAGTCAAATATGTATTTTTTTAAAAGTATGAAAGTTCCAGGACTTCTGGTCAAGATGGAGGTATAGGTAAACATGGCTTGCCTTCTCACACAACCACATCAAAATTACAACTAAATTACACACCAATGATGACTCAGAACCATCAGAAATTGAGTTGAATATAAGTGTGACAACTACGGAACTAAAGAAATCACATCAATCCAGAAAGGTAGGAGACTTGGGGATGTGGAGATATGGATGCGTGGTACAGGTGGGTCCAACAGCCATGTGTGGTGGATAAAAATTCAGGAGGAATATCTTGGGAGTGAAGGGTACCAGCCTCACACCAGGCCCCCCAGCGCAGGGTTTCAGTGCCAAGAAGATAAGTCCCCATAACTTCTGGCTGTAAAAAACAGTGGGATTTGAGTCGGTGAAAAAACTACTGGATTCCCTGTAAGTTCCTCTTAAAGTGCCTGTGCCAAACTTACTCAGATGCACTCCCTCTGAGCTCCAGTACCACCAGAGTAGCAGCTTGAAAGGCACGAGTGGTATACAGGGAGGAACTAAAGTGTCTGACATCGGGGTGAGGGCTGGAAGACAGCTTTCTCTCAGACAGAAAGGCAGGCAGAGGCCATTTTGCCTTTCCTGAGCCCTGCCCCACAGAGCCACACAACAGGCAGGGAAGAGCCATATCTGAGACTCCATCTACCTGGCTTACACTATTTGCCCTGAGCTGGCATTTACCTGAGGCTGTGCCCCACCCAACCTAAGCAGCTCCAGACCCGGCACTAGCAGCAGCCAGCTTTGGATCACAGTTTGGCTCTGCCTGGGAACCTTCAAGCCCAACGCAATTAGCAGCCATCTCAGATTGCACTGTAGCTCATGCTGGGTGGCCCTGGGCAGAACACAGGTAGGGGCTGACCCTTTCTTGCACCACCTGGGAAACCCCAGAGTCTGTGCAGCAGCTGGACAACTACAAACCATGTTGGAGCACCACCACTCTGTCCCTGCATAGCTGATCTTCCACGGAGGGCAGAGGCTGGTGGTCAGTGGTCACAGCCAGTCCTTGCAGCTGACTGGCTTGGGTAAATCTCTCCCACTGACCTGCCAACAGCAATCAAGGCTCAACTACAAGAGGAAGATCTGCTCATCCTACATGGAGGGCACACCTAGAGTACCCAGTTTGGGTGACAGGGGAGGCTGTGCCACTGTACCCTACAGGCCACACTATCAAGACAGGAACTCATAGTGGCTCTACCTAATACACAGAAACAAACACAGGGAGGCTGTCAAAATGAGGAGACAAAGAAACATGTCTCAAATGAAAGAACAGATCAAAACTCCAGAAAAAGAACTAAACAAAATAGAGGTGAGCAATCTCTCAGATGCAGAATTCAAAACACTGGTTATAAGGATGCTCAAGGAACTCAGTGAGTATTTCAACAGCATAAAAAAGAGCCAGGCAGAAATGAAGGATATATAATGGAAATGAACAATTTACAGGGAATCAACAGTAGAGTGGAAGAAGCTGAGAATCATATGAATGTTGTGAAACACAAGGAAACAAAAACAAACCAGGCAGAACAATAAGAAGAAAGAATCCAAAATAGAGAGGCTAGAGTAAGCAGGAGTGTCCAACCTTTTGGTGTCTCTGTGCCACACTGGAAGAAGAGTTGTTTTGGGCCACACATTAAATCACAAAAAATTCTCGTAATGTTTTAAATAAATTTATGATTTTGTGTTGGGCCACATTCACAGCCATTCTGGGCTATATGTGGCAGCAGGCCACAGGTTGGACACCCCTGGTAAGGAGTCTCTGGGACAGCTACAAGCATACCAACATTTGCATCACAGGGGTGCCAGGAGGAGAAGAGAAAGAGCAAGCAATTGAAAATATATTTGAAAAAATAATGAAAGAAAACTTCCCTGATTTGGTGAAGAAAACAGGCATTCAGGTCCAGGAAGCACAGAGAGTCCCAAACAAGATGAATGTAAACAGATCCACACCAAGACACATCGAAATTAAAGTACAGCAAGAGAAAAGCAGTCTGTTACCTACAGGGGAGTTCCCATAACACTGTCAGCCAATTTCTCAAAAGAAACTTTGCAGGCTAATTGAGATTGGCAAGACATATTCAATGACATAAAAAGCAGGGACCTACAACCAAGACTGCTGCACCCAGCAAAGCTATCATTTAGAATTAAGAGCAGATAAAGAGCTTCTCAGAGAAGACAAAACTAAATGAGTTCAAACCATTATTATATGAAATGTTAAAGGGACTTATTTAGGAAGAAGATCAAAACTAGAACAATAAAATGGCAATATAAACATATATCAACAATTGAATCTAAAACACAAATTAAGTAAACAAGAACAGAGACAGAATCATGGATACAGAGTGTTTTGATGGTTACCAGATGGGAGGGGGGTTTTGGGAATGGGTGAAGAGGTGAGGGGATTAAGCAGTACAAATAGGTAGAATAGCTATGGGGATGTAGAGTACAGGATAGGAAATGGAGTAGCCAAAGAACTTATACACATGACCCATGGACATGAACAATGGTGGGGGGATTGCCTGAGGGGAGTGGGGGTGATGGGTGGTGGGGGACACAGGGGAAAAATTGGGACAACTGTAACAACACAATCAATAAATATATGTTTTAAAGTATTAAAGCTCATATGAGATATTTTCAATTGACTGAAGTTCATGAGATCATCTGGCATGAAATAGAATGTTTCTTTTTCTAAGCAATGATTGCATAAGTCAATATGTCAAAGCGACCTACATGACAATTTTCGGCCTGTGGATCTGGTTTTTCATAGCCTTGCCTCTTACCCCTCGCAGAGAGCTCTTGTTTCTAGTGGATTTGTTTCACCTTCTTTGTGAAAGCCTTAGAGAAGGAAGCAGGCAGGAAAATCAGCTATTTATAGCCTTTTTTTTTTTTTTTTGACTAAAAGTGTCTGCTCAGCGTGCCATGGAGGTGGGAGAACAGGAAACTATCTAAAATGAACTAGAGGGCTGGAGGAGTGTTCTGGGGGATTTTACATGGGAGTCATTTTCAGAAAGCTTGGCGTTCATTTGCAAACAAATGACAGTTACTTTCACTGACACCTCCTGAGTTATAGAAAAGTCAGCTAAACTTCTACTAGTTAAGAAGAGAAGAAAAAAAAAAAGACAAAGTCTTTAAGGATTGTAAGTAGTTAGGAACTTTCAAGGGATTCTAAATGAAAAGTCCTGTGGGCGCTCCCCGCTCTGTAGGCATTTACTGCTGGAGGGGTCACCAGTCAAGGCTGATTCCCACAGAACAACGCGGGCTAGCAGGGGCCTTCTAAGTGTGGGCTGCAAGTCCTGGGCGACCTAACAGGAGTCCTGCTTTTATAACTAAAAATGGCAAACTATTTGCTCAAGTTTTCATAACTGATTCATAATTTTATTAAATTGTTTTCCATTCTTCCTGTGAATTCTGATGGGTTTTGTTTTCATCATTTTGGTGGCAATGTGGAAGCAGATTGGGTAAGGAGTCTACACCACCAAAGGTGTATGGCTGCCTGAGGTCCCCATGGTCCTGTGGGGAGAAAAGACCTCCCGAGAAGGAACTGGCTTCAATGTTCATTTGCTTCGCTTAAATTTCTCCAGCATTGTAAGTATGAGGTAGTTGGTTTCAGAGAATGGAGAGGACCTTGGGCAAGAGTGAAGAAGAGTGATGGAAAAGGGCCTATTGTCAACTGCTAGCGGAAGAACTCCCACCTCTAACAGCGGCCGTGGGGAAACATACCTCAGAGAACATGGATGAGCCAATAAAAGAAGATAGGAAGAGTAGGTAGAATCTCCTTATAGACAAGCCCCATAGCTGTTGCTGTTGATTAAATTGTCCTGTTCACGTACCAAAGCCTCCTGGAATAAGGCACCAGGGTCTTGACAGACTTAAGGCATGAAAATAAAAGGAGGTTTTATCTGAACAAACTAAAGCTTGAGGAAGCCAGAATTCTGTTCCATCCTGGCCAGTGTGGCTTACCTGGTAACCGAAAGGCAGCAGGTTTGATTCCCAGTCAGAGCTCACGCCTGGGATTCAAGTTCGGTCCGCAGCTGGGGTGTGTGTTAGAGGCAAATAATTGATGTTTTTCTCCCTTTTTCTTCCCCTTCCTTCCCCCCTCTCTAAAATCATGTTCTCATATCCTTGGGTGAGGATAAAAAAAAAATTGTCTCATCAGTAAAATATCAAGGCATGGGAAAACCTGACCCACTGATCCTGAGCTATCAACCATTTGACCCTTTATGATCTTTTCACTTGTAGACAAAAGCTTCATGTGTTTAGTTGGCACATGAGATGAAGAAACCTTAAGCCTACACTGCGATGAAGACCTACCATCCCCCAGCATGGAGAGACGGCTTTCCTTTACTGTGGAAGCAGATATGTTCATCCTGACCATGGATTAATGAAAATTACATCAAGCAAAATATAAAAGAAAAAGTGGTAAGGAACGTGAATCACATGAAGAAGCAGAGAAGCACGTTAACCTCTAAGGATCTGTAAACTCAAAACATTTCACACTAGATTTTTTATTTATTTCCTAGATGTGAAATTAAAACACTTTAAACACCTGAACAGACACAAGGGTTGTATCATTATACCTATTTTGCATACAGAAATGGAAGTACTAGGTAGAGGAAGGCCAACTCACACTGGAAATCAGTGGCAATATTAAAGCTACTGGGGCTCCTGAAGCCCTTGTTTTCATCTGTTACACTCTACTGCCCCCTTCAGTAAGTAAAATGACAAATTTGGGCTGATCTCTAGGACTGGGTTAAAGTGCAGTTCCTGGATTTATCTCCGTCACAGAATCATTCCAGATATACAGAATCAGAATCTCTTGGTTGGATGCCGGCAGTGCTCATTTTAAAGACACTTCCAAGCTGATTTTCATGCACAGGAAGTTGAGTAACCCCTGTCCTAGTAGTCATTGATAGAGCAAGTGACCACCCATGCATGATTCCAAACATGCAGATGAATGGAACATTATGCTAATTTTCACCCATAAGGATACAACTGGCATATATAATGCCTCATACAGTATTTCCAACTTGAGAGCTAGATTTTCTTTGCATTTACTTTTTCATTTCAAAAACAATGACCAATATGTAAGCTTGTAGCCCTTGTTACCTTCTATGCGCTATTCCTTTCAGATTTTCTAGAATTGTCCTGATTTAATATATTTGGTCTCATATCCAATACAGTCTCTCCTACACATCACATTTGGACACTATGGTTACAGGTATGTTAACAGTTTTTATCCTAGGAAAATGAGGCAAGAGGTAAAGAGAACTGGCTGCTAAGGGAGTGGAAGATGCCAGAGAGAAGGGAATCATCTTCAAAATCCAGTGTCAGGGCTCTGTCATCGAGCCTAAAGATCATGCCTTCATTTGTTCTCCTTGGGTGTGCGGTTCACTCATAATGAAATCACTGGGATAAAGGAGGGACTGACAGGAACAACAGGAAAAAACATACTAATTCATTTTAGAGGTTAAAAATACTACCCTGCCATTTGTAACTACAGAATTACAGATTGCAGGTAATTATTTAGTGAATGACTGTCTTAAATCTTTTAAGCCACAAACATGCTTCTAACTTAACATGCTTCTAACCCAAAAGATCTAACTTTCGGGTCAATTTTCTCTCTATGCATATTTTAGAAGTACGGTGCAGGTATGCCCGTGCAGATGGAATGTGCATATATGGACCTGTATAAATGCAGACAACATACAGTAACCCTAGACTCCACGTCATTTTGCTTCATAGACAGTTCTGTGACATCTCAAGCCTATGTTTTGTGGGCAGTTTCCTACATCTGTGAGAACAATGAGTAGAAACTCCAGCTGATAGAGAATAGCGACCTAATAGTGAAAGATCCACTTATCTAGAAAACTCATTTTGCAAATGTGATTACAAGTCTCTTTATCTTAGAAATGAAGACAAGGCAGGGAATTTGCTAAACTTTAGAAAATGAAAAATTGATCACATTTTAAAAGACAGTTCTATATATCCTTATGCTTAAAACATCAGAGAATCAGAGGTCTTTCTTGGTCATTGTTTCCTTGATGAATGTTCTCTAAAAAAGAAAAATAAAAAAGTAGTAGAAATAAGAAATTTGTCAAAAACAACAGGAGCTGGATGATATGTCTCTTACACTGTACTTTCCCCCTTACCCCTATTAATGATGCAACAGTAATGGGTTGACTCATTCTTTATATCTTTACCTTTGAGCTACAAACAGAGGGAACTGGGTTGAAGGAGAATAAATGATTCATTGAAAAAAAAATTAAAGCACCCCCTGCAACTGTGGATTCAGATTAAGAATTTACAAAAACACTTAAATATGCATTTACAAAAATAGTACAAGGGTTTTCCCTGTGCCACAATGGGTTCCGAATGGCAGTTATTAGAGATGGAGCCAGTGGGTACGTAGTGAGGCAAGATGGTCTTGAGAGGCAGATACATGAGGCCTAGAAGTGAAGTCACACATGCGTGTTATTTCCATTCAATGGGAAAAGTTATGGGTTCAAAATTTCAGGTGAGTAGTACAAATCATAGTGACATTATATAACTCTTCATGGACCTCTTTAATAGTAACCTGGTTTTGCCTAAAAAGGCCAACATATATATATATATATATATATATATATATATATATATATATATATATATATTTTTTTTTTAAACCAAGCTTGCCTAGCAAATGACAGAAAATAAGTGTTTTCTGAGTAAGAGGTACTATAGTTTGAATCATATGAAGTTTCTAATTTTAACTGTTTAGATCTATAAAAATAAAACTTCCCCTGATTCAAGCACAAGAATCTACCAAGGTGGTAACCTTTAAACCTAAAATCAAAATGGTGAAAAAACCCTAATCTAATCACCGAATCAAAGTCAATTTGGTAACACTGTATATACTTTTTAGCGGCTCCTAGAAAACCTCAAACAAAAGACCAATGGATTCTACCATTCACAAATCACAGTTTGTGTAAAGTTGTGCAAAGCCATGATCTCAAATGGACCAGAGATTTTGGATGAATCTTTCTCTACAGAATAGTAAATGATTATTTAGAGTTACTATCTTTAATTTTCAACCAAGCAAACTGTTCTGTAGGGAGACTAGGGAAATAGGAAATAAAATCCACAATAAGATCCAAGGCTGTTTTTTTTCTGTTACTCTGTGCTAACCAATGCTATCCCTCCCATTAGTAATTGGACTTGTGGGGTCAGAAAGCTTGTGTCATCTCTGATTGAGACTAACCAAACACTTCAGGTGTTGCTGAAAATGTCTTTAGAATAGTGAAATTCTAGACCAAGAGTAACAAAGTTTCTTTCACAGCTTCCAAGGATTCTTTGTTTTTTTGTTTTTGGGGTTTTTTTTTTTCTATTTTATTTTAATCTTCCTTTTGCCACAACTGAGTCTTTCTGGACCCCTGCTTTCTTGTAGTGTTTTGCCAATCACCTCCTCCCGACCCCCATTACTTGGATATGGGCAATCGTGAGAATTACAGAGACCTAGGGAGCGAATTACGAGGATTCTGCTGCTGATCACTGACTCTACATTCAAAGTTAGCGTCAGGCAGGAGTAACCTAATTTTTCTACCAACAAAGAGGGACATCCCTATTAAGATCAGTAAAAAATAAGGAGCAGATTGTGCAAAACAAAGAAGAAATACATTGAAGAATCTAACACTCTTTGCTGGATTATTAAGGCAATTTAAATGAAAGAATAAAGAAAGTCATCAATTAATGAGGTTGATGGGGTTTTAAAACAGCAGCAAGGAAACATCGCAGTAACCCGAGTTACCAGCAAAATTGCTCAGCACTGTCACACATTTCACATAAAATAGTGTAATCGATTCAGTATGATTTAAATTGTTCTCAAATAAGAGGAAGGAAAACCTCAGCCAGGGAAAGAAAACCCCCAGTGGGCAAAGATTAAAATAATCTTGAACAAAATTCTGAAAAACAGTTGTACCTGCATTGAAAAATAATCCTGGGTTCATGCTTGTTAGGAATGATTCTTCAGTGATCTTTTGTGGTCTCATTTAACCAGTAAACCTCCCAAACCCCCCTACTATCCAGAAATTTTAATTTGGCAAAGGAGCAGTAAACATTCAGGATTCTTGTCATGTTAAAAGACTGATCACATTTCAATCACTAGCCACATAATGTCCTCTAATAGCACCTAGCACCTTAGATCCTCTGTGTCCATTAAAGATTTTATAAAGCCCCTGTGGGGGACACAGATTTGTGGGTATCCGATGTCTCAACCTGTCTTTTAACCATCTGTACATACATTAGTTTGTTAGCTCTTTCAGCCTCACTAGCCATTATTTAGAATAGAAGTAAAATAACAGAACTATTCTCCCTCTCCCCTCCATCCCAAACAACCCAAACCAACAACATGCTATCACCAAATACAAAGTAATAAAGGAGTTGTATCCAAACCTGGTCAGTCCTTCCATTTCTTGAAACTTGCACACAAACTGAAGAAACCCACTCAGCCTTAAAGAGGTCGATCATTTTGCTCTCCTAAAATTTCATCCCTGTGAGTGCTTTCTTTCTCGGGTCTGTCTTGCTCTCTCTCTCTCCCTCTCTCTGTGTCTCTCTACTTCTACCGGAGAGTGTTTTGTTTCCCGTATCTGCTGCTGAATGAATGCAAAAATACATGATTTGAAGGGATTTTGTTTTTTAGGCTAACGGTAGGAAATCTAAAATCTTGCTCTCCTGAATGGCTTTATAAGCTAGTCGCTCAACACATAATGTTTACAGTTTACAGAAAGAGGCATATACAGAATGAAGAATCTTGCTTTTAAGCAAAAACAAAACCACAACTAAAACTCCTTTTACTCCTGAGATACCATTCTTATTTTATTTACTTAATTATTAGCACTTACCCTGAGATGTGCCATAAATGCTCTATTCCAAATGTATAAAAGCCAACCACATCTCAACTGGGAATTAAACAGTTTTAATGTCTTCAAATCCATGTCCCTGCTCCAAAGCCTGATACAGTCACTGGCAGCGGTACAATAGTTCTACACAGCAGACATCTGATTCTTGACATTTAAAAATAACAATATTGGGGATAAAAGTGTCTTTTTTAAAATTAACTGCAAACAGCTTGTGAGTGAGCACATTAAAACCAATTGACTGTAATCACCAATTGACTACATTAACTGGAACTTGCAATGATTTTAAGCTACACTATTTTATTTTAAATCAATGTCACAGACAGAGGCCAAATACCTACAGACTTCTCATTTTCGATATAATCATTACAATGGCCTTTGTTAAATTAAATCTAAGTGATAATTTTGCAAAGGGAGAATCAGAACCTTACTAGTATTTAGATGCCATTATTGGTGACTATTAATTTCACCTTTGTTCAGTCTTGAATCAAATTAGGGACCTTAGGCAATTCTGTCGCTTGCCTAAGATGGGTCGCATTTCATGTACATGCAGGCACATATATAAGGTCAAATGAACACATACATCTGCTCCAGAATAAAACGAGTAATAAAATGAAACAAACCCCCCCCACACATTTATTTCTATTTCTGAAGCACATTAGAGACTCAGACCAATCTGGGATCAAGTCTTAGCTCTTCCACTTACTATATGTGCATTCCTGGACAAATGACTTCATCTTTTGTGCCTCATATTTGTTGTTTGTAAACTGGAGCAAATAATAATATACTTTATAAGGTTGTTTTAGGACTAAATGAGATACTGTATGGTTTAGGCACATAAAAGATATTTGATATCTGTCACTTCCTCTGTTTAATATTTGGAAGGGGCCAGGGTCCGGGCATTGTAAATGGAAAGAATCCAGGCTTTGCAGGCAAATAAATCAGTTTTGCCTCACCATGTTGCCATGGACTAGCTGTGTGTCCCTGGGCAAGTTACTTAACCTAATTTATTAAATCTTAGTTTCTTCAACTGTAAAATGCCTCCTAGTTGTAAAGTGCAAATTAGATAACATTGGAAGAACATTCACTTTTGGTAGGCATTTATTTAACGAGACCTCTAGGCTCTTGAAAATTCCTCTAAAGAGTACTCTGCATATGTAACTTAGGAGTTTAAAGATGTAGACTGAGATCACAAGGCCTTTAGGTCATGTGTCTCACTTTATAGCAGAGGAAGGAGACTCAGAGAGCTGAAATGATGGTTTCAAGCAACATCAACATCACTAGTTAGTGGTAAATAGGGACTAGAACACAGACCCTCTTATTTAAGTTCAAGCTTTGTCCACTTAACCCTGTGATGTTGAAGTTGAACACATTTGGAAATCCAATTTCAATATAAGTTGGAAATTAAAGCAATACAACTGAAAAAAACAAAACCCTCCCTCTCTCAAATTCCCCAAATTTGCTTCTAAGAATGAGCTTATGGATGAAAGTATCCCATAGGAGCTGGCAGAAGCTGGCTGCGTCTCTCTTTCTGGGAGGAGCTGGCTCAGGACAGCAGATTGTTCCTTTCCTCTAAAGCAAGAAAAGACTTGGAGAGACTGTACGGTTCTCGGGAGTTTCCCATTCTCCTGCCTTCCCTTGTGAACGTCCAGCTCCTTCTCTTTCTTTAGAGAACTCTTCATCCTTAGCACACAGGTTGGGGCGAACACAGGGTTCTACATGTAGTTCACTCACTAAACATATTACCTCCCCACACTGAAATACAGGTTTTTTTCCATGTGAAAGTCTTGCACAGAAATATGAGCTCAATAAACATCAACATTTGTTAAAGAAGATATGACTTTGCTCTCAGTTTATATTTAAAGGCTTGACTTATCGTGGTTTAGGGTTAATTATTGCCCAATGTAGAATAGAAAGTATTAATTTTTTCAACCTTTTGATAATTTCAGAATTAAAAACAAATGTGCTTTGGCTATTACTGAGGAGGAAGATGAGAAGGGGAGCTGAGGAAGGTGGGATCCATTGCAGTTAACGTTTTATGTCTATAGCTGGGTGATGTTGGGTGTTTATTTTACTTTTTTAAAATACCTTTTTATAAGCCTCAAATATTTCATTTAAAAAATTGGCTTAAAATGAAGTAAATACTTTGAAAATAGAATTTCCAAAACTTTGTTAGAAGATCTACTAGCGTGCTGGTGCTAAAGCCTATACTTAAATCTTCAAGTTTTCATTCTCATTTTACTACAGAACTTCAATAATATGTTTACTTAAAAGATTTTTTTTCTCCTTGCTCAACATTTTCACGCCCCTGACCCCAGGGCTGTGCTGGGGTGTAGAGGAAAGGGCTACTTTGTATCACAGAGATCTAAGTCTGAGTCTCGCTTCTGCAATTTACCAGCCATGTGGGTTTTCTGTCTTGTAAAACCAGAATATTATTATAGCTAACTCTCAGAATTATTATGAGGATTAAATAAAAAAAACAAATGTGAAAACATTTGCTACAGCATCTGGTACATAGTAAATTTTCAATTAATATCAGCTTCCTTCTTTCTTTCCTGATCCTTCCAGTTTTCACCCCTACTTGAGCTTTTTACTTCAGAAAGTATACAAAAGAAAGAGGAGTAAGTTTAAGGTAGGAGGAATATAGACAATTATGCAAGCATCATGAAAGCATTTTGTGACCAACAGAGGCTAGTCCCAGATGCATGTAGGATATTCTTCTTTAATCTGATATTTCTCATCTAATGCCATCACTACTTATTAAAGTCCAATTTTTAAAAAAATTGTTTTGTTTTTGCTGCTAGTCACAGAAATGTTATAGACAAAATATTCTGTTCTAGGGCTTCTACCTTATTCATTATTCATTCTTTCTTCAAGACAGATATTGTTATAAAAAATACTTTATTCTCAGGGGTGGATGAGATTTGTGTGCTTAAGGCATTTAAAAATTTGTAAGGCAAAATTAAAAATTTATAATATATATCCCTTATAATACCCATTATAATATCAATAATAAGGGATATATATTAAGAGGTTTGAGTTCTAGTCCTACCCCTGCCACACACTGACAGTAGGACCTACTAAATCTCTACCTTTCTTTGAGTATAGTTTTCTATATGCAAAGCGAGGAGGTTGGATTAGATGATCTCTTTAGCTCTGGCTCCGGCACTATCACTTTCAGTGGGAAATACTGACCATGTAGTTGTGTATTGTTTGTGAACACTACGCCCATGTTGGTGGTTCCTCCTGAACTCTGGGAATGGGCTCTGGCACTGTCCCTGCCCATTGACTGCCAGCCTAGAATACTCTCAGGGCTGGTGGAGGCATGTCCAAGGGAGCCAGGTTTGTCAGGAGCAATTCAAAGACAGCAAGAAGATAAACTCAGGTGAAGACTTTTTTTCTCCCATTTCTTAGATCAGAGTGGGAAATGATTATGTCATGCTTTCATAGTACAGTAAAAACTTTTAAAAAGATGGGGAGAGCAGGAAAAAACAGAGGGAAAAGACATACGAGGGTCACTTATGAAGGGCTGCACCTTGGGAAAAATGGCAATACTGGAGGAAAGAGGTAGGGAAGGAAAAGACCCTTTCCCTGCTACTTTTATCCAGGTGAAGTCTAGTTTAAGTGAACTGGAGGGCAGTAGGAAAAACAGGAGACTGTGGCAGGGGAGGAGCGGCCTGCGGTGGGTCTGTACCTGTGTGGGATTTACACACCAACACGAATTGCATTTCGTTGTGTGGATGCCTCCCCTTTTTTCTTCCTCATCTCTGTTGTCCTAGGTCTCTGCAGTTGTGCTTGTGAGGTCCCTAAACTGGCTCAATCTCCACCTTCTCAGGACTCCAAGCAGCATCTCCATGCCCTGGGCTCTGAGGGCGGGGGCTCTGCTGGGCGTGTGGTTCATGTTGGTGCTGGTGTGACAATTGCAGTGGTAAAGACATAGATCAATTTTCCCCAAAGTAATAACTTCAGGTGGAATTTTACAGCAACAAAACAAAACAAAAACAAAGAACAACTCTAGATAGATGTAATTAAACTCTTTCCAAAGTTCCAAAGGTCATTGTTGATTTTTGTAAAAAGGTGGATTTATTTTAAAATTCTGTGCAGACTTCCCTTTCCTCTCCTCTCTATCCCATGATCCTTCAGACAAAAGAAGAACACAAAACATTAATAACTCCTTGCCTTTAGGTAGGTATGCCTTTCAAAGTCTTTTATATATAGTAACTCAAGATAACTAGATGAAGTTGGTAGCAGGTGTGCTTCCTGATAGGCGCACTTAGCCACAGAAATGTTAAACAATGTCCATGCAGACAATACACAGTAGAGCCCAGACTATAACCGAAGACACCACACAATTAGCAGGTACAATTTCTAAACATCCATCACCCCCCAGAAATGGTACCTGAAGGTACTGGCAGGAACGTTCTTGTTGACACGACTCTGACTTCACCATGGCCTGGTCCATGTTAACTGAAGCTTTCTGGTAAACTTCCCGGGCTCGGCTCACCGTCAGAGTGGAGGACCAGGCGCTCTTCTTCAGGAGCGGTGCGTCCAGATTGACCGGCAGGTTGGCACAGGTGGAGCACTTCACGTCGTTGTTACTCCGGGAGGCCTTGACCGCCTGCTCACTGATAGTGTTGTAGGTCTCCATGAAGTACTGCGAGGCCGAGCGGTCGGGGCACCTGCCCATGGTCATCACGCTTGAGGGGGCGTGGTAGATGCACACGTCGCCGTCCAGGTTATCATCTGAGCTCCACCAGCCTGGGGAGGTGTTGGGCCGGGCCTTGGGCTCCGGGCGCCGCTCCTTGCTCTTGCTGCGCTTGCCATACCTCACGGTCTGCGTCTCGTCGGGGCTGGCTTTGCCCCCGTTGATGTTGCCTTTGGATGGCCCCTCCAAGGAGTGCGACTTGGTGAAGAGCTTCTGGACCGAGTGGACCAGGTGGCGGATGCGGCCAGGGCTGTCGCTCCGGTGCTCCACCGCCGTGCGCTTGTACTGCAGCGTGTGGTAGCCATCCCGGTTGAGCGGCAGCTGCCTCTCAAACTGATCCAGGAGGTTGGGGGGGAGGCGATTGGCCTTGGTGGCCAGGGTGCGGGGTACCAGGGCGCACTCGTCCTTCAGCTCCTGCTGTGAGTTGTAGTGTCTGCGCGGAAAGGTGCTGCTGGCCAGCGGGTCGCTGAAGGGGCCCACACACTCGGCCTGGAAGGAGTTGCGCTGAGTGTAGTAAGGGTGGTCCGCCGGGTGATGCTCCACCGGGCTCAGCAGATATGGCTTGCGGTCTGAGTGGTGCGACAGTGAGTCACAGGCGGAATCACAGGTGACTCCGTGGTGATGGCTGCGGCTGCCCGATAATCCTTTCATTGCTGATGGGGTGCAACCGCGGGGGTCATGGACTCCCGGTGGTCAGGTTCCAGACCCGTCTCCCGAGAAGACCTGGGGGAACGAACAAGCGGGGTGGGGGGAAATTGTTAACGCATCCTTTGGTAAGTAGATACAGTCCTGCTTTGCTGTGCTATTTGCTACTGCGTTTATTTTCTGGCACAAGAACCTACTACTGTCCCTAAAAGCAGCTTTAATGCATCGGTGCAAAAACTCTGTCACCTCTGTAGGGTGGGAAAGGTGGCTCCAACCAGACATGGGGAGTCTGTAGGGAGTAGGCTAGGAAACCTAGAAAACTACAGCAATGCTAAGTGTTTTAAAGTTATGTGGAAGAGAACCCCTGTCCTTTCCCTCCATGATTCCAATAACTGGTTGTATCTTCCCCTCGCTTCTCTGATTTTATTCTCAACTGTATGTTAATGGGAAATCTAACACACCTGAAAGGCTCATTTTCTCTGGGAAGCCTTTGCTGATACTCCTTTGCAGACAGAACTAGTTCCCTTTTCTGCTTCCCCAGCGTCTATTCTCTCAGCTCCTGTGGAATTGTTTGTCTTGGGCGTTCCGGGCATCTTCAGTTCCCTGCACACTGGCCTACATCTTAGTCACCTTTACATCCCTCTCCCAGGCCAGCCATCTAGACACATGGTAAGCATTCCATAAATGTGAATAAGAAGGAATAAGTAAATGAGCGTGCTGGCACCTTATAATTCGAGGATATATCTATCTTCTGTCACATGCTTTCCCCTTAGAATTCTGCAGTAACAATCACAGCACAGAAGCAGCACCCACCCCCAAGCCCCTCGTGGTAATCAGAGTTAAAAAAAGAAATGGTCTGGCAAATAAAGCAGAGCTGCAGAGAAAATCTGCCCCTTTATTTCTGTCATCAGAGGATGAACAAATCGAGACCAGCTGAAGAACCAGTAAGTTTGAGTCAGCTAGTCTGAATATCATGGCAGCTACTCTTCCCGGTTTAAAAGTTTCTGGTTAAATGTTCACAAATGATTTTGAGACGGCCAAAGGGAAGGTCCTCGAATTGTTCCTGAGAAATGGAAACACGTGGGGCGAAGGGGCAGCTCAGCCTCGGCGAGAAGCAGCTCCTGCAGATCCAGGTGTGGGAGCTCGGTTCATTGAGAGCCCAGGTCTTCCCCAGCTTCAGTGACTGAGGCTGCTGTTCCACCAGGCAGAGGACTTTCCTCCTCTCACAGAGTGTGTTCTTCACTCATTGACCAAGTTCCTCTTGACAGCTTGAGATTTTTTTTAAAGCTTCCCACGATACAAAATTATCATATAAAGAGTTTTCCTGAGAGAAGATCATAAAAGTTCTTATCACAAGGGAAAAAAAACATAACTATGTGTGGCAGTGGATCTTAACTAGACTTACAACTGTGATCATTTTATAATACAGTTGACCCTTCAGCAACAGGGGTCTGAACTGTGTGGGCCCATTTAAGCACAAATATTTTTCAATAAATACAGTTGGCCCTTCGTATCTGAAGGGTTTATGTTCTCAGATTCAACCAACTATGGATTGAAAGCAGTATTTTCACATTCCCAATTGCGATTTCCCAACCTCAAGTTTCCAACTGCAGATTGAATATACTGTTCTAGATCCACAGTTGATTGAATTCATGGATTCAAAGGGCCGACTGTAGTTACCTTTTTGGGGAATCAAAGGTATACACAGATTTCATTTGCACAGGGGTTGGAGCTCCTACCCCCCTATATTGAAGGTCAACTGTGTATATAGATATTGAATCAGTATTTCATACACTTGAAACTAATGTGATGTTATATGTCGATTATATCTTTAAAAAAAGTTTTTCTGAAAAGCCAGTGTGACTTGCCAAAATATAACAAATGTCATTTCATATACTCAGAGAGGGAGGGATAAATGGTTTAAGCAAACAATAATAACAACAAAATAAAACATACACATGGTCTAATGAAGAAAAGCAGGGATCTTTGAGAGTCAGGTCTTATCTATTCCATGGGACATACTGTATGTGGGAGTTCTTATAATGTTGCAAATCTCTATCAATGGTTAAGAAGATGCTATTTTCTTTCTGGTCTATCAGTTTCTGGATTAATCACTCAAGAAAACTGATGGGAGGTTTTAATTACCAGATTCTTTCAAAAATTGATTAGCCTACTAAATAAATTATGAGCTCCTTCAGGGTAGGGATTATATTTTACCCATCCAGTGCCCCCAAAAGTGCTTGGCTGATCATGGGAACTAAGTGAAATATTTATTCAATCAATTAATGCATTAATGCAAAATTTCCCAGAATGGCCTCTACTGTGATTCAAGTCACATCTATTGAAAATGGAAAGATAACTGTGTGGCAAGGAATGGGCCGAGCCAGGGAAGGACGGGACTATCTCACAGGCATTCCAGGGACCAGAGGTTTTCAGAGTGAGGCAGGAGGGAGGCTGGTGAATGCTCCTTTTGCCACCCTCCAGCTTTTGAGTCTTCACGGCCTACCCCAAAATACCCCACCTCTGTAAGTTCCAACTGCCTTGAGGTAAAAGTTTGAAGACTTTGCCTGGCCTTCTGACTACACAATTGTCAAAGAGAGGACACTCTTTGCAAAGGAGAGAAAGAAACCAACATCTGAAGAGAAAAAAAGGAAAGCAGGACTCATGATACCTGTGGATCAGGAAGAACCTGTAAATCAAAACTTGCCCTCTGAGGACAGACTCGTGAAAAAGGAACCTTTATCATAAAATACCCTGGCACTGCTTTGTGTTAAGTTATGACCCCAAGAATAGTCTGTGGCAAGGATGGCTATTAGAGGGCTAAACACAAGTTTCTAGTAAAACTATGGCACAAACTAATTTAGATGGGAAAATCCATTGTATGAGGGAACCTTGCTATATAAAACAAGTCCTGTTGAGGACATTTTTACTTTTTAAATATGGATTTAAACATAAAAAAGCAAAAACAATAATCTAGTAGGATTACAGTCATATAATAAGTCTTATGATTACATATAAAAGAATCTCAATATAAAAAATCATATGAAACAATGCTTCAAACTTCCCTTCTGAAGAAGCTAGGGTCTTGGGTAGATATTTTCTGCTAAATAAACTGTGAAATTGACAAGAGATGAAAACATGAATTATACATATTTACTCCAAAATATATAAGATTATTTGAATCATGTATTTAATATTTAGTTATTTTTAACAGGTAAACAGCATTTCATGTAAGATAATGTTACCTGAGGACAAAAGTGAACAAAGAGCTCCTTTAAAGCCATTAATGGTGAATTAGTTACATGATGTAACCAATGATAACTTTTGTAATGAAACATACTGTGATTTTTACTCAAATATAACTGGGCTATTTTCAGCAGATTGACAAGCACTTATTTTTACTTAGAGGGTAATAAATTGCATCCTTGCAATTTATTGCGATAAAAACATATCCTTGGGTGAAGATTAAAATTATGGTTGTTGTTCTCCTAAGTTGAATTTTATTACCAGACAACGTGTCCTGACTCTTGGGTCGGAAAATTTGTTGACTGTACTGGCCATCCCGAGATGAGCTGTGAATGTGAGATGTTCCTGTTTCGGGGTTTTTTTTATGGCATTTCATCACCTGTACAGATGATGACCAAAGCAAGAACGATCCAGCGTGGTAAGGGAAATTCTCAAGATACGTGATTTATTAGAGTCAAAGAAAGAACAAACAGACCACGTATTAGAAGATGCTGACAGGGGAAAATGGTCTTGCAAAGCTGGCAATCCTTTTCGTCTTGATTTCTGTGCATGTCTTTATTTAGAGCTGCTGTTCTTGACTTTTCTTTCCTTACAGAGAGAAGAGCCACGTGGGGGGCTCCACGCTCTCACTCAGTGAGGACTGACAGCCAGCCCATCATGACTTGCTTTAGGAAGAACCATGCGGGGAACTCTGCCCATGAGAACAGAGAGCATTGTGTGCTGGTTTGGGGAGGCACCAGGAAGAAGAAAACTCTGCAGATCTCTTCAGGGTCAGGTGGCTTTTTCAGTTTCCCTCCATGTGACCTGCCCATGCCAGGTATTAATAGTTAACTGAAGAGAAAGAAAGGATTCCCTGTTGAAGAGTATAAAATAATCCCAGAATATTGACTTTGTTTTTCAGTCCCCTGTACATTGTGTATACAGATGACTAATTCTGGCTAATGGAACGTAATTAGGAATAGCATATGCAATTTCTGGAAAGTGTCTCTAATGTAAAGGCATACCCTATTTTTTACGTCTTTCCTGGCTGAATGCAGACCCAAAGGCTGGCTGAGCAGTGATCTCATATGTGAGATAGGGCTTGTAATTTGGAGCAGCACAAGATAAAGGACCTGGCCGCGGTGGAGAAGCATTTCATCCCTGGATGTGGACCTCCGCATCTTGTGTATGTGGGAGAACAGACGTTTATCTTTGTCTATGCCACTGTTATTTTGTTTGCCAACACTTCATCTGAACCTGTTCCTAAGTGAGATGGGGAGTCAGGGCCAAACCCTGGAGAGCCTTGTAAGCTATCCTGGTAAACAGGACTGTACTCGGCAAGGGGCGGTGCTTCAAGGGAGTGATTGAAACCAGACAGTGACAAGGCCATACCTATACTAATATTTCTCTACTATAGCTAGAGACTAGACCTAGGGGTAGGGAGAGGCAAGAAGATCTAAAAGAAGCAGTTACTTCCTGCTTGGGCAGTTCATGAGAGACCATAAGAGAGGATGGAGGACCTCAAAAAGGGATGAGATTGTCCTGGCCTGTGGGGGCTGTGCCTGTCTCAGGCCTTCTTGCTCATACAGGTGCTTTGCTACCACAGCTTAAACACACACTTTTTCCAGAACAAAATTCTCTGTGACATCGATGCAGACTTTTTATTAGTAATTTTCCCTCTATTAATAGTAAATCTCCATTCTATGTGGATTGAGAATGAAGAACTATGTGAATGCACAGACTTATGATTTAAAATAAAAAATAATTAAAAAATAAGGTGATCGTTCTAATTAATATATTATTAAAAAACAAAACCATGCCACTTTAGGGTAAAAGTACACAGAAAACTTAACAGAGGTGAGAGTGCACAGTGGCTAAGGTCCACTCTTTAGCTATTTTCTGACCTTCTGCATTTATAGCTGCAAAGGAGAGCTGAATGCCATTTTCTTTCATGTTTTCAAGCTTCCCTTCTTGAAGTTTTCATGTGTTGTATACTTAAAATCATAGAAGCACCATTAGGGCCATTTTGAATAAGCACAGTCTGAACTACACAGGTTATATTGCTCAAGGCACAATGCTAAGCCATTTCCTATACACAGAATGTATTTTGGCTTTTCATTAACATTAATTGCTATCACAATCATCTGCAGTTAGATTTTGCTTGTGAATACCTCCTTCAGCCAGTCGGCTCCTATAAATAAGTGCCTTTGGATCATTTCCCTTTCAAAAGATATGGCATTGTACAAAAATACCCCAAACAACACCCCAAACCTCCACTTTGGTCACAGTAGGTAGCGCAGTTACAGTTGCCTTTGTCTTTATACAAAGCTTTAAAAGAGTGCTTTCATTTCTGTTTTTGAGCATAAAAAGGTGAAAGGGGGTATTCCTTGAGATATGGTTAGTAAATCATTAATATTGGTATATACCTATTGCTGTTTGAGTGAAAAATCACAACTTGGGAGGGGATTTTTATTTGAAGATAATCCAGGCAGAACATTTGAAAATGTCATGATAGTGTTTTTAATTGACACAGGTGGGAAGGTGAGTCCTGACTATGTGACCTTGGAGACATGCTCCCCATGGGACTGTTTCCATCCAGATTCCTAGGAGAGTGTATGATGATCTCAGCCAAGCCTGCAGATGGGTTCCCCTGGCAGTTGCTAAGAGAATGTGGTCACCTTGACCAATGATGGCTAATAGCTCTTCAGGGGGCACTATGAGCAGGGTGACACCCTTTCTTCTGGGAGTAAAACAGATGTCTGCAGAATTTTCACACAGAAGAGCAAACATCATCAATGTCTACTCAAAAAAGAAAGTGCAGAAAAACATGCAAACCATTGGACTGTTCTAGGAGAAATAGGAATGAGGATATAATAAAATTGTTTAATGGAATACAATGACAGCCATGATGGAAGGTAGAAAAATGCAAACACAATGCCAATAAAAACAACACAATAATACAACTTGAAAAGAAGTTAAAATAGCCTCTGATGAAAGCTGAGTTATTTTTGTCTCCATCTCTCGTAACTAACTGAATAGTCTTGTGAACATGTTCTGGCTCATTCTGGACAACTTGCTTCACAGTCAGGCTACATAGTTGTTTTCGCTTCTGTTTTTGTACCTGAATCAAAAGTTTTCTCTTATACCTTCCTTCTTTTATTTTTAAAATATTTTTTGTATATAAAATTTAAGAAGGAATGCCTTACTGTTTATTAGTTATGTTTGGTGCAAGTAACTAAAAGAGTCAATTATTGATCTTCTGTGGTAGTGGGCAAGTCCTGTTTCTTTATTTTTTATATTGAATAAATTTTAGTGAATTATTTAGGGTGACACTGGTTAATAAAATCCCACAGGTTTAACGTGTGCAAGTCTGTAACGTATAACACATCCTCTGCATATTGTGCTGCGCATTCACCGCCCAAAGTCAGGTGTCCCGTCACCATTTATCCCCCTCTACCCTCTGTCCCTCCCCCATCCCCTTTCCCTCTGGTAATCACATACTGCTGTCTGTACGTATGAGGTTTTCTTTTCCTTAATCTCCTCGCCTTTTGAAAAAGGGTAAATTCCTTTCTTTTAAATGCTGTTGTTTTTCTTACAAAATTTGCTGTGCTAATTTATTTTACTGAGTGCCTGTAGTGAGCCCCTTTTGTGGTAGCTATTCAGCTGACACCTGCTTTGGGGAATTATTTTCCCTAACTGCAGCATCTGCTGACAACATCCTGGCTAGGAACGTTGAAGGCAATCACCACATCCTCTGAGCCGACTGAACTGGATTTGAAGACCCAACTCAGGGGCATCCAAGCAGAGGCTTAGCTGAGTTAATCAGATCCTGGCTCCTGGAAGTTTTAATGGAAATGTTGCTAGAATCACTCAACCCTGGTGCACTTATCTACAATGTCAAATCAAGGAAAGGGACAGTGTTGGTCCCAAAAGAAGCCAGAGCTGTTTGAGACGGAGGGGCAGCAGAAACAAGGGCCCTGAAGAGGAGTATGTGTAAAGTGAGAGAAAAGAAAATCTGCAGAGAGAAGCAGGTCCAGACTCCATAGCCCCAGGGGAAGAAACAGAGAGAATCTGCCCAACAATCTTTTAGGTCTAGTCAGGCCCAGCTTCCTGCCCAGTGTGGCCAAGAACCTGTGGTTGTCTGTGGCAGAACCATGGCAGGCCCACAAAAGCATGTCCATCCAGTAAGGGGCCCTCCTGCCTAGCTGGGACAATTACAAGCACGACAGAACCGCCACCAAGGTGCTCTATGTCCCAGAAGGGCCAAATGTGAGTCAGTCTCCGAAGCAGCCCCATCAGAATTTGCTAAGGTATCTTTCTATGTTTTTAATTTTTTTCTCCAGTTTAAGTATTTATTGGCTCTAACAGGCTATGCATACTCATTCAAATTTTACATTTGCTCTTTCAAAACTATCACCAGTGCCTACATGCATGCATGAGAGACAGAGGTGGTCAGACAGCACACAGAGGGTGAAGAGAAGGACAGTTTCTGCAGCCGGCCATTTTTAATGCCCTGTGGAGCAGGTGAGTTCTGCCTTTCCTGGCACCGGAAATAACTGCTGTTGATGGGAATTAGATTTGTAATTCCTCAAACACCACTTCTTTCTTCTGCTTCCATCTTCACATAATTTTTAAAGGGCCTATTCTCCCACTTCACCTCTATAGCTTTTTCCATCTTTGTACCAGTCTTTCATTCCCCTCTAGACCTCTACATCCAATCTTAAATTTTAAACAAACAAATTCTTCTCCACTAAACTTTCCGAAAATACTTCTGCTGTGTTAGAGAGGAAAACACAATGACACTCATTGTCCCTAGGTTAAAAGTCGTTTAGTTTTGACAGATAAGGATGTTAGCCCGGAAGAGAGCAGGCAATATGTTCTTTAAATGTACTGGACATGAAGTCAAATCAAATCGATACATATGAATTTAATTCAACATCTGTTTATTAAATAACTATTGTTCCCATACACTAGGTACTGTGAAAAGAATTAAGGATTCTTAATATCCCTCCTCCAACTTCCTGTCTCTCAAGTTTTCTCATTCCCTTACTCCCATTTCCACTGCTCTCAAATAGCTCTCGTGATAATTTCTTCCATTCTTTGGTCCCTCAACTCCTCCCTTTTTTTCAAGTTCCATCAGCCTCTTGGGTCCCACTTTCTTCCCTTGTCAGCCCAGGAGACACATCACACTGAACATTCTATGTTACCACCTGCTCCGTGGTCCTTCTGTCCTATCTATTCTGGACAATGTAAAACCAAGGACAGATGCCAACATCCTTCTATCCTTCCACATGAGGGCTGTGGAGTGTCACTGGAAATGAGACTGATGCCATGACAAATTCCCTGGGTCCAATCTCAGTTCTATTCCCAGAGTTGATTAGGAATAGCATCATGGGTCTCCTGCTTCTTCTGTTCAGGCTATTTATTCTAAGCTCTCGGCTTCACTCATTATTTCTCATCTGGACTTGGTTGGAAAAACCAAGATAGTAACTAGTAAATACTAAGTGCATAAAAAAGGAATGGTCCCTCTGCCTCTAGTAACCATAACAACTAGAAACATTTTTGAGCACCTACATACCAGGCACATGTTGACCACTTCAAACAATATATGGCAGGGACTGTTCTCTGCATAAGGACACAGACTATTAGAGATTAAATAACTTGTCTGAAATCATACAGTTAGTAAATTTTGAATCCAGCATGCTCTTAACCACTATGCCTAAATGACTTTGTTCTTATCACCTCTATCATACACACACTCTGCAGTATTTCCATAATACTAACAGCATGATTTATAATGTGATCTTTGTTATCTGATTGTGCCATTTTAGCTTTAAATTCTCCCCAGACTCCCTACATGTTTATGATATAATCTAACCTTTGAATATGACCCAGAACAGAGACCTTCATGATCTGCCCCCCAACTACAAGTCAACCTTGTCTCCCATCACCCCACCCCTTACACCAGCAATACTGGCCTTTGTATTCTTCCCCATATGCCACCTTCTCTTTGTGCTTCCTGCTCTCTCAAACACTGACTTCCATTGACTGAGCAAATTCTTATTCATCCCTCAAGAGGAGGTACCAATATAGCCTCCTTTTGAAACATTCCCTGTGCTAAAGGAAACATGGAAATATGAGACTTTACCTAATTTACAAACTAGTCAAGGAAAAAAAGCCCACATACATGTGAAACAATCAGAAAACAATACAAGTCAAAATCTAATCAAGCAAGCACTAGATTGTGTGGTATATATTGCACCAAGTAAAGAGGTTTTGAAAAAAACAAATCTAGAAGGCGCCAAAGTGAAGAAATTCAAGACATTTCAGTTTAGGAGGCTTAGAGAGTCCAGAGCAGCACATTCTGCATAGAGGAGGTTCTTAGGGCAGTGTGCAATGCCTGTTCAAGTCTAAACATTCCATCTCGCCTTTGGCTTTGTGATGCTCCCATGTCTACTTCTGCTTCTGTCTCTGACAAAACCATGCAAATGGAAGTCAGATCATCTGGGAGCTGCAAGCCTGACTTCACTGTTAAGATTCCTTTCACTCAGCTTCTCTTTGCTGTTAAGCCACTGGCCTGTGAAAGGGAGTTATAAGAACAGGTACTCATGCTTATGTGGTTTTTATTGTTGGTTGTCATCTATGCTTGCAAAGAATGTCTTCTGAATGAGGCGTCATGGGGGACATCCCTCTCTGGTCCTAGTAATAGCAAGGCTGTGTGGTTAACAACTGCCCTTTAATCTTGCAGGCACTGTAACTCTTGTACTGTGAATACATTTCCACTTATGCTTTGAACACCATGAAGTTTACTGGGAAATTTATGACTAAGTAGTAATGGTTTTATTACTTTTCTGCTTTTATTCTACTTTCATTATCTCTACTTTGGCTATAAACTTCTTCCCTTTTCATATCTATATAATCTTATAAACCAATTGTGAAAAAGTTGGGATGAGGGTGGTAAATCTATATCTATCTAGATATCTCTTTAATATGTAAAATATCAATATTTTGCCAATATATCTTTTCTTTCAGTTAATACCATCAGTTGACCAAAACAGTGGCTCTCAAACCTGAGTGAGCATCAGAATCAGCTGGAGGGCTTGTTAAGACACAAGTTGCTGAAGCTCATCCTAACACATTCCAGGGTGATTTCCAAGAATCTGCATTTCCAGAAAATTCCTTGGTGATGTTGATGCTGGCCCAGAAAGCACAGTTTGAGAGCTACTGAATGAAACTCTCTATTTCCTACCTGTGATTCTTTCTGGAATGCACATCTTCTTTTCCTCCACTATGTTAAACTCATACTTTGCCTTCACAGCCTCGTCTCCATTGTCAGGTTTTTCGGTGATGCCTTTGCTGATTCCAGTAGGCAGAGTTAACAACCACCTTGTGCATCCTCACAGAGCACATTGTTCATCCCTCCACCAGGCCCTGGGAATGTTGGCTGTATTTGACTTCCTTATATGCATCTCTCTCTCAGCAGACCATGAGATTCTAGTGGGCATAGAGGGTCTCACTCATTTTCATATCTCCACTTCCTGGGAACGTCCCCAAAACACAGTATGTACCAACAAATGTTAGATAGGCAAATACATGAATTGGAAGTCTCCTGCTTGGGAAACATAATATATTAATGTAAAATTGTGCTAAGTTATTAATAAAATGACTATCTTTGTGGGTACTCATCGGTAAGTATGTGAGCGGTGCCTAATGAACATTGCTGATGAAGACCTGGCCGTCTCCTCCAGGGCATATGGGCTGCCTCTCTTTTGTAGCTCATTCACCCCCTTCAGCCCTCTCAGCAATTAGGGGCTCTTGAGCTACCATGACAACAATTGAAGAAACTGTTGCCGAAAACTCCATGTCAAATTCTCTCTATACACATCTCTGAGGACAGAGGGATTTCTTGGTTAGGACCTGGCCTCTAATAAATTGTTGTCATAATCTCTTTCTGTAGTGGACTACAAGGTCCTCAATAAACTATGGAATTATCTCACAAGTAGTTCTGAATCCAGTGAAACACAAGCTTTGCTTTGTTACAGGCCTATTATGTGTCAGGAACTCAATATACATTCCTTTGGACCCCTTTTTATGGATAAAGAAACAGAGGCTCATAGAAGTTAAATAACTTGCCCATGGAGTACAACTAGGAAGCAGCTAAGCTGGGACTTGAACTTGGATCTGTGAGAATTAGAGCACATGTTCTTCCTGCCCCATCAATAGGTCCAAGAACCTTTAGGATGCTGGAGGCAGCACAGTAGGGACCACCCTGCAATCAGTGGATCTTTATAGCATCTAAACTTGTCTTTTGAAGAAAAGTTTAGTTGCTAAAAGAAAAAAGTGGGAAAAATAGTACTACCATATTTCATCATATTGTCTCTTTTTGATACAAGAATACCCATCCAGGTTAAACATTTAATAAGCTATCCTAGAAAACTGCTCCCTGGGAATGCACATCTTCAGGTGCAGATAGGTATGTGACCCTGAAATCTTGTCATAACTCAGCAACTTTGTACAAGTTAAAGATGTCACCCTGTGAATGCTGCTAAGGCCAAGACTACAGCTTCTCAGAGCCCTTGCTCTCTCCTATATAGACCTTTATATAACATATGGATAAGATTTTTAGCCTTGATATAGAAGTGAGCCAATGTACACAATCTCTTTTCAGTTATCTGTAAAAGAACTAACATTCATTTATTCATTTTTCTTGCAAGAGTTGTCCTGTGAAGGTCCTTGGCATACAAGTGGCAGCTACATCGCTGGTTTTAAACATGGTCAACATTCTGTCTTTTAGATGAAGAAATCCCTTTGCAATTATTTAACTTAAGCTTTCTGTCAAGATTTATTGTTATTTTTAGCCCATGAGCATTACTCTGAGTCGGTGATTATATGTGAAAAAACTGAAAAAGAAAAGTATGGAGAAACACATTTTTAAGTGTGATTATAAGCGCTGCAACAAAGAAATTGGAATCCAGGGGCAACTAATTATAATGCAACACTGGATCCGTGAGCAATGGAGAACTGCCCTGGGGAAATCTCCTGTCCTCTCAAGTGAGAACTGGAACCAGAGAGGAAGAGTGAATCTGTTATGGGCAACAGTTTTGTCTCTCCTGCAGTTGCTGGAAGTGTGTTGAGGTAATTCATAACACTTGTGTATATGCCAACGTGTGACATTGTTATTCTTCAACTGAACCCACAGATTCCCTGTTCCTGAGCACTGATTCCTGCATCTGGGCATTCACAGCTCTTTGGAAAGGGTTTAGCACTTTTTAAGCATTTGCCTCACTGGAGAGTAGTTATTTGCACATGATTCGGTCTCCCATCCAAATGTGAACTACTTGAGGGGTTGGAATGCTCAGCAACTGGCCCAATGCCAGCACAGAATCAGTGCTCAATAAATGTTGTATGAATAAAATAAAAGGAGGGGGAAAGCCCCATCAGCTTGCTGGCTCACTTATATGTCCCACAAGTGATCTGAGCTCACAAAACTCCCTTTATTTCCTGCAAAACAAAACCTGGCCTGTCACGCAGCCTGCACAGCCCCTCACGGCCTTGCTGTGAGTATCCTTTGGCATCACCTCACCCCACTGCCCCCACTCCCTCAAACCCCAGACCATGTGCAGTCTTCTTCACCCATCCTGCTTTCCTGTTCTTTATGATTTGCATGCGGTGCTTACTTCTTCCACTTGGGGAATGCCCTTCACTGCATCATGCATTCATGTTCATCCTTCATAATTCAGCTGCTCCCTTGCCCCGTTATCTCCTGTTCACCTTTCACACTGCCATGTCCAATGAAGCCATTGTTTTCTACACCCATCTTTCTCATTTTTAGTTCTCTCTTCTCCCACTGTCAGGTAGCCATTTTTATACTTAAGGCCAATATGCTTTCTACTTTGCAGCCAGTCCACTGCTCCTCAATAATGAGTTTTATCATCTCCTAAAACTATGAAAGGTAAGCCACGTGAAAGAACATAGGAGTTGGTTGCCTAGGAGAGGTGACCTCAGTGCTCCCAGCTATCTCCTAATCTTGAGTTGGGCAAAGGTTGATGCATCACAGAGTGTAGCTCTGACGGGGGGAAGGATTCGACACCCAACCAACAGCCTTCTGGATCTCCATTCATGGCAATATTTTTCCACCTTTGTGTGGTATTTTCCACAGTATTTTAACATTTCTGCTCAGCCTAAGAAATCTCCCCCGTACTTTTGTTTTCTCAGACAATAAAGGTAGGTTGTTATGCTTGTTCGCAGCAACTAGAGGGGCAGCCCACACATGGAGTGGGAATTAAATTAAACTCTGCAACTAGAATTTAATTTCCAAGTAATAATGAGCTGAGGGAGAAGTCTAAGAGGAACACTTCAAGCTCTCATCGGGCCAGTCGTATCCTGGAATGTCTACAGCGCGCTAGATTTTCCTTCTTGTGCTGTGCGATGTTCATTTCTGTAATTCCTATCTTCCTGCTCAACTGAGCTCTCTGGGAACAGAGGGTGAAGTTCATCTTCGCATTTCCAGTGCCCAGCACACTAGCTGGTCCAGAGCAAACTACCCTAGTATGGTGGCGTTGAATGGCATAGTGAGAAAGTCATTTCCATTTCAATGACTTTCTTATTTTTCTTCCCTTTTAAGCATCTACCTAAGTGAGTAACTTGTTTTGTTTTCCTTGTGCTTATTTTTATAATTAACTTCTACTGGAGGCAAGGCAAATGGAAGTGACATCAAGATTCTTTAAAAAGAAACAAAACATGTTTAAAAATGAGTCTATTTTAGAAAAGCATTAAGTAAAAAACAATACAGACAAAAGTGGATATGATGGTGGGATATAAATGACGATGTTTGGAAAACACCAACATCCAAATAGGTGCCCATTAAATGTTAATTTAATAGAAAAATAAGTGTCTCTTGCATGTCCTCTTTTTTTTTTGATTTCTTTAATTTGCACAACAAATTTGGCTCTGCCTCCAGTTCGTATTACTGCAATTGGCTCATATTCTAAGCTATATTCCCGCTCTAGCGGCTGCCCTGCTCCCCATGCTCTAGGATGACCTATTCGCTAACGTGCCATAGATGTTTCTTCTTGCTCAGCAATAAGGCCCTTGACTTCAGACATTCCAGGTCCTCCAAAACTGTCTCAAAACTCTCTTTCCAAAATGCATTAGTCTTAGTTCCTTTATATACACCACGTGGATGTTTGTGATTCCTAGACTACACCTGGTATCTTCCTGGCCCTGAGACTTGAAGTGGAAAGCCCTCAGAATCCTACTCATCTTTTAAGGCCCATTAAAGTCCTCCCTTCATGAAGCCTTTATTGTTTATTCCATCTGGGGGTGATCTGCCTCTCCTCCAACCTCTGACAACACTTTGCCTGAGGGGAAATAGGCCTCCTGTTTACCTTATATTTAAGCCATTCCTTTAGTGTTTTCTTTTTTTTCTTTTTTCTTTTATATTGGATTGACTTTTATTTTCTCATTTACATTAGTGTTAATTATATCACTTTAATATTTTTATTTTTTTGCTTATTTTTAAATTTCTTTTTTAAAAAATTTTAATTGTTATTCAATTACAGTTGTCTGCATTTTCTCCCCATCCCTCCACCCCACCCCAGCTGAACCCACCTCCCTCCCACACTTCCACCCTCCCCCTTGATTTTGTCCGCGTGTCCTTTATAGTAGTTCCTGTAATCCCCTCTCCCCACTGTCCTCCCCCTCCCCTCTGTTAGATTGTTGTTAGATTGTTCTTAACTTCAATGTCTCTGATTATATTTTGTTTGCTTTTTTCTTCTTAAGTGCCCTATTTTCTCTTTTAGGTTTCACACTCTAGGAAGGCAAGAACTGATTCTTATACAGCTTTCTACCCCTACCCTATTTTAGTTGACTAAATACTTTACAGACTGCATTAAAAAATGAGTGGAGATATTTGGGTATAACTGAGGAAAGGAAATGTAGAAAATCAGTGCACGGCTTACAAATGCTACCTCAGCTGAAGAAGCAGACGGCAAACTCAGCAGAAGGAAAAGTTCACTGGGGATTTGAATGTGTTGATTCATCCAATTTGTGGAAATCTATCTCCTCTAAAAAATATTTAAAAAATATATTTCAAATTAATATTATTTTTAATCTAGTTCAAATCCTTCCATTTTAAGGCAAAAAATTGAGGTAAGACTAGAAATATAATGTATTGGCATATACACGTTTATATATGACTACCACAGTGTTCACACTATAAATACACACAGGTAAAACAGGCCTTAGGTTCTTTGCATCATATGTTTCAAATCTCAAAGCTAACACACCCTTTAAAATTCTCTTAACCTTAGATACAACCATAAACAATAAGAGCCATATTTGTAGTCTTGTCCACTGGGTCTAATATTGCTGGCTATTTACAGAAACATTGGAGAAAGCTGTCTGTGGTCTATTTAGGTTGATCATTTCTTCCAGGGTTTAGTGACACTATCACGGAATACATTTCACAGAAGATCTTTCTAGAAGAGCTGCCTCCACCCTTTAATTTTTTCTTTTTTTTTTTTTTTCATGCCAGAGGCCTCATTAGAAAAATAGCAATATTGAAATGGCAAAGGCAGTAATATTAATAACATTAGTATGTCTATAACTATTCAGCAAAAAACACAAACCACAAAAACAAAAGAGACTATCCCAGGGGTGACTATTGGCCTTAGAGAACCTTCATTCACATGATCTTCCAGAGAGATGGATCACTTTTATAACACCAGTAACCAAGCCTATAACTCTGGGCTGGAGGAAAGTTTTTCTTCCTGACCCTACTGTGGCAAAAATTCCCTTTTGTTCCTCTTATACCACCAACAGAATTGGGGTGATCTACTCTCAGGCATAGTATTTACAAGAAGTGTGAACAGGAACTCTCAGTAACTGAAGGCTGTGACGGACAGCATGTGAGATCAGTTTCCTTTTGCAGAGCCCTATCCGGACTGATGCTAAACCAGCACTCAGCTGTGCTGCGCTGGGCAGAGCAGTGCAGGGTATGGTCTAGTGTAGGTGTGGGCTGCTCTGTGGTCAACAGTGGCACATGACACGGGAGGTGGCACAAGGTCTGGTCAAGTCTACAAACTCTTCAGCAATGCTGGTTTGACTTCAGAATGACCTAAAGCTTTAAAGAAATAAATTTTAGGAATTTTACTTATTTGGAGGGATCCCTAAGCTTGAGGTTAGGCCAACAGTAGGCTGGGCCTCTGAGGATGCTACTGGCAAAATGGCACCCATGGACTTCATCTGGTGTCACCTCCGAACTTCAGTCTGGAGAGTCAGACTATAATGGCATTGATCATAAGTGTTCTTGGGGTGGCTGTTTGGTGGGTTTTTAGATTAAGGAATCTATTCAAACCAGGAGAAAACACATTTGGTTTTTTACACTCTACCCACTTAATGAATCAAAGTCTGAGGGAGATACAGACCTCATAACTAAAGCAGACCTATCAAGACAAAATATTTTTATAAAGGAGTATGATGTATACAATTCTTAGCTGATAATGTACTAAAATAATATTCACTCCTTCAGAAGTCTTGAGGTCATTCGGTCTTTCAAGATATGCGTATACTTTGGTTCTTTCTCATACCTTGTACATAAAATATAAAAGGAATTAACACATGTACCCCACTTATTTCACATGAATAAATACATTTTCTAGACAAATGAATGTACATGAATTTGCAAGGTTTCTTGATAGAAAGGCCCAGTTCTATTGTTTATCATCATCATCATCATCATCACCTCATCTTTAATCTCAGTTCTGTGTACTCTCTATAGTACTCTCACTAGCATTAGAAAAGTAATCAAGACAGTTGAAATGAATGTGGATAAAGGCAGAGACTAAAGAACTAACAAAGATAATTTGGAAGTCACCTCTATCAATACTGACTCTACACAAAAAATTCTTTATAATTACAAAGTCTAGGGGTGCTCATTACTTGGAGTCAAGGAAAACATCAAAAGAAGGTTCTGGTAACTGTTTACCCCCCTTCTTAATTTTGTCCAAGATTTTGTCTTTTAAAAGTAATCTCCATTCCTTCTCTGGACATTTCCAATACCTTGTTTGGTAAGAGCTTCAATGAGTCAATGATGCAGGGTCCTAGAAAAACAGTGAATTCGGAGCTAGACAGGACCATAGAAACACCTAGGCCAGAATTTTCCCAAAGCATGTTCTGTGGATCTCTATTCTTGAGAGAGCTTCTGTGAAATAAAAAAAGGCAGAGATTTGGTGCAATATGTTTTGGGGAAGCTGTTAATATCCTTTCTTTAGAGATTTACAACACCCTTTAGCCTATTAAAGGTTGTGAAGATTTGCAGTAAAGAAACCTTTTAAATGTTTTTATCTCAGCGTTTTGTAAGACTGTTTGGTCACTGGCTTTTTGAAGACTATCTCTTGCCATTTCTTGGAATAACCTTCCTGCAGAAGATACCAAGGAACTGCTGATCGGCGCTGCGCCCCTCATTTCACAGGTGAGGAAATTGATCACGATCCCCTCTCCCTTCACCTAAACCACTCTTACCCACAAAAACCATGGGTAAGTACAGGTAACAGGCTTTTGAAGTGAAAGAGGTCTATCTTTTTAAAAGAAAAAATTGATCTCTAGGAAGTTATTTGATTTACTTAAAGTCACCAATTAACGAGTATCTGTGTCTAGAATTTAGAATTTCCTTATTTCTGTTTTCCCCATCAAAAAAGGACTCTTTCCTACATAAGATGACTTGTCAGAAAGTATTACAGCCTGCACTTTACTTTATCTTAGGGTGAGTCTTTTTGGTCAGCTCAGTGCTAACCTTTTTCACAGAATCCCATCTCATCCACTTCCCTGCTGAATGGACACCCTTCAGTTCTCTCTGAACACACAGCCAGGCTGCCAAGGCACAAGGAACACTTGCACAGTGAAGCAACTCCAGAGCTTTTTAAAACTTTTCCTCAAATCTATTTATGCTCTCCATTTGGAATTACAATTACGTAATTTAATTAAATATTACAAAGAGTGTCGAGGTACGAGTGCAGAAGAGTCATTTCTCTAAAAACTTTCTAAAAAGAGTTGCTTTTCTCTCTGTTTAGCAGGGACCAGAATCACCTGAAGTGCTTGTCAAAAAATTTGATTCAACAGGCCTGGAACCTGAGAATTTGCATTCTAAGGAGCGCCCAGGTGATACTGATGCTACAGGCCCAGGGACCCACTTTGAGATCAGACTACCACTGACCTTCCATTGTGGGGCACTAATGTGACAGGAAGTAAATTTTCCACCTCTGGCACACGCTGAACCTGTAGCAGCTAAGTAGATGTTATCATTTATCTATTTGGTAGCCAAGATGTAAAACAGGAGAAAAGAAAGAGATGCAGTCCTTAGGAATATCTTGACTTGAAATTGGTAGGACCAGACACAGCAGAGAGGAAATCTAGACGTAAGACAGTCTGGAGACGCAGAGCATAGTTTACAAAACTAACCCCAGAAGAGAAAGCTTGAAGGAGGATTCCATTCTGTAGGAGTGTTTTCTCACGGGGAAAGTCAGAGATATCAGAGAAGAACTCTTATTTGGAGGCCAGAAGAGTTTAAAGGGAACAACAGGAGAGGCCAGAGTTTCTGATCCTTTTTTTGACTAAACATATAGGAAGAAACATATAATTTACTTCTTGATCCAGTATAAAATAAAAGGAATCAAGCAATATACTCGATTCTAGTTGATCCTCTTCTATCCTGTCTTCCTCTACTTCAGGGGTGTCAAACTCATTTTCACCGGGGGCCACACCAGCCTTGTGGTTGCCTTCAAAGGCCCCAGTGTAATTTTAGGACTGTATAAATGTAACTGCTCCTTAACAGTTAATCGAGAGAAACAGTTAAGCTGGGTAGAAACAAGGTGCTGGGCTGGATAAAACAAGGTGGAGGGCCGGATTCGGCCTGAGGGCCTTGTGTTTGCCTCCTGTGCTCTACTTCATTTAAAAACACTGGCTATGAACACTAAGTCATTTCCTTACTCACACTTCAGGAAACGACGTATAAACAATGATCTGTGCTGCTACAAGGCTCATTTCTCACCCTATCAACATCCAGGGTCTAAACCTGGTGTGGCAATCAACAGAACTGCTCAGGTGAGATTGGTCTGGGCATCCCAGACTTCCTTTCTGAATTCTAAGTTGGAAAGATGGCAAGCCTACAAAGAAAGCCTCATATGTGGGTTCAATTCGAGCTGCAATTGGTGAGGGCCCAGGGCTGACCTGGGGAACCAGTGGCCTCAGCGAGCTCCACACTCCTCAGCGGAGGGAAGGAGGAACAGGTGATATTTTCTGAGCAGTTGTGGAAGTGTGGAAAGAACCAGAGGCCTGCAGGAGGAGTGTGAAGGACACAGGTGAGCCCTCTTCACCACCAAAGGCTGCGGTAGAGACCACAGGTGTCAGCAGCAATTGACAGCACAGAGGACCCGAGGGCCAGGCAGGTTTTGCAACTCCTCAGCCAACACAAATGATGGGGATGGAAGAGCCACATTTTAGAGGCCTGTGAGAGCAGGCTCTGAGGAGCTAGTCCCTACTCAGGAGGTTGAGTACACTTTCCAATGTGACAGGAAACTGAAGAGTGTTCAGTTTGTCCAAATATCTATATAAAAAATAACCTTGCATGGAGTGACCATTACCTTCATGGCACAAGTGTTCCAAGTTCTTGGTCATGACTGGAATTGAGGTCTCAACACGTAAGCTTAATTGACTTGTAGAAAATAAGAAAAAGCTATGTTCCTGCACATATGATTTGTAACTGTAGACTTTGAACCTGATATATCAGCATTGAAAGAATTTTTGGTGTATAAAGAGGCCACATGCAGTTCCCACTGTTATTTTTAACACTTACTTAGTGCCAATGTTCTAGACACAGTACTGAACACTAAATCAGACTTAATTCCCTGTTCACTTGGCTCACAGGCAAATGAGAAGAACACAATATACAAAGAGAGTATGATGGGGAAGGGAGATGCATGATTATGAATGTGACATATTCAGGAGGTAGAAATAATCCCATGACATATTTAAGGGTAATTGCGATTTGGGATGAAAACTGTGCACTCATACATCATTGATTAAACTTCTCAAAACTAGTCTAACTATAGAATTTTGCTCTTAACTCTGCTTGGCTGGGATTCAGGATCATTATCAGCAGCACTCTTGAAAAATGACTATTTCTGGTCCCCGTGGTTTGACCTGGCCGTTTGTATTTTCGGAATGTTCCCGTTGTGGATCTGCTGCGCAGCTCCAATTGGTAGCCACTGTCATGGAAGGTTATATGTGCTTTTAATAGATTGTCTACTTGTGCCTGGTTATTTTATGTGGCATTTTTAAGAGGAGAGAAATGAATTATTTAGGCTATCTCAAAAATGTTTTCTCATTGAGGAAACGTCCTTGAACATATTATCATGTCACCTCTAATTCTGCATTAATTAGAACACACTTTTTTATTTTAGAGAAAGAGAGAGGAAGAAAGAGAGAGAGAAATATGGAAGTGAGAAAGAAACATCAATTGGTCGCCTCCTGTATGCGACCCAACCAGGGATTGAATTTGCAACGTAGGTTTATGTCCTGACTGAGGATCGAACCCACAATGTTTTGCTGTATGGGCTGATGCTCCAACCAACAGAGCCATCTGGCCAGGGCAAGAGCACAGTTTAATAAGCTATGTGAAACATAATAAACTTACAAAAAGTATGTTAGAAGCATCATGCTAGGGGTGGCCTACTCCCAAATCTCAAATAATAAATGTAACGAGGCAAAGACTTGCATGTTTCAGTTTTTAAGATGCTTATCCCACAGCAGTGGAAAGCTTCATCTGCCTTGTTCTTCATGGTTCTGGTGGAAAGGTATGTTTGTTTAGGAAATCCTAGCTTGAGTTGTTGAAATCAGTAGCTAAAAAGCATACTACCTGAAGATATGGCAGTGGTGTGTGGGAGCACAAGTTAGAAATGAACTTCTCTCCACGTCAGAAAATCTAAGTAACAGTGATGGTTCTATACTTAAAACCACCTGGTGTATTGTCACGCCAGCCTTTTGCTACGCAAGGCGGGGGGCAGTACAAGTAGTTCATGTCCTAAACAGTTGAAGCTAATTGCTGAAGATCTCTCCTAAGAGAGGTTTTTTGGCCATAGATAGGCAAGAAAGACTTGTCAGAGTCATGATGCACAGGTTTTTAGCAGCTAATTTCTCGTATTCAAGACCCAAGATCATATAAACCAAACAACTGGGTGGAAATACAGGTTTCGGTCCTTGACTTGTAATAAAGTTAATCTGTACTTTCTAATCAAATTAATGTTATTGGTCACTACTACCTTGGTGAACCATTAACTACAACTTGTGATATTCTCAGGCCGAGTTTTAAAAGGGACCAAATCTCTAGTAGTGATGCTCAAAAACCCTGGATGCTATAATAGTTTGTTGACATTACTGACTATGGAGCTTTTCTTGCTCTTGATTTTTATTAGTCAGTGATAAGTACTTCTATTTCACTGAGATAGCACTTGAGTAAAAAAAGAAAACACTTGGGCTATAAAACTTTATAGATTTTTCTTTCCTTTGGTTCTTCCAGTAAAGTGTTAATAGACACTGGATTCATTGAACAGCAGGGACCATACGCTTCACTTCTGGCGTCTCTTTGGTGTCTGGCACACAGAAGGTGCTCAGTTATCATTGATTTCCTACCTTAGAAGACACCATCTGTATAATTTCACATTTCTACTTACTTAGAATGTTGAAAAACTCTGTTTTAGAAGTAGATACTCCATACATGTTTTTCTCTTGTCTAGATGGCTGACTATGGTGTGTTCAACTGGTTTTGAGTTTTTTAGAAGAAATGTACTTTTCCCTCCTATTTTTAAGCCAATTTAGGTTCAAGGCTTATACAGACAAACTGCAGCTTTCCTGATCTAACATTATTTCTGATGGGTTTAATGAGAGGTTCTTGGGATTGAACTTGCTGTGGCATGGAAACTGGAAGGAATCATTTGCTATATCTTTACGGGTGAAAACTTTTACAAGTTAGTCGTTGGACTATAAAAATGAGTGCCTGCTATTAGCTATCTAGTATTCCCACTTACAATTAAGTGATAATTAAAACATCTTCTTTCCAATGAGCATGTGCCATTATATATCATTATTTAAATGCTGAAAAGTCACAAAAACTGTGATTTGGAGGTATCCTCCACAGGGCAGTTGTCTCTCCCATACCCCCATTTTGTTTTTTTACTTTTTATTATTTATTGAGTTTTTGAGAGAGAGAGAGAGAGAGAGAGAATCACTTGTTCTACTTACTGATGTATTCATTGGTTGCTTCTTGTGTGTGCAACCTTGGCATATCTAGAAGACATTCTAACCAACTGAGCTGCTTTGCCAGGGCCACACTCCCATTTTCATAGAAGTAAAAATGTAATACTTTTGCTGGCAATTTCTGTGTTGGTATTAACTACAGCACAATGATAATAAATTCAGAGAAATTTAGTGATTTAAGACAAGACAAGCAGAATGGGGTTTGATTAAAATTTTTTTTTTAGATTTTATTTAGAGAGAGGGGAAGGGAGAGAGAAACATCAATGTGTGGTTGCCTCTTGTGCGCCCCTCACTGGGAACCTGGCCAGCAACCCAGGTATGTGCCCTGACTGGGAATCCACCCAGCGATCCTTTGGTTCACAGGCCAGCACTCAATCCACTGAGTCACACCAGACAGGGATAATTTTTTTTAATCCAGTAGTTCCAGACCAAAATTTTCATCTATTAAAAACTGTTTATTATAGGTCAAATTCAAATTGGATAACCACTTAGAACGAAACACAACATTTAGGTAAATGACCTCAGGCGGACTAAAGTTTCATCTTCTTGGTGGACTCTAGGACAATTAAAACTCTCTAAATGATTGCTTGGAATGAGGGCAAAATTGGTGACTAGGAATCACTGCCATCTGCTACCACCTGCCTCTGCAGCATCCGGGGGATGCTGAGTATAGCTGTATATCTAACAAGCTTCAATGGAGTGACTCACCTCTCTTGGATAGAAATAGAGGACTGAGAAGGGATACCTCATTTTCTAAATATATAAAAATATTGAAAAAATTTAGAAGGAATCTTGCTGATGTCATCCGTAGTGTCTTAAAAAAACCCTATAAATGCCAAGAGGAAAGGCTGGGTGGAGGTGAGAGAAAATCTCTATAAAACATGCAACGATGATTGCTTGGCTGGAAATTGGGAGTCAGAATTCTAATCCTGGTTTTGGCTCACAGACTGCTCAAGGATAAGACATTTAAACCCTCCAGAGTTTAATTTTTCCAGGTGTCAGTTGAGAAAGCCCTTCCTTACTTATAAGAGTACAAATAGAGCAAATACATAACTCCTGTTAGAAAGTTTGTGATGGTAAATGCCTACCAGGTAAACTTGCTTTCCCACTGAAGACAAAGTTTACTGGGCACTTACTTTGCATCACATTTGGGACAGATAGCTTTATATGTACTGTGCCAGCCTTTAGGATGAAGGCTGGATCTTATACATATTTGATTATTTTTAGCACGGTCGTTGGCTTATCTGCAGTACTCAATACATACTTGAACTGAGGCGATTTGGCATAAATTACCTCATATAACTGAGGGAAAAAATCCTCTTCTCTGATGTGGGTGAAGGAGATTTTAGGTAGTAATCATGCAAAGAAGGTCAAGATTGAATCCTTATTAAAAACAGGTTGTTTCTTTATCCCTCATGAATGAACTTCCCTTCATTTTATATGGAGAAATGTACTTCTAGACTGTCAGGAGGCAGATTAGAACACTCGGGGAACTGTTGCTCACTTTCAAGTTGTCCAATAAGTGGAGGATTGCTCGTTGTGGGGTGTGTAGTGATAGGGTACCTAAGAGCTAACCTGAATCACCCAGCAGGGATATTACATAAATTTTCCATTCCACAGAATGGCAATCCAAGTCTCTTTCCTAGTGACTTGATTGATGGCTCCTCTATGAAATTTTTAGCAGGAATTGACATAAGTCCTGATTCCTTTTACTGAACCATAGCACCTTTCTCTCCTTTTGCAGCTGGGCATCCAAAGAGGTAGGTCATAACATCTATACAATACTTAGCTGCTACAGGCCCAATAAGGGCCGGCAGTGGAAAATGCACTGTATGGCACATTAGTGCCCCACAATGGAAGGTCAATGGTAGTTTGATCTCAAAGTGGGTCCCTGGGCCTGTAGCATCAGTATCACCTGGGCGCTCCTTAGAATGCAAATTCTCGGGTTCCAGGCCTGTTGAATCAAATTTTTTGACAAGTACTTCAGGTGATTCTGGTCCCTGCTAATGTTTTGAAACTCCTGATCTATGACATTTAATGCTCCAGTTAACAACTAAGGGTTATTTTTCTTGGGCCCACTTTTATTTTGAAAATAAAGATTATATTACATGTCAGTCTGTTCCATATGGATAGGTAAATTTAACAAACCCAAGTCAGATTTCTTGTATGCCTATCAACTCTGAGTTATTAGAAATATTAGGCTATTACCTAATATGGCGTCTCATTTCAGGTGGGGAAACTTCAATTCACATTAATAACTGAGGGGGGAAAACGCACACAAGTTAAGACTAGTTTTTTCTTTCAGAGGTCTCTCAATCTAGTGGGGGTATTTAAACATGTACATACATGAAATATATTACAGCATGGCCTGAACTCTCCAGAGAAATGCAAAGGCAGGGAGTGAGGTTAGGGGTTGAGCCTTGTATATAAACCCACAGGGTTGTGGGCAGCTGCTGTGTCTACAGGGCTTGGCCTCAGCTCCAGGGCTAGACAGGTGAACCTGGCTGTGCCAGAGGAAGTCCCCCTCCGTGCCTTTGCTTCCTCGCTTCTAAAACAGGCTGAGGAAAGGCTAGAACTGTGATTTGAAAGTGCCCCTTGCCTACGGGTTGGGAGTTGGAGAGGCCAAACTGGGCAACTTAGTGCCTTCTGCTTCAACCGGAGAAGGAGCTTGTTTCTCTGTTTATATATTACATCCCCATGTTAGTTTTTGCTGGAGAAAAAAGAGTTCACGGCTGAAGCAAGAAATGACCTCTGCGGTGGATGATTTCGGGTTTGTTCCAGCTCTGTGGTCCCCCAGTTGCTACCTCTTCGTGAACTTTCTTGGAGTGTTCATTAGTGGGAAGAAATACCTGGAAATACCTGGAATTCTTTGCAGGAAGTTGTTATGGAACTACAAGGTAAAATGATAAATATTCTGTTAAACACAGCTTCTATTTATCATTCCACATGAGACAGGAAAATAGTGAATTCCTGAATGTGCCTTAAGAGGCATATAATTACCTTTTCTACCTTCCTGATTTAGGAGCACAACAATTTTTCTGTGGCAGAATTGAAATATAAGCCCTTTTGGACTTGGCTAAAAATTTCAGAATAGATCAGAATCTCAAACGAATGAAGAGAATCTCTTACAGTTAAGTTTTCATTATTATTGATCCTTAAACTAAATTCCAGTCTTCAGTTAGTCTTCTAGTTATGAATACACAGCGGTGGGCAAAAGTAGGTTTACAGTTGTGAGTACACGAAACACAGTCTTTATTACTATATTATTTATTTGTATTACAACAGTAAACCTACTTTTGCCCACCCCGTACAGTGACTGAAACTATGTTTTCTCTCTAATCTACTACCATATGTCTTGCAAGCTTAAAAACATTACAGTAAGAATTAAAACAAAATCTTTTACAAACAGAAATCAAGAGAATAGCACTCAAATAAGTAGCCAAAGGGAAACCTGTGCTGGAAAATGGTTCCATTTTATATTCACAGCAATTTAGAAACTCTGTCTTAATTGACACTCCTTCCCGTGGTCACAGTGGCTGCTTTGGAAAAAATAACGTTAATTGTCTTATTATTAGCCGAGGGTAATAAACTCAGCTAGGACACTTCTGTACAAGACTAACTGGGAACACTTAAAGAGCACATGCTAACTGAGCTTCAGTTAGAGTCCCCTTGAAGTGAGCCTCATGGAGACTTAAAGCAGCGGGGGACCTGCTGAGTAAATGGCAGTTCGCTGCACCACAGTTCAAGGGCTGAGGTGCCCAGTCATCACCTAAGGAGGTAATCAAGACAATTAAAAAGGGACAAAGAAGGCTGGAAAGAAAAAAAAACAAACAAGAACAAAGATTGAAATTGCGCCTTGCAACTGAAAAAGGCGCCGGTAGAACTGAATCCCAAACATGGGGTGTGAGTGTTCCTGAAATTCTTTTGTAAACTTGGAGAGTTTCAAAATCAATTAAGCCTTTGACTTTTGAAAATAATGGTCACAAGGGAGAAGACAAGATAAAATAAGGAACACAGTATATCAGGCCAGAACAGGCTATTTCTGAAATCAGTTGCATTTGGATGCAAAGTTTGTGAGTGGTCTTCTGTTAGAAGAATGTCGTTTCTGAAGACATTTTGCTGCCTTTGTGAAAGAATAGTGAGTTCTGACAAGTCTTAGACTTGGATGAGGAGAAAAGTCAACAAAAACAGAAAGTTTCCTACTCTTTACTGCAGTGAGCTGCCCAGCAGCCTGTACATAGAAACGGATGATACACTAAGCTGTATTAGCCTCACCCAAACGAGCAATTAAAATCCCAGAGATTTTCAAAGATGTATAGCTAAACACTCGAGAGCTTGACTTGCTCTCTCTGCTGTCCACCACAGGATATGTTCAACTTGCTGGAACCTTTTCTGGCGCTAAATAGCTCAAGGACAGGGATGCTCCTGGAGAGACACCCACGGTCACAGTTGTACCAGCCAGATCTGTTCTTGTGCCCGTGCCTTCCCAGAGAACAGAGGAGCATATGGAAGGTTTGGGCTCCTTGCCATCTGTCAAGGGCGGGCAGGCCTGCACGTGATCCCAACTGGCACCGATGCTTGGGGCATAACGGTTCCTACTGTGAAGGGCCTGCTGGCCTCAGATAAGAAAAATTTTCAAAAGGCGACTGTGAGAAGCCATGTGACAAAAACAACTTTGTCCTACTCCTGTCAGATCTACCCAAAGCTCTCACGGGTTAACCTATATGACTTTGAAGTTGGCAAATCCTTACTCACTGCTTAACTTGGAGTTTGAATATTTCTTCATATGCTATATAAATATTGTTACTGTAAATAATAACATTTACAGAACTGTTGCCCAGTAACTCTTCCCTTTTGCTCAGATCTTGCATAGTACAATATCCTCATCAATAAAACTGAGACTTCTATATCACTCTCTTCCATTTCTACTTGGGCTTCTAACCAGTAAGGTATGAAAATGGCAGTGGGAATTGTTTTTATTAGGAAAAAGGAAATTCTAACTTTTCAAGCGTCTCCCTTATCGCCCTGAACACCTTACTCTTCCTTATGACTTGGACCAACATTGACAAATGAGCAAATGAAACAATACAAAACATATGGCTACGATGACCACCCTGTGTGAGGAGCTGTAGTGGATGGCCATCCAAGGTTACCATCATGGTTTCTGCTAGAAGCTCGTCCAAACTAATCACTATGTACTTTAAAACTCCTGAGTCATTCCTCAAAAGTGCTGCCAACAGTTTGGTTCGTTATTGAGCAGGTAACCCTGAAAGTCTGATTCTATTTCAGGTGCCCTGTTTAAGTTCTTTATATGTTCTGACTCATCAAATCCTGTTAATAATTCTACAGTGTAGGTACTATTAATTTTCCCTTTTCACAAATGAGAAAAGTAAGGCACAAAGAAATAAAGTAACTTACCCCAAGTAATACACATGGGACGTAGTGGGTGCCAGGATGCCGGTAAAGGAAGGCTGGTGCTGGAGTCTGTGCTTGTAACTGTGAGGCCCTACAGCCTCCCACCCAATCTAGAATTTGATGATTGTGGCAGGGTGAGGGGAACTAGCTGGTCGCTGTAGTAGGGAGTGGGGACAGAGGAGAGGGTGGGGAGGTTGGGAGGAAAGAGCACGGAGGATGCTTCAGGACGTTCCCTGTCCACGTACGCTGTAGTAAATTTCCCAGGGAATGATGGCAGTGTTCGTTAGAGAAGGCAGGTGTTTGCGTTAGGGCTGAAGGACCTGTAGACAGGGGCCAGCAGCATTCTGCCCTGGCCCTGATAGACAGGGATGGGGAGGCACTGGGGGTCAGTCTAGGAGGGATTACAGCCTGAGGACCCTGATATCTGTTTTTCAGTCGGTGTTGTTGTCCTAATGTACTCATTTCTGGAAGCATCACCTAAAGGTATATTTTTTCATGTTATAGAGTAATGAGCTGCACTAATGTTTATAAATGTGGAAGTGTGTCAAGTCATGAGACGTAAACGTGGCCAATATGAAGCATCTGCCCCGTTGAGCTGTCATTTGCTACAAAGCAAATTGCAGCATGAGCAAGAGAAGACTTGGGTGTTGGAATCATTGAGCATATTTTGGGTGGTTCTTCACGCAGCATTATGTATATAAGGACATGTAGTAAATACTCTGCTAGAGTAATAACCATGTTATACTTGCTTATATTATGATAATTGTATATATGGAACAGTCAGTACCTGGGGGAAAGTAAAATTATCAGAAAAAAATATCCACCTGAGCAAATAACACACATGCCCTCACAGACTGAGGGTGTGGAATGGTGGTGGCAGTAAGGACATAGGAAGAAGGTAAGGAAAGGAGCTTACTACCCTTCCTTAAACAGCATTAATAAGAAAGGAAACAAATTTGCCAGTTTCCTCAGGTCTGACAATAAACTGGAGGATCTGGTAGAGAAGAAAGAGGCGGGACATTAACATTCTGAAGATTGCAGGTGCTGGCACATTTGCATTCTCTTGGTCCTTAGCAATCATCTCTATTCAAACAGAGCTGTGAAACACACCATACCTGCTATTACCTGGCTGTGTGCTTTGTTGTTGTTTTAATATTGTGTCTTCGGTTGCTATGAAACCAAAGCACTCCAGACTAAGATTTGAAATACATAAGCTGACTATAGTAGAAATCAACACAAATAAGTCATTTCATGTCGCTGAGCCTCCGTTTCTTTGAAATAAGTATGCTGTTAGATATTTTCCAGGTTCTCTTTAGCTGCTAACAGGTAGGAAGAGACTAACAACCAACTACTAACCAACAAAGCACAGGCATTCAAGGGGGATAATGCCACTCAGGGGCTTGTGTCACAGAATTTTCAATTCAGGAACTCAAGGCATACCCGGGAAGGCCATGAAAATACTTGTGGAGCCTTTCTGCACACGTTTTCTCTGTTGAAATAGTAATTTGCACTGGTGTTAAAGGTTGCTCCAGGATCGGGCACTCTGAGCAGATGATGCTTCCTGCAGGGACAAGGGCAGTAAGAGAAGGTGGAAGGAGGGGAACGAGGAGGTTGTCTATTGCAATGGAGGTATTAGTGATGGGGCCTTGAACTAGGGCAGCTGCTGTGGGGGTGGACTGGACAGGAGGGGCACAGGGCAGAAATTGTGAAGCCGAATTGAAGAGGAAGGCAGAGATCAGGAAAGAAGTTGCAAGCACCAGCAATGGGTATCTCGGGAACTTGTGTGTTGTGCAGCCAACTAGTATAGAACCACAGTCCAGGGTTCTTAAGAGTTATGCACAGTTCTAGATATGCAAAGGGATGGGCAAAGAAGGCTGGGCAATATGTGACATGCACAGCCCAATAAGAGTTTTGTCAAAAAAGTATACATGCCATATCAAAGATTCCTGAACATAGACAGAGCTGATCCTGCAGAAAGATGGATGAAGGCCTTGACCTTTTTCTGGACTCAGTTTGTAGTCATCCTGAGTCAGCCTTTAATCTCGCAGGTTGGCAGTTGGGAAAGACCGGAAATTCACACATCTAACATGCTTAGTTTTGTTGGAAGGTCTTCTTGGCAGATCTGCATCCCTTTCTTGGCAGTTAAGGAAATGATACCAACAACGGGTGTTACCAAGTTTTCATGTGCAGAGGGTAGTTCTCTACAGAAGCACAAGGCATCAGGGGCAGATGATGGAGGATTCTGGTGAGTTTAATTGGGAGATAAGACTGGGAATTAGGTTGAGGCTAGATTGTAAAAGGCTTTAAATTTTGAATGCACTGGATTGACAAGGGGCTGAGGCTGCTGGTGGCTTTTGCACAGAGACTGCGTAGTCAGATCATAACTTCCAAGCTAAAATGGCAGCAGGGGAAAAATGGATCCATCGAAATAGGATTGTTGAGTCAGCCTATCAAATAGTCACCGGCTGAGATGTGTTAGGTACAAGGTGACATGATTGCAATGTGTTATAACATGCCAGGCACTGTGCTGAAGAAGGTTCTCAACCTGTACGTGTTTGTCTCACTTAATCCCCTTGGCAAGGCTACTCTGTTATCAGTTGCATTTTAGGGGAGAGTATAGAGAAGTTCAGAACTTCTAGGGCATTGCTAAGGCTACTCAGTAAGTAACAGTGCCAGCTTTGAACAAATATTTAATCTGACTTCACACCTGTGCTCTTAACCAGCAAACTGAGAAGATGACATTGAAAGGGAAGAGCTAGTGAGAAGCACTGTGAAATAGAGATCACACGGTCAGATAAAGGCTGGCAGGTGAGAGCCATCTCCCTTGTGGATTTTCTGCAGATGCTATAGGCCCAAGAAAAGAAGTCATTTTTACATCAATCACCTTAAATGTAAGAAAACTCAAAATTCTGCTTTGAGGTAGAACCAGTAGGGTGGAATAGACTTGCCACATGAGTTGCCCTCACCATTTCTCTGATGCATTACAAGCCAGGCTACCATTAAGTTCACTAAGATTGTAGCGGATCCCCTTTAATTTTTCTACCTTCCCTCTGCTTTCCCCTGGAAGGTGCAATTTATGCCCCATTTCTTTTCCAGAGTATATTTAGTGCTACCTATTGCCACATAGCTCACCCTTTAATTTTCCTCTGAGGGCTATGAGGTAAATATGTTTTGGGCTGTGTAGAATTGTATGGGGCTCTTAAAGTACAGTGCTCCCTCCCATCCCGTTCCGCCCCACGCAAGGATACATGTCAAGGTATCCATGAATCAGTGTCTATTGTTGTAAAGGGTCTTTTTGACCAGATAGCAGTCCATAGTCACATCTTGTTTTGAAGAAGAGATCACTTGTCAATTGCTTTCCATTTGTAAATAGTTTCACTAAATGTTGAGTGCTACATTCTGATTCATACAGTAATTTTATTTGTTTTCCACGCACTTCTGGCAAAAGTGAAACTCATGGTGCTGATAACTGTTAGAATTATTAACTTTTGCCTTTTCACAACAACAGCCCTAATCATCACAAATCCAACTCATATGCTTATAAAACTGTAATTCTGTTACATGTATAATCACTACATGGCAAAAGGGGTTAATTTCCCAATATACTGATGTAACTTGGGATGATTCTATAGCTTATCAGAAATAAAAAGCATGTGCCAGGGAAGCATTCATTCTTTTATGAGCCATAAGTATAAAGAAAGAAAATTAAACTAGGAGCCCTAATACCTGGTTTCCTGTTCCGGCCTTGTCATTTCCTTTCTGGGTAATATTGGGTGAGATAATTCAATATTCGGAGCCACAGCTTGCCCAATTATAAAAAGGGAAGACTACTTCACAGCGGCGTAAGAATTTATTTGAGAAAAAAAATGAATGGATGCATGTGTGCGTGGTGCAAACACTGTTTCTCTGTGCAGGCTAGTAAACCACCATAGGAGAAACTTAAATGCTGCCTATGATTCCTACACTGATAAAGAAAAAAGCAGCCCAAGCGCCCATTGTGTAAGTGTCCCATAGTTTTTTATCCACTCAGCCCAGGAGATGAGTGGAAAAAAAACTATGGGACACTTACACAATGGAATACTACTGGGCCATAAAAAAAGAAGAAAAATTTACCCTTTGTGACAGCATGGATAGACCTGGAGAATATTATGTTAAGTGAAATAAGCCAGTCAGAGAAAGACAAATACCATATAACTTCACTCATATGTGGAATCTAATGAACAACCTGACCTAACAAGCAAATAGAGACAGACTCAGAGTAGGGTGAGAGCTATGGTGAGGTGGGGGGAGGTTAGGGGTAGAGGGATTGAGCAAAAAGGAAAAAGGACTCATGGACGTGGACAACAGGGTGGTGATTGTGGGGTGGGAGTGGGGTATAAAGGGGCTAAAATGATTATAGAACAAAATACAGTAAAAAATTTAAAAGGTTATATTAAGGGATCTTAATGTCCAACCATATATTTAATCCAACTATAGAGAGTCCTGTTGTATTATAAGGAATTTGTCCCTAATTCACTGGCTCTCACCTGGGATATGAGTTACTTGAGGGAAAATTATTAAGACACTTTACAATAGGGTTTGGAGTCAGGAACATGTATTTCAAAAAAGTTTCCTAATAAGATTTAGATATTTTGGTGGAGGGATGGGGAGAAAATGCAGACAACTGTAATTGAATAACAATAAAAATTAAAAAATAAATAAATAAAAAATAAATAAAAACATACATTCTCATAACAACAAACAAAAAAAGAATGATTTTTACGTATAAAAAACAACAAAGAAAATGTGGTGAAATGAGCATGGAGTTTAGAGTCAGAAAATACAGGTTTGAGGTCTGGTACTATCAATTTCTATATGAATGAATTTGAGAATGTTGTTAAACAATGAATTTCTTGGGAGAAAAAAGGCAAGGGGTTAGAGAGAAAAGAATGCTGAAACAAATAAACATTAGTTAAATCCTACTTTAAACTGTAAAATAATCTGCAAATGCCAGAATAATTAGGAACACTCATGTAGGCCTTTCTTAAGGGTCACGAGTGAACATAAGCACATAGCATGTGCTGCAGAATCAGACAGCGAGGTCACGGAGTCGGTTACTTCCTCGCCTCGTTACTGAGCCCTGCCGTGGAAACAAACGCCTGCCAGTTCCCTGCTCAGCGTCGAAGCAGTTCATCTGCAATTAGGAACTGTAGTTACTGTAATAACATCTACTTTGGACTTGACGAGCCTGAGTGCTTCTGGGGCCCAGGAGGAAATATCCAGATCTCTCTACTGGGAGACCTCCATGTGGAAGTAAAGCCATTTCCTGTTTGTTTCTTGTTTGCTTGTTTTCCCTGCCTTTTGATCATACTCTATGGTGATTTCTAAAATCTGTTCTTGAGTTGCAAATGGAAGTTCAAAAGACATCATCCTTGAGTAAAATGGCCCAGCAGCATTATTCTACATAAGCCCATTTTTTTGAATTTCTACTTAATAACAGATTCCTGAGATTTAAAAAAAAAAATTTAAGATCCCAAAGAACATGTCACCTGCAAGCATGAACACTTTATTTTGTAATACTTCTCCCATAACCCCTAAGTAACATGTCTGTGCTAAGATGTTCACATTTTTCTCCAACTCACACACGAAGGCTGACCACTGGTTTTTACCCCGAGCAGCCACTTGCAGGCCCAGCCTTAGGTGCCCTGTTCCCTCCTGTGAGAGTCCTGGCTTACCCTGGAATCCTTACAGTCATGAACCGTAACCTGCTCCTTTAGGGCAAAAGTGTAAGGCAAAAATACTATTATGAAAATAGCTTCCTCTGGTGTAAAAAGTTTAGCTAGAAAAATCAAACAGAACACTAGGTCTAAAACATTTAAAGACCTTTATACTCTAGGACATACAGACCTAAGTAAAACATGTTTTTTTCCCCAAAGCTAAGATACAGAGAAAAGGAAGCAATAAAGGCTTTTTTTTTTTTTTAAGATTTCATTTATTTTTAGACAGAGGGGATGGGAGGGAGAAAGAGAGGGAGAGAAACATCAATGTGTAGTTGCCTCTCACATGCCCCCTACTGGGGACCTGGCCTGCAACCCAGGCCCGTGCCCCAGACTGGGAATGGAACCCATGAACTTTTGGTTCACAATCCACTGCTCAATTCACTGAGCCACACCAGCCAGGGTGGAAGCAATAAAGTTTAAGTTACTTGTATGCATTTATCAGATTCCAGAGGAGGGGAAACAGGTATCTTTTGAATATGGTATTTTGACTATCTTCACTTTAAAGACCAAAGAGACAAAACCCAAAAACTAACAAACAAAAGCGAAACTAAAAAAATCCCATGGTAAAAACGGAGTTTCACTGAGTAGGTTTACTTTTCTGCAGAGGGGTGGGACACAATTTCAGAGATGCTTTCTGTGCATTTGAGGGCTGGTCACATTGTCAGCACACTGTGGCTGAAGGAGGCCACGTGTCCCCCTGTCAGAGAAGGACAAGGAGAAACGCAGTGGGGCCGGATTAAAACAAGAGGGAACAGTGTAAGTGAGGGTTTCTCAGCCTGAGCACTACTGACATTTGGGGTCAGAAATTCTTTGTGGTGGGGGGCTGTCCTGTGTTTTGCAGGATATTTAGTATTTCTAGCTCCTGCTCATTAGATGCGAGTAGTACCCTTGCTGTCCTGACAAGCAAAAAGTCCCCAGACATTGTCAAATGTCCCTTTGGGAAAACTCGCCCCAGTGGAGAACTGTGGGTCTAAGCGGAAAGTTTTTCACAGGTGAGAGAGAGGTGTGTGTGTGTACACACACACTCATGCTTTCTGGTTCTACTGAGGGGATTTTGAAGCAGTGACAACATAGGAGCAATAAGCACATCTAGCGCCCAGGTCTTGGGTTCTAACTGTCCTTCTTGACGAAAAGGAATCTGGGCTCCTTGGAGAAATGCTTCTTCATCATATCCAGGGCTGGGGCTGGGACAATACAAGATGATCCTGAAATATCTTATTTTGCCAGAAGTTAAGAAAAAGCTCAAAAATAATGGGGACATATGAAAATGACATAGGTACTTGCTTAAATGTGCTCCCACTGACTAAATCTGGGGCACCAGATTAAAAGTATTTGGGTAGCAAAACAAATAATTGAACAAAATAAGATATAAAATCCATACAAAGTGAGAAATATTTTACAGTAGAATATGAACTAGTGAATGTAGAAGTGACTCCATCAGTAGAAGATTGTAGACTGATACTTGATTCAGGCAAGGAGAATCAGTGAATGCCCAGACTAGCAGGCAAAAGTGGATGAGTAGCAGTATATTTACACCTTAAAATTGTTGGAAAACCAATGGCTTGATTGAGGAGTATGAGATTGAATTCCTGTATAAATGTTTTTATTGAAAGATTGAAAGGAGTCTAAATTTTGGTACATTCTAGATTCAAATGAGCGTGCATAATGTACTCAGCATTAATGCTTGGCAAAAAGCATTTTTTTACATGAACGAATGCTGTATTCCCATTAAAGTATGATAGATGGCTGTTCATCAATGTAAGAATCATAAGTCTGCCATTTAACATGAAGAAAGCAGCCAGTTGCAGTTTTCTCAGCCTAAATAAATTTTTATTACATCAGCAGAAAGATTTTAGGTCTTTAACTATGCATATGATTAAGAGTTTTGATGCTGAAGAAAACCATTTACACTCATGGGACAAAGAAGGCAAATTTGAATTATTCGTTTATATTTGTAGTCCTTTACATTAATGTAAAGTCCACCAGAGTAAATTGGTGAGGATACCAGCATGTGAACTTGTTAAGGAATGCAAATTATAAAACATATATTATTTATTACATCATTAAGCAGTATGAATATGGTTTTAAAATGCAATGTTAGAATCATTTGCACTTTTGTTGACTTGTTCACCAAGAAAAAAACAGTTCCTCCCTATTTTAATAGTTTTCACAAAGCTGAGATGATCTGACTGAACTAGTCATGTAAAGTGGGAGATCTTGAAGATTTACTTGCTTAGGGATTTTCCCCTTCCACATGGCCTTCCCTCCCCACGGCTGGCAGGTTCTCTACACTATGCAGGATAGCAGCTCATGTTCCTCCCTTCTCACTCCCCCCTCCATCCACATCACTATTTCCTTTCTCTGCTTCTTTATGGCACCTATTTACATGCAGTCTATTTGTATTTATATCCAGCACAGCACTGGGTGCTCAAGAAAATTTGATGAACTAATCTGACTATTAATGACACACTCATAGTTTTTCATTTTTAGGGAGCTAGATTTTTGGAATGAGACATTTGATAATCCCTTCAGCAGTTAAATCGTTGCCATGTGGATGCACCTAAGCACTTCACTTTGGAGGAGCATTTGAACACAGAGAGGCATTTCTCAATTAGTCATCGTGCCAACATTCATTATGCTCCTTTAAAATATTCTACTACGCAGCAGAGAGAAAGAAGGAGCCCCTACCCTTTTCAACATCATGGAAGGAACTGGAGAGCATTATGCTAAGTGAAATTAGCCAGGTGGTAAAAGACAAATACCATATGATCTCACCTGTAAGTGGAACCTAATCAACAAAACAAACAAGCAAACAAAATATAACTAGAGACATTGAAATTAAGAACAAACTGACAGTAACCAGAGGGGAGGTAGGAGGGAATAATGGGGGAAAAGGGGAAGGGTTTTCAGGAACATGTATGAAGGACACATGGACAAAGCCAAAGGCGGGCGGGATCAAGGGTGGGAAGTGGTGATGACTGAGGAGGTGGGGTGTGGTGGGGGGAAAATGGAGACAACTGTACTTAAAAAAAATATTCCTAAAGAAGCAGGGAAACAGGTGGGACTAAGTGCTGTCACTGATTACTTTCAGCAAAAATGAAGAGAGAAGTAAAGAGATACTATACTGCGGCTAGTAACTCGACGACAGTAATAATAGTTGGCTTGTGCAGAGACTTTCTGTGTGCCTGGCATAGTTCCAAGTACTTCAGACACATTAGCTCATTTAACCTTGACGACAATACCATGGGGTAGGCACAATTATCCTCCCACTTTCCAATGAAGAAATTGAGCTTCATAGAGGTTAAGTAACTTATTCAAAGTAAAAGAGCTGGTAAGTCATAGAACCTGGGCTGAAGACACACTTCTAGCTCCAGCTGCAGCATGTGGCCCCTCACCCAGTCTGTGGAACTTCAAAGTAAGGGTGCTTATCTAACCGAATCACACTGTAAGCCAAGATCTCTAAGTCTCTGAGGTTATCAAGGCATGGCATATTATCCCCAGGGATTTGCAAATGAATTAGAAATGAATGAATCCACAAAGCAAATTCCAAAGTCCTGGCCATTTCCTGGCCATTTCAGTAGTGGCTCTGGGTCACTGCTTCTGTGTCAGAAGAGAGGAGCCCATGTGGGGAAGAGGGATGTGGTTCCCCGAAGTTGAAGCTACATTTGTGGTTCTCTGCTGGGTGCCGACACTGACAGTGATGAAGGGAAGTGCTCTCCTAACCGCCTCTCACCCAGCCCTAACTTTCAGAGGCAGCCAGGGGCACCGCTGCGTGTCACTCCAAGGCCATCTCTCAGAACTGCCCAGTTTCTGGGTGTATGCTGAGAAAGGCCTCATAGAGTCCTCCCTGGAGGCAATGAATCCACAGAAATGTTTTCTAGTCCTGTGGTATGTATATTTTAGCAGAGAGAACAGCGATATGGGCCAAATTTCTTTCTTGCTGCTGAACTTTAAATCCTATGCTGTGGATTTTTGTCATCTACCCGTAACAAAACTGCCTCTATGTTTATCACAGTTTTTTCAAAGGGGAGGTGTTTAGTTGTTGGTCAGGAAGGCTCAGGGAGAGTCTGGGATATGAAGTTGCTTTAAAACCATGAAAGAAAGAAACTGGAAAGCCCAAGGTAACAGGGGACAAAAAAATGCAGGAGGGACACGAATCATGTAGCTTTTAGTGAGTTGGAATACTTTCCACAGGCTGAGTGGTAACAAGATTTCTCCCCAGAAAGGTGGGGAGAATTATACCCACTGCATAGGGAAGGCAGCAGTCTTATCTAAATTCAGCTAAAACACAGGTTCTTCAGAACGTTAGAAGTATAGTGGAAGGATAACAGAGGTGTCTTGAATTGACGAACACTCAAATCTATCAAAGACCAGATATGTGCAGATGAGGAATATGGGCCGTGACAAACCAAACCAAGGGAGAGGAGGAGAGATGAGGCCCCGTGACTCCAGTCTGGTTGGGCTCAGGCTCCTTCTCCACACGACACAGAATATTTCCACAGAGCAAATCTCATCCAAAAACTCTGAGTCAAGTTCAGAGTCTCCAGCACAGTTTACAAGGCCTCCCGCTTCTGACTCGGGTTGACCTCTTCCCCTTTACCTCCTGTCCTGCCTTAGCTCCTTCCCGACCTAATGCTGCAGCATCTGAGCCAAACTAATGTTGGTTCTCAGAGTTACAATAGCTCTCTTACTGAATTCTCCACATGCGCTGTTCCCTCGGCCAGCAACACAGCTCCTCCCTTTTTCCTTGGCTTAAATTCATAATCATCTCTTCCTCTAGGAGGACTTCCCTGCTTCGGCCCTTTGAAGTCTGGGTCAGTGACTCTCCCACACCTCCCAGTGGTTGAACTTGCTATGCTGCAAGGGCTTGCTTGTGTATTTGTATTCACTACCCTAATAAAACTAGTCTTCATGCTAGTACTAATACCAATATTACTGTAAAACAAGTACAACACCAATAGTTAACAGCTAGCAGGTATACTGCTATTTCTAGCAGTAGGCGAAGTCTGGCATATATAAGTACTCTTGGGATAAAAGAAAAATCCAGATTAGGGCATGCATTTAAATCTGGGACTGTATCCTGAAGTCTTAAAAGTACAAATTTTCAATTATTTTTCTTAATACAGAAGCAATGTATGTGTACTACAGAAAAATTAGAAAATGCCGTTAAGCAGAACAAGACAAAAAAATTACTAGAATTCCACCATGTGTAGATAATCATTGTTATCACACATTATCTTTTCTACACCTGTACTCAGGGTTTGTAGGTTCCTTTTCCCGATCATGGCTGTCTCGACCATCTTTGCACGATAATAGGAAGACATTCTGCAACGTCATTGACGGGCCTGGATATCTTTACACTGTGCAATAATATATTTAGTTAAATATTTAATAGATACTTGTTTTGCTTTTATAAGCAGTATGAGGAACATTCTACACATATCTGTGCATGCTCTATATTTTTCTTAGAAGAAATTCCCTATGAGTAGAATTGCTGCACCACAGTGTACACGAGCGTTTCCGACGTCTGTAACCCTGTGAGAGGAAGTGGCAGATCACTCCATGGAGAGTTGGTGGCAGGCTCTCCCCGGCCAGCCCTGAGTAGTACCTTCAACACAACGGAACAAGCATGAAGCAAACTGCCAATTCAACGTTTGGGGAAAAGGTGTTTTATCATTTTCATTTAATTTTATGTACTTTCTAACGAGGATATTTTACACATGCTTTGTGTGCCGCATGAGTCTCATCTCTTGTGAACTGTCTGCAGTGAGCACTTTCTTCTTCTATGTTTCTATTGCCTTATAAGAAGCTGTATTTTAATGACAATAATAACAGCTACAACATGCGATCAGTTACTGTGTGCCTTGCATGGAAAACATGTTCCCAGGTGGTTTGCAGTTTAAAATACTCTTCTCATGAAATCATCACTCCAGTGTCTTGAGGCTGTGTTTGGAGCGGTCTGGTTAGACGTCTGCATTTGTCCATTTTTAACGTTGTACATCTTGAGTGGGGGACTGAGGCTCAGAGCCTGTGCAGGCAGCCCCTGAGTTCTGAGTGCCAAGCCCATCCTTCACGGGAAAGGTCCCAGCCTGACAGAGGTACAGCTAGTCACAACCTCGGGCACTCTGGCCTGTGGCTCTTAGTGGTAACCTCAGAATGAAGTCCCCAGTACTACGGTACTATGTGAGCATCCCCTCTGTACCTGCTCTTTCCATGGACCCCAGGACAGAGCTAGAAGAGTGGGTGTGATGACGACACCACTTCCCAGTGACACTAAAATGTGGGGTAAAAACAGTCTAGAGAGCTTTTGGATATTTATCCAAGCACCTGTAGGAAAATACATAGGACTGAGATCAAGGGAAACCAGCAACACCTCTTGAAACATTGGGTTGGCCAAAAAGTCTGTTTGTTTGTTTGTTTGTTTCCCTGTATGATGCTCTAGTAGCAGTTAGTTGTCTTTAGCTTCATTCAAAACAATTTTGTTAGATTGTATGGTGAGAGTTGTCATATCAGCGTGCAAGCAAAAAAAGCATCAAAATTGGTGAATTTTTGTGTAGCCATTTTAATATTAAAGATGGAAGAAAATATGCAACCTTTTTGGTATATTATTCTTTATTATTTCAAGAAAGATAAAAACACAACTGAAATGCAAAAAAGATTTGTGTACTGTACAGAGAAGGTGCTGTGACTGAACGAATGTGTCAAAAGTTTTGCAAAATTTCATGCTGGAGATTTCTCATTGGATGATGCTCCACAGTTTGGTAGACCAGTTAAAGTTAACAGTGATCAAATCGAGACATTAATGGAGAATAATCAATGTTCTACCACTGAGGATATAGCCAGCATACTCAAAATATCCAAATCAATAAAGTTATTGGTGAAAAATGAAATATGTGTCTTTTATTTTACAAAACAGCCACATGAACCTTTTTGGCCAACCTGATATTATGAGACAGACACCTCCTTTGGTTGTCATGGTTATGTGAGAACTGGCTTAACCTGACCCTTCTGTTAGCTTCTGAGCGGAGCCCAACTACCATCTCCACCATTTTCTCTACTGCCTGCCCCTTCTGTTCCCTGAGAAGGCCCTAAGGACACAGCATGGCTTCTGGGTGCAGACGCTGTGCCAAGCTAAAGGCTGCGCCAGTCCTATGAATTGCTGCCTGCCTCTACCTGCTCACTCTGCAGAGGCCTGTTGTGGTGGCCAATGCGCTTTCAGCTGTGCTCTCTTCAGCCTCTCGCTGGCATCTAACTGGTACTTACTGCCTGTCCTTGCATGGAGAGGTAAGATGCGAGCTTTGGGTTTGGGAGCTGGAGCTGAAATAGGTAAAAGCAGTCTTTCCATTTACCTTGGCTCTGCCCACTAGGCTGAATGGAACTCGGGAAGGAGCTCTTCACACAACACTGCCCTGTTCACTCAGTTCTGGGCCTGGGATGAGGAGTCATTTGCTTGCTCTCTAGGCATGTGCATTCCTTGGGGCTGCGGGGTGAGAGGCGGGGCTCCCCAATGGCCAGACAGCAGTTTTCAAATCTAGATATGATTGAGAATAAATTGGGATCCTTGTTAAAACCTAGATTTATGGACCCTGTTCCTCTTGGACTCAATTGGCCAGAATAAGCCCTGGGAGTCTGTTTCTAATTAGTTAATTATGCCCTATGTAATTCTAACACAGCTCATCTGGCATTCTGAAAGCAAGGACTTGAGGAAGAATTGGAACATTCACTAGTCCTGGTAAAAAGCATCTAAAGGTGTATCACTTTCAGTGTCCTCCTTTCCACGCATCTAAACAGTAGTTTAGTGTTACTTTTGGACGGAGGGTTATTTTCAAGATGCAAAGTACTTATGGCAATAATTCATCCCAGTTACAGAAGAAGGCTTTCTGCATGTATAGACTATCAATACAGCACTGAGGAAGGCATTTGGGGGTTCACATTTTGCTTCCTTCTTCATCTTGGCCTTGACTGTGACTCCTCTCCTCTCCCAGCAGTGGCAAGATGGATTCATTGGCATCCTCTGGCGTGTGTGCCCTCGGGAGCAGAGCACAGACTGGGCCCCCGGGTCTCTGTGCTTTCATGGCATCCTGCTGCTCAGATCGCTTCCTTACCCGCAGTTGTCTCATAATGGGGGCTGCTGTGGCAGACACCAAACACCCACAGGCCCAGTCACAGAGTAGAAAGGCTGTGTCAGAGTGTCTGGTATGTATGTAGCCTAACAAGGCTCCTTCCCATCTTGCCCACATGGTTGAATCTAAAGAGATCTGGCACATTGCTGCCCTTTTGGGAAGTGCCATTTGAAAGACTCACAGCAGCTTATGGGTAGGTGAGTGAATGGATGCAGCCCAAGCCAAAGAATGCAGGGCATCCCATCGCCCACAGAGTGTGGGGTTGGAAAGTCCTCTGGTGCATTTTTTTCCTCCTGGAGTTTAGCCAATAACAACAACTAAAAGTGTATCACTGGCACCTTCTGGAGCTCAATGGCAGATGCGAGCGACCCCCTCTTCTGAGTTTGTGCCAGAATGAAGCTGTGGCATCAACTTCTAAGCTGGAAGCCTGAAGAAACACCCTGCTCACCTCCTGGGATCCCTGAGGGGCTCAAGGAGGTGTGGTTGATGATGAGGTCAAAGTATGGGTATGACAAACGCAGTAGGGACAGAACCCCATTAAGAGGAGCCTGTTCTCATCTCCATCCAGTATATGTAATGGATTAAAACAAAATCAAGAGCATAACTGAAACATGAGTGGAACCAATGGACAAAATCACTTAGAATTAGCTTCCCCTAACCCCTCCGGGTCCATTTGACCACTTGATGCTAGGTGCTAACTAGCCAGAAATACAAAACAATTAATTGCTGTATAGGTCATCAGAAAAACAAAAACAACAAAAAACAAGATTAGCTTGGAGAACGTGTACCTGAAGTGCAACGTGGAAACCAGGTAGAGTAATCAGGTACCAGGAACGTGTACCTGATTCCTGTCGGAGGATAGAAAGTCAGACTGGCAATGGGGGTAGTGGGAGTGGACAGAGGTTAGGGGTTCAGCTTGCTGTCTAAGTGGGCTCTACAACTTACAGATGGTGAATGGGAAAACAGTTGACCTCGGCAGTTAGAGTGGGTTCGAGGTAGTGGATCTCTGGGTGATGCACTTGGGAATTCATTCATTTATGCAATGAATATTCTAGGACACAGGTCTTCTAATTTCAGAGGCTGCATTCTTTCTCCTTCCCCTGCCTCTACAGACTTGCTCTGCACAGTGCTCACTGAGCTCCGAGCTGAGGATAAAATGAGAGGAAACTGCAGATGGCCTCTGCCTTCCAGTAGCTTATACTCGGGTGAGGGAAATGGACAGGCATACAGTCATCTCCAAATACAGTAATAGGGTCAGAATTTAGAGTCACAATTCAGGTGGCAGAAATGGAATGTTCCGCTTTTCCATTTCTGAATTCAATTTATTCCCAAGACCCCATGTCTGCTAAGGAGTCTTTCATCAACTTTTAGTAATTTCACAGTCAATTTAGAAATCAAATTTGATTGATGTGCAGTTTAAACTCCATGAAAGGATCTCCTCCATTGCCCAAAGTTATTCCCTCCATCCTTCCTCACTAGGTCTGTATCCGGAGCAGAGAAGATGACACGACAGCACAGCACTGGGCAGGGGACCCCTCTTTCTGGCCGCTACTTGTTCTTTCTCTGAAAGCCTGGGCCTCCTGGTCATGGGTCACTGACCTTAACCACAGCATGCTTGCCCTTACATGCAGACCCCTTTGGGAGGAGAGGTCCTAAAGATATGGTGCAAATGAGCCATTTCTTACACACACTGTAGCTTAAGACATGATCTGCTATTCAGAAGAATTGAGGGAGAGGTGAAGGAGGCTAGGCCAAAGGGAGAGGGCTGGAGCAGTGCCTTCCAGGGGCCACAGTTGTAGAGAAAAGCTGAGAGACTCATCAAAATGATAGTCTTTTAAAAAGAGATGGTATCTTCCGGCATAATATTTCAAAAACAGCCTCTTACACATGATCTGGTCTGAAGACAACGGGTGGCTGAAGCTTGGGTCACTCGGAGTGATTAGAAGCAGTCACATGGGCTCTTAAACACTCCGGATCAGATCTTCGGTGGTCCCCTGCAGAGAGCAGCTGTGCAGGTGGTCTCTCTGGGTAAACTCTTAGGTTATTGTTACTTTTACTTAGTGACTTTGCCTAGTCACTAAAAATGAAACTGCTTGTACTTAAAAAAAAAAAAGTAGCAACAAAGTACAAGTATTTCCATTGTGGTTTCTGCCTTCATGCTGGTTAGCGACCACTCCTGCGATTGCGAAAGTAGACTGCAGTTGTACGAATTCGCCTAAGTGCTTTCGGCCAGGGCAGAATGCTGTCGAGCATTATTCAGTATACCAGCCAGGCCTCCCTGGAAAGAAGACGACCTCCAGAGGAGGCTCATTTTTCAAGCTCATTATCATTGACCCATTCATTCAAAGTTTAAATCTAGAGGCATCTATATGCTGGTGTAGGTGGATGGACAAGAGAGAATGCTAGGCCTTATTGAGAAAGGAGTAGTTTCAGGCTTCAAAAATCTTAAGAACCTCTTGGTGGCATAAGATTATAAGTAAGATAATGTTTTCAGAATTAGGAATAATACCAGGCAGTGGTGTAAAAGATCCTTGAGGCTGTCTGCATTACAAGTTATCTAGGGGAAGGGGAATGACAGACTGATGATGGAGGCCAGGCCAGAGCAGGCAGCACTGTGAAGAGGCAATAAAACGTGGACAGACAGCAAAGAGAAAATGTGTCCATGGAGCCGGCTGGAGTGCGGGCTCTTTCTAACAGAAGCACGAGGCAGTACGAGGAGGGGTCAAAAGCACCATTCTGAATCCCCTGTTCTTTTCCAAGAACTGTGTATGTTTGCCCAAGGGGCCTCTCACTGAGCCTCAGATTTATTTAGTCATTGAAAATGGAACAAGTAGAGTGTAAATGCTCCTTCCCTTTTCTCTTGTACTGGGTGGGACAAAAGTAGGTTTGCAGTTGTGAGTATGTGAAACACAGTTTATTCTTATTATTTATTATCGTATTATTTTCCATATGAGCAACTGTAAACCTACCTGTGCCTACTCTGTGATGCAGTGTAACACACAACGTATCTGCAGACAGATTTCACTGGGTCCTCACCACAGCCTTGGGAGGGGGATAAGCAAGGATAAATGTCCTCCATTTATTGGTCCCATGAAATTTCTACCGTACCGCCTTTCTGAGGGGAATAAGGAGAAATGCAACAGCACCCTCGTGTTAGCTCAAAGCCTTGAGGATTAGTTAAGGTGTAAGGGTACCATTGAATATTGTAAAATAAAAAAAAAAAATTCAAGAATAGTCATATTTTAGGAAGGTTTATCTGGCAGTGATGGGCAGATTAGATTGAGAAGGGCTTATTCGAGTGTGCCTCAAAAGCAAATATTCTGGGTGTTCCTGTTTGTAGGAGTATCAGGTTAAGATGCCCAATGATGGGTTGATGACTCAATGTGACACCGTTTCCTCATCACCGACAAGACAGGGGCAGTGGTCCCTCTGCTGCTCCTGCCTACTTCTTTGCAAAGAGACGATAATGAGAACAGCAATGCTACCGGGTCTGAGTATCCACAGCGTGTGGGAAGTCTGCAAACAGGGGGAAAACAGCAGTGAATACTGCCGTGAGCAGAGTGGTTTGATAACTTCTCTAGGGTCACACAGCTAGCACTAGAAGACAGAGTTGAACCCAGCTCTCATTCCAAAGTCCAAGCATTTTCCACTCTGCCACTCCCAGGGTGTGAGAGTTTGACTGTACCAAGGAAAAGGAAATATTTTATTCACACAAACCCTGTCTAAGAGTCAAATTCTCAATGTTGTTTTCAGTAACTACTTCCAAAAAAAGGATGTAACCACCCATAAATGCATAGTCATCCTGGGGCCATCCTCTGGGGGTCAAGCCATCATCTTACTGAGTCCTACTTTGCCATGAGTGTATAGCCTGGCCCCCTCAGAGATTCACTAATTGCCCCCCAACCATTCTCCTTTTGCATGTCCAATCTTCACACAGACTTTGGACTATGTTTTAGACACAATCTCATCCAGACATGAGTTTGCTAGAAGCCTTCGGTTCCCTATGCCTTCCTCACAGTGAAGGCCTGTGCAAGCTGGCCCATGCCCCTCTTGGCTTCATTCCTGTTCTCCTCCTGTTTCTATAGTTTTCCCCTCAGGGACATGCAAATTCTAGTTTTTTTCCATAGATCATGTCATTTCTGGCTGGTATGGAGCCTTTCCCTTCCCTATCCCCTTGCCCTGTTCACTTGCCCAGTTCCTCCTAATTCATGGGTCCAGCATTTGAACAGGTAGAGTTTGCCCATTGTTCCAGGACAGGTGCTCCCTCCTCCAAGGAACTCGGTGATTTTACAGCACTGTATTAAATCATCTGAGTACATTTCTGTCTTTCTGTTAAACTGTGAATGCCTTGGGAAAAGGCCCTTGGGGAAAAAGTTGTCTGTCTGATCACGCTTGCAGAATTTCTGGCCTTGAGTAGGAGTTTAAATGAATAAATGAGTGAGTGAATGAATGAAATGCTCTTGAACAGCATTCTAGAAAGGTTCCGGCATGCCAATAACTACAAAACTATTCACCATTTGGAGTGGGCGTTTCGTGTGGGCGTTTGAAGTCAGTTGGCTCTGACATATAAGCTACTTGCCTCAGCTCTTATGAAAAAACAGTTTGCTGAGAAGTCAAGGAGGGAGCTCATGAAGGGCTTCTGATGCAGGAGAGAATGAGTTTGGAGATTCCAGCTTCTGAAATAACGTGTGTGGGAAGAGACACAAATGCTCTAGACCACATTCCTTGACACATTCTCTCATGTGACTATCATGTGTTTATTGCAATTCTTGGTCACACAATAGGACAGCAACTTGTGTGTCTAGAATTTAGCCACGTAACACTTTCACCTGGCTGAGATGCAGTGCTAACTCAGAAGTAACCAAAACGAGTATATAACAAATCCACGCTTGAAAGGTTATGGCCTTTACTCATAGGAGGTGCCTTCAGACACTTACTCAGAGGCAATTTATCTTTACTTTAGATGCAATTCTAGAAAGGGATAGGATGTATTAGAGTGGTTAAGGGTGAGGGCTTGGGAGCCAGACCGCATTCATTCTAATCTGGCTCTGACATTTATTAGCTGAGTTACCATGAATGAGCTGTGCCTCAGTGTCTTGAACTGTGCAGTGGAGATAACAGACCACAACTGACAGGGTCCCACTACTGATGTTATGAGAATGAAAGCACTCAGTAGGCATTAACTATAACTAAAGTGTGGCTAGCTGGGTTCCAAGCTCAAAGTGGAGCAGAGGCAGCAAGAAGGTGTTGCCAAGGCAGATGTTTGGGGGCCAAGGCAGCTGAGGTCATGGCAGCCACGCAGTCATCAGACCACAACACAAAAAAGATTAACAGTTCAGGCTAAAGGTTAAAGGCTACTGGTCCAATAACGATAAAAAAGGAAAAATGCCCTGTCTTTTAGATCTTTCAGTCTGACCAGGGAGCTGGACATGTAATAGCTGAACATACAATATCAGATATGATAGGTGGCTGGAGGGAAAATAAAGCAGGGCATGGGAAGAACTAGTGAGGATGTCAGAGAAAGCCTCTCTGAGGAGGAGCTTGGGCTGAGACCTAGGGGATGGGAGGGGGTGACACCCGTGAAAGTCTGGGCAAGAGCATGCTAGGCCAAGGAGACAGTAGGAGCCAGAAGGGAACCTTGGTGTGCTTGGCAGGTGTCAGACATTAGACTGAACTTTCTGTGAGGCAGGGCTCACTGTCTGTTGTTCACGGATACACCCCAGGTTCCTAGTACAATGTTGGGCAGGCAGTATTTTCTCAGTTAACATTCTTGAATGAATGAATTAATGCAAGGCAGTCAGTGTAGCTGGAGCATTACAGGCAAGGAGAAGTGTGGTGGAGGAGAAGGTCAGCAAGACAGCAGGGTCCAGACCATGTGAGGCCTCGTGGGCCATGGCGGGCACTTTGATGTTACTCTAAGAATGATGGGAGGCCAATGGGGTCTCAGAGCAAATGAATGCCATGATCTGACTCATGTTTTATAAACATCACACTGGCCGCTGGGTGAGAATACACTGTAAGAAACAAATGGCTCTTTCTCTTGGGGAAATGAGGGGTGTGGATATAGACACACAGAACTTGGTCTGCTTTTGGGGCTCTCCTCTTTCCCAATCCTTTAAATGCTATTTTCCCCAGGGCACTACCTTCACTCCTCTTTTAACTTGGCACATTCATTCACAACCATGGCACCTTTACTCTGATCACTGTCAAATCCACTTCCAAAGTAATCTGTCTCCGAGAGGACATTGAAAGATCTGACGGTAAGAAGAGTGCTCAAGGACAATAAGGTCCCCGGGACCCGGGACCGCGCGGTACAAGGGCTGCAGAGGCGCCAGCCCTGGCGCAGGGGCTGCTGCAGGAGTCCTGAGAGAGGGCCAGGCTGCGCTGTGAGCAGCCAGGTGCTTGATTGGACCAGGGGGGCTTGAAAAGGAGGAATTTCTCAAAAAGAAAAAGAAAATAGAGACACTCAGGGGCTAGTTAGAGAACTCTCGGTGGTGGCCGAGGCCCCTGGCGCCCCTCCCCCCTCCGCCCCTGGACTGCGAACGGGGAACGCGGGATAAGCAGCACCGGCGCTCACCTGAGGTCCGGTTGCGCGCGGTAGCGCGTGCGCAGATTAGCGAACGGGGCCGTACATGAAACCCCGGAGGGGCGCCCACACCTGAAACCTCCGAGATCTTTTGGAGCAGAGACTAGCTGCTCCACCCACAGACCCAAAACCTCGGAACCGAGGACCTCGTGATTCGGTCCCAGGGCGGCCCCGCCCACCCGAGAGTCTCAAGCCCCGGGCAGCTGGATCGGGCCCCCAAGCGTAGAGCCTCTGGCTTGGCGGCGGGCTGCGCGCTCACCAAGCGTAGGGCCGGCTGGATGCGCACTTCCCAAGCACAAAGGGGCTGGCGAGAGTCGTAACACCAAGGCGGCTGAACCAGCAGTTTGCAGCGCGCCAGCCTCCCTAGCCTGGGCGGCTCGATCGGTTGGCCGGCTGCGCGCTCAGAGCCCAAATAACGTCACAAACCCGAAGCGGCTGGATTCCCCTGCTGCGCGCGCAGGCGTCCGGAGCCAAAGCGGCTGGAGCGGCCACTCGAGAGTCCCAAGAACAAAGCTGCTGGATTGGCTGATCAACGGCCTGATTGCCTGCCAGGGACCACACCTACAAAACAGTGAAGAGTGTGACCCAGGAAGGAAGAAAAGTGAAACCAATCCTTCCAACCACCCCCTCCCGTTGCACAGACAGGACAACAGCAGAAATAACCTGAACGGTTTAAAGCCAACAGAAGATTTTTTTTTTTTCCCTTTTTTTTTTTTTTTTCCCTTTTCCTTTCCCCCTGAACTCCTTCTTCCTCTCTCTCTCTTTTTTTTCTTTCATTCCTTCTTCCTCCCATCCTTTACCATTTTTATGTCTTCTTCCTCCCTTCTTTTATCTATTTCTATGTTTTAATTTTTGTTAAAATTCCTTCTTATCTTGCCTCCATCTTTCTTTAATCCTTCTTCCCTCCTTCCTCCTTTTCCTCCTTTCCTATTTCCTTTTTCCCTCCTTCCCATCTTTGGTTTTTTTTTTTGTTTGTTTGTTTGTTTGTTTTTTCCTTTTCTTTCTCCCCCCCTTTCTATTTTTCCCACAGGTGCGACAACAAAACCTGGAGTGCTGAAAAGACTAGAGTTAGACCGTGTTAAACACATAAACGTCAGCTCAAGACCAGTGAGCACAGGAGAGTAAGGAGACAGCACCACCGAATCCCATTGGCATTCTACCATAGAAGTTCATATCATAAACCCAGGGATTCAGAACAAAGCAATTTAAGAAGCAGAGGCCAACAAGAAGAGCCTCACAAACAATGGGAAGACAAAGAAACAATTCCCAAATGAAAGGAAAGGAGGAAGTCTCAGAAAGAATACTAACCGAAAAAGAGGCAAGTCAACTATCAGATACTGAGTTCAAAGCAATGGTCATCAGGAAGCTCACTGAGCTCTCTGAGCTCAAAGAGAACTACCAGAAACTACAAGGAAACTACAATGAACTCACTGCAAACTATATCAACATGAAAAAGGAAATAGAAAATATCAACAAGAGCCAAGAGGAAATGAAGAATACAATTTCTGAATTGAAGAACACAGTAGAAGGAATGAAAAGCAGACTTGATGAAGCAGAGGATCGGATCAGCGAGCTGGAGGATAAAGTAGAAAAAAACACCCAGAAAGAGCAAGAAAAGGAAAAGGGGCTCAGAAAGAATGAAGAGGCAATAAGGGAAATGCAGGACAACATGAAACGTAACAACATCCGTATAATAGGAATACCAGAAGGAGAAGAAGAAGAGCAAGGGATAGAAAACCTGTTTGAAAAAGTAATGATGGAAAATTTCCCTAATCTGAGGAGAGAAAAAGTCACCCAAATCCAGGAATCACAGAGAGTCCCAAACAAGAGGAACCCAAAGAGACCCACTGCAAGACACATCATAATTAAAATGGCAAATTTCCAAGACAAAGAGAGGATCTTAAAGGCAGCAAGGGAGAAAAAGGAAGTAACATACAAGGGAGCCCCAATAAGGTTAGCAACTGACTTCTCAATGGAAACGCTCCAAGCCAGAAGAGAATGGCAAAAAATATTCCAAGTAATGAGAACCAGAGGCCTCCAACCAAGACTACTTTACCCAGCAAGGCTCTCAATCAAGATAGAAGACCAAATAAAGAGCTTCCCAGACAAAAGAAGTCTAAAAGAATACAGCTCCACCAAACCAGCTCTGCAAGAGATGCTAAAGGGACTGCTTTAAGGAAAGGAAGGAAAAGAGAAAGACAGAGGAACACAGGTAGGAAATAATGGCAATGAATAACTACCTATCGATAATAACCTTAAATGTAAATGGATTAAATGCTCCAATCAAAAGACATAGAACAGCTGAATGGATAAGAAAACATGACCCACACATATGCTGCCTACAAGAAACCCATCTCAGGACAAAAGACTTACACAGACTGAAAGTGAAGGGCTGGAAACAAATTTTCCAAGCAAACGGACAGGAAAAAAAAGCAGGGGTAGCAATACTCATATCAGACAAAATAGACTTCCAAAGAAGGGCCATAAAGAGAGACCCAGAAGGTCACTTCATAATACTCAAAGGAAGAATCCACCAAGAAGACATAAACATTATAAATATATATGCACCCAACATAGGAGCACCCAAATACATAAAGAAAATCTTGGAGGATTTCAAGAAAGATATTGACAGCAACACAATTATAGTAGGGGATTTTAACACCCCACTATCAAAAATGGACAGGTCTTCCAAACAAAAGATTAACAAAGATATTGTGTCACTTAACAATACCCTAGAGGAAATGGACTTAACTGATATATACAGAGCTTTTCATCCCAAAGAAGCAAAATACACATTCTTTTCAAGTGTCCATGGATCTTTTTCAAAGATAGACCACATGATAGGACACAAAGCAACCCTCAACAAATTCAAGAAAATTGAAATCATATCAAGCATCTTCTCTGACCACAAGGGTCTGAAACTAGAAACCAACCCCAAGGGTAAAAACCCAAAACACTCAAAATCATGGAGACTGAATAGCATGCTATTAAACAATGAATGGGTCAAGAACGAGATTAGGGAAGAAATCAAAAACTTCCTGGAAACAAATGAAAATGAACTCACAACAACCCAAAACCTATGGGACACAGCTAAGGCAGTCCTGAGAGGGAAGTTCATAGCAATACAGGCCTACCTTAAGAAGTTAGAAACAGTTCACACAAACAACCTAACCCTACGCCTACAAGAACTGGAGGAACAACAACAAAGACAGCCCAGAGCAAGCAGAAGGAAGGAAATAACCAAGATCAGAGCAGAACTAAATGACATAGAGACTAAAAGCACAATTGTAAGGATCAATGAATCCAGAAGCTGGTTCTTTGAAAAGATAAACAAAATCGACAAGCCTTTAAGTAGGCTTATCAAGAAGAAAAGAGAGAGGATCCAAATAAACAGAATTAGAAATGAAAGTGGAGAGATTACAACTGATACCACAGAAATACAAAGGATCGTAAGAAATTACTATGAAGACCTATATGCTAAGAAATTTGAAAACCTAGATGAAATGGACACATTTCTAGAAAAATATAATCTTCCAAAACTGACTGAAGAAGAAGCAGAAAACCTGAACAGACCAATATCAGCAAAGGAAATTGAAGCAGTCATCAAGAAACTCCCATCACACAAAAGCCCTGGACCAGATGGTTTCACAGGAGATTTCTACAAAGCATTTAAGGAAGAACTAACCCCTATCCTTCACAGACTATTCGAAAAAATCCAAACTGATGGAAGACTCCCAAACTCTTTTTATGAAGCCAACATCATCCTAATCCCAAAACCAGATAAAGACACAACAAAGAAAGAAAACTTCAGGCCAATATCGCTGATGAACATAGACGCTAAAATTCTCAACAAAATATTAGCAAACCGCATCCAGCAATATATTAAAAAGATCATCCACCATGACCAAGTGGGATTCATCCCAGGGATGCAAGGATGGTACAATATTCGCAAATCAATAAACCTAATACATCACATCAACAACAGCAAAGACAAAAATCACATGATCATATCAATAGATGCGGAAAAAGCGTTCGATAAGATACAGCATCCATTTCTGATAAAAACACTCAGCAAAGTGGGAATAAAGGGAGCAGTCCTCAACATAATTAAGGCCATATATGAGAGACCTACAGCCAACATCACACTCAATGGGCAAAAACTTAGAGCTTTCCCACTAAGATCAGGAACTAGACAAGGATGCCCTCTCTCACCACTCCTATTCAACATAGTATTGGAAGTCCTAGCCACAGCAATCAGACAAGAAAAAGCAATAAAAGGCATCCAAATTGGAAAGGAGGAAATGAAACTGTCACTGTTTGCAGACGACATGATAGTGTACATGGAAAACCCTATAGACTCCACTCAAAAACTACTCGACCTAATAAATGAATTTGGCAAAACAGCTGGATACAGAGTCAATACCCAGAAATCAAAGGCATTCCTGTACACCAACAACGAAACTGCAGAAACAGAAATCAGGAAAAAAATCCCATTCGATATAGCAACAAGAAAAATAAAGTACCTAGGAATAAACCTAACCAAGGAGGTAAAAGACCTGTACTCAGAAAACTACACAACACTGAAGAAAGAAATTAAGGAAGATACAAACAAATGGAAGCATGTACCATGTTCATGGATTGGAAGAATTAACATCATCAAAATGGCCATACTACCCAAAGCAATTTATAGATTCAATGCAATCCCTATTAGAGTACCCATGACATATTTCACAGATATAGAACAAACATTGCAGAAATTCATATGGAACCATAAACGACCTCGAATAGCAGCAGCAATTTTGAGAAAGAAGGACAAAGCAGGAGGTATCACAATACCTGATATCAAACTGTATTACAAGGCAACGGTAATCAAAACAGCCTGGTACTGGCATAAAAACAGGCTCATAGACCAATGGAACAGAATAGAGAGCCCAGAAATAAACTCAAATCTATACGATCAATTAATATTTGACAAAGGAGGCAGGAGCATAAAATGGAGCAAAAACAGTCTCTTCAACAGATGGTGTTGGGAGATCTGGACAGCTACGTGCAAAAAAATGAAACTCGATCACCAACTTACGCCATACACGAAAATAAACTCAAGATGGATAAAAGACTTAAATATAAGCCGTAACACCATAAAAGTCCTTGAAGAAAACATTGGCAGGAAAATCTCAGACATTCCACGCAGCAACATCCTCACAGACACATCCCCTAAAGCAAGGGACATAAAGGAAAGAATAAACAAATGGGACCTCATCAAAATAAAAAGCTTCTGCATGGCTAAAGAAAACAGCACCAAATTACAAAGAGAACCAACAATATGGGAAAGCATATTTGCCAATGATACCTCAGACAAGGGCCTGATCTCCAAAATATATAAAGAACTCACACGACTCCACTCCAGGAAGACAAACAACCCAATTAAAAAATGGGCAAAGGACTTGAACAGACACTTCTCCAAGGAAGACATACAGAAGGCCCAGAGACATATGAAAAGATGCTCAGCATCACTAGCCATCAGAGAGATGCAAATTAAAACCACAATGAGGTATCATCTCACACCAGTCAGAATGGCCAACATAAACAAATCCACAAACAAATGTTGGAGAGGATGCGGAGAAAAGGGAACCCTAGTGCACTGTTGGTGGGAATGCAGACTGGTGAGGCCACTGTGGAAAACAATATGGAATTTCCTCAGAAAACTAAAAATGGAACTGCCCTTTGACCCAGCAATTCTGCTGCTGGGATTATACCCTAAGAACACTGAAACACCAATCCAAAAGAATCTGTGCACCCCAATGTTCATAGCAGCACAATTTACAATAGCCAAATACTGGAAGCAACCGAAGTGCCCATCAGCAAACGAGTGGATCCAAAAACTATGGTATATTTACACAATGGAATTCTACGCAGCAGAGAGAAAGAAGGAGCTTATACCCTTTGCAACAGCATGGATGAAACTGGAGAGCATTATGCTAAGTGAAATAAGCCAGGAAGTGAGGGACAAATACCATATGACCTCACCTTTAACTGGAACATAAGCAATAGAAGGAAAAAGCAAACAAAATATAACCAGAGACATTGAAGTTAAGAACAATGTAACAATAGCAAGGGCGGGGGTGGGGGGGTGGGGGCGGGGACAGTGGGTAGAGGGGATTACAGGAACTACTATAAAGGACACATGAACAAATCCAAGGGGGAGGGTGGAGAGGGGGGAGGGAAGTGGGTTCACCTGGGGTGGGGTGAAGGGATGGGGGAAAAGGCATACAACTGTAATTAAATAACAATAAATAAATTAAAAAAAAAAAAAAAAAAGAAAGAAACAAATGAAAATGGAGAAGCCAGGTAGCAGGATAATTGAGGCTGGAGGTGACAGGGCTTGAAGTGGGTGGTGTAGGTGAAGGTGGCGATAAGTGGCCATGTTCTGGGTACACACTATTATCACTGTATAACTTGGGGGAGTGTGACACTGGAGTAGAACTAGGACAGGCAAAATATGATAGAATATCACGGGAAACAATTTAGCAATCAACTAGATAAACAAGTAGGAGATTGGGGTAGGCATGAAAACATGGTGTGGAATACTCATTTCAGAAAGAGAAATACCTATGGCACAATTCCATTTATGTAAATTTAAAAATAACCATTAAACCTCATGGATCTCCCAGGAATATATACATACATGCATGTATATCCAAGGACAAATGTCAAGGTCTTTCGAGTTGATGTTTATTAGAGAAAGAAGAATGGAAAGAGGAATTGAGAAAAATAAAATAATAATAAAACAAAACAAGAGAGACTGTGCCAGAATTGGTGGTGATACCGTGACATGAATCACGAAACATGCCTACTGCTTGGCTCAGTTTATGCTTAAATCAAGATAGTCAATGGTCTTGGTTACTGAGGATCAAATACAAAGAAATAACACCTTGAACCCCCAAAGACCAATTTTTCCATAAGGCCCTATAATTTATAAAATCTCATTATCTTTGTGTTACACATGATTCCTGGTCGCCATGATGCTGTATAACCATCACTGCCTCCTGACATTCATGCCATTGTTTAGTTGTCCCTCATGCAAAATGTGGCTGACTGTGAACCACCGGGATGTCGCAGAAATTCCTTTGCAGTGTGTGCCTTCCAAGACCAGGTCATCCGGGGAGCTTTGGCTTGTACCTGGCTCTCTGGAATCACTTGCCCTAGGCGAAGCCGCTGCCATGTGGCGAAGACACTCAAGCAGCTCCATAGAGAGGTCTGCCTGGCCAGGAGCTCAGGCCTCCCCCCAACACCAGCCATGTTAGTGAGCCATCTGGAAATCAAATTCCCCAGCCCTCATGAAGTTTATAGGTGACTTATGTTCCTGACAACATCTTGAGTGCAGCCTCAGGAGAGACTCAGGGTCAGAGAATGCAAATAACTCACTTCTAGAGTTCCTGGCCCACAGAAAACGTGTGAATAATAAACATTTGCTGTTTTAAGTTGCTAAGATTTGGGGTAATTTGTTATGCAACAATAACTAAATAACCCCGTTGAAGTCAGCAGTTCTCTGAACTCTTTCCCTCAGAACTGCCTTACTAAGAACTGCCAAGGAGTAAAAGCATTGTGTGGCTTGGCATTCATTCTTTGCTTCTCATCATCTCCTCCTTCACACCCATTGGTAAAAGTGCTAAAAAGCAATAACTTAAGTCCAAATTAGTAACCACCTGGTCAGGTGAAACCAAGGTCTGAAAAACTGGACTTTTTAAAACCAGTGTTGGCACTGCAGTCACCTGAGCAGCATCTTTAAACAGACAAATTAGTCCTAAGATTACACCGTGGTTTTCATTAAAGCTCCTTTTGTTACCATCCAGACTTCTAACAAATCATCGCTTTGCTTTGAACTCTCTTTTGTTTGTTCTCTCTACAGAGATTTTGAAGGCAGATATATAGTATATACAATAAACAGATGAGCTTAAGTGAGTGAAATAATTGTGCATTTCCTGACTTGTAGCAAGGACTTAAAGTTTTCCCATGGAGGGAGAGAGAGACAAGAGAGAAAAGGTGTATAAAAGATCCTGTTAGTCTATTAGGGAAACTGGCAGGAGCCAATGAACACCTTAGCCCTTCACCGTGGAGAAAGCCACAGGCTATGAGGCAGGAATAGCATTTTCTTCCCTTGTTGGAAATGATGTCTGTTTGCTATAATACCTTAAATCTACAGTAAAGACAAAACTGTAATGATTAAATTCTAGAATATCAGAAAACCAGGATGTGAATGGAATGTGTAACCTAGGTGAAAAACATGTACCTTTGACTGAATTAAAAATCGGCCAGTGATCTGTGCTCAGCCCGTGATTGGCACCTGTCAGACAGGGAACACTGTTCAGGACACCAGGCTCAAATGGAAATGGAACCCATGGAGACAAGGGGAGGAACATGCCCTGGCTTCTGGAGTGAGCTCAGGTTCTGAGGAGGTCACTCCTTTCATGGGGTCGGTTTAGGGGCCTAAACTCTGATGCTGACAGGAGCCCTGGGGACAGAAGCCAAAGCTGAACAAAGGTGGGAGGAGTCTTAACAACGGGTGATAGAGAGGACAGGCCAGAGGGAATTAGTTTGAGATAGAGGTTGACTCCCAGAGTCCACAGACAGAGTTTCAGAAAAGGCAAAGGGAAATACTGCAAGATCAGAAGCCTGGGAGACTTTTGGGAGAGAAGGGGAGAGGGAGGGAGACTTTCTCTACCCAGAAGGGCATCCCCAGAGGTCATCTCTTCCGATTACCAAGAGCAGAAACTAGTGTTAATTGAGGGCCTTCACTGGGTGCCAGGCACTGTGCCCAGAGATTTGCGCACATTCCCACTGGATTCCTGTAACCGCCCTCTGAGTGTTGTTGCTATTCCCTCTTATGAATGAGGAAACGGAGGCTGAAAGAGAGGCTAAGTCACTTCCAAAGCCTGGGAACTAAAGCAGCCGGTTGTCTGATCCCAAAGCCTGAGCTTTTTATCTCTTCATCATGTGACCTCCTCCCTGGGAGGGAAAAGCTACAGAATATATTAAGTATTACAGGTCCTGGAGACAGAATAGATTATCCAGGAAAATCATATTCAGACTCAGAAGCATGAGCAAATCTATTAGATCCAAATGTATAACAACCAAATTTGCCTAAGGAAAAGCCTGCAGTATCTTTCTCATTCCTCCCAAACAGGACGGAGGGAACAGAACAGGATTGGGTGAAGGCGCCCTGCATGCTGTGCCAAGCCAGTCTGTAGCTAGAATTAAGACCGGAAACCTTTACCTGCTCTGGGCTTTTTATCCCCCTTTGAGGGCAGAAATTAATTTTAAACAGTTCCCAACACATAGTAGATTATTAATGTTTCTTGAATGAAAACAATTTATTTTCAAAATTCTAATGAAAAATTCTTTGTGTTGCTCAAACTACGAAGAAAAGGAATTTTTCTACACATGATATTCCCTCCCAGGATTGGGTCTGGGGGTAGTGGTTTGGGTAGAATTTGGAAGATGGGGCATCTGATGGGGCAGATTCAGCCTCAGTGACAATCAGGACCAGAAACATTTTTAGGCTGTTTGTACCTAAGCTATCTCTTGATGCTGCTATTAAAAATAAACAAAATGTGGTTTCATTTTCAGCCTTCATTGTCATTCACTTACTCAGAAAATTGGTTACCATTTTCTTTCTTGCTCTCCATTCAGTTCCTCATTTCACATCTCTTTTCCGGTTGTTTAGTTCTCTGGGATCAATCTCGGTCTTAATTTCACTGCGTCCTATTGTCTCCTGTTTCTGAATCTGCTCACCTCTGTCATTTCCCAAGGATTGAAAAGGTTAAACAGACAGATACATAGTTTAGAAGAATGGAAAAAAAAAATGAAAAACAAACTTTACTTGGGGATTTGGAAGTTTGACTTCATAGATTGCCAGGCCTTGCTTAGTTACGAAACACTGTTTTAATTTTGGCATCAGGAAAGAGTTCATTTGTGTCAAGGTTTTGAAGTGATAAACTACAAAGATGGAGGATTAGCTATTCTAATAGAGATTTCTTTCTTTTCTGGCCTGAGGAAAAGAACATGGCTGCCAGGAAATGGTCTGGGCCTCAGGTAGAATTACTGGCTTTGTGAATTTGCAAGTCAGTAGAACTGGTCAGCCATTGGAAAGGGGAGATAACTGAGAAACTGTGAACCACACCTACTTCATAACTGGTGGCTTCAGAGGTGGGGTCTGGGCCACTGTGTGAGGCCTTGCTGGGCCATCCTTCCGCCTGAGTGAAGGAGGCCAAGGGTGGTTCTGGAAGCCGAGGCAGTTTTCCACTGCCCCTGCATTTCTCCTCTGGCCTCATACTCTCCTCCCCACCCCCAGATCACCTCTCACACTGGCCCTCAGCCGACTTTCTGCCAAGGCCTCATCAGACTGACAGAGCCTACCGAGGGAGCATGCTCATCTCTGCTTCAAGAACTACGGCCTGTGATGAACACTGCTGCTGAAGAAAGTGTATTTTCCCTCAGCATGTGTATGGGCAGCAAGAATTTGAGAACCACCTTTTTGTTTAGAGGTTCCCTGCTGTGCTTCTAAGTTGGGCCTTTGGGGCAGACCCTGGGATATACTTATCAAGGAAGGACCCAGAGAACCTTCCGCCCTGGGCAGTGGGATTGGAACCTGCCCATTGTATTCTTGGAGGAAAGAAAAACAGTGAATGTGGTTCTTCTCTTAACAACTGAGTTTGATTGCTTTTTAAATAAAACTTGGGTGGACTTTTATCATGTTAATTTTGTTTACTTTCCAAAAACCCTTAGAATTCCTTATACCTAGGGTCAGAATCTCAGAAGCAGTGAGGCCTTTGAAAGCCAGGCTGGGGCACTAGAGAGCCTGGGCCTTAATCCCACTCTTCTCACCTAACCTCTGTGCTTTCAGTTTCCCTGTCTTTAAAATGGGAATGACAATAATACTTACATCGTCAGTTTGATGTGAAGATTAAATGAGTTAATGCATGTAAAATCCTCAGAACAGTGCCTGGTTAATGTGAGTTCATTAACATTACTTGTTAGAATATTTTCAATTGTATTTAGTAGTGTACTTTAGGAAGAAAATAGAACTTGCCAGCCAAAGTAGGAGCCAGCCTGTAAGACAGGAGAAAACTTGAAGCAACAAGCATATACCATTCTTTGATCTCTTCATATTTCATGATTTGGAAATATATATTCATAATACTTTAGAAGTAGTTTTGTTTGGAGCAGGATGTAGGGCTTAGAGCTATCGCTGAGCACTATGGTTGGTTCTAACATTTATGCAAAGATTTTTTAAAAAGTTAAAGTGAATGTCAAGGTAAATTTTGAAAGAGAATAAAAACTCCATCCAGAATTCTCAAACATACTGGCTTAGTACCTTTTATATAAAGTGAAGACAAAAACATCTTCTTATGGGATATAAGAGTTAATACATTCAGTAAAGCAATAGTTTCAAGTAATGTGGTTGCCTTTAAATATAATATATAATTCTAGGAGTAGATGCCTGAGATAATTTTAGGCTACACATTTAGAATCTCTGTTGATGCAAATTATTGGAAAAGCCAAGATTGGGGATGATGCTATTGGTAACATCATCTTCTAGGAAATCAAGTCTCAAAATAGGAAACTTCACAATGCCTAATGATGACTTTGATTTGGGGAGAAAGCTGCAGCAGGTATGCTTAATGTCACCCTTTGTCTGAGTTCAGATTTAAGAGCTTCAGTTACTTTAGTCCCTTGTTTTTTTTCCTTGAACCTATTGGTTGCACAAATAACTTTCAAATAGTGAGAAATAAAGAGAGTCTCCCACAAAAGTTTCCTTATTCTCCATTGCTATCTCTGATGGAAGGGCAACTGTGTGGATTTATTTTTTAAAACAATTTTCAATTACAGTTTACATTTAGTATTATTATGTATTAGTTTTGGATGTACAGCAAAGTGGTGAGAAAATCATGTTCTTTACAGAGTGTTTTCCCTGCTGCTTCAAGTATGCACCTGGCCCCACACCTAGTTATCTCAATATTATTGACTATACTTCGCTGTGTTGTAATCTACTGGGTTGGACAGAAAGTCTGTTTAGATTTTCTGTAAAATAAAAGACATTTTTCATTTTCACCAATAACTTTATTGATTTGGATATTTTGAGTATGTCAGCTATATCCCATTATTGGCTTCTAGTGGGTAGAGGCCAGGGGCGCTTCTAAACATCTTCCAATGCATAAGATGGCCCCACAGCAAAGAATTATTTGGACAAAATGTCAATAGTACCAAGAAACTTCATAAACCACATTTGACATGTTTGATCAGTCACAGCACCTTCTCCACACACTGCACAAATCATTTTTTGCATTTCAGTTGTATTATCTTTCTTGAAATAATAAAGCATAATATTCCAGACATGTTGCATATTTTCTTCCATCTTCAATATTAAAATGGTTTCACAAAAATTCACCAGTTTTGGTAAATTGTTTTTAAATATTTGCTGATATGGCAGCTGTCACAGTACAATCTAACAAAGTTGTTTCAAATGAAGTTAACGGAAACTACGTGAGGGAACACCTAAGGCTCCACCCTTTTAAGTAACAGACGCGCAAAGACAAAAAAAAAAAAATGGCCCAAATGACAGAACATTTCAAAGCCCCAGAAATAATTCAACTAAGCAGCGAACAGGTAGCCAACCTATCAGATGCACAGTTCAAAACACTGGTAATCAAGAAGCTCACAGAATTGGTTGAATTTGGTTGGAAACTAGATGAAAAAATGAAGGCTATGCTAAGAGAGACAAAGGAAAATGTACAGGGAACCAATAGTGATGTGAAGGAACCTGGGACTCAAATCAACGGTGTGGACCAGAAGGAAGAAAGAAACATCCAACCAGAAAAGAATGAAGAAACAACAATTCAAAAAAATGAGGAGAGGCTTAGGAACCTCCAGGACATCTTGAAACATTCCAACATCCAAATTATAGGGGTGCCAGAAGGAGAAGAGGAAGAGCAACAAATTGAAAACTTATTTGAACAAATAATGAAGGAGAACTTCCCTAATCTTGCAAAGGAAATAGACTTCCAGGAAGTCCAGGAAGGTCAGAGAGTCCCACAGAAGCTGGACCCAAGGAGGAACACACCAAGGCACATCATCATTACATTACCCAAGATTAAGCAGAAGGAGAGAATCTTAGAAGCAGCAAGAGAAAAGGACACAGTTACCTACAAAGGACTTCCCATAAGACTGTCAGCTGATTTCTCAAAAGAGACCTTTCAGGCAAGAAGGGGCTGGCAAGAAGTATTCCAAGTCATGAAAGGCAAGGACCTACATCCAAGATTGCTCTATCCAGCAAAGCTATCATTTAGAATGGAAGGGAAGATAAAGTGCTTCTCAGATAAGGTCAAGTTAAAGTAGTTCATCATCACCAAGCCCTTATTATATGAAATGTTAAAGGAACTTACCTAAGAAAAAGAAGATAAAAAATATGAACAGTGAAAATGACAGCAAACTCACAGTTATTAACAACCTCACTTAAAACAAAAACAAAAGCAAACTAAGCAAACAACTAGAACAGGAACAGAACCACAGAAATGGAGATCACAAGGAGGGTTATCAGTAGGGGAGTGGGAGGGGGAGAGAGGGGGGAAGGTACAGAGAATAAATAGCATAAATGATAGGTGGAAAATAGACAGGGGGAGGGTAAGAATAGTGTAGGAAATGTAGAAGCCAAAGAAGTTATAAGTATGACCCATGGACATGAACTATAGGGGGGGAATGTGGGAGGGAGGGGGTGGGCAGGATGGAGTTGAGTGAAGGGGGGGAAATGGGACAACTGTAATAGCATAATCAATGAATATATTTTAAAAATAAAATTAAATTAAAAAAAAAAAAGGAAACTACGCACTAGCAGAGCCATCATATGTAAAAAATGTAACAGACTTTTTGGCCAACTCAACATGTCTCTGTGATGGTTCTGCAACTACCAATTTGTACTGCTTAATCCCTCCCCCTTTTCCACCCGGCTGCCCAAATCCCCTCCCCTCTGAGATATGTCAGTCTGTTCCATGTATCCATGCCTCTGGTTCTATTTTTTTCATCAGTTTATTTTGCTCATTAGATCCTACATCTAAGTGAGATTATATGGCATTTGTGTTTCTCTGACTGGTTTATTTCACTTACTGTAATAATCTCCAGGTCCATTTTTGCTGTCACAAAGGGTAAGAGTTCCTTCTTTTTTACAGCCAAGTAGTGCTCTGTTGTGTGAATGTACCACAGCTTTTTACCCAGTAATCTACTGATGGGCACTTGGGGTGCTTCTAAATCTTGGCTATTGTACACAGTGCTGCCATGGACATAGGGGTGCATATATTCTTTCAAACTAGTTTTTCAGTTTTCTTTGGGTATCTTCCCAGAAGTGGAATTGCTGGGTCATAAGGCAAATTCATTTTTAATTTTTCGAGGCACTTCCACAATGCTTTCACCAACCTGCATTCCCACCAGCAGTGCACTGGGGTTTCCTTTTCTTGTGTGGATTTACTCTGACCCATGGATGGCCCAGTCTGATAATGTGGTGGGTAAAGGTGAAGCAAGAAGGCTTTAGCTTGGCTTATTTGCTCCCCACACTTAATAATAATTATTAAACCAGATGAATCCAGGGCCTAATGTGTCAATGGTCTGGTTTCCACAAGCAACATGGATCAAGAAATCAACATCTTACATATGAAGTCAAACATTAAGAAATTAAGTCATCTTAATTTCTCTAAACCAAAATCAAAATATATCTGATTAATTACATATATACTTTATTATCTGGTCAAATTATTTACATTATTATATCAGTAGAGAGGTTTTTTGGGGAACTTACCAAATCTAAAGCAAGCACACAGACAAATCAAAAGAAATCGTAGCAGCAGAGTATTTCCTATTTAAGAAAACTATCAAGTATTAAAATAATTGGGTTTCTAACTGATGAAAGCTTTTTGGAAAAGTTCTATCATTTTCTTTATTGACTAAGTTATTCAAAACTAAAGGTTCTGACTTGTTGCTAATAAAGGATGCCAGAAACATGTGAGTCACCACTAAAATTACCACTGAATTTTGATATAAAGAAAAATAAATCACATTCATCTCATTTCATTTAAACTCTGACAGGATGCTTTTAGAACTTAATGATTTAATCTGAAGATATATTTATAAGATTTTTCACTAACTTTCTGATATTGTTAAGGGGCAGCCTCAAAGGGTGAATGGAATAAAGCTCCTCATTGTATTCTTTCAATGGATCTCCAACAGTACAGAAGGCAGGCGGGGGGTGGGAGAGTGGGAGATAGATACCTCTATGGGTGGGCCTCTATGCTCCACTCTCCCGATCCTTGTGCCCTCCATTCTTTCCCATCACAATTACTGCATTCTAGCCTACACACATTAGGGTTAAATAAGCAAGCATTTTTCCCCCACTGTTGTTAGGGTTTCACAGAATTCTCCCTTTGCTCCCTGCATGTGACTGGGCACTGCCCACGGTCTGGCTTCTCAGGCACTGCTTTTTACAGAGAAATAGTCAAGCATGGATGTCTACATTGGTGAAAGTTAGAAGGAAAAAATAACACCGGTAAGGAACCGTTAAAAATGACTCTGAGGAAAGCTATTATTTAGAAGAAAAAGTTAAGAATAAGAAGCAGCAATAGTCCTGGCGCCCGGAGTCCCTACACACGGTACCATTCAGCACCAGTTTCTGGTTCTGAGCCAGTTATCTGTCCGCCTGCCATCAGGTCATACCTTCCCCTTCCCCTGCTCTGTCCTGGCTCACCGGGCTGGTGGCAAACTCCATTTCCAAGCCTCCCTTACAATTGGCTTGAGTTAGGTTAGCTCTGGGAGGCTTGGTGGGAAAGGCTTGAAGGGTGAGGGCAAGGCAGAAGCCAGGGTGTTTCTCCCTCACTGTGTTCCAAGAGGCCTCAGTGGTTGTAGGAAACCAGCTGTGGCTTTGGGCTCTGGTGACACACCTGTTCCCTGTGTCTCCATCACCAGCTCTAGGGGAGTATAGGAAGATTTCTGTTTTTCAGCTCTTGCCACGGTCTTTGTAACCAATTTCTTGTAGTATTAAATCACCTCTACTGAGTCTTGTGGCATGGGTTCTGTTTTCCTCACAAGACCATGGCTGTTAAATCTCTATTATCTTATGCTAGATAATTTCATTGGTCAGGACATTTTTTTTCTGTATTTATTAAATGCTTTTTCTATATAGGGCAACATATATCGAGAAGTGATGTAGGATTGAATTGGGTGTATGTGGTTAGCTCAATATAATTGTTTGTATTTAATATCATGGATAAAACATTTGGCACAAATAATAATTTTTGTTCTCAAAAAGAAATCTGTTATTTTCTCTCCTTCTCAGAAGACTGTTTATAAGATGGGTGAGCTGTTAGTAATAATTAGACTAAATAGCATAAATTACACTGGAAAATATGTATCTTATTGAAGACCACCTGTCAACACATTTTGTATTCCACATGATAGTTTGTTTCTTTAAGGAAAATAAATTTGTTCATTTAAATCCTAAAACAGAGATGGTGTATACTAGGAAAAACATTACAATAGATCCAGCTTTATAATAATATCTGAGACGTGAAGGCAGAGCGGGAAATGAATTCCACATTAGTCAGAGATTTTCTACCTTCACGTTCAGGAAAAAGACCATCAGGACTCTCTGCCTGTTCGATTTACCCTCAATGCACAATTTTTTGAACATTCCTAAAACACCTTGCTGGACTACTTGATAAATCTTACAGGACAGAAAATCCAAAAAACTGCAGTATTTCATCATTTGTGGAGACTCATGTCACCGTCTTTGTTAGTCCCAAATGAAGGGATAGTTTCCCACACATGTACTTCCTCCTTGAATGATGTTCTCTCTCCTGTCTGGTCAACTTCATTCATCCTTCATATCTGGGGTTAACTGACGCCTCTTCATGGAGTCAAATCCCCTCTGTTACAGTCAAGTCACAAAGATCACGCCTGCCCTCAGGTGCAGATACACACTTAAGCCTGTACTAATTTGCTTAATTATTAGAAACATCTCAGTTTCCAATTATACGAGAAGTCCTAGGAGGGCAGGTACTATTTCTAATGTCACTTATGTTTATATCCTAGTGAATAGCACATAATAAATATTATGCTTAGGACAAGCCAGGTGAATGAGTGAATGGTAGGCACCAAACTTTTGAAGCCCAGGAACTGGCTCTAACTTCCACTTCCAGCTCCAGGTGACCTTTCTGAACTTCACCTTCATTTGTCCTAGCCCGAGGCAAATTCACTTGGTAAAGATTATCTTTACCTTATCCTTACCAGCCCTCAACAGAGACTATTTGTTTACTAGATTTTGTAACTGTAGTGTTACAATAAAACTGAAAGGGAGTTCTGATTGGTCACGAATTTAAAAGAAAAGCAGCGATAATCCACATGAATGACTTATATGAGATCACAGATATACATGTTCAAGGAATGAAAAGATTGGAGAGGAATCCAAACATGAGGGAAAAAAAGTGAGAAAGTGTTCCTTAAATAGCAGCATACGAAGGTGAGTAGTGATTCCAATAAGAAGTTATCTCAACTGCTGTTGATACTAAAAAAATCAAGTGGTTTGGGGTTAGCAGAACCTAGACAACAACTGAAAAAGCTCATTTAGTTCCTACACACATGCTCCGCGCTATAAAACTAATGCGGTTTATCTAGGGCTTATTCAAGCTTTAACATTCTAGTCGGAACAAAATGAGTGAATTAAAATGTGATTGGCAGTGGTTTTGTGCTGGTTCTGCATTCTCATCACTAATATTTAAAAGCATCAAATTGCGCATGTGTACAAATACATACATACAAATACTTTTGGGGACGAAAATCATTATATACAGTGGAAATGGGCATCTAATACACTTAAGTTGGCATTTTATAATCCTTAAATTGTTGACTTTTAAATTTTAATATAAAATGTGTCTTTTGATGAATATATTAATGTTTGAAGAGTTGTCAAAGTATCTTGAAATTTGTGTACTGGTTCTTCATTTTTATTTTTCTTTGTTTATTAATTTATTGTTTGGTTCAACTTTCTGAAACAAATTTAATTTCAAATGTATCCACTAAAGCCTCTTTTATAATTCCAAAAACCTCTTTGGCTTACAAAGAGGAAAATCTGACCTATTACCTGAATGCTGATTTTCTTGAAGATTTAGGTTATTAGAATTATTGAGAGAGTTGATGGGAGAAGCAGGATGGTAGGAAAACACAGGGAACTCGCTGTAGTGAAGGAGGGTGGTAATAAATGGAATATTATATTCTGCTAGAGATTAGTTGGTTTTAAGATGGATGCCATGTGTGGAATTTTAACTGAAATCAATGAACACTGACTCAGATTATACCCTTTTTGGGAAGAAAAAAACATTTCCTTGTCTCAGGGATGACTACTGCTTTTATTTTTGGTGTCAGATGGGAAAATATCAAAGAAGTTTTAAAAAAAATTGTTTTTAACTCCTTGGCTTTTTAACACAATGTATCAAATAATGCTGCTCTGCTCTAGTACTGGGACCAAGCCTCTACCCACGGAGCAGGTTTTACCACTGATGGCAAAGGCCGTGCTGAGTTCGATCCACACCACTGACCAGTCCCTCCCGTGACACGCTTACCCAGGTGCACGAATGGAGGTCACGGAGTGGCTTGACCACTGCCAGGGGTTGATTTCCCACCTGACTTGGGGGCTGATGTGGGCCTCAAACCTGTAGTCTCGACCCCACTAACCTTGTGTTTCTATGGACTGAGCTGAGAGGTAACACAAAGAGCTTGCTAAGGATGGAAACAAAACCCTCGCAAATGTTCTCAGAGGAGAGGATGCATTGATATTGATTATTTCACTGAATAGAGACTCCCTTGTCGAACTTCAGTGAGACTGTCTTACATAAAGAAAGATGGCTATCAGGGACACTTTTAAGTGTATGAAAGATTTTAGAGGATGCTGAGCAATTTGCCTGTGTTGCCACAGAAACATCAGCAATGGAATAAAATTACAGGCAGGAGAGAGTTCACAATAAATGAATACGCACTTGGAATCTTTTTAAAGCTGATTGCTACGTGTCACTTTCTTGATGACCGGGGCATTTCCCTACTTAACTGTGAAATGATTCATCTGCTAATTTACCTACGGAGTTCCTACTAAGGTTAGGCTCTGTGTTCAGTCATTAGAATATTGATGTCATCTTGAAGTCTGTTAGTTGTGAACTAAATATACAGCATAGCAAATAAGCTAAGTCTTTAAAAAAATTGATTGTCCTAAGAAATTTTGTTATTTCAGGTTTGCAAGTAAACAATCTTTAAACTTCCTTAGTTCCTGCAATGGTGTGTCCCATTCTGTTCTACTGTATTTTTCAAATGAAAATATTTCAACCACTGAAATATTGTTAAATGATGATAGTAAGGTATCTGATAGATATTTCAATCCATATGAAATACACACTAAGCTTTTGTGTCATCGTGATATTGTGATTTATAATAAGAAATACATATTTGGTCTTTGTTTCTGATTCAGAGCTCCAAAAGCCCTTGGAATTTCTGAAGTTTTAAGGGTGATAAAGTCTTTTGTTATGTAAATGGAGTGACTTTGGGACTGCATGCAAGGATAAGGGCTAGAATCCAGGAGAACCAACCTTGAGATTAGAGGATTGGAACTTTAGTCCCATCATTGTCCCTGCCCCCCACCCCCACCTCCTAGAAGGGTTAGGGCTGAGGATTGAGTTCAATCCCTAACAGCCAAAGATTTAACCAATCATACCTTTGTAATGAAACCTCTATTTACTACCCAAATGAACAGAGTTTAGAGAGCTTCCAGGCCAGAGTGTGTACTCAGCCAGGGCATAGAAGCTTAGTGCCCTTTCTCCATACCTTGACCTAAGTATCACTTCATCTGACTATTGATTTAGTATCCTTTGTGATAAAGCAGTAATCTAGCCAGTAAACTGGTTTCCTGAGTTCTGTGAGCCACTCAAACAAATTAATGGAAACCAAGGAGGGGGTGTGGGTCCCTCCCATTTAGCCCATGGGTCAGAAGTACTGGTAAGAACCTGGACTTAACAATTGGCATCTAAAGTGGGGGAGACAGAAAGCACTGTTGCAGGACTGAGCCTGAAGCTGTGGGGTCTGATGCTATCTCCAGGGAGACGGTGGGAGAATTGAGTCAAACCATAGGACACGCAGCTGGTGAAAGACTGCCAGGTGTTGTGGGGACACTGTCACCCCACGTTGAAATTGGGTGCAGGACTTTTTTAGTCATCTCGTTGGGATTCTCACAAACTGGGCTCCAGCAGGATGGAAGAAAATGGCTGAGGGACTCTGTGCTTGAATGGGACCATTTTCATCAGCTTTTTGTTGGAAGTTTTTATTTCCACCACTGTCAGATTGTACTGAAAAAGGAAAACTATTTTTAACATTATTATTATTATGAGAAGACACTTCATCTCTTGCCTTCAATGTTAGATAAATATTGATACTTATTGTTTTTCTCAATATATGAAAACTCAAGGCAATTGTTTACCATTTGCAAGGGCATAGGTATTTTATTTTAAGGAAAGGAATGCTCAAATGTGGAAAAGACAAAAACTTAGAAAACTAAAAGATGAAATGTGTTAGAATAGATCTTCCTTCTTAAAAAGATATCCTAAACACACTTCCCCTCTCATCATAATTAGAACCCTGTTTGTGTTCTACCACTCCGTGGGGGGTGAGAAGCGCAGGCTCTGCAGGGCACCGTCTCGTCTCCGTTCAGAAGTCTCTGATACCAAACTGCCAAAACGTAATTTTTGATGCAAAGTGTTGTGAACAGATCTTATTTTAATTGACACATTTGAAGATAAGCGATGGATCAAAAAGTACATGTACTTCAATGAAAGTTAAATAATATTTTTACTAAGAAGTAAAATTAAAAAAAAACCTATTTCACGCTAAAAAGTTCAAGTCACACTTAATGATTTTAAAGCAATTTTTTTGAATTATCTCTCTAGTGCTACAGCATTGTATTCAAATAAAAGAAACATCTATTCTATAAGAAACACGTGAAGATTTTTGAGATGATGATAAGTAAATACAAGATTAGAAACTTCTCTAAGGGTCCATAAATTGCTAAGCAGATGAGGTACTTCTGCCAAGTAGAGTCACAAAGGACCAGGTTTACCTGCCAGGTTTACTGCCTGAAACAACCAAACACACTAGGCAAAATCTATATGAAACAATAGTTTTCAAAGCACTGGACATTAGGCAACGAAGGACAGTAATCCCTGAGAGATGGAAAATAAATGAGGTGAACTTGACAATTGCTCCCACTTATTCCAAAGAGATTACAGGCTCTGATGCAGGGAGTGGAAATCCAGGCAAAACCAAGCTGGCTCCCTGAGTGAGAAGACAGAGAGACAGTCTAGGGAGACCTGGGCAGAGAAACTCAGGACAGAGCACCACAAAGGAGAGCTACACACAGAGAGAATCCCAGAGAGCCTCAGGGAGCCTGACTGGCAACCGCTCAGTCAGGTGCTCATTCAAGGCTGGGGATAGTACCTATTGCTTTCAGGCGCACTGGAAAACCTCAGAATCTGTGGGGCACTGGGCAAAGTACCCAGGATGGTCTTGCTTCTGTAATGGGAAGAACTAGCTTTATATTGAGCACTGCTCTTGACTCACCGAACAAATCCTAAGAGCAAGATGCAAAAAAGACTGAGCTGCTTCCAAGCAGTTTAACTGTATAGCAGGAAAAAAAAAAATCCTCAAGGATATTTATAGAAATAAAAAAATATCTAGCACCCAACAAGGTAAAATTTACAATATGTAGTAATCAATCAAAAAGTTAAATAGAGACACAGAAGATATTTATAAAAGAGATGCAAACTGAACTTCTAGAGAGAAGACTAATATGTGTGATGAAAAATACATTGGATGGGACTAATGGCATGTTAGACATGGCAGAAAAATTTGAAGACATAAAAATGAAACATATATAGAAAAATGGATCTCTCAAACAAAAAGCACTGTGTTCTGGGACTACATTAAACAGATTAATATATGTATAATTGGTGTCTTTGAAGGCTTATTGAAGAAATAATGGATGTAATTTGATAAAAACTAAAATTACTAATCTAAGAGCTCAATTAATTCCACACATGAGATATATGAAGAAAATTATGCCAATACATGTCATAATCAAATTGAATAAAACCAGTGATAAAGAGCAAAACTTGGAAGCAGCCAGAGAAAATGGACATTATGTACAGAGGAATGAAGAATAGCAGCATATTTCTCACAGAAGCAATATAACCAAGAAGATTTATGTTTAAGTACTAAAAGAAAAGAAAACCACCCTGTCAACCTGGAAATCTAATCTATACCTAGAGAAATAATTTTTCAGAAGTGAAGGTAAAATAAAGATGTTTCACTCTGAAGGAATTCCTCTAATATTTCTCAGCTCCTCACTTCTTTTCCAGGAGGTGAGATTGTTGGAGCCCTACTGCGTAGGCTGAATAATGGCCCCCAAATACGCCCATGTCCGCTCTCCAAAACTGGTGAGTATGTTACTGTCAGTTCAGGCTCTATAACAAGAACACCATTGACTGGGTGGATTAAACAACAAACATTTCTTTCTTATACAGTTTTGAAGAGTGGAAGTCTGAGATCAGGGTGTCTGGATGGTCGGGTCCTAGTGAAAGCCCCCTTCCAAGTTACCGACTGCCAACGTATTGCTGTGTTCTCACATGGCCGAAGAGGAGCTAGAGAGCTCTGTTCTTTCATGATGGCACTAACTCCAACCATGAGGGCTCCGCCCCCTCAGGATTTAGTCACCTCCCAGTGACCACACCTCCTATCATCATCACATATGGGTTAGGGTTTCGATGGAGGGATTTAGGGAGGGGGCCACAAACATTCAGTCCATTATAGTTACCTTACATTGCAAGAGGCTTTGCAGGAGTCATTAAGATGGAAATCTTGATATTAGCAGATTATCCCAGATTATCTGGGTGGGCCCAATGTAACTGTAAAGGTCCTCATAAGTGACCAGAATAGTCAGAGTTAGAGATTCATTTGAAGATGCTCCACTTCTGGCTCTGAAGATGGAGGAGGGGGCCACAAGCCGAGGCATGCAGGTAGCCTCTAGAAGCTGGACAAGTCAAGGGAAAGGATTCTCCTCAAGATCCTCCGGAAGGAAGTACATGAGAAATGTGAGAAAAACTACATATACCAAGGCATATCATAATCAAATTGTACAAAACTGGTGACAAACAGGAAATCTCGAAAGCAGCCACAGGAAAAGGACAGTGTGGACAGAAGAATGCGTGTAAGAATGGCAGCAGGTTTATACCAGGTGCAATATAGCCAAGAAGATTTATGTTTAAAGTACTGAAAGGAAAAAACAACAACAACAACAACACCCTATCACCCTAGAAATCTAATCTATACCCAGAGAAAGATCACCTTGATGTTAGTTAGCCCCGCGGCGTCTGATTGGGCCTGACGACCTTCAGGGATGCAGGTGGTAAATTTGTGCTGGTACAGGGGCAATAAAACCTGCTGCACACGTGCGGAGGCTGACGTGTGTGTTCTGACTGACTGACTATGCGGGTAGATTGTACATGTCTTAGGTGTTTTTAAAACCTTTACTCATTTGTTGATATCCACACTAATAATTACTTTCTGTATTTGCAAAATTTAACCTCGAAGAGATATTCAACAATTTCTGCTTTAGAGTTGTTTTAGACATTGTTTACTTGAAAATTGAAAATCTCTAACTGTTAATAGCTTTTGCCATTGTAAGCAAAGCCCGTAAATCTATAGTTCTCCAGGTAAAGGGATCTCTATTGCTCTCAGTCATTCTTCTTTCTTTCCTATTAAATCGTGGAGAACCCAGTATAGGAATATTAAAATCAAGTCTGTATTTGATGGGAGTACCTTCTCTAGTGGGGCTGTTTTCCATTGTTTTCCATTTCACATTTTAAAAAGAGCAATAAGGAAGGAGTGGTTATTGCATGGGAAGAAGGTGGAAGAGAGGGAGCGGGGCGGTCTGGCATCGCACCTGGGACTTCAGTGCTGTTGTGACGAGCGGGCGGCAAAAAGACACAGAATAAACCAGGAGTTGTCTCCTAGGCAAGCCAAACATTGGCCCAGACAACAAATGAAGATTGAGAAAAGGCAATTAAGAGAGTTTTCACACATCTTATCTTTATACTGTGACCTTTTTCTTTCAAGCATGAAACCAAAAAAAGCAAGGGGTGATGTTTGGTCTTTTTTCTTCTTCCACCCACCAAAGATTTCTTTTAAACGCAGAAGAAATTTTAGCACCAAATTATATCCTCACTCAATGAACTCAAGTCTTCCTTGTCAGCTTTAAATAAGTAGCCAGTCTTTTATAGGCTCACTTCTGTATCCTTATTAGTTCCTCAGTATTTTTTTTCCTTCTTAAGGGGCAGAAACATTTTTCCCTGCATATTTTAAGACCCAGTTTAACATGAGAAGAATCTTGAAACAATTGCACATGTTTTTCTTAGTCCCTTATGTTCACCAGGAACTTTTCAACTCTCTCTCGTCCAGTTTTTCTCCAAACTTCTTGGACTTCCTTTGCTCGAGACATCGGAAACATAATGTGAGCCACAAGTGTGATTAAATATCTTCTAGTAGCCACATGAAAAAGAACCTGAAATTGATTTTGATATTTTATTTAACCCGGTATAACAAAGTATTAATGTAATCAATATGAAATTAGGAATAGGTTATTGCCTGTCCTCTCGTTGTACACTACGGCTTGGGCTCCAGGGTGTATGGTACATTAGGAGACATTTCAATTCAGAGGAGCGGCCTTCCAATCACACCACCCACACCCCTGGCAAGTGGTTAATGTATTGGAGAGCACGGCTCTAATTTCTTTCCCTTCACGGTCCTCAGGAAAATTCTCTCCTGAGTATTACCTAATTTCCAGTATCTTTAGGTTGTTATTGGATTTCTTCCCCTGCATTTAAACTGCAAAGGCTTTCCTTGAAAGCCTTTCACTTGAATTGTAACCACTTTAACTTCTATTTCTCAATTTTCCATCTCTGATAAGCTGTTTAAATGAAATCGAGGACCTCTTCATTGCATTACTCATCGCCCACAGCCATCTCCTCTGCCCTTGTTTGCTTATTTCTCCTTTGCGGATTCATCCTAGAAGAGGAGGATGGGGGCAGGCTGTGGGTCTCAAACTCCTGGCTGCCTCAGAGTCCTGTGGAGGACCTGTTCAAGCACTGGGCCTCACTTCCAGTTTCCGACGCGAGAAATCTGGGGTAAAGCCAGAGAATTTGCATTTCTAAGTCCCCAGGTGATGCTGCTGCTGGTCTGGGGGCCGCAAACAACTGCCATAAGTTTCTGTCCTACGCTCTGACCATTCTCTCTGGAGGTGCTTGCCATGACCCCTCTCCTGGCTGATAGATCCGATCCGTTCATGGTCAGCTGGCCCTCACCAGTGTCAGAGCTGATGTCGTTTAAGCCCAAGTCAGTCCTGGCCAATAGGAAATGCAGTTTCTTTGGTCTGTGATTGGTTCTAGCAGATGAGACCTGGGAGGTGGAGGATAGGGGAGCTTCTAGAAGCTTTTCATACTTTGTCGAAGGGACACAAGACAGGCTTGCACTTCTCCCAGCTCTGCCTTTGTTGCCTGAGTGCATCCCTCAGAACCGCAGTGGTCATCTTGTGTCCCTGGGGGGAATGGCCAAAGGGGCCGAGCCATGCCCTGACCACAGACACCAAGATGAGCAACAGCCATGCATGTGGGGAACAGCCAGTGTGTCGAAGCTCTGCCCATAACTCCCCACTCCCTGTAAAACACACCCCGTGGCCATCTTTCCCCCGAGGAGGGCACACTTTAATGTTGCCCAGCCACAGGAGAACGGACCTGGGGAGGATCTATGCGAGTGCTGGAAGTGCGCAGGGCCTTGTGACTGGGAGTCCCAGCCTCCCAGGTGCCTGGAATGTGGTCTCAATGTGAGACAAGGGGAAGCCCGAACTTGGGGGTTCCACAGGCTCCACATGCCACTCTAAGGGCACAATCCGACGAAGGCCACCCTAGGCCTTCTAAAGCAGGGCACCCAGGGCGGTTGCCCCAGTTGCTCGGGTCTCAGAGAAAACTAGATGGGAGATGCTCATGTGACTTAACAGATTCCTGGATTCTGAGTCACCTATATAGTACAGGTGTCCATTGCTGAGTAGTAGTAACAGGCCATGTTCAGCACTCTGCTCATTCTTTGGAACAAGATAATACCTTAGTGTATTGATTTTTTAAAAAAATCTGGAAACTTTTAAGATTTTAAAATATTACATTATATACATACAATAGATATTTTGACCTTAGTGATAATATTTTCTTTTACTCTAATTTCTAAACACTCTTATTACTTCTTCTTTGGATTCACTTGCTGAAATAAATTCATTAGTTGTTTTTTTTTTTTTTAAGAAAGGACCCCATTTGGTAAAACTTATTCAAAAGACTGTTTTTCCATATTAAATCTGAGTATGAAGTAGATACAAACTGGTGTTCAGTTTCCCGCAGCACCGTGGCCCACCGGTCCCATGACTGATGACGCAGAATCACTGTCGAAGCGTCGGCCCACCTGCGCCTCACTCCTTTGTGAGTAATCTGCGTCTACACCTCCCTCTAGCCCGGAACCTTTTGTATATTCATAAAGGAAGCACATGAGGCTGTGTCATTCAGTTCAGGGAAATTTTCTTTTAATTTGCTCACTACTTCCTCTCCTCCAGGTTTTGCTTTTCTAAAACTCCTACTAGACGGATGTTGGAGGTTTGACTCTACACTTTAAGCCTATATGTCTAGGCTACCCATTCTTTCCATCTCTATGTTTGTTTACATAATATTGTCGAGAGCCCTGGAACGTTCATTCTTTAAGCTGCATTCATTCCGCTATCCAGTCTTTAGACTGAGAGCATGTCGGTATTTTGATCATATGATTAACTCCTGAGAACTTAAAAAACAGTGGCTTGTTCTTATTTTATCAAATATCATTCACTGAGGAGGATAATTATTTTATTTTCGTAGTTATTTTAAAGTTGCCTTAGTTTTTATTGCTACTGTTTCTTTAGGGTTAGTTCTTCAGTTGAGTTTGATGTTTCTCTTTGAAGATGTTGGTTTTCTTTCAAAATTTGATAATTCTTTGTTTTCTGTTTACACTTATGTTAAAGGACAGGATTGAAGACTCAGTTTTCTCAGCTCAAACAAGACACCCTATTAACTTTTTCTATTAATATGGGTTCCAATTTTGGCAGTCTGCCTTCTATAATTATGGCAGGGCAGGATGGGTGTGACTGCCTTATTTTGGGGGGTGGGGGAAAGGGGAATTCTCTTTACCTGGAGTAAAGCCTAGGACCACTCTTGTCAGAATCCCACTTCAGAATACACACAAGCAGTGCCTTACCCAGAGGGCCAATGCCAGCCTCAGCGCCTCAGTTCATTCCCCCAGGTTCTACTCTGCTTCTCTCAAAGACAAACCAGCAGAAGAGCTTTCACTTTGCCTGAAGGAAAGTCTCACAGCTGTCTGGGCTCGGGTGTGCATGAGGATGAGGTGCCCTACTTACCTTGCTCTTCCCAAGGCCATCCCTTAATCACTGACTCACTTGCCCAGGGCCCTTTCTAGTGCTTGGTACAGCTTAGTGGTAATTTTTCCCCTTGAAGGTCCATTCTCTTCTGTGTGTTTTGAACTGTGGTGTTTTGTATTGTCTTACTTTAAAAAAAAATTGAAATGTAATTGAAAAAGGAAAAATGAGGGTAAATTATCTGTTAATTTTTTATTAATTATAGTTTGACATTTTAATATTTTAGATGCATTGTCTTAAATAGAATATAGTGTTATGTTCTAATGAATTTTATTTTATTTTTTTACTTATTGTTGTTCAGTTATAGTTGTCCCACCTTTTCCCCCATTGCTCACCCCTTTCCTGCCCCCACTTCCACAGTCAAATATCCCCCATGTAGTCTTAACATTAATTTCACTTGTTTTTACCTTCCTAATGTGACTAGTAGAAAATGTAAAACTGCATATGTAGTTCATATTACGTTTCCATTGAACAGCACTAATACTGCTGTTCACTCCTTAGATAAAAACAGGAGGAGTGGGTCAAGGTAATGAATTGAAATTGTGTATAGCCTACCCATCCATACTCATATTTCATTAGAAAAAAAGAGTAAAATAAAGAATGCTATTAAAAGTAGCAGTGTGGATGAAGAGGAGAGGTCAGACCAGAGGTATATTACTTGGTAGAATCTTTGTGACTTAGAGATTAGTTTATTATGGGTAAAAAGCTCAGGAAAAAAATTCAGTGTTCCCAGCTTGGAACACTGGGCCAGTCAGTAACAGCCCTCTTAATCATGTGAATTGCGGTGTCATGCAGGAAGGAAGGAGTCAGTGATAGACAGGCCAAGGAGGTGTGAAGATAATGAGTTTGGTTTTGAATCTGTGGTATGTGAGGTGTCCTTGAGCTATTGCATGTCCAACAGAGAGATAACAGCATGAAAAAAAAAGCATGGGGAGAGGGAGAAATAGAGGGGCTCCCCAGTGCTGTGGATGAAACCACCTGGGAGCATGCCCCTCAACGCTGGCACCTTGGGAAACCCACCATTGAAGAGCTGACTGGTGAGGAAGGGCTTCGAAGGGAAAGGGAGTATTAACAAAAGGAACCTCCATAAACTTGCATATTCCAAGCCCTCCCTCAGCAGTGGTACAGGGAGGCCTCACGTAGATATTTGTGCCAACAGTAGCTTTCCATACACTTAGTGTTTCAGGAGTTATTAGAACATGAAGTACATTTTAACCAGTGGAAGCTTTTATCAGTCAAGGGTTTTTAAGAGGTGGCACATAAATATGAGGAGAAAATACAAACCTGTGAACAAGAAGAGTTTGCCATGGAAACAAGGGAGTCTTACCTTGGTTTAGATTGGGATGAATGCATCTAGCTCTTATTCCTGCATGCATAAAAGATTCTACTAAGAGAATTAACTAGCCATGGCAGCAATTGTAACCAAAATTGTGTTAACGTCAGATCTGAAGCAGAGTACAAGGACATTTCAAATTCTAAGTACCTGGCCAAAGGGAGATTCCCGTTGTTTTTAATGCCACAATAATGCAATTTAAACATGGGGAGGGGGGCGCGTGTGGTAAACAACTCTGTAAAAAGCTTGAGGCATAAATTCTTTATATTTCTTTTCTGTGGCTTAAACTTGGAACACAAAATGCTGAACAAGACCACAAAGCACATAATCATTGTCAAATAGATTTGAGCTGGGGCCTCAGGTCAATAAGGGAATTTCTACTAATTCTCAAGCTGAAATCTATATAGAATATTCTATGTGAATAAAAAAGTTTATCTTTTTTGTTACATTTTAAAAAATACTAGCCAGAAGGGGTTTCTGTTGAGTTCAAAACATTGTCTATGGTCTAGATTAAAAATAAATATGAAGGCCAACACAAAGACAATGGCTTAAGATTTCTGTGAAGCAGCCCAAGCATCTGTCTTGAATCCCCATTATTGCTTTTGGGATTAAGAAGAGCAGATTTCAGTGTATGAATTCATCAATGATTAGAATAACTAATTACCCAGAAATTGGAGTAGAGTCTGATCAAATTATAAAATAATACCTAAAGAGTCACAAATGTGGTGTTGTAGAAAAAAATAGATTCAAAGTTTGTCAATTCATCATGCTCGCGTGGTGTACTAGGTTTTAAGTGATTCTGCCATGAAGATGACAAAAATCCCGGCCTGCTCGGCACTTACATTCTCCTTGACAGGCACAGGGGAATATTTAAACAAGCCACTATAGAAATAATTTCAAGTATGTGCTGCAAAGGAAATAAAAATGGATACAGAGTAATGTGGTGGTGGGGAACCCTTTGGCCAAAGTGGTTAGAAAAGGCCTGGCATTGGGGAGGGCACTGCAGGAAGAGGCAATGGCAGAGTAAAGGGAAAAAGCCCAGGGGCAGGAGAAGCTTGTTCTGTTCAAGAGAAAGAGAGAGCACAAGGTGGCTGAAACCCATGGGCTGGGTGTGTGGGGAAGTAGCAGGAGAGGAGGATTGAGAAGCACTGCCCTATAGGCCATGGTAAGACGCTTGGATTTTAACCTGTTTGTGGAGGGAAGCTTTGGTAGGTTACCAGAGAATTGTTATGGTTTGATTCAAGCTAAAATAATATCATGCCAGGTGCTAGGTGGAGCATGGACGATGGAGGTGAGAGTGGGAAGTGTGAGAGGGGTTACAAAACATATCTTAGTTACTTTGTAGCTTTGTTGCCATGGATTGGGGGCAGAGGGAAGGTGGTTATAGTTGTGGCTGCAGTGGGTGAGATGGTACAAAGAGGTTGGACCAGAAACAGTTTGGGAGTGAAAGATGACCAAAGGGCTTGTGGAAAGTTAGCTCATAAAAGAAATTCAAGATGATCCCTAAGATTTTGGCTTGAGCAACTGATACATGGGGGTGATATCTGCTAAAAGGGAGATATTGGGGAGAAGCATGTTTGAGGGAAATGAGGATTCTGTTCTGGACCTATTCCCTTTGAGATGCTTGTTAGGTATTCAAGTGGACGTGCCGAGGTGGCAGTTGGATAAATGAGCCTAGGCTGGAGATGCATCTCTGGGACTAGATGAGATCATGCAGGAAGAGAGGAGAAGACATCCAGGAAAAGAGCACGCTGAAAAATCCCAATGTTTCTGAAGCAGTGAAAGGGAAACCAGGAGGTGAGTGGCACAGAGCCTGGAGAAGAGAATAATTTAGAATTAGTCAAATGGCTCACACTGCTCAGTGGCGGAGTGCAACACAGAGAAAGCCAAGCCACAGATCAGGCCAGCCCCAGGTCGGTGGTGACTCTAAGAGATAAGAGACTATGGTCCTAGTTCTTCCAGGAGCTATGCACAAATTACTTAAGATTTTCCCTAAAATGAGGATTATAATGCTACATAGAATGCCTTTACAGGAGCAAAAGAGCAAATAATATATTTTTGACATATTATAGTTTTCAAAGGTTTACATTTTTAGTTGTGACCTTTTTATTGTCTTTACAGAGCCCTAAGATGTGCTGAAATAAATGCTATTAGCTTAGGAACTGAGGGTGTGCCAGTGACTTGGCATCTTATTCCTTTGGCACAGAGAGGTATCAAAGAGTTAACATTTGTGTGTGTGGAAGTGCCTCTCTGCGTTCACAGAGACCGTGTGCCTGCCCTTCTGTAGGAGGCACATGGGAAATGCTAGTTTACCTTCCTTCCTCAAAACAGGTAGTGGGTGTCAGTTATGTGCTAGGCACTGGGGTAGGCATGAGGAGACTCAGCAGTGAATGAGAAATAGATCCTAAGGGATTAAGATGTACAGAAGGCCAGTTATAAAAACAATCATGGGGATGTAGAAAGCAGCATAGGGAATAGAGTTGATAATATTGTAATAACTATGTATGGTGTCAGATAGGTACTAGACTTATGGGGTGATGACTTTGTAAGTTATGCAAATGTCGAATAATTACTATGTTGTATACCTGAAACTAATATAATATGAAATTGAAAAATTTTTTAGAAATGTCAAAACTATGAAGACTTCTAAAACCTGGAATTTATTTATAAAAAATTGTGTATTTATTCTTGTATGTTTAAACTTTAGTCATCTTCAAAGTACTCTCCATATGATGCAATACACCTTTGAGATATTTTTTCCACTGCTCAAAATAATTATGAACTTGTTGATTTTGATGGATTTTAGTGCTTCTGCCAATTTTTTTTGTTGTTGTTTCACTCTTCCACATTGGCAAACTGAGGACTATTTTCATCAGGGGAAACAAAAAAAGTTGCTTAGGGTGAGATCGGGTGAATAGGGAGGGAGGGGCTCGGGGCCATGCCGTTGTTTGTCAAAAACTGCTGAGCACTGAGCGCGGTGTGGGCAGGTGCGGCTGTAAATCACCCATCATGAAATGGGCAAATGTGTTGAAAGAGTCTTTAAAAGAATCCACTGAGTTTGAATGCAGACTCTCCCCACAATGCCAGCTGGTGCGCTGATACAGATGGGCTCCTGGAAAACTCAGCTAGCGGAGGAGGCCTGTACTACAAGGGGCCTGCCCTCCAGAAGATAATTCCAGATCCCCCTGTGGATAGACCACTTATACAGTTTAAACACGAATATATTACAAAAGAGAGAGAAAGAGATCCTGAACATAGGCGCTGCAGTGACTCAACCATCGTAGATTCCATCCTGGTGTTGCCGAGTTTGGTTTAGAGCAGTAATTCCCAAGATGTGGTATCCAACCAACAGTCTCAGCTGAACCTGTGAACTTACTAGAAATGCAGATTCTAGGGTCCCACCTCGAACCCACTGAATCAGCAATCTGTGTTTTAACAAACCCCCCAGGTGATTCTGAGGCATGCTCAAATTTGGGAACCACTCGTAAGGAGGAAGGCAGGCTGTCATCTGGAAAGTTTGCTCATTTAAGCTCCATTTGAAAATTTCTGCATCAAGTGATGGTATATTACGTGTGGAGGTAGTGGCGGTATTTATCACTTTCTGTTCCATTTCTATAGCCAGTACTTGGTTATTTTGGCTTAGGGTGTATTTGAGTCTATTTTGGATTCAGATTATGTAGAGCTATTTGAAATCGGGGGGCTTTATTTATTTCCATTATATAAGTAAAACTGGGAGTGTCTGGGAAAGTCCCTCAAGTGTGCGGAGGGGTCCCAGAGTAAATGCAGGGCTCTTCCCTGCACAGCCATTTGGTGCCAGGCGGGGCCCACTTTTCCTTGTCGGCGCTCCCTCACTGTCCCTCAGCAGCTGTTTCGGGCTTTCGATCTGACCATTTGCTTATCATTCCCAACAAGTAATCTTATCTCTTGTTCTTTACCGGAGGGGATGGGGGGGAGTACGGTATTAAAAAAGTTCCTGACACTAATCCTGCTTTGGCCATGTTTAGATGAAGGAGCTCGAACATAAGCATATGGTCTCCAGGTATTCCCTTTCTCCCACATCTTAAACCCTTCACTGTACATCAGCGTCTCTCCTGCAGCATTTAAACATCCTACATAAGCCTCTTTCATCTTATAAAGAAAAACTAAATTTTGCCATAGTTTCTCATCATTTTCAAGCTATTAATCTCAACCTTTTATTTCATGGAGCAAAATTTCTAGTACTTATGTGTCTTCCCTTCACATCCCTGCCACCAGCATCTTTCGGCTCACGGCAGGCAGTCAACCATATTATACTGACTAAAATGGCAGAATGCACACATTAAAAAAAACACTTGAAAATGCAGAACGTTTCCAAAAATACATCATGTAGTATCTCTTTACCTAAATAAAACCATCATGGGAATTTTAAATAGTTAACATCTTTATATTCATATTCCTAATCCTCAAAAGACAAATAATAGTTTCATAAAGTTTTAGAAAGAGCATGGTCATTTTTGGAGGATGATTTGGAACTGGTATGCAAGTATTTGTATAAATATTATCTAGAAAAAGTAAAGATAATTAAAATTCAAAGAAAATACCTTTCCTTAAAACTTTAAATTATCATTCACAATCAAACTCTTACTAGAACAGCAAACAAGTAATACCATGTCAAGGAGGGTTTTACTTCTCCTCCTTCCTGTCCAACTTTACGGAGCTAACAGAATAACATACATTTTGCACCAAGAAGAGAAGTACTAGAGAGGAACTAGAAACAAAACAATATGTTGCAGATGACCGGAGGGCAATGAAACAAAGGCAAAGAGGTAACGAATGAATGGACAACATTGGGAAGATAGGGAGTATATTCTGAAAGAGAAATACTAATTTCCCTAACAATAATCAAAATAATGATTATTAACTTTGTGACTATGAAAGAATATAGAGGAAAAACTGGAAGATTACAGTAGTTTAACCCTTCAGGTAAAAATATTTTAATTTATATGCACCAGATTTGATGGTACTAATATTTTGGAGCTATGTTAGGAATGTCATTAATTATCAGGCTGAATAATTCTCACCTAAAAAAAAAACACACTTTTGAGTCACTTCTCAAAAACAAAATGGCAGACAAGCATAATGAGGTCTCCTGTTATACAGTGACCATGGGTTTTTACAAAATATTTTGCTGTACATTCTATGCCATTAGTAACAATGTGTTATACTATGGACACATTCCAGCTTCAGGAATTATATGAAAGAGAAGGATGCTTGCTCTCAAAGCAAAACAGATACACGAAAAAAAGAGCAGCCCAGGCCGTAATGGATAAGAGATCTAGCACAAAGTTACCCACACTCACAGCAGAGGGTGCCATGGACCAAGCTAAAAAGTTCCACAATTTTAGCCTATCTACCAAAGAGACTGGCACGGAAGATGCAGCTGTTCAAGTTTTATTGTGAGTTGTAAATAGCCACAAAACTATGCAAAATCAAAACTATTGCCCTTAATAAGAGGGCCAACTTCCTTCTGCCAGTTATTCCTTCAACTTGTAGCTAAGGAGACTCTATTCAAAGAAGATGTTTATTTAATGTTTTAAAATACTTCATGTAAAGTGCCTTTCCTATACAGAGTATGAAGGGAGGACTCTAGGACTGACCAGCTCTAACAAAGGCTCTCTTCAGTCTGTCTGCCTTTTCCTTCTGTTAAGATGGAAGGCACATGTAAAGAAGAAGCTGGTAGATTTGCTGTGTTGGGTTGTGGGTGTTTAATCAGTGCTTACTAATGGTAATTTTAATTAATGTTTGTCATCGTACATAGAGCAACAGAACCAATCTTCCAGAGCAGGATGAAGCAAATATATTACAAAAATAAAAATATGGAATTGAAAACGAGTTGAATAATCATTGTATTCATGCAATTTACCCCTCCCTTATTTCATATAAAAATATGATTTAATTGAATTTTATTCTTGCTAAATGATTAGAACTTCAGTTTTAAATCTTAGAAAATATTTGAGATGGTTTGTTTGGATGTTTTTAATCCTAGGGCTCCAGAAAAACATAACAAAAACCAAACAAACAAAAAACCCAAAGACTTCATCCTAGTATTCTTATTAGAGCATTAGGATATATTATGTAGCAATAACAACAAAAATCCTTTAAAGAAAGTGTGCCTTGGTAATAAACAAACTTTGTGCTTTAACTCAGGTACAAATGTTAAATGTTTTCCAATAAATGCCATTGCTATAAAATTATAGCAAATAGGTATGGCAAACGTGGCAGATGAGGGAAAATACTGGACTAATCAGGAAGACAAATCAAGGGGTTCACCTTTTAGAAAATCTTAAAGGAATGGAAACAAAGGAGATAAACATCATGGCCTGTTACCACCGCAGAATAGTAATGCGATGTTACCCTCAGTCTGAATCAGTTAACCCTTAAATAGGTACGAAATCTAGAACCAAGAATATTATTAATAAATATTAGCAGTATCTTGGTATTAACATTAAAATATGCCAAAGAAAGTTTTTGTTTTTACTAATGTAGTTAAAATCCTCTTCAATATCAACTGAGATTCAGGAAGTAAGTATCAGCTTGCTTCCTTGCTCAGAGTGATAGGGGGACTCAAGAGTTGGAAAATTTTAGTTTAAGGTAAAAAGTTATAAGCCTGGCAAGTAATGTATATGTTAAAGCTTTTGTTTCAGAAACTGCAGATAAGGCCCATCCTGGCTCCTGGGAAAGCAGCTGACGTCCTGGGGCACTGCTAAAGATTACCGCCTGGGGCCAACTGGAGGCAGCAGGGCCTTTGTGTTCCAGGGAGAGACAGAGATCCACCTGCCCCAGGGAACTGCTAACCGCCCAGGACAGGAATGTTGCAGCTTCTTTCACCTAATTCTCTCTGAATCTCAAAGCCCTCACTGCACCTTGTGTATTCCTTGCTATAAAAACCTTGGCCTAGAATGAAAAGACAAGATGGTCTGTTAGGGTATGAACCGGCCATCTTCTCAGATCCCAGGCCATCTGAATAAAGCGTCCATAAACATTCAGTCACTGTCATTGCTTATTGGGTTTGGTAGTGACAGGCAGCCCGAATGCTGGTGTCTTTTACGGTTTCAAGAGGACTCCATGGGAGCCCTGTTCCCCAGGGCCCGCAAAGTCTGCTTGCATTCTAGTCTCTGATCTAGCTGTACATTTATTTTCTGAAGTTGGACATGCTGGAACACAGGCTTAAGGTCTAATTAAGCATCACAATGGATATATTAGCTTTTGATTCCATATCTGTCCCCCTTGGCCACCCCACATCTGTCCCTGACTACAGTGACAGATAGCTGCAAACCGCCTCCTTTCAGTAGCTGGAAGATAACCTTGCGTAGCTGGAGATAAACTTTTCTTCACCCAGATTTCAATCAGTAACCTTGACCCAGAATTTGAACTGGACTCTGGGCTCTGTTAATCAGGTTTGGTGAGCCAAAAGGAAAACCACAAAGAAGCGTGAACTGAAGTAAGCCAAGTCTTGTGCTGTAGGATGGTCGTGCCTAACAGTTAATGAATTACAAAGAAGGTTCAACAATCATTGCTTAGCAAAAGTTAATTTTAGCAGTATTTATTGTTATCTGTTTCTCTTCACATTAAGGAATCAAATATCTATTTGAAAAGAACTTTCCCAGAGTCTAAAATAAACACAGAGAAACATAATACTGAGTCCTGCCTCTAAGTTGCTTATATCTAATTAGAAAAAACAATAGTCTGCAAAGAGAACAGGCACAGCAAAAAGAGAATTACCTGGTTTGTCTTGCTTCAAGTAGTGAGGGTTCTCCAGAGAAAGAACAAAAGGGTATTGTTGGGAATCACCCTGCCTGGTTTCAGAAGCTGTAACCCCCCATGGCTAGGGCTGAGTGAGAGACCTTGGGACCCTAAGTCACTTAGGAAACAAAGCTTATCTCCCTGGCAGGGGCGCCACCTCTGCCCCCTTTCATCTCACCCTGCTTGTCCCCCAGTGCATGACGGGTTAGCCAAAGACAGGTAAGATTCCTCAAGGGAGGGATGACCTAAGACAGGCATGGTCAGGAAGGGGCCCTCAGGGAAGGACTTGAGGGGCTATAGGAAAAGGGGGTGATGGACCCTTGCCCCTTGGCTTTGACATAGCCTGAGTCCTCATTCTGTCTGCAAGAAGTCTCCTAATCTCTTGGCTGCCTTACTTCCCCTGCCTGACTTAAGCCTGAAACAATGACAGAGGGCAGTGCAGTCCTGTGCTGGGAGGGGCGGATTCCCTGGGGTGATCAGGCCTAAGAAAGAATGCATAAAATCCTGTGAAACCTGCTTTGTTTATACCCTCAATTTAAATGATAAGGGTCCAAGCATAGAATGAGTTTGTTCCCCAAAGTTTTATGGCCCTTTAGCTATCTGATCCTGTCTCAGAATAAGCCCTCAGAGTTCTTTGTATGTTATCTATTGTTTGATCATTACTGCCTGACAATGACTGATGAGCTTTATGTATATGCCCTGTATTCCTGTGCAAATTAAACCCAATAAAAGCCCACTGAGGAACAGGCTCCTGGCCCTTCTCCTTTGAAATATTGGCTACCTTTCCTCCCCAAGCAGATCATGTCTTGGTAGATTTATTCTCATCCATGGTGGCTGGGTGTTGGGGGGGTGGTCCTGAGGGTGGAGCCCCCCACAGGATATGTGTGTGTGCACACATTACATACACAGATTTGTTTTAAGGAATTAGCTCATGTGACTGTGGAGGCTGATAAGTGCCAAATCCACAGGGTGGGTTAGCAGCCTGGAGACCCATGGATGTGGAAGTTCGTCTGAGAGTTTTGAGGCAGAATTCCCTTTTCCTCTGGGGACCTCCATCCTTTTTCCCTAGTGGCCTTCAACTGATTCAACTGAGGCCCATCTGCATTTTGGAGGGTAATCTGTTTTATTCAAAGTCTAGTGATTAAAATGTTAATCTCACCTAAAAAATAATTTCACAGTGTCATTTGGCTGCAGTTTGACACAATATCTAGGTGCCGTGGCCTAGACAACTACACATAAAATTCACCATTACACTGCCCTTTGCGAAAAAATAAAAAGTCAATACATTTGTTTTCATTAAGCTGTAAGATTTTTCTGGGGTCAAGGACAAATAAAAATAAACCACCAGTTATTTCGCCTCTGAAAGCAGCAATCTATCTCAGTTTAGAAGAGCTCTGTCACGTTTGTGCCCCATTTACTGGTGACCAAATAGCCTTTGGGAACCCACCCATCTTTTGGGAGGTGGAGTGGAGGTGCCGGAGCTCGCATGGCCCTGGCTCAGCTGTCAGGAGCACAGGCTTCCTGGTTAGCCTGTGGCCCCCTGAGTGAGCGCCTCCCCGGGGAGCATGCGGGTGGGCTCCTGCCATTACGACATTTCCTTCTGCCAGCGTTGTTAGCAGGCCAACTCTGAGTTTTGGCCCAATTGCCTGGCAATTATTTTTCTCTAGTTTTGTTCTTTCTGATGTTTGACAAGCTGGATCTATGCTGGAAGGTTCTGAGGAAAGGCCAGGGCTCTGCACCCACGATAAGCTGCAATGAGTCCATAGGAAAAGACAGAAGATAATGTATTAGGATTTTTCAGTTCAAAACTTTAAAATATTTCCTAAAGAGCCTTTTCAACTTTCTAAGGGAAGCTTCAGATTTCAATATTCTTCAGCCAAAAGGATCTCACTTTAGAAGGAGAGAGAAAACTCAGCCTCTTCACGAATACATCACGGGTTTGTCTCTCTTTCTTACTGGGTTAATTGTCCTAGGGCTCCTTCTTTGGTTTAAAAGAGAAACATAAGAACTATTAACCAGGTAAATGAGAGCATGACACTGAATACATTCAATGTTCAGAGGCCCAGTATAGAAAAGAGGCTTTAGGTAGTTGAACTACAGAATAGGCCACAATGAGATTTATACTGTTTTTTTTCCTTAGTGAGTTTATTGCAGTGACACTGGTTAACAAAGTTATTCAGGTTTCAGGTGCACGGTTCAATGACATGTCATCTGTACACTGTGCTGTGGGGTCTGCACCTCAAGTTAAATCTCTGTCCGTCACCATTTATGCCCCATATACCCTCCTCCCTTTCCCCCAGCCCCTCCCCTGGCTATCACCACACTGTGTCCATGTCCATGCGTTTTTTTCTCTCTCTTTTTCTTTTCTTGCTCAGTCCCGCCCCTCCCTCTGACGGATGTCAGCCTGCTCTCTGTGTGAGTCTGTTCCTATTTTGTCTGTTAGTTCATTTTGTTCATTAGATTCCATATATGAGTGAGAGCATACGGTATTTGTCTTTCTCTGACTGGCTTATTTCACTTAGCATAATGTTCCTCGGGTCCATCCATGCTGTAGTGCAAAGGGCAAGAGTCATACTTTGAGTAGGATTTTAAAATTTATAAAAACTGTAAAAGCAATTCCTACAATGGAATTTAGCCTTGAAAAGGAAATCCTGCTCCAAACTGTAACATGGATGAACCTTGAGGACATTCTGCTACGTGGAACAAGCTGGTCGAAAAAGGACAGATATTTTATAATCTATTTATATGACCTAACTCAACCACATCCATGAAGACGGAGAGCAGAATGGTGGTGGTTGAGCCATGGGAGTTAGTGTTTAATGGGTGTGGAGTTCCAGTTTTGCAAGATGAAAAACTCAAGAGAAATGCTGTCCATGTGAAGTGCTTGCTTCATGCACTGACCTGTGCGCTTAATGGTCAGATGATGAGGTTGAGATACGTGCTGCACCGTAATGAGATGCATTACAGAAAACGTGGAGAACAGAAACAATGAAATAAGTATCACTTACAATTCTTACCACCCTATGGTATTACCATCATGCTTTCCTTCTGGTGTTTCCTTCTCTACGTATGTTCTTATATAGTATTTCTTTTCTTCACGTGACCAGCAGGATTTTGTAATTTTTAAAAATCTGTATCTATAGTACAAAAATTGCTTTGTTCATTTTTTGGGAAATAATATGAGTTTGATTGTCTTTATGTGTCCTTATACCTTTTTAATATTTTTTCTGTTTTGCATTGTTCCTTTTTAAATTGAGATATAATTAACATAAAACATTGTATCGGTTTGGAGTATACAACACACTGATTTGATATATGTCTGTTGCAAAATCGTTACCACAATATGTTTACTTAACATCCATCACTACACATAGTTACAATTTTTTTCTTGTGATAAGAAATTTTAAGATCTCTCTAAACAACTTTTAAATATACAACGCAGTATTGTTAACTAGAGTCGCTGTGCTGTGCATTACATCCCCCGGACTTATGCCTGGAATCTTGTTTCCCGTGACCACCTTCACCCATTCCTCTTGTGCCCCACCTCCGGCAACCACCAATCCATTCTCTGCATCTGTGAGTTCAGGTTTTTTTTAAGAGTCATAATATACATAGGATCATACAGTATAAATGTCTTTGACTTATTTCATGTAACATAATGTCTTCAAAGTCCATCCATGTTGTTGCAAATGGCAAGATTTCTTTTTTTATGACTGAATAATATTCCATTATATATTACATATCCATTGAGGGACACTAAGGTTGTTTCTATGTGTTAGATATTACAAATAATGCTGCAATAAACATGTGAGTGCAAATACCTGTTTGCGATAGTGATTTAATTTCATTTGGATGTATTCCCAGAAGTGGAATTGCTGGATCATATGGTAATTTTATTTTTAATTCTATGAGGAACCTTTATAATGTTTTCCATAGTGGCTGCACCAATTTACAATTACCCCAACAGTGCACAAGGATTCCCATTTCTCCACACCCTCACCAACATTTGTTATTTCTTGTCTTTTCTGACAATAACTGCTCTAGCGGGTATGAAGTGATCTCATTGTGGTTTTGATTTGCATTTCCCTGATGATTCATAATGTTGAGCACCTTTTCATGTATTTTTTGGCCATTTGTGTGTCTTCTTTTGAAAAATGTCTATCCATCTGCTGTCCAGTTATTAATTGGATTTTTAAATTGAGTTACATAGCTCTTTATATATTTTGGATATTGTCCCCTTATCTGATTTACAGATATTTTCTCTCATTCTGTGGGTTGTCTTTTTGTGTTGCTGATGGTTCCTTTGCTGGGCAGAAGCTTCTTAGTTTGTAGTGACACCTGTTTAAAATGAATGCCAAGAACCATATCAAGAAGTTTGCCACTTACATGTTCTTCTAAGAGATTTATGGTTTCAGATCTTATGCTCAAGTCTTTAATCCATTTTGAGTTGGTTTTTGTGTACGATGTTAGATAGCGGTCCAGTTTTATTCTTTTGCATGTGGCTGTTTGTTTTTTCCCAACACCATTTATTAAAGATGCTACATTGTTTTCTTAGAAGAATTTCTAGTACTGGAATCATTGAGTCAAAAGCATGATCCATTTTTAGCATTTAATGTACAAGCCAAATTGCCTTTCCAGGGATTTGTATTAAATAATTATATTATCAGGAAACTATAAAGTCATGACCTCTAATGACATATTAAAAATATGTTAATGTAATAGGAAAACTTGTACTTTATGATTTAAACTTTCATTCTTTTAAATTAATAGTCACCTTGAATTGTTAACATGTCTCTGTGTGATTCTTTAGTAGCTATGTTTTCCTTTTAATGTTGTCTTGACACATAACCTATTGATATTTTTGTGTAGCTTTTTGATACTTTTATTTTTAAGCCATATTAAATATTAAAATGTTATATGTGTAATTGTATCAAATTAAAATTGTGTTAATTTAACTTTTAGTAGTTTCTTCTGTTTTTTTCAGAGATTATGGTTTCCCATTCCAGAACATTCAAAAACCATTTAATTTTTTTTCTTTCTAGTTTTATTATAATTTGATTTTGTACACTCGGCTCATCTTCTGTTTGGAATTTGTTGTGTGTATAGGATAAAATTTTGATGGGCAGAGAGGCAGAGACATATAGCAAAATTTTAGAAGTAGAATTAAATAAAGAATATACAGAAAGCATAAGAATAACCCATTTGTCTGGGTGAGATAGTTGCCTTGAGGACTGAAGATACAGTGAAAGGTAGAGATGGTGACAAGGAAGAAGAGAAATGGCCCAAGAATCTGATCTAATGCATCACGGCTTATGCTGGAGGTAGCACACCCTGCCTCAGACGGCTCTTGGCTAATTGGCAGCGGCAGGGCCTGGGAGCAGTGGCCCGCTTTTGAACAGGAACATCAGCTAGAGAAGAAAGGCTTTGCCAAGTGAGAGAGATCAGGTTTTGGAGCAGTGCCTGATGCACAGGAGCGGGAAGTGCTTATGGCATCATAATAATCTCTGCCCCACATGAGGTTCAATGTAATTTAACTTGTGTTTTCAAAAGGAAGGGTGTTTCTCATTTCTAGCAGAATAAATGAGCTCTGCATTAGATTTGCAGGTGTTACTGCCACGTATTTTTCTTATTCTTCTCTGAAAAAAAAAAAAAAATCTCAACAGTTTCACGATTGTTCCTTCTCTGGGGTCCAGATAATATATCCGCATGTTGACTGCTTTACATTTCCTGAGGTTGCTTTTTGAAGTCAAGACTTTAGTTCTTTTTTTATATAGATTCCTATTTTTAAAGGATGCTCAAACACAAAATTGTTGTTAACAGTAGAACCTCAAAATACAAGAAAATTAAAATTAGAAATGCGTGCCTATGACAGGCTCATCTTTCTGCACAGCCACATGAAAAAATGTACTTTATTTATTAAATCAGAATACCTTTTAAAAGACTTTAATCAGAGTTATTTTTGGACCAGGCTTGGAGTGTCTCCCATCTTCCTCCTCTGTCACATTTGGGATATGACTCAGAGCTAGCATGGAAGTGGACACAGGGGCATAACTCAGATATGGCTGAGACAACACCTGTAAAATGAGGTGAGCCTTTGGGGTGACTTACGGAGTTAAAAGGTTACAGAAGGATTTAGGGGCCATAGGGGAAGGGAAAGGAAGGAAGGAAGAGTCCTGGGGGAATGCCCTATGCCTATTGCAAAGGGGTGGCCCTTTTGTTCCAGAAGGTCCTGCAGCTAAAGGCAGAGGCCTGCAAAGAGCTTAGAGAGTTGACTAGGTGAGATACGCTCACCCTGAATCTCTGATGCCTTTCAGATTCTGCATAGGTTGGAATAAAGTGTTTGAAATAAAAAAAAATCAAATATTGTCTGATTGTGCCAGGATGGCCTGGCCTGGAGAATTTCCGGTATGCATATGTGTGTGTGTGTGTACACACACACACACACATACATGCATGTATATGGTACTGTGCCAAATACATGTTATAATGTGAGGCTATATTTGCAGGAATTTCCCTGAGCATTCTAATCCACTGATTGCTCCCTCCTCTGACATCCTGAATCACATTTTCATTGTTTTTGCCATATTACAACTCTTATGTAGTTACCTTGACCATTTTTGTTATTATAATGCTGTTGCCTACTATCTAACTTTTCATGGTGGGTATTATAATGTAGAAAATACTTACGCTTTTACTGCAAGACAGAACTGTGATTTAGGGCTGGTGATTTACGTTCTCTGAACATTAACGAGGTGATGCCAGGCACATCTCAGAGACGTGATGAGGTTTCAGTGGGATAGCCTATGACAAGTACTTACTACCTAACGCACAGTAACGCACTACTACATAGTAAGTAGTATGTGCCTGCCACATAGTAGGCCCTTAAGACATTCGTTCCCCTCTTTCCCCTCATCATATGGGTGAGCCCTAATCCAACATGACCAGTGTCATAAAAGGTTAGGGTACAGACACAGAGGGGAGAACTTGACTTACACCTGCTCAGCAAGGAGAGAGGCTGTGGCAGAAACCAACAGCTCTAGGAAGCTCATACACCTTTAAAAGAAGGTACAGGTGGGGCAAAAGTAGGTTTACAGTTGTGAGTAATCAAAACAGAGAGTTTATTCTTGTATTATTATTTATTAATTATTGTGTTCTTTTCTATACAAACAACTATAAACCTACTTTGGCCCCACCCTGTATTTGTCAACAGCCCCTCCTCAAATAAAGATGCTTGTCCTTCGACATCCTGTCAGAGATCTCATAACTTCAGCTGCCCCAGTTTCACCGGTACCAGATTATTCAAATTGATAACCCAAGCCTCCGTTTAGGCAGACTGCAGCTGCTAGCGTTTCGGTTCCACGTATTTTAGCTGCCCGCCAGACTTTGTTTCACGTGTCCATCACTTGTGTGAGCGTAGCCAGCGCGCTAAGCTCACTGTGTCTAAATAGCTTCGCGTCCAATGAGAAAGCTTTACTCTTACCACTTTCATCCGGTCACCCAGGCTTCAGACTCTAAAACTATCTTTAGTTTTTTTCTCTGATGCTTCTCGTTGCTCAGTAGTCCTCACCTTTCACTGCTGTTACTTCCCTTTCCTTTCCCTGGCATTCTGTCTGCCTCAGCCTTGCTGAGTCCTGTCGCGCCTTTTTCCTAGGCCAGCCGGCAGTGACTTCCTCGTCACATTGCCACTTCCAGCCTTGCCGTGCAGTCATGCATGTCACACTCAGCCGGGATAACCTTCCCACCGCAAATCCATTTCAGGTTTTGAGCCTCTCTCCCGCCATGGAACTCAGCCTGCCCTGAAGGCCCTGTAGCATTTGATTCCGACCATCCTTGCTGCCCATTACTCCCCACATGTGTCCTCCATTCAGCTCAGACAGGTCCACTTTCTGCTCTGAGCATGGCTGTGTTCAGTCAGAGAGCAGTGACTGCCCCACTGTTTTTGCTCAAGCCATTTTCCTTTCTCAGAAATCTCTTCTATTTATTGATTCTTCAAAGGCAATTACAGATTGAATTCCTGTGCGAACCCTTTTTCAAAGACAGCAGCTAGATGATCTGCCTGCTTCAACTTCTGCAACATATTCTGTTTCTTTATCTTGATTAGCAAGTACCTCTGAGCCAAATATCATGCTTTATCCCAACAGCCATCTCTTTTCTCAGGCTCCAGTCACACCTCTCTCCAGTGTGATGAGTGATGCTTCTTTTAGTTCCACTTTAAACTCTCTTTGGAATACATGCTTTTCTTTTAACGGGAGGCCTCAAATGCACAAGGTGTGGTGTATGGTAAGCTCTTAATAAATAGCAACTATTAATTATAATCTATTAATAATCACGTACATATTTATATTGTTTATATAAATAGTATTAAAATTATATAATTTTATGAATTATATAATGCCTATAATTAAATTATAAGCAAATAAAAAGTTATGCTACTTATAGTCCACAGCACTCATATGTTTTAATTGAAAAAATCATTTTTCATTATTAGTTATATTTTGGGGATATATAACTTTCCTATCAGATTTTACTCCTCAAAACCAGGATTTCATCTTAAATTTTTTTTTGCATAAAGCAATGTTTGGCATATAGTAAGTGCTCTGTAAAGGCTCTCTGTGTAATGAGAATAAGTGTGGGACTACTTAGGAAGACTCACATGTTTTCCCAGATAAACTGATAAGCCAGAAAGAAGAGCTTATTGTTAGGTAGTTCCTTTTTCGTAAACACAGAAACATCTGCCTTTGGATATTAGGGAGACTTTTTTCCTTTATATTTTTGTAGGCTTAAAAAAATAGTTGTGCTCCATAAATATCCCAGTCTGAGTCATTTGCTGAACCAAACAGCTGCTTACTCATTAGCGAAATGCTCTCCATTTTAAGTCATAGACTTAAACTAATTTTCTCCTGTGCCTCTCTCCTTCCCTCGGCAGCTAGCAAAGTGATAGATATTTTTCTGGAATGCTAAAGAGGTACAGACCTGCCTTTGACAGGGGGAATCTAAGCTCCATGAAGTCCAGAGAAACCATCCTAGCTCAAATTAATAAGCCATTTGTACCTGCTTCGTTGTGCTGCTAACACACATAGTGCTTCGTCTCTCATCCCATCTCTCCTCACACCCCTCCGGAGCATCCCATTCAAATCCAGCCTGTCAATTCTCCCCATTCGAAGCACCCTGCAGAACTTTGCTATCCCACTGTCTCCCTCACCTGCCTGTCTATTACGTAGGAGACTGATAGTCTGGGTCAAGAACCACTGGCAGAAGTCACTTATTTCAGTAAGTGTAAAGGAGTGACGAGTATTTTCATAAATTCTTTTGTAAAGATGGAACTACAGATCAACTCCTATAATTAGCAACTTTGAGCATTCACTTTGGATTCATCGACTTATCCTGGATGATAAATGCAAAGCAATCATTCGCAATTTTTATCAGAGACAACTACTGTTCAACAGCATGCAAAGACCTGGCTTTAAGAATTTTATTTCAACTTGCTACTTCTTTGTTGCAGACAAACTCATTTGTGGCAATGGAGATTTGGTTCACATTATTCTATCTCCCGTCTAAGAGGTGATTTCACACTGATACCTTCTTTAAAACTGATGAACATCATCAGTAGTTCTTTTTTGGAAGACGATAAATGCCTGAATGTTTTAGAAGAGGCCAGAGGAGAACCAACCTTCAATTTCTATAAAGACAAAATGAGAGGAAATAAATAAGGTTCTCCAGTTTCCATTTATAGTATAATTATTCTCATCAGGGTTCCAATCTCGTCTGGACTCTTTCCAGCCTGCAGAGGACGTCTCAGATACCCAGAGCTGACATTGAGTTGTTATGCACTCAGCAGACTGTACATTGCTGAACTCCCCGATTGTTCAAATCACTTTTATGCTATTGCCCTGAGCCCCATGGCTCCAGGACTTTCCGCCTCCCACCAAATGCCCTGTAATTTAGCAACTAATGAGTTAATGCCTGACACCAAAGGGATCAACAGCACCAGGCTCCTACTAAGCAGAGATATTCTGATTGGCTCCTGGTTAAATATAGTATTTTGAGCATTGCTGTGCAAAGAGCATTTGTTTCCAGGTACATTAGGTATTAGTAATTTTCTGGAAAGCAATTTGAACATGCTGGCTTTGAGAATGAGGGTATTTACCTTCCCCCACTTCCCCCACATCAGTGGGCAGCCTTGGCTTAGTTTTCAAACCCAGTTCCAGAGCTGCCTCCAGAGGAGATTGCCGCTGATGGAGTCTGAGCCCCACTTCACACAGAGAAGCTCCCCTTTACCTGGCCTGCTGCTCATCGGGGTCCACCCCACCGTGTTGTCAGCAGAAAGGATTTTTTAGAAAAGGATTTTGCTGCTAAAAAAAGAAAAGGTTGAAAAACACAGACTTGAATGCTAATCTTTCATCACATTTTAAATTGCTAAAATTTAATTATAAACATCATTATAAAAAATTACACGTATATAATAATAGCAAGTACTTATATTGGGCCTACTCTGTGCCAGGCATTGTTCCAAGTGTTTTGCATATTTAAATTCAATCCATAGAAAAACACTATGAGCCGGGGTTATAATGATTATAATAATTATTAAAGTCTAAAAAGAGGATGTTCAAATATATTCTCACTTTTATAATTTCATTAGATATATTTGAGGTCATAATTTTTTCAAAGGTAATAATCCTACAATGATTAATTATATATCATGATATTGTGTTAGCGTGTTAGACATATTTTTAAGAGCATTTTGTCTTTAACTCTTGGATTTCATTAGATTAACAAAATACCAACTGTGCCTGTACTTTCCTCTATGGCTTATACATTTTGTTTCTTCACTTGCAGCCAAGACCTGAAAATCGGTATTTAATAACAGTCCATGGGCATGGGTCCAGGTAGCTCTAAACGTGCCTGGGAATTTCCTCAGCACCAGTTACTGACTCACTACCTAGGTGCGAACCTGAGCATGAAATTACTCATTGCTGTCCTCCTCGTGGAAGAAACCGTGGATGCTCTTCCCGCTCCACCTGTCCTCCACTGCAGTGCTTCTTAGGTCCTTGGGTGCTCAGGATCTTCTCCTGCTTCTTTCTCCCACAGAAACAACATATGCTTTTGATGGGGACAGACGGGCTTTCGCTGTTGTCCCCTTGACCAGTGCGGCTCGGGTCTGTGCTGGCAGACAGCACTGTCTTTCCTGAGTCCAGGAGAGGTGAGGAATGGAAACCAAAGCTGAACAGACAAGGAAGAGAAGGTCAGGGGCTCCTGTGTTTTTACTGACGAAGCACAAGGGGGAGGAACTACACTGGTTCCTGCCGTGCTCGGGCAGGAACCAACAAAAGAGCAGCTGATGTCGTGGAAGAGAAGGAAGGCTGCTTACCACCCACTGGTGGCATCCACACAGAGGCTGCAGGATGGCTTTCCTGGGGTGATAAATCAATCCGAACAGGGCATGTGGCTGGACCAAATGAATTCTATGCAGCATTAATCACTCATCCCAGACTTCAACTATTCTGTGGTACTGACCCCAACAGTATACTTGACTTATGACAGTCTTCATTTCAGATTAAAGCACTTATTTCCTGAATCTCTAAAGTACCAGTCCATTCTGAGATTTATGATTTTTAACTGGTATCTTGTATAGGCTTTCTCAATAAATATCAAATGATTGAAATTATATCAGATTCCTATACACTGGTACATGGGGTAGAGTCGGAAAGGTAAGAGACGTTGTTGTTTTATATTGGGAGTCAAAGCTTTAAACTGGGGAGGGAGGTCTCTCAGGGGATTTTCCCGCACTGGCCAGTGGGGGCCGTGGGATTCTGGAAATCGGATTCTTGGAACACACACACGGCGGGAGCAGCTGGCTGCGCTGACTACTCCCGTAGTCAGTGTGCCCGGAAGACCCAGAGCCCTGTGATGTGTCTTTGGAGGCCCACATCTCCAGGGGCCTTGAGAACCAGGGAGACACTTTCTGGCTGGCATTGCCCTTCTTCCTCCTCCCAGAGCTATGACGGATTTGGACTGAAACAGCTAGAAATACACAATGCATTCAGCGCATTCCTGCTTTAATATGTTAATATCACACTTATCCAGGATTATTACACCTGCCCCAATGCAGGTCACAGACTAGGTCACAGACTAGGACTCTGGTATCTTGTCCTACTCTTTTCCCCACAAAAAGAAAAATATTATCACATGGAGACTTCAGCGTAGTTGTTGATTATCTCATTATAACTAACCACTTTAACTTCTTTCTCTCTCTTTTTTGTCTTGCCTTGACATACTTTCTATATTAAAGACCATGGAAAATGCATTTCTTTGAGATATTTCTAAAAACGACAAATTGAAGAGATTTGATCTTTGGAGACTGGGCTTCTACATCACAGAACATTTTTCTCCCCTGACGGCTAATTCAGTCACATAGCTCCACAATAAACGGGATAAATCTAGCTTAATAGGACAGTGCGTGCAGAAAGAGAGCCTTTTACTCTTCGCAATTTCTTTGTATATGCCTTAAAAATATTCATTAAGAAGTTCCTACTTTATTGGATTATCTCCTTAGATTGGTTTCCCTGTTTTAATGATTTAAAACATCTTTTGAAAAGATTTCTTGCTTGGAACATCCTTGGCCAGGCAACTCTTTTGCAAAGTAGGGAAGTAATTGCTCTTTTTACTTGCTCTTTTGAAGTAATAAGTAAATAGATTTTTTTAAGACACACAACTGTTAGCTTTTCTCTTTATTTTTTCAAAAACTTAAAATTCACATAAAAGCCATCTATTTCAATTAGGTCGCATTGTTAGTAACCTGTACAGCCTGGAAAAATAAATGGAACTATAAATTTTGGCATCGATAAATGCAAAAACACACACAAATTTTCCTTGTCATAACTACAAAGATTATTTAGCTGATAGTAGTGCCTGAGAAACCTTTGAGACCTACTGGTAAAAGATGTGAGAAGTAGCCCTGTAATTCACAAAGGAATCCAGCATTATTACATCTGCCCCAACTCAGGCCACGGAATCCAGGTTTTAATTTTGCTCAGAGTGATTAAGAAGAAAATCGAGTCAGTTTTGTGACGGGGTTGCATATAAAAAGGCTACAAAAGAACACAGAATAGCTTCTGCCTTCCATTTGTTTGCAATTCTGCCAAGGATCTTCAGGAGGAAGTAGAGGAAGACACAAAGTCTGCTTGTGCGAAGCCCACACACGCAGGACCCGCTCTGCACCAGCCATGCATGTGGGCAAAAGACAGGGAAAGGAGTTCGGAAATAAAAATAAGACAAGGCTTCCTTTGCATAATGCAGAGGACTCTTAAGAAAGAGGAAAATGACAGCATACATTTTTATTCACATTAAATTTCAGGGCAGAATATGCTGTTTGAAAGAGTCATTGGCTTTAATCAACTGCTTTCTTACAGAGCTTTGTCCATATGTATGTGACAAAATCATCAGTCATTTAATGTTAAGTGTAATTAGAATGAAATCATCAAGATTTCCTTTTCTTTCATCCTTTCAGTAAAAAATCAAGAAAGGAAGGAGGAAGGGGTAAGGGTGGACACAATGAGAGCAATAGTTTTTTAAAGTGAAACATGATTTGCATTTGAATTTTTTTTCTGTAGTTTCAAGTATTATTAGAAGGAAAAGAAGAGCTGTAAATCAGCCAGACAAGAAGGTGAGATTCCAGGGGTCCAGGTTGGGGATGACTGGCTTAGCTGGAGCAATTAGAGTTACGAAAGCCAGTGAATCCCATCTGCCTTCTCCCCACGTCATTGGCGGAACTCTCCAAACTCAAGGAGCAGAAACTTCACGGAATCCACTCAAAACCTGGCACATTGAGAGTTGAAGAGAAAAAGTTCTAGACTTTTATGTCATAGAAAATGCTTCCTTCTTGAATCACACAAAAGACAAGATATGTGAAATAGGGAATAAAGTTTCCATCTAAAAGACTGATGTGTAAGGAAGTTTCCTTAAAAATATCATTTCCCCTTTGACGTGGTAAGAATGTGGTGAGTGAAATAAAAAGCTCAGGGGGGAGCCATATAGACACCTCCAATGGAAAGACCTTACTGAGTCAGTACATTCAGTGGTCCTGTGTTCTCCATTGCTGTGGCCACACCCCTGCCTTTGTCTGCCCTTCCCGGCTGGGCTCTGGGTGGTCATGTGAGGCCCTGGCTGAGGATTAGAAGCTGAGAGGATGAACAGGTCTGTTCAGTCTGGCCTGCTTCTTCCCAGAACTGGTGTGTCAGCATAGTCTCTCTAGGACGGCAGCTCCTCCAGTTCTCATCTGCGTCCGCAGTTCCCACAGGCTCAGGAAATGCTATTTCTTCCCCTGGCCTGTCCCTTCAGGCTTAGGATGGTGATTATGCCCCACTGTTATTTCTGGGGAACTCAGCCTCTCTGGTTGTTTTCTCTTAATCTACCCACTGCTCTTTAAATAACTGCTTTCTTAAATTCTCATTTCAATCTTTTGAAGGGAGGTCTTTTTCCCATGGAATTCTGACTGATAGAGCGAGACTTTAAATACCTCAAACCTGCACTGGTCATTGTGGCTCACTTGGTCGGAGTGTCCTTCAAAAATGGGAAGGTCCTGGGTTCGATTCCCATCAGGGCACATGCCTAGGTTGTGGGTTTGGTCCCTGGTTGTGGTGCATTCAAGAGGTCCTCGGAAGGCAACCAACCTATGTTACTCTCCACGTCTCTCCCTTCCTTCCCCTCTCTCTAAATAAAATCAATAAAGATATCCTTGGGTGAGGATGAAAAAATACCTCAAACCTGACACAAACCACAGTGAGCTGCAATTTCTAGTGGCAAAAGCTCAGACAATTGATGCTGTAGGGAGGAAGACAAATCATTTACTGTTTATAAAATCCCAAGACAAACAGGCTGTAGAAATTCCTGGTACAATTTAAAAGCGAAAAGGATCTGAAGAAATGAATCAGAAGCAACTAGGATTAGATATATTACTATGTACTTTTATAATCACCTGAATAACCTGCCACTAAATTATATATTCCAAACAGACTTTCAAAAACTGTTCAAAACTAAATTATGTAAACTACCTATTATTATTTATTAACATTTAAGTAGGTCAAACCCACAATTCAGAGTATAGCTCAATAATACTTACAGATTCTAATGTTCTAAAAAAATATATGTTGTTTGAATATTAGAAAATTCACCTCACATTAAAAGGCATTAGAACTTAGCAGCCGCTTGTTCTGCATCTGACACATGTTTACTGTCATAGACGATGTCCAATACTCTCCAAAATGTACTATAAAGTCACTGCTCACAAGAATTTTATGCCCTTGAAATAGACAAAAGTATAATTTTAGAAAATGTAAAAAGGTTTCACGGATTTTTTAGTATTGACCTTTGGCCCTATTTTTTGTAGTGAGTGGCAAAATGGGTTGATAACGACACCAGGTCCTAGTCAAAAGGCTAAGAAGCCCTAGTGTTAATTAGTTAATACCCTTTTGTTTACTCAAATTTCAACTGAATTGGAGTGAAGATGTCACCACAAGAAGTGAAGGAGGATGTGATTAATATGCATATAAGTCCAAGTAACTTCAGAAAGGGAAAGTCAAACAAATTGTTGCTATTCTACCCTATTTATCTCATTAGCGGTTGGTTGATTTAAGCTGCCTCGCTTCGATTTCCAATCCCCCTGAGATCTGTGCTAACAGCACTGCCCCCTGGTGTTTTCTCGCTTTGGTGCAGTGTGAGTAAAGGAAAAGAAAATTTCAAGATTTATTTTCAATACATAAACTGTATTTATCAGTATATTGCTACATCGGTGTGTAAAATAGCTTTCTGTGAGTTAAACATTTTATCATGTTTATTTGTGCTGCTAAAATATTAAAGCATGCTAAACTCTCAAAAAAATTTTTAATGAGTAAATATAGAAGAAAAAATTTAGATGGCATTACATAATTTCTGATTTCATGAAATCAGAAACAAAGTACCTAATATTTTTGGATTCCTACTATGTTAGGTAGGTAAGACACGTCATATTAAAATTGAAGTCTGAGTAAACTTAATTCAATATCTAACTTAAAGTTTCTGACATTTTATAATATGTAATTTATTAATTTGACCTCTGATTTGGGGAAGATAGTAAAGAGGAACAGAGAATATAAAGAATTAAAAAAATTTACATATCGAATTTTATTTCATGTTATATTTTAATTAAAATTAAGTTCATTCTCATTAGATGTAGGAATTTTATTTGAAACTTTAGGACATAGTAAATTTAAAAAAAGCTTTCTAATAGTATATAAGTAATAACCGTATATATCTGATAAAAGTGAGATAGAGTTTTCAGATTATTTAAAGCCTGGAAGTTTCAGGACGCTAAGTTGTATGTCAGTGTTTTCCATTGCACTTCACATACTATAAATTACTTACTTTAAGCAGTGCAGAGATATACACATTAATTATGTACTTATTTTTCTGAGCAACAGTGAAATATAACAGCTATCAAATTAATAAATTCATAGACATTAATATTTAGGACTACCTTATACCCAACGTATAAAACTCAAGCATATGTTTTTAGTAACTTTGACTTACATGAAAATGGATTAGAAATATGACGTGTCAGTGCTTCTGAGAGCCTGGACTTCCATTCTTCTAGTGTCATTTCATGTGTCCCTCTATTAAAGGTATTGCCTGTAAGTTGTGGTTACAACTAGAGCAGTGCTGCCCAAGTAGAAATATAATAGTTGTAAATATGACTTTACATTTAAAAATGGAAAATAGTTGAAATTAGTGTAATGATATAATTTTAACCCAATCTATCCAAACGTTGGTAGTTCCCTTCTTGCAGACTATGTCTTTGCAACCCAGTGAGTGCAGTACATTGATCACACGGCTCGGTTTGGCCCAGCCGCGTTTGAAACGCCTGGCAACTACCTGTGGCTGATGCTGAAGAGCCCAGACCAAGGGATGTTATCAGATTAAGGTTCAGTTTTTGGCAAAATATCCCATAGGTGGTGGTAAGAAGCACAGCTGGTGGCTTTTTATTTGTGATATTGGCAATCATTGATTACCAGTGTCTAGATCTAATAATTCATTAAAAGTTGCATAATGGTGATATAGAAATTCTAAGTTTCCTTCTTTATTTATTTGATGGAATATTAAAACAACAGGAAACATCTCATCAATGACTTGTGTGCTTGGAATCATCTTTATAGGGAAGGCAGAATAAATACTGCTCTCTTCCCTTTATTTACTAGTTTATAAAATAATAATTTTGGTTTTGTTACATTTTCAAGGATGATCAATAGTATTTTATTTTCAGCCTTTCTAAAAATTCATGAACTTTAACATATGGGATCAACTTGTACCTTTCCTACCACAGACCTGTAATCAGCTGTTTATTTCTTCAAGGAACCCTTGATACTTTTAGTGGAAAACAGTATGTGAAGACCGTGATGTCAGCATTGTTTCTAAGTCTTTTCAGAGAACAAAGCTAGAAATCACTTAGTTTTATAAAATTATGTGCAGTATAAAGTAATGATATTTCTTATTCAAATTCAACAGATTTTTCTCATGTCTTTTTCTCATGTCAAATATTCAGTCTTTATGACATGATTATAATCATTCATTTGCTTTATCCATATATACACTAACAGTCTCAGAATAAATATCAAGACTACCCCCAAACAAAATGATTTTAAAAACTAGTTGAAGCTTTTCTACAGTTGTGCTTTGTGTTTACGACAACATTCAGCTTAGAACCAACAGGCAGATCTCTGTTCGGAAGTCCTTCGGAGCCAGGCTTCTCAGGGTCGTTGCGCCACCTGCTGGACGCACAGGCTCAGTCGTCTCACTTTGCGTGTGGGCTCAGGGATTGCTTTATTTTCCATTTAATTTTGTTTTATACTTATGCAAATTTTATATGACTCTAAAGTCACCTGAACTAATCACTTTTGGATGCTGAGGGACAACTACAGACACACACACATATGTATATGTGTGTGTGTGTATATATATAATCTTTTTATTTTTAAAATATTCAGATTCTTTGCTCTTGGTGGTGGAGAGAGAGAGAATGCCATAAAGAACTGGCCCTACACCCCGACCACCTGGGCAGGGGTGGGCAGAGGAATGGGAAGAGAATGACCCTCAAGAGGTGAAAGAAAGGAAGGCAGTGGCCTAAGGATCTATTTTTTTTTTTCATTTTCTTCAGGCAGCATAGTATAGAAATCAAACTTAACTTTAGGGCATTTAGAGTTATCCCTGCTTAATGTTCCGCTTAGAAAACCTTCCAACTTGAAACAGAAAACAAAATGTTTCATTTTGCAGATAAAGATTGGCTCAAACAGGCATCGGAAGGGAAATTTTGAAAGAGGTGGCATTTTGTGCGAAAGTGTTTCTGTCAATGACAAACTGATGCTATCACACGCTGCTGTTTTCATAGAGGGAGAAAGCGCAGGAAGGCAGAGGGGCTGGGGAGAGGGATATCACAGAGACAGGAACATGACCAGGAGGACGATAGGGAGCAGCACGCAGACCTTGGAGGCGATGGAAGCCAAGTTCACAAATGTGTTTCTTTCATTTGTACACAGACGAGTGAAGGTGCTGTGTGGGTGCATTGATGGTCTGTTTAGATGCCAGGGCCGGTACTGCTTCTGGCTCTGGGAGGAAAGGAAGGCCAGTGTTTGGTAAAGGGGCTTGACGGTAGGGAACAGTCAAAGAGCTGGTAGCCTGACTGGAGTTCCGGTGGATCAGTTAAGAGCTTAATAGCACAGAACAGTGATTTCCAACCTTTTTTTAAAATCTCACGGCACACATAGAGGAATTACTAATTCTGCAGCATACCAGAAAATATATTTTTTGCCGATATGTCAAAAAAATAGGTATAATTTTGATTCGTTCACACCAGATGGCTATTATGTTGGCTGTTGTCATTTTTTTATTTGACAAGTTAAGGGAAAAGCGGTCAATGCCCCTGACTAAACAGTCAGGTATTGTGTATTTTACAACTTCTTGCAGCACAGTGGTTGAAAATCACTGGCATAGAGTCTATTTAGGGTAAATTCTGAGGAATTCACAGAGCCATAGTGTCCAGGGAATACTAGGTATTCCCTGGGTGTTCATATAGCTATATGTTCATATGTCAGTAAGTAGACTTTTCTTCTGTAAGCGAGCTTGTCACGTTGACTTCAGGGATTGGTAGCTTTATATTTGTGAGCGGCTTGTGTTTTGTCTATTTCAGATGCTGCTTCTTCCATAATTAAGGAAGGATCACAGGACTTGAGATAATTGCAATTCAATTCTCCTCTCTCTGGTACTAATAGTTTTGGAATCCTTTTTTTTTCTTGTTTCTTGGATATAATGGATAGAGCAGGTGGATTAAGTACTGAAAAGCTAGGAGGACTTTCCTCCTCCTTCTGGGTAATCCCCCTTTCCCTTCTTGCCTTGTTAATTAAGCCGTTCTTCACAGACAAAATGAAGTTAACATTATCTGGTCCTACCCTTGGTTAATGCTAGTGTTCTCTATTTAGCTCTGAAATATGCATGAATTAGACTTTCAGAGTATTCCCTGATACATATGGGGGGTGGGGGAGAAAAAACCATATGAGTCAGAAGAGGAAAAATACTGAATCACTAAAAAAGAGGATGTTTCTAGTCTATTAATTTTGGCTACACCATATATAATGATCAGGGTGTAAAAGATTTTCAGCTTTCATCAAAATAACCTATGTAAAACCAATAAGAAATCAATCTGTAAATAATGTGCATTTTTAAAGTTAAAATGTTAGTGTGGAGCTTGAATAAATAGAAGATGGCGTTGATTTCTGATTGTGCATTGACCTTTTCCCTCAGGCACTTTCTTCTATGCTAATGCTTCCAAAGAGTCAGGAGTTCACTCCACAGGCTCTGTGGGCCCATGCGTACTTGCCTCCAGGTGTCTGTGAGTGTGCGTGCACACACGAGTGTACTTCTCACGAGAATTTCCTTTAAAGCCAAGGTCTTTCTGAAAACACCCATTTAATAGGTGGAAACTATATTAATAACTATAATCCATTTTTCGATTTACAAAACATATTCATGTTACTTCATTTAACTCTCCAAATAACCAAGGAATACATTATGAGTATCCCTATTTTATAGATTAAAAAACCCCGAGGCTTGCATAGGTTAGGTGGCTTCTCAAGGCAACCCAGCTAATAGCTGCCTGTGTCAGGCACGGGGCGTATCTACAAGCTGGGCTCTGTGGCGCAGAATTCCAGCATGATGTAGTGGAATAGCCGTGGCTTTTGGGTGTGGTTTTCAAGCCTGTGATTTGGAAGGAATTGAACAGAGGGGCCAGCTCCAGCTCTGCTGTAGAAATCACTCACTGGGTGGTCTGGAGCGGGGAATGGCAGCCCTTGCCTCTAGCTGGGCTTATGCCCCCTTCCCCGCTGAACCAGCACATCCTTCTCTTCTCAGTCCATCTTCCTCCTGCCAGACTTAACTGTTCTAAAACTGCTATATCACAACAGGACTGCACTTAGAAGCCTGCCGTGGTCCCCAGTGACTACTAAAATACAGAACAACTCTGAGATGATGCCCAAGGCTCCAGGTCCCTTCTTCCCATTCAGCACCATCTCTGGTCATTTCTTTGGAAACTGCAGATGCTCCCGTCATTTGCATACGGCTCTGGGAGTGTGCCTTGCTTCTGTCACGGTGTGTGCCCTTGCAGCACTGCTCCTGGAACACCTTGCCTCTTCCTGCATCTGGAGAAGCCTCACTCATCGTTTAAGGCTGGTTCACATGCAATCTCTGAATAATGCCTTCCTGAGCTTCTAGACAAGAGACAATTGTTCACTTCTCTGTGTGACTGTGGCCCTTAACTCTGCTTGATTACGCTGGCATTCCCGTGTTCCTCTGTCCCTCTCACTAGACTGTGAGAGTCTCCTGGCCAAGAAATGTTACCTGATTCACCTGCATGGTTACTAATTCTTTTTATTCCATTTTTAATACCTAAAGATGCAGAGTAAATTCTTGATATATCTTCATTGTATCAAGTATTCATGCCTTGCCATTTGGGTGAAAGGGAAAATAGCAACTATTGGGGACCAGCCAGCTTCTATGCCATTTGTCCTCTAGAGACAGAGTGAAATTAAATTGTGCTTGAAAGGACAGCTAATAACTTTTTCCAATGTTCTGTTACAGAAGGTCTGAGAACACTTGAATTTCTGGCTTTCTTTTCCCCCCATGGAAATGACCCTTTCTCTATTAAATCTTTTCCCTCTATCCTCATGAAATATACTCCCACCAAGCAGTAAAAGCCAGTTTATTTACTGATCAGAATAGATGTGCACTCTAAGAGTGCTAACCCAGCTGTGGGTCTTTGCTGAATTTTGCAGTCACAGTTACAGGAGCAGCTGAACTAGTAGGAATCAACTCCCTAACCTAAAAATACTCCTGAATTACACGTCCCTGAAAAAATCAGTGCCTTGCTTCTCTCTGTAAGTTTGGTTTTGCTTTTATTGAAGTATACTTGATATATAACATTGTTAGTTTCAGGCATACAGCATAATGATTTGGTATTTGTATACTTTATTGGGAAATAATCACTACAAAAAGTCTAACAACTATCACTACACAGTTACAATTTCTTTTCTTGTGATGAGAACTTTTAAGATCTATTCTTTACCAACTTTCAAAAATACAGTTCAGTGACCGCAGTCACCATGCTGTACATTACATCCCCGTGACCCATTTATAACTGGACATTTCTACCTTTTGGCCACTTTCACCCACCCCCTGGCTTCTGGTGACCAGCCATCTGTCTTCTGTATCTGAGTTCAGTGTTTTATTTATTTATTTTTTACTCTACCTATAAGTGAGATCATCCGTATTTGCCTTTCTCTGTCTGACTTATTTCACTTGGGATAATGCCCTCAAGGTAATCAATATTGCTGCAAATGGCCAGATTTCCTTCTTTTTTTATGAATGAATAATATACATATACCACATTTCTCTTATCCATTCAAGTCCCCTACTATTATTATATATTGTGTATTTGTTCATTTAGGTCTGTTCATATTTATTTTACATATTTAGGTACTCTTATGTTGGGTGTCTAAATATTTATAAATGTTATAGTGTATTGATGAATTGACCTCCTTATATTATATAAAGATTCACTTTGTCTCTTATTACAGTCCAAGGTTCAAGTTTACTTTATCTGATTTGAGTATAGCTACCCATCTTTCTTTTCATTTTAAGTTGCATGGAATATCTTCTTCCATCCTTTCACTTTTAGTCTGTGTATGTCCTTATATCTGAAGTGAGTCTCTTGTAGGTGGCAAGAGACTCACTTTCCTTTATCTTTTATGCATCTACTATAAGGTTTTGCTTTGTGGTTACCATGAGGCTTACATAAAATAACTTCTAAGACTACTTTAAGTTGATGATAACAAAGTTTGAATGCATTCTAAAGTTCTACATTTTTACACCTTCCACATTTTATGTTTGATTCTACAATTTACATTTTAGCTTGTGTATCCATTAAAATTATTTTAGTTATAATTATTTTTCTCCTTTGTTTTTTCCTTCATAGTAGATTTATAAGTGGATAACTAAACTCGTTTAAATCATGATAATATAATTTCTACTTTACATTTACCTTTATTAGTGATATGTGTACTTGCACTAAAAAGGTTATTAATTAGAACTTTTTTATTTCAGTTGAAAGATGTTCCTTTAAAATTTCTAATAAGGCTGGTCTGGTGTAGATAAATTCATTGAGCTTTTGCTAGTCTGGAAATCTCCGTCTTTTCATCATAGCTAAAGGGCAACTTTGCAGGGTAGAATAGTCTTGGTTGACAGTTTTTTCTTTTCTTTCAGCATTTTAAATATATCATGCCCTTCTGGACTCAGCTTCTGCTGTAAAATATGCAGTAATCTTATGGGAGATTAGTAGTTCCCTTGTATTTAACAAGTTGGTTTTTTTCTTGCTGCTTTTAAGATTCTCTCCTTGTCTTTAACTAATGACAGTTTAATTATTATGTCTTGGTGTGGGTCTCTTTAGGTTATCTTCTTGGAAGTCTCTGGGCTTCTTGGATTTGGTATCTGTTTCCTTTTCCAGGAAGTTTTCAGCTATTATTTTTTCAAAAATGTTTTCTGCTCCTTTCTCTCTCTCTTCTCCCTATAATGTGAACATGGATTCACTTGATGTTATCCCTTAAGCTGTTGGTCCTCTTTTTCGATGTTCTGATTGGGTGAGTTCCACTGCCCTGGCTCTGAGTTTACGGATTGTCTTTTCCACGTATCTAGTCCACTGCTAAATAGCTCTAGTGCATTTTTCCGTTGTTACTATATTCTCCAGCCCTGTAATTTCTATTTGGTACTTTATTATATTTTCGATTTGTTGAAATTCTCACTTTGTTCATCCATTTGTCTCATGAGTTGGATGAGCATCTTTATAACTATTATTTTAACTCTTCATCAGGTAAATAATTTATCTTTATTTCATTAAGGTCTTTTCAGAGGTTTTATCTTACTCTTTCATTTGGTACATATTCCTTTGTTTATGCATTTTTCTTGACTTTCAGTGTTGGTTTCAGTGCATTACGTAAACCAGCCACTTATCCCAGTCTCGAGAGAGTGGCCTCACGTAGGAATGAATCTTACAGTTCAACTCTGCCACCGCTCTTGGTTGTCTCTCAAACCTTGTGATTTTCCGAACAGCCCACTTTATTTTTAGTGGTTCCCAGGAGTTGAGAGTGTGCCAAGTCCTGTCAGTGTTTCAAAGTGAAAAATCTCAGTCAGCACTTAGATTCAGGCTAATTGGAATCCACACCCATGGGCAGCAGCTTTTAAAGTATAGAAATACACCTTTCAGGAGGAGATTGGCAGAAGGGTGTTTCTGTGTGCTCTCCCTTCACTTACATCTGGGGTGATGGCCATTTAAAAACAGTTTCTTTCTTTGCTATTACCCCATTGAACCCATCCCATTGGGTTCAATCCCACTGAACAAAGATTCATTAGATGCCAGCGCCAGGCTGTCAAGGAATGGGTCCTGCTGGGTCTGGGTAGCAGAAAAGAGCTGGAGTGCTGGCTCCTTTCATGGAGCCACCGATGGACTGGGGTTGGGCAGAGGAAGAGCGTGGAGGTGGCACTGCTTGCCTCCCCCATCTCTGGAGAGGACTGCAGTCAGCCCCTAGAAGTGTGTTTAATTAGAAACCTGCTCCCGAGGCCATAGCTACAGAGACAAACTAATAGGCCTTATTCATAGATATTATTGTGTGAATAAGGTATATTAAATCTGCTGTCTCTTTGCTGTGCCCTTGGTGGGGTAGCCAGTTAAGAACTTTTTGTTCATTTGTAACATTCCTGTGGGAAACACAAATACCACTGGCCATGAGCCTGGTGACGTCTCCTAGGCAGCAGCTGCAAAACTGAGGTGGACCGTACCGACTCCTTGCCAAGTGATACTAATAAGCTGGCGTGAGGCTGCAGGGCAGCATAGAGATGGCATCCTCAGCCTCGGTCTGTGTACAGTAGATGTGTGTTATATTAGATGCCTGCCCCTCAGGCTGAATCTTTAAAATAAGAAAAACTGTCCTTTCACAGAAAAAATGGGCACTCTTCAGTTGGCTGCCTCTGCCCAGGGCCTGGAGTGGTAGGCCTGTGCCGGCCTTTGCAGAAACATTACTGAGTTCACTACAGCCATGTGGGGCCTGTGGATGCAAGCCTGGGTGCCTTTCCAAGCCGGATGTTTGGGCGGCTCATTTCTCAGCTGCAGGTTTTAAAAGCTGTGGTGCCAGATGTGGGGTTCAAACTCTCTGCTCCTCAGGGAAAAGCTCAGGAGTATGAGCTCCTTCACAAGTGGTTCGCCACACTAGAGGTGGGGCCTACGGCAAGATTGCCCCTCAGCCTCTCCTTACTGCTTCAATGTTTCTTTCCCTTATTCACCCAATTTGTAGGAGTTTCTTAGCTAGTTTCTTCCCCCCAGAGCAAGTCATTCCATATATATCTGTAGATTGTGTGCATCTGTGGGGCAAGGTGAGTTCAGGATCCGCCTCTATTGCTATCTTAACAGTGGAACTTCCCTCTTCCGTGAAGTGCAGGTAGTAGCAATAATAACAGAAATTGTATAGAAATAGGTCTGTGATGAGTAACAAATGGGGCAGCACATGTTACAGTGTTCGGCATAACACCTGGCTCATGCTAAGCACTTCATATAAAAACAATTGTAGCTACAAACACTGTTTTCATCATAGTAGATATATAATCTGTTTATGTATTGTTTTTCTATTCCACCATTACGTGGTGACTTATCTCAAGTATTTATATATGCTTTATTGCATTAAACACATGGCTTCTAGTCAACATTCACTTAGGTTGATTTCTTAGAAGTTACTTTTTATCTTTATTTTTAGGTTGTCTTAAGTTTGCTTCCTTTTATTTTATTATCTCTATTATAGTTTTTCCTTTATTAACATTTCTTTTTCTGTCAATGGCAAGCTAAGAATTCTAATTTGGACAATTTGAATAACTCTTGCTTGATTATCACCATTTTAAAAATTGAATCAGTCACTAATAAATTCTGCTGGGTATTTCTGGGCACTCTACCCATTAAGATTTTTCAGAGAACTTAATGATATAACAACAACAAAGTTACTATGTTCAGCTACTCTGCAAAATGAAACTATCAGCTTATCTCTCTACAGAATTAAACATACACATAGTTAAATTAAAAAATGCCTATCTTGCAAGGTGTTCGCATGTTCTTTTAGCATCTCATTAAATATGAGTAGCAACCACTTTCCAAAGATTCTATGCAGAAAAATGTTGAGTCTTTGCTACAATGAGAAAAATCAAATTAAAGACAGGTACGGTTGCTAGATATAAATAGCTTCTGAAGATATTTCTGTACAAAAATAACAATCACTGCTTTTCATGCCCATCAATTTCTGACTTCCTGAAATGTTCTGCAAAACTGTTTTATTCTCATTCTGTAAAAGTCAGACAAGCCAAAACTGATGACCAAAAAAAGACAAACCAAAAATAATGATCACAATTTCTAAACAATTACCATGTGCTTTTTTTAAGCACAAGTCCTAAATATACTCTTTTGGGGAGTTCTATTTAACTTTTATAAAAACTTTCTAACAAAAGCACAAGATGGGAAACTGTCATTCAAAGGCAAAAGTCGAAGAACATGCTGATACAGCCTTTCTGCAGGAAGTACGAAGGGAGAGATACCCACCTATTCTTTTCAAGTCTACTTATGCTCCAAACTACCCTTGACTTCTGACCCTTTCCATGAATGAGTGGATACAGATGACCAGGTTGCTTCTATACTTTCTGGCATTAATAACCTTTTATGAGTAGCATTAACTAAGCATTCACTGAGATTCATTATTCCTTCTGTGTGCAGCTGATATTAGGACAAAAACACACCAGCAGCAAACATTTGCCTAATTATTACATATTCATTCATTCATTCACTCAGTTACTCACTCATTCACAAAATGAACAACAAAACAGTTGAAATGTGCCTGGTACGCTCCTCAACATTGGGGATAAAGAGGAGCAATAATGTGAAGTACTGAAGGAACTTATACTGTAGTGGGGAACGAAGATAACAGTGTGCCCATGGCAGGACACGGTTCTCCCCCCTTTTTAAAATTTCCTTCCTCTCCTCTATTAGAAATGGAAATTTTTTAGCATAACACATGGAAGTTATGCTACAAGTGTGATTAATGTTCCGATGATAGATACGTAGTTATTCCCCTACAAAGAATGGCAGTGTTCATTGATGGGAATGTAAATTGAACCTCCATACCTTGTAGAAAAATGTATGGAGGTTCCTCAAAAAAATTACAACTATGACTACCCTCTGATCCAGCAATCCCACTTGTGGATTTGCTGAAGAAAATCAGATCACAACTTTGAAGATGTATCTTTACCCGCATGTACATTGCAGTTTTTTTTTACAATAGCCAAGACAAAACCAAAAATAAACACCCCCCCTGAAGTGTCCATTGTCTGATAGATGAATAAATAAAGAGAATGTGGTATAAATATATGCACAAAAGGGCATATTATTCAGCCATGGATAAAATCCTGCCCTTTGTGACCACATGGGGATCAGGTGTTGGTGAGCACCATTTTTTATGTTCCCCCTCCAACTAGATGGCACAGGCAGGAGCTCAGTTAAGGTGCACTAGCCACCTTGCAGGTCCTCCACAGTGTGCCCTGGGCCACCTGACCCACCAGGGCACCCCAGACACCATGCACCCTGGAACACCTCAGCCAACATCTGCTACAGTGTGGCCCGCCTGCCCCTCAGGAAACCCTGGAAGCCATGGGCCCTGAAGCCACTTCAACTAGTGCCCATTGCAGCCCTGGCTAGCCGGCTCTATACAATGTATCCCAGGCCATAAACTGGTGTCTGCTGCAGATCTGGCCAGCCAGTCCTAAGTGTGTCCCCAGAGCCCTGTGACACTCCAGCTGGCAGGCCCCACAGCCTCAGCCAGCTGGCTCACCAGGGTAGCCCAGCTGCCATGTGTCCACTTCGGCCCCAGCTGGCCTGCCAAAAACCAGTGAGTGAACAAGAAAAAATCTGAAAAAAATCTATAATGAAATGGAGATAAGTAATTTACCTTATAAAGTATTACAGTAATGGCCATGAATATGCTCACTGAACTTAGAAGAATAGAGAAACTCAGTAAGAACTTCAACAAAGATTTAGAAAATGTGATAAGGAACTACTCAGAACTAAATAATAATTGAAATAAAAAAATACAATATAGGAAATCAACAGCAGGTTAGATAAAAAAAATTAGCACCTTGGAAGACAGAATAGTGGAAATCACCCACTGAGAACAGAAAAACAAATAATTAAAAAATGAGGATAGTTTAAGGGACCTCTGGAACATCAGGTGCACTAACATTTGCGTTATAGGCATCTCAGAAATGGAAGTGCAAAAGGAAGGGGAAGAAAACTTATTTGAAGAAATAATGGCTGAAATTTCCTAAAATGAGAAAGGAAACTGATATCCAGGTTCAGGGAAAAGAGCATCCTGAACAAAATAAGACATACACACAAACCATGTTGTAATTAAAATAGCAACACTGAGAGATTCTTGAAGGCAGCAAGAGATCAACGATAACCACCACCACAACAACAAACAACAAAATAGTCACATACAAGGGAAACCTCATAAAGGCTATAAACTGACTTATCAGGTGAAACTTTGCGGACCATAAGGGAATATTTAAAGTTTATAAGGATAGAAACTACAGTCTAGAATATCCTACCTGGCAAGGTAATCATTCAGAATTGAAGGAGAGATAGTTTCCCAGAGAGACTAGCAAAAATTAACAGTTCATTAACACTAAATTGTTTTTTCAGGAAATATTGATGGGTCTTCTTTAAGTTGGGGGGATTATAACCAGAAACAAAAAATATATCTAGTACAGGCACGGGATTAGCTACTTAAAAAGATAGCATGAATGTTAAAAGACAAAAGTAGCAAAATTAACTAAAATTACAATGAGTAGTTAGCAGATACACAAGCTAAAAATATTTAAAATATGACATGAAAACAAACGTGGAGAGAGTTAGAAAAATGCAGTGTTTTAAGAATGTGTTCAAACTTAAATGCCTATCATCTTAAAATTTCTACAATGGTATTAACTACATTTTAACAAGTACTTTAAATGTTAATGGTCTAAATGCACCAATGAAAATACATAGGGTGGCTGTGTGGATAACAAAACAAGGCACACCTGTATGCTTCCCACAAGAGACTAACTTCAAAACAAAAGACACAAAGATTAAAAGTGAAGGGATGTGAAAAGATATTCATGTAAATTGAAATTAAAAGAAAGATGGGGTGGCAATATTTATACCAGACAAAATAAACTTTAAAACAAAGACTGTAAAAAGAGACAAAGGAGGCATTACTAAATGATACAGGTGTCAATCATAAACAGTGACATACCCAACACAGAATCACCTAAATGTATTAAGCAAATATTAAGAGACACAAAGAGATAAATTGAGAGTTATACAATAGTAGGGGATTTTAATACCCCTGTACGTCAGTGGATAAATAATCCAAACAGAAAATCAGTAAGGAAATATTGGCCTTAAATTACACATTAGACTAGTAAAAGGCGAAAGATTTATGCGATCTGAAGAGAAACCAGAGTATAAGACTAGATCATCTGAGCAGATAATACAGAACATTCATCTAAAACCTATAGAATATACCTTCTTTTCAAGTGCACATGGAACATTCTCCAGGATAGATGCCATGTTAGGCCACAAAGCAAGTCTCAATAAATTCAAGAAAACTGAAACCATATCAAATATCTTTTCTGACCACAACAGTATAAGATTAGAAATAAATTATAAGAAAAATGGAGAAAACACAAACATGTGGAGAGAAAACAACATGCTATGCAACAACCAAAGTGTCAACAGAGAAATAAAACAAGGAAATTAAAAAAAAATATCTCGAGAGTTGTGAAAATGGAAACACAACTCTCAAAAATCTAAGAGATGCAGCAAAAGCAGTCCTAAGTGGAAAGTTCATAGCAATAAGGCCTATTTAAAAACATGAAAAGCTGAAACAAACAATATAACTTTACACCTAAAGGTCCTAGGAAAAGAACAACAAATAAAGCCCAAATTTAGTAAAAAAAGAAAATAATAAAGATCAAGGTGGACATAAATGAAATAGTGACTAAAAGATCAGAAAAGATCAATGGAACTAAGAGCTGGTTCTTTGGAAAGATAAATAAAATAGATAAACGTTTAGCCAGACTCATAAAAAAAAAGAGGAGCAAAATAAATAAAGTCAGAAATGAAACAGGGCAAGTTGCAACCAACACCACTGAAATACAAGGGATCATAAAAGAATATTAAGAATAATTCTACACAAACAAATGGACGACCTAGAAGAATAGATACATTTCTAGAAACAACATCCTTCCAAGATTAAATCAGAGAGAAATAGAAAATCTAAACAGACTGATTATTAGTAACAAAATTGAATCAATAATCAAAAAAGTGCCAACACACAAAAGTTTAGGACCAGACAGCTTCATGGGTGAATTCTACCAAACATTTAAAGAAGGCTTAATGTCTATTCTCCTCAAGCTATTTCAAAAATTTCCACAGAAAGGAAGGCTTCCAAACTCATTCTACAAAGCCAGTATAGTTCAAAATACTGAAGGCTCAATATGACAAATCCATAGCTAACATTATACTCGACGATGAAAATCTGAAAGCTTTTTGTCTGAGATCAGGAACAAGAAAGAAAGCCATCCTCACCACTTTCATTCAACATAGTACTGGAAGTCCTGACCAGAGCAATCAGACAAGAAAAAGAAAGAAAGGCATCCAAATTGGAAAGAAAGTAAAACTCATTATTTGCAGATGGCATGATACTGTATATAGAGACCCTAAAGGCTCCACCAAGACTATTATAATTCATAGATGAATTCAGGAAAGTTGCAGGATACAAAATTAGTACACACAAATCTGTTGCTAACAAACTATCAGAAAGAAAAATTTAAAAACCAATCCCGATGGAGTGGAGTGAGGGGGGGAAATGGTACAATTTTAATAGCATAATCAATAAATATATTAAAAAAATAAAGAAGAGAGAAATGGGAAAAAAAAACCCAATCCCATTTATAACTGCATCCAAAGAAATAAAATACCCAGGAATAAATTTAACCTAAGAGGTAAAAAACTGTACTCTGAAAACTGAAGACATTGATGAAAGAAATTGAAGATGACACAAATAAAGGGAAAGATATAGATATACCATGCTCGTAGGTTGAAATAATTAATATTATTAAGGTCTTAATAATATTATTAAGGTTAATAACAATTAAGATTATTATTAGCTTTAATCTTTTGTGCTGTTAGTTTTCCATAAATAATTATTGCTAACATTTACTATGTGCCAGGTACTATTTGTAAGCACTTACATATATAATCATTTAATATTTAATATTTAAAATACTTCTCTAAGGTAGGTTATGCTATTTGTTCCATTATACAGATGAGGAAACAGAGGCAAAGTGTTCAGTCACTCACCCACAATCCACAGTTAAGTTAGTTAGATCCAAATTCCAATAGTCTGCCCCTAGAATGTTATGGTATACTACTTTTCAGATGTGTAGTGAATTTTGGATGCTTGTTCATAATTTAAAAATTAAGCGTTAAATTGGTTAATTTAGGTAGTTGACCGAGGCTATCTCTGCTTTTGTGTAAACAGGACAAATCCCAGTGAAAATTTCTGTTTTGCTTTCCTCTGCTCAGACCTTTCTCTTCCCCATCCACCGTGCAGCTTCCTCACACTTCACAGAGAAACAGAGGCCGTCAGACGGGCGCACCGCACATTTCTATGGCATGGCTCAATGTTTCCCTCCCCTCACTCTAAAATCAATGAAAATGTCCTCGAGTGGGGATTAAAAAAACAAAGAAACACTAAATTCCTTAAAAAATTGTACATTTATGGCTTCCTTTTATGGTGAATATTAAATATTTAAACATAGACTTAATGAACCTATTTGTAATTACTATCTGAGAGTAATCTATTCTATAAATTTTGCACACCAAAACACTATTTTGTGGCCTAAGTTATAAGCAATACATTCCTACAGTTTTAAACTGACAAGATAAATTTAGGTATTTATATTAAAACAACATATTTCTATACTCTGAACTAACATGATGGTTTTAGATCTGTAAAAGACTCTGAAAAAAAATATATACTCATTTTTATGTATATATACACACATAATATATATATACTCATTTTTATGTATATACATACACATAAAAATGTATACTTGCCTGTGCATGGTGAGAATTTTGGAGACTTTTTTTTTTGTTTCTGTTCTGGAGGATAACCTGTCTTGAAGGACAATACCAGCCCTCCTATCCTTTTACAGAAAATAAGAAAAATAGTAATTAATATTGTATAATCAGTAGAATAAGCCTGATCTGGGCAGGAATCTGTAATATACTGTATCCTTATTTTCTGGTATAGAGCAGACACTCAAGAAGTATTTTGACTGGCTTTGTAGAGGCTCTGTCTCCCCCTCTCCATGCCCAGGTTGGTGTCAGTGCCAGCCTGAGGGAGGCTCTTAGTTCTCAAGAGATTGCATTGGAGACTGTGGCTTTGATCATTAGCAAGCATAGTCCTGCCTGGAATCAGAAGCACAGAAGGCCAGCCCCAGGCCCTTGCCAGGGAGGTAGGCCTTTGCAATATGTGCTCCTCACCTGTTATTGAAAGCTCTTGACAGAAATATTGAAGGAGCATTTAAAGGACCCACGGTCAATGCATTCCTTACCATGACCCTTTCATGTATTAAAAGCTCTGAAGTCTCTCCCTAGAAAAGTATCCTCAGAGATATACACTTAAAATGGTGTGTATAATTTCAGAGGCTGGAATGCTCTCCGAAGCACATACTGACCCTGGAGAATCGAGCCCATGACTATACATAGGCTTTCATTTTTGACAATTCTAACTAATCAACTGTTACTGATGGCCAAGAGCACAGTTTTGAAATGAATCTGAGCCCAGTTTGGCCTTAGCCAAAAAGAGCTCTCTGACCTACTTGCACACATTGCATATGGGAGAGGAAAGTGCCGGGCCAGGTAATGGGCGAAGTTTCTGCATTCGTATTCTGGCAGTGAAGAGAGACTGGCAGCAAGCTGTGTTGTTGACCGCACGCTTTCTCATTTCTCTGGCACATTAGTTCCATTGAGTTGGACTGGGCCTTAGCTTGTATTAAGGGAAAAAAATGTAAAGTGTCCTGTGAGACCTGTCTTCACTTTCATTGTCAGAATGTCATAAAAAATATTGGCCACCACATTATCAGATAAGATGTGTTTGTCAAACCAAAGTATCAGGAAAATCTTTACTTTACTGGAGAATGCTCTGCTTTCAGGACAAAACGTAAATGATGTAATATACAGTTTTCCTTTTTGCTGTGGCTTTTAGGAATATCAGTCATTGCCAGTGATGTTAGTAATTAATTATACAGGGCCCTGCAATGATACTAATTTTATTTACGTCTCTATTTTTCTATCAATATATTGCTCCATAGATGTCACTATCCATAATAGGTCACTCCAAATTCTTTGTGGAATAAAGCAGGATATATTAAAACAAATAAAATTCTATACACGTCAATATTTTAAATCTTCCATTAAAAAACAATAAAAATATCTCTCCACCTTTGGCTTTAGAGAATTCATTAATTGTAAGAATGAATTGTAAGAATTCATTAAGGGTAAGTGGCTAGAGCAGCAAGACACACAGAAAATCTTGTGTATGTTTTCTGTTGAAGAATCTAAGATGAGAATATGAGAAAACAGAGCCAGGGTTTAGACTTAAAGATGAACTGTGAGGAGCTGTGTGGCCGTCATCACGAGGGAAGCCTCCAACGTTACACCGATCTTTGCAATACTTTTCTTATGAATTTCATATGCCCACGAGGCTGTGCTGTTCAAATTCATTTTAAAGCACATTGGTTTCAAAATGTGAAAAAATGTTCAGTGAATTAGGGAAATTTCTCCTCCAGTTCTGGTTATAATGATAAGTTCAGTAGACTAGAATGTGATGTTTCAACCACTGTCATCAGCACAGGAGGGAGAAGCCAGGTGGTCCTGGGTTCAGTGCTGGCTCAGTGGCTTACTATCTGTGTTGTCTCCAGAAAGTTTTTCAGCCAATCTCAAAGCCTCATATTTCTCATACATAAAATAGGAATAAAATAGCATTCAACTCTCAGATTCACTGAGCACGTTAAGTGCCATATCTTATGTAAAGTACTGACTGAGAGTATACTAAATGCTCAATTAACATTTGTTCCCTCCCTTCACTTTCCCTGCCCCCCACACTCCATCAATATTCAGAGAAGATGAAGAAAAAAAGAGGGTGAGAACTTTCAGTCTTATTCACACCAAAAGTCACATTATGGTCGTCAAAATGAAAGTATTCACATAATCCAAGCAAATAAGTAAGCTACCTGGTCTAATCATAGAACAGAATAATTAAAAGAAGTCCTGTGTGTACAGAAAATCTAGAAATGTTACATGTAATTATTATATCCTCCTAGCCCCTCCTCCTCTTTTCCATATAATTATTAGATACTTTTCTAGCTCCTCCTCCTCTTTCCCATGGGTAGGAAAGAGAGTGGACAAAGGTAGAACCTTAGGACAGGAACTGTGCCTGCTTTGTTTACCCCGAGTGTGTAGGCAGGATCCTCATGTGTATTAGGTACGTAATAAATATTTGATAAATGGAATTGAATAGTAAGAAAGAGAACAGGAACATTCTGGGACTTGATAATCGGTTTTTCCCGGAGTTCAGGGATGAAAATAATTATTAGAATTACTTCTAACAAAGTCTTTAATTAGAAAAAGTCTTGAATTTTCCACCACAGTAATGGTGCTTGATCTTATTCATTTTGTTCAAGTACATACAAAAGACATCAATAAAATGTTTCTGGAACCCCATTGTAACCACAGGTCACAAATTAGGCAAAGAGTGGCCCTCCTGAACAGCCAGAACTTAAGTACAGATATAATCCACTTCTGGAAAGTTCCTGTTAGGCCACTTCATTTCCATGAAAGACCTACATTAGCACATGTTGTCACTAACCAAAACAAACCCAAAGAGGGTTTTCACTGTTTGGAAAAAAGTGATAAGCAAAAATAGCAATCAGCATTTGTTTTGTGGTGAGATGCAGAGAGAGGGCTCTGCCAAGCTCCTTCCCCAGGAACTATGCTCAGCTTCTCGGCATCAAGCCCCTCAGCTTTAAACTGTGTCCCTGAGCATCTCTGCTTTATCTTGAAGATAATGTTGAAGAGGTTTGGGCATCTCATGACAAAGAACTGACAGATGAAGAACTGCTGAAATTACAAGAGGAAGGAATAGAAATCAATATCAAATGGCCGGAAAGTGAAGTTGTCCTTGACTGAACGTGAAGCACTTGTGTGAGATTTCCACTGGGATCGGCAGTGCTGAGATGACTGCGGGGAAGTGTGGCTTTAATTTCGAAAGGGCACCTAGGTTTAGGGCAGCTTTGCAGAAAGTTTTGAGTCCCCACAAAAAATTGTATAATAGAAAGGTGTATGAGGCTAGGCAGTCAAGCATACTGTTGTATTTCAAGCCTTCCACATTAGCTATGGCAGATGACAAACCTCAACTTTCGACATCAAGGCAGGTAGATGTAGAAGGTGTACACATTTGTGACCTGCCTGCCCTGAGGAATTCAGAGGACAATGAGATGTCAATAGATAACTCCCTTCTGCTTTTCCTACACCCCACTTTCCTGTGCCTCTTGCCACCCCAACCTCTGATGACTCAGCATAGCACACCATCATTACCACCTCTCTGCCTTCCAGCCTGCGAGCCATCTTCCCAAATGTGGTAGTTGAAACAATGCTGTAGCCCCCACCCCAATCCAGAATTTATTTATAAAAATTGTGTATTTATTATTACGTATTTAAACTTCAGTCACCTTCGAAGTACTCTCTATTTGATGCAATACACCTATTGAGACATTTTTTCCACTGCTCAAAACACTTTTGAACTCTCAATTTTGATGCCTTTTAGTGCTTCTGCTGTTTTTTGTTTCACCTCTTCCGCATCGGCAAAATATTTCCCTTTGAGGACTTTTTTTTTTTATCGGGGAAACAAAAAAAGTCACTCAGGGAGAAACAGAATGAATAGGGAAGGTGGGGCATGAGGGTCATGACTTTTTTTGGTCAAAAACTGCTGAACATGCAGTGCAGTTTGGGCCACTGAACTCATAAATCACCCATCATGAAACAGCCAAGTGTGTTGAAAGTCTTAAAACTATTTACTGAAGCTGAAAGCAGCCTCTCACAACAATGCCACCAGATACACTGAAACAGATGGGTTCCTACAACACTCACCTAGGGGACCACCCACCAGAAGGTAATTGCGTTTTTCTTTCAGCCTCCCCTTGTATTATTTCTACTTTATACAGGCTATGTATTTATCATATCATTTCTGCTCTAACTGTATGTTAGTGTTACCTTAAGATTTCTGTGTTATTGGTATGATTTGGTAGGTTTTGAGGGCCTGGGAACACTGAAAACATTTTCTATATAAATTAATGGTAATTGCTTGTTGTCTTTATGGCATTCTAGTTTACAAAGGTTTTGTAGGAATACTGTGCTTTTACATATCTGGGAAAACCTGCACAAGGCACAAAAACTGAGGCATGAGACAAAGTAATTCATCTGCATTATAACCACAGACACTCAGGTGAAATAGTTTGCTCATTCTCAAAGTTTGCTGTCCTGATTGGTAAAAAATCTACAGTTAAATATACTTAAAGCATAGTGTGCTATGTGAGAAAGTTGGGTCAATAGAGGATCTACTGAAAATATTCTGCTGGACCAGATAGTGGCTCAGTTTACTTTTCAAAAGGAGCCAGCACTACCATGAACCTTAGCACTCTCTTTAAACAAAATCTGGGCATTGAGAGTAACTCACATGCTATCAGTTAGATTACAAAGTTTTGAGGGAAAATACCACAGTTTTTGATGTTGTTGTTGTTGTTGGTTTTTGCTGGCCAGCATCTGACAAACAATGGATATTTTGGTAACCCGAAATATAGTGCTGTGCTGGATGCTAACAGAGATGATGGAAACAATAGAGGGAACTGTGAACAAGGGCTCTGACAGGTGATAACTTATTGTATCTTAGGTTGGGCTCCCTGGAGACGGTCTCTCAGATGGAGATATGAGCAGAAGATTCAGTGAGGAAGTACTGGGAAAAACCACAGCTAAAGTAGTAAGGGAAGGAGGATGGGGTGGAAGAAAATGCTGAACTCTGGAGTTGGATGGCCCCTCAGAATTGTCCCAAGTTAAGGCTAGGAATCTGGACTAGTCATTGGATGTGAGCTGCCCTGGGGATGAAGCACAATCTTGAGTGAGGCAGCTCTCTTCAACCAACGGCAGTGCCCCAGATGTGACACAGCTGAGAGCCATCAGCTGCCAATGCTCCCAGCAGTGTTTAGAATAAACATTGTACCCTGGTCCTAACACCTTGGCCAGTGAGAGCATCCACTAAAACTGCCAGGTTTAAATAAAAATATTACAAAGGTAATTGACATAATTAGCATAGAAAGAACACTTGACCGATATTTGTTGAATGAATAAATGAATAAGTGGTTATTATGAGGGAAGAATGATGGCAATGAATTTAAAATTCATTAGAAGGAATTGAAATGAAGAAAATATAAAATTAAAATAAACCACTCAGAAACATGATGATCTTCCAGCACAGATAATATATTGTAACACAGTCATTTAGTTTAATCATTAAATTATTCATATTGTGAATTTAATAAGCCTTGAGGGAAAAGTAGAAGGAAAAGTTCCAAAAGGTGCTTTGATTTAAGGACAAAGTTTCAATAAGTGAGGGCACCGCCCACCTCCCTGTGAAATAGTGATGATTTCACTATGAAAGAGTTTGATAGTAAATTTCACGTCTTTTAAAAAGAAATAATTAGTGTTGTGTGAAGCAGCAGAGGGAAGTGAAAAGCATCACTGACTGAATCTTCCCAAAATTAACTCTTCCTTTAACAAAATGTAATTGTCATCTAAAGGTCATCTAAAAGACCTTCTTTGTGAAGGTCATTTCTGAGTACAACCTATTCTGCTAAATCTAATGATCCAGCACCTCTTCCTCTGACTGTCTGGTCCTGCTCACCCTTGCAGCTGCAATTTAATCCCAGAGACATTTTCCCAACATTATGCATTCCCATGTTAGATGATGCCCCTTACTTTACTTAACATCCACACTGGTCTCTAGCTGCAGTGAATATCGAGTCTGAATCTTATAGTCAGAACTACGTCCAATCGGTATGGCTATTACTACTTATTTAATGGAAAAACCTCTCTCATGTTTTCAGATTTGCCCCAAGGTTTAGCTACAAAAATATTTGTTTTTAAAATGAGAATTCATTCATTCTCCAGGCTTGAGTACCTGTTATGTGCCTGGTCCTGTGCTGCAGACCCTCAAATGAATTAGATATGGTGCCCACCCTCAACTGCTTTGACTGCAATATGTTTTTACTGCCTTTACACCCTTCAAGGGCAAATGATCAACCCTCTAACTACTGAGAATTCGTGGTGTGTGAGTCAAGCCCACCCTCCCAAAGGCTCTCTAATAGGGTTGGTGTTTTTATGGTTGTTTTATCAACTGTTCTTAATTTTGTTTTCCTTAACTTCTATAGCTTTAGATTTTTTTGGGGAAAAATGGACCTCAGACTGTTCTTTCCCAAGATTGCTATGGCTATTCAAGGTCTTTTGTGGTTCAATATACATTTTTGGTATATTTGTTACAGTTCTGTTGAGATATGTCATTGGTAGGAATTTTTATAGGAATTGCATTGAATCTATAGATTGCTTTGGGTAGTATGCAGATTTCAATGCTGCTAATTCTTCCTAGCCATACACATGGTATATGCTTCCACTTATTTATATCTTCTTCAATTTCTTTCTTCAGTGTCTTATAATTTTCTGAGTATGGGTCTTTTAAATCCTTGGTTAAATTTATTCCAAGGTATTTTTTGATGCAGTTATAAATAGCATTATTTTCTTAGTTTCTTTTTTCTGATAGTTCATTACTGGTGTATATAAATGCAACTGATTTCTGAATATTTATTTTGTATCCTGCTACTTTACTGACTTCATTCATCAGTTCTAATAGTTTTTTGGTAGAATTTTTAGGCTTCTCTATACACAGTATCATGTCATCTGCAAATAGTGACAGTTTTACTTCTTCCTTTCTAATTTGGATTTCTTTTATTTCTTCTTGTCTGATTGCTGTGGCTAGGATTCTCATTACTATGTTGAATAAGAGTGGTAAAAGCAGACATCCCTGTCTTGTTCCTGATCATAAGGAAACACTTTTAGGTTTTTCTCAGTAAGTATAATGTTGGCTGTCATATATGGCCTCTATTATGTTGAGGTATACTCCCTCTATACCCACTTTACTGAAAGTTTTTTTTTTTTTATCATAAATGGTGCTGGATTTTATCAAATGCTTTATCTGTATTTATTGATATGATTGTGTGATTTTTATCCTTCATTTTGTTTATGTGGTGTATCACTTTTATTGATTTGTGAATATTGTAACAACCTTGTATCCCTGGAATAAATCCCACTTGACCATTGTCTATGATCTTTTCAATATATTGCTGGATCCAGTTTGCTAATATTTTGTTGAGGATTTTAGCATCTATGTTCGTCAGTCATATTGTCCTATAATTTCCTTTCTCTGTAGTGTCTTTATCTGGTTTTAAAATTAGGATAATGCTGGCCATGTAAAATGAGGTTGGGATTCTTCCTTCCTCTTGAATTTTTGGAATAGTTTGAGAAGGATAGGGGTGAATTCTTCTATGAATCTTTAGTAAAATTCACCTATGTGAAGCCAAGATTTTTTATTATTGCTTCAATTTAATTAGTTGTAATTTGTCTACTCACATTCTCTGATTTTTCCTAATTCAGTTTTGGAAGATTGTTTCTAGGAATTTATCCAGTTATTCAGATTGTCCAATTTATTGGCATGTAGTTGTTGGTAATATTTTCTTACAATACTTTGTGTTTCTTTGGTGTCATTTGTTACTTCTGTTTCATTTATAATTTTACTTATTTGGGTCCTCTATCTTTTTTTTTTCCCTTGATTATTCTGGTTAAAGGTTTGTCAATCTTGCTTATCTTTTCAAAGAACCAGCTCTTAGTTTCATTGATCTTTATTATTGGCTTTTTAAAATATTCTATTTTGTTTATTTCTGCTGTGACCTTTATTATTTCCTTCCTTCTACTCACTTTGGGATTTCTTTCTTGTTCTCTTCCAAGTTCCTTTAAATATAAAGTTAGATTGTTTAAGATTTTTCTTGTTTTTTGAGATAGGCCTTTAATGCCACGAATTTCCCTCTTAAGACTGCGTTCTCTATGTCCCATAGATTTTTGGGTTGTTGCGTTCTCATTTCCATTTGTTTCAAGGTATCTTATCATTAATTCCTTGATGTCATTGTTAACTATTCATTGATTAGTAACATGTTATTTAGCCTCCACGTCTTTGTGTATTTTTCAGTTTTTTTTCTTTTGGTTGACTTCTAGTTTCATACCATTGTGGTCAGAGAAGATGCTTGATATAATTTCAATCTTCTTAAATTTATTGAGACTTGTTTGGTGTCTTAACATGTGGTGTAGCCTAGAAAATGTTCCATGTGCACTTGAAAAGAATGTATGTTCTGCTGGTTTGGGGTGAAATGCTCTGAGTAAATCAATTAGATCCACCTGATTTACAGTGTCAGCAGCCATGTAAAAACATGCATATGGATAAACTTAAACATGACACAAGTGTAATAAGCAAAGTAATTTTCTCAGCTTTGATACTTCATGTTATAATTAGTAAAATAATAAGAGAAATATATTGATCATGGAGTGTAAGTGATAGCAGTTTATCTAAGTTAATTAAGGAAAAGTTGCTTTATATGGGAGGCAATTACTGATATTTTCAGACTAACTTCTATATAACTTTAAAAAGATTTTTATTTATTTATTTTTTGAGAGAGGGGAAGGTAAAGAGAAAGAGGGGGAGAGAAACACTGATGTGAGAGAGAAACACACACCATTTGCCTCCTGCACACACTCCTACGAGGGACCACCAGGGACCAAACCCACAGCCCAGGCATGTGCCCTAACTGGGAATTGAAACAGTGACCTTTCTCTTTGCAGTATGATGCCCAACCAACTGAACCACACTGGTCAGTGCCAGACTAACTTTTAAAAGGTATTTCCCAAACTGCATCTTCATTATTTTCTAGATAATAATATCTGCGTCGCCCTCACACAAAAGGGATATGAGGTTAAATAAGATTTTACCCCTGAGTTTCATGATACAACTATTAAATGCCCTGAAATTTTCTGTAGTAAAATAAATTATTCAATTACACTTTATTTTTCTGTCATATCATTTGACCAAGTTCTATTTTTTCCTTGTCTACTACCTACAGATACCCTGAGGAAGGTCACTGTTTTGCAGAGTACAGGTGGGGAATAGTACATTAAGCACATAATTACCTTGGTTTTTCTCCAGTGAAGTTTCAAACATAAGCAAAAATACAGAAATCAAGCAAAAAAGAAAAAAGAGGTTGAGTGTTTGGATCTAGATTGTTTAGCTGTAAGACCAGAGGAAGACTGGTCTTACAGCTAATTGTTGGAGTTAGGAGATGAAGAGGAAACTTCCCTCTGAAAAGAGAAGCAGCCAAATAGAAATCTCAATAGAGATTTCTTGTAGCAGCGCAGAGTCAATTCTAGAGGCAGATGATCATGTCACACTGTTGGGAAATGAGCTACTTGGAAGGCAAAGCCTTAGCACTTACAGAACAAAGTTTGGAGATACTACGAAGGTTCCAGAACCCATGTACTCCCATCATACTCTGTACTGATCACTAATAGAGTTATTAATTTGCTTAAAGATTGTTCTTAATATTATTTCCCTCCTACCATGTCTCCCTTTTTCTCTCCATCCTCTCCTTCTTCCCTCCCTCCCACCCTTCCTTCCTTCCTTCCTTCCTTCCTTCCTTCCTTCCTTCCTTCCTTCCTTCCTTCCTCTTTTCTTTTCCTAGTAAGTTTCTTGATGATAGTGACAATTATGGTCACCTTTGTATCCACAGTGGCTGAGATTTCATTGCTATTGAATAAATACACATTGAATTAACAACAGAAAGAGTGAATGAATAAAAGAATGAATGTTGTTCTCTACAAAATTCTTTCCAAGTGTAGCTTGTAAATAATGTAGTCCTTAATCAACTGTCTATTTACACTATGTCAGAAAGCACTAGAATAGTAGTCCTCAACCTTCCCCTAATTTCTGCTCCGTTCATTAGTTTAAAGTGCGTATTTATTTAACAGATGACACTAAAATACTCAGACATTTCAGGTGAAGCCAAGTCATCTCCTGACTATAAACTACCATGCTGGAAATCACGTAGTCAGTTTGATACGCAGGGTCATTGCCTTTGCGGTCTTTCTATTTTAAGAAATATGGATTATTTAAATTTTTTTGGTGGCTTTGAGGATTCTATAAAATGATTATAGTATAAGCAATTTAATTTCCTCTACTGATGGACACTTAGGGCGCTACCATGACTTACTATTATGGGAAACGCAGCAGTGAACTTCCTTGTATCCTACATTAGATACTGAGAAACAACATTTTTTATCATAAATTTAAAAATTGAAATACTGTGAAATTGTTATCCAAAAAGTGGCTCATCAAATTTACATCTCTATCAGCAATATAGAACTTCTATATTTGTGCCAAAATATTTTTATTGTCAAACTTAATTTTTTTCTAATAATTTGGATAAATTTTTTTTTCATTTTGCACTTCCCAGATTACTATTGAAGTTTAGCAAGTTTTTATATAGTCCTTGTTACTGTATTAGTTTTAACCAATATATTTTAAATTGTATTAAAATATAAAAACCATGTTATACTGTAAATTATTTAGCCCCATTGCAAATCATTGTAAGCAGAACTGCATTTTAAAATTGTTCACAAATATGTAGTCATGTGGCTCCTAAAATGATCTCTAGCATCCCAGGTTTTATAATTTTCCTCATTAGGGGGTCACTGAATACCTTTTCAGCAAAGTCACCTTTCTGGGTAGGCAGTTCTTACTTCAGGAAAACATCACATCCACTTTGTAAGTGAACCTTGCCACACCCATCTTATCTTCTCTGGAGAGACATTACATCTATATTTGTCGCCTTTGTGCCTAGCACAGTGTTAGAAACATTAAGAATATATTACAATTGTAATGATTTCAGCGATCCAGTCATTTTCACCCACCCTAAACTCTAATTCTACCATCATCTCAAGAAAAATGACAGTCTTCTTGTGCTGTCAAGTAGCATTATCATGATCATAAGCAGAGAAGATACTATGATCAAATGACAAAAGCTATTGACTTATCTGATGATTATTGTACATAAAAATCTCTTTTGTGTAAGTAAAACTGCTTATAAAAGTGGCATAGACAGTGGCTGGGTGAAAGAATAAATGGAAATGAAAAGCTACTAGTTAAGATATGTTAAGTGCACACACATCCGCACCCCCACCCTGAACAGTAATCAGATAATGTAACGGGTAGTTTTTGACCTAATTTTCTGGGAACAAGAATTGTTAAGGCAAGAAAGTTATTACAAAAGGAGAAACTTATAGTTCTTCATTATTCTTTTCAAACCATATTTGTCATAAAAAAATCTAAACTTTAAAAAAAATCAACTTTTATTTAAATAAAAGATCATTGACAAGGAGAATGTAGACTCCCATTGTACTGGCAACTTAATATTTAACCTCTGAAGGAGTTTGTTTTCCTGCTTCTGTTCTATCAAAGTAACTTCAATTAGATAAGTATGAAAAAAATCCTATATATCATTCATTCTTTCCCTGATTTGGTAAAAATAAATTAGATTGTTTCAGAGTCAGGAAAATTTGTTTTAAGTGTTTGAGGTATTTTTAGAGAATTATATTTTACTCGAGCTCAACAAATAACATAACTTGAAAATTTCCCAGCCTCCTTCACCAGAAACAACCCCTCTGGAATTTCATAGTTGCGTGTGAAGAAGACGGAACTGAGAGTCAGGGGACTGCTTTCAGCCTGGGCTCTTACACTAAACAGCCTGCGACAGCAAGGTGATTCTTGTGATTACTTGAACTGTTGTGTTTTACTGAGAAAAACAAGGGAATTATATGGATTGAGGGATGCCAACTCGATTTCCTTGATATGTATTCCAACATTAAAAAAATTTAGAGATTTCACCTGAACAGAAGTATTTCAAATGTTTGCTGAAAGCCTGTGTGGCCTGGAAACACGAATCTGCTGTTCCCGAATTCTAATTACCTAAGTTGGGCTGTCCACCTAGCAGGCACAAGATTTCCAGTTTATCTACCCTCACTCGGCCTGATCCACTTATTTATTTTTATGCACTGTAGACGCTACACTTATTTGAATGTTCAACTAAGGGCTGGATGAATGTCTATAGAGTCTTTATGTTCTAAAATGCAAAAGGGTGAGGTCCCGAAGGACTTACTGGTGAGACAATAAGGAAAGACTCACAGTTAATGTGTCCAGATTGACTCTGCATCTTCATGTCGCCCTCCTGTCTCTCACACAGTGTCCAGGGAGAGGCTTTTCTGGAAGACTTCTGCCTCCCACATCCTCAAATGCCTCACATGTCTTTCTAAGCTCTCGTTTGCACCTACCCAATCATTCTAACCTAACCACCTTTGCATACTCTCCTCTACACTTCGTTCTCCACCTTCTTGGTAGACTTGATATTCAGTTCACGGGCTTGAGAAACTTATTTCTCTACGAGGAAGCTTTACCAAGGGCAGGGAGTCTAGATTCTTACTGGCTCCCACCGGCAGTTTCAGAACATTTGTGGCCGATCCCCCACTTAGCCATGCCTCCTAAAGACTCCAGCCTGTTACAACGAACCAGCTTCTGTCGCAGAGTGCCATGATGAGATGGCACACAGTTGCCATGGTGCAGAGAAGATTGAGGCCTCTTTCTGGGATTCATTTTATAAAAATCTCCATTTCACATAAAAGACAAAGATGTCTGGAGAAATTAAATGACGTGCTTCATTTCAAAGACAGACTTTGAAAATAGATTTTTTTTCCCCAAATCTTAATAAGAGGCTAAAGGAAAACTTGAGCATTGAATGGGTAAGAATGAAAAAGGAATGAAATGGGTTGGGAACTAAAGAAATCTTTACCAGTTGGTAACTGCCTTTACACCCACTTGAAAAAGATTGTTATTTTTTATTAGGTATGAATAGGAATCTGTAAAACTCTGAACAGTTTTAAGTTAGTACATATAAGGAAAAGTTACCTGAAGAAGCTTTAGCAGCATAAATTATCAGACAGAAATAGCCTTAGTATGTTTGAAATGAAAGCCATGAGAAGGAACACTACACATTTTCATTTGAGCCCCATTCAAGAAATTTTCAGCGTGATCATAGAAGTATGTACTTGAATAACATAAATCTATTATTTTTTAGTATCTAGCTACATGGCCATTTAATATTTTCTATTCTCAGATTTCACATGACATTGGCCTTTAGAAAACAATTTGTATTTTTTCTTTTTTAAAAATCTTCACCTGAGGACATATTTATTGATTTTAGAGAGAGAGAGGAATCCAGGGAGAGAGAGACACTGATGTGAGGGAAACATGGATTGGTTGACTCTTGTATGTGCCCTGACCAGGGGTCAAACCCATAGTCCTTTGGTGCATGGGATGACGCTCCAAACAATGAAGCATCTGGCTAGGATGAAAAAAGGTTTTACATCCAACTTTTATTAACAGTATTTGTACTCCACCAGTATTTCCCATTCATCTTCACATTCTGCCTATCTCACTCACTTTGGGTATTCTTTTTGATATATTCCATATAACCAAATATCTACCCTTGATATTGTACGTACAGTTTCCAAAATGTAATTGGAATGAGACTATTTCTGTTATATGTACAATTTCTACTTAGCTGTCTTATTCCACTGGATTAAAATTTACTTTCTTTACAACTACAGAGGAAACAATACCTATTAATTTACAAGTTATAAGGAATCTGAGTGCTAAAGATACTGAAATATCATTAAGTGAAGGATAAGCATAAGTCAAATGCTGTATTCTTCGCTGTTTCATATTATGTGGCTATTGACGAAAAAAAGAATTTTAAAAAATCTTCAGGAATGTAAAGATACAAAAACTGGTCAGTCTCTCATTAGACAATAATATTTTAGATGAAGGGAAATAATATACCTTCACCTCACCAGGATCTGGGGCTTAGGAAAGTTCTTGAAATAAATGTGTTGAACTGAGAACAAAAGGAAATGGCCATTTGCACACTTACAAAGCTTTCATGCTGCCTGGAAGCAACCTACTCATTTGACACCGTATCAGTTGCTAATGGTTTCTGGCTGAGGATTTAATTTTCTTTGTCTTAATCAACAAGGGATTACCCCTTTCCAAATCAATCACAATTCACTGGCTAATGTGATTCTGAAATGCAGCACTGAGTTCCATTGTTTTGAAAATTCTTAAGTATATTATCAGTTTAACTTCAGTGACAACTGATATAATAATGACAATATTTGTAACTCCTGCCCACTTCTTTGACAAACATTATCTGGAAAACCTAAAAGTATATATGTCATTTGGGAAAGGTTATGATATATTTATTTTTCAGTTACGGAAAAAATAGGCCAGATGCCTTTGAAGTTAGCAGTTTTCTATGACAGATTAGAAACCTGGATATGAGATAATGCTAGAAGGAACCTAGCTGGTCATTAATTTAAGCATCTTATAAAAGCAGGTGTGTTAAAACCCAAAGTAGATGCGAGGAGAACATAAAATTAGTCTTAGAAAAGCAATGCATTTGGAAATGCAGACATTGGGAAGGATCCTGTCAAGTATTTAATTCAAATTCTCACTTTTGAAATGAAGAAACTGAGGCCTAACATGATTATACAGAAAATTCTCTGCAGTGGCCCTTCTCCTGAATTTTATAGCTCTTTTAACTTGATTAGAATATTCCTCATTTCCAAATCAGTATTTCTTTCTCAAGAACCCTTGGAAAATACTGGGATGTCACCTCGTAGATTCTTCACCAGAAAACGTGATTATTTGCATCACTCCACATCTTTGTTCTAAATACTCTTTCAGGAGAGATTTACAATTGTCACACTGACACAAAATGTATTTAGTTGGTTTGCTCCCTCAATACAGATTACTCATTTCAAGCCCCAGCTCTGTACCACTCATTCAGCTGTGGTTCAGAAATTTCTCAGGAGGTAAAGTGGAAGAAAAGAAGGAGTTATAAAGTTCTCATGCTTAGGAACGAGAAAGAAAAATATTCAGAATAAAATTCTGTACCAAAATAAATAAAGCTCAACAAAGGCACTTAATAATACAAAAGAAGTAAGTGCGTGCGTGTGCCCATTGCCCTCTTTGTTTTCTCTTCACTGTATGCCATCCTTTACACTAGTAACCCTTTCTCTGCTACTAGGGGAAAATTGGCATGAAAATTAAATTGGCACGATAGAGTCCGTTTGAGAATTCTGTACATTGTAAACGCAATGTCTGACAGTTCATTATTTCGATATTCTATATTTTATAGTGCCATAAACTGTGTACTTATGGAATTGTTTGCTGGCACTAAAATACTACAATGCAAAGTTGTGCTTTAGAACAGAGGAGAAAAAGCTGAGAAAAAGAACAACGAGGTATCCAAAATGTCAAAGGGATGTGAAATAACCATTTTAGGGTCTATTTGAAAAGTATATCATTCCACTTGTGGCTACAGAAATTTTGTAATGTATATTATTAATGTGGATGTATGGGTAAAGAGTCTATGCTAAGAAAATGGTCAGCAAGTGAAAAAGAGAGAAAAGAGCTGTACCAATTATTTCAATTAATATACAGAGCCAGTGAGTTCACCTTTCATTTATATGTATTACAGTCACCCGAGGAACCTGTGGAGGATTGGATCCGGGATCGCCTGCGGATACAAAACCCTGTGGATGTTCAAGGCCCTTACATAAAATGGCATAGTATTTTCATATAGCCTACACACGCCTCTTGTATGCTTTAACTCATCTCTGTGTTATGTATAATGCCTAATACAATGTGAATGGTGTGGAAGTAGCTGTTTTACTGCACTGTTTACAGAATGACAAGACAAAAAGTCTGCACATGCTCACTGCAGAGGCAACCAACAATGGCCTAACTGCACAGAACATGTCAGCAACAACCTACCATTCTTCCCCAAATATTCTTTTTTTTGAAGTTGTCTCACGAATTTTAGTGATGATGTGTCTGATTATTTTTACTTCCTTCATTTTTATTGGATTTATTGGGGTGCCACTGGTTAACACAATTATACAGGTTTTAGGTGCACAGTTCCACACACATCATCTGTACACTGTATCGTGTGTTCACCACCCCAAGTCAGGTCTCGGTCCCTCACCATTTATCCTCCCTTTACCTTCTGCCTTTTGCCACTCCCTGCCCCCCAGCAATTACCACACTGTTGTCCACGCCCATGAGGTTTTTTTTAAATCTATTTTTTCATGTTTTTCCTAATCCCTCCACCTCCCCCACAGAGCTCTCCCTCACCCCCAGAGAGCTGTCAGTCTGCTTTCTGTCTGTGGGTCTGTTTCTTTTGCTTGGTATTCATTTTGTTCATTATATTTTTGATCTGTGGATGGTTTAATCTATGGATGTGGAATCCTTAAATGTGGAGAGACAACATTATATGGAGACTTGACTTTAAAACTTCAACTTGAGTACATTTGTATCGATGTTCCAAATCTGAACATGTCTTTAGGACTGAGTTATAATTAAAGGTGGAAGCCCATCTCTTACCCCGCTCCTACTTTTGTTCTGAGTTGAGCCATGCCTTCTCTCTTTTGGGGGCTATCTAGCAAAGATATGGCTATCATACCCATGAGTTTTTCTGATAGTCTTTCGGTGACATGTGTTCTCACTCTGATAATTCTAGATGTATTGTCAAGCAACACAAACATAATTCTCCATGGATCTAAAGAGCAATTTCTTAATTTTAGATACAATAGTTCCAAAGAAGCAAATCTGTCCTAGATGAAGGCAAAGATAACAAATTTCAACCAACATTAGCTGATGATTTAAACATATATTAACTTCAATTTATGATGCATACTCTTTCAATTGATTCTGGTTGTTGCCTCATTCATTGATGAACACATCATTTAGAAAATTTTTTATCCTCACTGAAGAATATGTTTATTGATTTTAGAGAGAGAGGGAGAGGATTATTAGGGGAGAGGGGAGAGGGAAAGAGAGAGAGAGAGAGAGAGAGAGAGAGAGAGAGACATCTGTTGGTTGCCTCGCATATATACCCTGACCCAAGGATGGAACCTGCAACCTTAGGTATGTGCTTTGACCAGGAATCAAACCCACAATCCTTTGATGCACAGGATGATGCTCCAACCAACTGGCCACCTGGCCAGGGCACTGATGAACACATCTTATATGTGGTGCTGTAGGCTGGGGAACATGCAGCATGCTTCTTGGATCTGAGGTTGTAATTGTTATTCAAGATAAACTACTTTTGAGTCAGTATCATACACTTACAAGTTGAAGACATAATAAAAATTTGGTAAAATGCCTTCCTTCTTGTTAGCTTCTTTCCACTGACCCAGACAAGAACTTTGTATCCAAGGAATCCCAACTGGAGCAAATGAGTACCTATTCCTGTTCCTCAGGACATTTTAGCTGTAGCACAGTGGTTAAGAGTTCAGACTCTCTGAGATCAGGTTACAAGTGTACCACCAGCCAGCGGTGTGACCTGGAGCAAATTCCTCAGCCTTTGTGTGCTTCCGTTTTCTCATCCATCAAATGGAGGTACCATATTTTTCAGACTATAAGATGCACTTTCCCTCCCCACATTTGGGAGGAAAATGGGGGTGCAGCTTATAGTCCGAATGTAGCTTACCTGGCTCGCTAGGGGGAAGGGGGGCAGTGGTGGAGTGGGGTTTTTCTTCCTATTTTCCTCCTCTAAAACCTAGGTACATCTTATGGTCTGGTGCATCTTATAGTCTGAAAAATATGGTAATAATATTAATCCTATATGAAGTTGTGAGAATTAAACAAGATAGTTTATGTAAAGATCCACATAACAGAAGAAATTAACTAAATGTTGGCTATAATTGTGGTTGTTATAAAATAAAGATGGATTTTATATACAGGGTCAACTACCCTTCAACAAAGGTGTCAGGAATACCCAATAGAGAAAGGACAGTCTCTCTAACAAATGGTGTTAGGAAAACTGTGTGTCCACATGTGACAGAAATGAGACCCGTTTCTTACATCATACACAAAAATCAACTCAAAATGGATTAGAGATGTAAGTGTAAGACCTAAAGCTATAAAACTCCTAGAGGGAAACATAGGGGAAAATCCTCATGACATTGGTCTTTGGCAATGAATTCACAAATATGACATCAAAAGCATAAGCAACAAGATCAAAAACAAATGGGACTATATCAAACTAAGAAGCTTCTGCACAGCACACAAAGGTGTAGGGAGTAGCCAAAGAACGTACATGCATAACCCATAGATGAAGATAACAGTGTGGTGATGGCCGGAGGGAAGGGGGCGAGGCAGACACAAGCTGAAGGCAGGCAAAGGAGGGGGAATTGGGATATCTGTAATAGAGTCAACAGTAAAAATAAAGCTTAAGAAAGAAGACAATCAACAGAGTGAAAAGGCACCCTACAGAATGGGAAAAAATATTTGAAACAATATACCTGATGAGGAGTTAATCCCCCAAATAGGTGAGGAAATCACATAACTGAACAACAAAAAACTAACAACCTGAGGATAGACATTTTCCCAAAGGAAATATACAAATGGCCAAAAGCTATATGACAAATATTCATCACCACTAATAATCAGGGAAATGCAAATCAAAACCACAATGGGATATCACCTCTCACCTGTCAGGGTGGCTGTTACTAAAAAAAGACAAGACGACAAATGTTGGTGAGAATGTGCAGATATTGGGGCCTTTACACAGTTGGTGGTGATGCAAAGTGATGCAGACACAGTTTGCAAAAATCAAATGATTCAAAAGTCCTACTTAATGTAAGTAATACTCTCTTCTTCATTCCCTAAAATGCAACTTACTTCAACTATGTGCTTTAATAAAACACCTCAAGCTCTTATAAATCCATTTCCAATATATTATTGCATAATACTTGCCAAAACTTTATGAAGTTTACATCTTCAGGACAAGAGTTAACAGGTAGTTTGCCACCAAGAAGATAGCCTTCAAATAGTTGTATTACAAGAGTTTGGTGGTAGGCACAATTCTAAAGATGGCCCAAGGTTCCTAAGGTATTCAGTCAAACACCAATCTAGGTGCTGCTGTGAAAGAATTTGGAAGTTGTAACAAAAGTCCCAAGTGGATGACCCTAAGCAATGCACATTATCATCTTGACCTCATTTAATCACATGAGCCTTTTAAAAGACAGAAGAAGGAGGCAGAAGGGGAAGTCAAAAGACTGGAAGTCCGAGAATGATTTACCATGTCATTACTAACTTGGAAGATGGATGGGACCATGAGCCATGGAATGTGGATGTCCTCTAGAACTGAGAACAATCCCTCCCAACAGCTAGCAAGAAAGCAGGAACCTCCATCCTATAATTGTATGGAACTACATTATGCCAATGACCTGGACACAGATTCTTCCCCTAGAGCATCCAGGAATAAGCCCAAGTAAAGTGATATCTGGATTTCAGTCAGGTGGAACCCTAGGCAGAGAACCCAGTCAAGCCTGCCTGGACTTCTGACCAAAAGAATTCTGTGATAACAAATTAATGTTATTTTAAGCCACGAAGTTTGTAGCACTTTGTCATGCAGTGATAGAAAACTAATACATGTTATGATATGCTATAATCATTGATTAACTTATTTATAAAACATGATACAAGCAGCAATGTAAAAAATTTGTGTTACTTTTTAAGTTTTTAGACTGAAATATCCTAATGCCTCCAAAAGATCATTATGTTGCCTAAAACTAACATCCTAAAATATTCAAAAATTATATATGCCTAATTGTTAATAGCAGAATACTGGAAAATTTTACTTTTCTAAAAGATGCATTTATAAGATTTGAAATCATTTGATAGGAAATATATTTTATAGTCCAACCACTAAAAAAATGTGTTTATATCTCTACCCACTAAAAAGTTAGACTTTATCTTTTCTCTTGGTCTTTTTCTTTAGTTGTTGTTGTTGGAAGCAGAGGGAAGAATAAACTTTCTCACAATACTTTATTTTTATTTTTTAATTAAATTTACTGGGCTGACATCACTTAATAAGATTATATGGGTTTCAAGTATACAATTCTATCATATATCATCTGTATAGTGTATTGTGTACCTACCCTCCCAAATCAAGTCCTCCTCTATCACCACACATTTGAACCCCTTTACCTTTATCATGCACACCCCACCCTGTTTCGCTCTGGTAATCACCATACTGTTGTCTGTGTCTTGGAGTGTTTTTTGTTTGCTTGTCTTATTTGTTCATTTGCTGCTTTTGGTTTTATATCCCACGTATGAGTGAAATCATATCATTCTTGACTTTTTCTGTCTGACTTATTTTGCTTAGCATAATAGTCTCAAGATTCATTCATGTTGTCAGAAATGGTAGTATTTCATCTTCTCTTATGCTTGAGAAGTATTCCATGTAATATGAAAAATAGAGACATTTACTGAAGAAGATACAAGATATAAGAAACATTGTATATGGGACAATGATGCCTCAGTCCCCTTCAAGGGCACCTTGGGACCTCACACAATCTATGGTTATGACCTTCTTGGGAAATCTGGTTCATTGGTAGCAGTTCGAATCAAGTCATTAGCAACTGCAGCACGGTGTTCCTTCTGCTCTGGTAGCAGAAGCTGCAGAACAAACTTTGCCATGACATGTTTCATGCCAAGATCCTGCATCAAAATCTCAGACACAGAAGTTTTTGGAGTCCCCAGATCAGCTTCTGGTTTTTGCACCATCAGTCAATGATCTTTGTTGATTGCAGTCTGTACACGTTCAGCATTCTCAGGTGTTCCGCTTGTTGTAGGGCTTCCAAAACTTGGGTCACTTTAAAAAGATTCTTGACCATCTTTGAAGAGTTTGTGCCACACTTTCATTTGTGCTGAACTCATTGCATCATCCCCAAAAGCCTTCTGAATCATCTGAATAGTTTTCATGGAGGAATGTTCAAGTTTAATACAAAATTTGATGCAGATTTGTTGCTCCACTGCTCAGTCATTTTTAATGCAATGGCCGCAGAGTACGTGCTCACTCAATGGCATTCACTGCCCCAAGTGACTAGTATAGTGACGTCATCATTGCTCATGCATGCACATTTCAGTCCATTCTCCTTGGCTGCCAGGTTACATCAGTATCGTGTAAACCATTCTCATTATATTAACAACGGCTAGGCTTTTTTGGGGCAGGTCTCATATGTATCACATCTCCTTTATCCAACCATCTAGAGAGGGGCACTTTGTTTCCATGTCTTGGCCACTGTAAATACTGCTGCGTGCTATTTTTATTACTGTATTAATATTTGCACATTCTTAATTTCTATTGGAAATATTTACTATAAATATAACTTCTAGCCACTATATGCTATGCATTCAAATTTAATTAAAGAAAGGCATTTGTATAGACACTCTGGCTGGACCTTTTGCAAATATAGAAAATGACAAAAAAAAGCTGCAACATGGAGGCAGAGTAGGTGGAAGTTGCACTCACCTTCCAGAACCAAATAGGAATTACAACCAAAATATAGATCAATCAACTTGAATAACCAAAGACTATCTAAATACAAGTCTTATAACCAAGAGTCTGTAGAATAAGACACATCAAGACTGGTAAGAAGTGTGCAGATGCACAAAGGGCTGGCACCACTCTTATAGGTGGGTGCTGAGATCCCTGAGGGATATCTTAGCTGCAAGGGTTCCCTGAGGAGTGTGGGGTCTCAACCCCACACTTGGCTCCCTAACCCAAACACCAGAGCCAGTAACAGGTGCCCATATAACATCTGGCTATGAAAATCAGCAGGGATGCTGTCCTCCAGAGAGAGATTGGAGTGTACTAACAACACAGGTGCCCCCTTAAAGGGCCAACACACAAAATCTTGTTCACAGGCTCCAGGGAAGGAAGGGTAAAGTGCACTGGAGTTGTGTGAGGAAAGAATAGGGTTTGTGGCCCTGGGAAGTGAGCTGAAAAAAGAGCTACAAGGACCTCTGTGCTGAGTTCCTCTCCCACACCATAAGACACCATCTTTCTTGGGTGGAACATACCCCTTCACATGGCATCACCTTGGGAGACTGCAACAGTCCCACCCTCTGGACTCTCTGTCCTTAACCTGTGGAACTTGTGCCCTGCTGAGAAGTTAGCTGACTGGGCAAGGGTGTAGAGGTCTGAGAAGACTCAGGGGTATCAATGACTGAGTTGTGTGGCTCTGGGAAAGAGGCCACTCCTCTCTCCTTCCCCCAAGTCTAACTGGTGCTCCCCCTCACTGGAGATCCACTAGACTCACCCTCCTGACTCCTGGAACCCCTGCTCTTCATGGAAGCTCCCATAAGACTGTCAGCTGATTTCTCAAGAGAAACATTTCAGTCCAGAAGGGATTGGCATGAAATATTCAAAGTGATGAAAAGCAACGACCTATAGCCAAGACTACTTAAACTAGCAAGGCTATTGTTTAAAATGGAAAGAAAAATAAAGAGCTTTTCAGAGTAGAAAAATCTAAAGGTGTTTGTTAACACCAAACCAGTATTACAAGAAATATTAGAGTCTTCTTTTAGAAGAAGAAGAAGAAAAAAATAAAACCAGAGGAAAATATTAAAAAACATGGCAACGAATATTACCCATCAATAATCACTTTAAACATAAATGGCTTAAATGCTCTAATCAAAAGACACAAGGTAGCTAAGTGGTTAAGAAAACAAGACCTATATGTATGCTATCGACAAGAGACACACCTCAAAACTGAAGGTACACATAGACTGAAAGGTAAAAGGATGGAAAAAGATATTTCATGCAAGTGGATATGAAAAGAAAGCTATGCAGCAATACCTATAACTGAAAAATAGACTTTGAAACAAAAGCTATAATAAGAGATAAAGAAGGACACTATAAAATGATAAATGAATCAATCCAAAAAGAAAATATAAGCCTTGTAAACATTTATGCATTCAACATAGAATCACCTAAATATATAAAGCAAATCTTGATGGAATAAGGAAGAGACTGACAGTAATATGGTCAGAGTAGGGGATTTTAACACCCCATTGACATCAGTGGGTATATCTTCCAGACAGAAAATGTACAAGGAAAAAGCAACCTTAAATGACACAAAAGACCAGACAGATTTAAATGATATCTATAGAGCATTTTGCCCTAAATCAACAGAATATATATTCTTTTCAAGTGCATGTGTATTTGCTGGGATAGACCACATATTAGGACACAAAACATGTCTCAAATTTAAGAAGACTGAAATTATATCAAGCATCTCTGACCACAACTGTATGAAACTATAACTCAATCACCAAAAAAAAAAATTGAAAAACACACAAAGATATAGAGGCTAAATAACATGTTATTAAACAACAAATGGGTTAAAATGAGATAAGGAAAGAAATAAAAAGATAACTTGAAACAAATGAAAATGAGAACACAACAACCTAAATTGTATGGGACCCAGCAATGGCAGTCCCAAGAGGGAAAATTATAGCATTATAAGCCTACATCATGAAACAGACAAAAAAAAGCTTAAATAAACAATCTAACTTTACACTTAAGGTAACTAGAAAAATAACAGAGCCCAAAGTGAATGGAAGGAAAGAAATAATAAAGATCAGAGCATAAATAAAGGATATAGAGTCTAAAAAAACATTACAAAAGATCAATGAAACTAAGGATGGTTCTTTGAAAAGATAAACAAGACTGACAAACCATTAACCAGACAAATGAGAGAGAGAGAGAGTGAAAGCAGAGAGAAGACCCAAATAAATAAAATCAGAAATGAAAAAGGAGAAGTAACTGACACCATAGAAATACAAAAGATTTTAAGAAAATCTTATGAACAACTACGTGACATGAGGACAATCTGAACAAAAAGGATAAATTCCTAGAAACATACAATCTTCCAAAAATGAATCAAGAGGAATCAGAAAATCTGAAGAGACAGATTACAATTAATGAAATTGAAGCAGTAATGAAAAAACTTCCAACATAGTAAAGTGCTGAACCAGATGACTTCACAGGTGAATTTTACCAAACATTCAAAGAACTCACACTATCTTCCTCAAACTATTCCAAAATATTCAAGAGGAGGGATGACTCCCAAGCTTATTTTATAAGGCCAACGTTATCCTAATTTCAAAAGTAGATAAAGACACTTACAAAAAAAGAAAATTGTAGGACAATATCTCTGATGCTAAAATCTTTAACAAAATATTAGCAAACTCAATGTGCAATACATTGAAAAGATTATGCACCGTGATCAATTGCAATTTATTCCAGTGATGCAAGGTTGGTGCAATATCCACAAATCAATAAATGTGATACACCACATAAACAAAATGGAAGACAAAAATCACATGATTACATCAATAGATGTAGACTAGGCATTTGATAAAATTCAGCACCCATTTATGATGAGAACTCTCAGCAGGGTAGGAACAGAGGGAACATACTTCAACATTACAAAGGCCATCTGTGACAAACACCAAGCCAACATCATACTCAGTGGGCAAGAACCAAAAGCATTTCCTTTAAAAATCAGGAACAAGACAGTTTCACCTCTCTTATTCAACATAGTACTGGAAGTATTTGCCATAGTAATCAGACAAGAAGAAGAAATAAAAGGAATACCAATTGAAATGGAAGAAGTGAAACTGTCACTATACATGATGTTGTATATAGAGAAACCTAAAGATTCCACCAAAAACTACTGGAACTGGTAAATGAATTCAGTAAAGTAGCAGGATATAAATTAAATATTCAGAAATCCAGTTGCATTTATATACAACAATAATGAACTATCAGAAAGGGAAAGTAAGAAAATCCCATTTACAATTACATAAAAAAATACCTTGGAATAAATTTAAACAAGAATGTAAAAGACCTGTACTTGGGAAATTATAAGACACTGAATAAAGAAATTGAAGAAGATACAAATAAGTGGACACATATACATGTTCATGGATAGGAAGAATTAATATCATTAAGATGTCCATACTACCCAAAGCAACCTATAAACTCAATGCAATTCCTATCAAGATACCAATTTGCATATTTCACAGAACTAGAACAAATATTTCAAAAAATGTTTGGAACCACAAAGAAACCTGAATAGACACAGACCTCTTGAGAAAGAAGAACAAAGTTGGAGGAATCATGCTACCTGATATCAAACTATATTACAAGGCCAAAGTAATCAAAACAGCATGGTACTGGCATAAAATCAGATATATAGATAAATGAAACAGAATAGATTGTCCAGAAATAAACCCACACCTTTATGGTCAATTAATATTTGACAAAACTGGCAAAAACTTACAATGGGGTAAAGATAGTTTATATGATAAATGTTTAAAAGATTGGAACAGATACTTGCAAAAAAAATAAAACTAGATCACATTCTTACACCAGGTACTAGAATAAATTCAAAATGGATTAAAGAGTCAATGTAAAACTCAAAACTATAAAAATCCTAGAAGAAAACCTATGCAGGAAAATCTCAGACATTTCTTGTGGTAATATTTTTTCTGATATATCTCCTCAGGCAAGGGAAACAAAAGAAAAAAATAAACAAATGGGAGTATATCAAACTCAAAAGTTTTTGCACAGTAAAGGAAATTATCAACAAAATAAAAAGACAACCCACTGAATGTGAGAACATGTTCACCAATGCTACATCTGATCAGGTGTTAGTATCCAAAATTTATAAAGAGTTTGTGAAAATCAACACCAAGAAAAACATGCAATCCAATTAAAAAATGGGCAAAGGACCTGAATAGCTACTTCTCCAAGGAGGACATACAGAGGGCCAATAGACTTATGAAAAGATGCTCAATGTCGCTAATCCTCAGAGAAATGCAAATTTAAACCACAATGGGATATCACCTCACACCTGTCAGAATCGATGCCAACAATAAATAAACAAACAACAAGTGCTGGTAAAGATGTGGAGAAAGGAGAATCCTCATACACTGTTGCTAGGAATGCTGATCAGTGCAGTCACTGTGGAAAACAGTATGGAGTTACCTCAAAAAATAAAAAATAAAATGCCGTATGATTCAATGATTCCACTTCTGGGAATATATCAGAAGAAACCTGAAACATGATTTCAAAACAATACAAGCACCCTTATGTTCACTGCAGTGTTATTTACGATAGCCAAGATTTGGAAGCAGCCCAAGTGCCCATCAGTAGATAGGTGAATAAAAAAGCAGTGGTACATTTATACAATAGAATAGTATTTGTCCATAAAAAAGAAGGAAATTTTATCCTTTGCGACAGAATGATGGACCTGGAGGGTATTATCGTAAATGAAATAAACCAGTCAGAGAAAGAGAAACACCATATGATTTCACTCATATGTGTAATTTAATCAACAAAATAAATGGACAAAATAGGAACAGACTCACAGACATAGAGAACAGATTGACAACTTTCACAGGGAAGGTGGTTGAGGGTGGGCTGGGTGAAAAAGTAAAAGGATTAAGCAAACAAAAAATTACAGACACAGACAACAGTAGGGTGACTACAAGAGGGAAGGGGGTGGGGGAGGTAAAAGGGGGTAAAGGGGGATACGTGGTGGTGGAAGGAGACTTGACTTTGGGTGGTGAACGCACAATACAATATTCACGTGGTATATTATAGAATTATACACCTGAAACTTATATAATTTTATTAACCAATGTCACCTCAATAAATCCAATAAAAAGAAAATGACAAACCTGAAATTAGTCACCAAATTCTGACATTAACACAGAAATTAGTCAAGGCAGAAATGTGAGTCATAACACTATCCAGTGGCATGGCTCCTGGGCAGCCCCACTCTGATGAAACTAGCCCTTATTTACATTAAAACCCTCCAGCAGACCACATGTTATATTTAGCTCAGCTACGTAACACCCCCAGGTGAGGACAGTTCTCTGTGTGGGAGATTTCAAAAGATTGAGATGTGGCCTACATCTTTTCAATCTGTTTAGATGTAACCTACGTCTTATTTTTGCCTTTCATCTCTGTAGATCATCTTGAAAAGACAGACACATTGCCTGTTTTATACTTCATCATCTCTAGCTTGATTTAATACATTACAGCAACAAAGTACACTAAGCTTTCATGGGCCACTACTCTGATTTATAACATTTATAGAAGCAATTTGTTTTTCCCTTTGTATGTATCTTTCAAGGAAACATTAGAGCAACAGGACTAGCAAATCTCCAAAAAAATGTACTGAAAGAAAAAGAACCTGAGTCAGAAACTTGGTGGTGAGTTAACTCATTTATCCCTTTACAAGTGTTAGCAAATGAGAACTGACTCGAAATAAGTTGGAGGAAATTGATATGACTTTTGAACGTTGTCTTAGCAGTGAATAAAATACTGATGATTGTCATGTACATTTAAAAGAGCATGTAAAGTTAGTACTAAACATAAACTTAGTGATACAGTGTATTTCTTCTGCACTATGTATTAAATGCAGAAACTGCAAAGATGAAGAAGACACTTAGAGGGCACTGTCAGCGAAAGGGCAGAAAATTAGGATAAGGGAATAAGAAATGAGAAAACAAGCAAAGTTCACCTTTTGCAAACCAGAATTCTTTCAAAAACTTTAAGGTCAAAGGGCAAGAAGTTTCTTACCAGAGACAAGGACAAAGTACAAAGGACAAATGATATTTCTTTTAATTTACCGAGTATATTATAGTCTGATTCTCTTTCCTATAGAGGTCAGTCAGTTCATCCAATGTCTGATTTTGAGAATATTCATAGTTGGGCCACCCCAGAGTCAGTGGCTCTGTCTAAAAACTGTTTAGGGACTTACAGAAAATGGGTGTGACCTCCAGTTGTATAAAGCCAGGAAGAACATCTCCACACACCCCCGTTTTGAACCCTGCAATCAATCATCACACAATTAAGCAAGTGGACATGTCTGCACGTTGTTGTCCAGTGTGGAGAAACAACAGAAACATTTGTTAAAAATGCAAATCCGCAGGCTTGGCCTGAGGCACAATGAGGAGTAGGACCAGGAGACTATTCCGGTAATCTGCACTTGCACCGTGGTCTCACCGAGCCTTATCCGTGGGCAGGTTCAGAAACACTGCCTGCTAACACTTCTCACAAAGGAAACACACAACAAACACCAACACAAATGAAATTACTGTATTCGTAAATGATGTCTAAAGTTACGATATTTAACCCAAGTTGATTTCTCAAGTCCACATTACCTTTTTGCCTCTTCTCAGGTATGGCTCTGTTTTGGTCTGCAACAGCAGCCCAGGCTAGCCACTCTCATCGCTTACTGACTTAACTGCCTTGCTCACACCTCACACCACAAGGGCCTCAGGCTCTGGTCACACTGCATGCACCCCTCTTCTCATCATCTCACTCCTCCTTTCAAAACAAACGTAGTTTCATATGTGCCCAAAATAAAGGAAAAGAGGAACTAGTAACTCCTTGGAATCTTTTAATAATTCTTGATCATAGACTTCCAATTTCTAGGGTTATTCAAATTTTGAGTTTCTAGGAGCTAGAGGTCAGACTGTAGCAAACACCACATTATTAAAAATTATTTTTACCATCATAATCTTATTACTGAATCCTTCCTATCATTCAGTTGATTAATTTAATGTTAACTAAAATCTGTTGTTCTTGATTATGCTATGGATAGTATTTTACCATTTGGTGTTCTTTGTTTAAAAAGGTTACTCTTTTAATATTCTTTGGGAATCTTTTAAACTTTATTTTTTTAGATATGTAAGCCAGACATTGCTTTAAACAATTACCGAGGATATTAGTGACCTCACGAGAGCCAAATTTCGCTCACAGCACTAAAACTGCAAGATTGCCAAAGAAACTCCAGTTCACCTGCAGCCTGCAAGTCTCCTTCTCGCATTTATCTGCCAACCACACAAAGTGCTAACCAGAACAGAATTGACATATAGGTCCATTATTTTCAAATTGTGATGACCAAAATATCATAATTTTTTTGCAAAATATACTCCTTATGGTTGTACAATTGTTGACTTACTGGTAGAGTTTCTAATAATGGCACTGCCCAAATCTCAGTAACAGTATTAACCTAATTATAGACAGAGGTGAACAGGATCATTCGGTGGCCCTACTGAGGTGAGTAGGGTTTAACAGAACTACTGTTCCTTGCCTAGAAAAACTGGTCATCTTTCCATATCATTCTAGCATTAAAAAAATGTTGGCAATGCTTAGAATATTTAAAAATAAAGTTAAAAATATGCCCGGGGAGCTCATAGTCTCATGGGAAATCATGCACATCGATGTATCATTATAAATTGTTAAACTATAGCTCTGTCCACCAGGCTGCGATCAAAGTACAGAAAATGCTTCATTCTGTGTAGCAAGGTGTTATCTCTTTTCTTCTCTAGCTAGTACTTAGCATGGTGCCTGGAGTATTCTTAATAAATATTTCTTGAAAGAAGTAAAATAAATACATTATTGATTAAGTGACCTGATATGAACAGTAATGGATTGGGTCTATCTAGTTTCAGAGGATAAGGGGTTGATAGAAAGTTCTTTCCCGAAGAGTCTGAGTTTGATACACCTGCCTAACAAACGGATGGAGATCTGGGGATGTATGCGTCCGCAGGTCAAATCTGGGCGTGACAGTGCCTTTGAGGCAGGATAGTAAAATGCCAGAAAAATTCTTTGACAGTGCAATAGGGAAACTGAGGCAGACAGCTGAACACAATGGCCGAACAATTTACAGCCAGATACAGAAGGTGACTTCCCTAGAAATAACATCCAGGCCACAGCTGTATTTCAGCTCCAGGCCCAAAAAGCAGCAAGACCAGGTGGGCAACACCAGGACCAGCTGCAATGACGAACCACTCCCGGCCTCGCACTGACCAGTCAGTGGAGACCAGTCCCTGAAAGGGCACACCTGGAAAACTGATGAATATTCTGATGAATCCTCTTCTGAGACCTCCCCTAAGATTCCCACCTGCACAAGAGAGACAGAGAGAGGGAGAGAAAGAGAGAAAGAGAGAGAGAGAGAGAGAGAGAGAGAGAGAGAGAGAGAGAGAGAGAGAAACCTCAAGACAAAGGACCTGGCATTTGAGCTTTCCCCCTGGGGAGCAGCCTGTGCCATTCCCTCTGTTCCCATTTGCCTCTTCTTCCCCCAACATGCACACATCTCTTAGACTTTAAAGGACCCTAAGACTTGCAGTCAAGACAGCAATGGGCAGTGACAGCTCATCCCAGGCTAATCCCCTGAACTTGTCCCCAAGGTCCCCTTTGATCTGACTTGCCAATGAGCTAAGGCAGCCCAGTCTAGGCTCTCCTGCTGCTTCTACTATGCTAAGCCCTTTCTTGTTTTATTGTCCCCAGCTTTAATAAATGCACCCTCAGAGTCACCCAGATTCATGTTGTGAAAACTTTTCTACATGAAGTCAAGAACCCACGCACTACTAGCTGGCCCTGGACAGATCCACGCAGGGCCAGGCCCCCTGTCTGGTAACACTTTTTCCTTTGCTCTCTAAACTAAGCAGGCTCCGAAGGCCAGAATTCCTAAAGGTGTGACGAATGTTGAATGTATGATTGAATAAGACCAGACTGAGATTCTGATGACCCTTATCATGTATCAGGCACCTGATCTTGGAATGAGGGATTTCTGTTAGAGAGTTATACGAAAGCATTCTTTCCTAGCCTACTCTATTAACTTACTCCTATGTTGGATTTCCAGAAGAAAATTAAAGTCAAATCTTCCTTGACCTTCCTCTGAACCAAAGCAGAACAAACATTTACGTTAATATAACTGTTTCTAAGTTCTCCTCTAAGAATTTCCTGTCTTTATAGGAAAAGCTTAAGTGATCCTTTAGAGTAATAAAATAGCTTACTTTATAATAAAATATATATAGTTAACATGATTAACATGTTAATCTGCTTGTGGATAACAGCAAGATAAGGAGCTGCAGATCACTAAAATACTTTAATTTAGAAAGCTATTTTGTAAGTATTACTGAGGTGAATACAATGAGGATTCTTAGTTATAACCCAAAATTGTGTTAGCTTGCTTCATGATCAAGCCTTATGCATATTAGCCAATAACAATAAAGTAGATACAAGGAACAGACTAGGTCTTATTAATGAAATGAAGAGTATTTAGGTACCAGACATAATTTCAAAAGTATGAACGTATGATAAGTTGACTAGGAACCAAGACCATGTGACTTAAGTGTCAGTAGCTAAGGGAGGATGTCGATGTTTTTACTTTTAGTCCATTTGTATTAGAGGTCTTAAGATAAACTCTACCCTGAGGGGGAACCCCCCCCAAAACCTTGGTCAACCCATCTTCATCCAAATTAGGAATTGAGTGGCTATGTGGTCCACACATCTGCTCTATCACCCGTAGAATGGCTTCTCCTATTAGGATGATGAGGTTTGATGAGAAACAAAAATTTTTATTTGAATTAGGACACGGTCCATCCTAACTAGTGCACATTCATTTGAATCAATTTTAGGACAATAAATAAAATATAAAAATTGTGAATTCTATCATGCCAGAGAGTATAAAAACACTCTTAATTGGCCATTTTCAAGAAATGTGTTAGTTTTTGAAGAAATAAAATTGCTGCTTTAGGAGGAAGAATTGAAACACTGAGCTGTCAAGAGCCCATGCTTGACATTTTAAAATCATGAAATTCAAATTCTGCCTTTTATACTTATTTGTACCATATTGACTCTAAGCCCCTTGGAGTTTTTCACAGAATGACAAAGCATGAAGCTGACAGTCCGCCAAATCTTTCCCTGGTCACAGTAGCCTTTATCTTGAGGAGTCCTGTCAGTCAAGCAAAGCCCACTCACCCGTGCGTTATAGAAATCTAAGCCAGATTTTGATTTTCTTTTTTTCCCTTGACAAACAAATCCCAGCGTGTGGGTGGGCTGACAAACGCGTGGTCTTCGCTAGTCCGCCCTGCACCAAACCAGAGCGGAGTGCACAGGCAGTTTTGACTGTCAGTGCCAACAGTTATGGGAAGTCTGAGTATTAGTGGTCAAGGCAGAAAAAGACTGCCTCGGGAGTGAAGAGGAACGGCTGACGTTTGTCACTGTGTGCAAAGTGACACCTTTCTTAGTATAAGGCACACTCTGTAATCTGGGAAGTAACCACTTGTATAGTTTTTAAAAATGTTTCTGTCCTTTGTAAGCCATTAGTCCTCACATAACCTTTTAATGAAATCAAAAGCTTGAGACACGAGGTGCAGACAGTCCTGCCTCTCTGACTGGGCCGTACATTTAGCCACATTTGCTGATGTTCTTCTCATGCAAACCTAATCCTGTCCAATGCCTGACTCAACCTGACTGGGTGGCTCCAGGTTTTCTACTGCTGTTTGGAAGTAGAACATGTCACATCTGGTGACATTTGTCATACCTGGGGCCTTGGTGCTCCTGAAATGATTTCCCTGGTCCAGCCTCCCATCAGATCCCTGGTCTCAAAATTATGCTCTTGGCTGGCCTAAACCAGACTTCCCTTGCTCTAATCCCTATCTACAGGATTTTGCCTCTGTCCCTTTATGGAATTCCAGTAAACTTAAAAGCATTTCAGTCCTTTCTGGAAGCTGGGGCATCTGCCTTAGTCTCATTTCTGAGTTCGATCTGATAATCTCCAATTGATCTGAGGCCTTTCTTGGTCTTGTTGGTTTCTGTCTCCAGCATGCTACCCCGGGAGAGACCCTCCAGACAAGGATTGCCTAGTAGGCCACACTACGGAGTACTAACCCTGTAGCTTCTTTTGGGATACCCTGTTATAACCATGGACTTGGACTGGCTTTGACTTTTCTCCTGACTAGCCCTAATTGACTCTGGGATCATCCATCCATCCATTCATCCACCCATGCACTCACCCACCCATCCATCTTCTCAGTTATCTATTCATTTTTATTGAGGACTTATTCTAGGCCAGGTCCTATGCTTAGTGCCAGTGATATGACAGTTCCTAAAACAGACATTATCTCCGCTCTAGCGAGATAATAGGGGAGACAGATAGTGAATAAGTAACTACAATAATGTGTGATAACTGGCTCTCCATACATCTGCCTGAGTAGGAGAGTCAGTGCCAAGTTCCCATGTTCTTTATTGCCTATGTTTCTTTGTGAGCACACAGCTATACCCTGCTGAGGCCAAATGGACTAATATTTTCAGTTCTCTTATTGGAAACTTTAGAAGGGAAAAATCATTTCATGTCAGGAGAGTGAGCATTAACATTATATTTATAGTTATATAATAACTCCTTAGGTTTGTCTGAAGTTTTAGAGTATACAAATTCATTTATTTACAGATCTTATTCTATCCTCAGGGCATATTTGTGAGGTATAAGTAGGGCAGGTATTATTTTCACCCTAATTTTCTTGAAAATAAACTAACTTTCACTTAAGTTAAAATAGCTTTAGCAAAGTTCAGAGCTGGAACCAAAACTCAGTCTTACTACTAAATTTAAATATTTTATTGTTTATGCTATTACAGTTGTCCCAGTTTTTCCCTCTTTGCCCCCCTCCACCCAGCCCACCCACCTCACTCCCACAGCCACTCCCCACACTGTTGTCCACATCCATCGGTCCTTAATACATGTTCTTTGAGGACTCCTTTCACCTTCTTTCAACTAGTCCCCCCCCCACTCCTCTTTTACAGCTGTTAGTCTGTTCCATGTTTCTATGCCTCTTATTCTATTTGCTCATTAGTTTGTTTTGTTCATTAGATTTCACTTAATATGAGATCATATCATATTTGTCTTTCACTGCCTGGCTTATTTCACTTAGCATAATAGTTTCAGTTCCATCCATGCTATGGCAAAAGGTAGAAATTCCTCCTTTTTTGGCAGCATAGCATTCCATTATGTAAATGCACCACAGTTTTTTAACCCATTCATCTACTGATGGGCACTGAGGTCATTTTCAAATCTTGGCTACTGTAAATAGTGCTGCTATGAATATAGGGGTGCATAAATTCTTTTGTATAGGTGTTTCAGGATTCTTTAGGTATATTCCCAGCAGTGGAGTCACTAGGTCAAAACACAGTTCTGTTTTTAATTTTCTGAGGAAACTCCGTACTGTTTCCACAGTGGCTGCACCAGTCTGCGTTCCCACCACCAGTGCACTAGGGTTTCTTTATCTCCACATCCTCGCCAGCACTTGATGATGTATTGATGGCCATTGTGGCAGGTGTGAGGTGATATCTCATTGTCATTTTAATTTGCATCTGTCTGATGGCTAGTGATGCTGAGCAGTTTTCATATGTCTCTGGGCCCTCGGTGTGTCCTTGTTAGAGAAGAGTCTATTCAGGTCCTTTGCCTATTTTTCAAATTAGAATGTTTGTATTCCTGGTGTTGAGTTGTATGAGTTTGTTACATATTTTAGAGGTGAAACCCTTGTCTGATCTGTCATTGGCAAACATGCTCTCCCATGCAGTGGGTTCCCTTTCCATTTTGATGTTTTCTTTAGTCGTGCAGAAGCTTTTAAATTTGATGTAGTCCCACTTGTTTATTTTTTCCTTTGTTTCCCTAAACCAACTCTTATTATTGCTAATATGATTGTATGCATTTTATTAACAATCCAGTGGAATCTTGTACCATTTCTAAAATCTTAGTAATGCCAGTTCCAGGTATTACTATCCACATTTTTAAACAGGTTAATGCTCCCAGGATAGCCTTGTGTGTCACCAGTTCTGGAAAAGTGACAAAAGACAATACACAGAGCTCTAAAGTATTGATTTATGTTCCATTAAATATTTATTTCTTTAATCTATGAACCTGACTGGGAAGTGAAAAGATGAAGTCGCTTGTCTCTTATCTTGGAAGGATGTGAGATCATTACTAAACCCTCACAGAAACAGCAGGTAGCTCCTGAAACATTTCCCAAAGAACACTTGGAGACTTTGCTTGTGACTGAATCTGCACTGTGGCATTTTCTTCTCCACCGCCCGTGTGGAGAAGACTCATCCTTTGATCATCCGTTGTTATGTTTAACCAGGATCACCAGAAATGTTCTATGTGTTTTTTTTCATATGCCAATATGACTTTTACTTCTTGAAATAGCCTGTGTCCTTGACACTGCAGTTGAGAGTTTACTTTTAGGGTCAACTTCCTTCAATCCACTACAGTCAGTGTGGTTTTCAAAAAATGCCAAGCTACTAGGCAAAATTCAAAGGTGTCCCACACTACCACATCTTGGCCAATTCATTTTTCTGTTACCTTATTTCTCGAATGATCAGAAAAAGTCTGGCATTTAGCATCACATAGTTAACATATAGTTAAAATATGGAATTTTTCATTTTTATGTGGAACCTATACAGGCCGGTATCCCTTAAAAATGATTTTTGTGGCACCATGATTATTTTGAAGCAAGAGTATTATAAAAGTCATCTATAACCCTTTAAATCTCTTAAGCAGAGCAACCTGGGGTAAGGTCAACAGGAAGTGGGACTACCACCCTGGTACCTTCTACGCTATTTGTCTTCAGGTGATTTTGTCACTTGGTTTGTAGAATGAAGAAGTTCTCCTGATGGTTCTCTCCTGCTCTCTGATCCTTTAGGTTTAAGTACAATGTATATTCTCTGAAGATGTTTGAGTGGTACTGCTATGAACTTGTTACCATGGGAGCACCGAGACAGATACTGTATTAACAGGGAGAAAAAAAACTGCAGGTCTCTCATAACATGGGTTCTTCTAAAATTAAGTTTTTTCTCCAGGGTTTCAATCAACACCCTTCTCAGGATGACAATGTAAGCCATCAGTCTGTCTTTGAAGAGTATGTATTTCTTCCAAGTTGAAAAGAACCCTTATTCTGTAAGGATTGGATCACAGTTCATATAATAGTTCCTGGTGAATAACTATAGAAAATCACCAAGTATAAATCATAACCAGACAAGAACATACACAGAGAGACAAAAGGGATGTGTCATTCCCTCAGGGAGGGAAGCAAACACTGCTTAAGTATTAGCATGAATTTAATGAATAGAAAATTATGTGTAACTTTATTGTTTTCAATTGTTTTCTCAACTATTACATTTAAGACCCAAATGTACCCAAGATGATAATGCTAGATGATGATAATCTGTATTTGGATTGTTCATATTTAGCAAGATTTAATACTTGGCTCAACTTTCAGCCACAATATCAAATACTCATAACATGCCTTCTTTAATCACATTTGACTCAAAGAAAATAAACATTATTTTCATTATTTGAGCACTGGCTTTGGAAATGCATACTCTGAAAATAGTTAAAAGAAAACTCTTTTTATATTTTGATGATATGTATCAAAACCTTAAGTCAGGCTGGGATCAGATTGTATGATTTAAGCAATCTTTAAATAAGTACCCTGAAGTATTATTTTATGTGCTTTAAGAACAGAATAAGATGTTTTCAAGAGCGTTTTAGTGGGGAGAGGTATGTGTCAGCGTACGCTGTGATGGCAAGCACTTCCAAACGTCCCAGGGGCTTAACCCAACACAAGCTTATGTCTTCCTCTAATGACATGACCAGTGAGGTGGCAGGGTCGCTCTGCTCACACAGTCACTGAGGGGCACAGGATGACAAAGGTTTCATCTGGACACACGTTTCCAAGTTCTCCATAGCAGTGAGAAGAGATTGGGGGCCTCTCATTGGCCCCTGAAGTGTCTTCTCATGACTGATAGAGCATTTTTACTCATGTTTTATTGGCCAAAGCAAGTCATATGGTCACAGCTAACTTTAAAGGGGACATGTAATCCTACCATGGCCTCGGAAGGAGGAGTGGCAATATTTGATGAACAACACTAATGCTATCACACGTTGAGGAGATGTATGTGTGCCACCCAAGTGTCCCTAATGCCATCAGAGACAACAGTTAAATAGGCCTTCATAAAGTTTTCAGACAAACATCAGACCCCAGGTCACTGAGAATTGCATTGTCATAGAAAGGAGAGACGTGACGATGGACGCATCATCTTCATCCCACTGTTGCCACAGTCGATTCCGTCAACGCCACTCAGGGATGATGATGTGCACAGAGGAGGTCTACACTTTACTGAAGGGTGTGTAGGTACTGGGAAGAGGGAAACACAAGAGGGTTGACTGCCTTCACATTAAAGATGGACAAGTAGTCATATGATGTGTTGATTCAGGTCTGTTGTGAGGCAGACACCAAAGACGAGATTAGATATGCCAGAGATTCATGGAGGAGGGGCAGGAGAAGGTGGGGAGGCCAGACTTCACAGCAGGTCTGACATCTCTGGCAGGACAGCAGGAAGGAAGGAGGAGCCTCTCACTGCAAGGCATTTCTGAAAAAGGTTTGGGTGGAATGATGGGAGGTCCACATTCGAAAGCCACTAACAGGAGGGACCACCAGTTTGCTGGAAGGGCCTGCCACCCTGCTCCTGATGTGCTGAGTTATTAGCCAGAAGCAACATGTCAAAACATAGGCTTGGCACAAATGTGCCAAGATCCAGAGCAAGAAGCTGGGCCCTCAGGCAGGCCGGCTCCAGTTACAGGAGAGGTAAGTGATGCATTTTTGTGACCGCACACTTGGTGCTCAGGATTTATCAATCCAGTATCAGTATCGGGCTCACTTGAATACAATCCCAAGGGAAGCTAACAACGGATGCACTGATAAGAAAACTTTAGAGTTTAAGGAATGTTAATTTTGTCACTGAAACCAAAGTCCATACTGTCATCTGGGTCTGCCATCGGAGACTTGTATAGTCTGGAGAATTCTGGAGAGTCTGAGAGCCTCAGGAGCCACCTGGGAATTGAGATGTTCACAAAAAAAGACATGGGCGTCTCATGCAGCTTCAAATATCCTGGCCAAACTCAGGCAAGGACATCCAAAAATCTACAGAGCCCTGTTAATTTTGGTGGATTTTCCTGGCTATTCAGAGCCCAACCTCAGCATCTCCCTCCCTTTCAGCACATGCAGATGAAAATGGACTGATTGTGGGGCAAATCTGGCAGCTGACTGAAGAGGCTGACTAGGAGCTTACTTTCTCCATTGCATCTACACCTGGCATACTACACATATTTCTTTGGAAACATTCGTCCAGGGATTCTGAATGTTTTTTTCTAAATTTGACAAATAAATCAACCGAAAACTAATAGAAAATTAGGGACTCAGAGTTCATACATAATGAATAAATGTGGTATTTAAATACAAGTCTCTAGGAAGTAGAAATGCGAATAGGATTTCACTCGTGGAAGAAAATCCATGGCTAAAGCCATCGGAGCAGTATTACACGCTCCTACCTACCAGTATTCAGTGTTGGAGTTTGCTGCCATCCATGTGGGGTTGGGTTTTGCCTTTGCTGTGCAGGAATGGCTTTATAGCTCAAGCCCAAAGAGCTGAACGACCATCTGCATATAAACTTAGCTAGGCAATATTGCATAGGAGGGAAATCATTGATCTGAATATATAAAATATACAAGAACAAATGTTGTATTCATTTAAAAATCCAAGCCCTTTCTCGTGTAATTTCACTTACCTGGAATACCCTTATGAATCTAAAACTTACCTAGTCTTGTAAGATGTAACAGCATCAACATTTGAAAACCTGGTTGCCCTTGAGCTGATGTTCTATAGAAATGTTATTCTATAGAGATGTTCTACGCCGCCAACCTAGGCCTTGGTTTCTACTTTTGTTCGTGTGGATTAAAAAGACATATCTTGTATATATTTTGCACTCTCTAAGCAGTTCTTACCATGCAACTCTATCTCTAACAGTCTATTTAAAATACATTATGTATAAAATAAAATAAAAGCACCTCCTTTCCCACATAAACATACTTATCTTCTCAGATTTTTTCTCCTTTTTATTTAATACCATTTGACATACTATATACATTAATGTATTCTGTTTTTATTCAATAGTACGTTGCCTCCTCAGTGTAGCATAGGTTTGACAAGGGCATATTAGCTGTCTGTTTACTACTGAATCTCTAGGCTTGTAATAGTGCGGCACTTAATAGGTGTCCAATAAATATTGAATAAATGAGTGAATTATGCACTTCAGGTTTCAGCACAAATTTAAGTCATGTATTAATATTATATATATTTATGTTTGGATATATACATATACATATAATATAGTATGCATATGTTTATGTTTTATGTATGTTTACTTTTGAAGCCATAACTTTAATCATTTGATTCCCAGTATTATCAAAGTAAATTTATAAGATTAGGATATTGGCAGGTATGGATAAGTATTATGCACATTTATGTATTTTTAACATATATAATACAATATTTCAGTATATATTAAGTATAACAAAGTTTTTACATTTCTAGTGGCTGTGTAATATCAAATAACAGAAATAAAGACAAATCACTATGGAGTCATAGGGGCAAGAAAAGGAAATGGATTGGCTGGTTTTGCTCTCTACTGCCATCTGCCGTGTATTGGCAAAACAACAGCTAATGTGGCAAAAAGGACTTAAACTATCCAGACCAATTTCCACAGGTACATGCAAGGACATAAAGACACTAGAAGTTAAGTGACTTGAAAGTTTGCTGTTTGTTTTGTTATTAGAAGAGTAGAATGTGAAGAAAGTGTTTTTGGCAAAAATACAAATTCTGGAGTTAGACTTAGTTTAGCATTTTGGCTGTATGGCCTTTGACAAGTTGCATAGCCTTTCTGAGTTACAATGTCCTTTGGGGGTTAATATTCATATTATATGATTTACCTAAGAATTCTATATGATATAGACATAGCATCTGCTACATATGACTGTGTTTAAGGAAAAATTAATTATTATTGTCCTGCATATATGTAAGTTCTTCAATAGCAAAAACATTTTCTCTTTAAACTCCAGGTGAGATAAAGCATCTAAAGAACTTGGTGCATAATAGGTACTTAATAAATATTTCCTGACTAAATCAAACAGAGGTCCCTCACTTTGCATTACAAATTACATAGAAAATCATATATTGGGGATTGATGAGTCTATAGGGGCAGGTAATGTTGAACAACTTAGCTCTGCATTTGCTTTTCACGTGGTGTCCTGACATGTGAGTGTGCGTGTTTCATGCAAGTCATAATCTCTATCTCCTATTTCAGAATGTTCATGTTCACTGCCTTTTTATTTAAAGTTTACCAATGCTTACGTTCATGTGTTCTATTTTGATTTCTTTCACAATAGCTCAATACCACACTTGTTTACTATCTCCAGAGAAATCATGTATTTATGACATATTATATTTCTGAAAGAATATCAGTGCTGGAAAATTATGTGATTCCGGTACAAAGAAATTAAAATAAAGTCAGTTAAAAAGATACATATTTTGCATAACAATTTTCCAAAATATGATGGGTATGGGACAGTTCCTTATTTTGTGAGATCTAAGCTAAGAAACAGTAGTCAGAAAAACCAATTAAACTCTGAATAACAATCTGTGACTAACAATCTAGGTTTTAAAACATTTGTGGTAAGAAAACAATGAGGATGGTAGGGAATGAATGGTAGCAGAGTAATTTTAAACATCTTAAATATTCGACACTCCCTAATGTTATTTTTTAAGTGTTTTTTTTCTTAAGATTTTATTTATTTATTTTTAGAGAGAGGGGAAAGGATGGAGAAAGAAAGGGAGAGAAACATCAATATGTGGTTGCCTCTTGCTCTCCCTTTACTGAGGAACTGGCCAGCAATCCAGGCATGTGCCCTACTGGGAATCGAACCAGTGACCCTTTGGTTCACAGGCCGGCACTCAATCCACTGAGCCACACCAGCCTAATGTTCTTTATTTTTTTAGGTATTGTATAATTAAAAAATTTCATTCCATAACCTATCCTGTGGCTTCATTACGGATTCTAATATTAAATTTGATGATGTAGATAAGAACAGAATAAGCAGAGAAGTCTTTATAAAATGGATAATAAATATTTGGAAAAGAATTTTAAATTATTTTATTTACAAAATTTGAATGTGTGTCCTTTAAAGTAGTTTGGTGAGGTGTGTCAGGTGTGAGTAGGAAATTGGTTATTGATGGTAAACTTTTCACATTTGTCTACCATTTCTTTGGCTCCAAACCCTGGGAAATTATGGAAACAATGTATTTTAACCCCCTCATAAATACCACCAAAAAAAAGAAAAGAAAAGAAAAGCCTATCACTAGCAGAAAAAATTTAATTTAAGAAATCTCAGAGATGCAAAGCAAAAGTAATCAGACTGAAAGAGAAATAAGGCTGGGTGAATCATGTCCCCAAAGCTGACCGCCAGAGAGAGGAGTTAACAGAGGCAGGAGCAACAAGGAATCGTGCTGGAAGTCCCAGACAGATCAACTGGGGAGCTACTTAGGCAGTGCCTGAGGAATCCGACATAAGCACGTTTCCCCCAGGATAAAGTAGTGAATACAGCTGAAAATGAGAAGCCCGAGGAAGCTCGTGCTGTCTAGGAGGCGAGGTCCTGCCATACTGACTGGCAGCAAGGCTAACTCTGTTTCCCCTAAACCAGACCTGGTAATCAGGACCTGTATCTTTAGGGATGCAAACAGACATTTGCAAACACAAATATGAGCAGAGAGCCAAGGATAACTGAACAGCTCCTAAAAATCAATACCATCAAAAAAGAAAGACAACACTCAACCTTAGCAAACATGTGTAAAAGAGCAAACCACAGGCTATATTAAATGACAATTATTATCTTACACAAATTAGAATATTACATGCACTGAAAATACATTGATTGACAAATAATAGAGATCTTAGAAATTTAAATCATGAATATTAAAAAACCAAGAGGTTGGCTGAATATTACATCTTATGTGTTATATCTTATATCTGAACACGTATATGTGCTCAGAGAAGTAGTGTACTACTGAGCTGGAAGATGGAAGAGGGAAAAAAATCTCCCAAACGTAATATTAACGGACAATGATGGCAAAAGTATAAGAAAAATAGTAAGAGATTTGGGAATAATTCTACAAGTTTCTACATCTTTTTACTGGATTATATAAAAGAGGGTAGTATATGTAAAATAAATAATTTAATTAACATATCATAGCTTAGGGGACACAGACTAGGTGAAAAGGACCCTGTAAGTGTCAAGAAGAATGACTGAAGAGACTCAAATCCCTCATTATGCTGACACTTCAGAGAACAAGGATAAATGAACTTCTGGGGGCTTCTAGGTGGAACAGACAGGTGACTTACACAGGAAGAGAATCTATTCCACAGAATCTCTTTCTTCAAGAGCCTTGAATATAATAGAGGAATATATCCAAAATTCACATGGACATTGTTTTTGAATCTATAATTTTATGCCTAGCTAAACTAGTCTTTTTCTTGAAAGAGGCATAGGTTCTTACCCTGGCAAAACAAGACATATATCATATAAAAAGAAAGTTGACTATGAAAAATAGTGATGAATAAAATAACAGGTTAAATGTACAAAACTCTGAGTAATTGATCCCAGATTATCTAAATGTGAGATTAAGCAGGAATGGGGAGGGAAGAAGGTTGTAGAAAGGAAGTAAAAACATGTTAATGTTCTTATCTTAATTGGGGAAGGATTCAGATAGGGCCAAACCAATACATAGATCAGTATGCTAAAGACACTGGAACTCCTACAGGGCTAGAAATAAGATGCTTGAACAACATTAGGAAGAAAAAATGAAAACAATAAAAGTAAGAAAAGAAAAAAGAATTATAAATAAAATTATGATTTCAAACAGGAGTTATCACAATAAATTGAAATGCATAAACCCCCCTGCTTAAAATAGAGAGACACCTGCATCATGTGAAATAAGAAAAATCAAAACAACAGAATGCCTGTTTGCAACGGATATTTTTAAACTAAATGATTCAGAAATCTATTGTAATAAGTGGATTTTAAAAAATATACCAGACTAATAATAGAAAAAAAAGGAAGTAGAGAAACATTAACATAAGGTAAAATAGAATTCATAGCAAAGACTATTAAACAGGACTAAAAAGATATTTCAAGATAGATAAAAAGATTCAATCCACAAAGAAGATATAAATGTCATAAACACACAATAACAGAGCTTTTTAAATATATAAAGCAAAAATAGTGTAAGGAGTTAAAAAAATCATGTTGAAAGACTATACATGCCTCTCAGAAATCTTCCTGTCACATGATTTAAAAATTATAAAAAGTGAGGATTAAAGCAGAGTTTCTCAGATTTTAGTGACTATAGAATCATTAGAAACTAGAAGAGTTTCAGTTGACTTAAGGTCACATATTTTTCTCCCACTGAAAAGTATTTCTTCATACAGAAGATAAAGAATGTGCTCACATACCTGTGTCTAAATTTTTTTTTTAATTTTTATTGTTATTCAATTATAAATTTTAATTATGGCTTGGTTCCCACAGCGACTTTGGAAGGAGTGGGGTCATATGCTGGGCCTGTCTGTGTTATGTGCCCCAGTACAGTGGCTAAGGAATGTTAAACAGGTAACTCCCATTCTGTGCAGACACTTAGAGTCCTGGAGCGAAGACTGTGTTTTCTGCAGACCTTTAAAACAGTTCTCCTGAGCGCAGATAGGCCCTCATTGCCTTTCTAGCTGCAATCTCACACCACTAGGAAGGTGAAACTTTCTTCATTCACCTTTTTATCATAGAGCGAAACTGGCTTCTTTTAGATGTGATCCGTCCTAATTAGTCAATGTGTTTATCATTAGAAATCAATGTTCTTCATCTTCATTATCATCATTTTCATCAAAATCTTTATCACTATTGTCTTTATAGTTTCCACTGTTATGAGTTCCATGTAAGTATTAACTCACTTAACTTTTTCAACCCCATGAGATGGGTCTTATTACAGCTTGAACTGACAGACATGGAGACAAAGACCAAGAAATCTAAGTAAGTTGTACGTGGTGACAGAGTTAGTGATGCTGGAGTCGGAACTTGGGCCCTGGAGTAAATCTGCTTCGATTCAAAATCTGGCTTCTTCACCACAAACAGTGTGACTGACTGTAGGCAGGTCTCTTCATGTCTCTGAATCTCCATTTCCTCATCTATAAAAGTGGTGCCTGACAGTGGACATGCTTTAAGGAGACTGAGATAGGATGGGGGAAGAGGAAGAGCATAAACTCTAGGAAGAGGGAAGACTGGGCAAACTGAATGGCATATCTTTAAAAAATAATGAGCAGGGCCTGGTAAATGCCATTTCTGAAGCACAGCAGACCTCAAGGTAAAAATCTCCGCAGACCCTAGAAGACACAGCTGTTTATCTAAGAGGAAAATGAAATTAAAAATTCATAGTAAGATATTAAAATATCCTGCAACCAAAAATATAATACATTTTCCCAAAAAGCAGATAAATTCTCTTTAATCCTCCAACTTTATACTTTCAAATCAGAAGTCACCTTCCGGCAGTGCTATCTGAGGGTAATGAAGGAGAAAAAAGAGATAGAAGCAAATCTAAAATTCTGACAAGCACTTTAATGCATAAATCAAAGTGACCTCATTTTCATGTTAGCCAGAAACAAACAAGCAAAGAGGCTCTTTACACATAGAAAACGAAGTGGATAGAAATTTCAGTAATTCCCTATGATTTTCTCCCCAACCTTAGCTGCTTAATAAGCAATAATTTTAAAAAAGATCTCTGTTGGCACTAGGAGGAAACATTTAAATATTAACAATCACCCTCTTTTGGAGTTCCTTAGTCAAGACTTAACAAAAGTCAGATTATTTATAGCAAAGACTGTCTTAGTTCACAGCTTGAGCTCTGATAAACACCACAAACAACTAACCCAGTAAGACTGTTTTGGAGGTGAAACGAAGATAAAAGGAATGAAACAAGGTGAATATATATATAAATATATACATATATATATATTTAAAAAGGCATGAGGTGATGGAGAAGGCATTGGAGAAAAATTTTTTTATAACTTATTTATGAGCATAGAATCTTATTTATTGTAGACTATTTTAAAGAAAATAAATGAAATTCATCTTTTTCCCACAAATTATACTTTATAAAGCTTGAAATACTTACTCATTATTAATATGCACGCAGTAGATAAGAAGTGAGTGCCTCGTGTCAAATAAGGAGCTTTGAACTAGGAGCTAATAGATACGGACTCTGAATCAGTTCTGTTAACTGCATAAACTTAAGTAAGTATAAAAATTCACCCTTGCGCATCTGTAATCTTTCTGGGGGTTGGTGTTGAATGGATATATTGTTTTGAAGATTCTTTCTACTTCTAATACTCTAGCTAGACACATCGTTTAATTATATACTATCGCAGGGCTTGAAAGGGTTTGGCAAGTTTCTCTCTAAAATCTTCATAAAAATGGCTATTTGTTCTATTTTGAAGGGACAGAGGGAGAATCTTTTATCACAGAAATAAATCTATTCTGAAGTCTCACTCTTGTCAGCCCGGCTGGTGTGGCTCAGTGGATTGAGTGCCAGCCTGTGAACCAAAGTGTTGCGGGTTTGATTCCCAGTCAGGGCACATGTCTGGGTTGTGGGCCAGGTCCCCAGTAGGGGGCATGTGAGAGGCAACCACATATTGATGTTTCTCTCTCTCTTTCTCCCTCCCTTTCCCTCTGTTTAAAAATAATAAAATCTTAAAAAAAAATAGTCTCACTGTTGTCAATTTTCTACCAGAAACTCATTTTAATCTTAATTTTGAAAGACAAATCCATTTGAATTTTGAAAGACAAATGCCAACTATTTTAAAAGTTAATATATGATTTTAAAAATAGTTCAGCAGCTTATATTATCATGGTAAATGTCTGTTCCCTCAGCACCCAAGGAATGTAAAAAACCATTTTAAAGTATCAAATTACAGCTAATCTCTTTTACGAAGTTTAACCAAACTCATAAACTCCTAACTGAACAAACATAACCTGTAGTTTTCTGAAAACACCAAATAAAGACCATTTGTGTTATCCAGCTTGTCCTTTCCCGTCCTGTAAATGTAAACATTCATTTTCAATCAGTACATCTTACACTGGCATATTGTTGGCACTCGGAAAATGTTTCCCGAATAAATGGATGAGTCACCGTATCTAACATACACTGGACAAATCGGAGTATTAAAACTTCCAGATTCTACTTAAAGAAACTTTGTTTCTTGCTCAAGAACATTTTTCTCCCTTTTCCATGAATCTAACCTTTTGAAGGTCAAATCTTTAGTTCCATTAGTTTTCTTGACAGTAAAACGACAACCCTTTGCCGCTTCAGAACCATCACAATTTATCAACGGAAATTTTCCTCTTGTTTACGTCGTGCCACCAAACATTTGACATTACACAACCTTCTCAATCACTACATTACAAACAAACAAACAAACAAAAACAAATGTGAGAAGAGAATAGTTTTTCCAGAGCTTTCTTGTTTCAATACCATAAAGCGCTGGTGAGTAATAGCAAAAAATTTTCAAACACTTTAACGTGACTGCTAGTTCTAGACGTCTGGGCTGTGTTTGGATCACACTTTTTTGTTTGTTTGGTTTTTCCTGTGTAACAAGAAATAACTAGAAAACAAAATTACTTTCTTTTCCTTCCTTTCTTAACAAAGAGAAGAAAAGAAAACTCAAGTAACTGGAGCAGAAAATGTCCTGAATCTCTAACTAGAAAAATTTTAGCAACTTTATCCCATTTGAAGGAACCGTATTTCCCGATGGCTGCATTTACATGGAGAAAATGAGCCTGGGCCTCTGATTAGTCTGATTATTTCAGTCACAGGTATGCGTACTGTTCCTAAAATATGGACAGTAAATAATGAGTGACAAGAATCTCATTGAACAGAACCAGAGACAGCGGTTTGTCTGGAATCATTAATCCGGAAAGCTCAGCAAGCGTAGAATGCCCTTCAGTTACCTAGAACGTGAGTATTCACAATAACATTAAGTGAGGCGATGACGGATTCAACCTGACACTTCTTTCCACCGCAACAAGTCGACAATGTTCCTCAACACAGAGTTGTTCTTTGTTCAGTGGCATCGCAGTGCAACATGGGTTTATAATGCCTTACAAGAGACATGCTGATTATCTAAGAAAAACTAAAAATTGTTAAAAATCAGAATTTCTTCTCTTTAATCTAATAATGGAGCTTATTATTAGAACTGAACCCACTATAGCCCTAGGATTCTTTCCACAGTTAACTCTAAGTATCTCTTATCTTTCCTTCCCACACTTCTCCCTCGCTTCTCCCACCTCCCAGCACTATTGCATTGCTAAGGCCCCTGTTTTCTGGTGGGTCCCTTCTCACCAGCTCATCTCACTCCCTGAGTCCCTCCTTTCCTCCAGCATTCCCTCAGAAATGAGTGTGCCCCTCACTGTAGTGAAGCCACACAGTCTAAAGACCAGGAGGAAGATATGAAGCTTCGTTTTTTGGTTCTCAGCTCAGTCTAGTTTTCCCCAACCATGCTGTTTTTTTTTTGTCTCCTTAGGACAAGAAAAAAAATTATGTATATTGAAAAGAGCTCCCCAAAGATGTACATTTGATGGGACATGGCATAAACTTGCCAGAACTCAAGAGTTAACAGAGGTACAATAAAAGCTTCATCCACTATGGCATTCAAAACCTAGTCCATACCTTGGAAGTGTTGTAACTATTTTTGTGAATGGAATTGACTTCAAACTAGCAATTCATACAACGAAGTAGAGAAAAACAAACAACAATCCTAAGGTGAAAGAGCTAAGCCTTTTTTTTAAACGAAGGGTCTGCATGCTGTATTCGGAGGGATCATTACTAAAGCCTTGTGCCTTCATTTAAATCCTCTGCCCTCTCCATTGATAGGCAAACCTCAAGATATCACAGGTTTGGCTCAAGATCACCACAATAAAGTAAGTTACACAATTTTATTATTTTTTTGGTTTCCCAATGCATAAAATGTCACGTTTACTGTAGTTTATTAGATGTACAATAGCATTATGTCTAAAAAAACCAATGTACATACCTTAATTAAAAGATATTTTGTTGATTAAAAAAAAAATGCTAACCATCATCTGAGCCTTCAGTGATTCGTAATCTTTTTACTGGGGGAGGATCTTGCCTCCATGCTGATGGCTGCCGACTGACCAGTGTGGTGGTTGCTGAAGGTTGGGGTGACTGGTGATTCCTTAAATAAGACAACAATGAAGTTTGCTGCACCGATTGACTCTCCCTTTCATCAGTAATTTCTCTATAGCACGAGACGCTGTTTGATAGCATTTTACCCACAGAACTTCTTCCAAAATTGGATTCAATCCTCTCAGACCCTGCCACTGCTTTATCAACTGAGTTTCTGTCATGTTCTAAATCCTTTGTTATCACTTCAACAATCTTCGCAGCATCTTCACCAATAGATTGTGTCTCAAGAAACCACCTTCTTCGTTCACCCATGTGGAGCAACACATTTCACCCATTAAATCCTCAAAATCCCCATTTTTCACATGAAAAAATGGTGCGCAAAGAGGTTATACAAATGCATTATGGTAGTGCCAGTGACACACTTTTACAACCCCCAACAGCCTAACTTCATTTGAAGTAACTCTACGTAATCTGGAAACCCTGTATTCAATAATGCTTCTTCGGTAGGAGGATGGAGTGCTCAAGGGAGGAAGGTGGCCATCGAGACAGATTCATGTTTCCATGAACCTGAGGGCTGGTAAGGCGGTTTGCCAAGCCCTGTGATGATCGGAGAAAGACCATAGCTTTCATCCCCACGTGGACTAGCTAGCAGTGCTCTATTTTCTGGGCGCAGATTATATTCCTAAACTTTGACAGGTTTTCAAATACTTCCCCTTGTTGATAACCTGATGGTGTGGTTTGAGGAATGAAAGAAAGGTCATTGTCATTGCTGAAGACTCCCACGATCCAGCCCATGCTTGGGGGCTGATCAGAAAAAGCATCCACTTCCCCTGTGAATTCAAGGCAAGGGGAAGGTGGATAGGCAGGCTTGAACTGCTTGCCCTTCAGGCATGCGCCTACCTCCTACCCCCTCACTGGTTTGCAAAGAGAAGGGAACAACGAGAGAATTGGTGGGAGAGAGTGTTGGAATTCTTTCCACAGATAGGAGCCCAGAGGCCACTTTCAGGTTTTATTTATTTATTTATTTATTTTATTTATTTATTTTTGATACAGGAACTGGTGCTTGACTTAGGGAACAACAACAACAAACCAACCCAAAGCCTCCAAAACCCTGCATAGGCAGTGCACTCAAAGGAGCAGAGGTTGACTGACCAGGGGAGTGAAAAGCAGCAGAAAAAAAGCTGTGCTTCTGATCTTTTCACATTGCAAATCTTATTAAATCACTCCTCTGTCATCTATTTTCCCATGAACCAGAGGTTACATGGTGTGGTGGTTCGGCTTCAATGTGTGTAAGAATCATTAGCTTGTTAACAATGAGATTTACGGGTCTTATCACCGGAGTCTCTGATTCAGTAAATCTAGTGTGCAGCCAGGAATGTGTGAATTCAAACAACCTCCCTCAAGTGAGGCTTACACACTCTTGGAGAAACAATGGCCCCGGCCAACCATTAACTAGCAGATGTACCTCTCGTAATAAGTCTGTCAAGTCTAATCAGGATAATAAAGTACTTGGTTCATTACTTTCTTCTTCATTAAAGAATGTTTAGAAACAAGGCAACAATAATGTTGGTGTCATAAGCCATACTAGGAGCCGTTTCTTTTTCCTTTGCTAGGTAATATCTAACTTTAAAGAACATTTTGAGTTTGATTTGTCCTATTAAAAATGCCAATTAGTCAAATAGCCATGTTCCTATTAACCAAGAACATGAAATGAGAGACCAATAGATTCAAAGATTTTTTTAAAAAAATTTTATTGTTATTCAATTACAGTTGTGTGCCTTTTCTCCCCATCCCTCCACCCCACCCCAGCTGAACCCACCTCCCTCCCCCACCTCCACCCTCCCCCTTGGTTTTGTCCATGTGTCCTTCATAGTAGTTCCTGTAGATTCAAAGATTTTTATACCTAAAAATAGATATATCATAGTACTTTCCTTTATAAAATTTGCTTTTGAGGAATCAGGAATTTTAAATCCCATTTCACTGTGACACACTGAGGCTCTTCATGAAATCTCTTATTAATTATAACCGGAATTACTAATAAGAGATAAATTCAGGAAAAGATGTTTGCTTTTCTTGTTTTCACCCCTTTGACATGACGGAGGAAATGTGTGTTTAGAAAAGGGGAAGAGACTGTAATCCACTGAGCACCGTGGGCCAGTGCCAAGGGTTTTCTCTTTGACCCAACTCTAGCCAGGCTCCTCTGAGCCCTCTTCTCCACCCGGCCTCAACCCTGGCTTATACAGACTTGAACAAACACTGCGAGTTTCTAACAGCTCAGGTTTGCATGCCTAGATGACCCTCGTCCTACCTTAAGGTAAAACTCAAGGCTGCCAAAAGCACTGACTTTCAGCCAACACCTGAAGATAGGGGCTGCGTCTCCCAGCCTCTGTGGAAGGGCAGGGACCTACCTTCAGAAGCATCGGCACACCCAGGTGGGTGTCACTTGGGCCAACCCCGTCCTTCTGGCTTTTTGTAGTATTTCATTTTCCCGATTCTACAAAGCCTGGCTTGCCCTGATTCTGATGCCCTTCTTCTCCCTTTAAATCTCGCAGTCATCTTTGTACAAATCAAAGCTGACCGAGTTTAGTCCGCACTGGATTCTTCTCCCTGTTGCAAGAGTGTATTACTGAGTGAAAGTTGCCCTTCCCCCTTTAACTGGAGTCCAGCTGTGTTTCTATTTGACACCAGACACTGCATCAGATCTTTTCTGAAGGAGACCCCTATAGAGTGCCTCCATTATTGCAGCTGGAGGAATTGAGAGGTTAAGTGACTCGTGACAGCCAGGCAGCTGGTTTCAGGACAAGATTCCAAGACCTGCCTTGCTCCAGCACATACTCTCTCGGGGCTGGCTTCAGGCATGTGGGAGGTGTGTGGTCACACAGGGCCCCAGGCTTGGAAGGGTCCCACACTTGGTTTAACGCTCTGCTGTTGCTGCCACAAAATTCTCAATTTTTGAGTTAGACCCTCCACGTTTTCATTTTTCACTGGGCCCTGCAGGTTATGTAGCTCACTTCACTTACATGGCTTGCTTCGGGTTAGGGTCCCCCAAACATTCCAAACTCGAACTTAGAAAGGATAAGTATCATGTGCTTCCTGCTATAAATGGAGGGCGGAGTGTGAAGCTGCTCAGGGAAGGAATGTCTAGAAAGATCCACTTAAGTGTTTGTAGGCACGTATGCACTAATAAGGATTTGATGTCCTATTGTAAAAATTATCAATTCAATCTGGTAAAAGACAGATAATTATAATTTTAATTTTAGTAACATTGGTAAAATATTTTTCCTATTGTTTTATGTTTATTTTTTTGCAGTGTTTTTAGAAAATAGCTATGTAACTTATAGAGCGTTATTCTGATGCTTTTGTATAAACATGCATAATAAGTATTACATTATTTATGTTTCAAAAAAAGTTTATATTCTGACCAAATGATTTTGTTCTAATTTTGTTTTGTTTCATAATATTTTGTTTTAACTTCTTTTGGTTATATTAAGGACAAAGCATGTCTACTACATGCTCATATTTCTCTTTCTATAAAAACAATGTGTCTTTTCCTGCATTACGAAAGTAAGCCATGTTCCATGTGGACAATATGAGTGAAACGGAAATTACTCATAATTGACCAAGTAGAGAAAATATTTTGGCATGCACCCTTTTGTCTTAGACATTTATCTAGGAAGCGGTATATATTTTTATGTACACTAATGTTGATTTATTGAATGATTGATGGGTCAATCTATACCTACCTGGAATCACAAAATCCATGATTTGAATTTTAATTCTGTGGGTTTCTTTTTTCTATTAATTTTATCCTAAGGATTTCTCTTATGGAAAAAAAATGATTCTTTACAACAACCTGTTTAACAATCTTTCCATTATTAAAAATTTGAATTTGTGGCCTGGCCATAACCAAAAGATTGTGGGTTTGATTCTCGGCCAAGGCACATACCTAGGTTGAGGGTTTTATCCCTGTTCATACCAATCAAGGCTTCTCTCTCACAGCAGCATTTCTCTCTCTGCCTTCCTCTGTCTATAAAAGCAAGGGAAAAAAATGTCCTCCTTGGGTAAGGATAAAATTTTTTAAAATTTGTTCTCTTCTTTTTAAACCTTGTTTTTTATGATATACTGTAACCATGTTTCAAAGAACAAGTATCAACTAGATTAAAGATAGTTAATGGGGAACACCTTGTATCCTCAAAACTGCATATTATAAGTCTATGAATCAAGAAGGTTTTCTGTACTTACAGAACATAAATATAGAAAAGATTATTCTATATGTTTCTATATATACTAGAAGAAAATTACTGAAATAGGCCAGGAAGTCTAGAGGCAACTGAATAGTAAATTAAATGCATACATGAAAAAGAGGGAAAATACTATTTGCAGAATCTTTCCAAATGTCAACCTCTTTAAAAAATCAAGAAGCTAATTTACCGAAGAGACAAGTCACCAAGGCGGAAAAAAAAAAGTTGGCTGTCTTGGGGTTTGATTATTTCCCCCAAGCAGTGATTATATACATCAGCATCCTATTCACTTACATGGTAATTAGGGGCTTTATCTTCACTGAAGAATCTGCTTCCTTTGTTCAATTCAGCAAAACCAGCTGAAATTGGCAGTTTGCTTACTTAGGAAACCTTTATCCTCTCCTTATTAGACATACTGCTTGATCTCAGTCCCTGTCCCTAAAGAAAGCAAAATGTGTTTTTCCACATTAAATAGAGAAGGGGCTCCCTTAGACATAACCTCAGAACATAATTACCTGGTGGAGTCAAACAATCTGAACATTGTCGTGCAATTTTTCCTGACCCGACTCCCTCTTCCTTCCATGATTCAGAGGTCTCTCTATTTTCATTCTCCTTTGAATTCTCAGTGATCTCTATTTTCTTTACTGTGAGAACTTCTTCTGAAAGTGATTACTGACTTTGCCATCAACATGGTTTGATGTAAAGATTTGGAAATATAAATAGTAATGAAAAATTACAATTAAAAATCAACAGCACTAATTCCAATTTAAAAATTTTTATAAAAGGAAAAAAATGAATAAATGAAACTTAAACTGGGTGGAACAAGCAAAGAAAGTCTTTTGCTCTAAATAATTACCTTTTATTTCTCTGAAAGGTGGTGTTTATAGAATGCTCAATTCTGCTCCTCACAAGGAGGGACAATCTAAATTATGATAAAGCTTAGAAATGGGAAACGGTGCCAAGTAGCACGTGGTATAGCGGAGACAGTGCGGGGAAGGGCCTGGCGAAGTTGCTGCATCAAACTTGGACAAAAGAAGCCTGAGAAGGCATTCATTCCAAAGAGCGCTGGAGTTTGAACAGGTTGAGGTTGCCATCTGCTGTATCTGGCTCGGATTTAATCATTCAATTGCTCTCTTGGTCTCAGTCTCCTCAAAGTAAAGACCAAATAACAAAGTATAAATAAATCTGCTCTCTAAGTTGTAAAGTGCTAAATAAAATGGCATTATTATTGACTCAGTAACATTGATTACTATAGCACTTAATGCTATAAATTCCTATAAGCATGACATTGGCTGTGTCTCATTAGCTGTATGATATGCTGTTTTCATTTGCATTCCATTCAAAGTAACACATTTCTGTTGTGACTTTTTTATTGGCCCGTGGGTTTTTTAGTAGTGTAGAGTTTTTTCCACTAGCTTTATTGATATGTATTGATAAAACCATGTAATTAATCATGGTTTTATAAAAGTATGAATAGAGACATAGGCCATCTTCTTTCAAGTAGATCAATATTTTTAAGGACTGGACAGGGAGATTTAGATAGAATAACTTAAATTTGGATGATTTTAGACATAGATGAATCCCCAAGAAAAGTCTAGGTGAATGAGAGAACCCCCAAAGAAATCTATAGATCTAGAAAAATAGCCAAATTGTACCTCATTTTCCATGAATGATTTTTAATCTTAGAAGTCTCTCCCAGTCAACGAGTTACAGCAAGAGTACAGGAGGGAAAGTAATAAGGGTTACCAAGCAAACAGGACTTGAGATGCCTTCCAGAGACCACCTGACATTTCCCTGTGCCCCCTACATTTTGTTTAAAAATTCTACATATGTCCTTGTCTGTTATAATATGTCCTTTTTCACATATATGCTTTGTCCTTCACTTAAGGCACTATTTTCATTTTTTTCTGAATTTTTTCACAGGTTTCATTTATCCGCCCTTGCATGATGACAGACCTAGTTAACTGACCTGAGACATGCATTGTCTCAGGACCCTCACAGTCCTGCAAGATGCTGCCAGATTTGCCCTCTTAGATCAAAGGTGGAATGGAGATTGATAGATTCGGAGTTTTCAACCATCCTTCTCACATCTAGGAGGTACTTCTAAAATCTGTCAACTATGCTGAGGTAGATAGAAACTTGGTTACAGGCTGCCTGGTTGAGCATCCTGCCTTGACATTTACTAGCTGTGAATCCTGGGCAAATTATTTTAACTTCCTGTATTTCAGTTTAGTGATCTATAAAACTGAGCTAACAATGGTGCCTGACAAAGTTGTGAAAATTAAATAAAGTTATTAAAAGTAAAGTGCTGAGAACAGCGCCTCGCACAGAGTAAACACTGTGTCAGGTGGAGCTACTTTTATCATCATTATTCTTACAAGAACTTCCTCTCTCTTCCCGATTCAGCCCATCCTGTGTTTTGTTCCCACATTACTCTTCCTTCAGCGCAGACACAAACTTTCAAACATTTCCCACTGTTTACCACACTAAGGACACACAGCTTAGTCTGGCATTCAAGGAATTCTAGAACGCCAATTAGGGCCCTTTTCCCATCTGTCATCACTCTCCTGCATCGTGCTCAGGCGTCGGTGGAGATTTACCATTTCTTGCACTTCTGTTCAGCTTTCATGCCGTCCTTACTGCCCCCAGTAATCTCCCTTTTCCCTATTTATTCACCACACCTTTCTTAAATTCTGCCGCCTCCGTGATGCCAAACTGCCCCAGCAAATGGGATCTCTGGTCTTTCAATCCTCACGGTACTGTGTGAGATGCTGTCACTGTGCTGTACATGCTAAGACCTACAGGGGTTCGCATAGGGATGCAGCCACTACCCGACTCTTACTCCCCTTCCAACTGTGGGCTTCCTGCTGCGAGGAATTTAGGCTTATTTATCTATGTATGCCCTAAGTTTCAGCGGTGGGCCTTTCATGGAGCAGTAGCTCAATAGATGATTATTGTTCTGAATTGAACCACTATAGTTAAACCCTAGTTAGGCAGTTTCCTGTACAACACAAATTTCTTGCTTATACTTTTACTGCTTCATGCAGTACAGCTTCCTTACCTTGTTAAAACCAAAATTTTAAACATTAAAAAAATTCAGGTAGATATACTTTCCCACAAGACATCAGAAACCACTGAATATTAACAAACATAGTGGGATACTTTTGCTCAAGGGAGGACTTTGATATTTAGCATAATTTCAGTCATTCTATAGGTTATTGAAGGTTGCAGATTTCATATCCTAAGTCAAATAAAAGCAAGAAACAATATAAGAAGCCTGTTATTCTAGCAGTGTTCATTAGAAAAAAAAAACAACAACTATGGAGGATGTGTGTATTTAAGTTAGAAAATATTGGAAAAGGGTTACATGTCTTTATAGTGTAAGTTGATCAACACATATTTATTGTAAGTCACTAAGTGGTGTCAAAAATATAAGAAAAGGCTGCTGTATTCAAAAAGACAATCCAACTGGTAAGAAAGGAGGGGTGGCACCTTCGCTCACCCGGGGCTGCAGTAATTAGGCTTGAATGACAGCTGTACCAGAGGGAATAAAAAGGAAAGGGGAAGAAAAAGATGATTTAAAGATAAAAGATGGGACATGGAGATTAAATAGGGGCAAAGGAGAAGAAATATTTTAAGATATTGAAACATTTTAGCCCTAGCACGTTGAGAAAATTTCTAATAGAAATATATAAAATAGAGGAGGAAATTATTGGGGATGGTGGAGAAGAAAGAACAAAAGGAAAAGAGTAACACTACAATTTTAGGCAAACTGTGTTTGTGGATAGAGTGTTCAAGTACAGACACCCAGAGGACAGCAATGTTTGCGTGGTACTTCATAAAGCACTTTCATATTCATTATTTTGTTTGACATCTGTAGACATCCGCTGAAGTTCAGATAACTAAGTTAATATTCCAAGTGGAGAAGCCTGGGCCCAAATCCAAGTTTTCAGAGTCCCAGTCCCCTTGAGAGCACTGCGTTTGGTATGAGCGTGGTTTTGGATTTGCATCTTGTTTCTTTAAGTTTCCAGCTCTGCAGTTTTATGTAAGTTACTTCAGCTTTATTAAGCTTCATTTCTCATCCATACTTATCTCCTAGGTGTGTTGTCAGAATTAAACAACATTAAACCCTTAGAGTAATTGGCACATAATAAAAGTCTTAACACATGTCACTATTTTTGTTACTATAAAATGTAATTATTTTCTTACTTCTACCCCAGAGCTGCTTCCTATGGAGCCTAGAACCAGAAACAGGGGGAGAGGAGAGAGGAACACAGAGGGAGGGAGGGTGGGGAAAAAGAGATGAAGTCAAGCAAGAAAATCAGGGTGAGCGAGGAGAGCAGAAGTGCAGTCAATCCTTAAGGACTGGAGCAGGTGGGGTGAAGGCTATGTGAAGGAGAAAACCAACACTGACCGATTTGCTACTATAAATTATTATTTCATTCACAGCCCAGAGGATGAAGTGATTTGCCCAAGGTTCACAGGAAGATGGGTAGCTTTAGACCTGCTGAATGCTTTGGCACCTGCTTTTTAATGTCTTTCTCTTTATGAAATAAAGATGATTTCCATCTATGATACAAGTAACATGTCAATTACTGAAAATTTAGAAACTACCAAAGAGTGTAAGGGAAATAAAATTATCTAGAAATCACAACTGAAATTTCAGTGTGTGTGCATTCAATCTTTTAAAATATATTTTTCTTCATTACTTTGACCTAAAATACAGTGTTAAATCCTAATTTTGTACTTAGTAATATAAAATAAGCATTCCCCCGTGTTATTAAAACTCTGTAGGCACTATTTTTAGTGGCTGGATTAAATTTCATTAAGTAAAGTTACTGTGATTTAGATACATGTAATTTTCTTTTTTTCTTTGAAGTTTGTGCTCTTTTCAATTTTTCATAATTAGGAACAGTGGTGTGAAAAATGTTTTTGCTTATTATCCTAAATGAAATAATTCAGACAGAACAGGAAAAAACTGTACGCTTTCACTAATATGTGGAATAGAAAACAAAAAGTAACAAATGAACTAACAAAACAAACAAGAACAAACTCATAAACACAGACAGCAGTGTGGTGGTTACCAGAGGGAAGGGGTGGGGGCGGGGCAAAGCAGGTAAAGAGGGTGAAATATTCGGTGACGGAAGGAAACTGGACTTGGAGTGGTGAGCACAATACAGCACATGGATATCTAATTATAATCTTGTATACTTGAAAATTATATAATGTTATTAACCAATGTTATAACAGTTTTAAATAAAACATGTATAAAAGTGTTTTTTTTTGTATTAAGAATTCATTTATTTGGAGAGATCACAGAAGAGAAATCATGGGCTAAAGGTTTTGGCAACATCACAGAATATTACTGCATTGTTTTCTGATGTGTACCCCATAGTAATGAGAATTGGTTGTCCTTTGCTAATATGATAGGTGAATTTTTAAAATATGTTTTTCTTAACATTGAAGAGATTGAACTTTTTGCTACATAGTTTAAACAACTTCATGAAAGAATGTTCAAATTTCTTTGCTCATTTGTTTACTGGTGTAGCAGTGTTTTCTTAATATGCTGTGGTTTTTATGTTATAAAGATATCAAGACTTTTTCCTCTCATCCACATACCTAGGCTCATAAATCTACCCACTATTTTATGGCAAATAAGCTCTATTTGTGTAACTAAGAGACAAGTCTATTATCAGCTTTCAGAAATTCTTGGTGAACTTGACCATTCTTGAAGAAAACATAAAATGATTTCATTCATGGGAAAAAAGAAGCAAGCTTGCTTAGTCGTAAGTAACAGCAAGAGTGGAAAAGAAGCTCGGAATGATTGAAAAAGGTTGGAGTAACTGGAGTTGTTCATTTACCTTCTCAAGCGAGCAACTGCGCAACCTCAGGTAGCTGCTTTTTTAGGGACCTGGGAAGAGGAGAGCAGCTGGCTTTCTCAGCGGCTTATTCATTTCCTCGTGAAGCACCTGCTGCCTGCTTCTCACCTCCATCCTGCCCTGCATTTGGTGTCTCCGAGCCTGGAGTTGCAGTGGGCTCCCAATTGGTGAGAGTGGCCTTGGGGTTGAGTATTATGTGTTCCTCCTCTCTCTGTTCATTATTACCTTGTCTCTCTTCCCCACCCTCCTCCGAGATAGTGATTTTTCATTCAAAAAGATATACTCAAATATTTATAGTATTAAAAAAAAAAAACAGTAAAGTAAAAGCCTTCCTTGTCAATTATATTTCTTCTTTTTGGAAAGGAATACTTATATCCTTTAATTTAAAGGATATAGTTTAACTTAAAGGATATCCTTTAACTTAAATAGCTTAAATTTGCCATTGAGATTTTTTTCTGATTTACATGTAGGGATTCCTCATATATTTATGTCCTTAGTTCTATGTCTTTGAAATCTTTTGCATGTTTTTGTATGGTCATTACCTTGTCTTTTATCTGAATTTATAAATAGTTGTGAATTTTTCAAGTGTTGATGTTAATGTATAGGCTTTTTTTCTTCATACCTCTTTTGTATTTAGTATCTTTTCTTTTTCTATGGAAGTTTTTCCTACTCCAAAGTTATAAATGTATTCTTCTTTGTTTTGTAATTGCTCTTTTGGATTAGTTTTTCTACATTTAAAAAACTAGGTTATACATTGACATGCTGAAAAAATCAGTTATATAAAAAGATATGTACTAAAAAGTCTTGCTGCCAACTCTGAATTTATTCTTCCTATGTATCCTTTGCCACTATATTTAGCCATTTAATTTAGTTTATTCTTCCAGTGTTTCTGAATACAAAAATATATAAATAAATACATATACACACATACATGTAAATATATATTTGTAACTGCTTATATATCTATAAATGAGCATATATAAATGCATATACGTAAAGGTATGCATATATACATCCTTCAATACACAGAAGAATGCCTTGACACTTTATTATACCAATAAATCTGGAAGTTCAAAATAATCTGATGTAAGGATTTTACTTTTTCCCCTAAATAGATGTTTGGCTTACTTTCTCTGCCTCTTTCTCTTTCCCAACTGTTCTGAGGTACCACTATAGCATCTCTCACCTCACCTTCTGGAAAGAATAGTGTAAATTTTCTTTTGAGGAACTACTTTTGACCTAGCAATGGCCTTATGATTTGTGTAAGTTGATCCCATGCTCAGGATGGGGATGGGTTCATTAGTTGCCTTGTCATAATGGCCATATTAGGTTTGGGTGTGTAATCTAAGCCATTTAGAATGAAACTTAAACCGTTGCTCGGAATGCCGAGACAGAGATGGCCACTTTTATGCTCGGGTATCAGAGGAAGCCCACTCATACCTCCGAGGGGACCCGGCTTTCAAATAAACTCCGCATCATGTAAAACAGAGCAGACCAAAGGAAGATACAGGATCATTGCACATGTTTTCAGAAGCCCCTGGATGAAGCTCTACCTGAAGCCAATTTTTCATTCTCCCTCAGATTTTTCAGTTACGGGTACCAACAAATATCCTTTAATGTTTAAGCTAACATCAATTAGACATTCTATTATTTGCAGCAGAAATAATCACAGCTGACATAACTATTTTTATCTTATAATAAGTATCTACATGTACCTGAATGTGTTTTGGTACTCATTTCTGTTCAGTATGTCCATTCTTGTGCCAGTATTAAACTGTCTTAATTTCTTTACTTTATCCTTTGTGTTAGGAAACTCTATTACTCAGCCCCATTCTCTTACTGGGGATTTTCGACTCCTCTCTCTCCACACTAACTCACCCTTTCCCTCAGGAGAAGTGATTTAGTTGAGGAAATGAAGCTCTTGCCTTCGTCTGTGGGACCCTCAGAGCCTGCGAGCCTGTGCATTCCCTCTCTGTGCCCCTCCTGGGGTGAGGATCCTGGCAGTGCCTGCCCAGCGTTTCCCAGGGGCTGTGCGTGTGGCCTGGTGGGGAAGTTCGGTCTTACAGTTCAAAAAATACAGTAATTCCGAGACTGTGCTTTAGCCATAGAATGTACTCAACTTTGTAAAAGCAAGACACTGTCAGCAGAGGGATGCTCAAGAAACACCATTATTTCTGAATGACTGAAGGGGAACAAGGCAAAGGCACTCAGGAACAGGGCCTTATTTCATCACCATGTTCAGTGCGCTTTCCTCCAGCTTTGACACGACCCAGGGAGGCAGGGTCCACTCAAAGTTAGTTGCAAAGTCCCCAGTGTCACATGTGCTTATGAATTTTATGCACCATTTCTTGGGGGAAAGGAGAACCTGTAATACTTAAGAATAAAAGTCTGTAATTTCAGAGGTAGAAAGACCATTTTAAATTAAACTGTAAATTAAATCTTAATTTTATATTACTTCCAATACTTTAGTCATGTTACCTAAAGCCATATTATACTCATTTATCATTAAGTTTGTGAACAAAATGAATTTAATTCAACTTAGCAAATTTGATTTAGCTTTGACCTTTAGGGCTCACACAAAGAAACATGTAGATGACAGAAATTCATTACTATTTAAGACAAGTTAAGAACAATGTATTTCTAAAACTATTCACTGCCTCTTTTACCCCAAACCAAATATCTAGGAAAAGAAGGATTTAAAAGCAGTAATTAGAAAAAAAAAATCTGCCTAACTTAAAGAAGAAACTCAAGACAAAATCTTGAAGAAGAAGCAGCAGTTGCTTAGTTTTTCCAATTTAGAGATCACACACAGCAGGGCGAAGAGACAGATTCCGCATCTCAACTCAGAAAGCAGCGTACTCGGTGCCGGCGCCGCCGAGGTTCTTCGAAACGCTGGGAACAGACCGGCAGGGCTATAGGCCGTGCAGAGCCCTGGGCCCTTCCTGACTACTCTGCACACACAAACGTCCTTCTCTGAGTCACTTCCTTTTACCAACATCATGGGAGGATCGCATCGGCCTGAACAAGGCTGCCCCATCAGCTGTCAGGTCCCCAAGCCCTGCATGTATTAATACCACCTTTCCACATTCTGAGGGCCTAGGAAGGGAGTCCCTCCTGTGGGTAGGAGAAATTTCCTTTGTCTTTGAAAATTTTAATACTGACCATTGCATTTCCTTTAGCTCTTCTCACACAGACCAGAAAATGTGCTCCCACACTTGCTAACATAAACCCCATGAAGTGCCCGTAGTACTTTTCTTCAGCCAGCAGAGGGAACAGAGGGACAGAACTTCAGAGATCTGATAGTGCACTGCTTATCTTCCCAGACAAAAGTCAAAATCCAAAACTGTGTTTTCCTTTGAAACGTAGTACATAGAAAAACAGCATTTTTGAAAAAGCATATTTTCCAGGGCTTTTGATATCACAGCAATATATGTAATTTTGTATTACTTGATGTTTTTTGATTTAAAGACTTCCAGATACACCCAAACGTGGTCCGAGGTGAGGTGGAATGAACAGGATAAATAGCCGGTGCTGGCCATCATTCAAATGTTAGTCAATTCTTAGGTTACTTCAGAGTTTCTAACTCTCAGATAAAAGTCACGCATTTTGTTACAGCTGTGTACTTTAAATAAACATTCTCTTCACATTTGATAATTTAAAAATAGAATGCCCTAGATTTTCTTTAATACTCTGGTCCCTGAAACCTAAAGAACATGAAAGAAAATCACTTAGGCCTTATTAAAAGCAACCCAACATAAGCATTTACTATTAAATGGCCTACCTGAAACACAGTACCACTGATTACAATTGCCTCTTTGCTGAAGCAAAACACACTGCGCTCAGGTCCTCCTTCAGCCTGAATCCCTTTTGAAAGGAAGGGGACAGCCCCGTGGTGAAGAATGTAATTCACAATTTAGCCTTTTTATAAGTTCTGACACTTCCATTAGGTTTAAGTGGAATCACACAGTGAATTTTCCACAAGCTTAATTTACTAGGGAAAACTGTTCTGAAGATGTCTCCTTTGTCACAGGAGCGCAGGAGTCTGGTGCGATTCACAGAGAATACAGACATTCCTTTGTCCATCGCTTGCTCCCTTTTTCCCTTTCCGGATGCACTTGCTCCCTGTGACCCGAAATGCATGACAGTGCCTTCCACCTCACCAGTATCAGTAAAGGGGCTTGGGGGCCTCTGTTTGGATGGATGACACGTTTTCATGTCAGTTGGTTTTGGTGATGGCTGCACACACTGTGAATGAACATACTAAAAACTATTGACTCATACATACATTTTAAATGGATGAACTGTGCGGTATGTGAATTATTTCTCAATAAAGCTACTAACTTTATTACCTTATGTCTTGAAATGAAAGATTTTGTTCCCTTCACTTATCAGATTCCCTTGTCTTCCCTAAGGTGATGCCCAGACACCGAAATGATTTTTAACCTTAACTTGACAAGCACATATATTCAAACCAGTCTCAAGAAATAATCAATAAAACCAATACAGACAAAGTCAATGACAATGGCTAACCCTAACAATAATAATACAGAGAATGCCCCAGCAACTTCAATAATCTAAAATAAAGTATCTGAAGATAAAAAAATAAAGCTGTACAAAACAGGATAGGAATGTTTGATCTGTCTAGCCTTTCAACTGCATGAGAGTCAAAGCAACACCATTTAGCTGTTGGACTCCATTTCTTTTCCATGTTGTTATGACTCCGTGTGTGTGTGTGATATTTTTCTTCTATATTTTCCTTTTAGTTGTCTGGTCTGATTTCAAGAGAGTCTTGTTTTTTGTTTCTTTATGAGAAAAGAATTGTGAACATATATTACATAATCAAAAAAAGCATTTAATGTCTTCTAATTGTCTTACTTTAAAACTTTATTTATTAACTAATGACATTTATTATGTGACTATGCAAAATGAGTTTAGGGATCATATCGTGTCATGTGAAAATGAGCTCCTCATATGATGCATCAGGAAATATTATAGAGCAAATCTAGGCAGCATTTGTTAAAGAAAAATGTATATATATATACATATATATATGTGTGTGTGTATATATATGTATATAGGTATAAGATTGAGGAAGGAAATGGTCCTCTACTTAGTACTAGTCAGGCACACCTGGGGCTTTGTATTCCTTGTTAAGCAACCTTGTAGCTTGGAACACTTACAGAGGAAAGAAAAAGAGCCCAAGGAAAACAGGGGAAAGCAACACCCACCTTCAAAAACTGGAAGGGCCGTGAAGCGAAAGGTGAACTAGCCCTTTGACACAGCTCTTACAGCACAAACTTGTATTTGCTGTACAAATAGCTTAACGGGTATACGTTACAGGGAGACTCTGTATAAGAGCTGTGCAATGTTTGGAGCTGCACAAAGGGGAGTGAGTTGCTTCACCAACCAGTAACCTATCTGAGGAGGCTGTAGCTTGACCTGGATTATGTTATGGAAAGGGTTGTGCTAATTCCAGACCCAGACTGTCACTAACAGCTGGGGATCTTCCTGTGCCATCTGCGATGGCACTGGGGTGTGCTTCGGGAAAAATGGCTGAGAGTGTGGACTGAGCGAGCTATACGACCTGGGGCACAGACCATTTTGCCAGAGAACATTTATGAGCTTTTAAAGGTCTCATGTGGTTAGACAGAACCACATGAAATAATCTCCCTCTTGCTTATGAAGTGACATCTCATCTTCACAGGTCCCACTGCATGCAACAGGGAGAAGATTTGAAGAGACAGGCTCAGCGGGGTCTTTCTCAGAATTCTGCCAGCCATAAGGTGACTAGAGTTAAAATAGTCCATGGTTATTGTAAAGTTCAGAGGAGGCTAAAATGTCAACTGACTTTACACCCCCTGCTTCACTACTTGGCTACTTACATTGTTTATTCAGCTCCTGATGCAGGAGGAAGGCCCTTTCCGACTTAATGAAACAATCACCAGGTATAATCCAGTGGAGAATCTCCTGAGCCACTATTCGTGAACAATTTCTCTCCTCTCTAGGCTCACTCCTTGAATCTTTTGCTCTAAGACCTCAGTCTATATCAAGTTCAGAACTGATCCAAGCCCAACTCAGATAAATCTAATTACCATTAATCTTTTTTTTTTTATTGTTATGCAATTACAGTTGTATGCCTTTTCTCCCCATCCCTCCACCCCACCCCAGCTGAACCCACCTCCCTCCCCCCTCTCCACCCTCCCCCTTGGTTTTGTCCATGTGTCCTTTATAGTAGTTCCTGTAATCCCCTCTACCCACTGTCCCCGCCCCTACCCCCCAACCCCGCCCTGGCTATTGTTAGATTGTCCTTAACTTCAATGACTCTGGTTATAATTTGTTTGCTTTTTCCTTCTATTGCTTATGTTCCAGTTAAAGGTGAGATCATATGGTATTTGTCCCTCACTTCCTGGCTTGTTTCACTTAGCATAATGCTCTCCAGTTTCATCCATGCTGTTGCAAAGGGTATAAGCTCCTTCTTTCTCTCTGCTGCGTAGAATTCCATTGTGTAAATATACCATAGTTTTTGGATCCACTTGTTTGCTGATGGGCACTTAGGTTGCTTCCAGTACTTGGCTATTGTAAATTGTGCTGCTATGAACATTGGGGTGCACAGCTTCTTTTGGATTGGTGTTTCAGTGTTCTTAGGGTATAATCCCAGCAGCGGAATTACTGGGTCAAAGGGCAGTTCCATTTTTAGTTTTCTGAGGAAATTCCATACTGTTTTCCACAGTGGCCTCACCAGTCTGCATTCCCACCAACAGTGCACGAGGGTTCCCTTTTCTCCACATCCTCTCCAACATTTGTTTGTGGATTTGTTTATGTTGGCCATTCTGACTGGTGTGAGATGATACCTCATTGTGGTTTTAATTTGCATCTCTCTGATGGCTAGTGATGCTGAGCATCTTTTCATATGTCTCTGGGCCCTCTGTATGTCTTCCTTGGAGAAGTGTCTGTTCAAGTCCTTTGCCCATTTTTTAATTGGGTTGTTTGTCTTCCTGGAGTGGAGTCGTGTGAGTTCCTTATATATTTTGGAGATCAGGCCCTTGTCTGAGGTATCATTGGCAAATATGTTTTCCCATACTGTTGGTTCTCTTTGTAATTTGGTGCTGTTTTCTTTAGCCATGCAGAAGCTTTTTATTTTGATGAGGTCCCATTTGTTTATTCTTTCCTTTATGTCCCTTGCTTTAGGGGATGTGTCTGTGAGGATGTTGCTGCGTGGAATGTCTGAGATTTTCCTGCCAATGTTTTCCTCAAGGACTTTTATGGTGTTACGACTTATATTTAAGTCTTTTATCCATCTTGAGTTTATTTTCGTGTATGGTGTAAGTTGGTGATCGAGTTTCATTTTTTTGCACGTAGCTGTCCAGATCTCCCAACACCATCTGTTGAAGAGACTGTTTTTGCTCCATTTTATGCTCCTGCCTCCTTTGTCGAATATTAATTGATCGTATAGATTTGAGTTTATTTCTGGGCTCTCTATTCTGTTCCATTGGTCTATGTGCCTGTTTTTATGCCAGTACCAGGCTGTTTTGATTACAGTGGCCTTGTAATACAGTTTGATATCAGGTATTGTGATCCCTCCTGCTTTGTTCTTCTTTCTCAAGATTGCTGCTGCTATTCGAGGTCGTTTATGGTTCCATATGAATTTCTGCAATGTTTGTTCTATATCTGTGAAATATGTCATGGGTACTCTAATAGGGATTGCATTGAATCTATAAATTGCTTTGGGTAGTATGGCCATTTTGATGATGTTAATTCTTCCAATCCATGAACATGGTACATGCTTCCATTTGTTTGTATCTTCCTTAATTTCTTTCTTCAGTGTTGTGTAGTTTTCTGAGTACAGGTCTTTTACCTCCTTGGTTAGGTTTATTCCTAGGTACTTTATTTTTCTTGTTGCTATATCGAATGGGATTTTTTTCCTGATTTCTGTTTCTGCAGTTTCGTTGTTGGTGTACAGGAATGCCTTTGATTTCTGGGTATTGACTCTGTATCCAGCTATTTTGCCAAATTCATTTATTAGGTCGAGTAGTTTTTGAGTGGAGTCTATAGGGTTTTCCATGTACACTATCATGTCGTCTGCAAACAGTGACAGTTTCATTTCCTCCTTTCCAATTTGGATGCCTTTTATTGCTTTTTCTTGTCTGATTGCTGTGGCTAGGACTTCCAATACTATGTTGAATAGGAGTGGTGAGAGAGGGCATCCTTTTCTAGTTCCTGATCTTAGTGGGAAAGCTCTAAGTTTTTGCCCATTGAGTGTGATGTTGGCTGTAGGTCTCTCATATATGGCCTTAATTATGTTGAGGACTGCTCCCTTTATTCCCACTTTGCTGAGTGTTTTTATCAGAAATGGGTGCTGTATCTTATCGAAAGCTTTTTCCGCATCTATTGATATGATCATGTGATTTTTGTCTTTGCTGTTGTTGATGTGATGTATTATGTTTATTGATTTGCGAATATTGTACCATCCTTGCATCCCTGGGATGAATCCCACTTGGTCATGGTGGATGATCTTTTTAATATATTGCTGGATGCGGTTTGCTAATATTTTGTTGAGAATTTTAGCGTCTATGTTCATCAGCGATATTGGCCTGAAGTTTTCTTTCTTCGTTGTGTCTTTATCTGGTTTTGGGATTAGGATGATGTTGGCTTCATAAAAAGAGTTTGGGAGTCTTCCATCAGTTTGGATTTTTTCGAATAGTCTGTGAAGGATAGGGGTTAGTTCTTCCTTAAATGCTTTGTAGAAATCTCCTGTGAAGCCATCTGGTCCAGGGCTTTTGTGTGATGGGAGTTTCTTGATGACTGCTTCAATTTCCTTTGCTGATATTGGTCTGTTCAGGTTTTCTGCTTCTTCTTCATTCAGTTTTGGAAGATTATATTTTTCTAGAAATGTGTCCATTTCAAATAGGTTTTCAAATTTCTTAGCATACAGGTCTTCATAGTAATTTCTTACGATCCTTTGTATTTCTGTGGTATCAGTTGTAATCTCTCCACTTTCATTTCTAATTCTGTTTATTTGGATCCTCTCTCTTTTTTTCTTGATGAGCCTACTTAAAGGCTTGTCGATTTTGTTTATCTTTTCAAAGAACCAGCTCCTGGATTCATTGATCCTTACAATTGTGCTTTTAGTCTCTATGTCATTTAGTTCTGCTCTGATCTTGGTTATTTCCTTCCTTCTGCTTGCTCTGGGCTGTCTTTGTTGTTGTTCCTCCAGTTCTTGTAGGCATAGGGTTAGGTTGTTTGTTTGAACTGTTTCTAACTTCTTAAGGTAGGCCTGTATTGCTATGAACTTCCCTCTCAGGACTGCCTTTGCTGTGTCCCATAGGTTTTGGGTTGTTGTGAGTTCGTTTTCATTTGTTTCCAGGAAGTTTTTGATTTCTTCCCTAATCTCGTTCTTGACCCATTCATTGTTTAATAGCATGCTATTCAGTCTCCATGTTTTTGAGTGTTTTGGGTTTTTACCCTTGGCGTTGGTTTCTAGTTTCATACCCTTGTGGTCAGAGAAGATGCTTGATATGATTTCAATTTTCTTGAATTTGTTGAGGCTTGCTTTGTGTCCTATCATGTGGTCTATCTTTGAAAAAGTTCCATGGACACTTGAATAGAATGTGTATTTTGCTTCTTTGGGATGAAAAGCTCTGTATATATCAGTTAAGTCCATTTCCTCTAGGGTATTGTTAAGTGACACAATATCTTTGTTGATCTTTTGTTTGGAAGACCTGTCCATTTTTGATAGTGGGGTGTTAAAATCCCCTACTATAATTGTGTTGCTGTCAATATCTTTCTTGAAGTCCTCCAAGATTTTCTTTATGTATTTGGGTGCTCCTATGTTGGGTGCATATATATTTATAATGTTTATGTCTTCTTGGTGGATTCTTCCTTTGAGTATTATGAAGTGACCTTCTGGATCTCTCTTTATGGACCTTCTTTGGAAGTCTATTTTGTCTGATATGAGTATTGCTACCCCTGCTTTTTTTTCCTGTCCGTTTGCTTGGAAAATTTGTTTCCAGCCCTTCACTTTCAGTCTGTGTAAGTCTTTTGTCCTGAGATGGGTTTCTTGTAGGCAGCATATGTGTGGGTCATGTTTTCTTATCCATTCAGCTGTTCTATGTCTTTTGATTGGAGCATTTAATCCATTTATGTTTAAGGTTATTATCGATAGGTAGTTATTCATTGCCATTATTTCCTACCTGTGTTCCTCTGTCTTTCTCTTTTCCTTCCTTTCCTTAAAGCAGTCCCTTTAGCATCTCTTGCAGAACTGGTTTGGTGGAGCTGTATTCTTTTAGACTTCTTTTGTCTGGGAAACTCTTTATTTGGTCTTCTATCTTAATTGAGAGCCTTGCTGGGTAAAGTAGTCTTGGTTGGAGGCCTCTGGTTCTCATTACTTGGAATATTTTTTGCCATTCTCTTCTGGCTTGGAGCGTTTCCATTGAGAAGTCAGTTGCTAACCTTATTGGGGCTCCCTTGTATGTTACTTCCTTTTTCTCCCTTGCTGCCTTTAAGATCCTCTCTTTGTCTTGGAAATTTGCCATTTTAATTATGATGTGTCTTGCAGTGTGTCTCTTTGGGTTCCTTTTGCTTGGGACTCTCTGTGATTCCTGGATTTGGGTGATTTTTTCTCTCCTCAGATTAGGGAAATTTTCCATCATTACTTTTTCAAACAGGTTTTCTATCCCTTGCTCTTCTTCTTCTCCTTCTGTAATTACCATTAATCTTAACTCAGACCATTCCAAAAATTAAGTCTTCATCCTTTAGTTCTTTTTCCTTTCCCACCTTGTTTTATGGGGGATCATTCAAGTTTTAGAGTACTAAATTATGTATGTGTGTGTCTGTGTGTATAAAATGTAACACATTTAAAAGACTTTGGTGTCCAGAAAAAGAAAGTGCGTGTATATATGCATAAATACACATTTATATGTGTATATGTGTGTGCATGTGTGTGTATTACTCTCAAGCCATTTAATTTCCCCAGTGTGTATTCATGGAATGGAAACTGACTGTAGAATTAAGTTTAATAAACCATAATTAGGGAAACAAATCATCTGTAACAAATATTGTGCATAGGCAGTTTCCAAATTATGGTTATGTCAGGTCCCCAAAGCTCATTTTTATGTTATTGTTTAGAGCCAGTCCCAGAGATACTATATTTAGGGGAAAATGCTGGCTAGGTTTCCTGGTTCCCTACAGGTTTATTTAGCCCACAATGAAATAGCTATAGTAGCAACAGTACTAGAGATCAAAGTCCTGGGAATGTGAGGAAAGAAAGAATGGAAATAAAATTATCCTCTCTTTTCCTTGAGTTGGGTCATTTGAGGGAATATTTTGAAATAGTTTTTGTTTGATAACTTTTAAAGATTCTTTGTGCATTTCTTTAGTAATTTACTTTTATCCCTTTACTATTCCTTAGAAAGTGTCTCTCCCTAGAGTCCCAGGATCCTTCTGCTGCCTGCTTTGCCACCCCAGCCCACCCTGCCATGCTCCCTGTCCCAGACTGGCTCTGTCTCCAGAAAAATCTTTTCTGCTTACAAATCCTTTGTTTTTTTCCAAAAATGCAAATAAAGCTCTGTTCACTTCATGAAGCTGATTTCATCCAAAAGTTATGTTAGCTGTGGGTTTTTCATAGATGTCCTTGATCAGGTTGAGGAGGCTTTTTATTCCAAATTTTGTTGAGTGTTTTATCATGAAAGGCTGTTGGATTTTGTCAAATATTTTTCTGTGTCTATTGATATGATCCTGTGATTTTTTAGCCTATTACATAATGTTTTACATTATTTAATTTTTGGAAATTAAACCAACCTTGCATTCCTAGAAGTAATCCCACTAGGTCAAGGTATATCATCCATTTTATTTGTTGCTAGATTTGGTTTACTACTATTTTGCTGAGGATTTTTGCATCTATATTGATAATGGATATTGAACCACAGTTTTCTTTCCTTTTGATGTCTTTGCCTGGTTTGATATCAGCATAATGCTGGTCTAATAGGGTGAGTTAGAAAGTGTACACTGTTCTGTCATTTGGAGAGTTTATAAGTGTTTGATATTAATTCTTCATAAACTATTTGGTAGAATTCACTAGCGAAGCCATCTGAGCCAGGGCTTTTCTTTATGGGAAGTTTTAAAATTATTAATTCAACCTGTTATAGATCTATTTAGATTTTCCATTTTTCCTGAGTCAGGTTCAATAGTTTTTATTTTTTTAGGGATTTGCCCATTTTATCTAAATTATCTAATTTGGGGGGATACATCCTTTATAAGATTTTTATGTGCTCCTTTTTATTTCTGTAAAATCAATATTGATGTTTAGTTTTTCATTCTTGATTTGGCAATTTGAGTTTTCTCTCTTTCCTCGGTCTGTCTAGCTAAGGGATGCCAATTTTATTGATCTTTTTAAAGAATAAACTTTTGGTTTTATTGATTTTTTTGTTTTATTTTATCTATTTAATTTATTTTTGCCATAATAATCATTATTTCATTCTATTTGTTTTGGGTTTAGTTTTTTTTTCTTTTCAGTGGTTTAAGGCAGAAGGTTAGGTTATTGACTTGAGATCTTTCTTCTTTTTTAATGTAGGCGTTTGCAGCTACACGCTTCCATTTCAGCACTGCTGTCACCACTGCACAAGACCGTGCCTTTAGCCTGCCCTTCTCAGCTAGCCAGAGTGCCTGACTCTATGCAGACAGCACCAAGCTGCAGTGAGGCAGAAGTGCCCCTCCGCAGGTAGAGGGCGCAGAGCCTGGATGCTGGGCTGATTGTGGGATCCTGGCCGCATGACTGCCTGACCCGGAGTGGCAGGAAACCTGGCGGACACTGTAAGCGAGAGGGCACGGTCCCCCACCCCCCAGTGGGAATGCTGGTTCAGAGGCTGCACTTGAGCTTTCACTCAGAGTTGGTAGAGCTGCCTCAGCGTGGCCTGGGGCCCGGAGGGCAGGGAAGTGGGCAGCCTCGGGACAAGGAGTCAGGGGAGACTTCCCCACTGGCCAAGATGGTGGCAGGGAAAGGTTCCTACACTGAAGCGCTAAAAGCTAGAAATATGAATGGACAGGGCCCAAGTGGCACAGAAAGCTAGAAAGATGAATAAGGCCCAGAGCAAGCCCAAAGATGAAAGATGAATGGATAGCCACCCCCTCCCCTACCAAACAGTGTCTGAAAGCTAAAAAGATAATTGGATAAGGGGAAACGCCCCATCCACACCCTTCCATCACCTGACTGGGGGTAGGACCCAGGGAAGGCAAGCACAAGTGCCATATAAGTCAGAATGGTGGCAGGGAGTGGTGCTAGACCAAAGAGGCCTGCCAGTCCAGTCTGCGGTAAGAACAGAGCGGTGAGGACGTGGACCCACCCAAAGCATGCAAAAGTTTAGGAAGTTAACTGGTCATTCTGAGAAAGCAGCTGGCCTGCCTCATAGCCAATCTAACATGAACTGAGGGGAACAAAGAAACATACTCTGGCTCATCACCTGCTGCTCGGGACCTGCACTCAGACGGTGCTCTGGCCTGTCCTCTCCACAGGCCACATGACCTTAGTAGCCGCATGGCTCATAGCTTGCAGGAGGGAGTCTCTATCTCTTGCTCCTGCTGAGCTGGGGAAGCACTCACTGATACATTCGTGTGCTCCCTTAACTGGGAGCATGTGACCTTCTGGCAGCTGCATGGCCCTGGCTGCGCCAGCTCCACACAGAGCCTTCAGGAGGGAGCCTGCAGGCTCCAAAGGACGGTGCTTTAAAACGGAGCAGGAACTCTGGGCCCTGCCTTTTGTTCTACTCTTACTGGGCTTTGTCTGGGTTTGGTAGAGGGGATGAGCTACAAGATGGGGAGTCCCCCATTCTCCAAGACTGGGCAGCATCTGAAAAAAACCTATTTCTTTTTGCATCAGCACCTGCCTTACAAGTTTAGCTATTGTGGCAACAGGCAGCCAAACCTTTTGTTGTTGTTGTTGTTTAGTAACACTGCTTTGGCTTCATCCTGTAAGTTTTGGTAAACTTTAATTTTTATTCCTTTCTAATTTATCTTGGATTTTTCTTTGACCCATTGTTTATTTATTTATTTTTAAAATAAATGATTCTTTTTCATAAACTTGATGTAAATATACAAAATTTACATTGCCAAATAAATCTGCACTAAAAAATAAACTCCAAAAAAATCAAAGCATGCCAAATATGCAGCTGTCAATGTGGTAGCCATAAGGGTATTAAGAATTCAATAATGGATTCAAGATTTAGCCTTAGACTTAAGGAACTATAATGCTTGAAAAAATTCTGTCTTGTCACTTGTCTAAGCCACTGGCTATCAGAACTGTATACAAATGTAACCATGTGAACAAGAATGCCAGAAAAATCGTTATCTACCATGCTCTCAGCCACCCAGTAATGCAGAAGTGCTAAGTCTCTGCAGTGTGGTTTACAAAGTTAAAAACGGAATCTCAAAGCAAATGCCTAAGAAACACTTTTGAACTTTGTAATTGGTTTATGCAGAAAAATGTGCTTCGGGATTTTATTTGTAAAGTGCTTAATAATTAGAAGTTACTTTTAAATTAAATGTGGGTATATTAAAAAATCTATTACCAAGCAAATAGGACTGATGAAGGTAAGGTAATAAATTGGAGAGTATACTGATTTGAGTCAGGTTTTATAAAAGAATTAACATGTGTGGAGTTCTTTTAATCTTTAAGTAAAAGCCATTGTTAGGACTATAGCAAAAGTTTTAAGAGTCTCCAAGTTAGATATCTTTTTTTACTTAACTGTGCAGCTTTTGCTCAAGGAGTCTGTCTGAGTGCCAATCACTTTATAAGTTTATTAGTACAAAGGATTACAACATGCCGTTAATAAAACGCAAATGTACAATGACTTAGTCCTTTCAATAACGTCAAGATCTATACTGCAGAATTCCATAAGGCACATTGCACCAATACACAGATTCAGCCCAACAAGACTGTGATGCCCCAGTGGAATGACCCACTCACTTCTTCGGCCTAAAAAGTACAATACAACTGAGTTAAGAGTATATCTCTGGGAAACAGCTCATATATTCACCTGGCCATAAAAAATGTTTAACAATTTGTCATGCAGGTTTCCGTTATTATTTTGGCAGTATCATAAAATGGTTTTAATCTGAAAAGGATATTGTGATTTAGAAGACCATAAATTTTCTAAACCAATATTATACACCAAATAAGCCTTTATTGGCTCTGAATGGAACAATATACTGCAAATTCTTATCAGGCGTGAGATCATCGTGGAAAAGTTACCCTAAAGTCCCAACTTCAGTAACCTGATGCTGACTTGCCTGCTTAAAGATTTCATTTTTCAAGAAAAAGAGATGAAAAGGAGTGGCCAGTGTATGCATTTATCAAGAAAAATACAGTAAAGGCCCCAGTACTCAGTCCAAGATACCTAAAATGAACCAAATGAGAAGGCCATCACTCATAAAGGGTGTCAGTTGGCAGATCACCCACTAAGACGTCTTTGGCAGTGCTGTTACAGGGCATTCAAAGTTGTATGCACATTGGAAAGATTTTCTTTAAAGCAACACTGGGTCCAAACACAAAAGTCAAAATATTTAGCCATCTGCCTTTGGAGGGGTGCACCCGCCATTTTTCCTATGTATCTGTACAATGGAATTATAAGATTGTTGGGCTCTTGCTACATTATACTGACTCTTATTTGCTCCAAACAGCACTTGGGCTTTGCCTTCGTCTAGGGTGGCACTGACTTGCATGGTGACTGACCCTGTTCAGTAGGCACTGCTCCAGCCCTGTTTTGTGAGAGGTTCCATACACAGCACACCACCACCCAACACGCACCCTCCTGAGAGAACAGGAAATACCCCTCAAACAAATGGAGGATCAAATGGGAAGTTATCCTTAAAAGAGAAGTTAAGCAAAATATATGCTATGCCTTCCTTTTCTTTCAAGATCTGAGGATCACTTGCAAAGGACTATCAGGATCCACCTTCTGAAGTTTAATATGCCAGTCATGGAAACTGCCATTTATTAGTTCCACTGAATAAACTGCTGTTTTATAATTCCATGACATGTGTATGTCCCAAGGTCTTTAATAAGTTTATCTGAAGCTTGCACACACCCAGACGCCATATCATTTAGGTGGTCTTGACTTTGAGTCTTCCTAATTTTCTCTAATATTGCCGAGTTTCCTTTTCTAATTCCTTCTTCCTCTGACTTTTTCCACTAACAGATTGTTCTTCCTTCATCTCATGGTGATGAAGTCTTCTAACATAACTTCAGCCATCTCTTCTGAAGTCACTTCTTCTGTTGTCCTGTTCTGACCCGTGGGTTGTGGTTGATCCAGCATCTCAAATCCAGGCGCTTAGGAAGGTTATATAATCTGCAGAACTCACAAGCCAACTGCTTCAGTTGCTGACAAAGCTACTATTGTCCTTAGTATCTTCTCGACCCTCCAGAACCACTGTCAGATCTAGGTCATCAGAGTCCACAACCCACACTGGTGAAGAAGAAGGATAAGATTCTGTGCATTGCAGTGCAGCATGAGAGCCGAGGCCATGCTGCCTGGCGGCTGCACCAGGAGCTGGCAGTGTAGCTTGCCCAGCTCTCAGCTGATGATGTGGGACTTCTCATGGTTCCTGTCGAAGGTGGACGCCAGGAACTTGAGCTCAGCCTTGAGCCTCCACACCAAAAACTCCCCCCACCCCAGTCTCTGGCAGGGGAGCTGGGTAATGCTATGATCGCACCAGAAGAAGGAGAGGGCAGTGGCCAGCATCAGCCTTTGCAACCCACATGATCTGACCTGTTAATTATTTAGAATGTACTATTTAATTTCCATAAATTTGTGAATCTGTCAAATTTCCTTATGTTGTTGATTTCTAATTTAACTCCATTATGGTCAGAGAAAGTAGTTTTCATAATTTTAGTCTCTAAATTTAGTGAAGGTTGTTTTATGGCCCACCATATGGTCTGCCTTTGAGAATGTTTCGTGTGCACTTCAGAAAAATGTTTATTCTGCCGCTGTTGAGTGGAGTGTTTGATGGATGGGTTTAGTTGTTTTTTTCTGTTGCTAAAGTCTGTGATTTTGTATTTATCTTCTGTTTAGTTATTCCATCCATTATTAAAAAGAGAGTACTGAAGTCTTTACCTATTGTTCAATTGTCCATTTCTTCCTTCAATTCTGTCCGTTCTGTTTCATCAAGTCTGTCTGTGTTTCGGAACTCTGTTCTTAGGTGCATATATGTTAATAATTGTCATATCCTCCTTATGGACTGATTCTTGTATTATTATGAAATATTCATCATTATATCTAACACCATTTTATGTTTGAAAGTCTATTTATTTTGTCTCATATTAATATAGCTACTCCAACTCTCCTTAGATTGCTGTTTGAATGGTATATCTTTTCCCATCATTAATCTTCAACCTACTTGTATATTTAAACCTAAAGTGTATTTCTTGCACACAGCATATAGTTAGATTTGTAACTTTATCCAATCTGATAATCTCTGTCTTTTGAATGCGTCATTTATATTTAAATTTTATTGTCGCATTTGGATTTTTACTTGCCATTTTACTTTTTCATTTTCTGTATGTCTCAGATCTGTTTTATTCTTGTTTTACTTAATAGCTTTCTTTGTATTTAATGGATCTTTTCAAGTGTAATATTTTCTTCAGATAATTTTTATTTCTATTTATATATGAGGGGGGCCCATAAAAGGAATTTATTTATTAAAAATTGTGTATTTATTCTTACATGTTTAAACTTCAGTCACCTTCAAGTACTCTCCATTTAATGCAATACACCTATCAAGATGTTTTTCCACTGCTCAAAACATGCCTTTTGATGCTTCTGCCCTTTTCTTTTCACCTCTTCCACATAGGCAAAACATGAGGACTTTTTTCATTTGGGGAGACAAAAAAAAGTTGCTCAGGGCAAGGCTGAGGGAATGGGGAGGATGGGAAACAGGAGGGGATATTATGTTTGGTCAAAAACTGCTGAACACCCAGTGTGATATGGGCAGGTGTGCTCGTAAATTACCCTATCATGAAATGGGCAAACACAATGAAAGAATGTTAAAAAAAAAACTCACTGAAGCTGAATGCAGCCTCTCACAACAATACCAGCTGGCACACTGATACAGATGTGTTCCTAGAACACTCACCTAGCGAGGGAAGCCTGTACCACAAGGGCCCTGCCCTTCCAAAGATAATTCTGATTTTTGGGGGATCCCTCCTTGTATGTATTATTGTTTATTTACTGATCTAGTGCTTACAATGTACATTTTAACTTGTGAAAATCTACTTCAGATTTATACAAAAGTAATTGTAGTGAAATAAAGAAATTTTACTGTATAAACCTCTATTCCATTCCATTCTATTGTTATTATATATGTATATATGTATATACAAATATATAACCATGTATTGTTACAATTACATAATTTATATAATTTATATAATGTATGCCCCTGGCAGAAGCTCTGTACCACCATACAAGAGCTTGGGCAGAACACAGTGGCTCATTTTCCCAGAGTGATACCTGCCTCACCAGCAGATGGAGTGGTAGAAATGGCCCCCATCTTCTTGGCTTGCCTCTCATTGGGAGGAACCTTGGCCTTCCATGTGAGCTGTGGCTACAGTGATAAGGGCACTAGTATTCTCAGTTTGCTAAGCCTGAGCAGAGTTTCTACAAATGGAACTTCAGGTGGAATAAAAGAGCCCTGGACCTCTTAGTCACACTTGCCTGGAATGGAACTTTTACAAAATGGGTCTGGAACAGATAAGGATGGTAGCAGCCAGTCCTTCCCAAGGTGAAACTGTGGCCCCAGACTGGGAGCTGGGGGAAAGAGGGAGCCCAATTATCTGGGTTGTGCCTGCTGAATTAGAGTGCCCAGAACACTGCATGGAAAGTGGGGGCATAGTTCAAATGTTACAGATTCTTGCCTTAAATAAGATTTTCTCATTTTTTTGAATAAGTATTTCTCTATTTCCTCTGTGTTTAAGACACTTTTCTTTGAATGGTTGTTTTAAAGATAACTGTTGTACCCAGTTAAGTGATTGCTTATTGTGAAGAGAATCTTCAGTGAGCCTTACTCTTCCACTCTGGAAATCATTGTTTCCTTTGCATCATAAATAACACACATACAATTAATGACTCCTTCTTTTGGATAACTTTTTTTCATGACAAAGATGGTACCTTCTATTAGTTTCATACATGGCTTTATATACCAATAACTATTTCAGTATTTTAAATGCTGGAGCTACCAATAATTAGTATATTATAGGACATAGAAAAGCTTATACCTTCTCAAATTAGTTTATATTTAAATAGCATGTTATGTTTCAGAATGCTATTAAATTATAACAGCATTTTGTACTCATTGGAGAGTGGCTGGGATGTTGTTATCAATAAGGATATGTAATGAGGATTATTTCTCATCCTCAAGGGCTTGCAAGTGATTGGTGGCAGAGCTAGACTAGAATCCAAGACTTGGCCTCTAACTCTCACTCATTTCATCAGAAAAAGTACTTTTAACATACCTGTTTATTTTATTTCTGGATGAGTAGTAGCTTATCTACCGACAAAGATTTGGATCATTATTAAATTGGGAATATTCCATTTCCATATTTTAATTCAATAACAATGTGATGAAACTTGTGCTTTTGATAAGATCTTCTATGAAATGACACATCATTTGGGTATCTAAAGTTCTCATTGATGAAATTACTTGACATGTGCACCTATTCTTTGTCTGGTACAATGACTAAATTTTAAGTATCTGTTTGAGGTAATAAAAGCTATTGACAATTAAAAAAAGTCTTTTGACAGCAGAGGCAGCTGGCTGAATTAATATGAGGGAATATAGTGAATAATGATTCATATTAATTGAAGGATTTTCTTCAATACAAGCACTATCTTGAAAATGAATATTTATTGACTGAAAACTAATGCAGATTAATTGTAAGGCTATTTTTAAGAGACCTTTAAAAACCATTAGTTGTTTGGAAAACACCCATAAAATTAAGCCCTTTCAGAGTGTGTTAGCAGTTGTTAAAAAAGAGCAGTGAGCTGCTACTAAATATAACAGAATTCCCAATTAAATTGTTACAGGTCATCAGAGGGCGTCACTGACGGTGGAAAGGCTGAAGTTAAAGCCTTCACCACAAAGGAAACAATCTAGACAATACGGGCTCTGTACGTAATCCGTGTCATGACAGAAAGCCAATAAGAAAAGGAGAATTTCACAGGACTCCCGACTTTTCACAGTCATTGTCCACAGCTTAATCTTGAAGTGAATCCCTGAGAGGTAACGGGTATTTGTAAAATCCGCAGTGTCAGTTGGGCAATGATGGACAGGTGGGAATGAGATCTGTGCTCAAAGCAGCGGGGAGGTCTGAAGATTCCTCCTGAAAAATGAGATCAAAAAATGGCAGAGTAATTGGCCTCCATTTCCACAGGTTCCGTTTCTTCCAAATTGGAAGTGCTCGGTCATGCATACAAATTATTCATAATGCCTGTCTTCCTCTCCTCCTTCCTTCCTCTCGGTCTCTTTCTCTCTTCTTCTTTTATCCTACTCCTTCCATGTATTATTTTTGTAAATTCCTTCCTCCAATATACACTGAATGCTTACAATAGACTGGGCACTTTGAGAGAAACCAGGGTTACAGCTGAGAACAAGTTCAACATGCTCCCCATTCCCAATATTCACATTCTAGTGGCGTTGGCTGGAGGAGAGACAAACACCGAACAAGTAAACACACACTGGATGACTTCAGGTTATTATACGTGCTATGAAAACAGTAAGCAGGCTGGAGTGATGGAATGTGTCTGTAGCTGGGGTGGGGTGTGGTGGGGTGGAGACCAGGGCACTTTACTTAGGGCCCTGAAGGAAGGCAGTTTCTGAAGACATAAATCTGACACCTGAGAGTGAGAAGGGATGGACTGTGAGAACATTCCAGAAACAGCAAGAGCAAATCCCTGAAATGAACTGGACAAAAAAAAAAAAGATGGGTAGGTTTTATTAAAATATGCTCATAATTTGGGAGTGAAACAATATTCTGTCAGGAATGTATCAAAAATGATAATCTTAAGTAGCGTTTACCTAATATCCTCAAATGACCCTACGTGCCTAGTGGGCAGGGCAAATAGAAATGCTGTTTCTGCTCTTTACTTGTGAAGGAAGTAACCGGAGGCACGACTGCACGGATTATGACTTAAGAGTTCTGGGAGTGACCACAGAACCTGGTCAGCCACTGCTCTGGGAACATGAAACGTGAAGGTCGCCCTCCCCCTTCCTCCGTGCCTTACTTAGTCCAAGCACACCTTCTCACAGAGACTTTGGGCAAAATCCCAACAGAAAGCTGTGTACAAGTCTTCTTTCTGATGGGTTGATTTTTGTCTCCAAGATAAATACTATTAATGTAATATTATTGGGGAAAATGTTTGAATACTGTCTCTAAAAGTAGTTATATTTCTCATCAAGCAATCGCTTAGATTTTAGAATTTTGGTGTGGTTCAGGAAAGGGGTATCTCTGGCATTTGGGGTCTCATATGTAGAAATAATCACGGAGCAGAGCCTCTGGCTAACAAGGTCCAAAGTGGCTTATGACCCCAGGCAGAGACCGGGTTTCGGTTGGCACCGTCTGCTCACTTAGAAATGATGACCTTGAATTTTCAGGTCTTCACTATAAAATATTTTGGTATCATTTTAATCACCATTAAAGGTATTAAAGGTGATTAATTCAATACTTTTTAAATTTTCCTTTTAAGGAGGAAAGTCGAGGCTTTTCCTGTTAAGCAATCACGAGAACCATATTACCCTAATAGAGCTTATTTCCCAGCCTGAGACGGAGAGCATTTGTCCCAGACAATGAGCCACTGTCAACGTCAGTAGAGATTTCCACAGATCCTTCTGAAGACTATCCAGCACTAGGCAGAGTTAATGGGCATGACAAAGCACATGGGAATCAGGTCATAGGGCACCAGGCAAGCAGTAATGCAGTCTAGTTTGGTGGCCAAATGTCATATAGTATAGATAATGGCCTGCAAGGCTAGTGATAGTTGGATGAAGCTTGGAGGTCAGTATATAGGATAAAGGCAAAGGGTCAGTTATTGTATGTAGTCTTAGAGCAAAAGAAGGCAAATCTTAGCAAAGACTTATTCATTCACTCAAGAAACATATTAAAATGGGCACCAGGAGACACAAACCCATGTGTGTGTGGGGAGGAGGTGACAGATATATACATAAATGATTATAAGTCAATGCACATTTTTGAGATATACACAGGCCATCGAAGAGCACAGTTCCAGAGCATCTAGCCCAGCCTAGTAGTGGGTGTGTGAGGTGGAGGAGGAAGTCAGAGAAGGCTTATGAATTGATACCTGGGCTGAATCATACCTGATGCAGAACTGGCCAGACCAAAGAAAGAACCATTTTGGTCATTAGTGACAACACAGAGGTCTCAAATTGTATTGCAACAGGTTGCAGAGAACCAAATGATATCAGCAAAAGACCCAGACTCCATATGGAACTGTGCAGAAATAGGACTGGAATATAATGGAGACTCAAGAGCCAGTTCTATGTGGATCGTAAATGTGTGGTAACCCCCAGGAAGGCTAAGATGTGAACTTAAAAAAAAAATCAACATCCAGAGCATGACCTCTAACCACAGGGAAAAGTGAAGGACACTGAAAAATCTAATTCAAGTTGACCAAACAGTAGAACTAACTCCAGATTTATTTATTTCTTGGTCAGAGATTTACTGCTCTTTATGAATTAATCTGGGATCAAGCACTTGTCCCAAAGTCAGAGCATGGAGCTGGGTCCACAGGTTGATGCCACAAATTCTACAGGGCCAGCGTGACAGGAGCCACCAGACCAGGGAAACACAAACGCCAAGAGACAAGGCAGCAGTAGAGAAGAAAATAAGGGCACCAGCCGGAGTTGGTGAGACTTGATGAGTGAGGCAGTTTTCTGACCTAGTTCAGACTTGCTCTTTAGCTTCCTGTGTGGCAGGAATCAATCCCAGCACAGCTGGGCTCGGGGCTTCTAGACGGAAGCCCGCAATTAGAAGCACCTGGCCAAGTTAGTGAGCAGAGCAGCGACACAGCTGCAGCTTTTCCTAAGTGAATCCTCTCATGAGTGGGGGTGGGGAGTCATTAAAAAATAAATAAAAGCCATTGCAAAGATGGATATGGTGCATCTCTCCACCATTATTAAACACTTTGTATCTGAGCTGACTGTGTACTACCTTTAAGTGCAGATATTACAATAGGAATCTCAGCTGTGTACAAACTCATTTGCTCACAATTGCAAAGGGACAACTTCTATATTACATCTCTCTGTAAAATACAAAGCTCATAAAGGAGCCTGTCCGGGGTTAACCTGTTAAATTCTGTGCACAAATACATAGATTACTTGTATAACATTTTCAAACATTTCCATACCTATCTGTTTTATGTACTTGTTCAAATGTATTGCATGTGTGTATGTATATGAACTTAGTAGCTATATAAGTATACATATGTATAGTGTAAATGTAAAGTATATTTGTACACATCTATGTATTTTAGCCATGCATTTATATTATAAAAATAACAGGAATGAAAAAAAGGATGCCTCTCTTCTAGGAAGATATTTTTAGGGATGTATAACCTCCCCCAAACCATAAGATGGCTTTTCCCTGCGCACCACACCCACTGTGCAGCGTCGTTGCCGCAACCCCGTTACTCTAACGGTGGTTCCGGGTAGGGCTGAAAGACCTTTTTAATTTTTAAATCACAGCAACCTGATATATAGATATCAAAGAAACTTTTCAAAGGTAACCTCTAAAAAGGATAAAACCTTCACAGATAGCTGTCCCGGATTAATGATAACTTTTCCCATTCCCATAATAAAAGATAGCATAACAGTATGTCCAGAATTCCCTTGATTTGATTTTTCATATTTAGTGCAGTAGCCTTTCAGTACTACTTTAAATATGGAAATTTGCATAATGATACTTTTGAATTCCCAGTCATTTGACCCAGAACACTGTGATATCAGTTGAAATTTCTAGGAACAATCACATCCTTTCAGAAGGAACGAGAAGATGTCGTTGGCGTCGACCATATAAACAAGGTGGAAATTCCGATCACCAGTATGGGCTGCCAGGCACCCATCTACCTTCCTCTTCATAAAGTAGGATGTGGTACAACAGCTGAGAAAATAGATTAGCTCCCAGTAATATGTTTCAAAAGAATAAACATTTGTCTGAAAAGAAAAAAGAACTACTGAATCTCTTCCTCCTGACATCTCAGGGCATCGGCATCTTGTAACCATTAGTCAGATTTCAGTGAAGAATTGGGGGGTGGGGAAGTGCAAGGAGGGAAAGAGGGCAGAGGAAAAGTAAGTACAAGGAGGAGGTCACATTCAGAGAAATGACAAGTAAAGAAAGCATTCGGAAACATTTAGTTGACTCACTGATGAGAAAAAATGTCAATTGATTTCTTTTCTTTTTTTTCAACTTCCAGTATCATTTATTTTTCCTAGAATCTAGATACAATTAACTGTACCAAGACAGTGCTCAATACTATTTAAGCCTCATTTTAAGTTCTTTAAACTAGCTCATCATTTGTAAACGTGAATTCACATCTCAGTAAAAATGGAAACTAGATTTGACATTAACAAAATTACTCAATATTGATGTTAACTACAAAATTTTTATATGAAACAATTGATTTCAAAAAGCAAAACAGGTATGGCCATAACTGCACACTCACTAGCAATTGCCTTGATAATTGTTTTTCAGAAAAAAATGTATTCCCTGAAATAATAATTGACCTATAAGGTTGTGAGGATCACATATTTGCTATAACACAGAAAAACAGATATTAAAATGCTATTTTGTTGCAAACAAACTCATAGATACAAACAGAAAGGTGGTTACCAGAGGGAAGAGGGATTGGAGGCAAATGAAGAGGATAAAGAGGGTCAAAGTTAGGGAGGGAAACTAGACTTTGGGTGGTAAACATACAATGCAATATACAGATGATGTATTGTACACTTGTACACTTGAAACTTATATGTTGTTAATCAATGCCACCCCAATAAACTTACTTTAAAAATCCTATTTTATTGTTAATGTGTCTTCTAACATAATAAGAAAGTAAGACCTGAATGATAGGAGATTTTAAAGATACCTACCTCAAGTTTGGCAAAGCTTCTACCATCACATATATGTTTGCATTAGTAATGTAATGGCTTTCAATTAATTTAAATCACCCAATTACCATGAATACATCAAGAAACACATCTAGAAAATTCATTTGACATGGCTTAAGACTGTGCAAAATAGATTCACATGTCAAAAGGAGTAAATGAATAAAATAGTTCACAGCAAGACTGAGTTTTTAAAGCATTCTGAGTTTGAGTAATCCTTATTCTTAATGGAACTTTTCTGTCTTTTGTTACCTGCATAATAATAGTTTCCCCAAGGATACCACTACGTTCTGTAACAGCATTCTATGTCACTAGAGGCAGTTGTGTATCTCCTGTAACTGCTGATTTCCCATGTGAATACATGATAAATATGATACTACTACAATCTCCTTACGTTATTCAAGTGAGTGGAGAAGAAAGGCCGCAGTAAACAGAACATCATGGTAGGTGGGAACAACACTGGCGTGGAGAGGTGGGAAAATGGAGCATGATGGCAAAAGTCCAAGTTAATTCACAAAACTCCAAGGTCAGGCACATTTACTAAAAGGAGGGTTAAATGTAGGCCCAAAGTTGAGCAGAAGCAATGATTAATCTAGAAACAAATGCAAGATCTCTTGATTTTCAGTAGGACATGTGGGCCCCAGGAGATGATGATACTCCAAAGACCCTAATGAATTGGTAAGTAGTGGGGTAAAATGGAAATTACATCTTTTTACTTATAGCTTTTCCAATCTGCCTGCAAATTTTCCATCTAAATGTTCTCAATGTTCCAAAGTGAATTAATAGTAAATTCATGTCATTAATGAGTGTATAGAGTCAACGGTAGGTTTCACTGGGTTGTAGGGGAGAGAGATGAGAGTGGGATTGCAGAGTAAGGCCATCCGTTAGCATGAATCACCATGTGGGGGCTCCAGAAACAGGGCAGCTAAATTCCTCATCATTGCATACAGCCCAAGAAATAAAGATGTCCTTCTGAAAAGTTCCACAGAAGGAAAAACTAACCATGATAGTGGGAGATGAAGAAAAGAAGGGCCTTTAAATTTTCTGTATGTTTAAGAGGAATGCATGAAGACCTACTGATTACAAAACTAAATTAAAGTATCACAAACAATACTTTGTGGGTTGCGTAAGCGTGCAGCTGACTGACAGAAAAAGTGCCCCTTAGGGTAAATAGCATCTCAGCATTCTGTCTCTCTTTTGCTGTATAAATATTGTACTGGGTCATGTTGGCCAGCCCCTCTACTTTTCCTTAACTATGAAGAAGGGGTGGGGAATGGTGCATCCTGAAGTGAGAGTTACAGGGCACATTGACCCATCATCCTCACGGGCCAATCTGGTTCTCATAGACCCACGTTGTCCATGACCATGAAGAATGCTGCAGCCACCCCTGAGACATCTGGCTTATAGGGAGGTGAGGAGGGATAAATGGGAAGCTGTGGACTGTTTTAAGTCGCCTCTGACCAGTCCGCCCATCTGAACGTTCCACTGGGTGTCAACTTTGGATATGCTTACTCGGGAGTGCCAGGACTATGGGACTCAGCAATTCCGTGAACAGGTGAGATTCCTTAGGCAAATAGCCTCCTTGTTCTAAAGTAGCGGTTTGAACAAATGGTATAAGAATCTACAAAATAATTATTCAAATGTTTTAACCATCAGGTAAATAATTATTTTGAACAATTAATAATCAATGTAATCAGTACTTCCTTGAATTATTTATTACATAACCAAACAGGACATTGTGTACACTGTCCCGAGCACGCTGAACAGATACCTAACCACATTTTCTTGGAAATGCTTAATCACACAATTATTAACTACCTTCCTACCAGGTCCAAACCTTCTTGATCTGTGATTTACAGTGTTAGAGTCCATTTGATTTCAGTACAATAAGATTAAATACTTTTTCTCCCTGTTGATCTTTCAGGCTGTTCTTGAAGTTCCATGTGATGTGAAAAGATTTTCTCAAGTATATAGGCAAATAACTATTTCCTATTTCCTAAATTTTCTGAATGAGTCAATTCCAGAAGCATCACTGACACAAACACACCCATGTCACCTCATGTGAAGAAGAAAAGGGACATATGCATACAGGAAGTACCTGGAATGATGATTATGCAATGATCAATGACCCATTAGTAAATGAACTCATAAATGGTGTTAGCAGAACTAGGTGAAGATACCAATGATATTTAAATATGCATTAATGTGTCTTGCCATTTCAACACAAATATTTACTATTTATTGAGCACCTACTATATTAGAATCTAGAAAAACAGTGAACAAGACAAATTCAGTCTGTGACCCTGTGAACTTCATATTTCAGCACAGAGGGCAGGTGCCACCCTTGTGCATGCGTGCACACACACACACATGCACCAGGAATGTGGGTGATGAGAGAATCACACATTGTGATGGGTCAAAATGTCACATACAAGTAGTGACATATACATTAAAGGGTAGTCAGGGAAGGCTACTCTGATGACATGATAACATTTTAGCAAAAGCCTAAAGGAGGACATTGGAGGCAGAAAAAAGACCAAAAAGTACCTGGGCAAGAGGAGAAGCAAGACATAGGCTTTTTGCAAAAACTGTGAAAAAAAGGGTCCACCTCGCAGAGTGAGGCGGTAGCCAGTGAGAAGGATCGTGAGAAAGGGTATCAAGAGTGCAGAGGCCACGTGGAGAAAGATTTACTGAAAAAAAACCTTCATCAAATTTTTATTTGTATCGAATTCTATTAAGAAATCGCAGACACACACTTATGTGCTCTTAATAAATAATATCTTTAAAATGATCACAAAAACATCATTATGTCTTTTTTTCAGATATATACTATGAAACTACATCATTTGTATATAGTGACTACAGACATTCAAACTTGGCACAGAAAGTATCATAGGCCATTTTTGTAGCTAGTTTATCAGCGTGGTGTGTGTGTGTGTGTGTGTGAGAGAGAGAGAGAGAGAGAGAAAGAGAGAGAGAGAGAGAGAGTGTGCACGAGCAATTACTCATTAACCATCATGAAAAAAACGTCAAACCATGTTTAAGTTCGGTCTACCATAACCATTTATTTCATGTGATGAATATAATGAGAAATAATGAGATTTAAAAATACAACATAAAGAGATGCAATGCTTTAGAGCGGAGGCTGTCAAGAGTTTTCTCAAAGGCCCAGATCGTGTTTCAGCCTTTGTGGGTCTTCGAGTTTCTGTCCCAACGGCCCAGGCTCTGCCTTTCCGGTACAAAAGCAGCCAAGACAACACACAGAAGAACAGGTGTGGCTGTGCTCCTGTAAACCTTTAAACTGACAGGAGATGGGGCAGGTTTGGCCCACGGGATGAAGCTTGTTTACCCTTGCATGAAAGGGTTAGGGGACAATGCAAAATGATATCCAAAAGAACAGCTTACTATCACACAGATTCCTAAAACGTAGACAAGAGAAAAACCCAGAGAGAGTTACAAGAGACCCAGCTGGGATGATTGACTAGATACTCCATATATGACTAGCCATCGGCACGAGGTTATGTAATAGTGTAAAAAATTCCATTGACTATGCAAAAGTCAGAGAAACATTTGTCAAAGCTCTTATTCTAAAAATGTGTGTGAACACTTCTGGCAGTAAGTAGACAGTGGGCACAGATGATCCTGACGTTTCCATCCAACTCTCAAATTTTATGATTCCAAAATTTAAATTATCACACAATTACTAATATCTGGCAGAATTTCAAAAGCAGTAGAAATAGTATCTTATGACTTCTTTTTCCTGGCTTAACATTTTTGCAGATTCTAGAAGGCTAATTCCTGAAGCTTGGCATCTTGAACAATAACGGACTATTTCCAACTCACTTTGCAATTGCTTTCTTTTAATTGAAGATAAATTGGTACAGCATGTAACATTTGAAATCTAAAAATGGATGGTTTAAACAAATCTTTTTTTTTTCACTAAAATGAGTCAATCACCACAAAATAATAATTTTAGTTTTATACATCAGTCAGTGAATATCCTTGACGAGAACTCATATAATTAATCATTAAGTACCTGTTCATTGCTCAACTGTTAGAGCCTAAAATTATGACTGATATATACTAGGGTATAAAATACTTATTAACTGAGTGAATGAACACAGACTCTGAGCCACGGTGTCTGGGTTCAAATTCTAGCTCTGCCACTTACTAGCTGTGTGACCTTCGGGAAATTATTTAAATTCTGTGCCTTCCTTGCTCACTGGTCAAGTGGGACTAAAAATATACCTACTGCATTGGGTGTTAGGAGAATAAAATGATGTATTATTTATAAAGTGCATGGCCTAGAGACTGTTACACAGTCGTTTCAATAAAAACTGATAACATTATTTCTACTTTTATTTGCATTCAATCAAGTACAATGATTATCTAGCATGTAAACATCTAAGGCAGAGATAAGCTTCCCAAAGAGCCTGGTGCTCTACTAATTTCTGGCCAAACATCGCTCACTTCCCGGGCTGGGTGGCTCAGCTGCGTAGAGTGTCATCCCTCCACACCAAGTGTGGGCATTTCATCTCCGGTCAGAAGTAACCAGTGAATGCATACGTAAGGTGAACAAAAAATGGATGTTTCTCTCTCTTTATCATCCTCTTTCCCCTCTTTCTCAAATTAAAAAAAAAAGTATCTTGTATTCAAAATGAAACAAGGTAAAAAACATAAAATGAAGACTGTTACAATAAATCAAGTACTTTTATTTTCTCGGGGTCATGCACTTTGGCAGGTATATGAGGAACACAGAAACATGGGAAAGAAAATTGCTGTTAATGGGACTTTTAAATTTTTTAATAAACTAAATATATAAAGAGATAAAAGTAATTAATAAAGTCATTACACATTTATTGAACATTTACTAGGTATCTGGCATTGGTAACAGAAATATGATTCAGATAAAATCTAGAGAGACAAGCCGCATAGCTCTGTGGGCCCCAACAAAATTTTGTGAGACTCAAATGGGAATCACTACACAGGGTACAACAGACAGGTTCTCAACACGCTAGGGGCTTTGAGGAGAGACTCAAGCCTCCTCCGGGAAGGTGGCACTGGAGACTTGTGGGGCAGAGAAATTCAGTACGGCATCTCTGTAGGGAAGCCAGGACATGCTCTCAGCGAGCCCTCATGGCAGGGGTCATGAGGGGGAAGAGACACAGGGGGTACCAGCATCTCCCCAGAGTCTCATCCCTCTAATCCATTCACCGTCTGATCACTTTCTTCCCCATTTCCAGCTTAAAAATCTTAAACTTTTGCCCACTGGGTGAAATCAACGGAATCTCTCCCAATTTCATCATAGTTTACCCAGCCCTATCTCTGGAGTCTGGTCACCTGTGTCTCTTCTATACCTGGCCACAGAAGGGACTGAGCAACAATTGTTCAGGGCTCAGATTTTGGAGAAAGATTTCTTTTACTTAGTGGCTGTTACCTTGGGTAAGTTATTCAAACTCTCTAAAGATCAATTTTCTTATTTGCAATCTAGGAATAATATCACCTACTCCTTAAAATTGGTTGAGGAATTTAAGGAAATAGCACACTTAGCACAGTGTCTGGTATATAAGGACTCCACAAAAACTATTAAAATGATACCAGACATGGTATGTTGGGGAGGTTAATCTAAGGATGGATGGCAAAATGGCCTTTTGGAATGTGGTCAGCCTGTGGTATGAACCCCGGGAAGGGGGCTACTGCAGGTGGAGGTGTGAGGCCGTGAGGGTCTGAACTAGCGTGATGGAGGACAGGATGTTAGCACGAGTGGGAATAAGAAATCAGCAGCAGGGAAAACCACCAAGGCCTCATAAGGGGGTGGAAAAATAGGAAGGTAGTGGGGGAAGAGCCAAAGATGATCCCAAGATTATGACACTGAAATAATGGTGGTTCTATATTTTAAAAACAGACATATCAGATAGGTGAGATAGGATGACAGATTTATAATTATACAAACGCAGAATAAATGTAAGATCTGAAAGAAATTGCTAAATTTGGGATTAGACATGACCATGTTAATTCAATTTGCTAGTTTGAATCCTGGAGCTTTTTTTTTTTTTTTTAGTTTTCATGATAAAAAACACCCCTATTCTCCTGGCCCTCTTTGCAACCTCTGAACTGTAGGCAGGCTTCTCTAGGCCCTCCAGTCCTCCCCGCAACCCCCTGAGGGTCAGTGTCTGTCCTTGTTGAGCTTGTAACACCCAGTTGAAGCAAGAGTCTTATAAGTCACTTCACAGAGAACCCCACACCTTCCATGGCTGATCACTCTTGATATCTGATTAAATTCTTCATCCCCCACTTTCTGGTATCTGATCACCTTGATTTGCCTTCAGCAAGAATCTTTTAAATCCCCTCCTACTTTTGACATTTCCGTTTCCACCCACTGACCCCAATCCTACTCCTTGGCTATAAATCTCCACCTGTCCATGGTGTATTCGGAATAGAACCCAGTTGTACACCGAAGTCTCTTTTTTCCTATTTCAATAGTCCTGAATAAATTAGTGTCCAGCTCTGGCTTTCTGTGAACTTCCCAGATAATTCCTTCTTCCTTTCCTGCCCACTAAATGAGTGTCTTCTCTGGAATTCAATTCATAATTCCTCTTGTAACTGTTTCCTAGGGGTAGGAGGTTGGAGGGTCAGGGTTCCTCTTAATGTTAAAATCCTATTGGAACTCAGTTCACCTGCCCACAGCACCTTTCTCCATACTCTATGCAGCACTTTCCATACCTAGAAATAAGGGTGAGTCAAACATGATGATAAGGAAAACAGCAGGAAAGAAGCAGTAATTTAAAAGTCAAGGAAGAGATATATTATTCAAGCTTTTAATACCAATGCTATGTTCTTTACCAGGTGCTTCTCTTACATAAAAATGGATCAAATGTGTGAAACCTTCCTTGTGTCCCTCATAAAATATTTTATAATATGTAACATTTAGAGTTTTAGATCCCCAAAGGAGACTAAAATATATGCCCAATTAAGCCCCCCTGTAAGTTTCAGTTAGAAACATTTGAATTTCTTATTACTTAAGACTCAGGAAGCCTTTGATTAGGAAAGCTGCCTTGACAGGAAACCATTTTTTCCCCCAGGGGACATAATTAAAGACTGCAATTCTGCTGAGAGTGCCTGTGCCAAAGGCAAAACACTATTTGTCAACATATGCAACACAATATCTTCATAGAGAAGAGAAAACCTCTCAGCCTTTCTACAGTAGGCCCTCCATTAATATATTTATGCCCAACACCAATATTACCATTAACAACCAAACACAAATGACAACAGCAACAACAACAGAAACTCTACATGGGGACTGAACACTGTGTCCAGAAGCCAAACACAGTAGAAAATATCAGCACAGCGTAAGGTCTGACCTCCACACTCTTTGACTGTAATCATCCAACTAGCGCATTAAAATATTAGATGGGTAACATGGAACTTCATTCAACAAATTCATTCAAATTTAGGGGGGGGGCAGAGATCTCATAGATGATTCCCTGGGTTAGGTTTTTAATTGAAGCAATTGTGTGTAGGCAGTGGTGACATAGATGGGGACAGAGAACAGCAGAAGAGTGCGGAGCAGATGGGAGGAGGCGTTTGTGCGTTTAGTTCTGTATTATAAATAATGAGTTTAATGTGACTGTAAAACAGCAGAGGATGTCCTCCTATTTACAACATGATTAATAATTCTGGTCTTATTTATTAAAGTGAATGTAGGTAATATTGATAACTCAAACTGTGTCATTCTTGCTTCCCTTTTGTTATTTAAACATTTAACGATCATTTAAATCTACTTTTAATTTATGGTTTGAATTCTTTTCTTCTAAGTCTAGCTTCATAGGTCATGTAACAGTCAATTGGCTAATCTCAAATTGGCAGCATCCTACCACTTCTCGGCCTTTTGGCTAAGATCAAATTGGCAGTATCCTTGGGTCAAAATATAACCTAACAAAGTAGATTTAATCTCTAGCTCTCTCCCCCTGATATAAAAGTTTAAATTATCTCTTAAAGACCAACTCGTTGTTTCCCAGCTGTAAGATAACCAGTATCGACAGATAACACAGAGTCCAATGGCTCAGATGGCAGACTGGCTGTTTGTGTTCTGCTCTGCCACCTACTAGCTCTGTGTTTTACGGCAAGTTATTCAGCTTTTCCATAGCTCGGATTCTTCATCTGTGTAATGGAGAGGACATTTCAGAATCGATATATGGCTTAGCACATAACGTAAAAATATCATACATGCACCTGAGTAGAGTGGGTACTCTCCAACTGTTGAGTGAAGACATCTGTACTTGACCAGTAAACGACAAACAATAGTATGGCTGCCAGTATACTGTCCATATCTTCTATATGCTCAACAAATTGTCTCGGGAGCTTCCTCTGTAATTGAGAATATCCTGGAATTGCTACTATGATAATAGATTTAATGATTTTGCTCTGTAATTGTATAATATTTTCTCATCATTTTTAGAAAGGAGTAAATGAGGTAACATAGGTGAAATGTTTAAAACATTTCTGGTGAAAAGAGGCAGAATATGATACCCCAAAATACGCCAGTCTGGTGTAGGGATTATTGTGAGACAAAGGCGCTTAAAAAACAGCAGGTAAAAGAAAACAAACACTAAATAAATTTATGTGCTTTTCTCCTGTTAGTCAATCATATCAATTTAATTCTCAGGCTCAGCCAATGACCTTAAGAAGGTAAATAGAAAATAATGCCTCCTCTACAAAGGCATATACTTAAGTGTTTATTACATTTGCTATCATGTTTTGAACCATAAAAACCAACAACCAACAAAGTCCTCAAATATTTGAAGTACCAGAGAGATAGGCATTGTGTATTACTACAATGATTTTGTCAAATGTGTACCTTATTTGATTGATAATTCCTAATTACATTGAAATGGTAAAGAATTCTGGGATTAATGTTTGAAATGATGTCATCTTTCCTATACTTAGCTTTTATATACAAGTAAGATATTTTAGGTGAAAACTTCTAGCACATGATGAGAACACAGCAAGACAAAAATAAAAGCCAACCCGACTTCCCTCCTCTTATTTTCTCTTACAATTCTTGTGAAGCTGCACCCTTTTACTACCTAGTAAAGAGTCCCTGGGTATTCTTAGAGTGTCAACAGATACTCAAAAACGTGCGCTGGAATAAACCCACTGATACTCTTTTATAAAGAAATTACTCTATCATACAACAAAGAACATTTCTGTTTCTTTCAGAAATTACTTAATAGGCGACTTCATAAACAATGGCCAGGGCACTTAGAACGGCCCGTGCAGAAATAGCTGCGCTGCTGCGAAGGACCGAGCTGGCTGGGCCAACCGCCCCGCAGCCACCACGCACGCACTGAGTGTGTCTCCTCCGGGCTGCAAACGGCCTCATCAGTACGGTTTTTATTTTGACACTGATATGTCTCTGAGACACGACGAATGAACACAACGCCCCACAATTAGATTTTAGTTATCTTACAGATGTCTGAAACGATCACAGCTTTCAAAAAGCACCAGTAGTTCTTAGCTCCTAAATTACTTCTGACATAAAAAATAAGAGTAAAGTAGTAAGTTATACCTCAAAACACGCGATCATGTAGAGGATTTATATTCCCATTAAGTAGGCAGCTCTGAATTTCTGCTGAGAAATTACTGGGGTTAACCAACAACAAAGCAACAATTCAACCTCCAAAACACACAAAAGGAGCTGAAAAGTAATTATTTGCATGAATCCTGTAGCAAATGAATCACCTACTGACAAAAATTTGATTTCTTTTGCCTCTGGGGATAAGGCTGCATCAGGCTTTTGTAGGACGAGAAAGAAAGGAATACCTTTGAACTCATTAAAATCAGACATAAAGAGTGCACGAACATCTAGGCAGGCTAAATCTTTGTCTTAAAGAATCTTTATTTTAACGTCTGCCCAAACTGTGTCTAGGTAACAAGACGGAAGACAAAATACAATTTGCTAACATTATGCTTTGACACAGAAGGAGTAACTGTTGAAAAAGGGGCCCCGTGTCCTGTGTGCAATCTTTGGCAATGAATAGAACCAACTGTCCTGTGTAAATGAAGTATGCTGAATGTTCCCATTAGTTTTGTAAGTCTCACATGACTAAATTTGGGATACATTTTCTCAGCTGGGTCCCTCTCTTAGAGTCTAAAATAAAAACTGCTTAGCCTTGTAGTATTGGATTGGAGAAGAAGAATATAATCTTCATTAACTTCTAAAACCATATTTTGGGCTCTGGTTAGCGTAGAGGCCTGCACTAGTTTTTACACCTAAATATATTCAGCATATAACCATGTAAGGGCTCGCTAGTTTTTAGACGATCTCTAGTCTTTATGGCAACCTTGCCGGCAACATTAACACTGTTCCTATTTTACATTAGGCATGCCATAGCAAGACATGAAAACTTTAATGTCTCACTGTTAAATTTTGAAATAATTTTTAAAAGTAAATTTTCAAGATTCATGTTATCATCCATTATTATTATTTATGCTAATACATAGATATAATAAGCTGTTTGAAGGTTGCATCTTGAAGCGTATACCATTACAGAACACATAACAGAAAAGATATGTGGGAACTTGGTTTAAAAACATACAGAACAAATTTCACACTGAGCTCTAAAAGTAGGCATTGAGCCCAATTTCTGGAATAAATCAAAGAGTAGGCAGAAAACAGACAGCAGGAACAGTTATTTTAGCAAGAAAAGTGGGATAAATTTACCAAGCCAATCACGGGATGATGTATGCAGATAAAAGATGCAGAGAGAAAATGTGCAACGTTGATATGTGAGCACATTTGAATGCAGGAAAGCAACAAACCAGAAGGCAGAATTGTCCTAAATGTGAACAAACATTCAAATTATGCTGCAGCTGCAAAGTTTCAACTCAAGGAAGAGACATTTGCAGAGGAATTTATTAAATGGATGAGATTTTCTAGCTTCACATACCCAGCGGCTCTTTTATAAAGTAAAATTAACAATTTGTCTTGATACAAATGACATCTCCCCTCCGCCCCGCTATACTTGATCAAATAGCAGCAATTCCTATGTGAAAGGCTCCGCTTATTAAAGAACACAATACTATTGATAACCAGACACTCAGGCTCTGAATCCCAGCGTTATCCCACCTAATAAAATGTCATATGTTGAGTATGGTCTTGTACAATAATGGCATATGCCAGAGCAGTTTCTTTGTGAGGAGTTGAGTTTCTTGCTGAAATCAACCCTTGGTTGCTATTTCTGTGCACCTGTCCTCCAGGCATCCCAGCCTCCATCTCTCTTCCCTCCCTCTCCCATTCCAACCATCCAACACATACTTATGGAGCTGAAGTCCATAACACAGCAGGGGATATAAAATGTATCAAAGAGCCTATTGTTGGAGATTTTATGATATTAAGACAGTATCTGATCAGAGGACTCAGGCCGTGACCTTAAACTGGTACCCCTCTCACAATGGGGAAGGTGGCAAGTAAGCCCTTGTATTGCATTCAGTCTTTGACTTAAGGTGCAATGGAGAACTATATTGTCAGCCTGGGTCATTTGTTTTACTTAGTGGTTTTCCAAGGAAGGTCTCAGCATCAGCAGGATAAGCATTACCTGGGAACTTGTTAGAAATGTAAATTCTTGAGCCTCATCCCAGACTAATGTGAGAACCTCATTGCATTAAAATCACTTGGAAGACAAATCACAGAACTTATATTACTAGACGGTGGTCCGGACCACTGGTAAGTGGAGGAATAAGAAATAAGTCTGAAAACTTAAGAGTGGAAGGTTTTAGATGTTTGTTAAGAAGAATTGTAACTGAATAAACATTAAAAAAAAAGAAGTTTGGACAGTGATGAATTCGTACATCAGAGAATATTTTCTGAGCAAAGAACAGGCATGATCAGAACTTTTATTTAGCAGGACTTTAGAGCTGAATGAGGCCAGAGAGGCGATTGCGTTTTAAAGGTGAGAAGGTACAGTCATTCCTTCTTTCTTTGATAATTCAGGAATTTCTCATGCCGCTAATTAACAGGAACTATCCACTTGGGTTGCGTTCTGTGTGGTTTCAGGATGTGGTTTGTTCGGAGATCTGCTCTCTCTTGTCAGCAATTGTCTTCATCCCACAGTTTGATTCTGTCTCTGCTTTGGTATTCTGCCTGGCTGTCTCCCACTACTCTGGTTTCCCATTCCTGCCTCCTTCTGCTGCCTTTTACCCTTTCCCCTCCATTTCCATTTCTTCCATGAAAAATCTGTTTATTAAATATCTGTTATTTGTTTATTTTAATAGCTGCTCCTTACACCGTTCACCAATTACATTCATCCTCTGAACAGATGATTTTCTAATTCATTACACAATGGAAGCCTTTACCTGACTTTATTTTAACCTTAAGTCAATCCTTATTATAATCCTTACATCAAAAACAAACAAACAAACAAACAGACAAAAAACCCCTCTGATTCACTTTAATGTGTTAAATCCATTTTGCTGGCTGACCATCCACAGCACATTACGTTCTGACATGCAAATTTAAGTCACTCATTTCACACAAATAATCACGCTGCTGACTGCGTTGTTTCCCGATAGGGAGGTTAATAATGATATGTTTGTGTATCCACAGGCATCTTTTTGTACAGAAAACAGTATACAGTGAATAGTAAGTACAGGCATAGTAAGATGTTATTACATTATCTCTAGCCACTCCAACATTTTGGTCAGATTTCAAATCTAATTCTATAATGTCTCAAATGTACATGTATGTGGACCAAGATGCATTTCTCAGTCTGAAATGGAAGATTTACTGATGTAGAAGTTAGTTTTGAAACAGAGTTCACTCCGGTTCTATGACATGTGGATATCACTCTTTAATGACTTTAAAACACAAAATATTTTCTTCTCGGAGACAGTTCATTTAGGAGGAAAATGTGATTTATTTTATGGTTTAAAATCAAGTAGGAGGAACTGTAACTGATGATGCTGGCCCGCTGCATCATATCATCTCAGCCCATCGAGATTTTAGCGACGGCTGCATGGACCATTCTGTGCCAGCTCGGCTCTCCTGGCTTTGTAGCATCTGCCTCCAGTGACAACTGAGGGACTTTCTGCTTTCTGCCTCATGTGGTGCCAGCGTAGCCCCAATGTGGGGCTGTAATGCCCCAGGCAGCCATCCACAACCAAGGGCAAAAGCCAGTGGGTAAACTTCTTGCTGCACATCCTTCAGGCAAAAATTTTGGAAGGTATCAATCAGTACCTTCTTGAGGTCCCAAAGGAATCAAGTTCTCCTGGTCCACAGTGGTGGAGTCATTCACCCAAGCTTTTTTGGATATTTTTTTTGATTCACTCTCCCTGGTCTCTAACTCTTGATCTATGGGATCAGCTACCCATTAAACTGCCATGTCCATATCATTCTCGCATACAAGCAGCATAAACAGAGATGCCAGTTTCCTGAAGTACTCAGCACTGTCAATCCCCTGTGTCTGACTCCACACACATAGTACTCCTGATTCATCTGTCATTAGGACTCTTTTTTCCTTCCCAAAACTACATAACAACATTTATGAAAGGAGTGGAGACCACAGCATTGCCTCAAGTGTGTCCCTTGTCCTTCTTACTGCCTGTAGACTATGTTGAGCATGTCTAGGCTCATAAATTAACATTTGTACAACACTCTAAGAAAGAATAAAAGCTGCCACTATGCCATTTATCTTCATAATTCCATGCTTAACCTAAAGTGCAACAGTTTGGTCCAGAGTCATGAAGATGGCCTTTGTCTGATTGGCCACTCAAGATTAACAAGAATGAAGACTAAGCATATAACACACATCTCGCCCAAAATCCGCACAGACAACACAGGAGTTAAGAATCACAGTCTTTAAGTTCAGCAGCCTGTTAATATGTCTGGAATTACAAGCCAGAAATATTTGTATGCAAGTATACCATGCTATCAAGAAAATGAAAGAAAGAAATTCATGTAGCGTGGCTGTAGGCACGTGTTATATAAAGAAAAGGAGAAGTTGTACCTTTGAATATCAATTTTCCATTTTTTCTTGCTTCTGAGGCAGAAGAGCAAAAGAAGATCCAAAGTTTGCAATTTCTTTTAACCCGTTATCACTCTTGGCATGTGACAGGCAACTGTTCTGAAATGAGATGCAATGAGATGCCATAACTAGGTTGAAACAAAAAGCTACCTAAGAAGACCTCATAAGCACTACTCCGGCAGGCTTAAATTCAATGGTGCAAGGACAGAGTTCCACGGAAAATTTACATGGCTGTGTTCTTGCATGATGGAGAAACACTTTGTATTTTTATGCTGTTCAGAAAACAAAATCAACCATTAAATGTCACTGTAATAAAAATTTTGATATTCTACAACTTACTTTTCTACTATTAACAATTATATCCTTTTAAAAAAGCAATAAAATGCAAGCATCAATCACTCGATTTTGTAAGGTATATTACACATACATGACTGTTTACTTCCTGTGAGTTATTTGTTTTAGCAACACTGCAAGTAAGTGACTGTGACTAAAGAAGGAGGGGAAAATACTGTTTTTCCTGTGGTAGTTCATCTGACACTGCAAGACGACAATAAAACATGGCAAAGTCTTCCCAAGTGTATGACTAGGGGCTTGCTGCTGCCTACGCTAAACCAGTACCCCCAATTATTCATGATGCCTTCTCAAGAGAGTGAAAACATGGGACTTCTCATAGGGCCCAAACGTATGGGAGAGGCACATATCCTGACCACGTCACTTGCTCTATGCCGAACTGTCATTATCCTTTCTGAAAAGTCACAAAGTAAAGGACTTGTGTTGCACACAAAAATGACCTGGTGTTGAAAGGGTAGGGATGAATGAAGTTCTGCTTCTCTTTCCACTTAAGGAATATACTTGTGTGGCCTTATGCAGCACATTAAAAACGTGTCAGAAGAGAATGAGGAAAAATCAGAGTATAAGAAGAGACACAATGATATTCGGAGTTGAGAATATTGGTGTAAACAATTTTTAACCTTCTAAATTGTTTATAATAATTACAGGGCCTGAATGAACGTAGTAGACATTATCTTACAGAAGAGGAATTAGAAGCTAGAAGAGGTGAGTGCTGCCCCAGTTTTACTCCACTAATACACAAAGGCAGAACAACATCCCAGAAACTCTGCCTTGAAGTTCGGTCCCTTTAGAAACTCATCACAGTGTATTTGTTTGTAAAAAGAACACTGGACATTCAAAAAATTCAGGGCATATACAATTTTCTGCAGAACTTGTTTGAGCAACATTTGAGACTGGCAAAATTGACAGGCTAAGTATTAGAATGCTATGGGTGATAAAATGCAAGAACAATAATAATAGAATGTATTTTCATGGCACTTAAAACATGCTCGGAATGTTACATTTTCACATACATTTCATTTATCCAGGTTGCAAAGGATAAAAATGAGATTAATTACCAAAAGCTATCACGTATGATTATGAGTCATGGTTTAAGTATAATTATTACATTATATATTCTCAATATTCAACTAAACCAGACACACTCTGAAAGGAATTTTCCCCTATGTATATAAGGAATCGGTAACTCAAGAAGATAATGGAAAACTGATAATTGTTAAAACATACAGAACTGACCATTTATTTCTTCATAAGCATTTATTGAGAATATATTTTGTGCTAAGACATTGTTCTTAATTGACTGTAGAAATAAAATGAAATATCATGCAAGTTCTGGAAAAGAAACCCAGATCCCAGATATACAATAAGAAATCAATTTTATTACAATTGAAGTGCTTCCTGTTAGATAATAGTTATGTAAAGTAGTATTTTAAACACTGGCTGGTATCTTAAATGTCATCTAGCTAGTGGTTCCCATATATATTGCTAACCACAATTGGCTGGAAGGCTACTGAATTATGAATTATAGAATTTCATACAAGAGCTATTAAATGAGAATATTCATGGGTAGAGTCAGGGCAATCTGCATGTTGAAAATCCTCCCTAGTTCATTCCCCAAGTCAAGCAGGTTAGGAAACTTACTGGTTCTTGCCTAATCTCCTCATTATACAGATACGGAAACTGAGACCAGGGGATCAACTTGCCCAAGGTATTTGACCCTTGATGACAGAACTGAGATTGGAAGGCTGAAATCTTACTTCCTGGTAATTTTTTCCTTTTCCTTACTGGGAGAGTCCCTCTTTTATTTTTCCTTCCTCCTTTTTCCTGTCACCAAGTAACCAGTATTTAGTCCCTAAATCTGTAGAGAATAAGAACAAAAGAAAAGTAAAAAAGTAACACAACCCCCCTAGCCTGAAAAACATAAGCACAGATATTTGAAATTTGGCGTTAAGCTATTTGATTTAACAGGTGCTTTCCACTATTCCACTGGGTTCTTCTAGAGTCAGCTACTTTTGGGGTATCTGCACAGCCTCTTTCCCTAGCATCTGCCCAGTACTCCGCATTCCCCAACTTTCAAAGGTGTCCTCTATCATTTGTTGGTCATTCAGTCCTCATCCCTGGTCATTCTTGATTGAACCAGGAGAGGTACCAGGAGAGTGCAGCCTTATTTGGTGAAAGAATAACAGCTGGAGCTTGGTCACCTGGTTTCTTATAGGCAGAGGGAGTGAATGCTGGGGAACTGTGGGGGAAGGAGACTGAAGAGACACACGAAGATGATGGAGCTAGAACTCTCTAAACTCATCTGATTTCTGCTTTCACTTCTTTATTTTTTCCTGTGGCTTCCATGAGCTCATATATCCTTATGACAGATTCTACTTAAACTTCGTAAATTATTTATTTTATGTTAATTTTTTTTGCTTAAGCTAGCTCAATTTGGTTTGTTTCTATAACTTTTCATCCAGAGTCCCAACTGATACACCTCATATTATTCATTTTATGTGAGTTAGTCTACAGGCCAGTCATGTTAGTTACAGTATTTTAAGAGGTTCATTTAAAAGTCTTGGCTGAGAGTATGAAGAAAAAGGAATAGAAAGTACAAAGGCACTGCATTTTATGGAATACCTATATTTCATACTGAACATGTTTAACAGTACAATAAAGTAGAAAAGGTCCAGATCAGAGAGGTTAATCTCAGCTCTGCCTCTGCCAAGACTTCTTGACTTGTGAAATTACCCAGCTAGCCACTTTGAGTTTCAATTTCCTTATTTGTAAATGAAGGCAATGAAACCAACCTGGAGCCTGTTAGTATGAGGAATAAAGAAAAGCATTCATTTATTCCTTCATTCACTCATTCATTCATTCTACCATTCCACAAATACTGAGCATCTATGATATGCTAAGCATATGCTACGTACTTGCAATAGTGAACATTTCATTTTGGTGAAGATAAGTAAGAACAGAAAATAAACAATAAACATGGTGACAGAATAAAGTACAGAGTATTTTGGAAGGTAAACCATGCCACAGTTGTAAGAAAAATAGACCATGTTAATTAAGAAGGATCAAAAATTCCTGGGTTGAAAGATGTGATATAAGGGAACCTCACTAAGAAAGTGAGATGTGACCAAACACTTGAAAGATGTGAGAGACCCATGTGAAAGAGAAAGGTGTTATAGGCACAGGGAACCACCTAGGTTCAGGCCTTACTTTGGGACTGTACCCAGTTTTTCTCAGAATTGTAAAGAAGTCAGTAGGAATGGAGTAAAGAAAAAAAGGGGAGGATTAGAAGAAAAAAACCACAGGACAGGAGAGGGTGCTGTGGGGAGGTGGAGTGAGGGATGGATCAAGGGAGGCTCAAAGGTTTTTAGCTTTTATCCTAAAAGTAAAATGGGGCCATTGCAAGAGTTTGAGCTCAGAATCCACATGACTTATATGTCAACAGGTGCTTCCTGGCTGCCTGTTGTGAACAGACATTAGGGGAGGTCAGGATATAGGCTTCTTGTAGAGAGAAAATGTCTCAGACTAAGGTAGAGCTAGTAAGGAGTAGTCAGATCCATGCTGGGCTTATTCTGAAGCAAGAGTCTAAAGGATCTCCTGATGGATTGGGTGGACAGGGTTAGAAAAGAGGAAGGCGAGATGACTCCAAGTAACTATCAGTTACTTTCTAGCCTAAGTAACTGATAGAGTGCACCACCATCACTTGAGGCAAAAAAGGCAATGGCTAAAGGAAGCTTTGGGAGAGAGAGAATGAGCTTAGTTGGGCCATACAGATTTTGAGATGACACTGCCAAGTGGACTTTTCTTACAGGTGGATGGTTACTCAATGCTAGAATGTGGGAGAGAAGCCTGGGCTGTGGTTTGCAATAGAAGCTTCCAGAAGACTTTCTGGCTGGTAACACTCTTATTTTCTCCTACCAGAGTTGATTATGTAGGGGTTAAATGAAATATTAATGTAAGCATGGTACCTAGTACATAATAAGAACTCAACATATTTTAATTCCCTTCTGTTTCCTGCTTCAAATATTTCTCTATTGAGTATAAGACTGAGTCTTTCTGTGAAAAAATAAATTTTCTGCAAGACATAATAAAAATCATACTTTACATTTTTGCAGTTCTTTTAAAAATATAGCAAAATTATTGCCTGATAAAATATTAATAGTATTCAATAAATCATAAAACAGAACTTGCAGGTAGCAAGATAAATTTTGGTTTGTGCACAAGCCAAAGGATCTAAAGAAAAAATAAAACAGAATTGAATTCAATGGATCTAAAAAGTCATTCAACTTCTCCCAAGTCTCTCTGGATTTTCTGCAATAATTAATAGTAGTTTGGGAAGAAGAAGATGCAGAAAATGGGAAAGATGATTGTTCAAAGCATAGGTCTGAGTATGTAGTAGAGGAATCACATTTGCTGGAGGGTACAGTTGAAGAGCTCTGGAATTCTGGAAAGAAGTCTACATTTTTAAAGTGAATTCCTTGAGCCCTGGCTGGTGTGGCTCAATGGATTGAGTGCCGGCTGTGAACCAAGGGCTGGATGCATGGGTGTGCAACCTGGGCAGTTGCACAGGGCTGCATGCTCAGAATGGCTCTGTGCTTTGTTACTTTAAATTTGAACTCGTGTTTTATGGGTGAGTCAAATGAGAGAGTGGAGCTTGTGGTGAGCAGTGGTTATCTACACATCACTCATGTCCCCAGCCATCCCCTGCTGCCTCATCGGCATATAGTGTATATGAGAGTGAATTCTGGCAGACCCAAGGTTCCTGGGAGCTCAGTGAGATTTGGTGTATGAGGTTAAGTATTTATGTCCATGACTAAGTCAGTGGGGAAGCTGGCAGTCTTAAGAAGACATGTTGTCTGCTAAAACCAGGATTTGCTCTGAACTTCACAAGAAGGTAATGGTGTTAAGAAACATAGATGACCAAGGGATCCTATAAAGGGGAGCAGAATATGGCACCCCAAAATATGCTACTTTGGCATATTGGTTATTTTAAATTAAAAGTACTTGAGAAACAGCTTGTGCAAGAAGGACACTCTGACCTTCCTTTGTCCCCTGAAAGCAGAAGATTAATCTCCCATGTGAAAGGTATCCTCCCTGTATGAGGATAAGCCATCCTTATCACCAAAGATAGGGAATTTAGGGCCAAAAGGATGTATAAGGAAACTTACTACTTCTTCACCAGTTTACAACCCTGAGCTCCACCCCCTTTGTCTTGTTAATTTGTCAGAAGTTGATTATTTCCTCTCTAAGAGGTATAAATGCTTCCAGTTTTGGTCACTTTTCAGTCTTGTATTTTTATTGGGCTCCCATACAAAAGAAAAATAAATTAAATTTGTTTTTCTTCTGTTATTTTATCTTATGTGAAATTAATTACTAGACCAGCCAAAGAATATAGGAGGGGATAAGGAAAAATTTTCTGCTCCTACACCTATCATATCTTTTATTTCTTGATTTTTCTCACCTGTATTAACCCTTTATGCTGAAACGATGTCAAAGAGAAAAAGGGCAACCCATAGTACCTTCTGTTCAACCCTTCCTTACTCATCAGTAAGCCAATGGGAAGGAAGGCTGGTAGAATGTACACATACTAAGAAGTTAAAAATGGGGAGAACCAAGATGGCAGCGTAGGTAGACACACTGCACCTCCTTGCACAACCAGAACTGACAGAAAATTGAATGTCAAGGAAGTCCGACACCAAGGAGATAAAAAACAAACATTCATCCAGACCGGTAGGAGGGGTGGAGAGGGGCAGCTGGGGCGGAGAGGACTCGCGTTGCCATGGCGGGACCGAGACTGGCAGAGTGTGGGATGAATGGGGCAGGCAGTCTGACCACTAGTAGACCCTGTGGCCCCACATTCGTGCACAGATAAACCGAGAGGGCTGGGCTCAGAGTGGTGGAGAACAGGGCAGGTAGAGCGGCAGGTAGCACCCCTTGGCCTTACATTCGCACAGATACACCTGGACCCAGGGCTCCAGAGTGACGAAATAAAGCCTCAAACCTCTGATTGAAAACACCCATGGGGGTTGGGGTGGCAGCAGAAGAAACTCCCAGCCTCACAGGAAGGAGAGGTTGTTGGAGAGACCCACAGGGGTCTAGGGCGTGCATGGGCCCAGCCACTTGGGAACCAGCACCAGAGGGGCCCAGTTTGATTGTGGGTAGTGGAGGGAGTGACTGAAATCTGGCAGAGAGTGGAGTGCACGCCATTGCTTCCTCTCGGCCCCTCCCCCACGTACAAAGTCACGGCCCAGCGACCAGCGTTACCCCACCCCAGGGAACACCTAAAGCTCCGCCCCTTTAAGCAACAAAAGCACCAAGACAAAAAAAAAAAAAAAAAGGCCCAAATGACAGAACACTTCAAAGCTCCAGAAATAATTCAACTAAGCAGCGAACAGATAGCCAACCTATCAGATGCACAGTTCAAAACACTGGTAATCAGAATGCTCACAGAATTGGTTGAATTTGGTTGAAAACTAGATGAAAAAATGAAGGCTATGCTAAGAGAGACAAAGGAAAATGTACAGGGAACCAATAGTGAGGCGAAGGAAACTGGGACTCAAATCAATGGTGTGGACCAGAAGGAAGAAAGAAACATCCAACCAGAAAAGAATGAAGAAACAAGAATTTGGAAAAATGAGGAGAGGCTTAGGATTGAAAACTTAAAAATTGAAAACTTATTTGAACAAATAATCAAGGAGAACTTCCCTAATCTGGCAAAGGAAATAGACTTCCAGGAAGTCCAGGAAGCTCAGAGAGTCCCAAAGAAGCTGGACCCAAGGAGGAACACACCAAGGCACATCATAATTACATTACCCAAGATGAAACAGAAGGAGAGAATCTTAGAAGCAGCAAGAGAAAAGGAGACAGTTACCTACAAAGGACTTCCCATAAGACTGCCAGCTGATTTCTCCAAAGAGACCTTACAGGCAGGAAGGGGCTGGCAAGAAGTATTCCAAGTCATGAAAGGCAAGGACCTACATCCAAGATTGCTCTATCCAGCAAAGCTATCATTTAGAATGGAAGGGCAGATAAAGTGCTTCTCAGATAAGGTCAAGTTAAAGGAGTTCATCATCACCAAGCCCTTATTATATGAAATGTTAAAGGGAGTTATCTAAAAAAAAAGAAGATAAAAAATATGAACAGTAAGAATGACAGCAAACTCACAGTTATTAACAACCACACCTAAAACAAAAACAAAAGCAAACTAAGCAAACAACTAGAACGGGAATGGACCACAGAAATGGAGATCACAAGGAGGGTTATCAACAGGGAAGTGGGAGGGGGAGGGGGGAAGGTACAGAGAATAAGAGGCATAACTGGCAGGCACAAAATGGATAGGGGGAGGGTAAGAATAGTATGGGAAACGAAGAAGCCAAAGAACTTATATGTATGACCCATGGACATGAACTATAGGGGGAATGTGGGAGGGAGGGGGTGGACAGGATGGAGTGGAGTGAAGGGGGGAAATGGGACAACTGTAATAGTATAATCAATCAATATATTTAAAAAAAAGAAGTTAAAAATGAGTTCCGGCCAAGATGGAGGCGTAGGCACATACACTTTGCCTCCTTGCACGACCCAAAAAAGGAGAACAATAAATTTAAAACCCAAAAATAACCAGAACTGCCAGAAAATTGAACTATATGGAAGTTTGAAAACCGAGGAGTTGAAGAAGAACCATTCATCAGACCAGTAGGAGGGGTGGAGATGGGCAGCTGGTGTGGAGAGGACTCAGGACAAGGCAGTGGCTGGAGGACAGGGCAGTCCCACATTTGTGTGTGGATAAACTGGGAGGAACGACTGAGGAGTGAGACAGACCTCGCAAGCCAGGGTTCTAGTGCGGGGAAATAAAGCCTCAAAACTCTGAGTGAAAAAACATGTGGGGGTTGAGGCAGCAGGAGGAACTCCCAGCCTCACAGAGTTTGTTGGAGAGATCCACAGTCCTAGACTGTGCACAAACACGCCCACCTGGGAATCAGCACCAGAAAGGCCCAATTTGCTTGTGGGTGGTGTAGGAAGTGAAAGTGGGGCAAGAGCCAGGCAAGGGGCATTGTTCCCTCTCTGACCCCTTCCCCACATACAGCACCACAACGCAGTGACATGGGTTGCCCTGTCCTGGCAAATACCTAAGGCTCTGCCCCTTATTACTTAACAGGTACACTGAGACAAAAAAAAAAAATATGGCCCAAATGAAAGAACAAAGATCCAAAAATAGAAGTAAGCAATGAAGAAATAGCCAACTTATCAGATGCAGAGTTCAAAACTCTGGTAATCAGGATGCTCACAGAAATGGTTGAGTATGGTCACAAAATGGAGGAAAAAGTGAAGGCTATACAAAGTTAAATAAAGGAAAATGTGTAGGGAACCCACAGTGAAGAGAAGGAAACTGGGATTCAAATCAATGGTTTAGAGCAGAAGGAAGAAATAAACATTCAACCAGAACAGAATGATGAAACAGGAATTAAAAAAAAATGAGAGGTTTAGGAACCTCCAAGACAACTTTAAATGTTCCCACATCCAAATCATAGGGGTGCCAGAAGGAGAAGAAGAAGAGCAAGAAATTGAAAACTTTTTTGAAAAAATAATGAAGGAGAACCTCCCCAATCTGGCAAAGGAAATAGACTTCCAGGAAGTCCAGGAAGCTCAGAGAGTCCCCAAAAAGTTGGGCCCAAGGAGGAACACACCAAGGGACATCATACTGACATTAGCCAAGATTAAAGAGGAGAGAATCTTAAAAGCAGCAAGAGAAAAGGAGACAGTTACCTACAAAGGAGTTCCCATTAGACTCTCAGCTGATCTCTCAAAAGAAACCTTGCAGGCAAGAAGGGGTCAGAAAGAAGTATTTCAAGTCATGAAAGGCAAGGACCTACATTCAAGATTAGTCTATCCAGCAAAGCTTTCATTTAGAATGGGAGGGCAGATAAAGTGTTTCCCAGATAAGGTCAAGTTCAGCATCACCAAGCCCTTATTATATGAAATGTTAAAGGGACTTATCTAAGAAAAAGAAGGTGATCAAAACTATGAACAATAAAATGACAACAAACTCACAAATATCAACAACTGAATCTAAAAAAAAAACAAACTAAGCAAACAACTAGAACAGGAACAGAATCACAGAAATGGAGATCAAATGGAGGGTTATCAGTGGGGAAGAATGGAGGAAAAGGTACAGGGAGTAAGCATAAATGGTAGGTACAAAGCAGACAGGGGGAAGTTAAGAATTGTATGGGAAATGGAGAGGCCAAAGAACTTATATGTATGACTCATGGACATGAACTACGGTGGGGGAATGCTGGTGGGAGTGGGGGTGCAGAGTGGAGGGGGAATAAAGGGGAGAAAATAATAGGACAACTGTAATAGCATAATTAATAAAATATATTTCAAAAAGATATCTTTATACTATATCTGGGGTCTTCATTCCATACAGCAAAGGCAGTCTATACTGGCTATTTTGTGCACAGTGTCTTAAAACTGTATTGGTACATTCAACAAATAGTGAATGGCTACTATGTGCCAGACACTCTTTTAGGGGCTGGGGTTAGAGTAGTAAACAAATTCCTGCCTTCATGGAGCTTTACAACCTGGTATTGTAATGGTAAAATGTTCTGGATCTTTAAATGATAAAATGTTATATGAATTTAATTTGAATTTAATCACTGGAAAAAAGTGTTGAAGTAGTACTGGCTTGACATATGTATGATCCAAAGCTATAATATCTCATAGACAGAAGGGCTAATTATTACACTTACTCTTTTGCACATATAATCAAAGCCCAGTTATTACATATACGTGGGGGTGGTGTCAGTTTTGTGGTACCAATCAGAAGAGGTAAGCTCCCTGCTCTCAGTGAGCTTAAACATGAAGTATAAGTCACAAAGATTACAGAAGAATCTGTAATCCCAAAGTCCCAGTTAAATGTTCTGAAATTTAGCTATTTAAAGTACTTATTTATTTTTATTATATTTTATTGATTATGCTATTACAGTTGTCCCAATTTTTCCCCCATTGGCCCCAATTATGCATATGTTATTTTGTGTCAACTTGTCCAGGAGCAGAGGAATAACAATAATAAAATGTAATTCTGCCTCTAAATCAATACATAATCTCTTTTTCTTGCCAATAATTGTTATAATAAAGTGACAAAATTGAGCTCTTGGTCACAAAGGCTGCCTGCATTTGCTTTTAGTCTGAATAGAGACAGTCACCCTAAAGCTATTTCCTAATGGAAAACAAAAAACAGAGCAGTTTAAAGTACTATAAGAAGCCTATTCTTTAATTACAATATTTTGCAATGTCAAAGTACACCATTATCTGCAATAACCAGGGTTTTAAAAAATAGGTTATATTTTGAACTGATCACAAACTACGCATTAGTGTTTCCAAGACAATACATTTTTCAGTCTGACTCACCCACCTAATAAGTATGCCAGGTAGCGACTGTTGGTATCATATCCCCTGAAGGCCTGGCCGCTGTCAACACCATGAAAACATCTTAACTAAAGTCCAGTGCTACAAAGACATGAGAAGCCAAATCTAATTTACTGTTAGAAATTCGTAACCATGTAAGTGCTGAGCCATCTTCACATATACCCACTATTCAGAAGTGCATTTTCATCTATTATGAATTCCTCATTCACTGCTTTTGAGAGATAAATATACAAGAATTTACCTTCAGAAAATAACTCTGAGAAAAATTTCAAATCATGTATCTGATAAGGGATTAATATCTAGAACATAAAAAGAATGCATACAATTCAACAATGACAAAAACAAATAACCCAATTAAAAAATGGTCAAAGACCTTGAAAGTTTTCCAAAACACATGAGGTCTGGAAAAAGTCCAGCCATTGGTAATCCAATGAGAATGGTTTGCATGATATCGATGTAACCTGGCAGCCAAGGAGAGTGGACTGGAATGCACATGCATGAACATTGGCAATTTCACTGGACTAGTCAGTGGGGGTGGTACATGCCGTTGAGTGAGCATGTGTACTGTGTGGACGTCACATTCAAAATGCCTGAGCAAGTAGAGGAATGAATCTGCATCAAATTTTGCTTGAACATTCTTCTGCGAAACTATTTGGATGATTCAGAAGGCCACAACTACAGGCAACTGGTGATTGGCAGCTTTATCACAACAACACGCCCGCTCATACATCACGTCTCCTGCAGAGTTTTTGGTGAAACTTCAAGTCTCCCAGGTGAGTCAGCCCCGCTACAACCCAGATTTGGCATCCTGTGACTTCTAGCTTTTCCCAAACTAAAGGGAACAGATTAGCTTTGAAAGGGAAGAGATTTCAGACCATTGTTAGGATTCAGGAAAATATAAGGGGGCAGATGATGCAAACTGAGAGAACTGTGTGAGGTCCCAAGGTACCTATTTTGAAGTAGACTGAGGTGTCATTGTCCTATGTACAATGTTTCATGTATCTTAAATGTTTCTATTTCTCATATTACATGCTGGATACCTTCTGCACAGACCTCATATAAATGGTCTATTAGCACATAAAAAAGATAATAAACATCACTAATCATTAGAGAAATGCAAATCAAAAACCACAAAGTGATATTGCCTCACACTTGTTAGAATGGGAATCACCAAAGGATAAGAGATAACTGTTGGTGAGGATATGGGGAAAAGGAAACCCTTGTGTACTCTTGGTGGAAAGTAAACTGGTACAGCCACTATGGAAACAGCACGAAGGCTCCTCAAAAATTAAACATACAAATTTAAAGAACATATTTGCCAATGATACATCTAATTAGGGGTTAATCTCCACAATTTATGAAGAACATATACAACTCAACACCAGGAAGACAATCCAATTAAAAATGGGCAAAGGTCTTAAAAATACACTTCTCCAATGAGGACATACAGATGGCCAACAGACATATGAAAAAATGCTCAATGTCACTAATCACCAGAGAAATGCAAATAAAAACCACAATGAGATATCATCTCACACCTGCCAGAATGGTTACCATCAATAAATCAACAGCCCTGGCCTGGTGGCTTGGTTGGAGCGTTGTCCCACACACCAAAAGATTACGTTTCTGATCCGTGGTCAGGGTACATACTGAGGCAGTGGGTTTGATTCCTGGTCAGGGCATGTACTAGAGCAACTGATTGATGTTTCTCTCTCAAATTGATGTTTCTTTTTTTTCTCTCTCTCTCTCTCCTCTCAAATCAATGAACATATCCTCATATACTTGGGTGAGAATTAAAAAAATATCAACAAACAAGTGCTGGCGAGGTTGTGGAGAAAAGGGAACCTTAGTCTACTGTTGGTGGAAATGCAGACTGGTGTAGCCACTGTGGAAAATAGTATGGAGTTTTCTCAAAAAATTAACAATGGAACTGCCTTATGACTCAGCAATCCCACTTCTGGGAATATATCCTAAGAATCCTGAAATACCAGTTTGAAAGAATATATGTACCCCTATGTTTATAGCAGCATTACTGACAATAGCCAAGACCTGGAAACAGTCCAAGGGCTCATCAGTGGATGAGCGGATGGAAAGCTGTGGCACGTTCATATAGTGGAATGCTGTGCTGTCATAAAAAGCAGGAACTCTCACCTTTTGCAACAGCATGGATGGACCTGGAGATTATAATGCTAAGTGTAATAAGCTAGTCAGAGAAAGACAGATATCATATGATCTCACTTATATGTGGAATCTAATGAACAAAATAAACTGACAAACAATAGAAATAGAGGCATGGATACATGCAATAGGCTGATAGTGTCAGAGGAAGGGGGAGGGAGGGACTAGATAAAAGAAGTTGAAGAGATTAGCCAAAGATCATATACCCATGACCCATGGGCACAAGCAACAGTGTGGTGATGGCCAGGGGGAAGGGGGGTGGCGGGAGCTGGGTGAAAGTGGGCAATGTGGTGGAAAAAGGGGATATCTTTAATAGTGTCAACAATTAAAGTTAAAAAATTAAAAAAATAAAATTTATGTAATGATCCAGCAACTCCACTTGTGGGTATATATACCCAGGAAATGATAAAAGGCTCATAAATAGATACCTGCATGCATATGTTCACTGAAGCATTATTTATAATACCCAAGATATGAAAGCAACCTAAGTGTCCATCAATGGATGAATGTATAAGGATGTTATATATGTACACTTATACATATATACATAAACATATACATAAATGTGTATATAAACCTGCATCTATGAGTTTGGCTTTTTGTGTCTCTGTACCTATGAGCTCGGCTTTTTAGATTATACATAATAAGTGAGATCATTCAGTATTTGTCTTTTTCTGCTTGACTTATTTCACTTCCGGTAATGACCTCAAGGTCCATCCATGTTGTAACAAATGCCAGAATTACCTCATTTCTCATGGCTGAATAATATCAATGGAATATGAATAATTTCCGGGGATATAACATACAGCATAGTTATAATAGTTAATAACACTGCATCATATACTTGCAAGTTGCCAAGAGAGTAGCTCTTCAATGTTCTCACCTCAAAAAGAAATGGTAATTATGTGACATGATGGAGTTGTTAGCTAAAGCCATGGTAGTGAACATTTTGCAATATATAAATATCAAATCAATGCACTGCACACCTTAAATTCACAAAATACTACATGTCAACTATTTCTCAAAGCTAGATATAAATATTAAAATAAAATAAATTAAAAGCGGTACAGCTGCTATGGAAAACAGCATGGTGGTTCTCAAAAAACCTAAATATATATTTACCACATAATACAGCAATTTCACTCCTGGTACATACCCACAAGAATTGAAAGCAGAAACTCTAACAGATATTTGTACACCTATGCTCACAGCAGCCCTACGCACAATAGCAAAAAGTTGGAACAACCCAAATGTCCATTGACAGATCAATAAATAAACAGAATGTGGCATACAAAATATTAAATGTCATTCAGCCTTATAAATCCTGGTGTATGCTATGACATGGAGGGACGTAGAAGACATGCTAAGTAAAATAAGTCGGACATAAAGTGACAAATATCGCATGATTTCACTTACATAAGGTTCCTAGCAAACTGTAGAGAGAGCAAAGCAGAGGTATCAGGGGCTAGGGGAGTTCGTGTTTAATGGAAATTGAGTTTCCATTTGAGAGGATGAAAAAGTTCTAGAGATGGCAGTGATGATAGTCGTACAACAATGTAAATGTATCTACTGCCACTGAACTGTACACTGACGTGTGCACAAAGCATTGCATCAGTGGTGGACCACATACAGGATTATAGCTCCATAGGATTACATATAGTGGAGCTGAGGGTTCCTATCAGCCAGTGAGGCTGGGTAGCAATGGTAAGGTTGTGGCATAATGCACTAGTCATGTGTTTGTGGTGATGCTGGCATAAACAAACCTACTATAAGTCAACTGCACTTTAATCAAAAAGAAACATGAAACAAAAACCTACTGCACTGCCAGTTGTATAAGAACATAGCAAATACAATTATGTACAATATGGAAGTGCAGAAAATATAATTATCAATTATTAATAATAAAAATGACCATGTTACTGGTTTATGGATTTATTATACGTTTCATTGTTATTTTAGAGTGTACTCTTTCCACTTGTTAAAAACAGTTTGCTGTAAAACAGGAGGCTGTTACCATGACCGCAGCATTATACATTTCATGCTCACTTTTTGACTGCATCATTGTCTCTTGTGCTTGATTTAATCTTGTGTTGTTTTGTGCACTAACATACTGTACAGGCTTGTAGCCTAGAGAAGCATGGGCTACACCATACAGCCTAGGTGTGCAGTAGGCTGTACCGTCCAGGCTTCTGTAAGTCCTCTCTAGGATGTTCACGCAAGCACGGAATCACCTAATGAGGCATTTCTTAGAACACGTCCCTGCAGCTAAGTGGCATGTGCGTGACAGTATACTTACAAGTGGTTAAAGTGGTAAATTTTGCTATACAAATTTTATCATAATGAAATTATAAATAAAACAGATTCATAAAAGCTGTTCAAGTAACCCACAGAAAGGGAAGAAAAAAGAAAAAGAACAAAAACCAGAGGGAACAAAAAAACAAATAATGAAACGGGCAAGGTATGTACCAACATTCAATAAATACCTTAAATATAAATCATCTAATTATACCGATTAAAAGATAGAAATTGGCAGAGTGAATGAAAATAAGATTTGATTATATGTTGTTTACAAAAAACTCACTTCAAATAAAACCAAAAAACCACATCCAAATATTATTTAAAGAAATAGGCATGGCTATATGATTTCAGATAAAGTAGTCTTCAGAACAAAATAAATTACTGGAGAAAAATTGGGGCACAACATAATGATACAAGGATCAATCTGCTAGAAAGGCAGAACAATTCAAATCGTAAATGTGTATGCTCAAATAGAGCCTCAAAATACATAAATGAAAACTAACAGATGCAAGGCGAAACAGAAAAACGGACAATTCTGGCTGAGACTTCAACACTGCACATTTACAAACTGATAGAACTGCTAGATGGAAACCCCACCAAGATGCAGAGGATCTGAGTAACACAGTGAACTGACAGAACCTAACTGACACATGCAGAGGACCACGCCCCACAACAGCAGAGGACACCTTTTCCCTAAATACCTGCTGAACCATCCCCAAGATGTACCAGGTCCTGGGTCACAAAACAAACCTCAACAAAATTAAAAGTATCAGAATCATACATGATGCGTTCTCTGCCCATAATGGACTCAAGACTGCAAATGAGCATCAAAAAGCTAACAATTTTTTTTCTAAATGTATAGATATTTAACTATAGACTTCTAAATAACCCATTGGCCAAAGAGCAAGTTCCACCCCCCAAATTTTTAAAAACACAAAAGCTGAAGGGAAGATGCATCAAAATATGTGAGTTGTAGCTAAATCAGAAGAGAACTCTGTAGTATGAGAAATAAGGAAAAGTCTTAAATCAATAATTTAAGTTCTTGCCACAAGAAACTATAAAATGATAAGCAAAATAAACCCAAAGCAGCAATAGAGAGAACCAGTGAAACAGAAAGCTGACTCTTTGGGGAAAAGAACGAATAAGATTAATATAACTCTAACAAGAGTGACAAAAATAAAAACAAAACATGCATATTGATGTGGACACTGGCCCACAGTGTCTGCGACCTTGTGGCTGAGATGAGACAAATTCACACGGACTACTGAGTCCCGTGGAGGAAAAGGGACGGCAAGGCCACTCTCTCAAGGGGAGAGCGCCTCGACAGGCAAGGGGACCCTTGCCTTGATGGGTTTTTCTTTCTTTTCTGGGCACATTACATTGAGGATGGTCCTTATTTACTATGCACAGGTTCACTTTAGGTGGTTACCTTTCACAGAAAACAAAGGAGAGGATGTTGCTAGTTACATCAAAAAGGAAGGATATTTGCAAATATAAAGGGAAAAGTGGTTGAACTGGTTACACTCATCCTTGGAAGATTTAGCATAGATTTTAGGAAGTTACTTTAAAGATATGCAGTCAACGTTTGCTGCCTCAGTTCAGGGAGAGGGAGTTTTAGCAAAAAGCAAGTCTCAAAGCAGCTTAGGTACAATGCAGGCCTGATTCCCCATGGGAGAACCTATCCATGGGTGTGGGTCCTGTGTGCCGGACCTCCCTCCCTACCGGCTTTTCTGAGTGGGAGCTGGGCCCACGCCACTTAGAACAGTCTCCTATAGCATATCACCAATTTCAGGAATGAAATAAAGGATATTACCATAGATCCTGAAATTGTCAAAATAGTAAAGGAACATTACAAAAAACTTCATGCTCAAAAATACTACATTTTAGAAAAAACGGACAAATCCTTCAAAAGTAACAAACTACCAAATCTCAACCAAGCTGTGATAGATACTTTAAATAGTTTTATAATCATCAAATAAATTTACAATTTAAAACTACTGAAAAAGAAATCTCCACACCCAGATGGTTTTACTACAGAATTCTACCAAATGTTTACACAAGCATCATCACTAATTTTCACAATTTTTTCTAGAAAAGAGAAGGAGGAACAATTTTCAACTGTTTGTGATACCAAAATCAGACAAAGAAAATACAAAGTACGGAAAACAAAATGAAAACTACAGAGCAATACCCGACATGAATTTAAATGCAAAATCCCCAACAAATTACAGGTGATTCTTGAACAACATGGATCGGAACTGCACAGGTCCACTTTTCTCAATAAATACATTGAAAAAATTTCGAAGATTTGTAACAATATGAAAAAAGTACCATTTGACCCATATAGAAATATCAAAAATATTTTTAAAGGTATGTCATGAAACATTAAATACATGTACATATTTCTCTCCCTTATGATTTTTTAAATTTTTTCCCCTATGATTTTTAATAACACTTTTATCTAGCTTACTTTATTATAATATACAGTATATAATATGAACCATATACAAAATATATACTAATTTACTGCTTATGTTACTGAGTAAGGCTTCTGGTCAACAACAGGCTATTAGTACCTAACTTTTGGGGGAGCCAAGGTTTATATGTGAATTACAAGTAAGAGTGGGCTGACATCTCTTATTTCCACCATTGTTTAAGGGCCAACTGCACTAGTAAATTGAATTCAACAATGTATAAACCAACTAGCACCATGACCAACTGGCAAAAGGTTGGTTCGACATTCTAAAATCAGTCAATGCATTTCAACTTATTAAAAAGCCAAAGAAGAAAATATCACATGATCATATCAATTTATACAAAAAAGCATTTGATAAAATCCAACATATATTTATCACTTTCATCAATCTAGGAATTGAGGAAAATTACAATTTGATAAATACCATCTACGAAATATATATAGCTAACATCATACTAAATATCACACAAATTCTGACTGCTCTTCCCTTTCCACTAAGACCAGAAACAACATATGGATGTCATTTCTCACTGCTCTATATTTATTATAGTATTGGAAGTTTAGCCACTGTAGTAAGGCAGGAAAAAGAAATAAGAAGCATTCATACTGGAAAAGAAGAATTTAAATTATCTCTATTTTGAGGTCCTGTAATTAGATAGAAGATTCTAAGAAACCTCCAAAAATCTGGTGGAACTAAGGAATGATTTCAGTGATTTTGCAGGATACAAGGTCAACACACAAAGATCCATCCCATTTACATAAGGCAACAATGAACATGTGGAAACGAATTAAAAACACAATACCATTTAAAATTCCTGCAAGAAAGTGAAATATTTGGGTAAAGAAGAAAGCATGTACAGAATCCATGTCTCGAAAATGACAAAATGCTGATGAAGACATCAAAGAAAATCAAAATCAATGAAGAGACATAATGTATTCATGGACTGGAAGACAACATGGTAAAGATGTCAATTCTCCCTAAATTAATCTATAAGCTTAATGCAATTCTTATCAAAATCTTGGCAAGGTCTTTTATAGACAAAGAGAAACTTTAAAAACAATTTATATAGAAAGGAACAGACCCCAGGATAGTTAAAATAACCATGACAAAGAAGAATAAAAATGAGAAATCAGTCTACTCATATGAAGGCTTAATATATAGCTGCAGTAACGACAGTGTGGTATTGGTGGATGTACAGACAATTCAATGGAACAGAATAGAGAATTCCAAAATATACCCACTCAACAAGTTCTTGACAAAAGTGTAAAAGCACCTCAGTGGAGGAAAGGATACCTTAAATAGTACTGGACTAATTGGACATCCACAGGCACAAATGTAAACCTCAACCTGAACCTGACACCTTATACCATATTTAACTTAGAATGGATTGTGAACTCAAATAACATGTAAACCTATAAAAATTTCAGAAAGAAATCAAAATCTTTGGGATCTAGGGCTCAACAATTTTTAGACTTGATACTATAAAAGACCATAAAAGGAAAAAATTGATAAACTGACTTCATCAAAATTAAAACTATTACTTTGTGAACATTCACGTGAAGAGGATGAAAAGTTACAGTGTGGGAAAAATACTTGCAAATCACATATCCAACAAAGAATCTATCTAGAATAAAGAACTCAAATTCAATGGTAATAACATGAACAATTAAATTAGAAAATGTTCAAAAGCCTAAAGTACATATTTCACCAAAGAGGGCATATAGATGGGAAATAAAAAGATGTTCAATATCATTGGCTATAAGAGAAATGCAAATTAAAATTATAATATTAATATACACCAGTGAGAACGTCTACAATAAATTACAGTGACAACACCAAATGCTGACACGCAGGTGTGGAGGACTGGATCACTCAGGCATGGCTGGCGGGAATGAATATAAAATGGCAAAGATTCTGAAAAACAGTTTGACAGTTTCTTATAAAACTAACAGGCAACTACGATATGACTTGGCAATTGCACATTTATTCTAGAAAAATGAAAACTTATGTTCACACAACACCCTCTACATATGTTTGCAGCAGCTTTATTCATAACAGCCAAAACCTGGAAAAAGACCAGATGTCCTTTAAGAGGCAAATAGTTAAATATACATACAACTGAATACTACTCTGTAATAAAAAAGGAATTGAGTATTAATATAAGCAACAGTTGGGATGAATCCCTAGGGAATTACGTGAGTGAAAAAGTCCAATATAAAAACTTTACATAACATCACAAATGATTCAATTTATATAATATTTTTGAAATGACAAAATTGAGACAGAACAGAGTTTAGGGTGAGGGGCAGGGGTGAGAGGATGGAGGTGGAGAAGTGAAAACAGATGGTACCAGAGGGAGGTGGCATGCTTATAAGAAGTCTCACAAGGGATTTTTAAAAAGATTTTATTTATTTATTTTTAGAGGCGGGGGACGGAGGGAGAAAGAGGGAGAGAGAAACATCAATGTGTGGTTGCCTCTCATGTGGCCCCCATTGGGGACCTGGCCCACAACCCAGGCATGTGTCCTGACTGGGAATCAAGCCTGCGGCCCTTTGATTTGCAGCCCGCACTCAATCCACTGAGCTACACCAGCCAGGGTCACAAGGGATCTTTGTGGTGATAAAACTGTTCTGTACCTTAATGGTGATGGTGGATATATGAACCTAAATGCATGTGATAAAACTGTACACAACAAAGTATACAAACATACGCACCCACAAATGAACACAAGTAAAACTGAAATCTTAATAGGATTGGTGGATTTTAACCATGTCTTGGTAGTGATACACTATAGTTTTTCAAAATATTACCATTGCAAGAAACTGGATGACGTGTATATGGTATATCTGTATCATTTCTAAAACTGCACGTGAATCTACAATTATCTCAGTACCAACTTCAATGAAAAACATTAAGCTTAGTTTAAATTTAAGGTTCATTGATAATCATAATATTCAGGAAAGATAATACAAAGCAACAGAACAATTTATATGTCTAAAATAACATGTACTAAACTCATAAAATTACTGTGATTCACATTTTAATTTCTTTCTTGAATAATATTTTTTGTTGTGGTAAAACATGAATAAAAAATTAACATAGCAACATTTATTTATTTATTTATATTAAATTTATTGTGGTGACATCAGTTAATAAAATTATATAGGCTTCAAGTGTAAAATTCTACGATACATCATCTGTATAATGCATTGTGTGCCCACAATTCTAAAGTATACTGTTTATTGGTATTAACTACATTCACAATGTTGTATAACTGTCACCACTAACCATTTCCAGAACTTTTTCATCACCCCACACAGACACTCTGTACCCATCAAACAATAAGTCCACATTTCTCCCTCCTCCACCCTGGTAATCATTATGCTACTTCTGTCTCTATCAATTTACCTATTTGAGATAATTCATATTAGTGGAAACACACAAAATGTGTCCTCTTGTGTCTGGCTTATTTCACTTAGCATAATGTCTTCTAGGTTTATCCATGTCAGAGCATGTATCAGAATTTCATAGGGCTGAACACCACATTTTGTTTATCCATTAATCTGTCCATGGGCATTTGGTTGATCTCTACCTTTCGGGCATTGTGAGTGAGGCTGCTGCAAACGTGGGTATACAAATATCTGTCAGAGTCCCTGCTTTGGGCATACACCAGAGGTGGAATTGCTGAATTGTATGAGAATTCTATGTTTAACTTTTTAAGGAACCACTATACTGTTTTCCATAGGGACTGGACCATTTAAATTCCCAACCAGCAATGCATGAGTTCCAATTTCTCTATGGCCTCACCAACCCTTTTTTATATATGTATATATGATAGCTGACTCAGGATGTGAAGTGGTACCTCACTGTGGTTTTGCATTCCCTTAATGTGGATAATAATTTTTAATAGACACATTTATGTAAGTGTGAAAAGAACACACCCTGGTCCATCCTTTATTATTGGAAAAATAAAATACTTTGAATCTTTTGGAATAAATGTCTACATATTAGTATACACAAGGGAGATAATTTCATAAAATGTATACAGAAAAGTACAATTATATATTGTTGCAGTTATCATTAATATGTACTGCCTGTTGTGAATACAGTTTTTAAAAATAATTCCAGTTCCTTTGTGACATGATTTCAGCTCTCAGAGAAAGGTTTCACGTTTCCATACAGAATTAACTAAAGTTCAAGGACCCAGGTTAATGGACAACAGGGTGGGGACTGACTGAGGGAGTGGGAGTGGGTGGGCTGGGCAGGGGAGAGAAATGGGGGGAAAACTGGGACAATTATAATTGAACAATAAAAAAGAATTAACTAAAGTTCAATTTGCTAATCTCATAGGTGTATTTTCATTTTAAATGTTATTAGTCAAATAAATGTACCCTTAATGTTCCACATGTAAGATTATGTACTACCTGATTGGGGAGAGTACTGAGTTTAGTTCCAGTCTTTGTTCTTCCTCTATACACGTGTGTCACTGTAAACCAGTCACCTGGACCCCTTGACAAGGCTCAGTTGTCACAGGTGAAGAGAATATGAGTTTCGGAACCAGAAACTGGGGCAAGTCTTTGCTCCATCACTCACAGTCAAACTCTTAGTGTCAAAGGGTCTTTATCTGTAAGATATAAAATAATCCACTCACTGCATCATACACTCACCCCTGTAAGAACCCGACAAGGTAGTACAGAAGGTGAAGGTGCAGATACACTGTCAGGGACTAGAGCAGAGGTCTGGGCATCCGGGGATGATGACTTTGAATAGGCTGATGGCCCAATAAGCAGGAAGAACTGGTAAGATTCTACACACATTTTCAAGGCAAAGCGAAATGGTTAATTGAATATTGGGCATGATAGAGAGTAGTTCGGAAAGACCCCAAGGTTTTGGGCCTTAGAATTGGGAACAATTAAGACCCATTTACTTTGATGGGAAGAATGAAGTTGAAAAAGTTTTTGGTGTTAGGGAAGCTCAAGGGTTAGGTTTGGACATGTCAAGTTTATAGAATGTCTATTGGCATGGTGAGAAAGAGGGCTGATTTCTGTTTTATAAAAATCCTTGGAGAAGAGTGAGACTGGATATAGCGACCAGATGGAAGCTAAAAGCAGAGTCTGGGCGAGTGTGAATTAGGGCATGGAGTAATGCTGTGGCAGGAATAATGAAGACGGGATTTAAAGGAGTTGAACAGAACAGATGATCGATTGGAGAAGCAACAAAAGAGACCCAGAGAGATTATGGATGAACCCAGGATGTCTGGCATGGGATGTCAGATTACAGGTGGACAGAGTGTAGGAAAAGAAGCAAATCCGAGAGGGAAAATGAGATAAGCTACATAAGGATCACTAATTGAAGTGATTGAGATATAAACAAATAAAGGACAGGCTCAACCACCCAGAAGCTCACTGGGAAAAGCAGACAATAAAGTGATGGCAGTAAGAACAGAGTGTCATATATGCAAAAATTGAGTTATGCACGAGTGATATGGCGGTCACGTCCATGGGGCAGCTGGGTTTGAAACGCCTGTGGAATGAGATAATCCTATTGCTTGTTCCTGTTTTGTTAAATCTGTGAGTGTTACTCTGCAATGTTACATACCTCACTTACTTCAGGCCATCCAAGAGCACTGACAGAGTTAAATAAGAATAATATTATTCACTTCCCTCCTAGGTGTCTACAAAAAAGAATAATTTGAATTATTTTGCAAATCTTAAAATACAACACTTGTGCGCATTCAGGTTCCACATGTCATTGTTTATTTGCTTTGGGTGGGGAGATAGATGGAAGGCAGAGATGAGGACACAGCCTGAGAACAACATATGCTTCTGTTCTTTTTCCTTCACTGTATTCTGTTTGTATATATGCTACACACTTAAGGCTTAAATATGCACAAGACTATATACTATATCACCATGAAATGAACATGGGAATTCTTCATACTTCGAAGTCCTCTTTAGTTATCACTTTCTATGTATAGTGAAAAATAAACAACTTTAATTCAAGAATACAGTGTCTGCATTTATATTTTCATATATACCTCACTAATCTAAAAAGACCTATACAAGTAATTCCTTGAAATTAACACTAAATTGTGTTCTCTGAAACTCAGATGCATATAGTTTTTTAATTATTAAAGACAGAAATCATTCTTAGGAGAGGAATTATCGAGATAAAAATCCACCCAGCAGTTGAGAATTAATGCTTTCAGAAAATGATTCAAAGTTATTTGCTAAAATAAACTTTATTGTGGAAATGTCAAATTCACTCATAAACCTAGCTTCCAATGTTCTCTAACTGTTCAACAATACAAATGCCATGGAAAAAGTAATTATAATATATGGTCATTATATGCTACTCAGTAATAAAAGCTTGATTCCCCTAACACTAAGCCAACTTACATCCCCTTTTCAACCCCCCTTGTGAATATATATTTGGAAAAATCACAATTTTGGGTCTTATCCTATTTAAATGAACTAGTGACTAAGCAATCAGGGAACAGAAGCTCCTAGATCATGTTTTTCAAAGGTTATTTCTACTGTTCTTGAGATAAAGAAAATCAAGAAGGGGGGCGATCACTGTGGCAATGAGTTCCTTTTTTTTTCTTTTTAAAAAGTTTCAAATTTTGGTTTGGCATTTGTCTTACACACTCATTTAGTCTCACCACATTACAGAGGTGAGGGCAGTTCAGTTAGAAAGTTGGTCCAAGGGTAGAGACCCTTTACCAAAGACACAAGCATCTCAAAGGCAGAGAGGAAAGCAGAGAAGTGCATTTCTGGAGAATGAATCTCAAGTAACAGTTATTATATTCATTTTGACGATTGTCAATGAAATTGACAGGATGTAGTCACCTCCAATTTCAAATAATTTCTCTGTTCAGGATGACTGCATAAGTGCCAACATTTGTCCCTTTTTATTTCTCTGAATCTCATGACTTAAAAGTCACATGTCTTGTGCACAGGCAAGTTTCTAAATATATCACCGTTTAGTCTCCCATGCCCATATATAAAGGTATGTTTCATATACATACTACATGATTTCTTAATAAGTTTTCTAAGGAAACAGATTCTTTTGTATCTAATTTTAGTTCTTTCAAAGATTATCAACATTAAATCTGCCTATCAAATTGAGATAAAATAGAATGATTCAACATAGAAAAATGTCAACCACTGAACATAAGGGTGCTGAAATCACCAATCCTAGTCTGGCAAACACCCAAGGCATCCCCCATAGCAACAGAACTGATGGCATAGCAACTACAGCTACTTTGCCACAGAAAAAAACAGAAGAAATATTCTTGGAAAAAATTGTAATCCATGTTAAAGTCAAATATGACATTTTCTTCAACAACAAAAAAACCTGTGAGTGCACGTGTTAAATGATGCTATTCCTTAACAGCTGTAAATTCTCCAGCGCGGCGTGAATGCCACTTTGATAACTCTCAAGGCCAAGTACTTTGAAGCTAAAGCTTCCTAGGTATTCTCAGCCAAACTGTTATGTTCCTTGAAAAGCTAGAGAACAATCTTTACTTATTTTGCTAAGATAAAAGTTTTTCACAAGTTTTCAAAGAATCATTCAAAAGAAAAAAATTACTGAAGGTACAAATTTACTTCATTGGCAATATCGGGATATAACATGAAGAGTATTAAAATATAACATGAAATATATTGATTAAAATAAATACTCTAAAATTTCATTAAAATTAAAACCTGTAGGATTAGGTTTGCCAGGCTCTGAGCTGGGCAAACCCAGCTCACATGTAATTGGGGCATATTTCACACAGGAATTTGATCACTGGCCGTTTCCAGAGGGCGGTAGAGTCTGAGCCTTTCTCTTGTAAATCAAAGGCCAAGGTAGCCTCCCTAATAGGTCTACATCTCGGGAGGGATAAACCCTGTGAACACCAGCTCTTCCTCCAGTTTTGGTGAAGAGGTTGTTCTAAGGCACAGGGGGCAAACACAAGGCCAGGGGATGAATCCGGCCCTCTGCCTTGTTTTATCCGGCCCAGCACCTTGTTTCTACCCGGCAGCAGCGCCACGCTCTCCCTTAACTGTTAAGGAGAAGTTACATTTATACAGTCCTAAAATTACATTTGGCCCTTTGAAGGCAACTGCAAGGCTGATGTGGCCCCTGGTGAAAATGACTCTGACACCCCTGTTCTAAGGGATCCAGAGGTCTGAGAGTTGGGCAACAGCAGTAGAAGAGCCAAGAGTAGAATGTGTCTAATCCTTGAATGCAGCATGACATTAGTTTGGCTCTGAATATGCTCACAGCAGCAAAGCTTACTGTTTAATCAAATAAATACAGGTAGTGTCTGCTTAAGTTAAATTCCTACATCCTTTCCTTTTAACATTAAAATAGTCCTGACTACTTTTGTTATTGTTGTTCTCCTTGACTCAGTGCTTATTGCGTACCAGGTGCTATGATAAATGGTTTACTTTCATTATTGGAAGTATTATTATCCTTTTACAGGAGAGGAAACGGAGGCATGGAGTAATTTATACAAGGTCACACAGTTGGTATAAATGACTTCAGCCCAGACCAACATGGAGGACCAAGCTCTAACCTGTAGAAGACTCACCCTATCCTATGTGGCTTTAATTGCTTGATAATTTTATATTTAATAAAACCAAAATTAATGAAAGCCCTTTTCTACCTTATTTTAGTACACAAATCTTAGACTCAAAACTTCAGGCATTTTGAATTCTTTCCCCAGAAGCCTTACCAAACACATATCTGTCCATTACATTTTATTTGTTCCTCCTCAAAAATCTTTCTTCCTTTCTATTCCAATGCCACCACTTGATATAAACCCTTATCTAATTCATTAAACAAACATTTATTGAGTGCCTTATATTTTCAAAACACAGCACTCAGAACCAAATAAGGAAAAAATGCAAAACAATATTTTGCCCTTAATACCTTTAAAATTTTATTGGTGACAATGGTCAGATACTACGTTAGGTCATCTTTTACATTGTTATCTTATTAACCTTTATAGTAATCCTATAAATAATATAACAGTATATTGACTTTTATATTTGAGGAAACTGAGGCTAAAATGGCCTAGTGCCACAGAGCAAGATCACACACTACCTAAGAGAGGAGTAGATGCAGAATTTAACTTACATCTCATCTGAAAGTACAATTCATACCCTCTAAACCATTATATTGTTTTTTTTAAGTAACTGTCCACATGGAAAGGGCTACTGAATGATTAAACACACACACACCCCCTAGGGGTTTAGAGGTAAGAGAAACAATTTCTAGATGGATTATTATGGGGAAATTTGCACAGAGAGAATGTCATTAAAGACAGGTAGGGTTTTAGGTGGGTGGAACCTAAGGAGGACAGCCTACTAGCAAAAGCCTGCAGCACATCTAGGCAGTGGCAAGAGTTAGACACCCTCTATGGGGAAATTGTAACTGATAAACCTAAAAGAGAAAAGCAAGAATCTGGAGGCAGATGCTAGTGCGATTTCTAGTTCTGCCACACACAGCTGTGTGCACTTGAGGAAGGTACTCCACCTCCCTGACCTTCAGTTTCCACATCTGCAAATTGGACACAATAACCCTAACCCTCTCGAAGTTAAATTTGGGGGTGATGGAGAGTTAATTATGTAGCCTGCACGCATGGTAATTCTTATAAGGCCTTCATTCTTAGCTAAGGTAATTGGACTTCACTGAGCAGGCAGTAGGACCCTTTGAACAATGGAGCTACACGTGTCTCTGACTTGGTTTCCTTCTTGGAACAGTCATGTGTGTATCAAAGATTAAGATGCCTTTAACACAACTAATAATTCCTATAACACAACTCTCTCTTGTTTTATTTCTCACTGCTCATAGAATAAAGCTGACATGCTCTTATTTGGAATTTAAGGTTCTGCTCAAGCCTCATAGCCCAGAATCCAGACACCAGTCTTGGCATCAGCTACGCTCATCTTTTCAGAGTTCCACCCAAAGTAGGATGACAAAACCATCCCAATTTGCCCGGGATTTCCTGCTTTTAGCACTGAACATCTCGCGTCTCAGAAACCTCTCTCTCCTAAGGGAACAGGGAGATTCGGTCACTTAACCTCAGAGGCACTTCTGTTTCCCAGATTCCCATGTATTTGGCTTCTTGCTCTTTCAGGAAGACCGCAACATGCAGTTCTCACTCTAACACAATAACGTACGTAAGCATCTGGGTCATCTGGTGTAACTGGAGCAGATGGTGCTTAGAATGGAATTCTGATTGGTTCAATAGATTGGGATCAGATAGTGAAGGTTTTTAAGAAATACTTACTTGGAAATAAAATTTAAATACAAAAATGTTGTAAGAATAAGAAGAGGACAAAGCATACCTTTTACCCAGATTCACCTAGATAAATATGTAAATATTATAATAATGTTTTACCCTTTTGATTTATCATATATTCTCTCTCTCCCTCTCATCCCCTCCATAATTTTTCTTTTAGATGGTAAAGGTTTAAAACACCTGAACATAGTATAGATATAATGAGAGACAGAAGAGAAGTCACTTCTAACCAGGAAGAAATAATGAAGGGATTGGCCTGAAGCAAAGAGTTACTAGGAAGGTTGGGAAGTTAAATGTTTTGAGTTTTGCTTTAGGAAGATAAGATTTTCAAGGGTGTCTACTAAGGCCTATAAAGAAAAAAAAATGTCTGGAGACAGAAAGACTAATTAGTAAGGTTCTCAGCAGTTCTAGTACGAAGAACCTTTCTGGGTAGACAGGAGCTACTGATGAGTTTAAGTAAAAATAATTTTCTCTTACTCTCTAAGTTAGGTAACAGTGCCTCACATTTTCTTGACTATTTGACCTGACTTAATAAGATGATTTAAGCATAATATTATCTTGCATTTCTTTAAAAAGATAGAGACCCATTTATCACATCCATTTCTCACCCCAGTACTTCATAAATGGAGTGACCAAATTAAAGACCATAGAAAGAGTTAGAACTCTGCTATTTCATGTGATGGACTAGTTTCTTGGCAGAGTTAAACCACATGAGTTAACTAGTAACTGAAAATATTCTTTACTCCTAAAACATTGGGATTCTGCTTGTAATTTTCATTGAAATGCCACCAGAGATCCATTTAAACAGTTTTTGATAACATATAAACTAACAAACTGTATCCAACTGCTACACGGAGAATCTTTTTAATTTCACAGTTGGTTGAAAAATATACTAGCACAGTGTAAAGGAGAAAATGCAGCAATGGCTACCTGTGATACAAAAATATACATCAGTAGACGAGAGGTAGCTCTATCATCTGGGTTAAAAACATTTTGTTATACATAACACATCACAGAGCTCCCCTATCTGACCTTATAGAACTGCAAGGATTGACTACATATTTTTTACTATTAGGTCTGTACAAAAATCAACCTTTAATTTACTTGATCGCTCCCTTGTTAAAATCCCTTTGGAGTTCTCTCTTTTCTAAGTGTCTGATACTTTGGCACTCTCACTTCTCACATGGGCCTAATTTATGTGTTATTCTAATAAACAAACACATCTACAACTGACACTTTGGGTAGCTAATGTCCTATTTGTTCCAGGAAAGGGGAATTAGGGGAGTTCTTACTGAGAAAGTGGTAGCAGTAGTACTAATAAATACAAAGGTGGTTTTCCTCCATTAGAAGAAACACCAATAGCATCGTGTGTATCCCAATCTGCAGAGCTAAGTGAGGCCAATTAAAGAGAATGTGGCGCAGGGATTTTCAGAGCCTCCTGCATGTGTTCATTTTACAGGGTTGTGCTGGGGCCTGTTGGTATTGGCTGGGGAGACTGTGCTCATCTCTTCCCAACACAGGGGTCTGTGAAGACTTGCTAGCATCCTGAAGTTAGCCATGGAGAAAGTATACTTACCACAAAAACTGGCAAATGTTATCCATCTTATTCAGAAGGCAAGTGATGAAATATTACCAGCATAACACTGCCTATAAAAGATCTCTGGATTATGATTCTGGATCATTTATAAATACCAGATCATGGACAGCTAAAACTGAGTGAAATAAAAATGTGTTGAGCTTACCTAGGTGTGGTCTGTCAATACCTGATAATATTGAATTCACCTGAGAACAGCCAGAAGGGAGAGAACAGTATGTGGGGAAGATTGTAGACAAGAAAGGAAGCTCTTCTCAGATAAAGATAATCATATTTGAGCTCCTTAGAAATAGCAATTATAAACAAATTTCTGCTACTTCATAGACCTGCTAATGGCTGTTGGTTCTAGAAACATGAGCTGCCATGGTAGACTAAGAAAATATAAGAACAAACAAACATAAACCTTTTTAGAAATTTTAAAAAGCACATTAAATTCTTGGCATCCTAGTTATGCAAGGAAGTTGATTATACAACTCTGGCTGAAAGCCATCAGTTTCTTTTACGCATAACTTGAGTTCACAGAGCAAAGCTTTTTCTCTAGTTGACATTTTTTTAATAGGCAAGCTTAATTCTAACACAAAATTTAGTGACTATTAATTGATTTAATGAGAAAGGCTAACTTAGGAAATAAACATTTAGAAAGAAAAGGGCTATCTCAGAATATATGAGAGATATATAGGATTTCATAGATGGTGTGAGAGTATACATGTCAGAGAAGATTCATTTGTACATTATTTCTATATACATAAGTATATGTTTATTAAATGTAGGTAGTTAAAAGAAATACAAAATTATTTCAGGGTAAAAGCCATATTATCAACAAAAGCCTCAACACCAAAAAACCCCAAAAACAAAAAATACCACACAACAAAAATCCAATTAAGAAATAGGCAAAGGACCTAAATAGACACTTCTCCAAAGTGGACACGCAGAGGGCCAATAGACATAGGAAAGGATGCTCAACATCACTAATCCTCAGAGAGATGCAAATTATAACCACAATGAGATACCATCTCACACTTGTCAGAATGGCCATCATCAATAAATCAACAAACAAGTGCTGGCCTCGGGTGAGGATGTGGAGAAAAGGGAACTCTTGGGCGCTGTTGGTGGGAATGCAGATTGGCACAGCCACTATGGAAAACAGTATGGAGTTACCTCAAAAAATTAAAAATGGAGCTGCCTATGATCCACTGATTCCACTTCTGGGAATTATCTGAAGAAGCCTGAAACACTACATTCACTGCTGCATTATTTACAATACCTAAGATTTGGAAGCAGCCCAGTGCCCATCAGTAGGTAAGTGGATAAAAAAACTATGGTATATTTACACAACGGAATCCTACTCAGCTGTAAAAAAAAAAGAAGGAAATCTTACCTTTTTCCAACAGCATGGATGAACCTGGAGTGTATTATGCTAAATGAATTAAGCCAGTCAGAGAAAGATAAGTATTGTACCATATGATTTCACTTATATGTGGAATCTAATGAACAAAATAAACTAACAAAGCGGAGACAGACTCGTGGACACAGAGAACAGACTGAAAGCTATTGGAGGGAAGAGGGTTAGGGGCTGGGTAAGAAGGGTGAAGGGATTAAGCAAACTAAAAAGGGAGACTCCTGGACACAGACAACAGTATGGTGACTGCCAGAGGGAAGGGGGGTGAGAGGAGATGGAAGACGGTAAAGGGAGGATAAATGGCGGTGGAAGGAGACTTGACAGGGTGGTGAACACACAATACAGTACACAGATGATGTATTATAGAATCGCACACCTGAAACATATATAATTTTATTAACCAATGTTACTTTAATAAATTCAATAAAAAATAAGCTATGATTTTGGGACCTGGAAAAAAATCTTTAGCATCCTCTGCATTATCACTTCACTTTCTGAAGCTTCTACCTGTTTCTTTACTTTTGTAAATTATTATTCTTTTCAAATTATGTGGCTACTTTGGGAGAGTCCATCCTCTTTCTTTCAGAAAGGTAAGATGCATAGTTCCAAGTGAACTATGTTTCATGTAGGTTTCCTTGAAAGACAATCGAATAATCTTAACATGGATTTGATGCAGAATCACCTCACCATTAATGTTAAGTGCTAGTCATATCTGTAAGTTGTTCATTCTGCCTCTTACTCTCCCAGCTTTTCTTCACATCAAATATTGTCTAAGTAGCCTTTTCGCTTTATTCTTCCAGAAAGCCTTCACAGTGAAACAGACCAGAGGGCATTCTCTCATGTTGTTCCAGACAGGGATGGTGCAGAATGTACATTAGGGCCCACACAGAAAAGTTAAGAATATTCTACAAGGAGTCTATTTTTAGACTAATAGGACTCGTTTACGCAAAACAAATCTGTACAGCAGAAAGAAGAAAAATCTCCAAAATGCTTGAAATAATTCTGGGTCAACTTTAAGAGAAAAGTAACCTTTTTTCCCCCACATTGGATCTAAAATAATTAAATGAATTCAAAGGGTTAGCCATGTTAAAAGACTTTTTAATTACTCCTATTGAGCATGACTTAAATTTGCTTCTGCATAGTTTATAGAGCTGCATTAGGCACTGGAACCAACACCCTGGGGGAAGAAAGTCCACATTCATCCTAATATTACCAAATGGCAGGATAATTATTTGCATTGATTAGTATAGATATGGAGATCATTATGTTGGGAGAGCAGATAGCTAGGTCTTTGCTGGTTAGTACTGCATTAAAATGCACTGTTTCGAAAACCATTAATTCTCCCATTAGGTTTCAGCAGACCATAATCTTCCTTTACCCAGAGAAGATACAGCTCTGAGTGTAACAGTCATTATTCTAAATCTATACAAAAAATTGAGATTATACATCACCCTCACAGACATGCTGATTCTGTTCAATGATGGTATTTCTAAATATCAATAAATCTATACAGAACATAAAACACACCACTTAGGGCCCTACTTGGATAAAAAGCCAACAGTACTCTGCCTTATCTGTTTTAATACAAACGGGAAACTGCAAGTGTTTTTTCTTATTCCTAGAAGTAGAATCTGCCCACTTTGCCACACAGAACCATAGTTCTGGAATCCCACCATGCTTTTAAGTGAGCTAGCATATATGTAGTGCTTTAATGGAGGGACTGTTCATACCCTGCACAAGCCATTTATATATGTGCCTTTGTTCACAATGCATTAAATTAGTAAATATGTTGTATGCCTTCATCTCATCACAAACCAAAAAAGAGAGTGTGAGAAGCTTGGCTTCATTTGACTGCAAAGTCCCAGGGTTTAGTTGCATGTTTGCTCATGCACATGGGTAGTGGGAAGGAAGGAGGGCAGCAAAGACACAGAAGAGGGAACAGGGTGGGGTAAGAAAGTAGAAGAACTAACATCTCCCCCCAGACAAAGCCAACTACACCTGGTGAACCTCAGATAACAAAAAGCGAGGGCACAGTTTCTGACAGAGCTGGGAGGGCCAAGAGGGCAAATCTGCTCCAGGCTTGGGACACACGGAGGGTAGCGGTGGGTCTCCTCCAGGAGTGACCCCCTGCATTAGGTGGAGCCCATGAGGAGTGTGGAGACCTTCAAGGGGAATTGTTGGGAGGGTACACTGACTGCTTTCTCCCAGCTCTTCTGTCCCGTCCTGGGGAGGGACAAAGGCAATGTGGGGAACAGGCAAAGGGAGATGAAGGATGGTTTTGTGCAATGAAATACTGCTGCACGGAAAGTGAGCATCCACACCTAGCCCAGCCTGGCAGCCTGGCCTCAGCCTCTTCCTGCATGTAGACCAGTGGACAGAAAGAATAAAGGGTCATGGGTGTTTCCCCTCCTGTTCCCAGCCTGCTGTCACACCTGGGCCTATCCCACTCAGTACTCTATCCTGAAGTCCAGAAGTCGCCCCCAAGACAGGCTGAGTAGCTCCCACCCTCAGACAAGCCATTATATTTTGAGGCCTGAATATATGTATCCAGTCTCCAGCACCATCACTCAGAGATTCTTCCCTTCGCCCAGCTAACTCCCTGGTTCATTTGACATTCTGTGAACATGTATTACTGGATCACTAATACAGTTTATTATAATCATTTGTGTACATCGCTGCCTTTCTACCACACTTTGTACCTCTCTAGTCATCTTTATTTTTTTATCCCGAAGGCCTTGGACAGTGCCTGTTAGATATTATTATCTCAATATTTAGTGAATATATGTGAGGTGTGAATGAATGCTCCTCTAAATGCTCCAATAGATGCACAGAACCAGTATTTGCACTTAAAGTTTTAATTTCCTCTTTAAAATGTCTTAGATGTTTTGTATGGAGATTTAGAGGCTGAAGTGTTAAGAACTAAAACCATTTTTAGAGAAACTCCCCTTTCAATTCTTATTGAATTGAATTGAAAGGGGAGTGTATTAATATTTTATATATGTAACACACATACTATATATATGTTTGAGCATGTATGTATATACATACACAAAAATTGTATATATTTATATATATTCCCATATATGCCCGTACATAAATTCAGTTAGGTAAAAAGCAAAAGTGTAATTATTATCATTCATTTTCTACATTATTGCTGTGTGATTTGGGCTATTTCTGATACAAAATTATTTTACTGAAAATTTAACTAAAGGGACTAATTTCTCTTGTGAAATAATTAAAGTTATTTTTAATTAAATCAGAATTTAATTGTGTTCATTTTAGAATAAGTTATATAACTAAAATTTATATCTAAAGATACTGGTATCTGAATACCTTTCCCTCCTTGCTTTGATTAATAAAAACCTAATCTTAGTAATTTTTCTTTTTTTCTTCTAGTGAAGTATAATTGACTTACAATATTATATTAGTTTCAGTGTATGATATAGTGACTTGATGCTTACATAACTAGTAATTTTTCAAAAAATGATGGTACATATTATTGTGTTACTTCTGTATGCCTGTTGGTTTCATCTTAAAACTCTGTCAATACTTTCTCTTTGTCCTAATTATTGGTTAATTTATTCACATTAATTTTTATTTTTAATTAAATTTATCGAGGTGACATTGATTAATAGGGTCATATAGATTTCAAGTGTATGTTCTACGATACATGATCTGTATATTGCATTGTGTGTTCACCATCCAAAGTCAAATCATCTTCTATCACCATATATTTGGCCCCCTTTACCCTTTACTACACCCACCCCTCTGAATGAAGGTGGAGATATCACACTACCTGACTTCATATTATACTACAGAGCTATGATAATCAAAACAGCATGATAGAAAAACAGACACATAGACCAATGGAACAGAATTCAGAGCCCAGAAATAAAACCACAGGTATATGGACAAGTAATTTATTCACTTTAAAATGAAGCCATTAATTCAATCTCAAACATTTACTGAAAACCAACTACATGTTAGGCAATATTTTCCAAATGGATTCATTCACATAAGTTAACTTGGATTCTCTTAGTAATAGTGTAAAACATCATTAAAAGTCATTGACAGATTAAGTTAAGTAAAATAAAATAAATTCACTGGTAGACCTTTAAATCACTAAATTCCTTTTCAAGAAATAGAACCAGAGGCATGGGAATAAAGAACAAACTAACAGTGACCAGAGGGGAAGGGAAAGGGGTATAGCTGGGGAAAGAAGGGGAAGGGCCAAGTCAAGGAAAATGTGTAAAGGACACATGGACAAGGACAAAGGAGGGAGAGATTGAATGTGGTGGTGGGGGGTGAGCAGGGCAGGGGAGAGCAATGGGGGGAAAATGGGGACAACTGTCATTGAACAAAAAAAATAACAACAAAAAGATATCTTTATAGATGTTATTTTTGAATGACATTATCAATGATTTATTATTTTACATTTAGTCATATTAAAGTTCATCTGTCTCATTGCAAAGACTCAATAATTATAAATCATAAATTTTTATGAGGTTCCTTTATAATTTGTAGAGGAAGAAATATACACATTCAGGAATCATACCACTAGAAATGAAAGGTGTAGTACCGACCTCTCCATGTGATGAATGCTGTGCAGTTAGGCCTTCTAGACGCCAGTGACTGCAATTTATGTTTACCAGTTATTGAGGAAATTGTTTTTTATTAATTCCTGCTTGTTAACGATGCATTTTTACTTCATTAAGATGTCCCCAGGCTGCAAATTTTTCTTTTGTTTTTGAGTACTGGAGAATATTATTTAAAAATAGTTGTAATTTAAAAGTACAAGTCTTAATATGATTATATTGCATTTAGATTGAGAAATTTTAACTTCCATAATAGGCCATCTTAAAAAGTAGGTATTAAGACTACAAAACTCTGATGGAAGAAATCAAGAGTTAAATATATAATGAGATAATATTATTAATATGCTAAGTTTTCCCAACTTGCTCTATAGATTCAATACTATCCCAATAAATATCCTAACTAATTCTTCTATAGAGATTGACAAGGAGATCAAGACAGTGTGGCATTCATGAAAGAGGAGACAGATAGATCAATAGGATGGAATTGACATCCCAGAAATACATACACACAAAGGTAGTTACCTGACTTTTGAGAAAGATCAGAAGCACATCAATGGACAAAGAACAGACTTATTAGCAAATGGTGTTGGGACAACTGGGTATTGATATGCAAAAAACCATTAATCTAGACACAGACCTTATAGAATAAAGCGCACTCTCATTTATTACTGATTATAAATACAATACAGTAATTACACTCCTAGGTATTTACCCAAATTAGATGAACAGTTAAGTCCACACAAAAACCTGCACACCAACATTTAAGGCAGCTTTATTCATAATTACCCAAACTGGAAGCAACTAAGATGTCCTTCAACAGGTCATCGTGAAAAAACAAACTGTGGTACATGTATGCATGACATGCTACTCAGTGATGTAAAGAAATGAGATATCAAGCTCCAAAAAGACATGGAAGAATTTTAAATACATATTGCTAAGTGAAAGAAGCCACCTACTATAACTCCAATTACATGGCATGCTGGAAAACGCAAAACCAGAGAGAGAAAAAGGAGTAGTGGTTGCCAGGAAAGGAGGCGGGATGACAGACGGAGCACAGAGCATATTAAGGGCAGTAAAGCTATGCTGTATGATACTGTAATAATGGTGGACACATGATGTTACATATTTTTCAAAATTCATAGTATGTGTAACACAAAGTGTGCACCCTAATGTGAACTAAGGGCTTTAGTTAATATTAATGTGTCAATATTGGCCCACCAACTTGAAAAACATTCCACACTAATGCAAGATGTCAAAAACAGGAAAAATTGTGTCCTGAACGAAGAGGGGTGTAAGAGAACTTTTTGTACTATCTGCATAATTTTTAGGTAAATCCAAAAAGGTTCTAAAAAGTAAAGTCTATTTAAAATGTAAATATTGTTGTTTACTTCACATATGAATTTTCAGTAAAACCTTCTCACCAGATTTGCAGCTATAAAGAAATAGCAGTCAATTTGCCATCCCGTACATTCTAAAGATTGGAGTTTTCTCCTACTTAAAGCACCAGCAGTTTTAAATTTATCTTCCATAAATAATATTCAGGTATTCTTGGAGTAGAGAATAGTAGTTGAGAACAGTTGTTTTCATTTGAAATATTTCAAAGTATACCCATCTTATGTAGAATATATCAAATAAGAAACTAATAGCTTAAAAGAAATCTTTTTATTAATTCTCTTAATTTAGAAAGAGGAAGTACTGGGTGGCAGTACTGGAAGTTCATTTGTTTTTTTTCCATAAGATGGTTCTAGTAGCACTTAGTTGTCTTTAACTTCATGTGAAATGAATTTGTTAGATTATATTGTGGTAGCTGTCATATCAGTATGAGCTTAAACACTGAAATTGGTGAATTTTTGTGTAGCCATTTTAATATTGAAGATGGGAGAAAATATACAACCTTTTTGGCACATTATGCTTTATTATTTCAAGAAAGGTAAAATCACAACTGAAACACACAAAACAGATTCGTGCAGAGTGTGGAGAACATACTGTGACTGATAGAATGTGTCAAAAGTGGTTTGCAAAGTTTCATGCTGGAGATTTCTCACTGGAAGATGCTCCATGGTCGGGTAGATCGGTAGAAGTTGACAGCAATCAAATCAAGACATTACTTGAGATCAATGAATGTTATACCACATGTGAGATAGCCAACATGCTCAAAATATCCAAATCAAAAAAGTTATTGGTAAAAATGAAAAAATGTGTCCTTTATTTTATAGAAAAAAACTAAATGGACTGTTTGGCCAGCCCAATATCTAGAAAGAACCTACTTCATATATACCTTCTTACCAAAAGTTACAAATTTTCCTTTTTTTAATTTTATGGAAGCATATTTTAAATTGGTGTTTTTTCCTCTCAACAACTGTTTTGTTGCCTTTAGGACATCAAAATACATTTGCCATAATGTGAGATGAAAATGACACTTTTTCTAGTTTTACATTCATTTCTATACCCTTCTTTTTTTAATGTTTGGGTAAAGACTTTTTTATTCAGGGTTAGTTTAACGCTAGAGTATATGACTGAGTGCTGATTGGAAGCTAAAATCCCTGTTAGTTCTACACATGAGAAGGTTAATAGACTGACAAAGGTAGAGACAGTGTTAGGTTTTTTTTTTTATTGTTGTTCCATTATAGTTGTCCCACCTTTTTCCCCATTGTTCTCCCCTGCCCCCTCCCACAGTCAGTCCCCATCCCACTGTCCGTGCCCATGAGTCCTCTATTCCTGTTCCTTGACTTGCCCCTTCCCTTTCTTTCCCATGTTACCCCTTCCCTCACCCTTCTTCCCCCATGAACACTGACAGTTTGTTCCTTATTTCCATGTTTCTGGTTTTATGTTGCTTGTTTGTTGGTTTTGTGGATTAGGTTCCACTTATAGGTTCCACTTATAGGTGAGATCATACGGTATTTGTCTTTCACTGCTGGCTTATTTCTCTGAGCATAATACTTTCCAGTTCCATCCATGCTGTCACAAAGGATGGTACAGATTTCCATCTTTGTTTTCACTGTGTAGTATTGTACTGTGTAAATGAACAACAGTTTAATTTTTTTATGGTCTCTCTTTTTTCAAGTATATTTTATTGATTATGCTATTAGAGTTGTCCAAATTTTTTTCTCCCCTTTCTCCCCCTCTTCCCTGTACCACCCCCCTCACTCTCCAGCACTCTCCCCTCCACCTTAGTTCATGTCCATGGGGTATACATATAAGCTCTCTAACTTCTCCATTTCCTATACTATTCTTAACCTCCCCCTATTTTGTGCCTACCTATTCTGCTTCTTATTCCCTGTACCTTCCCCCCCATGGTTCCCCTCTCCCTCCCTGATAACCCTCCACGTGATCTCCATTTCTTGAACCACAGTGTTTTGATCCACTCATCTACTGATGGGCATTTAGGCTGTTTCCAGCACTTGGCTATTGTAAATAATGCTGTTATGAACATTGGGGTGAATAGGTTCTTTTGGATTAGTGTTTCAGGATTTTTAAGGTATAATCCCAGCAGTGGGATCACTGGGTCACAATATGTCATGAATCTTGGAGTTCTTCTATGAGATTTGAAGACCCAAGCATATTTCTAAATGTTCTTTTAGTCTAACAATTCACACCAAAGAAGTCTTATATAAATTTTATTTTTAATAAAGCCTGAATGCTAAATAGTAAGTACCGCAGATATACTGTTAGTCAGAATTCTGTAAGTCCCATATAGTACTTACATTAGATTTAATGACAATTTAAAAATATATGTGCTCTATCTTCAGTATCCTTACCTTATCTGAGCTACCACTATCTCTTATACAGGCAACTCTAACAGTCTCCTAACTGTTCTCTGTGCCTTCAATTTCCTTCTTTCTGATCCACCCTCCACAAAGATTCCATAGTGATATCACTTAAGTGGAATCAGATCATGTCCTGAGTGAGCTTAAAATCTTGCAAAGCTCCAAGCACAACATTAACTCTTCTCTTCTGTGGTTAACTGTTTCTCATTCTTCAGGACTCAGCTTACATGGAACTTCCTTAGGAAGGTGCATTCTGAGCTCCATAGAGTAGATTAGACCTCTTCTGGTCTGATAAATGATGCTGTGTGTTTCCCTTAGAGGACTTGTCCAGTTGCAATGGCACAATGATCTGTACAATTACACATTTGCTGTTCACCTTTTTGAATGGAAAGTAAGCTCCATGGATGCATAAAGTGTGTAACTAACCCCCAAACCTAGCATAGGGCCCAGAGCATGCACTCTCTATAAATATTTTTATTTATTGGTGGTACTTCTAAATCATCATCAAGAGAAAGAAAAAGCAACACAGAGGTTCATTGCAAAGGGATGACAGAGGGGGAGGAATAATCAAATTTAGATAACATAATTAATTAAATGGGGAAATAGACTTCAACACATTTGCTTTGGGACATAATTTTTCCCCCTGACCATTAAAAAGCCCCTATTGATAAAATTTTTTATGTGTGAGGAAAGGAGATTCTATTTGTCACAATACATCTCCCATTATCCTAAGAAAAACATTAAGAAAGACACAAAAACCCTGATTTAAAATTCCATTCTGTTCTAAAGTGCCTGATAAATCAATTGAATGACTTTCAGAACACAGAGTGGTCCTTAGATATGACAATCATGGATTGTACAACTGTACCTTTCAAAGGAATAAAGGGACTATTAGAAGCACATTATGTAATTACCACCACACCTTATCCCCCCCACCCCACAAATAGCCAGTTATTTTATATGGTATTGGATTAAATAAAATTTAATCCTTAAAAGCATAAGCTATCAAGGGAACATATTTATCCTGTAACCCCAACTAATTTGCAATTTGCTCTCTATGCTGCTCCTTACTTAAGGTATCTTATCAGAGGGACACAACTAGAACAAACTTTGTAAAGGTAGAATCTATTCATCTTTCCCATTTCTATGACTGTTTGACACTATTACATGCTCCTAAGAGGACGGAACATTGAGACCAAGAGGAGGCTGCCAAGAGAAGATCTGGAGGAAGAAAATTCTAGACAAAGGAGAGAGAAACTACTCCCTAAGGTGGGGAAATGGAACCAACCGAAGCCAATGTGGCTTCTGCAGATTGAAAGGCCAGATGCCAAATCATGGGTTTTATAGGCTTGGAGGAAATCAGGCTATGTTTTGGACAAAGAGTAAACAGAAGTTATTGATGAATACCATGGGAGAAGAGAGACAAAAATAGTAAACAACTTTTCATTGGAAAAAGGCACTGATAACCCAAATTCCAAGGGCAGATATCTTAATGAAGGGAGATATAAAACTATATAGTATAGATTTTCATGTCTATCCTTATGGGTGTTCACTTCAAATTTCTGATGTGTGTCATTTGTATAGCCTGCTGCTAGCACTGATGAGCCAAGTACTGCGTAGAACTGGAAACCAGTGCTACTGAATATGTTGTTACACTCAAGGGGTATGTATTGAGGAGTCCACTGTTTCTCTGCTCTCTGCCATCACAATACAGTGTCTCTGGAGCATGTTGCAGAGAAAAGGATGAGCCTGATGCAGGCCTGGCCTGCATTTCAGTGCTGGGACACGGCCAGCTCTGGCCAGAATTCGTTGTTGATATAATTTTTATATGATTTCTTGATATTATCCAAATTATGCATAAAATATTGAAACTTGAACAAAATAAAATTATCAGTTAATTCACATTTGCAATTTGTCTTATCCAAATATAAAGACTTAGTGAAGGTTTGCAGTCATATTAGAATGAAGCCAATATTATGACTCTGTAAAACTGCCCAAAACAATAGCTTGGAAACAAGAGTCAAACACTGGACTTACACTAATTTCAACCTTGGAATCTGTAAAAAGATTAATTTAACAGCAAATAAAACAGACTTAGGGTTTTTATTTAAAAAGAATGATTAAAGCAACAATGATATCTTATAGTATTTAATAAATGAATGTTTTGATAATATTTGGAGAAATATGACTCTTGTTAGTGTTTTATAAATATTGGTTAAATAAATAAAATAATAAATGAATATCAGGAGGAAAATTAGGGTGGTGGACTAGGTGGATTTTATACTCACCTCCTCCCAGGACCAAACTCAAATTACAACTGAAATATAGAACAATCAACCTGAATAACCAACTGAAGACTAGATGAATACCAGCCTTACAAGCAAGGATTTACAGAAGAAGCAATACTGAGACTGGTAGGAAGGGCAGAGATACAGAAGGGTCTGGCCCCTGTCCCATAAGCAGCGGACTTGTGAAATTCTGGAGGGGTATCTCACATGCAAAGGTTCCCCCTGAGGAGCATGGGTTCTCAACCCCATTCCAAATCCCCAGCCCAGAGCACCAGAGCAGGGAAGAGACATCCACATAATATCTGACTGTGAAAATCAGTGGGGATTCTGTCTGTCACATAGATACAAGAGTCTGCTAGAGGCACAGGCACCCTCCTAAAAGGTCAATGCACAAAATCTCCTCTGCAGCCACTCACCCTGGGCTCTGGTAAAAGGAAGAAAGAGTGAACTGGAGTCATGTGAGGAGAGATTGGGGTTTGTAGCTCTGAAGAGAGAGCTGAGGACACAGCCACCAGAACCCATGTGCTCAGTCACTCTCCTGAACTGCAGACAAAATCTTTCTTCAGTAAAGCACTCCCCTCTCACAGCCTCAGCCTGAGGGAATACATTAGCCCCACCCTCTGAATTACCTGTCATTCCACTCTGCAGAGCTCACACCTTGTTGAGGAGTGATCTGAGGAGTCAGTAGAGGCCTGGGAAGATTCAAGGGGTGTTGGTGACTGAATTGTGTGGCTTTGAGGAGGGAGCCCCACTTTCCTGTTAATCTGACTAGCACCATCCTTCACAAGAGATCCTCCAGCCCCACCCTTCATGCTCTAGCTGCCCCCACCATTTCAACTCCTGGTGGCCCTGCCCTGCTGAGGTCTGAAAAGAATTTGGGACAGACTGAGTTGTGTGGGTATGGGATGTGACCACTCCTGCCATCTTCTCATAAGTGTGACAGACACCTTCCATTCATGGGAGATCCACTAGCCCCACTATCCTGATTCTTGGCAGCCCTGCCCCTGCTGAGATTGGGCCCCTGGCCGAATCTTGGACAGACTGAGTTTTATAGCTCTAAGACAGGGGGCATTTTTATCTTGCACTCCCAAGTGGTATAGAGCCCCCCTCCCCTTTATGCGGCCAAATCTTGGTCTGTTTGTGCCTAATGAACTCGTCTGGACTCACTCTTATGACTCCCTGTGACTGGTCCCACCACGAAGGTCTGTGGGCACTTGGCATGAGGAGCTTGACCTGATTTACCCTCATTCATTTGCTGACTGGCCTAAGCCCCCAGCACTGATGCTGAGTTTGAACCTGTATCAAGAATATAACTCACCTCTATCTGGTGACTCACTGAGAACCTACTTCATGCAACTCAAGTACTGTCAGAGGCTCTCTCAGTGACTGAGCCTATCAGGAAGCTGGCAGGTTGAGGCAGTCAAAGGCAGATCCTGGGGTGCCTTGGGACTTTTGCTGTCCCGGTGCTGGTAAAAGCTGGCATTGGTGCACAATGTGGTCCTTCCCACACATATCCAGGCTCAGCAGAGGCAGACACAATCTATGGATGGCTTTGTAGCTCCAAACATGTTGCCCAAAGCCAGTCACGGGCAACATCTAATATCGGACTGCACCACAGTCCCTCCTAAGAGGCCCAAGAGCAACCACATCCAGTAGCCATCTTCAGACAAAATCAGACCAGGTTTCATTTAGCTTCACAAGCAACAAATATAAAAGAAGATCTTGGCAGGCACCAGACCCTAAAGAGGTGATTCTGCTTCATGTGGTCAGTACTTGCACAGCAGCTCATGCACTGTGGTTAAGGTTGCGCCTCATTGTAATCTACCATGAGGGTTAATCACACACACAAATGAGCCAAGAGCAAACAGGAATCAATTGCAAAAGAGGACTCCCATAATCCCCACAAGGTACATTCATAGAGCATCCAGATCAGGTGGTTAAGGAGAATGTTCCACTGGGTCCCACAGGACAACTACTACATAAGGCCACCCTACCAAGACTGGGAGTCATCGTAGATCTACCTAATACATGGAAATAACCAAAAAGAGGCAGTCAATATGGGGAGACAAAGAAACATGTCCCAAAGAATGAACAGAACAAAATTCCATAAAAAGAGCTAAACAAAATTGAGACAATCTACTAGATGCAGAATTCAAAACACTGGTTATAAGGATGCTCAATGAATTTAGTGAATTTTATGCTTGCTCTCTCTCAACAAAGAGAGAGCAAGCATAAAAAAACAAAAAGCACACAAAAAAGTACCAGTGAAAAATTAATAATACAATATCTGAAATGAAGGATGCACTGAAAGGAATGAACAATAGATTGGATGAAGTAGAGTACTAAAGCAGAGATTTTTATTTTATTTTTATTTATTTATTTTAATTAATTAATTTATTTTTATTCAGTTACAGTTGTCCGCATTTTCTCCCCTTCCCTCCACCCCACCCCAGCCAGTCCCACCTCCCTCCCTCACCTCTACCCTCCCCCTTGATTTTGTCCTTGTGTCCTTTATAGTAGTTCCTATAGACCCCTCTCCCCACTATCTCCTCCCCACTCCCCTGTGGCTATTGTTACAATGTTCTTAATTTCAATGTCTCTGGTTATATTTTGTTTGCTTTTTTTCTTTTGTTGATTATGTTCCAATTAAAGGTGAGATCATATGGTATTTGTCCCTCACCGCTGGCTTATTTCACTTAGCATAATGCTCTCCAGTTCCATTCATGCCATTGCAAAGGGTATAAGATCCTTCTTTCTCTCTGCTGCGTAGAATTCCATTGTGTAAATGTACCATAATTTTTTGATCCATTCATTTGCTGATGGGCACTTAGGTTAAAGCAGAGATTTTTAAAGACAAGATAGGAGAAAACACCCAAGCAGAAAAAAAAAAGTAAATGAGGATAGTTTAAGGGATTTGGGGGACAATATGAAATGTAACAATATCTGCATCATAGGGATATCAGAAGGAGAAGAGAGAGCAAGAGGTTGAGAACCTATCTGAAGAAGGAATGACTGAATTTGTTCCTAACCCGGTAAAGAAAAAAGACCCACAAATCCAGGAAGCACAGAGAGACTCAAACAAAATGAATCCAGAGAGGTCCATGCCAAGACACCTTATAATTTAAATGGTAAAGATTAAATAAAAAGAGAGAATCTTAAAGATAGCAAGAGAAAGACAGTTACCTACAAGAAAGTTCCTACAGACTATTAGCTGATTCTGCCCACACCCCCCACCCCCAGTGGGGGTGGGGGTGGGGAATTCAGGCCTGAAGGGATTACCATGAAATAGTCAAAGTGAAGAAAAGCAAAGACCTAAGACCAAGATTACTTTTTCCCATGAAAGCTATCATTTAAAATTGAAGAAGAAAAAAAGAACTTCTCATACAAAAAAAAGCTAAAGGAGTTGGTTACCACCAAACCAGTAGTACAAGAAATATTAAAGGGTCTTTCTGAAGAAGAAGGAGAAGGAGAAAGAGGAGGAGAGGGAAAAGAGAAGGAGAAGAAGAGAAGAGGGAGAGGAAGAAGAGTAACAACTAGAAGGAAAGAAAAAGAGAAACAGAAGAACATACTTAAAAGATTAGAATGGCAATTAATACATACTCACCAATAATCTGTTTAAATACAAATGGCTTAAATGCTCCAATCAAAAGACATAGGTAGCTGAACAGATAAGAAAACAAGATCCATAGAAATACTGTCTACAAGAGACCCACCTCAGAATGAAAGATACACACAGAATAAAAGTAAAGGGATAGAAAAAGATATCATGAAAATCAAAAAAGGTAAAACACCTAGGTAGCAATCTTTATATGTGACAAAATAGACTTTAAAGCAAAAGCTATAGTAAGAGACAAGGAAGGATGCTACATAATGATAAAGGGAGCAACTGAACAAGGAGGTAGGACCCTTGCAAACATTTATATACCTAATATAGGAGCACCAGAGTATATAAAGCAAACACTGATGAACATAAATAAAAAGATCAACAGTACTACAGTCATAGTAGAGGATTTTAACACCCCATGACATCAATGAATAGATCTTCTAGACAAAAAAGAAACAAGAAAACAACGGCTTTAAATGATACACAAAATCAGATGGATTTGATACCTTCAGAGCATTTCATCCAAAAGCAGCAGTATATACATTCTGATAAGTGCACATAGAATATTTTCTAGGACAGACCACATGTTACACCACAAAACAAATCTCAATACATTTAAGAAGACTGAAATATTAAATGTCTTTTCTGATCATAATGGTATGACACTAGAAATCATTCACAAGGATAAAACTGAAAACACTCAAAGACATGGAAGTTAAATAAAATGTTACTAAATAATGAATGAATGGATTAACAATCAGATCAAGGAAGAAGTCAAAAGATACCTTGAAACAAATGGAAATGAAAACACAAAATCCCAAAATCTGTGGGACAGAGGGAAAGCAGTCCTAAAAGGGATATTCACAGCATTATAGGCCTACATCAAGAAACAAAAAAAATCTTGACATTTCAAGCTTTTTCAAAATCTTAAACAAACAAAAAATTTAACTTTACACATAAAGAAACTAGAAAAATAAGTCAAAGTGAGTAGAAGAAGGGAAATACTAAAGATCAGAGCAGAAATAAATAAAATAGTCTAAAAAATACAAAAAAAAAATCAATGAAACCAAAAGTTAGTTCTTTGAAAAGATAAACAAGATTGACAAACCTTTAACCTGACTCGTCAAGAAAAAGATAGGACCCAAATAAAATCAGAATTGAAAGAGAAGTAACATATGACTCCACAGAAATACAGAAAACTGTAGAAAAATATAACAAATGTTGATAATATGCCAACAAGTGGACAACCTAGATGAAACAGTTAAATTTCTAGAAACATACAAGCTTCTGAAACTGAATCAGAAAATCTTAATAGACGGATTACAACTAATGAAATTGAAGTAGTAATCAAAAACGTCCCAACAAACAAAAGTCCTGGATCGGATGGCTTCACAGGTGAATATTACCAAATATTAAAATAAGAAATCACACATATTCTTCTCAAACTATTACAAAAAAAAATTAAGAGGTGGTAAGACTCCTAAGCACATTTTATGTGTCCAGCATTATCTTAACTCCAAAACCAGAAAAAATACTACAAGGAAAGAAAATGATAGGCCCAAATCTCTGATGAACATAGATGCTAAAGTCCTCAACAAAATATTACCAAACCAAATCCAGCAATACATTAAAAAGTTCATACATCATGATTAAGTGGGGTTTATTCTGGGAATGCATGTTTGGTACAATATCCACAAGTCAAGAAACATGACATACCACAAACAAAATGAAAAATAAAATTCACGTGATCTTATCAATAAATAAGAAAAAGGATTTGATAAAATTCCACATGCATTTATGATAAAAGCTCTCAGCAAAGTGAAAGTAGAGGGGACATACTTCAAAGTAATAAAGGCCATATATGACAAACTCACAGCCATCATTATAGACAACTGGAAAATACTAAAAGTATTTCCCTTAATACCAGGAATAAGACAGGGATGTCTGCTTTCACCACTCTTATTCAACACAGTACTAGAAGTCCAAGCCACAACAATCAGACAAGAAGAAATGAAAGGCATCCAGATCGGAAAGGAAGAAGTAAAACTCCCACTATTTACAGATGACACAATACTATATAAGAGGACCCTAAAGATTCCACCAAAAAACTACTAGAACTGATGAATGAAGTCAGTAAAGTAGCAGGATACAAAATAAATATCCAGAAATCTGTTGCATTTATATACACCAATAATGAACTATTAGAAAGGGAAACTAAGAAAACAATCCCATTTACAATTGCATCCAAAAAATAAATTGCCTTGGAATAAACTTCACCAAGGATATAAAGAACCTGTTGTACTTGAAAAGTTATAAGACACTGAAGAATAAATTTGAAGGAATCACATCACCTGATACTAAACTATAGTACAAGGTGATAGTAATCAAAATAGCATGGTAACATAAAAACAGATATATAGATCAATGGAAGAGAATAGAGATACCAGAAGTAAGTCCAGGCCCTTATGGTCAATTAATATTCAACAAAGAAGGCAAGAACATACAATGGGGTAAAGGTAGTCTATTTAATAAGTGGTGTTGAGAAAATTGAACAGATATGTGCAAAAAAAAAATGAAATAGATTACCTTCTTACATCATATACAAGAATTCACTAAAAAATGGATTGAAGACTTAAGTGTAAGACTCAAAGCCATAAAAATACTAGAAGAAAACATAGGCAGTAAAATCTCTGATATTTCTCTTAGCAATATTTTTTTTGATATGTCTCATTAGGCAAGAAAAAGAAAAGAATAAATTAATGAGACTACATTAAAATAAAAAGTGTTTGCTGTTGCAAAGGGTAGGAGCTCCTGCTTTTTTTCTGCTGCATAGTAGTCCATTGTATAAATGTACCATGGTTTTTTGATCCTCTTATTTACTCATGGGCACCTAGGATGCTTCCAGCACTTGGCTGTTGTAAATTGTGCTGAAATCGTAAGTCCTGACCTTTAAAAAAATTTTTTAAAAAGTGTTTGCACAACAAAATAAACCATTAACAAAATGAAAAGATAACCCACTGAATATGAAGAACATATTCACAAATGATACAGCTGATAAGGGGTTAATATCCAAAATTTATAAAAATTTATACAACTCAACACCATAACCCCTTCCCCAAACAATCCAATTAAAAAATGGGAAAATTATCTGAATAGACACTTCCAAAGAGAACATACAGATGGCCAATAGACATGAATAAATGCTCAACATCACTGATCATCAGAGAAATGCAAATTAAAACCACAGTGAGACACCCCCTCTTGTCTGTCAAAATGGCTATCATCAATAAATCAACAAGCGAGTATGAGTATTGATGAGAATACAGAGAATAAGAATGCAGATTGGTGCAGCCACTGTGGAAAACAGTGTGGAGTTTCCTCAAAAAAATTTTTTTAAATGGAACTGCCTTCTGACCTAGCAATTTCACTTCTGGGAATTTATCCAAAGAACTCAAAACACTAGTTCAAAAGAATATATGCACCCCTATATTTTCACTGCAGTATTATTATAATAGCCAAGGTTTGTAAGCAGCCCAAGTACCCATTTTTAGATGAGTGGATAAAAAAGCTTTGGTACATTCACACAATAGAATACGCCTCAGGAGAAAAAAGAAGGAAATCTTACCTTCTTTTTTATGCTAAGTGAAATAAGCTCATCAGAGAAAGGAGAAATACCATATGATTTCATGTAAATGTGGAATCTAATGAGCAAAATAAATGAGCACACAAAACAGAAACACATCATAGATAGAGAAAACACTGAAAGATATCAAAGGGGAGAGGAGTGGGTGGCTGTATGAAAAAGGTGAAGGGATTAGAGCAAAAATAAAAGAGAACCTCATGGATACAGACAACAGTGTGGTGATTATCAGAGGGAAAGGGAGGTAGGGGCAGGTAGGAGAGGTAAAGGGAGGTTTAAACAGTGATGAATGGAGACATGACTGGTTAGTGAGTACATGGTACAATATACATATGATGTATTACAGAATCATACATCTGAAACCTGTATAATTTTATTAAGCAATGTCACCCCAATAAATTCAATAACAACAAGAGAAACAAGAGGGATCCTTGTGGTAATCGAAATGTTGTATCTGATTATATCAGTGGTAATGTCCTGGTTGTGATATTGTACTACAGTTTTGTAAGAATTTACTCATCAACAAAACTGGATAAAGTGTACATGGAATCTCTGTATTTTTTTACAACTGCGTATGAATCTGTAATTACCTTAATGTAAAAAGTAAAAACAAGAAGGGAAATTTAGAGAAACAAAGCTAAAAGCCAGTGTTTTGCATATTCTCTTCTATACTGGCTCCTTGACTTTTTTCTTTTGAGTATCTTTTCAAAGTCCAGGTGCAGTCAGTTACACCTCTAGCAATAAAAAATAATTTTCAGTGACTCAGGCCCAAAAGCCGATGTGAAATCTGACAATCTGACATAATAAAATAAATGGAGAAGGTATCAATTTTCAGCAAATGCTTAAAATTTTTTCTTGGTCTCTTTTTTAAAGATGAAAACTGAAGCTGAAATCTTGAAGTATCTCAATATTAGTGAAAAATACAATGACAATGGGGATTCAGATATATATTCTTGTTATGAAATCATTAGCTTTGGTTCACATGAAAAATCTTATCACTGGAATAGTATACTCAAGGCCAAAGCAATCTTAAAATTATGTAGAGCACCATGAAACGGACTGACAGCTGCCAGAGGGATTGGGTGGGTACGGGATGAAGGAAGGCGAAGGGATTAACCAGAAAAACATTTATGCACAACCCCTGGACATGATGACAATACGGGGATTGACTTAGGGATGGGAGAAGGTGCGGCTGGTGGAGGTGTGGAAAGGGAGAGAAAGTGGGAACAACTGTAACAGCATAAACAATAAAAATAAAATTAAAAATTACATAGAGCAGCAACAGAAAACCTTCCTGTTATTATATGTATATATATGCATTTAAAACATGTCCTATTCATTTACTTAATATAGTCTAGATTTATAAATTATTTTTGAGCCAAAACCTAGCAATGAAAGACCTCTAGTTCAGTGTTATTTTAAACTGTAATTCTGTCCTTATATTTAACAAAATTCAGTTATATGCCAGTTTTGAAATTTTAAAATATCTTCTATTTTTAATAGAGTTCATATGTGCATTTTGTTTAACTCACAAGATTATTTGAAGAAAAAGTTGAAAAAATACTAAAACAATTTCAACTGCCATCACTAATGATTACTTTTTGAGAGACACAGGAATATAGTGTAGAAATGTGAAAAGTTTTATCTCAGGGAGTCTATATGCACTTGAGTCAAATTAAGCAATTTTATCCAACATTCATGAGACATGAAATTGTAAGAAACTGTAAAAATTTTTACCTCATTAAAATCTATGCCAGGAAAGAACGAGACATTTAAGAAAACATGCATTTTTACAAATTCCTAAATCAACAGTTAAGCATAAGTAGAGGATGCTTCAAATGTTATACTTACTCTGATTGTCTGTAAACTATTCTAAAAATGACAAGAGGTGTAATTTGCATGCAACCAATTAAACCTGATTTTAATCATTATAAGAATATCAGATGGCACTGTTTTTCATAAAAGACTACTTTCTAAAGGATGGCCCTATTCTCTGTAGAAGGTGACGCAGTCAAAGATGAGGGAGTTTGCAGACAGAAGATAAACCTCAGGAGTAAGAAAATCACAAAATGTCTTTGTTATCCGTCATAGCGGTGGTGGAGTTGGCTTTTCACACCCTGTGGTGTGGGCAGGGATTTGTGTTAGTGCTGGTGCAGCAAGGAGGGGCAGGGTGAACCGAATACCAAAGTGGGACCAGCGTCCTTCATTCACACTTCACTCTATTTGACCACCCAGTGCTGCACACGCCACCCGTCAAGTGTCCAGTGAGGCACTGGGTTATTGTTGTGCAAAGGAACAGGCAGGTGTCCATTCTCATGGACATTGCAGTAAAGGAGACGGATATCAAGGGGACATCTCCCTGCTGTACAAATTATTACAAACTGTAAAAAGGCCATGGAGAAAGGGTCTGTAAGAGAACAGAGGAAAGAAAAGGGACCTTATCTGGATTCAGGCATAGTTTCTATGGTGCTATGCTTAAGAAATAAAATAAAAATTGTTTGCTCCCAACTTGAAAAATCAAACAAACAAACTTCCAGTCATGGAATAAATTAGTCACAGGGATGTAATGTACAGCATTGGCAATATAGTCAATAACATTGTAACAACTTTGCATGGTGACAGATGACAACTAGGGTTTTCATGGGGATCACTTTGTAATGTATGTAAATATTGAATCACTATGGTGTATGCCTGAGACTCTAGGATACTGTATGTCAACTATTTGTCAACAATTAAAAATCCCCACAAAGCTCTGCCTGCCACGGGCATATTATTTGTGAACTATTCGTGTAAAACTCATTCATCAAAACACAGTGCGTCCTGAGCAAGCAGTCCCTGTGCAGCACTGCCAATAATACAAGAATGAATATGACATCATTTGTACTTCCGATACTTTTATTGACTGTCCAGACAGAAAGACACATTACACTACTATGGACACAGTAAAATGTGCTGAATATGATAGAACAGAAACTAAAAGCCAGAGGACGCACAAGGGACAGGCGAAGTCTATCTATGCAGATGATAAATCTGCCCTGGCAGGTGCAACGAATCAATTGTCATTCCCTTATTTTTAAAATAACCTTATTTCTGGTCCTGTGCTATGTACCTATATTTATTTCATTTTTGCATCATTTCCACATTATGTAATTTCACAGTATTGTTTATACATGCATTTTTGTGAGAAATCTTAAACCTTTCACTCACTCAGAAGAAAGGTACAAATAAATGATTATTGAGGGAAAATTAGGCAGGGGCTGGGGGGTTGAGAAACAGAAGGAATGGCAATGCTTCCGGGGCAGGCTTTCCAAACTGGGGGAACCATCCACGTGTGGAAGGAGGCTCAGAGAGCAAAGGCTGTGCTGGAGAAGGAGGCCCTGCTGGTAAATTGAACTACAGGTGCTTGGGAGGAGATAGGAAGAAGCATTGTAGGAATGGGTTGAATTCAAAGTAGAGTCAAACTCTAGGCATTTAGCTGGGACTCAGGCAGTGCCAGGGTAGTGATGATCAAGTCTGCACCTGAGCAAGAAAATTTTGGCAGCAATGTAAAGCCCAGAGCATGATCACACTGATAGGATTTGCTGTTAATTAAGTGTGGGAGACTAGGCAGGCAGAATTAAAGAAGTTCCTGATTTCTAGCCTGGATCACTGAGAAGATAGTCACATTGTACACGAGATACAGAAGAGAGTAGGGATGGGCATGGGGTGGTTCCATTTTAGATATGCACTGTTCAGGCTCTCCGCAGAATATTTAGGGCTGGATTTTCTAACAGAGGGTAGAATGTGAATATTTTGAAATCATTTACATTCAGATGTCAACTCAAACCCCTTGAATACTGGAGATTTAGTGGGGAGAAAATATTGACTGAAGAGAGTAGGGAGCCAGCACTTACTTGCCAGAGCCCTCAGAGTTGCTGCAATATACAGAAGGCTGAAAATCCCTAACCGAATCTTAGATTCCTAAAGGGAGGTCATGACCTATTGAAGGTATACACTACACCTGGGGAAGAAACTAGATCTCAAATAAGGGTTTTATCAATGAACGTGATAAGCTTCTGTCCCCACAAATGTCAGAATGTGTATTCCTTTTTCTTTGATGTACTGTGATGTGTCAACTAAACAATTAGGAGTTATTGGTAGAGAACATATTTAAATAATCCATAATGAAATAATGCATCAGACAGGTGTCACCTTTCTAATCCTTGAAAAGTATGTTAGATTGTCATTGATAATATTATAAAAACTCTCTAACCTCAAAAATGAAGTTCATCAAATTTAATAGAATGAAAAGTTGCCAGATGTGTCAGTGAATTGCTAGACTCTCATTACCATACTGTATTGGGTTGGCCAAAAAGTCTGCTAGGTTTTTTTCCATAAAATAAAAGACACATTTTTCATTTTAAGCAATAATTTCATTGATGTGGATATTTTGAGTAGGTCGGCTATCTCCCACTATTGGCTTCTAGTGGGTAGAGGCAAGGGGTGCTGCTAAACATCTCCCAATGCATGAGACAGCCCCACAGCAAAGAATTACTTGCCCAAAATATCAGTCACAGCATCTTCTCCATACACTGCACACATCTTTTATTGGATTTCAGTTGCGTCTTTACCTTCTTGAAATAATAAAGCATAATATGTCAAAAATGTTGTGTGCCTTCTTCCATCTTCAATATTAAAATGGCTGCACAAAAATTACTAATTTTGAAAAGTTTTTTTAAAAAATGCATGCAGATGTGACAGTTGTCACAATGCAACCTAACAAAAAAATTTTGAATGAAGTTAAAGACAACTAAGCACTTGTTAGAGCCATCATAAGGGGTGGGAGGAACTAAATGAACTTTTTGGCCAACCCAATAATAAAAGGTTCTAATTTAGCAGTTTTTAAAAATTACATCTTTAACACCGTCTTATTTTTCAGAGTTTAACACATAAGGACAAGATGTTTGTGGTATCTGAAATATAAACCTCAAGCTACAATCGCCTTTCTCGCCAAACTCTTTATAGGTATGTAGTAAATAATTTGTTGCCCACTGAAGTTTTTCAACAATATACATAAAATCAATATAAAGGTACATTCGATATTAGTCTTATAACGATGCCATTCTTACTTACTTGCAATGCAGTGGTATGCAAACACCATGGCATCTTGTGACTGGATGGAAAAGCAAGTGCGGTGGTGGGAGGAGGAACAGGAGGCAGGAAGCAGTTGGTGGGAGGAGGGTCAGGTGAGGATCAGCACGATGAGTGCTGTCTTAAGTGCACATCATCCCAGCAGGAGGTGCAGCTGGAAGCACACCTGGGTGGTGCTCTATAAGAGGGGCCCTACTCTGCACCTACCCTGATTATCATTGAAAATGAATACTGATGGGGGCATTTGGGGGTGTGAAAGTGGAAAACAGAGGAGAAGTGGTCTGAGCCGTGTGCAAGCAGCACAGAAGCACTGATCATCCTGCTCAGAACTTTTGTCCTTTGGGAGGTCAGCCCTGCTGCCCAAACTGGAGGAAAGTGTCCTTCTTGCTTGTACTCAAACATGTATTTTCGATTAGAGCAAGGAGGAGCAATTATAAGCAAGTCAACATGATTGTTTTTAATATCTATGAAATAAGGGTGCTTACAATCAATGACATGTCATAGTTTAACTACAAACACTTATCTGACTCTATTGTACATATGGTGTATTTTACAACTGGTATCGAATTTGGTGGATTAGGATAATTATGAATAATCACCACCATGCCAAAAGGAATGTGTCATTCATGCTAATATTATCTGGCATGTCTGAATGGGGGATAAATGATCTTCCATTTAACCATTGTTTTAAAATAATCACCACATATGCATGGAGAATAAGTGATTTCTGGGTTTGCTCCAGGAATTAAGCCATTTTTGGAAAACTGCAGGAAAACTATCTTAACAGTTTACCTTTAGAACCATGGAAAAGATGGGGAGAGAAGGTAGATTGTTTGATCCCAGAGGTATTTTTTTCTCCTGAGAATGTTGGCATATACAGAGGATTTAAAGGTCTCCATGTGGTTGAAAAACATTTCCCCAAGTGCTTTATAGGAGATCGAGCAGCGTAGTATGGTTTGACTACCTAGATAAATTACTTCACTCTTTAAAATGCTGTACATTCCAATATATGTTTAATTGTAAAAGTTATAAAATAAGAATCTCATTACCCTAACACAACTGATAATATTATGGATGCATTTCCTCCTAGTCTTTTTCATAACCATATTTTACACTGTTATTACATGCATGAACAATGTTGTAACATGTGTCTATATAGGGACAATTGGATTATGAGTATTTTCTCAATGTTACCCAGCCTTTGTTAACTCCCATCTTTAATAAATGTACTGTATTTTACATGTGATTTTCCCCATTGTTTCCAAGATTTGGCAATAGAAAGCTTTAAAATTCATGCATTTAAAAAAAATTTTTAGGCAAGTTAAAGAAATCAGATTTAGGATATCAGTTGGGGTATATTTTATTATGGCTTTTGTAGAACAAGTATATTAGTTATTTATATACTATGTATAATAGCACAGATTCTATTTGCACTGTCCTAGTTAGTGATGACAATTAGCTGTAATTTTGTTGTGGACTTTTTCTTTTTAACAGATGAGAAATTGACCGTTACTTGAATTTCTTTGATTAATTATAAAGCCAAATAACTTTCTACATTTGTTTGATCATCAAGTTTCCTATTTTGTAAATTGTCAGTGCCTATGTTCATTTACATAATAAATTACTTTAGCTTTCTCTCTCAATTGTTATAATCTTTTTGCATATTCATCATCACCAAGCCCTTATTATATGAAATGTTAAAGGGACTTATCTAACAAAAAGAAGATCAAAAATGCGAACAGTAAAATGACAAGAAACTACCAACTACCAGCAATTCAACCTGAAAAAACAAAAACAAACTAAACAAATAACTAGTACAGGAACAGATTCCCAGAAATAGAGATCACATGGAGGATTATCAGCGGGGAGGGGGATGGGTAGAATGGGAGAAAAGGTACAGGAAATAAGAAGCATAAATGGTAGGTACAAAATAGACAGGGGGAGGTTAAGAACAGTATGGGAAATAGAGAAGCCAAAGAACTTATATTATGACCCATGGACTTGAACTAAGGTCGGGGAATGATGGTGGGAGGGAGGTACAGGGTGGAGAGGAGTAAAGGAGAGGAATAAATGGGACAACATTAATAGCATAATCAATAAAATATATTTAAAAAAGAAATATGTTATGCAACATTCTGTTTATGTGTACTTTTACATGGAATTTTTTATATTCAGAAATTGAAAAACTGTTACATTATATACTATGTCCATTTTCTTGTATTTCTTAAATCACAAGAAGTTTTCTTTTTCATACCATTCAGAGAGTTGATAAACATTAGATTGAGTTTTCTTCAAATGCTCTTGTAAAAAATAAACTTTTTAAGTCTTATGGATTTATTTTACTGCATTCTATGAGATGAGGGTTTACAGTAAATACACTATTTACTGTATTTTTGTTAGTCAGTTATTCTGACACTGTACATTGAATAATTTTTATCTTCCACATAGATTTATGATCATTCTAGTAATATATTAAGTTTCTAGATATGTTACGGCCTGTGTCTAGGCCAACTAATCCATCTGTCTATTCTCAAGATAACAACACATGGCTTTAATTACTTTTTGATAAATGTCTTGCAATGCTCACTCATGGCCTCCCTATTCGTTTATTTCCTCTTCAATATTTTAGAATAGCAATTAAGAAATAGTTTGTTGTTTTGTAAAAAACATGTTTGCAAAGGTTTTATTGAGATTAATAAACATGTCTAACTACAGAGAACTAAAATATCTACAATATGTCCTATTCTCTTTTTAGAAATATATCTTCTCATGAGTTTTCAGTTTATTCACAAAGGTCACATGTAATTCTTATGAAAGTGGTCACTATTTTATTTAATTTTACCACTATAAATGAGTTGTTTTCCTATTTTACTTTTTGAACAATGTTTACAAATTACAATTATTAAATATCTTTTATCTTGCCAAGTTACCAACATTTTATTAATGGTAAATTTTTAGTTGATTCCTTTTGATCTATGATATATAAGAATATCTCTTATAAAGAGTTAGAACCAGTATTTGTTTCTAATATCAGTACATCTATTTTCCTTATTGTATTGGTCAGAATTTTCAAAACAATATTACATTATTATGGTGATACTAATCAACATTATTATATTTCTCATTTTAAGGCAAATGCCTCCTATAGTTCACAGATAAACTATATTTGATTAATTTTACTATGTGTTGAAATTAGGACAATTCTTGCCCTTAACCTTCCATGTGTAAGACAAGTGGTTGGTCCCAGTCCCTACAATGATGTTAACTGCACTTCTATTTTTCTAATAAAGAATTTACTTCAGAATAATAAGGAGGTGGAAAATGTAGGCATAATGTAAGTCCTAGACAAATTATCAGGGTCCCTTAATTATTATTATCACAACTTTGTAATGAGAATCTGCTCTGCTCAATTCTTTCATTATACTTTGAATAAAATTTGATTAGAAGGATAGATCATAGCCAGTAATGTCTGTGTGTGTATATACATATGTGTGTGTATACTGACTACATCAATACATTATGACAAGCCAAAAACATTTAGAAAATATTTCTAAAATATTAAAAGAAAAAAACAAATACAAATTTTGTACTTGACAATAATGTAAGTGGAAAATGCAACATCAGTAAGCAAATGTTCATTCTTATAATTTTTTAAATTGATATGGCTTTAAGAATGCTTAACAACACAATTCAAGGCATTTTTAGGTATTTATGTTTGGCAAAAGAAAGATAGGAGTGGTTTTTCAATAAGATTTGATCACTTCTAACATGAGAGTTTTATTCCATTCCTTGGCTTGGTGAATCAAAGAAAATGAAGTCAGATATTAAAACTGGGCTTTGAGATGTACCATAAAAAAGAGAGTTGTTGGAGCAGGGCAGCGGATGTGGGGAAGATCTGGTTAAAGAAAGAGCAGAGCACAGTGGAGGGAGCATAGCCACTGGTCAGGGGACAGTGTCCAGGGTCCATGAATGCTCAAGGGTTATACATGAAAGATGAAAGGTTAGTTTTCTTAAGAAGGTTGCCAAAGTACAAAATTAGGAAAAGCCTTTTTCAAAAATTGTCTTTTAATTTCTAAATTTAGCAATTAATGGTGATTTTGATAGTATCCAAATCTAAAACCCAAAATGTAACTTCACCAAATCAGACCATGGATCTCTAATAACATAATAACTAGCATGGTCAGAGGTGGATCAAGGCAATGTGCTGGGTCAGATAACTGAACAGATAACAACATAACTGAATTCTGTTATGACCCTCCCACTGAGGGGGTCCTGGAATGTGGCATCATATATCAATAAAACAAAACAATGCAAACAATGATGAGCAACATGTTCACTTATTTTACATGGCAACTATTATTCCAACATAAACACAATATGCTAAAAATATGATTGCGTAAGAAAACAATAAATCACGTTGAAATCTAGGAGGTACAAATAGACATAGGCAGATTTTCTCTCTGAATTTGTCTTTACATCACTCTATTAAAATAGGAAACTCTTGGGCTTCTGGCCAAGATGTTGATGTAGGTAGATATGCTTTGTTTCCTCACACAACCAAATGAAGAATAATAACCAATCTAAAAAAAAAAAAACCAAGAACTGCCAGAACATTGAACCATATGGAAGTCTGACAACCAATGAGTTGCAGAAGAAACATTGATTCAGACTGGTAGGAGGTGTGGAGATGGGCAGCTGGAGTGGAGACAACATGTGGCAAAGCAGCGGCTGGTGGACAGGTTAGGTGGGGGAGGTGAGGCTGCAGCTGGCAAACTGGGTAGTTCCACGTTTGTGTGCTGATAAATTGGGAGGAGCAACTTGGGAGTGAGTCAGACCACACAACCCAGGATTCCAGTATGGGAAACTAAAGCCTCAAAACCTCTGGCTGTAAAAATCTGTGGGGGTTGCAGTGGTGGGCAAAACTGCCAGTCTCACAGGAGAGTCCATTGGAGGGGCCCAGGGATTCCTAGAATGTACATAAGCTCACCCAACCAGCACCAGGGCAGCACCTGAAAAGGCACCATTTACATGTGGGAAGTAGGGGGAGTGACAGAAAGTGGGGTGAGAGCTGAGCAAGTGGCATGTTCCCTCTCTGATCCCACCCTCACATACAGTGCCATGATGCAACCCCGAACTGGTGAATACCTAAGGCTCCATCCCTTACAACATAACAGGCATGCTGAGACAAAGAAAAAGTCCCAAATGAAAGAACAGATCAAAACTCCAGAAAAAGAACTAAGTGACAAGGAGATAGACAACGTATCTGATTCGGAGTTTAAAACACTGGTAATCAGGGTACTCACAGAAATGACTGAGTACAGACACAAAATAAAGGAAGAAGTGAAAGCTACACAAAGTGAAATAAAGGAAAATATACCAGGAACCAACAGTGAAGGGAAGGAAACAAGGACTCAAATCAATGATGTCCAATAAAATGAAGAAATAAACATTTAACTGGAACAGAATGAAGGAAAAATAATTCAAAAAAATGAGAGGCTTAGAAACTTTAAATGTTCTTTCAATCTTGTTCTTCCAGCACAACTTTAAATGTTCCAACATCTGAATCATAGGGGTGCCAGAAGGAGAACAGGAAGAACAGGATTGAAAAATTATTTTAAAAAGTAATGAAAGAAAAATTCCTCAATCCAGTGAAGAAAATAGACACACAAGTCCAGGAAGCTCAGAGAATCCCAAAGAAGTTGGACTCAAGGAAGCACCCACCAAGGCACATCACAATGAAATTGTCCAGGATTAAAGATAAGGAGAGAATCTTAAAAGGAGCAAGAGAAAAGGAAACAGTTACCTAAAAGGAGTTTCCGTAAGACTATCAGCTGATTTCTCAAAAGAAACCTTAAAGGCAACAAGTGGCTGGAAAGAAGCATTCAAAGTCATGAAAGGCAAGGACTTACATCCAAGATTACTCTATCCAGCAAAGCCATCATTTAGAATGGAAGGGCAGATAAAGTGCTTCCCAGATCAAGTTAAAGGAGTTCAGCATCAGCAAGCCCTTATTATATAAAATGTTAAAGGGACTTATGTAAGAAAAAGAATATTAAAACTATGAACAGTTAAATGACAACAAACTCACAACTATCAACAAATGAAACTATAAAAAACAAAAACAAAAACAAGCTAAGCAAACAACTAGAACAGGAACAGAATTACAGAAATTGAGATCACATGGAGGGTTCAGCAGGGAGGGAGAGGGGGAAGAATGGGGGAAAAAGTACAGGGAATAAGAGGCATAACTGGCAGGCACAAAATAGGCAGGGGGAGGGTAAGAATAGTATGGGAAATGGAGAAGCCAAAGAACTTACATGTATGACCCAGGGACATGAATTTGGGGGGGATGCTGGAGGTAATGGGGATGCCTGGCAGAGGGGGATAAAGGGGAGAAAAAATGGGACAATTGTAATAGCAAAATCAATATACTGAAAAATAAGAAACTCTTACAAAAGGTGTCATTTTAAAGCATAAATATAGTATAAAGCACTCCTTGGTTGTAAGAACACATCTTTGAAATAGACATTAAATATTTTCAAATGGTCCAAATTGGTTGTGAGGAAATCCTTTAGGAATAGGTGGAGAATCCAGTTCCATTTTCAGGTCTTTCACATGGAAGCAGTTATCAATTAATCTTTGAAAGTATGTTTGCCATGAGTTTTTATTTGAGCTTCTACTTTTATGCATTTTATAGCTTTTAGGTCTCTTAAAATGTAGGAGCTTTAGGTTTTTATGTCTCATAAACTTTAATGAGAATATTCTCATCACTCATTTTGTCCAGAAAATAACCCCCTCTGGAGTTCCTCTTTTCCTCATCTTCTCCCACCTGGACAAATTACGGAGATCCTACCTCATTTTAAGGCAATGTGTTGAGCTCCAGGGGATGTGATGATGACTAATAGGAATAATAGTTAGCTTCAAGAAATTCAGGCTAGGTGGGATGCAGAAATTCATACATCTAATTACAATCTAACCCAGTTAAGTTCAGCGATAAATGTATGTCTATACACAGTGCTTTGGAGCATGAAGAAGGGCTTTCCCACTCAGCCCAGGAGGTCAGGTCATAAAGAAAGGAGGTAGCTGCATTACAGTTTAAGCTCTTTCTCAAAACTCCCACCAAAACAAGAGGTTTAGGATTATCATCATTTCTAGATTTGAGTGTCAAATAACTCATGGTGTATAATGTTAAATTTGATCGACTATAATACTCTAATAATAGGAAGTAACAGAAACCCAGTCATTATGTATTCATTTCCTGTAATATGCAAATCTGCTTAATAGCAATACTTCTTTCAACTGTCCGTACATAATAGTATCAATGAAACTAGAATAGTTTGAATAGGTACTAAGGATCAGATTCTTTTAAATAATCATTTTTTAAAATGGGTATAATAGCATCTTCAAAAACATAGCAGATTGCTTTGCTTTCCATAAAATCAGGACAAAAAGATGTTATTCTTTTTACCCTCCAGTGAGCTCAAAAGGTGGGGATGTTGCCAAAGTAATTCAATGATGCACAAGTCATTTTCCTGGGCAATTTCAAAAATATCATTAATTTACTCTGATTTTTTACAATAATTATAAGATACTTATAAGGCTGGCTGTATGTAGCAGTTTTAATTGACAGATGTTTTTTTCCTACTGCAGAGCATCACTTTAATAATATCCTTCCTTCCCCCCATCAATTTCACAATGGAAAATCCAGGCAAACTGTTTTCCTCTTGCTTAACCTTGAAATACATGTGGTATGCTCTGTGGAAAATCTATCACTTAAATAGTTTTTAGAGATTTGACATCAGATAGAAAGACATTTGAAATATAGACAAAGTTCAGAGGTAAAAGAATATAGTTTAAAATTGTAAAGGAAAATGTTAGATGTTCTATGAAGGTCAAAGTCAACTCCTTCTTTTAAATTCCCTCAAAAGACTTAGATGCATTAAAGTATAAGTGATGGTAACTGGTGATCCTCTTACCACTTTATTTTTTTCATTCTCTTTCAGAATTCATTTGAAATTTACCTTGACTCTTATTTTGCCCAACATATTAGCTATCTGTCATAAGTAATAATTTTGAAACTTGCTTTCTAACTGACTGCTTAAAGGCAAAACTGAGATTTAGGATAACAGATAAAGAAACTAGTGGCCAGTCAGTATGTTACAGTAATTTTTGGACTATAAGATGGACTTTTTTTTACCCCAAATTTGGGAGGAAAATGGGGGTGCATCTTATAGTCCAAATGTAGCTTACCTGGCTCGCTACAGGATTTCTGCTTTAAAGGATGTTATTAAATATTTTACCACACTTTTTGCTTCAAAATTTTTTCCCCTATTTTCCTCCTCTAAAACCTAGGTGTGTCTTATGGTCTGAAAATACTGGTAACTGCTTTGTTAGAGAAGATATGAGTTGTAATGAGAGCACTGAAAAGAAAGCTGAGAGATGCCTGAGGAGGTAGAAGGAGGCTTCTCAGAAGTCACATCTGAGCATAGCCTTACAAGATTTATAGGCATTCACAGGTGGTTAAGGGGAGAAAGGATGTATCAGGCAAAAACATACATGAACATGCATGTAGAACAAAAAAGGAACATGAGGTCCTTTTGGATGAGATGATGAGTAGCTGTGTGACCCATCAGGACAGGTATCCAGTGAATGAGCAAGAAGGGGGAAGAGGGGAAAGCTGTGGCCGGCCTGTGAAGGATCTTACATACCCTGCCAAACATGGTGGATTTTATCCTTTAGACTTTCAATGTCCAATATGATAGCCACTGGCCACATGTGGCCATTTAAATTTAAATTTAAAATACATACAAGCAAAAATTCAAATTCTCAGTTGCACTAACCACATTTCAGATGCTTAGTAGCTGCATGTGACTAGTGGCTACAACGGTGGACAGCACAGATAGAAAATGTTTCCTTATCCCTCAAAGTTCTGTTGGACAGCACTGACTTAAACAAGGAGAAGCCTCATACAATCGCTAATAATAAGCAGAGATTTGACCTGATTGTAAGTGTGCATGATTAAAAAAGGTAACACGTGGTGTAGCAGAGGTGTCCAACCCACAGCCTGTGGGCTGCATGTGGTCAAGATGGCTACGAATGTGTCCCAACACAAAATCATAAATTCACTTAAAACCTTTTTTTGCTCATCAGTTTTTGTTAGTGTGTGTATATTCAATGTGTGGCCCAAGAGAACTTTTCTTCTTCCAGTGCATCCCAGAGATATCAAAAGTTTGGATACCCCTGGAAGGATTAGCTTAGATGTGGTGGGAGTAGAGGCAGAGGGCCAATAAGAAGGCGACTGTGCAGGGACTGAACTAAAACTATGGGAAAGCAGAGGAAACTCCCCATTTCAGATTTGAAGGGGTAGAACCAAGAGACCATGCTAAGTCTCTGGTGTAGAAAACTGGAGGATGGTGATGCCTCAACTGGAAGACACTACAGGACAGTATAGTGTCTACAGTATAGAGGTCAGTTTATTTTTTGACCTGTTGTGTTGGAGGGGCCTGGGGCTTGGAGAGGAGGCATGGGTTCATAGATTTCAAAAGTCATTTCTTGTTATTTTTTCTTTATGAAGAACATCCTTTCACAATTGCCTGAGACAAGGATTCTAAGCTTTCACATGACTCCTGAAGTTTTTAATGTGAAATAAGAAAGGAGAGTCAAGACTCAAAGTGGCAAAAATGATGGCTTAGACTAGGTTCAAGGATTTTTTTTCACTTCATTTTACTACTAAACTTGCAAATAAGCAGTGCAAAGGGTATGCTACAGCTGAGCATACTAGGAAGTGGGGGCGGCTCCCAGTTGTTACCCTAATTCCAAGGTCTGAGTATTAGCGATGCCCACATACATGGGAGACTTCTCAGGCAGAAGAGTTTTTAATGTTCACAAACTTGGAGAGAGTCCACATCAGCACTCAAGGTTCCACCTACTTTCAGATAAATATTTTTTGTACCACAGTTAAAGGTTTCAGTATTCTACTTCTTCTCCATACCATCTTCTCCTCACCTCCTGCAACTTTTTTCCCATCCTCTTTATTCTAAGCTATTGAGTAAGCCTCCTACTTTGCAAAGAAAAGAGAAGTACACACCAACTCCAAGATTACTGCCATGTTCTTTCATCCCCACTACTTTCCTACTTTTTTCTCAGGAAGGCATCCCTATTTACTTGCTGGTCTACAAAAACAATTACAGAAGGCATGCAGTGCAACTGATTAATGACAGAGTGAGATGAGGAGGTAAGACTAACTTTGTTTAGAAAGGGGTCAATTAGATAAGCTGGAGAGTTCATGTAAAAGAGAGAGTAAAGACTAAGAAATGAAAATACAGAAGATAAATGTTCCCAGGTGAGTTCCCATAAAAGGCTGGTGTAGGTGGGATCAAAGTGCAAGTGGTGGATTAGCCCTGGACTGGAGGAAGGACTCACATAGAAGAAAATCTGTGAAGTCATAGAAAGAAAGGAGGCAAGAAGGCAGGTACTTGAGGAGAAAATATTTAACTGGAATCCTCAAGGTTTAAACGGAATTATCCATAGGGGGTAGTCATTGAGCCCACCTGCAACTTGGCTTCAAATCCTGGCTCCTGGGAGTGCTGGCAGGCACCTTCTCCAGACCTGGGAAAGGCCAGGGAAAGCAGAACCTGGCTCTGGTGTACCCCTTACTCCATACAGAGCATTTTAGTCCTTGTAACTCCAAAGAGCAAACTGTCACCCCCCACTGCTTGTTGTTTTTGAGGGGGGACCCAAATACCAGATTTGTATTTTCATTTCTTCCCAGAGATATATTTGTCTTGGTTTGAATGTAGTTTTGTCCTCTAAACTTTTTTTCTAATTAGAAAAAAAATCATTGATATGTGTGGAACAGAATGGATGTCTGAAATTGTGAGGTTTTTTTTTTTAACATGAAGTCACGCATATTTTTTGAAAGAATGAGCATGCCACTTTTTCTAAATGGTGACATCAGGTATCCATGTCAGTTCAAAAACTTAGACTTTTAACTAACCCTGAGGATCTTTATTTGTAAAATATTTTCCATAATTTTCAGTGAAAGTTCATTGACATAGAAAATATTTTACACAATTGAATTTAAAAATCAAATTGCTCTATTCTTGCCACAACAAAGAGGAAATGAGATCTAAAATCTCTGCCATTATAATTTCTTGTATGTTTCCACCTTATATGCAGGCTGTGATTGGAAGTTCACTTGTAAATTGCATGTATGGAACATAGAATTTCCATAGAAAATTATTATGGGTTTCCAAGCCAACTCATAAAATCAAATTTGAAACACAAAGTACTTGAAATATCATATATATGCATGAAATAATAGGAACTAGCACATGAAATCAGTTTCTTTTATTTTCACACACATTATAACAATTTTTGAGCCGATGCAAAGCTTAGTGTTTCCTGGGCTTGACTAATTTAATGCTGGAGTCTTAACCACAGGTGGAGTTGGTCTATTTTAATTATGCCATAATTATTTTAATTATGTAACATAATATGCTACTGAAATTTAGGAGAAATGGGAAAATGAGGGGTGAAACTTTGATATCCAAAATATCCAAAATTTTTATCTATCTTTAAAAAAATACTTTGTTTTTTGAGACCAATAAAACAAAGAGCTGGTTCTTTGAAAATATAAACAAAATGGACAAACCTGTAAGCAGACTAATCTAGAAATCAGAAATGAAAATAAGTAAACACCGTCACCAAAGAAATACAAAGGATTATATATATATATATATATATTATGAACAACTATGTGCCAACAAATTGGACAATCTTGATGAAATGACTACATTCCCAGAAATATACAATCTTTGAAACCAGGAAGAATCAGAAAATTTTAATAGGCAGATTACATCTAATGAAATTAAGCAGTAATCAACCCAGCCACTCCTCCCCGTCCCACCCCCGCCCCCCCTCCCCCAAAAATAGTCCTGGACTGGATAGCTTCAGAGGAGAATTTTACCAAACACTCAAAGAAGAACTAACACCTATCATTCTCAAGCTATTTAAAAAAAAATTCAAGAGGAGGGAAGAAGACTCCCTATCTCAATTTATAAGGGCAGCATTATCCTAATTTCAAAATCAGGAAAAGACACTACAAGAAAAGAAAATTATAGCCAATATCCCTGATGAACATAGATGCTAAAATCCTCAACAAAATATTAGCAAACTGGATCCAGCCATACTTTAAAAAGATCATACACATGATCAAGTGGGATTTATTCCAGGGATGCACGGTTGGTAAAATATCTGCAAATCAATAAATGTGATATACCATATAAAATAAAGGATAAAATCACACGATCTTATCAATAGATGCAGAAAAAGCATTTGATAAAATCCAGCATGCATTTATGATAAAAACTCTCAGCAAAGTGGTAACAGAGGGAACATACCTCAACATAATAAAGGCCGTATATGACAAACTCACAGCCAACATTATATACAACTGGCAAAAACTAAAGGCATTTCCCTTAAGATCAGGAACAAGACCTGGAAGTCTGCTTTCACCACTCTTAGTCAACATAGTGCTGTAAGTCCTATTCACAGTCATCAGACATAATGAAGAAATAAAAGGAATCCAAATTGAAAAAGAACTTATACTGTCATTATTTACAGATGACATAATACCGTATATAGAAAACCCTAAAGATTCCGCCAAACAAATACTGGAACTATAAATTAATTCAATAAAGTAGCAGAATACAAAACAAATATTCATAAATCAGTTGCATTTTTACACACCAGTAATGAACTATCAGAAAGAGAAACAGAAAACAATACCATTTACAACTGCATCAAAATAAAAATACCCTGGAATAAATTTCACACAGAATGTAAAAGATCTGTACTCAGAAAATTCTAAGACACTGAAGTAAGAAATTGAAGAATACACAAATAAGTGGAAGCATATACTGTGGTTATGGGTAGGAAGAATTAATATCATTGAAATGTCCATACTACCTAAAGCAATCTATAGATTCAACTCAATTTCTAACAAGACACCAATGGCATATTTCACAGAACTAGAACAAATATTTCAAAAGTGCATGTGGAACCACACAACACCCCCCCGCCCCAAAATAGCCACAGCAATCTTGAGAAAGAACAAAGTTGGAGGCATCACACTGTCTGATATCAAACTATATTATAAGACCATAGTAATCAAAACAGCATGGTAGTGGCATAAAAAACAGACCTATAGATCAATGGAACAGAATAGAGCCCAGAAATAAACCCAGGCCTTTATGGTCAATTAATATTTGACAAAAGAGGCAGGAACATACAATGGAGTAAAGATCGTCTATTCAATACATGGCGTTAGGAAAACTGGACCGATGTGTACAAAAAAAAGAGAGAGAAAAGAAACGAGACCATATTCTTATACCATACACACACAAGAATAAACTGAAAATGGTTTAAAGACTTAAATGTAATACTCAAAACCATAAAAGTCCTAGAAGAAAACATAGGCAGTAAAATCTCTGACTTTTCTCTCAGCAATATTTCTGATCATACATCTCCTCGGGCAAGGGTAACAACAGAAAAACAAACAAATGGGACTACATCAAACTAAAAAGTTTTTGCGTAGCAGGGTAAGCCATCAACAAAATTAAAGACAACCCACTGAATTAGAGAACACATTCACCAATGACATATATGATAAGGCATTAATGTACAAAATTTATAAAGAACTTATACAACTCAACACCAAAAAACAAACAAATGAACAATCCAATTACAAAGGACCTGAATAGGCATTCTCCAAAGAGGACATGCAGATTACTAACAGACATATAAAAAGATGCTAATCATCAGAGAAATCATCACTATTCATCAGAGAAATCATCAGTAATCATCACTAGTCATCAGAGAAATGCAAATAAAACCCACAATGAGGTATCACCTCACACCTGTTAGAATGATTACCATCAATAAATCAACAAACACATTTTGGTGAGGGTGAGGAATAAATGGAACCCTCATGCATTATTGGTTGGTGGGAATGCAAATTGATGCAGCCATTGTGGAAAGCAGTATAGAGTTACTACAAAAAATTAAAAATGGAACTGTCTTATGACCCAGCAATTCTACTTCTTGGAATCTATCTGAAGAAAGTTGAAACACTAATTTGAAAGAATATGCATACCCCTGTGTTCATTGCAGTGTTATTTGCAATAGCCAAGATTTGCAAGCAGCCCAAATGCCCATCAATAGATGAGTGGATAAAAAAGCTGTGCTACATTTACATGACGGAATACTACTCAGCTGCAAAAAGAAGGAAATCCTACCCTTTGCAACAGCATGGGTGGGCCTGGAGAGTATTATGCTAAGTGAAATAAGCCAGTGAGAGAAAGATAAATACCGTCTGATTTCACTTCTATGTGGATTCTAATGAACAAAATAAATGCACAAATGAAACAGAAACTGACTCATAGATAGAGAGAACAGAATGACAGCTGTCAGAGTGAAGGAGGTTTGGGGGCTTGGGTGAAAATGGTGAAGGAATTAAGCAAAAAAACAAATAGCACTCACAGACACAGACAACAATATGGTGATTATTACAGGGGAAGGGCGGTGGGGGAGGTGGGAGAGGGTATAGTGGAGATAAATGGTGATGGAAGGAGACTTTACTTTGGGTGGTGAACACATAATACAGTATTCAGATGATGTATCATAGACTAATACACCTGAAACCTGTATGATTTTATTAACCAATGTCACCCAACACATTCAATAAGAATTTAAAAATATCTTTATCTTTAGACTCCCCAAAAAGTTGCTCCCTTTCCCTACCAGGTGGGGGAAAGAGAGGAGAGAGGGAGGGAGAGAAAGGCAGAGAGAGAGAGAAGCTGTGAGAACAAGAAAACGAGCCAACTACCCAGGTTCACTCAGGTGGAAGCCAGAATGGCAACAACAATGGGGAACAAAGAAAGCTGCTAACTGCTTGGTCAGAGGGGAGGGGGAGGGGTAAATGTCAGTGGACTGGTGCTGCAGGTGGGGTCAGCTAAGCACCATAATGCTGCACCCACCTCCACCAGCAGCGGTAGGCAGGAGACCTGAGGCTCCTCCGGAGGTGGTGCCGAGGGGATGAGGTCAGGGTTACAGCTGTGGTGAGTCACTACAGGGAAAGCTGGGAGCTGCCAGGAAAAAAGAACTAGAGACATAGAAAGAGGCCAAAGCGGGCAAACTAAACTTTTTGCCAGAGAACAAGATGGTCACTAAGGAAACAGCATTTTCATTTAAAGGACAGTAGCCAGTTAGGTGTTTGTAAGTCAGAGACTTCCATTTTAGCCCTGAATATCTGATAAGCATACCTTTCTGGATTAATGTTTTAACATGTTTTAATAAGTCTACAACTTGAGTAATTTAAATTGATATAGCCATCAAATATTACGTGTATACTCCTCTGATTTAATTTAGTAACGCTGAAAAAGATTGCATGCCTTATATTTAGATATCATGTGATAGTTACATCATATCAAACTTAAATCCTTCTTTGGAAGAACAATACATTATAAAGCAGAATACAACATTGTTAACATGTATTTGTTTTAAATTTAACTTTAACTTATAAAGGTCAATTCATCATCAAAATTTTATTGGGTACAAATTGGTGGCTGGGTCTATGTTAGGTGGAGTGAATACAATTGATATATAAGAAAAATGTAGCCCCTGTCCTCTTCGAAGATAAAATGTAGTAGAAAAGACAGGAGAAAAGGCAATTCCATATATTCAGAGATGGGCTAGGACACGATAAATTAAGATTTTTATGGTATCACTTTGAGGACCCAGGAATGCGGGTAGGTAATGACTCCTAAGTAGACACCTGAGACAAAAGGAGCCTGGAGGTAGTCAAGTGAGGAGGGCAGGAAGTAGAGAGGAATCTTCCAGAACTGGGGTACCTGGGATCCTGAGTGGGTTTATTCCTGGGAGCAGGCATGCTGTGGGGAGGATCAGGAAAGCCCTGAAAGCAACTCCCACCATTGCTGGGTAGGCAAACACGTCCCGCCTGGTAGCCACCGGAGCCCTAGACCCATTCAGATGTTTGCCTTTCACTGTTGTGGCTCAGGAGGCCAGGCCCGCAGCCCCATGCCAGCAGGTACGTCCTGCTTAAGCTACGCCAGTCACAGCAACTCTTGCACTTTTCCCGTTCTCGGACAATGAGTGTGGGAGTAAGTTGCCGGGGACTCCTGGAGGCGGGGGGGGGGGGGGGGGGGGGGGGGGGGGGGGGGGGGGGGGGGGGGTATTATCTTGTTACTAAGAAAGTCACGAGATGAACTGAAGTCTCTTTTTTTATTGCTGTAGCCATTTTGCTACCAGATTGAAAATGAAGCGTTACCTTGAGGGGTAGAGACAAGAGCACGACAAAGAGAAACTGTGCCCTGATGTGCCTTGCCCGGAGTCCTTTCTACCTCTGCACTTCTACTTGTGAAATAACCACTTTCTCACTGTGTAGGGAAGTTTAAGGAAAGGTATTCCTTTCCTTGCTGTGGAAAACATAACAATATAAAATGTATGCAGCAGCCCAGATACAGAAATGAAATCCTGACGGGAGAAAAGCCACACGGCAAATTGCTGTCCTCTAACCTCTGAAGTGGTGACATAAGCAATGATACATTCACTGTGGTGTTTTTACAGAACTTGTTTTGGGTACAAAGTGAATAATGGAGTGCAGAGGGCAGGTTCAGGGTCACGATAACCAAACAAGAAGATGCTGCAGTATCGGATGTGAGATGGTAGTTTGTACAAGGGCAGTGCTGGAGGAGAAGGCCAAGATGTAGAGAGGCTCACGCCAGTTCAGCTCAGTTCCAGAGGCAATTTTGCATGCTTACTGCTTGTACTGTGCTGTGTGAGAGGGTGAAGATGCAAAGAATAAGACAGTCTTTGCCTTCAAAGAGCTCACAGTTGAGTATTACGGGAAGGCAGGCCCATAGCAGTCTGCCAGTATGATTAGTTAGTGCATTTCTGAGGCTGACACACTGCGTGCTAGGAGAGGACTTACCAACCCTGTGGGGCAGAGAGCAGAGAAGGAAGATTTCTAGAAAAAGAAACGGCACAAGATATTTAATTTCTATACTTCCTGGCCGCCTACCCACTCCTTAATTCATAGCAATCTGACTTCAGCTGTACTCCGTTAAAACTTCTTTCCCTGCGTCTTCACATGTGAACCTTCATTGGACTTGAACGTGTACTTCTGCTTAAATTCTCTTGAGAGGTTCTATGTAGGTTTAAAATTCATTTTTTTGAAAACTGTTCCTAACCATGTAGACTGAGTTACTCCATCTATGTGTTCTCATGGTCCTCTGTCACTCATCATACATGTTACAAGTCAATCTGTTATCTGTCTGTGTCTTTCTGGGCCTGTTATCTCCCTGAAGGCTGGCACCATCTCCATTAGGTTCACCATTGAATTCACTTCCCTATCAAGGATATATTATGTAAAAGGTGTTGTATGAGTATTCATAGATGAAAGAATGAGTAAACAAGTGGAAGAGTGACTCTGTGATCATAATTACAAGTATCAAGTTTAAAGCAGAGAGTGAGGGAAGATGAGGGTGCAGATGTGGCAGAAGTGAGCTCGTGGAGTGACCTGGGTATCTTTTTGCTGAGGTGGAGCACTAGTGACGGAAACACTGGGCTCAAGAGTTATCATGAATGGCTTGTATGTGCTGAACTAGGAACAGGAAAAAATAATTGAAATATAAGAGACTTTTAAACATGGTCTTTAGTGCTTGGCAGGTTCCGTATTTACTATGCACATGACACCGCTCAGGAAAATGGGCCCGACAAGTGGACAACTTTGCAGACAAAAGGGAGGTGCCAGCCTCTCAGAGACCAGACGTGGCACTGAAGATCTGGAGTGGACATGAAGTTTATCTGCATCAGTGGCCCCTAGATGTAGAACAGCTACATAAGATCACCTGAGGAAATTCAGAAAATTCTGGATTCCTGATTCCAGTCCTGGGAAATTCTAATTCACTAGGTCTGGGTGAGGCCTAAGGAGCTATTAAAAGCTCTTCAGTGGCCTCTCTCTGCAAAAGGAATGCCTGATGCAGCTCAACTCTGTCCTTTACACATAAGGAAACTGGCCTCAGCGCAGGGCATCAGTGGCAGAGCTAGAGACGACTCCAGTCTCTTGACCTTGATGCCAGAGTTCACATCATTAGTTTTCAAGAAGCACAAAATTGATCAGATGTTAGAAAAATAAAATTCCAAAAGGATAATGTATCTTAATCCACTTATAACAATATACTTTTGAAATTAAAGGGAGACACTATTTCTCCCCGCAGGAGCACTGATGATGAGAGGGAGGTGGGACCACACTGTACCACGCAGCCACTTTGTTTAGTGAACTAAAATCACTACACACCTCACAGATTTCTGTGACGACAGTGGATCTACAGATGGCAGGGTGTTTTACACTCAAGGGTGGGTTATTAAAAGCATTGATAACAAGCAGCTTGCAGAGAATGATAAACATTTCTTCTTCATAATTCTTAAGTGCAGAAGACAAAAGATGGACCAACATTATAGTGTTAGAGGCTCGAGCCAGGTTTTGCATTAACTCTTTTCATTATTAAATATTAGAGTTATAAGAGGAGGTTGTTTAATTGTCCTTCCAAGCGGGGTCTTTAAATCTAGGAGGCATTAAATGTATTCATTGCAAATGGCAGGGGTGACACCAATTGATGTCTCATCAGCACCCAGTAAGACCTCTGGACTTTTTAGTGTTTCGTCAGTGGAATATCCTAGACAGTCCCCAGCAGAATCGGTACATGTTGGCACAAATGCTACTTGGAAGGCTTGGTGATAAATAACTATACCCTTCATTTTACTCAGAAATATCAGCAATCACTCAATATGCTGGCACAAAGAAACAATGGTCAAGATCTTCCTTAAATCTCTCAAGACAAGGACAAAACAATACATCGCTATGCAAATGACAGGTCAGTGATGGGATGCTGCTTTTGTGATGTTCACATAAGTCATTGTACAACTAAGGCTTTTCTGAATTATATTCTAGCTTCATTTCTTACCCTTTCTTCTTTGTTGATCATTCTTTCATAGCTCATTCATCCAGTAAAGAAAGAGAGAATGCAAGCATGTTTTAGTGTTTTCAGCAATTCTATGAAAGTCTCTCTAAAAATATAAATATATGTGTTTTGTATACATTTTTGAAAATGTACTAATTTACCACACTTTGTATATACTGTTTCTTTTAGAAAAAGTACAATAGGTATTCCCATTGGAATACATTTTCCCTGCGGTATTAGAACCTACACAGGTCCAATTGGACATCACTTAACTCTATGACAGGAAGGCAGGCAGCTTATGCCTAATGAATGGTACTGACAGGAAGAACAACAGACACTAAATTCTAAATGTCATCAAACAGGATGACTTTGAGGTGAGCCTGCTAGACCACAGGACATTGGCAGAGCCATTTAGTCCTTAAAATGCAGAATCTGTGTCAATAACTCCCAAACTGACCTATTCTGCTATTAATCTGGAATGTAAGAAAAAGGAATAAGATGATTTAATTCTTTAAGTAGGATAGTAATTATATTACCTCATAGGACCTTTATGAAAATTAAATAGCCTAATGGGTATGTCATATGCTTTCAATAATATCATCAATAATGTAAGTATTTTGGTTAATAGGGAGTCTTATAACATATGGATTATTGATGTTCATGGATTATTAATTTTAATAGGTATAAAATACCCCATCACTAAAATAATACATAATATAACTTAATTAATTTCTAACCATTCAAAAAGGTTTTCAGAAAAATTTTCCCCAGTAACTCAGCATTATTAAAATGAACACAGCAGATTTATCATAAGTGAGGGAAACCAAGTTACAAGAAATCTATGGATAATCATGTGACAAATTATATTTATGTTATCACATAAGGCACTTTGTCTCTCATGTATGTTAAAGCATAATGAATACATTTATTTAGATTTTCATCTGTTTGCCTATGTATTGAGCAAATATATTTTATGCACTAATTTAAAAACTAGTAAATTAAATTTTTGAGGATATAAAAATTAATGAGACGCAATCTCTGCCCTGCACTGAAGCAGATTCCAGAGTGAGTAGAAGCCAAAATATAAATATTGATCCTGAAGGATTACATATTCACACTGAGAGCCACAGAGAACTACTGAAGGGCTTCGAGGAGAGATGTGTGATACAATCAGCTTTGCATGTAGACTGGCATAGGCAGTTATTGGAGGGAACCAGCTGGAAAGCCGTTGCAGTAATTCATGCAAGAAATGATGACAGGCATGCCCCTGAACTAACACAGAGTCCGTGGGAAGAGCAGTGAGAAGCAGATGCATCAGGGAGACACTGAGAGAGTAAAATCCACTACGAGTTTGAGGGTTAATGAGAGGGAGGTTATTCCCAACTTTAATTTGGGCCTCTGAGGAGATGATGGTGCCACTCACAGAGATGTAAAACATGGGAAGAATAGCAGGCTTAATCATGGAGAAATGATGAGATACATTTAGGGCATTTTATACTGGAAATGTCAATGGGACATTCCAATAGAAATGGCTTCTGCTGAAGATCAGGGGAGATTCTTCAGGGGAAGTATATACCTCTAGTCACCAACAGTGTCTAACAGCTACAGAAAACTATGGGGGATAGTCCCCCACTCCAGCCCATGTTTTTTTTTTTATTTTTATTGTTATTCAATTACAGTTGTATGCCTTTTCTCCCCATCCCTCCACCCCACCCCAGCTGAACCCACCTCCCTCCCCCACCTCCACCCTCCCCCTTGGTTTTGTCCATGTGTCCTTTATAGTAGTTCCTGTAATCCCCTCTTCCCACTGTCCCCGCCCTGGCTATTGTTAGATTGTTCTTAACTTCAATGTCTCTGGTTATATTTTGTTTGCTTTTTTCTTCTATTGATTATGTTCCAGTTAAAGGTGAGATCATATGGTATTTGTCCCTCACCGCCTGGCTTATTTCACTTAGCATAATGCTCTCCAGTTCCATCCATGCTGTTGCAAAGGGTATAAGCTCCTTCTTTCTCTCTGCTGCGTAGAATTCCATTGTGTAAATATACCATAGTTTCTGGATCCACTCGTTTGCTGATGGGCACTTCGGTTGCTTCCAGTACTTGGCTATTGTAAATTGTGCTGCTATGAACATTGGGGTGCACAGGTTCTTTTGGATTGGTGTTTCAGGGTTCTTAGGGTATAATCCCAGCAGCGGAATTGCTGGGTCAAAGGGCAGTTCCATTTTTAGTTTTCTGAGGAAATTCCATATTGTTTTCCACAGTGGCCTCACCAGTCTGCATTCCCACCAACAGTGCACTAGGGTTCCCTTTTCTCCGCATCCTCTCCAACATTTGTTTGTGGATTTGTTTATGTTGGCCACTCTGACTGGTGTGAGATGATACCTCATTGTGGTTTTAATTTGCATCTCTCTGATGGCTAGTGATGCTGAGCATCTTTTCATATGTCTCTGTAGCCCATGTTTTCTGAGAGTAACAAGACAAAAGCAAAACAAGCCTTGGTACCCCAAGTTTAGGTAGTAAAAATTGTGACAAGAAGATAGGAAATTAGCCAGATTAGTAGGAAGAAAATAAGAGTATTGAGCAGTGTCAGTGTCCTGAAAATCAAAAGTAAAGAAAGAGAATGTGGTAGAGGACATCATTGATTCAGAAAACCTCTTGATTTTTCACTGAAGAGTCTTGTGGGACCTTGGCCAAACAAGTTTCTACGGAGGCCAGAAAGCCCTTGACTGATGGGTGGTTGAGATGAGAAGATGAGAAGGAGAAGACATCAAGTATGAAGATGGATAAACAGTCAAAGAAGTTTGATTTTTGTTTGAAGATGGGAACATTTAAAGAACCAACAGAAAGAGAAATATCAGAGACTCACATGAAGGTGAGAGAAACTGATGAAGTGATGAGGAGGCAGATGGAGGTAGGAAATGGAGTACTGGATTACCAATAAATCAGCGCATATAGTCAGTTAGAGGTTGAGGAGAGGCAGGGTTGTCCCTTTATTTTATTTTGTTTTAATTTAGGAAAGCATTCAGTATAAAGCTCCATGTGTGACTGTGATTTCACTCACACGGTGGCCCATTTTTCCTCTTAATTTAATAGGAATGTTTTACTATATGCCCAGAGGATATAATGTTATATCAAACAAGGTCCCTGCCAACAAGGAGCCCACTGATTTAGAGGTGGGATCGAGGCAGGGGTGCACACATACATTTCTAAAGACAAGGCAACTCGTGATAATCTTAGCATTGATTTACAGCTTACAATGAGTATAGAAAAGACCTATATACCTTTCTATCCCTTAGACATGAAAGCCAATATTAAGTTCGTCCACCCCCCTCTAATATAATTAGGAACCACAATCTCATAAATGTTGACCACTAGATGGCTAGATTAGTTATTAATCTAGCCAGGAGACCGGAGTTAATTAACCTTAGAAGTGAATTGCATTTTGACCTTGGTCTAACCAGGCCAATTTTCCACTCTGGGGCACATGATTGATTATCTGGCTCATTTAGGGAAAGGACCCTAGCAGAATAAAACATACAAACACCAGAAGTTTTACCTTAATTACTAGGATTACAATGCAATTCTTGATACAGTTATTTTTCATTTGATAAGAAAATACACAATTAAATGAAAATGACTCTTTGGAACTATAAATAGTAAAGGAAAAAGATAAATGAAAAGTTCAGGCAAATTTATCAGGGAAGGTGAAATTTATCTTATGGTAATATCAAATGTATTCTTTATTTCATTATATTTTGCACCCAGCCTCCCTTTTTAAAAGATACAAGATATGTTTGTACTATTAATACCCTATACACTTAATAGAGAAAAATGTAGTAAACTCTTCTAAAATACTTTGAAATTCTGCCATATGCATAGTGTTTTTATTGTGTACATGTAAAAGCACCCTTGATTATTAAAAAAATATTGCAATATGAAATCACAGTGAAGTTATCTAGATGTATGTCAGTTGAGAGATATCACAATGAAATATCTTAAAATAAATGCTATGGATGACAAGATGCTGTTTTATGTAGCATTTATGTTGCTACTAATAACCTATATCAATACTCAAAGACAGACTGACACAATTACCAAAATTTTCAAGAGAAAAAGTAAACCATATTAACAGATGCCAAAGAGGCAAAAAACAGTCCCCCTATTTGAGAAGTACGTGCGCATAATTCAGGTTGCAGCTAGCCTCACTGCTGTGCTTTTATTGAATCGATCTACTAAATTAACCTTAAAAGTAAATAATTGTGGAAGCACAGCAACCATTCTGATACTTCAGTGAGGACTTCTGGTTCTATGTGGCAAGTAAGTGGGACATATTTTTTTTCCCTTTCATTAAAACAAAGCGGCTAATTTACTGTCCCAAAATGAGGAGAATCAGCATTAATTTGGAGCATCCTCTCTGTGCCAAGGATATTGGCAGATATTAAACATTCAACTCACGGTTTGGTATGTTTTTAAAATAAGCACTAAGACGGTTTCCATAACAAAGGTAAAATGTTGCAATGAACATAGGGGTGCATATACCTTTGTGAAAAATGCTTTCAAATTTTCTGGGTAAATACCCAGAAGAGGAGTTGCTAGGTCATATGGTAACTGTATTCTTAATTTTCTGAGGAGCCCCCATACTGTTTTCCATAGTGGCTGTTCCAATGCCACCCCAAGAAATTTAATTGTAAAAACAAACAAACAAAAAATCACATCATTGGCAGTGCAGCTTCTCTTGAAATGAAAATGCTTTCTCCTTGCCGAAAGTGGGAGCAGGAATGGGTTTGGGAAGGAAGATGGACACTGGCAGTTCACTGGAACAGGTTAATGTTTGCGGCGGAGAAGACAAGACCAAAGGGAGAACACATGAAGCAATTTCAGAACACACAAACTAGTTGCATCCTTGAAATTCACTGCCTCTTCCCAACTGATTTTTAAATTACAATCTAATTTTCTTTCTTATCTTTCATCCATGATCATAGGCAAACACTTAAAATAGTATTTCAAATGCTTAGGAAAAACATGCACAAGGTAATCAAACATATGTAGACACATTCTCACTTACTTTGCTAAACATTAATAAAAATATTATAGCTCAATATAACAATGAATGTGTCTGCGGGTTTACCCTACATCTATCTTTGTAGGATTTGGTTATTGAATCAAGCACCAAACACCTAAATAGAGCAGATAATACCTATCTGACTCCTCCCTAGACCTGGGTTAAGGAATTGGATGAATATTGATTTTTTAAAATTAACAGACCTTGTGTTTAGAAGAGTTCTAGGTTTACAGATAAATTGAGCACTAACTATAGAAAGTCCCTATATATGCTCTTCATGTCCTACATTTCCCCTATTATTAACATCTTGCATTGGTATGGTCCATTTGCCACAACTGATGACTGACTATCAACACATTACTATTAACTGAAGTCCATCGTTTACATTAGGATTCACTCTCTGTATTGTACAATTTTATAGGTTTTGATGAATGTATAATGGCATGCATACAGCATTACAGTATTATTCAGAATACTTTCACTCCCGTAAATATCCTCTGTGCTCCATTTATTTGTCCCTTCCTCCCTCCTTCCCCAGTAATCCCTGGCGAACACTGACCTTTTTACTGTTTCCATGGTCTTGCACTCTCCAGAATGTCATATAATTGGGGTTATTGTCTTCTTTCACTTAGTAACACACGTTTAAGTTTCCTCTATGTCTTTTCATGGCTTAATAGCTCACTTATTTTCAGTGCTAAATATTATTCTATGGTTGGATGTACTACAGTTTATTCATTCACCTACTGAAGGGTATCTTGGTTGCTTCCAAGTTTTTACAGTTTTGAACAAAGCTGCTATAAACATCTTTGTGCAGGGTGTGTTTTTTTTGTGGACATAAGTTTTTTACTCATTTGAGTCAGAACCATGGTGCACAATTGCTGGATCATATAATACAAATATGTTTAGTTTTGTAAAAAACTGCCCAGCTGTCTTCTAAAGTGGCTGTACCATTTTGTATTCCCACCAGCAATGTGTGGCTGTTCCCATGGTTCCACATCCTCTCCAGCATTTGCTGTTAGTCTTATGAATTTTGGCCATTCTCATAGGTGTAGCCTTATCTCATTTTAATTTGCATTTCCTCAATAAGATATGATAGGGGGCATCCTTTCATAGGATTATTTGCCATCTGTATATCCTCTTTCATCAAGTATCTCTTCAAGTCTTTTGTTCATTTTTAATAAGCGTTCTTTATATATTTGGGATAACAGTCCTTTCTTGGTATTTCTTTTGCAAATGTTTTCTCCCAGTCTGTGACTTTTCTTCTCATTCTCTCTTTATTTTAATGTAAAATATTTTTAATTGTATTTTATATCTTGATTAATGAAACAAGGAAGTAGTGACTTTCAGTTTTGGTCACCTGAGGAACCTATTTTTGTTTGCTTTTGGAGAAGTCCATTTCCTAGATAGACACAATACTGCTTCAATCATTCTCTCCACAGTGTCTTCCACAGATAAGCAGATCACTGTTTATTCATCAAAGCTCATGATGAATAGCTTTGGCACCAGCAGAGTCTCTCCCCTTCTATGACAATGAATGCCTTCAGCACACAAGTGGACAACCCATCCAACTTCTCAGCTACCTTCTCCAAGCCACTTAATCCAACCACTTCCACTTACTCACATTCCAAAACTTGTCACCAAATGAGACTCTTCAAATACCAAATCGCTAATTCTAAAACCACTAGAGTTTCTCTCCTTTGAGCTTATGTGTTCATTGACTTCTACTTCTCCCTCATCAAGATCTCCAATTTGGTATATTGTCATTCAGTAAATCAGATCCTTCTTATCTTTACCCCACTGTTTTATTCAGCTCAGATTCCATGGTTTACATTTCAGGTACACTACTGCCAAGAATCAATACCTTTTGTACCTCTTATTTCTTCACTTCCACCTGGCAAAACCCAATTGTGGATGAATATAACTCAATGGCTTTATTTTGCTGACATGGGAGCGAATACAGCAGGGGAAATCACAAGAGGGCAGATGGTAACACTGTAAATTTGTAATCAGCAAAAGGCCCTCAGGACTGTTTAGCAGGTGGGCTGTATTTTTTTATTCAGCTCTCTCTACTCTACTGTAAAGGCTTCAAAGCTTCTCCACTTTCCTTGACCTTTGATACATTTCTTAATTTTCTCCATTGTCTTAGTAGATTTCTTGTATTCTACTTCACAGAGAAGCTATCATACATATTGGATTCTACTTAGTACCCTCCTATAAATCTACACATCTATGTAGATGAGCTCTTAACCTTTTGAAAAATTTTATTTCATTAATGAGGGAGAAGTTCTTCCTATTTACAGCCAGGGCCACCTTATAACTTGGATACTATTTCTTAGAAACCTCAAAGTATCAACCACCTCCTCTTTTCCAAATATATTCAATAATTATCTTACAGTTAGATTCTTTCCCATCAAAATGAAACATCATCAATTATCTCCATTAAAAAGATTTTCTCAATTAATATGGCCTCTCTCATTTCCCATTCTCCTCTTCATAATAAAATAATAAAAACCCTTTGTCCATATGATAGATTATATATTTAATTAAAATATTCTCTCCCCATTGCTGCCTTATGTTTCCCATTGCCCACATTAGGTTTGGCCATGTGACTTTCTTTAGTGAATAAAATATACGTGAAAGTGATATGAGCTTCCAAGAAGAAGCTTTTAGAATAATTGCATTGCCCTGCCACTTTCATCTTTTCTTCCACTGTAAGACTAACAACGTCAAAAATCGCTGTCTGTGATTCTGACCCTGAGTGATGCAAGACATCACCAGAGCTGATGTCAGCTGACAATGGGTAACAGTCTGAGCATAAAGTCAACCTTTGCGATAAAGTGCCCATGTAATGTTAGGGTTGTTTTTCACTATCTCATGCTTTAGCCTGCAATGACTTATTCATGACTTCTGGCCTCCATTTTCTCCCTCTCCATTAGACCTGAACCCACTGAGGTCTGATTTCAGGATTATCTATTTCTATACTCAGTAAGTTAAGTGGTTATTTTTCAGTATTATCTTAACTAAGATCCCTCCAAGCAGTATGTCAAATAGTTAATCATTTCCTCCTTTTTAAACATTCTCTTTTCAAAGATTTTATTGCAACCTACTGACACGGCCTATTCCTGATGCCCCCATAACACCTTGTGGCTTTCTCTGTCTTATTTCCCACTCCTTTGGCCATTAAATACTGTAGCTTCTCAAGAGTGTATCCTTATACTTCATCTCTTCTCATTTTACATTATAGTCTTAAAATTTTCACCCAATGTATTATTATTTTCTTCCTTTACTTATATGATGTTCAAACTTACATATTTTGCCATTATAATGCATACTTTTTTGCCTTAATTTTTGAGGGAAAAATAAGGATATACATTATACATGGGTAGTACTAATTCCCTATCTATTTAAATGTTCTTAATTCTTTTATTTATGCTTATGTGTTAAAAGTGTTATTCTAGAAAGCAATAATGATATCTATATTGCAAAATAACACCCTGGAATATGATCATTGGTGTTGTTTATAAATATAAATTTTAAAAAAACATTGAATTAAGAATTAAAAGATTTTTTTCCCTGAAAGCTTGGGTCAAACACATGAGTGTGCGTTATGCATGGCAAAATACAGGGTGTGTTCAGTCAAAACCACTCTGAGTTTCTGACATATTAAATTGCCTACTTTATCTCTCTACTTAAATGTCTTAAAGACACATTATATTCAATATGTCCAAAATGTACTTGAGGTCCAATATGTTCAAACTTGAGGTCAAGGTTGTTTTTGGTGTTTATTTCATTTTCCCTCATTTCCTCATAAGTTTCATGAGACAGAGCCCCTGCCTGTTCTTGACTAATACAGTACTCATGGGAAGGTACCAAAATTCCAACCATGGTAAAAATTTAAAATATTCACAATTATACATATTAGCATGGAACTATAGATCGAGGTGTGATTTTTAAAGTTAAAAGAAGATAAAGTTTGTCACTACTGGATTGATTGTAGTGAGGTAGCTGATTTCTCAGAACTGACAGTGGAAGCCAGAGGTTAGTTGAATAATATATTTAAGGAGCTATAAGAAAACACTATCAACTTATAATTGTATATTCAGTAAAAATGTCTTTTGAGAACAAAACAGAATTAAGGGCTTTGTTCATATAAATCAAAAAATGAATAGTGTATATTACCAGTGGCTCTTGCTTAAAGGAAATTCCAAAATACATAGTCTAGGCTAAAGGAAAATGACCCCAGATGGAAACCTGAAATGCAAGAATAATGAACAGGAAAGTGGCAAATATGTGAATACAAATAATTATACAAAAATTTGCTAAATTAAACCATAATGTCTAATTTGGTAAAGTTAAAATTTAGAAGAAAAATAAAAGGATAATTCAAGACTGACATGACTATAAACAAAAATGAAATCAAGGGAATGATACATCACATTCAAGATACTGTTACCATTTTACCATTTTATTTTAAAACTGTATGTAACATAGATGTTTACTGTATTGCTTTTCTTTATATCTTACACATGTTTTCATAAATATTACTTTTGTATAAGTTAAGTGACATTTAATAAAAATATAACATTGCATTTTATTATCTCCAGCTGAGTATGAAATATATTTATGCATGTGTAAAACTTATCATTTATTAGTGAGTAAGACTGGCCTATTTTACTATTCCTCATGTTTCCTAAATTGTAGAAGTATTCCAAAAAGTGGTCCATTTTTTAAATTGCTATAGTTAAGTGATTTAGTCTATAATTCTCTGTCAAATTAGTTGCAGCCTTTTATGTAGCAGTCTGAGGTGTCAGTGGGTGCTTCAGACATCTGAACAAGATGTGCTAAGTACAAAACCCACAGTACTATGGGTCTCGTTTTAAAGAAAATGATGTAGTTGACATATTCGGAGAATTGTGATTAGTGAGGTCATCTGTAATTTCATTATCTATAATGATCTCAATAAATGTCAAGATTGTGTAATAGCAGTTGAAGGTTGCTTACACATGTAAAGGCATTACTATAATTCTAAAAGCTACTCTAAATGATTATATTTTTATGCCGGAAGTGCAAAGTTTGTTGACACGACAGGAGTGACACACTCACTCTCTCCAGAATCTGGTTCTGCAGCATAGAACAAAAGGCCAAAGGGTAGCCTCTGTAAAGGGCAGAGAATTAGTCTTAAGAGTATCACCATGTCAGTTGTTCATAAGGCCTGTCCTATGAAGGAGAATGTCTACACCAAAGAGCCCAATCATTTGAACTAAGTATCTAGGTATAATATCACAGCATATTTATATAAACAGTAAGATAACAGCTCAAATCATTTAAAAACAACTTGGGAAACTTTAACTAGAGAAATAGAAAAAGCATAATACACTGTAGAAAACTACAGAGCAGGGGTGGTGGGATCTGTCTGAGGTCCCAGAGAAGCCGCAAATGACGGTACGTTGTTTAAAAAGATCAACCTACGAATTAATTTTAAGATTAGCTGTCAGGCAGTTTTATTGCTTACTTGTCAGTTATATTATCTTTTGAGAAGGAGCAAATGTAATAAAAAGGAATATCATAATTATTTCAGTTTATATTAATATTTGAATAAAATCTGAAACTACTATGAATACTTCCTTATATTTAAATGCATTGAAAGTGTGACTTTAAAAGTCAGAATGTCTGCCACAATAAAGCATTTTCTTGTATAGCTATGCTGTTTTTTTCTCAACTATTCCCTTTCCTTCTCTGCATTGCTCTGGAGTGCTGGGTGGCTAATGTCTAGGACATATTATCAAACTAGCGGGCTTCTGATTAGATTTTGCCTATAGGAAGCATGTGCAGCAGAACAGGAGATTAGAAGGTAGGAAGGGAGAGGAAGAGACTGAAGTATATCCTTCCCATGTCTTTACTGCTTTGCCAAAATTATCAGGAACAATTATAACTTGTAAAGACTAAGACTCCCAATGAATGGTATCTCTTTTAGGGCTCCAGCTTTCTCTGGGATCATTCCTGTATTAGTTTTTTAATGGAAATAACTTTTTCCCACATTGTTATTCTCTGGGTCCTTCAAAATGCTTTATTTATATCCTTGGACCTGCCGACCACTCTGTAAGGAAACTCTTCCTTTATAAGAGTCTTCATTTAAACCATCTGAGTTCATCTTATTTCCTGCCAGGACCATGAATGATAAAGAAGATGTGAAAACCATAACTGATGCAGTTGACCCTTAAACAACATGAAGTTTAGGGGTGCCAACCCCTGTGAAGTCTACAATTGCTGTACAACTTTTGACTCCTCCACAACTTAACTACTACTAACCTATTGTTGGCCTGAAGACTTCTGATAATGTACATAGTTGATTAATACATGTTTTGCATGGATATGTATTATATACTGTATTCTTACAATAAAGTAAGCTAAAGAAAGAAATTTTATTAAGAAAATCATAAGAAAAAGAAAATATATTTACAGTACTATATATATTTATTGAAAAAGTTCACATATAATTGGACTTGTACAGTTGAAACCCATGTTGTTTAAGGGTCAACTGTATATCTAACAGAGAACACAGAATATTAGTAGACAATATTAGAATGTAATAGAATATAGAATATAGAGAATAGAATATAGAATATAATTTACTTTTTGTCTACTAGAATATTAGTAGACAAGAAGTAAATGTTAAATGCCTATGAAATACATACATTAGTAGAAAACAGTCAATAAATTCTGCAAATACAGCATTTTGACTTAAATTTAAATGTGTTAAAGGTGTTCCTAATTACATAGGAGAGGTAAATATACTAAATTAGAGTCCAGGACATAGATAACAATTATAAAGGGTTACACCTGTTTCCTCAATAATAATCTTCCTGCAATAAATCAACACCCTGGAGGAGTCTGCTGGTGGACCTAATACAGGTTCCACTTTTTGAAGGAATACATAAAGATTACAATAGTGCAGCCGAAATTATAGGGCATGATTGTTGTAAAGGCCATTTTTGCAGAAATAAGTTTGAGAGTCTGGAATTTACTACCAACTTTAAAATTCAGATATTCAAAATAGGAAAAATAAGTTTCAACATAACAAACGTTAGAAATTTTGCAATTTTGGTTTTAAACTTCAAGGTAGTAAACTCAATGAGAGGAACAAATCAAGGATAAATTCCTGATACAGTTCACTGAAAAAAAAATACCAGCTGATAAATGTGAAAGTCATCAAAAAAAGTGCTACTAAATTATGAATGATATCTAAAACTATAACATTTTTTCTTTTATTATTTTATTTATTTTTATTTTTCAATTACAACTGACATCCAATATGATTTTATATTAGTGTCAGGTGTACAACATAGTGCTTAGACAATTACATATTCTATAAAGTGACCCCCAAATAGTTCAAGTACCCACCTGGGTCCGTATATAGTTATTACAATATTATTGACCATATTCCCTACGCCCTATGTTATATCCCCTTGTAGTACTATTTGTACTACTTACTTGCACTTCTTCATCCCTTCACCTTTACACACAGTCCCCCAAACCTCCTCCCATCTGTCAACCCTCAGTTTGTTCTCTGCATCTGAGTCTGTTTTTATTTTGTTTGTTAGTTAATTTTGTTCTTTAGATTCCACACATAAGTAATATCATATGGTATTTGTCTTTCTCTGTCTTATTTAGTTCATTTACCACAAAACTCTCTAGTTCCAGTCATGCTGGCTCAAATGGCAAGATTTCATTATTTTTTATGGCCAAGTAATATTCCATTGTACATATGTACAACTTCTTTATCCACTTGTTTACTGATGGACACTTGGCTACTGCACATAATGCTGTGATATGAATTTTCTAACTAATATTTTTGGTCTCTTCAGATATATAGACAGAAGTGGAATTGCTGGGTCTTAAGGTGGTTCTATTTTAATTTTTTTGAAGAACTTCCTTACTGTTTTTCATAGTGGCTGCACTGATCTGCATTTCTTCCATCCGTTCATGAGGGTCCTCTTTTCTCCACATCCTTGCCAACACTTGCTGTTTGTTGATTTATTGATGATAGCCATTCTGACAGGCATGAAGTGATATCTAAATTGAGTTTTCTTTAAAGATTGAGTCACCAGTAGACTCAGAGAATCTTAGATTTAGCCAGGTTTTACTCTTAAAAAATGGGCATATGTCTCACTTACAGTAACGTTGAAAAAACAGTAGTAGTTTCAAATAGGTGAAAATATAAAAAATAGAAAAATACTTTTAAAAAAGATTTTATTTATTTTCAGAGAAGAGAAGGGAAGGAGAAAGAGAGGGAGAGAAACATCAATGCGTGGCTGCTTGTCTGGCACCCCCTACTGGGGACCTGGCCCACAACTCAGGCATGTGCCCTAGACTGGGAATTGAACTGGAGACCCTTTGGTTCAGAGACTGGCACTCAATCCACTGAGCCACACCAGCCAGGGTGAAGTATTTAAAATTAAATTTAATTATCTTTCAGTTTGGTAGATTTTCGGCTCCACTAACTTCTAACTACTCTCTTGAACATAAGCACATGTTTCATTAAGCATTAAACTCCAAGTTCTATATCAAATTACATTATTGATCACCTGATATAAATTCAAAAACATTCTTGGTAACATTAAAAGGTGCGATAGTTGTCTTAATGTGTACTATTATCTCCTTGGTGAGAACAGCATTTGATAAACTTACATATTTCAGCTTAAGTAATTTCACTCATTATCCTTTGTTGCATATCCAATCACTCCAAAGTTTAGTAGCTTAAAACAACAATAATCATCAGTGGGGCATTCACTTCTCATGAGTTAGTTATTTAAAAAAATATATCTAAAAATTAGATTTACAAAAGAGTTGAAAACTTAGTGCCAAGGGTTTCTTATAACCTCCACTTAGTTTCCCTAAAGTTGTCCCAGCACAATCAAAAACTAAGAACCTAAACTAAAGTACACTAGTGACCTAAACTAAAGATTGTACTTGGATTTCTCTAGGTTTTCTACTAATATTCTATTTCAGGTCCTGATTTATGTTAGAAAATGTACATTGAGTTTTGCTCTGTTGTCTGCTTAGTCTCCTCTACCTTGTGTGAGTTATTTGGTCTCCTTTTGACTTTCAGGGCCTTGAAAAGTTTGAAAAGTACTGGTCATATATTTTGTAAAAGGTCCTTCTATTTGAAATTTTCTGATTTTTTTCACAACAGACTGGAGTTGTGGGTTTGGGGAAAAGTGAAATGCTGTTCTTACTATGTTATATAATACGGGGCCTGTTATCAGCAGGACATCACTGGCATGGTTAACCTTAACCTGGCTAAAACAATGTATGCCAATTATCTCTACCGTAGTCACTCTTTTTCACTTTCCGTACTCTATTTGTTAGAAGGACGTCATTAAGTCCTGCCTAACTTGGGGAGAGGAGGAGTTAAGCTCCATATCTGGAGGAGTATTAACAAAGAATTTGTGCACATATGTTAAACCCACCACACTGATCAATTAGTTTTTGATTAGGGATAGGAGATAGGTTTTGATAGAAATGGAGTATTGCCTAAGAAAGATACATAGGACATTCGAGATAGTAATTTGACTTCATTTTGACTACTTATCATTTTTTAATTCCTATACTTACTTTATACAGACATAATCCACATAAATTATACCTTCCTCCTGTCATAATTATGCAACATAAAAAAATTTTAAGTGTTGGATAAGCTTTGTTGCAATGCGTAAAGATCTCAATTTTCACCATTAATTATATTTGAGAGGAATTCCAAATATCTACAATTACACCAAAAAAACCAAAACCAAAACCAAAACTGTTCTCCAAACACAAAATATGGAAAGTTTCTTGTTTTGCTTTGTTTTTCAGTTTCTTGGATGGAAGTTCAACTATACATGACTATGATGGTGCCCAACAAGAATAACGATGGTACTAAGAACATGTCCACATAGTACTGGAAAAGCTCCCAGATAGCAGATTCTTAAGATCGCTAAATATAATAGCAGCACTGAAGTGCAATTTTATTAGCCATGACACATATACACAATGTAGAGCAAAAGTAGGTTTACAGTTGTGAGTATATGAAAGTTTATTTTTGTATCATTTATTTATTAATATAATATTTATTTTCTAATGTAAACTTACTTCTACCCCACATATATACTTTAGAAAAGATGAAGTGCTCCTCAGACTAACAATTCCCTTTTTTCTTTTTAAAAGTTTTTATGGTTATTTCCAGTGATTAGACATTATATAATTTATTAGTGATCATCGTGATAACCTTGCACTAATCTGAAACCGTACATAGGCACCACAATATTATCGACTACATTCCCTAAGATGTACTTTACATCCCTGGGATTATTCTGTAACTACCAGTTTGTACTCCTTAATCCCTTCACCTTTTTCTCCCATCCCCACAATGCCCGGCCCATCTGGCAACTGTCAAAATGTTCTCTGTATCTATAAGACTATTTCCGTTCTGCTTATTGACTCATTTTGCATGTGTTTTTTTTAGATTCAATTGCTCATAGGTGTGCATTTATTACCATTTTATTATTTATATTTTTTCTTTTTCTTCTTAAAGAAGAACCTTTGACACTTCATGTAATACTGGTTTGATGGTAATAAACTCCTTTAGCTTTTTCTTGTCTGGGAAGCTCTTTATATATCCTTCAATTCTAAATGACAGCTTTGCTGGGTAGAGTAATCTTGGTTGTAGGTCCTTGATTTTCATCACTTTGAATATTTCTTGCCAATCCCTTCTGGCCTGCAAAGTTTCTGTTGAGCAACTAGCTGACAGTCTCATGGAAGCTCCTTTGTATGTAACTAACTCCTTTTCTCTAGCTGCTGTTAAGATTCTCTCTTTGTCTTTAACCTGTGGCATTTTAGTTGTTTTATTTTTTAAAGATTTTATTTCTTTTTAGAGAGAGGGGAAGGGAGGGAGAGAGGGAGAGGAACATTGATGTGCAAGAGAAACATCTATCAGTTGCCTTCTGCACACTCTCAGCTGGGGACCTGGCCCACAACCCAGGCATGTGCCCTGACTGGGAATCAAACCAGTGACCTTTTGGTTCACAGGCCAGCACTCAGTCCACTGAGCCACACCAGCCGGGGCATAACCTTTGGCATTTTAATGATGATGTGTCTTGGTGTGGGCTTCTTGGGATTTGGGACTCTGTGTTTCCTGGACTTGTTGTGCTTCCTTGGACTATTTCCTTCACCAAGTTAGGGAAGCTTTTCATCATTATTTTTTCACATGGGTTTTCAATCCCTTAACCTCTCTCTTTCCTTTCTGGCACCCCCATGATACAAATGTTGGTACACTTACAGTTGTCCCAGAGGCTCCTTATACTATTCTCATTTTGGGGGATTCTTTTTGCTGTTCTGATTGGGTGTTTTTTTTTTTCCTCATCTTCTAAAGCTCTGATTTTATCCTCTGCTTCATGTACTCCACTGTTGATTCCCTGAAATGTATTCTTCATTTCAGTTAGTGTATCCTTCATATATGACCAGTTCTTTTTTACGGTTTTGATGTCCTTTTTTACACTATCAAAGTTCTCACTAAGTTCATCTACTTTTCACCTACGTTAATTGAACATCTTTATAACCAGTGTTTTAAACTCTGCATCTAGTAGATGGCTTGTCTCCATTTGATTTCATTCTTTTTCTGGAGTTTTGTTCTGTTATTATTTTAGGACATCTTTCTTTGCCTCCTTATTTTGTCACTCACCCTGTGTTTGTTTCTATGTATTAGGTAGAGCTGCTACATCTCCCAGACTTGGTAGATTGGCCTTATGTAGTAGGTGTTCTGTAGTGGCTAAAGGCATACCCTCTGCATCCACCTGAGCTGGATACTCCAGGTGTTCCACCTCTTACTCTCGTGTGGGTTGTGTACCTACTCCTGCTGTAGTTCAGTGTTGATTGCTGTTGGCATGCCAGTGGGAGGGACTTACCCCAAGGCCCATTGGCTGCAAGGAAGGGCTATACCCACCATGGAGGATAAGCTGTGCAGGGGCCCACCCCTCAGAACAGGACTTAATTCAGTGGGACTCTCGTGCCCACTGAGTCTGACCCTCAAATGTGTTGCTTGTGAAGGTGGTTGGGTGGTTCTTCAACATGGTCTAAAACTGTCTACTGGGTGCACTGGCTCTGAGGTCTCTGTGACAAGTTCAGTTGGCACCCACGTTTCACCTGGAGCCACCTGGCATGAGCTACAAAGCAATCTGCAGATGGCTGCTAGTAGTGCTGGTCTTGGAGGTGCCTAGGAAAGGCCAAGCCCTGCGCTAAAGGCCAGCTGCCATTAGTGCAAGGCTTGGGTAAACTTAGTGAGAGATACGGGGCATGCCAAGGCCAGATGCCGCTTATTTGAGAGATTTTAGGAAAGTCTGAAGCATGAGCCAGGACAGGTCATTTGTATGGAAAATCCACTATAAACAGCTTAGGTGGGCCTGCAAGTTGGGTGGGGTGGGGTCTCAGAGAACCACCAGGGTGGGACAAACAGTATCAGATAGGTTGATAGAGACTCAGACTTGGTGCCTACCATCAGGCTCTGTAAGGGAAAGGCTCAGATAAGGGACAATGGCCTCTGCCAGTACTTCAGTCTGGGAGAAAGCTGCCCCTCTAGCTCTCACCCTGATGCCACACAATTCAATTCTTCCCTGTATGTCCCTGGCACCTTTCAAGCTGCTGCCCCAACACTGGAGCTCAGAGAGAGTGAGTCAGAGTTAGCCCACGTGTGGACCCTTTAAAAGCAAAGCCTGGGACTCCAGCAGCCCTGGGTCCCAATTAGTCACAATCCCCACTGGTTCTTACAGCCAGAAGTTATGGGAACTTCTCTTTCTGGCACTGGAACCATGGACTTCTCTTCCTGTCACTGGAGCCATGGTTTGGGGGGCTGTCATGGGGCTGGGACCTATTGCTCCTCAGGAGGGACCTCTGCAGCTGAGATAACCTTCCTGATTTTTATCAACTACACATGAGTGTAGGCCCAGCCCATTCAGTGTCTTCGTCCCTCCTACCAGTTTCGATGTGGCTTCTTCATATCCTTAGTTGTAGGACTTCTGTGCAGGTAGATTTCTGGTCGTTCTGAATAGTGGCTGTTCTGTAGTTTAATTGTAATTTTGATGTGGTTGTGGGAAGATGGGAGTTTTGTATTTACCTATGCTGCCATCTTTCAGACTAACAACTCTTAATAAGTTCTGCTTAAATTTAATTTCTATTTCCATTTGACAGTGATTCAATATAACGATAATGTTGCCAGTTTAAGTGCTCTAAGTTTTCAATTTGTTTTTAGTTATTCACCAGCCAATTTAATTTCCGAGTCATAAACTCTTCCACCCTCTCTTCAGAGAATAATAATTTCCCTTGAAATATTTCACTAGGTTTTTAACTTCGATTGAAAGAATATATCAAATGGAAAACATTTTATATATCAAAGTCCTACTGTTCTATAAATTATCAAACCATAGCACTCTTTAAATCATATTTTAGCAAATATATATTCCTTTAAAAAATTATTATCAGTTGAAAAATTTAGTGCTGCTCTGATAACTAATAATATACGGGAGAAATAATTTCATCATCTACCCTCAGCACACCCCTTTCTACTCATGGCAGTTTGGGGAGTACTTGATATTCTTTGTATCCTTTCATCCTGATTAGTAAAAATAAATCTAAAAATATAATTAAGATGTTTACTGAAAAAGTAACAGAAATGCATGGTAACCATAGAACTTATTTTTTAAACTCTTTTTCTTCTTTTCAGTTTCTTCTTATGGGATAAAGAGGAAAATTTTAGAGTCTATTGTGAACAGGTTCTTGACTTCTGTTCAGGTCATTTTTGTCCCTTCTACTGAGTTCACCCTAAACATTTCTGCCCTTATCTTTTAACCCATCTTAATCAACCCTATTTTTTGCCCATTGGATGCATTTCTTTTTCTGCCACTTGATGTAGCTCTCCTTGAAATCAGAAGTCATGGTACATTTATCTGGTATCCTCATGGTTTCCAAAACACAGTGGACACTCATTAAATACTTATTAAATTGAATTTTAAGAACACCTTTTCTTCTAAAAATTTAAAATTGATATATTGAGTGAAGAAAACTGAGGAAGCTCAGTAAGACAAAAAGAAAGTTTGATCTATAAGGTAGGTACTTCTGTTATTCCCATTTTCAGATGCAGGCGTTGAGCCTTAGAGATTTTAAGCTGCCCGAGAATGTGGCTTCAGTGTCAGGTTCTCACCCACCACATGATAGTGTAAAGGGTTGTAACCACATGATAGTGTAGAGGGTTGTAACCACATGATAGTGTAGAGGGTTGTAACCACATGATAGTGTAGAAGGTTGTAACCACATGATAGTGTAGAGGGTTGTAACCACATGAGAGTGTAGAGGGTTGTAACCACATGGTAGTGTAGAGGGTTGTAACCACATGGTAGTGTAGAGGATTGTAACTACATGATAGTGTAGAGGGTTGTAACCACATGATAGTGTAGAGGGTTGTAACCACATGATAGTGTAGAGGGTTGTAACCATATGATAGTGTAGAAGGTTGTAAGCACATGATAGTGTAGAGGGTTGTAAGCACATGAGAGTGTAGGGGGTTGTAACCACATGATGGTGTAGAGGATTGTAACTACATGATAGTGTAGAGGATTGTAACCACATGATAGTGTAAAGGGTTGTAACCACATGATAGTGTAAAGGGTTGTAACCACATGATAGTGTAAAGGGTTGTAACCTGCTTGTCGGTGGGTTTTAATGAAGCAGCGAAGGTTAAAAATCACAAATGCATAACAGCTAGTTAGGGGAAATTTTTTTCTCATCCATTTATTCACTTATTTATCATGTGTTTAATATCTTCTTGCCAAATGTAAGAAACTATATTTGTTACACATTCTTTAGCTATCTAAAAGCAGAAACAGAGGGAAAATTTGGTTGGATTTAAGATTGGAATCAAGGGTATGTTGAATCCAATGACTATGTGGTCAAGGAATTGAGGGTGTTGCTGCAAACCTTAACGAAATGATCGACTGAAAATGAAATGAAAATGAAATCATCCAGGGGAGACTGAGAGTCCAGAAAAATAAAAAAATTGAGTGACTGGGGCTGTATGTACATCTCATTGAAATTTTAAAAAGAAGATGCATAATAAGAATAAAGAAGAGGATTAATATAAGAATGGTTTACTGTCAATTATAATTTTTGCACATGGAGATTATTTGGATAATGGCAAAGTTCAAGATGCACCAATATAAGGAAATTGCTAAAATGAGGAGAAAGTAGCTGTGACACCATCACACTTGATATTCACCCACTAGGGGAGGAGATGAGAAAAACAGAGTCTCAGCCTGGTGCATTTCTCCCTGCCCCCAAATGTGAGGAAGTGACCTGGAGGCCATGAAACTAACATGAGATTAACATCACAAAACACATGAACATTGTTAATGTTTGTTGGTAAAAACCAGTTTTCCTGGTTATGAAGCTAAAATCAATGAAATCATCTAAGAATTTTGATCCTGCAAATATTTTATTCCTAGTATTGTTTTGAATAACATATTAAAAGTTTTTTTGTTTTTGCTTGCACTGTCTAAGGTAAGATTTTCTCTTATTTATCTGAAAATATGATAAATCTACAGTATTTTCATAAATGAGGGACAAATCCAAGTTAAGTCTATCAGCATATTTATCATTTAAAAAATGTCCATAATGTTTTTTTTTCTCTGCCTTCCCTTTTGAAAACTGAATACATGACCTTCCCTGTTTAATGTCATGGTTAAGAGCATGGATTTTAGGGCCACATTGCCTGGGTTCAAATCTTGCTTCAGCCATTTACTAGATGTCTGACTTGGGTAGGTCACTTAACTTCTCTGATCCTTTGTAACCTTATCTGTAGGTGGGGATAACATGATATTACCTGCCCCAGAGGGTTTTATAAGGATTCAATCTGTAAATACATGTCTCGCATTGACTGGCATACAGTAAGGACTGAAGTGATGCTGGATATAATTTTTATAGATATTTTTATCAGAAGCACCAGAATCCCTTTGGTCATTTCAGTTTCTCTTCTCTGGATCATCATCAAGTCCGTTAAATCGCTTGGAGGGAGAGTGTACAAAGTGTGCATAGGATGCGTGCCAGTGAGGCTTGGGGTGGTGATATTTTCACTTGTGTTTCTGTCGCTTTCAAATGAAGCTCAGGAATTTGTTGGCTCATGTACCATAGCAGGACACTGAGCTAACATCTTCAAGGACCAGTCAACATGACTCACTGATTCCCAGGCTGCATTTTATAGCTCAGACCTTCTAAGTTTTACAAATAACTTGTGGCATGTTTTCCTTCCTTAAGTAAATTATCTTAACATTTTAATGCAATGCTGTTGATTTCCCACGTTGAACTATTTCTATGGACATCTGTCTTAGAGGACATGACTTCTACTTCGTAAAAGAAAATAATACTCTGCACAACTGTTTGTTCTAACTGATTTATAAACATGTAAGACACGTCTCTATCAATCTCTAGAATAGTGAGCAACCAATTGTTTGCATGTAAGTCCTTCATTCTTTTTTCTTCAGGTTTTATTTAGCAAATATTTATTGAGAAGTTCAAGAAACATTCTTAGTGGTACAATTTAGCATGGGAAATCACCATGCAAACAGTTCTCCAATCCTTCAAAACTCAATAAATAATGTCCTCTACTCCTCCTGGTCCAGACATATTTACCCCCACATAAAACAAGTCACCATATTTCTGGGAGGACACAGTTAGTGGCTAGTTGGTGGCTCAGTCTTAGGACAGAGGAAGCCCTAGCGAGGGAAATGATGAGGATGATACCAGTTACTAATCCTTAGCTTACCAATCAGTTACCAAATAAGGCTCTGACCCTCACCCATTTGTAATCTGTAGGATAGGATATATTTGTAGTTCTTGCACTGGGAACTCTTTCAATTCATACCGTAGATAACAATTTGCCCCAGCCTCTCCCGCGAAACACGATTTTACCAGAGCAGCCTGGTGGCAAAGTGGATAGGCTCTGGCATGACTCATGTTCTCCGGCGGCAGGTCTCTAGGACACTGCTCAATCTTTGCTCCAGAGGATTATATGCTGTGCTTTACTGATTTATAATAAAGATAAATAGTATAATAAATGTAACTAGAATGTAGTTACATTCTTTCACATGTGAGTGAGAAATCAGGAGTCAGGATTTCTTTCCTTTATTTTCCCACGTTAAGAAATGAATTATGTGGTGGTGACTTCAATGCCATGTAATGTTTAAAACTCTAATCCTCCATATCATTATCTGAGGAACGAGTATAATAATTACTGCTGCAAGGATTATTGTAGTAAAGGGGAATAACTAGAATGTAATCCATGCTATTAGATTATCATTCCCCTACACTGTCAAGGGTTTTTTGTTTTGCTTTGTTTTGTTTTTTACTTGATTTCTGAAAAGTCATATACCATGGTGGAGTGGAATGCATAGAACTTCACATTTCTTCATTCTTAGTTTCTTATCTGTAAAGCGGAGGAATTGGATAAGATGGTGTCTAGGCGTGTAGATGGGTAATGTTATTGTGTTGACATTGTGGAGTTGACATAATGCACAGCCATAATGTAACTGGCAGCTATGCCAATTAGCATAGTTCCTCTCTCAGTTCTTTATAGGAGAAAGGCACCACTTTTTACAACACATCAATAATTATCCATGGAAACTTTGTAGATTCTCCCCATATAAAACTGCTCTCACCAGCAACCTCTAACAAGTGGTAAAATATTGTTATAAAATACTCTTCAAAAAACCATGCACAAAGCACAGTTAATAATTCATGTTTGTATGTGTGTATTAAGACATGGAAGTTCACTAGCTATTAGGGAAATGCAAATCAAAACTACAATGACATATTACCTCACACCGGTTAGAATGGCTAACATCAAGACAACAAATAACAAGTGTTGGAGAGGTTGTGGAGAAAATAAGGAACCCTCATTCACTGCTGGTGGGAATGTAAACTGATCATGGCCACTATGGAAATAGTATGGAGGTTCCTCAAAAAATTAAGAATAGAGTTACCATATGACCCAGCAATGCCTCTTATGGGTATCTACCCACACAATTTTAAAACATATATTCACAAAGATATATGTATCCATACATTCACTGTAGCATTATTCACAGTGACCAAGACATGAAATCAACTAAAGTGTTCTTCGATAGATGATTGGATAAAAACGATGTGGTACATACATAGTAGAATACTACTCAGCCACAAGAAAAGATGAAATACTGTCATTTGTGACAACATGAATGGCTCATTAGAATATCATGCCAAGCGAAATTAAGTCAGGTAGAAAAAGTGAAGAATCATATGATGTCACTCACATGTGAAACATAAAACTGAAAACAATGAATGAACAAGACAAGCAAGCAAACACTCGTGGACACAGAAAGAGAATGGTGGTTACCAGAGGGAAGGGGGTAGCAGGTAGTGAATGGGATCAAATGCATGGCGGTGGGAGGAGACTTGACTTTGGGTGGTGAACCCACAATACAATATACAGATGATGTATTAAAGAATGTACACTTGAAACCTATATAATTTTATTAACCAATGTCACCCCACTACATTTAGTAAAAAGGCACAAACAAAAGATATAGGAGTCAAGACATGCTAAAATAGAAAAAAATATGAAGGTGTGCTTATGTCCATAAGTGTGGAATAAAAAGAGGCATGAGCATTAAAATGTTAGTGGTTTAGGGGGTGGTAGCATCATGAGGAAGTTTAACTTTACTTGTACCTTTATTGATGGCATTTTAAAAAATTGTGCAAGAATTACCTTTATGACACAAAAATTAATGCTGTAATGGACATTGTATAGTGGGTGTCCTGAAATTCCCTGACCACGTGCCCTTTTGTGAAGAAACTTCTGCTAGAATACTGCTGGTCTTTTTATTCACTCCTGCCATGGTAAAAGAGATGAGATATCAGCGCTTGATACGAGGGAGAAATGGAGGTGTCTTTTCTTTCTTCTGGGTGAGCCTTCCAAGGAGAAGGCCACATGCTGGTCTGCATGCTGCCGTGTGGTCTGAGTTCTCCCTTGGGGGAGCTGGCGTTCACAGATATGCGAGGGCCCGTGTGTGTGAGTCTGTCTTGTTAAGAGGTGAAGTCTGGCAAGCCCAGCTGGTTGTAATTCTAACACCACATTCCCCAGTCAGCTTTAATGTGACAGTGTTACCTCTGATTGCTCTCTCTCTCTCTCTCTCTGTTTGAGTGTGTGCACATATGCGTATGCACGTGTATGCATGTGTGTATATGAGCACTGAGCTCAGGAGAGTCAGAAGGAAGTTATTTATTACTGCTTCCCCAAAACTGAGAGAGATCTGCTCTCCTGTTGCTGTTATTTGTCAGCTAATATTTATTCCCCTTCTCTGTAGCATACCTAGTTCCTTTGAAGAATTTCCTCTTCTCCAATGGGCATAGACTTGGAGGGGGGTGATGAGTCCTGGAAGCCAGAGAGGTCTCTGGAGCTTCTTCTGTTAGGAATTTTAATCGAGTGGAGAAACCAAAAACAGAAGACATGCTTAGCGTAACACCTTCATTCTAGGACAGGGGTGTCAAACTCACTTTCACCAGGGGCCACATCAGCCTCGCAGTTGCCTTCAAAGGGCCGAATGTAATTTTAGGACTGTATAAATGTAATTACTCCTTAACAGTTCAGCGAGAGCTTGGCGCTGCTGCCAGGTAGAAACAAGGTCCCAGACCAGATAAAACAAGGTGGAGGGCTGGATTTGGCCCACCAGCCTTGTGTTTGCCACATGTTCTAGGCCATTGGGGCACTTTGGTGCTTCAGTCACACCTTTCCTGCCACCAGGAGCTCTGGAGTGTCTGAGTTTCCGCCTTTTCTGAGACCAACTCTGTTGCCTTCCCTTCAAACTTGTTCATTTTCCTAGGATCCCTCTATTAAATTCCTGATATGCTTATGTTACACAGAGTTAGTTTCAGTTTGCAGCAAGAAAGTGAAAAGGTGAACAACGATAAAATAATTAAAAAAAAAGAAAATGAAAAGGAAGCAATTTTTGCCTGAGTTATGAGTAGATGAAATTCAATATGTACAAATGGCTTTAGTGACAACATGAATTATTAAACATAAACCAAGTAATGTTAACATGAATCACTTTGTAATTACTTTATGACTAGAATCAAATCAGTTACTATGAGTTGTAAAGCGATAATAAAAATATTATGACACAATATTATTATATATGGAAAATAAAAAAATTCATTAGAATTCCTAACCTGCAAAAACAATCTGTACATGACACATGCCACCGAAGGTATTTCAGCTATGGCATATCTAAATAGGTAGACTGTAAATTTCCTCTTAGTCTGTTTCAGCATTTGTAAAAAGGAATACCACCAGCTCAAAGTGTCATGAGTTAAATGAGATATCTATTCAAGTTCTTCGAAGACCCTCCATAAATGATGACCCAAATGTAAATAGTAATTCCACACTATTTCCTACTGATAACCAAAGTCAGGTTTATGCTCTTGGTAAGTAGAAAAAAGGGGCTGATATCTGAAATTATTAAGATCACATAAAAGAATAAATGCAGCTTTTTAAGTCAATTTGACAACTTCCTGACAATACATAGATGAATTGCATTTTCTTTTAATTAAATAGAAGCAGAAAGGTCTTCTCAGTGTTGGAAAAAATTCTTTTCAACTATGTAAATGCACAGTAAAACTGCTCTTCCACTTTTCATTTTTGGTGTCCTTCCTTCAAAAAACATATTCGGTGACTATTAAGAAAATTTATTCAGTAAAAAAGAACAGGATGATACAAGATAATGAGGGCTTATACATTTATAGTAGCACCATTATTTCTAATCAAAATATGTCACTGCCCTTCTAAGCCACTGAAAGCAAGTGAACTAGCAATGGGAGCTGCTCAGTGCTTTCAGATTGTTATAAATGGGCAACCTTGAGGCAAAGATGTCTCCAAGAGTAATCCACGGACCACCTGCATCCAATTTACTTGACTAGAGTAGATTTGTGAAATGTTCTCCACCCCTCTATATCATTTTGGAAAATTCATTTTTTAAAATGTTTATCTGATGGAGTCTGGGCTTTTAAAGAGCTGAAAAAGAAATAAACCCTTTGTTAAAAAATCTTCGCCAATAAGTATCGATCAAGCAATTTTACCTAATGAGAATTATTAGTCTTTCCACTTTGGTTATTTAGCATATACTTGAAAGATCTCTGAAGAGGAAAAAAAAATCTATCTAAAAAATCCATTTCTTTCCTTGGAAGTAGAATAAAGTCTGGTTTGCTTCTTTAAAAAGTAGTTTCACATTATTAAAAGTAGCTGACGCTAGAGTTAAGCGATAACAGGGTGTGTGCTCCCAGGGCCACATGAGAACTGCAGCATCTCAGCACCAGTCTTCTCACATCTAATGCCGCACAGTGTCTTCGGTTTAAACCCAAACTATCCAAGCCTCCTTGGTTTTCTGTGTGCTGATGGATATTTTCAGTTTTGTAGTCTAAAATAATATTGCTTTGGGAGGTTAAAAGGGAGTAGCACCTTCCTCAGTGCAGGTCATCCACGTTGGTTCAAATTCAATACTGAATCCATCAGTACTGCCCTAGTATCATCTCCTCTCTCATATTTTATCCTCTTTTCCATGTTCTGTTTGTTTATTTAAATATCTTCTTTCACCTTTAGTCCTGCAAGCATGCAGACTTCGCCCTTCAAAGAGACATTTCCTTTATCTTGTAATTTACTTGTGTTAGAAATTCTCAAACAATCAAATAGTCCTTTACCGAAATGCAGTACTAGTTAGCAGACATAAATTGTTGTTTTTAATAGGCAAGAAAATCCCAGGGATTTTCCACAGTATTTATATGTATTTTTAATGTAAAACTGCGTAGATTTTTAATCACATAAATACATTTGTATCAAATCTAGTTGGTGCATTTTGTCAGAGAGTATAAGCACCATGCTGCCATAACCTCATGTTAAAAATTGATAATTAAAGGAAAAAGAATATAGGATCCTCAGAAAGTGACCCTTTGTGATGATAGAATGTCCCTAGAAAATCAATATCAGACTAATAGCAATCTCTTGTAATCATATTTTCTGATGAAAATAGAACTCAGAGAAGAACAGATTGAAAACCTAAAAAGACTAAGTTGTGCAATAATTTTCTCTTCCTATATAGGGATAAATATGAAAATAAATAGAAAATCATGTGTTCTAATATCATTGATATAATCAGAAGCTTCTGGGTAATTTTAGTTATGACCCATAGAAATAACTTTATCTTTTATGATGTGAACTCCGTTGCTGAGATCACTTGAAATAGAGAAAGTGTTTTATTAAAAATTGGCACAAATTTTAGATCTACTTCAAGGCGCATTATGTTCCTGTTGAAAACATTGACAATTGACGGGATTCTTATAAGTCCCATGTGCTTTCTGTGAACTCCTGTGAATTTACAGAAATTCATTTTGGCTCAGTGATGATGGATTAACACCTAATATAACAGAAGGTGCACATGCCCTTTGACCTCACTGTGAATGGGCCCATCATTCACTATCACTTTACTTCCCATTTTAATGGAAGTGCTGAAAGCTAACGGAGAGAAAGAAATGGCTTTTTCATTTTTTTTCTTGGTTAACTTGAGAAATTCATTCTTGGTCTATTAAAAGCAAACCATTAAGTTACCAGGCCCTGGGCCACATCTTTTATCTCTGTTCCAAACTTCCCCTGTTACTGGCTGTTTCTGCTGGGGTTTCTGGGGATGAGGCTTTGCACTGTGTGACTGAGCAAAGCCTCCAGGAGACTCTGCTGCATGGGAGGTCTTCAAATACTGATTGCTACTGCCTCGTGCAGTGCACCCAGGGTTAGGCCCCCAAATTCGAATTTCTAACAATTTTCCAGGTGATGCTGATGCTACTGCCTGGGAACCGCATTTTGGTTATAGCATTGGTGAATGAACCAACCTATGAATTTTCATAAAGTGCCTTTTATTTTCATTAAGATACTATGATGAAATCTCACCACAAATCTATAGATAAAATTAGACAAAATATACTGCATTAGCTTACAACGTAAGTCTTTGAAAGATGTTTTTATCTGAAGTATGAGCATAGGATAGAAATCATGCAGCACCTACAAAGAGGCACATCTTTGTTAAATGGATAAATGAGGAAAAGGAAATAATTTGCTACCAGTCTGAAACAAAAAGACATGCAAAATCCAAAAGCCCTGGCTGGGAGTGAAAAAAGATAGCAGACGGGCAGGAGGATACATCGCACACCTCTTGCCAGGACCACGTTGGAAATAAAATTAAAGAGGGGACTAGACACCTGAAATAAATTAACTACCTGAAAAAGAGGCTTATAATGAAGGATGGGGAAAAACCCCACCATAAGTGGTAGGAAGGGTGGTCATTAAAGGGGCTGGCCCGTCACAAGGCAGCTGGCCGAGGCGGTGGTGCAGCTGTGGGACTTCCCTGTTGAAAGGAGAGAAGCAGGGAACACAGGCCCTGCTCCCAAACACAGAGTGCTAGTGCTGGAATCAACAGGCTGCGTAGTGCCCAGCGGTGAAAGGCCATGGGGTTTGTCTCTGCTGGGGAGAGATGAAACCTGCTGGAGACAGCCACTATTTTTTTTTTTCTTCACTTAATTCTTAAAGGTGCCAAAGCACAGGTCTTGTGTTTGCAACTACTCACCTGGGCCCCCAGTGAAGGGAGGGTGGCGTGGACTGCAGTTTTGCAAGGAGAGTGTAGTATGGGAGGCACAGGGGAGCCACTTAGGAGGGAGGCTGTGGGGCTTTCTGTGCCAAGATATGTATGGATTCTATAACAGCCATCTTGCTTGAGAAGAGCAAGCCCTTTTCAGGGGGAAAGCAATTACTTTTCCCTGTGGGGTATCACTCATCCCACCCAACTTCTGCAATTCTACTCCCTCTACCCTCTGTCTTTTTCTCTTTTCCTCTTATGTGGTTTGTTCAAGTTTTTGTTTTGTTTTGTGGGTTTTTTTCCTTTATTCTTTCTTCCCACCCTGCATCTTAACGCCTGCTGAGGAGACAGTAGCATACACAGATTCAGGGGGTGTCAGAGACTGGCTGTAGGGCACAGACATATCATATACTCTCCCAGAAAGCAGACTGGCACTTCCCCCTGACAGGAGAGCCATACAAACACCCTCCTGGTTTCTGGCAGACCCAAAACATGGACTCTGGTGGTCCTACCCAATAGCCTACTAGGGGATCCACCATTCTGAGTGCAGGGAAATAATCTATAACAGACTCAGACCCATGGCTCAGGGCTGGGGAACATACCAACCATCTCCCCTGAAGCCTGAAAGGCCCCTGCCATGGGAGATCCAGGAGTCCCATCCGCCCTATATTACCAGAAGCCCTCTCAGAAACAGTCGGGTCTATGACTCAGCTAATGCTAACAGCAAGCTGGCAGGCAGAGGTAAACAGAAGTGGATCTGGCAGTGACTTTGGTTGTTTCCTGACATAACCCTGGACCCAGTGCTGTTCAAACTGAGCTATACAGAGCATCTTGGCCCATCCTTTGTGCAGTCAAGATTGGAGGAATCAGCCACACACTGTGGATAACTGGTAGCTCCTAATGGGCTGCTGAAAGCTTGACGTGGACAGCACCTGACACTAGCATGCACCAGTCACATACTACAGGAGAGACGTACCCACGGGAAGAATCCAGCAGGCAAGCCCTAAGCTCTGCTGAGATGAATTCCCCATTGTTCTTTTTCACTATGTTTCACTATGTTTCTGTCATGGCCTTTCATTAGTTTTCTACATTTTTCTCTTCTATTTTTATTGCTCTATTTTTTCTATCATATCTCTTATTTTACTCTTACCATTGATTACCCCATTGTTCCCTTCTTTCTTTTTCTTCTCATTTTTTCTCATTCTTTGTCCCTTTTTCCTGTTTTCCTCCTTAAACTCATTATTCATATTAGTTATCCCCACTTTTCTCCTCCCATAATCACTTTTCTGGCCTTTGGTCTTCTCATTCTTTTTCTTTTATTTCTCCCTGTCCTTAATATTCCATTTCTCTTTCCACTTTTACTAATCTCTCATCTTTTGTCATTGAAATAGCTGTTGTGGTTGGGGGGTTTGCTTGTTTTGGTTCATTTTTTGTGTTATTTTGGTTTGATCTCCCAGCACCTATACAATAACATATGATACATGGTGGGGATTGAGGGTCTTAGTCAGCTAGCCAGAGGGGAGACCCCACCAATGAATAAGCCAACAGCAACCAGGACCCAAATACAACAGGACAGCCCACATAACCCACACAAAGGGCATACCTAGAGCACCCACAGCAGGAGCTGAAGGAGTTTTCAGCACTGGATACCACAGGACTCCTACAACATAGGCCACCCTACAAGACAGGGAGTCAAAGCAGAGCTACCTTAAACATAGAAACAAACAAAAAGAGACAACTAAAGGGGGAGACAAAGAAACAACCTCCACATGAAATAAAAGGACGAATCCCCAGATAAAAAAAAGAAAACACTAAATGAAATTGAGACAAGCAAGTTGTCAGGCATTGAGTTCAAAGTACTGGTTATAAGGACACTCAAGGAACTTAGTGAAAACTACATGAGCATGAAAAAAGGACATAGAAACTATGGATAAGAACCAGACAGAAGTGAAGAATGCAATATCTGGAATAAATACACTAGAAGAAATACAAAGCAGTCTAGATGAAGAAGGGGACAGAATCAGTGATTCGGAAGATAAGGTAGAAAAAACATCCAGTCAGAGCAACAAAATACAAGAAAGCTTAAAAAGAATGGGGAGAGTTTAAGGAAGCTTTCAGACAACATGAAATGTAACAATATTTACATCACAGGGATATCAGAAGGAGAAGAAAGGGAGCAAGGGATAGAAAACCTGGTTGAAGAAATGACAGAAAACTTCCCTAACTTATAAAGGAAAAAGTCACACAAGTTCAGGAAGCACAGAGAGTCCCAATCAAGATGAATCCAAAGAGGCCTACATCAAGACATATCACAATTAAAATGGCAAAGTTTAAAGACAAAGAAGAGAATTTTAAAAACAGCAAGAGAGAAACAATTAGTTACCTAGAAGGGAGCTCTAATAAGGCTGTCAGCTGATTTCTCAACAGAAACCATACAGGCCAGAAGGGAATGGCATGAAATATTCCAAGTAGTGCAAAGCAAGGACTTGCAACAAAGACTAACTCTATCCAGCAAGTCTCTCATTTAAAATGGAAGGTGAAATAAAAAGCTTCCCAGACAAACAAAAAAAAAAGTCTGATGGAGTACATTTCCACCAAACCAGCATTGTAACAGATGATATAGGGGCTACTTTAAGAAGAAGAAATAGAGAGAGAGAGAGAGAGAAACACAGGTACAAAAGGAAAAATTCAGAGTGAAAGAGTACATATCAGTAATAACCTTAAATGTAAATGGATTAAATGCCCCAATCAAAAGACATAGGGTACCAAATAAATACGAAAACATGTCCTGCATATATGCTGTCAACAAGAGACTCACCTCAGAATAAAAAATCTACACAGGCTGAACGCGAAGGGATGGGAGAAATATTTCATGCAAATGGAGACCAGAAAAACCTGGGGTTGCAATACTTCTGTCTGACAAAACAGACTTCAAAACAAAGGCCATAATAACAGACAAAGAAGGACACTACATAATACTTAAGGGTTCAGTCCAACAAGAGGATATATCCTTGTAAACATATGCACACAATATAGGAGCATGAACAGACATTTCGCCAAGGAGGACATACAGATGGCCCGTAAACATGTGAAAAATGTTCAACATCACTAGCCACCAGAAAGATGCAAATTAAAACCACAATGAGATATCACACCTGTCAGACTGGTTATCATTAATAAATCAACAAACAAAAATGTTGGCGAGGTTGTGGAGAAAAGGGAACCCTAGTGTACTGTTGGTGGGAACACAGACTGGTGCAGCCACTGTGAAAAACAGTATGGAATTTCCTCAAAAAACTGAAAATGGAACTGCCTTTTGACCCAGTGATTCCACTGCCTGGGAATACACATGAAGAATCCTTAAACACCAATTCAAAAGAAATTATGCGCCCCATGTTCACAGCAGTGCTATTTACAATAGCTAAGATTTGGAAATGGCCTATGTGCCCATCATCAATAGATGAGTGTTTAAAAACACTGGGGTACAGTTTGCTGCTCATTCAAAAATTCTTTTCAGACACATTAAGACACAAGGGCAGCAAACAAAGGGAGAAGGGTAGGTGGCAGCAGTAGGAATTACGTAGCTGGTGCTGCTCCTGTTCCCCCACGTAGTACACGAGATGAGGGCTAGACATGCAGTGATGCGTGTGCCCACGAGCTGCTCAGCTGCCACAGATCGCACGAGCATGGTGCCAGTACATCAGAGAAAAAGGAGGGAGTGTGCACACACCTACCAACACACCTGCCCTCCAAGCTGCCCCCAACCCAGAGCTAATTTTGTCAATGAGGCTGCCCTTAGGGAACACTGTGTAGCTTGTGAACTGGAGTGCAGTGGCCACCTGTGGAGTTCTGGCGTCAGACCCGAGTGCATTAGAATTCAGCCTTGAACACGTAAGAAACCCTTTCTTAAACCATGTTACTTAAACTCTAAGTTTTAATTTCCCCATCACAAGGCTATTAAGAAGCTAGAGAATATAGGATAAAATTGCTTTCAGTTCACAGGAGACAGGGCACAACGCAAATCCCAGTTACCTGCATCTCCGTGGTGTCCGGTGTATGTGTAGTCCAGTGTGACCAAATGGGGCTTCACCAAGTACACGGTGACAGCGTGCCATCTGGTAGGGCTTTTCTGATAATGCAGCAAGTGTCTAGTAATACATTTTTTGAGCAGTTTGTAAAATTCAATAAATGTTCAATTCTCTTTTATTCTTATTATAAGGATAGTAATGTTAACTACTCAGAAAATTATCCTAATAATCAAATTGTGGAAACTCCTACATGTGCTGGGAGAATGCTTGGAACATGGCATTCATGGGGGCTATTGCTATAGATATTAATTCTGTAAACTCCAAGTATTTCCATTTTAATTGCCGTTAAAAACCTAACACTTTATTCACTCTTCCATCAGTATTACAAATGTACGCAGTTTGATGAGTTGTAAATGTGACCCAAAACCCAGAACACAAAAGACGTATGTTCTCTTTCAAGAGCTTATTTTACAAAGAAATTCCCCAGCACATATTTTAGCAAAGTAAGGGATTTCAGAACAACAACAACAACAAAAGCTTGCTGTTTTAGCAGCTCTATTGCTGTGTTTTTTTATGCAATAAAATAAACATTCCAATCACATAAAAGTATTAATTCTAGCAAAGCTATTTTTTCTTTATAAGCAATAGGCCTAGATTTTTAAATGAGCAGCAAGCCCAGGCCACCGTGGCACAGAGATAACACACAGAGTCCCAGAGCGATTCACTGACCTGACAGCAGGAAATAATGACGTATCATCAGAATCCACATGGCCAGTATGACTTTGCCAAGAAGCAATAGGCTTCTTTTTTCAGATCTGATTTTGCTGCTATTTCTGGAGAGCTTGAGAGCATCTATATTGATACAATGCAAACAGGCTCTTTATTCATATGACATGATCACACACGCTGAAAAGAAAGGAAAGAGATTGGGGGCAGGGGGCAGATTCATAAGTTTTTCACATTCAAGGCTGTACTTTAGGTCACCCTCGTGGAATCGGGGGACCTACTGATAAAAATCCAATGCTTTAATACACATGCAAACTGTTAAAAAGAAACAACAGTTCTGAAAAGGGGTCACGTGTGCTAAGCCCCACATCAACAAACCAAAACTTCATACCTGACCTAATTGCCACTTCAACCTCTCCCAGGAACAAAACCTTTAACCAGCTGACCTGGAATGATCTGGTCGGCACTAGTGAGGTCATCTTCTACAAGGACCCCTGTCACTCTCTAAAGGAAGGTGACCTTCCCAGGAACTCTTGAATAAAGCCAATTTGATCTTTAAATGTACTCAGCTGAATTTTTCTAAACAAAACTTTACCAGTGAAAATGTGCAATTTTTAGCACCGCTTGCTGATGAGAAAGGAACTTTTTCTGTATATTTTTGTCTTAGCTATTATCGGAGAATATGAGTTTGTTATTATGAAAGACAGAGAGAGAATATGAATCTTGGGGATAGTTATCTGATATTCCTAAGAAGACACAGAGCATGAGAAAATTCTAAAATGAGGGATAATTAGGCTTTATGAAGATACTGCATAAAACAAGATAACAGGCCCAAAATAGAATCACTTAGGCTAAGCTCCCTGTCACCAAACCAGGACTTACAGTTTCTGTAAACTCTCTCAGGAGCGCAATCTGAAACCAGTCACTGCGGAGCCACCTGATCAGCACAAGCTGGGTAACCTGCCTGACAGTCCCCTGCCATCCCTGAAGGAAAGTGAGCTAGCCACAACCAAGCCCCTTTTTGCTACTATAACTTCCTTGCTCCTACTCTTTCTGGCTATAAAAGACTTTCATTTTGAAACTCCTAGGAGCTCCTTTTAATCTGCAGGTTAGATGCTGTCCGATTCATGAATCATTGAATAAAATCAAGAAGATCTTTAAAATTAATTCAGTAAAATTTTGCTTTTTAGCAATACTAATGAAATATTCTAAATGATTTTTTTCATTCCCCTGATTTAGAAAAGGAAAACAAAGCCATGGCAGGTATTATTTTGGAAGGCTGAACATTTTTTATTTAGAATTTCTAGGATGGAACATGTATGTCTAACAGTTTTAGAGGCAAGAAAACTGGATGATTTGGCAGGTACAGAGAAGTGCAAGCTAACTGTAGTGTTAGCATTTGTGCGTACATATCCGACTCCATAAAATACTTAATTGTAAAGTACTATGGATCTATTATTTCAGACTATTCCATGTTGTTATTCACTGACATAGTGTCTTTATTACCAGTGTTCGATTTGGAGGTGGTTTTGTTTGTAAAGCTAGTTGTAAAGTGGGCTTTTTCTAAGCACTGAGAGGTTGAGGACGTTGACATCAATAAAATATTAAAGCAATATCTAGGACATTGGCACACTTTGAACTTCCATTTTCCTTTATTGTGTGTCCGCTGTATACTAGGCATTTCTGGGGAGCTGAGGATTCAGCCAAGAATAAAACAGGCTACAATATCCTGTTCCAGTGAGAAGTCGGCCATCCGTCCCAGGTCAGTGTGAGTCCCATCTGTCCACAGTGTATGTCCCCATTTGCCTCTACTGCCTTTCCTTCTTCTTTATCAAGACGTTAGTCTTAAGAGTAGAGAGAACAAGATTCTTGTAGTCTATCACCGAATGAGAAAGAGTAACAAAGACAACAAAGGTTATCCGAGAATCACTGTGGCCTACGTGATGGACGACAGGCATCCTGTCCCGTTTCACTGTTTTGGAATGAGAAGCTCCAAGTCAGTTAGGTTGCTTTTCAACTCCTGGTGACACGTGTTAACTCATTTTACCTTTTTATTCCTCCATTCAGGGGAGAGAGAGAGAAAAGGAGAGGGACTAATTCTTTCATCATAATACCTTATTTAAAAGCTGTGAAACCCAGTGAGATAGGATGTCTTATTCCAATACAACGTATTGTGATTCTGGGAGCTACTAACAGACTTTGGTTGTTTTTAGAATTTTACCTAGAGCAGCAGCAGTGGGAAGAGGAACACAGCAGTTGCAATGGTAGGGCTACTGGTGGTCATGGTAAAATAATATTTATTGTAAATCACTACTAAGTGGATTCATGTGTTTAGCACCGTTATAGGCATTTTTATGAATTAATTTCCGAAGAGTATACTCTTAGTCCAGTTTTCAAATGAGCAAACTGAAGCACACAGAGGTTAAAAAACTTGGCCAAATTTACCTACCTGGTAAGAAATAGGCCCAAAATTTGAACCTACATGGTCTAGCCAAAGCTTTTGTTGTTCTAATGACTATAATATTGTGCCTCATTTCTACACCGTATTGCTGTAAAAAGCATCTTTAAAAATATCATCCTATATGGTTTTCACAGAAAAGGTTTGAGAGATAAAGATGCTGCAGTTACGGGTATTAAATGCATTTCCAAGGTCACTGTGCGATAGACATAGGAGTGTAATCTAACTTTCACTCTTGTTTCTACTATGAAATTAAATCCCTGTTATCTACAAACTCAACATATACTGAGATGTAAAATTTAATATGCAAGTGACAAACGTAGAAAAACTATTTCAAATTCTTGAGTATTAACTTGGAGCCGGGGGATGGAGGGATGAACAAAACCTCAGTGATTTTGATCAAAGTCACCTTCAAATAGCAGTTTTAGACACCATGCTCCTGGCTCCCTGGCCTGTCACTCAGGAGCCTGACCCCAGGTCCCCAATGCCTGCCCGCCCGCCTGGCCTGGGTGCCTATACAACTGCATTAATTAGCTTAGTGAGAAAAAAAGAAAACCTGAAGAAATTAGCATCGATGTTGACTTTAAAACTCAAAGGAAACAATTAACAATGACCTTCGCAGTGAAATGAAGAACGTTAACACAGGAGCCCCGAACATATTTTCAACTCCATAAGGATATTTACTCATTTGAGTCAGCAACATCTGTGAATATTGCACTGGATAAGGATTTTTATTATCCTGAAGTAAAGTTTCTTTTCTCTAATTAACTGTCTTTCACATCATTTTCTTACAGAGGCTGCTGAATGTTTAAGTATTCAAGGGGAGAAAGGGGAGACATTTAGACACGTTACCATGAATATAGGAAAAAGAGAGCTAGAACTATCAGTGGAGAGCTCTCCCAAAATCCAGACTCAAACATACATCAAGCTGTCCCTCGTCATCTCCACCTGGGTATCTATTACACTGCTTAAGCTTACAGATGACCTCCTCATTTCTCCCTTTCATTGTATTCTCAGCACAGCTGCCAGAGCGACCCTCTCAGAAAGCCAGCCAATTACACCTGAAATGAATATAATCATATATGTCAATTATACCTCAAAAAAAAGTCATCTCGTTACTCCTTGCTCAAAATCTATTGCAGGGCTGTCCAGGAACCCGCAGGGCAATTCGCATTCCCGGCCCCTCCCATTCATGGACAGTAGAGTCCCTGTCACCTTGAAACAAAAATGCCCCTGGCCCAGGTTTCTGAAGTGTGGGGGAAAGATGGGGTACCACCTCATGCAGAGAAACATTGGGCTAAAGTGACCCTGATCTTTTGAACTATCTCTGTAATTCATACATCTATACTCTTCTTTATCATACTGTACTTCAATTATTCATTTACATATTTATTTCCATTACTATATCGTAAGATTGGTGAGGGCAGGAGATGTGTCTTATTCATTTTTGCATGTACAGTGCTATGATCCCAGTCAGCATGTAGAATTATATAATTAGACAAGTAAATGCATTAAAAATAAACCATGTCCCTTTGCATTTTCTATATCACTAGTGAAAATAAAGGACAGAGCCAGCCTTCTGCAGTTCTTCACCCTATAATAAAAAAGGAAGAGCTTCTAAAGAGCCAGTACTTAGAAAAAAAAAAAACACCTACTAATTGGCTTCCTTCCTCTTTCAGAGAAAGCCGAAGCCATTAGAGTGGCCTCCCAGACCGGCATGGTGTTTTCACCCACCTGGCCTCAGCCTTCTGCACCTCCCCTGCTGCATCCACTCTATGGTCTGCACGCAGCTCTCTGAATCTGCCAGACAGCACCCTCCCTCAGGGCCCTGCACACCCAGTCTGTCTGAAGCACCCAGAGGTCCATATCCCACTTGTCTACTTCCCACCTTTATGCAACTGCGACCTGCTCAGTGAGGCGTCTCTCCTTCACTCCCCTATTGAAAACTGCAGCTTTGTCCCCAGCCACTCCAGTCATCGGCTTGCTTTATTTCTTTCTTCCCATTGCACCCATCACCATAGCCTATACTGTTTCTATTGCCATAAGTTACGTGTTTGTTGTCACATACTCCCTCTATCGTGTGTGGTGTGGGAGGACAAGTCCTGGACTGTTTTGTTCCTGCTCTAGTGCCAATGCAAAGAACACTGCCTAGCACATAATTAAGTGCTTGATGCATATTTCCTGAAATAACGAATAAAGGAATAAGTGACTGACTAGTGGCATTTCATTTTTTAAAATAAGGAAGAGACTAGATGTGAAAGAACCAGCTGTGCACCTGACTACTTGGAAATACTAAGGGGCCTATTAAGTTAATGACCTGATGTGGTTGGATGTTCTAGCAAAGATAATAAATGACAGTGAATTTTGGCTCTAGACATGCTCAGCAATGGAGTCAGGCAACACATCTACTCTGTGTGTTACACTTTCAACTCTAGCAGAAGTTGCTCTGAGACTTCGCTGGAGGCAGGGCAGCGAGCAGACATCTGGGGGAAAATGCTCTTCTCCCTTCTACTCCAAGATGTGAATTTTTTTTTGCCCTTGGCCCATAGCAGTTTCAAAGAGAAGTTATCCCTCAGAAGAAACAGAAGGCCTTCTCATCTGAGAGGGCAAGTATTTAGGTGGGAGAAATTATCCTACATTCGCCTTGGTGAGCTCACTTCTACTGTCACGTACAGCACTCAACAGCTCTCGCCTCCCTGAGTAGTCAACAGAAACAAAAAATAAACCTGTCAGCTGCGTTTTATCTGTTGCTCTGTACCTGAGAAAGTCCTGATGCCAACGATTTTGAAGATCACCATTTAAGATAATTTTGCTCCTGTTTTTTATTTTATGTTTAATTAAATTACTGAGGGGCTAATTTATTTTTCAGCTCAGGAACATTTGTTCCTGTAATTTTATGTTCATATTTGGTGGCATTGCACCTCCCCATGCCTGTCACCATCATTCTTAAACAGGACTTCTACTGGGAAACTTCACTTTAACGAGGATAAAAGTTGGGTCTCCGTAAGTATCCAGCTGATGTAACTTCCCACCGTGAAGTGGGGCGACACCATGTCACTTCTGTCACATAGATTCTCCATGTGGAGCTGAACTACATGAGACTTGATTTAAACATCTGGTTGGCAGTTGAGTCAGCCACTGTATCCATTATATTCAATACCAACAACAAAAGCACACACAACCTCAACTAAAGAGCAGCAACAAAATAACCCCATCTCATGTCTGGTTGAGAGAGACGACAACCATCCAAATAGAACTTACACAAGTAAAACCCATAATGCCCCAGGAAACCGAGTCGAACTGGAGTGCTTTAGCATTGAACACTCTCCGAGACCTCTGGCTTCCAGGAAAGTAGACTTGATGCATTGAGAGAGGAGGGAGGGAATGGGTGTTTATCTTTCTCTTTAAGATAAATAAATATTGGGTTGGCCAAAAAGTTTGTTTTTTTCCGTACAATGACTCTAGTAGCACTTAGTTGTCTTTAACGTCATCCAAAACAATTTTGTTAGATTGTATGGTGACAGGTGTCATATCAGCATGCATTTCAAAAAAACTTATCAAAATTGGTGAAATTTTGTGTAGCCTATTTAATATTGAAGATGGAAAAAATTACACAATGTTTTCAGCATATTATGTTTTATTATTTCCAAAGGGTAAAAATACAACTGAAACACACAAAAAGATCTGTGCAGAGTATGGAGGAGGTGCTGTGACTGGTCAAACGTGTCAAAAGTGGTTTGTGAAGTTCTGTGCTGGAGATTTCTCGCTGGACGATTCTCCACAGTCAGGTTGACCTGCTGAAGTTGACCGCAATCAAATTGAGACATTAACTGAGAACAATCAATGTTACACCACGCAGGAGACAGCCAACATCCTCAAAATACCGAAATCAATAAGGTTATGATGCACATGAAAAATGTGTCTTTTATTTTACAGAAAAAAACATATGAACTTTTTGGCCAACCCAATATAAATCTGATAAATTGTTTATCTTTTAAGAAAGCTTTCCACACATGTGATTATACAATTTTTAAAGCTGGAAGGTCTTTTAACTTCATTCACTCCAAGAACTTGACCTTGTGGAACACAGCTCCAAGGCAGTGGCTGGACAATAGGGCTCCAAAATTTGACCAGTGTTTTTCTTAGTGACTAAAGCAGGAGACAATCCACCATACTATAGGTTTTAGGGTGTTTTTTTTTTTGAGAATCACAGAATTTCCTTAGAGTCTAATAAAACTAAGAATTCAATGTCTCACTTGACAGATGAGTAAGCAGATGCCCACGAGTGCCTCATTCAAAGTCCAGTGAAAATAAAGCACATTTTCTCTCCACATACTTTTTTCTTTATACAATAAAATAGGATTTAAAAGGACTCGGTATCCTTGTAACTCCTGGTTCAAATAAAATCATACACAGAAGTCAATATTAAGACTGATGGAAGCTGAGCTTCTCCAAAGAAAATATAAGTGGGGCTCTCTTGAACCCCACTCAATCTCAAGCTTTAGGAGTATCCTGGAAACACATTTGAAGCTACTATTGTAGAAGAATGAATATTTGTGTAAGTTTTAGTTTATATGTCTCCAGGACAAATAACTTGAATCTCTTCATCTATTTCTAAACCACTTACCAGTTCTATGGCTCATCTTTCCAAGCCCTCACATTTACTTTGGCAGCACTGACAGAGGGGTGGGTAATACACAGGATCAAGCATTTACTCCACCCAGGCACCGCGCTGGTTCCCAGTGAGAGCTGGAGTGCACCCAACAGAGCTCTGAACTAACACAGCTTAATGAACATCCGGGCACCCGGAGCCCAGAAGAGTGCCCCCATGTGGTGTTACACTGAGTTGTCCCAAACCATGAGGGACCTCAAGGAGTTGGCCCAGTGACTTCTGTCACTGGAGAAGCAATGCCTTCATGGGGAAGAGAGAGGAAGGCATTCTGTGAAATTCTGAGCTGCTTTCATTTCTGTTTTGCCTCATTTTGGTTGTGATTGTGAATGTGCAAATGATTTCCACACATTTATAACACTATAAGCGAAATAGGAAACCAACACAAGATCAGTTTGGGAGGGATATAATTTTTGAAACTAAATGTTTTAAAACCTCTTTCAGTATTGATGAAGGGATCTGAGAAAAATATTTGAAGTTGGAGTTGGCAATGGCTTCACTGAAAATAAACTTTGTGTTCACTTATATTGAGGAGATTCAGAAAAGAAACAAAAAGGAAAATTTGACAAAATTCCCATGAAGCATTGTCTTATAGATGCTTTTGTTTTGCACAAAGGAGCACTCAGAACTCTCTTGGAGCAATGGGCCTTTAAAACATTGGTGCTTTCCCTTTAAACTAACAGCTAAGAAAGGGAAAGCTGAAGATTCAAAACAAAACAAAGCAGTTAGATTTACCTTCAAATCCAAGAACAGCAGTTTTTGCACAATTCAAATGCAACCATTGAAGATAAAACATTTGCTGATGATGAGACCAGAGAACATTGCCTTGGATGTCACTGTCATTTATCACCACGGAGCTGAACATCAGAAATCAATTCACATATCAAAATGGCCGTGTCACTAATAATGAGCCACCTCTTTTATTTTCTTAAACAAAGTCACATTTTTCTTTCAAGAATTTTTGAAATTGAATGCTTTGAAGACACTTGGTGATTATCTTCAGATTCAAAGTACCATAGCACTTAGAGATTTAAAAAATGTTATCAACAAGCCGAGGGCTGGCAGCTTGCATCTGAAACTCCTTGAGGAGGAGAGATGCAGGTAATTGCTGCACTCTGAACCACACGTAGTGATGTATCAGCAGACCCACCGGCCTGCTCTGCTCTGGAGAAGTTGTCAAGGACCATCGTGAACTCAGTAAAGTCACATGAAGGGAAAACATTAATGCAATAGGATTTTGTGGCTCATCAACTCCATTCATCCCGCCCTAACTAAGCTTTGTGAGGATACTATGAGCAATGGGATTTGATTTACTCAAAAGATAAGTTTCAGTGAGAAAAGAAGAATGATATTCAGAAATATTCAAACATAACAAAACATATATTTCTTAGAACTATTTCCTGAGGACTTTATCCCTAACTCTAAGGTGATCACAATTTAGGCTCTACACACTAGTGACTTTGGACCAGAATAAGCATAAATTCCTAAATTTTGCCAAAGACAAGACTAAATTCCTATGGAATTTGATGATTCCCTCCACCTTGATTAGCACTTTGCATGTTGTTTGTGCCTCCTTTGCCCTCGGGTCCGGCACTCTGTCTGTCATCTCTGGGTCAGCACCCACTTGCTCCACTCCTTTCTACAATTTTTATGCTGCAGCGAAGATGAGAATAAGTTTTATTAGACAAAATCTCATATTTTATCCCATCTCCTCTCTTTTTCCACCCATTGATGTATAATAACTTTGAAGATCAACACATTTTTTGTTTCTACATTGTAGGGACTGTCGACAGGAGAGAGATAAGTCTTATTTCTGGCTAATGTTTCCCAGAAGATTCCTTCGTCTCAAGATCTGGATTTGGAATCCTAATTCCTAGAAACGATTGTTCTCTCCAAGTGCCATGAGTCACAGGTACCCTATTTTGAATGAAGAGGTGCTTTTATTGATGATCTCAACAATTAAATAAATAATGAAACTTTGAGGCTGAATGATCGAGTGGTAATATATTAACTGGTCCAAAATGCCTTGAGATAGAAGATATTCTTACCCAGAGAAGGTAAATACTATGCCCGTGGCCACCCCGCTTGTTGCCAAAAATTGATAGGTCAAAATGTTAATTCTGAGATATCCCACAGTTGGTGATTGAGCCAGGTCTTCCATCTCAGTTTTATTAATCCCAATGGTGCCCCATCCGAGAGACCACTCTTATTTCTAATAAATGTGTCCTGAATCTAAAATGATGCTTCCCGTCGCCTTATCTCTACTTTTCAGCAGACAGACAGTGAGAACATTTCCTGAGGCCAATAATCAAGAAAACATAAAATTTTAAGCATATTTTTTTACATAAATATGCACATCTTGGCCTTTCCCAGTTTATGAAAGTTTGGGAAAGGTTGAAATGAAAACATTTCTTCCCATCTGACTTCATTTCCTAGTTCTCACAGCAACACACTGAATCTGTAAATGTTTTGCAGTGGCCCTCGGTTCTCGGACAGCTGCAGAAACCCAAAGCAGTAAGACACGACCAGATGCAGCTTATGTGCAGAGGAAATATGGGCTGGACCAAAGCAGATTTACAGTTGTGAGAACGTGGAACAGTTTAGTCTTGTATTATTATTTATTATTGTATTTTTCCCCATACAAACTGCACACCTACTTTGCCCCTCCCTGTATTAACATACTGAAGCACAGCTCAAGACAAGCTGCAGTTAGGTGCTAACGTGCGAGAAACACAGGGTCCGGCAGAAGTGTGGTTGGTAGGGTGATGATAGGGGTGTACTAATTTATAGTTTTAACTTGGACATTTCCCCTAAAATGTCATAGGGTGAACTTCAGTGTGATATTTTATGTTACAGAATCACATTCTTATGATTTTGTAATAAAAGATTTCGTAATAAAAAAGGGTTGTTCTTTGCACTGGACCCTGTAGGATGGAATTCACCTGAACAAACTCTAGAAAGACATGCAGAGTCTTTACAAGGTGGAGAGACAGAAGCCATAATCAAGGTAGAGAATTAGCGTGATGGACCCACGAAGAAATCAATGTGGACAAAGCAGAGAAGAGGCGCTACAGCACAGTGGGACTTAATGTAGAAATTAGTTTCAGGCATGCCAGATTAAAGCCCCTGCCCAAGGATTTAGACTTAATGCGTCATGGAACAGACTTCACATTCAACTTCATCTGTTTTTCAGATTGCCTTGTGCTACAATTTACTAAACCTATTTGAGAAGCAGAGGTAGACACAAGAAAGTTGATAAATGAATATGAAAACTTCTTTTCATTAGCCCTAAACCGCAGATTCCTGAGCTCTTAATTCATGCCTTTATTTGACAAAATATTGCCTCTCCATCATCTTGCCAAAGAAATTGTGTTTTCCCTCATCCATTGTTCTGACTTTCTTTCAAACTGACTTTACTTACTTTTACACATATATTTTTTCCTTATTATAGCTATACTCATCCATGGCCCCAGTGTTTTTTCTGTTCAGTGAAGTGACAACTTTGAGCATGGGAAAAAGAACACCACCGATGAAACTCGGCATCTTTCCACACAGTGCTCTATAGTGAAGTCTGGGCCATTTCTTATAAATCATTTCCACAGGCTCAGGTCTAAAACCAAGGCTGAGAAGTGTTACTACTTAAGCCTCAATTGAAGTGTATATAAATTTAGCTTTTCCACAAATTAAATATAAACTTAAATTTTTTCACTTTTGAAAAATAAAAAGGCAACTATGCTTAATATAAAATACTACAGACATTTTAATCAAGAAAATATCAATACATTTTAACAAAATTCAGTATCAATAATCTTATTTGGCTTCTTTGGCAACAGAATTAAATACGAGATTTGAACTGCCTCACCCGATCATTCTTTTTAATATTCATGGGTAAGAACAAGGAGGTGAGGGAAGCACTGGGGTTCCCACAACTCAAGGCAAGTGCGGAGATGCTAATCTGAGCCGAACTGCTGACTCCTTTCATCACCACAAGCAAGTCATTGATGCACAGCTTCCTGTCCAGCCCCGTGGCATACCTAGTCAAAAACAATGCAAGTGTTGAAAATCATGGTGCTGTGCACAAGGTCTGCTACTTGAAAAAAATTCATGTCACTCCAATGTGTTCTGTAAAATTTTCTGAGACTTACTCAACTTAGAGTCTGTAGGGGGAAAACGTGTGCGTGGTGGGTACGTATACATGCACAAGCATCAGGATTAACTAAGGGTTTCATTTTATAATTATATGAGTATCTTTATGCTACAAGCTTTGAAAAAATATTTTGGATTATATTAATATCTGAGCTTTTACTCACTCCTGAAAGAACTTTAAGTAGTAAAACTATACAAATCACTGAAAATGTTACCTGCTTGAAAGGAAAAATGTGCTACAAAGATAATTGGACTATTCTTGCTCTTTAATGCAAGGCCTGCTTGATAGTCTAAAGACACAGGAAATGCAACATGGCCAAGGGGAAGGATGAAGGCAGCTAGAAAGGGAGTAGACATGTAATGCCTGGGTCCTTGCCTTATCAAAGAGCAAACGTGAAGAGCACAAAGCTCCCATAATGTAATACTGGCTGAGAGAAAGAGCAGCCATACACACTGCAGAGGACTTTAATGGTGTATGTATTTATTCCCATTTGAAGGGGAAGGGGATCCTGCAGAAAGCGGAGAAAGGGATTAGTTATGTTTATACTTTGAAAACCTTGAAAGTGCAGAATACTGAACTGAAAGGTGTCATGGTTCATGCTAAGGAATGACAGAGATATTGACCTGTGAAAACATTATGTAGGATGCCTAAAGCATCAGCATGGCAAGTGGCCCATTATCTGAATTACAGGCTGGGGGAGGGCACTCACATGAAGTCCTCCATGGCTGGGAAAATGGAGCCTGATGTCAACTTGCTAGGTTATTAAATCTACATAATGTGTATACAATATATACCTTACTTGGCAACATCTGGCTAAATAGTTATGGTTTAATATGGAAATTGTTACATTTTAGCATTGTTAACAAGAACTTATTTTAAAACCATATTCATCAAAGAAATTTAATAAATCATTAACTTGTCTCAATAAACTGTCTCCCAGAATATTTATTAACTGGTTTAAGACCCAAAGCTCTGTTATTCTCCCCTGAATAATTTCCTTTCAGAATTCTGTGTTACTGGGATACCTCCTGGATTCCTACCCTCCAGAAAATAAACTAATCAATCCATGGGTAAACCTTTAATAATTAATCTCATGGGCAACATGAAAGCAAGTTATAGCAAGTTATGTATTGGTCACTTCATTTTCTATTTCTTTTCTATTTCCTTATTAAGCAGTTGTTATGGATTGTGACAGGTTTACACACATATTAATTAAAAAGAAAAAGTGCTATGTCAAAATCTGTTAGTCAAAAGCAAGTTGTCTGGGAGGCAAGGGAGCTTGAAGCAGCACAAACCTCATCCAATCCATGTTATCACCCAAAATTCAGAGTAAGCATTAGCCTTGAAAGCATTCCCTAGAAGTATGAATTTAGACAAAACAAAGGCCCTGTTTTCAACATCACAGTCAAGACCATCTCTTGATAAATAACTTTTTATAAAGTTTCCATTTCTGAAAGACAGGTAATTTGACTTGGATACATATTCTATTATATATTCCATTTCCCCTTCAGCCAGTAAAACATGTCAAGCATCACTTTTAACTTCTCTCCAAAGAAAGATATAAACTTCAAAAAATGAAAATGTATATATTATTAAAATATTATACACTGCAACCAAAGTTAATGACTTGGAAAAATCAATCAAAAAAAATTGATTGATTTTATTACAATAATCTACCAACTGATAATTCATTATAAACAATACCTCCCCTTATCCTAGTGCATGTACCAAAATAAAAATGATTCCAAAAAGAAAAGAAAAAGTTTGGAGAATCCAATGATTCCCTGGGAACTTGCTTTTCCCTTGTTTTTGGAACCCTGTGTGATCTTAAATTTATAGTATTAGGACCAACATCAAGAAACATTGATCTTTTATCTGCCTTTAAAATTAGGGGCACTGCCAAGCACACTCAGCAATGCCTTTACATGATTTTGTATTTTATTAGTCACTAAAGCAACTACATACATCTGAATACATTACTAGTACACAAGGGCAAGGCATCAGTAATTTTTATTTCAGACAATGCCTGGTACACAGTGGGGTCCAAGGACTCCCAGGAGTCATCATTCTCCCGAGGGTTTGGAGTGAACTACTGCAGTAGGGGTGAGATGGGAGGAGAGGGAAGAAAGGGAAGCACTAGAGGTGTTAGTGAGAGAAGGCTAGGGAATACAGATGTGCAATGTGGGACCCTAAAGAAATAATCCTTCACCATTTTCACTTGCAATGTCTGTTTCAGAAGTCATTTAAGACAGTAGATCTCAAATGTCTTCATTAAAAGAAAGTAATTTAGATCTTCCTGTCAGGATGGCAGCGTAGGGAAATGTGATACTTGCAGCCTTTCACAACCACATCAAATATACAAATGAACTACAGTAAAACCATCATTTGGAGCTGCCAGAAATCTACCTTAACAGAAGTTCTACACCTAAGGACATAAAGAAAGAGCCACACTGAGACTGGTAGAAGGGATGAAGACAAGAAATAGGCTGGTCCCACACTCATGTGTGGCAGACAAGAATTAGGAAGCATATTTCAGCTGCAGAGATCACCCTCGAGGAGCAAGGGGTCCCAGCTTGATAGCAGGCCACCCAGCACAGGTTTCCCATGAGTGATACACTCTAGGGCCATAGTCAGAAGACACCAGAACCCCACTGAAGTAAGTCTGGCTCTGGGTGGACCCCAGCACAACTGATCTTCCATGGTAGTCGGCCAACCAGCCCTTGTAGCTGATTGGCCTGGGAGTAAATCCTTCTCACTGACGTCCCAATGGAAATCAAGTCTCAACTACAAAACAGGAGGGTATCCACAATCCAACTGGAGAAGGGAGTGGCCCACATGGAATTCCCAGCTTGGGAGACTAGGGAGGCTGCACCACTGGACTCTACAGAACACCTACCAAGCCAAGGATACATAGCAGCTCTACCTAATACATAGAAACAAACACAGGGAAGCTGCCAAAATGAGGGGATAAAATTCCAGGAAAAAAAAAATAACAAAATGGAAACAAGCAATGTACTAGATGCGGAGTTCAAAACACCGGTTATAAGGATGCTCAGTAACCTTAAGGGAAGAGTAGATGAACTTAGTGAGAACTTCTACAAAGAGATAGGAAACATAAAAATGGAACTAAAAAACATGCAAATAAATCAGTCAGAAATGAAAAATGCATTAACTGAAATAAAGAATACATTAAAGCAGGGGTGTCAAACTCATTTCCACTGGGGGCCACATCAGCCTCACAGTTGCCTTCAAAGGGCTGAATGTAATTTCAACTCCTTAACAGTTAAGGAGTAGTTACATTTATACAGTCCCCGAATTACTTTGGACCTTTGAAGGCAACCACGAGGCTGATGTGGCCCCCGGTGGAAATGAGTTTGACACCCCTGAATTAAAGGGAATTAACAGTGGTGTAGATGAAGCAGAGGATCAAATCAGAGATTTGGAAGATAAGGAAGCAGAAAACACCCAATCAGAACAGAAAAACAAAACAAAACAACATAAGGACAGTATAAGGAGCCTCTGGGACAACTTAAAGTACCCCAACTTTTGCATCATGGGGGTGCCAGAAGGAGAAGACAGAGCAGGAATTGAAAACGTAGTGAAAAAATAATGATGAAAAACTTCTCTAACTTGGTGAAGGAAATAGACATACAAGCCCAGGAAGCAGAGAGTTCCAAACAAGATAAACCCAAAGAGGCTCGCACCAATACACGTCATAATTAAAATGCCAAAGGTTAAAAACAGAGAGACTCAAAAGCATCAAGAGAAAAGCAATTAATTACCTACTGTGGAGCTCCCATAAGACTGTCAGCTAATTACTTTGCAGGCCAGAAGGGATTGGCCAGATATATTCAAAGTGATGAAAAACAAGGACCTACAACCAAGATTACTCTGCCCAGCAAAGATATCATTTAGAACCCATGGACATATAAAGAGCTTCCCAGACAAGGAAAGCTAAAGGAGTTCATCACTACCAAACAAGTATTACATGTAATGTTACAGGATCTTCTCTAAGAAGAAGAAGAAAAAGATAAAACTATAAACAATACAATGGCAAATAATGCATATCTCTCAACAACTGACTCTAAAATTCAAAATAAACAAACAAGAAGAAGAGAAACAATCTTATAGATACAGAAAACATTTTGATAGTTACCAAAGGGGAGTGTTGGAGAGACCTGTAAAAAAGGTGAAGGGATTAAAAAGTACAAATTGGTTGTTACAGAGGGTCATGGTGATGTAATGTACAGTGTAGGGAATGTAGTCAATGATAATGTAATAACTATGTATGGTGTCAGATGGGTACTAGATTTTTTTAGGATGATCACTTATTAAGTTATATAATGTATAATCCTTCAGTCACATGCACAGCTGAAACTAATATAATATTGTATGTCAACTGCAATGGAAAAATAAAAATTGTATTAAAAAGTAATTTATACGACAGTAAATTAGACTTGTGCCTAAATTGTACACACATTTGATACTTTGGGTTCCAGATAAAACAGATAAATTATTCATTAATTAGTCTGTCAACTTTTTCCTTATAAATGATGGAAAGGAGACTTTGGTCTGAAAATTGTTAATAAAATTACACATTCGGTGGTGGCATGAAGAGGTTCAGCTTCCGGACCCACATTACTCTGGAAGAGGAAGAAAGTGATCTCTAGAAATGTATTAAGTCCCAAAGAAATCTAAATATTCCTTGAGATTTACTGGGTTGGGTGTGTGACCTACACGGCATTACATGGTATAATGCCCAAGATCTAGCAGCAAAGTTAATATGCTTTGATAGATCATATAAATGACAATAATAACAATATGAAAAAAATTATCAAAACTGTCAACTTTTGTCAAGGGGCTTATTGTACTCTTAGAAAGAAAACAGGGGGATTAGTGAAATAGACATTCCCAAATACAAAATTCTACTGCCCATCAGAACAATCTTTCAATATTAGGTCTCTTGGTATCTTTTATTGTTGTATTTTATGGCTTAAATTCTATATTACTATCTTTTTTGATTTATTTATGTTTTATTGTTTATGCTATTACAGTTGTTCCCTCTCTTACTTTCTGTAGGTGCCAGACTACAATATTGGTACATATTTTATATGCAACAATTTTATATATTAGAGAGGACCTGATCTTGAAAACCGAGGATTAGTACATATGCACAATTTTAGGATTATTTAAGTTGTAAATAAGGAACATTTATTTTGTGGTTAAATATTTAATAATGTCTCTACCTTTGTCTCATATGGAGAAGAAAATAAATTAACACTTTATTTTATTTTAAAGATTTAAAATAAACCTTCCTTAGGGGCATGTGTTTCCATTTATTTTGTCATCTGTAGATATATTAAATATAAATGAAGCTCTGCTATAGTTAAATTGCTTTTGTTATTTAATACTCATGCTTCCAGCAAAAGGTTAGAGCTAAGTGACAATCTTTATCAGTCTCCACAAAGAATCAAGTTCTTAGGAACAAATATATCTGTGCTGCCTTGCCCCAAAATGCAAAAGCATGTTTATGAGATATGTAGTTGGCAAAAAGCTAAATTTGTGATTACTCTACGGACAAAATCTGGATTACCATGATCTCATCAAAAGTAGTGATAAGGCACGGGGAATTTGGTGAAATTTAATAATGCAAAGAAATGTACATAGGTTAAATAAAATAAAAAGACACCAAAAGAGAATTGGAAAGTCTTGGCTACAAAGTGGACCATCTAAAATACACCTAGCAATTTAAATGGCTTCACACTCTAATACAGCAACAGTATGCCATGGCTGACCAGAGTTGACACAAAGACATAGTACTCATAAAATTAAAAAAAAAAAAACCACAAATCTCTTTATACCATGATACTGTCAGGAAACATCTAGAATGTTCAGCTCAGGTCTGAAGCCCCAGTACAGGTGGCACATTGGCATCTAAAAGACACGCAGAGGATGTGCAGGGTGAAAAAAAGGACAGAAAATATGTCATGGCTGGTGAGGAAGAAAGGGAGTAGCTGCTTAGCCTGAAAAGAAACCAAATTCAGAAATACAGGACAGCCATCCAACTATGGTTTATCTCAACATAGACTATCTCAAAAAGAAGTTGTTATCAAATTTGAATGGTGTTCATTGTCCATTGTCTTTCATATTTTTAGTGGTTCTTTTTTTACTATACTACAGTTAGTGCAGAACATCAAATTATATAAACAAAAAGACATGATTTATTAAGATTTCTCTCAAAATGAAGAACATGCTACTCATCAAAAATTTTAGTTAATATTGATTGAATTTATCATGTTATATACTGAATATTTGTGTCCCCCCCAGAACTCCTATATTGAAACCTCATCCTCGATGTGATGATTTTTGGAGGTGGGGCCTTTGGGAGCTAATTAGGTCATAAGAGTAGAGCCATCATGCATGGGATCAGTGTCTCATATGAGACCCCACAGAGCTCCTTTGTACCTTACACCCTGTGAGGACAGAGTGGGAAGATGGCCAACTGTGAACTAGAAATGACTCTCACTGTACGGGGAATCTGCCAGCCCCTTGGTCTTGGACTTCTCAGCCTCCAGAACTGTAACAAATTGGTGTTGTCTATAAGCCACCCTGCCTATGGTAATCTGTTATAGCAGAACTGTCTAGGGCATATTATATGATAATGAAAGCAAATAGTCATTTAACAATCAAAGTTTCCAGGATGCGCAACTTAGATATTTTTCCACAACTTCTTATAAATATAAATAGGTCGCATATACTTTGTTACATTACATTCTGAGGGCAAGTGGTATGTTAGGCAAAATCAATTATAAAGTGAAAACTCTATAAAGTCTGTCCAGCAAATTCTTCTTTCTTTAACAAAAAGGTGTTAAGATTTCCTGGAGCCAGGGAAATCTCACTACACTGAACTAAAAACTAAAAATAAAGAGGGAAAGAGAAGAGGTGGGGAATACATCCATGTGCTATAGTCATTCCGGGGCAATAGTTAGTTTCCTCCTCCCACACTGAGATTCATTCCCCTCTAATGCCATCTAATGTCTGTGCTGGGCTCAGCTCCCACAATGAGATCCAATCCTTGGTGATCTCCCTATCAGTGGATAAGTTACTGTCCTTGTATCCACACTAGTTCATAAAATTCATCCTCCACCTGCATTTACACTTCAACTCTGCACCCTGCCTGAGCCTCGCTCCTGCCTCCCCACAGTCTGGACTCAGCCCAGGCCGTCTGTCTGCCACCCCCTTCTCAGAATCCCTCCCTGCCTTGAGCCAAGTCCCCATGACTTCTTACTTGCACTTGCTCTTTTTTCCTTCAAAGTTTAGCAGTGAAGGATGGAAATTATACAAAGAAATGCAGGGTAATCTGCTAAATTTAGATGAAATATGTTAGTCCTTGGGGACCTTGAGCTGAATAGATAGAAACTGAAGTTCTTAGTCTTTCCAACTGGTTCCGGAAGGTCACCTCCAGCAGAGGCAAACTTGAAGCTGTGTGAGAAGGGAGCAGATGGCAGGGCGTTCGCCAGGTGCACCAGGTGCCACCACGCCCTCGGCAAAACCATGAAGAAGGCAGAATTTGTCTATGGAATCTTCCAACCTCACCTCTGAATTTCCTTTTTTGCTTCTCACTTGCTTGCCAGTGTTCCTCTGGCAATACAATACATACCTACCTAGAACTTCTCAAATTTCCCTTCCTTTTCCTTGTGCTTCCGTTAAAACTCTCTCAAAGAATGACAGATGTCTGGTAGGTATTAATCTGGTTAATATAATAAACACTAGGTTGTTCACTATGCAGAACTCTCCTGTGACATTTTACTTTTTAAAATGTGATTATTAAATTCAATGATTTAATAGAATATGAAATTTGCAGAATAGATGAGAGATCATTTTGTCCAGTGAGCCATTTTTATTTTAGCTGATTTTCCAAAATAAAGCATATTGAATAAAACTACCTCATTAGCACCAACTTCCATCACTTCATTTCTGTAAGTAACTCTACATTCCACTGAACTATAGAATAAAAAATTGGGGACAAAATGTGAATTCGAGTTTGCCACTCAAATAGTTTTTACTAGTTGTTGCTTGTACGATAAAGAAAATAAGGATATAGAACGAGGGAGCGTAGAAAGTCAGTGTAAAAGCAATTAGGGTACAATGTTCGATGGAAGAACTGGAGGACCCAGTGGGCTAAATCGTTTCTGCATGGCTAAGTAGTGAAATGGTCCGCATAGAGCTCTTTAGGGCTGACTATCACAGGTCTTTGACTCCTTTATTTGTCTCCTTCCGTTCTTTATTTCACTGCCCATTGGCATTTACATTAGAGGACTAAAAGAAGCTGAGAACAATAAAGGGAAGATGATTATCTCAGCTGCTTTTACACACCTCCAGTAAACTTCATGGGGAGAAGGATAACACTAAACACTAAACGATTTGGGTGAATTTCAGAGATTACATTTTTCCATGTCTTATGACAACAATGACCAAAAATCAACTGCTTTCTGTACAACTGCCTTCTGTGATGCTTTTAAATGAAGGCTTCTGAAATCAGCATGTGGGCTACATGCAGAATTTTTAGTTTATTAGGTATTATAAACAAACAATAGTAGTCTTTATATCAGTTTGACTTTCTGGGCAACTCTGATATCCCTACATTCATCTCAGGCATGAATTTACTATACGCTCATCCATTCACTGATATCCGAATCAGCTGAGCAATCTTTATTTTATTCTATTCCTTTGATCTCCTTTTCCTTTTGCCTTTTCCTTATGTTTGTATATTGGTTTCAGACATTTTATATAGCTTTTCATAAACACAACTATCCCAGTGCAATGGGAGAGCAATATGTGTTTCTATCACTCTAATGTAGGGTGTATATATATGTAGGTATATATATATATATCTTATGAATCTAATATTTCATTCAGCTGCTGTCTTAATACTAATGATTAATGCTATATTACCTCACACTAGCTCTTCTACTCTTTTGAACTTCTTATTTGTAACAGAGAAGGATAGGCTATGAGTAAGAAACTATAAAGATTACTTGTTATTTATCTGTCCCTTAGGAAATATTTTATCGCTTATATAATTACTTTGGCTGAACTCTACACTTACATTGCCTGCTTAAAATGTTTAACTAGAAATTTCTCCCCAGCTACATTTTTTAATGGACCCTAGCTTTGCGGGTACGTTGGTAAGCATAAAATCTAATACTGCCGCACAAAGGAAGTATTCCTATCAGATGGTGAATTACTTACCTATAGCTGCATGACAAATCACTCCAAAACTTAGCAGCTAAAACCAAGTACTTATTATATCACAGTTTCTGAGGTTCAGAAATCTCGGAGCAGCTTAGCTCAGTATTTCTTATGCAGTTGCAGTCAAACTGTTGGCTGGGGACACAGTGATGTGAAGGCTGAACTGGGGCATGAGGCCCCACTTCTAGGCTTGCTCAGTTGGCTGTGAGTAGGAGGTTTCAGTTGCTCACCACACAGCACACAGGTCTCCTCATCATGCTGCTCACAACATGGCAGCTGGCTTCCCCAGAGTTAGCGATCCAAGAGAACAAGAGAGATTCCTGTGTCTTTTGCAGCCTAATCTTGAAGATAGCAAACTACGCCAAGTGAAATAAGCCAGCCAGAGGAAGACAAGTACCATATGATTTCACTTATATGTGAAATATAATGAACAAAATAAAGTGGAGACAGGCTCATAGACACACAAAGCAGACTGGCAGCTGTCAAAGGGGAGCTGGTTAGGGGATGGGTGGGAAGGGTTAGGGGATGGGGGAGACGGGTTGAGGGATTAAGCAAAGAAAAACAAAGGCTCCTGGACACAGACAACAGTATGGTGATCGCTAGAGGGAAGTGGGGAGATGGAAGGGGGTGAAGGGAGCATAAATGGTCATGGAAGGGGACTTGACTTGGGGTGGTGAATACAAAACACAACACACGGGTGATGTAGAATTGTATACCTGAAACCTATATATTTTATTAACCAGTGTCACCCCCAAAAATTAGTTAAAATAAAAAGTGACAAACTGTTACTTCTGTTATATCCTACTGGTCAGACATAATTACTAAAATTTGGGACAGGTTTTAAGGTTTTAATGCCAGGAGATGGGGATAGAAGGAGGCCATCTTGGAGGCCGGCTTCCACAGATGTCCCACTTCTGACAAGATGATTGCCGCCTCAGATGGTAGTATACTCTATTTCTGTCCAATTAAAACTGCTAGAGAAGCTCTTCAGAAGCAGGCCAAAATTTACTTTCATAAGAGTTGGGCAGGAAAAAATATAATTGAATTGATTTTGATAGCTTATATATTTTTTAAATTATTGTAATATGAATATTTCAATTTAATTGTTATTTTTGAAACACTTTAAAAGGAATAAATTCAATAGCATTTTGGAATAAATTCAATAGCATTTGGCAATAATTTATTTATAGTATGCCTAGACAGAAAATATACTAGGAAAGAGAAATAGAGAATGAAGGATAAAGAGAGCTATGAGTGTAGTAACAATGACCATGGTAACGCTTCCTTGATAGAAGCAAGCGCTAGGATAATTTAGCCCACTCCTCTTGCCACAGTTCCCCTCTCCCCTCTTCTGTCTAGGTACCAGATTAGCATCTTCTTTGCTAGTTTTACAAGTAAGGGTGGTGGGTTAGACCTGTTCTAATGTCCTGTGACTACACTTAACATTTAGGCCACTGTACCAAAACATGGCAGCATTGGTAGGTGTCTGTAAGAATTTTTGAGATATTAAATATGAAAACTGTTATACTGAGAAGGAAAAACTGTTGAACTTGAAACACTGCTTAAACGCATATTCTTATTTTAAAGATATGTTTCACATGTCTACTTCTTGCTTGAAAACATGAAAATTAATGGACTAAAATCAATGTATTTAGTACATTTTTAGGTTGTTCTAATGATGATTTTAAGAAACTATACCTTAGAGAGGAGATCAGTGAAGAATGAGATCAATAATACAGATAATAATGACTTTTAAAAAATTCTTTCATTCAGTGCCCCATTATAAGTAACTTAATTTTTGCTCAGTGGTTGGCAGTTATTTGAAGATAATTTGAACAAGGTTTTTAGTAATGCTAAAACACATATGTTAGATTGATGAATTATTAAAAGTTGATATGTCAGAGTAGTCACAGTGAATATTATGTTATACTTTTTATTAATCTAAGCTATTTTTACATTTCTGTCAAATTATAGTAAGATATCATAGTAACTATATCCAAAAAAATACCAGCTTGACCTTTTCATATGTCTATTTAATTTTCACATGATATTGCATATAAATACCATATGACTCTGAAAGTAGAAGTAATTTCTCTTTGGGAAACAAAATAGCAGCTCCATTCACATTTTAATATTATTTTATTTTCACTCAGGTATAAAAACTATTGGAAAAGTGCATTGCTCCTTTGTTACAACTGTGAAGGAAAAAATGGCAAATAAATCTAGGTATTGAACATTATAAATCATTCTACAAATGTGTACATTTATCTAGAAAATTCTAGATCTAACTGTGAGGACTAGTTGAAAAACTTCTGAAATAATTTTATACAGCATTTCTATTTTAAGTTCTATTTCTAATGTCCTCCTTCTAGCTCTTCTTTAGAAATGGCTTCCTTTTAGCAGCTGGCTTCACTGTGCAAGCTAATGACTAAAATACAAACTCATGCTATTCATGAAAGACCCTTTCACATTTTATAGTAATACAATTGTTATTGTTTAGTAGCTCTCTGTTAAAATTTACTTTCAGACAAAATGGTCAAAATTTCTCAGCTCTCACTGAGAAAATCAGTTCTGCAGATGGCTGCATTGTTCAGCGTGTTACTGAGTGACTAACAGAGGGCAAATTCATTAACATGTGGCTCCTCTCAGGTAGACGCTTTGCAACGTCTTTATTTCATTTTGTCCTCTTCACAGCTGCAGGCTATTTAAAGTAAGATAGAAATCGAAGCCTCATTTTGCTAGTCTTCTATGGGGACCCTGCTCTCAGGCAGCAAGCATTCCCCTTCCAGTCCCGTGTCAGGATGTATCCCAGTATCTCAAATGACACCATGTTGGAGAATGAAGACATACAAAATGTTTAGTTAGAATAATTGATCTGCTAATTTAAAACTTCAGGAAATACAGTTTCATGATAATTAATTTCATGATATGTTAATAGTCCACCCAAATGGAATATTTTGGTAGCTTCATTACACAAAAATAAAACTTTTAAATATTTGAAACACATTTTTCTTAGAAGGAGCTCTTATTGAAAATGAAGGCATTTAAATTTGTCTATCTATCTATCTATCATCTATCTACTACAAAAGGGAATCACTATTTCCCTATATAATAAAATAAATATCTTTAAGGTTATTTATTATATTTAGAGAATGAAAACTTTTAATTTTTCCTCTCTTCCCCCACCTCCAATTAAGCTCCTAAAACCTCTGACAAGCATTCCATGGCTCTTCCTAGCATATTTGGATTTTTTTTTTAGTAATCAGATGATTTTTTTTGTAAGCTTACTTTCCAAAAGTAACATTCCAAAAAAATTTTCTGTAGAATTAGTCATGCATTTCCTGTCATCATTTATCCAATGCTCTTCTCAGATGCTGACTTATACCTTAAATTGTTTTCATGGCGAATAACGTTTCTTACTCACCATATCCTTGGATTGTTTGATCCAATCACTCTAACCTTTACGAAGTAACAGTTTTCATGAGGAAACTTTCCTTTCCCTGTTAGTTATTTTCTAAAGAACAGACCCAGGATTTCAGAGGCAGCCCTCTTTCTGATTTTCCAGAAGGTACAAAGACCAAGTGACTCGAATTTCCATATATAAACAGGACATTACTTATTTAGAAAGCAGCCTGATATTCTTGGGGTACAGGAATGCTTTTATTCATTTGGAACAGAGATTTTCCAAACTGGTTGAACGTTATAATCATTTGGAAATGTTTTATTGTACAAGGAGCTTGAGCCCCGACTGATGCCTAGGGATATAACTGGTGTGGGGTGCTGCCCGGGGCCCAATGTTTTAAAGCTTTCCAGGTGTTTCACATATGCAACTGTGGTTGCAAACCTCCACCTAGAACATTTGTAAAGACTTTACCATGGTGATCTTTTCTTTTATAATACAACACAATTTTACACATATGAGTTGACAGGAAATAAGGACACCTTAGAGAAACACATCATTTGTTTGCTGTCCTTTGGGAGCAATTACTCTGAATGAAATAATTATCTAGAGAATATACATCTAGCTTTTCAATGCTGAGGTAGTAAATATTTAACAATTTTTGGCCATGGCTGGTGTGGCTCAGTGGATTGAGTGCTGGCCTGTGAATGAATCAAAGGGTCACAGGTTCGATTACTAGTCAGGGCACATGACTGGGTTGCAGGCCAGGTCCCTAGTAGGGTACACATGAGAGGCAACCACACATTAATGTTTCTCTCCCTCTCTTTCTCTTTCCCTTCCCTTCTCTCTAAAAATAAATAAATAAAATATTTTAAAACACAAACAATTTTTGTTGGAAATCTTTCCAATAAATATTACATAACCCCCTGCCCTGAAAAATATATACTAAATATACTTTAATCTTTTCGTGACAGTTCCGTATCATCATTGTAGACATCTATGATTGTATTATCTTCTCTTTGTGATAATTTAGGCAGTTTCACTAAAGGAATCAAAACTTTGAAAGTTTTGGGTATAATGATTCTTATCATCGCTCAGTCTTCAGTTACTACTTAGTACTTTTAACTGCCTGACATCACCCACCCATTTCCCATGACTTTTGTCCTTCTGGCTTCTAATCCAGCAGTTCCCAAACTTTTTGGCCCCAGGGATTGATGTCTTGGAAGACAATTTTTTCACGGACCAGACCCAGGGTGGGGTGATGGTTCAGGATGATTCCAGCACATTACATGCAAGCTCACCTCCTGCGGTGCAGCCCTGTTCCTAACAGGCCCAGAGGCTGGGGACCCCTGTCCTGATCTAATGATGCCAATACTGATTATATTAAATTGATATAACTTGAGAAGACCTTCAAGCTTCAGAGATCAGGTAATTGTGGTTATTACTTTGTTTTACCATGTATAATGCACACATTTTTGTCCAAATTTTTGAGGGAAAAACAAGGATACTCATTATATATGGATAGTACTAACTCCACATCTATATAAATGTTTTTAATTCTTTTATTTGTGCTTATGTGTTAAAAGTGCAAATCTAGAATACAATTAATGATATCCGTATACAAAATAATACCCTGGAATACGATAATTGGTTTTGTTTCTAAATATAAATAATAAATAATTGAATTAAAAATTGAAATGAAAGATATTTTCCCCTGAAAATTTGGGCCAAAAACGTGGGTGACCATTATACACAAGACTGCATTATATGCAACAAAATATGGTAAATCAAGCCCTTCTGATGGTGCATACAACTCATGGTGGGTAGGCTCTGCTGTGGGAACATAGGATGCCTGCTCTCCTACACAGGCACGCATGTGAAGACTGTGACTGATGTTCTCCTTGTAATTCTTCAACAATGTTTTTTACTTTCATGACTGTATTGAGGACAATTTATGTTGGCATAAATTTGACTGCTAGTTGAATGGGATATTCTTATATTAAAAATCTAGATTGTTTAGAAAAAGAGCCTTAATCTGAATGAAAGATGGCTGGATGTTTTGCAGAGTGAAGAGATGTCCTTGAATCTGAGCTGAAGCACTGCTGTCCTCCCAGAATGCACCTGAACCCTAACTAAGAATCACTCTGCTGATGAAGGGGCCAGGAGATTGCCCAGTATACAATCCAGTTGATTGCAAACGATTCGAATTAGAAAAATAGAAATGCGAAGACAAAGAATACATTGAGAGATGACAGTTTGTAAAATATGGTAACTCAACAACTCTTCCAAGTAGAGGTTCTATAATTAGTGAGAAAAATAATACTAGCTGCAAAGACCAACTATAGTTCACATGTACTTCAGCATATTTTGCTGACATTTCCTGTGCTATAATTTCTAATTACGCTTACACAACAAATCAGAGCCCCTAACTTGTAATTTGGGAAAGCCCAGAGATAGCATACTATGCTATTGCACAAAATATTTATCACTGGCACCTGTTCTAATTCCAAATATTGGGGTGAATGAGCAATAACTGTATTAGGAAGGGCCTTCAGGGCCTGTCAAAGGGCCTTATGCAGAGAAAAACTATATGAATTCCTTGAAAATACATATAATTTATAGTTCCTTGATTTTTCACATGTGGAATTCATGGTCTTTGCAGAGTGTATTCTAATTTTATGAAGGTAGAATAATATTAAGGTGAACAGTATTAATAGTGTTAAATAATATTGGCGGTATTAAAATTGTATAAGAAATATATATTTACATCATTTCTTAGAACTACATAATTCTTTGCCTACTTCTGTCACTGAAACTGCTTCTGAAAAACTCTCATCTGTAAACTTACATAAAATTTCCTCATCTGTTACCTTTTAGAAGAATCTATCAAAGGGTCACAATGTAAGGCATGGTGTAATTTCAGTTTATTCTACCTTTTTGTGTTACTTGGATTAAGGCCAGGAGAGATTTTTACATAAGAAATATATTTGTAAAATGAGGTGAATATATTTCTTCACAAAATAGTATCCCTGGGGCAACCTCCCTGTAAAACATACAGAGCTACATAGCGTCCATGGGCTGTATGTGTCTATCTAGTTTCACTATATGACCTGCGAAGTCCTTTCAGCTACAAAACACCTAACAATGCTAATGTTGGCAAATGACAACCTCACTTAGTCCCATGGTCCCCAAGCTGAATAATTCAGGGCTAAATTTCTGCTATCAGCAGGCCAAGATGGGATTATACTCTGGTACAGTTGGTCCTCTTTGCAACACCAAGTGAGATAAAGAGCAAAAGAAACACAGATTCGATATGTATTAAAGAACTCTTACTTATGCTAACTGTCCTCAATAAAGAGCATTTGTAGTAGGTTGAATTATGTCCCCCTAAAAAGATATGCTCAAATCTTATCCCCTGGTACCTGTGAATATAACCTTATTTGCAAGTAAGATCTTTGTGCATGTCATTAGTTATGATGAGATCACAATGGATTAGGCTAATTCCTAAATCTAGTAACTGGTGTCCTTATAAGAAGAGAGGATACCCTGAGATACACACAGAGAAGGCTGTGTTAAGACAGAGGCAGAGATTGTAACTGCATCACAGGCATGGTAACCGTTGTCGGGAGTCACCAGAAACCAGGAAGAGTCAAGGAAGCTTTTGGAGAGACAGCGGTCTGGCCAACACTGTGATTTTGGACTTCTAGCCTCCAAACTGTGCAGGAATGAATTTCTGTTGTTTTAAGCTCCCAGTTTGTGGTAAATTGTTATGGTAGCCCTAAGAAACTAATATAGCACTGAAACAAAAATTTTCCTATCTGAAAGTTTGGGAGTAGAAAAGGAAAGCAGTAACTTGATAACATCCCACAATACTGGGAGATGACTGCATCCCATAAACCACCCAACCCCCAGTAGCTTTCCCTCTTTTGCCTTCCCAGCATGCACGGTCTGTTCTTGAGGAACACTTTTCTTTTCCTGGTCTTGGCTGAACCAAGAAATCTCTCCAACACCTCCCCCAGCACCACCAGTTACTGCCTGACGCGTGTGTAAGAGCTCAGCATTGCAATCATGTTCACATGTTGTTTTTGTAGCCTATGACATTTCTTTTCCAGAAAAATAAAATTTTTAGTGATAATAAAATTATATGTAAGCCTGACTGCAGTGATTTTAAATATATATAAATAAAGGTGCTTCCAATAAACATTTTTTTGTTTTCCTAGATTGGTCATCATGCAGTAAAAGATGATCTGCCAGAAAGGGACTGACTTATAATGTGGGCAGTTGTTGAAATACTCTGGAAGTATATTATAAACTTTATCTGATACCTAATTATAATCAGTATTATAAATCATGGTTAACAATAGTGACACAATATCAAAATGCATTTTAAAATCATATACTTCTAAATACTTCCATTAATGTAACTGGTCCGCATTGTTTCTCCAATGTCTTTGACAACTACGGTCCACTTTTTCACGCCCATCCAGCCACACTGGCTACTTGGCTATTCCAGGAGCTCTTCCAATTCTGCATCAGGTGTTCCCTCTCCCAGGAGAGCTCAATAACCACATGGTGAGTTTGTTCACTTCCTTCAATCCTTTGCTCACATGTCACCTTCTCAAAGATGTCTATATGTAGTAAAAATGCTATTGAAAATGTCAAGCTTCCCTTATATGTGTCCTTACACCTGGCACTCTTGATCTCCTTACTTATACAACATTTTCTGTATTGCATAGCATTTACAGTTTCCCAACAGACTACGTAATTTCCTTGTTTATTAGGTGCACTTTTGGTCCTTCTCCCCTTGCTAGAAAGCATATCCTCAGGAAGCAGAGAATTTAGATGTTCTTTTTTTGTCTCTTGAATATACTAAGTGTCCAGAATAAACTTTGTTCATTCTTACTAAAAATACATATTGAGCACTTACTATGTGCTAAGCATTTTGCTAGCCATATTGTTACATTGTATGTAAAAACTTAGATGTTCTCTATGCTCCTGGTTTATTTCTGAGTGAGGGAGATGGATATTAATTAACATTCACCTGTAACAAATTGTAAATTGAACATACATATGCATTCTGAAAGACATGAACATTCCTATGGAAATCTGACAGGAACAACTTCTATATTTGGAGGTAGAGTTCATTGATTAGGAGTACTTCTGCTCAAATATTAGAAAGTTATTCTTGAACTGAGATATGAAATATAAGTAGAGTTAACCAGGGAAAGAAAGGCTTTCCAAGGAAAGAACATGCACAAATAGTCCTGTGGCAGCAGGAGCAAAAAGAGAGAGAAATGGGCTATGTGATGGCTTTAGTCATTATCCAAGATAAATGAAAAGTCACTGACATTTGTTTTTCTGGGTTTTTTTTTGGTGGGGGGTAGGGTGTGGGAGGCATGAGAGACAGGATCATAATTATGATATGGTGAAGTTACTTAGGCTAGAATTTGAGGAATTATTAGCTCTTTTGATTATTTAGGATCTTTTCAGAGTTTCTGTTTATAGACAAGTTAAAATAAATTAAACAATTGCATTTTCCCATAGTTAAGAGTATTTCATGATAAGAGTACTGTATGTATTATAGCATGACTATACCAAAAGGTAATTTTAAACATCTATTTTTTATTTTATAAGGTGAGAGAAACTCAAGTAGTGAATATCTGGCACTCTAAATTCTCTGTGACACATTTAACCTATAAGGCTTCAAAAAGAGTTTCTGTGCACCCCAGCCAGCTGGCTCAGTTGATTGGAGCATTGTCCCATATACCAAAAGGTTGAGGGTCTGACCCCTGGTCAGGTCACATACCTAGGTTGTGGGTTCAATCCCCAGCCAGGGTATATACAGGAGGCAACCGATCGATATTTCAATGTCTGTCTGTCTATCTCTCTCACCCCCTTCCTCTCTCTGTCTAAAATCAATAAACATATCCCTGGGTGAGAATTTTAAAAGTATAGTTCCTATGTATCTGACTATAGATATAGATATACACAAATATAAATATTTCTAATACTTAAAATGTGTATCTTAAATTATTTATTAAATAGACATAAATATTTTTCTCAACTCATTACCTATTTCAGTTCCTTGTTAGACTTTAATGGATATAGTTTTAAAACCATAAATAAAGTTTCTTAGTAACTTTAATTCATGCTGATTCTTAAAAGGACAAAAAGTTGAAATAAAATGTCACAGAACAGCAGGAGGGATTTATTTCCCATTCCCCGTATAGTGACTTTTTGATCATCTACCCACGCACGTAGGTAATACACAGGACGGTGAAGACAGGTGTGCTCTGACTGGGGAGTGTGTGCAACGGAGGTTCTCGGGGGCCAATGATGCTACGAGTTTCTTCAATCAGAAAGAATCTTAATAAATACACAGAATTACACAACTTTCATTTAAAACTTTTTTACAGAATTCTTAAAATTTCATTTACAACCCAATTTCACAAATGAGGAATATGCGTATGTCTGTGTGCATATATGTGCATGTATATAAGCCAGTATACATTATTTAACTGTAACACCAGTTCTGATCATTTTAAAATGTCATGACCATTTTAGGTGTGTTCATATTCAGAAAGGAAGAATCGTTTGTGTGGGTTTTATATGGGGGAAGATGTACATCATGCCTTCCACAAAGGATGTCTAGTAGATTAGTGTATGAACCACAGACTAGTTTTTGCATCTTAAAGGAAACCTTCCCATAATCAGCTTTGCGTACAAAAAACAATTTGTAATTGCACTTGTTACAACTATCTTTTGGGTATTATTTAGTGCTAATTACATTTTGTGGATTGTTATCACATAAAACTATAACCCAGACAGTTTCCAGAGATACTACTGCGATAGAACTCAGCAGGAGTAGCAGAAAGTTATCTTCTATTCTCACTTTATGCGTTTCGGTTGTCTGAATATTTATTTGCCCAAATATTAATAACATTGGCATTAAATTAAATTCTTCATGGAGTTTCAGTTGGAAATAGAATGTCTGCTCTCACTCTGTGCCTACTCCTCTGAAGCCTTTCCCCCCACCTTCTCTGTCTTACAAACCTACTGTGTATTGTCCTTCGTCAGGGGGCCTGACTAGTGGGGGAAGGTTTGGATTTTTTGGACTCCAGGACACGTTTAGATTGACTGAATGGAGGGAAAAGGCCCTCCTTACTTTTGGTTCTTTACTCTATTGTTGTTCAGTATTTCATAGTAACATTCTTATTGCAAATCTATAGCTTTTAATGTGTCATGTTATATAGGTTAAATATGTACATGAGAGGGTTGTTTGTGAATTGACACAGTACCTCTGTTATCACGAGGTCAATCTGAAAGAGTACTGTATCCTCTTAAGCAAATGGCAACAAGAAAAACCTTTAATTACCCCAAGCACTGAAGTAGGAAATAGCAGACCTGGATTTAAGTACTTAATGGTTTTAGCTGTGTAACTATACTTAGCTCACTTAAATGTTCCATTTCTTCTTCCATGAAATAGGGATAGTAACGCTTCCCTATTTCATGGGGAAGCAATCTTAGAAACATTCATGAAAATATAAAATGAAGAACCTTAAACATCCATAATGTTTTATTTTTTAACATTAGATTAAGAACAAAAGTAGTACTAGCATTTACTAATTTTTGTTTGGCCAACATCCCTTGTCCTGGGCATTTTGGATACACCAAGTAATATATTGTACAGTGATTCAAGAGTCTGGGAGTGTTTACGTATTTCGTCTTTCTCATCTTTGTTGAGATTTAATTGACATATAACATTATGTAAGTCTCAGGTGTATGGGTTGGTGATCTGATTCCTGTATATGTTGTGAAATGTCTGTCATAATAAGGGTAGTTGACACAAGAGGCTGTGAGTATTTAGATTAAATTTAAGGTGATGGTCAAAGGTCCTCCTTAATTGGGAAAGACTGTATGGACTTTAAAATTAAAACATTGATTGAATCTTGGTCCTAGTGGTGAAGTGCATGATGAATAAAATTCAGACATATTTGTAGGTAAGCAAATTATCTGGTCTTCCTCTAGTTCAACAAACACTTGAGTCTCTATATCTTCAATAAAAAAGTAATTTAAATGGGTTTGACTTTCTAAATATTATTGAGAACTCTAAAATATTTGCTATTTTTTGTAACTACTTATATTTGTAAGGCAGATAAACTCTACTATTTGATATCAACTTTGCCAATATAAAAAAATTTTCAACTATTTGAAAATTGATAAAACCGAAGCATATCATCTCAGTATTGTGGTTATCATATTTTTTATGATCCAGGCAATTTTATTAATGTTATTTCATCTTACTGTCATGGAAATTATTGAGGTATGCCCATGACTTTTTTTTATGCCCAAACTTGATTTATTCATAATAAAATCATTTGCTACATTTCTTTTCTGTAACTGAAAAGTTATAGTCATTGTAATTATGACTAAAAATAAGTCGTCATTTTCAACTTATTTTCTTGAAATACCTTAAAACTTTTTCTGACATTTACATTCTTTTTCATTGATTTTATCAAATGTGGGGCACTGGTTTTTGTTATTATTTAGCTTTAATATGAACTTCACATTCATAATGTTAAATGAAATTGGCAGAAAAAGATCTTAGTTTTAAGATCTTTTTAACCCTGCAGTGGTCACGCTTCTGAATGGAGCGTGAGAAGTGGCGTGCATGACATTGGTCATCCACTTTAAAACTAGGAATTTAAGTGAACAAATTTTTTCAACATTTTTAATTAATCATCATCTAAGTAACTTCTGTGAGAAAGTTGGACTTTGGACTAATACTGACGGTTATTTTGCATGGATGACTATGGTCATCCACGTGACCACTCGAGGGTTAAACGTGTTAGGAGTCATCTGGTCAAGCTGATAAAGCAGATAAATACTACTTGCCTCCTCCTGTGACTGCATCAAAGTTACAGCTAAAGTACAGGTCAGTCATCATTGAAAACCTCTTGAAATCTAGCTGAACAGCAGTTATACAACTAAGGATATAAAGAAGAAGCCACAACAAGACTAGTGGGAGAGGTGGAGATGCAGAACAGGCTGGTTCAACACCCCTGTGTGGCAGTTAAAAATTGGGAGGGATATCTCAGCTGCAGAAATTCCCCCTGAGGAGTGAGGGGTACCTGCCCCCCACCAGGCTTCCAAGTATAGGGTTTCAGTGCCAGGAAGTGAAGTTCCCATAACTTCTGGCTGTGCAAACCATCAGAGATTGTGGCTAAGTGAAGAGAGGGCTTTTGGAGTCCAAGCTATTCCTCCTAAAGGGTTTGCATATGGACTTACCCCCTGATGGGATCACTTGCTCTGAGGTCCAGTGCTAGGGTGGAGGCTTCAAAGATGCCAGAGACACAGGATCATGAACTGAATTGTCTGGCTTCAGAGCAAGGGCCAGAGAGGCAGCTTTCTTCCAGACAGAAGTACTATCAGAAGCCACTGTTTCTTTGCTGAGCCTTCCTCAGCCTGCAGGCAGGCACCATATCTGAGTCTCCATCAACCTACCTAACACCTTTTACCCTGTTCTGGTGATTCCCTGAGACCCTGTACCACCCAACTTATGGGCCCATCCAAGCCTGTTCTGGTTGCTTTTCTATACAAATGGCTTGTCTTGGCTTATGCTGCAGACTTTCCTAAAATCTCTCAAAGGTTAACAAACCCCAAATAAACCATATCTGGCCTCAGTAAGCCTTATACCTCTTGCTCAGCAACCCTAAACCTGGCACTAATAGCAGCTGGCCTCATTTTACAGCTTGGCCCCTCTTGGGCACTTCCAACCCCAGCACAAATAGCAACCATCTGCAGATAACTTTGTAGCTCATACTGAGTGGCTCTAGGCTCTGCCCAGGCAGTGACTGACACTGGTATGTACCAAAGCCCTTCCCAAGAGGCCCCAGAATCAACATATGTGGTGACCAGATTTAGACCACACCACAGCACCACCCAGCAACCTCCACAAACATCAAAGGGCAAACTCGGCAAGCACCAGAGCCACACCCAAGCAAACCATACTCTGTAGGGTCAGCCTCTGCATAACAGCTCCTCTACTGTAGTCACCATCAGTCTCACAACAAATCAGCCTGAGGGTCCATGTGTCCCATTGACATGCCAACAGCAATCAAGGCTCAACTACAACATAAGAGATAACACAACCCACTCAAGGGACACACCTGAAGGACCTGGCTCAGGTGACTAGATACTGTGCCTCTGAGCCCCACAGGATACCTATTACATAAGACCACTCTACTGAGACTGGGAGACATAGAAGCTCTACCTAACATGTAAAAACAAACACAAGGAGGCAGTCAAAATGAGGAGACAAAGACACATGTTCCAAATGAAAGAACAGGACAAAACTTCTGCCCCCCCCCCCCCAAAAAAAAACCTAAACAAATGGAGACAGGCAATCTACCAGATGCATAGTTCAAAAACACTGGTTAGAAGGATGTTCATTGATTTCAGTGAGAACTTCATAAAACAGATAGGAGACATATGAATGTAGATAGGAAACTTTAAAAAAGTAAAAAATGAATACTATAACTAAAATGAAGAATACACTAGAAGTAACATCAGATTAGATGAGGCAGAGGTCTGCATCAGCAATTTGGAAGATAAGGTAGCGATCTCCCATCTCCCAGGCCATGGATATTTTCACAATTCTACCCCGCTCTTCCTCCTCCCATCCCACCAACCCCTCATTCATTTGTAATAAATTTTAACAGTAATCTATCAAATTTTGACATTAGACTATTCTACAGTATAATAAAAACAGGGTAATTTTTAGCATTTACAGTGACAAATTTCCTTTTTGATATTGTCTATGGAAGAGGCTCCTTGGGTCTTATCTTCCCAGTTCTGAAGTAGGAATTGTCACATCCTACAGTGTGAGTCTGACAGCATGGGGCAGAGAGAATTGCCATGAAATATTTAATGACTGATTACCTCCAACAAATAATTTTGAGAAAAAATTAAGATATTGTTACTAATTCCATTTTCTTTATTCTTCCAAAATGAGCCTTTATTTTTTATGGCCTTAGTGGAAATATATTAGACTGACCATAGCCTGTTTAGTTTTTTCCATAAAATAAAAACACATTTTAAAATTTCACCAATAACTTTATTGATTTGGATATTTTTAGCATGTCAGCTATCTCCCACATGACATAACATTGATTGCTCTCAATTAGTGTCTCCATTTGATCACTATCAACTTCAACTGGTCTATTTGACCATGGTGCATCATCCATGGAGAAATCTCCAGCACAAACTTTGCAAACCGCTATTGACATGTTTCATCAGTCACAGAACTTTCTCCATACACTGCACAAGTCTTTTTTTGTGTTTCAAGTTGTGTTTTTACCTTCTCTTGAAATAATAAAGCATAATTTGTTGAGAATGTTGCATATTTTCTTCCATCTTCAGTATTAAAATGCCTATACAAAAATTCACCGATTTTGATGTTTATTTTAAAAGCACACTGGTATGACAGCTGTCACAATGCAATCTAACAAAATTGCTTTCAATAAAGTTAAAAGCCACTAAGCACTACTGGAGCCATCTTATGGGAAAGAAATGATCTTTTTGGCTAACCCAATAAGTTCTCTTTAACCCTAAAATTGTCTTTGGTTAGAACTTGACATAGCCTGCAAAAAATATATTCATTTTTCCCACTAATTTTGGAATAAACTATCAACCTAACTTTATTCTAGTTTCATTTCTACCATTTTAAAATTTAAAAGGTAATACCTATTGAACACTAACATGTATATCTACATTATGTCAATAATTAGAAGGTGGCTGCTTCTGAAATACGTAGAAGTTGGAGAAATGTTAGAGTCATACAGTAGTGTTTTATTTTTTCATTTTCTAATTTTTAAAATGTGTTCCATCTACAGAGTTTGCATTGATCCAGGTTATTTTTACCATAATTAGCTTTTACTCAGTCCTATGTAGCAGTTGCTGCTTTCAATTGTATTCCATTTCACTAAGAGAATACAGCTATTTTTCTGCAATTCTTCTGCAATTCCAAAGAAATTCAGAATTTCTTTGGAAAATACAACATTGAACTCACTCCTTAATTTCCTTAGGCTTACACATATAAACACCCATAAAACATATAAATAGATATACATATAGATAAATAAAAACATACAAATAAATAAATGTAATATAAATATATATTTCCTATTTTTATGATTCTATATATCATTGAAAAGACTTTTTCTCAATAAAACCCATATATTGAAGGTAGCCTATTTAATAAACTATAAAAATCATTCTACTTTGCTATGAGAACTTGTGCTACTAAGAAATATGTAAGACATTTTATTAATAATCTACTTGATCAATATTTTTGATTGCTATAAATAGCTTTGATAATGTTTTGGACAAAAGAGTAAATGTAATGGAATTTTCTAAAGGTGGCACATGATTTTCTGAATAGAGTTGATACAGATAAGGTACCTGATTATAACATGTATTCTAATAAATTAGCTCTTTGTAAAAATACAAAGTGTGTACAGTACCATAAATTAATTTTAGCTAAACTCGTCAATTTTCATTTCAACTCAAGCAAACCAATACATCTGATGTATGTTCAGCATCGTCAGCATTTCAGAACATGGTAAAATGCCCTAGTCCTGAAAAGAGGGATTTGCCACAGTTAAAGCATTAGCACATCATTGTATTTGTTAACGCAAAGCCCTGCTGAACTTAAGGAATTAAAAGGCAGAAGCAACATTTTCTGTGGTCATGTACATGGCCCAGCACGGAAAGAAGTCGTCCACCTTGCACCCATGCCATGGCAGCAGGCCTCCAACTCCAGTTAAATTGTGCAGCATAGGGATGTGACTGCAGCAAACAAGTACAGGAAGGAGTGCCACAAATAACACGCAGAATCACAAACTGTCTTGACTGTTCTGTCTCAGTCACATCATTTTATAGTGCTTACTTACGAAAATAGGAACGAGTTTGCTCACCGTGTCCACCGTACCCATACAGGATGTGGGAAACTTGTTTGACATTGGGTCATGTGAAAAATGACAAAATAAATGGGACAATTGACAGGAAGTGGCACTGCGGGCTTAGTGGCAGTCTATCATACACAAGACTGTCAAAAGAAGCTAATAAAATATTAGGCCCCAGAATTAAGTGGTAAATGTGATGAGAAAGCGACCATCTCACTGGACTTGACACAACTCAGACCTCATCTAACGTGCAACGCTGACTTCTGGGAGTCACTTTACAAAAGGAACACTGTGGAGTTCAAGTGCTTTCCACGTTAATTAAATGCTCCTGAAATACTGAAATATGCTGATAATCAAAGAACGTGAGGATGTTAATACGCAGACTGGGATAGTTAGGAAAATATTTGTGTTTTTAAATATTTTAAGTAGCAGAAAGATTAGATTTATTTTCGCTTTCTAAACCAGTACTACCACTTAAACACATTAGTGGCTAACTCATTAAAGAACCCTGCAAAATAAATATAAAACTAAAAACAACAGCTGACAGGGACTGCCAACTCTGGGGAAAATGACTCCATGATGTTCCACTCTGCACACCCTTTTATCCTGGCAACTTGTGCGCAGCTTTAAATAGCCGGCTCTGAAAGCATCGTCATCAGTAGAGTCTATAAAGTAAGTTCTGAAAAGGTGATGAAGCTTGAGGTAAAGAATCTTTTAAAATATACTAAATGCGGTAATAAAGAAATCGTTAGTAAACAGATTTGCCTATAAATCTTGCATATTTGAACATATTTTATTTAATGATGTTAATGTTAAATAAAAAGTATACTTTTAATCAAACTATTCATGAGTTTAATTTTATCCCACCTGAAAGAGAGGCTTTACAAATGCTAAGACTTGAATGGCTCTTCGGTACCTTTCCCTGTTCTTGTAGCCAGAACAATGAATGGTGAGCATTTCAAATATTGCAAAAATATTCTTATCAGTTAGACTTTATGTATTAGGTCGTATTTATATAATAGGTACACACACTTTTCAAAATCAGTATAGAAATGCGGCATTAGAAGAAATATTTAAATTAACCAAAATGACTGAAATGAAAAAAAGTATTCTGTGGGTTAAATGTACAGCAAAATGTAAATCTTTGTAAAACATTTAACCATTATGTATAACTTAAATATTAGTTGAGGTAATTTTTAAAATATCACCAACGGCCTTTCTTTCTTGGTCAGCCAGAAACAAGAGCTAAGGATTGCATTTGTGTAGAATACAAGAGCATTGGGCACCAGCTGGCACAGCAGGGAATTGCTCTAAACGTACTCACAGAGAGAGTACGTTTACTCTCCATTCACCATTGGAGTGAACTTCAGTCTGTTTGGAAGCAGCTCCTAGAATTCTAAGTTACATTTTTGGGTTTCCCAAAGGTGAAGATATAAATTATAAATCAAAATCCAAGAAAAGCAGATGTGGAGAAAAGAAAACTCTCATGCCTGTTGATGGGAATCTAAATTGTATAGTCACTATGGAAAGCAGTGTGGAGGTTCCTTCCTCAAAAAATTAAAAATAGAACTACAGTATGACCCAGTGATTCCATTTCTGGGTATTCGTCCAAAGAATTTCAAAACACTAATTTGCAAATATAAATGTACCTCTATATTCATTGCAACATTATTTTTTAATAGCCGAGGCATGGAGGCAGTCTAAATGTTCTTTCATAGACAAATGGATAAAGAAGATGTGGTACACATCTTCTAAACACAATAGAATACTACTCAGCCATAAAAAAGAATGAAATCTTGCCATTCGAGACAATGTTGATAGACCTAGAGGATATTATGCTAAGTGAAGTAGGTCAGACAGAGAAAGGCAAATATGATTTCACATGTAAGTGGAATCTAAAAAACAAAATAAGCAAACAAAAACAAACTCATAGTAACAAACTATAGAAATGATCCCTGAAAGTATAGTCTTAAAAAAAACAAACTCATAGATAGAGGGAACAAGCTGATGGTTGCCAGATGGGAGGGAAGTTGGGAGGCTATGAGAAAAAGTGAGATTAAGAAGTACAAATTGCCGGTTATCGAGGCAATTGGGCAATTGGATTTTATATCCAATTGCCTCGATATCCAAGTCACAGCCATAGGATATAAAGTCACAAGGATATACAGTACACAAGGATATAAAGTACAGCAAATGGACTAAAGTCAATCCTGCAATAAGTATGCATTGGCTATGAGAGTTGGCTATTAGGCTATTGGCTATTGGCTATTAGGGCAGTCTCTTTGTAAGGCTTGTCAATGTCTAATTACTATGTTTTACACCTGAAACTAATATAGTATTTTATGTCAACTGTAACTGAAAAATACATTTTAAAAAAGAAAAAGAAAAAAATATCCAAGAAAAGTGAAACAAATAGAAAGCCACTTACTTGAGCTGTTAATCAGTGATCACCCAGATTTGGATGGTTAATCTTTATAACCCTATAAAGGTTTTAAGATCAAATAATGACTATCCCAGTTTCCTGGAAAAATAACATGAGAAGGAAAAAGAACCACATTAGTGGCCTATCTTATTAACTCTTAATCTACAGTGTATTTCTTACAACCTTAACACAAACTGCTCTACAGAGAGTGATCGAAATGTTTTGATATTTCTTATTTCTGTTAATAACAAAATAAATATTTGACAATGGAAATGGAAATACAGTTGTTTATTATCAGTTGTTCTTAAAAATCAGCAGAGTAAATGGAGAAATAGGAAGACCCAGAAATCTAGGTTTCACTTTATATTTTTTGTTTTCTTCCTTGATTATTTTATTTACCATGTATAATGCCCTCCCTGGTATAACACACACCCACGTTTTTGGCCCAAACTTTCAGGAAAAAAATCTGTCATTTTAATTCCTTAATTCAATTATTTATTCAATTATTTATTTATTTATTTATTTATTTATTTATATTTAAATACTTTTTTGTACTATAAAGGAATTTTAGCATTTATTTTTGAACATATTATGAAAAAGAAATGTTATATAACCAATAATTACAAAACACAAAAACAGATACAAGGTATTTCAGGTACTACCCATGCATAATGTGTGTCCTTTTATTTCCCTCAAAAATTTGGGCAAAAAGTGTGCATTACACATGGCAAAACACAGTTTTACTTATTTTCCTTTACATTGAATTTGTAAGGGTGACACTGGCTAACAAAATTATACAGATTTGAAGCGCACAATTCCACGGCACATCATCTGTACACTGGGCTGTGTTTCACCACCCCAAGTCAGGTCTCCATCCATCACCATTTGTTGCTCTATAACCTCCTCCACCTCCGGCACTCCTCCTCTGCCTGGAAATTCATTTCAAAACAAATTATTATCTCTTAGCCCAAAATACTGGATTTTGAAAATACAAGGAATCAAATTAGAATGTTTACATTATGTGTGAAGGCACTGGTGGTGGCTTCCTGCTCTTAGTACAGTTCAGGCAGATAATAGAAACGGAAACCGAAATAGAGACTGAGAAGATGCCAAGATTCATTAGAAAGAGAGTGGGAGGTCTTTGTACAAGAAACTACAGAGCTGCTGGCTCTTCTCTGCTCTCATCTAGGGTAGGGGTAACCCTGGGAGGCTGAGACTTTTTCTGCCTATTGTTATGCAGTAGCTGTCTTCTTTGTGAGAGACTATTAAATATTGACTTAAGCACACTGTTTACAGAACTTTTCCACAACCAAATGGCCCAATGATCTACTGAAAATTAGCTTTCCAAATTCCAGCTGTTACCAGGTAAGATACATAGATATCCATCAGCTCTTAGAAATAAATTTTGGATTATTCCACACATACATACCCACATATTTAATGGCACAAGTAGGTCTCCGTAATTACAATAAAGTAAGCACAGTTGTATCTACCAGGAGAAACACAGCTATAGAGCTATGGGACAATTTATGTCTCATTATTAACTTATATAGATTTTATTGTTAACATTTTGTTAAAATTTCATCTGACAAAGGAAGCCTATAAAGTACTACCCCTACAGGCACATACAAGTGTACTGAATATTGATAATTATAAATGGGAGAATAATTATGAAACATTGGTCTTGAAAGAAGAGCATTACAAAATGAAAAAAAAGTGTAAATTAAATAAATATAAATTTAGAAAGGAAAAGTATTTTATGATGCCGTCTCTGGGTGAGCAGTTCAAAAACTTGGGCTGTACATTAGAATTTCTTGGGGTGCTGTTTAAAATACATTTGCCAGGGTCTCACATACAGACTCTGATTCAGTAGGTGACTAAAAAATACTTTTACCTGAACCCTAAAATGTACAGAAATCATTTTTAGATGACTTCTAACTAAAACATTACACATAGTTATTTTCATCTATTTTCTGCCATGAATCAGCTCAGTGTTCTAAGTCGAGTATCATGAACTGCCCAAATTAAGCAGAGGGAGCAACCATAAAATTGGAACAGAGCACTGATGGAGTGCCTACAGAAACGGATGTTTTATGGAAATTATTAATTTTCTCATTGTTTTTTGATTTATTTAGTTTTCTATTTTAATTGAATTTGTTGGGGTGACATTGTTTAATAAAATTACATAGGTTTTAGGGGTACCATTCTATAATACGTCATCTGTATATTTTATTGTGTGTTCACTGCCCCGAGAAAACTCTCCTTCCATCTACATTTATTCCCTGTTCACCTCCTTCTACCTCCCCCACCCTCTTTCACTCTGGTAATCAGCATTCTCATTGTTCGTTTAAAATTTTAACTATGTAAGCAATACATGGTTGTTTTGGAAAAGAGAAATAAAATCAAAAAGCCCAAGTACTCACTAGTCATCAGAATGCATGGTGATTGCCACTACCACGAAAGTTTTCCTTCTGATATTTTGAATCAGATCACTTGGACTGTACTCTAGCAAATCTTTTATGTAGTAACATAAGAACATTTCCACTGTTGTCAGGTAGTCTCTTATAACCTTATGTTTTCATGACTTATTTTTACCCACACTATAATACTCATTTGTTATTATTAAAAAAGTTAATTTCTGCTTCCATGTTCATTAACATTTAAAAGTATATTTTATCAATTATGCAGTTACAGTTGTCCCAATTTTTCCCCCTTTGCACCCCTCTGCTCGGTACTCCCCTTCCCTCCAGGGATCTCCCCCCCACCGTTAGTTCGTGTTCATGGGTCATGCATGTAAGTTCTTTGGATTCTCCCTTTCATATACTATTCTTAACATCCCCCTGTCTATTTTGTTCCTACCAGTTATGATTCTTGACCCCTGCACCATCTCCCATTTCTCCCCCTTCCCCCTCCAGGCTGATAACACTCCAAATGGTCCCCATACCTATGATTCTGTTCCTGTTCTGGTTCTTTGCTTTATGTACTTAGATGCTCCCATGTTGGGTATGTAGATATTTACAGTTGTTGTGTCCTCTTCTTGGACTGACCCCTTAAAATTAAGTAATGTTCTTTATCTCTTTGTTTTGAAGTCTATTCTGTCTGAGAAATGCTACCCCTGCTATCTTTCATTTCTATTTGCATGGAACATCTTTCACCATCCCTTCAGTTTTATACTGTATGTGTCTTTTGATCTGAAGTGTCTCTTGTAAGCACCATATTGATGGTCCTATTTTTAATCCATTCTGCCACCCTATCTATTTTGATGGGAACATTTAGTCCATCTTCGTTTAGGGTAATTGTTGACAGGTATGTACTTATTGCTGTTTTGCTCATTGCTTTTGTTGTTCTTCACTATTTCTTTTTCTCTTGATCTCTTTCCCTTTGATTTGTTGGTTTTCTATTGTGTTTTGATTAAATTCCTTTCTAATTATTTTTTGTTTATTTTTGTATGGTTTTGATTTATGGTTACCATGAGGTTCATATATAACCATCTATATCTATAAAGTCTATTTTAAGCTGATAGGCATTCAAGTTTAATGCCATTCTAAAGTACTACATCTTTGTACCCTCCCCCATTTATGTTTTTGATGTCATGTTTTACATCTTTTTGTCATATGTATCTACTGATTATTTACTGTGGTTATAGTTAATTTTGTTACTGTTGTCTTTTAACTTCCCTATTAACTTTTTAGGTGGTTATTTCACTGTTATTATTGCATATTTACCTTTACCAGTGAGATTTTTTTTTCATTTCTTGTATTGTCTTATTTCTGGGTTATGGGCTTTTCTTTTCTGAAAGAACACTTATTAATATTTCCTGTAAGGCTGGTTTAGTCATGGTATAAACTACTTTACTTTTTGCTTGACTGGGAAACTCTTTATCTCTTCCAATTCTAGAGGATAAACTTGCTGGGTAAAGTGTATTAGGTTGTAGATTCCTTTCTTTAGGCAATTGAAATAACTCCTGATACTCCTACTGGCCTGTAAAGTTGCTTCAAAGAAATCAGCTTATAGCATTATGGGGTTTCCTTTGTATGTGACTTTTTTTTAAACTCTTGCTGCCTTTAAGATTGAATCTTTATCTTAAACTTTTGCCACTTTAATTATAATATGTCTTGGAAGACCTAGCCACAACAATCAGATAAGATAAATAAATAAAAGGCACCCAAATTGGAAAGGAAAAAGTAAAACTCACTATTTGCATATAATGTGATACTATATGTAGAAAATCTGAAAGAACCAATAAAAAAATTAACAGACATAATAAAATAATTCAGTATATTAGCAGTGTACAAAATTAATATAAAACAATCTCTAATTCTTATACACTGATAACAATCAGGAGAAATGAAGAAAACAACCCTGTGTGCAATTACATCAAAAAGAATAGTACACCTAGGAATAAACTTAACCAAGGAGGTGAAAGACCTCAACTCCGAAAACTATAAGACACTAAAGAAAGAAATTGAAGACGATACAAATGAATGGAAGAATATACCATGCTCATGGATAGGAAGAATAAATATTATTAAAATGATCACACTACCTAAAGCAATTCACAGATTCCATAAAATTCCTATCAAAGTACCAATGTCATTTTTCTCAGAACTAAAACAAATAATCATAAAATTTATATGGAACACAAAAAACTCCAAATAGTCAAGCAATCTTGGGAAAAAAGGAAAATGTTGGAGGTATCCTGCTCCCTGATCTCAGACTATACTACAAAGCTATAATAGTAAAAATAGCATGGCACTGGCAAAAACTAAGTAAAACATACCAAACCAAAAAAGTACACACATTAATCAACGGAATAATAGCCCAGAAATAAACTCTTGACCTTATAAGGTCAACTAATCTATGACAAAGAAGGTAGAACTGTACATTGGAGTAATGACAGTCTCTTCAAGAGTGTGTTGGGAAAACTTAACAGATACTTACAAAAAAAAAAAAAACCTGACCATTTGCTTATAACATATATAAAAATGAGCTCAAAGTGAATTAAAGACTTAAATATAAGTCCTAAAACCATAAAATTCCTAAAAGAAAACACAGGAAGAAACTAACTGACATCAGACTGAGTATTATCTTTTTGGACATGTCCCCTTAAGCGAGAGAAACTAAATGAAAAAATGGGACTACATCCAACTAAAAAGCTTCTACGCAGCAAAGAAAACCTTTAGCAAGGCAAAAAGGCAACCTACTGACTGGAAGAATACACTTGCAAATGATACATCCAATAAGGAGTTGATATCCAAAACATATAAGAAAATCATACAACTCAATCACATAAAAATAAATAATTCCATTGAAAATAGTCAAAAGGCAGGAAAGACATTTCTCCAGAGAAGACATATAGATGGCCAACAGACATATGAAAAGATGCTCAACCTCACTAACCATCAGGGAAATGTGAATCAAAACTATAATTAGATACCACCTCACGCTAGTCAGAATGGCTATTATAAAAAATTCAAGCTCTGGCTGGTGTGGCTCAGTGGATTGAGTTCCAGCCTGAGAACCAAAGGGTCATGGGTTCAATTCCCAGTCAGGGTACATGCCTGGGTTGCAGGCCAGGTCCCCAGTAGGGGGCGCAGAAGGGGCAACCACTATTAATATTTCTCTCCCTTTCTCCTTTCCTTCACCTCTCTCTCTAAAAAAATAAATAAATTCTTTTTAAAAAGGTAACAAATATAATGTGTTGGCAAGAATGTGGAGAAAAGGGAATCCTGTGCACTGCTGGTGGGACTGCAAAGTGGTACCTCCTATGGAAAACAGTATCAAGATTCCTCAGAAAACTAAAAATAGATCTACCATGCAATCCAGTAATTCCACTTCTCGATATTTATCCAAAGAAAACAAGAACAGTAATTAGAAATGTTATATGTATCCCTATTTCACTGAAGCACTGTTTATAATAGCCAATATATAAAAGCAACCTAGATACCCATTGATAGATGAATGGGTAAAGAAGACACCCACGTGTCTTCTTTAAAAATAAAAAAATAATAAAAAAAATCTTACCATTAGCAATATCATGGATGGATCTCGAGTATATTATGCTAAGTAAAATAAGTCAAATAGAAAAAATAAATATCATATGATTTCACTTATAAGTAGACTGTAAAAACAAAACAAACAAAACAGACTCATAGAAATGGAGACCAAAAGGACGGTTACAAGAGGGAGGGTATGGAGGGATGGGAGAAAAGGGGAAGGGGAATATAGTCAACAACATTGTAATAAGTTCACACAGTGACAGATGATTACCAGAATTACTGGGGTAATTGTAAGGTATACATTAGTGGGATGATTGTAAGGTGTAAAAATGTTGAATCATTATATTGTACACCCAAAGCTAATATAACCAATATAAGATTGTATACCAACTATACTTAAGTAAAAAGAAATTAAAAAATAAAAAAATATCTATTTTAAATACTGCTCTTTGATTTTTTCTTTAGGATAACTTTTTCCCTACATCTTTTAAATTGATATCTTTCCAGGATCAAGATCAAATGCGCAGACACAAACACACACAGTTGTGCTTTGCACTGTCTTGCAAGTAAAAGTTAGGTCAGATTGAATTTCCAGGGCAATATTTTCCCCCTCTAGAAAATATAAGTCACAGAAGAGAGAAATGGGCTAGAAAGATGTGAGGAATGGTGTGAGATGGGACCAAACGTGTGTAAAAGAGGCACCGAATTGCTTTTAGCACCAACCTACCCTCATCTTCCCAGGACCCGCCAACAGCACGCGTGGGCAGAGAAGATCCGTGGTGGCCCACTCATGGGTTCCTACAGAAGGGATAGCTTTGAAAATTTGATTACTACTTAGTTAAATAAAGTTCTGATTATAATACATATATTACAAAGAACACAGAAAAAAGGAGACAGAGTCAAGTAGTTATTTATGAAGAAGAGTAATTATGATTCTAATGTCTGGAAGCTGCCACAGAAATTTCTCCTTTGCATAGAGCTAGATGATAAAGCAATAGGGCAAAGGTGGGGAGTGGCTGCAATAAGGAAGCATGTGATTGTTATACATATGCCATTTGGGAATAGGGAAAACACACCCTGCAATTAATACCTCTGAAAAATGCCTGTGACGGAGCCAACTTTAACTCTGAATGAATTCTTCTAATTTCTAGGAGAAGAGACAAACAAAATCTGGCCTATAAGTTACATTCAATAATATTAATGGAGATCATAGTTACAATGACTAAAATAAAAACACTGATTCTGACTAAATCTGATTCGACTACACTTCAAAACAATACTGACTCACTGAAAAGCACAGTGTCCTTTGGAGGTTTCCATAGACAAAGACAAAGCAATTAGCTCACAGAATATCAAATCCCCTAGACTTTATGTCATTACGGAGACTCATCTTTATTCAAATATGTATAAGACAATTTGATAACTGTTAAAGAGGTTATGTTTGTGTGTGTTTTCCTGAATACAGAATTAATGTCTTTATGACAAAATGCTTTAAGTTCAAAGAAACTCTTCGAGCATTTAAAATCATTAACAACTATGATACAGAATGCAGCATTTCAAGTGGTTCTCTGCAGCCCACTTCCTCCCTACCCCACCCCACCTGAACCCCAAAACCTGACCAGAGAGAGAATTCAAGGTTTTAACAATAAGGTGGAACACTTTAATACATTCCTACTTCATCTCCTTAATTTAATCAATGTTTAGGAGACTTTTCTACATTTCCAGGAGAGAGCAGACAGACAGACAAATGGCTTTAAAGTCCTCTTACTAGCTATGTGGCCTAATGCAAATTACATAAACTCTCTAATCTTTTATTTCACATCTGTAAAATTGGGGTAAAAAAGGTACCTAGCTCTTAGGACTGTTCATAAAATCAAATCAAGGTAGATAAAATGCTTAGCAAGTACATGAAACACAAGTTTGTCCTTAAGAAATCCTATTATCATCATACACTTTTCTGAGAGGCCTCCTCCTGCACCCCTTAAGAAAAGCTCTTATAAATTGTGTTTAAAGATACTAATGATTAGAGTGATAACTGAGTCAACTGAACCACTATTTATTGAGTGCTCACTATGGGTCAGACATCTGTCACCTCATTTCATCTTTATTATATTATACAATTTTAGCAATGATGAAACAGTCTTACTGGAGCATGACGGGCCCAAGATTAATCAGAAAGAGATTTTTGCTTCATAACCCGGACTCTTAGTAAACGTACAGCACTCAAGTCAACTCCTACGAAGATAGAAGAAGCACTATACCCTCTTGTCTTGATTTTGCTAGACTTTGCCTTATTATCACTTCATGATTACCTTCCTACTTACTTGTAAATTCACTGAGGACAGAGATTGTGTCACTCACCTTTATAGCTCTCATGGCTGACAACTGGAGTACACACCCACACGCAAACACACAAATGTAGAGAAGGCAACAAACTAGCTGCATGCTGGTAGAGAGAACACAGCAGATGAAAGGAAAGGCCAGCCTCAGAAACATTCTCTCCATGAGCAAATAAAATGAGACCACCCACATGGAACACATATATACTCACATTTTCAGTTGCATGTTCTCTGGTACAATTTATTGAATTTCTAAAATGTATAATTCAGTGAGTTCACCCCCTTAAATCTTGAATCATTTTACAGTTTGACTCCAGTTTCCATCTCCCTTCAGTCCTGTGGTTAATGTCCGCAAGCTTTCAGCTTGGCTGCTGTGATCGGTAGCTCTGTAATGTCCACATTCTCTCTTGCAGGGAACATTTTGTGTTCCCACGTAATCCTTTACCTCTAGATGTTGGCAATTTCATCTGTGAGAGAATAAATAACTACCTGGCACTGCATTTCAGAGGACAGGCTATCACTATTGGGAAGTATATTTTCCTATCCTCTCCCATTACCTGTGAACTAATTGGTGGAACAGGTGGCATCTTCCCAAGGAACGCTTCTAGGCCTGGCAAAGCAGCCACTTCCTGCTCAGACAATGGATGGATTTAAACTTCCATTAATCACCACATAGCACTTCACCATAAGTGGTGCATTAGCTGGAATTATTTTCCTGGTAATGACACTGGTATTTCACCTAAATTACGTATAAAATAGGTCTGTGCATTAGTCTGGATTAGCAGAGGACTTTGGCTGTGGCACAACTAATAATTACAATTACATTTTTGAACACTTATTATGTGATAGGCACTATCCAAAGCACTAGATCAATACTGTTTTTATCTTTCTGAGACTAGAATAAGGAAAGCATGCTAACTTCACAAGTGAGAAAATGGACTCAGAGAGGTTAAGTAAGATTAGCATCAGGGTTGGATTTTAACAAGTGACAAAGGAGGGATTCCCATGCAGGTGAGTCTGACTGTGGAGACCCCCTCTCTCTGCCTATTCAATCTTGTGACCTAAAGGAAATGCATCTATACCTAATAGTGCTTAAGAAGCTCCGTGACACAAACAAAAGAACTATTGAAATATAATATACACATGAGGGAATTAAGAAATCCTTATTGCTATAATTTATTCATGAACTGAAAATGAAAAAAAAGATTAACATATCCTTTTTACTCATTGTTGAAAAACAATGACGTCTGGCTAGTTTATACTGGTGTTCTCCTGTGACGCAAACCTACGGCAAGTGCAGGTAAACATCTGGCCGTAGAGCGTTGCCCCGCGGGGACCGAGGTGGGGGCTGCAACTGCAGCTAGGTAGTTCTCTGGCTGCTCTTTTGCTGTGAGTAATAAACCATCTGTGTTTCGAACCTAGGGTCTCACGTATTCTACTAGTCTATGTATATAAAACCAGTAGGCCAACTCATTAGCTTGCAAGCTGGGTAATTGGAGAGCTTTCTCAGTTTCAGAATTAACACCAGAGGTTCTCAAAGTGGGTTCCTGCACCAGCTGCAATGGGCATCAGCTGGGGAACTTGTTAGAAAAGCAAATTATTGGACCTCAGCTCAGATCTACTGAATCAGCAACTCTGGGGTTAGAGCTCAGCAATTTATTCTTTAATTGGCTATTTGGGTAATTCTGACGCACACTAAAAATTATGAACTGCTGAGGTAGACCTTATTCATATACTTCTAGTTATAATAGTTTCATGGGGCAGTCCCTTGATAACATAAATCAATTTTGAAAGAACACCCAACAGGTCTATCTCTAAAATATTACCTTTCTTGGAAGAAATAACTCCTATGTGTTTTGAGTTGTGATTAAAAAAATTCTCTAATGTAGCACAAACTCTATATTTATGTCCGTGATTTAGCTCTACTCAGAAGTTTCCCCAATTCTAAATATGATATTACTTTGTTAAGCCAAAAATAATAATCTTTATTGAACATCTATAAAAGTGAAGTGCCTATTTTGTCAGTGTCCCTAAGCAGACACATGCCTTGCTTTTAAAATATAATTACTGATTTTTTAAAATTCTGATTATCCATCTGTTCTACATTCTTCCAAAATATTTCTACAAAAAAAAACTACCTTAGGAAAAAATCAAATATCAGGTTTTAATGGCTGTATTATATTCTTTTAAACTATAATTTGTTTAATCCCTCTACTGTATAATATAAAATGTTATATTTTTAAAACCTTGTTATTGTAAAAAATTACTAAGTGGTCTAAGTAATTTCTTAGGGTAATTCAAATGAAAAATTATTAAAATAAATAAGAGATCAGTAAATGTTTAATTACAAATAATGGATAGTTTTCCTATGTACCAACAAAATCCACTTGGAACATTCAAAAGCAAAATTATTTCATTTGTAATAGCAATTTTTTTCCATTTGTTTGACAAAGCTCTGCCAGTCTTTCATTGGCAAAACATGTCCTTTTGTTTCTGATGAGCCTTTTTCAAAAGTATAGAAATGAATATTTCTTTCTGATTCATTTTAAGAGAGTTTGTCTTTTAATAGTATTTAATCCACAAAATAACAATATTTGATCTTATTCTTCCATATTATGTATGATTTTGTTATTTATGTTATATTTTGCCTCATTTTACTAAAACAATGGAGTTTAAAAATCCATATACCAATATATACAAAACCTCGAGCAGAATTTTACTCATTGCTTTCCCCAACACCTGCTCCCACCCAACACACAAACATATCCCACAGCCCTCCTGAGTTTATAACTTAAAAAATCTTGTATTTATACTCCAAAAATGCTTTGAAGATTTGCATTAAACTTCATACCCATATTAGCAACAATAATAGCTCAGTCTTTTTTAAAAAAGATTTTATTTATTTATTTTTAGACAGAGGGGAAGGGAAAGAGAAAGAGAGGGAAAGAAATATCAATGTGTGGTTGCCTCTCATGCACACCCTACTGGGGGCCAGGCCAGCAACCCAGCCATGTGCCTAGACTGGGAATCAAACCAGCAAACTTTTAGTTTGCATGCTGGCACTCAATCCACTGAGCCGCACAAGCCAGGGCTAATAGCTCAGTCTTGATTCTGAGCTGTAAGATTATTACTATTTACCACTATTTCTGCTCCAAAATTTCTTCCCTCTCAGAGTATGTTTAGATAGAGTGAAGTATTCCCTTAAATATCTTGCTCATGGTAGCATATGATGTTATACACTCTGAGTCCTCACGTGTTGAAAATGTTTTCCTTTGTCATTGCCCCCTGAGCAATACATTTGTTATTGACCTGAAAGAATTCTTTATATATTCTTATACATCAGGGTGTTTGCTCTGTTCCCTTTTCAGAAAGCTCTCTTCTGCTTATCAAGTTAGGCATTCAGAGCAAAGATCACTTTCTTTGCTGACCATCAAATTCAAAGATATTCACTTGACTCTTGATCATTTTAGCCTGTTTAACTTCCTTTGTGGCACTTACCACTAAGTAAAATTATCTCATCTATGTAATTGTTTATAGTTTGTTATCTCCCATTAGAATTTAAGAGCTGGAAGCTTTTCTGTTGGTGCTGAACTTCCAGCTCCCAACATAGTAATTAGTTTATAAGGGCCATGGGGAAAATGAATGAATGAATGAATGAATGAATGAATTTCAATTAGTCCAATATGGGTAGCTCAGCTGAATGGCTTCTATTCATTTTTTCTGTCTGAGCCAAAAGAAGAGAAAGGTTTTATTCTATTATTTTCATAGTAATTTATGGAACCCATATTAATGTAGAAAAGGAACCAAACTGTAGGCAGAAGGCCATGGCTACATGTGGGGATGTAGGAAGTTCCAATCATCAAGGTAAGATATTTGCCCATGTCTGCATTGGCAGCCCACAGTTGAGAGTGGCTCTGGCAGGAACTGATCGCTGAAAACCTCCCTCCTATGGCCTCTCATCAGGTCTGGCTCTCTTGGAGCACTGAGGGCCTAGGAGGCCAGTCCCAAGGACAACAGTGCCACGTCAGAGGCTAAGCATCATCAAATTTTGACCTGTGTTGGCCATTCTAGTTTCTTCTCCAAACCGGCCAATATTAATTGAGGAGTAGGAGCATAGCAAGGGCAGGTTTCTGCTTACTCAGCAACCAGATTCGTGCAGAGAGGGGCACTGACGTGGCACACCAACTCACTTCCTGCCAGAACTCTATCTGACTTCAGTTACGGGAGGCAGAATGCTCTCCTTGTTATTTTACTTGAATCTATTTGGAAGAACTTTAGGCGAGGGATAAAGTCAAACAGACAGAGAATACTTCCTTAGTCCTGAAAATTTTGGTTTATTTATCATGACACTTTTGGTGCATTGTTAGCATTTGGTTTTAAAAATGTTCAAGAAAAAGATAACCTAAGATAATATCAAGAAGAAAGGAAAACCCATGTGTCATTTCTCAGAAAACTTATAAATATTTGAACTATTTCCCAACTGAGAACGCAAATTTTTCTCATTCAAATATTTTTATGGTAAACAGTTACTGACCTTAATATTTACATTTAAAATTTAAATTAACAAAATTATAGGGTTAAAAAGTTAGTTATGATGACGTCAGCTCAATTTATGATGCGGTTCTGTGCTAAGAATGGGGTAGTTGGTTGTTAATGGTAAGGCCTATAATAGCAATTCCATTAACACGGGCACATAATATTGGCCATGGTCCAATATATATATTGGTCATGGGACATTATATATTGTTGTTTGTTCCAAAGGGATCACAAATCAAGTATATATGTACATGTATACATGTATATACACAAACATATATGTACTTTTATTTTGGGGAGGTTTTAAAATTGCATTCATGGTATAAATATACTGCCAATAAAGTGAACATGTATCAGAAAAATCACAGACTTCTGGAATATATTAAAAAACTCCTACAACTCAACAAGAAACCTGATTCAAAAAAATGGGTAAAGAAGTTGAATAGACATTTGGTTCTCCAAAGAATACATATAAATGAAAAACATATGTTTTATAAAAATTTTTTAGAAACACATGAAAAGATGATCAACATCACTAATCTTGGGGGAAATGCAAATCAAAATTATAGCATGATACTACTTCACATCCATTAGGATGTTTACTGTATAAAAAGACAGAAAATAACAAGTACTGTCAAGCATTTGAAGAAACTGAAATGTTTGTGCATTGCTGGTAAGAATATAAAATGGTCTAGCTGCTGTGGAAAATGTTATGGGGATTTTTTTTTTAATTAAAAATAGAATTAACATATGATACAGCAAGTCCACTTCTCATCCCTAAAGTATTAAAAGCAAGAACTAGAAAAGATATTTGTACACACATGCTCACAGCAGCATTATTCACAACAGCCAAAAGGTGAAAGCACCCTAAGTTCCATTGACAGTTTAATGAATTTAAAATATATATGCATACAACAGAATATTATTTGGCCTTTTGACACATGCTACAACGTGGATGAACCTTGAAGACATCACACTAAGTGAAGTAGGGCAGCCACAGAAAGACAATTGCTCTATGATTACCTGAATGAGGCACCGGAAGTGGTCAAACTCGGAGAGACTGAGAGTGGGATGATGGTTGCTAGGGGCTAGGGCTGCAGGGAAATGGGGAGTTAGTGTTTAGTGGGAGCAGAATTTCAGTTTGGGAAGATGGGTGCTGATAATGGTTGCAGAACAATATGAATGTACTTAATTCTACAGAACTGTATACTAAAAAAATGGCAAAAATAGTACATTTTAGGTTACACATTTTACCATAATAAAAAACACAGATGCCAGGGCACTATCTACAAGAAAAAACAAAATAAAACTCAGTAATTAAGATTCATAGCTCAGCCTGGCCAATATGGCTCAGCTGGTTGGAGCATCGTCTCATAAACTGAACTGTTGTGGGTTTGATCCCTAGTCAGGGCACATGCTTGGGTTGTGGGTTCAATCCCTCAGTTAGAGTGTGTGTGGAGGCAAACAATGGATGTTTCTTTCTCACATTGATGTTTCTCTCCCCTTTCCTCTCGCTCCCTAAAATCAATGAAAAAATGTCCTTGGGTGAGGATAAAATAAAAAAGAAAAGGAAACATAGCTCAAATAATTTCTCCAACTATTTGCGACTGATTTATATTGGTATTTGCAGTTGTTATTATCTTACCCATAATACAATTCCACTTGAAAAACAATTGCTGGGTGATTCTGGGGACATATTTTAGAAAAATGTAATGAAGTAACGACTTCCTATCACTACTGCAGAATGCGTACACTATTACTACCGCAGAAGCTTCTTTAAAGAAACATATTTTAAAATTACTATCTTAGCATTTCAAATAGAGCTTACTAAAGTGTTAACTTGCTAACATAATTCATCCAAAGTTCTTCCTAACAACACATGAAAGTTCTTCCTTCTCCTCACCACTCTTTTCACCTTAATACTATTAAATAAATGAATTCGCTCAATTAATTCGATACATATTTCTGCTCCTATCATGTGCCAGGCCCTGTGGTGAGGATATGGAAAAGGAACAGACCCTGAATTCAAGAAGCTCATGACCTGGGTGTGCATGTGCGGGGTGGGGGGTGGCAGGGATGGAAGGGGGATGGGAGACAAGTGGGTGAATAACGACAAGAAGAAACAATAACATGAAAAGCCACTGGTCACACTTAGTCCGGAGGGATATACACCATACATATGTATATCCCCACTGATCCTCCCAACAATTTTCTGAGAAGTACTGCTGTTATCCCAGCTTTACAAATGACAAAATCATGCTCAGAGAGATTCAATAACATTTCATGTACCTACGAGTCTGTATTTTGAAGTATCCATCTGGCCTTTTTGACTCCAAAGCCCATGTTTTTAATCACTTTACAATTTTGATCCATCAATATCACTGTTCAAACCAAATAAAAACCTAAAATAGTGATAAAAAAGACAGTGTATAGAAACTGAGAAAAGAGTACAGGCACCTTGGCATGATTGTTTATTTGTCAGAGGAATTTTAGGGATTTTCTGGGGGGAAGTTATTGAGCACAATGATATCGATCTCTTTAACGAGGCCCCTTCTGAAACATCACACAGAGAGAATTACAGAAAAGGAATGATGCCAACCAAATTTGGAATTCGGACAACTGATGGATGCCTGATGCTGCTTTAATCAGACTGGAGGAAGAGAAAGGCCTAAGATGTGAGTGAGGAAAGCTCACCGGAAAGTGATTCACATGTCACATGCCCCAGGTTCCTAGGAGGGTGGGCTACGAGTAGGGTACAAGTAGAGCAGCCGAGAGAGACTGTAATAAAGCAGGGGGACCACAGCTGGTTGTCTTTGTTAAACAATCAGGCTGCTGTCCCTCCAGAATTATTGATATAATTATATTAGAAGGATATGAGAATTTAAAAAGAAGAGAGAAAATAGGAGTCTGTGTGTGTGTGTGCCTGTGAGAGAGAAAGGGAGAGAAGATAGGGAAAGAGAGAAGGAAAGAGAACAGGACCCTTGTAAAATTATTTAGCTTTAAATTATTCCTTATACAGCTTTGAAAACATTTAATATTAAATATAAAGAGTATTATAACTCATTATTGAGATTTTATAATGAATCCCCCAAATAATACAGGAGTTAAGAATTTTAGATTACCTACTTTTAATGGTTAACATGTTTTCCTCTCAGCCTCCTTAGGTATTTAGTATGTTTGTCTCAAATTACATTTCTTATTCTAAAACCTAGGATGTCAATTATCTACCCAAAGGCAATTTGAGTAATTTTCATAAGAATGTATTGATTGTAAACCTTTAAGTCTAAAAAGTATATTATTTATGTTCTTATGTTACAGGTAAAAGATATAATAATTCTTTTGAAAATGATTGAGCTTTTTGTATTTGTTTTGCATTTGCTATAACATGTTCATTGGAACTTTAAAAGGCATACAATATGATTTCATAATTGAATTACAAGAAATGCAGAAACAGAGCCAACAGTTCGGTGCTAACAAGCAAAACTGCCCAAATTAATATGTTGGAAATTTTGGATCTTATGCAGTGAGCCTGTTTTTCGGCACCAAAATGCATTTGGAATCTGTTAAGATGCTGAATTACAGATACACCGTTTGTGTTTAGTTCCTCCTGGAAAGAACGCATCCCTAAAGATGAACTTAACCAATAGAACTGAGTCTCCATGGTGTAAAGAGATGCACGTGTTAGCAACATTCCAGACAATTCTTTTCTCCTCTGCTGGGAAATCCATTGCCAGGTAGCAAACTCCTACTCCTCCTTCGTGTCACTTCAACAAAAGACTTTCCGTTCTGCAAGAACCTCTCACATGCCTCTCTGATTCCTGCCTTGGAAACACATCAGCACATTCGTCTGGCAAGTATTTCTTCATACACATCATGTATCACAGAGACACCATTTAAATCCTGATAAATACTACACCATATTCTAGTTATTTTACATAATTTTTAATTTATATATAACGATCCTCCAATAAATTATTATCTTCTTGTTAGGTAGCAGCTAGGCATGAGAAGCCAGAGGAGAAATAAAGGCAGGGCCTGCACCATTACAATCTAACAAAGAACTTCATACAGAAGGCTGGAGGAAAAGGAAGACATGTCTCACTAATTAATTCATCAGTCCTGAGCCCATTTTGATAAGATGGCCAGGTGTCCTGAGCATTACAAGCAAAATAGCACAGGAGAAGGGGAGTCCTTGAGCCTGTACTGAGAAAGGGGGCTTCTGCAAGCTTCTGTAACATTCTCACTCAGATTGCCAGGCGTCCTGGACATCATAAGCAGGAACAGCACAGGAGGAGGGGTGGGCCTTTGAGATTTTATGCTGGGAAAGGGAGCCTCTGTAACAATTTCACTAACTGGAAAGAAAGCATTTACTAACTAAAAAGAAAGCCTTTGTTTTAATCCCAAGGTCTAGAAGGGGGAAAAGGAGAGGTACCTCTGGAAGCCAGCTAAGGTATATGACCCCTGAACCCCAATAGTTGGCATACTTAGATTAGCTAAGTACCCACTTGTAGCCTCAGCTCAAGTGTATAGAACTAACTTACTAACAAACTACAGCTTTATTTCCTCTATACGTGGGGCATTTAGACTAGCTGGGTGCCTGCCTGCTTGTGGGTTTGTGATCCTGTGCATTTCATAAATTTGCCATCTCATTTCCACTAAATGTGTTTGTCTCTTGCTTGAATTCATGTCTTGTGAGTGAGACAAGAACTGGGGGTGAGGGAGGGGGGCAGCTCCTGACTCACGTCTCTCTCTTCATAACATCCTTTAACAGAGAAGGAAACTAAGGCTTAGAGAAGCAATGTGCCCAATCACCGAGGTAGGGAATGGCAGAACCAGGCCGCTGGGCCCTCGCTCTCTGCGCTCTGGCCTGCCGATGCTCTGCACACTAGTAGTGAATTTGAGAATCTACTTTACGCCAGTCCCTATATCACACATTAAACACCTGTCATCCTGTTTGAACCTTAACCCAAGTTGATGAGCAGTGCACTATCAGTACTTACATAATCACATGAGGAAACTGAGGCTTGCTGAGACTAAGCGACTTGAGAAAGATCGTGTCTGACAGTGGCCAAGTGGACATGTGACCTCCCACTGCTCTGTCCTGAGTCTGAGTTCTTCCTCGCTGACGTCTGATTTTGTTGCTCCACACGTACACTGCTTGTCGACTGAACAGCAGCAGCCACAGAGAGGCAGCCTGTAACAGTGTGCTGATATCTACTAAGTTCTTAATAAATAGAAATTTATTTGGAGCCACATAAAACCTACCTAGTAAATATATCAGAAAATGAAATTATGATCAAAATTACTGTATCTAACAGCCGCTCTTTATAGTAATTCACATATGGTAACTGTAATAGGTCCCTTCAGTGACTTTTTCAATTTTATGGAAGATAAATCAAACTACAAAACCCTAAGCAAAGAGAGAATTCTCTATTTTTGTAACATACGTATAATTTTAATGATCCTGTTTTGGAGGGGTGCAGGAAAATCACAAAACCTCTCCATCAGTTTAACAATAAAAAATGGACTGACTGTCCCTGCGCTTACTGACAAAGAATTCTAAAAATAAGATCAGGCTGGGTACACAAATTAAAAGGTTTAAATTTGTACAAATAGTGATAGATCTATAATTGAACCTCAAGTAAGAAAAGAAAAAGAAGAAAAATACTTGAGGGACAACTTCAATTTCTATGTGAAAAACTGGCAGCCAACCTAATTAAAAAAACAAAACGCCTCAGGCAAAGGAACTGCTCTCACACTCTAGGGAGTAAAACGAACTTCACCTTTTAAAAGCTCCAACCAAACTAAACCAAGTTATTAAACAGTAAGACATGTGAATTCCAAGCCTTGTAATGATATAAAGGCCAGAAGAAAAGTGCAATTGCTTGATTCATTAGCAAGTGATTTGAAAAATAAGTGTCTCCCAATCATTACAAGGGCTAAGTCGTATAAATACACTTAATGTAAAAGAAAATAATGCCTATGGAAACATCCCATAAACCATACAGACCTACCTGTGCAATGACCAGGTTCAGTGCAGGTAGCCAAGACATGACAACATACACGGTTTCATTTCCAATTTAGAACTAGGTTAGCGGTACACTTTCTGACAGCAGTGCTCCTGGAGAACGCAGTTTGCTCGGCATTGTCCTTTGGGGGCTAAAGGAGAAAGTTACAGTATAATCCATGTACACTAGGCCTTTAAACCTCGGGGGGGAAGTGAAAATAGTACACACATAAATAATGCTGAATATATGAGAGAATGTAAGCCAGTGCTGATTTTTGTGGGTCGGGGGAGAAAAGTTTTTAAATGCTGAGGTAGATTTCAAAAGCAAGAGAGTGTGAAAGAATTTGCACTGGGTTTTGCAGTTTTGATAAGATTTGAAAAGGTACAAGAGCACTCAGACGAGCGGGCCACGTCTGAAAGGTTGCAAGTCAGAAGGAACTGAGCACGTCATCCTAAAAGCTGGCCTCTGCCTTTTCCTAAAATTTAGTGACAGAAATAAAACAATTTTAGTCTGCTTCATTCATTCTGCCTTAGCCCAACATCTGCCAGATTAGTGGAGAAGAGAAGTATTTTTTGTTTAAGGTTTTATTTATTTATGTTTAGAGAGAGGGCAAGGGAGGGAGGAAGAGGAACATCAATGTGCAAGAGAAACATCCATCGGCTGGGTTGCCTATTGCTTGCCCCCAACTGGGGCCCTGGCTCACAAGCCAGGCCCGTGCCCCGAGGGGAATCCAACTGATGACCTTCCGGTTTGCAGGTCGGTGCCGAAACCACTGAGCCACACAGGTTAGGGTGGGAAGATAAAGTGTTAAAACCAAGGAGGCATAGGATGTGTCAGAGAAATCAATAGCTTGGGCTCCCCAGGAATGACAGCAAATTCTCATTCCAGAACTTTCTTACTTTTGTGACCCAAGGTAAGTTATTTAGCATTTCTAAACCTCAGTTTCCTGATCTATAAGATGGGGCAATAAGACACAATTCATAGGCTTTTTGAAAATGAAATTTTTATGATAACATTTAGTTCCTTTTCCTTCACACCACTTTTCAAAGACTAGGACTTGAGTATTTGCTCTGAGAAAATATGAGTGGTTTCTAAAACAGATTTTTCCCCTCCCAGCTACACTTAGTGCTAACCACTTTGTGATCTCTCCATCTCTTTGTAGTGAAATGGCAGGAGAAATGAGAATGCCTCAGCTGAAGCATTTTGTTATCCTTGTTAGAATCACTGCGTTCTTGTCTCACGAGTGAGACATCTTGCTAAAAAGTCTTATACGAGGCTGGTCTACGGAGAATCACTCCTGCGGGAAATGACAGTGCTCCTTCAGGAGACCCTCCTCATTTTCTTGGCTGCTAGTTTTTTGTTGGTTTTTCATTGCATTCAATTATGCACTTTCTTTTTTGTTTTCATTCTTCGGTTAACACCGTATGTGTGTGTTTGTGCGTATGCACGTACGGATAGTTAAAGAAGCTTCAGTTGTCATCATCTTACCCAGGAAGCTTCCCATCTCGTTCTTTATGATTCATTCATCTATTATTCCTTCAAGGTTTCCTAACCCTCTCCTCCTCTCACGCTAGATTAAATGTCCCTTTTATATGATTTCCTAATTCCTTGAACACATATGTAGCATTGTGCTTCCCACAGCATATATGCATTTACATTCCTTCCTGTCCTAGACTGTGAGTTCTTTGAGGGCAGGAGCCATCTGATTCCTCTCTGTGTCCTGGGTTTAGTGCCTGGCGTGCAATGAGGCATTCAGTAGAAAAGAACACAAGATGTTTATTGAGAAGCAGCAAAAAGGTTTCCCTTTCCTTTATCATTTAAATAGTAATTATTATTCCATACATCAAAAGGGAAAGGTTTCATTCATCCTTTACTCAATGCTTCTCCATATCACTCTCAAATATAAGACAGCACCTCCCTGTTCCAGCCCTTTTTTCATGGATGCAATTCTCCAATGCTATGCCTGATAGACCATCTTAGTGCAGTGATGCACCGTGTAACAATGGGGATACCTTCTGAGAAAGGCCTCATCGGGTGCACTTACATAAATCTAGATGGTATCGCTTACTGCATACCCAGGTTATATGGCACAGCCTACTGATCATACAGTGCAAACTGTCCAGCACACTACTTTACAAAACCACATGAGATCAAATCAAACACAAGAGAAAATGATGCAGTCAAGAGAGGTGGTAAAATGAGATGTATGAAGTTGCTACTGGTGTAAAATGGCAAAATGCTTTACAGTAAGCTTTTTCAATAGAAAGAGTATACTCTGAAATAACAATGAAACATATAGTGCAGTACATGCATAAACCAGTAACATGGTCATTCATTATTATCACATGTGCTCTACATAACTGTATGTTCTTTACTTGTGTACAGCTGGCGGCACAGGAGGTTTGTTTACACCCGCATCACCACAAACACCCAATGACTAATGCATTGGGCTACAGGGGCATAATGGCTACGGCATCACTAGGTGGACAGGAATTTTTCCACTCCATTATAATCGTATGGGACCAGCACTGTGCAAGCACCCTGTTTTTGTCCAAGAGGCCGTTGTGCAGTGCATGGCTGTAGTTGTCTACTGAGTTCAGTTCTTTCAAGTCCTTCCCTTACATCGCTAAATGCAATTTACTCTGTGCTTGCACGTAAACAATGCTGATTCATTTTCCCTTTTAATTCTAGGTCTAAAGAGAAAAACAACTCAAACATTTCTCCAGCATTAAACAAAGAAAGCCTGGGAATGAGTCAAAGTACAATTCCAAAGCATTTGGCCCGGGCATCCTATTTGATAAGGAAGTATTCTCCTTTTGGGCAAAATTCACCTGTATCAGTGATCCTGGGCACTAAATTTGAGCAGGACTACGCAGTATTTTATTGCATACAACTAGACCTTAATAAAGGCAGCATCTTTTTTACCCTGTAATTCATAAAAACTCCTAATTTACACATCAGCTTCACTTTTTTAGAATACCCACTGGGATAATTACACAGACAGTTTCGCTGCTGTCTGCTTTATTTAGGTAATAAGCTCAAAGGCTGGGATGCCTTTGTGCTTTCTATCTATAGCACTAAACACAATATGTGCATCAATACTTGTGAAATAACAATATCAGCCGTTTAACCTCTTTTTGTAACAGATATTTTTGAATAGTCTAGAGTGTATATTAGAGTGAAGTTCTGTGTATATTCTTCTTGAGATTTCTATATCGATTCCAACATGAGAAATCATAGGCCACTAATGTACCATTTAGAATTTTCTCTTTTTGAACATTTTAAACAGTGTATTACTGGTACTTAGTTCTACTGTGAATCCTATATATGGTTTCATCTGGACACAAAACCAGTCATTTCATTAAAATTTTTCTAAGGGATAGCTCAGTAATAAGAGTGTTCTTAGTGATTGTACTTTGCCACAGTGTTTTAAGTGATTTACATACAAAAAAGTCATGATGCATTTTAAAACTTGTTCAGTGTCTCACAGCTAAGAAGATGAAAATCTAGGATTTGAACACACTGACTGTCCATGGATTTAACCACCATGTCCTACATAAAGTTTGTATTACAGTAAGTGAGGATTTTTCAATTTTGCAAAACTGAGTTAAGTCATAAAATTCCTTACAAAAACTATGAAACTCAACTGCAGTATTTTTGTCTTAATTTGAACTATTGATTTTATTTGAACATCTTTTATTTCTAATCTCATACTTAATAATTTTTGATATAATAAGCTCTATGCCAAGGCAGAATTTTGTCATTATTTCTAATTTTTATTCAAATGTAACTGCTTTTATTATAATAATGCCTTTGGAAAATTTGTGTGGGAAAAATAAAAATAATGTATAAAAATCTTCATAGTAATACCTTGGTATTAACTACACAAGCATCTATGCTTATACGGGCACACGAAATCTCAGTTCAGCTGTGCTTTTCCATGCTGCTTCTCCCCTTGTCTCCCTGCCTTTGTGAAGCCTATTTAAAAATGACCCACTTATTCTCTACTAAATGCCTGCAGTGTTTTCTATATATTATAGTCAATCATCCAGAGTATTCATTGATTGCAGTGCCCATGACATTTGGCATATACATCAGCAAACAGAGAAACCATCTGCCACATGGAACGTACACTCTAGCATCAGAAGATAGGCAGTAAATGGTAGAACTAATAAATAAGTTTATAGGAGGATAAAAGGTGATATGTGCTATGGAGGAACATAGAAAACCAAGCTGGGGTAGTTAGTGAAAAGTGCTGGGGAATGGGAGTTGAGGTACGCTGGAATATTAAATAGGGTGGTCTGGGGGGAAACATTGACAAAGGGCTGCGTAAAAAGACCTGAAGGAAGAGAGATAGCCATGTAGCTATGTAAGTGTAGTGTATCCTGGGCAGTTGAGGATATTTTTAATACTTAAAACTAACTGTAAAATCTTAGTATTGTGAGTAGGAGCACCCAACTATGGTGTTAGAGACAACTTGAAGTGCAAAATACTAGATCGATCATTCAAAAGCCCAGGATGGTCATCATTTCTCTCCTACAAATGGACTCTGGTTTGGAAGAATATCTAAGATAAGAAACAAAAATTCACAAGTTTTCCTCTGAACCAAAAGAGAGGTAAACAACTAGGAACTGTGATAGCAAGAAGACAACCAATACGCTGTCTCCTGAAATGATGGCATTTACCATTAAAACAAATTGAAAAAGAATAGGTGTCAAGTTAAACTTCACCAAAGGTTAGGACCTTAAAAACAGTTAGTAAGCATGCTGCAGGAACACTGAATAAATAAACTGATGACAAAGAAGTGATTAAAACTCTTTCAACAAGACGTCCATGATGGATAAAGTTGGGTCTGTTAGAGAAATACAGTTCAGGAGAAGAATGTCTGGAGGCCAGAGGGAGAGCCATCCTCTTCCACCACAGGGCCAAGGATATGGGTAATGGTATTCCCCTTGCAGAAGCCAGCCTCAGAATTTGCATCCTCATAAGACAGAGAGAGAAGAGAAATATTTATGGGCTAGAGAAAGACCTATCATTTTTATGCGATGTGAACTGAGCAAAGCCAAGAGTCATGCATGTAGAAAATGTTTGGAAACTGATTTTTCAAATGCCTGAGGTTTACACACTGAGAAAGTTAGCATCATTACATTGACTTGGAGTTGGGTGAGCAGATTCTGGTGTCTCGAACCTGCGTGGAAGACACTACATACTACGTAACATTACACTGGGATCTGAAAAATAACATCTGGAAACAGAAACCGAACATAAGCTGCTCTGATGACTTAAACAGATTTCATAAACCTCTGTAATTTCCCGAATTGCAAACTTCTAATTTTTATTATTCTTTTATTTCTCAAGTCAAATATTGCCTCCTCAAAGATGGTTGCCCAAATCCCCCACTGCATAAAGTTTCTTGGCTTTACCGTCTCATAGGGTTTCCACAGTTGCAATTAAATCCCTTAATCATATAATAATAATTTACAGCATTTCTGTCCCTCTAAAATATATATTTAATAAGGACAAGAACCAGGATTTTTGGTCTTACTGTCCATTGTTCCCCAATGCCTAGCCCAGTGCCTGGCTAAGGGAAACACAATAAATGTTCCTCAGATCCACACCGAGTATATCCTGGGCATGAGATCCCCTAAGTGGAGACATCACTTGTCTATTTTGAAATCTGGCCAGGTTTTACGCTATCCATGCAAAATTTGAAAGAATGCAGGGGATAAAGATAAATCTATATGTTTCCTGTTTCATATACATGGTCATAGTCACACTGCTGCCTGTTAGATTCCCTCCTTCTCTGTTCTGTACTTGTTGTGACACCTATTCAGTACTTGTCATTGGACTGTACTACTGACATGTTTGCCTGCTTATGCAATTTTCCTTTCTTTCCACATGATGTGGTCTGCTCGCTGGGCAAGGCTTATTACCATGTCTGCTCTGCTCTAATAACATTTAACAGGCCGTGACAAATCATAACATGACATAGAATAGAATAGATACACAGTGGTTTAAAGTACTTAAATTTAATTTTAAAATTAAAATATTATAATTTTTAAATTATCATGGCATTGGAGTTACCTCAATTTTTTAACCAAAATTTACTTAATGTAGTTTCCTATATATTCTAACCATAAAGGAGTATATTTCTTGCTCTATCTTCTGCTCCTGAAGTTGGGAATAAAAGATTGAAGGTCAAATATATTTTCCAGGACTCGGAAATCACTATTTCATGACTAAGTCTTCCACTGAATAACTGATGCTCTAAAAGTCTGAAAGTTAACAAGCTTCCCAGAGTGAGTTGCATACTTCCTATTCACTAATGAGTTCATTTCTATTTAAGTATCTCTTCTTTCCCTTCAGAATCTCAAGTTCAAATATGGAATTAAGAAGAAAGGCAAAGAGCTGAAGACTAATTATAATTTGATCCCCAAAATGGAAAAACACAAACTTTAACAAGTGTTACAGTTGCAAGTGTATAGAACAGTGACTACTATGTGTAAAAGGGCCTAAAAGTTGCCTTTTTATAGGGATATTTCTCTGCTTATGAGGTGACACTAAAAAGGAAAGACCTAGTTGAAAAGAAAGACATATCATAGCACCCAGATATAGTAAATGACTCAAATACCTCCAAGGATTCTTTTTATTTCAGACATTATTAAAACAGTAACATTTTTCTTATGTTTTTACCCTTCTTAAGTTGAAGGAAAATTCAGTGCATTTCTACTGCTTGACACAGTATAATTTACGAAGCTTTATAAAGAATAAGAATTACTAAGATGTGAACTATAAAACTGCACTGTGTGAAAGGTAGTAGGAAATCTAAACGTTATAAGATAATATTAAAATCAGAGCCCAATTCAAGTGCAAGTGAAATCTGAGACAATGCATTAAGCCAATTCTTAATGCGAGTCTTCACGTACACCGTGTGGAATTGCTTTCCATGTGGGAGAGAACAGGTCAGGGGCACACACTGTCAAAGGCTTTCTGGGAGAAAACACTGGCATTCCACCTCGAGGAGAAGGAAACTGTTAAGAGCCAGGTCTCTTACTGTGATAAATGGTAATGGGAAAAAGATACAATAAAAAATAAACTATTAAAAATGTTATTTTCGATTTGCAAGTTCATTAAGACTAGCCATCAATAAAAAATAGTCAGTACTTACCTACCTAAATAAGTACACTGGAGATAATCTTTATATTTAGATCATGAAGTATGTTTATTATTATTAATAATAACTATAAAGATAACAAAAATAATAAAGATAATGTAGAGTTTTTCATCTCAAGACACAGCTAATTTTTAAAAATTCCTAACACCTTCTTGTTTGACTAACAGTTACCTCTGTCATAAAGATTTTTAGTCATACATGCATCATCTCTAGAACAGCAAATAGTAATAGCATCTTATATTACATAGTCCTTAACGCTTTTTTGTACTTTTCTAAACATGATAGTGTCTTAAATTATCTTCTCCTGTACATTCAAAATTGAGCATTTAATTTAACTTCATTTTCATAGGGATGGAGTTATGTCACATGACAACAGGCGTAAGAAAGTGAGGACTGAAAAGACCAAGTCCAGTTTTGGGGACCAAAACAGATAAAACCAGTACATGAGACGAGCTCCACCATAGCTGCATTAATAACCAAGAAGAAAGGTCCTGGGAGGAGAAATTAATTTTACCTCTTCTAGATAGTCACTAAGGAATATCATAGAAAGTCAGAAACATTTCAACTGGGTCTGAAGGTTTTGATACAAAATTAACAGAAATACGAGGTTGGGAAATACATTATTGAGAAGGCTCAAATCTATGTGGATGCACTCAGCATGCAGCATTTCAGGGACAGACTAAAGTGAGAATGAGGACAAGTTGGTAAGAGATGAGACTGACTGGCCATTTATGTCCTTAAATCCCCATTTGGTTTACCTATTGATACTTTAGAGAGTAGCCATTGAAAGTATCTGAGAAGGAAAATAATTTTTGAACTTTAAAAACAGGATTCCACAACACTTGCAGGAACTTTTACCACCTCCTTCTTGAATTACATCTTTTCTTCTTCAGTTCTGAGGCCAATCTACCCACCCCCACCCCTTGTCAGTTCTTAGCCACTCACACTTACAGAGGTAACTCAACCTAACACTTGTGTCTTCTCCCTTCTCCCTTCTACTTTGTCTTTGCAATTAATACTTTGTGGTAAGAATTTCATTAGCAAGTGCTAAATTCCAGAAGAATCACTTTGAGAAATATTATGGGGGCACGGTAGATGGTGCTGGGGGCATGTTTTCCCCCTAAATACAGGATGCCTTGAAAGGAGTCTGGCTCAGCTGAGCCAACTTTATGTGCCTTTTGTATTCTAAGCCAGCAAGAGATTGGATCAAATCCTTTCCATGCCAAAATGCCAGACCCCCTTTGGGGTGTCTCCAAAAATGGGTAGTTTAACCTTCATTCCCCCAAAGGGGAGACATTAAAATTCATTGTGCAGTGCAAAAAATGAAAAAAGAAAAAAGAAAGGAGTCTGTTCTGACAAAGACAGAGGGAGATACTGTAAATTGCTCACATTTTTGCTATTTATTTCTCCCACACTTCTACAGCTGCTTGCATCATTTTAGCTGGGGGCTGACCATAACAACTCCAAATATGGAAGATGTTGCTGTGACGAGCTCCGTTTTTCCTTCTAGATGCATTCAAGCAAAAAGCTTAATTAAAGCTACTTTTTAAAGGTCTGTTTGAATTATATATTTTTTTATTAAAGCTCAGTAAATGATATATTCTGTTATGGTCTCAAGAGTTGTAATTCTCTTGTTCTCCTGAACACACCTACACAGTACATTCTGACACTCCTCTTAGCCAAAGAAGTAGCAAAACTGAGTAGGAGGCAAGTACATTAAGCCAACAGATCTGTCAAACGTGGGGCTGTGTAATCAACATACCTAAGCGTCCCCCGTTCTTTCTCCTATAGGCACAATCAAAAACTATGATTTTAGTTCATTCTCGCCCTCATTTATAATGAATTAAAGTTGTCCTTTCCAGGCTTAAAAAAACACACACACATCTTGGTGGAAAGCCTAATTACAATTTTTCATACACACACACACACACATAAATAATGCCATGGGGGAAAAAATCTCATAAGATAGAAAAGAGTAAATCAAGATTCTCAGATGTTGTTTAAAGAAAGTGAAAACTTACCAAAGACCACTGCTCTCCCTGTATCTATTAAGCACTGGAAAATTTAATGAAGGCTGTGTGGGTGTTAACTTTAAAATAACCTTTATAACGATTTTAAGTCCTGAATTTAAGAATGGAAAAGTAGATATTTTTGAATAAATAGCACTAGACACATTGAAAAAAAGGTTATTGACTTTGTCATCACTCATAAAAGAAAAAATATTTTAAAAAGCGCTGCCGTCAGTGCCCTTTTCTCACCTCTCAGCGTGACGGCTGCGCGGTCAGACGCTGACATCGTTTCCCATAAGCAAAATCGACTCCTCAGTATTGTCAGCATTTATATCCACCACGAGTTATGATATATGTACCAATATGAGTTATTAGCAATAATTTGTACAAGATCAGTCTGCATGAGCCATAAGAAAAATTACACAATTAAAAGTTGTGATCATTTTACCAGTTCCTGGGCTTCATGCTTATAGTCAAAATCACTCCGTCACTGACAGAGAGAGACAACTACAGCAAAATTCTCAGCTGTTCCAACACTGGGCCAGGGGCAGTTTGCCACTGACCCTTTTAACTGTGGTGAAAAATGGCAGAGCTGCATCCCATAGAACTTGAGATTTTATCTCTAGAAACTTCTAATTGAAACCAGCCGCTTCCCCAACAGACCACATTTAGTTTAAAATCAGACTTGAAAGACACTAGTTATTTCCAAATTTGATAGCATCCATGTAGACACCAAAGAGAGTTTTTGAGACCTCCAAGAAAAGCCAAAGCCTCCGAACAGGTCATCTGGGGAAAATATTAAATCCATTCATTCAAATAATGATAATTAGGAAACTGTTAGAATAATGTTCTATATTTTACCACTGAAGACATTCCTTGATTCTGGGTATTATTTAATAAAATGAGGAGGTAGCAGGGAATGCAGTGTACACTTTTAAACAATTTTTCATAAATATCTTAATTCTTTTAAAAAAGATTTTATTTATTTATTTTTAGAGAGAGGGGAAGGGAGGGAGAGAGAGAGGACCAGAAACATCAACATAGGTTGCCTCCCATGCACCTTAATGGGGGACCTGGCCCACCAGGCAGGGCTCATGAATATTTTCTTTTTGCATGAAGACCAATGTTGTTTTAAACGATTCTATTTGCCCAATACTTTTTACTCTACAAAGTTTTAAGTAATCAAGTGCTTTTAAATTCTGGAATTTTTTATTCAATCTAGAGATCCAGAAATAGAATGTCAAATTACTCAAGATTGTAAACATAATGGATTGTGCTTATGTCTCTGTAAAAGATCAAACATTGTATAAAATTCAGTTCCTTGAACTATAAAGTGCATACAGTAAAATTCACCAATGCACACATACAACTTCATAATATTTGCAAATATATGCCCTTGTATAAACACATTTAAGTCAGTATATAGAATATTTTTTGCACTCCAGAAAGTTCCCTTCCGTGCATTGGTAGTCATTATTCTCACCCCAGTCCCAGCTTCTGAAAATCATTGCTTTGCTTTCTGTCACTGTGGTTTTGCCTTTCCAAATTTCATATCATTACAATACTATTGTATTCACTGTTTGTGCTTGGCTTCTTTCACTTAGTAAAATGATTTTGAGATGCATTCATGTTCTCTGAACTAACAGTCTCTTCCTTTATAAGAGCTGATAGCATTGCATTGTATCCATGCTCCAAAACTCATTTGCCTCTGCACTAGATGATGACCACTCGGGGATGTATCCCGTGTTTGCCTATTACAAATAAAGCTGCCAAGAACATTCGAATACAGGTCATTGTGTAAACCTGTGTGTCCATTTTACTTGGAGAGAGTCCTATTGCTAAAGTTTTGGGGCCCCACAGTAAATGTTTGTTTTACTTGAACTGTGAAACTGTTTTCCAAGGAAGTTCCATTATTGTATATTTCTACCAGTGATGTATGATATTTCCAGTTGTTCTTCATCCTTACTGGCATTTGTTATTGTCAGTCTTTCCTTTTTCATTTTAGCCATCCCAGTAAATATAAAATGATTTTATTTGCAATTTTCATTTGCATTTCTCTAATTACTAATGATGCTGAGCATCTATCTAATCATGAGCTTATTTGCCATTCCTATAGCTTCACTAATGATATTTAAAATTATGACATTTTTAAAAATCAGGTTGTTTGTCTTATTAAGTTCTAAGAGTTCTTAAATATAATAGATACAAATTTTTTATCATCTGTTTTACAAATATGTTCTCTCAGTCTGTGGCTTGTTATTAAATTTTCTAAGTAGTGTATTGTGAAAAGCAATATATTTTAATTTTTACAAGTCCAATTTATCAATTTTTTCATTTTATGACATGTGCTTTTTGCCCCACTCAAATTCACAAAAATATTCTCCTTTTCTCCCCTACCTGTTGTAGAGTATAGGTCTATATATAGGTCTATAAGCCAGATTGAATTACTTTTGTGTAAGATGTGAGATAATGTTTGATTTTTTTATGTGAATATCCAATTGTTTTTAGCATAATTTGTTAAAAAAAAACCAGAAACAGAAAACAAACAAACAAAAAAACCTCCCAGCATTTCTGTATTGAAATACTTTGGTTCCTTTGTCAAAATTCAATTCACAATATTTTGATGAACTTTCTGTTTTTTCCATTGAGCTATATAAATATTTTTGCTTAAACATCACATTGCCTTGATTAATGTAACATATAATGTACTAATATAGTTTATGGTAAGATGTAAAATCAAGTATTATAAGTTCAACATTGTTTTCTATTTTAAAATTGTTTTTATTCTTCCTCCTTTTTTGTGATCTCATGTGCATTATAGAATCAAATAGTCAATCAAAAGATATTTTATGGAATTTTCAGATTACACCTAAACTATAGATCTCTTTGGATATAGTGAAATCTTAACAATATTCAGTTTTCTAATCTATTAACTTGGGATATCTTTAGACTTATTTAGTTATTTTTAAATTTCTCTCAGTTATGTTTTGTAGTTTTTGGCCTTCGAATGCTGAATATATTGTGTTAAATTTATTCCTTTTTATTATTTATGATATTATAAATTCCATTGCTTTTTACATTTTAATTTTCAATTCTTTCTTGTTAGCATACAGAAATACAATGGATTTTTGTGTCTCCTGCAAATTTGCTGACCTCATTTATTAATTCAGACTATCAAGTCTTTTCTGATTAAGACAGCTTTACTTCTTCATTTTCAGTCTGTATGCCTTTTATTTCTCTTCTTGTTTTATTGTACTGCCAAGGACCTCAAGTAAAATGTTAAATAAAAGCCATGAGCGTAGACAACCATGCGTTGTTTCTAATCTTAAGGAGAAAGTTTCATTTTTCATTGTTAAATCTCATGTGAACAACAAGCTTTCTGAAGATGTATGCCCTGTATCAGGCTGAGGGTTTCCTTCTATTTGGTAAAAGCTTTTGTTTTGGATTTTTTAAATTAAATTTAGTAGGCTGACATTAGTTAATAAAATCATATAAGTTTCAAATGTATATTTCTATCATACATGATCTGCATATTGCATTATGTTCCCACCACCCAAAGTCAAATCATCTCCCATCACCAAAAATAAATGAATGAGACTATTTCAAACTAAAAAGGTTCTGCACAGCAAAAGAAGCCAACAACAAAACAAAAAGGCATCCACCCAAATAGGAGATAATATTTGCAAACAGCAGCTCCTACAAAGGGTTAATATCTAAAATATATAAAGAACTCATACAAAAATCCAATTAAATAATAGGCAGAGGACCTGAACAGACACCTCTCCCATGAAGACATAAAACAGCCAACAGATATATGAAAATATGTCCAACTTAGGGAAATGTAAATCAAAACTACAATGCGATACCATGTCACACCTGTTGGAATGGCTATTATCAACAAGGCAGGTAATAACAAGTGTTGGAGAGGTTGTAGAGAAAAAGAAACCCTCACTCACTGCTGGTGGGAATATAAACTGTCTTGGATTTTGTTAAATACTTTGTTGTATTTACTAATATAATTATCTGTTAGTATGACCAATTACATGGACTTCTGAATGTTGAATTTAAACCTTCCATTCTTGGACTGAAACCCATTTGGTCATCCTGTATTACCTTTTCATATATGTTGCGGGATGGTATTTGCTAAAATTTCATTAAGGATTTTTGAGAGATATTGTTCCATAGTTTTCTTGTAATGTCTGTCTGGTTTTGATAGCAGGATAATGCTGACCTCATACAATAAGTCTGGGAGTATTACATTGTTTTCTTTTTTTCTGGAAGAGTTTCCATAGTATTGGAAATATTTTTTCCCTAAGTATCTAGCAGAAATCATCAGTGAATCTGTAGTGAAACCCACCTCTTTTTTCTGATATTATTAATTTGCTTCTTCTCTATTTTCTGATCAGTTGGGCTAAAGATTTCCCAATTTTATTAATCATTTCAAAGAACTGCCTTTTGGTTTTCTTTTTTTTTTCTGTTTTTATTCATCTAGTTCTTGATTTATGCTTATTATTTCCTTCCTTCTGCTTGCTTTGCATTTAATATTCCCATCTTGCAATATAGTCCCTTGGGTAGTAGCTTAGATCATCATTTTAATACTGATTTTCTAATATAAGCATTTAATACAAAAAAATCCCTCCGGTTATTGCTTAACTGCATGTTATCACTAGTAGTGATTTCATTTTCAGTGAGTTCAAAATATTCTCTAATTTCCCTTGTGATTTCTTGTTTGAAATATGGATTATTATAAGTGTCTCATATAACCTCCAAATACTCCAGATACTGTCCAGATACTCTTCTGTTACTGAGTTCTGGTTTATAATTCCTTAGTGGTCAGAGATCATACTTTAGCATGTTTTTTACATCCTCTTTAACCTGTTGATACATCTTATGGCCCAGCATATGGTTTTGCCTGGTGAATGTTTTCTGTTGTTGTATGAAATATTCAAGCAGGTCATATAAAATAGTTTTGCTCGACTCTTCTACGTCATTATTGATTTCCTCTATTAGCCTAACCAGTAATAGAGAGTAGACTGCTCTATTTCTCCTTTCAGTTTATTAAACTTTGTTTCTTGTGATGTGAAGCTCTGTTGTTTGATCCAGACATATTTAGGATTACTATGTCTTCTTGATGAATTAACCTCTTAATGGTCATAAAATGTCTATTTTTCCCCTGATAATATTTTGTGTTTTAAAATCTACTTGTTTGACCTTCATAAAGCCATTCTAGCTTTCTTTTGAACAGTGCTTGCTCGGTATACCAATGCCCGGCTTCTCACGTTTAAAGTGTCACTTAGATGTTTCAGAGGATTGGGTTTTCTCCACCCTTTTGCCAGTCCCTTTCTGTCCCCCCCCCATCCCCACCCCACCACAGGCTTTCTGCGTGTCAGTAAATGGAACACCACATATTCTGTAGCTCAGGACAGAAATTTGAGAAATATCTGATTCTTCTTTGATCCATCAAGCACATCCAAATCATTCATCAGAAAATATCACTAATTCATCTACTTTTCTCCATATATCAGCAGGAACCCACAAGAGGTCAAAATCTTTACGACTTTAGAGCTCCTGAACTATCTTCCAGCTCCCACTCCTGCCCACTTCCACTCCACTTCCTGCACAGTTGCAAGCGTGATCTTAACCTATCGTATATACCATTATTAACCATCTTTTAAACCTTGTGGTCTCTCCCATTGCACCTAGAACAAAATTCCAAAACGACCTAGAAGGCCCTGTGCGGTTGGCACCCTAACTCCCTCTCTAAACCCATCACTCCTTGTGGACTCCAAAGCTTTGGTTCTACCAGGTTCTACAATCTGTTTCTTGATTCTACCAAACTTTTTTTCTGTTTAGCACCTCAGCTGTTGTCTTTGACTGAAATAAATTCACCTCAGCACTTTCATTGTTACCATTTAAACTAAGAGCTCATGCATTCAAAAAAAGCTATGTCCTGGTAATTTATTTTCCAACAAATATTTGTTTGATGAATAATAGATGCCAGGCACTGAATTCCATGCTGAAAATAGAATGGTAAGTCCAAAGATGTTTACTCTTTGCCCCCAAGGAGCTTACAATTAAATGAAGAAGACAGATATTCAATAAAAGTGCAAATATTCATTTTTTAAAAATGCACAAAGAAAGTGAGCACAGCTCTATGATAACCCATAGTAAACTGAAATAGACTGGAGTTATAAACAGGCCTCGGTGATGAAGGGTTCTCTTACCGTGATGTAAGGGGGAGTGACAGTTCAGGAACATACTGTGACTTCAGGAATGATAAGCATATTCATTGAAAGTTTAGCTCATCTGCTAGTAAAAAGATAACATTATTACAGTTTTGATTAGACATCAAGATTAGTACTTGGTTACAACAACTCTCTCTCAATTTGGCACAATCTTGTCATATATCTAAAAGTACAAATTGTGGGTTTATTATTTTAAATGGAGAAGGAAAAGATGTTGTGCACCAAAAAGAAGAGCTAAAAGAAATACCAAGTTTTTGTATAAACTCTTCATTCCTAATTTGTAATCTTAGTAAAAAAAACTTATTTATATGACTGTAAAGATTAATCTTGTGAAAACACAAAATACTTGATGTTTCAAAAATACATTTCTTAGGCCTCATCCAAATATGTCAACCCAATTCAACTCTTTTTTTGATCTGAACTTATTTATTTATTTTTATCCTCATGAGGACATCTGTTATTTTTTTTTCATTGCTTTAGAGTGAGGAGAGAGAGACAGAGAGACAGAAACATCAATGTGAGAAACATTAACTGGCTGCTTCCCACACATTCCAAGACCAGGGATTGAACCAGCAACCCAGGCACATGCTCTGTCAGGAATCGAACCCTCAACCTTTCAGTTATGAGACAACACTCCAACCAACTGAGCCACACTGGCCAGGGCTGGATCTGAACTTTAAACTAGAGGCAAAATGGGCCAATATAAGGGACAGAAACATTAGAATTTTTCAGGATTGTTTCTGGGCTATCACTTCAAATAGTCTGCATTGGAAGGAAAGCTAGTAATCTAACAGAAGTATGACATAATTGAATTCAAGTTGAACTTAAATAGAAAGTCTTCTTCCTCAGTTTCTCCCATCTGTATAAAGTTTTTCTCTCATCAAATTCTGGTAATTGAAGGTTGGTGATATTTAGCCACATCTGATTTAAAGGTATATTACTTTCACATCCTGTGTCAGTTAACCCTTGCTGTTTAACAAATTGCCCCCAAACTCAGTGGCTGAATGCAACAACCATTTATCTAGCTCATGACAATCATTTCATTAGCTCAATAGTTGGTTTTCCTTGCTATTCTGCTGATCCGGGTTAGGTTCAGCTGATTTCAGCTAGGTTGGCTCATGCATTTGAGGTCAGCTTGAGGGTCACCTTGGGGCTGCTGGTTTTATATGGCCTCACTCATAGGTCTGGCAGTTGGCTGGTGATGGGACCATGTGTCTCTCATCATCTAGCTGGTGGCCTATGCTTCTTCCCATGGATACTAGTACTAAAAGCAGCAAGAGGGCAAGCTCCACTGTGCAAGCACTTTTCAAGAGTCTACTCAGTCACTTTTGCTAATATCCCATTGGCCAAAGCAACCCACTTCAGATGGAAAAATCTGTAACATTACCATTAGTACAGAATTTGTGGTCATCTTCATAACTGACAACGTTCTCGGATTAAAAAATAGTAACAAGCATTTCCTAATGCTCATATCAGTGCCACTCATATAGGAAAGGCATTCAAAATCCATTTCTAACCAAATACACAAATGAGTGAACAGATGGATTAAAGACCCCTACTTCAGTTCATTTTATAGCTTGGTCTCTGTGACAACTTAAGTATCAATTGGCATTTTTTGTTTTAGCATGTTAATGCTATTTGCATATAAGTTGATCAAAGGAAATGTAATAACTTAAGTTCTCAGTTGGGCAACATGAAATCTATGATTTACTATTGATTTCCTGACCTGATTTGGTTGCCACAGAAGCATCTTCCTGCTCCTACATGTAACAAATGACTCTCCTGGCTCTAATGATGGCTAGAAGCTTCTAGACTTCAGTTTGCAAAAGTTTGTAAAAAGGTCCTAGTCTGAATTTTAGAGATGTTTCTACACAGCCTCTAGTCATATGGGTAAACTTCAAATTGCATTCTAGAGAGGGATCAACTCTACAAGAATCTAAGATGTGGGAGAGAGCAGAAGTTTCCTGTCTCTGTAGGGCAGGGTAGGAAGAGGTTTGAAACCATAGAGGCTACCACACTAATACCTTTTCACTTTTATACCTATCTGGGTCTGGATTTTAACCTAAAATGCTTTTTAACAAAAGCAATATATTCCTTTGAGTTTTGACTTTGTCTAAATTATAGGATATATGACCGTTGTAATGCTGTCATGGAGCATCCTAATGATATTCCAAGTCTTTGGGGAAAATCAAAGGAAAATTGAAAAAAGATATCAGGAATTTTAAAAGTTCAGTAGTGTTTACACTTGCCTTTGAGCAATAATTAAAAACTGAACATGAATTTATATATTAGTTAATTCAATAGATGTATCAAGACACTAATAGTATTGAAAACAAGTTGATTCAAGAATCTCTCTCTCTCGAACATTCAAGAATCTCTCTCTCTCGAACAGGTTGGTGGTTGCCAGGGAAGAGTGATGTGGGGCGAGTGGTATGGGTGAAGGGGGTCAGAAGGTACACACTTCAGTCAGAAGTAAATGCTAGGATGTAATGTACAGCATGGCGACTGTAGTTAATGACACTGTATTGTATATTTTAAAGTTGGTAAGAAAATATCTTAAAAGTTCTTATCACAAGAAAAATGTGTAATTATATATGGTGACAAATGTTAACTAGACTTATTGTGATCATTTTACAATATATACAAAGATGAAATCATCATGTTGTATATCTGAAGCTAATATAATGTTATATGACAATTATACCTCAATAACAACAAAAAAGGAATCTATGCATTATAAACCAAATGGTTACTGAATAAATGAAAAAATATTGAATAGTTAATTCCTCAAAATAAAAAAGAGTTAACTGAGTGATAAACAGTTATCCCAATAGGGTCAAATTTGTTGTGAGAGAGAATGTCCAGAGTAGAAGCAGCAATTGAAAGGAAAAAAAACAAATGGGATTATCTCAAACTGAAAACCTTTTGTTCAGCAAAAGAAACCATCAACAGCATGAAAAGGGAATCCACTGAATGGGAGAATGCATTTGCCAATGATACATCTGAGAAGGTGTTAATTTCCACAATAATCATATATACAGAACTTACACAACTCAACACCAAGAAGATAAATAACCCAATTAAAAAATGGGCAAAGGACCTAAATAGACACTTCTCCAAAGAGGACATACAGATGGCCAATAGACACATGAAAAAATGCTCAGCATACTAATCATCAGCCAAATTAAAGCCCTAATGAGGTATCACCTCACACCTGTCAGAATGGTTAACATCAATAAATCATCAAACAAATGTTGGTGAGGCTGTGGAGGAAAGGGAACCCTCATGCACTGTTGGTGGGAATGTAGACTGGTGCAGCCACTGTGGAAAACAGTATGGAGGAACCTCAAACAAATTAAAAACGGAACTGCCTTTTTACCCAGTGATCCCACTCCTGGAAAGATATCCCAAGAAACCCCAAACACTAATTCAAAAGAATGTATGCACCTCCATGTATATTGCAGCATTGTTACAATAGCCAAGATCTGGAAACAGCCCAAGTGCCCAACAGTAGATAAGTGGATAAAAAAGCTGTGGTTCACTTACACAGTGGAATACCACTCAGCCATAAAAAAGAAGAAATCCTTACCTTTTGTGACAGAATGAATGGACCTGAGATTATTGTGCTAAGTGAAATAAGAGAGTCAGAGAGAGACGGATACCATATGCTCTCACTTATATGTGGACTCTAATGAACAAAATAAAATGATGAATAAAACAGAAACAGAGATATGTATACACAGAACAGACTGACAGGTGTCAGAGGGGAGGAGGTTTGGGGGGCTGGATGAAAGAAGGTGAAGGGATTAAGCAAAAAAGCATATATATAACACTTAGACACAGACAACAGGGTGGTGGCAGCCAGAGGAAAGGGGGTGGGAGTAGGTGGAGGTGGGCAAAAGGGGGGAAAATGGAGCTGGAAAGGGACTCTGCTTTGGGCAATAGGCACAGGATGCATTGTGTAGATGATGTTTTGTTGAGTTGTATACTTGAAACGTGTATGGTTTTGTGAACCAATTTCACCCCAATAAATTCAATTATAAAAGTACCATAGGACAATATGCAGTGTTGAGACCAGGTTGTGATTTAAGGTCATTCAGTTTCTTGGACTCTTGAGATTTAGTTTATTTTCCCTGAAAACAAAAACAAAAACAAGACAAAACACTAAACAAAGGGACTTCCCTGAGTTGTTGGGAGAATTAAATGAGATAGTGTTTTGAAAGTGTGCTTGTGAACTGCAAGGCTCTGTAAAAATGGTATCTGTGAATGCTGTTACTACCAGTGGAAACTGTTCTTGTAAGAGTTTTAAGAGTATAAATGTGAAAGTTTTAAAATGTTTAAGAATTCCAAAGTTAGGCATTTTCAGTGGACTTGACATCCCACTATTATTTATTATGTCAAAGCATGTCTCCTTCCATTTAGCAGGGAATCACTTGTGTTTCTTTTTTGACAGAACATGTGTATCTGGAGTAAATAGCAAATATTGACATTTAATATTTTATTTTTGTTAAATTTTAAACTTATGTTGGATTATTGAGTCTTGAAGAGTCAGTTTCTTGTCACTGTTGTCAGAGAAACTTTAAGCAATTATAAAGACTATAATTTCAGTGGTTCTGGTGAGGTCAATTAAAACTAAGTAAGTTTTGTAATATAAATCAGAGACTAGAGTGAGCTCATTATTACATGTAATCAGGAAAGGTAATTTATAAAGGCATCAGTTGACCTGTCTGAACTGTATTTCTTGACACCAGCAGATAGTTTTCAAATATAGATAAAAACTTTGTCCTGCCCTGGCAGGGTGGGTCAGTTGGTTGGAGTGTTGTCCTGTACACCAAAGGTTGCATGTTCAATCCCTGGTCAGGGCACATACCTAGGTGGTAGGTTTGATCCCCCATCAGGGCACATGTTGGAGGTTGATGTTTCTCTCTCCCTTCCTCTCTCTCTAAAATCAATAAGCATATCCTCAGGTAAGGATTAAAAACATTTTTTAAATCTTGGTCCTGATTTAATAAGGTAAATGACTCAATAATTTATAGGGGTAGAGTCAAAAGCCATTTCTTTCTGAGTCCAAAGTCAAGGCTCTTTAGCACTTAACTATACTTCATATTATAAAAGAAATCAGTAATGTGCAGAGTGTTAAAAGATTATTTTATCCCCATCAGTTGGACTTCTGACTTTGTGTTTGCATTTTAATGGTAGGCATAAGACTTTTTGGATTTTTTTTAAAATATATTTATTGATTATGCTATTACAGTTGTCCCATTTCCCCCCCACTCCACTCCATCCTGCCCACCCCCCTCCCTCCCACATTTCCCCCCTATAGTTCATGTCCATAGGTCATACTTATAAGTTCTTTGGCTTCTAAATTTCCTACACTATTTTTACCCTCCCCCTGTCTATTTTCCACCTATCATCTATGCTACTTATTCTCTGTACCTTTCCCCCTCTCTCCCCCTCCCACTCCCTTAATGACAACCCTCATGTTCTAGTTGTTTGCCTAGTTTGCTCTCGTTTTTGTTTTATGTGTGGCCGTTAATAACTGTGAGTTTGCTGTCATTTTTACTGTTCCTATTTTTGATCTTCTTTTTCTTAGGTAACTCCCTTTAACATTTCATATAATAAGGGTTTGGTGATGATGAGCTTCTTTAACTTGACCTTATCTGAGAAGCACTTTATCTTCCCTTCCATTCTAAGTGATAGCTTTGCTGGATACAGTAATCTTGGATGTAGGTCCTTGCGATTAATCTTGGGTAATGGAATTATGATGTGCCTTCGTGTGTTCCTCCTTGGGTCCAGCTTCTTTGGGACTCTCTGAGCTTCCTGGACTTCCCGGAAGTCTATTTCCTTTGCCAGATTAGGGAAGTTCTCCTTCATTATTTGTTCAAATAAGTTTTCAATTTTTTGTTCTTCCTCTTCTCCTTCTGGCACCCCTATAATTTGGATGTGGGAACGTTTCAAGGCGTCCGGGAGGTTCCTAAGCCTCTCCTCATTTTTCCAAGTTCTTGTTTCTTCATTCTTTTCTGGTTGGATGTTTGTTTCTTCCTTCTGGTCCACACCATTGATTTGAGTCCCAGTTTCCTTCTCATCACTATTGGTTCCCTGTACATTTTCCTTTGTTTCTCTTAGCATAGGCTTCATTTTTTCATCTGTTTTTCGAACAGATTCAACCAAGTCTGTGAGCATATTGATAACCAGTGCTTTGAACTGTGCATCCGATAGGTTGGCTATCTCTTCGTCGCTTAGTTGTATTTTGTCTGGAGCTTTGAAGTGTTCTGTCGTTTGGGCCATTTTTTTTTGTGTGTGTGTCTTGGCGCTTCTGTTACTTTAAGGGGCGGAGCCTTAGGTGTTCACCGGGGCGGGGTAACGCTGGTCGCTGAGCTGTGACGCTGTACGAGGGGGAGGGGCCGAGTGGGAGCAATGGCGCCTGCCTCACTCTCCTCCGGATTTCAATCCTTCACCCCGATACCCACAATCAAACTGGGCCCCTCTGGTGCTGGTTCCCGAGTAAGTGGGCCTGTGCACACTCTAGGCCCCTGTGGGTCTCTCCAACAACCTCTTCCATGAGGCTGGGAGTCTCTCCTGCTGCCGCCCCAACCCCCAGGGGCGCTTTCAATCAGAGATTTGAGGCTTTATTTCCCGGAGCTGGAGCCCTGGGTTGCACGGTCTGCTTCGTTGCCCGCCGTTTGTCAGGTTTATCTGTGGGCGAATGTGGTGCCGCGGGGTGCTACCCGCTGCTCTGCCTGCCCCACTCTCCGCCACTCTGAGTCCGGCCCTCTGGGTTTATCTGCGCAGATGTGGGGTCGCAGGGTCTGCCAGTGCTCGGACTGCCTGCGCCATTTGTCCCACACTCCACCAGTCTCAGTCCCGCCACAGCCACGCGAGTCCTCTCCACCCCGGTGCCCGTCTCCGCCCCTCCTACCAGTCTGGATGAGTGGTTATTTTCTATTTTCTTGGTGTTGGTCCCCCTTGCTGTTCGATTCTCTTGTCAGTTCTGGTTGTGCGAGGAGGCGCAGTGTGTCTACCTACGCTGCCATCTTGGTTCTCTGACTTTTTGGATATTTTATTTATATTTTCAAACTATAAGAGATTATGTTGAAGGACACAAATAGAAAAATACATTAAATGTTTAAAGCAATCTCTCTCAAAGATCTACATTTCATAAATGGAAAAAATACTTTACACCACTAAGGCAAAATGGTCTTAATTTTTTTTCAATAAAAATACTTACTAAATATTACGTACAATTGCATGTCTTTTTATTTATCCGGATACTATATATGGCAGAGAAAAAATAATCATGAAATTTATCCAAATGGTCTAATGTTACCTTGTTTCCAACTCTGAATGACCTGATGATATACTTGGAAATGTTTCAGTGAAATAATTTAATTAAACTGTTCTTTAATTAAACTGTAGAAGATGGGGCCCAAGGTGAAGAATGAAGCCCCTGCCCCTCCCAAAGTAGAAGCCAAGGCAAAGGCTTTGAAGGCAAAGAAAGCAGTGCTAAAAGGCATCCACAGCCACACACAAAAAGAAGATCCGCACGTCACCCACTTTCAGGAGGCCTAAGACACTGCGGCTCCGAAGGCAGCCTAAATATCCTCCGAAGAGCACCCCCAGGAGAAACAAGCTTGACCACTACACCATCATCAAGTTCCCCCTGACTACTGAGTCAGCCATGAAGAAGACAGAAGACAACAGTACAATTGTGTTCATTGTGGATGTCAAGGCCAACAAGCACCAGATCAAACAGGCTGTGAAGAAGCTGTATGATATTGATGGGGCAAGGTCAACACCCTGATCAGGCCTGATGGGGAAAAGAAGGCACATGTTTGACTGGCTCCAGACTATGATGCTTTGGAAATTGCCAACAAAATTGGGATCATCTGAACTGAGTCCAGCTGGCTAATTCTAAATATACAAATTTTATACTATGTGAAAAACAAAACAAAGAAAAACTGTTCTTGTAAAAAAAAAATCTCACTTAGACCTAGATTACATAAAAAAGTAAATTGGCTATATTGATTAATTCTATATTCTATTCCAATATCAATATATTAATATATTTATATCAATATTTCATATTAATATTTTGCATGAATACAAATTTACATTATATAAAATAATATAGTATTTTATATTATATATTATATGATATAAAATATATCATTACATTATATGTTATACATATAATATATGATATATAATACATATTTATAGACTATGTAATATATTTATATTAATACAAATATTTTATGCTAATATATTGATATTTTAATATAATATATTTATATAATATATTTGCATTAAATAATATATTACTAATATATTGTTTTAATCATTAATATAAGATATTATATATTAATGTTAATGTGTTAATTCTAACTCTATTGATTATTGGTTATTCTACATCTGTCAGAAATCTCTAGATGCATTCTGAAGATTTGACATACTACTATTCCTGCTTGGTCATACAATTAACTTATTTATTTACTGTTGTTCAATTTCAGTTGTCCCAATTTTTCCCCATTGCTCTCCCCTGCTCCACCCATCCCCCACCACCCAGCTTCCTCAGCCAGTCCCCACCCTGTTGTCTATTACCATGGGTCCTTTATACGTGCTCCTTGATTCTTAAAATGATTTTAGAAATAAACCAAAAAATGAAAAACTTCAGAGACAGAAAATCTAAAAGGAAGTTTTAATTTTATTGTTTACAATAATTCATAGAAAACATTTATTATCAACCCTGGTATGTAGCTTTACATGGTCAACATCAGATCTTAATATGAGAGATAGGGCCAATGTTATCAGTTTCTTAAAATTCACTATTATTTCAAAATCAGTACTATACTAAGATGGTGAGTATAATCTGAATCAAATTTGGGCATTAAGTTTAAATTATGGAATCAAATTCTAAGCATTCAGAACCTTGAATGTAAGATTGAGCACGAAGTTGGAAAGATTAGATAAAGTAGGTAGTAGAGAGTGATGGCATCCTGATTTCCCAGTATTCATTCCATGACTTTATAGACTCACTAGGTGGAGTCAACAGTGCAAAGGGTGAAAAGCCAAACGTTGATACTAATAGTCATCAAAATGTGAAGCAATTTAAAATGGCCGTTAATAATGTCCTCTGGAAAGAATTAAGTTTAGGAAGTTTTAAAAGCATTTGTCCTTGGAGATAACTTAGAAAAATTATGAAATTATATCTGTGTTTAAACTAAATATATTGTACTTTGAAAGTATAAAAAGATGATGATGAGTCATGTTTTCAAAAGTTAAAAAGTGACCTGATATTTTGCATATATTAATATGTCTATTTTTAAAAGTTCTGTGGAACATCCTTCTTCAAGTTCTGTAAGGACTGGTAGCATTGGCAATAAAACCAGAGGTAGATGTCTAACAAGAATATTTACACCAATAACAGCTCACACGCATTGGGTACTTCTGTGTCATGCACTGCCTCTTACATTATTTAATCTATATAAAAATTCTCATAGATTGCTATTCTATTGTTCTCACTTCAAAGACGAGAAAATTTAGAAAAGTCCCAGATACTTTATTCAATAACAAGGTGCTGGAAAATGGCAGGTTTGAGATTATTAAATTTAAAATATCAATGCCCTTCAGAAATTAACACATGCCAGACCTGAAAACCAAAAATTTAATCTTGAAAAATATAGAAATGTCTTCCCATTTCTTGGCTAGGTGAAATTAAAGAAAACTCAACATAGTAAGACAGTTTATCGATGAAAAATTAAAGTCTTCATAGAGAAAATTGTATTAAGGACTGGCAAAGTTACAAGAGCCCTTATATAAAATGTCTGTACAATCATTTAACATAATAACACCCATTTATTGAATACTTACTGATTGTGTGCCAGGTCCAATGCTAAGCACTCTTTGTAAATTGGCTCATTTAATTTTTTACAACTACGCTAGTAGTCATGGCCAAAATGTGGCAGAAAAAGGGTTCAAACTAGAGAAACTGATCTGCTCCCAAAGCCTCTCAGCCATCAAGCGGTAAGCAGGGTATTCGCAGACATTCAACTTCCCTGTTTCCATTTATCAGGCTTTGTTCAGGAGAAACTGAGGATATCTCTTCTCTAGATTGTGTATAAAATACTTGAAAAGTTGTGACACATTGCAAGTGAATATGAATTCCAGGAGGTCTAGTAAACATCTTTCTATTTACGTTAGAGGCAACCCACCTTCAATCTCATGTATTTAAGATGCAGAGTAGCTTGTATGCTTTGGATGACCTTTTTTTTCTCAGCATCTGTCCACCCAAGTATACTCATGTCATGGCCAAAGCATCTATTTTCATCCCTTAGCTTCTGTCCTCATGGCAGCCAATGGAGTGGACTTCGAAGAGATGGAGAGTCGCCTTTGCTCATCCTCTACATGTCCCCCATGTTCTCCCTGCAGTAACTACTCCTATTCTTCCATCTGATTCAGTGTTACCATCTTTTTCCCAGTCCCAAGGCTCTGTTATTTAAAATGTTTTTATTGTTGTTCAATTACAGTAGTCCCCATTGTTCGCACACCAAATCTGTTTTATTAATTAACCTTGACTGGAGTAACTGCAAATGTAGTATACTGGAACAGAAAATATTGGCATTGAGGAAAAGATATGCAAAAGTACGATTATATGCACTAGAAAGGCAGATAAAGAAAGCTTAGGGAAAGATTGGCATAAACATCATCATAAGCAGTTTCAAAAAAATAGCCTTTCTATTTTACAGTTACTGGTTTTATAGCAGTAGAAACAACATAGGCTGCAGCAATTACAGGTTTCATAAAACTGTTTGCAGTTACATTTTAAAAGAAAATTCTTTGTCATTAAGTTCCCCTTGCACTAAAGGTCAACTCCCTATGTTTTATACAAGTAATAAAAATATCTCTCAATACATCAGAATAGGCTTAGCTCATAAGTATTTTAATCAGTGTACCTTTTTGTGGCAAACTATTCTTCCCTCCACCATGTGTCTACTTAGGTAAATAACTTTCCAATTTATAACAAGGCAGAAATACTTCAGAACTGGTCATGACATCAAATGTCACTTGTAAAACAGTAAATGTATTTTAAAACTCTTACCAGTCTTAGTGAGTCATGTTATCAGCTCGGCAACAACTCCATTAATCTGGGATTACATCTGAGTAGGTGGAATATCTGCCGATCCTGTGTTCCAACAGTGTCCCAGAAAAGGTGTGAGCTGTAATCCCAGGAGGCCCTCCAGAGCACCATTCACCATGTGCTGAGATACAAAGGGGACAGAAAAGAAACGCAAATCTGTTAAAAGAGCTTCATAGTTATCTTTTCACTATTACTTATACCTGATAAACTACACAAATAGCAGCCTTACTCTTGTCCTTTAACTCATAAATCAGAGGCAGGCTAGTCAAGTCATCGAGAGCATGGGTTAGGTGACCAAGCTTTATGTCACCGCTCAGTCAAGGAGCACAGCTTGCTTTCGGGACAAGCTGTTTAAGCCCTTTGCAGAACTGTGAAAAGAATAATTAAATTCATACAAGTTAAGGACTTTCAGCAGTGCTTAATAAACTAATTGCTTTATTCCTGCCCCCATTTTTTTTTCTCTTCTTGGTTAAAACTTAGCAAACAAAATAGACAAAAATGCCCATTTATTGAGCACACAATATAAAGCACTGGGTTGGTGCTTTATAGAAATTATCTCACCTAATCCTCAAATGAGATGTTACTACTTCTGTTTTACAAATTAAAAAACTGAGATTCAAGGAATTAGTAATTTATCGAAGTTAGATAACAAGAAAGCAGCAGAGTTGGCACTTAAACTATGTCTATCGGCTTTTCAAAGTCCTCGCTACTCCTGAACACTTTCGTATTTGAGGGGCAGTGTGTCCTAGTTTGACACTGTCCATAGAAAAACAGCAAAACAGTAAACACGACAAATTTAACTCTTAAATATGGGTTAATATACATACTATTTTTATAAACTTGCCTTACATTTACTTACACTGAATTTTAAGAGACAGATTGACTGAGAGTAAAATTAGCCAGTAAAATTCAGCACATGAAACAAATTTGAGCAGTATTCAAAGAAAGTTGTCTTTCTATCTCTCTATCATAAAGTATTTATAGTGACATTTACCACCATAAAAATGTAACTCAAAAAAGGCAACTTTTCCAAACTGCTTATTGTTAAAATTACAGATTGACTATTCTAATGTCGATTTGATAATAATTACTTTTTCATTATAAATTTATCTTTATTAAAAATCTATAAACAGTATAAAATAAGTAAAAGTGTTTAATAATTCCATCATATCATCATAATAATTGCTAATAATATAGTATATCTTCTTCTAGATTTTTTTCCTAGGGTTATATATTCTTTCTGGAGACAGCACAATACTGTGTGTCCTATTTAATTTATGATATAACATAAACAGTTCAAGGTTTAATAGTTTGTAAACATTTTCTTTGTCTGAAATGCAATTTTGATCCACCTCCTGATTAGCTAACTGGTGCTGTTTCTCCAGGAAACCTTGTAGAGGTCACTGGAGGAAGCCTCTGCAACCCTTCTTCCCTGTAAGACACCCTGCAGGTATTGATTCCCTTATGCACAGCTATGTTCCCAACACGGGCATGCTGTCTGTCCCTTAAGGGGTACTCCATAAATATTTATTGAATTGATTCAAATGCAAAATGTTAAAATATTTTGAAGTCAAATGTCTCACCCTTTGATGACTCTATTTTTAGGCATTATGTTCCTTCTTGAAAGTTAATAAATATTTAATATTCTTTTTCTCCTTATTTTAATAATTTATGCCTATGGACTGAATTGTGCCCCCCATTCATGTGTTAAAACCCTTTGGGAGGCAATTAGGTTTAGATGAAGTCATGGGGGTAGAGCACCCATGCCGGGGTTAGTGCCCTATAAGAGGAGAAACCAGTGACTCCCCTCAGGGCACAGCAGAAAGGTATTATCTGCAAGCCAGGAAGAGAGCAAGAAGAGAATCTACTGGCACCTTGATCTTGGACCTCCCAGGCTCCAAAACTGTGAGAAATAAATGTATTTTTGTTTAAGCCATGCGTGCTATGGCATTTTGTTAGAGAATCCACAGCTAAGACAATGCTTTTCAACATAAAGCTATTTAACCCATGTAAAGTACATTAATGTAATGTGTGAAGCTAAGGATAAGTAAGTTTTTCTTTCAAATTGGTAGTTTGTGACATAGAATCTTTTGTTATGTATTAAATTCTTAAATATATTTATCACATATCCATTTTTAATATATTTGTTGTATTTCAAGTTTCAAGTTATTATTTTGTCATAATATTTCATCAATTGTTTTGCTATGTAACAATTATTGCTGATTTAAATTACATCAAATATCTGATTGGACATTTAACCTACAGATTATCCCCACTGTTTTTTAAAATACATTTTCATCTTTAGGCTCACATATTTATTTTTCAGAATAAATTTCATTAACATTTTTGTCAATTTCTAAAAAAATATCCCAATGAAGTTTAACTGGAAATTTCACCAAACATGAATTTGGAAAGAAGATACAGCTTTATAAAACTTATTTTACCTATCCAAGAATACAGTATATCTATTCAAATTCTTAAGTCTATTTCATATCTCTCAATTAAAATGTTAGTTCTCTTCATAAGATATATTCCTCTTGAAAATTATTCCAATAAATTATAAAGATTATTGTGAATGGTATTTCATTTTTCCATCATAGTTTCTTATTATTTCTACTTCTTTTCCTCCTATTCTTCCTTCTTTCCATTCTTCCTCCCTCCCTCCCTGTTTCCCTTCTTATTTCTCTCTTTTTTCTTTTTTTTCTTAAATAAATTTAACTTTAGTGTAACAATCCAGAAAATTCAAAATCATAAATGCGCATTATACTAAATATTTTACATTAAACACACCCTTGGAACAAGTATCCAGATCAAGAAACAGAACATTGCTAATTATACCCCTTTCCGGTCTCTATTTCCATCCGCTGGAGTAAACGGTAGTCACGTATAACACCATAGACTAGTTTTGCCTATTTATTTTATTAAAATAGAATCATACAGCACATAGTTTGAATACATTTTGGTCTGTCCTTTGTGGTACTGTGATACGTCATGTTAAAAAAGAGACAATAGGACCAAAATGGAGTCATTCGTGCTAAGTCCAAGTCACCAAACTGGGACTTAATACCCAGCCTTACTGCAGTTTCAGCCTCTCTCAGGAATGTAATCTTAACCAGTCATTCTGGAATGTCCTGGTCAGCACTATATGGTCGTCTGCTAGACAGACCCCCAGTCTTGCCCTCAAGGAAAGTGACCCTGCCTGAGATAATCTGTTCTTTGTTAGTTCCGCCTTCCTTCCACCAATAAAAGTCTTCCATTTTGTAGAGTTCCTTAGAGCTCCTTTCTGGTTACTGGATGGGATGCCACCTGATTTATGAGTAACTGGATAAAATCAATTATGCAGGTCTTCAAATTTACTCAGTTGAATTTTGTTTTTTGAGTAATGAGAAATACATATTTGGTTTCCTTTTTGCCCCTGCAGAGAGTTAGTAAAATTCTTGTACTAAGCAATAAGAGCAATGGCATAATCTCTTGTTAGATTTAGTCTTTTGTTCTCAAATAGCTCCACTACTTGAGAAATCTCCAGAGTGACAAAGGTGAAGGGAATGTCTTATTATTCACAACAAGCCTCTTTCAATTACATCTGAGCTTTTGGTCATGAGGTACTTTTTGACAGGATAGAGGATAGAGGTTGGTTGCCAGGGGTACCATCCACATATTTATTGGGCTGGAACTTTCAGCCCCATGCCTGGACCTCCAGGGAGGGAAGAGGGAATGGAAGTTGAATCATCATCAATGACCAGTGATTTAATCAAATATGCATATGCCATGAAGCCTCAGTAAAATCCCAAAAGATGGAGTTAAGAGAACTTCCAGGTTGTTAAGTAAGAACCCATCCAGAAGCTGAGAGGGTGGTGCACCCTAAACTCCAGAAGGACAGAAGATTCTATGTTTAGGACCTTACTAAACCTCACCCTATGTTCCTATAATGTACTATTCATTCATATTTTTTAATATCCTTTGTCAAAAACTGATAATTTAGCAATTAAACTGTTTTCCTAAATTCTGTGAGCCACCCTATCAAATTAATCAAATCCAAGGAGAAGGTCATGTGAACCTCTAATTTATAGCCAGCTGGTCAGAAGCATAGGTGAAAACCTGAACTTGCAATTGGCACCTGAAGAAGAGGGGGGCAGTCTTGTGAGACTGAGCCCTTAACCCGTGGGGTCTAACGCCATCTTATGGTAGATAGTTAAATTGTAGGACACTAGATGGAATCTGGAGAATCTGAGAAATGAATCTGAGAAATGCTTAGTGTGGGAAAAAAAAGAAACCCATACCTGAAATACAAAGAATGTTAGTGTTATGGCAAGTATTGAGAGTTAGTAAATGGAAAAAGTATTTTGGTTTTTTTTTTTTTTTTTAAATAGCTCTTCACTCATCAGTATGAGTACAAGGTCGGTCTGGGAAAAGGCCCAGCTATTGTTAATATAAGAAGAATTGTTTGGGCCACATCAACATAACCTGGCAGCCAAGGAGCATGGGCTGGAATGCACATGCATGGACAATGACAAGTTCACTGTACTAGTCAGTGGGGGCGGTAGACACTGTTGAGTGAGCATGTGTACTGTGTGGCTGTGGCATTCAAAATGACTGAGTGAGTAGAACAACAAATCTGCTCAAATTTTGTGTTAAGCTTGAAGAAACTATTGTTGTAGTTATTGGTTTTATAGCAGTAGAAACTGCTAAATAGTTAAAATAGTTATTCCTCTACAGAAACTATTTGGATGATTCAGAAGGCCGCAGCTATGGGCAACTGCTGATTGGCAGCTTCATCATGACAATGTGTCCACTCGTGCATCATGTCTTGTGCAGAATTTTTTGGCATCAAATCACCCAGGTGACTCAGCCCCACTAAAGCCCAGATTTGGTGCCCCGCGGCTTCTGGCTTTTTCAAAGACTAAAATCACATTTGAAAGGGAAGAGGTGGTTTCAAATGGTTGTTTAGATTCAGGAAAATGTGACGGGGCAGCTAATGGCAATTGGGAAAACTGTGTGAGGTCCCAAGAGGCCTAGTTTGAGGGGATTGAGGCATCATTCTCCTATGTACAATGTTTCTTGTATCTTATATCTTCTGTGATAAATGTCTCTATTGTTCATATTACATGGCTGGATACCCTCTGGACAGAACTAGTTATATTAAATTTGTCCCGCTTGTTTGTTTTTCCTTATTGCTATATGGTATAATTGTGCCATAACATACAAATAATATACATAAGTGTGATTTATTCTGGAAATGCAAGGTTGGTTCATATTAGGAAATTGATTAGTATCATAGGCCATATAGTTAGTTATCTCCACATATGTTAACAAAATTTCAACATTCCCTCATTATAAAAACACTCAAGATAAAGGACATGGGGGACACTTTCTTAACTTGAAAAACATTTATATTTCTCAATTCTAAAACCAGTGCCTTTCTTAATGAAAAAACACTAGAAGTATTTCTCCTCAGATTAGGAGCAGGGGAGGATGCCCAGTATATCCACTATTATTCACTACTGCACTGGAAGTATTAGCAAATGCAATTAGACAAATAAATCAATTAGAGGTATGAGAATTGGTAAAAAGAGGTAAAACTATTTCTACTTATAAATGAAATGACATCTGTAAAAATGCCAAAGAATCAATAATATTACCTCTAGCAATGATATACTTTAGTAAACCAACAGAATATGAGCATTCAGAAATTAATAACTTCCATACACATTGCATTGTAAATATATAACCATACTGAAGGGGGTGGAAAACAATAGAACTAACCTAAGTAACTTTCAAAACAGTGTTTTGATTGCATATTCTAAGGCATGGATGTCAAACTCATTTTCACTGGGGACCACATCAGCCTCGCAGTTGGCTTCAAAGGGCCGACATAATTTTAGGACTGTATAATTGTAACTACTCCTTAACCATTAAGGAATTGAAATTACATTCAACCCTTTGAGGGCAACTGCAAAGCTGATGTGGCCATTGGTGAAAATGAGTTTGACACCCCTGTTCTAAGACTAAGAACAAAAATAGCTTCTTGCACACATATTGTACTCTAATTATAAAGATTTGTTTTTCATAGAGGTATGAAGTTGCAACTGGGAAACTACTTCATGTGTATTTTTCAAACTGAGTAAATAATTTAACAGATTGATGATGATGGGAGTGGGGCATGTCAGCGTAAAAAGGGGAGTTGTTAATAACAGAAGGGAGCTGACTAGCATGGACCCTGTGGGGTTGGACTAGAATCAGACATATCAGTGTGAACTCATGATGTGTGTATGTGCATGAGTGCATATCCACACATAGTTACGCAGCAGTCACGCGTTAGTGTATGTGTATTTCTGTATATACGTGTGCCCTACCTTTATCGGGTGAGAGACCTAGAAGCAATAGTGAACATCGATGAACACACACAACTCCCAGATCTTGGTTGCCAAACACCCTTCGTCAATACAATGAACCAAAATCTTTGGAGAAATGGTCAATTTCAGGAATGAGGCAGAGATAAGCACGATGAGGGAATGGGGCAAGATGAGCCTGCAAGACCCTGTGATGCCAGAAAGTGAGTAAGCCCTCAAAACTTGCTGGTATGTCAGAAAGACAGAGGAGCCAGCCCGAAGGAGCTCTCAATGGCCAAATGTGTGATAAAGTGAGCAAACTAAATATCAATAATTAATTTCATCTCATGGAGTAAAATATATATACTTGATTTCTTACCACAAATAAATATGTGAGTGAATAAATAAGGATTAAGCAGCTCATTTTTAGAGTAGAATTAAACTAATAAATACAGAACGGATGCAAATAAAAATCACCATCTCACAAAAACCATTTTTGGTAATAAAAATGGTAATAATTGTTGCAGAGGCAAGAATCATTGATAGAGCTAAAAGTCAGTGGGCAAGGGAATATGAGAAAGCAGAATACTCACATAGTCTCAAACCCTCTCCCCGCCCCCAGAAAAATACTTATTTTCTTCAAAGGAAAAAGTGGAAGTTTGTAGTAGGGAAAACTGACAGACTTTATTTACCTCAGTCAAGTGTTCAAACTTAACATCACCAGGAACAAGATGTGTCAACATGATCTATCTCTTAATGTGATGTACTTAGGTCACATCTCATTTCTGGTTTGTTCTTGCCACAAAGGAGTAATCTGAATTTCACTGTGAAGAAACATCAGAGTGACCTAAATTGAGAGACGTTCTGCAAAGTAACTGGAGAGCACTCTTCAAAAATGTCAAGGTCATGAAGAGAGCCAAAGTCCGAGGAAGTTCCCCAAATCAAATGCAATGTGTGATACTGGATTTGATCCTAAACTCGAAGAAGACATTTGAGGCATCGTTTGCAACATTCAAAGAATGTTTACATAATGTTTTAATATTAATTCCACAATTTTATAATTGTACCGCAGTTATATAAGATATAGACATTTAGCAAAGCTGAGTGATGAGATTATAGGAACTCTGATATTTTTGCAATGTTTTGTAACTCAACTTATTTCAAAATGAAAGTTTAAAAACATTTCAAAAGCTCCCAGAAAAAGACAAGCAAACTAAATTCAAGGATAATAGATGAAATGAATAATAATGAGTACAGAAATCAACTGAATTAAAACAAGATATATGATAGAAAAAACAACTATATCAAAAATGTTTCTAGAAACTCTTAATGAGACTGATTAAAAAGAAAAATGAAATTTAGCAATACCACATGAAAATGAGGGCAGCCCCATGGTAAATAAAAGTGTCTAAGAAAAAACATTTATGCCAGTAACTTGTAAGACAGAACAGAGAATCAAGAAACACCCACATAGCCCTGACTGCCATGGCTCAGTTGGATGTAGCTTCATCCCTTAAGTAAAGGTTGCAAGTTCGATTCCCTGTCAGGGTACATATTCAGGTTGTAGGTTTGATCCTTGGTCTGGACACGTGCAATCCCCGGTCCAGCCCATATGGGAAGCAACCTACTGGTGCTTCTCTCTTGCCCTGTTTCTCTCTTTCCTTCCTGTCTCCCTTCCTGTCTCTCTAAAAACAATAAAAAAAAGTCCTCAGGTGAGATAAAAAAATTTAATTAAAAAATTAAAAACAAAAAGAAACACACCCCCACACTCATATGGCCACCTGATTTATAACAAAGATGCCATACCAATGAATGAAAAACAATGAATTGGGTCTTTTGAATAAATGGTGCCTGATAAATTAAAAATGCCTGTGGGAAAATTAATGAGTTTTGACTACTTCCTCACACTGTATCCAAAACATTAAAAAAATGCTAGGTGGAATAACATGAAAGGTAAAAACAAGATAGCTTCTATAAAAAATGGCTAAAATTACAAAAAACAATACCTAGTGTTAACAAAGATAAGAGGATGAGGAATTAAACTGTGAATAGCCAGGGGGGAGTGGAGAGGGGACAGTGAGGAGAGGGGATTACAGGAACTACTATAAAGGACACATGGACAAAATCAAGGGGGAGGATGGAGGTGGGAGAGGGAGGGGGGTTTGGCTGGGGTGGGGTAGAGGGATGGGGAGAAAGGGCATACAACTGTAATTGAATAACAATAAAAATTAAAAAAAAAACCTGTGACTGGTCCAAGTGTAAACTGGTTCAATCACTTTGAAAGACTGTGTGACCAAAGCTGACCAAATGAAGAGCTTTTTGCCAATGATGCCTCTCCTAAGCATGCATGTGCACCAAAACATGCATAACAGAATCTTCATGCCTGTTTTATTCATGGAGCCAAAACTCAGAGAGAAGGCAAATGTCCACCAGTAATAGAATTGATGAATAAATCATGCTCTATTTATAAAACTGGCTGCTCTACAGCCGCAAAGAAGATCAAATTCTTGTCTAAAACACGGTTCAATCCCACAGAGAGCATATAGAGTAAAAAAAAAAAAAAAAGAGCAAAGTATGTCATTCATTTATATAAAATTCAAAAAATTGGCAACACTATTTTAATTTGTAGTGGAAAATGCACTGTAGTGATTGCCTCAGGAGGTAACTAGGAGGTATGACAAGGGAGCTCTTTGGGCTGCTGATAGTATTCTATATCTTTCCATTAGTGGGGCTTACACTAGTGGGTTCACCCCCCATGTTCACCAAGCTTTACACTTAAGATTCATGCACTTTACTGTATGTTGGTTGTATTTCAGTGGAAATTAAGAGAAAAATATTTTTTCTTGAATGAATCCTTTTGTCTCAGTTTTCATTGTTAAACACGCCACATTATCAGACAGATCTTTCCAAAGGATGCAATTAAAACCAACCATTAATTTCTGACAATGCATTTTTCCATAAAGCAACAGAACAAAAAAGAACTGTTTTACCCTTTATTTTTTGCTGAAAATGAGTGTTTTTGTTATCTGTTTATCACTTTGTAGAATAAGGTAAGATAATATCCTGGCTTTTCCTATAAATACTGATTATACCATCTGTGCAGCGCTTATTCTCAAAAATTGGAGGGAAATGTTAGGTGTTAGATCTGTAGGTTTCAGCACTCTGGGAGATTTTAGAAAAATATTTTTAACTTAAATGTACCAAACTTAATTGTTTTTAAAGAAAAAGCAAATTTAAACTAAGGTATTACATTTTCTAAACTAACAAAATACTTGCAAGCTATATGAAGATACTAATGCAAACCAATGTATCTCAGTTTTCCTCAACATTAAAAGTAAATATAATCACATTGTTCCTTGAAAATTATAATTTTTTCTAGAATTTTCCATCTCGACAAACTCTAATCAAGTAACTAAAATCAACAAACCTTAGTTAGTTTGATAGCTTTTAAACCAGTCATCAAGATTTTTTTCTCTTAGAGAAAACTTCACTTAAAAAAAACATACTAATATACAGTCTCTTTTCTTAAGGATTTTACATTCTGTGGTGGAAGACAGGGAATTATAATGAAACTAAACCCACAGTCCACATACGAAATGTGAGTACTATCGCACAAGTACTGACTTCTACCAACAGAATATGAGATATTCAGGATCTCTATCAGCCCTTATATGACCCGCAGGGCCTGAGCATGGCTGGATATAAATATATTGCTTTCCTAAATTTCATAAGCTAACACCTTGAGGGCAAAAAGAAAAGGTTCAATTATGATCAACATCTTCTGTTGGGAAATACATATATATTCAATTTTGAAAAGCAAAATAATAAAAATAAATTAAATCTGGCAGTTAGGATACATTCCAATCATCTAGAAAATTTATTTATCACCCTCCTGTTGGACACCATCACCAGGTAAGTGAGGTATTATTGTGCATACACACAATGCCATTTACAGACCCAGGGAAAATGAGGAGCTGCAATAGGGCCATTTTATAATCACATGTTCCCTAGAACTTAGGCAGAATTCCTCAACATACAAATCATTTTGTCTCTTATACTGCAGAGGTCCTCTTTCGACTTTTGTTCTACTGTATTCAAAGAATAAATAAAGTTCTCAGTTTTGTGAATTTAACTCTTTCTACAGCAATTACCAATGTTTCTTTCCATTTTTAGGTCAGATCTGATTACTGAAGTATTATAACACAGGTAGGGACACGTAATTATCTTACTAATTAATGCTCTCCAGAAGACTTTGGAATCAATATAGGGCACTCTGCAGAAATAATGACCACTGGAATTGCAGCCCTAAAATACACTGTAGTGAGTAAACTCAAATATGGTCCATTTCTTTAGGAGCTTAGCAAACAGTGGGGAGGGTAACCAAAATAACTTGCAGAAAGGCATAGAGATTATATGGGCTCATAGCTACAAGGAAAAGCCACCTTAGCAGACGGTCACCAGTTCTGTCTTTAGGGTTCTCTCCGATAGTGATGTGAACACCACAGAAAGGAATATCAAAGAAGAATTACATAATCCTTTCTTCAACCAATTGTTAGTTTGTTGGCTCTCGATTTAAACACCGCCACAGGCTTCTAATGGTTGGCAACTCACACTGTAGAAAATGTCACTGGGCTTTGCTAGCCTGCTAGCTGTGCTCCACAGAGCAGAAAATTAAGCCTGACATATTTGGGGAGGAGTTTTCTGGTTTGTACAAATTTATAAAAATAGCCATACTTATTTATTTCAGGGTCACATTTGTAAGTTCTCAGGAACACTGAAATAATTTAATTTTATTATGCATGCTAAAAGTCTTAGCTCCTTGTAACTTAAAATCTATCTAATTATCTAATGTTCTCTAAGGCGAATAGACTTCTCTGTCTAACGTAAAAAGATAACATGCACACACAGCACAATAAGGTAAAATATAAATTTAGAGCATCTGAAAAACACTGAGAATAATCAATATCTAAACCATGCGTTTCTGCTTCAGTTTATTCTTTCTTTGAATTAGTCAGAATAACTAATCACTTATAAAACTATTAGAGTTTCATCATGAATAACCTAGATTTGACATACAATGTAATCATTAATTTAAGTCATATTTGCCTATACTAGACTCAACTTTATTTTGTTTATTTTATACATTTTGTTTGAACTATGCTGTTTATTAAAAATAATATCCTTCTTTAGTAAGGGATTTGTTTTGACATATTTGAAACATTAAAGTGCATTATTTTCTCTCTTGTTATAAGCAATACAAGAATCACACTTCACAGATTTACTGTGCCGCACTTACATTACAAATCTGGAATAAAACTCCAAGGTATAAAAATGTGTCAAACAATAAGATCATCATCAAAGAACAATATTCATAGTACTTTTTCTCTAAATGTTTGCACAGCATTTGTAATAACATCAAACCCCTTATTTAATCACTCAGAAGCATTTGCCAAGTTCATCAAAACAAGGATTCACCTCCCTATTTCCCGACAGATTTCTTTCTTACCCAAGTTTGCTCTCTCGTGCAACCTGAAAGACAAAAACTGTAGCAGGCATCAAGATTCTAACTGCAATATGACAAGCCCATTTCATTATACATGCCAAGAATTCCAGCCTTCAGGGAAAAATGCTCCCAATTCTCTTCCTTTCCTCTGCATCTTACCCCTCATGTTGGTGCAAAGTTAGCATTTTCAACACCACTTTCTTTTACCATGGCTCATAAAGCCATCCTCTTAGCCTTTTACAAGTCCTATCGATCAAGCTAATAACATTTACTTAGAGCCTGCTAAGTGTGAGCCTCTGTTCTGCTTGCTGTGAGGGATACATTCATACACAGGACACAAAGCGGCTTTCCTTAAACAGAGATAAATGCCCTGTGATTCCTGTTTGTTTTATAAAGTAGCCTGATGCCTTGAATTCCCATCACCTCTTAGGAGTCAAACAATCTCTCATCCATTTCAGTCACACTGGTCATCTTGTCTTTTCCTAATCTTTCCATTTGAATTCAGAAGAGCCAACATTCCCCTCCCCCAAAACTACCACCTAGAATTCTGTACACACTCTTGCCTTTTGTCCTTAAAACATACCCTCATAAGCAGTATTTCATGGAAATGGATAGGCTTTTATTCTTATTTGACTTAATGTTTCTTTTTTTTTATTGTTGTTCAATTACAGTTGTCCCCATTTTTCACCCATTCCCCCCCCCCCCGCCCTTCGAACCCACCTCCCGTGTGTGTTTATCAGTGATCCTCTGTATGTGATAACATCAAATCTCTTATTTAACCACTCAGGCATTTGCCAACTTCACCAAAACAAGGATCATCTCCCTATTTCTTGCCAGATTTCTTTCTCACCCAACGTTGACTATTCTCTCATGTGACTCTCCATTTCTCTCATCGACATGGCTGCCAAACTCCCCGAGAAGAGGGACTTGTGATTTTCTGGGCCCTCGGCACAATTGAACACTAATGTCCTCTGTGATCCCTATGACAGCCTTCAACCTGGAATTACAGGTGCTCCTTCACTCACTCTCGGAAGACTTCTAAGCAAAATTGCAAATCAAAAGGCCATACAACAAGTATGGTGACCGAATACAAGAAAGCAAGCATTTGGACAACATTTCTGGGTCTCAGAAACTCTTCTGTTTTAAATTCTAAGTCAGAAGTTTATAGCTTTTAAAATACAAATCACAACACACTGAAGCCTTCTGCTGTTTAACTGCTCACCCTCTGCCTACAGAACCAGGGCTGCTTATCACATGCTTTGTTTAGTCTTGTTTTTCTTTCCAAGGTCCCAGGGGATAGGTTGGCTCAAAAAGGCTTCCTCTGAGCAAAGGGCCGCAAGTCAGGACACCTTGTGGATCATCCTTCCTGAGCCGACATGTTTCAAATGCCCTGAAGTGGTTACGTCTCTTCAGTCAAATTACAAATAGCTTCAAGAGGGGGCCTCACACCGAGAGAAATCAACCGCAGCACAGCCTCCTTCCCGTCCCCAACAGCCTTCGGCCTCCTATGATTGGCACTTTTCAGGTCTTGCTTTCTCCATCACAAGATTATTTTCTCGTCATTATAAAAGGCTCTCTGCAGACTTTTGTTCTTTGGTTATTTTTCTATGATAAGCAAATTTGGCTTAGAGAAATATTCATTCAGGCTAAGAATGAGAAGCATTTTATATCCTAAAAATGGGGTATCTTGAATCTAAGATATTTTAAATATATAATACATATATAAATAATATATAATACATATAAAATTTATTATTTGTATATAAAATTTATTTATATGTATATATTTCCCAACTCTGTTTTTCAACTTTTTTCTGTCCTGTAGTTTAGCATTGGGCTCATCAACCATTTAACAAGCTTCTATCAACTTATAGGCACTTTGAAGTTAAATATTCTTTGTCCCCCTGACAAACTGATAGATTAAAAAAGTACGAGAAATCAAATTTATAATTCCTGGGTTGTTGCTCACTGCCATTACATTTACCCTAGAGGTTGAGTAGTTTTACTCCCCTGATGTGTGTGACTTGGGTGAATATGCCTTCAGGCTGAGGCAGGAATAAAAACATCCATTGGCCATTGCACCCACTGGTGACAGGTACGGGGGCTCTGTAAAAAGCACAAGCTGGCTGCCTGCATGCCGTAGATGAAGCTGATCCTCACTCACATCTCCATATCTACTAAGAACAGCCTGCTTTGAAACAAACATCACAGGCGTGTGTGTGAATGTCACAGAAGCCGCTAGACATTTTAAAATATGGGCAGGCTTTAACGAATCTTCAAGCTACCTAAGAAGAAGCTAGAGGTGCAGGTAAGCTCCAACTTTTCTGTAATTGATCCCTTCTTTAAAAAAAAAAATGAGAATGGCTAAAAATAAAAAAAAAATGCCAACATAAAATTCTTGTCAGGATGAGGAGAATCTGGGTCACTCATACATTGCTGGTGGGAATGGCACCGCCACTCTGGAAAACAGTTTGGCAGCATCTTCTGAAACTAAACAGGCACTGAACATAGAACCCAACAACTGCACTCTTGGGCATTAGTCTGAGAGAAATGAAAACTTATGTTCACATAAAAACCTGCACACAGAATGTGGGAGGTGGGGGGTAGGTAGGGGAGGGGAGAGTAAAGGGGGAAAAATGGGGACAACTGTAATTGAACAACATTTAAAAAATTTTAAAAAGGCAACTAAAGTTATCAAGTAAATAAAAATACCTGCACACAATTTACAGAACTTTCTTCATAATAGCCCAAAACTGGACACTGTCCAGACAGCCCTCAACAGATGCATATATACCATGAAATACTATTCAGCAATTAAATGCAACTTTCATAGGCTCAAAGCTTGGATGAATCTTAAGAGAATTATGTGGAATGTAGAAGTTAGTCCTCAAAGGTTGTATGCTGTATGATTCTAATAATCTAACATTCTTCAAGTGACAAGATTACACAGGGAGAGAGCGTGTTTGCTGTTGCCAGGGTTAGGGATAAGGGATGTATATCTTGGAAGGGGTAGCACAAGAGAGCCACATGGTTATAAAAACTTCTGGATCTTTTTTGTTTATGTATTGTACCTATTTTTATTATAAGAATAATTACTGGGAGAACCAAGATGGCGGCGTAGGTAGACACACTGTGCCTCCTCGCACAACCAGAGCTGACAGAGAATTGAACAGCAAGGGGGACCGACACCAAGGAAATAGAAAATAAACATTCGTCCAGACTGGTAGGAGGGGCGGAGACGGCACTGGGGTGGAGAGGACTCGCGTGGCTGTGGCGGGACTGAGACTGGCGGAGTGTGGGACAAATGATGCAGGCAGTCCAAGCACTAGCAGACCCTGCGGCCCCACATTTGCACAGATAAACCCAGAGGGCTGGACTCAGAGTGGCGGAGAACGGGGCAGGTAGAGCAGCGGGTAGCACCCAGCTGCACCACATTCGCCCACAGATAAACCTGACAAACGGCGGGCAACGAAGCAGACCGTGCAACCCAGGGCTCCAGTTCCGGGAAATAAAGCCTCAGACCTCTGATTGAAAGTGCCCCTGGGGGTTGGGGCAGCAGCAGGAGAGACTCCCAGCCTCACAGGAGAGGTCGTTGGAGAGACCCACAGGGGCCTAGAGTGTGCACAGGCCCACTTACTCGGGAACCAGCACCAGAGTGGCCCAGTTTGATTGTGGGTATCGGAGTGAAAGATTGAAATCCAGAGGACAGTGAGGCGGGCGCCATTGCTCCCACTCGGCCCCTCCCCCTCGTACAGCGTCACAGCTCAGCAACCAGCGTTACCCCGCCCTGGTGAACACCTAAGGCTCTGCCCCTTAAAGTAACAGAAGCACCAAGACACACACACACAAAAAAAATGGCCCAAATGACAGAACACTTCAAAGCTCCAGAAAAAATACAACTAAGCAACGAAGAGATAGCCAACCTATCGGATGCACAGTTCAAAGCACTGGTTATCAATATGCTCACAGACTTGGTTGAATCTATTCGAAAAACAGATGAAAAAATGAAGCCTATGCTAAGAGAAACAAAGGAAAATGTACAGGGAACCAATAGTAATGAGAAGGAAACTGGGACTCAAATCAATGGTGAGGACCAGAAGGAAGAAACAAACATCCAACCAGAAAAGAATGAAGAAACAAGGACTTGGAAAAATGAGGAGAAGCTTAGGAACCTCCAGGACACCTTGAAACGTTCCAACATCCGAATTATAGGGGTGCCAGAAGGAGAAGAGGAAGAGCAAAAAATTGAAAACTTATTTGAACAAATAATGAAGGAGAACTTCCCTAATATGGCAAAGGAAATAGACTTCCGGGAAGTCTCCAGGAAGCTCAGAGAGTCCCAAAGAAGCTGGACCCAAGGAGGAATACACCAAGGCACATCATAATTACATTAGCCAAGATTAAACGCAAGGACCTACATCCAAGATTACTGTATCCAGCAAAGCTATCATTTAGAATGGAAGGGAAGATAAAGTGCTTCTCAGATAAGGTCACATTAAAGAAGCTCATCATCACCAAGCCCTTATTATATGAAATGTTAAAGGGAGTTACCTAAGAAAAAGAAGGTCAAAAATAGAAACAGTAAAAATGACAGCAAACTCACAGTTATTAACGACCACACATAAAACAAAAACGAGAGCAAACTAGGCAAACAACTAGAACACGAGGGTTGTCAATGAGGGAGTGGGAGGGGGAGAGGTGGGTAAAGGTACAGAGAATAAGTAGCATAGATGATAGGTGGAAAATAGACAGGGGGAGGGTAAAAATAGTGTAGGAAATGTAGAAGCCAAAGAACTTATAAGTATGACCCATGGACATGAACTATGGGGGGGCAATGTGGGAGGGAGGGGGGTGGGCAGGATGGAGTGGAGTGGGGGGGGAAAATGGGACAACTGTAATAGCATAATCAATAAATATATTTAAAAAAAAAGAATTATTATTCACATTTTGGAACTGAATGTATTAACATAACAATAGTGACCCCCTAGTCAGATACTGAAATGTACATAAAACCTTCCCATAGAATACCTGCATCAAATTGTATCATTTCAATGCTATACAATTGCCATTGAAATACATGGTTCATTATTTAATAGGAAATCTTAATAAAATACTGAATAGTTCCTCTTCCCTCCCTGCTATTTGCTGGTAGTAGTAAATGGGCCTGGCAGATTTTAAGTCTCTCTTGAGTAACATTTTTCTTTTCACTGACTCTGAGATGGAAATTTTCCCCTGCATATTAACACTGTTGAAGTTAAAATGCATCATATATAGTTGATGGCTTCACATAAATAAATGGAGAACTTGGTACATAAAATAGTGGTGCATCATACAACCAATGGTAACTTAGCTGGGATGAAATACAGTAGGGGTCATCATCTTTGTAAAGAATTTGTTTCTTCTAAATCAGCCAGATGTTTATGGTTTGAATATGATGACCATTCTCATATTGTATACCCATTTGAACTCTAAACAGTTTCAGAAGAAGCTCCCGATATCAGAAGATGTAAATCTTTCACTTTGTGGGACGATGTCCAGCCACACTGATCAGGGCCACTCCTTATTTTTTAAAAAATTCTCAGAATAGGTAAGAACTTGTCGGTTACCTCTACGAAAGTGAACTCATTCTACCTCATAATAGGAGATAATATTAGGAATACCAAAACACTTTCCATGCATTTTTCTAGAGGTTATATCCAAAAAGTCAACAGTGTTTCTGATCTTTTATGCCACAAAGTGAACAAATTATAGACAGATAGAAAAGGCATGCCATAGAAAAATTGATTTCTGCTTTATTTGGATAATATGTAAGTTCTATGTAATAATTCAGTACACTGCTCTTGTCACCAGCGTTCTCATCCTGCAGCTGCTGAACAAGAACAGTGAGGACTGCGCTAATCTAGTACACTGGCACTTCCTTTGCTGGCCTAAATTATAAAGGACTTGCTTCAAGACCATCAGGCAGACTAATTTTAAACACCAATTATGTCTAAAATATACTTAGTTATTCAGAAGTAGTAATGTGTATAGATTAGAAGAACTGGCATAATTTCAGCAAAAATTAGATGGCATATTACTTTTAGAACTATTTAAAAAATAAACCGGTTAATGATTTGGTTCAATATTTTTAGATTAAAAATATATCCATTATTATCACTTTCCTAATTTTATCCTCTTTAAATTGCTTACACTTCATTTTACCAAGTAAGCTTGATTTTGTAATAAAAAATTGCAAAGCTTCCTAATTAAATGTATTTACTTCTTTCACAATACAAAAAAATCACACATTTCTTAAGAAATTTAGCAATTCTACCAAATGTTATACAAAAAAATGATTTATAGGAACAGAGGGAACACTCAGAAAAAATATGTGACCATGGTAAATTAGCTTCTTGCATTCAGCGGGTTGTCTTTCCATTTTGTTGATAGTTTCCTTTGCTGTGCAAAAACTTTTCAGTTTGATGTAGTTCCAGTTGTTTATTTTTTATTTTGTCTCCATGGCCTGAAGGTATATAACAGAAAAAATATTGCTAAAAGAAAGGTCCAAAATTTTACTGCTTATGTTTTTTTCTATAATTTTTTATGGTTTTCAGGATTACATTGACATCTTTAATCAATTTTGAGCTTATTCTTGTGCATGGTGCAAGAAATTCATCTAGTATCTTTTTTTTGCACATGTCTGTCCAATTTTCCCAACACCATGTCCAATTGCACAGTATCATTTATCCCATTGTATGTTCTTGCCTCCTTTGTCAAGTATTAATTGACCAGAAAGGTGGAGATTTATTTCTGGGCTCTCAGTTTTGTTCCATTGGTCTATATGCCTATTTTTATGCCAGTGACATGCTGTTTTGTATACTACGGCCTTGTAGTATTGTGTCATATAAAGTAGTGTGATTCCTCCAACTTTGTTCTTTCTCAGAACACTGTGGCTATTCGGGTTCTTTTGTGGTTCCATATCACATTCAACAACAATGAAACAAAGATTCAGAAAACTTCAGAGGTGGCATGAACAATAGAGAAGAGCTGTAGATCCGTTCATTCATTCAAAAACAATTTGTTGCATTAGATACATTGCTAGGTAGCAGAGATACAAGTGTGGATAAAGACTGTCAATATTCTCAAGCAGTTTATAATGTGACAAGGAATACGGACAAGTAAATGGGCAGGTGCAATACACTTTGTTAAGAACAATGTATATGGCTAAGTGCAGGGCTGGGGGAGGGAAGCAGTTGAAGAGAGAAGTGTAAGAAAACTCCATTACTTCTTGTGCAAAAACATGCCAACAAGAAATCCTGTGTTTAAAAGCATCTTGGCTTTGAAACTTGCATTCAGTTCATTTATCCCTGTAATGTTTTCAGGGCAGATCACATGACGTCCATGTGGGATTTACACAGACAACCCCCTCAACCCACAGAGACATGGATGACTCAAGCCCTACAAATGGCATCGTGCTCTCCTGCTCTATGTCATCCCTGCTCTGAGCTTTTAAATCACCTTATAACTTCTAGTTTTAATTATTGAGTCTCTAGGCATTGTCTATTAAAACTGGGCTTTTGGCATCTATGTCAGTTAGGAATGAAAAAAAGCAGGAAGATGACAAGTGTGTGAGGCTTTCGCACAGACAGTAAATATTTTGCATTGGCCTGAGGCAAAGTGGCAGAGCAGGAAAGGTCTGATTTCTGAATACATCACCCATTTTCTGTCCTCCTTTCAGCAAGCCCTCTCCACGTTATAATTAATACTGCCCCATGACCTTGATGGTCTAATTCTTGTCAAGGAGGCACTGTTTTAATTTCGTATCATGAAGGAGGACACAGGGAGATGTGTCAATTTTTAACCTGAAATAGCGCATCTCTCTAAAAACGGAATGCGGAGACCAGGTTGCTGTTCTCAAGTCATGTGATTTTAATGTACTTCGTAAGCAGGTAATGCTATGTGATAGGTGTGGGTGTAGTTCAAGAGAAATGTAATTTATGGTTTGTTTCTTGAGAAGCTTAGACTTTCAAGGCTGTAAGGCATATACAATCAGACATGAAATGGCTAATAAGTAATATTAATATTGACATATTACACCTATCTTATAAATAAACACAAACATTTATTCATCACTACTTTATTCATTCAACAAGCATGTACCATTTGTTTACCACTATGGAAGATTCTGGCCATGAAGAGCCAGGATATGACCTTGTAAGGGACTCAACTGAGTCATTCCATCATACTGATAATAAATATTTGCTTAATGAATGAGTTCAAAATAATATGTGCTGAGAAACACATAGGGTATAAGTAGGACCAGAAGAGCATCATCTACCCCAGACCGGATGTACTTGGAGGAGGGGGTGCTGTGTGCCAACATACAGAAGAGCCTCCCTAAAGCTGAGTCTTGAAGAAATAGCAACTGAGGCTACAGTGAGGGGGAGCCAGAGAGAAACATCATTTGAAAAGGTACAGATCAAAGAACAAATATAAGAAGTACAAAAATAACACATGCAATTGTGTATGGCTGAAACATAGGGAGTGTGTGGGAGATGGTCAAAAAAGAACCCAGAGTCTGGTCACATGCCATGCTAAGGAGTTTGGGCTTCATGCTGTTTGGTATAAACAGTAGGGAACCAGTGAGTAAACTTAATCTGAAGAAAGGTACATTTAAATTTCAGCAAGATCACTCTAATAATAGTGTTGAAATTGATTAGAGAGGAAGAGGAAATAAAATGGCTACAGTAATACACTCAGGGGAAATGATAAAGGTCTGAGTAAAAAGGAACTGAAGACAAGTGTGGTAATGAACAGGGAAGGCCAGATGAGAAGCAGAATCGACAGAAAGGTTAAAGTTCATGGGGCAATGAAGGTGAGAAAATAAGGAGATGAGGAAGTGGGGAAAGTTCAAAGAGATTCCCAAGGTGCTGACTTGGGTCAGAAAAGGAATCCAAGAGTGACTGAAATGTAACTGAAATGTAACCAGGCCACCTCATGACTCCCCTGCTCGCACACATCGCCCACCACTAGGTCAGCCTTGCCCAACCGGCATCAGCATCAACACACACACACACATGCACACACACACTTGCACACACAGAGTCATTGGTCTCTCTCCCTTCTTCACATTTGTATCTTCTCCTTTCCTTCTTTTCACCTCTAGAAAATAAACACTCAGGAATTCCTATCTATGCTTTTCTTATGGAGAATGATTTATTAGCATTCTTTTTCTTCAATTTGTCTCCTTTCACCCCTCTCATCCAAAGAAAAATCCTCCCTAGATCCTACAAGTTTGGGGAGTAGAGAAGTTAGTGTAAACATCTAATTTAACATATTTATCTTGTCAAGTACAGAATGGGGCAAAAGTATGTTCACAGTTGTTCCTATGGGAATATAATAGAATAATTAGTAAATAATAACACAAGAATAAACTCTATGTTTCACATACTCACAACTGTAAACCTACTTTTGCCCCACTTTGTAAGTTTGGGTAGAAAGAGCAAGTTTGTAAGAAAAAATAAGTATTTCTTTTTGGCATATATTGTTACAAGTAGGCAATAACTGGACTTCCCCAAAACAATAATAAAAATGATAAAGTATTTAACAATGTAACTCAAGGAAAATTTAAAGAACATAAACATTTGACTCTACATGTTCAAAGGGCATGCTGGTTTTAGAAAAACTACTCAGAAATGGTCAACCATGAGACATAACCCAATAAAGTTACCTGAATATAAAAATAAAGAAAAGAGTACTTGGAGTGTCAGGCAGAAAGACTTACTTGTAAAGGAAAAGCTGATGAAGTGGGTCACTGACTACTTTGGATCACTGTCGGGAAGACAATGTAACAATGCCTGCAACATTCATTAGCACACACATGCGAAAACAAACAAAAATAAAGTAGTTCAGAATTTTATACTCAGCAGAGATGACATGTGGGTAAAAAGCAACATACCATTATGTTCTATATGCAAAAATATATAGTAATATTTTCTCATGCGCACTTATTGAAACTACTAAAGCCGTCCAAGAGCTGAATGACAAAAGTATGGCAAAAGATTGGTGGTCGCATTAAATCTACTCAACAGGAAAACTGAGGCTAAAACAAACTCAGGATTGCAGTTATAAAAGTGAATGCAAATACTACCACAAATGTAGAAAGAGTAGGAGATAAAAAATGGAATGTTATCTAAAGATTCTCATTTCCATTCCTTTAGGGCTTAGGGATATAATGTATCATTTAAATCTGGTAAATCGAATAATGGTAGCAAACATTTTAAGTGCATTTACTAGTAAAAAGGTAAATGTTAAGAAATGTAAGCAGGTGGTGGAAAAAGGGTTAAAAAAGAGGAATAGAAAAATACTGATTTCAACATTGATCATAGTAGGCAATTAAAAATACTAGCTATGAGAAGTAATTATGAATAATAAGTAAACTTGTAGTTTAAATATAACTGCTAAATTGGAAATTTAAAAAGGAAATGGATGACTTTTTACAATAGTCAAGTGCTACATGACAACATTTCAGTCAACGAGGAACCACAGATACAGCGGTGGTGCCTAAGATCACAAGGGAGCTGAAAAATTGCCATTGCCCTAGTGACATCAGAGCCATCGTCACCATGCGTTACTCATGTATGTAGTGATGCGGTGTAAACACGCCTGCACTGCCAGTCATATAAAGGCATACACATACAATTGTGTATAATACATAATACTTGATAATGAGGAATGCCTATTACTTATTTATTGCAGTATTACTATACGGCATTACTATACTGTACTATTTTATCGTTATTTCAGAGTATACTCTTTCTACTTATAACAAAAGTTCGCTGTAGAACGGAATGCCAAGTTGCCCAGCAGCAGCCTCATACATCTTGTGTTTACTGCATCTCTTGATTGCATTATCTTCTCCTGTGCTTGATTAATGCCTGTGGGGGGGGAGGTATTTTTTGTACGGTAACGTGTAGTACAGGCTCACAGCAGCAGCTGTGCTATACAGTCTAGATGTGTGGCATGCTATGCCATCTAGGGCGGTGTGAGTGCACAATACGTGTTCGCACAATTACAAAATTGCCTAATGATGCACTGCTCAGAATGTATCCTCTCTGTTAAGCAGTGCACGGTTGAACTGTGAATAGAAAAACTGATCAGAAAAGGTAAAGATACCACTTCTTCTTTCCTAGTAACTTAGAACAGTTAGTACTTTTCAAACAAAGAACAATTTATGCCTAATTTATAAAAAGGAAACGATCTATGTTATGTTGGGAGAAAATCCATGCATTAAATTGTGTTTGGATGATCCATAACTAAGAACTCTTCTTCCCCTTAGCCTTTATCAGACAAAATTTTATCAGTATACCATGACATTGGCAATGATCCAAGAGTCCCAAACTATTTTTTTAATATCAGTGAATGGATACTGGTAAGGAACCAAATGTAGTTATAGAAGGGTGCTCTAAGATCATACAGCAGCATTTGGGTTAAGTGGATCAAATCAGTCCCAAAATTTAAAACTTGTTGATACTTTGAGCTTCAATAGAAACAGAAATGTTACTGCTAGCATTGAGTCAGGTGTTAACCAGCAAACATACCATACATTCTTTCTTTGTTCAGCACCCTTCCACAATGCACAGTTCCGGAAACCAGTTAGCTGCTCTGTGATAGATTTAAGTATTCAAACCTAAGACCAAGCAACCTGAGATCAAAATGGCATTCTTTTTCCTAAAGCAATTGGTTTTCTAAGCATTGTTTTATCTATTAGAGTCACTGAGATCAATTTAATTCAACCTTACAATAAAAGGGAAGGGGGACGACCTTATTCTACTGTCTTTACTATGCCTTAGGCATCATACTAGTCTGTACAGAGCATGAGGACAGGGCTCATGACTCCTCCTGCTCACCCTCGCACCAAGCGCAATACCTAGTACATAATGGGATCTCAACATGTATTTGTAAAAAGACTGAATAAGAAGCAATAGAAGTCTTTAGATTTAACAATGACTTGAGAGTTGACTTTATCATACGAAGTTCGTTCTTCAAACATAGCAAATTCTTACTTCCAGTTAATATTTAAGACTATCCACATATGAGGTACAATGTTTATAATGTATAAAATTTTTCCTCATCATCAGTTTAAACTCATATTTAATAAAAGTTGATATAGGGAAGATGGCAGAACTGGTAAACATGATATTTGCATCCTCCGACAACCAATTTAAAATTACAACTAAACTACAGACCAACCATCATTGAGAGAGACCTGAAGTCTAGCTGAACACAAGTCCTATAATTAAGGATTTACAGAAGATGCTACATGGAAACTGGTAGCAAGGGCAGGGGTGATGAAGGGGATGTTCCCAAAACTATGTCACACAGTTAAAATTCAGGAGGATGATCTTGGCTGCAGAAGTTCCCCCTGAGGAAGGAGTGGTCCCAGTGCCACCGCCCCCCCCCCCCCCGTTAGTCTCCCCAGCCCAGGGTTCCAGTGATATGAAAAGAGGTCCCCATAACTTCTGGCTGTGAAAATGAGAAGAGGTTTTGACTGAGGGAGATGAAGGGCCTCTAAGAGTTCCAGGTTTTCCTCTTAAAGGGCCCATACAGACTTGCTTGGACTCACTCCCTCTGAGCTCCAGCATTCGGACAGCAGCTTGAAAGCACCAGGAACATATAGGGAGTAACTGAATTTTCTGGCATCAGGGTGAGAGCTGGATGGGCAGCTTTCGCCCAGAGAGAAGTTCTGGCAGAGGCCATTATTCCTTTGCTGAGCCCTCTCCCCACAGAGCCAGCAATTGGGCAGCATATCTGTGTCCCCATCAACATGGCTAGCACTGTTTGTACCACCATGGTGATTTCCTGAGAACCCACGCCACCCAAGCTGCTTCCAGTGGCTTTTCCATACAAATGGCCTGTCTTGTTTCATGCTGTGGATGTTTCTTAAAGGTCCACAAACCACAAACAAGCAGCATCTGGCCTTGGTATGTCCCATATCTCTTGCTAAGCAGCCTCAAACCAAATGCCAGTGGCAATGAGCCTCTGTTTGCACCATGGCCTCTCCCAGAGACCTCAAAGCACAGAATAAGTGCCAATCATGTGAAGATTACTTTGTAGTTCCCTGGACAGCTTCAGACCATGCTGGAGCACCACCCAACCGTCTCTGAAGGGACACACTCAAGGAGTGGACTTGACGAACACCAAAGCCCCACCGAAGTGAGTCCTGCTCCATGGGTGGACCCCTACACAGCAGCCCCTCCATTGTAGTTGCACCCAGTCCTTTCAGTCAATCAGCCTTGGGTCAGTCCCTTCCATTGACATGCCAACAAGAATCAAGGCTCAACTACAGCAGGAGGGTACACACCTGGTGCCTTGTTCAGGTGGCAGGAGGGGCTGTGCCACTGGCCCCCACAGGACACATACTACATAAGGTCACTCTAACAACACTGGAGATGCTAGACCCTACAGAACACCTACTACATTAGGCCACTCTACTAAGATCAGGAAACACAGCATCTCTATCTAATACAAAACAAACACAAGAAGACAGCTGAAATGCGGAGACAAGGAAACGTGTCCCAAATTAAAGAACAAGACAAAAGTCCAGAAAAAGAACTAAACAAAATGGATACAAGCAATCTACCAGATATAGAGTTCAAAACACTGGTTATAAGGATGATCAATTCAATGACTTACAGAAAAAGTAGATGAAATTGGTGAAAACTTCAACAAAGAGGTAGGAAACATAAAAACAGAGATAGAAAACAAGAACAGTCAAAAATGAAGAATAAAATAACTGAAATGAAGATTACACTACAAGGAATGAACAGTAGATTAGACAAAGCAGAAGACTGAGTCAGCAATTTGAAAGATAAGGTAGCAGAAAACACCCAATCAGAACAGCAAAAAGAATCCAAAAAAATGAGGATAGCTTAAGGGACCTCTGGGACAACATCAAGCATTATCAATATTTGCATGATGGGGTGATGAAAACATCATTTGAAAAAACATATTTGAAAAAATAATAACTGAAAACTTCCCTAACTTGGTGAAGGAAATAGACACACAAGTCCATGAAGTGCAAAGAGTTCCAACCAAGATAAACCTAAAGAAGCCTACACTAAAACACATCATAATTAAAATGCCAAAGATTAAAAACAAAGAGAATCATAAAAGCAACAAGAGAAAAGCAGTTAATTATCCACAAAGGAGTGCCCATAGGACTGCCAGCTATTTTCTCAACAGATCCTTTGCAGGCCAGAAGGAATAGAGACTAAATATTCTAAGTGATGAAAAGGAAGGACCTACAACCAAGATTACTCTACCAAGCAAAGATTTCCTTTAGAATCAAAGGACAGGTAAAGAGCTTCCCAGACAAGAAAAAGCTAAAAGATTTCATCACCCTCAAACAAGTATTATGAGAAATGTTACGGGTCTGCTAAAAAAAAAGAAAAAATATAAATAAAAAATGGCCATCAATACATATCTATCAAAATTACTTGAAATGCAAATGGACTAATGTTCCAATCAAAAGACACAGGGTGGCTGAATGGAGAAGAAAACAAGACCCTTACATAAGCTGTCTACAAGGGACTCTATTCGGATTGAAACACACACAGACTAAAAGTAAAGGGGTGGAAAAGGATATTTGATAAATATGAAAATGAAAGAAAAAAAAAGCTGGGGCAGCAGTACTTACACCGAACAAAACAGACTTTGAAACAAAGGCTGTAACAAGAGACAAAGAAGGACCCAGAAATACCACTTCTGGGTATTTATCAGAAGAAACCCAAAACACTAATTCAGAAGGACATATGCATCCATACGTCCATGGCAGCACTGTTTACAGTAGCCAGAATACGGAGTCAACCTAGGTGTCCATAAACAGACGAATAGATGAAGATGATGTGGCATATATAAACAATGGAAGACCACTTGGTCATAAAAAAGAATGAGATCTTGCCATTTGTGACAACATGGATGGACCTAGGATATTATTTTGAGTGAAATAAGTCAGACAGAAAAAGACAAATACCATATGTTTTCACTTATGTGTGAAATCTAAAGAACAAAGTAAATGATCAAACAAAGCAGAAACAGACTCATAGTTACAGTGGACAATTTGACAGAAGGGAGGGGGGCCGGGGGCTGAGTGAAAAAGGTGAAGAAGGGTTAAGAAGCACAAACTGGTAGATACAAAATATTCATGGGAATTTAAAGTATAGCATAGGAATATTGTCAAAATTGAAATGACTATATGGTGACAGATGGGTTCAAATTTATTGGGCTGATCACTTCATAAGGAATATATATATATCTAATCACTGTATTGCACATCTGAAACTACTGTATTAGTCAACTGTGCATAAAGTGTAATTTTAAAAAATTAAAAGAAATAAATGTTAATATATGGAAATTTGGCAAACATGAGTGGTTTTCATTTATAATACACTTATATTTGAATATCAATATTAAAAGAAAAATCTGTAGATTCTAAAATAAATAAAAATGTTTCCGAAGAGTAGGAAAACCAACTGAAACACTGAATCCTACTTGCCCACAGAGAATATAAAACAGCTGCCTAAAAACCAACACAAGCATAAATAACACAGCATAGAAGTCATTATTTTCAAATACTGTCTGTGGGTCAAAGCTGTTAATTAACCAGCTGTTAATGTCATTGTGCTCTCACACGCAACTTCCTAAAATTATTTTTCAGTATATACAGTAATTACTTTTGGCACATACTCCAGTTCCATAACTTGTGCTCTTCTATCTCAAGAGCTTTCAATCTGATTACATTTTCCATGATGTAAACCATAACTCCCTCATTGGAAACCAGATAGAAAGACCTGAATTCTGTGTCCTTCCTCCCTCTGCTTTATCTCATATTGCCTTACACTATTATAAATGGCTATTTTAATTTCAGTGGGAAACAAAGTGATGTATCATTACCACAGTCTCAGTCGATAGGAAGATGGGATTTCCTACTTGAGGACTGTGATCTTTGTCATTGCTTGTAAAGGAATACCCATCAGTTTAGGAAATACTTGTTTTAGCCAAGATACAACCAGTGTCAGAAGAATAAATGGTCCTTAGTCTTAAAGTGTAGCCTTATAAAAATGTTAGGCTGATTTGAAGAATGATTCTGAGAACTTGGTTAGTAATTCTTAATTGGCTATTTGTCTCTCCTTTAATACTAAGTAGAGGTGAAACAAATTTTATTTAACAGATTAATTAAATGCTTATTGGACATAAATCAGTGCCCTGGGACTTTAGGTGTTTGACACTTGGCATTGTGGATCAAGGCACTGCAAGATTAACCCACAACCATTCAGAGCACATTTAAAATATTTTTTTTGACAATGCTTATCTAAATTACTTATAGATTAGGTCTTTTGGAGTCAGAGTGTTCTGATTCCATAAATTCTGACTCTAGCTAGTGACTCAGTGGGAGACACTGTTTCTTTCCCAATATGATGAACCTTCAAAGGTCTGTGTTCTGCTGTGGAACAGATGCATTTTTCAGGATGTCAGAGGACTATTCCTGGCATCCATTATTTATTGCATACAACACACACACAAGTATAGAGTTCAGGCATGGTGGCTGCATTTGCGAATGGTGCTGCCTCCAGATCTGAAGAAAGGAAAGGATAAGGAAAGATAAATGATGTGTTCTGCCTTTTGCAAAAGGAGAGAGCATTTACTACCATTCTAACCTTCTCAAGAAGATAATCAAGTTCTGAATAGAAAGGAACTGGCATATTCCTCTAAGTTAATTATTCCTAGACTCCAAGCTAATTTTTCTCATGCAAATACATTTCTTGAAAAAATCAAGTATTTGTAAAAGCTCTAAAACCTTTAGTCATTGGCCATGTTTTCCTTTGAAGAAAATCTGAAATATATTAAGATCTCAATAAGTTGGGCATAATAAACATTTCCTTTCTAAGGATATATAAGTTATGTTGAGGAATATTACATTCTTTAGCATTTTAAAATTAACTTCATTCTTCAATTGCTCATAAAAATTCTTTTACATTGCCCCTATGTTGTGACATGTACATTATTACTTCCTTATAAAATACATAATCCACACCACTGAGATAATATAAACACAATCATGATTCACTTTGAAAGGAGGTCAAAAAACTTTCTTCATAGAACTGATGAAGGACAAGAAAACAGGTAGTCTCATACCCTGTTGGTGGGAATGTAAATGAGTGCCCATTCTGAAAGGCAACTTGGCTGAACCAAAATGTAAAGAGCACATGGCCTTTGAAATCTATCCTTTGATATCCACCGTATGTAAGTGTAATTGCGTATACACAAAATATGTATAAGAAAGTTTATTAATCCATTAATACTAATACTATAATTCCTTAACTTATTGAGCATGTACTTACAGGAAGGTGGCTAAATTAAATCCACATTATGGAGTAATATGCAGGGATTAAACATATGAGTAGAGCTCCACGTACTGACTTGAAAAGATATTCAATGTGAGTTATTAAGTGGAACCTGTGAGGCTAAATTACAGAATAATGTATCTGGCATGATCTCATGAATGCAAGAACTAGAACTAAAAACTTCCTTCCTTCCTTCCTTCCTTTCTTCCTTCTTTCTTTCCAAATTCTATCTCTCTATCTTTCTAGGTGTTATTTCAAAAGTCTGAAAGGATACTACAAACTGTGGTCACCTAAAGGAAAGACAGTAGAATTGGGAAGAGGGTAGAATCAGGAGGCCAGGACAGAGGTAAGTACAGTGAGTTCCACATTTTGCACTTTATATTTCACATTTAGTTCTGTCTTATTTGAATGTTTCACAATGAACTTGTACTCTATATCACTTTCAATATAAAGTTGAAAGGCAAGTACAAAGTTTAAAAGGCAAGTTAATAGGAGCAATGAAATACACAGTAACTTTTTAATCATAAAATCATGCATATAATTGAAGGGGTGTCCAACCTTTTGGCATCTCTGGGCCACACTGAAAGAAGAAGAGTTGTCTTGGGCCACATATTAAATACACAAACACTAACAAAAACTGATGAGCAAAAAAAAGAGGTTTTAAATGATTTACGATTTTATGTTGGGCCTCATTCACAGCCATCCTGGGCTGCATGCAGCCTGAGGGCTGCAGGTTGGACACCCAAATGCTCAGAAAATGGAATAAACACTCAAATTTAGTGAAGAGGTAGTCATATAGTACTGGCAAAGTAGTCTGATACCTTGAGACAAAACCAAGGATTACCTTCTGTGAATTACTTTCAGGCAACATCCCCTTTTCTGAGAGCTCTTTGACAATGACACATCCACAATTTCCCTCCAGAGTGAGTGGGTCCCTGCTTCCAAACTCATATTATGTGATCTCCTGTCCCATATCTTCACAGTTTATTGGACTGAGTGTCCAATCATACCTGTCATCTAATCCATCAGATCCTCTCTCTTAAGAATTTCACCAAGATAGTTCTAAATTATAAGACTGAATCAATTACCAGTTGTTCTTGGAGCTGAACAATTGTGCAGAATTAGGAGTCATGGAAACACTAGGGGCTACTTGTGCTAATTATTAAACAGAAAGAGTAAGATTGCAGGCAATTAGCAGTAGAATAAGAACCAAATGATGTCAGTGAGAACGAGAGGGGAGAGGAGAAGAAGAGTGAAGAGAGGAAATAGACATAACTTTCTTCCCAAAAGCTTTTTAGTTCTACCATGAGAAAACCCAGTGGTTCATTACTTGGTTCTACTGAATACAATGTAATTTTTAATACATATTTTCTTAGTGAAGCTAACTTGACTGGGTCTAGTCTTAGATATCGGATAAAGAATGTTCCTTAAACTGCCTCTATATCGATTCCAAATCTACCCATCTTTCAAGGCCCAAACAAATTCTCTTTTCTCGAATTCCAATGTACAGCAATTATTCCTTCCCTGACTACATTGCACACAATCTGTGCCATACAATTTCAGCTTAGGTGGAAGTAACTTCCATTCGTGATGCAACGGCTGGGATAGGACATGAGGAACTATAATGAGCCTTTCTTTAGGGGAGAGGTAAAGAGTTACATTTCTTTAATAGTTTCCTTATATTGAACTTTTTAAGCACCCAAGAAGTATGTTGACTAAGTTGCTAAGTTCCAAAAATACAACTAAATCTCACTCAACTGAACTAAGTAATTAAGGCACATATTTCACCATTGAGATCTAATAAAAATTTTAAATGAAAGAAGAGATCTCTATAGAGATGTTTTATACTAGAAAATGTGAGCCAATTTAAAAAATGAATAAACCAATATATACTCTTTAAACATTTAGAATTAGTTTAAGTACATGTGGTAAGCACCAATTTTATGTCAAAACCCCATTGCAATCTCATGCAAATAATGCAAGTAAAATATTATTGTTGATGTGTTATGTCCCTTATATACAAATATTCTTTCAGGAGTAGAATAAATGAGAGAGATGAAAGTCCTAAGTAAAATTATACTTGTGACTATTAAACATTATAATATAATAGGTAATACGATGAGTCAGAAACATACAATCCTTGACGATTTCCCAAATATCATTCATTAGAAAATAAAAAGAACATATATTTTGAAAATTATTCTTGTTCTAATTTCCACTAAAACATAATAAAATACCCTTTCAAAATTACAAAACCTTTACAAAGCTGCCAATTCAATAAGCACAAGAGGAGCTCAAGCATTTGCCCTTGACCTGAGAAACTAAGTCTACCAACAGAATAAAAACAGAGGGTAAAGAGTCACAGGAGAAAGAAAATCATATATATATTAACATATCTCCTTGTCCATGCTTCACTCTTCCCCTTCCTTCTCCCAAACCACTCCTCTTCCCATTTACTAAAGATGTATGTGCAGGTTGATCAAGTTTTAGACCTGGCCCCCGTCCCAATTAGCACACTAAGTTGAGTATTAAGGGATATGATTGACAGTATAATCTAATCTAACAGATATTCACCATTCACCATAAACTATCTCTTAATCTTTACCAACCTCCGACTTCCTATTTGTCCACCCAAATTTAAGCCTTGCCATAACATTAACATGGTTCCCAGGATCGCAACTCATTGCTTGTGCACTAGATTGCCAATGTCATCTCTGCCCAGACACAATACTGACGATATACGTCTTCCTTGAATCTACTGTTCTAGCATCAGAACTCAGCCCCTCTTGAGGTATATTCCAGAAGGCAATTTAATGACGTAGTTACCAGTTCAGCTCTACTCTGCTACACACACATACAACTTTCCTCACCACTGACTTAATTAAAACAGATGTATTAAGGTATAAGTCACACTCTAATTTAACATTTAATCAGCCTTAACCAACAATCAAGAATACTAATTTATTTACTTAATTAATTTCCCACTAATAATCATTAATATCCAACCAGTCTATCATGTATCATTTCTCAGAACTACTCAGAAATATATATATGCACACATATTCTATGAGTATATATAGAATGTGTGTGTGTGTATATATATCCATTTAAAATGACTGACATACACAGTGTGTCCAGAAAGTATTCAGCCACGTACTGTGAAAAATAGAGATATTTATTGAAGAAGATACAAGATATAAGAAACATTATACATAGGGAAATCTCTTCCCTTTCAAAGGTGATTTTAGTTTGGGGAAAAGCCAGAAGTCACAGGGGGCCAAATTTGGGTTGTAGGGGTAGGGGCTGAGTCATCAGGGTGATTTGACATTTCACCAAAAATCTCTGTACGAGATGTGATGCATGAGCAGGTGCATTGTCATGATGAAGCTGTCAGTCACCAGGTGCCCATAGCTGTGCCCTTCCGAATCACCCTATAGTTTCTGCAGAGGAATGTTCAAGCTTCACACAAAATTGGATGTAGATTCATTGCTCTACTTTCTCAGTCATTGTGAATGCAGTGGTCACACAGTACACATGCTCTACAATGGTGTCTACCTCCCCCACTGACTAGTGCAGTGAAGTCGTCCTTGTTCATCCACGCCCATTCCAGTCCCCTCTCCTTGAATGATTGATGTCATGCAAACTGTTCTCATTATATTAACAATGATGTCATGCAAACTGTTTACACTGATGTCATGCAAACTGTTCTCATTATATTAACAATGTTTTCCCAAGTTAAAATTATTGTGTTTATATTTTCTAAGACTTAGAAGCTTGACACCTTATGCAGCCATACTTGTGTCTATCAGAGTGGGCCAACAATTGTTTTCAAAGAGATGTTAGAGAGATGGATAGTTGATAGATAGAGAGAGAGATAGGTAGAAAGATAGATGAGAGATAGATAGGTAATGATAGATAGATACATATAGATAGATACAAAAAGTGAAAGACCATTCTGATAACTATTCAGAAGTTCATTTATACCATAAAATAGGATCACAGGATATCTTATTGCTAGAAGCTACAGGGAGCATATTTTTAAAAATTTATTGTTATTTAGTTACAGTCATCCTGCCTTTTTCCTCATTGCTCACCCCTACCCTGCACCCACCCCAACCCCACAGTCAATCCCCCCCCTTATTTGTATCCATTGAGCCCTCTATTCATATTCCTTTGCTTGCCCCTCCCCCTTCTTTCCCCTGTTATCCGCCTCCTACCTCCCCTCTGGTCACTATCCATTTGTTCTTTATTTCCAAGGAAGCATATTTTGAAAGAGTCAGTCTATATGCATTTTTGATGAATCTGATTTTTCTCCCCAAATCTTCAAAAGTAATCTTTCATGCAATAAAGTGAAAGTATATATATTAGTGGACTATTAATGCTTTTTGTTATTTCATAATTAAATCTTCCACAGTATGTTTCTAACCTTTCTAACATTCTGTCTTGCTTTTCATTTCATCTTCCAATAGATAAAAACCAATTTGATAGGAGTCCCCCATTTCCTACTCCTCTGGAGTTCAGTCTTCTTTACTCACTAGTTTAAAACAAAATAAAAGGGAGACTTGGCTTGAGAATTTCTCACACAGACAAAACCAGTTAAGCCATGTAAGTAAAACCTAATCTAGATTATTCTGCAACACAAGCAAAAGTTAACTTAGGTTATTTCTTGTCAATGACTCTGCTAATGATGAAAGAAACTTAAATTGTTTTCCTAGATTGATACAAGATAATCACTTTTAACTAATCCCTGCCATCTGGAAACCTCCATTGTTAGAACCTATCATGATTAAGGTTAAATAGCTTCTGCATTTTTGCCTTGTAACCTGTCCTATGATAATGTACCTTTCAGCTTCATTCCACTCTCATTTTGAAAACTTCCAGATCATGAACTCTTCTGTGATGCACAATAAACTCTTGGTTAAAATTGTAATTGATATGGTGTTATTTTTAACACTAGCATGTGTATGTTCAAATCCTATTCATTCTGCAAAATCCCACTGAAGCACTACCTTTAGGAATTTGTTTTGATTCCTTTACAGCAAGGGGACCTCTTCCTACTCTAAAATTCTGGTGGAAATTTCCCACACAGTGGCATGTAGGGACTGAGCCCAGGGTCTGCAGTGAGATTCAGCTGGATTCCATTTTGCAGACCACCTCACTAAACTTTATATCTCCTCATTGTGTGTATGTCTTTACATACATATATAATAAACACTATAATATAAATATATGTAAATATATAATATATTGATATAAATATATGTGTATTTATCAGCTAACCCTCAAAAATAGGAAAGTTAATCCATTTTTTTGAAAAGGCTATCTAAAATATGAAACATTTTCTCTATCACTTGTTTTATATTTTATGCTATCTTACATGTACACAATTCTTTCTTCAGTATAGTACCTGAAACATAGAATTTAATGAAAATGTCTAAATTATACGTAAATTTGACACTACATTTCAGCAATGTAGAATAAATAGCAATACATTGAATTATTTCAAAGCTAAAGCAACTAAATACTTTGGAAACCAAGTAACATGCATACGTCTAGTTGCATTTCAATAATGGCATTTAGAATTAACAGAGGATTCCTGGCTATGTCTTTCCACCACATTATTTTGACTAATAAAGGTCAAATGACTGATCTGCCCACTGACAGAGTTTAGCAAAAAAATCAGAGGTTAATTAGCTTCACTCCCTCTCCTTATAAAGACAAAATGTCCTAAGAATTACTGCATCATCTTCCAGATAGTACAAAAGCACACACACAGACCCATTAAAATATTACCTGAGGGATAATGTTGTAATATTCCTGTAATTGAAAGGTCATAATCTTTTGGAATTTTAATGCTTAAAATTCAACTACTGTGGAAGCATATTTATTAACAAATAAAATACTGTGAATTTATATTCAAAATATTCAGTATATTAATGAGATTTTCATGGTTTTCATTAGCATTCAGTTTATTTTACTTTATATAATTAAATTTTGAAAATATAATCCTAATAAAATTAAGTTGTAAGATATCTCTCTCTGGTTTAATGGAAGGAGGCTGTGCTAGAAATTACAATAGACCAGGAGGTAAGACACTTGGGTTCTAAGCTGATTAGTCTATTAAATAAGCTATGTATGAATGTGTGCAAAGCTAACGACCCCTACTCATAAAACAAAGCAAATATATACTTCAAAGGAATATTTAATCAAGAGGATCAAGTAGAATGGTTTGGGGATTATGCCTTGTATAACACAAAGTGTTCAAATATAATGTATTATGATACTTCCCTTTAAAAACCCATGTAATGTGACACATGGCCTTCTTTAGTTACCAAGTGGAGAAAACCTATATATCCTAACACTGAAGGGAATGAGCTAAATTCTTTCATTTCCACTACATGTGCATCTAATCCACAGTTTGAGAATAAGTTTAGTTGAGATTATTTCAACGGCTCCCATTTAATAAGTAAAATTACTCTAGATCAGTTTTCTGGAACTCATTGAATAGGAAAAGATTAGTGCAAAATGCACTTTCACTATGCTAATGAGATGTGTAAAAGTCAAAAAGCTTCCAAACACTATGGTAATGCCATAAATGGGTGAATATTTCTTGAAGTAACAAGCAACTTCTATACCACGAAATGGCTTTGGGCAACAGAAATGGGGCTTCCTACTAAAGTGACTACTCAGGATACAATCAAATGCATTATTTAATATTGTATCTGACAAATAATGAGAAGTATCTAACCTGCCTCATATCAGCTTCCTCTGGGTTTTGGGGGGCCCACAGAGGACATTTTAAGCACTAAATTTTCATTATGAAGGTCATTGCACAAACTAAGTATGATTTCTAAAAATTATTCTCTTATCAAAGGAGTTAGTAAGCTAATGCATTGAAATTAATTAGAGCAGTGCTTGAATCTTTTCAGTGAAGAAGCTGAAGCCTTTGATAGTGATGATGATGATGATGACTAACCTGCTATCTACTGTTCTTTCCCTACAGAACCACTGCAGCCCACCTGGACGACAGCATGGAATGGCAGGGATTAATAAATTTTTATTGGCCATGTCTTATTCATGAAAAGAATTTTATTCCTTCATCTCTGGAAAACAAGTTGAACCTTAACAGCAATAGTGGGAGTACTTTTTTTTTTTTTTAAATGTCAAGGCTGCCTCAAGATCCAGTACTCTCTGTATATTCCCTAATACTGACAGAGTTAAAAATTATCCCAATCCAACTGCCCACGTGGACACCCATAAAAAGATAAGTGTGATGGCCAGATCAAGAAAGATTACCTATTGATATTTGAAGGTTAGACATTATTTCACCAGCAGTATCATCTCTACTTTTTTATTGTTAGCAAATTAAAACAGCTACCTTATTTGCTTGACTTGGTAAACAAGGACAAGTCCAATGTTTCCATTAACTAACATTTGAAATTAAAATATGTTTGGTGCTTTGCCATGTGCATCCCACATCTTTGCTCTCAAAATTCTTCATCCCCCCACTCCTTGCCTCTCCTCTCCCTTTATTGTTGCTGGTTCCCAACTCCATGATGACTGTCATGTGTCCCCGATGCCTGGAACAGTGCCTCGTTGCCATGGAAATAATCACTTTAAAAATAATACAATGCACTACAATAAACTAAGTAGTAATGAAAGCTTAGGCAGTCTGTATGCTAGCCAGAAAGGGAGGGAAGAGCCAGAAATAGAACTCAGCCTTACTGACACTAACCACCACTCCTCTGATCCAGCCATTAGGCCACTAGATTTCTCCTTTCTTTTACCACTTTCACTCTCAGAATCCTATTCCAAGATAATAGCAGCAGCATGCAGATTTTGAATGAAAAAAGATGCTCAAGTAATGGTGAGACAATGAATCTTACTCTATTATTACTGAGATCATTAACTGGTTTACTCACCACATTCAGGATAGCAGTTCTTAAAAGGCCTTCCTCAGACCCTCAAAAATCTGGCTCAAAATGGTATTAAGAAGATGGGGACTTTATACATGTTCCTTGATACCCCTTCCCCTTCTGTCCCCCATTATCCCCCTCTCCCATCCCCTCTGGTTACTGTCAGTTTGTTCTTTATTTCAATGAGGGGGGTAGGATTGAGGGTGGGGGTGGGGGAAAAATGGAGACAACTGTACTTGAACAACAATAAAAAAAAGATGGGGAATTTATTTGTCATTCCTTTTCATTTACATTTTTTAAACATATTCATTTTTTATTGGTCCGTAACTTAGCAGAAAGCCCCTTTGTTGCTGATCACATCTGATTTGAGAGATACAGACTGCTTGTTGCTGCCAAAAATAATATATCACATTATATACATATTAAATAAGGGCTATGGGAATTAGCTCACAGACTTTTGAAAAGCCACAGGGTATCGTTAAACTGCCAGGTTGTTCCTGTAAAACAAATCTACATATTCAGGTTTCTGCCATCAAAAGACTTCTAAAATAAAATATACAATGAAAATATACAAATAGACATGCATATGATATAAATTAGTTTATTTTTTACATTTTACTTTCATCACTTCAGTTATGAATAATCCTATATTAATTGTGGAGCAATGTAGAATAGAGTTTGGATAAGCATGCCCCCAAATTGAGAATAAGTTGGACGGCTGTTCAAATCAGTCTGTAGAGAATATGCCATTGTGTAGGTCTTTGGAGATCATATGAAAGCTTTCCGGGCACAGTAAAGTACAAAGAAATATATAGAATATGAGTTATGAGCTTAAAAACTGCCCAAGGATTTGGAAAAAGTAATGATGTAGGCTGATGAAGTATCTCAAAGCTAAGGGTCATTTACTCAAAAAAATTTAAGTGCATTTGTGTCCAGGGATGGGCAGTGGGGTGATTACAATGATAGCTATGACCTCCATTGGGGATTCAGACATCCTTTTAGGAGCTTACAGTCAACTGGCTGTAGCAAATTACCAACTAAAACGACAGTTCACCATGGTTAATGCTACATTAGCAACATGTAGAAGAAAGAGTTACAGTTATCACACTTTTTTAGGTGAGTCATGCCTGGATATGCCAATACACCTACCGAAGGTCAAAGAGCTGGTTAAAAGTCAACACAGGTGGTAATGGGAAAATATGGGCAGAAGTCTTCTGAGACCCTTGTATTAATGAGAAGGATCATATATGCATAGGATTTGTGAGGAAGTGGAGTAGCAGGCAGTAACTACTACAGAGACCATTAGAATATGACTAACCAGGAGACTAACACTGTAAGACCTAGAAATGCGAGAATGGAAGTAAGATGCAGAAAGTAGGGCTATGTTTAGAATAGAGGAGATGCCAGTTAAAACCAAGGAAATGAGGCAAAGAAGGAAACATGGTGAAGCATCACAATTGCATAATATGTATAATTAGGATATAAAAATCTATGGAACAAGGGTGTTTGGGCTGAAAGACAAGTGTTACCTCTATAATACTTAGAGATAAATTAGAGTAAAACTACCTAATCTAAATATCCTGTAAATAAAACAAGATTTAAGTTAGAAAGGAAGTATGTTGTTCTTCTTGAATATTTATTAAACACCTGCAGTGTTCTAAGTACTCAAGTCCTCATTGGAATGGTAATAAAAACCATGGGAATGGATAAAAGGGTAGAAAGAAGAAATGATGGGGCAAGGTTGAGTGGAAACGTAGGCAATTTCAGTAAGTTAAGAGACATTTATTGAGCCTCTATTACAAACATGTCTACAAAGCGTTTTGTTAGACTCATTGAGGAGTAAAAAAGAATTTAATAGCCTAATAAGATATGAATGAAAATAACATAAATTTCATATTTTAAAAATTTTATATTATTTAATAGATTAAAGCAAAGTCATATTAGTGACAAGATGATGATTTAAAACTGTTATTGAAATCCCTGGCCAGTGTGGCTCAGTTGGTTGGAGCATTGTCCCAGAAACCAAAAGGTCCCAGGTTTGGTTCCCAGTCAGGTCAAGTGCCTAGGTTGCGGGTTCAGTCCCCGGCTGGGGCATGTACAGAAAGCAAACAATCAATACTTCTCTCTTACATCAATGTTTCTCTCTCTCTCTCCCTCCCTTCCCCTGTCTCTAAGATCAATAGCATGCCCTCAGGTGAGAGAATTAAATAAATAACAGAATTACCATATGATACAGAAATTCAACTTCTGATTACATACGCAACAGAATTGAAAACAGGGTCTCAAGATATTTGTGTATGTATGTTCATTGCTGTATGATTCATAATAGCCAAAGGTGGAAGCAACCAAAGTGTCCATCAGTGAATGAGTGGATAAACAAAATGCAGTGTATAAATACAGTGGAATATTTTTCATCCTTAAAAAGCAGGGAAATTTTGGCACATTCTACAACATGAATGCCCCTTAAAGGCATTATGTTAAGTGAAATAAGCCAGTCACAAAAGGACAGATACCGTATAATTCCGCCTATGTGAGGCACCTGGAACAGTCAATTCGTAGAAACGTAAAGCAGAATGGTGGTGACCAGGAGTTCAGGGAGGGGAAATGAGGAGGAGTTGTTTAATGGGTAGAGATAAAATGGTTAACATGGTAAATTTTATGTTTTTATGTAATTTATCATCATTAAAAATTCTTAAAGTTCAACTGAATGGTGATAGTAAAAACAGGTTAACAGTGTTTTTCTGTGGTTGGTTGAATTAAGTGACTTATTTTCATGTATTATTTAAAATTATTATTATTATTGAATCTTTGTTTTTTATAATCAAAATAAAAGCCATTAAAATCACCAAGACCATCTAATAAATGCAAGTAGAATATGTATTTCCAACATGTCTTCATATAAATTATTATATAATATTCTATAAATTAGAATATATAAATTATTATATAATATTCTATGTATGAGTCTGCTGGCGGCACACAATGAATATCTATTAAGACACATATCAATTACTGTAACTTCTAATCAATGGTGGATAATTTAAATGCTACTGATGAATGGTCTTAATTATCAAATCTAGAAATGACGACCATTTACATAAACATAAGACACTATGTTAGTTATGCTAAAGGAAAAAATCAGGTAGAGTTTCTGATCTTAAGAAATATGTTGATAAAGTGGCTTATATTCTTCTTTTCTGCTTTATTTTTATTGTTTATATTGTTTATTGCTTTTATTGTTTATTACAGATATCCCCATTGTCCCACCTTTGCCCCACTCTCCCCTGCCCTTGCCTCCCCTTCCCTCTGGCCGTCACCACACTGTTGTTTGTACCTATGGGTTCTGCATGCGGGGCCCAGCACAAACACCCTTTTTTTATTACAAAACCTTTCATTGCAAAATCATAAGCCTGTAATTCTGTAACATAACATTATCACACTAAAGCACACCATATGACATTTCAGGTGAAATGTTCAAATTAAAACTATAAATAATATACCCATATTATTACCCTACCAGCCACACTCAAGCAGGCATTACTTCTGCCAGTCCCTGTATATGTTTTTTGTCTAATCCCTTCACCTTCTTTCACCCATCATTATAATATTCTTTAAAGTATATTGCATCCTTATAGATGAAATGTATTTCCCCATACCAAGTTGCCCCTTGAATTGTGAGAACAAGTGTTTTCACCACTTGTCCTTTTATAATTAATAAACTTCATATTTAGAGTAATTTTGGTTTCACAGCACAACTGAAGGATAGGTCAGAGATTTCCTATTGACTTCCTACCCCCACATGTGTGCACAGCCTCCCCTATTATCAACATGCTCCACCAGAGTGATACATTTGCTATAACTGATGAACCTACACACACACATCATTAGCACCCAAAATCCATAATCTATATTAGGGTTTATTCTTGACATTGTACATTCCATGGGTTTTGACAGATGTATTACGATATGCATCCACCATTACGGTATCACACAGGATAGTTTCACTGCCCTAAAAGTCCGCGGCACTCCACCATCTCTCCTTGCCTCCTCACCCCTCGCAACCACTAATCTTTTCTCCATCTCCACAGGTGTGCCTTCCACGGGATGTTATATAATTAGAATCATGCAGTATGTGGCCTTTTCAGATTAGCTTCTTTCACTTAGTGATATACATTTACGTATCTCCTGTCTTCTCACGACTTGACAGCTCATTTCTTTTTAGCACTAAATAATATTAGATTGCTTGGATATACCATTTTATTTATCCTTTCTCCTACTGAAGGACATCTTGGTTGTTTTCAAGTTTTGGTGATTATGAATAAAGCTGCTATAAACATCCATGTGCAGAAGTGGATTCTCCTTTTGAGCAAATCTTTTGAGCAAAAGACCTTTCTCATGGTTTCTCCATGCTTTCTTTTTTCTCTGACCTAGAGCTGGCAGAGTTTTACTCTGGGCCAGCTCCATCAGCCTGCACACATCCTGGAAGACAGAAGCTCCATGCAGGACTATCACTAATCCAAAACGGACATTTACCGTCAGCAACATCATTTATACCAGCAACTTAATATAGCCGATCGTGATAAGCTGACAGCTTCTGTGTCTATGCCACAGAACAAGGTACTGCCTAGGGAAGAATGCTCTTCCTGTGGTCAGTTTCTGAAGTACAGGAACCTGTTTTTCAACAGCACTTAGAAAACTTCTGTAACTACAGAAATTTAACTAGGTTACTTTACCCACCCTTCTTTCATTCAAGAAAAGTGAGACTCCAGGTGCTGAAGATGTGCTCAGTAAATTTGATTTCTTCATTATTACTTTGCCTTTGGCCAATGTGAGCTATAGTGGGCTTTCTTACATTTCTCAATTCCTTGCTCAATTAGGAGTCTTATTAATCCATTACACCATCCTGTAAAGTTGAGTCATTGGTTAATTTTTGCAACTTTGAATGCTAAGTGATGCTGACCCCAACCAATAGCAGCCTGCCACCTGTTTTCAATGATTTCAGTGGCACTAATTGATGAAGAACCCTTAACTTGAAGGCAGTTGAAGAAGCAACCACATGACCCACAGAAGTACCTTTGAACTATGGCTTTCAAGTTGAATGAACTGGTCCTTCCCAGCTACAGCAGCCTTCAGAATTGCTCACTACAAATAGTGGCTCTTATGTTACCTCATGGTCAAGCACACTGATACCCTGTTAAGGTACGCTACAGAAAGAGACGTTCTCAGGCTGACCAGTCATCTGCTCGGGGTCAAAGGAATTCCTGAATGTCCCTAGACAGAAATTCACTCAAATAGGGATGCAGCGTGGTCTTGACTGCACCACATCCGTGCATGGCTCACACAGCAGGCCCTCTTTATCCTATCTAAAAGTAAACGTTAAAGAATTTTGTATGACATAGGGGATTAATGTTGTTGGCTTATTGTTGTTACTGATTTGTTGTTGACCTTGTGCTTGCGGTTAGAAACTCTCAAGGGGGCAAACTGAACTATTGGTTCAAGAGGAGAGATTTATTCTTTTGGCAAGTCTGGATCAAGGGAAATGGAGCCTGTTCCCTCTTAAATCATACGTTACAAAGAAAATGAAACCTGGTACCAGTAATTACCATAAGCAATCCAGATGGGCAGCTCCAAAGCCATTTGTAGACAAGTGGTAAAAAGCCCAACCTGAGATCCATTTATGAAACGTCCAGCTTCACATCATCCTAGTATGTTAGGACAAGAGCTGGTTATTCCCAGGTGGGGTTTACACACCTTCCCTTTGGAAACTGTATGATTCCTCCACTTATTACTTGATTGGATCCTTACAATCAGAAAGAGTGAAAAAATATCGGAATTTTATCAAAAAAGGTTAGCAAGGATCTAGGGGTCCTCAATATTGACCATTTACTAGAGTATTAGCTTTTCTGAAAATATAGCCAAGCTGCAGATGTTCCAAGAAAAGCAAAGGGATTTGGCTTCATGCCATATTACACTCAAAAATGACTTCCTGAGGACAATTAATACAAGAGAATGCTGGTAGATATCTTGTCTTGGTTGATCGGCCTGCTTAAATTTTAAAGGCTAATATTAGATAGAAAAATGTATAAGCTACTGATCTCTCTATAATATCTGTATAGTCTAAGATGATCTTATTTGTGCCCATGGATTTAAATAGCATCTTTATGTTTATGATTCTCATATTTACATCCCCAGACCAAGTCTCATTTCTGAGATCCAGCCTCACATTTTAAACTGCGTATCTGGTGCCTTTCCTACGGTGTTTAAGGATACTTTGAACTTAGAATGACCAGGATAAAACACTGGAATTCTGACCTCCATCGGGTCCCAACTCCAAGCTGCTTCTTCTCCGAATATGGCAAGAGCAAGCAACTGTGCCAACCAGAAATGCACAAGTCACCCTGTTTCTTCCCTTTCCCCTTTTCCTAATCCATTAGCAAGTCATGTCTACTCAACCCCCAAAATGCACAAGGAAGTGATTTAGTTTTCTGCATGTCCTCTTGCTAACTTGAACCAGACTTTTATCGCATTTTACTGCTTAGAGCAGACCCCAAAATGAATATCAAACTCCTATTGTTGGGGTTTCCTTGAAGTAAGAAAAACAATCTTAAGACATAAATTACATTTACATTTGCATACTTAAAGAATTTCGTTGATTGCCCTTCACACTTAAAATCCTAACTCCTTACTGTGGCCTTTGAGAATAGGAGTAGGCTCTGTAGCCCTACCCCACTCAGAGTCCTAGTGTCCTCAGAGTCCTGTTTTCCTCTGTTATCTTATCTCACATGCCCCTCTCACTACACTTCTACCACAGCAATCTTTCTCTCCCATTTCCTGAACATGCCAATCTTCCCCAGCACATACTTCCACATACCTGCAATGTATTTCACCTCTCATCTTTCATGAGGTTCTTTTCAACACTTAGGTCCCATCTCAAATGCTCTTCCTTTAAAAAGGCATTCCTTGACCAATCTGTTTAAACTGATGTTACTCCCTCCCCATTATTCTTTATCTCTATCCACAGTCTGTTTACTTACTGAGGCAATTGTAATTAAATTTTTGTCTGTTTTTGTGAGTCCCTCTAGCTCATGAACTCTAAAAGGATAAATACAATGCTTTATTCACCCTTGAGTCTTCATCCTCAAGTTTAACCAATTCATAGAGGGTGTGCACTAAATGTTAATTGAACAAATGAATACAAAAGTAGCTAGATGGCTGAATATGGATAAGAAACTTTCTACATATGCAAAGCAAATCAGATAAAGAAGAAAGGCATATTAAGGCCTACTGTGATCCACATCAGCCTCAAATATATCCATTTACTAGATGACACGGATTTTGTTGTTGCTAACACATTGTTAAAATTTTAATAAGTATCAATTATCAAATGTGTACTGTTCTTTAATTTGGAAGAAACATGGAGCTACTGAAGGTCTGAGATGATAAGAACTTAAAAAATTAATATGCTTTTTCTCTATTTACAATTTCACTGGCATTTTAAAAAGAACTTCCTTCAATCTTAAGTATGACAATATCTCAACAATAAAGCAACAACACAGAAAGATACAGTTGTAAATGGAAAGATTTTCTTGGAGAAGAATTTAAAGTGGAAAAAAAATCCCGTAAATGAAAAGCCCTCAAATCTCTGGCTTCAATTGCTTTTTGAAATATTGTAGTTAAATTAATTATTCATGAAAATGTGGCTTCTAAATGAAAACTTCAGTGTTATTGTTCAAATAGCCCTTCTTTGTAACATAAATTTCTCTCTCCCAGTAAATCAGATATTTTAAGCATGTGGGAACAAATATATTTTTAGGAACCAAGACGCTGATAACAAGGGAAATTATTAAGGTTCTGATGTCAATAGTGACATTTTAAGATTTCTCTTCAAGGATTTCATAAATTGCTTTAAGGGGGTTCGGTTTTCATCTGTTGACTATAAAGAGCGCTCAGCTCTATCAAGTGAGCATGAGCTACACATGGGAAATATCTTCATTAGGCCCAGCTATGCTTAAATATACTAGGAATTTGCTGTAGAAATGCAATATTCCTTCAAATAGTCAGAGAATAGTATTAAATAATGTCAAAGAAGAGCCTTCTTTTCTCTTTTAAAATATTATTTTAATGTTTTATTCTTTATACTATTACAGTTGTCAAATTTTCCCCTCTTCACTCCTCTCCACCCAGCCCACCCCTAACTTCTGTCGTGAATCCCCACACTGTTGTCCATATCCATGGGTCCTTCATACATGTTCTTTGACTAATCCCTCCACCTTCTTTCAGTCAGTCCCCACCTTCCTCCTCCCCTCTTACCACTGTTAGTCTATTCCATATTTCTAGGCCTCTGATTCTGTTTTGCTCATTATGTTGTTCATTAGATTCCTCTTATAAGTGAGACCATACGGTATTTTTTAATTGTTTTATTTCCATTACCATTTATCCTCCTTCACCCTTGTCCACCTCCCCCCTCCCCCAATCATCATACTACTGTCCATGTTCATGAGTCCTTTTTCTTCTTTGCTTGATCCCTCACTTCCTAACCACCCCCCACCAGAGCTGTCAGCCTGCTCCCTGTCTATGAGTCTGTTTCTATTTCGTTTGTTAGTTCAGTTTGTTCATTAGATTCCACATATGAGTGAAATCATATGGTATTTGTCTTTCTCTGATTGGCTTATTTCTCTTAGCATAATGTTCTCCAGAGTTTTATTTTCTTACTGAGAAATTCCAATGTTAATTTTCCAGTTTCTGATTTTTAGTCTTTCATTTAAGTTTTATGTGTAAGTTCGAAGTGTTCCAACAAAAGTGTTTACTCTTTTTTTAAAAAGTGTTCCAACAAAGTACACGTTGTAAAAGAACCAGCATTTGCATTTGGAATTCCTTATCTAAGCTCACACTTTTTCCCTTTTGACATATAAAATAAAAAGGAAGAAACAACATTTTACATGAGCACTAACTTTTATTTAATCTTTTTTCTCTTTTATATTACTGTTGCTATCTCCAAAGATTAGGAAGGCAAGTATTACAGTCTCATGGGTCAAAGAAAACAAGATAAACGTATTTAAAGAAAGTAGTAAAATAAAATAAAAATAAAATTTTTGTCTCGTTTTTAAAATTCTAATTTCTAATGTCTATCTCAGTGAGAGAACTCTGTGCCTTACCTCCAGCCAGACAATGATGATTTCCTAACCTAGAAAATGTACTAGGCAAATAGTGGGTGCTCTCTAAATATCTGCCATTAATTAATGAGCAGGGGTGGAGACAGATGCAGAAAAGATGAAGAGGTGATTTATTCTGTTGAATTAACAAATAATTACAATGAATACCTGTAAAGCCACATGGCATTTTTACCACCTAATGATTTTTTAATACTACAGGAATTTATAGCAGACACTGTTTAAATCAATACCCATTGAGAAAACTCCACAGTTACAGGAGGGAGGATACTCTACAGCCTCTCTTCTGTATGCAGCCTGCAAAACAGACATATGGAGGAGCCACCCCGAGTTTCCCTTAGATATACTAACAGAAATTCCCACTCCATCAGGAAAAAGGTGTGTAATTTGTTGTCAACGTGTAAAAGATTCTGAGTTAGTCCTTATAGATGATTTTTGCCTCTACTACTCAGTAAGAGGAAATAAAAATTTAACACTTGATTCCAAATATGAGAAAAAAAGAATAAAGAAAGGAAGTGAGCAAACTGACAAAGCTTCCACATCCAAAGTCTGCTCCACAAAGAAACAAAGACAATGCATCTGAAGGTCCCTTACCCTCACTTTGAAGAGGGAAGATCACCATGAAACTAAACACGGAATTCCATCACCACCCCAAGGGCAGGGACAGGAGAAGTCTTCAGAGTAAATGTCCTTCATGACTGAGGAAGACGTTTCTTAAAACAACAAGATTAAGTGAAATTGGGTTATTCTCAGTAATTATATTCTGCTACTCTGAGATCCAAGACCTAGTAAGAAAAACCCTTTCCTGGGAGTGAGAAGAACAAGGTGGTTTTCCATGCAGCAAACCACATGGGCAGCAGCATTAGTATTTGTCTCTGAGCGAAAGCTACACATTTCCCCCTTTCCAGAACAACGCGCCTGGTTCATTTGGGAAGGTAGGAACGCATGCTGGGGCTGGGGCGTGGGTGGCCAAAAGAGGCCCATTTGGAAAGCAACAACAACAACAAAACCTACTATGTTTTTCTTCCCACATCAGTCAGAAGGAGGAGTAAGTCTCCCAGACAGTTAAAGAGGCCAGTGGGCTGGAGGGCAGGGTTCACCGAATTAAGGAGTCCTGGCTAGGTTTTGGTCATTATTTCTGAAACCTACATTGCATAATTTGCTCCTTGAGCTATTTAGAATATCATCTGTCCAATACTTCAAAAAAGGAAGAGAACTGAATTAAGAGGAGGAAGCTGCCATGGAATTAAGTTAGAGCTGAACAGTTACAACATGAGCTTTGGAGCCAGATACTCCTGAGTTTGGATCCCATTGCTAGTTATTAGCTCTATGACCAAGTCAGGTCACTTAAATTCTCCCAGCCTCTGTGTCACTGCCTGTCCAGTGGGTATGGTAAAGTCTTCCACAGGAGTGTAACTGTGAGAAGGAAATAAATCACTTAAAGTGCTTAGCACAATAAACAGCAGATAACAAGTGTAACAAGTGGTAGTAATCATTACTGTTAGTAGTAGTTTACTCAATAACCATAACTTGTAAGTCATTAAAAGATTATATTTCCTTAGTTTGGTTTCAGAAAGTTGATTTTAGTTCATGGCAATTATTTGATGTCAAGGCACAGTGAGTATTAATTCCACACACACACACACACACACACACACACTTCATTCTATTTTTTATTCTCATCCCTCAACCCCTTTACCTTTGGCAACCATCAACTTGTTTTCTAGACCTATTGGTCTGTTCCTGTTTTCTTTAATTTGTCTATTTATTTATTTATTTATTTATTTATTTATTTATTATTTTTTAGATTCCACATATAAGAGAGAACATATGGTATTTGTCTCTCTCTGTCTGACATTACACTTAGAATAATGCCCTTTAGGACAATCCATGTTGTCATAAATGGCAAGATTTCACTCTTTTTTATTGCTGAATAATATTCCACTGTTTGTACAGGAATGGGCAAAAGTAGGATTACAGTTGTTAAACACAGAATTTATTCTTGTATTATCACTTATTAATTATCGTATTATGCCTTTTTCCATATGAACTGTACACCTACTTTTGTTCATACACACACACACACACATATAATCTCACATTTTCTTTTCTTTATCCTTTCATCTCTTGATAAACATCTAGGTTGCCTCAATATCTTGGCTATTACTAGTAACACTGAAATGAACATAAGGCGCATATATATTTTTGAACTAGTGTTTTGCTTTGTTTTGTTTTGTTTTTCAGGTAAATGCCCAGAAGAGAAATTGCTGGATTATATAGCAGCTGTATTTTCAACTTTCTGCGGAATCTCCATACTGTTTTCCATAGTAGTTGCACAAATTTACCATCTCTCCAACAGTGTGCAAGTGTTCCCTTTTCTCCCCATCCTGGCCAACACTTGTTTGTAGATTTGTTAAGGATAGCCATTGTGACTCATGTGAGATGGTATCTTATTGTGGTTTTAATTTTCATACCCCTGATGATTAGTATGTTGAACAACTTTTCGTATGTCCATTGGCCATCTGTATGTTCTTTGGGAGAAATTTCTATTCTGGTCCTCTGCTCATCCTGTGTGCGCGTGTGTGCTAAGTTGGGTGAATTCTTTATATATCTTGGATATTAACCCCTTATTGGATGTGTCATCTTTACCATTCAACAGGTTGTCTTTTCATTCTGTTGATGGTTTAAGAAAGGCCATTTTAAATTACTAAAGTCTGCATAACATTTAAAAACCTGATTTATTACTTTTATGTACTTAGGAACCACACCTCACTCACATCAATGAATTCTTGGATTCTGTGTTCACCTATCTTGAACATTTCCTTAAAATTATCAATATCCATTTGTATTTTTAAAGAAAATACATTAAGTCCCCCAATTTTTTTTCTCCAATGTTAATTTTTCTGGATTAGTCTTAAAGGTGTAGCAAGTACTTTTTTTATAAGCAGCACAGCTGTAAGTCTTACAGTTTTTAGTGGGGTAAAATCGTCACAAATCTGGAATTATTAGAGGCAAAATTAATAAATTTCATTATTTTCACATTTCTAGTTAGTAAAATTTTAAGATACTCATATTTTGCCATGTGTAATGCACGTCCACATTTTTGGCCCAAACTTTCAGGAAAAAAAATCTTTCGTTTTACTTTTTTAATTCAATTATTTATTTATTTATTTAGATACTTTTTTGTATTATAGAGGAATTTTAGCATTTATTTTTGAACATAATATTGTACAGGAAATTTCATATATGAAATCATTACAAAACACAAGAACAGATATAAGGTATTTGAGATAATACCCATGTAAAATGTGCATCCTATTTTTCCCTCAAAAGTTTGGGGGAAAAAGTGTGCATTATACATGGCAAAATATGGTATATAAGGATAAAGTAGTAATTTTGTAGCTCAATCTTACCACATTTTAGGAGCCAATGGTATTTAAAATGTAAATTAATCAGCTAAAGGTAAACATTTTCTTAATTCTACTTTTTTTTCAGGACATATTTATCTGGCTATTAAACAGGGTTTATGAGTAAATAAAGTTGGTTTATACATCATTCATCAATATGTTATTCTAATTTAGCGTGTGCTTTGATTTTTAAGATTTAATGACTTATTAAGGCATAAACTCTAAAAAGAGAGTGGAGCATATGGCATGATATTAGTTACAGTGTACATGTTCAGATATGTGTTGTTTCTGTCATAGATCAATATTTATTTTAGAAACATCAGTGTATAGCTAATATGAATTTAAAATCGGAACACAGGCTTATAAAATCATATTGAGAGATAAGGCACGCTCAAGTGAAGCAAGCAGTGAAAAAAGAACAGCATATGTTTAAGTATTTTAACCACATTGAATGGTGTTACAAACAAGAAGTTGCTTATGCCATGGTCCACGCCACCCAGTCAAGACAGTTACAGTTTTTGGCTCCTTCCATAAGGGAAATCTTAAACCAATCTCTCAGGAATCACCTAATCACAACTGGTTAGGCAATCTAATAGACCCCTGCCATCCCCTAAAGGAAAGTGACCTTGAAATAACCAACCCACAGTTTTTTTGTTCAGTGTAACTTCCTTAGCCCTGTTCCCTTCTCTGTATAAACATCTTCATTTTGTATGACTCTGTGGAGTTCCTTTCTATCTGCTAGATTGGATTCTGCCCAATTCACAAATAAGTTAGATAAAGCAAAGAAGACCTTTAAAATTCACCCAGTTGAATTTTATTTGTAAACAGTAGGCAACATCTTACACGTTTTGATTTCTTTGTAATATGCTGCACCCGGATTCCAGTGGGTGTGGGGGTTTCTCCCACATACACAGTTCTCCGACATCAGCTGGGTGTTGTACAACTCAAGTCAATGCTGGCACTACCTACCCGGAGACAGCATCAGATCCCACAGGATAAGAGTTCAGTCCTACGAGACTGCTCCCACCCCTTCAGAAGCCAATCACAGATTCAGGTTGTCATCTGTACTTTTGACCCACAGGCTATAGACTGGAGGCTCCCATAGCCCCCTCCTCAGGTCAGATTAATTTGTTAGAGCAGCTCACAGAACTCAGAGAAACAGTTTACTTACCAGATTTCCTTTGCTTATTACAAAGGGTATTACTCAGGAACAGCCAGATGGAAGAGATGCACAGGGCAAGGTATGGGAAGGGCTCAGAGCTTCCAGGCTCTCTCCGAGTACACCATGCTTCCTGAATCTCCACATGTTCCCCAACCTGGAAGCTCTCCACATGCTTCCCAAACTGTCCTTGTGAGTTTTTCATGGAGGCGTCATCACACAGGCATGGTTGATTAAATCACTGGCCATTGGAAACTGATTCAATCCCCAGCTCTTTTCCTTCTCCTCAGGTCAGAGGATGGGACTGAAACTTCCAACCCTTCAATCACATGGTTGGCTCCCCTGGCAACCAGCCCCCATTCTTTGGTGCTTTCTGAAAATCATCTCATTAACATCTCATTAAGGCTCTCCTCACTCGAAATTTCAAGAGCTTTAGGAGCGCTATGAGAGAAACAGGACGAAGAACAAATACATATTTCTTACTATATCACAGCCTCTTCTGCTTTTCTTCAGGAATACAGGAAAAATATTTAATCAAGTATTTGTTATTATTAGAAATATTACTTTTCACTTTTCCCAATAACCTTAGAAGTTGAAGTCAAATACAGGGAAAAGGAAACTGCATTTATGTTTAGCAGATACACTAGCCTGAAATTACACTTGCCTGCACCCTATCTACCCTAGACAAAGTGTTTACCAACTCTGAGTCTCACAGGCCGGAATTGTCTATTAGTCTGTATTAGTCTGTATTGTCTATTAGAATTGTCTGTATTACTAACGAATACAGAAAATGTTTTGAAACTGATGGAAGATGATTACGGGGATGGAAGCTGAAAGCATATTGCTGCCCCTAAAGCATAAATATAGAAACCGATTTAGAAACACTAGGAATTGGTAAATGGAGAGCAACTGTTAGCCCTGTGCTTTCATCTGTGGCACTTAAATCAATTTTCTATATGTCTATTAGGCCAGAGATAAGTCACTAAATTTCAAAATAGGAAATATTTTTAGAGTTTAGTCATCTAAGACAAGCCAGACTATTCCAGATCAAATGTGACCTATTTTACAGACCTTTAGCAAAGGTAATTTCAAAACAACTTTTTGATAACACACTTCAATGTCAAATTGTTAAAAAAAAAGGTTATATTTCTATTTTTAAAATGTACTTGCTTGTCTTTTCCACATTGTGGATAAATTTAATCTACTACCAACAGGAAATTCTAAAATTAACAACAGTAACAAATGACAACTGACAGTATTTAAGCCTCTACTTGTTGCATATTCACCTTCTGTTAATTATATCTAACATGCACACCCTTCTAAAAAATTAGTACTATTATCCCATTTTGCAGGTGATGGAACTGAGGTTCAAAAAGCTATTTGTCCAAAGTTAAACAGTGAATGAGTAGCAAAACAAAAATTTAACCATAATAATTAATGTTGAGTGTTTGGGTTTCTTTTTTTTTCTCAATGCTATGATATTCAAGAAAGCTTTTTCCCCATCATGTCTCCGAAATCCTTTGTTGAGTATTTTGGAAGTTAGGCCAGTCCTGCGGCTTTGGCCGAGTGGCTCAGTTTGTTAGAGTGTTATCCCGTACACCGAAAGGTCAAGGTTCACGTCCGAACCTCATTCAAGGCACATATCAAGATTGCGGGTTCAATCCCTGCTCGGGGTACCTATGGGAGACAACCAGTCTATGTTTCTCCCCCACACTGATGTTTCTCTCCCTTCTTTCCTCTCTAAAATTGATAAACATATTCCTGAGTGAGGATTAAAAAAATTTTTTTAAAAGAAAAGCCAGCACAGTGACTCAGCACAATTAATTAATCCCAAAGTATGTGATGCTTAACTTTTTCTTTCAAATTACAGGTATAGAGGCAAGCTTTATAAGAAAGGCAGCTAGAGACGCAGGTAGCATAGAAAGAGCCATCTCTTGGAAAGGGGAAAAAAGGGGAAAGAAACCCTCAAATTGTGTGTAGCTAATGCATCTAATCTGTAAAGCACCTGTATTTCCCAAGAACCACCATCTCCTTCCCTACATAACTGTGTGTGTAAGAACAGCCTAATTATCATGCATACAACATAGCAACTTGATTGGGCAAAAAGCTAGATATGTTGTCTCAGAATGGCCTGAGAGCATCATCACCAAAGCCCTGACTAAGGAAAGGCACTGGGAGGTGCACACACTCAGATCTGCCCCCATACACAGGCAGCAAAAAAAGATGCAGGGGTGGGGTTTAGGACTAGAGGAGACCTGCAAAGATTTTGATGAGATATTAATAGATGGCTGACCAAGTTGATTTTAGCTAGAGACAAGCTGACCTGCATTATTCTGTAAAAACATACAAGTTTTGCCCTATGTGTATGATAAAGGACAGTTCTCCTGCTGTTGTCTGAACAGAGAAAGGACAGGCAGATCTGTCTAACCTGCTGCTACAGCATCTGCTAGTGGCGGATGGTGGCCGGCAGTGCTTCTAAGAAGGTTGGACCAGGGAGGCGCTGATCTAGATCAACAAAAGTAAATCGTCAGCTTGGCTCTTCCTGCGTCCGTGCTTACTTTCCTGCGGGTTGCTTCGTGCTGCAGTAGCAGGAACTGTTTGAGGTTAGGGACACTGAAAGACTGCCCAGTGAAACCGAATTTCAGTGCTCACAAACGGCGTTTTAGAGCGGTGGTTCTCACACACGAGCACGCATGAGAGCCACCTGGACTGCTCGTTCACGCACAGATTGCTGGGCCCACCCACTCCCAGAGTCTCTGATTCCACCATGCCAGGGTGGGGACTGAATATTAGCATTTTTGACAAGCTCCAATGTGTCCTGATCCTCTGTGAGGGAAAGAATTGCAAGAACTACTGCTTAACAACAACAACAAGAAACAAACAAAACAACTCCAGCTTCAAAGTTTTGAAAATCTCCTTTCCCTTACAGCTCCGTCTACCTCTCTGCCTCCCGAAGTTTCCCATTTGTGAAAACCCTGGATGTCCTCTTTTCCATCATCTATCAAAAGAGGGACCCTCTTGAGTAGTTAAAAAATAGCAAAAACCTTCTAAATTACTTTGAAGTGTAGACATTAACAGGATATCTAGAGTAATATCAGTTTGGGTACATAAGTAAAAAGCAGGAAATCAAGTTACACACTATTACTGTTACACCCAAACGGTCAGAATAAAAGTTTCAACCATTTATTTGAGCTGTAGATTAGGCCAAACCAATGCCTATCACAGCTGGCAATAGAAAACTCTTCAGCCTAAGTGGGTAGCATAATTTATCAGTTAACATTCACAGGGTCTCGTTGAATGAAAGGTATGAAAGAAGTTTGAATCCTTAAAATATGTTGCATTTTTATTTTTTATTTTTTTGCAAAGAATAATGCTGCTTACCCTGGATAGAACAAAAGAGCTAATCACACTGCTGATAAAAGGATCTAAAACAAGCGTACAATTACCACAGTACACATGGTAGTCTCTTTACCCCGTGCTTTCCTTATACAAAATTTATAGGAATTATACTTCTGATTTACCAGACACTGAATTTACAGGCATACCTTGGAGATACTGCATGTTCCGTTCCAGACCACAGTTGCAAAGCGAGCATCGCAACAAAGCAAGCCATAATACTTTGGCTGGTGGAGGGCCTTGCCTTCAATTTGTAAAAAAACCCACAACACCTGTGAAGCACATTAAGGTGAAGCTCAATAAAATGAGATACCCCTATAGTGACCAAGAAAGAGTGGTACTTAATCATTAGTGTGCCTCAGTAGCTCCTGGAAGTCTTATCCAAAAAGCATAATCCCAAAACCACACTGGTGAAAGGGCCCGGGAATCTGTGCTTTCACAAGCACCCAGGTGAGGTGAAGCCCCATGCTGATGAGCACAGACAAGGGCAAGCAATGCTCCGAGGGCTCCTTGAGAGAAGGAAACCACCGTCTCCCACAGCCCAACAGCAGACGCCATTGATTGCAGCTTTCACAGAACAGTGAAATCTATTTTCCCACATGATGATAACCGAGGCTGGCCACCCTTTGACCAATAAGTACGTAAAGAGACGTCAATAATTTCATGTTATCTAGCTGCAATAATATATTTGAAGTTTAATATTCCTTTAGGACACTAACATATGAGGCATAGTGGTTGAACTCACAACTATATTATTTACAATGTTTTATTAAACCCAATAAATTTGAGGAAATTATTTTTGCATTGATTATTTTTACACAGGTTAATCAGAAAGAGGTAGTTCCATTTATATTATTATTAAGAACTAAAATCATAATAATCCCATACATTCATTTAAAAGTTATTTTCCAAATAACAAATAATATATATTACCTCATTAGCTTTTCAAGAAAACAATGGGAGGCAATAAAGGCAAGCATGTTAATTCTGGTTTACAAGTGACAAAGATTCAGGTGGGTTAAAATGACATTTCCAAGGTCATCTGGCCCATGAACCTCAGAATCAGGTCTCAAAGCCAAGTTTTCTGACATTAAGACTTTACCACTGTAGAGCATTACTTTGTCATTATTAAGAAGCATTGAATTGGTAAAAAGTTGTTTTGTAAAAAAATTATTCCTAAAACAAGTAATAATGACTATAACTGTTTTCAGTTGTATACTTGCCTAGGCGAAGTTCATCTTTAAACACCTAAGTCCTTTTGTGTGTATGCCTGGCAGGTAGGTCTTTTATGTGTTGTAAATTATACTCACTTTTCACTTTATTCCTACTCACATTTTCTATGTAGTACTTCTGTTTTAGGAGGTTTTTCCATAGGCAAACCACAGGCAAAATTCCACAAGCATTATTTGAGAAAGGAAAAAAGAAGAAAGTCAAAAGGACTGCCACGTCCTTTAATGAAAAGACAACAGCCAGCGGCAAACGGGGTCTGGCTTGTTTTCACCACAACTCCCATCAAAATCTCTCTCTCTTTTCCATTCTCATTGATGCTGTCTCTCCTTTCTCTCTTTTCCTCTCTCCCCCTCCTTCCCTCCTTTCCTCCCTATCTCTCTTCACAAAGTACTTATCTGGAATGTTTATAGGTCAAGCCAGCTTTGGTGGTGATTGTATGGACTTATACATGACCTTATCTCCAACAACATTGAATACTTCGAAATTCTCACATAACATCATGTTGCAAAAGGTAATCATATTGCTCCATATATCATTTATGGTACAAGTTGGCCCTGGCTAGTATCAGATTAAAATGTATCTTTACCATTTGATTTTTTTCTTAATAATATCATAAACTAAAGGCTTATTTCCTAAATAAATTAACATTAGGTACTCTTAGTCCTGATTGGAGATGTCCACAAATTTTAAAGTTGATATATTGTAATTTACTTTTTAATTATAAGCCCTATTGCTGTTTAAAAGTTCCCATTATAATGTGGGAGTAGTCACTCACTAATGGGGATTAAGAGCATGTCACATTTACCTGATCTGTAAACAAATAAACAAAGTACTGAAGTTCGGCTAAAAGGCCACTTCTCTATGATCTGCTACAATATACCTGGAACATAGAAGGTAAATTTATAAAATTCAGAAAATATGATATCATTTGACCAAGATTATAATTCTAATTATTTCATTCTTTCCATGTATTAAACAAAGTATTAAACTAATGGTGTTTGTAAAAATAATAATAGACTTCAACCAAAAATAGAATCCGGAGGGCCTGTAGGGGGAGCTCTCATGCTCTGCATCAATCTCAGAGCCTGAGAGAACTCTGTTTATAACAGTCACCCTAATTTTCTTCTCCTCTCTGTTAAATTTGCTCTCCTTTGTTGTAGCAAAATTGCTCATGGCTCACCATGGCTGCATATTCTGGGCTGCAATCCTCTCCAGCCTCCACCCCACCTCCCTATAATAAAACCTTTTTCTTGGAGAAATACCTGACTTTTTGTTTATAGTCAACATGTTTAACGCTGTCCACATTACAGAAGAAAAAGTTAAGTGATGTCTTTAGCTGCAATTCTCCATAAGGATAATTTTAAATGATAGTAACATTTCACCGTGTATGCTTTAAAATATAAAAATTCTGATGATAGTTGCCCCCCTCTTAAGTCTATATCCCTGCCAAATTCTAAATTATGTTTTGAGAAATGTTTCAAATATGCAAATCAATGTTTTGTTACATTTTAAATGAGGAACCTTGTTCTCATGTTCATGCAAATTAGAAAAGAAATGTACTAAAAAGACCTACACTGTCTCTTGGGATGCAAATAGCCACCCCTCTCTCCCCACTTCTTTTCCTTCCTTCTTTCCTCCTTCCCTTCCTTTCTTCCTTTCTTTATTTTTTCTTGCCACAGTCTAGTTGAGAGTTCATGGGTTATCTGCAGGATCGATTTTATATTCTGGGGAAAACTTTTGTGTGTATAGTAGGCTATGTAATATTAAAGAGAACTGAATCTCACTTTTATTTTTCATTCTCTGACTCCCTTCTGCGGCCTATTTTTCCCACTTGCTCAATCATGGCTGCTCCTTCCCACATTATCCAGTCATCAACCTTTAAGTGTCCAAGGCCCAGTCAAACCTCTGCTAAAGGCTCTCAGACCCTGGGCCAGTAGAGATACTACAGACGGCCAGTGTTGGATGAGCAAGGCTTAATGCCAGACACCAAGTCAGGACTCAAGAGGGAAGAAAGGGGAAAAGGTGTGGAGGTAGTGATCAAAATGTTCTTCATCCAGCAGTTCCTTCTTTCCACAAGCATACGAGTATTTCACTACTCTTCATTTGGAAAGAATAGATGACTCTTAAGGCCATGCATTAAGAAATATGAGCAAATGGAATCTCATTTAAGAGAATTAGATAACCTAAAATTTAGTTCTAGTTTAGTTTGAAATATATTTTCATTTTTTTCCTATGAAACCAGTCTTCCTTCCTAACAATTATTTAAATGAGTTTGCATTTATTGAGCACACACCAACTGCTCTGTGATATGGTAAGAAAATGTGACAAGTAGGTGGATGAAGTTAAAATACAACTTAAACAATAAAAATGTATATACTTATCATAGGAAATACTCCATGTTTAATATATAATCTAAGTATAGATACCATGATTATATTACATATAATATAACAGATAAACAGTAATATACTTTCACAAACACTGCTGAGAAGTAGCTTTTAGGGTTAAAATAAACCTAATGAGTTGGAATGGGCTCCATATATAATTTTGATATATATTTCTGTTCAAATTCTTTCAAAGGAAAAGTATCAATGTAAACATCAAATTCTACTAAATCAGAGGATACAATAATACATGGAAAACATAAAAGGAAATGGTTAGCATAGCAAATCCACAGAAGACTCAGCAGAAGAATGAACCCCCCAATGTTTACAGGGGTATCTATATATGGGGTATCTATAGTATAACTGGGAAAAAAAGACTTCTCTCCATGCCTTCCAAAGACCCTAAGATAAAAGCTAAAGATAGAAATGAAATACACCCTACCAGCTCTTTGAGCAAATCCCTGAGCTAGAGAATAACTGCCAAAGAATGGAACCTTCACTGTAAATAAAAAGATCAGGACTATCAGAGATCTACTTAAGACTAAGTATATTCAGTTACACACAGTTGGAAAAACGTTCACATTCACAAATGAAGTTCCAGTGCTTGGTGCAGTTAGTGGTTGAAAAAGAAAGGGAGTTTCCACTCAATTACTAACTAAACTTGAAACTGGATTTACATCAGCACCAAGAAGAGAGCTATAGCAAAGCGGGAGTGTTAATGCCACAGCTACTCCTTGATGGCGTCCAAATCACAGGGCAACGCCCTGGTCTTGCTCTCACTGGTGGACGATACACATGATAGACTTAGCAGCACATCTGAGATCACTTTCCCTTGATACTTTTTGTAATCTTGACACCACATAGAAACATTCGTTTTAACCGCGAGGGTAAGAGAATGAGAAAAACTCACCATTTCTGAAGTTCCCCCTGTGTCAGGCACTATTCAAAAGACAAAATAAACGTTTTTCCAAATGCCAATCTCTTTTTTTCATGGAAAATTAGTTTCCATCTGAGAATTTTAAAATATAACAATAAAATATATGGTGGGAGGGGGCATTCTAGCTGCCCATTGTCCTCACAGTAGAACTTTCCGACCCTCACATCTAATACACAGTGACTTTCTCTGATTCTCACTTAACTGGCTTATCCTGTGTGCTCAGAAGACTGTCTTGGGACAGAGAGTGGGTCCAGTGAATCCACTTACAGCACCAGCATCAGTGGTGACACTCCCCGGGAACCAAACCGTGTAAAATAATAGCTGGTGTCAAGGGAAGATGCCATGGTGTTGAGAAAATGAAAACAACTGCATCCTGAGGTTTCCCCCATGAAAGGCACTGTGCTGACCTGGAAAGAACAGAAAATTGAACGAAAATGTGCTGCTCTCAAGAAGCAGAAACAAGAACAACTACAGTATAAGTTACTAGCAAATCAATAGGAGCAGTGAACAGGCTGCAGAGATGTCATTTAGAGAGAGAGAGAGTTGAAAGGGAGAGACCTTGGGCACATGAAGGCTGTGTTGGATAGGATTAGACATTTCCTGTGGTAGTTCCACAGAAGAGATATAGAGCTTGGGGACATGGTCCTTTTTAGCAATGAAAACTTGTGTAATTGTAACAGTGGCTTTTGTGCATACATTTTAACCTGTGAAACCACCCTGAGAGGTGGGAGTGGTATTATCATCCTTTATAACTGAGAATCCTGGGGTTCAGTAAAGTCCAAGGTCACCTCACCAGGGAGTGGCAGGTATTTCTCAGCAGGTGGGATGAGAGGTAATGATAAGCAGATGTCCTTTTTCAGCCCCCAGCACATTAGAATTTGTGTCGAATATGGATTGGGAGTGGCTGTGGAATGGGATTAAATAGATGGGGGTGAGCAGAAAAGTTAGAAGAGTACCGAAACAGTCCAAGCAAGAGAGGAGTTAGCAGATGCCCCCAAAATAGGCAAGGTAGTAGCTCCCCAACAAATAGACATTACATGGAAAGAATGAGAATGGAGGCAAATAGAACTTGAAATAGAAAGAAACTTACCAGTCTTAGGAGAAAATGCAAATGGAGATAATTTAGTGAAAAGTTGGATAAACATATTTCTATGATGTAGACTTTGGTGATTTGAAGACACAGCAATTTCTGTGGTGTCTCCTAACTCAAAAGAAGTTGATGATTTTATAATCATCTGGATCTTTACTTTTAAATGTGTGCTGTCCTGTCACATTAAATTAGTTTTGTGTTAGTTGCCGAACCATGAAATCCATTTACTTTATGTAAGAGGTGGCTTATTCCATGCAATTCTAGCCACATAACAATAACTGTTAAGTTGAATCCCACTTTAGCAATACAAATTTTACCAACCAGAAAAAATAATGGGCAAAACACAATTTAGTTAAAAGGAAAAAAAAGTAACATTTGCAGTAAGAAACAAGAAAATTGGGGGAAGGAGGACTTTCATTCTAAAGAAAATGAAAAAAGTCTTCCATAACACCACCCCAAAGCATTATTTGGCTGCTCAAGATTTCCTTTAGAGAAGAAAGAGATGTCATATTTACACAGTAAATGAAATAAGTTCTGGATGGATGAAAACTAGGTAAGAGAAAGAGGGGATTTGGATCTGAACTCGCTGGATTATCTGCATGGAAGATATCCCTTATTGGTCCTCTTTCCCTCACAAATAGAACAGCAGTAACACAGTGCAGTCGAAAGAACAGTGTGGGGATGAGGCTTGGCTGTGCTCCTTAGTGGCCCCCTGAGCCTGGGCAAACCATTTTACTCAGTCGTGTGTCCAAAAACACTCAACAGATACTCAACAGACATCTGGTGTGTAACTACCCTACATTTCTGGGGTTATGGGGATAAACATAATATGAATTTTATCCAATGAGCTTAAAGTTCACTATCAGCATACAAACCTATAATCACAGTACAGCCTTAAAGTGTTGAAGATGTTATGATAGCTACTCCGGGGTTCTAGAGGGAATGATGAAAAAAAGAGCAGTCAGTTTTACAGAGGGGAAAAAGGGAGGAGACTCAGAAAAGACTCCAAAGGAAAGGTCATCCTTAACCCAAGTCTTGACTAGAGGGTGCTATTTCATCAGGTGCCTATTCTTGGTAATAGTTACAGTGGTACATGTATTTGTATATGCGATGGAGGAATGCTATGCCGGGGATAGAAAACACCACAAAACTAGAAGAGTAAGCAGTCTACTATGGCTCATACATCCAACTTGATGTGTAAATCAGAGGGAAACAAGGGGCTGGAAAGGTCTTTATAAGCATAAGGCCAAACCATGAACCAGAAACAAAAAAATATTTCGTCAAAATTACAATAAGACTTGAAAAACAATGGCAAGATAGAATCAAAGCATTGACTTATAAGATATGGCATTTGGGACACATTGGCATATGAAATAATGAAGGGTTTACAGTTGGTAGTAACTACTAAAAAATGAACAAACCAATTAAAAATGGGCAAAAGACAATTTGCAAAAGAATAAAATGTCCAATAAAAGTATATGTCCAATAAATAGCAATAAAAATATTTCTTGGGGCAATTTGACAATATCTACAAAAACCCTTTAACATAAACTAGCAATTACTTCTAGAATTTAAGCTTAATAAACAAATCAAACTAAAATGAAATGCCATATTTATTAAATGTATTTAGCAGCATTTACAGGAGCAAAAAAGTTCCAAATGTCCAGTAACAAGTTATTTAAATACATTATGATATACCTACACCATGTATAAAATATATATAAATAATTAAAACAAATACATAAAAGAATTAAATAATGGGGTAAGATGTTTTTACAAGGTGTTTGTACAAAGGAAAATAACCACAATAAAACGTTAGGTGAGCAAAGGCAGTTGCTGACGGTGTTCACTAAAATAATGATGCTGAGAAAAAGATGACACCTTAGACTATGATCACATTTTTTATTTGCTTTTTCCCTTTCAATCTCCGTAGTTTTCTATTTCCAAATAAGTTAAAACCTTTAGAAAACTTCCTGTGTGGAAGGTAGTCAAACACAGTGTGGTGTCTAAGACTTTGGGCACATTGCAGATGTACCTCACGTTGACGAAGAATAACTTTTTGGTCTTCCTAAATCTGTCAAGACATATACAGATACAGAAAATATATATAACTACACATTTATCACCTTTTGAATGGATCATAAGACATAAAATTAACATGTTGAAAGGGAACAAATCCCCCAGTTATGTACAGTAAAGATTTAAGCAGCTAAAAAATAAATTGATAGAATAAAACAATAAATCTAGCTATATTTTCAATATGAATAGAGTCAAAACGAGCAAATAAAATTACCTTCTTTTTTTTAAAGTTAGTGAATTCTAAATAATGTAGCATTGTAATTGAGAATTATCAGAAATACACATACATTTATATATATAAATATCACATTTCCAAAAAATTAAAAGGAAATATGAAACTATAATGGAACTCTCATACATTACTGATGGAAGTATAAATTGGTTAAAACATTTTGGAAAACTGTACTCACTGAAGCCGGAACTACAAATATGTTCTCACCCAGTGGTTTTGCTCTCAGGTATATAATACATATACATATACATATATATACATATGCATATACATTCATCAAAAGGCATGATGAAGAATGTTCACAGCAATAGAGTCAATGAATACATTTCATTATAGTCACATGATGGGAACAAATTATTATTAGCTATCCTCAACATGGATGGGTCTCACAATTACAATCAACAAAAGAAACTGTAGTGGGTAAGATGGTGTGCCACAAAGAATCCCCCCTTAATCCAAGGTGTTCACTTTCCTGGGTGCTAGGGGTGTCGCCTACTGAAGGCTCGTGCCCTAGCTCCTCTGCCAAAGGCAGCAACCCTCATCCATGAATGGTTGATGTGAGACCGGCACATGCTTCAGTGTGGGGCATCTCTAAAGGGCTGTCATTGCTCTAGAGCCTCCCATGGGTTTGAGACCTTTGGGGCAACCACATCTTAGTTCACATTCTCCCTCTGCCTAATCTGATTCACTCATTATCTTACCGATTGTGTTGCCAAGAAGGTTTCCCAACAAACTTTCTTTATACAAATCTCTGAGTTTCAGTATTTCCTGGTAGACTTAAGCTAAGAGGTTTGGTACTGGAAATAGTGCAAAAACAACCAGCATACAACTAACAAGTACCCATCACCAGTAGAGATCTGATAGCCCCTATGATGTGATAATGGTGTAATTATTAAAACTTTTGATGGTGAAAGTGAATACACTGAAGAGTACAATATCCCATTTGAAAGGTGTGGGTGAAGTGGTAATTATAAGGGCAAGAGACCAGATGGCACTTGCTGGGGGTACACTAGGAAAAGATGATGAAAACACTAAGGCCACCAATTTACGGCAAAGTGTAAAGATCAGGAGACTCTTTCTTTCTCCATTGCTGCATAATAAACCACTCCAAACTCAAACTCAATGGCTCAAAATAATGACAATTTTATTATCTCATGCTCTGTGGATTGACTGGGCTTAACTAGATAGCTTTTCTCCGTGTGTGTTGCCTAAGGTCATTTGAAGACCCAGTGTCCTGGAGCATGAAATATCGTTCATTCATATGATTATCATTGGATTCTGGCTCTTGTGCAGAAAATCAGCTTAGGATTTTGACTGGAGCTCCTCAGTTACCCTTCTTGTGACCTCTCCATGTGGCCTGGGCTCCCTGTAGCATGGTGGCTGAGTTCCAAGAGAAGAAAAAGAAAGTTGCCAGTCCTCTAGTGGGTCAGAAGTCCAGGAACATAACCATCACTCCTACCACATTCTATTAGTCATAGCCAGTTACAAGTCCATCCCAGTTACAAGGAGAGAAGAAATAAGCCCCATGTCCTAAAATGACATGAGTATACTTGGAGAATTGGCAGCCTCCTTGGTAATATACAGAGACTCGCAGTTTCTGTAGTTGGAGAACAGAAAAGGCTGATGATGAAGCTCTTGACTTAAATAAAAGGGGAAATTTGACTTCTCAGCCAGCCCCAGCAAGTCTGCTGTGCCAAGGTCAGGCTCCTTATTGGGAAGGAGAGGGACCCTGTGTCAGACATATCTTGGTCTGTCTGATACAGACATCTTGGTCAATGCACTTGAAAGTATTTTATCACTAGATTGCCCTAACCCTCCTTGGCCTAACCAAGTGGCCCACTCAACTCGTGTAAGGCCAGTACCAATTCCTATATTAAGACATACCGAGGCTTCTGCCTTGCAACACAACAAGTGTCACCTTTGAGACAGAGATACTTCCCCTCCAGCCTGCCAGAAAGATTACAAGATCAAGTCACAACATAACCTGGCTGGGTAAGTACTGGGTCTACTAAGGGAGCACAGGGTCTACACACTGAAGGAGTTGTAAGACCTAACTAATATGCACGGCCACAGCTGAGAGAATAGATTCAGATTGGACCCTGAGAGCCCTAGACCAAGTGGGAAAAAACATAAAGTGTAAAAAGGAACAGTTTACTGATATGGAAACAATCACGTATGATATAAGATGTTACTCTTTGAAAGTGAGCCTAGAAGATAGTGCTAACACACTGCTAAAATGACTCATGGAAATTAGGAGTAAGCAATGATTTACACCATGGCAGACAATTTTAAAAAAGGATCAAAAGTCCAGGAAAATGGGCATGGTAGAGTATATGTTCAAGGACTTACTAGGGGCCAGAAGACATACCAAGTGACTATTCTCCACGGGAGATCTTGGAGCACAAAGTTTACCAACGTCATAAGAAATGCACTAGTTAGATAGGATTGGGCAACGCAGACGGGCGTGATGGTGCTGTCCTGCTAGACAGGGATGATCGTGAGATGCTGTTACAGAAAAACACTCCTGATAGCAATTTTGGGCGCAATTATTTAGAATGGCAGTCATAATGCAACCAGGGATTGTTGACCCATACAGGGCGATGGAGATGGCTAACAAAACTCATTCTTTGAGCGCTCTCGGTGGAAAGATAGATGGGCATCCAACAAGGGAATTGCTCAATCGTATGATCAAAACAAATCAAAGGTGGTTGACTATGAAGTTGAGAAGTGCTGCTGCATTAAAAATTTATGATGCCGTTCCTAATTTCTGGACCTGACGCCACATTTTAACCACCAAGCCTGCCCATTAACTAAAGGAAAAATTGTTCCCATGAAGAAGAACCCAGAAACCCATGGCAAGTATGTATGTTAATGATTCTCACAGTCCTTCCCCAAAAGGGGCACACAGCCACTTACTCAAGTACCCAAAAGTAGGGAAAGGGGAAGAACACGTGGACATATCAAAGGCCGTTGAATACAGTATACAACATTACAGGCAGTGGTGCATGACTTGCTTTGTTGGTCGGAGGCCTGGCAGGAAAATGATTGAAGATTGGGAGAAGGAAGGTCTGTGGAAGAGGGACCTGGAAAGACATAAGGGAGTGAGCACAAAGTGTTAAGAGCTTAAAGAGCTTGCGATCCCATGTTAGAGCCTATCAGAGAGCAGTCACCATAGAAAAGGCAGACACAATCAGGCAGAGAAATGATTTGGTCAGCTGACCTCAGGCAGCTGTATGCTGACCACTTCACTGGCAGCACAATGGTGCATGAACAGAGTGGCCATCATAGCAGAGATGGACCTTCTGCATAGCCCAACATCATGGGCTCCAACATGTCAACTTACTGCCTTCAGCCACACGTCAAATTTCCCAGCAATGGAAACTAACATTGATGCCCGAGTATGGCACCAATCCTCCAGGAAAATAACCAGATACTTGGCAAGCTGAAATACACTGGAAACCTTCCATTCTGGTAGAGGCAATGATTCATCTCAACTGGAATTGATACATATTGCAAGTATGAGTTTGTTCACTCTGACCAAAGAATCTCAGCCAGCACCACCATCCACAGGCTTACAAAGTATTTAATTCACTTCTATAGGATGCTATGTAACAATGGGATGGACCAGAGCACCAGTTTCATCAAATGAGATATGGAACGGAACATATAACTATGAAAACCCACCAGTCCTATCACAGGTCACACCACCCAAAAGCTGCTAGCCTGACAGAGGATGGAATAGATTTTTGAATTTGCAACTGAGGTTCCAGAGTGGGGCAACAATTTTCTAATATGCTCCCTAAATCATGACAATTGTTTAGGAACCAAGGAGTGGATTTAAGAGTGGCTAATTTACCATTTCTTCCGATGACCCATTTGGGAAATTTGTGCTTTCCATACTCCAAACTCTAGATTCTGAAGGTGTAAAGAAAGGTTTGGTTCCCAGAGGAAACCCACTTCTAAAGGGCCACTGTGAGGGGAAAATGAAAATTTAAGCCATGGCTGCCACCCAATCACTCTAAGCATTTTTATCAAGAGACCAGCAGGCAATGAATATTTGATTCAGATCACGAAGAGGAAATAAGAATGTTGTTTCACAGTAGGGCAGTAAGGACATGCTTGACCCAGGTAATCTGCTGGGCCACTTCTGATATCCTCCTGACCAGCTGTGATGGTAAATAAACAAGTGCAGCAGCCTGAGGAGGGTGTGGTGCTCAGGTACACAGATCCTTTCGAGATAACGATCTGAATCACTTTTCCTGGTAATCCGTCCAGACATGCAGAGATGCTAAGACTGGGAAACTCTAGAATTAACAGAAAGGAAGGAGATTATGAGTATCAGCTACTGCCCTAGGACTGGATATTGAAGTGAAGCCAACCAAAATCTTGGAGGAGCTTTCCCCCATGAGGCTAAATAAATCAGGTGAAATCTCAGTGGCCTAGTAGGTGGACTACATAAAAAGTGCACACCCCAACCCCCCCTTTAAGACTAAGATGGTCAAGATAAAGGCACAAGGACCCATTCCCTTGCCCAACCAGGCCACCCAGCCCTGGAGTTCCATGTGCAACTGGCTGAGGCCTCTGGTGCAACTGCATCTCAGTTCAACTCCCCCTTCACTGAAACCTTCTTCCTCCATTCTCTCACAGATAATGTTGACAAGAGGGCTCCCCAATAAACTTCCTGCACACTGATCCGCACCTCAGAGTTGGTTTCTGGGGAAGCTAATCTAAGATGCCAAATACAAAAGAACATACACAGTATAGTACATATTTATGTACAACAACAGGCAGAAGTAAATTATGCTGTTAGCTATCAGGAGAGTGGTTTCCTCTGAAGGGAGGTGATGGCTCAAAGAAGGAACAGAGGATCCTGGAGAAATGTCCTCCAGATAATGTTCTGTCTCTTATCTGGTGGCTCCTGACTGGGTGTGATCACTGAAAATTCATCACGCTAAAAATTATGACCACTGCATTCTACTCAAAAACATGTTTATTAGAAAGTCATATTTCATAATACTTTTATACAAGTCAGAAATAATTTTACTTTGAGGGGCCACCAGATCATCTATATGAATATAAATTATCATCCTTCATCCTTTGGCTCTGAATCTGACAGTGTGCTCAGTGCCAGACTTAGAGACTCACTACCATGTGAAGATGTTCGGATTTTCAGCTCTGCTAACCTAAATTCCTTAATCTCCAACATGAGTGAAATTAGCACCAAATGCAATTGTTGTGACTACTAAATAAGATAATCCATTTAAAGAGCATAGGACAATACTGTCAGAAGATGAGTGGATAAAAAACCTGTGGTACATTTACGAAATGGAATGCTACTCAGCCATAAAAAAAAGGAAACTTTTCCCTTCCTGACAACATGGATGGAACTGGAGAGTATTATGCTAAGTGAAATAAGACAGTCAGAGAAAGCCATATACCATATGATCTCACCTATAAGTGGAACCTAATCAACAAAACAAACAAGCAAGCAAAATATTGCTAGAGACATTGAAATAAAAAACTAACTGACAGTAACCAGAAGGGAGCGGGGAGGGGATAGTTGGGGGGGAGGAGAAGGGTCATCAAGGAACATGTATAAAGGACACATGGACAATGCCAAAGGGGGGTAGGACCAAGGGTGGAAGGTGAGGATGGGTGGGGTGGGGGGAGGGGCAGGGGAAATGGAGACAACATACTTGAACAACAATAAAAAAAATAAAAGAAAATTGTATATTCACACATTTGAATTCTGACTTTGCCAATTACTAGCTATGTCAGTCTGCACAATTTGTTTCTCTTCCGACTCCAGTTCATCTCTAATGTAAAGAAGGTGATGATGCTCACTCTATAGGATTTCCTGTGATATTATATAAAACAACATCGTGCTTAGAACTTCGGGTCAATTGAAATATGTATATCCCATTGCTCTTCCTGCTTATGGCCAAAGACATTATATTTTCATAATGGCTGCTAATATTAGAGGAATAGTCTTTAGTCAATGGAAAATTTTAAAAGAGATTTTAAATCAAGTACCGTGTCTCCTACTCACTAGAACTTTAGGACCTAGCACAGAGAGTTATAACATATATTATCAACTAATGTTTACAGTGGATGAGGTGACAATTGAATGGAATGGAATCCGTAACTCAGACCACAGGATCATGTTACGTTCCCAATTAGCTTGTCACGTGGTGGCTCATGGAACTGACTTAAAAATATGGTAATATAAAAATGTTTTATGATATACAAACTACAAAAATATTACAATGTCTATATTTATTTTATTACTTGCATTATAAAATAAAATTTAAAAATTGAAGTTTTTTTAAATCAGAAAACTTGTATGCAATGAATCAAGTTACAGGTCTGTAAAGTTTATTAGGTCATAATGCTCATACTAAGTTGCCTTTGAACAAAGGATTAATAATTCATTTCTAAGAACAACGTTAATATTTGGTTTACCTTCCCTCCACTTTTACAAAAATAAGCTTGGAGGACCCCAATTGTATGTACAGATTTTGCACTTTACCTGATATAGGCTCAAATATGAGCTCTGTCACTTTCTAACTCCGAGTCTTGGCCTAAGTCTTACCTCTCTGAACCTCGGTCTTTTCACCTGTAAATTGGAAATATCACCTGCCTCAGAGGATAATTATAAAAACTACAAACAAGGCCAGGAAAGAGCCCAACACACCAAACAGAGTTCAATACAGCAGGTTATTAGTATCATGAGCATTTGTATTATGCAATATATTGGTGAGTACCTGAAAATTGATTTCATTTTAGTATTTACAGAATTTACTAGCTGTTTCTCTCCCTCTCTTTTAATCGCTTTCAAGTTTCACAGTAAAATATAAACCTGAAACTCTATTATTTATTATGTTTATGCTGTTCAATAAACATGTTATAGTAGTCCAATTCTGGCACCAGTATCTTGGCAAGCATTCTAGCTAGAATATATTTTGTGCTTTAGTACCTAAATGTGTAGTGACATATTAATACATTATGGAATTCTACAGAGATGCAGTGGCCTTTAAGAAAGAACAAAGCATATGTTCACACTTTATTATATAATATTGTCTACCCTGTCATTATTTATCGGGTGTTCTGGCAATTGCGTCCTTCCTGGATAACTTACAACAATTTCAAATTCAATATATGAACTCTGCCAAGGTCAGACTGCCAAGAGGCTGCTAATTTGAGTTATGCTACATTAGAAGGAAATATCAACATAGACACATTTTATTAATAGCAAATTCTATAGTCTGACTTTCTTTCATTCATGAAAAATAGAAGAATCACATATACATATCAACTATTTTCTAGTTCAAGCAAGAATGTTACCATAAAACTTTTATAGAACAATATACGATGTGAATTGTTTAAACGTGTTTGGTTAATGCCTGAAACAGTAAGAAATCTATGAACTGCCTGCATACATACAGATGCACATAATTCTACGTATCCAAAGGTAAAGTTTATTACTTAACATTCTCTAAGAGCCAGTCATCTCCTGAACATTTATTTATAGCTATAGAGGGTAGGAACACTGTTACGAGGGTTCAGAGGACCAACATAAGGTGCTGTAGGAAATCTGTGCTATGGCACATAGAATGGCGTGGGAGAAATCCTCACCTTGCTCAGAGGTTCAGCAAATAACTATTTTCATAATAATACAAACATGTCATTTTCTATTTTCACTTTCTTTCTCTCATGTTTACAAAATTTTCTAGAGGTTTTACAACGTGACATTCACTGCAACCCAATGAATGAAGAAAGGAGAGAGGCTATGGTTACATTTTCTCTTAAACCAGACAGTAAATAGATTTGAAGAATTATAAAGCAATCAATAAAATATATATATATCATTAAATACATTTTGTTCTATGTGTAATTTACCATAAAATTATGTTAAAGTTAATGCTTATTTTATTTTTAAAGAAATTGATAAATAAAATATCACAATATGGTAAATACATATCTATATATATAATGCACACAAACAAAAGATAGTTGGGGTAGTCAATGAATTTTGTGTAAGTGGGTCCTGAAACTAAAAGGTTTGGTAAATGACTCCTCAGTGTAATGATTTAGTCAAAAATAAGAGCTCTGAGGAGTTCCGATTGCACTCAGGAATATGGAAAGCTAGGAAGAGATTGTTCCCACACTTAACAATGAAAAGCTGGACAAATTGAAAATTCAAGAATTGCTTCGCATTCACTGGATAGCTTAGTTTGTAGGGGCAAACAACTGGCCCCACATCTAAGGAGAGACAGCTGAATGTGAGAGACGTAAGTGAGAGATTATGTAAGCACTGGCTTCTTTGTGATAGACACAACCGGAAACCAGTAGGAACAGTTCAGTCATGGTCATGACAATCTGGTGGAGGTCAAGGCTGAAGCGGCAAGAGATTTAGAAGGCCCTGGCAGCTATAAACTGGAGGAGTTCACACCACCTTCACGTTTATTTCTCCATAAATCCTACCAGATGCTTACAGAAAAGTCTGGGAATATTTAAGTGAAGTGTCCTTTGTGATGCATACCTGGGGAAAAGGGATAGCAACTGCAATGGGGGGGGGGCACGGAACACCTGGACCCTTCTCCCATCTCCCTTACAGAATGAAAGCCTTGATCTGCAGGGTTAAGGGAAACTAATGCCATCACCACTGGGCCCTGGAGAGAATCCATTGCATCTTGGAAAGAAAACAAAAATAAAACAAAACAACTGCTAACCTATCCCTTAGGGTGTGGAAAGAATACATGCTGGGCTCAGAATTACAGAAGGGAAAGGGGCAGGAGAACTAAGGGGAGCACAGTGAGGCTCAATGTGAACAGAGAACACACCACCACTGCCATGTTTTGCTGCCACGCCAGCACAGTCCATGAAACAAGTGAGAGAAAACACTGCTCAGAGACCATCAGAAGTGTGGAGGAATCCTGATCAGGACACATCACTAGAGCAGGGGCGTCAAACTCATTTTCACTGGGGGCCACAACAGCCTCGTGATTGCCTTCACAGGGCCGAATGTAATTTCAACTCCTTACCAGTTAAGGAGTAGTTACATTTATACAGTCCTAAAATCATATTCGGCCCTTTGAAAGCAAACACGAGGCTGATGTGGCCCCCGGTGAAAATGAGTCTGACACCCCTGGATTAGAGGAATTGGAAGGTCGTCATTATCACTGAGGGCTTTGATAGGGATAGCAAACTTCGAGCCTAACCCAACTCCTTACTAGATTTACTCAAATCCTTGAATGAGAAGACTAAAATACATGAAAGGCATGCCTATTTCTAAAATTAAAAACTGTTTACCTCAGTCTCTATCGAATTATACAAGGTACCCAATTTTCAGTAACAAAAAAATCACAGGTAAACAGTTTTTACTTTTTACCTGTAAAATATACACTCCTTGTGGACACTCCCTATGGATAGAGCAGTCAGCAGAGCTATTATAACACAGATGATGAAACTCTGATTAAAAAAATTTAAAAACCATGACTGATGTATTAAAAGACCTAATGAAAAGAAAACACGACCTTACATGGCATTCGGGGAGTAATGCAGCGACATTTGAAAGCGGGCTCTAATGAATTAAAAATGTATATTGTGAATTATTGGTAAAACACTAAAAAAGTAACACAAATGAATAAATAAGTTCATAAAGAGATAATACAGAATTATAACAACTGCTCAGTTTATAAGAGGAGATAATAAAAGAAAAAAGAAACAACAGATGGAACAAGTAGGAAACAGCTAACTCAGATGTTAAAAAAAATCAAGACCCAAAAATATGCCATCTGCAAAAAAAAGCACACTTTAAATACAAAGATACAGGTAGGTTAAAATTAAAAGACTATAAAAAGATAAACTATGTAAACACTAACCAAAACAAACCTGAAATAATTATATTAACAGCAGATAAAGTAGACTTCAGAAAAAGAAATACTATTAGTGATAAAGAGGAACATTATGTCATGATAAAGGAGTAAGTTCTCCAAAAAGACATAACAATCCTAAACGTATAAGCACTTAACAACAGGAGTTCAAAATACGTGAAGTAAAAACTGATAGCACTGAAAAAGTGAAATACACAGGTTCACAATGACAGCTGGGGTCTTTACCACTCCTTTCTAAGTGACCAAACAAGTACACAGTAAATCAGTTAGGAGGATAGAAGACCTCACTAATGCTATCAACCTATCTGACATAATTTTCATTTACCTTCATAGAACACTCTGCCAACTACAGCAGAATACACAGTCTTTCCAATTTCACATGAAATATTCCCCAACAGAAACTATACTCTGGCTTATAAAAAAAATCAAATTTTAAAATAATAAAAGTAATAAAAAGTATGTTCTCACAGTAACCAATGAGCCAAATAGGAAACATCAGGTAATATTAAAAATACTGTGAACTGAAAGAAAATAAAAATATAACAAAATTTGTGGGATATGTTTGTATAAACACTGGATTCATACAATGACATATATAGCCACCAAAATTGGTAATATAACCCTTTTTATAACATGTAGAAGGATTCACAATATCATTAAATAAAAAGGTTACTACTGAATGATATGAAAAAGAATCTGAATAACTTGATCATATAAATGTTAATATCACTAAGATCACTAGAGTTTTATTAATTTTTATCTATAATTTAATTTTTTTCTTTAGGGAGCTTGCTTATCATAATATTAAATTACTTTTCTTCAAAATATATTTATAGTAGTTCCTGTAATCCCCTTTCCCTACTGTCCCCTCCCCACTCCCCCTGGTTATTGTTAGATTGTTCTTAACTTCAATGTCTCTGGTTATATTTTGTTTGCTTTTTCCTTCTGTTGATTATATTCCAGTTAAAGGTGAGATCATATGGTATTTGTCCCTCACCACCTGGCTTATTTCACTTAGCATAATGCTCTCCAGTTCCATCCATGCTGTTGCAAAGAGTATAAGCTCCTTCTTTCTCTCTGCTGCATAGAATTTCATTGTGTAAATATACCATAGTTTTTGGATCCACTCATTTGCTGATGGGCATGGACAAAATCAAGGGGGAAGGTGTAGGTGGGGGAGAGAGGGGGGTTCGGCTGGGGTGGGGTGGAGGGATGGGGAGAAAAGGCATACAACTATAATTGAATAATAATAAAAATTAAAAAATATATATACATATTTATAACCCTTCCTAAAATTCCATACATTTTAATGTAATTAAGCCATAAATCACCTTCTGATTTAAAAAGAAAACTATATAGAAATATACAGAAGTGAACTTGGGGTAAAAAACCCAAATATCTGTTATCTAGAAATTACGAAGTCTAGCCCTGGCCAGGTTTCCAGTGGGATGGAGTGTCATCTCCTGCACCAAAAGGTTGCCAGTTGGATTGCTCGTCAGGGCACATACCTAGGTTGCAGGTTTAGTCCCTGGTGGGGACTCATATAGGAGGCAATCGATGATGCTTCTCTCTCACATCAATGTTTCTTTCTTTCTCTCTCTCCCTTCCTCTCTCTCTAAAGTCAATGAACATCCTCAGGCAAGGATTAAAAAATAATAATAATTATAAAGATTACAAAGTCCATATGTGAAATTTGAAGCACCTAAGTAAAAATATTAATACGAGCATTATCTATTTATATAATAAATGAGTAAAACCTCTATTCCTGATTACAATAAACATTCACTATAAGAAAAGCTACCCTATAGCTGTAAATACACTCCATGAGCCATTTAAGAGCCTGTTACTTGTGTGTGTGCTTGGTAAATGAGACTGAAATGAATTACAGCTACAAACTCAAATTATGCACAAAAATTATGAAATTTAATTGGCTCTGGAAGATGCTCTAATCTTATTAGGTGTCATGATTAGTGATATTATTGCCCACAAAATCCATCTTTTAGATTTATTTTGATTTATATTAACTCATAAAAGAATATTTTATATACTACCAGTACAGAATATATTCTATAGCTCAAACCTAAAAAAAATATGAAAATACTCATGCTATCATTAATAGTGATCCACCAATTCTTCCCAAACCAATAAATATTCACCCCCACAGGTAATTGCTTTTTCATCTGGAAAATGGATTAATCAAAAAATGTCCTCTTAGAGCTTTATGGAGAACTTTGTGGGGCTCTTCATAAAAAGAATAATGGAAATTGTGCAGTGTTCACTGGCAGAACATTTACATTAATAAGCAGGTTTGCAATTCATTTAACAACTATGAACGCGATTTGGTTCTTTTTTTTAATTCATTATGACTAGCTGCCTACTAAGCACAAGGCATTTCACATTAAACTACAGGAATGGACTTTAATAGTTATTGTAGGTTGGAACTGTCAATCGTTTTACAACAAAGCATAGTAATTGATTCAACTTTATTAACATCATAAATAATCTAAGAGAAAGTTTTCAAAATTAATATTGTATTGACAGAATTTGCTAGACGCTTCTAATGCCTGATAGCAAAGTAGGGTAGACATGTTTACTCCCACCTCTCAGCAAGAAAGCTCAGTGCTACCTGAATAAGTCTTGTAAATACAGAAGTTAATCATGAAAAAGCAGCTTCAATTTTGTCAGTTCATAGGATTCTTGAAAGGTTGGAGTTACCTACTTTAGAACAACATTTCTAGGTGTCCTGGGAAGAGTGACATATCCTTGGGACTCAGAGGGCCTGAGATAATAGATAAGTGGGAGGTGGCCAGGAAAGATCTTATAACTGCCTGGGGAAGGAAAGGGCAGAGAATTTGAAGCCACACGAATTTTCTAGGCACTTGGTAAAGGCTGGTGGAGAGTTTTAAAAGGATGCACTAAGATCCTTGCAGACAAGAAGGGTACCTGGCCAACCTCTCCTCCTTTCTAATTTTATGTGACTCCACATACATAACTGCATTGATATCATGCTGGGTCCTATATCTCAGGCCCTAAATTTCTCATTCCAGTGTAGACAAAGCATAAAAGAATAACAAACATTTTCTAAAATTCACCTCATTTGTTTCTGGTTGCTATGGCATGTTCCCAGTTTTATTATTATCCAATAATTTAACATAAATTTAAATTCACATACACTTGATGTTAAGATAATACAAGGTGACCACAGTTATTGAGATAAAGGGACCTTTAATAATTTCAAGAATAAAATTAATTATTCACACTACATTCTCTTAAAACTAGCTTTTCTTTAAGACCATCCGGGATTGCCTTCAAACTGTGACCAAATATTGAGCATACCGTTCCCTGTGGGATTCTGATTTCATTCATGGCATATCTGAAAGTGTAGAGTTATTAATCACAACTTGGGGAAAAAAGAAAGCAGTAGTTTTGCTTAAGTATTTATTTCTTAAAATGCTTTTTTATTTTTCTTTTTTTGGAAGGAAAGTGCAAATACAAGATATAATAAAGCTGACTACTAAATTTGCACCTTATTCTTCACTTACTGTTCCAAAAACAATTTATTGCTAGATAAAAATTAATTGCTAGATTTCTCTAGCAGCATGAATCTAATATGTACTGCCATTGTTTACCCTACTGAAGAAAACTATTTTAAATCTTAAAATATGTCTATCTACATTTTATCTACCCATTCACTCCAACACCTGGGTAGTACCCAGTATACATCAAATTCCATTCAAGTGTCCCTGGAAAGGAAACCTAACTACATATTATTCAGTGGGCTAAAGTTTAATTTGCATTTTTTCTTACTTTTTCATGATATCTTCAAGCTCAAAATCTAGGAAAAAATTTCAAAATTAGCAAAATTAAGTTAAAAAATAAATTGTTCCACACATCATCACTACAAAGAGAGTTAACAAAAGAATTACTTCATATTTGAGCAAAATAATATATTGTATATTAATTTTGAAATCCAATTGTAAAACTGCTTAACATTTGGCCACCAGTACTAAAGTTGGACATGAATGACTAGCGGTGCCCATGCTCTTATCTGAGCCAGATTTAAGCTCAGGCTCCTACTGTCTCACCGCTGATGCTAAGGTGAAGGAAGGCACCAGCTTCACTCCCCAGAAATCAGCTCAGGGGTACAGCCACTACCATGGGCCACATTGAACACAACAGTGCAGAGAGAATTGAATCGGTACTGAGGACACTTAGCTTTCTGCTTAAAGACACAATATTTAGTTAGTTTTCCGGGCACTACTTTAGGGTATACAGAGAACTGTTTCCCTGCATTTTTCAGCCCAAAATGCTTTTTCATTCAGGTATATATTGACATCTACTACAGGCCAGGCATTATACTGAGGACATTTCGGTGACCAAGGCAGACATGACCACTACCATCACGGAACTTCAACAACAGGTTACACTGAAGGGACATTGAAAGAAACATGGACAGCACTACTCCTGACTGCTCTCCATCTGCAACTGGTTACCACCATACATAATGCTTTTATGGCTGCTTCCATGAAGCCTAGCATTAAGGTGTTGTGTTTTTTTTTTTCCTCTAGTGAATCTGGTTGCACAAGTCTTTTCTCTCTAACGCGATAGGAAATTCCTTGAGGGCAGGAACTTTACATCCTAAAAAATTTTATGACCTTCTCCAATATCCAATTGCTTAATAGTTCACACTGACCCAGCATTATTTTTGCTAAATGGATAAGATCATATTCAGCTCCAGATAAAAGCAACAGCAAAAGGCAGTTATAGCACCCTGAACACTATGAAGCATAGATAAACGTTCTCAGTAAAACAGGGTGCTTGTGTGACGGTTGTATTCAGCAGTGTGCACAAACTGCTGGTCCTTTCGGGTTCCATCACTGCCCTAACTCTTACCGCCACACACTTAGCGCATGTCGGAACTCTGTATGGCTTGATTTGAGGCCACTAGAGACATAATGTCCTTCCTCATGGTCCTGATAAGGCATTTGAAAGTCCTGTCCTATTCTGCCTTAAAGTCATTCAAGCCTCTTTTTAAATATGAATACTGGCTATGATTGCTTCTATTTTTGAATTCTTGTACTACATTCTGCCCATACTCTTGGACCAAGAAACAGATTTATTGATTTAAAAGACCTGTCTTGTTCAGAAAGGATTTATAGAGAGTGAATATGTATCATATTAGTGAGAAAGTAGAGACTAGTGAAAAAGAATGCTGGGACTGGAGGCAGACTCCTTGTGTTTGCATCATCTTTCTACTGGTCCAGCAAGTTATTTCCTGTGTGACCATGGACAATTCTGTATCTTGGTTTCCATATTTATACTATGGTGAATAATAATGCTACTACATCATAGGGTTATTGTAAGAATTAAAGTATTATACATGTAATAAAAGTAGCAAACTATCATCTGCCTAACACACAATAAAATCTCAGGAAATTCTAGATATTATTAATTGTTATGTTTTCATCTCACATATGCATTATCTTCCCACTAAGATCTGAAATCACAGATAACTGTACTTGAACAACAATAAAATAATTAATAAAAAAGATCTAAAATCATGTAAAATCAATAAAATGTGATTACGTACTTTCAAGAATTCTGAGTAGCAATAATCAAGGAAAATGCATAATAATGAAAGGAAGTAGGTTAAATTAGAAGTATATGAAATGCATTTGGTTAAGAAGATTTACTACATGTGATTATGAGATTATTAATGTTGGAGGTATTATAGCTTTTGAGTTAATAGAAATAGAATGCCTTAATGTAGTGAATTCCTGAAATTAGAGTTTGGTGCTACATATGAAGATGCAGAAAAACTAAGAAGGAAGTTTCAGAGATTTTATAATTTTGTAAACCTAAGAACAAGGTGAGCCACCAACACAGCTGGAGATTAATTAACCAAATGGAGCAGAGAGGCTGCTTTCCCATGTTAGTGATATCATATTGCATAAAGCCACATGCAGAGTGAAGAACAAATGGGGACAGAGCAACCAGCAGATGGATTAGTTACACCTTGGGTGAAGGTTGGAGGTGGAGTTGGGAAGGGAGTTATGCAATACACAAAGGATGGAGCCTCAAGGGACACCTGCGGCTATACTGTACTTGTCAGTTCCAAATCTTTTTGTTTTTACTTTATTTTAAAACATATTTTTCATTATAATTTTCTACCTCCACACCCCATAATTACCACTGTTGTCTGTGTCCATGAGTATGAGTTCTCTCTCTCTTTCTCTCTCTCTCTCCTTGTCTCTCTTTCTCTCTCTTTCCACTTTCCTTTTTTGCTCAGTGACGGGATGGAACAAATCTTGAATCATGCAAATCTGCCAGTGTAAGTAAGACAGGTGTGTGGGAATCCACTTTACCTCCGTTTTTCTACTGGGCCTTATAAATGCAAAGAAGGAACCTGGGATTAGCAGTGTTTATTCTTTGGCAACTGTTGTTCAGTTGGCATGGCTTCTGGCAGTTTTCACAGCTTGAAACTTAGATTGTGTCCCCCGCTGCCCTCAAAAGGTGGAACCCGCCTGAAGAAACTGGGCAGGGTGGATAGGAATCCAGAATGCCTAGGCCTGTTCAGTCCAATTTTAGGCAGGAAAATCGTTTGCCTCTGTCATCCATTGTTTTAGAAACTCTGGGGCGGTCACAGGTTTGAATTTAAAGTACGGAGGTAAATTATGTTGAGCTCCAAGTAGATCCTAAAATAACCTTGGCCTCCTCACTCTATCTCTTCTGATTATTTATATGTGACTGTCCAAAGTCCTTATGGTAATTGTAATGATGAAGTGACCCCATTGTGTCAATGTTCCGTATCTCATTACAAAATAACTTCATTATAAAAATGTTATCTTTTCTGTCAAACTTAAATTTAAACTTTGCAGATCTGTGATTACAGAGGAAGATATTTCTTAAATCTCATTTAACTTTGGACATTTACTGGGTCTTTACCAACAGATGTTCCACTTCTCTGAGTTTATTCATCTATTTTTGGTAACAATTTATTATAACCAAAGTTCTCTTTTTTGATTCAGTGGAGGGTGAAAGTGGGTACTAGAGGTTCCAATATTTTACCATCACATTAAAATAAGAAGTTGGTGTTACCATATCAGATCCCACTGGGGCAGAAACTAACCAACATTATGAGCCAGAAGAGCCTGTGTCACATAACTAGAGTCATTAAATATCACATAATAAACATAGCTGGGGTACATTTCAACCAAGGATCTAAAGGGCTTTAAAAAGCTTAAATTTTGAAAACCTCAAAAGAGCCCTGAGAGTTACAATGTTATTACTTCTATAAACTTTACAATGTAATCTATTTATGTCAATATATAGTTCCCATATTACTATATTCTAGTCCAGGATGAGTTAAAACAGCATAATAAAGTGAATAACTATGAATAAATTCAGCGTTTTCATTTAATTAATTCAAGATTATCATTAAATATTAACAAACATGAAGGTGTTGTTGCTGAATATATCAAAAACCATCACTCTGAATGTGTGAAAATAACTATCCTCTAACAAAAACATAAACCTTCTTCATGAAAATGTATTATATGTTTATTACTCAATTTGTCTAAAGTGAATATATTATTGGAATGCCTTAATTTTGCATCTTCTTGTATATTGCACATGTATTTCTTACAGAAAAATACTGAACCTCAAATCACACTAAAAACAACCTTTGAATGCTAATATCCACCCACCAAATTGGCAAAAACTAAGAAGGCTGGTGACACAGTATTGGCAAGGACCTAGAACATTGGGGGCTCTTGTTCACCACTTGTGGGAGTCCAAACTGGCACAGCCACCTTGCAAAACAGCTGGGCATTATCTTGAAAAGTTGGCATTCTGCACAGCCTGGCCTCTTACACATAGTTATCAGGCAATGTGCAGAAGAATGTATGTGACAGCCTCATGGGTAACAGCAAAAACAAACAAAAAAAGTGACCATCAAATGTACAAATCTACACAAATTAGAGGATGGACGAACAAATGGTGGAATAATCATAAACTGGACTTTGCACAATACTGAAAATATATTAACTGTCTACATCAGCATGGGTGGATCTTTAAAGCATATTGTTAAATGGAAAAAAAGCAAGTTGCAGAAGAATATGAACATTTTGCTGTCATTTTGGTGAAGTTTATAAATGAGCAAAATTTTTAAAAATAGATTTTTAGTTGTAATGCATATAATGGTAAAAGAATAAAGAACAGAGAGAGAATGACAACAAAGTAAAGATCAGGCCAGTAGTTCATTGTGGAAGAAGAAAGGGGACTGAATTTAGGGAGCTGAGAGCTTCTGGAACTTTTCATGGCTGATTATGACCTTCTATCTGAAAATGGACGGCATGGTTGTAGTATTTGATGAATTGTTATGTTTAATATTGTAAATGAACATCAAATAACTAAAATATTTTTAAAATGCATCACCTTAAACCCAAAAATTTCCTGTAAGGATATGCATTTTATACCTGAAAAGCAATATCCACTTCTCCCAAATTAAGAGTTCTAGCTTCTAGTTCTGCTTTCGAGTTCCAATAGTTATTAATAGTTTTGTAACCTTGGATATGTTACACTGGGATATTCTTTTTCCAACCTACAGATAAAGGTCTTAGATAGCAATCCTTTAGGACTTTTCTAGAGAATATTCTTACAATTCTAACAATCGCTAGGCCTTCTACCTTCGACAAAGTCTAGTCTACCTGGATTCAGTTCTCGAGAACAAGCCTGCAGGAAGTTAATCAAATGCACAAGTGTCTACTTGTGTCTTTTTAAACACAAGTTATTTAACTATAACACAGTTGATTTCTTCTCCTTTCCTGAGTTCTGGCACCCTGGGATTTAAATTTTTCAGCAGCCATAGGAGGTGACTACTCCCTCTGGGAATTTAGCAGAGCCAGATGGCGATTTTCTTTTCTCACACAGTACATTATTTGAACTAAGATTTGTCATTAAAAACCAAAGTGGCATGCAGCATTATTCAATGGAAATAATACCAGACTGTATGTTAGAAGCCTGCTCCTGATTGTGGCTTCAAACACTAGCTGGATAATTCTGCCTAAGTCATTCAAATTCCCTAGACCTCGATATATTCATCTGTAACAGGTGCCAGAAATGGACGAAAGCTCTCTGGGAACCAGCACAGTATAATTTCTATTTCAGCGTAGTATAATTGTACCTAATTTAAGTTTGCTCTTGGGAACTATTTCTTTAACCCTAATAATGAATTGTTAACACAAAGGGCTAAAATAGTTTGTTGAAATAAGTGGCCAAAACCAAACTTCTAAAAACCACTTAGTTCCTTCAGAAATATCTTGTTTTTCAAAAGGTTAAAAGGAAACGGTAAGATACATACAATGATGAGGACACATAAAAATCCCTAATTCATTTGTTTACCTAATACTTATGAATATACTAGACACTGTTCTAGCCACTGTAAAGACAGAAAACAGCCCTTCTTTTTTTAAGCACCTTTCTTTCAAGATTTTGTTTATTTTTAGAGAGAGGGGAAGGGAGGAAGAGAGGGAGAGAAACATCAATGTGTGGTTGTCTCTCATGCGCCCCTACTGGGAACCTGGCCCGCATCCCAGGCATGCGCCCTGACTGGGAATTGAACCGACAGCCCTTTGGTTCTCAGGCCAACACGCAATGCACTGAGTCACACTAGCCAGGGTGAAAACAGCCCTTTGGAGATTATATTCCTTTTACAACCAAGTAAGTACCTACTCCTAAAGATAACTGAAGGTAGAAAGCAAGGATAGTCTTCATCACTTTCACCAGTTAGTCCATAATTTCATTCCTGGAACCTTAATGCATTTTACCTATAATATATTTGGGAACAAAAAACCCTATACATACCTAATTGACTCTCATATATTCCTTCTTCAGTCATTTCCAGAAGAAGCTAGTATCAAAATCTGATGGGCTCTAGCGTGATAGTTCTGCTTTAAAAAATCAGTGACCTTTGCTGCATTTTAGTTTATACCCCAAAGCTTCTCTATGATCCAAATCTTGACACACACGGTGTGTTCCAGCCATTACGAATGAATGACTGCTGTCTAAACATGTTGAGCCCTTTCACTTACTCATTCAGCTCTTGAACTTGAGCCTCACTATGAAATTTCTCCTTTAAAGCCCAACCCAAAATACATGTCTTTCATAGTCTTCTCCATTCTATTCTCTATTTTATGAATTGAAACTTGTTCCTCACTTCAAAAGCATTATGTTCCTATGTGACAGCGTTCTCCTCTGCTGCTTTATATCACAGACACCCACCTACATGTCTCTCCGATGTGAATGTTAGGCCCTGTCTGAATTTCTGACCCACGGAATCTGCAAACATAATAAAAAGGTTGTGTTATATCACTAAGCTTTGTAGTGACTGGTTAAGAAACAAAAACTAACGATACACTAACTTTTCCTTTCTCTTGCTTTGTTTCTTAAGCAGTACTCTGTTTTCTGAACTTTTTTCCCCTAAACCCCATTTTTCCTGAATCTGTCAAGATTACAGAAATAGTTTGCACGTCACGCTCTTTCTTTCTCTCTCATTGCTGGGCCTCCATCATCCAGCACCTGCCCTGGGTCCCACATACTCCCCATTCATTCCAACAGTATCTTCTCATGTTCCCAACTCTCAGCTCATCTGGGGGATGAGTGCTTCTCCTGTTGGTCCCACAAGAATCTAGTTCATCTCAACCAGATCATGGAGAGACCAGCATGGTGGCAAAAGTTTACAATATGTTGTAATAAGTACATATGAGATACTGCTGGAACCCATAGAAAAAGGTGTGTAAACCTTCCAACACAAGTTGCAGTCAGCTCGAGCTGTTCTAAACAATGCTTAACAGTCTGCCATGCAGAAAATAAAATACATTCCAAGGAGAGGAAACAACAGAGGGAAGACACAGAGAGAAACGTGATAAAACATGATGTTATTTAGGAAATGACAAATAATGTGGCCTGAAGCATCAAACTACTTGATGTAGAGGAGTATGAAGAGTTAAGGCTGAAACAGCATACTTGATCAGGTCCTAGGAGATCTTAAATGCCACACTTCAAAGTCAAAATTTTATTCTTTAGGTCAGGGAAGGATAAACATCAAATGATTTAATTCGGAAACTTCAGAGAATAGTTTGGAGTGGGATAAAAGGGAACAAGGAATCAGCAGAAAAGGAGGCCCTTAGATGAACATAGGAAAGACCTGGTGAAGGTACCAGGTAGGCTGGAGGCTCCTGAGTTGTGAGAGAGGAGTTTATTTGACAGAATAATAGATAGGCAGAGGATAATAGAGAATAAAGGTAGGTAGTAAAAGTTATGAGTGGATATAAGGAAGTAAAGGCAGCCTCACCAAAGGACATACATTTTTTTACTGCTTTTTACAGAGAGGAAGGGAGAGAGAGAAACATCGATGCGAGAGAGGAGCATTGACTGGTCACCTCCAGTACCCACCCAGACTGGGGATCTGTGCCCAGACTGGGGATCATAGGCATCTGAGCCAGTCCTGCAACCCTAGGTATGTTCCCTGACAGGGAATCGAACCTGCCACCTTTGAGTTACAGGACAACACTCCAAGCAACTGAGCCACACTGGCCAGGGCTACTACCTCACTTTTCAATCGTGTGAGAGCTAACCTCAGAAATTGCCCCAGGTTTTTGGCTTGAGCAAGGAGAAGGATAAACCCCATGAAATGGAATATATAGCCATATAAAACTATTGTCATAAATTATGAATAATTAAAATGTGTTATGATAAAATGCAGAGACAGAGTAGGAGTCAGGAGAAATAATTTCCACAATCCCAAAAAACAATGTACACGGTAAAAGACTTGGAAAATTGAAGTAGATAAGTTAAAATGGCATCAAAAGAGGTAGCAGCATTTGACCACCATGATTTAGTGGCATACATAATTTAAATCTGGAAAGAGTTTTTGTATTTTTAAATGCAATTGCTCCAGATGTTCTACAAACTCATAACTCTTTAATCACAGTAATAAAACAATTCCAAACAAAAATGTAATTCTAGAGAGATGAAAGCTGCCTAACTTCTAAATTCTTTCTTTCACTCCCCTGTCTCAACACATACAAAGCGCCCAAAGCAGGGGAGCAGCAGGCCACAAGGGGAGGGATGAGGAAAGCTGAGAAAAGGCTATGGATGCATGAAGAGCGAGCGAGAGCTCAGGGGCTCAAAGCCAAGTACCCATATAGGCAGATATCATAAGTTAGACGAGTTAGGTGGTTAGAAATCAGTAGACTGCAGAAGAGCTGGCCAGAAAGATCAGCAAAGAAGCTCAAAATATGCAAGGTGACTTGGATGACAAGGGAAAGGTCAGAAACTCAGAGAAACACCCCTGGAAGTAGGGAGGGTAAAAGTTCCCAGAGAAATGGTCTGGAAAGCAAACAAACATGGTCATGTGAGGAAGATCCAGTGTTTCAAGCAGTGATCTTTTATGTTCTTTCCTCTATGAAAAAAGTCAACTCCCAAACACAATTGCCTGGGACCTTCAGGCAAAGACATAAGTGCTGGACTGGAGGTGGGAACTAAAGGCCACTGGTTCTGAATCTTTAGTGGGCATCACAATCACCTGGAGATCTAGTTAAAACTGATTTCTGGGTACCACCTCCTGAGTTTCTGATTCAGTAAGTCTGAACTGAGACCAAGCATTGTCATTTCTGACAAGTTCCCAGATGTGCCCCCAAATCACGTGCCTTAGAATTAGGTGACCAGTTTTGTAGATGCTCATATCTGAACTCGTGCTAGAGATGGGGCCTAGAATGGGGCCAGAGATTGTCTATTTCTGAAGTTACCTGGGTGATTCCAATGTCTAGATATGCTGGAGAGCTGCTATATATACGGGCATAAAGTGAAATGATGACAAATTAGTTCATTTGTGGATTCAGCAACGTATCTTTCTGAAGGGGAACTGGCTTCTCTCTTTAAACCTGTGGGTTTAAATTCTTCATGTGTCTAACAGTGGTGATGTTTAATTAAATCACTTTACTTAATCAAAGTCCTAGTTATGCCAATAAAGGATTTAGGTAGCATCATCAATAACTCATAAACTATCATAGGAGTTTCACTTTATATTTAGGAAACAAAGGAGAGACCTAACAGTGGGAGAAAGACTTTGGTTTTCTTTATCTGTGCTGCCAGGACTCAGAAAAAAACAATTTTTCCAAAACAACCATAAATCAGCCAAGAGGAAAATCCAGTAAAGTTACTGAGGAATGACAGAACAAATGTCTGTTCATTTCTGAAATTTTATGAAGAATATCAACTGACTGAAATATTGCCAATAATTTTTAAAAATTATTTATTTATTTTAGAGAGAGAAGAAAGGAAGGAGAAAGACAGGGAAAGAAATTTCAATGTGAGAGAGAAACATTAATCAGTTGCTTCTAGTACACGCCCCGACTGGGGACCGAATCTCAACGTAGGCACATGCCCTTACTGAGAATCGAACCCATGACCTTTCACTTTGTGGACAGTGTCCAAACAAATGAGCCACACCAGGGAGGGTGGCAAGCATTTCTAACACAGCTTCAGAGATAAGTAAAATCATCAAGTCCCTTGCAACATACTAGCCAAGTGAGACACTGCAATGTAGGAATGATGTTTTTGACTTCTGTATTTTTCGGAATTACTAAATAATTGGTCAAGTAATAATAACTAATGTAATATACTATGCTGGTATGATCTTCATTTTATTTACCAATTCTCTTTGCTGTCTAGTAAATATGCTTTTAAGGACTTTTTTTGTTTTTAGTAAGGCTAATTTTTATCATGAAAATAATGGTCTGTCCCCTTTAGAAAAACAAATCGAGAGCTTACACAACTTCCTTTGGAAGACTTACACAGCACCTCCTGAAGGTTCTCCCAGTATCTTATGTGTGATTTCTACAACCCACGGCTGAATTTTGTTTACATGCTGGTCCGTCCATAACCTGGTCCTTTGTGTCTCAGTATTAAACGTAGTACATGGCACAGAAAGGATCAATAAATGTTACTAAGGTAGTAGACTGATGCAACTGTCTCATAGGTCCCACATTTTTTGAACTCTTTACAAAATCAGTTTTGGCTATCATATTTTAGCCAATGATCCTTGAAAGTCTTCATAACATTTATTTATTCATTCTTATTAATACTGTGATGACTTGAAGCCTGACTCTGTCTGCTGACGGATTAAAAAATTTTTTGATTCCAAGATTTTCAACCCAAGGCAAGTGTTTAAAATCTCAAATGCTCCCTCTCAATAATCAATTACTTACCCACTAAACCTACCTCATTACCTCCATTCTTCCTATTTATTTTTACCTTCATCACCCTCTCTAACAGTGTATCCAATAGTCCCCCCCAAGAAAAGCAGTTTATCTTCAGCTTCCTTTGTTACACTTACTATACCTAGTTACATAAAATATCCAAAGTTCCTTCACAGACTTTCCAGTGTTTCAAATGTAATTGCTGATCTCCAGCTTAGCATTGCAATTGTATGGTTTGTAAAGGCATTCAACTCCAGTGGTTATTTCATATTTCACTGAAACTTCCATGTAACACGACTGTCATCTGCAATTATAACTCACAGAAATTATATTGTAAAGTAACCTCAAAATCACACGGTCACCCCTGTCCACTAACACGTGGATAAACTGAGATCCTGAGGGAGGCGCACATTCCGTGCCGCAGAGCATCACTGATGACAACACGAAGAGCAGGAGATTCACCTAAATGGACCTAGAAGGGTCTGGAAAGAACCACGGCACACTTCCTTCCCATCCTCAACATTCTCGTGACATCACGGTCACGATCCTTTGAGAAGTCCTCCCTGACACTCCTCTGCAGAGTTGAGTACCCTGTAATACCCCATCATCCTGCTTATCCCCAGTGGACTGAATCCTATTCTGCTCCTTCTTTCTCACTAGCCTGTGAGTTTACTGAAATAGGAACGATGTCACTTCTATTGATGAGGTTCTAAGCACCTATTAGGAGCTCACAAATTCATAGAACTCAGGCTTAGGACCAAAGCTTTAGATACAACTTCTTCCACTAAAAATTATCTAAACTTTTGTGTTCAAACATGCCTTGTTATTATAAGCAAGAATTTTAAATTACTGAGTAATTTGTTACCTCACTTTCATTCTTTGGTCAAATATTAAGAACCAATGTTTGACAACTATTTTTCAGAAGCCCTATGTTAAACAGGGTGCTGAGAAATAAAATAATGTGGGCAGGCTGAACTACTTTATAAATGGTGGTCAAGAGTGGCCTCACTGAGAAAAAATTACAGTCATCTGAAAAATTGAGAATAGGGAGGGGGCAAAATTTGAGACAGATAGAACAAAATAGCTTATAAAATATAAGGTATCTTTACATTTTACACCTAAACATCCATGTGTTTAGTGTGTGATGTGAACTACTCAATTTCAGTTAGAGAGAATTTATAATTAAATGGTTTACTCATGTATTCCATAATGTTTATGTAAATTAATTTTACATAATATTTCCTGTTTTCCTTTTTTATTATTTTATTTTTTAATATATTTATTGATTATGCTATTACAGTTGTCCCATTTCTGCCTGTTCACTCAACTCCATCCTGCCCACTCCCTCCCTCCCACATTCCCCCCTATAGTTCATGTCCATAGGTCATACTTATAAGTTCTTTGGCTTCTACATTTCCTACACTATTCTTACCCTCCCCCTGTCTATTTTCCACCTACCATTTATGCTACTTATTCTCTGTACCTTTCCCCCCACTCTCCCCCTCCTGCTCCCCTATTGATAACCTCCATGTGATCTCCATTTCTGTGGTTCTGTTCCTGTTCTAGTTGTTTGCTTAGTTTGCTTTTGTTTGTGTTTTAGGTGTGGTTGTTAATAATTGTGAGTTTGCTGTCATTTTTACTGTTCATATTTTTGATCTTCTTTTTCTTAGATAAGTCCCTTTAACACTTCATATAATAAGGGCTTGGTGAGGATGAACTCCTTTAACTTGACCTTATCTGAGAAGCACTTTATCTTCCCTTCCATTCTAAATGATAGCTTTGCTGGATACAGTAATCTTGGATGTAGGCCCTTGCCTTTCATGACTTGGAATACTTCTTTCCAGCCCCTTCTTGCCTGAAAAGTCTCTTTTGAGAAATCAGCTGACAATCTTATCATAATATTTCCTGTTTTCAATAAATGAATCCATTACTCTAGTACATTGCTATTCATTACTAGGACTAGTCTAGAACTTTCACAAAGTTTATGTCCTAGGTCAATTAAACATTCAAATTTATTTTGGGTCAGGAATGTAAAGCAAATCAGAACAAAACAAAAGCATTAGAAATAATCTTTAGGGAAATACAGGAAAAAGATTTAAGACTTGTCTTTGACACAACGAGGACAGCAAGGACTTTACAACAGGAACCACTATTCTCTCAGTTTCACAGGTACCCACCTCATTTCTGCTTCTGTTACTTTACATGAGCCAAACATCTCACACTAAGGCTCACTTATCTAAGGAAGGGATGGTTAGAGCACAGGTGGCAAACGCAAGGCCCTCCAGGCCCTCTACCTTGTTTCATCTGGCTGCAGCGCTGGGCTCCTTGCCCCTAGTTAAGGAGTAGTTACATTTATACAGTCCTAAACTTACATTTGGACCTTTGAAGACAACCACAAGGCTGATGTGGCCCCAAGTGAAAATGAATTTGACACCCCTAAGTCTTAGAGTGTCAACTTGCCTTTTTCTTAAAACTTAAAGTTAACAAGTATATAGTGGCATTCTTGTATTTTACTGGCCAGGTGAATCATCTTGCTCTCGATTTAAGGATATAGCATGTTGATTTATCAACATCTACTGAAACAGACTGAAGTGTTTTCTTTTTCTTAATCTCTCCAGCTGCATTGCAAAGAGTCCTAAGGAAATGAAGACATTCTTTCAGGGATATATTGGGAGGAAGATCTAACATCATCTTTCCCCTTTGCCATTAAACTCCTTCTCTGAACCTTGCAAAAGGTGCGCCAGGTTTGCAATTGTGTTCCCTAACCTGTGTTCTAATGGCAGACTTCATCCATGTGTGTGTTGCTTTGTCTTTGAGGGATGTGCTGGTTTATCCTTTCAAATAGATCGCTCAATGGGAAGCGAAGAGCTGAAGTTTCTCTGGCAGCCAACAAATCCTTTCCTGGAAAGAAGGGCCTGACTTTCATCAAAACAAGCAGATGCTCACACCCCCAGAAGCTTCCACAGAGATTCACCTCTGTCAAACAAAAATTTTCTGACAAGTAGGCAGGGGCAGGTAGGAAGCAGAAGGTAAGCCAAACACAACATGTTTATGCTCTTGATTCTTGATGCTGTCAAAATGCCTGCATCCTAAAAGAACCTACTGAAGCAGGCACTAGTAAAAATGAAGGTAAAACACAGCAAGGAAGCATACAAATCTATGGAGATTCCTTAATATAACAGACACTAGAACAAAGTAACTTCATCTTCAAACTAGAGGGTTGTGATATTTGTAGAAGTAATTGTTTCTACTGTGTTTCCCACCTATGAGATAGATATATGAAAACAGGAGGAAAAAAAATTAAAGAAAAATAAGGAAAGTGCCATTCAAGAATTCCCAAATAACCACCTCCTGGCCAGCAGGCTGTGAAGTGAAATAATTTACAACTAGACAAGGGTATATCCCGCAGGCAACTGGAGACACATTTCTGAGGGTAATCAGTTTTTCAGTACTACAGCTTATTTGATTCCCATTTCACTCTACATTTGATTGGATGCCAACCAAATGCCAGGCCTGGGTTAGGTCCCCAGGCAGAGAGTCTAATGATAACACACCTCTGTTCAATTACTAGCTCCATCCATAGTACTTCTGTGGTCTGAGAATATATTCTGTAAAGTATGGTATCACTTTCTACACAGGGCTTAGTATGTAGAAAGCATTCAATTAGAGACATAATCACTTATTACTAAAATTATTATTACAGGGATATACATTTATAAGAAACATACCATATATTATAGTTCATAAGCTAGTGGCAAATCAAAAAAGCACAGGGAGCTACAATGCAATATGGCAGACACCCTATCAGAAGAATATGTAAACTGCTATTAAAACAGAAAGGAGAAAGGAATGACGCAGCAGTGAGAATAATCCCACGCCTCTCCCAGAGTATGTCAAGTCCTAAAGCTAGAACATTTCAAGTGAAGGTCTAAATTTTTAAAAATAAAAATAAAAATTTAAAAAGCATATTTCAGAGACTTGTAAGAAAAGAACAAACTGACAGTGACCAGAGGGGAGGGGGAGGGGGATAATGGGGTAGCAAAGAACATGATTAGAGGACAACAGGGGGGCGGGACTGACTGTGGGAGAGGGGGATGGGCAGGATAGTGGAGAGCAATGGGAAAAAGGCAGGACAACTGTAACTGAACAACAATAAAAAAAAAAGCTTATTTTTTTCTACGCCAGAACAATACTTCATGAACCTCTCACCTAGTTCTGTTTTTTTTCTGCTATTCTTTTCTAACATTCTAAAAAATATATTACATACTGTTAGTTGTTTGTTTTCTATCACTTGAATGTGAACTCCACAAGGGCATGCCTTTTGTCTCTTGTCATGGTTCAGGACTGAATTCAAAGCACCCAGAACAGTGGATTTAAGAGGGCTGTCCAGAAAGTATCCAGCCATGTAACATGAAAAATAGAGACATTTATTGAAGAAGATACAAGATACAAGAAACATTGTTCATAAATCAATGATGCCTCAGTCCCCTTCAGAGTAGGCACCTTGGGACCTCACACAGCTCTCCCAGTCAGCATCAGGTTGCCCCATTGTATTTTCTTGAATCTCATGGATGATCTAAAATCTCTTCCCTTTCAAAGGTGATTTTAGTTTTGGGAAAAGCCACAAGTCGCAGGGCACCAAATCTGGGCTGTAGGGGGGCTGAGTCACCTGGGTGATTTGATGTTTCACCAAAACATTCTGCATGAGACATGATGCATGAGCAGGCATCTTGTCCTAATGAAGCTGCTAATCACCAGCTGCCCATAGCTGTGGTCTTCTGAATCATCCTAATAGCTTCCACAGAGGAATGTTCAAGCTTAATGCAACATTTGATGCAGATTCATTGCTATACTCGCACAGTCATTTTGAATATTATGACCACACAGTACACGTGCTCACTGAATGGCATCTATGGCCCCCACTGACTAGTACAGTGAAGTCATCCTTGTTCACACATGCACATTCCAGTCCTCTCTCCTTGGCTGCCAGGTTACACTGATGTTGCACAAACCATTCTTGTCATATTAACAATGGTTGGATTTTTTCCAAACAGACCTCGTATACTATTTATTCAAAAAAATGTTGTTGGTTGATGAATGTGTGCATAAATGAATGAATGAATTGGTAATTCCTATCACCTAATAGTGGGCATCTTCAGGGTCTGAAATGCACAGAAAAAGCATCTTGCAAAAATGACGTCAGTAGAAAGGAACACATCTCTATCACTCCTGACTTACTTACATCTGACTTATAAACAACATGCACATCTTGGTTCTCGATGCAGGACACAACATGGACAACTGAGCAATACTCAACGTTTCTTCCTTCATTCAAATTTAAACAAAGAGAAGTAGTTTATGTAAATGAAGATATGGAACAATTATTAGTGCTTGTAAGTAAGATCTTTGGCTCTCTCATCCCCTCACCTGTTTCTGGCCCTATAGCAAGGGAAACCAGACCTCTGGGATGGTACCTGCTATAGCCTGAGTATCAGCCAGGGGATTCCCAATTCTCTGGCAGAAGGGGTGAGGTATATTCCTGGTCATAATTTAGAATTTTGTTTATTTCATATATAGGGTACTGAATTTTAGATAGATATGGTTTTCACTAGTATAGTACTATTTCATTTGTAGGAAATGGGCCAAAAAGATTTTAGAAATTTAAATTTAGAAGCCAGCCTCCATGAAATAAGACAGTTTCTATGTGATAATTCTGTTTGATGTCCAAAAATGTTCAGTTCATAAGCACATCTTTGAAATACAACTTACCTTCAAATTAGCATTGCTAATATTTAAATCACATTTAAAATGAGTTTATTAGCTCTCTTTGGAGGATCTCAACCCATTTTATGTGTGCCAACATTTCTACCCAAAAGGAATTCCTGAAAGAATAAAGACATACGAAAATCTATTTTGCATTTGGTTCTCTTGGGTTTTAAACCTAAATCACAAGCTACGAAATATTGTGTTAATATAACAGATACAAAACCTACAAAACTTAAATAATTTAGATATATGCCCAGAAATCTTTCCCTTAATGAAAAACCAATGGAATTTTCCCATCTATCAATCAGTAAAGTTTTCATTCTGGTTTGTATTGATTTTCATCTGCTGAGCACTTTCTAAGAAAGAAATTGTGAACTAAGTGAAGACACATGATCGGGAGGCAGAAGATAAGCCCCACAGAGAGAAGGTGGGCGCAATCAGAAGTCATTTGTGCTCTACCTGCCAATGTGCAACTAACTCTGGGCTCACCTTGACCATTAGAAGATGCTCCTCTGTAAGGATCAAGCACAATTGTCTCTTTCTAGTAAGCCTCTGCATTTTTTCCACATCTTATCCTGCCTTAACAAATATGCACTCTGACCAGACTAAATTAAACTTACATTTTGAATGTTGCTTTAGAGGCATTAATTGTTTCACAAATAAATCTTTGGGGAGAAATCATGACTTTGATTTCCTTTGTAGTCTCCTGACAGTGAATGGTACCATTTCAGGACTGGGCTATAGGAGCTGTGGGCCCCTCTGCCTATACATGTGGCCCATGGAGCCTATAGAAAATACTGAGCTGTGTCCTTCAAGAGCCCAAAGACCAGGGTGCTAAATAAATACTATGAATTTGGTGAACTGCTGTCACTGTTATCACATAATTAAGAAAAATAAAATAAGATCTAGAAATTTTCAATAGGAGAAAAAATTCATGACTGGACAAGCAATTTTTTAAATTCTTTCATTGGTTCTACTTTGATGTGAAAACATAGCAGATTAGTTCTTGCAGATAAAATATATTGTTTTTTTTTTCTTCTCAAACTATATTGTTAATAAGAGCACTTATTCATTGCCTCCCATAAGCCCACCTTTGAACTAATGATCACCTTCCAGCAGAAAATGCCCTAAACAGCACCTTAACATTTATCATTTCATCAAACTCGTTTATTGTTTCCCAAGTTGTTGAAGGGACATGCCCAATATTGTCTCAAAAATCAACATGACTAAAATATAGCTCAATTTTTCTCACTACAAATTAGCTCTTTATCCCAAAATCATATGTTCTAGCAGTGTCACTATTCCCAATGTCCTCACACTCCAAGTCTCCGCTCAGCCTTCGCCATCTCCAATAACTGATTACCAGTCATCAGGAAAGCAGCTGCCACACATTGAAAGCCACTGTGCTGGCTACTGGGGTTTAGGCCTAGGAGAGATACAGAAGCACATTTGCCAATTTATTGCCTAAGGCAATCTAAAATCCAGGAGCATTCACGTAAAATGTTAAAAATGTAAACCATAAAGTAAATGATCCAGAAAAATGCAACTGGAATTCAGAGGACAGTTTATCCTGAGCTGGTCACAAAATGTTTCATGTGAGAGATGAGATTTGACTAGGCCTTGAAAGACAGAGGGCTTTGAAACAACTATTTCAAAAGAAATCCTTGCTTAGGATAAAATTCTCAAACTCTATAGAAGATAATAAAGGTGGGAAAAATTCCTGACTCCTCTTGTCCTGGAAATTCAAATGGCCAAAAATTTAAATGCCTGAAGTGCAAAGAAAGGAAGACGAAAGGAGGGCCATAATAGCACGGCCCTGACAAGCAGGGGCGGTCACGGCAGAAAAAAGGTTTGACTAATTACAAAGGGAACTGAGGAACAAAGGGGACCAGCTGTGCCTTCCTGCATACAACCCAATCACGCATCTGAAGTCCACACAAAATCCAGGTATGTGCTCAGATCAGGGGGACACAGGGAAGTTAAAGTGAATGTGATTGCTACCCTTGTAGTTTCAAGGACAAAGTTTGAGAAATCTACAATGACTTTAATAGTCCTTTAGAAGAGTAAATCTAGATGCAAGTTTAATCAGAAGAAGGAGACCCTGGAGGCAAGAAGTTCCATTAAGAGCCTTCTGTGTATTCCAGGCATAAAATGATTAAGTCTTGAAGCAGAGCTGCTGCAGCGGAATTCTTAGAGTACAACTCCTGCAAACTCTAACTGAATGTGAAAGAAATTAAGACCAAGAGAAGTTAGGGGTTTTGCTCATATTTGCAATGTAATTAAGGGCTCTATAAAATAACCATTGATAGGAAAATGTTAAAGAACTAAATGTAAAAATAAAACTTAAATAGTTTATGAGATGTGAAAGGACGATGCTTTTATCACTTCAGAATTGGAAAAGATTTCTTAAACAAGGTAACTTATCTATACCATAAAGAGAAGAACAAAAATGCATTTTTATAAGATATGTCAATTATGCCTTATAATAAATAAGAAAATGTATCAATTTTTTATTTTAAAAATAATCTTTCATCCAAAGATATCATAAAAATGAAAAGACAAGCAACCAGTTCAGAGAAGATCATTGAAATGCATATTACAGAAAAACTCTGGTATCCAGAATATATAATAGCTCTGAGAAATCACTGAGTGTGTTTTAGAAAGTAGGAAAGTAGGCAGCATATATAATTAAGCAGCCCACAGAAACCTGAATATTAATCAAGATAGGAAAAACTGGTCCATATTACTATCAGTCAGGGAACAACGTATTAAAACTACAAGGAGATATTTCACATCCAAAAAATTGGCAAAAATAAAATGTATCACCAATTGTTGGCAAGGATATGGAGCAAAAGGAGCTTTCATAGATCGCTGGTGGGAGTACAAAGAGGTACAACCCTTTTTGGTAATTGGCATTATCTGCTAACAGTTAACATACATAATACCACTGTGAAAGAATCCTCTTTGTTAGTACAAGGAAGTATATATATGAATGTTCACAGCTGGAAAATACCCTGAATGTCCATCAACAAAAGACTGAGACATTAATAATGATAATGTCTCATTAATGTCTCATTACTGTAATTAATGTATCATTAATTAATAATGATATGTTATTCAGTAGAATACCATATAGCAGTAAAAATGAGTAAGTAAAATCTACATGAATGAACAAAATACTAATCAATTAAAGGTGAAAAGACTACAAAGAGCATGCTAATATTTACACAGAATTTAAAAACAGCAAAAAAGAAACTGAAGCTATATTGCATACATACATAGCAAAGTGTAGGAAATGCATGGAAATGATACACAAATATTCAGTATGTACAACATTGGTATCACTGAGGGGAGACATACTTGGAGAGAGAGGACGCTGGGAATATTAACAGTATACACACTTAATTCATATTTATTTCATAATCTGGGAGTGGCTACAAATGTGTTTATTATAATATTATTTTAATTTTTGGTGGTACTGGAATATTTCACAATAATTTTTAATTAAGAATAAAGAATTGAAAAATAGTTTGTAACACAGACATAGGGCAAAATTTTTCAAAATATTTCATATCTTCTCTTCTCCTATTTCTACTTTCTTAGACCTGGTTCTCATCATTCATGCCTCAGATGGTGCAACGGCCTCCTAATGCTTCTCTCGTCCCAGTCTAGTAGTAGGCTGATTTACTTGTAGCAATTCAAGAAGCCACTTCTTCGTGTTACTGTCTATTCAAAATTCTTCAATGTTTCTATCCACTCTGAACATTCTTATATAGTCATTAAAGCCCTCCATAGTACAACTTCATCCTTCTCAAACAAATTCATCCCCAGGATTAATTAAAATTCACTAGAGGAGCTAGAGCAGAACACCATCCCCCTGAACCAGGAATAGGTCAGGTTGGTTTGCATCTCCATATCTTTGCAAACAGTGTTTTGCCTTATCTGAAAAGCCAAACTTTCTTCCCTTTAACTCTTACCCACCCATACTAGTCCAACTTAAGACCTTCCTCTTTAGGAAGAATTCCACAATGACTCCATTCTTTGTTAAGCTCTGCCCCTACATAAAATCCTAAGAAAATTATGATTGGCCCCACATATTTGAGCACTTAGTTTAACTTTGTAATACATTCTTAAAAATTACTTCTTAAAATTATACCTTAATCTGATCCTCTGCATTAAATGTTAAGCTTCCCAAGGATTTGAATTATGTTTTGCACTTCTGTATTCTTCACACTAATGTCTCGCCGGAGATATTATCATTGTTTTTTGTGTGCTGATACTTGGAAAGACTACATACACGCCAAATACCTAACATCTGTCATCTAGATCCCTTAGGATTCTTAAAGCAGATACATATTTTTTATTTATTTTTAAAAATATATTGTTGCTCTATTACAATTGTCCCAATTTTCTCCCTTTGCCCTCTTCTACCCAGTCCACTTCTGCTCCCAGTCAGTCCCCACACTGTTGTCCATGTCCGTGGTCACTCGTACATGTTCGTTAACTCGTCCCTTTCCCTTCTTTTCACAATTACCAGCCTCCCCACTCCCCCCTGATCACTGCCCGTCTGTTCCATGTTTCCATGTCCATGGTTCTATTTTGTTTGTTAGTTTATTTTGTTCATTAGATTCCTCTTATAGGTGAGATCATGTGGTATTTGTCTTTCACTGCCTGGCTTGTTTCACTTAGCATAATGCTCTCCAGTTCCATCCATGCTCTTGCAAAGGGTAGGAATACCTTATTTCCTTCTGCTGTGTAGAATTCCACGGTGTAAATGTACCATAGTTTTTTTGATCCACTCATCTACGGGTGGGCACTTAGGCTGCTTCCAGCACTTGACTATTGTAAATGATGCTACTATAAACATTGGGGTACACAGGTTCTTTTGAATTGGTGTTTCAGGATTCTTAGGGTATAGTCCCAGCAGTAGAGTCTCTGGGTCAAAAGGCAGTTCCATTTTTAGTTTTTTTGAGGAAATTCCATACCGTTTTCCACAGTGGCTGTTCCAGTCTACATTCCCACCAACTGTGTACTAGGGTTCCCTTTTCTCCACATCTTCGCCAACACTTGTTGTTTGTTAATTTGTTAATGATGGCCATTCTGACCAGTGTGCAGTGGTATCATTTTGTGGTTTTAATTTGGATCCCTTTCATTTTGATGACTGTTTCTCTAGCTGTGCAGAAGCTTTTTACTTTGATATAGTCTCATTTGTTTATTTTTTACTTTATCTCCCTTGCCTAGGAGATATATTGGTGAAAATATTGCTGCAAGGGATATCTGAAATTTTACTGCCTATGTTTTCCTCTAGGACTTTTATGGTGTCACAACTTATATTTAAGCCTTTTATCCATCTCAAGTTTATTCTGGTGTGTGGTATAAGTTGGTGGCCTAGTTTCAGTTTTTTGTATGTTTTTGTCCAGATTTCCCAACAGCATTTATTGAAGAGGCTATTGTTACTGTTTTTTGCTCCTGCTCCCTTTGTCAAATATTAATGGACCATACGGACATGGGTTAACTTCTGGGCTCTCTATTCTGTTGCATTGATCTATTGTCTGTTCTTGTGCCAGCACCAGGCTGTTCTGATTACAGTGGCATTGTAATATAGTTTGATATCAGGTATTGTGATCCCTCCTACTTTGTTCTTCATTCTCAAGATTGCCAAGACTATTCAGGGTCATTTTTGGTTTCATATAAATTTTTGAAATATTTGTTCTTAGATCTGTGAAATATGCCACTGGTATTTTAATAGGGATTCGGTTGTATCTGTAGATTACTCTGGGTAGTATAGACATTTTAATAATATTACCTCTTCTAATGCATGAACATGGTATATGATTCCATTTATTTATATCTTCCTGAATTTTTTTCTTCAGTGTTTCATAGTTCTCTGAGAACAGGTCTTTTACCTCCTTAGTTAAGTTTATGCCTATGTACTTTATTTTTCTTGTTGTGGTAGTAAAGGCAATTTTTTTCCTAGTTTCTGTATTTGGTATTTCATTGTTGGTATAGAAAAACGCCTTCAATTGCTAAATATTGACTGTGTATCCTGCTATTTTTATGAATTCATTTATTAGGTCGAGTTTTTACGTGGAGCCTATAGGGTTTTCTATGTACACTCTCATGTCAAAAGCAGACAGATATAGATGAGATAGAGATAGAGCGATATTGATATATTTTAAATTGTCCACTAAAGAAAGGCAGCTGAGAAATTATTACGCATCACAGTTTGTAAAAATGCAGGCTCTGTTCAGGTTGAGTCTTTCCTTTCCTTACAGATCATGTGCAGCTGAAGAGTGGATCTGTCATCCGCCCAGTGGCAGGTTAGCATATCCATGAAGCTAGCCAACTTCACCACATCATTCAAGTACCTCAAAAGCATAGAATATGATAGAATGTATTACATGCCTGGCCAGAAATGTGTATAAAAATCATAGATATACCTAGAAGGCTATGATTCCATACAAGTTTAAATGGTAGGTTCTAATATTCTCTATGAATGAGAGCCACCCCACATAGTTCCAACTAACACCTTCACAGAAATTAGCCTCAAACAAGAAAGTCAGTTGTAGCCATTTCCCTCTATCCCACAATATTTGTCTCTCATCCCTGTGGTCTTTCATTCTTCAATGAACAGTTGTACCTTTCCACATGCAAACCCTATTCTAGCCACTATCTCTGGTATCCCTTGAGCTATGGTCTCATGGAGGTAGACAGGCACAGAAACAAAAATAAAATACAAAACCAAAATATAAATATGTATCAGATTCAATGGAGATGCAGGAGGGAATGCTCAGTCGTATGGGGTGAAAGTCAGAAGTGGGGTGGTTAAGCTATTAATGTGTTTGAGTAAGGAATAGAAAAAGGAAGAGACAAGAGATTTTTTGTTCTTTATTATCCTTATTTATTTCATCCCTGTGTCTACAAGTTATTATCAGAATATGCTTAAGACCAAAGAATGTAGAGTTTGAGACTGCAAGGAGGGCCATGCAAAGCCCTCCATGTTATACTTGGAGTTATGGTCCTTACAGAGTCAGACCATTTTCTCATTTGTTCACTCATTCATTCACTCAACCAATGTTTGCTTAAGTGCCAGGTGCTGTGGTAGACATTGGTGATATTGGTGAACATGCAATATTTTGTTCTTGATTTCACAGAATGCACAGTTTAGTGGGGAAGGCAGTCGATTGGATGATCACAAAAGTCAATTCATTATTTACTATAAAAGGATCACCAAAAAAAAGTATAAAGCCCTGTATTCAGTTGGTAGGCTTTACTGACTGAATGACTTTGCAGCTGAGGCTTAGGAAAGTAGAAATAATGTGAGAAACAGTGTTCAAAGGAGGGCAGGTGAAATACATCCGTCTACATAGAAGCTATAGATTCCAATAAGGCTCATCTAAATTGCCTAGGCTGGGGTTCACACAATAAACTTCTAAATGTGTTTTGGCTTCAAGGTTCCTCTGCTGCCTATTCCAACCTCTAAGTGGAAAAGTGCCTCCCCGTTTGAAAGAAAGAATGAAAATTGTTCCTTTGCCTTCTGGGTTCACATCTGGGAAGAGAACTTCGAAGGCAGTAACTGTGCCTTGTTTTTCTGCTCAAGTAGTATCATGAATCATATCAAAGAATAGTGTTTGCAAAGTCTGAGACAAGATCAAAATGCCATTTTCCTCTGAAACTACAGCATATGTTTTGTAAAGAAATCTCAGTGATATCTAACAGGGAAATTTCTAATCCAGAAATACACTTCACACTGCATTTCCACTGAAATTGAAACCAAGAAAGACAGGGTCCCCTGGGAAAGGTTATAATCATGAGGTTAGAGTGAGGGTTAATGCCTGTCCTCCTATCATATACCCATAGTCATTCTCCAGTAGTAGAATTAAAAGGGAAGTTACTCTAGCAGATATTTTCAAATCAACCAAAATCGTGTCAGCTGGAAATGTACCCAGAGAGAGAGAGAGAGACACCCTCCCACAAGCTGCCTGAGGGAGCCATTTAAATGTCTCTGAGTCCTCCTGCTGCAGATTGGGATGCACAAGCTAGGGAGATAAGGAAGTCCCAGCACAAAGCCTACTCTTGTAAATGCATATCCATGGCTTCAACAAGACCTCCAATCTGCTGAATACTAAAAACCTGGCAGGGCTGGGCAGTTTACACACTGCCAAATCACACTCTTCATGCTTGCTTTTGTGTTGTTGCTTACAAATCTGATAAGAAAACATTGAGAGAAGATATAGAAATTGTCGATGACAACAGATGAGCAAACTATGATAACTGTATATGAAAATGAACAGTTTAGTTTCCGGCAATTACAGGGGCTGTTTGTATCTTCACAGCAGTCCCAGAGCATTGCTATCTAATTCACAACAACCCCACGTGGGGCAATCATAGCCTAGCTGTGTTGGTTCTCATCTACCCAAGAAAAGGCCCAAGATTCTAGGCCCAAGATCTCTGACTGTATATCCAGGGGGCTTCCTGTGAGTGAAGTCACAGGGGTCATCTAAAGTGGGATGTCACTTTTTACCCAGAAATCATCAACTCCTACAAGAAGGAGGAAACAATAAACACCAACCAGGAGAAATCCTAAGCCAATAAAGACAGAGAGTATTTCTAGTTTCTCACTCATACACCAGTTGACTGGCCCCTACCTTTTACTACAGTGAAGAATATAAAATTGATGGGTCAACATATCTCATACGCAATACCAATCTCTATGCCATCAGAGTAAAGAAGAAAAGACCTCAAAAGGAAATCATTCATCATTCATCATTTTAGCCTTCTTATAGCCACATCTCATTTTTCCTGCTCTCAACCCCATGTTTTGCTCTGCAGGTTTGTGTGTTGCAGGGTTACAAAGTAAAAGATAGATAGATAGATCGATAGATAGATAGATAGATAGATAGATAGATAGATAGATAGATAGAGTGAGCCTTTCCAGAAAAAGTCCAGCCATTGTTCATATAATGAGAACGGTTTGCACGATATTGATGTAACCTGGCAGCCAGGGAGAGTGGACTGGAATGCACATGTATGAATAATGAATGACTCTTTACTGTACTAGTCAGTGGGGGCCATAGATGCCATTCAGTGAGCACGTGTACTGTGTGGTCATAATATTCAAAATGACTGTGCGAGTATAGCAATGAATCTGCATCAAATTTTGCATTAAGCTTGAACATTCCTCCACAGGAACTATTCAGATGATTCAGAGGCCACAGCTATGGGCAACTGGTGACTGGCAGCTTCATCAGGACAATATGTCCGCTCACGCATCACGTCTCATGCAGAGTTTTTGGTGAAACATCGAATCACCCAGGTAACTCAGCCCTCCCACAGCCTAGATTTGGCACTCTGGGACTGACTTCTGGCTTTTTCCAAAACTAAAATCACCTTTGAAAGGGAAGAGATTTCAGGCTGTTGATGACATTCAGGAAAATACAATGGGGCAGCTGATGCCGATTGGGAGAGCTGTGTGAGGTCCCAAGGTGCCCACTTTGAAGGGGACTGAAGCATCATTGTCCTATGCACAATGTTTCTTGTATCTTATATTTTCTGCAATAAATGTCTCTGTTTTTCATATTACATGGCTGGATATCTTCTGGACAGACCTCGTATATATAATGAATATACACAGATGCTGTAATGCTGTGATTTGGCATATATATGTATATCTATACACATGTATAGATATAGATATATATGCTAAATAGGTATGTGTTAGAAGAAGAAGAACTAGTAAGAACTAGTTGCCTGGTATCCCACACGATGAGTTGTCAGTGAATGTTTTAATAAGTTAAATGACTGAAGGTTAGTTCTAAATCTTCCTCTGTGGCAGAAGAATGTCTAGACCTTCCCAGGAACAACATCTTTAGCAGTTCCTGATGGACCGCATGTCTAGAGACAATCACCTTCATTGGACAGTAACACACTGCAAATGCCCCGTGATAATTGTTTATTTATTTATTTATGGGCCACTAAAATTATTCCCCCCTTTTTTTTTTCCAAAAATGGAGAATTTCAAGCCCTTACATCTTCTGGAAATAAAAGAGGCAGCTCAAGACGTGAGGTGTTTTTGAATCTCCAAGTGTTTTAGCAGCACAAAGATTTTTAGAATGCTAGCAAAGGGCCTTCTTGTGATTGTATTTTAAAATAAAAATGCACAAAGAGAACAACATACCACAGACATAAGGCATAAGACTTAAGTGTGGGAGGTAAGGACTGGAAAAAAGTGTTTAGATTTTTCAAAAGTCCTCTCAGCCTTCCTGTTTAATGGTGCTCCTTTAGCAGGAAAAAACAATTACCAACGGGAAAGGAAAGAAAATAAAAAACAACTTAGAAGTACATCATTTCCTTAAATAGAGCAAGGAGAGGCAAATGTGGTTTCTATATAAATGAAATCTTCATATGAGTCTTCCAACTGAATGTTTCCCATGAGAAAACAGATTCTTCGGCATGGAGTAGAATTGCTCCAATAAAGGGTGGAACCATTTGTGGGAATGACCAAGAAGGCACCATAATGTAAATTTGAGTCTGTCATAGAAATGTCACTATAAAAATACATACTTAGCATTTTACTATTTTTTTCTGTATTTGAAATACAAAATTCAAATCAGAATACTGAATTTCTTGTTTCCAGATAAGTTACTAATTAAAGAACATGGTACATATCTCAATCAAGTTGTAGCTGAACTATTACTATGCTACTAAATAGGCTGAATGAGTAGATAGTAAAACTTCAGTTCTCTTCTTCCCGGTTTTAATTTCATATTTAAAAATAATCAACCTAGATGGTTATTTGTATTTCCAAGTTTAATTCAATAGGACACTTTGGCTTAGAAGGAATTAGAAAGTAGAACAGCACTCAGTTTTAGGCTATTTCTCTACATGGGCTTCATAATATTTTGAGGAAAAGATCTTGATTTCAATAATCACTGATATAGTTTATCAAGATTTTCATCCTGGCAGAACAAAGTTATAATGAAGAAGAAATTAAGGATGCTAAACTATAAAAATACCCCATAAAGAAAACTCATAAGTGTATTATTCCCCCTAAAGCACCATTTTTCTTACATGATATAGAGATGTAAATTTTTTAAATCCCATATTTGTAAATGTATTCAAGTTTTTTTTATCACATTAAATAACTAATACTTTCTCCTCAATTAGGCAATTTTTTAAAAAATAGGGAATTTTAGATCTGGAACTAGGACTATTTCAAGGCAGTGGCCTCCCTACACCAAGTTCAAACTGAACTAACAAATCCTAAGCAAATTAATAAGAAAGCCATTGACGGCAGATTCCCATGGACTTTCCTATTTCATGACAGAATGTGAATTTCCTAAATCAAGGATAGCTTTTATAACCTAAACATTAAATTTCATACATTTTGCATAAATATACTCAACATCTCCTTAGGGCTTTGGATTTCCTTTTTAAAATTTTAAGTGAAGAAAACTTTATCGTTTTGACATTACATAAATCAGGGTACTTACGACATCTCTTGCCTTCCTGACATTTTTTCAAGTTGGGATTAACACTATGGGAAAAATGCAAAATTAGGCCAGTAGAAAATTGTTTCCTGCAACTGAAATTCTCCTATAAACAACAATCAAAAGGCAGTTAGCACCTTGCTGATAAAAATAATTTAGATGTTCCCATTCAGTCGGAAAATCACTTTCCTAGTTCTAAACATTCCTCATCCCAGGGTCTGACTACAACTCAGATTGTTCCATCCGCACTTTACAGAGTCTTTTGTAAAGACCACGAAAGCTCATGATCTGTCTTTAACTGATACTTTTATTATATGTCTTTCATCTTGCAATTCCGTAACTTCACGCGCTATTGCCGGGTGAGACAGGGAGCATCGACCTCTCCCGCGCCAGAGCCAGGCTCACTGTGTCAAGCGTGTACAGTCCCTCCTGAGTCCATAAAAGAAATCACATATAACCCACTGGCGTTCCTGTCCCGACTGCCTCTCCACCCCAAGCCCCTTCCCCTCCGACAGCCTTCCTCTGGTCAGACAGAAAATTTCGCTGTGCTGTGGCCAAGAGGGAGGCGAACCCGGGAGCCCGGGGTGGGAGCTCAGGCACAGGCATTCGGTGTCTTGAGCACCCCAACAGCGGGCCATCCCTTCCCACACCCCCGCCCCGCGGGGGCCACCAGGCGAAGCAGGGGCAGCTCGCCGTGCCCGACGAGCACACCAGCCTGAGTCCTGAATGCGGGGTCTTCATCCCCGCGCGGCCCAGGGAGGGTCTCTTCCGCAGCTGCAGCCGCCCCTCAATGAAAGTGCAATCTGTTATCTCTCCCGGCCCACGGAGAGGTCTCCGTTTGGTCTCGGCTCCAGCCCCACTCATTCAAGTCGCTGAATACTGGGTCTCATCGCTCGCCCGCCACGCTATTCGCCGGGAACTGGCCTGGGCTGCGGACGGGGGCGACTCTCCAGTATCCTCCTGTTTGGACCCCCGGCGTGTGTGTGTGTGTGCGTGCGTGTGTGTTTGCGCGCGCGCGTGTCTTGCTGTATCTCGGTCTCACCCTGTGCCTGTGTCTCTCTTTGTGCCTCTGTTGCTCTGGCTTTCTCTCCCTTGCGCGCGCGCACGGAGGAGGCTCTCTCTGCAACCAATGCCAAAATGTCACCTAAAAACCAAGTGCAACAACTTGATTTGGAAACGACCCAGGACTCATGAAATCCCCCGCAGTGAGCAGCCCCCTCCTCCCCTGCAAGGTGCATTAGGGGTTGGGGACTGGGGAGAGGTGCGAATTTCGTTCTCGGAGATCCCCGGGAGTGGTGTTCCGCTCCCCTCCCCCTTCCAGGACCCTGTCGCAATTAGAAATCCATCTCTCCCCTGGTCCTGGGTGAAAGGGGCGAAGACCGCAAGCCTGGAGAGGGGCGCGCCGTCCCCAGAGTTCCCTGGGTCCTCAGGGGGCCGGCGGTGCTCCCCAAACGAAATATAAGTGGTCTCGTGCGAGGGCGGGAGGCCAAGAACCCAGCCCATAGTCCCTCCGCTGGCAAGAGAGGCAGCAACCTCGCGTCGGGCAAGGGACACCCTGCGCGCAGCGACCGTGGCGGTGGCAGCGTCCCGGTTCCGGCGGCCACCACGCGCGGACACCCCAGCCCCCGCGGCGCAGCGGGTCGTTACCTTGCCACTGCCTGCAGCCCGACGCTCGACCTCCCTACGTCTGTCCGTCGGTCCCAGGAGTCTCGGAAGGAAGACGAAGGAGATGTCCCCGCGGTTGGGACAGGCTCTCAGCGGGGTGAGGGGAAGGACTCGGCAGAAGAGCCGCGGCGGCTGCGGCCGCTCCAGCCGCTGAGGCAGCCAGTTCCCAGGGGCTGGATGTGTCGAAGAGGCCGTGTCCTCGGGATCCTGGCGGCGGAGCGTAGCACTCGCCACTGGCGCGGAGACGGAGCGCCTGGACGCAGCGGGTTGGGGCGGCGAAGCGGGGCCGGTCACCCGCCTCTGGGTGCATGTTAATACGGCCGGGAGGAGGAGTCCCGCGCTTCCTCCGCCCAACCACCGGAGCGGGCGGGCGGGCGGCGGCCGCGCCGGGAACCGGGCGTTTCCACCCGCCCCAGCTACTACAGCGCGGTCACTAGCCCTGGCCTCCACCCAGGCACGTGCGCTGAGGCCACCGGGAGGCGCAGGCGTGACCCGGAGCGTGCTCCAGGCCTGCGGGTTGTGTCCCCTCAGCCTCCACGGTGGCGAGTGCACTCACATCGGACCGAGAGGAAAGCTCCGTAAGCCTGGGATGGGATAGAGAGGTGGCCACCCATTAGTGGGCGTGCCCCATCCTTTCCCCTGAGCAGCTTCTCCCGGGAATTAAACCTTCCTCTTCACATTCGTTGCTCCTAACCTTGACTTTTTAAAAGAGGGAATTAGGAGCTCAGAACACTTTTTATCGCAGGAGATCGTGTTGGCGTGCAGAGGGTTTGCTGTCCTCTCCTCCTCATCCTCGGGGTCCTAGTAGAATTTTTGAAGAAGTAATCGCCAGAGAAGAGACAGCGTAGTGGAAAGAATCTAGACTCACAAGGACCGACGTTAAAACCCAGTGCCATTACTTTCTTTTAGTTCTTCCTCAGAGCCTCGGTTTCTCCATCTGTACAAGAGCAGCCGCAGCTCTTAGAAGGATGTGTGGCTTAGATTACACAATATATATTCCACCGATTCCCCTTGGTATTATCCTAAAGGTAATCGGAAAAACAAATCCCTTTTTCTCCTGTTTTCTGACCTCAGTAAACTTCCCACTATCCACCCCAAGTGCATTTGGAAGCCAGGCTCATTCATACGGTCTGAAAACAGGAAGAATCCATGTGGCTTCAAGGTAAGAATAGAGATAAACTGTGTGACTGGATGAATTGAGATGTGGGTCAAAGAGAAAAAAGTCAATCAAGTATTCACGGAGTTGCTTCTCTATCCACCTCAGTACTAGTGTTCCGGATAATAATAGTTAAAAGTAATCGTGGTTAAACACCGTCTTCCTATTTCCATCTACTCAAAAAAGAAGAAGAAGAAGAAGAAGAAGAAGAAGAAGAATGGGCATCTTCATGGAGAATGTCCTTTGTGCTACAGCTCCCAGAGAGAACATTACGCCAAAGAGTATATAATCTTCTTTATGTAATTGTACCCATAAATTTATAGCATAAGATTTAGCATCTGCTTTGTGTGATATCTAATTATAAATATTAATAGAATCTTCTTTTTCAAGAAAACAGTTCTAAAAATGCAGGGAGGTGAAAAAACAGTTTCCATAAAAATATGACTCATATAAATAATCGCTTTTCCGCAATTTTACTGAGTGATTTTCCATTAAAGAGGGGAAAAAATTCTTTAAACCACTAAACACTCAAAGAAATGGAAGAAAACCCTCAGCAATGTATTACCATGATCACCAATACTTTAATAAAATTTATTTCAAAAATATCCCCAGTCATCGCAAGAATGTCTACATAGGGGTACTCATGCTTCTAATAACATTCCATGAAAAAGCAAAGCACTGACATAGGAAAAATCACTTCTATAATCTAGAAAAAACAACTACCTTGCCCTTCCAAATTTGTAAATAACTTTAATTCATAGAATTTTAAATGAGGTTACATAAATAAGATGGCCAATATAACTGTCAGGGCTTAACTCAAAGTATGAGGTGAACTTCAGTGAATAAAATTACTTGAAGCAGAAAACAAATTTTCTTACAAAATTTTTATGTTAGATTTAACCCAGCAACAATATCTGTATAGCACCAGTATTATTAGGATTTTCTGACTGTAAGTGACAGAAATCAAATTTGGCTAATTTAAGAGAATGTGATTTATTGGGAAGATATTGAAAGCTTCCATAACTGAAGGGAGACTTGGAAAGCAATGGTGGGAACAAGCAGGGTTTGAGGCAATACTAGGGGACTAGGGAGCTGGAAAGACAGAAGCAGTTTGATTTGGTGCTGTTCTGTCAGCATGAGTAAATGTCAACTGTTTTTTCTAACCTCACATTACTGGATCACGATTCAAGTCACAGGGTAGAGCACCTGACTAGCCAAACTTCATTCGGGCATTAACTTCCTGGCTGTACCAACGTACGGAGAGGATTGGTTTTTTGACATCCTGAATGGAAGGCAGTCACCTGGATTTAGCACCCTTCTAAAAGTACACATGATTAGAGATAAGTACTTTCTTAAAACAAGTTCAGGAGGCTATCAAAAAGGAGAATTTGATGCTTAGGTCAAAAAAGAGGAAAATGATAAATGTCTGTTGCATTGATCAGCCATGAAACGTACATTATAATTCTTAGTTATTTGGAAATGAACAGTGATATTATGGAAGTAAAACTAATAGCACTTTTTTGTAGTTATTGTCCATGTGCTTATTTTTGGCTAAAGAATGCTATTTAAATGTCATATATATGGCCAGCTATCTTATTTATATAAGCATAGTGCCTATAAGCACTATTGCAAGCCGGGGCTAGCAACTATGTTCACTTCTAGTCATAGACCATATGGGAGCTGAGTAACAGCCCTGGAGAGATGTCCATGTCCTAATCCCTTGAAACAGTGAATGTTATCTTACATGAAAATTTGCAGATGGAATTAAGAATCTTGAGATGAGAAGGTTATCCAGAATTACCCCATGGACCTGATATAATCTCCAGGGCTCTTTTAAGAGGGAAAAAAGAAAGTCAAAGGCAGAAGAAAAAGATGGAATGATGGAAGCAAAGGTTGAAGTGGTGCACTCTGAGGATGGAGGAAGGTGACCATGAGCAAAGGGATGCAAATAGTCTCTAGAAATTGGAAAAGAGGAAAGATTCTTCCCTGGAGCCTTCAGAAAGAACAGCAATCTGTTAACATCTTGATTTTAACTCTGTTAAACTGATTCTAGACTTCTGATTATTTCCAGAACAGCAAAATAATAAATTCATGTTACTTTAAGCCACCAAGTTTCTAGTAATTAGCAACAGCAGCTGTAAGAAACGAACATAGCTTAGCTTACCCTTGGGAGCACAGTATTGGTAGCAGGTGTCATAAGAGCCCTTACTCTAGAAGAAACACAGAATGGTGTATCTACTTCTGGAGAGGATAATGCAAAGCAGGCCAAGCCAGCGATGTGTTGGTAAGAACAGGGAACTGGAAACCATGGAGAGACAGGGTTCCTATCCATTTCTCCAGTTACGTCAAGATGGTGACATTTCTCTTAGACTACACTGTGACAAATAGGCAAAATCCCATTAAAATGAAGTATAGTTGTGAATGAAGAAAGTACTCAAAGGGCAATGTGAATGGTAAATGTGAAAGACATACAAGTTTTTTCTGCATTAAGGAAGCATTATCATTGTCATGGTTTCAAGTAACATTTCAATGGTGATCCCATGTCTTCAGCTTTGATCTCTTGGCTAATTTTGATATTTGTGTATCCAAAAACCTGCTAGACAAATCCACTTGACACTTTTACATGTACTCCATACTTGAACAGCTCTGAGTTAAATCTCATCACTTTCTGCCCTTTCCCTCCATTCAAATTTATTCCTTTTCCTGTTATATGAATTCATGGCCATATCATCCACCAAGTCACCATCCCAGAATTCTATGAAGTTATCCTAGACTTCTGTGCTCACCAATGACATCTAATCCATCACCAAACATTGTTGACTTCTCCTATTATTTGAATTGATCTCAAACCCTTCCTATATTTCCATTTCTATTATATGCCCCCATCTGGCTTTGTCATCTCACACCTGGGTTTTTATCCTCCTAACTTCTTTCTTTCCCCTTAGTCTTTCTTCCTCTCCATTGCAGCAAGAATGGTCTTCTAAAAATATACCCTGACCACGTTAATGCTTTGATTTACCTACAATTGATCTCTTTATAAAGTTATAAAGTTTAGCTCCTTATAATGACATACAAGACTTTCAAAAACTTGCTTTTACCTATTTCTTCAGCCTTTGCTCCTATTTTATACATTATGCTTCAGTGCATCAGCCTGCTGCTTATAATGCCACACATGTAACATGCCCCAGAATATATCTATAACTTTCTAATACTATTCTCTCTGTCTTGAGTGCCCTCACTCTGCTTTTCCTGGCTAATATTTACTTCTCCTGCTAAGCTAGCTTCCGTGTACCTCATGCCCGAATGAATCATTCAGTTGGGTTAAGTGTTTCCAGTGCTCACCTTACCCACTACTTAGTTCTTACCACATCATATTAAAATTTTCATGCTATCTAGGTTGCATTTCTGAGACTGTAGCTATCCATATTTGGATCCCTAATTCCTAGCATAGTAATTTCTTTTCAATAGAAAATCATTACATATTTGTGAGACTGAACTAACATAAACTGCTTAGAGAATATTTTAAAATGTCAGTATATATCAATATAATTTAGTAGAAGCCTACCTGTGATATAGTATAACCTGTAGCCAGATTTAAAAACCCATTGCTCATCAGGTTTAATAAATGGAAAGTTTTCTTTTTCATGTTAAACAAATACCAGAAAAATACTGAGGAAACATGTGAAGACATTGTGTCTAGTTTTTCTTTTTAATAGCCAATCCAGTGAAATTAAATGGTCTTGTTCTCCTCAAATGTTTTTCAAATAACATTTTTGCTTTTTCCTTTATTTAACATTTTGTATTGGAGATATAAGCACTGAAATATAATTGATTTAACTTCTGTTTCAGCCCTTCTTTTATACTGTTATTTAGTTTACACATTAATCTGTACATACTGTCTCCTCTCCTTGTCACCTCCGTCACACCCCCATTTACTTTTTCACCCATTGCATTTTGGTGTGAACCCTGTACATTGCAATCCGATTTTGTTCTGATAAAGGCGGTCTAATTTCCGCAACAAGAAGATGGTAGCTAAGGATATTGGTGAGAGTGAGATCTCTGAAGACATATTACCCTTGGTTAGGGCTCTGGGGAGTCTCTGCAGTACCCACTGGTGCAGGAGAAAGAGCCCAACCTCAGAGATGGGAGGAAACCCAGGTAAGCAAAGCCATGAAAACAGCAGCTCCATGGAAAACAAAGACTGAGAAAATTTTAGGAGATCAGGCTGTTCAATGCTGAATTTCAAACCAGCATTTCTACTCATCGTAATGTCTTCACCTGTAAGAAATGTATAGCCATCACGAACTCAGTATTTACAAACCAAATGGGGCATCTTCCATGTAGCATTAGCACTTTTCCACAGTCTTCCCACTACTGATCCATTCCACGTATACTCAGATACTAAAGGCAAAGTTGTAGAAGTCATTCAGAGGCTCCTCCTCCCACCTTATTCACTACATCTAGTCAGTCACCAAGTTTTATCAAACTCATAAAATAATAAGCTATCTATTTCACTCTGCTGCTTAAAATTGTTCAGTGCACCCTCTTTGTCTGTAAGATAGAATTAATGTGTAGGTATGACATGCAAAACTCTTCATAATCTGATTTTTCCTCATTAAATTATCTAAACAATTTATTTGATTGGATGACTTTTAACATACTGGATTAAAAACTTTATTAAAATGACTTTTAACAGGTTGGAAATAATAATTTAGAATTAAAAATAAATATGAATAAATCTAAGAACAATAAATGTAAAAATAATAGTATATATGTACACATTCATTCATATATATTAGGGACTGCTGGTAATACACACCCAACTATACATCAGCATAACAGTAAAAGCAGGAGAAAGAATCAGAATATCTTGATAACTAAAAATCATTAATTAGCATATTACTCTATACATTTTGAGAAAAGACATACTCCATATTTTTGTATAGAAATATTGCATTTAAGAATTCCCTTTAAAACAATCTCATTTACAATAGCATCAAAGAGAATAAAATACTCAGGAATAAGTTTAGCCCAGGAGGTGAAAGATCTATATAACAAAAACTGTAAGACACTGATGAAAAAAATTGAAGGCGGCACACACAAAAAATGGAAAGGTTTCATGCTCATGGATTAGAATAATTAATATTGTTAAAATATCTATACTGCCCAAAGCAATCTACAGATTCAATTCAATCCCTATCAAAACTTCAGTAGCATTTTTCCGAGAAATAGAAAAAACAATCCCAAAATTTGTATGGAACCACAAAGACCTTGAAAAACCAAAGCAATATTTGGAGCAACATATGGAGAACAAACCTGGAGGCATCACACTTACTGATTTCACCCTATAGTGGAAGGCTATAGTAATCTAAAAAGTATGGTACTGCCATAAAAGTAGACACATAGTCCAATGGGGGAAAAAATCAAGAACCCAGAAATAAACCCATGCATACACGATCAATTAATTTACAATAAAGGAGCCAAGAATACTCAATGGGGAAGGATAATCTCATCAATAAGTGCCCCTGGGAAAGCTGAACAGCCACATGCAAATCTCACATCTAATACCCCAACTTTTAAGACCCCAACTGGAGGAAGGACTCCCAAAACACCTAGCTCTGAAAGCCAATGGGCTAGGTGGTGTCTCTGTGATCCACAAGATCTAGCAAGCAAAGAAGCAATTCTTGATGGGAGTGAGCATTCACCTGTCCTATCCCCACATCAACCGCCCAGGGTCTTTCTCTAAAAGCTGTTCATCTGCAGACTTTAAAAGCTGCTGCCTGTGAGTCAGCCTTCTAATTTAGAAGGCACTAGAGGCTAGCTATGATCCTCCCCAGAGACCAGGGAGGCCCATGAACAGCTCTCCCACCTCCTCCCCACAGCCCATTTCTAGAATAACACCAAGATGCCAGTATCTTCCAGGAAGGAATCTGTGTACATATCTGTATACATATCTGTATACATATCTTTTGATGCTGCCATGGAGGGAAGAGCCTCAGATCTCTTGGCCCTAATAGACAATGGGGCTTGTATTCACCATTCCTATGGGACTGTAGAAAACAAAGAAACTCTTATTAACAAGTGCAGGAGCCCTCCCTTCACCAGGCTGTACACCTGGACCAAGCAGAGAGAGCAGGCAAAAATACCTATCTCTCAGTTACTCTATGGAAGGGACTTAACTACATACTCACCCCACCTAAGGATCCAGATTCCAATCTGCCTGCATGTAGCTGCTGATTGCAATTCTTCCCTTTGGCACACTGACAGGTTTTGGAAAAGCCTCAAACATTGGAGGCCTCTAAGAACAAAGAAGGAGGCTTGGACAATTACAAAAGTTTGAAAGTTGGAGGGATCACAATACCAGACATCAAAATAAACTACAAAGCCATTGTAATCAAAACAGCCTGGTACTGGCACAAGAACAGGAATGTGGATCACTAGAACAGAACAGAGAGCCCAGAAATAAACCCATACCTTTATGGTCAGTTAATATTTGACAAAGGAGGCAAGAATGTACACTGGAGTAAAAACAGTCTCTTCAATAAATGGTGTTGGAAAAAATGGACTAGTACACTAAAAAAAAAAAAGAAAAGAAAGAAAATAGACAACCAACTTATATCACACACAAGAATAAACTCAAAGTGGATAAAAGACTTACACATAAGCAGTGAAACCATACAAATCCTAGAAGAAAACATAGGCAGTAAAATCTCAGATATCTCATGTAGCAATATTTTTGCCAATATATCTCTGAGGGAAAGGGAGGCAAAGGAAAAAATAAACAAATGGGACGACATCAAACTAAAAAGTTTCTGCACAGCAAAAGAAACCACCAACAAAATGAAAAGGAAACCCACTGAATGGGAGAACATATTTGCCAATGATACATCTGATAAGGGTTTAATTTCCAAAATATATAATGACCTTATTCAACCTCATACCAGGAAGACAAACAACCAAATTTTAAAAAGTGGGCAAAGGACCTAAATAGAGATTTCTCCAAAGAGGATATACAAATGGCCAATAGACATATGAAAAGATATTCAATGTCACTAATTATCAGAGAAATGCAAATTAAAACCACAATGGGGTATCACCTCACACCTGCCAGAATAACTACCATCAACAAGTCAACAAACAACAAGTGTTGGCAAGAATGTAGAGAAAAGGGAACCCTAGTAGACTGCTGATAGGAATGCAGACTGGTGGAAAACAGTATGAAGTTTCCTGAAAAAACTAAAAATGGAACTTGCCTTTGACCCAGTGATTCCACTTCTGGGAATCTATCCTAAGAATTCCAAAATACCAATCAGAAATAATATATGCATCCCTATGTTCCTTATGTTCATAGTATCATTATTTACAATAGCCAAGAACTGGAAATAGCACAAGTACCACTTTTTTATCCACTCAGTAGGTCAGTGTATAAAAAAGCTGTGGTACGTTTACACAATGGAATACTATGCAGCTATAAAAAAGAAGGAACTCTTACCCTTTGCAACAGCATGGATGCATCTGGACATTATAATGCTCAGTGAAATAAGCCAGTCAGAGAAAGACAAATACCATATGATCTCACTCATCTATGGAATCTAATGAACCATATAAACTGACAGATAAAACCAGAGGCATGGATACATGGAACAGACTAACAGATTTCAGAGAGGAGGGGGTTGGGATACTGGAAGAGATTAGCCAAAGAACATATATGCATATATGCATAGTCCATGGTGAAGGCCTGGGGGTGGGGGGCTGGGTGGAGGGAGGCAAAGGTGGGGAAAAATAGAGGACATCTGTAATAGTGTCAACAACAACAACAAAAAAGTTTGAGAGACAGCTAGGAGATTGGGCTAGGCTGATTTCAGCATTATTCCTAAGAGGCAAAGTATAGAAGCAACTTAAGTGTTCATCCATGCATGATTCAATCACACATATACACAAATATATACAAATACTATTCAGCCTTACAAAAGGAAGTCCTGCCATTTGCAAGTATGTAGAATCTACATTGTAGATGAACCTGAAGGACGTTATGCAAAGTAAAATAAACCAGACAAAGAAGTTTGCTATCACTGTTTTGTGGAATGTAAAAGAAAAAGTCAAATTCATAGGAACAGAGAGGATAGAAAAGTGGTTGCTAGGGGCTGAGGAAAGAGGGAAACATGGAAAGGTTGCTCCAGAAGCTGTCAAGAAGAAGAAAGGCTGCCCTGGCTGAGTGGCTCAGTTGGTGGAATGTCATCCTGTGCACCAAAAATGCTGTGGGTTTGATTCCCAGTTAGGGCCCATGTCTAGGTTGAGGGTACGATTCCTGGTTGGGGCGTGTATGGGAGGCAACCAATCACTATTTCTCTCCATAGATGTCTTTCTCTGTCTCTTTCTCAATCTGTGTCTCTCTCCTCCCTTCCTCTCTCTCTAAAATCAATAAAACCTGTCTTGAGTGAGGATAAAAAATGAAGAAGAAAGACCACACCCACTGGATTTATGGCTTAAAAACAGCAGAGACCAGCTGTATCCAACATGACAACTAATTGCACCCAATGGTAACTCCTAGCCTCATAATATGTTCATTGTAAAACATTAGCACCCCGAACCACACACCTGAGCCAACATGATCTGAAATGGAAAGCCCATATAAGGACACAAAATGGCCAATGAAGCTCCTCTGAGAAATCTCCGTCCCTTTTCCAGGAAGACCCTGAATGTTCCTTTCCCTTATTGAATACCATATACCCCATTAAATGAACCTCAATAAAGGAAGGAAATTCCACTAAATGAGAGCTGCTCTGTCCATAGAGTTGCCCAGTCTCTGTCTCACTGCTTCACTAATAAACTCACTTTCTTTTCTATCCTGGCTTGATTTTGAATTCTTTCCTGGATGAAGCCTAGAACCCACAGTGGGTCATGAACCCTCAGGTCCCTGAAACCCCAGAATGCCTGCATCTGTAAGAGGGGACAAACTTTCAGCCATAAGATAAGAAGCTCTGAGGATCTAATGTAAAACATGGTTACAACACTTGTATAATTGATATTTGAAAAGAGATTAAAAATTACATGTTCTCACTACAATAAAAAGAAAAAAATGTGAGGTGATGGATGTGTTAATCAACTCAATGGTGGGGATCCTTTCAAATGTATGCACATATCAAATTAACATGTTTTATACTTTAAATATCTTATTCATCAATTATACCTCAATTACACTGAAAAAGGGAGTCCTCCTTTAAATATTTAATTGAGCAAGACATTTTACCCTTTCAAGAAATTGCTTACAATTATGTTGCATTCTAATTTCTCCAGAGACATAAATGTTCTTGACAGACTACATTAAGTAAAATTGTTTAAAAACAAATAATAGGATTAGAATTTGACCTTTAATTTTGCATGCAATATATCCAGCCAACTGAAAGAATAATTATGTTATTAATCTTAATAATTGTTTGCATTACATTTGAGTGTTGTTTCAACTCCAATTCATATTTAAGTTTTTCATAGAAATGTTGATATGTTCTTAATATGTTTGGAGGAAAATGACATTTTTAAACATAATGCTTGTTAAAGATAATATAGATTAGAGAATAACTCATAAAACTGGAATGACCTGGAATGAAGATAAACCAGCAACCAAACCAGGAATTTGTATACATACTTGTGTAGAATGTTATTTTGTTTTTGTTGTGTTCAGCATGTTTAAAAGAAAAACATCTTCCTTTGTCAGTGAAAGAATGTGTAATTTAGGGAAATTCAGCAGTGAATTTCCAGTGATCATTGAATAGCTAGATAAATAATACACAAAGAATTCTGTGAATAAGCCATATTCTCTAAGAATCAGTTTCTTTAGATACAAATTTATTGTAAGGTATAATTTATTGAATCCTCAGAAGCATAGATCCATGACATGCATTATTAATATTGGTATATACATGTGAAGATATGTTAAGATTTTTTTTAAAAGGTGAATATGCCTTTATATCTGGGAAGCTAGAATGACTGAAGTATATTTTCTGGCTGTAGGATTCCATTTCTAACATTTATTCTTTCAAAAATATTAGATTCTGTTCTTACTGTACTTAGTATCAGGAGACTTGGAGGAAAAAAATAGAACATTAAAATATGCTTCTTTCCTTAAGAATTCTCCACTCTAAACCAGAAATTAATAAAATAATATTAATAAAATGCATAGTGCAATGCTTGTTAGGGAAGTTGGTAGCTATATAATGTTATTAACCAATGTCACTCCAATGAATTTAATAACAAAATTTAGTGACTATCGATAGGTAAAAAAAGAAATGGTAGCTGATGATGTCTGGAATGATTGTTATTATAGTTTTGTAACAATTAGTATTTAGAGTGATAACATGTCACATAAAAACTCACATACCAGCAACCTGAAGTATCTGAAATTGAACCCTACAATAGCTCTACACAACTGGATGTTACCGAGATTATATCCTAAAGTTTATTTGAGTGTTTCTCAGAACTTCATCCTTAATTACGCAGGGACTGTGGTAAAAATATGCTGACTATTCACCAAAAACTTGATTATCACTTCTTCCTGGACACAGAGCAAATACCTTTTCCAGGTTATGTTATAGATTGCTATACCTGTTCTGGTGAAGTGAATGTAGGTAGAAGTAATGTATGCTATGTTCAAGCCTGTTCTGTAGAAATCTCTTACCATTTCTTTCACTCTCTCTCTCTGAAAGGCTGGCTGTATCTTGACACATGGAGTGTGGCTTGTACTAAAAATGGCAGAGGCCCCCCACCTCCCTCTTCAAAATATAAACCCTGCTACCAATTGGATATTCTATGAGAAAGAAAGAAATTTCTATTGCATTTAGCCACTGATGTTTGGGGGCTTATTAGGTACTGAGCTAATGTTAATTCATCTAAAACAGTGAAGAAAGGAATGCAAAAATTTTGGAGTATCTACTATGTAACTAGACCTTACATAAAAGCAGCCCGATTCCATGGTGGGAAAAGAGACACTTGAGTTACACAATTTTCCTGGAATCCATAGGCAGTATGTGACAGAGTCGGAATTGAACCTGAGTTTATTGGCCTCAAAGGTTTTGTTTTCACAACACATCTTATAATTTTTGGTTGACTTTTAACAACTATATTATGTGTTGCATTTCTATAACAGATTCAAAGCAATAGTTCAAAAGACAGAAATTTTTATATTTAAAATCATTGACAAAAAATAAACTGCAAATAAGCCAGTTGGTGAAAGACAAATACAATATGATCTGACTTATAAGAGGAATCTAATGAACAACATAAACTAATGAGCAAAACAGAACCAGAGACATGGGAACATGGAACAGACTGAGAGTGACCGGGGCAGGGGGAGGGGGGGAGGGGGATAGTGATGGAAAAAAGGTGAAGGGATCAGTCAAAGAACATGTATGAATGACCCATAGACATGGACAACAGTGTGGGGATTGACTGTGGAAGCAGGGGGTGAGCTGGGTGGAAGAGGGCAAAAGGGGAAAAATTGGGACAACTGTAATGAAACAACAAAATAAAATAAAATAAAAATAAATAAAAAGCTGAAACAAAATTTCACTAACCATAGAAAACCAGGGCTATTTGTGTGGGTAAATGGGCCTAATTAACTCTAGAGACACTGACATGATCTGTATGCTAAGGCCCTAAGATGTGGTTAATATACCAGATAATTACCTTGAGTTAGGAAGAAAAAGGAAATCTTACGTATTTGCAATGTTTAAGGTGGCAGAAACTATGCAGTTGTATTAAGCAGTTTTGTTGAAATATAACTGATGTACAATAAAATGCACGTGTTAAATCACACAATTTGATCCATTCTGATGTGTGCATGGTGTATATTTGTAGCATGTGTGTGAAACCATCATGAAGCTGTCACAACAATTAAAATAACAAACATACTTATGCCCTTCAAAATGTCCTGTCTCTTTACCTTCCTCCTACCCTTTACCAAAAACCTGCTTTTGCCCTGAAATCTCCATTCTGCCTCTTATTACCTCACGTTATTTTCTTAAATTTTGTGGAAATGGAATCACATAGTATGTACTTTTGTCTCTTGGGTTTATTTTGCTCAACATAATATTTGAGTCAGGCATGTTGTGGTGTGTCTTGATAGTGACAAATCCCTCCTTTTTATTGTGATATATATCACAATATATCCCTTGAGCATATGTATCATGTGGTGATGGAACTTTCCCCAGCTTTTGGCTATTAGAAAATCATCATTTATAAACATTTATGTGTTTGTATGCACCCATGCTTTAATTTCTGTAGGATAAATACTGAGAAGAATCACATTTTATTGTATGTATGCAGTTGTTTGGGCACTATTTGTTGAAAAGATAATCAATCCTCTCTCCACCAAATTCCCTTTCCAAGCTTTTCAAAAATGAATTGACCATAGGTGTGGGTCATTTTTTGGACGCTGTATCCTCTTATAACAATCTTTATGCCAATATTATAGTCTTTACTGTCTTGATTACTATGGCTTTATAATAAATCACAAAATCATATAGTATAAATCATTCAATTGAAATTTGTTCATCTTGTTCAAAGATATTTTGCTACTTTTGGCCTTCTGCATTCCTATATGAATTTTAGAGCCAGAGTATCAGTTGCTTAAAAAAAAGACTCTTGGGATATCAATCAGGATTCCTTTGAATCTAAAGATGAACTTGGGGAGAAATGACATTCTAACATAAAGACCACGTATTTCTCCACTTATTTAAGTCTTTATTTCTCTCAGCAATGTTTTGTAGTTTTCAGCACACAAACTTTGACAACTATTGGACATTTTATTTGCAGAATTTCCTATTTAGATGCTATTATAAATGAAACTTTTGATTTTAACCTCTAATTGTTTACTGAAAGTATATGGAAATACAACTGATATTGGTCTATTAATTTTTCTATTCTTCAAAGCTGTTAAACTCACTTAAAAGTTTTAGTGTTTTTGTTCATTCATAGGATTTTCTAAATATACAATGATGTCATCTGTGAGTAAGTGTAGTTTTATTTCTTCTACTATCCTGATGCTGTCTCTTCTTTCCTTCCTTCCTTCCTCCCTTCCTTTCTCTCTTTCTCTTTCACTTTCCTTCTTTCTTTCTCTTTCTTTCTTTCTTTCTTTCTTTCTTTCTTTCTTTCTTTCTTTCTTTCTTTCTTTCTTTCTTTCTTTCTTTCTTCTTTCTTTCTCCTTCCTTCCTTCCTTCCTTCCTTCCTTCCTTCCTTCCTTCCTTCCTTCCTTCCTTCTTTCTTCCTTTCTTTCCTTTCTTTCTCTTTTTCACCTCTTATCCCTGGCTAGAAATTCCATTACAATATTGAGTAGAAGTTGAGAAAGTAGACATTTTTTATAGTCCTGAACTTAGTAAGAAAATATTCACTCTTTTGTCATTGATTACGGTGTTAGGTATACTACTTTCATTGATGTCTTTCAGCAGATTGGGGAAGATTTCTTCAAATGCTAGCTTACTCAGAGATTTTATCAGTAATGGTTGTATTTTGTCAGATGCTTTTTCTGAATCTATTGAGGTTGCCACATTTTTAAAAGTCTGTTAATGGTAAATTATGTTGATTGGTTTTGCAATGTTAAACCAAGCCCGATATATAGATTCTGTCTGGAAAAAGTCCAACCATTGTGGTTTGCACCACATTGATGTAAACTGGCAGCCAAGGAGAGTGGACTGGAATGTGTATGTGTGAACAATGATGACTTCACTGTACCAGTCAGTGGGGTTGGTATATGCTGTTGAGTGAGCATGTGTACTGTGTGGCTGTCACATTCAAAATGACTGAGCGAGTAGAGAAACGAGTCTACATCAAATTTTGCGTTAAGCTTAAACATTCCTCTGGAGAAACTATTGGGATAATTCAGAAGGCTGCAGCTACAGGCAACTGGTTTCTTGTACCCCTCACATCTTAAAGAGCACTGGCACAAAATAGGTAGAAAATAAATATTTTTAGAATAACTAAATGAATTAGTGAATTACTAACCCTGGCTCCAAACTGTGGTTATGACCCCACATCTGAACCCTGCTTGGAGGACCAGTCTGTTATTCCTTCAGTATTTCATTTTATCAAGCATTCTTTGAGAATCTTGTGTGTAGAAAGCATTGCCATAGATGCCACGGGGGTGATGTAGAAATATAAAACTCAATGTTTGTCCTCAAGGAATTTGTAGTCTAGTGAGAGAATAAGAAATAAGAATAGTTAATATGATACAAGACATAAGTACACAGGGTGGGCAAATGTAGGTTTACAATTGTGACAATGTGAAACAGTTTATTCTTGTGTTATTATTTATTGATTATGGTCTTGTTTTCCATACAAACAACTGTAAACCTACTTTTGCCCCCCATATATGCTAAACTTATAGAAGCATTGCTTTGGCAAGAAGGAGTAATTCAGTTTAATAGCAATGCCTCCTTTTGACTGCTAGGATGATGATCTGTATGAAGTAGGCTCTAGATAAATGTTGCTAGTTTACTGGAAATCTTGTAATAATTTAAATAGTCTTATGATAAATGGAGGAATTTTTCTCCATAGGAAAAAATTCTACTTAAAAAGACTAATGAAACAACATGCATTACACTTTTAAAGAGTATCCATCCCATATACACTGCTTTTCTGACCCCTTAACTATTTATTTGTGGAATCTCAGTCACCTGTTCCAATCAAGTCTGGAACTAGTAGCATAGATTTAGTCCCCTTGCAAGTCTTAAATTAAAATAAAGCCCGACATTTTAGCCATTCCTTTTCTTTTTCTTTTTTCTGATTGATAACCTCCAAGTTAAGGTTGATAATGAGGTCGTTACAAAAACTACCTCAGGGAATTTAGACTTTGGCACTGTTCTTGTGTTAGCACTCCAATACCACGCAGGCATTCTGAAAGAGATTTCGGGTAGAAGTGTGAATATTTGGTTCAAGTTTTTCTTCACAACATAACACCTCTGGGTTTGCTTAGAAGTGCAGTGCCCCCCTCTTTTCGGGACCTCTGGAAAACAAAAAGGTTATGTTTTAGAGGTGCAAAAGTGCTGTCTCTGTTCTGCACACATGTACACTCAGTAAGGCATACAAAAAGCCACAAGCTCAGTCTCACTGAGCGAGGTGCATTCAGCAGAAACGTAGCCAACAATGGGGAGCACTGACCTGTTTTAGTTCAGAATGTGGACAGCAAAAATAATGCGGGTGTCACTGAAGTCCTGATCAAAAGGAGTAAGAAAATAAATTTTTAAAAAGGAGCATTCTTAGGGTTTGTTTTCATTCAGATAAAGTCCTGCAACACATTTCAACTTCTTTGCTCTTTAAATCAGTAACAAAAAATGCAGGAAATAGAAAGTGGAGAGTTGGAAGAATACAGTCAAGAAAAAGGGGGACGTGTCAGAAACTTTTCACTTCTGACGTGATCCTGCAGCCAAACACCAACCAGAGGGAAATACATTTCTGACTACAAGTCCCACCTGGGCTGGCTTAGCTAAAGGAAAACTAAGTGGATTTGATCATTATAACAAGGCATCTTAAATCATTTTGGCAGAATATTTTTCTTTTCGGTTTTTTTCCATCTTGGGGGGAGGTGAAGATAGAGGAAATAAAAGTAAAAATTACCCTTTTAGAAAGTGTAATAGAGCATCATTTGACATTTTAAAATAGGCTCAGAAATGCTGTACTTTTTAAATAAATGTTTTATTGAACAGAACTTCCGAAAGACCAGAGGCTGCCCGGGGTTGAGGATCGGAAGAGGACAGGAGGCAAAGAGCACAGGAAATGTCTGGGGACAATGGAATGAGTTTGTGTCTTGTCTGTCCTGTTTACACTTTTGTCAAAACCCATACACCAAAGTAAATTTTATAGTACAGAAATTAAGAGGGCAACACTAAAAACTGTGAAGAGAGAAATTAAAAACGCCATAAACTAATCGGTTTGGCTTTAGGAACCCACACAAAATGAAAAGGATCATTTTGTATAGGAATACAGATCCTAAAAAATTATACGTATTTATCTCACGAGTGTTGATTAATGCAATGTGTCAGTTACTGAGGACAACCATCAGAAAAAAATCAATAGTAGTATAGAACAGGGCTCTCCAGTGTTTATTTTACAGTTTGTCATTGGATTGAATGCAGAAGCTGAGCTGATTAAATCCCAGAAAAGGCATGACATTCAAGGACCAACTAACTACTCATAAAGATCCTGGCATGCTCTGAAAATTAGCCGAAACATTAAACAACAGGATAATGTCATGGTCTTTTGTTAGAATTTCTTCCCATAAACTTTTAAAAGATCACCTGATCAAGCAGACGAAAAGAAAACCTAATGGCATTTTATGTAAAAACAACAACAGCAGAAACAAGCTTAATACAAGCTCAATGTGAATCAAAAGTTGATAGGCCTATCTAAAAATGTAATGTAAGATAAAGTTTCATTAATACACGTCATAGCTTTCCAGTCTGGGAAATTAAGCCTTACAGTGTGTACAGCTTATCCTAGTCAATGGATGGAGGGTTAAAACTCGATTGCTAGTTCTATTTGAAATTGATTGGCAGGAAAGTGGGATATTTCCAGGGTAGGGAAAGCAGAGTGTGCAGGACTGAAATTCATATTATATGAGAAAGAGCTGAAAGCTCAGGAGCATTTAGCCTAGGAGATAGACAACTTGTTCCAGTGGCATTTTCAGTGCCTAGGACAGTGGTCAGTAAGTGCTTATGAAAGGTTAAATGTGTTGCATATAAAACAAAGTTATATTCAAGACCTATTACAGTCACATGTGAATCAGTTTTTACTTTTTGTCTTGCATTTGTGATGGCTCAAACATTATTGGCTTTGACTTAGGATGCTTGGAAGTGAATCAAAACGTACCAAAAAGAATGGTTTTTAAACAATATCAGTGAGGGAACTTTCTGGAAAAGTGACAACATGAAGAAACAGTTGTACCTTTGTCCACATAGTATCATTTAGAATTAACTTATCAGATTGGCCTTTAACTTAAATAAAGGCACTTCTTTGGTACTTGAATTTTCATGATCTTGCTTGGTGATACAACCTTTAGATAACTATTGAGTAACATGGAGTCTGTTTCCCAGACGCATTCAAGAAAAGCATGTTAATTTCACTACTTCTTTTACTAAGCACAAACCTTGGCCCAACAGTGAAGTTCTCACTGTTTTCCAGGTGCTCCAAGGGTGTACAGAGAGGGGTGATAATTTTTTGGCTGCTTTTGGGATCATATTTTATTTGTTTATTTTGACATTTTTCAATAAGGCAAAGACATGCGATATTAGAGTAGAGTTGGCCATATGTTACTCCTCTTCCAAATTACTTCTAATATAAATAGAATTTTACCCTAATCGGAGTGTGACAGCTGTCCAATCCTAAATTGAAATCAGCTAGTGAGGGTAAGCTCCAACATTCTCAACCTTCATTTGTATGCAAATAATAGCCATGTTCTACAGTATATAGTATATAGAATCTATACCCTCCAATATCTGAAATCCCCTATCTGGAAAAACAATGTCTCCTATGTTTTGGCCAACCTCCTGTGTACTTTACCTCCAAGAAGGATGTCATTGTCTACCTAGTTTCTTGAGTTGAAACTACAGAGGAATCTTCTCCTATTCTCCCTCCTTTAATCCATGCATCTAATATAGGTACGATTTTTGTCCTCAGATATGCTTACAAAATCCCCTCCAATCTGTCATTACCAAGGTCAGACTCTCATTTTCTAGGTTATTTTAAGAGCTTCTACATTTGTCTTATATTTTTTTTACAATCTGACCCCAACAAATACAACCAGTGCTCATTACATATGACCATATTCTCCAGTTACACAAAACTTACCACCATTCTCAGGAAACACTACCCCACAATTTCCTGCATTTTATCTGTCTTGTGATCTCCATGAAAATTTTTGATCCCATAAATATATGGAGAAATTGAAGAAGATTGTTTTAAATCTTACGAGTACGAGTATTCAATATAGTACGTTTTTACACTACAGTAGAAAGAAGCAATCATGAGAAAACAACCTAAAATAGTATGCTTTGTCATATCACAAAGGTAAGTCAAAGGCTTAGAAGTAGGACAAGGAAGGGAATGAACATTCTTCTTGTAAAGCAGGGAAAGACACACTTAAATAGAGAATTGTAGGATTGTAGGGTAAGTAGGCTTTAGCAAGACAGATATGAAGAACAGGAGAAGTTCTGGTAGAAAGAAGTCCCAATAGTGTACAAACTAATATGAATAGGAAAAGGTAAGCCATTTGATATTGTTAGAGCATAAGAGAGAAGTTAAAGATATGATTGGAGAAATAAGAATTCTGGTTAAGAAAGGCCTTACATATTTGCTAAGGAATTAAGACACTGAGACTTTACTCCATATCCATGGAGGAACTGTGGAGAATTTTAAGCGACAGAGTAGTAAGAGGGCTTGTAATTTTAGAAGATGACTTTGGTAATCTTTGAACCTCAGATACATTGGAGGTGATGAAAACTAGATGTTGGCACGTAAGTTAGGAAACCATGATTTTGGTACAGAGTGAGAAGTAAGCCTTGTCCTACGGGAGCGTTGGACAAAGGGGCGGATGACTGGGATGTTAAGAGTTCTCCTCGGCCCTTTGTGCACGTTTAATGTAATGGGAAGTTGGAGTGTGAGGACGCTCTGCACTAGGTTCTGAGTTTTGGGCTCTGCGAAGGTGGACAGTGTTGTCATGATTAAGACTGAGTATGCAGGGAAGAGACCTGCCACAGCAGGACAAGGTAAGCTCGCTTTTGACGGTCCTCTGTTTTAATGTACTTTAGGCCACTGCTGCCACGGCCTTGAGGAAAATTGCCCCCAGTGGAGTTGCTCTGCAAAGTAACCAGGGAAATCTGAACAATGTTAGCCATTACTAGTTAAATGAGTAATTGTAGGCAAATGTCTTCACCTTTACCCATTCCTTCACATTAAATGTTTCCTGTGATTCTGCACCTTTCGGAAACTTTGATTTGGTCTGATATTTTGTAGCGAGGTCAGGCTCTACATATAAAGTTCCTTCAAAATGCATGTGAATAAATACTCATGAGAACCTAAACTGTTTTTTTAATAAGTTTTTTATTGTTGTTCAAGTACAGTTGTCTCCATTTTCCCCCCACTCTTCCCCCCACCCCACTCATCCCCACCTCCCACCCTCGAAGATTATACTTTCAGGAATCATTTCTATAGTTCGTTACTAAACTGTTTTTTTAAACAAGCTCTTATCTCGAGTCTTGCTACAGTTGACAGTTACAGTATAACATGATAGAATTGTACATGACATATCGTTTCACTCCATATGCTATTAAGTAAATATTTCACTGAAAAAAACCTATATTACTTTAACATTGCATTAACAAGCTCTTGAACAAGACAGATATTAATTTTACTTCATTAACAGAAAAAGGAAATTGATAGAGTGAATCTATCCCGTTCTCCCCTCTCCTCATTAGTGAACACGTGAGCTTTTACTACCAGCAGCAGTGTGGCTTTTCCAGCAACACTTACTGCCTTTGAATGTGGTGTTGTTAATAATTATTTTAGAAACCGAAATTATCCAAAGGCTTAAATTCCTTAATTTGGATATGCTATTTTCTCTTTGTTTTGTAATCCCCTGGAGCACACAGTATCTACATGGGAGTATTGAGGTAAGTTTATTGAAGTTTGGATAGCCAAATTGTCTGTTAGAATTACCGCATGTAATTGATAAAACCACTAAAGTCAGCGCTGTATTCTACATTTGTTCGTGATTTATTTTACATTGCAAGCGATTTTATTAGTTGCTTTTGATTTCATAAAAGTGTCTTTATTAATTTAAAAGCACCAATAGCTATAATTTCTACTTTTTAAGCTATAAATAGCTTAATATGCCCCATCAAAGCAAGTAATCAAAACAATAACAAAAAACTCCCAAAACTCCAAGAACAAATCGGATGTGCAAAGTGCTCCATTTTCCACAAGTTTATTTTTATACACTTCTGCTTAGGTTCTTTCTCATACATGCCCAGACCGAGGCCCTTTTTACAGCACCTGACCCTCCCATAGAAGGCTGCCATTGAAAGCTCTGGTTGACTCCTTGTTCTGCCTTGGAGATGATTTCTCTTTCCTCCACTCTAGGTTGTTACTTTGATTACTGTCAAGAGACCTTCACTCTTGTTTTTTCCTGTTGGCTTCCTACTGGGAAGTCTCTTCTTTTACATGAGGAAAATCAGATATGTCTCCATTGTGGTTCTTGCTCCATCAGACCTCTTCATATCCCAGTACCTCACCTCGCGTCAGTACATTACAATTGAGTATGCTGTCTACTGAATGGGTTGAATGACAAGTTAGTATTTTATTTTATTTTTCTGATACCTGACAACTCAAATTACATGAAATATTGGGAATTTTTATTCTCAAATTTCTTTTACACATGTAATTGATATATATATATATATATATATATATATATACATATATATATATATATAATTAACACCATAAATGTGAAGCTAATATTCGGCAAGTGCATCTGACAAGGTTCCTTCTTTGACACCAAATCCCCAGCACCTTTGAAGTCTTTCTGCTGATTGTATATAAAGATGGAGAGAAGCTTCGTATTCTATTCTCTGGCTTCTGCCCATGCTTCCTAGTTTTCTGGCACTTGTTCCACCGTTATGGAAGCTCAAATAAAAGTTAACAGATCTGGGGTACTACATCCATGCTACCATTTAACATATTAAATTCAATTCCATTTAAAAATAATAATTGTTAGACTTATTACTACTAGTTACTGTGTGCAGTATGCTAGCAGATCAAAACGTAGAGGAAAACAGTAAAGAATACAGTGAAGAGTGATGCAGTAGCGAGTATAATTAGATCTCATAAAGTCCTCTGCGCACCATTCACAAGACCAACACAAAATGAATAATAAACCTACACATAAGAGCTAAAACCATAAAATTCTCAGAGGCAAACAGGTGCAAATCTTTGCGCATTTGGATTAGGTATTGGTTTCTTAAATATGAGATAAAATGCAAAGCAACCAAAGGAAAAATGGATAAATTGGATTTTATCAACAGTAAGAACTTTTGTGCTTCATAGGACACTATTGAGAAAGTTAAAAGACAACCCACAGGACTGGAGAAAACATTTGCAAATAATATATCTAATCAACATCTAGCGTTCAGCATGTATAAAGAAACACGTACAACCTAATAATAGAAAGATGAAAGAAACTAAAAAATAGGCAAAGGATTTTAATAGACATCCTTCCAAAGAAGGTAACAAATGGCCAATAAGCACATAAACAAATGCTCACCATCATTAGTTATTAGAAAATGAAAATCAAAACCACCATGAGGCATCATTTCATACCCACTAGGATGGTTGGAATTGAAAAGATAAACAAGAACTATTGTTGACAAGGACGTAGAGAAATTAAAACCGTTGTATGTTATTGGTGAGAATATAAAATGGTACAGCTATTTGGGAAAACTATTTGGCAGTTCTACAAAAGTTAAACATAGAGTTACTATTACCCAGGAAAACTAATTTTCAGTATATACATAAGATAATGGAAAATATCTGTTCACACAAAAACTTGTGCATGCCCGTGCACAGCAGCATGGTTCAGAATAGCCAGGAAAGTGGAAATAACCTGACTGATGGAAGGATAAACATGTGGTATATCCACATAATGGAATATCACACCGAAAGGAATGAGGTAATAACTGGTGTTATAACAGGGATACATATTGTTAACATGCTGAGTAAAAGAAACTGGGCATAAAAGACCACAAATTATATGATTTCATGTATACAAATTGTCTAAAATAGGAACCCCCCCAGAGGGAGGCAGATGATTGCAAGGGTCCGGGAAAGGGAAGAATGATCACCAGTAGGCACGGGGTTTCTTTCTGAGCCAATGAAAATATTCTGGAATTAAAATAGTGGTGATGGCTGCACAGCTTTTTGAATGTAGTAAAAACTAATGAAGTACTCTACTGAAGTATATAAAAAGTATACTGAATTATATGCTTTAACAGAGTGAATTTTATTGTTATAAATTATATCCCAATTTTTAAAAAATTCTCTATGTGAACACGACTTGATGAGCAATTAATTCTGTCTGGATATATTAGAAAGAGCAACAAGAAGAAGTTATATTTGATATAACTTTGGCATCATCGGAACATGAGCCAGATTATGATGTAGTAAGAAAAGTACATGGAAGAAGGAAATTGTAAATTCTTCACTATCTGTGAAGGTATGTATTCAGATATGAAAATACGTTTGATGTTTTAACATTCTATAAAACAACCTATTGCTGTAGGTCTTTTTGATCATAAATGGGAAATGTATACAATGAAAAAATAAAACAAAATTTTTAAAAAATTGTATAAGTTGTTTTATTAATGCTTCATAAAATTTTGGGTTTTTTAATTATTTTTTTCTATTTAACTATTTGAAATAATTTGGCACATACTATTTTATATTTTGAGTTTTCAATAAGTTCTTTTACAAGTGTTTTCCCAACTGAATTCCCATGTAATTTAAATTTCCTCAAAAATAGATTTATTACTTGCTACATTTCTCAGAATTCTCCTTAACTTTAGATTTTTCTAATATTTCAAAAACATAAATAATACTCCATGACTACACATTTTTGCCCAAAGTTTGAATTTTTAAGAATATATTTCCTCTGTGTAATGATGAGAAAACTGTATTTACTTGTAAATAGTGCCATGTAACTTTACTTTGTAATAATGAAAAATTTAAGTGATAATTCTATACTGCATCTCTTCCCTCTCAGCCAGTAGATTATCAAATTAAGCTTATCTGCCAAGCAGTTAGGCAAAATTTGACTGAGCACTATTTGTATAGGTGAATGCAACAATGGTACTTTACCCTTTGACTTTTTTTATGGCTAAAAAGGAAAATGAATATGTTTCTTGTTATAGAAATCATTTTTATGGCTATAGTCTATCAAAATAAATAGTCAACCACAATAAACCTGTTCCTCATATAAGGACTGGACTCCATCTTGTGGGGATTAAAAAGTAATAACAATTCAATAGAGTAATTTGTATTTTTTAAGGCTCCCAATCTGAATTTGCTGAAGAAAGTTGCCCAGTGTAGCTCAACTCTGATATGTAACCCATAACTTCCTTGAGTAGAGAGGAGTGAGAGTGATGATATATGACTTCAGAGGCTACATCACAAAAAATGTTGCATGCTGCGCTTTCTTTTGATTGATACATTTGGAGCACTGAGACACAATAAAAAATCTGACTGTTCTGAGACTACCATACTGGGAAGACCAAATCCGTGCTTCAGTTGACAACCCAGCAGAGCTTCCAGCCAACGGCCAAGTCCACTGTCAGCCACGTGAGTGAGCATCTTGGGTGTCCACTCAAGTCAGCCTTCCGATGACTGCAGCCATCATCTCACTGCGTGGGAAACCACCGAGGAGGAGGTTCCCAGCTGAGTCCTTCCTGATTCCTAACCAAAAGTTCATGAACAAGTAAAATATTGTTTTAGGCTTCCAAATTTGAGAATCATTTTAGTGCATCTATAATTGGAACAAACACATTGTTCTGTATACAAATCTTTATATATAATTTTTTTAATATATATAAATCACAAAAATACAGCAAGATATTATATTATTGCTCCTCCCTTTTATATTGTATTGATTTTTAGAGGAAGGGAGAGAGAGAAAAAAATCAATTTATTGTTCCACTAACTTTTGCATTTATTGATTGATTCTTTTTTAAAAAATTATTTGTTGATTTGAGAGAGAGAAACATTAATTCATTAACTTGTTGTCCTACTTATTTATTCACTCATTGGTTGATTCCTGTGTGTTCACTGACCAGAGATTGAACCGGCAACCTTGGTGTATCAGGATGATGTTCCAACCAACTGAGTTATCCAGTCTACCCCCTTTTTAAACGCAGGTGGCTTGACACAGAAGACAGAACTCTAGCTAGACTAGAACTTAGAACACTCATTTCAGTTACCATTTCTCAAATGAACCAAATAATTGTTCTACTTCTGATAATGTTGTCAGGGATAAGCACTGTCACTTTGTGAGACAGTTTTGCCATCTCTGGGTGGGTCTCAGTTTCTTTAAGGTTTTTCTTATCTCAAGGTCTATGTGGCTCTTTGCCCATTAGACTTGGTTTTATTTTTCATTTAACCTCAAAAATAAGCCTTTTTATTTCTAAAATTTAAATTGTGATTGTGATATTTTATAAAAACATAATATATGAGTAATAGAAATCTTTGTGTATAATAATACTAAAAACAAACTCACATTCCATGATTATGGCTGCTTGCTAATCTCTACACATTTTTATTACTGCCCTTTTAACCCCATGTAAACTACAGAACTTGCTGCTTTCATAGTGGTATTGCTTCCAAACAAAATGAATCATTTCCCATTCTAGGACATTATAGGACATGCTTAGATTTGTAATTTAAAATGTATTACACATATGAACTGTTAAAAAGTTTAGCTGGAGAAACATAACCAGAGACAGCTAAACTATCAAAACCAAATATAAAATAAAAAATAAAGCAACAACTGAACTTAGGACTTTCAAGACTCCACTAGACTTTCCAGAAAAATAGAATACCACTCAACCAAAAAAATACCAAGTGGAAACATTTCTAAATTAAAAAGAAACACACACACACACATAAATAAAGTGATCCACCAGCTGGTATCAAAATAAGAGTTCACTG